>NC_090820.1:62657366-65157366 GCF_000390325.3 Nicotiana tomentosiformis
GGAAGGAGGCTGGGTCTTGGCCTTCGAGTTCGCGGAAGGGCATGTCGCGTTTGTCGGAGAAGGCTGGGTAGAAGGACTTTGCGTTTACGAGGTCCCTATCGCGTTCATGATGAACGGATTTGGGTTGCGGCTTTGTAGTGCTTCAAGAACGCAAAGCTAAGTCCGCATTCACAAAGGGTATTGCTGGCAGGGGTATTTTAAGTCTACAATTTCGGGATTTAGCTCATTTTCACCATTTTGAGTTTTGGAGAACGAGAGGAAGAGATTTTGAAGAGAAATTTCACTACAATATTGGAGGTAAGAAATCTTCACTCAGATTTGATCATATATCTTGATTCCCCATGGACTTCTACACCTAAAATATGAAATTTTAAAGTAACATTTGGGAATTTTATCTACAACTTAATTGAGTGCAAGTTGAGGTTTCGAGCATCGATTTTGACTTGGATTTGACAACTAAACATATAGTTGGACGCGTGGGGTTATGGGTGAATGAGATCTACGCCTACACTCGAGTTTTGACCATGTTGGTCTGGTTGACTTTTGTTGACTTTTTGAGAATTGATTAAAGATTGAAGCTTTATTGTTTAGAATTGATTCCTATGATTGTTTTTACCTTATTGAGTATTATTTGGTTAATAATACCTATTTTCTCATAATATAACTGATATAATACATACAATTATAGTTAGCAATAATAAATCAATAATAATTTTGCCTTAAATATTTATAAACTATACTACTCCTACTGCTTTAACTAATTAAAATAACTTTTATATTTTAATAAACAAGTATTACAATTAATTTAATAATTTAGTCTCAGATTTATAATTATATTAGCTTTATTACTTTGAATAACCAAAATGATTTTCTACAATTTAATAGACAAAGTGTCATAATTATAGTAATTAACTAATAATATATTTGATAGATATATTTTATTATATTTAATTAGGATTAATTAAGTCTAATTAATTTAATTATAAAAGTGGTCAAAAACTTAAATAGGCTACAATTGCAATTGTTTGGATTTAATTCAATGTGGCTATGGCTTCAATTCTACTTCAGCTTATTTAGCCCAAAGCACAGACCAAATGCACCACGACCGGTCCAGCAATCCGCAGCCCCGTCCAAGTTGGCAATCCATATCACTTCCTTTAAACCAAACATAGTGTGCCATGTCACATGTTCCAAACACTCAGCAACCTTGCCAGATGAGGGGATGTTTTTAGTGTGGAGATTTGGGACACCTTAAGATGCATTGTCCCATGTGGTAGAATGCCACACCACGGCAGGACAATCGGGAAATGGTTCCAACCCCAGTTGCTACACCACCTGGGTCAGGTAGGTAGAGGTCGTCCTAGAGGTGGAGGTCAGGCTCGTAGTTATGCTTTCCCGAGTAGACTTGAGGCAGTTTCCTCTGATGCACTCATCATAGTTATTGTTTCAGTTTGTCATAGAGATGCTTCAGTATTATTCGATCTGGGTTCTAGTTATTCATATGTGTTGTCTTATTTTGCATCATATTTGGATATGCCTCGTGATTCTTTGGATATTCCTCTTTATGTGTCTACACTTGTTGAAGATTCTATTCTGGTTGATCCTGTTTATCGGTCTTATATGGTCACTATTAGTGGGTATGATATTATGGTTGATCTCTTGTTGTTAAACATGGTGGACTTTGAGGTCATTCTTGGCATGGATTGGTTGTCTCAATATCATGCTATCATGGATTAGCACGCCAAGACTGTGACTTTGGCCACGCAGGATTACCTAGACTTGAGTGGAGGGCTTTACTTGGTTGTTCTGCAAGTAAGGTGATTTTATTTCTGAAGGCCCAGCTTATGGTTGAGAAGGGGTGTCTAGCATAATTGTCTTTTATTTAGGATTCCAATGCAGTGATTCCTTCCGTGGATTCAGTACCGATTATAAGGGAGTTTTTGAAGGTATTTCTTAGGTATTTGTCGGGCATGACACAAGATAGGGATATTGATTTTGGCATTGACTTGATTTTGGGAACACAACCCAAGTCCATTCCATTGTATCGCATGGCTCCAGCTGAGTTGAAGGAACTAAAGGAGTAGTTGGAAGTCTTGCTTGATAAGAGATTCATTAGATCTAGTATTTTTCCTTGGGGTGCACATGTGTTTAAGAAGAAGAAGAAGAAGAAGGATGGTTCTATGAGGTTTTGTATTGATTACATGCAGCTAAACAAGGTTACTATCCATAAAAAGTATTTGTTGCCTCATATTGATGATTTGTTTAATCAGATTCATGGTGCTAAGGTATTCTCTAAGATTGACTTGAGATCGAATTATCATCTATTGAAGATAAGGGCTTTAAAAATCCCTCAGATGGATTTTAGGACTTGATATGGTTATTATGAGTTCTTGGTGATGTCATTTTGTTTGACTAATGCTCCAACGACATTCATGGATTTGATGAACAGGGTGTTCAATGCTTATTTTGACTCTTTTGGAATTGTATTAATTGATGAAATCTTGGTTTACTCTCGTAGTAGGGAGGAACATGAGCAACATTCGAGGATTGTGCTTCAAACTTTTGAAGGAGAAATAGCTTTATGCTAAGTTTTTTAAGTGTGAGTTTTGGTTGGATTCAGTTGCATCATTGGGTCACGTGGTATCTAGTGATGATATTAAGTCGATCCCAAGAAGGTTGAGGCGGTTCAAAATTGGCCTAGACTGACTATAGCTATAGAGATTAGGAGTTTCTTGGGTTTGGCGGGCCACTATTGTCGCTTTGTGGAGGGACTTTCATCTATTATAGCTCCATTGACTCAGTTGACTCAAAAAGGTACTCCTTTCAGATGGTCTGATGAATGTGAGGAGAGATATCAGAAGCTCAAGATTGCTTAAACTACAACCCTAGTGTTGGAGTTGCCCACGAATTTCGAGCCATACATGGTGTATTGTGACGCTTCTCGCATTGGTCTTGGTGAGGTGTTGATGCAGGAGGGTAGAGTGATTGCTTATGCATCATGGGGGTTGAAGCCTCATGAGAAGAATTATCCAGTTTATGATTTGGAGTTGGCATTGATTGTGCATGCGCTTAAGATTTGGAGGCATTACTTGTATTGTGTATCATGTGACATTTATATTGATCATCGGAGTCTTCAACACTTTTTCAAGCAGAAGTATTTGAATTAGAGACAGTGGATGTGGCTTGAGTTGCTTAAGGATTATGATATTACTTTCTTGTATCATCCGTGTAAGGCGCATATGGTAGTGGACTCCTTGAGTAGAAAGGCATAGAGTATAAGGAGTATGGCATTTATCCCATCTGAGGAGAGGACTTTGGCTATGGATATTCAGTCTTTAGCTAATAGATTTGTAAGGTTATATATTTCTGAGCCTAGTAGAGTTCTTTTTTGTGCTATTGCACAATCGTCCTTATTAGAGCGTATTAAGGGTCACTAGTATGATGATCCATACTTGGTAGTGCTTAAGGGCCCGGTGCAGAGAGGTGGTGATAAGAAGGTGGTTATCGGAGATGATGGTGTTATGCAACTTCAGTTTTGAATTTGTGTTCCTAATGTTGATCGTCTGAGGAATTGATTCATGAGGAGGCTCACAGTTCGAGGTATTATATTCATCCAGGTGTCACAAAGATGTATCATGACTTAAAGCAACATTACTGGTGGCAGAAAATGAAGAAGGACATTATTGGGCATGCTTCTCGGTGTTTGAATTGTCAGCAAGTGAAATATGAACATCAGAAACTAGGTGGTTTGACTTAGAGGTTGGTTATAATGGAGTGGAAATGAGAGTATATTACTATCGACTTTGTGGTACTCTTGACACAGACTTTGAATAAGTTTGATGCCATTTGGGTTATTGTTGATAGATTAATAAAGTCCGCGCATTCATACCAGTTTTGACTACATATACTTCAGAGGAGTTGGCACAAATCTCTTAGAGAGATTGTTTGCTTGCACAGTATGCATGTTTCTATCATTTGAGATCGGGGTACTCAGTTCACTTCTCACTTTTGGAGAGTCATTCAGCTGAGTTTGGCACACAAGTGGAGCTTAGCATAGATTTTCACCCACAGATGGATGGTCAGTCCGAGAGGACTATTCAGATCCTTGAAGGTATGTTGAGAGCTTGTGTGATTGACTTTGGGGGTCATTGGGACCAGTTTCTACCATTGATGAAGTTTGCATACAACAATAGTTACCAGTCCAGCATTCAGATGGCTCCGTATGAGGCCTTGTATGGTAGGCTATGTCAATATCCTATTGGTTGGTTTGAGCCTGGTGAGGCTAGGTTATTGGGTAAAGATTGTTTTTGTGATGCTTTAGATAAGGTGAAGTTAATTCGGGAGCGACTTCGTATAGCTCAGTCCAGACAAAAGATTTATGTAGATAGAACGATCCATGATATGGCAGTTATAGAGAGTGAATAGGTACTTCTAAAGATTTCACCCATGAAGGGCATGATGAGGTTTGGGAAGAAAGACAAGTTGAGTTTGAGGTTTATTAGTCCATTTAAGGTGTTAGAGAGAGTTGGTGAGGTTGCTAATAGGCTTGCTTTATCCTAGTCTTTCAGGTGCTCATCCGGTATTCTATATTTTTATACTCTGAAAGTATCATGAAGACAAGTCGCATGTTTAGGACTTCAGCACACTGCAATTAGATGATAATTTGGCTTATGAAGAAGAGCTAGTGGCCATTTTGGATGGACGGGTTTAGAAATTGAGGTCAAAGGAGATCACGTCGGTGATGGTGCCTTGGAGAGGCCAACCGAATGAAGAGGCTACTTGGGAGATCAAGTCAGATGTGTTGAGAAAATATCCACATCTTTTCAGCAGCACAAGTATGTTTCTAAACCCGTTCAAGTATGGACGTTAAGAGGTGGAGAATGTAAGCATGTTCCCCTATTTGATTCATCTCGTATTTTCATTTGACAATATATTACTTGCGGGGATGGGTGGTTTGGTTTTTGTGTGGTTCGGGAGTGAGTTGGAACACTTAGTTTCTATTTAGAAGCCTTAAGTTCTAAGAGTTGACCCGAGTTTAACTTTTGGGTTAACGATCCTGGATTGGTGATTTGAAGGCTCCAACAGGTTCCTATAATGATTTTGAACTTGGTTGTATGGTCGGAATTGGTTTGGGATGTTCCTGGAAAGTTTTGACTCTATTTGTTGAAGGTTGCCAATTTGAAGAATTTAGAGAGTTCTTAAGTTTCACCGATAGTTGAATGTGAAGTTATTGGATTTTGGTTGTTCTTCCGGAACTGAGGTTAAGTTCTTATTGTTGTATGGAACTTGTGTGCGAAGTTTAGTTTGGATCTGAGGTGCCTAAGTATGAATTAGATGCTTGGTTGGAAGTATTGAAGTTTTTGAACTTAAGAAAAATTCAACATGTGATTTGGCCTTTGATTCTTTGATGAGATGATTTCATATGTGTTTTGAGACCTTGGATTGAACTGGATAGTGTTTATGGACTTATTGGGATATTTGGACAGGGTCCCAAGGGGCTCAGGTGGGTTTCGGACCACTCGAAGCATGTTTGAGATTACTGATTTTACTGGTGTATGGTGTGCATCACGAACGCGGGAGATGGGTCACGTTCGTGATGAAGTACGTACGGCCCAGGAGTTTGGCCTTCGCATTTGTAAAGGAAGGGCCATGTTCTTATAAGGAGGCTAAATCCTTGGTCTTCGTATTCGCGGAAGGGCATGTCGCATTCGTGGAGAAGGCTGGGCAGAAGGCCTTCGCATTCGCGAGGTTCCTGTCGCATTCGCGATGAAATGATTTGGGCGGCGGCTGTGTAGTGCTTTGCGAACGCGAGGCTTAGGCCACGTTCGTGAAGGGTATTGCTGGCAGGGGTATTTTAAGTCCAGAACATTGGAATTTTGCTCATTTTTACCATTTTTGAGTTTAGAAGAACGAGCGGAGGAGATTTTGAAGAAGGATTTCACTACAATCTTTGAGGTAAGTAATTTTTACTTGGATTTAATCATATATCTTGATTCCTCATGAATTTCTACACCTAAAATATGGAATGTTAAAGTAAAATTTGGGTGTTTCGTCTATAACTTAAGAGAGTGTAAATTGAGGTTTTGAGCATTAATTTGGACTTGGATTTGAAAACTAAACATATATTTGGACTCGTGTGATTATGGGTAAACTGGATCTACCCCTGGACTTGGGTTTTGACCATGTGGGCCCGAGTTGACTTTTCTTGACTTTTTAAGAATTGATTAAAGATTGAATTTTTATTGTTTGGAATTGATTCCCATGATTTTATTTGACTTTACTAAGTATTATTTGGTTAGATTTGAGTCGATTGGTGGTGATTTCTAAAGGAAAGGCGGTTTTGGAGGGTTGATTTGGCTTCATAAGGTAAGTATCTTGCCTAGACTTGGCTTGAGGGAATCTATCTTAGAAGATTGTCCTTGTATGACTAATTGCTATGTATTGGGGGCGATGTATATGTGTGATGGCGAGCGTATATGAAAGTGTCATGGGCTATTCATGCTCTGGGTAGATGTTAGGCTACCTTATTCTTTGAATTTACATCATATGCTACTTATGACTTGTTGTTATTCTTGTGTAATTACGCGAGCTCTCCTAATTAGGCTAGAAACCATGCTTTAGGCTTTTGGACCTTATTGACAATAAATGGCTATTTGTGATATCATGTCGTACTTGTTCTAGTTGTACACTGTTCACATAAGCATGTCTTTGCATGTTAAATTTCTTACGTCCATATGCATCATTTCTTTTATTTATGGCGCATATGCACACACTCTGTATATGAAAACTCTCATATGGATTGAGGTTAAGGCACGTGAGTTGTCCGTGTAAGATGAGTATTGTGACACGTGAGTTGTTCGTGCAAGTTTTATTTTTATTAGCACGTGAGTTTTCCATGCAGCGCATGGATTTGGATTTGTCTCTCCGGAGTCAGATGAGCACCTATTGTACCTTGGGCCTTGTGTGCGCAGGTTTGTTGCACACTTGGAGAGTGTCGGTTGATGACATCGAGGGTTAATTATGCATAGACATTTTAGACTCATATTCATGGCATTTATAATAATGCGTTGCATGCATATCATATTTATATGCTTATTTGGTGTACTAATATGAGCTTTTGATCATTTTTACCTGAAAGCATGTTATTGTCTCTGTTAATTGTACCTAATCATCTTATATGTTGTTTCTGCTAGATTCTTGTATTGTATTTGTTTATGGATTGTTCAGGTTAAGATAGTAAGTATCAGTTGACCAATATTCCACTATTTCGGCGAGGTTAGTCTTGATACATACAGAGTACATTGGGTCCGTTATACTAATACTATACTTCTACACATTTTTGTGCAGTTCCAGATGTTGGTACTAGCAGATCTGAGGAGTAGATCATTGTTGTACTAAGGAGACTTGAGGTAGTGCAGTTCATTCATCCGCAGGCCTCGAATTCTTTTCAGGTTCAAGAATGTTAATTACTTCACACAGTGTTGTCTTATTTCAGATTGTTGTATTCTGACATTCTTAAAGGTTGTACTACTATTTTCACATATTGGTGTTGGTTTTATACTTATTTATGCTCTAGAACTCAGTTAGACTTGATATATTACTTCATTTCTGTTGTTTATTCAGTTGTTGCGTGATTTGGTTTGCCTAGCCGACGCATTTGGTGCCATCAGTCACGGGTGGGATTTAGAATCGTGACATCATTATAGTTGTGGCCGAAATGTTAAGTGACAGCTTGCAATGTGAGCTGGCCACACTGATTTGATTAGTTAGAGAGTTAGTTTGTTGATGATTCTGTTAGAGAACTTTAGTTACCAGTTGGCTAGATATTTTCCTTTATAATGGCTCATTATGCTATGTAGTAACAGTTCTCAAATTTTCTCTTCATCTGTTCTCTTCTGATCATTTCAACTGTTTTTATTTTATTCTTTTATAAAGATCTTTTGTTCATTTCAGCTAATTTCATTGTTGGCAAGGTTCTAATAATTTGACCCCTTTTCCCTTTTAATTGTTTGACTGCATGTGTTATTATTTAGTAGCAAACGATTTTACGTATTTGTCGAATTTTAAAGGTGATCAAACTCAACGGGGTCATGCATATCCAAGTGTGAGTGATAACTCCTACTTAGGTTGATTCAAGTATAAGCCATAGATATTTACAACAAAATATCGTGTACAAGCACATAATTTGGCACCTGAGTACATTATGCATCAACTTCTTGTATAAGAAACAACAGTTTTCCTCAACTACTAGTAGAGCATCTTTTTTATCATATCCAAAACTACTTTTTTTAATCTCTTAAATATTTGAGTATTTGCATTGCTGAACCACGGAGGAGCACTCGAGGCTGAGGATCACATCCATGCGCACAAGCTCAACAAATTGTTCGGTCATCCACCTACAAATACAATTCCTATAATTTCACCAACATCAAGAACTGCTGCCATGTAACCACCTTCATTAACCACTCTCTATCAAGAGCGACAGTTCCTTTCATCTTAACGCAGCAGCTTGTACCAAACAAGTCTTGTTCTTGAGAAGCTGTCGAGCACTGCTGATATGGTTTAGCACAGAACAAATGGAGTAGCTTCAAGCTTGCAAAACTTCTATGATATCAAGATGCAAGTGCAACTACAGAATGAGATTCCTGAATTGCATTTCCAGTAAGCAAAGGACTCTTCTGAAACTCATTTCTCAACTGTCCACAAGCAGCACTTGCATCAAGTCCCCGTGTTTGACGTACACTAGCAGTTACTTTACGAGATTCAAGAGCAGAGACAAAAGCAAGAACCTGCGCCAAAAAATTCAACGTGAATGCATCAATGCAAGATAAACTCAGATGAAGTGTTCGGAAGGAAGATAAATGGGGAAATCCATCAGCTAAGGTTGTAGAGATTGGACGAAGCATACTGATCTTTTGGATGGACGCTTATACTCCGAGCCCTCTATTGGATTAAATGGTATTAAGTTCACATGATGACCACGACCCCATTCATGAAGCAATTCTGCCAGTTCAATTGCATGCTCGACCGAATCATTCACTCCGGCTGCCAAAAAGCAAAAATTGGAAGTCACATACTTAGCACATGTTCTCTAGACAGTCCACCACAAAGGGGGAAAAAAAGAAAAGAATTCACTGAATACCTAAAAGTGTATATTCAAAGGAAACCCGTCTTCTAGTTTCCAGGAAGTAATCCCTGCAATCCTTCATAATTGCATTCAAAGGGTAGGACTTTGCACTTGGTACAATCTTTTCCCGAAGATTCTGATTTGGAGCATGTAAGCTGATGTACAGCGGTGAAACAAAGTAGAGATCAGAAATTCTAGATAGCTAAGGATAAATCAGCAGGGAACAAAAGAATGTCTCCGTTAATATGCAGCATCTTCACAGCTCTATGTAGGCCAATATAAGAGTCCTCGAGAAAACTTGTTGTAAAGTCCCAGTGAAAAAATGAAACTAATCACATCATGAAATATATAAAGTTCCACCAATATCTGAACTGTCCGTTCTAAATTCCTTGCCTAGAGTTTGCAGAAAACCACTCTTCAACTTTTGCAAATCCGGTTTTCTATTCAATGGCAAGAAAAAAAAAATGATTTAGGCCACAATCTCAGTACACTTGCTTCTTCTGCTACATCTTGTCCAGATCTGTTGGCCACACTTCTCTGAAATTAAGTGGGGTATCAACTTTCTTGCTACTGAAATGTGTTAGCTTCATGGTTTCTTAATCTAAAGTCGTCATTAGAGATTTGGTAGCAAACATCATTCTTATGCTTTTATTCAACATATGGGCTAGAACAATCCCCAAAGTAGTATAAAAGCCACATATCGGGAGGCAAGGACATTATGCGAAGGGGCACAAGAAAATCTATATGCTGTAAAGGGCTCAGACTAATCCTTTTTTTTATTTATAAAAAGGGCTCAGAATAATCTTTACAACATATTGCAAGAAGGAAATAAGCACCCAAAGTCCCACACCACTACCATAGCAGTGCAAAATATTCTGAATCTCATGGACACAACTAGCAGTTAATAATGAAAAGCCAAAAGTATCTGCTACCAGACATGCATTTCTCAGCTGTCATTTTAAGATTCTTTTTCTTCCCTTTTGTTGTGCTTCATTTGAGTTGTTAGTGTGTGTGGTGTGTGTGTGTGGGGGGGGGGGGGGGAGAGTTGAGGAGGTACAGGGAGTAACTACTACCTAAGAGCCAATGTTGACTGAAGTTTGTAAGATGCGAGCTTCTTTATGGTGTTTGGAACTCCAACAGTTGAAATCGTAATCATCCTTTGCCCAATCAAAATATCCTTATAAGAAAAGAAAGAATTCAAATTTCATACTATACCATATGAAATAACATGGAGCAATTTTGCTGCTTTTCTACAAAACTTAAAGGTCAACTATATGGAAGAATGATCCTACCACGCTTGTGTCAGCTCTTGGCACTTATTGTCCAGTGCTTTTATATTACTTCATCAAGTTTGATTTACATTTGAAGGAAAATATTTCTCTAGCAAGACATAATAGATCTCTCAGTCACTTGCATATTTCATACCCTCTGAAAAGGAGTAAGAACCAAGTGCCCACATTTTTCAAGGTGAATATTCATAGAAAGCTATTCAAGCAGCAGCCCAATTATGCAATGAAATGCATGTTTAAGCAATCGACACACCACTTAACCTTAGAAGCTTGAAGGCAACAGAATCTTGGGAGCCTTTTATACCAAGAGAAACATATAAAATACACACTTATGGACAGGAAATACGTTGTACCAGAAAACATTTAAAGTTCAATCAACATGTCAGACTCGAGGGAGTAACTCAAATGAACAAAAAGAGTCATATCAAGGATGTTACAAGACCTTATTCAGGCAACGATGTGCTTCAAGGACTTCTTTCATGTTCAACATTGGCTCCCCCATACCCATAAACACAACGTTTGTCACTCTCTGCTTGAATAGCTCTTCTATTGCCAAGACCTGCAGCAGTTAATTATAAATCAAAATAATCTCCATAAGTTTATGCCAGACATACCATGTTCTTGAATTTGGCATCAACTAGAAAACGAAAATCAATACGTGTGCCCACAGAATCCTCTTGACTGATCAAGTTAAAGTTCAAAACCATGACTGATAAAGGTAACAGCTTTTAGCAGCTATGGTATCTTAACAGGCCATCCATTTTCTATCCAAAATGATGGATAAAAAATCTATTGAAAATCCAACGATATAGCTTTTATAGCTACAAGAAAGCAATTATGAAGACGCGGGTATATATTAAGGGCAGAGATGCAAAGAAAACCTGATCAACAATTTCATGGCTCTTAAGGTTCCTTGAGAATCCTCCTTTGCCAGTGGCACAGAACGAACAGCGCAATGGGCAGCCCACCTGATTAGCAAAGAAATGAATGACCACAGCGGCAGAATAAAGATTAAAAGCCACATAAAATTTTAGTAGCTAATTCTGAGAGCATATATTTAATCAATGATGACAATAAGTTACCTGAGATGAAACACATGCTGTCAAGCGAGATGAACCATCATTGTCTTTAACTGGAATTCCAACAGTCTCGACCAATCGGTTGTCCTCAAGTTTTATTAACAACTGAAGATAAATATCAGGAATTCTAAGATAGTTAAAGAGGGAAAGGATGACAGATGAAAGAGATATGTACTACACAAGAGAATTCAACCTCCCAAAAATAATTATAACTTTTTTCTTTTTTCTTTTCCAGACCAAAAAAATTATAACTAAAAAGTACAATCTTAGGGAAGATTTAAATAAAAACACCAAGACATACAAAATAAAAAGCTGTCTCAGGGCATAACACAACTTGCTATATAGCATATGCTGGAGGTCCATTATCTAACTCATTCTTTAAAAGTCACTTCCAATTTGCTCTCCTTCAGTAGCTGGATATGGACACAACATCCTTCCGTGTTAACACAATCCTATCTTCCAGTTATGCCACACACACACACAACAGAAAAAAAAAAAAAAAAAAGAGAGAGAGAGACAGAAAGAGAGAACCAGTTATGTCCTAAAAAGTTCAGCTAGAAATTTAATTATTTCATTATTTCAACTTTAGCTTGAAATATTATTTGCAAATCAATGTTTGTCTTGTAATTTGGTCCGTTTTTTCAACTTTAACTCGAAATAGAGAATTTAAAGTTGAAAAACTGGTTTGAGGGTATTTCAAATGAAACAATGGTTTTCAATCAAAAATTTCAACATTTTTTCAAGTGATATTCATGTCTCCAAACACAGCTTGAACTTCCAGATACCCCTTTTCCAACTACAACTTCAAATACTCTTTTCAACTTCAAGTGAAAATCTTTTGTTTGTTTTCCTTTTCTGTTTTGTATTCGACCTCATTATCTGCTTCAGGATTCTTAATTCTCATCTTCCCTTGAACTTGCTTTAATTCTCATCTAGTCCCGTATTTACTTGTTGTGACCTTCCTCCATCCTCAATGCCAAGCTCCCAAATTGTTGGGCTTTGTTAAAACCTTTAGGTCCGTTAATCCTAAGCCTCCAATCTTCATAGGTGTTAAATAGTTATATCTAAATAATCCTAGTCCCATGTGTAGTAGGAGTAGAACATGTATTATATATATAGGGCTCATTGTATCATTGTTAATAAATCAATAGAATATTTTCCCATGTATTATTTCTCACATGGTATCAGAGCATGAGTGAGACACATCCGGGAAAGTCAGACAGTCATCGTGCGTCAATTTCCGGCAATTCTAGGGCAGATTTATGTCAAACTAATTTCCGTCGGTGTTCTGCAAAAACCAACACCACCACAAGGTCCCTCAACCCCCTGCGACCAAACCCTAACAAATATCTCCGGCAGCAGAGCTCTCACGCACCTATCAGAGCAAAAAATTTCCTGCGAGATCTGGTCCACGCACAGGCGCATGGGACCCCTTCCTGCTATTTTTTGGTCGACCTTCTTTGAGACAGCTTGTTCGCTAGGCTTTTCCGACTCTACCCATTTATGTTTCATCATATTCCGACAACTTTTTTATTTTTGGCGACTATTTGCAAATTCCGGCGACTGTTCCAGTTTCCGAATCAAGATTCGCCATCAAGAGAGGGAAGAGCCTTGACTTTAGGTTAGGCCGGTCTCATCATTCACGCAATTCCCCCGCCCATCAATTGATCACGCGAGTACGCATCCAGTCAGGCATCCAGTCAGCGCATAGCGAATGAAAAAAGCGTTCATCCTGGATTGCTCCAGCATGAAAGTTCCATTTCAGGCGGCTACAGTGTATTTTTTCTGCTGCTTCTCAACTGTTTTGTGACCCAACACAATTTTGGACCAACTTCGCCACCAATTTTTGTGACTTCGTACTTATTTGATCCAACCATGTCTCTCGGACTTGATGCATTTGGTTCCAAAAACAATGGAATTGGAAATTCAGCCTTTATGATTACTTTTGAACCCCTACTTGGAAGTTCAAATTATTTATCTTGGGCTTCGTCTGTGAAGTTGTGGTGTAAAGCTCAAGGTGTTCAAGATCGCTTAACCAAAAAGGCTAGTGAGGGAGATGAAAAGACCAAAACACAGTGGAAAAAGATCGATGCTCAGTTATGTAGTATCTTGTGGCGATATATTGATTCCAAGTTGATGCCTTTGTTTCGTCCATTCTAGGCATGTCATTTAGTTTGGGAAAAGGCACGTACTTTATACACTAATGGCATATCTCGTTTCTATGATGTGATATTGCGGATGACAAATTTGAAGAAACAGGAATTGGATATGTCGACTTCCTTGGGATAAGTACAGGCAGTCATGGACGAATTTGAGAAGTTGATGACAGTTTCTGCTAGTGTTGAAAATCAACAAGAGCAACGACAAAAGATGTTTCTAGTTCTTACACTCGCTGGACTTCCTAATGACCTTGATTCAGTGCGTGACCAGATTTTGGCTACTCCGATTGTCCCTACAGTTGATGAACTATTCTCTCGATTATTTCGCCTTGTTGCAGCACCTAGTCACATAGTGATCTCATCACACACGGTTGACTCAATTGTTCTCGCATCCCAGACAATGAAAAATCGGGTATCTCAGACTATGGAGAATAGACGAGGCGGAGGTTGTTTTGGATGGTCTTGACCCAAGTGTTCTTATTGTAATAGGCTTGGACACACTCGTAAGACCCGTGAGGTGTGTTACTCTTTGCATGGTTGACCATCTAAAAATGCTCATGTTGCTAAAACAGAGACGGCAGGTAACCAGAGGTTTTCTTTATTTGAAGGGGAATATAATGAGTTCCTTCAGTATCGAGCAAGTAACCAGACACCTCCACAAGTAGCCTCAGTTGCTCGGACTGATACTTCTGTTGCTGGTAATTCCTTTGCTCTGTTTCCCAGTCTACTACTCTTGGACCGTGGATCATGGACTCAGGCGCCTCAGATTTTTGGTAATAAGTCACTTTTGTCAAATATTGTTTATTCACAGTCTCTTCCCAGTGTTACTTTGGCCAATAAAGTCCAAACAAAAGCAAAAAGAGTTGGACAAGCTAATCCATTATCCTCAGTCACTTTAGATTTTGTTCTTCATATCTCTGGTTGTCCTTTTAATCTTGCATCGGTTAGTCGGTTGACTCGTGCCCTCCATTGTGGTATATACTTTATTGATGACTCTTTTGTTATGCAGGACCGCAGTACGGGACAGATGATTGGCACAGGGTGTGAATCACAAGGCCTTTACTACCTTGACTCACTCAATCCTTCCACAGCATGTCCAGTTACAGATTCTCCAGACCTAATTCACAGACGTTGAGGACATAAGTTTATCCAAGCTTCAAAAGACGGTGCCTAGTTTATCTGGTTTGTCTAGATTGTGAGTCGTGTCAACTTGGGAAACATACCCGAGCCACTTTTTCGCGTAATGTTGTGAGTCGTGCAGGGTCTGTTTTTTCTTTAGTTCATTATGATATATAGGGTCCTAGTAGAGTCAGTTCAACCTTAGGATTTCGTTATTTTATTAGTTTCATTGACGATTACTCAAGTTATACTTGGATTTTCTTAATGAAAAATGGTTCAGAGTTGTTTTTTATATTCCAGAGTTTTTGTGCAGAAATAAAAAACCAGTTTGGCGTTTCTATTCGTATCTTTCGTAGTAATAATGCCTTAGAATACTCATCATCTCAATTTCAGCAGTTTTTGACTTCTCAAGGAATTATTCATCGGACAAGACTTGTCTGTATACCCCCCAGCAGAATGGGGTAACAGGGAGAAAGAATTGACACCTCATTGAGACTGCTCGCACACTTCTAATTGAGTCTTATGTCCCGCTGCGTTTTTGGGGTGATGCAGTTCTCACGGCTTGTTATCTAATTAATCGAATGACTTCATCTTCCATCCATAGTAAGATTCTGTATTCAGTATTGTTTCCTCAGTCACCCTTATACTCTATTCCTCGTGTGTTTGGGAGCACATGTTTCGTTAGTTAGCTCCTCATGCTCTCAAGTGTCTTCCTTGGTTATTCTCGAGTTCAAAAGGGATATCGTTGCTACTCACCTGATCTTCGTAGGTACCTTATGTCAACCGATGTCACATTTTTTTATTCTCGACCTTACTTTACCTCTTATGATCACCTTGATATATCAGAGTTCTTACCTATACCGACTCTTGAGGAGTTTACTATAACTCCTACATCTTCCGCCACATAAATCTTACCCATACCGACCATCGAGGAATCTAATGTTGCTCCTCCTAGATCCCCAGCCACAGGAACACAACTTTTGACTTATCATCGGCGTCCGCGTCCGCGTCCAACATCAGGTCCGGCTATTTCACGTCTTGCACCTGACCCTGCTCCTACTATGGACTTGTCTCCTCTTAGTCAACCAATTGCACTTCGGAAAGGTATACGGACCACACTTAATCCTAATCGCCATTATGTCGGTTTAGGTTATCATCGCCTGTCATCATCCCATTATACATTTGTATCTTCTTTGTCCTCTGTTTCCATCCCTAAGTCTACAGGTGAAGCACTATCTCATCCAGGATGACGACAGGCTATGATTGACGAGATGTCTGTTTTACATTCGAGTGGTACTTTGGAGCTTGTTCCTCTTCCTTCAGGTAAATCTATTGTTGGTTGTCGTTGGATTTATGCGGTCAAAGTTGGTCCGGATGACCAGGTTGATCGACTTAAGGCCTGTCTTGTTGCCAAAGGATATACTCAGATATTTAGGCTCGATTATAGTGATGTCTTCTCTCCCATGGCAAAAATAGCATTAGTCCGCCTTTTTCTATCTATGGTTGTTGTTCGCCATTGGCCTCTCTATCAGTTGGATATTAAGAATGTTTTTCTTCACGGTGATCTTGAGGATGAAGTTTATATGGAGCAACCACTTGGTGTTGTTGCTCAGGGAGAGTCTAGTGGCCTTGTATGTCGCTTGCGCCGGTCACTTATGGTCTAAAGCAGTCTCCTCGAGCCTGATTTGGTAAGTTCAGAACAGTTATCCAGGAGTTTGACATGACTCGTAGTGAAGCTGATCACTTTGTGTTTTATCAGCATTCTGCTTCAAATCTCTGTATTTATCTGATGGTTTATATTGATGATATTGTTATTACCGGCAATGATCAGGATGGTATTACTAAGTTGAAGCAACATCTGGGCAGATTAAAGTATTTTCTGGGTATTGAGGTCGCTCTGTCTAGCTCAGGGATTGTGATCGCATAACGAAAGCATGCCTTAGTTATTTTTGAGGAGACAGGAATGACAGGCTGTAGACCGTTGACACTCTGATAGATCTGAATTCTAAACTTCTGCCAGGACAGGGGGAGTCGCTTAGCGACCCTGCAAGATATAGGCGGCTGGTTGGTAAATTGAATTACCTCACAGTGACTAGACCTGACATTTTCTTTCCTGTGAGTGTTGCAAGTCAGTTTATGGATTCTCCATGTGATAGTCATTGGGATACAGTCGTCGCATTCTTCGGTATGTAAAGTCAGCTTTAGGCAAAGGGTTATTGTTTAAGGATCAAGGCCATGAGCAGATTGTTGGGTACTCAGATGTTGATTGGTCAGGATCACCTTCTGATAGACGTTCTACGTCTGGATGTTTTGTTTTGGTAGGAGGTAATTTGGTGTCTTGGAAGAGCGAGAAACAGAATGTGGTTGCTCGGTCTAGTGCAGAAGCAGAATATCGAACAATGGTTTTGGCAATATGTGAACTAGTTTGGATCATACAGTTGCCCAACGAGTTGAAATTTGGTGAAATCAATCAGATGAAACTTGTGTGTGATAATCAAGCTGCCCTTCATATTACATCAAATCCGGTGTTCCATGAGAGAACTAAACACATTGAGATTGACTGTCATTTCGTCAAAGAAAAGATACTCTTATGAGACATTGCTACAAAGTTTGTGAAGTCGGATGATCAGCTTGCAGATATTTTTACCAAATCCCTCACTGGTCCTCGTATTAGTTACTCCATCCGTTTCAATTTAGATGACACAATTTCCTTATTAGTCTGTTCCAAAAAGAATGACACATTTCTATAATTAGAAATAATTCAACATTAAACTTTTTATTTTACCAATTTTACCCTTAATGAGAAGCTTTTATAACCACACAAATATCATGGCCCCACAAAGCTTTTACCCCTTAAGCTTTTAAAACCACAAGTTTCAAAAGTTTTCCTCTTTTCTCTCAAACTCCGTGCCAAGTCAAACTACCTCATCTAAATTGAAACGGAGGGAGTACATATGTAACAAGCTCGGTACATATGATTTGTATGCACCGGCTTGAGGGGGAATGTTAAATAGTTATATGTAAATAATCTTAGTCCCATATGAAGTAGGAGTAAAACATGTATTATATAAATAAGGCTCATTGTATCATTGTTAATAAATCAATAGAATATTGTCCCGTGTATTATTTCTCACACTAGGAGATGTGAGTATGTTCTAATTTGTTAGTGGGTACTTCTTTACTCCTTATTTGTTTCCCATAGAAAGTCCCTTAGCAGTTTGCCCATGGTTGCAGGCAGCATTAGAGACATGTAGTAGGTGGAATACCAGATGGAGTGTTCTTTATCAGTATCTCATTTAATCCTTTTGGAATAGATGTTTCTTTTACCTTTAACCTTCCTGATTTTCTCTGCCCTCTCAATCACCAGATTAGATGAATTAGAAATGAAGTTATCCGCAACAAGGTGGGTGTGGCCCCGATGAAGGACAAAATGCGGGAAGCGAGACTTAGATGGTTCGCCATGTGAAGAGGAGATGCACAGATGCACTGGTGAAGAGGTGTGAGAGGCTGGCATTGTAGGGCCAACGGGTCAACGAAGAGGTAGAGGCAAGCCGAAGAAGTATTGGGGAGAGGTCATTAGGTAAGATATGGCTTTGTTCCAGCTTATTGAGGACATGGTCATGGATAGGAAGGTGTGGAGGTTGAGAATAACAGTAAAGGATTAGGTAGTCGAGCGTTGTCCTTGTTTGTATCAGTAGCTTTGATACATCACTTAGTGTCTTTCGTGTATTTTCGTATTCCTAGATTTTTGTTATTACTTGTTGTTGTCTTTGTTTCGGTTTTCTAATTGCATTACCTTGGTGTTAGTTTTGTATTTTCGCTTCGGTTGTCAGATTGGTTTGCTTGTTATTGCCCTTCCCTTTATCTTTCCTGAGATGCGGGTCTACCAGAAACAGCCTCTCTGTCTTCTTAAAGGTAGGGGTAAGGTTTGCGTACACTCTACCCTCCCAGACCCCACTTGTGGGACTACACTGGGTATGTTGTTGTTGTTGTACTTACTTAACATCTTTATTTCTTTAATTGAGGGAAGGGAAAGAAGTTTTCGAAAATTCAAAACACCAACACATGTGACATGTATAATTTGGTTATCCGATTTCATCTGTATCAACTCAAGTTTCAGAGGTAGAAACAGACCAACTCAGAATCCATAGCGTTAGTATACGATTGGCTGGACCCACGCTGATCGAAACAAGTAACCTGAAGATAGTGCGTTAAACTAAGGGAACAAAAGAAATTGGGTAAGAGGCCCACATGTCAAGAAGGCCGAAGTATTGTGCATTTGTTTCGAATTCGCACAACACTCAAAAGCAGGGCAATGCAATCCCATGCATTTTCGTCTAAAAACCCCATCACAAAACAGCACGGTAAGACTCCTCAGTTGAGCAGCCTTCATGAAGCATATCGTGTCGTTTTAAGTCATTCCCAGTCTCCTAAGACTCAAACCCACTTCTGCTTGAACAACGCCGACTAAGAACCCATTGTTATGCAACCACTAATGATACACATCCATCTATTCACGTCATGCCCAATTCACCTAAGACTTAGACCAACTTTTGTGGGACATGCAGTCGAAGATCCCATAAGAGGGCGACCACTCATTACGTGTATACATCATGCACAAGTCCCCATGTAATTAATATGTACACCAAACAACCCCTAAAGTAAGTAACAAGATGTTCTTCTGAATACAGATACTTTCAACCCAAGCTTATGGAGATGTATAGAAATCATCCTTAAATTGGCCCCAAAAAAAAGTCTCTTGAACTTATTTTAAGCTTCAGACAAATTAATGCGTTCAAGGAAGAATGTTTTCCCTTTTCTTCTCTAGTCCCCCTAGACGATCCATGCAAAAAATGGTCTTTCCTCTTCTCAAATGGCAAAGTCGCCAAACAGTCCAACGACGCTTCATTTTACATGTGCAACACTAAAAGAAAGTCTACATTTCAGTATAAATGTTTTAATTAAATACTACATCTCTCTCTACGAGTTATTGATCGAGGTTTAAACTCTCGAGCCATTTTTGTCAATAATTTCTGACACACCCAATTATTGGAATTGCGCGAAAAATGGCACCAGTACGGAAAAAGATTCAGCCTTTACGATGGTAATAATTCCTCTTTAATTTGCATTCGCACTTTCCTGACATGCGATAAAAGCTTGATAATGCTTTTAGCCTATTTATAATCGTGGAACCCATTTAGATGGATTGGAAGCATAATAAAGTTAAAACGGTTTTCCATATGATGATTGAGGAACATTTAGGTAAATCCAAGTGAAAATACAGTTTAGTGTAAATGATAGGGCAAGGGACTTTCTATTGTGTCCAGCAACAAAGAGAAGAGCTACATCTTCAACTAACGAGCAAATATGCCAATTCCATAGACATTGCAAAATTTAGAATAAGGTTTGCATGTAACATGGTTGCAAGAGAATGGACTTATTAAAGCATTAGGATCAGAAATGCTCATGTCATGGGACCATAACTGAGTGATTAGTGGACCACATGCAGCACGTGTCAGTGAGATATAAAATATCCATCAATCAAGGGAGGTTCATGGTATTGTTTGGAAGAAAGCCCACATAAAGACACATTCATTGTGCAACAAAACCAAGCATCCTCATGATCCTTGGTGGTATGTGTTCCCCCGGGATTGGCTCTCTCCATAGGATGGGACAAATTTTTCTTTATCCGTACTAATTTTGGCTTTGGGGCCTTGGCTATCATAGTGAGGTGTGAAAGCACTATGTAGCACATAAGCAATGTATGTCGTAGTTGCATCAAGCTATTTGTTGGCACTAGGATCTTGTTTCAATAGTGCTAATGTCATTCTGCACCTTCTCCAACCGACACTATAGATTCTGAGCTGGTTTGTTTCTTTGGAACTTTGTCGTATGCTTTCTCCAAATCAATGAACAGTACATGCAAGTCTCTCTTCCTCATCCTATAGTGCTCCACCAATCTCCTTATAAGATGAATGACTTCGGTAGTCGATCGTCCCGACATGAAGCCGAACTGGTTCTCGGAAATAGACAATCCTCCCCATCCTCATCTCCACCACCCTCTCCAAAATTTTCATAGTGTATCTTAGCAGCTTGATATACCTATAGTTGCCTTCAAAACACCAACATACAGGCATTAGTTTTAACTTCTAAAGACATGGAAAGCTCCTACCACCATATAGTCAGTACAGCTACTAAAATCATACTTTACAGCTCCTCTCAATCCAAGTAGTTATTCGAAATCATAATTTGGTTGATACTTCATCCATGCACGATGAGGTGAAGCCATATTACAGTTGTTCTGGGGCTAGTGGGATATTTGGGTCAAAAGAGGTCTAACATTAAATGGTTCATGACAGGAAGGATTCACAAGAATATGAACTCCATCGGCAAAAAGTCAACCTGTTGAAGAATAAAAAAAGAGGTTGAAAAGTCAATGCTACTAAAAAACATCACTTTGTCATCTAAAGTGACAGAGCAACGCAAACCGAGTTCTCCCATGGGTGAAATGATGCGCCTATGAGAACAACATGCTTCAAAAATGAGGCATAGAGTGCTTGAGCAAAAACTGGTCAATGCTTTGAATCTGACTTTAATAAATGTAGAAAAAGGAAAAACAGGACCTCTTGCTATGTAGATTCTAGGTCTCCTCTCCATATACATATCAATGTTTTCACTGCCCTCGTTTTCTTCTACGACTGTTTCTCTGCTACATCGTCTGCTTCATGTTATTTTCATACACAAATAATCTTACTACTTCTTGCAAACTTCTCTTTTGCTTCTTTTTTCTACTCTCTTAGTTCAGTTACTAAAGTAACTAAACATGAGGTTCAATACTGCAACTTAATTTTCTAATAATTGACTAGCCGAATATAAGTATTAATTTTGTGATTGAAGTTATCTTTCTGTGGTCTTAGTGAAATTATATTTTATTGATGTCTGATTAGAATTGTTGGATTACTATAAAAGTTGTCATTATTATATACTGGAAACTGAAGTTAGCAACTTGATGTTATAAACATATATTTGGTACTTCTTGTACTTTTCAAAAATGTGCACTTTACTTCTAAGATGTGTGCACTCCCATTCTCGATTTTCACTTTAAGATCCCATGAGTTCTATCTCTTTTTGCTCTTTGCGCTTTTCATACTGCAAAAAGACTGCACTCCATGGTATAATGGAGGCACCAGACATAAAAAATGGAGTCACCACATGCCAAAATGCCTTGTATAGGTATATCGACAATCTAGGATCAGCTTCAACTGGCCATCTTTTTGTATAGTCATTAAAATAACACCAGACTAAACAGTCAACCAAAGTTAAGCACACAAGAAAGTTATTTCTAAATGAAATTAACTGGAAAACTACTATACTTAGGGCAACAAAAAATCTGTAACCACTAACACACAGCATAACCAAAATATAAGCATGCAAGAAAATTCACCTTGATGGTCCCATCAGCTGCGGTGACTGCTTTATGAATTGGGGACCTTCCAACCCTCCATCCTGCTTCTTCTAAATCGTATCTGAATGCCAACGGCACTACAAAATTTAAGTAATTACAAAACGTAAGAGCAAGCATAAAAATTAAACAGACTTTGCTCTTCTTTTTTTTTGATTTGCACCGGGTGTCCGAGTCTCTTTGAGACCCGACTAATCCCGGGGTGCACAGGCCCTCGGCAAGGAGTTTCCCGCAAGTGCACCACGGTTAATTCAGGTTTTACCCGGTCCGATGGAAACCCAGGCTCATTACAACCAGGCCAACCGCTGAGGGTTCACACTTTGCTCTTAAATAAATAAAACTAGAAAACGATTTCCAACAGTAAGAAAGAAATAAGGGCTAAAACAAAAAACTCACGCTGACTAAATTCCTGAATTTCCTTGACCTTTCTCTTGTAGATGAGATGATACAGCTGTTTACCTCTAAAACTTTTCTGTAGCACGTTAAACCGAGTAATTAAGTGGAGTACTATTTAACAGTTTGGTTACAAATTGTTGGGCTGTGAACAAACCTGACCAAAGTCGAGCGCTATTTGCTGAAGTTGTTCGTCCGACAAGCCAAGGAGGACGTGCGAATCCATTTGAGAAGCCTTCTTGAGTGAGGGTACTCTGACGCTACTGGAGGCGACTGTAAAAGTGCGAGACCGTAAGGCCCGTGCGAGGGGAAGTGAGCAGCCGTACTGAAGAACAGCCATCGCCATTTCAGCTCAAACCTCAGAGTGTTATCTCTCAAGAGGATAAACCCAAAAATAAACCTCTATGGATTTTAAATGATATAATAATATAGGAATTAAATAATAAAGGGACTTTAGTAAATTTTATAATGTTTGGTTAATTATAGATTTTTATTTTTAATTTTAACCTTGAATTATTTTAAAGGACATTGGAAAAGTAACTTCGAAGAAGGGCATCTTTGTAATTTGAGTTTTATTTCGAGATTATTAATTCAAAAATTGTTATCCCACTCTCAATATGGAATTTAATTTGTAAGTTGCTTATCCTAAAATTAAAAATTCAACAAAGTACGGAATAAACTAATTCAGTATTTTTATCTCGGGATTGTTATCTTTTATTACAACAAACAAATGATCAGTTGGAGTCAAAGAAAAGGGAAAGGAAAGATACTCATTAGATTTATTTTTTTTTCATTAGAGGTCCTTTAAACTTGTGAAAGATTTTCATTTAAACAACTTAACTAAGTATCCGAGCTATTGAACACCTAAATTCTTTATTTAATGTGTGTCTATTGAATACTTAATTGACAATTAAAAGTATGAATCTCAATCGTTATGACATGGCCAAAAAAATAAATAATCACATATTCTTTCATTCTTTTCTCCAAAGCAACTTAAGTAGTTTCTCTTCAATTTCATCCTTGTCACGGTCAAACAATAAAAGTGAGTGATACGCTCAAATTATACCTTTACAATAGAATAAGCAGTCATCGTTAAATATAGAACCAACGAGGTTGGGTCGAATCCCACATAGAATACAAATGTAACGCCCTACTGAAAGTCTAATATTTTTATGATAGTAAGTAAAAAGGTTGAAATCTATACCTAAAAGCAAATAGATTAATGGGTTAAATACTACAACACAAGACTAATTTTATATTGTGTAACAAGTAGGTAAAGGGACTAGAGTTGTGGTTTCCATCGGAAGATAATGTCAATGGGGTATGTAGTATAACCAATGTAATGATGTGATATTATGAATAATAATAACTAAACTTTTATTAAAGGTCTCTTGACTCATTAAATAAATATCACTCTTAGATTCTCTCAAAGTTAAAGTGTGTGAATGTGAACACTCAATATATGTTAAGTTAAACTCTTTCTATCACTAGGTTGAATTTATTATATGGGGTTTAAGCCCCAAATTCATACTATTTACTCTTTTCGAAGCTTAACTCTCTTTTTCAAGTAAAGTTTAAGGTAAAATGGCATTATTAGATGTTTGAAAGCACCAAATAACTAATAAAGCATAAAGAATAAATAGAAAATATAAACTTCAAAAGACATGTGCTTTTATATTCATACCCGTTCACTTAACAATAAGGAAGTCTTTAATTCCTAACTAAGATATTTAGGTAGACATTAAGGATAAAGAAAGGATACAATAGTTAATGGGAACCATTGATTCTTACAATGCAATGAAGAAAATGAACAAAAAAGATAGATTCTCTTTGTCTTTAAAGCTTCACCAACCAGAAAGAATAATATTTAATGAGGGAGGCAAAGGTTTGAACAAGATTGGCCCACAAAACCCTAAAGGTTTTGTTTATAGTATCTGTAAATGTATACAAAAATCTGACAAAAAGGTTCCCCGATATCCTTTTGCGATCGTAAAATGGATCGTAGACCTGGTATTCGATTCGCAAAATCACCCTAGGGTTCGCAAATTGTACCTCTAGGAAATGGACCTAGAACGTCTAATATGGATTGCAGATCGTAAAATAGATCGCAAACTGGATTTGTGATACGCGGAGTGGTTCGGTTCTTCACAGACTGAATTTTTCCTTTTTGGATCTCTCATTGCAAAGTCGTTTTGCATCTTGCATGTCAGTTCTGTGACTCGTAGAATAACTCGCAGAATGCTCTCCAAAAACTATCAAGTTCTAGCTTCTTTTGTGGCTACCTACTTTCCTTTTGCGGCTCACATACCCTTTCTCCGGCTTGAAGAATTTCTCGCAACACTTCCCACAAATATGATTCGACACTATTGCTTGTTTCTTACTCCTAGACTCAAAATTCCTACAGAAACATTAAATAATATAAGAAATAATAGAAAATATACGTAAAGGACATTAAAGCTTATGAAACGGTATCAAAAGTGCCATATTTTTCACGGGATATTAACACCCCTAACTTAAACTCTTGCTTGTCCTCAAGCAACTAAAATACAACATACACTATAGGCAGAGGCGGATGTAGAGTATTGACGACGGTTTTAATTGAACCCATAACTTTCCAAGCGGAGTAAAAATTTATAAGTAAATATTCGTTAAAATTATAAAAATAGTAGATATAAACCCATAACTTTAAAAATACAATGAGTTCAATGCTAAAACCTTAAAAATTGAACCAATAAAGTTTAAATCATGAATCCGCCTTTGACTATAGGCTAAAAAATTCCTAAGCTTTACAATGCGAGAATGACTACAGTTGATACTAACTATTAATTACAAGCATACGACTTTATTAGAGTTAACCCCTCAATTTTCAAAACAAGAACCCAAGAGTGCTTAACTATCAAACAATCACCTCTATGAATATCATACCATAGGACTGCCCTGATTTTAAATCGCCACTAACTCAAAGATCACATAGGACTTTTTCATGGCTTGTAGCGTAGGCCTGGGAACGGGTAGGATAAGTATTTGGGATAAAAGTAATTGTGCCCTCCTAGATTACTACCCACATTTTTCTTTTTAGACACTTTGCTTCTTTTCCTGCCATAGAGCCGTGTTGTGAGTTATATTTGGATCGGGTTGTACGCTGCAACGGATTGATATTTGGATCGGTTTGCACGCCACAACGGATTGATATTTAGATCGGGTTGCATGCCGCAACAATTATATTGATTATTGATTAATGCTTAGGTCAGGATCCACCCTCTGCAGTCTGATATTATAGTAAGCGCGAACATAGAGATATATGTGCTTTGGTGACGGAAATTTATGCCAGGCACTCATACAATACTGAGTGTGATTGCCTATGATGGTGAAGGGTATTTGTTCCAGGCACCATGATTTTGCTGAGAGTGAGAGTACTTGATGATTTCACTGTGATGTTATTGACTTGATATGTACAATGATATGTAGGCATAGTGATGTATTTTCCTCATGCTAGCTGGTAAATGAAATGTCTTATCTGTATTGGGCCTCGATTGTTATACTTGGAAAGAATTTCTAACTTCTCGTAATTGTGAACGAGGGAAACGTGATATCTTTTAAGTTATTTGTTCTTAGTGTCTTCATTATATTATGAGTTGTTATTGATTATTGGTGTTGGTCACTGACTTTCTTCCGAACTCGTCACTGCTTTCAGCCCAAGGTTATTTTATTACTAATTGAGTATATGGGGTCGATTGTACTCATACTACACTCTGCACTTCATGTGCAGATCTAGGTACTACCCTGCGCGGTGATTGCTAGAGTTGCATTGGTACCAGCTTGTGGAGACTATGAGGTAGTATGTCATCTGTAGACCTTGAAGTTCTCTTCCATTTTTATATGTTATTATTGTTCTATTGTTCAGACATTTGTATTGAGGATTTATCCATGTATTGAGATTCTATAGTGCTCATATACTCGTTGACACAATATCTTTGGGATGGTTGTAGTAGTGTTATCGCTTGTTTTTCTCAGATATTTCATGATATTTCCGCTATTGAGATTATTAAGTTCTGTTTTATTGAATTCATTGTATTGTAAAACTATAGGTTTGCCTAGCAAGTAGTGTTTAGGCTGTGTCGCGGCCCCGGTGGGAGTTTGGGTAATGACAAGTTGGTATCTGTAATGACCTGACCGGTCATTTCGAGCTATAGCGTGTCGTTTGGAGGTTTGAGTCCTTGAGTAGCTTTAGTTCATGTTTTATGACTTGTATGCGTTATCGGAATTGAATTTCGGGAAGTTCAGAGTTGATTCAGATGGAAAATTCTAACTTCGAAAGCTTAAGTTAGAAGAATTGACTAAGGTTTGACTTTTGAGTAAACGACCTCGGAATTAGGATTTAAAGGTTCCAATAGGTTCATATGATGATTTCGAACTTGGGCGTATGTTCGGGTTGAGTATCGGGTGGTCCGGAAACGTTTCAGCGCTTATTTAGGGAAGTTGGCATTTTTGAAATATCAAGAATTTCTTATGTTTGGTTTGAAGTGGATTTTGACGTTATCGATGTACGTTTGGAGTTCCGAGCCTTGGGATAGGTTCGTATCATGAATTGTGTCTTGCACGTAAAGTTTGGCATTATTCCGAGATGTTTAAGTGTAATGCGGACACGTTCGACAAAGTTTGAAGGCTGGAAAGTTGAAAGAAAGGTTTTGGTCGTCGATTCATAATTTTGATATTGTTTGACGTGATTTGAGGCTTTGACTAAGTCTGTATCGTGTTTTGGGATGTGTTGGTATGTTTGAACGAGGTCTTGGGGGACTCGGGTGCGAAACGAATTGAAATTGGGATTTGAATAAGTGTTGGTGTTGCTGAAGACTCGTGCCTTCGCACATACGGAAGAAGTGGTTGCAGGTGCAGTCACGCAGGCACGGAAGGGCTCATCGCACGTGCAAAATTCGTGGACGGGACCGGGGAGCGCAAGTGCAAGGAATATTCTGCACCTACGAGGACGCAGATGCAGAGTGGAGATTAAAGAAGCGGAGTTGGCCAAGAAGGCCTCGAGCCACAGGAGTGGACTTTGTCACGCAGGTGCATGAGCGCAGAAGCGCTTGTTGTCAGCAGAAGCGAAAGCGCAGATGCGTTATTTGGGCCGCAAAAGCGGAGGCTGCTGGCTTGAGCTGGAGCCGCACCTGTGATGATTTTTCCGCATGTGCGGAGCCACAGAAGTGGCTATTTGACCGCAGATGCAAAAGTCACTAGGCAGTGGGGGTGTTTTAATCCGAGACTTAGCCCATTTCTCTCACATTTGTATTTGGTTGGACGATATTTGGGGTTCTTGGAGGGAAGATTTTCATTATCTATGTCAAGGTAAGTAATTCTCGCATATTGTGAGTTAAATACAAGGTTTATATATGGATTTAAACATGAAAATTAGTAGAAATTTGGGATTTTGGTAGAAAATCTAGAATTTGGTATTTTTGGATTTTGACCACGAAATTGGACATGGAATTGGGAATAAATTATATATTTGAGTTCGTAATGTTATGGGTAATGTTTATCTTCAAAGATTTCCGAAATTCGGGAACGCGAGCCCGAGGGTTGACTTTATTGACTTTTCGAGCGGAGTTAGGAATTGCTATGAATTGATTTAGAATGAGTATTAGAGTATATTTTTATTGGTTTGCACATTGTTTGACTAGTTTTGGAGTGGCGGATATCGGCTTGAGGTGTTAGAGTGGCGTTGGAGCCGGTTATGGAACTTCGGAGCGAGGTAAGTCTCTTGTCTAACTCTGTGAGGGGGAAGCTACCCCTAGGTAACGTATTTGATATGTGCTACTTGTTGCGGGGTCTACGTAAACACGAGGTGACGGGAGTCCATACGTAGCTAGATTTATGTTTTATCCGGGTAGACTCAAGTTCCCGCCATGCTATAACTGTACTATTTGAGTTGTCCTTTGCCTATTAAATTCCTTATTTTGCATCACGACTAGAGACTAGACTTGCGTAGAGTGATAGACTTGCTATTGTAGAGATTTGGCGAGCTTCATGATTAGCCGTAGAATAATTGTGCTCCTCTTAAGAATTTCTCCCGCGCTATGCATTTTCATCGAAAGGTTTTCCTTAAAAATCCATAACTCACATGTTTATTCGTGAGTGGGGTCAATGACCCGTTAAAGCTTCTTATTCTAATGGGATCGGGCTGTTTGCCTCGGGAGGATTATGTACCACACTGTCATGGAAGCGAGCCATTCACCTCGACAGTATAATAGATGCATCTATTGTTCGTGTCATTCGACCCTCGGTAGTGCACACAGTATGATGGGATCGGGTCGTACACCTCGGCATTTCTATAAAATACTCTTATAAAATTATGCGTAATATTTGACAAGAAGCCAGTGTATCTGTGAGTTTTTCCTAATTTGAATTATGACGACCTATCTGGTGAGGTCCATTGTATATACACTCCGGTTGAGGAGGTAACTGCTAATTTAGAGCTTGAGTTTATTGTTGAGAGAAGGATTGTACCACGTATTTATACTTGTTTATTTCGTTAGTTTACTCTACCTCACATCTGTTTACTTCCTACTATATTTGATTTATTGTACTACTAGTAAGTGTCGATGTCGACCCCTCGTCACTACTTCTCTGGGATTAGGCTAGATACTTACTGGGTACGCATTATTTACGTACTCATAGTGCCCTTGCTGCACTTATTGTGCATATTTATATATTTCCGGTGGTCCTCTGGGTGCATAGGCGCGGCTATTGCGGGGACTTTACGGTGAGCTACATTCCATGTTACGATCTGTAACATACAAAGTTTCCATCAGAGTTATTTATATTCCCATGTCTGACTTGTATTCCAGACGGATGTTGTATTTTTATTGTACTCCTTAGTAGATGCTCATGCACTTGTGACACCGGGTTTTTGGGGTTCCTACTGGTTGTTCATTATTGTAGTTCACGTAAATATTATCATTTTACCCTGTAAATTCTATTTTATACTATTTAGTTAATGGAAATTATGGTTTCAAAAGTAATAAAAATGAGTAATTAAGTTGATCAATCATCGTTGGCTTACCCGGCGTGTGAATTTTGGGTCGTGACAGCTTGGTATCAGAGCGTTAGGTTCACTTAGGTCTCACGAGTCATGAATAAGTCTAGTAGAGTCTTGTGAATCGATACGGAGATGTCTGTACTTATCTTCGAGAGGCTACAGGGCTGTTAGGAGCACTTCTATTCTTATTTTTCTCATCGTGCGATTTGATTCCTTTCAGGCTTATGACTTTATTCCTTCCTACTCAATCTCATACGACGTGAAGCGTTTGTTATCAATTGGACATCGAGGAGTTGTAATGGTACTGCAGACGTGGTGCATGGTGTTTTCCCCTACGTATTCGGGGAGGCTACTATCGTCACCTTGCGGAAGGATGTTCTGTCATTGCAGCTCAGTACCTGTATTTTCGATGGTTTTGAGGCTATGCACAGATTGCTATGATGTTCATGCATTATTATCGCACAGTATTGATGTAATGGTGGGGTGCTCGTTTATGTGTCGAGGTAGTGAATGACTTGAAAGGAGGATTTCTCGGTGCATGAATTAGAGGTTCGACATGTGATTCCAGTAGAGGAAAGGCAATCGGACTATGGATGTCCAGGCCTTGGTTGATGGAGTAAGGAGACTTGATATTTTCGAGCATGGTAGAATTCTTATTTGTGATGTGGTGTCGTCATCCTTGTTTGAATGCATTAAGGTTCGCTAGTGTTATGGTCTTCTTCAATTTGCCTTCGGGGCAGGGTGTTATGAAATGGTGCAAGAGAAGTAGTTGTCAGAGATGGAGGTGTGTAGCGGTTTCAAAAACCGAATTGGTGTTTCTAATGTTGATGGCTCGGGAATGACGATCTTCTAGAAGGTTTAGAGTTGGTAGCAATTTATTAGTTCTGGTGCTACCGGTATGGATTTTGATTTAAGGCAGCAATTGGGCAGCGAAGAATGAGGAAAGACATGTGTGAGGTGTCTTGCGGTGGTTGAATTACTAGTAGGTCAAAGTATGAAGAGCAAAGATCGATGAGTTGCTTAAAGGAGGTGGTTTAACTGAAGTGGGAGTGGCAGAGTAGTATATGGATGCTATGGCAGGAAAGTGCCTTGAGAAAGTTTAGGGAGATTTGGGAATCATGATAGAAGGTGATTGGGTCTATGGATTTTATTTGGGATGGTGGATACTGTACCGAGGAAGATTGAATATAGCAAAGAGGACTTTGCTTGAAATGAAGAGGGGTATGAAGACTTGATTATCGATTTGGATGCAGCATGACTTTGAGTTTGGAATGTATTGTCGGACTTTTAGTTGATGACTACGGGGAGTGAACCGACTGTTACAGCTAGTGGACGAGTGTGGGCTTCAGAGGGTTTACTGATTTCATAGTAGTTGTACCCAGCGCAGCGTAGTTGGAAGATGTCAGTATGGAATTCCACAAGTGGGTTATCTCCTATGAGCAGGTTAGCGGTTGCGTGATTGTGATGAAAGTTTCTTCGAAGAGATCTACTTGCTACCCGGCAGAAGGTCAAATATACGATTGGGGCTGATAATTCGGAATGTCCATGAAAAGTTTAGTAGAAGATTTTGAGAAGTTTGGCGAGTTGATGGTGCGAGATCCTGGTAATAGAGAAGGAGGAATCCTTGTGGGTTCTACATTATGTGATGGTAGCTTAAAGCTAAGTGGGGGAGCCCACCGTCTCGATTGGGTTGCGTGGTTGTCTTCTTGTGCTTTTTGTGGTTATCAGTATATTGGTGGATTATTTATGACTAAGAAAAGAAAACATCAGGGGTAACTCGATTAGAGGATTTGATGAATGTGCGCTATATTTCGCCTTATCGATTTAGGTGCAGGTTTTGGGAAGACTCAGAGTTTATGCTTCTTGTGGATGTGATGTACAAGGAAAAGAATTCAGCTGGTTGCTTCTTCGAGAGGGTGTTCGTGTGCTAGCATAGCGTTGGAGTTTGGTTATATTCAGGACCAAGTCAGAGTGGGTGATTCTCAACAACAGTCCTAGTGGGTTCAAGAATTTAAGTGTAGTGCCTAAGCATTTTGGGTCCGTTGTGTGGTTAAGGATCGAGTTTTGTAGTGGATTATGAAAGGGACTTGGAGTGTTCTATGTTATCTTCGGGTCTGCAGTACAATATTAGAGGAAAGGGAGATATAGTTTCAGATTCACGGAAGGTCTTGCAGAATGGGTGTACCAGTTGGAGATGTTGTTGTGCATGAGGAGGGTATGAGATAGTTCATGAGTATTCAGACGATGTGGTCTCGTGATTCAGGTCACTCGGGATGAGTGCAGATTTAGTTCGTTATGTTTCAAATGGATCTATTATTATTTCTAAGGCAAGTAGAGAGTAAATTGGAAGAAGTTGGGTTGGTTAGTAATGGTTGAATCAACATGATTGTGGCAATGATCAGTTCCTTCGGCACGTTACGTTATACAGATGGTTGGTGGTTGTATGTGCGGGCTTGACAACCACTATAATTTGATTGTTAGGAGGTATTTGATTCTAATAGCCTTGTTTTGTGTAGATGGATCCCGGAAGAGTTATGACGGTTTAGACCACGATTCGAGGTTTGTATTTTCTGTTGTTATGGAAATTCAGTTACGTGTTGCAATGGTTCTTCTAAAATGAGTTGAGTGAAAGTGATTCTAGCCAATAAAGTATTTATTCTACTAGTAGTTCAGGGGTTATGATAAATTCTTGTACTCTCGTGTAGCTGCGCGATAGGTTCAGTGAGCGGTATGGGAATTTGAAGTTGAGGATCAAGGTTGCGGTTCGGTGTTGACAAGAATGTCACGAGCTCGGATGAGTAGGGAAGAATTTAGGTGTTCAGAGTAAGCTACATTTTCTTTAGTGTCACCTGTGAACGGTGTCCTGTGTAAGAGGCTTTGTGTATTGATTTGCGGATTCTTTGTTGGCTTTACAGGATTAGTACAGTTGGTAGTGTGAAGGTGCAAACTTTGCTACCTGGTACGGAAGGTCGTGGGAGCATATCCCACGGGAAAATTGTATAAGTATGACATATTAGCCACTTGATTGTTAAAGATTGAAACCAAGCCTGGAGATTATGGTATTATCGTTAATGTGAGAGTTTATGCCTGGAAGGCGCTCTATTCCTCTGGTTTTGAACTGTGGGAGTTTGTTCCGGATTGGGACGACGGATCGTATGTGTCATGAATTGGGCCATTGTGGATCCTTGAAAGGTTGTTGGCTTAGTATGGGATGATCGGAATTGGCTCGGGGTCCGTTGGTGGGTCTAATGGGAATGTGTGCTCTACATCAGGCCAGATGTATTCAATCAGCATAGCTTTTGTTACGGAGGAGTCATCGGGCATTGGAGGTTAATACTCTATTGTGCCATGTGGGTTGCGAGACATCTTGATTATTCGCACATGTGTTGAGGTCCCGTGTAGCTTGTGGTGTTATATGAGCAGGACGGCTCTCGAGATGCAGGTCATTTATCGCACCTTGGTTGTGCTTGGGTTTTGTAGCGTATGGCGCTATTCGTCTCCCCAGGGTTGTATTTTTGCACTTGGCGTGCTTGTGGTCGGTATTCGGTATTTCGTATGTATAAGCATTTTGGCCTGATGGGTATTTCCTTATACATTTTTATGTGTGAATCGGGTGGTACGCCGCCACGAGTATGTTGTTTGGATCAGGTTGCACGCCGCAACAGTGAGATGTTGAGTACGATTCCCTATATTTATTCTTGTGTACGTTGTTTCTCATTCTTTGAGAAGGGTTCATAGTATCTTTTCGGTTGTTTTATTCGTTATGCGGCTGGGTAGTTCTTTTTCCAAAATTTGTCATTCCTTATGTGTCATGTTCCAATGGTAGCTTATTGGCGCATTGATGGTGTTATATGAGATCATGGTCAATGTTTGAAGTGGCTTATTGCCTGAGCAGCTTGTACTGGGTGAGACGAGGCTATTGGACCTGAAACTGGTGCGATCGAATTTATGCAAGGTGTATTAAAGAGAAAGTGTCACTATTCGATTCAGAATAAGGTAACAGTTCTTGTCAAGCGGAGAAACTCCATGAGTTATTAATTTGACGGGTGGTTATGAGTTCCTGCGCATCTCTTTCATAGTTGCAGTATTGTGAGGATTGAAATCGGGCTTATATGTGTTATGAGGTATGTTACGGGCCCTGGGTCAGTGAATTTGCAACTGTTGTACTTTGAGGAGGTTGCCTTGGTCAAACGACTTATGAGGTGCAGGGTGTGATTTCAGCGGAGGAGCATGATCATGTTTGGTACATCGTGTGGCGATTGATGCAGTGTTAATATGTCAGAATTGGGTCTCGTGGAGAATACTGGATATTGGAATTTGGTCCTAAAGCTTGTTAGCTAAGGTTATAGGGAGGATCTTCAGTCTGATTTGAGCTTAGTCGGAATCATGATACGTGTCATTCGGCGGTTTGAGGCCTTGAGTAACTTTACTTCATATTTTGTGACTTGTACGCATAGTCGGAATCAAATTTCGGGAAGTTCGGAGTTGATTCTGATGGAAAATTCTAACTTCGGAAGCTTAAGTTGGAAGAATTGATTAAGGTTTGACTTTTGAGTAAATGATCTCAGAATCGGGATTTGAAGGTTCCAATAGGTTCTTATGATGATTTCGGACTTGGGTGGATGTTCGGGTAGAGTATCAGGTGGTCCAAAAGCGTTTCGGCGCTTATTATGGAAAGTTAGCATTTTTGAAAGTTTAAGAATTTCTTATGTTTGGTTTGAAGTATATTTTGATGTTATCGATGTCCGTTTGGAGTTACGAGCCTTGGGATAGGTTCGTATCGTGATTTGTGGCTTGCACGTAAAGTTTGGCATCATTCCGTGATGTTTAAATATAATTCAGACTCGTTCCGCAAAGTTTGAAGGTTGAAAAGTTGAAAGAAAGGTCTTGGCCGTCGATTCATAATTTTGATGTTGTTTGACATGATTTGAGGCTTCGACTATGTATGTATCATGTTTTGTGATGTGTTGATATGTTTGGACTGGGTCTCGGGGGCCTCGGGTGCGAAATGGATTGAAAACGGATTGAAATTGGGATTTGAAGAAGTGTTGGTGTTGCTGAAGACTGGTGTTTTCGCACCTACGGAAGAAGTGGTCGCAGGTGCGGTCACGCAGGCATGGAAGGGGTCGTCGCACATGCGAAATTCGTGGATGGGACCGGGGAGCACATGTGCGAGGAATATTACGCACCTGCGAGGTCACAGATGCGGAGTGGAGATCGTAGAAGCGGAGTTGGCTAAGAAGGCCTGGAGCCGCAGGAGCGGACTTTGTCACGCAGGTGCCTAAGCGCAGAAACGCTTGTTGTCCGCAGATGCGCTATTTGTGCCACAAAAGAGGAGGCTGCTGGCTTGAGTTAGAGCCACACTTGCGATGGTTTTTCCGCAAGTGCAAAGCTGTAGAAATAGCTATTTCACTACAGATGCGAAAGTCGCTGGGCAATAGGTTTTTTTTTAATCCGGGACTTAGCCCATTTCTTTCACATTTTCATTTGGTTGGGCGATTTTTGGAGTTCTTGGAGGGAAGATTTTCATCATCTAGGTCAAGGTAAGTAATTCCCGCATATTGTGAGTTAAATAACACGTTTATATATGGATTTAAACATAGCAATTAGTAGAAATTTGGGATTTTGGTAGAAAAACTAGAATTTGGTATTTTTGGATTTTTACCACGCATTTGGACATGAAATTGGGAATAAATTTTATATTTGAATTCGTAATGTTATGGGTAATATTTATCTTCGAGATTTTTTGGAATCCGGGCACGCGGGCCCGAGGGTTAGATTTATTGACTTTTCGAGCAAAGTTGGAAATTGCTATGAATTTATTTAGTATGAGTATTGAGTATATTTTTATTGGTTTGCACATTGTTTGACTAGTTTTGGAGTGACGAGCATCAGTATGAGGTGTTAGAGTGGCGTTGGAGCCGGTTATGGAACTTCAAAGTGAGGTAAGTCTCTTGTCTAACTTTGTGAAGGGGAAACTACCCCTAGGTGATATATTCGATATGTGCTACTTGTTGCGAGGGCTACGTACGCACGAGGTGACAAGAGTCCGTACGTAGCTAGATTCATGTTTTGTCTGGGTAGACTTAGGTTCCCGCCATGCTATAACTGTACTGTTTGAGTTGTCCTTTGCCTATTAAATTCCTTTATTTTACGTCATGACTTGAGACTAGACTTGCGTAGAGTGATATACTTGCTATTGTAGAGATTTTGTGAGCTTCATGATTAGCCGCAGAATAATTGTGCTCCTCTTACGAATTTCTCCCACGCTATGCGTTTTCATCAAAATGTTTTCCTTAAAAATCCATAAGTCACACGTTTATTCGTGAGTGGGGTCAATGACCCGTTAAAGCTTCTTATTCTAATGGGATCAGGCTGTTCGCCTTGGCAGGACTATGTACCACACTCTCATGGGAGAGGGTCGTTCCCCTCGGTAGTATAATAGATGCATCTATGGTTTGTGTCGTTCGACCCTCGGCAGTGCACACAGTATGATGGATCGGGCCGTACACCTCGGCATTTCTATAAAATACTCTTATGAAATTGTGCGTAATATTTGACAAGAAGCCAGTGTATCTATGAGTTTTTCCTAATTTGAATTATGACGACCTATCTGGTGAGGTCCATTGTATATACACTCCGGTTAAGGAGGTAAATGCTAATTGAGAGCTTGAGTTTATTGTTGAGAGGAGGATTATACCACGTATTTATACTTGTTTATTTCGTTTGTTTACGCTGCCTCACATATGTTTACTTCCTACTGTATTTGATTTATTGGACCACTAGTAAGTGTCGATGTCGACCCCTCGTCACTACTTCTCTTGGGTTAGGCTAGATACTTACTAGGTACGCATTGATTTACGTACTCATACTACACTTTCTGTACTTATTGTGCATGTTTATATGTTTCCGGTTGTCTTCTGGGTGCATAGGTGCGGCTATTGCGGGAACTTTACAGTGAGCTGCATTCCATGTTGACCAAAGTTGCCCGCTGATGAACCACCTGCATCCATTGAAGATGCAGCGCCCTCGGCAAAAGGGACGTTAGTACATATGCAATAGTAATAGTATGTAAAGCTAACTGTCCTCTTTCAAAATAGAATGCCAATATAAGAAAGGGAAAACCATAGAAATAGCAAGTCACAATCAACCATATCCAAATGTCTAGTTAAAACATAACAATTTTCCAAATACAAAATTAATATATATTAACGGTTGGGAGATCATTAGCACCGATATACCACCGTGTTTGTAGCACTGAGTCCGATCACGCCCGATCATCCAGGCCATCTCCTCACGAATAAAGTGGTTCGACATGTGATGCGAAAGAAATGTGTTACCAAGAGTAGTACCACCATGTGCGCAACATGGCGTCCGATCTCCACCCGATCAGCTAGGTCGCCTTCCCACATATGCCGTTTGGGTTGACTTTTTCAATCCACAATTATTACCAGTTTCATCCCAATTAAGGAGAATAATATCAACCCATCAATATCATCCCAAATAAGGGGAATAATCACAATCCACTCCTACACCGACACGTGTAGTTTTAGGTGTGGGTTGTTACAACCCACCCTTCCTCGGTTTGCTAATGATACTTCCGAAAAATATTATTTTTGTTTTTGCACCCAAAGGTAACATAAGTACAAATGTATTTACCTTATCATCTTTGACATTGTATGAATCTCCACTAGTATTTTCAACCTATAACAACAACAATATTCCCTTGGCTCTTTTGGCCATTTACAAGGTTCTTTATTCAAGGCACGGTGGCCGTATTTGATATTCCACACTTTCATTTCTTCTCTCTCATGTATCATCATCATAAATATCAACAAATATAATATTCCGAAAATCACAACTTTAAGTACATTAGAAATGAAGAATTTAAGCACAATAGATTTCTTTACAAGAATAGAGTAAAATGATTGGTAGTAGATGCGCAAGTTAAATTCATAAACAAGTAACACACCATTTATTCTTGAAATAGTTTTCCCCAAAAAGGGCAATACACAATTTCCACTCACGAATATGTAAGAACGCAAAACACATTGAAAAAACTCACCAAGCATAGCATTAGTTAAAACAACCACATATGGGCATGACTTGAGTACATAAGCTTTTGGGCAATTCTATTTTTGAAATAATTTTGGAACAGTTGAATCAAAGCTCATTTCATAATCTTTCTCACATCATTTTATTTCATTGGCACCACTAGCCACAAGTATAACTTTTATTCTTGGCACGTTGGCCATACTCTATGTCCCCAATTCACTTATTTCATTTTCAAGCATCTTTATAGATTATCAACAATAAGATATTTCCAATCAAGACTTTTGGTACCCATATGAGCAATTAAGAGTCTTAGGCATATCAAGTTTTTCTCACACAATTTGGTCTACTAGCTTTCATTTGAAACACGACTCAAAGCCATCATGTTTTAATACGCAATCAACACTTTGAACATATATATTTCGACATAAGGCTCATTCGGAATAGTCAAGTTTATAAGGGATAACCCGAAACATAGGAATTAGGAACTTGAGCCAACAATACTTGAAACTTGCGGGAACATTATGGAATTAGATCCTACGAGAGTAGTTTAGCCAACATACCTCGCTTTGAGCTTTCCTTAAAATACTACAACATTCTGTAAATATTAGAAACTTCAATCTATTTTGATACATAACAAAATTGAACACAAACTAGGAAGATATTCACGGTCTTAGCTCATTTGAGCATTTTATCAAACACTTGATGTGCAAATTGATTACAAGGTTCTTCCACAAGATTTCTTTCACTTCACAACCCAATCTTTACCCATGTGGGCTCAACAAAATTCCTACAAACCTTATTGGTACATGCATGTATACATAATACTCTCACACCCAAGAATCATACTCCCAATCACCCATCTTTTACCCCAAACTTGAAATTGAAGACTAGGGTTAGATCTTTACCTCTTGAGTGAAGATCTTGTGATATTTTCTTGTTGGATTTTAAAGTTTGGACAAGATCTTGATGAACAAAGAACTTGAGCTACTTCCTCTCTCTAGAACACTTTCACTTCTCTCTAAAAATATTAGGTTTTTGCCTTCAAAACGAGCCCCAAAGGCTATTTATCAAAATGGGGTCGGGTTATAAAAATAGGAAAATGGACACTCCGAATTCAGGTCTGTGGTCGCAAAACTGACAAAAGAACAGGTATGCGGTCCGCAAAATGGACTGCGAAACTGATGCCCAGAACTGGGCTGCACTGGACCGGTCTGCGATCATTCTGCGATCCACAGACCACTTTTGCGGTTCGCAGAATTGACCGCAGAATCACATTCTGTCAGCCTTTGGGAATTTGGTCATAACTTCTTGTAGGAGTGTCATAATGATGAACGGTTTGAAGAGTTAGAAACTAGACCCGAAGAGCTTTCATTAGATAGGTTGTCCATGACATAACTCCTTATATATATGTAGATATGCTCATCCAAAGTTTGGTCTTGTGTGTACTGATTTGGAACTTTAGTCTATCATGTAATTTGCAACTTGACTTAGACTTAGGGCTCTGCTTAGACCCCACATCACTTATAATATGTCTCGTACACTTATTATCATATCCAATTGATATCCATCATATTAATAGTCCTCGTCTGTACACAAAATAATATAATTAACACATATCAACTTTCTTAATAGAACTTAAGTACTTCGAAATTTTCCGGGGTGCTACATTCTCCCCCACTTAAGAACATTCGTCTTCGAATGAGGAGTAGAGTCCGTCCCCAAACACTTAACATAACCCATTTCTTCTTCCACACATCTTAAGCTCCTAAATATGACTAACTCCTAAATTTTTCAGAAATTTTGGTAGAGTCTCTCCTGTAATTGGGCCTATCCACCTGCCAGAGTAATACCAAAACAACTCCTAACAACACATCGACAACCCAACAAAGCATCACAATGTATATATCAATAACATTAATCTAAGCATTACATGCATTGTATTATCAAAATGATATCTAGTCATGAACTGTACATTTTTAAATCATAACACCTTGAAAGTACCTTTCAAATCAAAACATATTGCTATACAATCAAGCGAAACTATTTTGTTTCCACAACACTTTCGGTCTTCAAGGTGACCTTATTGACTCATAGACTTCACCATAGCACTTTAACAGAGGCAATATCAACTCCCAGACTTATCTAACAAGGATGAAAAATAGTTACCCCTCATAATCCAATTATCCATTAACTTCACCTTCACTAGCTTTCACCGGAACGATAGACAAAGGATTTCCAACTACCTTATTAGGCATAGACACATGAAACACCGGGTACATGGAGGACAATAATGGGGAAACATCATACTCATAGTTCGGCATATTTCCTTCAAGATTTCATAAGGCTTAATGTGACTACACATACTTTACCTTTATTAACAATTCACATAACATCCTCATGGAAAAAATATTGAGAATAACCCGTTCACTTTCTTTAACTCTAAATCTCTACGCCGAACGCCCAAACTAAACCTTTGGAGACCTCCAACAATTACTCTAAGATATGATAGCATGAATATGACCATAAATTTCATATCCAATATATTTGATAACGGGATGATGCTTCTTCTTTGACACATTTGAACCTACAACTCTCGATAGATTTACCACAAATAGGAACAATGAGGTTCGAGATTGGGCTGGAATTTTTTCAAGAATCCATCAATGTGCTGAGAAGGGTATTTCAGGAAGTTATATCCTAAGAGACATGAAGGTTACTACTAATAGTGCTGACATGATTAATCATTGTGATGACATCATAAATTCGACAAATGAGGCATAGAGTTGCCTAGTACACATTGATAACGTGGAAACATGTACATGATCTGGAGATGTAAAAGAAGTGAGTGCTTTTAGACATGTGACATATGGAAGGCATGATCGGGAGGATAAAGACATTAGCATCCATCATTCTTGGATGGCTATGAGTTATGAAAGGGACAGTGACAATTGTTTCATTCCATATGTGCCTTGTTTGGCAATAGTAAGCCTCAAGGAAAAATAGCCAAGTACGTGAGACCAGCCGTCTCCTGGAGTGTAGGAAAAATCAGTTTAACTCGAGATGAGAATATTCTGGCACCCTGAATGCTGACACCAGGAATCTATGCCACAAGCCCATGGGGTTGAAAAAAAAGAAGTTGAACACTTGTGAGATTATTATCATTTTCATAGCTTAACCTTTGCCAATAGTTGATCCTATATGAGAGGACTAGAGATAAGACAACCTTGTCTTTCAATTCAATGTGCTCTCATGTTACTAGATGGTGAAAAGGATTCATGATAAGTGATTGTTCAAACCATATGAGCCATATACATCGGAGAGAGAAAGAGTGGCTCAAGAAGGATCTCAATACTAGGTTGCTTTGCATTAGATTTGATACCACATAGATAAATATTATGATGGTGTGTGCATAGGCACAAGTAAGCAGATGTTATCCATTCGAATCAAAAGGTTTTGTAATAAATTCATCACATATAGTCCCTTGTTGAGAATTTAGGGAAGCAAGTGGGAAGTATTAGCCTAGGGTTATAACTCAATTCAAGGAAATAATTATAGAACTCAATTCCTCAAGAGGTCGTAAATAAGAGATTGATGATCAAAAGGCTTCACGAATACTGTCTCTCGTTCAAAGAGTAGGTACATGCAATGTTTTGTAATTCAACGTTTTGTTTAAGACCATATTTATGTAGGCTCTTTAATATGGATGTTCATATACAACAAGAAAAATTAGGCGGTGTTCGGAATGATATACTAAGGAGTGACTTACTTAGTAACTTTAGATTGATGGGGCAATGCCTTGACTGATGCCCCTCGACTCCACATTCGTAACATACTTTGGTACCATAGTGACATACCCCCGAATGACATCTCCTACACCTCACGCAACGAGGATGAGGTCCACTAAACTGACTCGCCCCACTGACAAAATATATACCCTTTTTGTATAAGTCATAAGAATCCCTCTTATCTTTCCTCCAGGCCTTCACGACAGGAGTAACAATCTCTGTACCGGTTTTCTTCGTGGGCCTTTGGAATTTCCCAGGCCTACCACCCCTAGCACGCTCCTGAGCATACTCACAACGCGATGCCAAATGTTCCCGCCCGCATATCGGGCAGCCCGGGACGAGTGTATCCAACCTAGGGGAATTTGTTCTTCTTGTGCCCCCTCTTTCCACAACCATAACATATTTCAAGAATCTTCCAACATAAACCCGAGTAGCTATTCTTTCATATCAAATATTTTGAATTATTTATGCCAATAATCCTCTTTTATTTCTTAGGTGACCTCACCACATGATATGGTAGCGTAGTGGCATTAATAGGAACAAGGACGCCTCCCCTAGTAACTGGTTCTTTCATTCCCTCCTTACTGCCTCGAACCCGTGGGTTACTCATATGGAAAATGAGACATGACGAGGAGTTTAACTTCCTATCTTGAGCTCTATCGCACGATCTGGAGTATCAAAGAAGTTTGAAATTCCTAAATGTCCATGTAGCCTCTTTATTATAGATCTGGTCGACAACACACCGATAAGAAGGACTCTACTAGACACGGCTCCGAGGCATCCTAGGACACTTTAAAACCTTAGGCTCTGATACCAAGTTTGTCAAGCCCAGAAATCGGGGAGCACGACCGGCGCTCAACCGAGTGAACCCGACCGAGCAAGCCTGTTAGATTTACTTCTACCCAAACTCATTCATGAATAAAGAGGAGATGAACTCCATTAATCAAACATTGAAAAGATTTCATTAACAACTCCCACTTCATATTCATTAGCAACTTCATTCATAATTTCCAAAATATTACAAGTTTATAGATATAATGAAAAACATGTTCGCCAAAGACCAACATTTCTAATTCAATTTCCCCACATCAAACACCACCCATAACCCGTCTATGGAGCCTCGACTATACCTAAAAAAACCAAATGATATTAGGCCCAGAATAGAGTAAGGCTCACCAAAACCTGCTGAATAGGGAGTAACTGCTAACGAGGACAAAATTTGCCCGCTGATGAACCACCTGCATCCATTGAAGATGCAACACCCCGACAAAAGGGATGTTAGTACATATGGAATAGTAATAGTATGTAAAGCTAACTGTCCTCTTTCAAAATAGAATGCCAATATAAGAAAGGAAAATCCATAAAAACAACAAGTCAGAATCAACCATATCCAAATGTCTAGTTAAAGTATAACAATTTTCCAAATACGAAATTAATATCTATTATTGGTTGGGAGATCATTAGCACCGATATACCACCGTGTTTGTAACACTGAGTCCGATCACGCTCGATCGGCTAGGCCATATCCCCACGAACAAAGTGGTTCGACATGTGATGCGAAAGAAATCTGTTACCAATAGTAGTACCACCATGTGTGCAACATGGCGTCCGATCTCCACCCGATTAGCTAGACCGCCTTCCCACATATGCCGTGTGGGTTGACTTTTCCAATCTACAATTATTACCAGTTTCATACAAATTAAGGGGAATAATATCAACCCATCAATCTCATCCCAAATAAGGGGAATAATCACAATTCTCTCCTACACCGACACATGTAGTTTAGGTGTGGGTTGTTACAACCCACCCTTCCTCGGTTTGCTAATGATACTTTACAAAATTATTATTATTATTTTGCACACAAAGGTAGCATAGGTAAAAATGTATTTACCTCATCATCTTTCACATTGTATGAATCTCCACTAGTATTTTCAACCAATAACAACAACTTGGCTCTTTTGGCCATTCACAAGATTCTTTATTCAATGCACGGTGGCCGTATTTGATATTCCACACTTCCATTTCTTCCTTCTCATGTATCATCATCATAAATATCAACATATATAATATTTCGGAAATCACAACTTTAAGTTCATTAGAAATGAAAAATTTAAGCACAATAGATTTCTTTACAAGAATAGAGTAAAATGATTGGTTGTAGATGCGCAAGTTAAAATCATAAACAAGTAACACACCATTTATTCTTGAAATACTTTTTCCCAAAAAGGGCAATACACAATTTCCACTCACGAATATGTAAGAACGCAAAACACATTGAAAATACTCACCAAGCATAGCATTAGTTAAAACAACCACATATGGGCATGACTTGAGTACATAAGCTTTTAGGCAATTCTATTTTGAAATAATTTTGGAACATTTGAATCAAAGCTCATTTCATAATCTTTCTCACATCATCTTATTTTATTGGCACCACTAGCCACAAGTATAACTTTCATTCTTGGCACGTTGGCCACATTCTATGTCCCCAATTCACTTATTTTATTTTCAAGCATCTTTATATATTATCAACAACAAGATATTTTCAATCAAGACTTTAAGTACCCATAAGAGCAATTAAGAGTCTTAGGCATATCGAGTTTTTCTTACACAATTTGGCCTACTAGCTTTCCTTTGAAACACGACTCAAAGCCATAATATTTTAATACACAATCAACACTTTGAACATATATATTTTGACATAAGGCTCATTCGGAATAGCCAAGTTTATAAGGGATAACCCGAAACATAGGAATTAGGAACTTGATCCATCAATACTTGAAACTTACAGGAATATTATAAAATTCGATCCTAAGAGAGTAGTTTAGCCAACATACCCCGCTTTGAGCTTTTCTTAAAATACTACAACGTTCCGAAAATCCTAACAACTTCAATCTATTTTGAGACATAACAAATTTGAACACAAATTAGGAAGATATTTATGGTCTTAGCTCATTTGAGCATTTTATCAAACACTTGATGTGCAAATTATTTACTAGGTTCTTCCACAAGATTTGTTTCACTTCACAACCCAATATTTATCCATGTGGGCTCAACAATATTCCCACAAACCTTATTGGTACATGCATGTATACATAATACTTTCACACCCAAGAATCATACTCCCAATTACCCATATTTTACCCCAAACTCGAAATTGAAGACTAGGGTTAGATCCTTACCTCTTGAGTGAAGATCTTGTGAGATTTCCTTGTTGAATTTCAAATATTGGACAAGATCTTGATGAACAAAGCACTTGAGGTACTTCCTCTCTCTAGAACACTCTCACTTCTCTCTAAAAATATCACGTTTTTGCCTTCAAAATGATCCCCAAAGGCTATTTATCAAAATGGGGTCGGGTTATAAAAATAGGAAAATGGACCTTCCGAACTGAGGTCTGCGATCGCAAAACTGACCGCAGAACAGGTATGCGTTCCGCAAAATGGACCGCAAAACTGATGCCCAGAGACACTAGACTAGTCTGCGACCATTCTGCGGTCCGTAGATCACTTTTGCGGTTCGCAGAATGATTTTGTGGTAGCAGAATTGACCGCAGAATCACATTCTGCCAGCCTTTGGGAATTTGGTCATAACTTCTTGTAGTAGTTTCAAAATGAAGAATGGTTTGAAGCATTAGAAACTAGACTCAAAGATATATCATTAGATTGGTTGTCCATCACATAAATCCTTATATATAAATATATATTTATATATGCTCGTCCAAAGTTTGGACTTGTGCGTACTCATTTGGAACTTTAGTCTATCATGTAATTTCTAACTTGACTTAGACTTAGGGCTCTCCTTAGACCCCACATCACTTATAATATGCCTCGTACACATATTATCATATCCAATTGATATCTATTATATTAATAGTCCTCGTCTGCACACAAAATAATATAATTAGCACACATCAACTTTCTTAATAGCGCTTAAGTACTTCGAAATTTTCCGGGGTGCTACAGTTCATTATTGTAGTTCACGTAAATATTATTATTTTACCCTGTAAATTCCATTTTATACTATTTAGTTAATGGAAATTATGGTTTGAAAAGTAATAAAAATGAGTAATTAATTTGATCAATCACCGTTGGCTTGCCTGACGGCGGTGTTAGGCGCCATCACGACCTATAGTAGATTTTGGGTCCTGACAGTATCAGAGCCCTAGGTTGCCTAGGTCTCATGACTCATGAGCAAGTTTAGTAGAGTGTTGCAGATCGGTATGGAGACGTATATACTTGTCTTAGAGAGGCAATCAAACTATTAGGAAACTTCACTTTTATTGCATCTTTGTCGTGCAGAATTGCTAATTCTGAAGTCTAAACCTTTACTCTTCTATTCTTTCATAGATGGCGAGGACACGTTTAGCTGATCAGGCACTAGTGCCACCAGTCAGGGCTGAGGTAGAGGCCGTGGTGGGGCTCGCACTTCAGCTAGAGCAGCACCTGTGGATCCACCAGTTGCTCTAGTAGAGGAGCAAGTTTCGGATACTGTTGAGCCGATGGGACCGACTTAGACACCTGCGGTGCCTATTACTATACTAGGTCTTCATGAAACTTTGGCTCAGATGTTGAGTGTGTACACGAGCTCATGTGGGTATGATACCAGTTGCACCAGCTACTTCACAGGCTGGGCGAAGAGCTATACCCCTGCCGCCCCGTACACTGGAGCAGCTAGCTCAGGGTTATCATACACCAGGGGTGTTACTAGTTTAGTTAGTTATTGATGCTCGGGTAGAGGCTAGTCTATCTATGTTCAATAAGGAGTAGAAAAGATTGAATGATTTAAGAGGCTTATCCTCCCGAGTTTAGTGAAGCTTAGGGTTTTCTAGATCTGTGTCATCAGATTCTTCGTACAACGGGTGGACACCAATGGAGTTACCTTTACTAATTTTCAGCTGACAGGAGAAGCCTACAAATTGTGGCAGACTTATGAGTCAAGCAAGCTAGTTTATGCAGCACCACTATCATGGCATCAGTTCTTAGTTCTCTTCTTAGAGAAGTTTGTTCCACAGACTCGCAGAGAGGAGTTGCATAGGGAGTTTGAGCAGCTATGCCAGAGAGATATGATTGTGACCCAGTACAAGATAAGATTTGCGAATTTGGCTCATCACACAGTATTGTTGGTTCCCACCGAGAGAGAGAGAGAGAGAGAGAGAGAGAGAGAGGATCAGAAGGTTCATTGATGGCCTCAACTATGGTCTATGTTACATTTTATCCTGAGAGGCCGAGATGGATGCTAGGTTTTACCAAGTGGTTGAGATTGCTAGGAGCTTGGAGTAGGTTCGTAGGCTTGAGGGAGAGGAGCAGGAGGGCAAGAGACCCTGTGGTTCAGGTGGTTTTGGTGGCACCTCGTCTAGAAGTTAGTCACATCATAGCATAGGTCGTCCTTTTAGGCTCGCTCATGCAGCTTGTTAGATTCCTCGTGGTTTATCAATTAGCCACGGTTCATACAGTGCTCGCCCAATTAAGTCACCATTCAGTGCACTCCCAGCTTAGAGCTCGTATCACACTCTATCAGTTCAGGGTTCGTCAGTATCGGGTTCTTCCGGTTGTTACACTAATTCACGGGGTTCGATTCAATCCCCGCAGTCATCCCTAGTTTGAGGTTGCTATGAGTGTGGGGTGTTAGGGAATGTGAGGAGGTATTGCCCCTATTTTCTTATAGGTCCCAAAAAGCATGGATGTCAAACTATGACTCCCGCACCAGGTTCTACACCACCCGCCCAGCCAGCTCGGGGTGGAGGTCATACGGGGCGAGGTCACCCTAGAGGGAGAGGTTAGTCAAGTGGTGGCCAAAACTGTTGCTATGCATTTCCCTCTAGGTCAGAGGTAGTTGCTTCTGACGCCATGATCACAAGTATTGTTTTTGTGTTTCACAAAGATGCTTCAATTTTATTTGACCCTGGTTCCACTTATTCATATGTGGCATCATACTTTGCTCGTTATTTGGATATGCCTCGTGATTCTTTAGATATGCATGTTCACGTGTCTACACCCGTGGGTGATTCTATCGTAGTGGATCATGTGTATCGATCATGTGTGGTTAACTCATTGGGGGTTATGAGACCACAGTTGATCTTTTACTTCTTAGTATGGTTGATTTTGATATGATTTTTGTCATGGATTGGTGGTCACCATATCACGCTATTTTTTATTATCACACTAAGACCGTGACATTGGCAATGCCGGGGTTGCCGAGGTTGGAGTCGAGAGGCTCCCTGGATTATGTTCCTAGTATAGTGGTATCTTTTCTGAAGGCTCAACAGATGGTTAAGAAGGGGTGTTTGGATTTGTCCTTCGTGAGAGATGTTAGTGCTGATACTCTTACTATTGAGTCAATTCCAATTGTAAGGGAGTTCCCATATGTGTTTCCTGTAGACCTGTCGGGCATGCCACCTGACAGGGATATCGATTTTGGTATTGATTTGGTTCCGGGCACTCAGCCCATCTCTATTCCACCATATCACATGGTGCCAATAGAGTTGAAGGAACAGTTACATGAGTTTCTTGATAAGAGTTTCATCATGCCTAGTGTATCATATTGGGGTGCACCGGTTCTATTTGTGAAGAAGAAAGATGGTTTATATATAAGGATATGTATTGACTACAGATAGTTGAACAAGGTCACTATCAAGAACAAGTACCCACTGCCGCGTATTGATGATTTGCTTGATCAACTTCAGGGTTCTAAGGTATTCTCAAAGATTGACTTTATAGGGGTAACATCAGTTGAAGATCTAGGCTTCACATATTCCAAAGATGGCATTCGAGACCCGTTATGGTCACTATGAGTTTCTGGTGATATCTTTTGGGGTGAACAATGCCCCAGTAACTTTTGTGCACTTGATGAACAACGTATTTCAGCCCTATCTTGATTCCTTGGTCATAACTTTCATTGATGATGTATTGGTGTATTCTCGCAACTGGGAGGGGGAGGGGATCATAAGCATCATTTAAGGGTCGTGCTCCAAACTTTGAGGGAGCAGAAGCTTTATGCTAATTTCTCTAAGCGCGAGTTTTGGTTAGACTCCGTAGAATTATTGGGCACGTGGTGTCCAGTGAGGGGATTAAGGTGGATTCGAAGAAGATTGGGGAAGTTTAGAGTTAGCCCAAACCGTTTTCTGCTACTAAGATCCACAGTTTCCTTGAGTTTCTATTGCCATTTTGTGGAGGAGTTTTCATCTATAGCAGCCCCATTGACTAGATTGACGTAGAGGGGTGCCCTATTTAGGTGGTATGATGAGTGTGGGGAGAGATTTTAGAAGCTCAGAACTGCCTTGACTACAGTTCCAATTCTAGTTTTGCCTTCTAGATCGGGTTCTTATACAGTCTATTGTAATGCTTCACGGATTGGCATTGGATGGGTGTTGATGCAGGATGGTAGAATTATTGCTTATGCTTCACGTAAGTTGAAAACCCATGAGACCAATGCACGATTTGGAGTTGGCGGCCATTGTTCACACACGTATGATTTGGAATGGCGTGTCTTGTGAGGCGTTCATAGATCATAGGAATCTCCAGCACTTATTCAAGCAAAAAGATCTGAACTTGAGGCAATGGGGGTAGTTAGAGCTACTTAAGGACTACGATATCACCATTCTTTATCATCTGGGAAAGGCCAATGTGGTTGATGATGCTTTGAGTAGGAAGACTGAGAGCATTGGGAGTTTTGCTTGTATTCCAGTTAGGGAGAGACTGTTAGCATCGGATGTTCAGGATTTGGCCAATTGGTTTGTGAGGTTGGATATTTTAGAGCCTAGCAGGATTCTTGTGTGTGTTGTATTATGATCGTCCTTGTTTGAGCGCATCAAGGCACGTCACTATGATGATTCCCACTTGCTTGTCCTAACACACACAATACAACACGGTGATACCAATGAGGTTACTATTGGTGATGATGGGGTATTGCGGTTCCAGAGCTACATTTGTGTGCCTAATGTGGATGGGTTGCGTGAGCTGATACTTGAGGAGGCCCATAGTTTGCGGTATTCCATTCATCTGGGTGTCGCGAAGATGTACCAGGACTTGATGCAACACTATTGATGGTAGAGGAAGAAGAAGGATATTATTAAGTATGTTTCTCTATGTTTGAACTGTCAGCAGGTGAAGTATGAACATTAGAGACCCAAGGGTTTGCTTTAGAGGCTTGATATTCCGGAGTGGAAGTGGGAGCGTATCACTATGGATTTTATTGTTGGGCTTCCATGGATCTTGAGGAGATTTGATGCAGTGTGGGTTATTGTGGACAGACTGACCAAGTCTGCACACTTCATTCCATTCATGACTACCTATTCTTCAGAGCAGCTAGCTCAGATTTATCTTCGTGAGATTGTTCACATTCATGGTATGCTCATGTCTATTATCTTGTATCGAGGCACTTAGTTCACATCGTATTTTTGGAGATCAGTGTAGCGAGATTTTGGCACACAAGTCGAGCTGAGTACAATATTTCATCCCTAGATGGACGGACAGTCCGAGCGCACTATTCAAATATTGGAGGACATGTTACGTGAATGTGTCATTGATTTTGGAGGTTCATGTGATAAATTTCTTTCATTGGCAGAGTTCGCCTATAACAACATCTATCAGTTGAGTATCTAGATGGCTCCTTATGAGGCCTTATATGGGAGGCGATGTCGTTCTCTGATTGGTTGGTTTGAGCCTGGGGAGGCTAAGTTGTTGGACACTAGTTTGATCCGTGATGCCTTAGAGAAGGTGAAGTTGATCCAGGAGCGGCTTCGTACAACGCAGTCCAAGCAGAAGAGTTATGCAGATAGGAAAGCTCGTGATGTTGCATATATGGTGGGGTGTGATGAGGTTTGAGAAGATGGGAAAGTTGAGCCCTAAGTATATTGGTCCTTTTGAGGGCCTTGATAGAGTTGGAGAGCTGGCCTACAGAATTGCCTTGCCACCTAGTCTATCGGTAGTTCACTAGTATTTCATTTTTATGCTCCGAAATTATTATGGGGATCCATCTCATGTTTTGGACTTTAACACGGTGTAGTTGGATAGGGGTTTGACTTATGATGTGGACTCGGTGGCCATTTGGATCGGCAAGTTTGAAATTTGAGGTCGAAGAATATTGCATCGGTGAAGGTTCATTGGATAAGTCAGCCGGTCGAGGAGGCTACTTGGGAGCTCGAGTAGGAGATGCGGAGCAGATATCCTCACCTTTTTGAGATTCCAGGTATGATTCTAGACTCGTTCGAGGACGAATGTTTGTTTTAGAGGGGGAGAATGTAGCGACCCGACCAGTCGTTTTGAGTATTTTAGCCCTGTTTCCCTTGTTTGATGCTTTTCATATGTGTAATTGTGATTACATGACTTGCCGGGGTGGTCGGTTTGGTTTCAGGGAGGTTTTGGAGTGAATTGGGAGACTTAGTCCCAAGGTTGGAAGCTTAAGTTGTAAGAGTTACCGGAGTTTGATTTTTGTAGACGACTCTGGAATGGTATTTTGATGGTTCCAATAGCTTTGTATGATGATTTTGTACTTAGGCGTATGTATGTATTTATATTTGGAGGGTTGTAGGTCGATTCGATGCTTTTTGGAGAAAGTTGGAAAGTTAAATGTTTGGAAGGTTCATTGGTTTGGCCGAGAGTTGATTTTATTGATATCAGGTTTAGAGTATGGTTTTGGGAGTTGGAATAGGTACGATGTGTCATTTGGAAATTGTATGCAAAATTTGAGGTCATTTCAGGTTGATTTGATGTTATTCGGCATGAGTTTTAGAAGTTGAAAGTACATTAGTTCATTAGGCCTTAATCAAGGTGCGATTCGTGGTTTTGATATTATTTTGTGTTATTTGAGGCCCCGGGTATGTTCATGTTATGTTTTAGGACTTGTTGGTATGTTTGGATGGGGTCCCGGGGATTTGGGTGTGTTTCAAATGGATTTCAGATCATTGGTGGAGTTATTGGCAGTGCTGGTTTTGTTAAGTCTGATGTTTTCGCATTTGCGAATAAATGGCCACAGAAGCGGACAGGTGAGAACATGCGCAAATTTGGTTGGAGAAGGCAGGGACCACAGAAAGGGTTAGTTGGGCGCAGAAGCGGAATCAACCACAGATGCGCAGGTTGATCGCAAATGCGGTAAGTCGACAAATGGAGGGAAATCGCAGATGCGATGATTTAATTCATGATCTTAGCTTTATCATTTGGAATTATTTTTGATGGCTTTTATTGATGATATTAGGTTATTTTGATTATATTAGAGTCGCTTGGAGGCCGATTCGTGTGAGAATGGATTTTTGGAGTATTGATTCCCGCATTTTGAGGTAAGTAATATATCTAAACTTGGTATTGGGAGTAATTATTCCTGAGAACTATGATATTTGAGATGTGTTGGGAGTAACACACGTGCTAGGTGACGGGCATGTGGGCGCGCACGGTGGTATTCATGATCCGAGTGGACTTTAGACTATACAGGACTTGTTTTATTATCATGGCGCGTTATGTCTGTATTTTCTCTACTTGTATGATTATTTGAGCTATAATTCATGTTAGAAATCATGTCTAGGATATGTGCTTATCTGTTTGAGACATAATAAGGTTATTCTTGTTATTTTGAGTTGTTTGCCTTAATTGTATTTATATAATTCTTCATCTTCATATTATATCTCAGTCTTTGTATATTATTTGTTTGTCATATCACATGTTGTCGTTGCCTTCTATATGTGATACTATTTGGGCTGAGTTCTATGAGATGTGAGCCATTGAGACTTGAGCGGTTGATGACTAATGTGGGCCACAGAACCGTGTTGTGAGTTATATTTGGATCGGGTTGCACTCGACAACAGATTGATATTTGGATCGGGTTGCACGTTGCAGTATCTTGATATTTAGATCGAGTTGCACGCCGCAACAGTTTTATTGATTAGAGCTTGGGCCAAGGATCCGCCCCTCCGGAGTCTAATATTATAGTAAGCGCAGGCACAAAGATATATGTTCTTTGGTGAGGGGCATTTAATTCAGGCACCCGTACAGTGCTGAGAGTGGTTGTGTGTGATGGTGAGGGGCATTTGTGCCATGCACCGTGAGTGTGCTAAGAGAGGGAGTACTTGATGATTTCATTGTGATGTTATTAAATTGACATGTAGGCATAGAGATGTCTTTTCCTCATGTTAGCTGGTAAATGAAATGTCTTATCTGTATTGGGCCTTGACTATTATACTTGGAAAGCATGTCTAATTTCCCGTAATTGTGAACGAGCGGAACATGATATCTTTTAAGTTATTCGTTCTTATTGTCTTCATTATATTATGAAATGTTATTGATTATTGGTGTTGGTCACTGACTTTCTTCCTTGATCGTCACTCCTTTTAACCCAATGTTAGTTTGTTACTTATTGAGTATATGGGGACGGTTGTACTCATGCTACACTCTGCACTTCATATGCAGATCTAGGTACTTTCGGGTGCGGTGATTGCTAGAGTTGCATTGGTACCAGCTTGTGGAGTCTATGAGGTAGCTGCTATGTCGTTCGCTGACCTTGAAGTTCTCTTTCATTTATTTCTGTTATTACCATTCTATTGTTCAGACAATTGTACTGAGGTATCCATGTATTGAGATTCTATAGTGCTCGTGTACTCGTTGACATCAAATATTTGGGATGGTTGTAGTAGTGTTATCGTTGTTCTTCTCAAATATTTCATGATATTTTTGCTGTTGAGAATATTAAGTTCTGTTTTATTAGATTCATTGTTATTATGAAACTGTTGGCTTTCCTGGCAAGCAGTGTTAGGCGTCATCGTGGCCCCCGTAGGAGTTTGGATCGTGACATATGGGGGCGATAACCTTAGCAAACACGAAGAAGCCTTAGCAAATGCAATGGCAAATTGGCCATCTTCGTGAACGCGACAGGTGCTTTGCGACTGCAAAGAACACCTGATGCCCAAGTATATAAAGGGTTGAAAATTGGGATTTAGCCACTTTTCACCATTTCTGAGACCTTGATCATGGATTGAGGAGGTTTTTGAGGGGATTTTCATCTCAACTTTTTAGGTTTGTAATTTTTACCTAGTTTTGATTTATTCTCATGAATTCCCATAGATATTTATCGCTAAATCTAGTATTTTATATGTAGAAATTGGAATTCTGGGAAAAACCTTATAAGGGTTGTTTTGGGGATTTGGACCTCGATTTGAGGTCCAATCTTGATGCAAATCACATATTAGGACTCAGGGAGAATGGTAAATGGGAATTGGACTTAATTTCGGATTTTGACCATGTCCGTCCAGGTTGACTTTTTGTTGACCTTTCCAAATATGTCGAAGATCAAAATTTTTTATACATGGGTTGTTTCTAAAGCTTATTTTGACTTATTTAAGTATTGATTGGCTAGATTCGAGTGGTTTGGAGGCTTGTTCTAAAGGAAAGGCGATTTTGGAGGGTTGAATTGTGCCGAAAAGTGGTAATTGTCTTGGTTAACCTTTATTTGAGGGAATTAAGATGTAGTTATGTCTATTTGCTATGTGCTATATGTGTTGGGAGTGGCGTATATGCAAGGTAACGTGTATATATGTTTGCTATAGGTCAAGCATGCAGGTAGAACTAGCTTATTTACATCTTGTAGCTTTACATATTATGTCTTTCATATTTAATTAGATTGTGAACTCCTTGTCACGACCCCAATTTTCCTCCGTAGGATGTCGTAATGACACCTAATCTCTAAGACTAGGTAAGCCTAATAAATTGTGAAAAAACTGAATATAAAACTGAACTCAAATCTCAACATATGATATATAAATAGAAAGTGCGATTCAAATATTTACAACTCCCAAAACCCGGTAGAAATAAGTCACAAGCTTCTAAGAGAAAATACTAAGTGTCTCTATACATCAGAGTCTAAAGAGAGTAAGGAAAACAACATAATAAGGATAGAGGGGGACTTTAAGGTCTGCGGGCGCTGGCAGATATACCTTGAAGTCTCCACGTACGGTCTGACACACTGGTACCTGGTCTGGTAAGCAGTACCTGGATCTGCACAAAATGATTTGTAGAAACATAGTATGAGTACACCACAATGGTACCCAGTAAGTGCCAAGACTAACCTTGGTAGAGTAGTGACGAGGTCAGGTAAGGGCCCTACTGGAATAAAAGGAAATGAGACAGAAAATATAATAATACAATGAAATGACTGAAAAGTGAACAACGAGAAATTTCAGAAAAATAACAGCACAACAAATAGAGGTAAACAATAGGGGCGCTTCCGAGGTACCGCCTCGTAGTCCCAAACGTATATACACAACAGGGGGATCTCCCGAGGTACCGCTTCATAGTCCCAAAAGTAAATATGCAATAGGGGGATCTCTCGAGGTACCGCCTCGTTGTCCCAAAAGTAAATATGCAACTCATAAATTATGGAAAAATAAAATTTCGGCAAGAAATCCTATAGCTAAAGACCGAATACAATAATCAAGGAAACATGTAATTCAACTAAGCATGTTGAACAAATTTCAAGTAAAGGTTAAGACACGTAGACATGCGTTACTAGGCTAAACATGACAACTACACATGCTAAGGCAACTCATTAAGGAATTTAAAAGAAGACTACTCAGCAAGAACCGAAATTTCCACAATTAGCCCGTGTACGCACTCGTCACCTCGCGTACACGGTGCTCACATATAATAAATTTTTACAACAGTACCAAATACTAAGGGGATTTCCCCCATACAAGATTAGACAAGTCACTTACCTCAAATCGCGCTCAATCAATCGATAAGAATGCCTTTCCCTCGACTTTTCGACTCTGAACGACCCAAATCTAGCCAAAAGCAATTACATACTATAAATACAACTACAAGAAACTAATTTAAATAATAAATCTACGATATTAGCAAAGAATCGAAAAATCGCACCAAAAAGTCGACCCGGGCCCATGTCTCGGAATCGGGTAAAAGTCACAAAATACGAACACCCATTCGATATCGAGTTCACCCATACCAAAATTAATCAAATTAGATACAAAATTATCGATCAAAACCTCAAAATTTAACCTAAGGATTTTCCACCTTGTTCACACATTTCTCAACCCAAATCCTTGATTAAATGAAGAATAAAAGATATCTTATTGGAAATAAATAAAAAACAAGTCAAGAATCCTTACCCAAATGTTTTATCTGAAAAACCCTCGAAATTGCACCTCAATCCGAGCTCTCTAGGTTCAAAAATGAAGAATGAAATTAAATCCTCGGAATTGGCCTTTTTTTGCCCAGCGAAGTCGCACCTGCGAACCCACAGCCGAATCTACGGAATTTCCATCGCAGGTGCGGTTCTAACTTAGCCTAGGCACATCCGCATCTGCGGACCCAAATGCGCATCTGCATTTCTGCTTCTATGGTCAAGGAACACATCTGTGCACGCGCTCCTGCGGACCTTGTTCGCTTCTGTGATCAACATGCCTCCCAGGCCTTTCCGCTTCTGCACTCATTCCTCCGCAGAAGGGACTCCGCTTCTGCGATCTTCACATCGCACCTGCGACCACTGGCCATCCTCATCATTTTGCATCTGCGATCGCCTTCTCTCTTCTGTGAGCTCACACTTGCGGTCAATCTTGCGCATGTGCGATTGCACCAGAACTGGTGCCTTCAGCCATTCTCACAAGTCTAAATTTGATCTTTTAACCATCCGAAACTCACCCGAGGCCTCCGGGACCTTGACAAAATATACCAACCAGTCCTAAAACAATATACGAACTTAGTCGAGCCTTTAAATCACATCAAACAACGCTGAAAATACGAATTGCACATCGATTCAAGTCTAATGAACTTTAAATCTTCAAACTTCTACATCTGATGCCGAAACCTATCAAATCAAGTACGATTGACCTCAAATTTTGCACACAAGTCATAATTGACATTACAGACCTACTCCAACTTCCGAAATCGGAAAACAATTTCCAATATCAAAAAGTCCACTCTCGGTCAAACTTTCCCAAAAATCATCCAGTTATCCAACTTTTGCCAATTGACGCTAAAATGACCTATGGACCTCCAGTTCAACATCCGAACATGCTCCTGAGACCAAAATCACCCTACGAAGCTATTGGAATCATTGAAACTCCATTCCAATGTCATCTTCACATAGTTAAAACTACGGTCAATTCCTACGACTTAAACTTTCATTTTTAGGGACTATGTGCCCCATTTCACTCCAAAACAAAAAACAAATCCTCCCGGCAAGTTACACAACCACAAAATGAAATAGAGGGAGCAATAAATAGGGGTTCAGGGCTAATACTCTCAAAGCGACCGGCCAGGTCATTACATCCTCCCCCTCTTAAAATAAACGTTCGTCCTCGAACGAGTATAGAGACATACCTGAAGTGGTGAAATGATGAGGATAACGGCTGCACATATCATTCTCGGTCTCCTAAGTCGCTTCCTCAACCGCATGACCCCTCCACTGAACATTCACTGAAGCGATGTTCTTCGACCTCAACCTTTGAACCTGTCTGTCCAAAATGGCCACCGGCTCTTCAACATAAGATAGATCCTTGTCCAACTAGACTGAGCTGACGCTTAACATATGAGACGAATCGTCGTGATACTTCCGGAGCATGGAAACATGGAATACTGGATGAATTGCAGAGAGACTAGGTGGAAGTGCAATTCTGTAGGCCACCTCTCCAACCCTCTCAAGAATCTCCAAAGGTCTGATATACATAGGGATTAATTTTTCCTTCCTCCCGAACCTCATAACACCCTTCATGGGTGAAACCCAGAGCAAGACCCGCTCCCCAACCATGAATGCAATATCGCAAATCTTTTGATCCGTATAACTCTTCTGCCTGAACTGGGTTGTACGAAGTCGATCTTGAATCAATTTAACCTTTTTCAAAGCATCCTGAACTAAATCTGTACCCAATAGCGTAGCCTCGCCTGACTGGAACCAACCCACTGTAGACCAGCACCGCCTACCAAATAAAGCTTCATACGGTGCCATCTGAATGCTCGACTGATAACTGTTGTTGTAGGAAAACTCCGCAAGTGGCAAGAACTGATCCCAAGTACCCCCAAAATCCATCACACACGCATGAAGCATATCCTCCAATATCTAAATAGTGCGCTCGGACTGTCCGTCTGTCTGAAGGTGAAATATTGTACTCAACTCCACCTGAGTACCCAACACATGTTGTACGGCTCTCTAGAATCACGATGTAAACTGCATACACCGATCTGAGATGATAGATACCAGTACGCCCTGAAGTCTGACAATCTCACGAATGTAAACCTGAGCCAACTACTCCGAAGAGTAAGTAGTAACCACAGGAATGAAATGAGCTAATTTGGTCAATCTATCCACAATCACCTGAACTGCATCGAACTTCCTCTGAGTTCGTGGGAGCCCAATAACGAAATCCATAGTGATCTGCTCTCATTTCCACTCTGGAATCTCCAACTTCTGATGAAATCCACCCGGTCACTGATACTCATACTTCACCTGCTGATAATTTAAGCACCGAGCTACATATTCCACTATGTCCTTCTTCATCCGCCTCCACCAACAGTGCTGTCTCAAGTACTGATACATCTTTGTGGCACCTGGATGAATGGAGTACCGCGAACTGTGAGCCTCCTAGAGGATCAACTCATGCAAACCATCTACATTAGGCACATATAGCCTGCCCTGCATCCGTAATACACCATCATCTTGAATAGTGACTTCCTTGGCATCACCGTACTGAACCGTGTCCTTAAGGACAAGCAGATGGGGGTCATCATAATGACGCTTTCTAATACGATCATAAATAGAAGATTGAGAAACCACACAGGCCAAAACTCTGCTCGGCTCGGAAATATCCAATCTGACAAACTGGTTAGCCAAGGCCTGAACATCTAAGGCTAAAGGCCTCTCTGCTATTGGTACATATGCTAAACTGGCCAAACTCTCCGCCTTGCGACTCAAGGCATCGACCACCACATTGGCCTTCCCGGGATAATAGAGAATGGTGATGTCATAATCCTTAAGCAGCTCCAACCATCTCCGCTGCCGCAGGTTAAGATCCTTCTATTTAAATAGATGTTGTAGACTCCGGTGATCAATGAAGACCTCATAAGGGACACCGTACAAATAATGCCGCCATATCTTCAAGGCATGAGCAATAGCTGCTAACTTAAGGTCGTGGACAGGATAGTTCTTCTCATGCACCTTCAACTGTCTAGATGCGTAGGCAATCACCCTACCATCATGCATTAATACCGCACTAAGACCAATGCACGACGCATCACAATACACCGTATAGGACCCCGAACCAATAGGCAACACTAACACTAGGGTTTTAGTCAAAGTAGTCTTGAGCTTTTTAAAGCTCTCCTCACAATACTCGGTCCACCTGAATGGAGCGTCCTTCTAGGTCAATCTAGTCATAGGTTCTGCAATAGATGAGAAACCCTCTACAAATCGACGTTAATACACCGCCAAGCCAAGAAAACTCAGGATCTCCATAGCCGAGGACGGTCTGGGCCAACTCTGCACTGCTTTAATCTTCTTCGGGTCTACCTTTATCCCCTCACTCGATACCATATGACCCAAGAATGACACTAACTCCAGCCAGAATTCACACTTTGAAAAGTTTGCATACAACTTCTTCTCTCTCAAGGTCTAAAGCATAGTCCTAAGGTGTTGCTCATGTTCCTCTCGACTCTGGGAGTACACCAGAATGTCATCAATAAACACAATGACGAAAGAGTCAAAATAGGGCTAAAATACACTATTCATCAAGTGCATGAATGCAGCTGGGGCATTGGTCAGCCCAAAAGACATCACAAGGAACTCGTAATGACCATACCAAGTCCTGAAAGCAGTCTTCGGGATATCTGGCTCCCGAATCTTCAATTGATGATAGCTTGAATGCAAGTCGATCTTAGAGAACACTCAGGCACCCTGAAGCTGATCAAATAGGTCATCAATACGTGGCAATGGATACTTGTTCTTCACTGTAACCTTGTTCAACTGGCGATAATCAATACACATTCGCATAGAACCATCTTTCTTCTTTACAAACAAGACAGGAGCACCCCAAGGTGACACACTAGGTCGAATGAATCCCTTATCGAGCAACTCTTGCAATTGTTCCTTTAATTCTTTCAACTCTACTAGGGACATAGGATAAGGTGGAATAGAAATGGGTTGAGTGCCCGGTAACAAATTAATTCCAAAGTCGATATCTCTGTCGGGCGGCATGCCCGAAATATCCGTCAGGAATATATCTGAATAGTCCTTCACTACCAAAACAGACTCGACGGTAGGAGTATCAACACTAACATCCCTCACATAGGCCAGATATGCATCACACCCCTTCTCAACCATTCACTAAGCCTTAAGAAATGAGACAACCCTGCTAGGGACATGATCTGATGTACCTCTCCACTCTAGCCATGGTAAACCTGGCATAGCCAACGAAACCGTCTTGGCGTGACAATCAAGGATAGTGTGATAGGGCGACAACCAGTCCCTGCCCAAAATAACATCGAAATCCACCATACTGAGCAATAATAAATCGGCTCTGGTCTCAAATCCACTAAGAACAATCAAACATGACCGATACACATGGTCAACAATAGAATCACCCACGGGTGTAGACACATATACAGAAGAACTCATAGAATAACGGGATACACCCAAATACGAGGCAAAATAAGATGACACATAGAAATAAGTGGAGCCTGGATCAAATAAGACTAATGCATCTCTATGACAGACTGGAATAATACTTGTGATGATAGAATCGGATGCAACTGCCTCTTTCCTAGCAGGAATGGCATAATATCTAGCATGACCTCCCCCTTTAGGGTGACCTCTACCCGTCCAACCTCCACCTCTAGTTGGTTGTGAAAGTGGGGTGGTAGCTGGTGCTGTAACCATATCCTGAGGACCCGGTGGAGCACGCGGTGCCTGAGAAATCTGTGGAGGTGTCCCCCTCCTAAATCTGGGGAAATCCCTCACCATATGGCGAGTGCTACCACACTCAAAACAACCTCTTAGAGGACGTGGCTGCTGCAATTGGCTCGGGCATGATCGACTGGACTGACCACTAAAAGCACCCTGTACCGGAGGTAAAGTAGACGCTGGCGGTGCATAATAGAGATCTTGGGGCCTAGAAGTGGCCGGAGCACCGCTGGCTGCTGGAAGTGCTGAATGAACCCATATGACCCCTGCCCTGACAAGCTGCAGCTGGGGCACGAGTACCACTATAAGTGCTAGACTCTCGAGACCTCTTGGCCTCCCTCTTCCATCTCTCCCTAATTAGTATACCCTTTACCCTCTTGGCGATCCCTACTACATGCTGGTATGCAATATCCATCTCTAACTCTCGGGCCATGCTGAACCTAATACTCAGTTTGAGCCCCTCGATAAATTGACGTACCCACTCTCGAACAGTAGTAACCAAGGCTGGCGCATGCCTAGCCAAATCACTGAATCAGATCGCATACTCTGACACGATCATAGAATCCTGGCACAACTGCTTAAACTCTGTGCACCATACATCTCTGAGATTCTGGGGAACATACTCCCTCAAGAACATATCTGAGAACTGAGTCCAAGTGAGTGAAGCTATTTCGACTGGACTACCCAACTCATGTTCCCACCACCACTGGTAAGCCGCTCCTCTAAGCTAGAACGTAGTGAAAGAAACCCCACTAGTCTCCGCAACACCCACAGTACGGAGGATACGGTGGCACTCCTAAAAAAAACCCTGGGCATCCTCTGACGCAAAGACACTGAAAGTAGGAGGGTGGTACTTCTTGTACCTCTCGAGCCTGAGTTGCTCTGCCTTAGAAACTGTTGCTCTAACCTCGGGCTAAACTGGAGCTACCGGCTGCATTGGTATAATCTTTGGAACCTGATTGACCTGAACCCGCTATTCTGGGGTACGGGCGGCGAGAGTCTGTCCTCCTACCCCGGCTTGAGATGTGGCAGAGAGCAAGTGGTATCAATCCTGCCTGAGCCAAGGTGCTGAACATGCTCAGAAACTGGGTTAGAGTCTCCTGGAGGGCTGTTGTAGTAACAGGCGTCTCAGGTGCCTACCCTCCCACTGGAGCTACTGATGGCTCCTCTGTAGCAACTTGTGCGGGTGATTTGGCTGCACCACAAGGACATCCTTGGCCTCTACCCCGCCCCCGACCTCTCGCGGCTCTAGCAGGGGGTGCGTGAGTCTGGTTATCTAATCCAGCTGTACGTATCCTCACCATCTGTGAGAGAATAGAAAGATAGAATTTTAAAATCCGAAGTCAAAATCTTGCACGATAAGGAATCAAAGAGGTGAAGCTTTTCCTAATAGTCCCATAGCCTCCCAAAGATAAGTACAGATGTCTCCGTACTGATCTGCGAGACTCTACTAAACCCGCTTATGACTCATAACATCTATGAACCTAAAGCTCTGATACCAACTTGTCACGACCCCAATTTCTCTTTGTAGGATGTCATGATGGCACCTAGTCTCTAAGACTAGTTAAGCCTAACAAATTGCAGAAAAACTAAATATAAAATTGAACTCAAATCTCAACACATGATATATAAATAGAAACTATGATTCAAATATTTACAACTCCCAAAACCCGGTAGAAATAAGTCACAAGCTTCTAAGAGAAAATATTAAGTGTCTCTATACATCAGAGTCTAAAGAGAATAAGAAAAATAACATAATAAGGATAAAGGGGGATTCCGAGGTTTGCGGGCGCTGGCAGATATACCCTGAAGTCTCCACATATGGTCTGGATCACTGGTACCTGGTCTGGTAAGCAGTACCTAAATCTGCACAAAAAGATGTGCAGAAGCGTAGTATGAGTACACCACAACAGCACCCAGTAAGTGCTAGGCCTAACCTCGGTAGAGTAGTGACGAGGTCAGGTCAGGGACCTACTACAATAAAAGGAAATGAGACAGAAAATATAATAATACAATGAAATAATTGAGAAGTGAACAACGAGAAATTTCAAAAAAATAACAGCACAACAAATAGAGGTAAACAACAGGGACGCTCCCGAGGTACTGCCTTGTAGTCCCAAACGTAAATACATAACAGGGGGATCTCCCGAGGTACCGCCTCATAGTTCCAAAAGTAAATATGAAACAGGGGGATCTCCCGAGGTACCGCCTCGTAGTCCCAAAAGTAATATATGCTACTTATAAATTATGGAACAACAAAATTTTGGCAAGAAATCCTACAGTTAAAGATCAAATACAATAATAAAGGAAACAGGCAATTCAACTAAGCATGTTGCACAAATTTTCAGTAAAGGTTAAGACATGTAGACATACGATACTAGGCTAAACATGACATGTACTCATGCTAAGGCAACTCAGTTAGGGAATTTAAAAGAAGACTACTCAGCAAGAACCGGAATTTTCACAAATAGCCCGTGCACGCATTTGTCACCTCGCGTACACGGTGCTCACATATCATAAATTGTTACAACAGTACCAAATCCTAAAGGGATTTCCCCCACACAAGGTTAGACAAGTCACTTACCTCAAATCTCGCTCAATCAATCGATAAGAATGCCTATCCCTCGACTTTCCGACTCCGAACGACCCAAATCTAGCCAAAAGCAATTACATATTATAAATACGAAAACATGAAACTAATTTAAATAATAAATCTACGACTTTAGCAAAGAATCAAACAATCGCCCCAAAAAGTCGACCCGGGCCCACGTCTCAGAATTGAGTAAAAAGTCAAAAATACGAACACTCATTCGATATCGAGTTCACCCATACAAAATTACTCAAATCTGATACAAAATTCTTGATCAAAACTTCAAAATTCGGCCTAAGAATATTTCCACCTTTTTCACAAATTTCTCAACCCAAATCCTTGATTAAATGAAGAATAAATGATATCTTAGTGGAAATAAATCAAAAACATGTCAAGAATCCTTACCCAAATATTTTCTCTAAAAAACCCTCGAAATTGCACCTCAATCCGAGCTCTCTAGGTTCAAAAATGAAGAATCAAATTAAACCCTCATAATTGGCCCTTTTCTTCCCAGCGAAGTCGCACATGTGAACCTACAACCGCATTTGCGGCTCCGCACCTGTGTAATTTTCATAGTAGGTGCTGTTCTAACTTAGCTCAGGCACATCCACATCTGCGGACCCAAATGCGCATCTGCGCTTCCGCTTCTGCGGTCAAGGAACGCTTCTGCGCTCACGCTCCTGCAGACCTTGTTCGCTTCTACGATCAACAGGCCTCCCAGGACTTTCTGCTTCTGCGCTCATTCCTCCGCAGAAGCGACTCCACTTCTGCAGTCTTCACATCGCATCTGCGACCACTGGCCATCTTCATCATTTCGCATCTACGATCGCCCGCTCACTTCTTCGAGCTCGCACCTGCGGTCAATCTTGCGAAGGTGTGATTGCACCAGAACTGCTGCCTTCAACCATTCTCACAAGTCCAAATTTGATCCGTTAACCATCCGAATCTCACCCGAGGCCCCCGAGACCTCGATCAAATATACCAACCAGTCCTAAAACAACATACAAACTTAGTCGAGCCTTTAAATCACATCAAACAACACTGAAAACACGAATTGCACATCGATTCAAGCCTAATGAACTTTAAAACTTCAAAATTCTACATCCGATGCCGAAACCTATCAAATCAAGTCCGATTGACCTCAAATTTTGCAACAAGTCATAATTGACATATGGACCTACTCCAACTTTCGGAATCGAAAACCGACCCCGATATCAAAAGGTCCACTTCCGGTCAAACTTCCCCAAAACTGATCCAATTATCCAACTTTCTCCAATTGACGCTAAAATGACCTACGGACCTCCAATTCAACATCCGAACATGGTCCTAAGACCAAAATCACCCCACGGAGCTATTGGAACCGTCAAAACTCCATTCCGAGGTCGTCTTCATATAGTTCAAATTATGGTCAATTCCTACGACTCAAGCTTTTATTTTTTTGGGACTATGTGTCATATTTCACTCCAAAACCAAAAATAAATCCTCCCGGCAAGTTACGCAACCACAAAATGAAATAGAGGGAGTAATAAATAGGGGTTCGGGGCTAATACTCTCAAAACGTATGGTCGGATCGTTACACTCCTTAATTGTTCTTATTCATGATTAATAGTCGTGTTGAGCTTGTTGTGATATTGGGCAATAAGACTATTAAAATGTTGATTTGGCTATTGGTACCAAAGTAATGACTTTTTCCATATGAGGAGTAATGTTCGATCACTCTTCTTAATATTATTTATGCTTCCCACCTTGTTTGGTACTACTTTACATGTTTATGCTTGGTGAGGAAGAGTGGACTGCACAAAGAGTGATTATGCACGAAGGGTATTTTCGTGCTTCTTTACATTATTACTATTTCACGAAGGGTGTTTCTGTGCTTGTAAAGAAGACTGAATATGCATAAAGGGTGTTCCATGCTTGTGAGGATGAGAGTAAAAGCACAAAGGGTGATGTCATACCATTTGATTGATATCTCTTATTCCTCGCTTTTACTATATAGATTGAGAGCTTGAATATGTTGTTTCATGGTTGTATTGCCAAATTACTTGGACTTGAACTGTTGTGAAAAGCTTGTTTGGTATTGTTTCCAGGTTATAGTCATTATATTCCTTAGTTACTCCTTTCATTATTCCTTGTATTATTTCTTCTTGCTATTTTTCTTGTTCTCTTAATTGTTATGTCTCTCATTATTTTTAGTTACTTAATTGCATGGGTTTATAGGTAGGTGTTCTGTTTTAGCCTCATCACTACCTCGTCGGGGTTATTCCTTATTATGATATTGTAGTGTTTTATGCCAACTATTGTTTCTTTATTTCTATTAATTGTTGGCTTGCATACCAAGTGGTGTTAGGCTCCATTGTGATCCCTCGGTTGGAAATTTAGGTCGTGACATATTTACATCTATTAGACTTAATAGGGTTAAGTGGACACATGGTCACTATCTTATTTTGTTACTATAATTTTCACTTCTAAGTAGTGTATGCCATTTCCTAATGCTTGTCTTCTTTATTTTGCGAGGTTTAAATTCGAGGACGAATTTTGTTCAAGAAGAGAGGAACGATAGCATCCTAGGAAGCTCAATTCTATTCAATGACAAGGAAAAAACTTTGGAATATAAAAGAGGGCCTTTAACAAGATCTCAAGCTAAAGAGGTGCAAAACAAGGTCGTTAGAATTCAAAATAAAAAAAAGAAATTGTTAATTGGGAGGAAGAGCTCAAGGATAACAGATATGAATCGGCTAGGATTTACAATTATTTTGTGGCCCAAATTCATGTTCTAGACGAGGTGGATTAGAACCCAAGAGATATCCCTTAAAGAAGGTCCAAATCATTCCACTCTTGGACCAATTTGTCACGACCCAATTCCCACTATAGGCCATGATGGCGTCCAACGTCGCCGCTAGGCAAGCCAACGGTGAACTATCCATTTAATTGTTTATTTTAATATTTTTAAAGTCATTGATTTTATTTAATAAAGAAATAATTAGTAGGTGACCGTAGCAATGTAAAGCATGAAATAAACGTAAGAGTGAAGTAGTGAATTTAATAATCAAAACTGTGAATATCTACTAGAATTTTCCAAAACTCGGTGTCACAAGTGCACAAGCAAACTAGTAGAATATACAAAACCTCTTATACTATTGTATGGAGTAAGATAGATAGAAAAATAAATACAACAAGGAAGAGACTCCGGGTGCTGCATAACGGAGAATAGAAAGCAGCTCACCACTACGTTTTCCGGTAGCGGAGGTACGCGCCTGACTGGCCACCAGATGCACCTGCCTCTGACCATTCACAAGTAGTGCATAAGTGTAGCGTGAGTACATAAATAACATGTATCCAGTAAGTATCTAATCTAGCCTCGAAGAAGTAGTGAAGAGAGGTCGACATCGACACTTACTAGAGGTCAATAAATAAAATGTAGAAATCATAAGTAGACATGAAATACAACAATAACATTGAAATAAGAAGCAGTAAATAATGATTTTTAAACATAATATCAATTTAAAGTCTCCAACTATCACATGCCAAGTCTTTAACACATAAGTGACACCAAGTAATTTTCAAGTGTCAAATCAAGATAAGAAATATCAAGTACAATTGGACTCCGAGCAATTTCACGAACAATTTATGCCAGGGTCGTACAGCCCAATCCAGAATAGTGTGTACACTGTTGAGGGTCGACCGGCGTGAACCATAAATGTATCTAATATACTGCTGAGGTGTTTGGCCTGATCCATAGGTATAGAGAATACTCTACAAACTCCGATTAATGACTACTACATAAGAATAATACTCAAAGAAGGCATAAATTCCGCTAACAATCAAGTATTCCGCCAAAACTCAAAGTAATGAAGCTCAGTCTTTACAAATTTTTTATCCAGTTTTAGTTATAAATTTAGGTAATTAAACTAACAAGTTGGGTGCAAGTAATACAAATAATACATGGTAGAGTCCTAAAACTACCCGGACATAAGTATGATTTTAGCTATGTACGGACTCTCGTCACATCATGCGCACGTAGCAGCCACAATTATTAGCAAATAACTATTTATAACACATACAGGGATAATTCCCTCTTACAAGGTTAGGTAAGAGACTTACCTAGTTTCTAATTCCTCTTCTCGGTCAACAATTCACACTAAAAGCCTCAAATCAGTGCCACGCAATCTGAAACTAGCCAAATATTGTACAAACTAATCAATATATGCTCAAAAGTTAATTATTTCACTCTTAGAGTAATTACCCAACCTAAATTAAAAGGTTCCTACAATTCACCTCTAGGCCCAAATGCCTTACTTCCGAATTTTTTTGTAAATAAATATAACCCATAACTTCACGAACACAAATATATAATTTCTACTCAATTCCATAATCATTTTTGTGGTCTAATCCCATTTTTATCAAAACCTAGATTTTTTAATAAAATCCTAAATTTCCACATTTTACATGTTAAAACCTACCCACAATCCATGTATTAAACTCACACAATGTATATATTACTTACCTCAATGTGCTAGATGAAAAACCCTCTCCAAAGAACTCTAAAATCGGCCACAAGTTGAGAGAAATGAACAAAATAAGTGTAACGACCCGACCGGTCGTTTTGAGCTCTAGCATGTCATTCGGTGATTTGAGACCTCGAGTAGCTTCACTTCATGTTTTATGACTTGTACGTGTCGTCGGAATTGAATTTCGGGAAGTTCGGAGTGGTTTCAGAAGGAAAATTCTCAATTTGGAAACTTTAAGTTGGAAAAGTTGACCAAGGTTTGCCTTTTGAGTAAACGATCTCGGAATCGAGATTTGAAGGTTCCAATAGGTTCATATGATAATTTTGGACTTGGGAGTATGTTCGGGTCGAGTATCGGCTGACCTGGGAGCATTTCGCCGCTTATTATGGAAGGTTGACATTTTTAAAGTTCAAAAATTTCTTAAGTTTGATTTGAAGTGAATTTTGATGTTGTCGATGTCCGTTGGGGATTTCGAGCCTTGGAATAGGTTCGTATCATGAATTATGACTTGTACGCAAAGTTTGGCATCATTCCAGAATGTTTTGATATGGTTCAGACGCGTTTGTCGAAGTTTTGAAGTTTGAAGTAGGATTTTGATCATCGATTCGTAGGTTGGATGTTGTTCGGTATGATTTGAGGCCTCGAGCAAGTTGGCATCATGTTTTGGGAATGGTTGGTATGATTGGACGGGGGCCTCAGGTGTGTTTTAGAATGGTTTCAGACCATTTTTCTTAGTTTTGTGATTGTTGGTTTCTGGTGTCTTGGGTATGCAATGCGATCGCGGAATAGAGGACGCGATCGCGAAGGGTAAAGTGGACTGGAGGAATGGTTGTTCTATGAGATCGCGGAAATGGACTCACGTTCGCGTATGAGGGAGTTCTGAGGTGGGAAATTATGCCTTCGCGTTCGCGAAGTTTGGGTTGCGATCGCATTGCTCAGGATTCGTTGTATATCGCGAATGCGTGGAAAGGTTCGCTTTCACGATTAAGAGGTTTTGGGCAGTGGAAATTGGCCTTAGCGATCGCGAGGCGTTTTCAACGATCGCAAAGAAGGAAGTTGCAGGCAAACTTGTTTTATAGCGGGTTTTGGTTCATTTCTTCTACTTCTCACATGGCTTGGGCAATTTTTGGAGCTCTTCAAGGGGAGATTTTCATTATCTATTGCAAGGTAAGTAATTCCCACATATTGTTAGTGAAATACATGGATTATATGTGGATTTAAACATGGAAATTAGTAAAAATTGTGAGATTTTGAAAGAAACCTAGAAATTGGTATTTTTGGATTTTGACCACGAAATTGGACATGGAATTGGGAATAAATCATAAATTTGAGTTTCTAATGTTATGGGTAAAGTTTATCTTCAAATATTTTCGAAATCCAGGCACGTGGGCCCGAGGGTTAACTTTATTGACCTTTCGAGCGGAGTTGGGAATTATTATAAATTGATTTTTTATGAGTATTAGAGTATATTTTTATTAGTTTGCACATTGTTTGACTAGTTTTGGAGCGACGAGCATCAGTTTGAGGTGTTAGAGTGGTGTTGGAGTAGGTTATGGAAATTTGGAGCGAGGTATGTCTCTTATCTAACCCTGTGATGGGGAATTTACCTCGTAGGTGTTATATTCTTATGTGCTACAAGTTGTGGGAGCTATGCATGTATGAGGTGACGGGTGTCCGTGCCTATGCTAGAATTCCTGATTATGTACGGGTAGATTTAGGTTCATGCCATGCTAGCTATAATTGTACTATTTGAGTTACCTTTGCTCGTTTAATTCCTTTATTTCGCGTTACGACTTGAGACTAGACTTGCATAGGGTGATAGACTCGCTATTGTAGAGATGTGATGAGCTACTTGATAATCCGCTGAATAATTTATGCTTCCTTTATGAATTTCTCCCGCGTTGTGCGTACTCATTGTAAAGTTTTCCTTAAATTTCATAAATCACATGTATATTTGTGAGTCGGGTCAAGGACCCATTAAAGCTTCTTATTCTAATGAGATCGGACCGTTCGCCTCAGCAGGATTTTGTACCACACTCTTATGGGAGCGGGTTGTTCGCCTCAGCAGTATAATAGATGCATCTATGGTTCGTGTCACTCGACCCTCGGCAGTGTACACATTATTATGGGATTGGATCGTTCGCCTTGGTAGTATCATATTCCTTATGGGATCGGGATGTACGACCTTAGCATAATCGTGCGTTATATCGCTAGCAGTCCGAATATTCACGAGATTTTCCTTTCACTGATGCCTTGTATTTTATATGGTGTTTCTTATTTATTTGATATTGGCACTTGATATTTTCTGAGTTGTTAAGATGGAATACGAGATTGAGAAGTTTATATCGTTAAAAGAAATTTTGAAAGATTAGATAAAAGCTATAAACATCTACTAGAAACTCCCAAAACCTGGTGCCACAAGTGCATGAGCATCTACTAAGGAGTACGATAATAATACAACATCTGTGTGGAATATAAAATAGACAAGATAAAATAAATAAATACAATGGAGACTCTGTGTGATGCGTCACATAGCATGGAATGCATCTCACCATAAAGTCCCCTTAGTAGTTGCACCTACGCGCCAAGATGATCACTAAATAAACATATCAGATCCTGCACAATTAGTGCAGAAGTGTAAAATGAGTACATAAATCAACGCGTACCCAGTAAGTGTCTAGCCTAACCTAGGAGAAGTAGTGACGAGGGGTTGACATCGACACTTATAGTGGTCAAATAAATCAATATAACAAATTATAAATAGATATGAAACACAACAACAATAATGCGGCAAGAATTTTAACTAACAAAATCCTCCAATTTCAGTGACTGTATAAATCCCTCAATATGATACGCTATCCCAACCAAGTAAGGAATATCACTGCTATCTCTGACAGATCAGGAATATCAAGTGCTATCTTAGACAGATAAAGAATATCATGTAAATACCAAGTCTCAATCAAAAGGGAGATCTCATGAATATTCGAAATCCTAGCGATACTACGCACGAGTTATACCGAGGTCGTATGGTCAGATCCTGAATAATGTGTACACTGTCAAGGGTCGACCGACGCGAACCATAGATGCATCTCAATATACTGCTGAGGCGTTCGGTCCGATCCACAAGAAGAGAAGAAATTTATCGAATTACGGGTCACGTGTTTGCAACACAAGAACATGAACATAAAGTAAACATGACTTTTACCAACTATCAAATATTTCTCAAAATAACTCAAGGTGGTGAAGCTCGATCTAACATAATCCCAAATCATTTTCCATTATAAATTCAAGTAATTAAACTAACAAATTGAGTTTAAATAATACAAATATTGCATGATAAAGTCCTAAGTCTACCCGGACATAAATATATTTTTAGCTACGTACGGACTCTCGTCACCTCGTGCATACGTAGTATCCACAACTAGTAGCACATAATAATTTAATACCTACGGGGTAGTTTCCCCCTCACAAGGTTAGACATGAGACTTACCTCGCTCCGAATTTTGATAACCGGCTACAATGCCTCTCTAACTCCTCAACCAATGCCAAATAATTCGAAACTAGTCAAACAACATGCAAACCAATCAAAATATACCCAAAGACTCTTAATTAATCAGTTTATAACAATTTCCAATTCCGCTCTAAAAGTCAACAAAATTAACCCCCGGGGCCACGTGTTCGGATTCCAAATATTTTCGAAGATAAACTGTTATACCCCATATTATCGTACGTGAATGTACGCCATAAATAAATTGATGAAAACTCGGGAATGAGATTATTTTGGGATTATAAGTATTATGCTATTTCAAACAAGGGATAAGTAAATTCGTGAAGGTGAGAGGGTAAGCGAATCGAAGAAAATAAGTTTCGTCAAAGTTTGGCAATTTGGGATAAAATACGGACCGAGCTATAATACATTGTATTTATGGACTAGTGCCGTATAAGGTACCCCATTACCATGATAGTAGGATACGTAAAATGTGTTATAAATAAGTAGTAATTTTAAGTAATGTGTTAAACATATGACTCTTAGTCATTATGGGTTATGTGGCAAACTAATGTATTAGATACAAAACACTACATGTTTCTACGTGTAAAGACATAGAAGATTAGCATTTTGACTTCATTTGGATGTGTTAAATACAAAACACTGCAAAACACTTCATTTCTAAAATGTTAAATACAAAACACTACAAAACAGACGTTAAGAATTTATATAAAGAAGAATTCATAACACCTTCAACCAATACCTACAAGGATTCCAACATTAGAAACCTTAATCCAATGACATTTCTTGGCACCTTAGCAACATGAAATTTTGCGATTCTAAGGGAGTACGATGTAATCTTTCTCAAGAATATCATACGAATTTTCCTTACTCCAGGTATGTTAAGGCTAAGCCCTTCCTTCATTTTGGCATGATCTCGTAATTACATGTGTTTGATAACGAGGTATAAAGAGAAGTTCATACTCCCAAATTTATATACATTATCCTAGTCTCATAAATTATAGTATTCTCTTTATCGGGACTTCATATTTAATTGAGTATTGTCTTCTTCCAGTCAAGAGAGCAGAGAGCATATATATACAGTATTACAGTATTTTCATTACCATAGAGCTATAATCGATGGGCAGGCCCCTATTGGGCAACCTTTGATCAGATGGTAAGTTATATACTGAGCCTACTATGGTCGAGCGCCTATGATCAAGCCCAGTTGGCCGAGATACAGAGCCTTGTATGGCCGAGCGCCTATGAGCGAACCCAGTTGGCCGAGATACAGAGCCTAGTATGGCCGAGCGCCTATGAACGAGCCTACTACGACATAGCAGTTGTATATATACCGAGCCTTATAGGGCCGGACAACTATTTAACTTAATATATTGATAGAGTTGAGTCAGTATCAGCAGGTAAGCATATATTCAGACGATCTTTGACTCCCAGTTACTTTCAGTTATTATATTATCAGTTCAGTTTTAGCTTTCAGTATATTGCCTTACATACTCAGTACATTATTTGTACAGACGTCCATTTTCCCTGGGGACACTGCGTTTCATGCCCGCAAGTCTCGATAGACAGGTCGAGAGTCCCCCAAGTAGGCGATCAGCTCAGCGGAAGATGTTGGTGCACTCCATTTGCTCCGGAGTTGCTTGTTTGGTTAGTATAATTTAGATGTATATTCTTTGGTATGGCGGGGCTCTGTCCCTACCTTTATGACAATTATGTATTCTTAGAGGCTTGTAGACAGATGTCATGTACGTAAAAGATTGTATGGCCTTGTTGGCCTATGTTCAGTGTACGAGTGGTTATTTTGGTCTTATAGGCCCATATGTCTTATGTATAAGTTGGTATTACATGTTGTATTTTACCTATCTCACGGCAGCTTCTACGGTTCAGTTATCTATGATAGTATGATACGAAAAGATATGTTATGTTGGTACTCGGTTGAGTAAGGTATCGGGTGCCCGTCGCGACCCATCAGTTTGGGTCGTGACAAAAGTGGAATCAGAGCAGTTCTGTCCTAGGGAGTCTACAAGTCGTGTCTAGTAGAGTCTTGTTTATGGGTGTGTCGTGCACCACACTTATAAGCAGGAGGCTACAGGGTATTTAGGTATGTCACTCTTTCTTCTTACTCTAGATCGTGTGGTAGAGCTCAGTTGTAAGAAGTCAATTTCCTAAACTCTATCCTATTCATAATACGACGACGCCTACATCCAGAAAGGCAGTTAGGAAGAGATTGAATGTGGCTGTGGAAGAGTTGAGTTAGAGGAACTCGATTTTGCATGATGCTTATGATGGATAAATATAAGGTCTTCAGTAGATCATGTGTGTACTAAGACATGTAACCCTTTTGATAAGGAGCCTTAAGGCAGGAATATCTATCCACCCCTATGGTGAAAGGAAATGAGAGATCCATAAGATAGATACATGTTTCAACAAGTAAAAGAAGCAAGATGAAGAAGGGTATGAGACATCCAACTAATGAAGATTATTAGTATTTACAATTCAAGCAGAGAAATATAAGCCTTTTGAGTTACCTGCAACAATAACAGAGGTATGTATTATTGGCCACACCCATATCAGTTATACCTTATTGGGGGCTAACATGTGTAGTTTAAGTAAAGGACGGGATATCAGGATCCGTCTGGGGTTAGAGTAACCCAAAATGGTGAATGGATTGTTTGTGTTAGTTGACATTTTCGAAGGATATTACAAAGGTGCTAATAGATCTCCTTGTGAAACACCCAGATGGTGCATTCTAAAATAGTACAATTAGATATGAGTACTATAAAGATAGGTACTGGAAGCCTTGAAGGAATAAATATTACCTTAGTATGGCTCCCGTCCCTAGTAGGGAGAGAATGTTAGGCAATTTGAAGAACCAATGGATGGAGCAAGGGGAGCTAAAAGCAAAAGAATGTCTTGTTGAAGTTTTCAGAATAAAGTGATAGAAAGAAATGTTAGCAAAAGAAAATGAAGAAGAGAGTTAATGAAGCATTACGAGTAAGATGTGATACATGGATGACAACGGAAGATTAAAAAAAATGAAATGAATGATAGTATTACAGAGTCTATAGTCAAGTGAAGGAAAACGCGAGATGTGACAGGCCTTGAGACAACAAAAGAGTATAGGCCATAAAGTTATATCCTCATTTCGGGAAATAAGTTTGTGACTCCAACGCGACTACCATAAGGAAAAGTTAGACCCCAGAGTAATAGAAATCAGTATGGACTGATGAACAAGGTAAACTAACCATGAATTAGGGACTGAGTAATTTGATAATAGTCGGTATCGTGAGAATTTCAGATTTCATTCCGGCGATAATAGAATGGACAACGGAAGGAGATTCATGAGAAATTCAGAGAATGGTCTTTCAGGAACAAGCTTCACTAAAGCAAGGAATGTGAGCAAAGTTAAGCTTAAGGGACTGTATGTGCCAGTTATACTAAGTGTCACCTTCGCAAGTAAGGAATTTTGTTATCCTTGGTACAGAAGGATTACCGCGAGGCGAGTAAGGATCATCGATGATGTGAAAAGATGCCAAAGATGAAAAGGTAAAACATCTATACGTAGATTATCGTAGCACTAAATCTTAGTGCTCCCCTAAATGGGGAATATGGTGTGATGTGGCATTAAGTCAGAATTAAGTGGTTCTAGTAACTATGGAATGGTAAAGGAAGAATGCGATAAAAAATAAGAAAGGATGAGATTGCACTCATTCAAACCCTACAGATATGCTATGATTCTTGAACATTATGCAAGCACGGCATCAAGGAGAGGGAGTAAGGGTTCCTACCCGAGATGTTATTGATAGATAAGGAACCAGTGCGAGACGTAAGTTAAGACAAAGGAAATAACCCAAGAAAGCTTACGCGGAATATTAATATGAGAATGGGCCAACGAGTAGTTAGTAGTTGATTCAGGAAGAGCCTAGTTATGGCTAAATAAGAGGACACAGAAAAATCAACAGATTGTGTAAGACGAACATAGTGAACCCCAACATGGGGAATTCAGTCTCGTAGATACGACATCGTGACCCTTGGAAAATATTCAGACAAGAGTTGGGGTAGTTAAAGGTACCGTATGAATGTTATGGAAATTAAAAATAGTCTCACTGGGAAGACAGTCAAAACTTCAGTTCAGGAGCAACCCTACAAGCACAAGTGCGTGGAAATAAGTAACTATGGATAATTATAGGCGAGGAATAACATCAAAAATTCCGTCAAGTATACGATGTAATAAGCTCGCAGCTTTACAAGAGTCAGAGGGTCCTCCCTAAGTACGACAACGAAAGACTAGCTGAGGAAATAAGGAAGAAGGCTTTAACCTAAGCATAGTAACTTGAAGAAGAAATGGTCTTGTAATAGCAGTCTCACTACAACATTGTATGCACTCCATAAGAAAGTGGCACCTATCGGAACTACTGAGCGGGAAATGAAACCAAAAGTAATACTTGAGATCGTATGAGTTGCACGAAAATTCCGGCATGCGTGGGAACTAAGATAAGCTAAGTAGGCACGCAACAAGCGGCAAAATGACCAGAAGAAGTAATAGATTACGTTTAAAGAAAGCTGAGAAGGAACAAAAGGAATTATTTGATCAATGATCTAAAGTTAGCTCCACTTAAGAGTTCGGAGTATTATCCATGCAGCATATATATTGACAATCATACAGCCGTAGAAGACCCCGGTATAAGTTAAAAAAGAGAATTGAGCCGAGGGCATAAACAAAAGGATTAAATTGTTACAAGATTGTATCCTGGATATTCCATAGCGTCCATGAAGGGCTAAAGTAATAACTAATACCATGAGCCACAGATTGGAAGACAACTTAAGCCTATATAAAGGTTGATCAGAAGGAAGAGGAAACTAAAGAATTACATCAACCAAGTAAATCAGGAATCTGATTATTGGCCCAGACAATTATAGAAATCGTGATTGAGAACCTTGCAAGATCAACCTTAATATTAGAGGCATAAGAGAGATAGTACAACAAAACCACCATATTTTATAACGGCCCTACGATAGAGACAGTTATAAGAGTTCCAGCCTCGTAAAAAGTCAGCATGGAGTTACTACCAGATTGTGTATGCACCAGAGGTGCAAGTATTATAAGAGAGCTTCAAGTTGGGGATGTGAATTATACTTGTGTGAACGGGAGGTCATGAAGGAGATATAAGTTGTGATGCGAGACTTTAAGGTAAGTAAGATAAAGGTGAACAACGTACGAGATACTCAAATGCAGAAGGTTGTGAATAGTCCATACTTCAGATAGAAGGTTAGAAGCGCATGGATTCAATATCCAGGAATGATAACGACATCGTCAGTGGCATATCTTGTAGCCTATGGTTTCTAGGTATCGAGAGGTCTAGTTAAGAGAGTAAAAGAAAAGTTAGAGATGTTGTGATGTCTCGCTTGATGTTACAGAATAACACAAGGAAATCTATGGTGCAAGCAAGTTGAAGGAAGGTTGCGAATAATAAAAATAGATATATGTAGGTCGCAAGCTAAAGTATGGTAGAGCGACAAGGTTTTAGAAATACAAGAGTAAGGATAAGAAAAGTCAAGTAAGAAGGTGACGAAAATGTATAAGTCCCCGGGGTTACGCCTATGAAAACAAGAGAGCTGATGGTTTGTCTAAGTTATAGAAAGTTCCGTATAGCCTGAATGAACTCAAAGGAGTCTAAGACTAGTAGCATTTAAAAGAGACGGAATGTTGCCCTGGTAGTAGAATGAAGGTGTAATTGTCATAGATGAAGGATGGCGTTTGGACCTTCGACTGAGTAATGATTTCATGAATTGTATAGGATTAAAATACCCACATAAGGTAAATCACATTGGGATACTATGAAATACAATTATGGATTGTAGATTAATATTGAGGTGAATCAACAATGGATGGACAAAAGTCACAAAGTACGAGATGAGATTAGGCCATCAGTCTTAAGATGAACAGTAATGAAGAAGCATTAAACGGACTTAGATTTAGACATATAGGATAAGCAACGAGAGTAACCTGGAGTTTGGTAGCAGACCTCAGTAACGATAAATCAAAGTAAGAGTGATGGTATACTAACCTACCTAGATGTAGTAAAGCCATAAGGAGAGATAACCAAAGCTATAAAACAAGATATAGATATATTCGTAAGTTCAACAAAGTACCAAGCGAAGAACTTCAAGTATACCTATAGACACCAGAGGGACAGCTTTTCATAACTCTATATATGTTTACAAAGTGAAGCCTAGAGATTGGATAAAAGCTGGAGAAAAAAGGAGAGAAGAGTCGCATAAGCACACATATAAGGAAAAAGTCGTGCAGGCTGCATGACAAAAAGGTAGCAACAGTTACGAGATTAGAAGGATTCCAACCACGAGTCATGGTGTGAGAAAGAGGCCTAAAGGGGGGAATGCCCTGGCCTTTGGGATTCATTCACAGAACAGTTGCTTGGATGGCAAGAGGAGTACTAAAGTATTAGCAAGAGCTATGGGTTATGAGAATGATAAGCGCATCAGTCAACATTCGAGGATGAATATTCCAAAGAGGGAATAATGTTACACCCCATATTTTCGTACGTGAAAGTACGCCATAAATAAATTGATGAAAGCTCGGGAATGAGATTATTTTGAGATTATAAGTATTATGCTATTTCAAACAAGGGATAAGTAAATTCTTGAAGGTGAGAGGGTAAGTGAATCGAAGAAAATAAGTTTCGTCAAAGTTTGACAATTTGGGATAAAATACGAAGCGAGCTATAATACCCCGTATTTATAAACTAGTGTCGTACAAGGTACCCCATGATCCCGATAGTAGGATACATAAAATATGTTAAAAGTAAGTAGTATTTTAAGTAATTTGACATAATTCTTAATTATTTGGGTAATTGGTTAATTATTGGGTAACAGGATATTACCTAAATTAACTAATGAATTATGGGAAAAAGATTAAAACAAACCACCCCCACGTGGCAGCAAGCCACTACCTAAACATATGACTCTTAGTCATTATGGGTTATGTGGCAAACTAATGTATTAGATACAAAACACTACATGTTTATACGTGTAAAGACATAGAAGATTAGCATTTTGACTTCATTTGGATGTGTTAAATACAAAACACTGCAAAACACTTCATTTCTAAAATGTTAACTACAAAACACTACAAAAAAGGCGTTAAGAATTTATATAAAGAAGAATTCATAAAACCTTCAACCATTTCCTATAAGGATTCCAACGTTAGCAATCTCAATCCAACGAGATTTCTTAGCACCTTAGCAACGTGAGATTTTGCGATTCTAAAGGAGTACGGTGCAATCTTTCTCAAGAATATCATACGAATTTTCCCTACTCCAGGTATGTTAAGGCTAAGCCCTTCCTTCATTTTGGCATGATCTCATAATTACATGTGTTTGATAACGAGGCATAAAGAGAAGTTCATACTCCCGAATTTATATACATTATCCTAGTCTCATAAATTACAGTATTCTCCTTATCGGGACTTCATATTTAATTGAGTATTGTTTTCTTCCAGTCAAGAGAGTAGAGAGCCTATATATACAGTATTATAGTATTTTCATTACCATCGAGCTATAATCGATGGGCAGGCCCCTATTGGGAAACCTCTGATCAGATGGTAAGTTATATACTGAGCCTACTGTGGCCGAGTGCCTATGAGCGAGTCCAGTTGGCCGAGACACAGAGCCTAGTATGGCAGAGCGCCTATGAGCGAGCCTACTATGGCAGAGCAGTTGTACATATACCAACCCTTATAGGGCCGGGAAACTATTTTACTTACTATATTGAGAGAGATAAGTCAATATCAGCAGGTAAGCATATCTTGAGACTATCTTTGACTCCTAGTTACTTTCAGTTATTATATTATCAGTTCAGTTTCAACTTTCACTATATTGCCTTACATGCTCGGTACATTACTAACGTCCCTTTTGCCTGGGGACACTGCGTTTCATGCCCGCAGGTCTCGATAGACAGATCGAGAGTATTCCAAGTAGGCGATCAGCTCAGCGGAAGATGTTGGTGCACTCCATTTGCTCCGGAGTTGCTTAATTGGTCAGTATGATTTAGATGTGTATTCTTTGGTATGGCGGGGCTCCGTCCTTACCTTTATGACAATTATGTATTCTTAAAGGCTTGTAGATAGATGTTATGTACGTAAACGATTGTATGGCCTTGTCGGCCTATGTTCAGTGTATGAGTGATTATTTGGTCTTATAGGCCCATATGTCTTATGTATAAGTTGGTATTACATGTCATATTATACCTATCTCACGGCAGCTTCTACTGTTCAGTTATCTATGATAGTATGATACAAAAAGATACATTATGTTGGTACTCGGTTGAGTAAGGTACCGGGTGCCCGTCGCGGCCCATCGGTTTGGGTCGTGACATAAACATTACTCTTAAAACCACGAACTCAAATATATAATTTATTCCTAATTCCATATCCAATTTCGTAGTAAAAATCCAAGATTTTCATTTTTAGGTTTTCTCCCAAAATTCTACAATTTCTCTAAAATTCCATGTTTAAATCCATATATAATCCTTGTATATAACTTATAACAAGCCTACCTTATGATATACGGCGAAAATGGTCTTCAAGAATCATCCCAAATCGCCCTACATGTGCTCCAAGAACTTAAACGTGAAGAAATGAGCTCAAAATCCTGAAATTAGATGTTTAATACACCTGCTAGGCCTCCTTCATTGCGATCGCGGTTATTAGCCATGCGATCAGTTAATAAAAGTTCCAGCATCGTTTCCTTCACCGCTATCATGGCCGAAATCCTGCAATCGCGTTGTACAAATTTTGTTTTCTTCTACACAAACACCCTTCGGTATAATGTCCATAACATTTTGTACAAAATTCCAAATGATAAATTGTTTGATTTTCTAAAAACTAGATTCAAAGGGCTACAACTTTTCTTTTTGGATCACCTCCAAATTAGTTATAGTTTTCAACTGCTGATATCTGATACCCTATCCTACGCGATCGCGATTCACAAGGCCAGAAATGCACTTTGCTCTTCGCGATCGCAGCCCAGACCTCCACGGTCGCGATTCACACCTATGGTATCAGATATCAGCAGTTCAAAAGGGCCTCAATGTGGTATGAAATCACCTCAAAGCTCACCCGAGGTCCAAGGAACCCCGTCCAATCATTCTAACAAGTTTATATACCCTATGTAAACTTGTTCAAAGGCTTGGGACACGAATTATAACATCAAAACCAAGAATTAAAGATCAAACTCAATTTCTTAAACTCTCTTAACTTTCAAACCTTCATGCTTCCCGAACGCGTTCGAATCCCACTTAGACATTCCGGAATGATGCCAAATTTTACATACAAATCACAAATCACAAGTCACAATACAAACCTATTCCAAGGCTCAGAATCCCAAAAGGACATCAATAACACCAAAGTCCACTTCAAATCAAACTTAAGAAATTCTAAAACCTTCAAAATGCCAACTTTCCACAATAAGCGTCGAAACGCTCCCAGAACATCCGATACTCAACTCGAACATACGCCCAAGTCCAAAATCATCATACGAACCTATTGGAACCTTCAAATTTTGATTCCAATGTCATTTACTCAAAAATAAAACCTTGGTCAACTCTTTCAACTTAAAGCTTCCAAATTGAGAATTTTTCTTCCTAATCAACTCCAACCTTCCCCAAATTCAAATCCGACTACTCGTACAAGTCATAATACATGAACTGAAGCTACTCAAGACCTCAAACCATCGAACAACATGCTAGAGCTCAAAACGACCGGTCGGGTCATTATATTCTCCCCCAGTTAAACATACATTCGTCCTTGAACGTGACAAGAATCGTTCCAGAGTTGCCCAAAAGCACTGTTTAAAACCTCGTGCACCTACCCATTCCACCAAAACCCATATGAGCACATTCACTCAAGCCAAACTGAAGGTCCTTCTTGCCACCTTAGTCCACAAGCCTTAGAACCAAATTACAACATTCTAAATTCCCTACAAGACCCGATTCTAACATAAGAACACCGCATCAATCTTAACACGATGTACCAAAACATGATCATGCACCCATGCTGAAATCATACAATGCACGTTTGTATGCCCATAATAACATCATCCAACCATAGAAGCTGTAAATTCACTAACTAATGCCCGTAATATACCTCATAACACATATAATCCTTGTTCCAACCCTCGCAATACTGCGACTATGAAAGGGATGTGTAGAATCTCATAACTACCCGCCAAATCAATAATTCATGGAATCGCTCAACAAGAACCATTGCCTCATTCTGAACTAAATAGTAATATTTTCCCTATAATATACCTTATATAAATCTGATTGCACTGATTTAAGATCCAACAACCTCGTCTCACCCAGTACAAGCCTCTCGGGCAATAAGCCACCTTAAACGCCGTCTAAATTCTGATACAACGCCATCAATGCGCCAACAAGCTACAACTCAAATATGACCAATAGAGAAAACAAACTCGGGTAAAGAACTACCCAACCTGCATAACACTCAAATCAACCTTTAAAACGCTATGAACCTATCCCAAGGGTAAGAAACAACACACACCAAAATAAGTATAAGGAACCGTACTCAATATTTCATTGATGTGGCGTGAAACCCGATCTAAACATCATACCCATGGCGGCGTGCCACCCGATACACACATACAATAAATAAGGAAGTACCTACCGAGACAGAATGCTCATACCACGAAATGCCCGAATATTGACCACCTACACGTAAAGTGCATAAACACAACCCTAGGGAGACAGATAGCGCCATGTGCTACAAAATGCCAAACAAGGCTAAGGTGCAATAAACGACCTACATCTGGAGACATATCTCGCTCATATAACACCATAAACTACACAGAATCACAACACACGTGCAAATAATCAAGCTGTCTCACAACCCACTTGGTATAATAGAGTTTTACATAGAGTAGCTGACGACAAGAATAACATCCAACGACCGAAGACTCCTCCATAAGCAATAATATGCTAAATGAACACATCCAACCTGATGTAGAGCATACATTCACATTAGATCTACCAACGGACCTCAAGCCAATTCCGATCATCCTTTAATAAGTCTATAACCTCCCAAGAACCCATAATAACCTTATCCATGACACATATGATCGATAGTCAAACTCTCCAATCAGCGATAGTACCAGAATCTTCATACAACATTTCAATCTCTAACACTTAAATGACTAACACGTCACACTTATATGATTATCCCGTGGGATATACTCCCCGAACCTTCCACACTAGGTAGTAAAATCTGCACACCCATGGCTACCAACCATACTATTTCTGTATGCAAATCATGAACCCGCAAATTAATATACAATGCCTTTTCCATAAAACACCATTCTCAGGTGACACTAAAATAGCGCCAGCATACTCTAAAGGTTTGAAATCTATGCTGCTTCTTTAAACTCGTAACATCCTCGACAAAACTAAACCACAACCTTGACCTTTCAATCCCAATTCTATACCGCTCACTACATCTATCATGTTGTTACGCGAGAGTACAAGAATTTCATTATAACTCCTGAACCACCAGTAGAATAAACACTTCATTGGGTAGAAACCTTTTACTTAACTCATTTCAGAAGAATAATTGCATCACACAACCAAATTCCCAAAATTGCAGAATACGCCAACCTCAAACCATAGTCTAAACCGCCATAACTCTTTTGGGAACCATTCACACATAACAAAACCATCAGAATTAAATACCTCCAAATCAATCAAATTACGAACACTGCCAAGCCCGCAAGTGTAGCCACGAGTACCTGAATAACCTTATCACACCGAAGGAACTAACCCTTTCCTAAACCATGTTGATTCAAACCACTTCTAACTGACTCAACTTCTTCCAATTTACTCTTGACTTGCCTTCGAAACAACACTTCTATTCAACCACACAACGGACCTCAAACAACACTCATCCCAAGTGACCCAAATCATGAGACCTTGTCTTCTCAATACCCATAAACCATTTTAATTATACTCCAATTAAGCATACAATAACATCTCCAACTGATACACCCGCTCCGAAAGATCTTTTGCGGATCCGAAGTTATTTCCGCCACCTCTTTAACATTGCATCGCAGACTAGGTGACATTCATAGAAATACTCCAAGTCTCTTTCACACTTTGCTGAAAAACTAATTCCTTTGCCACACGATGAACTCGAAAATCCTTAGGCACCACACTTTACCTCTTGAACCCACTAGAACCATTATTGAGATTCGCCCACTTTAATCCAGTCACTTATACAACCGAAAGCTAGTGCTCTGTTAGCACATAAACACTCCAAATAAGCAACAATATGAATCCTTTCCCTTGTACGTCACATCCACAAGAAGTATAAAATCTGAGTCATCCCAAAATCTATGCATGAATCGATAAGGCGAAAGGTAGCACACATTCATCAAATTCCTTACCGAATTACCCTTCATGTTTCCTTCCCTTAGTCATAACTAATCCACCAACGTACTTGTAACCAGAAACTGCATAGGCACATAACCACGTGACCCAATCATAGATGGTAGGCTCCCCCACTTAGCGTTAAGCCACAATCACATAAATTAGGAACCCACAATGACTCGTCCTTCTCAGTTACCATGATCTCGTACTGTTAATCCGCCATTTTTCTTGCAAGCTCTTGTTAAACTTTTCATGACATATCCCGAATTATCATCCCTAACCGAAAACTCGACCTCCTCACCATCTTCTTCAAGCGATCCAAGCCCACCTCGTAGTACATACCTCATGTAGGATAGAAAATAGAATTCTTCATAGGATCTTTATGAGGAACCATGCGACCCTAACCTTCTCACATGGGATAAACCACCTATGTAACCTCATACCAATATCCCCCAACGACATTGTCGTAGTTATAACTACTATGAAATTAGTTAATTCTCCTGGGTCCACACGTACCCGCCAGCCGCAAGTATCCTTTCATTCCATTAACATCAACCGAAGGTCCAACAATGCGTTCATACTTCGAAGTCATATTACACCCCAAAATGGTAATCTAGCATTCACGTTCCTCTACACCTCAAGCAAACTCTATCCATCATATTCGAACTTCCTAGATATAGAAACCACCATCTTAAACGAAATACACAGACTTAGTCGTTTGTTCACCTTAACCCAGCTCGCACCAAGATTCCTCAAAGCATGTGGCTATCCCACCACAAAATTCATACGATACGCTAACACTCCCATTTCGGGTTAACCATCTTCCGAAGCGACCTGCTTGATATCTGCTGCTCATACTCGACCTGCTAACAATTCAACCACCGCGAGTTACATCACACCATGTCTTTCCTCATCCTTCGCTACTAAAAATACTGCCTCAAATCATAACCCATCTCTATGGCATACGAACAAATAAACTACCACAATCTCTAAGCCCCCTTGAGGACCATTGTTACATCTCGTAATTTTGTATCTTGGATTAGTCGTAAGATAATTGACATAAGTTCAAGGACAAGATTATTTTTGAGGTTATAAGTATTTATGCTATTCATAACAAGTGATAAGTAAGTTTTGTGAAGATCAGAGGGTAAATAAATAAAAAACAATAAGTTTCGTTGACGTTTGATATTTTGGAAGAAAATACGGTCCAAGCTATAATACCCCGTATATATGGACTAGTGTTATACCACATGACCATGATAGTAGGATATATAAAGTAGTTTAAAAGTGATTAGTATTTAAGTGAAATGAGATCCATAAATTAATTATATGTGTAGTTGGTTAAATGGAAGATTGTAGTGTAAGACTAGAAATTAATTAGGACTATTGAATAAGTAGTACGTGGACATAAGCCATATGTGATGTTGACAAGTGGAAGTAACTGTTATATATCCATACATGAAAAAAAAGTATGTGGTGTCATCATTTAATGAAAGGTTGACCTAGGGATGACAAATGTAAAGAGGAAAAGGTTACTTAAGACCTTATATCACTTTCTTGGCTTTTATGAAGGCAAACAACAATATTGAAATGGTAACTTATATTTCTATAGATGCAACGTAAGATAATTTATTGTTATAGCATCAATGACACTTGCATTTTTAATGAAGTACAATTCAATTTTTCACAAGATCAATATACGAGTTTTGCGCACCACCTCGATCTTGTTGTTCCATTTTGTCGCGTTGGTTAATCCGGGCTTTCTTCGATATGAAGTAAGGTGAAATAAGAGTATTTCTTAAAAAATAAGGTAAGAATTTTTCTCTCCTTGGTATATTTAAATTCGTCTAGATCATAGCTAAATTGTGGGATGAGAATTATGGAGTTAATAGCGAGAAATCGTATTTTGACGTTATTGTTGTCGTATCGGCTCTTCGGTAATTTTCTAAGTTGTGTTATGGCTGGAAATTGTGGGAGTAACTTGCGTATATAGTTGGTGTAGTCATTGATATGTGTTTTGAAGGAAATAAAAGATTGGAGAAGTATGGATAATCGTAGCCGAGCTTTTTGCTCGTTGTAGCGTTGTTTGGGATGTAAACCTTATTATAGGAGCTGCTGGTTGTGTTGTTGTATTACCCTGCCTATGGTGGGCTTGATGGAATGATAATAACATGGGAAATACTATCCATTTCATTTTAGGATAGGTTGTCTTCCGTTATGCGATTAAGAGAATTGTTCGTACGATTGACAATAGTATTATTCTTGTTATCGTATAGGCCGTGAAGCGGATACGAGTTGATCTCTTGAGCCAGTGGGTTAAGATATGGTATTTTAAGGCTAATCCTTCCTTCTTTTGGCCTGATCCAAGTAACGATACGTAAACGTAATGTTATTTCATAAATGGTTATATTCTTAGAAGTTAAGGATGTCTATGTTACTCTTTCCTGTAAAATGATATTCAAAGTATGTTCCTAAGTCTCTATTGAGGCATACTATAAAGATGTTAATATTCATAATGTAGTGTTATATGCATCTCCATTTACCACCGTGCTACGGTCGGTTGGGCAGTCATACATCTTCATTTACCACCGAGCTATGGCCGGTTGGGTAGTCATGCATCTTCATTTACCATCGAGATATGGCCGGTTGGGCAGTCATGCATTTACCACCAAGTTACGGCCGGTTGTTTAGTCATGAATCTTTATTTACCACCGTGCTACGGCCGACTGGGTAGTCATGCATTTACCATCGAGCTACGACCGGTTAGGCAGCCATGCATTTACCACCGATCTACGACCGGTTGGGCAGTCATACATTAACCACCAAGCTACGGCCGGTCAGGCAGTCATGCATCTACCATCGACCTATGACTGGTCGGGCAGTTACCACTGATCATTTAGGCAGTCATGTTACGATATGGATAATAGCCCCAAAGAGAGGCATCATATATATATATATATAAGTATAATTAGTATTCATACACGGTGGCACCTCAGAGATTCAGGTTGATTCTTATATCTCTTAAATTAATGTTGACTTATTGTTATGTTTCAGTTCCGCCTTACATACTCGGTACATTATTCGTACTGACATTCTTTTTGTTGTGGATGATGAATTCATGCCTAAAGGTATAGGTAATAAGTTTTACGAGCCCTCATAGTAGACGAGGTTAGCATTCAGCGAAGGATCGGAAAGACTCTACTTCACTCGAAGTGCAGCCGAGTCTATAAGTCATTGTGTTAGAGTTTTGCTACGAACTTATGGGTAAGTCGGGGCCCTGTCCCGTTTGATGTTGAATACTCTTAGAGGCTTTGTAGACACATGTTCATTATGTACAGTATGTCAGAGGCCTTGACGACCCATGTGTATTCATGTTTTAAGTATGATGGATCGTTGATACAACGTTTGCCCACTTACAATTGTATATTATGAGTTGTTGCCATGTTGGACCATGATAGTTACAAAAGGAATGAGTTCAGTCAACTCAAGCTATGTACTATTTCACAGGTTTGGGGCGTGACAACCATCTCCCTCGAATCATCGATAATAGAAACATTGATTCTACCCTGCAACTTCCACATAGCGCCATCTCTGATAACCGTTTCTTAGGTACCATTTCACAACACCATGCCCCAAAGGCAAACAAATGGAGATCATCATACTGACGAGCCTTACTGCATTCAAACAGGGACGACGACGCCACTACACAAACAAGAATTCCACCACTTGGAAATATCAAATCTCGCTACTCCGTCAACCAAAACTTGAGCATTCATAGACCAGTTGCCTTTCCAGTATCGTAACGAATACCAAACTTCCCAAATCATGAGCCGAATAATCCTCTTCCTGAATGATTCATTGCCGCAAAATGTAAATAAGCACCTTACCATTTACACCAGCACTGTGCAATAAGCATGAACATCATAATGCACTTTGCATAGCCTCGAAACTATATGCAACTCTGGGCTGAAACGATAGAACACCCTTCCACAAGGCGACGATAATAGTACGCCCGCATACGTAAGGAAAGACATCCTGCACCATATTTGTAGCATCTCCGCAACTCGTAGGTGCCCAACTGAGACCGAATGCTCGACGTCACGTAAGAATGAGTAGGAAGAATATGAAGACATAAGCTTCAACGAAATCAAAGTGCACGATGAGGAATCAAGAAAGGAAAATTCTCCTAACAACCCTGTAGCCTCTTGAAGATAAGTACAGATGTCTCTGTACCGATCCACAAGACTCTACTAAACTTGATCATGACTCGTGAGACCAAAGTGAACCTAGTTCTCTTATACCAAGTTGTCACGACCCAATTCCCGCTATAGATCATGATGGCGCCCAACATCGCCGTTAGGCAAGCCAACGGTGAACTATCAACTTAATTACTCATTTTATTATTTTTGAAAAATTATGGGTTTTATTAAGTAAAGAAAATTTGGCATAAAAAACCATGAAAATATAAAGCATTAATAATACATAAAAGAAAAGAGTAACGACAATTAGATAAAATCTATAAACATCTACTAAAAACTCCATAAACCTGGTGCCATAAGTGCATGAGCATCTACTAAGGAGTACGATAATAATACAACATCTATCTGGAATATAAAATAGACAAGATAAAATAAATAAATATGATGGAGACTATGTGTGCTGTGACACGTAGCATAGAATGCGGCTCACCATAAAGCCCCATTAGTAGTTGCGCCTACGCGCCAAGATGACCACTAAATGAACCTCTCAGGTCCTGCATAATTAGTGCAGAAGTGTAGTACGAGTACGTAAATCAACACGTACCCAGTAAGTGTCTAGCCTAACCCCGGAGAAGTAGTGACGAGGGGTCGACATTGACACTTGAAGTGGTCCAATAAATAAATATAATAAATTATAAATAGATATGAAATACAACAACAATAATGAGGCAAGATGTGTAACTAACAAAATCCTACAATTGCAGTGACCGTATAAATCCCTCAATATGATACGCTATCCCAACCAGGTAAGGAATATCAAGTGCTACCTTTGACAGATAAGAAATATCAAGCGATATCTCAGACAGATAAAGAATATCATGTAAATAACAAATCTCAATCAAAAGGGAGATCTCATGAATATTCGGACTCCTAGCGATACTACACACGAGTTATGCCGAGGTCGTATGGTCAGATCCTGAATAATGTGTACATTGCCGAGAGTCGACCGGCGCGAACCATAGATGCATCTCAATATATTGCCGAGGCATTCAACCCGATCCACAAGAAGAGAAGAAACTTCTCAAATTACGGTCCAGGTGTTTGCGACACAAGAACATGAGCATAAAGTAAACATGACTTTTACCAACTATCAAATATCTCACCAAACAACTCAAGGTGGTAAAACTCGGTCTAACGTAATCCCAAATTAATTTCCATTATAAATTCAAGTAATTAAACTAACAAATTGAGTTCAAATAATACAAATATTGCATGATAAAGTCTTAAGTCTACCCGGACATAAACATGCTTTTAGCTACGTACGGACCCTCATCACCTCGTGCTTACGTAGCATCCACAACTAGTAGCACATAATAATTTAATACCTACGGGATAGTTTTCCGCTCACAAGGTTAGACATGAGACTTACCTCACTCCGAATTCTGATAACCGGCTCCAATTTCTCTCTAACTCCCCAACCAATGCCAAATAATTCGAAACTAGTCAAACAACGTGCAAATCAATCAAAATATACCCAAAGACTTGTAATTAATCAATTTATATTAATTTTTCACTCCGCTCGAAAAGGCATCCCTCGGGCCCACGTGCTGAGATTCCGAATTTTTTTGTAGATAAACATTACCCATAATATCACGAACTCAAATATATAATTTATTCCTAATTCCATGTCCAATTTCGTAGTAAAAATCCAAGATTTTCATTTATAGGTTTTCTCCCAAAATCTCACAATTTCTACAAAATTCCATGTTTAAATCCATATATAATCCTTTTATATAACTTACAACAAGTAGGAATAACTTACCTTATGATGTACGGCAAAAATGGTCTTCAAGAATCACCCCAAATCGCCCTACATGTGCTCCAAGAACTTAAAAGTGAAGAAATGAGCTTAAAATCCCGAAATTAAAGGTTTAATACACCTGCCAGGCCTCCTTCATTGTGATCGCGATCATTAGCCATGCGATCACGGTTAACACAAGTTCCAGCATGGTTTCCTTTATCGCTATCGCGGCCAAAATCCCGCGATCACGATATACAAGTTGTGTTTACTTCTTCACAGACACCCTTCAGTATAATAGCCATAACATTTTGTAAAAATTTCAAATGAAAAATTGTTTAATTTTTTGAAAACTAGATTAAAGTTCTACAACATTTTTTTTGGATCATCTTCAAATTCCTTATATATTACAAGATATACGCTCCCGAAGTCAGACCACTAACAACAAAAAATTCTTCTTTGCGACCCTACCCTACGCGATCACGAATCACAAGGCCAGAAATGCACTTTGCTCTTCGCGATCGTAGCCCAGAACTCCGCGATCGCGATTCACACCCATGGTATCAAATATCAGTAGTTCTAAAGGGCCTCAAAGTGGTCAGAAACCACCCCAAAACTCACCCGAAGTCCTAGGAACCCCGTCCAATTATTCTAACAAGTTTATATACCCTATGTAAACTTGTTCAAACGCTTGGAACATGAATTACAACATCAAACCAAGAATTAAAGATCAAACTCAATTTCTTAAACTCTCTTAACTTTCAAACCTTCATGATTTGCCGAACGCGTCCGAATCTCACTTAGACATTTCAGAATGATGCCAAATTTTACGTACAAGTCACAAATCACAATACGAACCTATTCCAAAGCTCAGAATTTCAAACGGACATCGATAACACCAAAGTCTACTTCAAATCAATCTTAAAAAATTCTAAAACCTTCAAAATGCCAACTTTCCACAATAAGCGTCGAAACGCTCCCGGACCATCCGATACTCGACCCGAACATACGCCCAATTCCAAAATCTTCATACGAACCTATTGGAACCTTCAAATCCCGATTCCGAGGTCGTTTACTCAAAAGTCAAACCTTGGTCAACTCTTTCAACTTAAAGCTTCCGAATTGAGAATTTTCCTTCCAAATCAACTCCGAACTTCCCCAAATTCAAATCCAACTATACGTACAAGTCATAATACATGAACTGAAGCTACTCAAGGCCTCAAACTGCTGAACGACATGATAGAGCTCAAAACGGTTGGTCAGGTCGTTACACTCTTAATCTTGACATAATTATTATTTTCTATGTCTATTATTATTATTATTATTATTGTTATTGTTATTGTTATTATTTATATTATTATTATTATTATTATTATTATTATTATTATTATTATTTATTAAAAGGCAAGATTCTTTCGTGGGCTAATATGCCTGGTAAATAGGACAATAATATTATACATTGATGAAGTAATAGTAGTTGATGAAATACATGTCTCGATTTTGAGATTGATGATATACTTTTATGAAAGCTTATAAATTTTTATGTGCAAACCTGATCAATGAATTTTGTACCCGACACTTGAAATAAGTTAAGTTGAAATCTAAAGAAAATGATCAATAAATTAACTTGTCAGTAATTTAATTTTAAGTGATTAGTATCTGCATCTTAACATGGGAAGTAAATATGATTTGATGGAAGAATTTTGAAATAAAAATAAAGGAGTGCAATTAAAAAAATTTAGTGGAATAATTCGTAATTTATTATGGTAGATATTAATTTTGAATTTTCGCAATTAATTCCATAATAGGAAGCCTTGTTAATTAAAATGTGATTCATGTTGTGCTCGAATAATAGGAAACAAAGGAAATCATTATCTTGGTAGAAGAAAAAAGATTTTAACCCTTAAAACTTGTCATAAAGAAAAGGGTTTTCGACCTAGAGGGAGGTGGCCGAATTTTGGCACCTTTTCCTAGAAATTTCGCTCACACGAAATTATAATTTTTCGAACATTATTTGGGTAACACAGTAGAAGATCGTGGAACGTTCGGGGATCGTGATCATGCTGACTACAGAGAGATTTATTGAGTTGCCATGGAACTTGGAGGCTCCCACGATAGACGAGTTTTGTGTACGCTTCAAGAGATAATTCGTACAAATCTCATACGTGCTAGTTATTTAATTTAGTGAGATTACTTCCGTTGTATATAATATAATCCTTCAGTTAGATGCCCTCACGATCTTGGTGAAATTTTGATAGTGACACTTAGAAACCCAGAAGAAGAAATAAATTTCGAAAACTATCTCTAGAAAAATTAAAATCTAATAATGAAGAGGAAAAAGGATTATTAAAAAAATTCTACATTGCACTACTCGTCAATGACAAATAATTTATCTTGCATCACCGGACCAACCTTTGGATTTATTGAGAACTTAAACATTGAATATCAACCGATAAAGGCAAACAACGGTTTTCATGATTGTTGGAAACGTTGGTCCACTCATTTTAATTATCAATTGATATTGTCCATTGGAATTTATCTTTGTTTTTTGATATGAAGTTAGAATTTTTTATATGGATTTGAAATTGGATTTATAGGGAATCGAGAGGCTAACTACAAAGATATGATAATCCCATTAAAGAGGAACGAAGAGACCACGCGTTGAAGATCAATTCTTTTTTAAAGCTCGTGTAGATACATGGGTATTGCAGTGACATTAGAATTTGTTGACGCGTTTGTGGCGATATAAATTGATGCATACTGTCCGGTGGACTAGGATTTAATATTGGAAAAAGGGTCAATTTTATCCCTTTACTTTTGGATACTATCTTTATTTAATCTTCAGTATACTAATCGGCAATATTTATCGTTATACTGTCCGATTAAAATTGCCCTTATCATCAACAAATTATTAAAAATTATCTCTAAGTCTGTTAGGTAACTCAAAATCTCTCAAATCCCTTTTATTTAAATCACTTGTTCTTCTTCTTGATCCACTATTTTCAAAAATTACTATTAATATGAATGCTAAAGGTACTAAAAAAAAGAGCATCCCGGTGCACTAAGTTTCCTCTATACACGGGGTCCGGGGAAGGACCGGACCACAAGTGTCTTTTGTACGTAACCTTACCCTACATTTCTGCAAAAGGCTGTTTCCCTGGCTCGAACCTGTGACCTAATGGGTTTGGAATTGATTTAAATTTTTTATAAAATTTCAACCATATGCATACCGCATAATTCAGTGGGTCTATTAGTTATGTATTATATGCTGCTGCTCATCATGTATGTACATGCATATTTGAATATATTTTATAATTGTCTAGTTAGTATAGTGCACAATGCATAGGCATTTGATTAAAGCAAAGTTGAATTCGACAATGCAAAGTCTTCAAGAAACTTCAACTTCGATCACCAATACTTGCAAAATCTCCATACGTTTGGTGCAACGAATTATTTAAAATTTGGGTGTTGTAATACTTTTAGAATATAGACAAGCTACCTAATTTGGATTCTTCAATTTACGTACATTGTTTACTAATCGCTGCATTATTTTAATATTTCTGTCACGACCCAAATCGGAGGGACGTGACGGGCACCTGATACCTTACTCAACCGAGTACTCACGTAACATATCTTTCTTATCATACCATCATGCGTAAATAGACCGGAAAGGTAGTCATGAGAAAACCAAAATAAATAATAATGAAATAATCAACATAGGACGACCCAACATGATATATAAACTTATACATGTGACATACAGGCCTATAAGGCCGACATGATCATTTGTACACTCAAAACATATGCCGACAAGGACTTACCAGCATCCATATACATGACATCTGTCTACAAGCCTCTAAGAGTACATAAACGTCATAAAGATTGGAACAGGCCCCCGCCATACCACTCAATACATATACAAAGCATACTGACCAAATAGGTAACTCCGTAGCAAATGGAGTGCACCAACACCTTCCGTTGATCTGATAGCCTACTAGGAAGACCGTCAACTTGTCTATCGGGACCTGCGGGCATGAAACACAGAGTCCCCAGGAAAATGGAACGTTAGTACGAATAAAGTACTGAGTATGTAAGGCAGAAAAGCATAAATAAGAACAGTAATGTAAAGAGAGATAAAGAAGATACAACATGTAACATCTGAGTACCTCTGAGGGCTACTGACATTGTAAGGCCCCGTAAATGTTTTCCTAAAACTCGGATTTCATGATGTTGAAGTAGGCGTAGAGGTTAATAATAGTAGAAATTATTCGCGGCAAGCTTTCGAGCCACAATTCGGACTTTTTGGATTGAACAATGCGCTGGGGAGTTGAAGGAAAATGTTGGGCAGAAGTAGGCATTTCTACGGCCCGTTCTACAATCGCAGAACCACTCTGCGGACCGCAGAGTGGAGCAGTCTTTTGGGCCATTTTTAATGTCATTTTTGCGGCCCATTATGCGACCGCATAACTATTTCGCGGGCCACACTCTTGTCGCATATCCCGCTTTGGGATTTTACGGAGAGAGGTTCTGCGGTGCACAGGTCTGCGGGCCGCATAGTGACCGTAGACCTGGTCAGTTCCTTTCCAGTTTTGGCACCCAAATTTCGCTGTCATTTCACAAACCGCATAATCATTATGTGGTCGCATATGCGACCGCAGAACCTATTCCGGAGCTTCATTTTAGGGTTTTTAAACCTGGCCCTATTCAGTTAAAACACATCCCATAGACCATTTTGAGCTTATTTCTGATATCTTTAGAGTGAGAGAGAGAGAGAGTTCTAGAGGGAGAAAGTGATCTTCATAAAATATTTCTCTTCAATTCTTGCTTAAACCTTTGAAGATTATCAAGAGAAGCACCCTAGGTCTTAATCCCAAGAGGTAAGATTCTATTACCAAGCTCTTAAATTCGAAATATAACTAGAATGGGCAATTAGTAAGGTAGTTCATGGGGATGAGAGTGCTTACCTTGCATGCATGTATTCTTAAGGTACGTGGGGAGGTTGTGAGAAGATAGAAAAGAATGGGGTGTGGGATGGTGAAGTCTTTCATAAAAGGGCCATGGAATCTTAATAAACATATAGTGTTTGATAAAATGCTCAAGTGAGCTAGAATCATGATCATTTTCCTAATATTTGGTTCAATTTTTGCTATATTGCTAAAATAGATTGAAGTTGTTAATATTCCAGAACATCTTAGAGTTTTAAGAAGCTCAATTGAGGTATGTTGGCTAAACCCCCTCTTCTTAGAACTGAATCCCATGGTATTCATGAAATCGATGCAAGTCCCAAAATGAACGTCCTAGAAATTACTATCTCGAATGTGCTTGTTTTGAAAATATATGTCTAATATGTATTCCCATGCTTCCATAATGTTATCTCGTCGTCTGAGGAAATGCTCAAACTTAGAATATGTGCCTAGCCTTCAAGTAAAATTCGACTAAAGACTGTTATGCCAAATTGTTTGAAAAGCCTCTATGTGCCTTAGATTCTAAATTGCTCACACGTGAAATCAAAAAGTCTTGAATGAAAAACCATGTTGTTGTTGATGATAATAAAAATGTTAGAATATGGAAAAGAACCTGAATCATGAAATACGGCCAAGCGCCAAGAATAACTTTATAATTGGGGCCACTCGTGCCATTGTATTGAAAAGATGGGAAAGAAATATGAAGTGAGATGACTGATTGAAAATGGGTGATGTCTCGAATGAGATGGCTTAGCCGATCGGGCCGAGATCGGACTTCGTGTAAGAACACAGTGGTATTGTGGATGAAATTGTGAATATGGTTGATGTCTCAAATGAGATGGCCTAGATGATCGGGCCGAAATCGGACTCCGTGTAAGAACACGGTGGTATTGTGGATTGTGGCATATTGGAACTAAAAACCATCCAACCTAATAATGCGAAAATTGACTTAAAAAGCTATGTGATCCTTAACTTGATGTTTTAATATTATTTGAAGCTCTTGTTGAATTCTTGAATGTTCCTCTTGTATTATTATTCATTCTATTGAGATGGTGTTTAGTTATACATACTAGTACTATTCGACAGTACTAACGTCCCTTTTGCCGGGGGCGCTGCATCTTTAAATGGATGAAAGTGGTTCCATAGCAGACAGTGTTGATCATAGATAGTGTTGCATCCTTTTCTCAGCGGACTCGGTGAGTCCCATTTCATTCCAGGGTCATGTATTGTACCTTTTCTTTATATTGTGGCCACTCTTTGAGGTATAGCCGGGGCCTTATTGCCGGTACCATCTTTACTCTCTTTTGTATCTTTAGAGGCTCCGTAGACACTATGTGAGTTGTATATGGGTGTTAGAAAGGTCAATGGATCATGTTGTGTTTGGGGTTCTTATTCCACTCAGTCATAAGGATGTATGTATTTTGAAACTTAACATTGATGTAACAAAATGAAACAACTTAGTAATGTATATATGTATGAACTTTCTACTGCCTAACTAATGAGAGCATGCCTTCTCTGGATCATAGGTGAGTCGGGTAGATAGTGTCTAACAGTCTTGCTCGACCGGGTCCACTCGGTTGAGCACCAGTCACGCCTCCCGAGGATGGGGCATGATAGACATAAAATGCATGATATATAAATATATAGACATAATCTTTTAAAAACATTCGCCTTTGTGGGCATCATCATCATCATATCATACCCTGCCGTAATAGGCTTAGTAAAAATGTACCCGGCCATCATCAGGCTCGGAAGAATCGTACCCGGCCACCTGAAGCTTGGTAAAACCCAACTTAATAGTGGTTGCACAGTAGGTGTCGTACCCGACCAACTATAGCGCGGTTCGGTAGAGTAAAATAGATACATATATATAATGCATGTTGGACTCATGTAATCACGTTCTAAACCTTTTGAAGTGACATAGGGTCATTGCACCTTCGATTAACGTTATGGGCATCCATGCTATCAATATGGACCTCAATAGGATTCAAGGATCATACATACATTCTTAGAATAATTTTATAAGGAAAGAACAACGTGGGCAACCTTAGTTGCTAGGAGTAGATGTGTTATGAAATAGCATATCGTTTACGTTCATTTCACTTTAGATCATGACAAAAGAAAGAAGGAAGTGCCTTAACATACCTACATGATCTCTTCCTTATTCCTCAATTAAGCTCAACACAACGTTTTGCGTCTATAACAAGTGAAATAATATTGTTGTCAACATCTAATGTCGTACCATTGTATTTGGGTAGTAGTATGGATTACGAAAAATCGAGCAGTAACTCCCCTGTTTTTACTACATCCCAAATACCACTAAGGGTCATCGACAACCCAACAACAACTACAATAACCAATAATAGCAACAACAACAATATAATCAAATATGAGCTTCTCCGATTATCTTAACAATCATATTGAGCGGCGAGCTCGTTTTTACTAATAACAAAAAATAAATTGAATCCAACTCTTATTACATAAATTGGTTCATAACCTTCAGAACATCATACTTATATGTACTATGTGATTCCTAGTTTAAAACATCCACAAAATGACTTCCAAAACAGCCTCATACGCCTAGCACCCTAACGTTTATTGTCAATCACTTGTGTTTCGTGTTTTCTTCTTCAATAAATTTAGTTAACACCTAGAAAAGCTTAACAACAGCAACCACAACATTATCAAATTATTTCTCATAAATTCCAGCCACCACAAACCATATATGTGGCCAAAACACAGTCCAACCAAAAAGATAACCATGTCCAATGTTCTTTCAAGTGCTATCTTATGGGTTTTCACTCAACCAACACAACCAACACAAGATTAACATTAGGAACAATCAAGAAGATGTTATACATACCTTTGACAACAGCTACAACTCAAAACCCCATCTCAACTTAGCTCACAAAAGCCCTCAATCACACCACAACATCATAGAAGCATTCTCTTGTCGTCTTTAACACTTTTGATGATGATTTGAGCTGATTTCCCTTGAGTTTGGTTCTTGGGATCTTGGGGTATGTTAGAGAGGGTTTTGGAGAGCTTTTGGACGAATTTTGGGTGAGAAATGACCCGAAATGAGGATGAAACATCTTTTAAAAGAAGTAGGGTCAGTGACCGTCTCAAGTGGGTCCCAACATGAGCTGCTTGAGTAGTCCCGCGAAAATACGAATATCACTCTACTCCGACGTCGTATTGACAAACGATTTAATGCGTTGAAAACTAGACTCATGGATCTTCAATTTGGTGGGTAGATCACCCTGATAAATCCAAGAACATTGAGAAAAAAGATCAGTAACCTTAGACCTAAATATTTAGTAGAATAATAAACGTAACTTGCGACAACTTTTGTCGACTTTTATTTCATAACTCGCTTGGCTTCAAAACTTAACACACGACTATCACACAACTAAAATACTTCATAACATTACCTTTTTATCATCTTAAGCACCCTAGTCTCACCCCACAAGTATGGGTTATAACATTTCCAACTTGCCGACTTTCAACGAAACTTATTTTCTTCTATTCGATTAGCTTCTTAACCTTTCAACCTTCACGATACTCCTTAAAACTTATTTTAACCCATCATTATCTTTGTAAAGGTCCTTCAATTCTCTAACTCATATTGATTCACTTAAGATAAATTCTAACTTGAAAGTACGAAGTGTAATAATTTCTTTCTCTTATTTCTTTTTCCAATTAAAAAAGCCGGTAAATACCGACTATTTTGAAAATAGTGGATCAAGAAGAAGAATAAGTGGCTTAACTAAAATGATTTGGAAGATTCTGGGTCACCTGGCTGATTGAGGGGTAATTTTTAAAAATTTGATGATGGTAGGGATAAATTCGATCGTATAGTATAACAGAAAAGGTAAATTTGGCGAAATAATATAATGGAGGTTAAATATAAACAATATTCAAAAGTAGAGCGGTAAAATTTGGAACTTTTTCCTTTAATATTTAATTTCTTATGGAGTATAAACAAAGTATTTCTGATTTGATTTATTTTCCAACAGCCGCGTTCGGCCAAAATGCCAAAAGCGCCGACCATGGGACTCGACGCCACGACCATTAAGAGTCTTGGGATACCAACTGAGCTAGACGGGATTGTTGGGCTACTGCTAATTTAGAACACAAAAGTTATATGGACGATCTTCGAGTTGCTATTGCAATAGCTTTGTTTGTTGCATTTGGATTTGCCGCAGCTCGTGTTTATGAAACATTGCAAAAGAAGATTAAATCACAAGTATGCTTCAACTCCTCTTTCCAAACCCTAATAATAATTTCAAATTCTTTGTATGAATGTTGTATACGGTTGAAATGCAGGGGAGTTTCCTCGAGGGTAACCTCATAATAGATCCGACTCGAGCTCGAAGATAGAACATCACGCCTGGAGATCGAAGTGTTCATTAAGATCGAGACTGGCAACAATCGAGATCAAACATGATTGACTTCGAGTAAGGCGTGATAGCGGAATGGCGAGATATCAGTAACCGATCGAAGATCCCAGCAAAAATCCCAAAACAGATCAAATCAAAGTGGTTATTAGTGCCAATCATGGGATCTATTTCTGTTATTAGAGTTGTACCTTATTTAGGATTTCTCTATTATATAACGAGGGATCTCATTCACTTGTAAGAAAAAGAAGGATTATTCACTGATAAGAATATACATATACGCTGCTTTCTTTGTTTTACTTACTGTTCATAGATGTTTGTTCCATCATCCACTGTTCTTATTAACTAACCTCAGGACAATCTCGACTCGAGGTCGAGGCATTATTTGCGGACCGGTTTGATTTATTTTATTGTCCAATTTATCTATTTAATTCGTTGTTTATCAATTGGTGCTGGTTTAAATCACATATCCTTAAAACCACAATATAAGTTTAATTGTTACTCAATTTTTAGGGTAAACAGTTTGGTGCCCACCGTGGGGCTAAGGATAATAGTGATTGTTCAGTAATGATTATGGTAAAACACATTATTTTACGCTTGTTCTTGTCAAGTATCTTTTCTTTCAGGTTAAAACATGTCAAACTCACAAAACGCATACGCATACGGTGACAATAGCCTCAGATTCCATGGTGAAAACGAAAATGTGATTGCTCCAGGAGTCGAGGTGCCACAGGCTAATCTCGGGGGAGCACCGGTTGCCAACCCAGTCGATGTCAGTTCGCACGTTGCTCTTACCGCGGACCTAGGCGAAAATCTCAGTGGGAGTGTACGCAGAGAAGGCTGATCTAATGGCTAAGGAACACAGGGCAGATGAGACGAAGGAGTCAGTCTCCAAGTGATATTCGAGATTCTTCAGGCTCAGCAAGCTGCTATTGCTCAGTTACAAAATCAACATAGAGCTCCGAATAGGGTCGAGCCGGAAACTACTTGCTGTACCGAGCCAGTACCAAAAAGGTCGAATGGTAACGAATCAGGGACTAATCCTGTGGTAATGAAAATGCTTGAGGAGCTCACAAAAAGAATTGAATCAGGGGAGAAGAGAATCGAAGCCAATGATAAAAAAATGGAGACATACAACTCTCGAGTTGATCAGATACTGGCGGCACCGCCAATCTTGAAAGGGATGGATTCGAAGAAGTTTGTACAAAAGTTGTTTCCTCCAAGTGCGGCTCCGAAGCCAATTCCAAAGAAGTTTTGTATGCCACACACACCCAAATATAATGGGACCACCGATCCCAATGAGCATGTTACTTCATATACATGCGCCATCAAGGGTAACGATTTAGAAGATGATGAAATCGAATCTGTGCTGTTGAAAAAATTCGGAGAGACCCTTTCGAAGGGAGCAATGATTTAGTATCATAATCTGCCACCAAATTCCATCGACTCATTTGCTATGTTAGCAGATTCTTTCGTTAAGGCACACGTCGGGGCCATAAAGGTCGCAACGAGAAAATCGAACCTTTTCAAGGTAAGACAAAGGGATAATGAAATGTTGAGGGAGTTCGTGTCCCGATTTCAAATGGAACGCATGGAGTTTCCACCGGTCACAGATGATTGGGCCGTTCAAGCTTTCACCCAAGGGTTGAACCAGCGGAGTTCGATAGCATCAGATCAGTTGAAATAAAATTTGATCGAGTATCCAACTGTAACTTGGGCAGATGTGCATAATCGATATCAATCGAAGATCAGGGCCGAGGACGACCAATTAGGAGCCCCTTCCGGTTCAGTACATCCAAACAGGTCGGCAGTTAAAAACCATAGGGACTTCGACAGGGAGCCAAGGTCGAATAGAGACCGATATCAACCATATACCGCATATCGAAAGAACAATTGTTCAGGATGCAATTCTGCCTGGAACGATCGAAGAAGTGATCGAGGACATAATTCTCGGGAACTTATGAGAAAAAGTGGTTTTGACAAGTATACCGATACCACAGAGGCGTCTCTATTATTAGAATATAACTTTAGCGTTGATGCATCGGGCATTGTATCGGCAATCGGAAGGATCAGAGATACTAGGTGGCCCAGACCCACACAAACCGATCCTTACCAAAGAAACCCAAATTTGATGTGCAAGTATCATGGCACGCATGGTCACAAGACCAAGAATTGCAGGCAATTAAGGGAGGAGGTAGCCCGTCTATTCAATGAGGGCCACCTTCGAGAGTTCCTCAGCGATCGTGCCAAGAATCATTTAAGAGAAAGGGATGCCAACAGGTAAAATGAACAGGAGGAACCCCAACATGTCATTCATATGATCATCGGCGGGGTCGATATTCCATAGGGACCCATATTCAAATGCACTAAGGTATCGATCACTAGAGAAACATGAACCCGAGATTATGTGTCTGAAGGCACTTTATCATTCAACAACGAAGAAATAGAAGGCATTTCTCAGCCCCACAACGACACTCTGGTAATTTCTATCTTATTAAATAAAGTTCAAGTTAAGCGTGTTTTAGTGGATCTAGGTAGCTCGGCGAATATCATCCGATTGAGGGTCGTGGAGCAGCTCGGCCTACAAAATCAAACCGTACCCGCAGCTCGGGTCTTAAACGGCTTCAATATGGCTAGTGAAACAACTAAAGGGGAGATTATTCTACCGGCGAACGTGGCTGGAACCATTCAAGATACCAAGTCCCACATAATCGAGGGCGACATGAGGTACAATGCCCTGCTCGGAAGGCCTTGGATCCACAATATGAGGACAGTCCCTTCGACTCTCCACCAAATGATGAAATTCCCAACGTCGGACGGTGTAAAAACAATATACGGAGAGCAGCATGCTGCAAAGGAAATGTTTGCGGTCGATGAGGTAACACCGATATCGACACTATCAACCTTGGAAAGGTCGAGCATCAAAGGTAAATATGAAGTCAAATAGCAATCACAGCCACCAGCCTCGACCGAATCGGGGAAGCAAGAGATAGAAGAAGAAGAGGACGATTTTTTGACCCCTCGAACTTTTATTGTTCCCGAAGATTCTGATACCACCAAATCAACGGTCGAAGAGTTGGAACAAGTTATATTGATTGAGTACCTGCCCGAGCGAAAGTTATACCTGGGAACGGGATTAACCCCCGAACTCAGGAAAAAGCTTATTCACTTTCTTATTGATAACATAGATTGTTTTGCTTTGTCCCATTTAGAGATGACAGGGATCCCACAGGAAATAACGACGCATCGGCTAAGCCTGGACCCAAGGTCCAACCGGTGAAGCAAAAGAGAAGACCCCATTCCAAGGTAAAGCACACATTTATAAAGGACGAGGTAACTAAACTTCTCAAAATAGGGTCTATTCGGGAGGTGAAATATCCCTAATGGTTAGCCAATGTAGTTGTAGTCCCTAAAAAAGGGAACTAACTTAGAATGTGTGTAGATTATAAGGATTTAAACAAGGCGTGCCCCAAAGATTCTTTTTCACTGCCTAACATCGATTGCATGATCGATACCATGGCCGGCCATGAGATCCTTACTTTTCTCGATGCCTATTCCTGGGTACAATCAAATCCAAATGTTCTGAAGGACCGAGAAAAGACTTCATTTATCACCAAGTATGGAACATACTGTTATAATGTAATGCCTTTCGGGCTAAAAAATGCAAGAGCTACTTACCAACGCCTAGTAAATAAAATATTCGAAGAACAAATAGGTAAATCAATGGAAGTTTATATTGATGACATGCTAGTTAAGTCCCTGCACGCAGAGGACCATTTGGCTCATTTACAGGAAACGTTCGAAATTTTAAGGAAATACAACATGAAGCTCAACCCCAAGAAATGTGCTCTCGGGGTCGGTTTGGGCAAGTTCCTTGGCTTTATGGTATCGAATCGGGGGATCGAGATCAACCCCGATAAAATCAAGGCCATCAAAGACATCACCGTCGTGGACAGTGTAAAAACCGTGCAGAGGTTAACTGGACGGATAGCTGCCTTAGGCCGATTCATTTCGAGGTCGTCGGATCGAAGCCACAAATTTTTCTCTCTACTCAAAAAGAAGAACGATTTCGCCTGGACCCAGGAATGCAAAAGACATTAGAGGAATTGAAGCGATACCTATCGAGCCCACCACTGCTTCATACTTACTTGTACTTGACAGTATCGGAAATCACGGTAAGTGGTGTCCTAGTTCGAGAAGAGAAAGGTACGCAATTTTCCGTTTATTATGTAAGTCGAACCTTAGGAGAAGCAGAAACTAGATATCCACACTTGGAGAAATTGGCACTTGCACTGATAAGTTCCTCTAGAAAGTTAAGACCATACTTTCAATGTCACCCCATATGCGTATTAACCACTTACCCACTTTGTAATATTTTGCACAAAACCGAACTATCGGGCCGATTGGCCAAATGGCCGTCGAACTCAGTGAGTACGATATCGAATATCAACCCTGAATGACCATCAAGTCTCAAATTTTAGCGGACTTCATGGCCGATTTTACGCCAACCCTCATACCCGAAGTTGAAAAGGAACTCTTGTTAAAATCGGGTACATCATCAGGGGTATGAACCCTCTTCACAGACGGTGCTTCGAATGTGAATGGGTCCGGGCTAGGAATCATTTTGAAGCCGCCCACGGGTAGCACTATTAGGTAATCTATCAAAACTTCTAGGTTGACTAACAATGAGACCGAGTACGAGGCCATGATTGCAGGTCTCGAACTAGCTACAAGCTTGGGAGCAGAGGTCATTAAAGCCAAGTGTGACTCTTTACTGGTGGTGAACCAAGTAAACAAAACCTTTGAAGTTCGAGAGGATAGAATGCAAAGGTATTTGGACAAACTGCAGGTAACTTTGCACCGTTTCAAGGAATGGACTTTGCAGCATGTACCTCGAGAACAAAACAGTGAGGCCTATGCACTTGCAAATTTGGGGTCATCAGTCGAGGAAGATGAGATCAGCTTGGGGACTATCGTTCAACTCTCGAGATTCGTGATCGAGGAAGGTCATACCGAGATAAACTCTACAAGCTTAACCTGGGATTGGAGGAATAAATATATTGAATACTTGAAGAACGGAAAGCTCCCATCGTACCCTAAAGAGTCGAGGGCCCTACGGACCAAAGCTGCTCGATTCACATTAGCTGGAGATGGAACATTATACAGAAGGAAATTCGATGGACCATTGGCAGTATGCTTAGGACCAGGAGACACTGATTATGTTTATGAGAGGTCCACGAAGGCACTTGTAGGAACCACTCCGGCGAGAAATCACTGATTCACAAAATCATTATAGCAGGATACCATTGGGATAGCATGGAAAAAGACACTAAGGAGTTTGTTCAAAAATGTGATAAATGTCAAAGGTTTGCAGCGATGATCCATCAGCCCGGAGAACAACTTCATTCAGTCTTATCCCCATGGCCAGTCATGAAATGTGGGATGGATATCGTCGGCCCTCTGCCATCGGCCCCAGGTAAAGCTAAGTTCATTTTATTTATGACTGACTATTTCTCTAAATGGGTTGAAGCGCAGGCGTTCGAGAAAGTGAGAGAGAAAGAGGTTATAGACTTCATCTGGGATCACATCGTATGTCGATTTGGGATACCCGCCAAAATAGTGTGTGACAATGGAAAATAATTTATCGGCAACAAAGTGACGAAATTCCTTGAAGACCATAAAATAAAAAGGATATTATCAACGCCGTATCACCCTAGTGGGAACGGACAGGCCGAATCGACGAACAAGACTATCATTCAAAATCTAAAGAAAAGTTTGAATGACGCTAAGGGGAAATGGAGAGAAATTCTACCTGAAGTCCTTTGGGCATATCGAACAACATCAAAGTCCAGTACGGGGGCAACCCCATTCTCCTTAGTATATGGCTCCGAAGCCTTGATTCCACTCGAAGTAGGGGAACCTAGTGCCAAGTTTCGACATACAACAGAAGAGTCAAATCACGAGGCTATGAATACTAGCCTCGAATTATTGGATGAAAAATGAGAAGCCACACTCGTTCAAATGGCTGCACAAAAGCAACGAATCGAAAGATACTACAATAGGAGAACCAACCTTTGCCACTTCAGAGTCGGGGACTTAGTCCTGAGGAAAGTCACCATCAACACTCGAGATCCTAATAAAGGGAATCTCGGCCCAAATTGGGAGGGACCCTACCAAGTCCTCGACATCGTCGGAAAGGGATCTTATAAACTCTGCACGATGGACGACGAACAACTGCCAAATAATTGGAACATATCGCTTCTCAAACGGTATTATTGCTAAGGTGTGACTTTATCCCTTTTTTTCATTTATATATTCGACACTAACTCACTGCAGGTGTTCGATCGAAGACATCGAGACCTCAGGTTTTAAAGCACGCATTGCACTCTTTTTCCTTTAGATCGGTTTTTGTCCCAAGTGGGTTTTTCTGGCGAGGTTTTTAACGAGGCAACAATTATGTGCTACCTGAGGACAATTCAACAGTATCCAAAGCTTCTTTACAATCAACATCGATTATTGGGGGCATCACCCTCGGATACTTCGTGTCAAAGGGTCTCGATAGAGAAACTTTATAATGGGCAAAATAGTCGAATGAACCGTGTCCATAAAGATTAGTAGAGCCCCGATGGAAAAACATGTACGCATGTATAAATTATACAAAGAAGAATTCTTTCTATATCAAACATCTTGTGTCTCAAAGAAAATTTTCTACTATACAAGCTCCATACTTATGATTTTGTGAGAAATGGCTCAAGGGCCAAGTGCAAATATACCTCGTATAATCGGGGACTGCCGTTGATGATTGACATATTCGAGTAATCTAAACCCAAATTCATAAGACCTCAAAGAGGCACCCCTCGATCTATAGGCCAATAATATCACTCTCGGGGACTAACACTTCGAACAAGTTCGAAGTATTATTGAGAAATAAGCCCAAGAGGCATACCCAAAGGCTACGGCCAAATTAAGGCGGCTCGGAGACGTCCGAGTCCCGTAATAAAAATAGACCTTCGAATTCTTTGAAAAATCGGTTAAAAAGGCTACCCTCGGAAAGTAATCAAAAGGGCTTCGATGAAATTAGCCCCAAAAAAACCATAAGAGGTATCAAATTTTCTTAACACAAACGTGCTAAGGCACAAAAAAATAAAGGGGTTTCAATCGACATCAAACCCTCAAAAAACCCAATGGGTAAAGAATACGTGTTAAGGCATAAAGAAATATTTTACTAAGTCTTTTAAGCCGGAAAAGGGAAAAAATATCCATCTTTTAGAGGCCATATCTGCCCAATCTAAAGAGCATAAGGGGCAATACACTTAGAGTTCGAGATTCTGTTCTCACTCAATTCGGACTTAAGGGTTCCTCCATTCCGAGCTCAAATAAAATTGACTTGAATATAGCTCGAGGATTCATCATTATTTGATATAAAACCTTAAGGGGTCTGTTACTGTGAGTTCGAAACTTACTCAAACTCGGCTATAAAAATAATACGATTACGGCTTCGATCAAGCCATCCGAAATCAAAATCCCGAACATATTGTTGAACTCGGGGATTCGCCCTCGCTTGACTAAAAAACCTAAGGGTGTGTTCTACTTTTAGTTCGAGCTATTGCTTACACGATTATAGAGGCTACAACAACCCGATTGCAACAAAGTTTTCATAAGGCAAAGGCAAAACAAAATTTATCATAAATCAGAAATCGGAGACGAAACTGAAAGAAAAGGAATCTTTCATATATGCAAAGTATTTACAAATACCACACATGGTCTTACACAAATTATTTCCTAAGTGCCTAGTCTGCCTCGGGAGCCGCATCTTCGGGAGCTTCATCTTCATCTCCTCCGTTCTCGGATCCACTCGCAGAGTCTTCATCATCGGAAAGCAAAGCTCCAGCCTCGTCCTCCAAAACCTTCTCACTCTCGATATCGGCCGTGAGGTCGAAGCCAAGAGCATGTACCTCCTCAAGAGTCTCTCTCCGAGACAGACGCCTAGTATGATCGGCAACACGGGACAATCTAACCTCAGCACCATCAGAAATTTCCTTTGTCTGAGTGTTAGCAGCTTCAGCGTCAGCTCGGTAGGAGGCCACGAGCGCCTCTACCTCGGATGTGGTCCTTGCAAGCTCAACGGCCAACCGAGTCTCTAGCTTTTCAACCTTCTAGGCTCAGGCCAAGTTCTTCTCCTTCACACTTTGGAGTTGATGATCAACTGAAGACAGATGGGCCGGAACCGTATCTTTCTCCGAGGAGAGACGGTCCATGTTCTGCTTCCACCCTAAAGTCTACGCCTCTTTCATCTTGGCCTCCTCACGGAGCTGCTCAACCAATTCGGCCTTCTGCTGAACCTGCAAAATCAAAGTGTTAGTCGCCAATAACAGGTTAATACATAACAAGCTCCCAAAAATTTACATTACCCATTCAATGAGCTCGATCTGATCTTGATGAGATCTTGTCAGCTCGGTTCGAATACTCATGATCTCCTCTTCTTTTTGCATACAGAGGAGTTTGAGGGCGTCCATCTCCTCCATAAGCTTTTTGAGATCAACCTCACATTGGGCCAGCTCAGCCCGGTATTTGGAGGACGCTTCTCGATGGAGCACCGTAGCCTGTGCAAAAAGAAAGGAAATCAAACTTAGAGAAATAAGAACAAACGCAAGCATGGTAACGTCATCAACCCCAAGTAAAACTCACTTGCTTCAGAAGCCGCTGAGCCTCATCAAAAATAAGTGATGCGTCCAGGTCAGAAACATCATCGACCCCTGCGAACAGCCGCGAAATATATCATCCCCTTCAGGGGCCGTCCCCATATCGGGGGTCCCCATAGACCGGGCATCCCGAAACTGCCCCTCAGAGAACATGAGACCGGGCGGCGAATCATCAATGTTAATTACCCCAAGCGAGTCACTTGGGGCATTCTCTTCTCTTTGAAGGGCCTCAGAACTAGACCCTTCGGGCATAACCGTCGGTTGCTCATCACGGCAGGAGACATCCTCAACACCCGATGACTCGAGGACTTTGCTCGGACTTTCCTCTGAGATCACCTTGGTCTGCAGCTGAACCTCCTCGACCGTCACCGGCTCAGCAGTTCTCCAAACTTCGATGCCATCCTTCTTCCGAGCCACCAGTAGGCAGTCGATATCTTCTCCCTCCTCGTCTTCATCTCAAAGCGTTTGTACTACATCGGCAGGCAGAACGGCGAGATCAGTCTTCGACTTTCGAGCCCTGCGTTTCCTGGGCTTTGGGGTATCTGGTGGCGAGGCCCTTCTCCTTTTCTTGTCTTTGGTCAGCTTCGGGACCTCCTCTTCCCCGAGAGGAGGCGGCCTCATAACGACATTATCTCCAAGACCTGTATGATAAGAAATCAAGTTAAAAAGAAGTATTTCACAGGAAAGCATCAAACACGAACATGGGAACTTACCATGATTTTTGGCCTCCCATCGACCCTTGGCCAAATCGCGCCACGAGCGCTCAGCATACGAAGAGGTTGAAATCAGTTGTCGAACCCAACCTGCAAGGTCCGGGACTGCACCAGGAAACCAGGGGGAAGTTGCACCATAAAGAAGAATATAGATGAGAAGAGGTAAAGGAAACATAACAAGTAATCAAACGTTATCAGTGAAGTTCTACTTACTCTTTATGTTCCATTCTTCGGGGAATGACATTTTCTCGGCAGGGATTAAGTCGTAGGTCCTGACTCCGACAAACTGGCACATCCATCCTCGGTCCTTGTCCTCATCTATGCTCGAGAATAGCACCTTCGTGGCCTGGCACTCGCTCGAGAAGAATCTGAACAAAATGACAATGCGCCAAAAAAAGGGGTAGATTTGACTTAGGGTTACCCGGTATTGGCGGCAGAGGTCGATTATGACTGGATCGACTGAACCCAGTGTAAAAGGGTAAGTATACACACTTAATAACCCTTTCACATGAGTGGTGATGTCCTCCTCGGGGGTAGGAATCACCACCTCTTTATTCTCCCAGTGGCAGTCCTTTTTCACCTGCTCGAGATTGCCTTCGGATATCGAACAAATGTATCTAGACATGGGCTCGCATCGGCCAGGAACCGAAGAGGATTTTTCGACTATAAAGTCGGAAGTAAGTTCACATGGCCCGGGGATGCACTCTTCGATACGTGGCTCCACCGGTGTTTTGTCACCGGCCGGCCGCGATGAGGAGGCCTTTTCTTCTTGAGGAACGGTCTTTGATATTTTTCCATTGCTATATGAGGTTTAAAGAAGAAGAAGGCGTAATTTGTGTTTTAATAAGAGATTGACAAACAAAAACCGACAAAGTTGGTGAACTTGAAGAGAATAGAAGAGCTTTTGAAGATTAGAAGAAGTTTGAAAGTAAAGTTTGAAAAGATTATGAAGGTGGTCTATTTATAATAGCCATTTTGACGGTTTGAAAGCACTGGTGGCCGACCATCAACTGGCGTTAATTAATGACCTTGGGAACTGTGCAGACGCGACGCTTCAATCGCTTATGTCGCTTACGTCACGATGCTGACATCATAATTGATCGAGGTATTAAATCGAAGTCTCAAATTCGTTTCTTCTCGTTACACTCTAAAAATGAGTGGACTATTTGTATACGGTTGAAATCGGGCATACCCGATTTCGTTGGTAGGAGAGTTGCCTCGAGGGTAACCTCATAATAGATCGGGCTCGAGCTCGAAGATAGAACATCACGCCTGGAGATCGAAGTGTTCATTAAGATCGAGGCCGGCAACAATCGAGATCAAACATGACTGACTTCGAGTAAGGCGTAATACCGGAATGACGAGATATAAGTAACCGATCGAAGATCCCGACAAAAATTCCAGAACAGATCAAATCAAAGCGGTTATTAGTGCCAATCACGGGATCTACTTCCGTTATTAGAGTTGTACCTTAGATTCCTCTATTATATAAAGAGGGATCCCATTCACTTGTAAGAAAAAGAAGGATTATTCACCGATAAGAATATACATATACGCTGCTTTCTTTATTTTACTTATTGTTCATCGTTGTTTATTCCATCCTCCACTGTTCTTATTAACTAACTTCGGGATTATCTCTAATCGAAATTGAGGCATTATTTGCAGACCGGTTTGATTTATTTTATTATCCAATTTATCTATTTAATTCATTGTTTATTGATCGGTACTCGTTTAAATCACATATACTTAAAATCACAATATAAGTTTATTAGTTACTCGTAAACAAATGCTTTTCTCATTCTCTTTCAGACTTTCAGTTCACGTTGAAGCTCTTCCCGTCTTTGAGGATCCAAATTCATTGAAGCCGGTACTTGTCGACCCCCCCGAAAACTCTATTTTTATTGTTTAGAAAGTACATGCCATTTCCACATATTATTTTCATTTATTTTTCTGTTTGTTTGGAATGTGATTTCGTATTTTTGGAAGTGATTGAATATGGAGATTTAGTTAACTTTGGCCAATGTGCATGTAGTTTCTGATTTGTGGAATGTAAAGGAGAAGCTTTTCTTGGATTTTCTTTTTGGTCATTTTGGGATTAAGAGGCTGCTTCTTAATTTACGAGCTTGAAATGTAACATGTTCAATGGACGTTCTTATAATTGCTTAAATTTCACTACCGAAATTGTTGAAGGAAGAACTTATTGCAATTAGGCAAAGTTCCTACGATCGTGAAACTTGTGATGGATGAGATTTTGTGTTTACCAATATTTTAGTACTAAATTATAGGAGCGTCAAATTCCACACTGTGTTAGGTGTCACAGGGGGTGATATTTCTATGTCTGAGGTTCACCTCCATATCAAGTCCAAACTTGACTCATCCTTTCCCAACACTTAGCCAAATTTTAGTGTCTTTGACTTTAACTTAGTTTTAGGACCGACAACCCACTCTACTTGGCAAAAAACACAAGTCGTTCTAGGCCAACACTAAGACTCGCCCAAGCCGAGCCCCAGCCCCTTAGGAACACTCTTTAGAAACCCTTCTATGAAATTCCCTCGCGAATTTCCCACTTAAAAATCTGACTAAGTCCAAAGGCACACATTATAGCACATGTATCAACCTTTGGCACTTGACAACACAAGGATACTTGTTGTATACAACTTATGACACTTGTTCCAGTATTGTCAAAGGCGCGCTTAAGCCCTGAAGCAAGGCTCAAAACACGTTGAGCGCTTCGCCTCGCTTTGTGCTCGCTTTAGTGTTGAATCAAAGTTCTAAGTCATACTTTTTCTTGCCAACGAGTGTAATCCTGAAAAGGCGACCTTAAACAATTGATATTTTACTTTATTGTGAATTTGTTTTCAATTTCTTTATCCATATATTTATTATTCATGCTTATAATGATTAGTCTTGGACTACATGCATATTTTTACTTTTTCTTTCGTTGCGCCTTTTTCATTAAAGTCCACGCTTTATTTGCGCTTTGCGCTTAAAGCTCCAATGGATCTCGGACCTTTTTTTTGCTTTTCGCCTTTGATAACACTGACTTGTTGGGCTCAAGGCTAATCAGTTCCTAACATGTAGTTGATATCCCCAACTACGTAGGCCATTATCCGCACGAATTAAAGAGACTACAAGCATAAAGACATACAACAGTTACAAATAAAAGAATTCGCCGAATTGCTCCTCATGTGCACTGCATGTGCTTGTGCTGCCCACCTGTTGCGCCCCCAAGATTTGCTTCGCGCCAAGCCTTGGCATCTTGACACTTATCCACCCCAATGCCATGCCCGCAAACTGATGCCAATGACTTAGCTGCACACGCCAATCACCAATGCCACTCAACACATGCCTTGGTTGAGTTTCATGCCTTGTCGTGCCAACTCTTGTTTCACCTGTGCCATTGCCTATCTTTAGCTTCAGCCTGCCTTTCCTTTGCTTTCTTAGCCTTATGCTGCTCGGCACCTATGCCATGACGCCTTCACTTGCCCACACAACTTTGTCAAGCCCTTTCCAACTTTGTCTTGCCTCCCTCAAGACCTTGGCCTGTACTTGCACGCAGCCAATCTCATTCCGTGGTGTCATCCGGCACACCTTGGCCTTGCAACTGATTGTTGCTACTGACAATGCCTTCCCCATTGTCCCGCATGTCCATGACAAGGCCATCATGCCAAATCCTTGCCATTGCCATGCCATGTCCGATGTGAAAGAGTCAGACCCCTAACAGTAGGCTACTGAAGACTGAATTGATAACTGCTAAAGTGTGGGTAATAGTACGGTTCCTCCCTTTATTACTACTAGAACTATGGAAAGCTTAAAAGTGCTTGACGTACGGGATATTATGAGAAAGTTGTGGTTGACTTATGAGTTATGACATATCCAAAAAAGAAATGAAGAAGCGAGAAAAGCTGTGTATCTTCACCCAGATTTTCTTTGTCTCTTATTCACACTTTTGGTAGAGATGCCTATTTGATAGTTTTGGGCTGGCATATTTAGGTGCTCAAGTAAAAAGTTGGGTTTTATTACCATTTCAAACAAAAAAAACTGTAAATAGAGTTGAGCTTTGTTGTCCAGGAAAAAAGACAAGAAAGAAAAATAGTTAGTGTTTCAAATGCCAAAATCTTAAATACATTAAAGAGAACTGTAACATGATTAAAGAAACTCAGGCATCGCATAAGCGGTTTTAATCATTAGTTTGAAGAGAAAATAGTTCATATATCTTGATGGGAATGTGGGATAATTTTGTCCATATATAGTGAAACTTTGACACTACATTCTTTAATACTTGAGGAGCAGTTCGTTGCCCTAGTAAATGTGTGACCTGAACTTTTATGTTATTTCATTAGGGCTGCTGGGCTCCTATCACCTCTCTCGCTTCCTAATTTTTGTGACAGATAACAAGATATAAAGTTCTAATTTAATAGCTATAGTTCTATACTACCTAAAAGAGATCGGATAAGAGTGTTCAATGTTAATCTTTTTATGTATTTAATTTTAGCCAGTACAGGGTGGATCTGGGAGTTATGGGGAAAAAATCATGATTCAGCATAATATTTTTATGACAGCTTAGAAAAAAGTTGCATGGTTAATTCGGAATAGAGGAGTATTTATCTGATCTTTGATAGAAGAGTATCTTTTTTTTTTCTCTCAGTCATCAAAGAACATTTGTCCTATTAGATTTCTCACCCCAGTCTGGTAAAAGGGGAGAGGGAGAGGGAGAGGAGAGAGGGATAGAGAAGCAGTTTAGGGTTAGAGGGATCAAACTAGTGGTACTAAGTAGATGAGATAGGTATGACAAAGGAGATTGCCTGAAATATGTCATACACTAGTTCCTTCAGGCGGCAATAGAATTGTCCAGATAGTTAAGTTGTTGTTCATGATATCCAGCCTTAAGGATTTCACATAAAATGTTCTAAGTTACTGTGGCACCTAACTTATCCAGAGACATAGAATGGAATTAAAAGGAAAACATTTCTCAAGAGGAATATCAACAGAACTATGTGTTTACATGCATTTAGCATATATTTTATGTTTTCTCTTTAATCAGGAATGTTTTATTGCCTACATATGCGGATTTATATCAAATGTTTATTGGGTATATGTGGATCAATTCCTCAAATGCTTCACTTCCTAAATTTGATTCTTCTAAACCTTCCATTTAACTGCAACCTGAATCTAGTTTGTCTCAATCTTAATGTCAGAGCCATCTTTTTAGCTGTAAAACCTGCATGTCACATGGCATGATATTTAGGCATCAGTCGTTTCTTAAATTTAACCTTGTTAGCATTTATCCAGGTTCCATGTCCTCATATATTACATCCTGTTGAGAAATATATATCCTTGATCGTACCTACGTACAATGAAGAGCGCAGGCTTCCTGTCGCCCTTGATGAAACATAGAAGTAAGTACAGAACTGATTTATCTCCTGTATCTGCTTTGTACCGAGTAACATCTGATCCAGGATATATAGCTCATACTTGTTGAAAGACTAGTCAAGATGACAATAATTCCCCTTCTATCTACTGAGTTCTGAATCCATTTTACTTTGTGACTTACAGACAGTTGGTTCCAGGATATATAGCTCGTGTTTTTCCTTGACTAGTCATGTTAACAATAATCTCCCTTTGTATACTGAATGCTGAATGCATTTGACTTTATAACTTGCGGAGGCTGAAGTTTTCTAGATGACTATGTAGTCTGACTCTGTAACTATAGCTGCTAGAGTACCATCTCTTAAAAAAGCCATTATAAATTCTACTCTTGAAACTCCATTCTTATATTTATTGAGTCTAATGATACAACTGGTTTTGATGGTCTGGTTTTTATCTGTGATGTTGTACATTTTGCAAATCTCTCATATATGCAGGCTGCAAAAAAAGTTTTGTTTTAGGTAAAGTTTCTAACCCATTCTGACCACTATGGTTAGTGAATTTTGCAACGGTATCGAACATATGAACCAGGTAGCTTAGTCTTACTTATCTTGATGAACAGAATCCATCTCCCAAATATTAATTTTTGTTGGTTATTGAGGCATAAAGGTGCACTCTTTATTTAGCTCACCTTTGATATACTAGTGTCTTGTTCGTAATTTGTTGAGCTTGATTCATTTTTAAAAACTATAACTTTTGGAACCTAAAATTTCATCTTCTAGGGAGCTGCACGTGTTCAAACGTGAATGTTGTCTATTAATTTCCTGTCTATTAGAAGATTAAAGGGTTAAGCAAGTACTTTTCTTTTATAATAATTTTTGTCACCTTTTTGGTGTTATGTCAGTTAATTGAGAATATTGTTCAAATCAAGGCATCTCTATTTAAGAAGCTTACATTTTTTTTTTCCAATAACTGCAGTTATCTTCAACAACGTGCTGCCAAGGATGACAAATTTACATATGAGGTATGTGCTAGGTGTAGCAAGTAATTTCATTTTCTTTAGTTTGATTATCTTCTACTGGGAAGATCTGACCAGAGAGGAGAGATGTGGCAGCTAAAAACATGCATGAATACAGGCTGTTTTTATGGAATACTATGACTTCATGATAACTTTTCAGTGCTGATATTTCACATAAACTGTGATGATCCTGATGAATTGATACGTTTGGGTGCTGATGTATTATGCATGAGAAAGTATATCTGGCGTTGATTAGTATGTTGAATCTAGCAACATTTATATTTCTTGATCTTCGATATGGTAAACTTTTCTAATTGCTTCTTGCCGAGAGAAATTCCAGCCCTACTTATTAAAAAACATAAAGTTCAAGCCCTGCAGTTCTCAAGGTTTAGGGTTTATCCATATTCCTGAGAATGTCAACGAAGAGTAATTTGTTTCCCATGCCTCTTTATACAGAGTTAATCGGGGAACACTATGATCAGATTGTACTGTTCCAGCTTTTCCAACTACTAGAAATGATTGCCTGTTCAAACTGAGAATGGATATTGCAACATGCTTGCATACTTTGATCAGATCATGGTCCCTTGGCTGAAATGAACTCCCTTAGTTTAGCTGTTATCCATGAGTTTTGATCCTTCAGTCCTATTCATAAGTCTCTCATACTGCTTTGTCGCCCTTGCATGGAGACTACTGTTCACCACCGAGCGCTTGGCCTTGGAAAACTCATCTCTTTAAGAAAAAAATGGGAAAACACTTCATTTTGTAGTTGGGGAAAGGGGACTTGATGAGGGGACTTGACGAGGGGAGTATGGACCTTTCTTCTTTGTCTTCTGACGATTAACACCTAATTGACTACTTGCTAAAATAGAAGACACCGAAGAAAGTCAAGATGATTTCTTCAAAAAATATTTGGCCTTTCAAATTTTAGTGGTACTATATGTAGGGAAAACTTTTTTCCCCTTAAATCAGTACATTAGTAGGGAAAACTTCTCAGATGAGCCTAGAAAAGCTCGAAGTACAGAAGGCATGAGAGTACATGCATCTATCACTGAAATGTTGGAAATCAGAACCTTGAAAAAGTTGGTTCTACTTCGAGCAATCCCTCATTATCGCTGTTGTTTATTTAGGTAGCCTGAGATAACATTGATGGCTCTCTACATCCTCAGTCTGTTTAATGCTGCAATAGTTTGTTATCCTTGTTGGTGGGAGTGCTGATGGAACAAAAAGAGTGGCTTTTGACTTTGTGAAGAGATACTGCGTTGACAATGTGCGAGTTATCCTTCTTGGGAAGAACCATGGATAAGGGGAAGCTATAAGAAAAGTGAGTCCAGTCTTACCTACTCATTAATTCATTCAGAAAGTTCTCCCGAGTCTTTATTCTGTTTATGTCTTAAGTTTTACTTTGCGATAGTTGTTTAAAGTTATTGCTTCTGTGAAAGCATCGTACAAATAGGGAATGATTCACTCACGTGGTGAACTGCTTCTAATGCTTGATGCTGATGGGGCAACCAAAGTACATGATGTAGAAAAGCTTCAAAACCAGGTTGATGACCATGCATTGGTTTTCTTTTGTTTCAGGTTCATGTAGTTGCTAAAAAGGATCGCCAGTTTGGAGATTCTGCTGGTAGTGATTCCACTATGATAATAGCAGATTCCTATTGCTGTCGTACTCATCTTTAAAAGAAGGCTTTAGCAACAGTTCAGTTTTCTATACTCGTTTATTATATAGTTTGAATCGTCCTATTAGTCATATATTCTAGTGCTTTCTCGTGCTTTGAAATATATGTAAGTGATTTATGCTCCATGGAAAAGGAAATGGTATAGGAATTTCTTGATGAAGGGTTTCCATATGGTGGTTCTTTTGGCTGCTGGTAGTGGAATAGCACTCAGGTAATCTACCCTCGCAGTATATATAGCTCAACCCCCTCCTCAAGACTACATTTGCATTTAGGACCTTTGGCCCACTAGAGTTCTTTTAATTTAAGTTGATTAAGACTGCATCTATCACAGTGCATGTTCAAGATGTTTACCGGAGCTGCTGCTCGGAAGCTTTTTCTAGATATATGTTTGAAAAGGTATTTTGCTGAAACAACTTCTCGTCCCAATCTATATGAATTATTTCTTTGCTGGCTGACGATATATTCTTTCTAGGGGCATCAAGTTCTAAAGGGAAAGTGTATATTAATTTGCTATTTCCTTGTTGCTTCTAGCCTTATCTTCTTGGAGTCTGTTATTCTGAAGTCGTAACTTTTCGGGTAGTATTAACTTCAACCAAATCATGAATTTTGCTCCAAGATTTTTGATTCCTTGTCACAAAGTTTCTTTGGCCATTTTTCGCCCCTCGAGAAAAACCAGGCAAAATGTTCAGTATGCTAGATCCAAAAGCCTTTTTGGTTCTTCTAACAGTTGCAGTTTTTTGAAATGGTGCAATTTTATAACGACCCGATCGGTCGTTTTGAGTTCTAGCGCGTCGTTCGGCGATTTGAGTCCTTGAGTATCTTCACTTCATGTTTTATGACTTGTACGGGTGGTCGGAATTGAACTTCGGAGAGTTCGGAGTTGATTTGGAAAGAAATGTTTTATTTCGAAAGCTTTAAGTTGGACGAATTGACTAAGGTTTGACTTTTGAGTAAACAACCTCAGAATCTTGATTTGAAGGTTTCAATAGGTTCGTATGATAATTTCGGACTTGGGCGTATGTTTGAGTTGAGTATCGGATCACTCGGGAGCATTTCGGTACTTATTATGGAAGGTTTGCATTTTGAAAGTTTAAGAATTTCCTAAGTTTGGTTTGAAGTGGGCTTTGGTGTTATCGATGTCCGTTCGGGATTCCGAGTCTTGTAATAGGTTCATATGGTGATTTATGACTTGTACGCAAAGTTTGGCGTCATTTCGGAATGTTTTGATATGGTTCGGACGCGTTCGTTGAAGTGTGAAAGTTTAAAGAAGGATTTCGATCGTCGATTCGTAGTTTCGATGTTGTTTGGCGTGATTTGAGGTCTCGACTAAGTTCGTAATGTGTTTTGGGACGCGTTGGTATGTTTGGTCAAGGTCCCGGGGGCCTCGGGTGGATTCCGGATGGTTAATAGATCGGATTTTGGACTTAAGGAAAAGCTGGAGAATTCTAGTTGCTGGTGCAACTGCTTCTACGGAAGCTTCATCGCTGAAGCGACCTCACAGAAGCGAAGCAGTGAACCGAAAAAGCGGCTGGAAGTGAGCTGGGCAGAGACCGCAGGTGCGAAGGAATTCCCGCACCTACATGATCGCAGATGCGACCATTGGAGCAGAAGCGAAGTTGGCCAAGAAGACCTGGGCCGCAGAAGCGAACATGGAAGCGCAAGTGCGCGAGTGTAGAAGCGCTTGAGGCCCGCAGAAGCGGAAGCGTAGGTTCTCTACTAAGGGCGCAGAAGCGAGGGTTGTTGGTTTGCGCTGGAGTCGCACCTGCGATGGATTTTCCGCAGGTGCGAGGAAGCGCTGGGCAGAATTGGATTTTTATACGAGATTTGGCATATTTTCTTTCTTTCTCTCTTGGTTTGGGCGATTTTTGGAGAGCTTCAAGTGGAGATTTTCATCAACCATTGCAAGGTAAGTAATTCCCACACAATTTTAGTGAAATACTTGGATTATATACGGATTTTTACATGGGATTTTAAGAGGAAGACCTAGAATTGATAGTTTTGGATTTTCACCATGATTTTGGAAATTGAATTAGGAATAAATTGTATATTTGAGTTCGTGGCGTTATGGGTAAAGTTTATCTTCGAAATTTTTTGGAATCCGGACACGTGGACCAGAGGGTTGACTTTATTGACTTTTTAAGCGGAGTTGGGAATCATTATAAATTGTTTAATTGTAAGGATTGGAGTATATTTTGATTGATTTACATATTGTTTGACTAGTTTCGGGATGTTTGGCTTTGAGTTGAGGTGTTAGAGAGGCGTTGGAGCCGGTTATGGAATTTCGAAAAGAGGTAAGTCTCTTGTCTAACCTTGTGAGGGGGAAAATACCCCTAGGTAATATTTATTGTTATGTGTAACTAGTTGTGGGTGCTACGTACGCACGAGGTAACGAGAGTCCGTACGTAGCAAAAGCATGATGAATTGAAATTTTTAACTGAAATTGATTTAGAAACATGTAAATATATTAGACCGAGCTTTATCACCTTGAGTTGTTTCCAAGTTATTTGACAAATGTAAAGGGGTATATTTATTATTGTGCCCACGTACTGTATAGTAAGCATATGCCTCATAATTTGATAACTTCCTTCCTTTCTTGTGGAGCGGGACGAATGCCTCGACAGTATAATAGATGCTCATATGGTTCATGCCGCTCGACCCTCGGCAATGTACACATTATTCTGGATCGGACCGAACAACCTCAGCATAATCGTGCGTTATATCGCTGGTAGTCCGACGCTCACGAGATTATCTATCCACTGATGCCCGACGTTTTATATGGTATTCCTTATTCATTTGACATTGGCACTTGACATTTGTCTGAGCTGTTAAGGTAGAATATAAGATTGAGAAATTCATACGTTAAAAGAAATATTTGTAAGATTACGTAACTTATAGATTTACCCCATTATTGTTGTGTGTTTCATATCTGCTTATGATTTATTATATTGCTTTATTGGACCTCGATGTCGACCTCTCGTCACTACTTCTCCGGGGTTAGGCTAGATACTTACTGGGTACACGTTGATTTACGTACTCATGCTGCACTTCTATAGTAAAGGTGCAGGATCTGACAGGTTCATTTGGTGATCATCTTGGCGCGTAAGCGCACCTGTTGAGAGGACTTCATGTGAGCTGCATTCTAGGCTACGCATCGCAGTCCACCGAGTCTCCATCGTATTATTTATTTTATCCTATCTTATTGATATTCTGGACAAATGTTGTATTATTATTGTACTCCTTAGAAAATGCTCATGCACTTGTGACACCGCGTTTTGGGGGTTATACTAGTTGATGCTCACGGTTTCGTATATTATTATCGCATTTCATTTCCTTTATAAACTACAAATGTTGTACGTTCCCGTGGATGTAGAAGTGTAAGTCTCCTTCCATATTAAAATCTATGATTTCGAAAGTAATAAAATGGGTAATTAAATTGATAAAGCACCGTTGGATTGCCTGACGACGACGTTAGGTGCCATCACGACCTATAGTGGATTTTGGGTCGTGACAGTTTGGTATCAGAGCGTTAGGTTCACTTAAGTCTCACGAGTCATGAGCAAGTTTAGTAGAGTCTTGCAGATCGGTACGAAGACGTCTGTACTTATCTTCGAGAGGCTACAGGGCTGTTAGGAGCACTTCCCTTGTTGATTTCCTATCGTGCAATTTGATTCCTTTGAGGCTTATGCCTTTATTTCTTTCCTACTCAATCTTATGCGATGTGAAGCACTTGTTATCAGTTGGGCGGCGACGAGTTGTGGTGGTACTTCAGATGTGGTGCATGATTTTTTCCCTATGTGATCGGGCGAGCTATTATCGTCGCCTTACGGAAGGATGTTTTGTCGTTTCGACTCATTATCCGTATTTCCTATGGTTTTGAGGCTATGCACAAGTTGCTATGATATTCATGCGTTGTTGTCGCACAGTGTTGGTGTAATGGTAGGGTGCTTATTTATGGATCGTGACAGTGAATGACTCGAAAGGAGGACTTCTCAATTCATGATTTAGAGGTTCAGCATCTAATTCCAGTGGAGGAAGCGCAATCGAACTATGGATGTTCAGGTTTTGGTTAATGGAGTAACGAGACTTGATATTTTCGACCATGGTGGAATTTTCATTTGTGATGTGGTGTCGTCGTCCTTGTTTGAATGTATTGAGATTCGCCGGTGTTATGGTCTTCTTTGATTTGCCTTCGGGGCAGAGTGTGGTGACATAGTGTCTAAAAAGCAGTTGTCAGAGATGGCAGTGTGTCGCGATTTCAGAATCGAACCGGTGCTTCAAAAGCGGATGGCTCGAGAAAGATGATCTTCGAGGGGGCTTAATGTTGGTAGCAATTTATTAGTTCAGGTGCTACAGAGAAGGATTTTGATTTGAGGCAACATTTGGGTAACGAAGGATGAGGAAGGACATAACGGGAGGTGTCTAGCGGTGGTCAAATTACTGGCAGGTCAAGTATGAAGAGCAGAGGTCGAGAAGTTGCTTATAGGAGATCGTTCAACCGAAGTGAGAGTGGTAGTGTAGCATATGGATTCTGTGACATGGTAGCCAGATGCCTTGAGAAAGTTTAGAGCGATTTGGGGGTCATGGTGGAAAGTGACTAGGTTTACGGACCTTATTTGAAATGGTGGCTACTGCACTGAGGAAGATCGAATATGGCATAAAGGAGATGCTGGAAATGAACAGGGGTATGAAAACTTGATTATCATTGGGATGCAACATGACTTCAAGTATGGAATGTATTGTCGGACTTTCAGTTAATGTCAAAGGGGAATGAATAAACTTGTACAATTGGTGGATGGGCACGGGCTCAGGAGAGTTTACTGAGTTTACAGTGGTGGTACCCAGTGCAATGTCGTTGGAAGATGTCGGTATGAATCAACACAGATGGGTTATCTTCTGTGAGCAGGTTAGCGGTTGCATGATTTTGATGAACTTTCTACGAAGAATTCTACTTACTACCCGACGAAAGGTCAAATATGCGATTGTGGCTGATAATTCAGAATGTTCATGATAAGTTTAATAAGAAACTACAAGAAATTCGGCGGGTTGACGGTGCGAGATCATGGTAATTGAGAAGGAGAAATCTTTGTGGGTTCTAGGTTTATATAATTGTAGCTAAAGCTAAGTGGGGGAGCCCCACCGTATACGATTGGAACGTGTGGTTGTCTGCTGGTGCTGTATCTGGTTATCGGTGCATTGGCAGGTCATTATGGCTAAGAACATGAAACATTAGGGGTAATTCTAGCGGAGAACTTGATGGTTATGTGCTAAACTTCGCCTTATCAATTCATGTGCAGTTTTGGAAGACTCGGAGTTTATGCTTCTTGTGGATGTGATGTGCAATGACATGAATTCAGCCGGTTGCTTCTTTGAGAGGGTGATCATCTGCCAACAACGCATTGGAGTTTGATTATATTCGAGACCAGGTCAGAGTGGGTGACTCTCAACAACGGTCCTAGTGGGTTCAAGGATTAAAGTGCAGTGCCTAAGGATTCCGGGTCCGTTGTGTGGTTAAAGATCGAGTTTTTGCAGTGGATTACAAACAGGACATGGAATGTTCTATGTTATCTTCGGGTATGCGGTGCATTATTGGAGGAAAGAAAGAAATAGCTTCGGATTCGCGGAAGGTCTTGCAAAATGGGTGTACCAGTTAGAGATGCTATTGTGTGCATAAATAGGGTATGGGATGGATCATGAGTATTGAGGCGATGTGGTCTCGTGATACGGGTCACTCAGAATGAGTGTAGATTTGGTTTGTTATGTTTTTGAATAGAGCTATTATCATTTCTAAGTCAAGTCAAGAGTAAACTGGAGGAAGTTAGGTCGGTTAGTAATGGTTGAATCAGCATGATTGTGGCAATGATCAGTTCCTTCAGCGTGTGAAGTTGTACATGTGGTTTATAGTTGTATGTGTGGGCTTGACAGCCACCACAACTTGATTGATTTGGGAGGTAATTGATTCAAATGGCCTTGTTGTGTAAATGGATTCTGGAAGAGTCATGACGATTTAGACTGCGACTTGAGGTTTGTATTGTCTGCGGTTGGGGAATTCTGTTGCGTGTTGCATTGTTTCTTCTGTAATGAGCTAAGTGAAAGGTTTCTAGCCAATGGAGTGTTTATTCTACTAGTAGTTCAGGGATTATGATGAATTCCGGTGTTCTCGCGTAGCGGCATGATAGGTGCAGTGAGCGGCATGGGAATTTGAAAGTTCAGGATCAAGGTTGCGGTTCGGTGTTGACAAGAATGTCACGAGCTCGGATGAGCTGGGAAGAATTTAGATGTTCAGAGTAAGCTGACATTATCCTAGTGTCACCTGGGAATGGTGTTCTGTGGAAGGAGCATTGTGTATTGAATTGCGGGTTCTTGAATTGCTTTACAGATTAGTACGGTTGGTGGTATGGAGGTGCAGACTTTGCTACCTGTGCGAAAGGTCGTGGGAGCGTACCCACTGGGAAATTTGTATAAGTGTGACATGTTAGTCACTTGATTGTTAAAGATTGAAACCAAGTACGGAGATTTTTGGTACTATCATTAATGTGAGAGTTTATGCCCGGAAGGCGCTCTATTCCTTGGTTGTAAACTGTGGGAGTTTGGTCTGGAGTGGACGACTACTAGTGTGTGCCATGAATGGTGCCATTGTGGACCATTGGAAGGTCATTGGCCCAATATAGTATGATCAGAATAGGCTTGAGGTCCGTTGGTGGTTCTGATGTGAATGTGTGCTCTACGTCTGGTCGGATGTATTCATTTGTCATAGCATTGCTTACGGAGAAGTCGTCGGGCATTGGATGTTATTCCCGTCGTCAGCTATTCCGTGTAATCTCTATTGTGCCATGTGGGTTGTGAGACGGCTTGATTATTCGCACATGTGTTGAGGTCCCGTGTAGCTTGTGGTGTTATATGAGCAGGATGGCTCTCGAGATGTAGGTCATTTATCGCACCTTAGTCGTGCTTGAGTTTTGTAACGTATGGCGCTATCCATCTCCCCATGGATTTGTATTATGTACTTGGCGTGCTTGTGATCGATATTTGGGCATTTCGTAAGTATAAGCGTTACGGCTGGTTGGGTGTTTCCTTACTGATTGTCATGTTTGGATTGGGTTGTACGCCGCAACAATGTCATGTTTGGATCGGTTTGCACGCAACAACAGTGAGATATTGAGTATGGTTCCCTATACTTATTTTTGTGTATTTGTTTCTCATTCTCTAAGAAAAGTTCATAGCGTCTCTTCAGCCGTTTTATTCGTTACGCGGGCCGGGTAGCTCCTTTTTCTAGAGTCTGTTCTCCTTTAAGTGTCATATTCAAATTGTAGCTTGTTGGTGCATTGATGACGTCATACAAGATCTGGGTCAGTGTGTGAGATGGCTTATTGCCTGAGCAGCTTGTGTTGGGTGAGACGAGATTATTGGACCTGAAATCAGTGCAATCAAATTTATATAAGATATATTAAAGAGCAAATATCGTTATTCAGTTCAAAATGAGGTAATGATCCTTGTCAGGAGGAGAGACTCCATGATTTGTTGATTCAGCAGGTGGTTATGAGCTTCTACACATCTCTTTAGTCGTGGCAGTATTGCGAGAGTTGGAACATGGCTTATATGCATTATGAGGTGTATTGCGGGCATCAGATTCGTGAAACTTCAGCTATTGTGGTCGGAGGATGTTATTATGGGCAACCGACTTATGTGCTGCATGGTGTGATTTCAGCACAAATGTACGATCATGTTTTGGTACAGTGTGTAGTGATTGGTACGGTGTTCGTATGTTATAATCAGGTCTTGAAGAGAAATGCGGAGGATGGAATTTGGTTCTAAGGCTTATTGACTAAATAGAAGGGAGAATCTTTAGTCTGGCTCGAGTTAATGTGCTCAACTGGGTTGTGGTGGCACGGGTAGGTGCACAAGGTGTTGAACAGTGATCTTGGGGGCAACTCTGGAGCAGTTCTTAGCACGTTCAAGGACGAGCGTATGCTTAAGTAGAGGAGAAGGTAACGACCCGACCGGTCATTGTGAGCTCTAGCGCGTCGTTTGGCGGTTTGAGACCTTGAGTAGCTTCACTTCATGCTTTATGACTTGTACAGGTGGTCGGAATTGATTTGGAAAAAAACATTTTATTTCAGAAGCTTTATGTTGGAAGAATTGACTAAGGTTTGACTTTTGAATAAATGAACTCGGAATTGAGATTTGAAGGTTTCAATAAGTTCGTATGATGATTTCGGACTTGAATGTATGTTCAGGTTGAGTATCGGATCACCCAGGAACATTTCAGTGCTTATTTTGGAAAGTTGGCATTTTGAAGGTTTAAGAATTTTCTAACTTTGGTTTGAAGTGGGCTTTGGTGTTATCGATGTCTGTTTGGGATTCCGAGCCTTGGAATAGGTTCGTATTGTGATTTATGACTTGTACGCAAAGTTTGGCATCATTTTGGAATGTTTTGGTATGGTTCTGACGCGTTCGTCGAAGTTTGAAAGTTTAAAGAAGGATTTTGATCGTCGATTCGTAGTTTCGATATTGTTTGGCGTGATTTGAGGCCTCGACTAAGTTCGTAATGTATCAAGGTCTCAGGGGCTAGATTCTGGATGGTTAACGGATCGGATTTTGGACTTAAGAAAAAGCTAGAGAATTTTGGTTGCTGGTGCAACCGCTTCTGCGGAAGTTTCATCGCAAAAGCGAGGCAGTGAACCGCAGAAGAGGCTGGAAGTGAGCTGGGCAGAGACCGCAGGTGCGACCATTGGAGTGCAGAAGCGGAGGTTGGCCTAGAAAGCCTGGGCCGCAGAAGTGGACATGGAAGCGCAGGTGCGCGAGCGCAGAAGCGCTTGAGGCCCGCAGAAGCGGAAGCGCATGTGCGCTACTGGGGGCGCAGAAGCGAGGGCTATTGGTTTGTGCTGGAGCCGCACCTGCGATGGTTTTTCCGCAGGTGCGGAGCCGCAGAAGCGGCTACTGATCCGCAGGTGCTCCCGGGTTTCGGGGTTATCCTAGTTGATGCTCCCGGTTTCGTATATTATTATCGTCTTTCATTTCTTTTTTAAACTACAAATGTTGTACGTTCCCGTGGATTTAGAAGTGTAAGTCTCTTTCCTTATTAAAATATATGATTTCGAAAGTAATAAAATGGGTAATTAAATTGATAAATCACCGTATTCTTGCCTTACGGCGGCGTTAGGCACCATCACGACCTATAGTGAATTTTGGGTCGTGACAAATTTAGTACTCCGTTTTTATACTTTCTCATTGTTTCACATCCCGAAATTGTAGGAGAAGATTGAAGAAACATATGTTTGATATAGTTCAATATTCTTGTTCATATACTGCTTACAATATCTAACGAGGGTTGGGCTACATTGGGATTTCAAGGGGTGCTCTTTGCTTCAAATGAGGTTTTGATTTGGCTTTTCAATACTTTTCTGTCTTAGCAATCTAGGAAGCACCTATTAAGAAAAGAAGGCTAACATTATCATTCCAAAAAAAACGGTATCGTGTTTCTCTCTCCACCCTAGGCAACTATGTTAACATGCTGGCTACTACTGAAGTGGTAACTTGTGTGGTTCTCTTATTTATTTATTTATTTATTTATTTATGTATGTATGTTTTGTTTATGGTGCTCCCTGTAACTTCTTTTCTTTCTTTTCCCTGAGATATCTAACCGTCGAAGAACATAATAAAGCATATTATTACAGGTGATGCTTTGACGTCGAGCTAGTCTACTTGTTTACCCTCAAATCGAATAACAATTGAATTTAAACGCGATTTTAAGGATACGTGATCTAACTTGATACAAAAATGAGAAATCAGATTTAAATTTAAATAAATGATAAAATAAAATTAAAAAATACAAACCACGCAGGTTGAACAATCTTGGCCTTGGAGGTTGGTCACCCTCGAGTCAAAGAAGCTGCAATCGATGCCAGAACAGAGTGATAAGATAATAATGACTAAAAATAACAGTTTATTGCTTTGAGATACGTGTTACAATGTGTTGAATGAATTATTAGACCCCTTTATATAGTAGATGAGTCATATTCTAGGAACATTTCTATAAAAGGTAAAAATCTCTTGATTTGCTGATTACCGGTTCCCTGCTGATACGTGCCGAGATTCTCGCCGTAATATCAGTCCGGTTGTGGATATTTCGGTCTTTTGTTATTTATCTTCGAGCTCGTTCGAGGCTAAGGTCGACACCGGACTCAATTTTCCTCGAAGGTAGGTTTTCCGACCTTGGGTGCTAGCTCGGTGAGACTCGAGGTCGGTCTTTAGTTCGTGGTCACCATGTTCCTAATCTACCAAGTCGAAATCGAGCTCGACTTCGACCGTATACAGATAGTCCCATCATTTTTTGGAGAGTAAATGACGAGAAACGATATGAGCCGCCGATTCTCACTTTGATATATCATGACGTAAGTGACAAAATCATGAGCCTCCGATTCTCACTTCGATAAATCATAACGTAAGTGATAAGAATGGTTGAAACGTCCCGTCGGTCCAGGTTTCAAGGCATTAAATGCGTGTCAGTTAATGGTCGGCAACTTCAGGATGCAAACCGCCGTTTGAGAAAACTATAAATACCCTTTCATCCATTCATTTAGAACTTTTACATTCAAACTTTTGCTCTTGTGCTTTAAGAAACTTCATCACTCTTATCTTCTGGTTTTTTGAAAGCTTACATAAGTTGTCTGCTAAACACACCTCCTCTTTTATTAGCACTTTCTTTTCTCCTCTATTTTAAAGCAATGGCAAAGACTTCAAAAACCGTTCCTCAAAAAGAAAACCCTTCTTCCTCGAGACCATCTGAGAACGTTTTGCCTATTTTTACTGAGGAACCGATACTGAAACCCCCTCTAAAGATGTTCGTCCCTATGGGGTGCCCAACCAGAGCCAATTTCAAGGTTGACAAAACCTCCTCGGTACCGGGTCAGTACGAGCCGGTCTCGAGATACATATGTTCGGTCACTGACAGTGTCCTCGCCAAGGTCAAGGAGGACTGCAATTGGGTCCATAAGAACGTGGTGGTTCCTACGCCCGAGGAAGCGATCACCACCCACGTTGAGGATCTTTTAAGTGTTTACACTTACCCTTTCACATTGGGTTCTTTAGATCCAGTTATTATAGCTTTCTGCAAAAGGTATGAGGTGACTATTCGGCAGATTCAACCTTCGTTTTGGAGGATTGTAATTCTCCTTCACTTCTTCGTGAGAGAACTCGAGGGGTGTCCCTTCACCATCGACCACCTGATGCGCCTGTATAGTCCCCGACCTTTTCGATGGGGGCTAATAAAACTTACCCGTCGGGCTAGTAAGGCCCCATTCTCGAGGATCGACAAGGATCAGGACCGAGGCTTGTTGGGCCGATTCATTCGAGTGAAGACCTCGGACTTAATCCCGGCCGAGGACATGCCATATCCTGAGAAATGGAACATGAAGCGTAAGTATAAGCTTGCCTTTAAGATTTCGTTTATCATTTTTCTTTTTCCTTTCTTCTTATCGATTCTTTGTGATGCAGTTGTTTCTTGGATGCCGGATGTAGTTCCTCGACTCAAAGAGTGGGTCGAGGGCATCGTGTTGCAAAAACCCTATTCCGAGCATGCGTGGCACAAACTTTCGAAGGGCTGGTGGGAGGCCCGTGCTCACGGTGAGATTTCTCTATTAAGTGAATCAACACTTAGTTTTCTTAGTTGCATTCGTTCTCACTATTTCTTCCTTTGTAGGTCTTCCCAAAGATGTTGAAATGAGGCTCCCTTTCAGCGATGAAGACATCCTTCCCGAACCATCTGTTCCGAGGCAGGATAAAGAGAAGAAGAGGAAAAGGGTTCCGAATTCTCCGAACTCGGAGAAACAAAACCAAAAAGGAGGTTGGTGCGCAAATTCAAGGAAAGTACCAGCGCCCGAGAGGTCCCATCGGATTCGCTCAGTTGATTGAGGTACAAGTCCGAAGAAGAAGAAGAAGCCTCCGAGCTAATGATCCGCGTGAGAAGCGGTACCGAGTTGCCTCAAACCAGGGTAGCCGATGAGGAGGCAGTGGCCGAGGCCTCCGAACCAACGAAAGGCGAGGCCATTTTTCCCCTAGCTAGGGAGGTCGACAAGGAGACCACGACCGGTACTTCTCAGGCTGAGGAAAATGCCCCGAAGGATGCGCTCGGGGTGATAGATCTTTACGAGTCACCATCATTCACCAACTCCATGATAAACGAGGCCCAGATGCTAAAAGGATGCCCAAATGAGGGGCCTCAAAGGGCGGCAGATTCCTTCAACAACTTCTTCGATGGCTTCCATTCTACCACCTCGGAGGATGTCACCTGGTTAGGTGACTTACGGGTACCAAAGAAGATGCCACCTTCGGGAGCCAGCGGATTTTCTTCGAGTCCGAGATTAGTAGACCGGTTCCCAGCCCCGAGTGCAGATCCTGACCGGAAGCGGTCGATCATCATATCGATACTAGAGGATGCCCATGTTCTCTCCGCCCCCATGGGGGTTGCCATCTATCTTCGATGCCTGGTGACCGAAGAGGATCAGGACAAAATAGACGAGGTGGAGGCCCCCTATCTTTTCAACGATGCTCAACAGGCGTTGAATCGGGTAACTACGAATGCCTTCTTATTATGTACTTAGATTAAGTTGCAAACAATCGTAATTCTTCTTTGTGTTCGCATGCCTCGATGCTTCATCACGAAACGTTTGTCTGATATCGGGAAGAGTTAAACCAACACGAGGCCGAGACACGAGAGCTTATTGAGAACAAGGATGCTTACAAGCTCCTTAGTGAGAAGCTCTAGGCCGAGTTAGAAGCGGCTCAGAAGGAACATGCCAACCTAGTCGACCAGGTAAGACAAGCATTTGAAGTTAGTGACGATGATTCAGACACAGTGTCTAACGACCCGAACACGCGGTCTCAAAAGAAACTTGACCAAATCGAGCAGCTCCGGGTGGAGGTGGACAAGGTGAAAGCTGAGGCTGAAGAATGGAAGAAAAACATGGACCGTCTGGCCTCGGAAAAGGAGACTGCCCATGCATAGTTGGCTTCGGCCGAGGTCCAGCTTTGGGCTGCAAAGGAAAAAACCTCAGTACAAGCCAAAAAGATTGAGGAGCATCAGTCTCAGCTGGACTCAGTTGTCTCCGGTCAAGAAAATCTGGCCAAGGATCTTGAGGCAGCCAAGTTAGAGGTTGTCATGGTCAGGGCCGAGGCCGATGATAGGGTGGCTTAGCACAAGGCTGATGCCGAGGCGGCTCAGGACCAAGCGAGGAATATGGTGAAGCACGCGAAGTGGCAATCCCGAAGGGAGGCCCTCGAGGGAGTCCATGCTCGGGATTTTGATTTATTAGCTGAAATCGAGAATGCCAAGATATACGAAGCCAAGACCAGGAAGCTGGCTTATCCCGAGGAGGAAGATTTCGAGGGGTCCGAAGATTCGGGTGAGTCCGATGGTGGCGAAGACCCCGTAGGAGATGATGTGGCCCCTGATGAAGACTAGGCCATTTAGGATTATTTTAGGCGTTTTTGCCTTTTGTTTCTTGTATCATCTTTTTGTTGAGGCCGTTTCGGCCTTTGTAAAGAATTTGTATCGGGGCTATTCAGCTCTTGTAAAAGGAATTTTTGATATATATATAAGGCTTTTTCCTTTTCACAGCTTTTGAATTTTTCCTTTCCTTTTTTATTTGTATTCGCAAAGATCGAAATGCCTTAGCACGAAATAGTTAGGTTATGTTCGAAGGTTCGAACAAACCTTGCCTTTAACATTATTTTTTTAAGTCATCGTGGGGATTCAGTGTTACCGAAAAATTTTCCCCAAAGTAGTTTAGGTTTATAATTTGCCGAGGGTAGCCTTTAGAATCGGTTATGAAGATTTTTTGAAGGCCTTATTTTTGTTATGGGTCTCGGACGTCTCCGAACCTTATTTATATAATCGTAGTCTTTTCGAATTCGGGTAATGCCAAATAAGCTTTGTGCCCTCGAATTTTGTTATCCTGGCACGGCCGTAGCCCTTTAATTCGGGCAATGCCAAAATAAGATGCCAAGTCCGGACCCTTTTGCGTTTGAGGCGCCGTCCGTGAAGATGGTCCAGATTCCCGAGGAAGTTCCTGAGTTAACCAATAACTCTCTTTCGACCTTGGGTATCAGGGCCAGTGTAAAGTCGGCCACAAAGTCTGCCAAAATTTGAGACTTAATGGCGGTTCGAGGTTGATACTCAATATCGTACCCACTTATTTCTATGGCTCATTTGGCCAATCGGCCCGAGAGTTCGGGCTTATGTATAACGTTCCTCAATGGGTAAGTAGTTACGATCCATATGGGGTGGCATTGGAAATACGGTTTTAGCTTCTTAGAGGCGCTTAGCAAAGCGAGCGCCAATTTTTTCAGGTGAGGGTACCTAGTTTCGGCCTCACCTAAGGTCCTACTAACATAGTAAATTGGAAATTGCGTACCTTGTTCTTCCCGAACTAAGACTCCACTTACCGCTATCTCTGAAACTGCCAAGTACAAGTACATTTGTTCGTCTGTCTTCAGTATGTGAAGCAGGGATGGGCTCGATAAATACCTCTTGAGTTCCTCCAAAGCTTGTTGGCATTCCGGGGTCCACGAGAAGTTATACTTCTTTTTCAACAGTGCGAAGAATTGGTGGCTCTTATCGGACGACCTCGAAATAAATCACCCCAGGGCGGCTATTCGCCTGGTTAACCTTTGCACGGCCTTTACATTGTCCACGACCGTGATATCTTCGATGGCTTTGATTTTATCGGGATTGATTTCGATTCCCCGATTGGATATCATGAATCCGAGGAGCGTACCCGACTCAACTGCAAATGCACATTTTCTGGGTTCAGCTTCATATTGTACTGCTTCAGAATGTTGAAGGTTTCCTGCAAATTTTTTAAATGGTCCCCTGCTCGCAGGGACTTAACTAATATGTCGTCAATGTAAACTTCCATTGATTTTCCTATTTGTTCCTCGAACATCCGATTTACTAGGCGTTGGTAAGTGGCACCAGCATTTTTTAATCCAACAACATTACGTTATAACAATGTGTCGTGTTTAGTGATAAAGGAAGTTTTTTCCTGATCACCAGGGTCCATCCGTATTTGGTTGTACCCAAAATAGGCATCGAGAAAACTGAGGATCTCGTGGCCGGCCGTGGCATCGATCATATGGTCGATGTTGGGCAAAGGAAAAGAGTCTTTGGGGCATGGATTATTCAAATCTTTGTAGTCTACACGCATTCTTAGTTTATTCCCTTTTTTAGAGACTACCACTACGTTTGCTACCCAATCCGGGTATTTAACCTCCCGAATATACCTTATTTTAAGAAGTTTAGATACCTTATCCTTGATGAAAGCATGCTTGATCTCGGACTGGGGTCTCCTCTTCTTTTTAACCGGGTTAAATTTCGGGTCCAGGCTTAGCTTGTGAGTGGTTATCTCCGGCGGGATTCTTGTCATATCGAGGTGGGACCAAGCGAAACAATCTTCGTTAGTTATAAGAAATCGAATGCGTTTTTCCCTGAGCTCGGAGTTTAGCCCCGTGCCCAGGTATACCTTTAGATTGGGCAAGCTTTCTCGCAATATGACTTGTTCCAGCTCCTCGACCGTCGATTTAGTGGCATCGAAATCATCGGGGGCTATAAAAGATCTGGCAACCCCATAATCATCATCCTCGACTTCTTTTTGTTTGCCCAAATCTGCTGAAGATGGTATCAGTGATTACTATGTGGCCCCGCTTTTTACCATCTGGTTTGGGCCTTTCGATGTCGAAACTGTAGATGCCGATATCACCTCCTCGACCGCGAACATTTCCTTCGCAGCTAGCTGTTCTTCGTAGACTATTCTGACCTCATGGGGTGTTGGGAATTTCAGTGCCTGGTGTAGTGTCAAGGGCACCGCCCTTATATTGTGGATCCATGGACTCCCGAATAAACCGCTATACCTCATGTCCCCTTCGATCACATAAAATTTAGTCTCCTGGATGGTCCTGGCCGTATTTACTGGTAACGTTATTTCGCCTTTGGTTGTCTCACATGCCATGTTGAATCCGTTCAGAACTCGAACTGCATGCATGATTTGGTCTTGTAGATCGAGCTGCTCCACGACCCTTGATCTAATGATGTTGGTTGAGCTACCTGGATCAATTAACACACGTTTAACCCGAATTTTATTTACGAGTACAGATATTACCAGTGCATCATTGTGGGGCTGCACGATCCCTTCCGCATCCTCGTCGTTGAAAGATAAAGTTCCCTCCGGTATGTAGTCTCGAGTTCGTTTCTCCCTAGTGATAGATACTTTGGTGCGTTTCAACATTGGCCCATGTGGTATATCAACCCCTCTGATGATCATGTTAATGACGTGTTGAGGTCCTTCTTATTCTTCCTGTTTGTTAGAATCCCTGTTCCTGAAATGATTCCTGGCTCGGTCGCTCAAGAACTCCCGAAGGTGCCCATTGTTGAATAGACGAGCTACTTCCTCTCTCAATTGTCGACAATCTTCCGTTCTGTGACCGTGAGTGCCATGATATTTGCACATCTGGTTAGGATCCCTTTGGGTTGGATCGGACTGTAGAGGTCGAGGCCATTTAGTATCTTTGATGCGCCCGATAGCTGATATAATGGCGGCAGCATCGACATTGAAGTTATATTCCGATAGCCTCGGTGCGTCTTTGGACCTGTCGAAGCCATTTTAGGTCATAAGCCCCCGTCTGCTTTGACTTTGGTCATTTCTTCTTTTGTTTCTCATTGAGTTTCGCCCGGACCCGCTGCTTCTCTGATCTCCGTTATACGGCTGATACCGATCCCTGTTTGGCTTCAGTTTGCGATTGATATCTCTCTTGACTCTGTCGAGGGTTCTGACGGGATAGACTGACCCCAAAGGTGCCCCGAGTTGATCATCTTTGACTATGATTTTCGATTGTGAATTAGCGTCAATCGGATTTGCGATCGGAATTCCAACGGGATCAGCAGGCGATATCTCGGGCGCTATGTTGTTATTTTCACCTTGGTGACCGGACCCGTTGTCAACATGCAGAGGTGCTGATTGAGAGTTTGCCATTTTTGTATTTTAGCCTGGAATCAAAGATACTTCAAAGAGCAAGTGTAAATCAGTGTGTGTTATGGAGATTTTTGTATTAAATAACCACTATTATCCTTAGCCCCACGTTGGGCGCCAAACTGTTTACCCTCAAAATCGGATAACAATTGAATTTATATGCGAGTTTAAGGATATGTGTTCTAACTTGATACAAAAATGAGAAATTAGATTTAAATTGAAATAAATGATAAAAAAATAAATATAAACCACGCTGGTTGAACAACCTTGGCCTTAGAGGTTGGTCACCCTCGAGTCAAAGATGCTGCAATCGATGCCGGAATAGAGTGATAAGATAATAATGACTAAAAATAACAGTTTATTGCTTTGGGATACGTGTTCAATGTGTTGAATGAATTATCATACTCCCTTTATATAGTAGAGGAGTCATATTCTAGCTACATTTCTATAAAAGGTAAAAATCTCTTAATTTGCTGATTACCGGTTCCCTGCTGATACGTGCCGAAATTAATATCCGTCTGGTCGCGGATATTTCGGTCTTTTGTTATTTATCTTCGAGCTCGTTCGAGGCTAAGGTCGACACCGAACTCAATTTTCCTCGAAGGCAGGTTTTCCGACCTCGGGTGCTAGCTCAGTGAGACTCGAGGTCGGTCTTCAGTCCGTGGTTGCCATGTTCCTAATCTACCAAGTCGAAATCAAGCTCGACTTCGACCGTATACACTACTTATGCACGATGTTTCGTGTTCCAATGATCGAGATATCTGTTAATTGAACTGAAATACCTGGATCAAAAGTTAAATCTGTTAAGCATCCCCAACATGATGTGGGAGTTGGCGCTCATGTCATTGGGCTATAGAATTGGCATCTGGAAAATCTACAGCTGAGTGCCGTTTATTTTCAGGCAAATTAATTTGGAGCAGCACCAATATGTAGTCTCAAAACTCATGATGCTTCAGCACGTTTAACACCTTTTTGCACTACATCTTATCGGCTAACAGTTTGGCTATAGTTGCCGAGTTTGTATGAGCACGATATTCTCAAGCTCAGATGTAACTCCATTCCCCAAGTTTTGCCTTATGCCAACTTAAGTCTATACAGCGAGATTATCAAATACTAGCAATGGTTTCTTTAGAGACAATGTATGTCTTTGTTTACAGTGGCCATTTCCTTGTTAAGCTGGGACCTATGTTGTCCTCACCGTTTCTCCTAGTCCTTCTCGCTGTCCCTGTATTTTCTTCCTTTTGCTAGGGATCTAAGCATTGACTAATTATTTTCTGCAGCTGTGACGGCATTAATGGCCTGCATTTACGTTCTAGCGATGCTACTGGTACTAGACCTATCAAGTAGACCCAACATTTTATTTGACTTTTGAAAGGGTACTCTATGTGTGGCTTGGCTAAAAATGCTGATCTAAGAGTTCACCAGCGTCCAATGCCTCGAAATGTTCAATTTTGATGGCAAACTTGGTGATGATTATTACAAGCATTCTGCTTACTTATGTACAGCCCCATCAATTGCGGTTGGAGAACCCTATAAACCAGTCTTGGGGGCTGGTATTTCTTTTGCTTGAAGATTAACTGCTTGATACGCGTACAAGGATTTTACATTTACTCCAATTTTAACTACCCATCAGATCTAGCTTTATCCAAGGGCAAAAAAAATTAAATAAACAAAAGAAATTAATTTAGTGCCTTGATATTTCAAAGAATATAGAGGGCTGTGTGAAATTGAAAAACAAAAAGAAGAGAAAATCATTATGGCTTCTTGGCTTTTATTTTCTTCATTCATCATTTTTTTTGGCTTTTATGCTATTTAAATATTAATATTTTATACCTGTGAAGAATATAAAAATAAAACTTTTATCATAAATATTACTTTTTGCTAGTTGATCGAAGGGACAAAAGGTCATTTCGGGGACATCCGATAAAATGGAAGGGACAAAAGGGATATGTGTCGCGTACACAATAATTACACATGTTTGGAAACATTACATTCTTTTTATACACATTAATATAGATTTCAATTCAAAGTTTGAAAAAGATAATGCTAAGAAATTGATTTGTGCCTTTTCCTATACGAGTTCAAGATGTGCCCATATTGTAAGTGAGATAATTAATTAAAAGTTTATAAAATCACTATAATGGGGAGCACTTGCATGATCACCCCTTCTTTGCATTTCCGAAATTAAAGTGCTTAAATTACATCCAAACTATACACGGTCACTATACAAAAACATATACAACTATGATCTCACTATACAAAAGATATACAACATATAATATCATTTATACAAAACATATATAATTTTAAACAACAAAGCCAGAATCTTTCAAATATTTTACTTTACTATAGTTCATGTGCACACTAGTATAAAATATATACGCTTTTTACACATCGTAAAATAGTATATATATTTTTATACATCGTAGAACAGTCTATACACTTTGGATACACAAAAGCGCTCGGGCTACATACATTGGGGATACACTGCAACAATGTACGATACACTTTATATACAAAAATTATACAATATATAATTGTGTATATATAATTTTTATACACTATATAAAATTCCAAATTTAGTGTGGTGCTTCGTATGTTATTGGCATAGAATGGTCAGCATATGCAACTCTTAAAACACAATCCTTTCCATCCACCTTTTCTTTTCTATCATCTGTTAGACATCCACGTAGAAAACTCCACCACCCACCGCTCTGCATTGTGGTTGTCGCTGCAGTGCCACCACCATCGCCACTGCACTGCCCTACTCGTACCCCTAAAAATAGATTTTCAAAAATCAGACTCGCCCATCCCTGAACCAGCCTTATCAATCCATAATTTCACCAACCAACCTAAAGAATTAAGGTCTAAAAGAGAGAAAAAGAAAAAAAGAGTGAGAATTTATACAAAAAAATTATCACAAAAAGAAGAAGAAATAGAAAAGTAAGAATGAGAAGAATAAAAAAATAAAAGGGGATGTATATACAGTTTTTATACATTATGTAAAAAGACTATACACTCATAATACACAAATACACTCATGGTACACTCAATATAACACTTTGGATAAACACACACTCGAGATATACTCAATATACACTAAGAATGCACAGCTAACGTAGACAATTTTTATACATTACATGGCAATATATACAATTTTTATACAAAGATACAATATAATTTCGTGCATGTATAACTTTTATGTACCTGCATATATAATTCGTATACATTGTATAACTGTGTATATATAATATTTATATGAAATTGCAATACAAATACTGCTTAGCCATCCCATTAAACCCAAAACTACTACCAATACCCACTTCAAAAGATCTTCACTCATAAAATATCATTATGACCCAAAGAAGAAAAATAAGAAGAAGAAAAGAAGCAATTACTCTTACAAAAAAAGAAAAACCTGCTGAGTTACCATACAATTTCATATCCTCATAAAAATTACTATAACTACCAATAAAACACCATTAGAAATACACAAAGCTTTGACTAGAAAATCTCACGACTTCTACTGTCACTCTATTATTATTCACCGTAGCTTTAATAGAATAAATTCTTTTAAGATTTGAATTAAACTTTCTTTGAGTTTTGTCGGTACTCAAACAAGCTTTTCCAGTATGAAGTAAAAAATAAAGAAAAAGAAAATATAGATCTGAATAGAAAGATAGAGAAAGAAAAATAAAAAAAGAAAAAAGAAAAAGAAAAATAGCCAAAGAAAGAAAAAAATAAAGACAAAGATAGTACAAAAAAAGAAAGAGGTGAGAAAGAGGGTGAAAAAATTACCTAGGTTTAATTTGATAAAATGGAAGAGAAAGAGAATGAAATTGGTCTTGGGAAAAAAAAGTTATGCATCAAATACAATGAAAGAAAAAGAAAGAGGATAGGAATAAAGGTGGCCTTGGGAAGAGAAATACATTGGGAACAGAAGGTGGCTACAACTTGTAAATAAATTAGGTTGGAAGGTCATTTCGGATCAATGATAAAAATATTGGCTAATACATTTTTTGAGAGGCCATACAATGTCATTTACTCAAAAAAAGAAGTCGAGAATGAGTGGTAAACTAGAGCTGATACCTCATATCTTATGCGGCTTCTCACTAAGCTATATAAAAGTACGAAAGTTCTAGGAGTAATTGATAAAATAATACCACCAAACTGACAAGAGAGGACGCCTCATGTGGTAGGTATCCTTCACCTCTAACATTTGTGATCTTTTTAAGTTATTGAAATTATTTTTAAGAATAAAGATAATTGCTTAAAATAATGAACTAAAGTGATGTTTGGTTGGGAGAAATGGAAAAAACAATCTCCACACAAAATTTAACATTGTCAATACAATGATTGGTTTCACTTTTCCTTTCACATTAAAGCCGGCTCTAATGTTTTGAGTGGTAAGGCTCGTGCCTTAGGCTCTCAAATTTGGAAAGCCCCATTTTTAAAAAATAATATGCTTAATGGTATTTAAAAAATAATATCTAGTACTTTTAATATAAAAGTCGAGTTTTTAATATAAAAGGAAAAAAAGTACTTTAGATATTTAAAATAATTTGACTTAGTTAAAATGAGTAGATGAATAATTTTTCCAACGTTTTAATTTTTCACTTTTTATCCCTTCATTAGGTAACGTGTCAAACTTTTACTCTCCCTTTCTTAATTTGTCCAAGTCAATCTTTCTTTTCCCTGATCTCTTCATATTTCAGAAATCCTTACATATTTTCTGTCTTTCCCTTAAATATTCTTACTCATCTTCTTTCTTCACGATTTCATTACTCATCTTCTTTTTCTGGATTTGATTAGTTCAAGTGTTCCACAATAATTTTAAGTTTCCAATAGTTCTATACTTCTATTGCGCTATTCACTTATCTGAGATCAATAATATCTCAAGAAAGATTAAATGAGTTGGTCATATTATCAATTGAAAAGGAATTATAAGAGAAAATTGATTATAAAAAAGATGATTAATAACTTTGTATCTCAAAAAGTTAGAAGAATAGACTTCAAATAAAAACATATCTTATAACTTTCTTTTAAAAATGTAGGCATCATATTAAACTTTGGCTTTAGGCCCCGTATATCCTTGAGTCGTCCCTGTTTCACATGAAGTTAACATTATTTTATACAATGTTTCGTTCCACATGTTATTTTTCTCATAACTAATACATGCAAAAATTATGCAAGAATTTATGTATTATTATATGCGAGATAGAATATGGATTAAGAATCTGGGGACTAGTAATATAAATAAATGACAAAAATAACCTTTCATGAAGTAACCAATACTTTATTTGGTTAGAAAATAAAAGCATACTCTAAAATGTACACTATATAATAATTTTTACTACAACAGACCATACATCAAATAAATAAGAAAAACTACCAGTTATGTCCATTTATAAGTAGCTTATTGCAAAAATTGGCCAATTTATAAATATTACTAATATTAGCCAAATATTACTAATATTAGTCAAATATTACCAATTAGCTATTTGTAGCTAAAACAAGGTCAAATTTTCTTTCTTTTGAGTGGGTGTTATTAGAATAGATTGAGTACATCTTAAGAAATTTGAATCTTAGTTTTGGGATGATTTGGCTGAGTTTTGAGGTGGTTTGAATTGAAAATTCGAAGTAGAAGATGAAACATGAAAAAAATAATTTGTGTATCACACTGTGTATCATTTGTGTATCACATATGTATTATATTTGTACCAAATGTGTATCACATGTATATCCATGTATATCTGTGTGTGTGATACATGTGTCGCAGAAGAATTTTTTGAATTCGATTTTAACTATGAATTTTGATACTAAAAGTCTAAATGAGTCCAAATCACCTCCAATCTTCCTCAAAATTTGTATATTGACTCAGTTTTCAATGAATTTCAACCATACCCATTGAAAAATGGTCCTTTTTTGCTTAGATTTTTAGAATATTGTATATATATATTTTGTATTTCATCGTCTTGTTTGCAACCTCATCCATGAAATTTTCTTTTCGTCTTGCATCTAATGTTGCTGACCACGCTTAAAAATATGGAAGGAGATCTTTGCATATGATTCTTGGAGAGGAAGAACCTTATTTATTTGGGTTTTCAATTTTTATATGTGCCTGGTTAGTTTTGGAAAGTTTATGATTAATGGATAGAGATTGGTAAGTTGAAACTTATTCGGGACATTTATGTAAGATTCCCAATAAATAATTCTTACATCACAATAACAACCTATATTATAATCTTTCCATTAGAATCCCTTGAATTACTAATCCTTACATTACATTCCTTGCACTATATAACTTGCTTCTAAACGAAACGGGCCGGACCATAAGGGAAATGTTGACAACACGCCTACTCTGACAACTCCTTAAATTTGCTTCTCATCTTGTACTTGTTTGCAGTGGTAAAATGGTACTATAAAGCAGTATTTCCCTCTTGTTTTGTTAACGCTGAAGGAATTAATTAATGCTGGAAAATGCAAACATAGGCAGCTGCCTGATTACATTTGACAAATGACGTTGCGGTATTTGTCTTTAGAATATCTAATTGTCAAATGTTGAGGCCTTCCTAATAGTTCCATTAGTCTCAATTACATACGCAAATCCACTTTATAGAGTAGTTGTTTGTTATGTTAATGGAGTAGTTAGTTGTATTTCCATCGACAATTATTTCTAACTATATATATATATATTTCAGTTGATCGATTATCCCCATAACAAATTCGACATGGATTCTTCTCTGTTGCATGAATTCAGAAGGCAGGCTTCCTTGTTCCTCAAAGAGAAAATCAGGACTGCTCGACTGGTTCTTACAGATGTTACTCCTCCTCAACTGTAACTTTTCTTGAAAACTAACTTTCATTGGCTTATCTTTAATTTTCAGTCAGTTTCTTCTTATCATTAATTTTTGTTGATAATATATATAAGGCTGGCAGAAGAAGCAACAAATGGAGATTTGAGTGCACCAAATATGCAAACCATGAGACTAATATCACGTGCAGCCTTTGAAGTTGATGATTATTGGAGGATTGTTGATATTCTGCATAAGAGGTTTGTATTATAATGTTTGTACTTGCCTGGATTTGGAATTCATTCATTTTAGGTATGTGCACAGATTGTCGAAATTTGAGAGAAGAAATTGGAGGTCATCTTATAAGGCTCTAATGTTATTGGAATACCTGCTAACTCATGGACCACAAAGTATTGCAGAGGAGTTTCCAAGTGATGAAGATGTTATCATACAGATGGCAAGTTTTCAATATGTTGATGAAAAAGGGTTGGTATTTATTTACACTTTGCTTTCCATTTTCTCAATATTCTATTAGCATTATATATGTGCAATGCAGGTTTAACTGGGGATTAAGTGTTAGAAATATGTCAGAGAGGATCATAAAGCTACTGGAAGACAGAAGCTACCTGAAAGAAGAGAGAGACAGAACGCGAAAAGTGACAGTTGGAATAAAAGGGTTTGGGAGTTTCTGCAAACGTCCGACCATTTCCGAGAGGTGCAATACTGACTGCCAATACAAACAAAGGCTGGGAAGTGCTCTCAATGATCCAATTAGTGATGAGAAGACATATCCCTTGAAATGGGATCACCATCCATTCTGTGATACAGAGAATAATCATAGCCAAGCTTCCTTGCTTTCCACCTCAGGATGAAATCATGTACTAGTATTACTTTTCTTTATCAATGAGATTGTTACCTCATCAAACCATCTAGCATGGTGGACGCATATAGAAATATGATTATGGAAAGTTGAAACTTCTAAATCAATAAAAATAAAAGAATAAGATCATCCAGCAATCAACTCCTTTCAATCAAAACACAGAGAACAACAAATACAGAAAATAAAGCTAGAATATAAGATGCTGCATTTCTGGTCCAGCCCACAGTATGTTGCTTTCACCAACATTATCATTCTTGGAAAATCAGAAGCACTTTCTGTGAACGATTGACGGACCAGCTTCATCATACTCTGTCTTTGCTATCCACATCTGCAGGCAAACAAGACATACAAACTGCATTAGCAACTGTCTCAAGCTTCTCCATTTAAGTAATTATTAGACAGACAGACAAAACGCTGTGACTTTTTTCTTTTAGGTAGTGGAGGGTGGGGAGGGAAGGGGGGAAGGGAAAGCAAACCTGCTGGAAGGTGCTGAGGGATGCTAAGATAGAGCCTCCAATCCAGACACTGTATTTCCTCTCTGGTGGTGCCACAACCTTAATCTTCATGCTACTTGGAGCCAAAGCAGTTATCTCTTTGCTCATTCTATCAGCAATACCGGGGAACATAGTAGAACCGCCACTAAGCACTATGTTTCCGTAAAGATCCTTTCTAATATCCACGTCGCACTTCATGATAGAGTTGTATGTGGTCTCATGGATTCCTGCCGCTTCCATTCCAATCATTGAAGGTTGGAAAAGTACCTCAGGGCATCGGAAACGTTCAGCACCAATGGTGATCACTTGTCCATCAGGAAGCTCATAAGTCTTCTCGACAGAAGAGCCAGATTTTGAAGTCTCCAGTTCCTGGTCATAGTCAAGAGCGATGTAAGCAAGCTTTTCTTTCACGTCCCTCACAATTTCACGCTCAGCTGTGGTGGTGAACGAGTAACCACGCTCAGTGAGGATCTTCATCAAATGATCAGTGAGGTCACGACCTGCCAAGTCAAGACGAAGAATGGCATGTGGAAGGGCATAACCCTCATAGATGGGGACTGTATGGCTAACACCATCCCCAGAGTCCAACACAATACCTGCAGAGAGAAAAGAAATAATTAGTTGCAATGATCTGAAGTGCTCCTATGTATGCAAGAAAATATGGGTCCAGTGCCCCAAATATCTGCAATAACAAGTGAATCACATAATCCCCGTGTAAGCTGACAAATGAACAGTTTCTTCGATGGTAAGTAAAGAAGTTTATAGTCAGCATTGGACATTGGTTTTTTGCAAAGGATAACAAAAAAGAGACTACTACTTTGGTACAACATCTAAGACAATCATTCTCGTATCTGCATCAGTCCATACGAGGAAATCCCATAAGTAAATAATTGTAATCACCAAGCCCACAAGGTCTTATGGTAGCAGAATCAATAACTTGACAGCTCACATAGTAAAAACAGAATAACTTAACAAAAAAGTAAGGATTTATTACCAGTAGTACGACCACTGGCATAGAGTGAGAGGACGGCTTGGATAGCAACATACATAGCTGGAGTATTGAAAGTCTCAAACATAATTTGGGTCATCTTTTCACGGTTAGCCTTGGGGTTAAGAGGTGCTTCAGTTAGGAGGACCGGATGCTCCTCAGGGGCAACACGGAGCTCGTTGTAGAAAGTATGATGCCATATCTTCTCCATATCATCCCAATTGCTGACAATACCATGCTCAATTGGGTATTTCAAGGTTAAGATACCACGCTTTGACTGAGCTTCATCCCCTACGTAGGCATCTTTTTGACCCATGCCCACCATCACACCAGTATGGCGGGGGCGTCCGACAATGCTAGGGAATACAGCTCTTGGAGCATCATCTCCCGCAAACCCAGCCTGTATAATAAGAATTTCAATAACAATAAATCACAAGTTAACAAACATCATTAACACAATATTATAGGACAACAGAGACTTGAGCTTACCTTGACCATTCCAGTTCCATTGTCACAAACGAGTGGCTGAATATCCTCGCCGTCTGCCATCTATGGTATTTTCTACATCCAAAACTGAAGCCTCAGTACAAGATAAAAATCACCATCTATCTTGCTTCTGTATTAGAGCATTTGATGATTCAAAATAACAATTAACCTTAACAGTAATCAGCACCCAATAAAATGAGCTTTCTTAATCAAATACAAATCTATCCAGAAACCACAACTTATTCTTCTTCTCTACTAGTTTGTGCTTTATAGAGAAGAAAGCTTCACGTTATTTAGTTTTTCTCTCACAAAAGGAAAGGTGTGCACACAAGCAGGCTCAGAGGGAAGAAAACACAGAAATAGCTATTACATTGCAAAGTAATGGGGCCCGTCCGATCCAAAATTCAACTAATTGAGAGCCTTTTGCTAATAAAAGGGGGAAGAGATCCATATGTGAGTCAGAAATGCAATAAAAAAGACACAAGGTTATGAATGTCAAGCGAAGACCCATCCGAATAGCATTTCAAACTAAGTATGTATAAATATAGCTGATATCGGACCCAGATCATTTTATCTTCCTTCAACACAATAAAGCAGAAACTAATGAAACGACACAAGAAAAACGACAAGTAAGGATCAACATGTAGCTATCACAGGGACAGAAGACCAAAGGAAAATGCACAAGAATTGCACCTTTTTTTTTTTGGATTGGAGAGAGAAGATGTATCGCTAGGCAAAAAGGGATGTGAAATGGTGAAAAGCCTTTTTCTTTCGAGAGAGAGACATATTGGAAGACAATATATTGAAGAGGGGCAAGACATCTCAGCCGTTGGATCATGTTTACTGATACGTCGTGGGGCCCATCATTAAGTGGTCGCCACACCTCTCTTCCTCTTCTTACGCTTTTTCTCCCATTTCCTCCTTTCTTTTAGGCTAAGCATATCTTTCTTTTTTTTCTTTAGTAGCAGAAATTTTTATTTTATTCATGGTTTCTATTCCCACTCCCCCTCTCCCTCCCCACTCCCATGTTTTCTATTATACACCATAGACGAGTTCGAAATTTGAGTTTTTAGAATAAACACCTTAAATATTATTTTTTTAATTTTATTTTATATGATATTCTTTTTCTTTTAATATACTTCAAAAAGAATGACATCTTCTATATTTTAAATTTTTTTATTTTTTTATTATAACTCTTATGGGTCGTTTGGTTACAAGAATGAGAAAAAATAGTTCTAAAATAAAATCTTAGAATATTTTAACTCGCGTTTAATTGGTACACACAATCCTACATAATTCACCATACTCAATGTGATATTACAATTCTGTGATTGTTTACCCTAAAATTGGGTAACAATTAAATTTGTATGTGGTTTAAGGATATGTAATTTAATCCAATACGAGCAATTAAGAATATCAAATAAATGAGTTAGAAATGAAATAAATGTTCAAACCAGTTGCAATATTATGGCCAAGCCTGAATTATGACTGACTAATGACCTTGTCCTCGGTTGGACCCTCGATTCAAGCCCAGTCGTGAATGAAGAACAGAACAAATGAGCAAAACTTTAACAATAGCTAAAAGGAAGAAAATAAACTGGTATTGCTTTGATTCGCATGTTATAATGTGTCCAAGAAAAGAAAAACCTCCCATTTATATAGCAGGAGAGTTTTAATTCTAATAGAAGTCTAAAAAAGATAAAAATCTTTTTTTTCCGATAATTGTTGATCCGCAGTCGACATCAAGCGAGATTCGCGCCGTGATATCTAGTTGAGGGCGAGTATCACTGCCCTCTATCCGCCATGCACAATCGTTCATCGTGTTTCCCGAGGTCTATAACTTATACTTGGCCCGAGGTGCATTGCTTTACCACATCCGATGACAGATACATCGTTTGCTCCCCTTGGCCTCGATATGAAGGGTCTCAAACTCGATTACAACTTCGTGGATCCGTGTTCTCCCTTCGTTTCCTCGTCGGGAAATCAGGGTAGACTTTTATCCCCGACTTTACTCGTACACAGATAATCCCCTCGTTTGCCGGAGAGTAGGTTTACCGAAATGACGGGAAGCGATAAATGGACCTCGGTTCCTTTCTTTGCACGTCCCAACCGAAATGACGGGTCAATGAAATGTCCCATCAGTCGCATCGTTCTGACTTCGGACATGTGTCAGCCGCCGGTTGACTGTCCTCGAATGTGAAACGTCACACATTGATTGTTCTTCCCCTATAAAAGCTCCGATCCTTTTTCACTTCTTCCACTTTCCGATTCCAGAACTTACCCTCGAATTCTCTAATTGCTTTTGACTCCTCCAAATCTTCATACATTGCTCCTTAAACCTTCATATCTTCATCTTCAATCCTCATACATTCTCTTTGGATCTTCAACCCAGACCTTCATACCTTCATCCCATTTTTAAATCTTCATATTTTTTCTTTAAACCTTCATATTTTTCCTTCAACCCGTTCCCGATGTGGCTCAGGAGCCCCCCTTGAAGAGTTTTGTACCCGGGGGCTGCTCAATCGGGAATGATTTTAACGTTGAGAAGCCTCTAGTCAACAAGACCGAGGCGAGGGAGCATGGAGGTACATATGCTCCGTTACTGAGGAAACACTACCCACAATTCGGGTGGACTGTAACTGGGAGGGCAAGGAGGTGGTTGTCCCCTGGCCCGATGACGACATCACTACTCATGTGGAAATGTGCTTGAGTGTTTACACCTACCCCTTCACATTTGCCCCGATGGACCCCATAGTCTTCGATTTCTGAAAAGGTACGAGGTGTGCCTTGGGAAATCCACCCATCCTTTTGGAGGATCGTAATCCTCTTACGATACTTTGTGAACAACACCGAAGCCCTTCGGTTCACCCTCGACCATCTGCTTTGCCTATACAGTCCCCAAATCATTCGAGGGGGGCAAATCAAGCTCGTTCTCCAAGCAAGCAAGGCTCCGTTCTCGAGCATCGACGAGGACCGAGATCGAGGCTGGCAGGGGAGGTTCGTTAGGTTGAAAACCGAAGAACTCATCCCTTCCGAATTTCTACCGTTCCCCGAGAAATGGAACGCATCCCGTAAGTATTTTCCTTCTCGAGTATTTGTCATTTTCCTTTGTTCTTTCTCTCACTGCCTGTGTTTGTTGTCGTGAAGCTATTGCCCAAGTTCCTAATGCAGTTCCCTGTTTCAAGGAGTGGATCGAGGGGATCTGCAAATAGATGCCATACTCCAAGCGCGCATGGAGCAAGCTCTCGAAGGGCATATGAGAGGCCCGTTCCCATGGTGAGGTTCTTTCCTGAATAATTGCTTTCGTGTTTTTAGCTTACATATTACTAAGTCATCTTTTTTCTTACAGGTTTGCCCAAGACCACCGAACTCATGCCGTTGGATGAGGATGGGTATCCGTCCTTGCTTGCCGAACCCTCCACTTCGGGATAGCCCGGGGCTGCCACAAAGAAGGAGAAAAAGAAGAAGGAAAAAAAGTCCTCGGGTTCCCTGGATGCCGATGCGAAGAAGAAGTAGGTGACCATCCGGGTTCAAAAAATCAAAAAGAGCACCAAGTACAGGGTACCAGACTTTGATTCCCTCTATCGGCTCAGGGATGTGCCCTAGGACGATGACCTTTTTATTTCTCATGGGTCGACTCTTAACGAGGGGGAGAGGGCCGTACTCGGTAAAGACGACCAAGAGGTCGATCCCCCTCTAGCTCGGGAACCAGAGGGAGAGACGGAGGTCGCGACCTCTTGGGAAGCCGCTCCTATCTCGAAGGAGGTAGCTGGTGTCATTTACATCGTAGAAACACCCTCCTATACCGAGTCCATGCTCTAAGAGGCCCAAATGGGCAAATAAAAATCAAGTGATATGGCGCAGGGCCCAGATGATGCCCTCAACTTATTTTTTGATGGAATGCATATGGCCGCACTGGAGGACTTTTTCGGGCTTGGTCACCTGGAGGTTTCAAAAAAGGATGTACCATCGGGAGCGAGCAAGCCGAGTTAGAGCCCAAAACTAGTGAAGCAATTCCCCGCTTTGAGTGTGGACCCCGAGTGCAAAAGAATAGCCGTTCTTACGATCTCGACGGACGCACGGGTCCTGTCTACTTCGGTGGGCGTAGCCAGCTACCTTCGATGCCTGGTGACCGAGGAGGACCAGGCAAAAATGAATGAAATGGGCACGTCTAGTCTCTTCAACGAGGCGTAACAGGCGCTGAACCGGGTCAGGCGTTTACCCTTCATACACCTTTGTGAATCTTTCTCAGTTTCAGACTTGTTCTAATAACTTCATTGTTTTTCAGGCTTCAGTGCTTCATCATTAAAGCTTCCTTCGATCCCGCTTGGAGATCAGCCAGCTCGAGTTCGAGCTCAAAGAGTAAGTCTGAAAGAAGGACATGTATAGGGATCTTAGTGAGCAGCATGACGAGGCCCTCAAGGGCCTCCTAATTATCCAAGTCGAGTTGGAAGCTTAGAAGGAGGCTTCGTCCTTGAAGAGGGAGCGCGACGACCTGGTCTACGAGGTAAGGATTTTTTAGGCTAAAAATGAGAAGCTACTCGTGGTGACTAACAACGCAACTTCGCAGGTCCAAGAAAAGGTAGACCTGATCTACTAGCATCGCCCTGAGATGGATGAGGTCAAGGTCACGACTGAGGAATGGAAGGGCATGATAGACCTGCTCGCTTCAGAAATAGAGGCTGCAAAGGCGGAGCTGGTATCAGCCGAGAACCAACTCCGGGTGGAAAAGGACAAGGACGATAAGTGGTCTCGGCTAAATGATAATCTCCGGTCACAACTGAGCTCGGCCATCACGGAGCGGGATGCCTCATTTAAGAATATGCCGCATTAAGGTCCAAATTGGATGCAACCTCTTTTGATGAGCAAATGTTAGCCCAATATACGGCTGATGTAGTGGTGGTCGAGGCCCGCTTAAAGACGAAGACTGAATATATAAAGTTGATGTCCCGGAGAGAGACCCTCGAGGAGATCCATGCCTGAGGTTTTGACCTGTCGGCCGAGAGTAAAGAGCCAAGAAACTCGAGGCCGAACCGAAAGGTTCAGAAGTCTCTGAGGGTTCTGACGGCTCTGGTGATGAATCGAGCCTCGATAAAAACCAGGCGTAAATGCCTTAGTTCTTTTTTAGTTTTTCCTTGTGTATTTTCTTTTTGTTTATTTATTTTGAGACCATTTTATCATGCCTTTGTAAATATGTTTTGGAATATAAACTATTTCATAGAAGTTCATTGATATCTTCTTTTTATAAAGCAAATCGACTTCGATTCTTGAATAATTCACATCACTTATGCTTCTATTGGAACACAAGATTCCCCTTTTATGTTATATAAAATTTCCCTTTTGGCACTATCGTATCTTCACTTTCCAGCATCTATCTACGATTTTTTATTTGCATATTATTTTTAATGTCTTAGCACAGAATCAAATATAGACTAGAGTATCCATTCTTTCAAAGGACCAAATGGTTTCGATAGTGACTCCGGGTTACTTGTGGCTTCAAGTCTTCGATAAAACCATAGGCCGTTAAGATGCTTAAGTATCTTAGACGATGTCTTTGCCGAGGGTAACCTTTTAATAGGTTTCAATTTTTCGTAAGGGCCTTACTTTCTAAGTACGGACTTCGGACGTCTCCGAGCCGTTTTCGGGGTGGCCATAGCCTTTTGAATTCGGGCACTGCCTAATAGGCTTGGTGCCTCCGGGATTCGGTAGCCCGGGTCGTCCGAATTTTATCGGATGATAGTTCCCGAGTGGGGATAGCCCGTGGGCTTGATAGTCCCCGAGTAGGGGTAGTGTGTGGTCTTTAGGATCCAAGATTGAAGAAGCAAAGTGCGCAGTAATAAAGTGTAAGGGAAGTAGAAATTTCTTTCATTGCTTGATATGTTAGGTACATTATCGGAGGCGCAAAAAACCTTATGCCGTGGCTAGAGTGGACTATATGGGTATGGTTCGCATTACCTTTTAACCCTTACAATGAATCCTAACCGCCAAGCCTTAGCTTTTGACACATAAAATTTTCTTTCCCCTTGCTAACAATCTTAATCTAGGGATAATGGCCCCTAGTATTCGAGGCCAAACTTGTGAGGGCTCGAATACTGTTGATCTGATGCCAACGATCACTAATTTCAGTTTAGAGTCGGTCTTCAAATCTAAGGTAGCACGTTTTATTGTTGCCTCATTAAAAACCTTGCCGAAAAACCCACTTTGGGATAAAACCGGTTCAAGGAAAAAAGAGTGCAACTCGTGCTTTCAGACCTAACAGCCACATCCGCCCCTAGCCAAGTACATGCATACGTTAGTCCGTAATGTACAAAATAAAAAAAGAATTAAGTCCTTACCTTAGCAGTAGTACCGCTTTAAGTGTGCCATGTTCCAGTTGTATGGTAGTTGTACACCGTTTCCCGCTTTGAGTTTGTATGAGGCTTTGTCGATTATTCCGACAACTCGATATGGTCCTTCCCAATTTGGGCCCAGTTTCCCTTAGTTTAGGTTCTTGGTATGTAGTGTTACCTTTCTCAATACCAAGTCCCCGACTTGAAAATGTCGGAGGTTGGATCTTCGGTTGTAATACCTTTTCATTCGCTGCTTCTGGGTGGCCAATCGGACCATGACGGCCTCCCTCCTTTCATCCAACAGTTCCAGGCTTGTGATCATGGCCTCTCAGTTTGACTCTTCGGTAGGATACTGGAACCTGAGGCTCGGTTCGCCCACCTTGACTGGTATTAAGGCTTCAGCTCCGTAGACCAAAGAAAATGGGGTGGCCTCAGTGCTCGATTTTGAAGTCGTACGGTATGCCCACAGGACTTCAGACAACATTTCCTTCTATTTTCCTTTTGAACTGGTCAACCTCCTTCTCAGGTTTTGGAGTATAGTTTTGTTCGATGATTCAGCCTTCCCGTTCCCACTAGGGTGATAAGGCGTCGATAGTATCTTCTTGATCTTGTGATCTTCGAAAACCTTACTGACCTTGCTACTGTCACGAACCAAAATCTAACTAGTCGTGATGGCACCTAACCCAACCCGCTAGGTAAGCCAGTTTAACCATAATCCAATTTCAAATGAGATTTATTGAGAAATTAATGATAAAATGATTGAAATCTTATACAACTTCCCAAGGACTGGTAGTACAAATCATGAGCTTCTAAGATTTAGAGTTTACAAAGCTGGTATGAAATAAATACATCATCTTTTCGAAATATACATAAACAAATTCATAAATCTAAAACTACCAAGAACAAGATGCCGCTATAACCAGAACGCAGGTACATCTTCAATGCCAGCTCCCGCCAAACACAACAACATCAGCTCCGAAATCTGCACGCAAGGTGAAAAAGTGTAGTATGAGTACAACCGACCCCATGTACTCAATAAGTAACAACCCTAACCTTAAGTTGAAAGCAGTGACGAGCTTGGACTATGGTTAGAGTCCGACACCAACAACCAAGAAAAAATTGTAATAGTATAATGAAAACAGTACAAGTAATACTCAAAGATATGATACTCAACTCGTTCATAGATACATAAAATAGACATGCTTTTAAGTTATAATAGTAAAACCAAAATATTTTGCCGAAATCACCAAAATGTGAGTATGTCAGAAAAACTGAGATTCTTCCCAAAAATTTCAAAAACAGATAAGATGTTTCATTATCAGATGGCATGAGGAAAGTACATCTCTATGCCTACATGTCAATGTGCATGTGAAGTCAAGAATGTCACAATACCGTACATCATGAAGAAAAACATCTCTATGCCTACATGCCAAGTATGCATGTCAAGTGTAATGCACCACAATGATAAATTCATGTGCTCATGCTCTCTGAGCAGTCAGCCTCACTCAACATGCTCAATCACTGTACTCTCAGTCACTAGTCCTCCCAATCATTAAGTCCTCCCAATCACTCAGTCCTCCCAATCATTCAGTCCTCCCAATCACTCGGCACTCGCGCTCAGTAGGTACCTGCGCTCACTATTGGTATGTCAGACTCCGGAGGACGGATCCTGCCCAAGCGCTAATATAAGCCAATCATGGCATGAATCAATAAAGTCTGTTGCGGCACGCAGTCCGATCCCATAAATAACACTCACAATCAGGCCCTCGGCCTCACTTAGTCATCAATCTCTCCAGCCTCTCGGCTCACAAATCTTATGTCAATCAGCCCAAACAATGATAACATGATGTGACAACAAATGATAACATATATTGAGATATGATATGCAAATGAATGAATATGACTAAGTGTATAATTTGAATATAAGCAAATAACTCGACAATAGAAATGACCTCAGTGGTCCCAACAGGATGAGCATATAGCCTAAACATGGTTTTTAACATGGATCATAGTTCAATTACTCTAGCACGTAGAAATTTCATGGATAGAAATAAGATTAGGTAAATATAGGGGTGGCAAATGTGCGGGTTGGGCTGAATTTGGGCGGGTCAAGATGGGTTAGGTCAATAAATGGGTCATTGTCCAATCCAGCCCAAAGTTTACTTGGGCTAAGATGGGCCGAGTCAAGATGGGCAAAACAATGGGTCATAGCCCAACCCTCCCAACTTGACCCATGTTTTACAACCATGCTCATTTTACATAAACAAAGCCTTTTACCTTTTATACACCTATGTATAAAAGGTAAATAAATACTATTAGTATTTTAAGAATCAAAATATATTTTCTTAAATAACAAATTAGTATTTAAAATGTGTAAGTTGAAAAATATTTTGCGGGTGGGGTGGGAGTTGGGGTGGGTGGGTGGTGCAGGAAAACAAAAAAACAGAAAATAGAAAATTAGAAATACAAAAAAAAAAAGTAAAAAAAAAACAAAATTTGCGGGGCGTTGTGGGTTAGGTAGGGGAGGGTTGGGGTGGGTGGGTGGTGCAGGAAAACAAAAAAATAGAAAACAGAAAATTGAAAATACAAGGTGGGGGGTGGGGAGTGGGTGGTAACTAAGTAAATTTCTAGATAAGTTGGGTTGAGATCCTTTTGTTTTGGGGTGAGCTTCATGGGTTGTATTTGGGTTACTTCATGAGTCAGAATGGGATACAAAAAATAATGGGTTAACTTGGGCTCAACCCAAATTGACTCATGACCTAAAATGTTGTAGCCCAACTCATTAATCTCTGGGCGGGTTGAATGGGTTTGGGCTCAAATTGCCACCCCTAGGTAACTACACAATACCACAGAATCAATCGAGTCATAATTCTCACGGTGCACGCTCACACGTCCGTCACCTAGCATGTGCATCACCTCAATACCAAACATATAACACGTATATTCAGGGCTTCATATCCTTAGCCAAAACTAACTCAAGAACATCAAATAATGCAAAAATAAACAAACCCAATCGATAAAGGTTGAATCTTTAATCAAAAGCCCAAAGTTAATCAAAAATTCAAACTCGGGCCCGTACCTAGGAACCTGACAAAACTCACAAAATCTGATAACCCATTCAATTATGAGTCCAACCATACTAGTTTTACTCAAATCCGACTCCGTATCGATGTTCAAAACTCAAATATTCACTTTAAGAAATTTTAGACAAAACCCCCCAAATTTCACTTTGAAATCATCAATCAAATACCAAAAACGAAGATGGATTCAGGAAATACAACTAAAACTGAGTATAAAACACTTACTCCAATCCATATGGTAAAAATCGCCTCCACAATTGCCCAAATCCGAGCTCCCCAACTCAAAATATGATCAAATAAACAAACCCTCGATATTAAATATTTTTGCCCAGCTGTTCTGCCTCGTTTCTTGAGCCAAATAATCTCGAAACTCTCTTTTAATGCCAGCAATGTATTCCTTGTAAAATTCCAGTCAAGTTAGGCTTTTGAATCACTCCATTTGACATTATAATGAAGGAGATATGTTGGTTTCAATATTTGGAAGTTGTGCAGATTTTTAAATACGAATTCAACAACAATTTCATAATTAATCTGAAAAACAATCTAGCAACCAAATTCGTAGTAAAATGACCATAAATTCCTCATACGATGTTGAAACTTGATGATTCTAGTTGCTATGGTTCCAAAATTACGATACGGATCTAATGATTCAATCAAAATAAGGAAAATTGGAGCTCATTTACTTAATGTGGTACTATTTATGCTTGAAGAAACGACGCCGAAACATAAAAAACGAGCGCACCACAACCCAAACCTATCCGAACGTCACCCGAGCCCCTCGAGACCCCTTATGAACATATCAACAAGTCCCATAACAAAACACGGACTTACTCGAGGCCTTAAATCATGCATAACAACATCAAAACCAAGAATCGCACCTCAAATCGAACTTAATAAACTTTGAATCTTTCAACTTCCAAAACTCGTACCGAACCTTATCAGATCAACTCGGAATGAACTCAAATTTTTTACACAATGCCCAAATGACATAACGAATCTATTCCAATTCCCGGAACCATAATCCGAATCCTATATCATTAAAGTCAACTCACAGTCAAACTTATGAACATTCCAAACCTTCAAATTTCTAACTTTCGCCAAATAGTGTCGATACTTTCTAGAAATATCCAAATGCAAATACGGGCATACGCCCACGTCCAAAATTACCATACGGACCTAACAGAACCATCAAAACTTCGATCCGAGGTGAAGTACTAAAAGTCAAACTTGGTCAACTCTTACAAACTTAAAGCTTCCTAATTGAGAATGAGTCTTCCAAATCAATTCCGAATAACTTGAAAACCAAAACCGACGATTAACACAAGTCATAATGCATCATACGATGCTTCTCAAGACTTCAAATAGATGAACAAAATGCAAATGCTCAAAACGATTGGCTGGGTCGTTACATTCTCCCCAACTTAAACATATGTTCGTCCTCGAACGTGCCAAGAGTTGTTCCAAAGCCATCAAATCGTTGTGTAACCTTACCATGCACATACCAGGGGGTGATTACACATCACCCCACTCCATGCAAGCCAGAAAACATATCATAACTGAAGATCATTACTTTAACCTTAGTCCGTAAGCCTTTGAACCCAATTTCCAACATCCGAAAATCCTTACAACATCCGAATCTCGCATCTACACACTGTATGGGTCTGAATAGGCTGTATCAAGCCATAACCATAACCCAAAATGTAATCACATGATATACCTCACAAAACGCATACTCGTATCGATAATTCCCGATTACAGTAGTGTCACGACCCAAAATCCCACCACAGGCGTCGTAATGTCACTTAGTCTCTAAGACTAGGTAAGCCGATTACAATTACAATTCAAGCCCTTTTTTTGAAATTGATAATCGAAACCCACAGTGGAAATAATTATAACAATCTCCCAATACTGGTAATACAGATTCACGATCTCTAACTGAATACATGCAATGATCTCAAGGATCGAATATATAATACTGTTCGAATAAGAGTTGACAGTACAATATAATGGAAAGACTCCAAGGGACTGCGACGATCAAGCAGTCCTACCTTGAATCCATGCGATCACACTCTAATCTCTCTCTAAATCCGATATCTCCAATACTTGGCTCTGCATAAAAATGTGCAAAAGTGTAGTATGAGTACACCATAGTCGGTACCCAGTAAGTATCAAGACTAACCTCGGTGGAGTAGTGACGAGGTACAGTCAAGACACTCACTAGTAAAAAAATACCCTGTGCAATATAGCATACAAAATAATAGAAAACAAATAGCAGTGATGGCAACAATAATCAACTTGTGACATAAACAACAAGGCAACAAGAATACCATAAATATTGTTCAAACGAATAATAAACACAAGTACAACCAATTAATCAAGTCCTTCAAAATATACATCTTTTATCTATAAGTTTTTCAAATAAAAAGCTTTAGAATGTAATCCGTACAATTAAATATATTCCGAATATACTTCCTTCAAATAAATATCTTACGAATATAATTCTTTCAAATAAATATCTTTCAAATATAATTCGTTCAAGTAAATATCTTTCAAATATAATTCTTTCAAGTAAATATCTTTCGAATATAATTCTTTCAAGTAAATACCTTTCGAATATAATTCGTTCAAGTAAAAGTCACCATGTGACATCTCACTTAACTTTCCCGGTGTGAGAATTATATTCAACATATCACATCGAATGGCACGGTAATACTTCCGTGCACTTGTCTCATTCTCATCCGATATATATATGTAGATCAAATCAATTTGCACGGCAACATCCTTCGTGCATTTTCCACTGTGCATACATATAACAGTACCAACTAGGTGGGATAAATGCCAATAACAATAAAAAAAATAAAGTGGGAGGCACACAGGAAGCAACAACGACTACAAGTCACATAGAAAATATAGGTGCACAATAACAACTCAAGATAAAGGCATAAATGTATACACAATGAAAAAGATATCACAAAATAATGTATGTCTCTTGTCCCGCCTGTACGGAAATACCCTTTGTGCCATGAATATATAATAATATAAAAATAATGGCACGACATCACCATTCGTGCATATTCAGAATGGCACGATATCACCCTTCGTGCTTTATACGTTTCCTCACATGATAATATAACTAAAATGGCACGGCATCACCCTTCGTGCTTTACACTCTTCCTTACCAAGCACATGTATATCATTAACTAGCAAGGTAGGAAGCATAAATAACATCAAGGAGAGTGTTTAAACGATAACACAATACAACAATTCATATCCCAATTTTCCCACCCGCCACAACCAACTTCAAAGATACAACAAAATTAATTAATTTCAAAGCAGATAGCCCAGGGCTCCACACATTGTATATAAAGCCTGAAAAATAACAATAGAGATGGAAAAGTAACTCAGCCTAGGACACCGTCTTCTTTAATCTATTTTTTTTTTATAAATATATATTAATACCTCATTTTAAACTTATTTAATAATTATTTACAGATAAGAAATCCATAATGAAATTATTTCCAAGAAATGTCAACCCAACTAACCACGGTATTTCACATAAAAATCACAGTGACAATTACGCCAAATTATCATATAAAAATAACCTCGGCAAACAAGGAATTAGGGATGACAAATACATGATTTAATAAGTACCAACAATTTCCAATTTAATACATAAGGGCATCTTCGAATTTTAACCGATATAATTTGCACATATAAACCAAGTATGTACTCGTCACTTCGCGTACATGATTTTTAATTATACAATTTCCACATACGACTCAATGCCTATGGGGTAATTTCCCCAACTCAAGGTTAGGCAAGATACTTACCTTTTTGAAGTTATGTTGATATTCGAAAATAGCCTTCTTGCTTGAATTGACCTACGAACAGCTCAAATCTATCCAAATTGATTGTATAACTTCATTACAATTCATCGGAAATAATTCCGGATAATAAAATGTCAACTTAAAATTTTGCATTAACAAGTCAACCCAAAAGTCAACGCAGGGACCGCCTCTCAGAACCCGACAGAATTTTCATGAAATCCAAATACCCATTCCGATACGAATTTAACCATACCAAATTTACCAAATTCCGATAACGAATCGACCTCCAAATCTTAAATTTTTGTTTTTCAAAGATTTTGCAAAAATCTCATTTTCTTCCAATTGATTCACTAATAAAAGATGAAAATAATCATGGAATAATAAAATATAATGAAAACGAGTAGGAAACACTTACCCCAATTCATTTGGTGAAAATCCTCTCAAACATCGCCCAAATTCGAGTTTCCTAGCTCCAAAAATGTTGAAATGAGCTTAAAAAACGAAACTGCTCACTAAAAACCCATTTCCAGTCACTAAAAGTCCATTTTCCGTCACTAAAAGTCCATTTCCCATCATTAAAGGTCTGCACCAGAACCTGCTTGCACCAACAATTTAATATTTCACTAAAAATGCTCGAACTCCATCAAACGAACTTGGAATTTGACGATTCTTGTTCCTATGAGTCACAAATAATAATATAAGCCTAGTCGTTCAATCAAAACTCAATTCAGAGCTCATTTGCTTGATGCAATACTAATTTCACTCGTTAAACAATTAACTCATGTTTCGCGCTAAAAACCTAATCACGACTTGATGAAATTAGACCAAACATTTCAGATCATTTCTATAATTCATTATCAAACTCTCGGAAGTCTCGAAATCGAATTTCGGTCTCTAGAACTAATAATGGACCTTTGGATCATTACGTGCTTATGCTCAAAACACCAAACTCTTCCGAGACAGCATGTAGTATATCAACCATAACTTTTTGTACCAAACTCAAACTGCCAAACGGTTTAATTTATGAAAATTAGATACAAAGGGATACAACTTATATTTTTGTATCATCACCAAATTCCTTATAGATTATGAGATATAAGCTTCCAAAGTCAGTCCTGTGGAGCAGAAATTTCTGCGATGCACACTGCCAGGCAAAACAACTACAGTATCAGGTTTCAGTTAATCGATCATAACTTTCTGTACAAATATCCAACTGATGAATGGTTTACTTTTCTAGAAATTAGACTTAAAGGGCTACAACTTTTATTTTTGGATCATCTCCAAATTCCTTACAAATTACGAGATATAAGCTTCCGAAGTTAGCTCTGTGCAACAGAAATTTCTGCTATGCACACTGTTGTAGCAAAAAACACCACCAATTAAAAATGGCCTAGAAATGGTCCGAAAACACTCTGAAACTCACCCGAGCCTCTCGAGACCCCGTCCGAACATACAACAATTCACAAAACATATTACGGCCTTAGTCGATAACTCAAATCACATCAAATAATGCTAAAAACATGAATCATACCCAATTCAAGCCTAATGAAACTAACAAATTCCAACTTCTACATTCGATACCGAAACCTATCAAATCGAGTCTGATTGACCTCAAATTTTTGCACACAAGTCATAAATGACATAATGGACCTATGAAAATTTTTAGAACTGGATTCCGACCCCGATATCGAAAAGTCAACTCTTCGGTTAAACTTTCTAAAAATCTTCCATTTTTCAACTTTCGCCAAAATGCTCGAATTGTCCTACGGACATTCAAATCCAAATACAAACATACGCCTAAGTCCGAAATCACCATACGAAGCTATTGACATCATCAAAATTCCATTCCGGAGTCATTTTCTCAAAAGTCAAACTCCGATAAACTCTTTTCATTTAAGATTCAAAAATAAGAACTGTTCTTTCAATTAAATTCCGAATCTTTCGAAAACAAAACTCAACCGCACACGTACGTTATAATACATATTATGAAGCAGCTCTGTTCCTTAAACAGTTGAACGGGATGCTGATTCACAAAATGACAAGTCGGGTCATTACAAGTAGCTAATCAAATAAAACCTTGTTCAAAACCTTCGTACAGTGTCGATGATGAAAGAAACATGCAGAAACTCATAACCACTCATCAGATCAACAAGTCATGGAGCTCTCTCACTCGTCCTACTAGAACCAAAGCCAAATTCTTAGCTGACTTCCGATATTATTCTTCCAAACATGCCGTAATCAAATCTGATAGTATCCATTCTAGGTCAATTGACCTTATCTCATGAAACACAACTATTATATTGACATGCCACACCCATACAACCTAAAGTCACAACCGTGCAGTTTGTGCACCAGCAAGCAACAATTCAAATGTACTCAAACATGGAAAATGACTCAAATGAGAGAACCGTCCCACAAGGGCAACAAGTGTCACCACAAATGCAATGCTACGAACCCATCACACATAGTAGAACCAAGACACACAAATCTATCACAAAAGGGTCATATCCTAACATAACCCAGATGCAATGCATGACCCCATCCAAACACTGGTCCATATGAAATACCTCAAGCCACAATGCTTAAAATCAACAACCACAATGCAATTTGACATCAACTGCACGAAGTGCATGACCATAACCATAACCATGGAGAAGTAAATAACACAATATACCACAACCCGGAAAGACCATAACTAACACGCAATCAACCATTCCACACCCCAATCACCATCTCGCTCGAATTCCGCTATAAGGCCCAAAGAGAACTGCACCATGTGTGCGTATAACCAACGAATCACAACCCCTCGTAGCATGCAAGAGTAACACATAGAACATATTGGATACGAATAAAATCAATTCTAACTATATGGCACATCCCTCGACAATATCACTACGGAGTCAACAAATCCGACCCAGTGTAAATTACCCATCCTTATTGGGCCTACCAATGGCCCCCCAAATCAACTACGGTCATCCCCGAATAGACAAATAGACCTCCAAAAGTCCACAACAACCTAACCATAACACGTAGCACCATCTGTCTAACTTTGGCCACATCTTCACAGTCCGTAACCCCGAAACAATATGCTTATTTGAACTCCCAGTCTCCAAATCTATAGAACACATGAGTCACCATAGTAGATCCCAACTCCACCACTCGAATGACTAACACATATCTCATACACAATCATCCCATGAGAAATACTTCTATTATTCCCTCACGTCACATGGCAAAAATCTGAATATAAGTTGTCGATCAACCAGGCGAGTACCGCAATACCAATGAAGCATTCAAAGTCAAAACACAATGCGCCTTCTGAAATACGCACCATTCTCAGGCAATACCAAGTAGTTATAACATTCATCTAAACATCAAAAACCATCCATGCCGTCCAAAATTCAGGACCTTCCCTCTAAAACTGAACCGCCACCTTGTAAATGCAAATCTCACTTCCACAGGACGCACCGCATCTATCATGCCATCATGTGAAAACCACGAGAATCTCATTATCAACTCTGAGTCACAAGCAAAATACATACCCGATCAGTCAGAAAACTTTCGTTTGATCCCATCTAGAAGAAAATCACAATATGCAACATGGTACTCATGCCGGTAGGAAATATCCATCTCAAACCATGGTGGAACCACCGAGAACTCTTCGAAACCTATTTGCATATAACCAAGCCATCAGAACTGAATCTCTCTAACTCCACCAAGCCACGCAGGTTGCCAAACCCAAGAGTATTGCCACAAAACACATGTGGAGACTCACCACATCATAAGTACACTAAGGACCGATCATATCCATTATCATGCTAATCCAACCTACTACCAAGCTGTCCTATTTCTCTAAGTTTCTTCCGAATTACCCTCAAGTTGACACTTCTCCTTGCGAGAACACCACGATCCTTACCCAAAGCTCACCACAAGAGATCCTAGCATAAAATCACACCACACTAAGGCCCATAAGCCACCGTATTCCCTCTTAAGCACCCCAAAAGTACCACATTCGAGACACCCACTCTGAAGAGACCTTCTGTGAATCTAATGTCGTTTTCTTCACCCCCTTGATACTGAAATGTAGAATCCATAATGATATATAAATACCGTGAGTCTCGACACCATCTAATATAAATCTCAGATTCTGGCCATATACAAATCTAAAAAATTCTAAATTGCTACATATAAATCTTGAATCCATTAGAACCTTCTCGAGAGTCATCTACTCTACTCAAATCTCAATTGCACCGCCCAAGCAGATCAAACAACTTGTTCCCCATTAGCACAACAACACCCAAGAAAGTAACCCTGTCTTAACACAAAGGAGTAAATTCCTACTCTATGTGCACTACATCCATCACAAATAACAACTCAAATCATCCCACGATTTCCATATACCCATAAAGTGTAATATAACTCATATCCAAAAATTCCCATACTCGAGTCATCCTTGATCTCAACCTCTGTAAGATAGAACTGATCCATAAGTATGCCTCAGACCAAAACTAATATTTAACACATAACCATGCAATCAAATCATCAATAGAAGGCTCCTACTTGGCTCAAAGCCAACGATCAAAACATTCGATAACTCACAATACCCATAACTATTACTGCCATAATACCGCAGTGAGATTTAACTAAATTCTTCACAAGCTCATGCAACACCAACCATAAAATACCTCAAATAATCCGCTAAGCTCGCATTCATCCCCGTGACAATCAGGTCAACCTCCTCAAGCGATCCAAACCAAATTACAACACATATAACTCATTTGTAGCAAGGAACTCTCCACACAACCATCATAAGGGTCACACATCCATAGATTACCTCACAAGTGATAACCCACATGCTTAGCCTCAAACTGACATCTCTCTATACCCTTTCACAGCCACAACTACTACACAATCACTTAATTTTCCTGAGTCTGAACTCATCAACAAGACATAAAAATCTACTTCATTCCACAAATGAAATAACATGAAAGAATCTCTCAAAAACCTTCATAACTCAAGACCGTATGACACATCCACAGAAATCGAGCATCCTATAGTCCTTTTCAATCTTCATTCAAATTCTTCCCGTCACATTCATCCATCTAAACACATCCCACAGTCACATCATACTCATCATATAGGCATCCAACCACTCACCGAGCCACCAGTCCCACTCATAGGGACACCACTAGATATAAAAGTCCAAAAGCACATGCTCAAACAACTGAAACTACCGAGCCTAAGCTATGGTCCAAACTAGGCCTCAAGTTCTCTAGACTAGCCCATCACCAAAATACAGAAAACACATCTCGCACCTTATCCATGGAATCCATAAGTCATCGATGTACAACTGATACCGAGCGCTTTGTATCACTAGTCCTTGGGAAGTTGTATAAGAGTTCAATCATTTCATAATTAACTCAATAAATCTCATTTGGAGTTGGATTATGATTAAACTGGCTTACCTAACGGGTTGGGTTAGGTACCATCATGACTAGTCGGATTTTGGGTCGTGACAAATTGGTATCGGAGCTCTAGGTTCATAGGTTCTACGAGTCATGAGCAAGTATCTAGTAGAGTCTTGCGGATCGGTATGATACCGTCCATACCTATCTCCTTGATACGATACTTTCTTTTAAGTGAAATATTCTTTTTGTAAGTGTTGGAAAAATATGATTTTCTAATTAGTAGTATACTATTTTTTTGGATACGTTTTTAGCTAAATACATGATATGAGGAAGTTTATAAATAATATTTTTTTATTATAAGAATAAAAGTTATTTTCTCATAAGAAAGTTATCTTTTTACCGTTTTAAGAATTAATAGTACGAAAAATTTGAATTCTTGATATTAAAGTGAAAAAACTAAAATCTATGTGTTTTTATCAATAACTTCATCCTTATGAAGTATTAGTATATGTCTTAATTTTATAAGATACCTATGATTTACTATTAATAACTAGGACTTTAAAATTTGGATAATGAAGTAAAGATAATTTAATGTACATGAAATATTAAAATATAGAGATAAGTATGTGATATATATGTTTTGTATTAGTAGGCAATATTTCTCACAAATATAGGACTCCCATCGCCAATACATGGCCAGGTGGAAGCCAAGCATTAAATGTCCATTTGCTTTCATTTCGATAAATGTTACTTATAAATATTACACTTCATTTTGTGTGGAGAATGAAACAATAACATTCAGCAACACTTTTAGTTAATGATTCATTCTTTCATCTGGGGAATTGATGCCTAACACCGTGAGGATAAGTTATTTTGGAATAAGAAAATGTTGGTAGTAATCATGGTTCTCACTTTGAGGATAATTCTTTTGAAGGCGATCCAAGTTTGATTCTTCATCTACGAGCTCGTATGAGCAATTAAGGTATGTTAAGGCTATCCCTTCTTTCTTTTTGGCATGATCCATATGATACAACGAAACGAGCAAACACACAACTTTCACAAATGACTCTATTCATAGAAGTACTAGGGGTGCCTATGTTCTTGATTCCCCATGTGTCCTATTATTATATCGTCTGTTTATGGGTCTCAGAAAATACGTAAGTTGATAAAATTTATTTCATGATATTAACTGAAAGCATATTGATCTTATTACTTTCCGAGAGATCTTATAGACTTATTTCATTATGCATTACATTCATTTATACATGTACATTGACCCATGACTAGATGTCGTTATATACCCATATATTATATGTATATGGGGTATGGGGAAATGTTATGATGTTATATACGCACCACCACCTGATCAGTTGGTATACGCTGATGATTTCGCCCATAGAGGTTGAGATGATATGATGGGATACCTTTAGAGGCTTGATGATGTTATGTACGCATATACCTATGCATTATATGATATTTTTACACATATACATGACATTATAAATGTTTCATGTCCACAGAGCTATTCAGACTTACAGGTTGAGTCCTTTACTCCATATTTTTTTCACGTCTTTTATATACTGATTTTCATGCCTTACATACTCGTTACATTATTCGTACTGACGTCCTTTTTGTTGTGGATGTTGCATTCATGCCTGCAGGTGTAGGTAATCAGTTTGGCGAGTCCTTATAGTATACGAGGTTAGCATTCAACGAAGGATCGGTAAGACTCCACTTCATTCGAAGTGCAGCCGGGTTTATAAGTCATCTTGTTAGATTTTTGCTACAAACTTATGGGTAGGCTGGGGCCCTGTCCCATTTGATGTCAAATACTCTTAAAGGCTTTGTAGACATAGGTTCATTATATACAACATATCAGAGGCCTTGACGGCCCGTGTGTATTCATATTGTATGTACGATGGATCGCTGATACAACATTTACCCACCTACATTTATGCATTACGAGTTATGGCCATGTTGGCCCATGATGGTTACATATAGAATGCGTTTAGCCAACCCGACCTATGTATTTCTAGTTTTGGTCAAACGATCATGGGTTATAGAGTGGTTCGCTTGGGCTAGTAAGATACCGAGTGCCAGCCACGCCACCCCCAGGTTTGGGGCATGACATGATAGACCCTGGAGTTGTATGTTTCCACCTTCTTGTCATTAGTCTCAATCTTTTTCTCACACAACTCTACTCGTTTTGTCAACTCTTCGAGTATCTTCATCACCTCGAGATTTACCTCAGGCTCAGCTTCACTCGGTCTCTCGATAATCTGCTCATCTCTTCGAGTTATTTTATGGGATCGTTCGGGCTCGACCCTGTTGGGGGCGTGGCTTTGATTCTGCAGCTACGCTATTGCCATCTGTTGAGCCTACAACATTTCAAAGATTAGCCGTAGACTTACCCCATCACCTTTGCCTTCGAGCGCTTCCCGAGCTGTTGGTCGGGGTCCCTCGCGAACACTGTTTTCGAGATCAGTTGGCAAATTGACTTTGATGGCCACCTGCGAGTTAGCATCGACCGAATTGACAATTGGGACACCGCTGGGATCAGCAGGAGACACCTCATTACTGGGAACTAAATTATTATTTTTGCCGTGATGGCTAGAGTCAGCTTCAACATGTAAGTGAGCAGATTGAGAGCTGTTTGACATTTTTGGGATGACTTGAAATTAAGACTTCAAAGAACAAGTGTAAAATATGGTGTGTTATGGAGATTCGTATCAAATCGCCACTATTATTCTTGTCCCCTTGGTGGGCGCCAAACTGTTTATCTTAAAATTGGGTAATAATTAAATTTGTATATGGTTTTAAGGATATATGATTTAATCCAACACGAACAATTAAGAATATCAAATAAATGAGTTAGAAATGAAATAAACGTTCATACCAGTTGCAATATTATGGCCAAGCCTGAATTTAGACCGACTAATTACCTTGTCCTCGGTTGGACCCTCGATTCAAGCCCAGTCGTGAATGAAGAACAAAACAAATGAGCAAAACTTTAACAATAGTCCCTTTTATATATTAGGAGAGTTTTAGTTCTAATAGAAGTCTATAATAGGTAAAAATCTTCCTTTCCCGATAATTGTTGATCCGCAGTCGACATAAAGCGAGATTCGCGCTTTGGTTGAGGGCGAGTATCATGACCCTCTATCCACCATGCACAATCGTTCATCGTGTCTCCCGAGGTCTATAACTTATACTTGGACCGAGGTGTGTTGCTTTACCACATCCGATGACGGATACATAGTTTTCTCCCCATGGGCCTCGATATGAAGGGTCTCAGACTTCGATTACAACCTCGTGGATATGTGTTCTCCCTTCGTTTCCCCATCGAAAAATCGGGGTAGACTCTTACCCCCGACTTTACTCGTACACAGAGATTACTAATCCCACAATAAAATAACAAATTAATAAAGATCCAAAGTTCTTCTCTCAAAGTCTTTTTAGAAAATCAAGGTTAAAATTAGAACAAAAGCTTATCCAAATTTATGTAATGTAAATCCAAATATTTTTTTTGTTGTACAGTCAAACCTCTCTATAACAACCTTGTTTGTTTCGACATTCTTTGACTTTTATAGCAATTAATTGTTATACACCTATAACTATATTTGACGTTTATATATGATTTAATTGTTATAGATAAAAATTATCCAATTGTCCATGAAAAGCTTAAACTATAGTAGTATGTTCAAATCTAAAACTTTATATAAGATGGAATTTTTATGCAATAATAACTATGCTGCAATCCCAAATAAGATGGAGATGAGAAACTTTCATCCATTGGAATGAAAATATTTATGCACATCCTTTAATGAAATAAAAATTTAATTATAAAAGCATGTACTAACGTTATATTGTTTTTAATTATAAGTGGTGTACTAAAGTTTTAAAATATTTTGTCAAAATCTCTAGACCTGTTATCGATAGCCTTAAAGATTTTATTTTTATAAAGATTGCTGTTATAGAGGGGTAATTTTATAAATACCATACTATTATAAAGATGGTTGTTGTTGTTATAGTTAAAAAGTTATTATACAGAGGTAAAATATAACATAAAAAATCGATACAGAATTTGTTTTACTTTTATAGTGAAATGTTGTTATATAAAGTGGTTCTTATAGAGAGGTCTAACTGTATATCGTATATTCTATTTTTGGTTCGATGAATTAAACATCTATTAATAAAAGTATATTTGCAAATGAATCTCGTCATTATTTAATTCCTACACTATATCCCCACATTATACCTAGTATAATTGTTCACAAATTAAATGATGCCTAGTGTGTAATGAACAAGCTGGTTGTTTTGTGTATTTGAGTCCCATTTTTCTATTTGATGCTTCTTGTGTGTTTGGTTGTTGTGTTGTAACTTGCGGGGATGGCTGGTTTGGTTCCGGGGAGGTTTTGGAGTGATTTGGAACACTTAATTCCTTCGTTGGATGCTAAAGTTATAAGAGTTGACCAAAGTTTGAATTTTGTGTAACCGACCTCAGATTAGTGATTTGATGATTCCAATAGGTTGGTATGGTGATTCTGGACTTAGGCTTATGTTCGGATTTGGATTTGGAGGTTCCTAGGGTGTTTTGGCGCTATTCGCCTAAAGTTGGCAACTTGAAGGTTTGGAGAGTTCTTACGTTTGACCGGGGGTTGACTTTGATGATATCGGATTCAAATTTTTAGTTTCGGGAGTTGGAATATTTTCTTTTAGTCATTTGGAACTTGTTTGACAAGTTAGGTTGTAATCCAGATTGGTTAGGCTTGAATCAGACGTCTAGTTTAAAGTTTGATGGTTCTTGAACTTAAGAGAAGTTCAATTTGCATTTTGACCTTTGATTCATTGTTGTGGCGTTATCGTATGTGTTTGGAGGCTTTGGATAGGTGCTTATAGTATTTATGTACTTGTTGGTGTGATTGGACGGGGTCTCGGGTGAGTTTCGGATAACTAAAACATTTTTAGAAGTTATAGATTTTACTTGTGTGAGGTTCTTCTTCGCGATCATGGAGGTTGTATCGCGTTCACAGACGGAATTTTGGTGTTGGGAAGACTTGATCTTTGAATTCGTGATGGGTTGTTGATGAGTGGCCTTTGCGTTCGCGACAAGTGGGTCACGTTTGCGAAGAGATGAGGTAGCTGGGGGCTTGGCTTTCACGTTCGTATGAGAGGGCCCGTATTCGCGTAGGCCAGTAGAGTTTGTGCATTGCATTCACGGGCTAGAGGCTGTATTTGCGAAGGAATAATTTGAGGCAGTGCACTTTTGTGCTTCGCGGATGCGAGGCAACGGCCACATTCGCAAAGTTTATCACTGGGCAGACCTATAAGTGATATAATTTCGAGATTTTACCCATTATCTCATATTTTGAACCCTAGACTTCGAGAGGTGAAGATTTTGGAGAGCAAATTCGCTATTACATTGGAGGTAAGCAATTTTCACTTGGATTTTGGCTTTATATCTTGAATTCCCATGGTTTTCTACACCTAAAACTTGGAATTTTAATGGAAGTTTGGGATTTTTGCCTACAACTTAAGAATGTAAAAATCTTGGGAGTCGACTTGGACTCGGTTTTAGAATTTAATTATATATTTGGACTCGTGGGGTTATGGGTAGTCGGGATCTACCCCTTGATTTGGGTGTTGACCGTATGGGCCCGAGTTGACTTTTGAGAATTTGATTAAATATCGACGTTTTATTGTTTGGGGTTATTTCCTATGGCTTTGTTTGATGTTATTGAGTTCTTTTTAGCTAGATTCGAGTCGGTCAGAGGTGGTTTCTAAAGGAAAGGCGATTTGGAGGGTTGATTTGGCCCGTTTGAGATAAGTATCATGCCTAATCTTGTGTGAGGAAATAACCCTTAGGCTTGGACCTTATTTTTCTAATTGTAATGTATGTGATATGACGCATATGCACGGTGACAAGCGTATATGCAGGTGCTATATATGAAAAAATGACCGAATTGGACTCTAGGCTTCTATTATGCCTTGATTTGATTGTGTGCTTTCTATGATACATGCGTAATTCATTGTATGACTACGCGAGCTTATCCTTTCATGATAGAGATCATATTTTAGGATTATTATTTTTCTAATTAGCCAAGATGGCATTTGTGAATTGTTGCTAAATTGATTTAGCCGTAGTCATGTCTTATATCTTGAGAACACATCCGTACCCTTTTGTCTTCATGTCCTCGTGCACTTTATTGATGTATTATGAGAAAATATCTCTTGATGATAAATTTTTTATCTTGAATTGGTTATGTTTATGGCACATGTGGACATGTTGGGGCGGATATTGTTATTGTGGTGAAATGTGGAGTATAAGGGTGGCATTCTTATTGATGAAATATGGAGTATAAAAGTGAATTCTTGTTGATGAAATGTGCAGTATAAGGGTGGCATTCATATATATGATATGTGGAGCATAAGGGTGGCATTAAGATCTATGATATGTTGAGTATAATGGTGATATTCGTATTGTTGATATGTGAAGTATTAGGGTGGCATTCTTGTTGATGAAATGTGGAGTATAAGGGTAGCATTACTGATTGAGCAAGTGCATTCTTTATGCTTTGTTATGCACTTTACATGATTTCACGTTGATTTTAACATGCTACTCTACGCCTCTATTGTTGACTGATAATTCTTTTGTCAAACATAATTTACCTATGATGAGTTGATAACTCTTGTTTTGTTGTGTTGATGGTACTACATCTCGTTATATTGTTGTTGCCAGTTATTTGTTACATGATTAGTGAGTATCACACGACTTGAATCTCATCACTATTTTATCGAGGTTAGTCTTGAGACTTACTGAGTACATGTTATCCCGCACTCATACTACACTACTGCATATTTTTGTGCAGATCCTGGTGCTGGAGGTAGCGGTCCTCGAGAATGAGCTTTAACTATTCGGGAGGATTCAAGGTACTATTGCATGGATGTCGTAGACCCTTGGAGTCCCTTTCTATTATTTTCATATTGTTGTATTACTTTCAAATAGTATTATACTTATTGAAACTTATTATGTATTCTATTTAGAGCTCATGACTTAGTATTACTTGATTTTGGAAAGTTTGGCTTATGTACCTATGTTGGCTTTGTTGAGACTTTATTTCGCAATTTATGTTAAATTTAGACTTATTATATCTTATTTCGATGTTTTGTATCATCGTGTGATTGGCTACCTAGTATTAGAGGTTAGGTGCCATCATGATCTTTGGTGGCATTTTTAACGTGACAAGTTGGTATCAGAGCTCTAGGTTCATAGGTTCTACAAGTCATGAGCAAGTCTAGTAGATCGTTACGGAGACGTCTATACTTATCTTCGAGAGGCTATCGAGATGTTAGGAAACTTCACTTCATTTCATTCTTTTCGTGCGGATTTGCTTATTCCAAAGTTTGAATCTTTACTCTTTCATTCTCTCACCAATAGTGAGGACACGTTCTGCTCGATCAGTTGAGCAGGCACTAGTGCCCCCTGTTAGAGCCGCGAGAGGCCGGTGCCGAGGTGGAGCACGCGCCACAGCTAGAGCCTATGCTAGAGTAGTAGTGGTTGAGCTACCAGTAGCTCTAATTGAGACGTAGGAGCCTGATCAAGTTGAGTAGGTGGGACCCGCTCGGGCACTTGAGGGGCCTATTTCTACCCTTGGACTTGAGGAGACCTTACCTCATTTTATGAGTATGTTCGAGAGCTTGGCCCAGGCACGGTTGATTCCAGTTACACCAGCTACTTCACAGGCCGGGAGAGGCATTTAGACTCCCGCCGCACGTACACCTGAACATTTTACTCATGTTTATCACACACTGGGTATTATGCCTGTGCAACTAGTAGTTGCAGGTCAGACTGAGGTAGGGCCTGTTGTGTCTATTGAGTAGCAAAAGAGGTTGGAGAGGTTTAAGAGACTTTATCCTCCCAAGTTCAGTGGAGGGGCTTCTAATGGTTCACATGGTTTCGTGGATTAGTGTCATTGTATTTTGCGTACCCTAGGTTTGGTAGAGTCGAACATGGTCGACTTTACTACCTTTCAGTTGATGGGGTTGGCATACAGATGGTCGCAGACTTGTGAGGAGAGTAGGCTAGCTGGCGCAACACCACTTTTATGGCCCTAGTTCTTAAATCTTTTCTTGGGGGAATTTATCCCACAAGCACGCAAGGATGAGTTGCACTGTGAGTTTGAGCATTTGTGCCAGGAGGGTATGATTGTGACCCAATATTCTATGAGATTTATAGAATTATACCGTTATACATCTCTTTTGGTTTCTACTGAGAGGGAGAGAGTCAGTACATATATTGATGGACTCACCTACAGGCTTAGATTTGAGATGGCACGGGAGATGGAGACTGAGATTGCATTTCATTAGGTTGTGGAGATTTCTAGGAGGTTAGAGTGTATCTGTGGGAAGGAGAAAGAGGATAGGGAGGCTAAGAAGCCTCGTGGTTCTGGAGGATTTAGTGGCTTCTACTCTACGGCTAAGGTTCGACATGGTAGAGGTCATTTCAATCGATGAGTTCAGTCCGCACTTCCGATTTCATGTAGTGATCTGACTAGCCATGGGTTTCAGAGCACTGGCACCGGACAATCATCCTTCAGTGCACCTCCAGCCTGAGTTTCTTACAATGGTTATTCCAGTCGTCGAGGGCGGACTTAGTTCTAGAAGCCACGTCCGTAGAGAGGTTGTTTTGACTGTGGTGATACAAGGCATATCATGAGAGATTGTCCCAGACTTTGGACGAGTGTACCTCAGTAGGTTACCCAGGATATGATTCCCGATCTAGATGCTACACCATATGCACAACCGGCTAAAGGTGGAGGACAAGAGAGTAGAGGTCATTCTACAGAGGGAGGCCAGGCTTGTTGTTATACTTTCCCTGGTAGGACTGAGACAGTCGCATCAGATGCAGTCATTACAGGTATTGTTTTGGTCTGTTTTATAGATGCCTCAGTTTTATTTGATCCGAATTCTACTTTTTCGTATGTGTCATCCTACTTTGCTTCATATTTGGATATGTCTCGTGATTCTTTTGCTACTACTATTTATGTGTCTACATCCGTTGGGGATTCTATTGTAGTGGATTGTGTCTATTGTGCTTGTATGATGTCTATTCGGGGCTATGAGACTAGGATTGATCTTTATTGTTAAATATGGTGGACTTTGATGTGATTTTGGGTATGGATTGGTTATCTTCATACAATGCTATTCTTGACTGTAACGTTGGCTATGCCGGGGATGCCGAGCTTGTAATGAAGGGGTTCACTTGGTCACATTCCTAGTAGGGTGGTTTCTTTTATGAAAGCTCAACAAATAGTTGAGAAGGGATGATTGGCGTAGTTGGCCTTTGTTAGGGATGTCAGTACTGATACTCCCATGGTTTATTTAGTCCTCGCTATGAGAGAGTTTCCAGATGTGTTCCCTAAAGATCTATCGGGCATGCCACCCGATAGAGATATTGATTTTGGTATTGATTTGGCACCGGTCACTCATCCCATATCTATTCCACCATATCACATGGCTCTAGTAGAGTTGAAGGATTTAAAGGAATATTTGCAGGAATTGTTAGATAAAGGTTTCATTAGTCCGAGTGTTTCACATTGCGGTGCACCAATACTATTTGTGAAGAAGAAAGATGGTTCCATGGGATTTTGCATTGACTACAGGCAATTGAACAAGGTTATCATCAATAATAAGTACCCACTGTTGCGCATAGATGATTTATTTGATTAGCTTCAGGGTGCTAGGGTTTTCTCCAAGATGGACTTGAAATCAGGTACCATCAGTTGAAGATGAGGGCTTTAGACATTCCTAAGGCAACTTTCAGGACTCGTTATGTGCACTATGAGTTTTTGGTAATGTCTTTTGGCTTGACTAATGCCCCAACAACATTCATGCATTCGATGAACAATGTGTTCCAACCTTATTTGGACTCTTTTGTCATTATGTTCATGTCACGCCCCAAATTTTGGAAGGCGAGACCGGTACTGAGTGCCTTACTTGATAGAGCGTACCAACTGAAATTTGTGTTATCTAAACATATATGACTGCTTAGGCCAACAAGGCCAACTGAACACCATTCCGAAATATCTTTGTCACGACCCAAATCGGAGGGCCGCGACTGGCACCCGGTGCCCTACTCGATCGAGCACCAATGTTCATTTCATCTTTTTCAATCATTATACTCAACATAAGCCGATAAGGTCGTACTAATAATCATTCTTTAACAAGCATAACTCTAGACATGATAAACAACCCACTAAGGAGTATACATATATATATGGGCCAACAAGGATACCATTATAGATCAACGACATCATATGCGTACTATACACATGACATTATCTTCAAAGACTCTAACATGGGACATCATACTCGTATAGGGGTCGGGACAGGGCCCCCGACGTACCCAACATACAAAATGACATATACATATGTACACTGACTCGGTAAGACATCGGATAAAAGTGGAGCTCACCAACCCAAGATGATATCCAAGGATAGCCTACTATGAGGGGTTCTCTATCCATCTACATGCACCTGCGTGGCATGAAACCCAGCGTCCCCAGAAAAAGGGATGTTAGTACGAATAACGTACCGAGTATGAAAGGTAGATAACAACATAAGGAAATACATCAATGTAATAGAGGAATAAGAAACTCAAAATTGGCTCTGTATTGCCACTTTGGGCCATGATATGTGATCACGCCCAACTCTAGTCCTAAAAAGGATAAGCGGTCGCTACAAATATAATTCGGTCTAAAAGTCCACAGTCGAATCCCACAGAGAACTAAGGCTTAGCTATAGCTTTTTTATATCACTAAGAAGACAAGTTTGAACAATTTTCTAAATCATAAAGATTGAGATTTATATTTCTAACGAATTAATTAGCAAATACTAGAAAGCGTAAAACTATCAACTAACGAGACAAAGGGCTGGAGACTAAATTAAGGAGGTCTAGAGTTATGATTCCCCTAATTGTCGGAATCCTTCAAGCTATGTTCCCAATAATTTTGTCGATGTATTCTCTACTGATCGTGAGCACTTTAGGTGCCGTAATTGACTCTCAAGCAACTACAATAATTTACTAGACATATTCTCTTGAACTACGCTAGTTGGCTTCATCGAACCGCTCACTATGACCATGTCAAGGCTTTGTTATTTCTAAACCTACCTTTAAACCCACTGTATTGATTTCTCACATACGTTAGGAGTGACGTTGTTCAACAACCACCTAAATATGTATCCTTTCTCAAGCAACACATAATAAATAGGCACAGTCGATCGATGGCCATTCAATCAACTGAAATAAACACGTAGTTGAATAAATAGATAAATTCAAAGGCTAAATTATATTAAAACATAACAAGAATTCATCCTACAAAAGGTTCCATCAAAACCCTAGATAACAAATTAGCTATTTATAATAGTATGTATAACTACAATACTAGAATTCATAACCAATAATGAAAATAGGAAGAAGGAAATGAAAAACTCGTAGAAGAATTCTCCGCCTTGCCCCTAGTGTGTTCTTGCCTCCTTAGGTCGAATCCCCAGTCTCCTTAGCCTCCTTAGGTCTAAGTTATGTCAAAAGTATGTCCAAAAGCATGTCAAAGGTCCTCAAAATACCGTTTTCCATGTATATATACCAAATAGGGTCGGGCCCAAACAATTATACCTTCTCCTATGCGAAAAAGGACACTTTTCCAGGTCACGACGTCTGCGGCCGCGGATTCAACCGCGGATTTTACCTAGTGTTTTGCCTTACATCCGCGGCCAGATCCGCGGCCGTTGATTCAACCAAATGTTTTACCCTGTTCTGTTTGGAATTTGGAAACATGTAAAACATGAAAGTTGTAGCCCTTTAAATTAGCTTTCCAACCATATATTGTGGAGCTCAAGTGGAGTTTTGAGCTAAAGGTTATGTGCATCGTACTAGACAGTGCGCAATATGCCTACTCGATTCTTCGTTCGTTCTTAACTATCAAATTTGATCCCCGAACACGATCCCGACTTAATTCCTTAGGTTTTTACTCAGATTTTAAAGCTCCAAATCACTTGAATTCATTTTATAATATCTACATAGTTCGGAATCACTCCTACAAGGCATAAAACGCACAATTAATACAAAACACTAGCGATTAAAGCTCAAGCTCAATTTTAGTGAAGTAAATTAGAGTATAATAAGCGACTAAAATACGTAATTATAGCATATCATCAATATGCATGAATACAGTATATACGCGCATATAGCGCTATCATCATATAATATATATACTCGCATATAGCGCCATCAAACCTCTGTGGGCATCATCATCATAATATCCACCTGATCAGGGGTGCATCTATAGTGTTGTCGTACCATATATATGCGTATATAACGCCATCAAGCCACTATGGGCATCAATATTATAATATCTGTATATATATGAATGTGAAAGAGCCATAAAGAGACATCATGAACTTATCAGAGTGACATAAGATCGTTGAACCTCCGATTAATGTTATGGACATCCTTACCATCAATATAAACCTCAATAGGATTCAAGAAACATATATATATATATATATATATATATATATATATATATATATATATATTCTAGAATAAAAAAGGGCAGCCCGGTGCACTAAGCTCCCGCTATGCGCGGGGTCTAGGGAAGGGTCAGACCACAAGGGTCTATTGTACACAACCTTACCCTATATTTTTGCAAAAGGCTGTTTCCCCGACTCGAACCCGTGACCTCCTGGTCACATGGTAGTAACTTTACCAATTACACCAAGGCTCCCCTTTATTATAATAAAAGAAACAACATGGACAGTCTTAGTTGCTAGGAGTCGATCCGTTATGAAATAGCGCATCGTTTACGTTCGTTTCACTTTAGATCATGCCAAAAGAAAGAAGGATATGCCTTAACATATCTTTGTTGATAACGACTCAATATACACTGCCCGCAGTACTTCGATCTACATCAAGGTATTAGAACTATGGTTAATACCATGGAAGAACTCAAAGTATATTTCTAAGGTAGTAGCTCTCTTACGGAGAATTGGGCAGCACTTCCTCGATATTTACTCAGTTTCCCGAATTCAAAATAGCACCAAACAACAACATCAAAAATATCAACAACCAATCCTATCCATTCAGCACCTCAACACCGTAAGAACAATTCTAACAATTCAAACAATAGCACAACGAGCGACAAGCTCGGTTCGTGATTAAAAAAACTATAGTTTTAAACCCCTTCTTCATTTCAGAATTTATCAACAACATTAACCGCAATATATTCAATTATCCCCACTAAGTTTCGACCTCAAAACAATTTTAAAATGACCCCATAACAGTCCTACAAATTTAGCAACTTAAAACTGATTTTTCAGATTACTAAAATACGTTTTTGACTTGTCTTTTCTTTCAAATCAAGAAACACAAACAACAGTACATAATTAGGCATCTTCTCATGTTAACCATCTAGGAATTAAACATAAATATAAGTTTACAACTAGCAAATAGTGGCGCAACAACAAATAGCATACTACTCTTTCGAAACTCGCAAGTTTCAGTCTTCATGATCGAGCTACAACTCGTAGAAGCTTAAACAAGGGAAGGAGAATCATACATCACCTTGTTATGTTCACAACTAATCGAAACCTAGGTCCTCTTCACCTGAAAACAACCTCCAACGTAGCTACAAGAAAGAGGAAGAGAAACTAGGAAGCAGTCCGCGAGGGTTTCTTCACCACTAGAATCACTTGTAACCTTTGAAATCGCTTAGGGTTTGATGGGACTTTTGGGTGAGGAGTTACAGGGTTTTTTTCAAATATGTTTTTCTCAGAAAATTATGTTGAAAATATGAGAGAATTAGCCGTATAAAGGGCCCCTTGGCCGCCCTCAATCTGCCCCTTTTTGGGTGTTTTAATTTTGGCCTTTTCTTTAGGCAAGTAGGTGAGACACCTACTTGTTTAATTAGGGTGTGCCATATGTTGCCCTTAATTAATTTAAATACGTGTCTCATCCTCTTTTAATAATCACGACACATGTTAAGTAGCTCAAGCAAGTAGTAGGGGAAGTAAGTTGGTAAAGAAGGCACGCTGGGTAAGCAAGCAGCTCATTTTTATTTGCCCAAAATCTCGTTTCTCATGTTTAAGTGCATTCGTCAACCTCAACTTAATCGTGTATATGTTAAATGAAAATACGGGATGTAATATTCTCCCCCATTAGGAAAATTTGTCCTCGAATGTTAAGTCATACAAAGGGCCTATTGATTTTGCGGCTCTTTATATCACTTTGTCGAAGCTTCCTGTATAATTCCAATATAACACTTACCTGCACATAGTCAAGAAAATATACTATAGGCCGTATAGGGTTAGGTATATCACAATACTAGTCTCATCGATCATAAACCATTTAATTCAACTCATCATCATCTCATATCTCCTACGCCCGAATAGATAGTAATGTCTTAATCCTAATACCTTCGACAGTCTGAAATAAATAAGGGGATCGCTTTCTTTATCATGTTGTTCCCTCACGATACTTATTTCTTGGTTCTCAACCTGTTTGCCCAATATGGTAATCAAGACCCCTTTTTGTTAAGCCTTCCACAACTTTTGGTTTGGTTACTTACCCAGTTCATTGAATTACTTTATGTAATCCTGCACATCGTGGGCTGAGCTTGGCATTCTTATCGAATAGTATAACGTTGTTCATTGGCAAAATTTCAGGGCTACCCTTTCTATTTGAATCATCTCCAAGTTATATCATTGCTTATTTATTTAAAACTTTTGTCCATCCTAAGTTACTTTTAACGTCCTTGTAATCATATTACTTCTTCCACCACCTGGTGCGCTAGATTTGGTCCAAACGGTCTTGTCTTCTTAGTTTTCAACCATCTAGTCGGAGTCCCATAATTATACCCATGTAATGATAATTCTCATTGTATAAAACTTAATAGAGGAGTAACCAACCATCTCCTGCCGATTCTTGCTTCTAAACTCTCGTAAATTTGATCGTATTTTTCGTATCCTGAGTTAGCATATCAGATTCCTGATGTTCCACCTTTTACTTGTTGGTCTAAGCCCTATCATTTTCTTCTTAGTATGATCTTACTAATACGTTGTTTGCACCTCATAGTACATTTCCGTTGAACTTAGATAACTAAACAGTAGAAGTAATAAACCTCGATTATAATTTTATCTCGTAACCCATCTTAGGGCATCACTTGAATCTAGTTCAAAAGGTATGACCCATTCCCGTTACCTTCCTTATCTGTACCATACCAACGTAAGATCGTTATATTGCCATTTCTCCACTTTGACCACAATAAAGATTCCGCACAATGGCACTCTCGTTCTTGGGTTCACCAACTTAATCTGAATATCAATATCAATTAATCGCTAAGAACCCCGCGATATCCTTTCTTTATGTCATTGGTATGCATAAAGCTTCACATAAAAACAATTCATCATTAAATGTATACTAAATTGCAGATTCACGTTCCAACAATTTACTACCCTCATTAGGGGGACGTTATGTCTTAAAATCTTATATCGTCGCTTATCCTTTCTTTACCTTTAATCAATCTTACTTGGCCCCCTCGTGGCAATCTCGTAGCATATATGTTTAAGTTTTACCCGTCATAGTGCCTTATTAGTCACATTCTTCGCCTTCATTCTACAATTGTGCATCGCGTTGGCCCATCGATTACTCGCAATTTCATGTAACACTTAACTTCTCAAGACACCCTTGTTCATCATATCCATAATAGTTAATGGCGCATTAGTTAGCCCGCGACACATTACTAGAAACTTGAACTTCCCATACCACGACAAACTTCTTACAACACTCCTTTATTTGGTGAAATAGGGTATTGATATCGTAGTCTTTCGGCAACTCAACCCATCTTCCTTACCGTAGCCTCAACTTCTTCTATATAGAGGCATGGTTCCCTTCTTAATCTATAGGTAATATTGTCTTATCTTTCCGTTGATACCTAGTTGTTGTTTTCCCCAAAATTTGAAGTAAGACAGCTTTTTTCGGTGTTTCCATAATTATCCAGAACGTACTCTGTCATTTGTCGTGCCACATTAATATGCGACTTAAGTCAGTCGACGTTCAAAACATTTCAAAATATCGCACGTCCTGATTGCTCCTTTAGGGTGTTTCAACATCATATCTTGTTTGCATCCTCAGGTTATATCAATAAGTTTATCTCCTGATCCAGAAACATCTACTCACAAGCATACACTTAATCATTTCCTAGGTCTATTCCATTATAGGAGCTGTAATGGAAGGAACCCTTTTCATGGAGGGTTCCACTGGCAACTTTCAAACTTGTCAAGTCCGTAGGTTTCGGCCAACTCTTTACAGCCTTTGCTTAAATACTCCCACTAAATGCTATCTAATCGAGAAAACACTTATCTTCTTAAATCTGAACCTACAATGTTCATATCATCATCCGTAGGCACTTTACTTATTTCTTCTTTGAAGGGGGATACACCGGCATATCATCTATAGTCACCGTTGTGAGTGCGTCTTCCCTCCGACACTTCCATAATAATTATCCACGTCTTACCAATCCTAAAAATCGTTATTAATCATCCTCTTGTTATCTGAAAATCCTTCTTCATTACGTAGCCCTTTTAATTCTTTCTATTTCTGTTTGAGTTTACACACGAGTCCTCATGCGTGTCCCACTTACCATAATGAGTTAGGTAACCGATAAGCGATCCTTCCTCGAAAACAATGTTCGTCCTTTCAGAAAGATATCCGAAGTTCTCCCCTTACCCAATAGTAGGGGGAATGTATGAACATTTCTTAGCAGTCGTATTTTTCTTTCCTTTGATTAGTTGTTTCATCTTTAGATGTAGCGAAATTACTTCTTTCTCCTTATAGGCTTAACTTGCCCAGAATCTGAAGTCCACAAACTCTTCTTCTCGGGACTTTTACTTTCAGTTCTACCTCAATTTATTAACCCCAAATTAAGTCACACACTAGGCGATTAACTAATACAGGAACAACTGTTTCATTCCTACATGACTTATTCTCTCCATTTGTAATTTCGAGTTAAGCCATATGTGCTTCTAATAATCTATTACCCATCTTTATCACACATTACTATTTCTCTCCGTGTCATTCCACGCTCTTTATAACTTTTGCCTATACAATCGCACAACAACTTTGTAGATAATAACCAATCGTATTCTTGTCGCTTTATAACTCATCGAGTGACGCATGCCATCTTTTAGCCCTTTCTCAGGGCATCTCCAACCTTTACCTCCATTTTGGGGACAACTTACTCCAACCATTCCCCCATTTTCTCCAAAAGAGAATATTTTTTTTATATTCTTCTCTCTTATATATTATATTATTATCTTTCATTTTAATTTTTTTTTAAAATTCCATTAAACAAATTCCATCTTTTATTTAAATTAATTTGTAATTTCCATTAAAACAATTCCATAAAATTTTAAATAATATAATTTATAAGAAATTAATATAGATTAACTAATAATTCAAATAAAAGTGAAATCATTGTGATACAAGATTAATTAAATACATATTACATAATTTGTAAGCAATTTTTTTAATTTTTTTTAATATTGCAGCTTACACAAGCAAAAGCTTTACTTATGCAAGATCCAAACGACATACCTCCCTACTAAGTTATTATGCTATTTACCGTAGTTTCAATTTTTATGTATTTTAATTTAATTTATTTTCAGTTTTCATGTATTTCCAATTTTAATGTATTTTTATTTAATGTATTTTCAATTTTCACTTTTCAATTTTAGCAACATCTAATATTTTGTATTTGCACCTTTCAATTTTAGTAATATCTAATATTTTATATTTGCACCATTCATTTTTTGAGATGATTATATATTTTTTGTACAATTATAACTTATAATAAAATTAAATTATAATTTTACATAAAAATAATAAATGCACGAAAATTAATTTATCAAAACTATACGCCAAAGTTAAGATATAAAATTAATATTATAAAGATATTACATAAACATAATTAGGTATATATAAAGAGATAAATTAAAAGAGTTAAATAGTAAAATAATAATAAAATATGCATGAATAGTAATGGGGGAGATGAATAGTGTACCCCCATATTTGGAAAAACACTATTCATCCCCCATTTTGGGGGAAAAAATGGGGGAGGGTTGGAGCTTCATTATGGCAAAAATTGCCCCCATTATGGGGAAATGGGGGAGGGTTGGAGATGGACTTACGGTATTTATTCTTGTTAGGCTCAGAAGTGATATAATTACCTTCGTAAGGACCCACAACCTCATATCGTATTATCATGGATATGGAATATCATAACCCTTATAATCTATACTCTTTTCTCATCCCATCATTTGTACTTCACCTCTAGCTTATAAACCGTTCGCATCTTACCGAATGCTCCTAGAATTCGTTACTTATAACTGCATAGGTGAACTTAACCGTCCGATTAAAATATATACGTATCCTTACCATGACCCTTCTTATAAATAAACATGGTTTCTATCTAAACATACCGTTACCATATTAATCTTACCAATCTGTCATAATATAAACACAATCTTAACTATCGTTCAACGAGAAATTCCATCTAAGTCTCTCCTCTTCACATTACTCTTTTTCCTTTAATGAATATCTTTTATCTCTACCGACAATACTTTAAGAGTTATCATTACAACATAACATATAATATATCAACATCACACTCGTAGGTTTGTAGATATTTTATCAAAACAGTAAGTATACCTACCGTTATTGTCCACTCCCTCGTTATACCAACAGCTGGAGCTCTCCCTATGCCCCTATCCTGAATCCTTTGGTCTAGCCTAGTACATCTACGAACCTGGTGCCACTGACTTCCGCACCAGAAGCAACTCCCATCACTCCTATGACAAGGCTCAATATGTGCTTATCCGCACTGACTACAACCTGGCCTCACTTGACCTACATCATCCTGGTACTAGGATCCCGATACATATGAACCTTGTCATGGCCCTACCCGGGAGCACAGATCTAGCACAAACCGCTCTAGTATAGGCTGGAAAAGTTGTGTAGCCTTTTGCCCCTCCACCTGTCGCCTGTTGCCGCTCAGGGATCCTATGAAAGTACCCACTATCCTAACCCTCTTGGTCTGACCACTATCCTTGTCTATGTCATGATGTACAGTGATGACGTCCAAATCCACTACTAAAAAGTAAATGGACATAGTCGCATGTAATATAATTTACCCAACTATGAGTTGGGGTCGAATCCTGTAGAAAATAATATGTAGGTGATTAGGCGTGTCAGAGAATTATCACTTATTATGCTAAGCCAAACACTTAAAAGGTGATTGTGAAAATATTTATGTCTAAATGCAAAAATATAAACTAACCTAGAAAGCAAGTAAAATGATCAATGGCTACAAGCAAGGATGCAATGGGAATTACACTCAAGTAACGATCCAATGTATTTCACGATTTTACAAATATGAGCGAGTTTATGTTAATTAGCCTCGGGTAATAATTCCATATTAGCTAGACATCCTAATTGAATTATTCCTAAAATAATTAAGAGATTAAGCACACCTGAATATGGCTACAAGTAGTTCAATCCTATCCTTAGGTAGAATCTATAAAGTGAGGGTTAACACCTCAAGTTCTTGTTAATTAATCTTTCCCAACCCCAAATTGTCTTTTCCAAAATTAATTCGAAGTGAATGGGCGAGTCTTAGGGTTAGATAATCCCTTTGGAAACATTAAAGAACACGAATAATTAAAGAAACAATAACTCACTTCATAATAAACAAAAATCGTTCAATACGTAAGCACAACAAGATATTTAATCCACACTTTAAATATGAATATTCCCATAAACAAGATTCGAGTGTTGAAAAAAATACTACACAATTAGATATACAATACAAAGCAAGGAAATGAAGAAATGAATATAAATGGGTAAGAAATTCTCTACCAAAAGCTTCAAATCTTCAAGACCCAAGTGTGTGTGCAAGAACCCTAGCTCCAAAACTTGTCTTCTCTAGTCAAGAGACTCCAAAACAATTCAAAGATAGGTCAAAGATATGCCCAAGATTTGCCAAAGATATTTTACAAATGAGTTAGGTCGCGTATTAAATGGCTTGGGGATCAAAAAATGAAATTCCATTTCTGCCCAGAATATGCCCAGAAAATGTGCTATGCTATCGCACATATAAAATTGCGATCACGGCAAACAACTTCTGCCAAGCTACGCGATCGCCTAGCAATAGTCACGTCTGCGTAGCATAGTTGACCAGCCATTGACCAGGCTTTCTTCTTCGCGTTCGCACAGCTTCAACCACGTTCTCATAGCTTCATTATCCCAGACTTCTGCGATCACATGTAACTCTCCGCGATCGCACAGAGCAATATCTGGCAACAATCCATTTTTTCCAATTTAATACATTTTGACTTGTTTTCTTCCGTATCTTCTCCAAATCATATGATACCTGAAATATGCCAATAAACATCAATAAATGCCTTAGTTTCTCAACAAAATCATGCAAAAGTCTAAGTATTAAGAAAAGGTAAGATGTTAAAATACCAACTTATCATGCAGATACTGGTGAGTCCTGATTAACTGACTCCCAAGATTGGGGGCTTCTCAATCCCTCGGAATACCCCACATCCCCCAGTGCTCTATCATGGTACATGGTCCGGGAATCAACCAATTGTGTCAGAATATGCACTGCCTTTCTTACCTCCTATTCAAGTAGGGTCATAGGTGGAACTGGTGATATTGGAGCTCTTCCTAGCTCCTCTAATACCATCGAGGTTGGAGACACCCATAGCGATGACTCATCTCAAATCTCAGACAGATTTGTCTTGATAGAGGGCATAATCTCATATGGGTCCTCCTCCATAGAGTAAACCACTTCCATTCCTGTTATCCTCTTAGCCCTCAGATCATCTGCACTCTTTCTAGAGGAAGTTATCTCCCAACTATAAAACAAACAAAGGTTAGGGTTAAGAATTTCATTCATTATGACTCAGTTCTATCGCAAGATCTAGAACATGAAAGGAAGGTAACCATCCTAAATGCCATGTTGCCTCCAAATTATAAGTGTGGCGTGCAACACACCCATAGGTCAGACTCTACTAGACACAGATTTGTTGACTCCCTAGGATAGACCTACCATAGTACTAAGTTTGTCATGACCCAAATCGGAGGGCCGCGACTGGCACCCGATGCCCTACTCAACGAGAGCCAATGTTCATTTCATCTCTTTCAATCATTAGAATCAACATAAGCCGATAAGGCCATACTAACATTCATTATTTAAGAAGCATAACTCTAGGCATGATAAATATCCCACAAAGGAGTTTAAATATATATATGGGCCAACAAGGCTGCCATGATAGACCAATGACATCATATGTGTACTATAAACATGACATTATCTGCAAAGCCATGGAGCATCATACTCATATAAATGCCGGGACATGGCCAACATATAAAATGACATGTACATATGTACCCTGACTCGGTAAGACTCCGGATAAAAGTGGAGCTCACCAACCCAAGTTGATATCCAAAGATAGCCTACTGCGAGGGGTTATCTATCCATCTACCTATACATGCGTGGCATGAAACACAACCTATACATGCGTGGCATGAAACACAACGTCCCCAGGCAAAAGGGATGTCAATACGAATAAAGTACCGAGTATGTAAAACAAATAACAGCTTAAGGAAAGAAATCAATATAATAGAGGAATAAGAAACTCAACCTTGGCTCTGTATTGCCATTGTGGGCCATGATATACATAAATACAGTATACACACACATATAGCGCCATCATCATTTAATATAAATACGCGCATATAACACCGTCAAGCCTCTATGGGCATCATCATCATCATAATATCCACCCGATCAGGGGTGCATCTATAGCACCACCATCGTGTATATATATATATATATATATATATATATATATATATATATATATATATATATGCATATATAACCACCATCAAGCAATTGTGGACATCAAACTTATAATATATGTATATATATATGAACGTGCAAGAGCCATAAAGAGACATCACAAACTTATCGGAGTGACATAAGGTCGTTGCACCTATGATTAATGTTATGGACATCCATACTATCAATATAAACCTTAATAGGATTCAAGGATCATATATACATGCTTAGAATAACATTATAAGGAAAGAAATGACTTGGACATTCTTAGTTGCTAGGAGTAGATCCATTATGAAATATCGTACCTATCACGCCCCGACCTCGGGGAGCGTGACCAGCGCTCAACCGAGATACCCCACTCAAGCAAGTCTTTACAATACCTTCTACCCAACTTACCCATGAATAAATAGAAGAATACATTTCATTAATTTGACAGTAAGAGGTCATGTGAAAACACTAGTTTATTTCCTTTAGTTACGAGATTAACAAGTCTCCAAAATAAAACCTTGTACAATCATAGTTAAAGTGGAACAGATGATACGATTATTTCATTTTTAGCTTAACTTTCCCCAAAATAGATACAGCCCACACTATGTCTACAGAGCCTCTAACAGGGATAAATGAGTGCTATGACACTGCCGGAAACAAGGACCCGGCTATACCTCAAAACGCTATGCACAAAGGATAAAAGATATAAGACCCCAAAATGAAGTGGGGCTCACCAAATCAGCTGAGGAAAGGGTGTGCTTCTATCACTGATCAATACCACCTGCTATGGAACCCCCCGCATTTATTAAAGATATAGTGCCCCCAGCAAAAGAGACGTTAGTACATATTGAATAGTACTATTATATAAAACTAAACACCCTCTCAATATAACAAGCAACGGTAACGGAGAATAAAAAATGAAATCAATAAGAGACTCAAACAATATCAAGGTGTAAAGTTAGGGGAAAGGTAAATTTCAAATAGGTTTCAGTAATTTAAGTTGGGAGATCTTTAGCACCGATACACCACTGTGTTTTAGCATGGAGTCCGAACTCAACCCGACCGGCTAAGCCGTCTCACCCCGAGACATACACTCACAATACCACCATGTGTGCGGCATGGCGTCCGATCTCAGCCCGATCGGCTAAGCCGTCTCACCACAATGCCGTGTGGGTCGACATCACATCACATTTCGCTAGCAATAATCTCATCCCATTTAAGGGGAAACATCTCAACACTCCAATCTCATCCCATATAAGGGGAAACAGTCTCATCACATTAACACAGGGATTTACCCTCAATCACTCCAACACCGGTACGTGTAGTTTTGGGGTTAGGTTGTTCCGACCTACCATTCCTCGGTGGATAAATGATACTCCCAAGGCATTTATTATTGAAAGTATTTACCACTCAAGTCATATTCCTTTACATGTCATTCATTTCATTAGCATCATTGGCCATAACGTAATATCATTCTTGGCACATTGGCCGTACTTCATAATTCATGCTCACTATTCCACTTTCAAACATTAACACAGATTGTCAACAACAAACATTTCTATTCAAGACTTTAAGCACACATTTGAGTAATTTAGGGTCTTAGGCCCATGTGATTTCTTAGACAATTTGATATGATCACTTTCATTTGGGCTTGACTAGAAGTCACAACATTTTAATACATACTCATACTTTGAACACGCTCCCGAAGAATAACATAACATGATAAGAATATTCCGGAACACATTTTGAACATATTCATATAAATACATCTTTCGACACCAAACTTATTCATAAAAGTCAATTTATAGTGGACGACTCGGGACTTACAAGAACATCGTGGGAATTCAATTCTAAGAGATAAGTTTAGCCAACATACCTTGCCTTGAGATATTTAAATTACTACAATGTTCCGCAAATCTTAGCCACTTCGATCTATTAAGAGATATAGAAATATTGAACACAAATTAGGAAGGAGTTCATAGTTCCAGCTCACTTGAGCATTTTATCAAACACTAGGTGTGCATTAAGGTTTCGAGGCCCTCCTATGGTGGATTCTTTCACCCCACTACCCAAAGTTCACCCAAAAGAGCTCAACAATCTTCCCACTACCCTTGATGGTACATGCATGTAAAATAAACAACTCCCACACCCAAGAATTGATTGGCTCATTACCTATTTTCAATTAAAATCACGAAATTGAGGGCTATGGAGTAGACCCTTACCTCTAGGATGAAGACCTAGTGAATTCTCCTTGCAAATTCTTCAACTTTGAGCTAGAATTGATGGATGATGAGCTTAGGAACTTACTCTCTCACTCTATGTCACTCCCTCTCTCTAGAAATATATGTTTTTCCCTTTTAAAACGATCCTCTAGGCTGTTTTATAAGAATGGGGATGGGTTCAAAAATAATAAAAAATGAAACCCTGATGCAGGTCTGCGGTCTAATATGCGACCACATAACGCTTTTGCGGTCGGCACAACGGGACCATAATGTCCCCCAGAACTGGGCACTTCTGCCCCACTCTGTGACCGGTCTGCAGTTAGCAGACCCATTATGCGATTACATAATGCGCCGCAGAACCTCCCTCCGGAAAAGTTTTGAGCTCGGTGTACGATGGTATATGCGACCCGTACAATGATTATGCGGCCGTAGAATGTACCGCATAATGGTTCGGAAATTTTCCCTAGATTTTTGCCTTACTCTACGGGCCTTACATCCTCCCCCACTTAAGATCATTCATCCTCGAATGAGGGACAAAATCCACCATTAGAAACCCATGTAACTCAGCTGCTATAACACACTATCAGTTCCAACGTTTGACTAACTCCCCAAATTTCCAAACTTTTCTCAGGAGTTTCCCCTATATCTGAGCCTATCCACCTATCATAGAATCCCACAAACCAACCCTAACAACATATACATGAACCAACAATGCAATATGTCATAGAAACAGTAGCAACCATGGCCTTACGAGCAGTTTATCACAAAAAGGGAACACCCTTAGCATCACTGTACAAATGTTACATAATTAATCGAAGGTAAACTCTTAACATTTTCATAGAACACAACTTTATAAATACATGACTATTCGAACAAATGAGGGTATTTGTTTCTTCATTTCTTCCTCGGCCTCCCAGGTGGCCTCTTCGACTTGTTGGTTTTCACGGAGGCAATCTCTTTATTCCTCAACTTTCGAACTTTCCTATCAAGAATGGCAACTCGAATTTCTTCATAAGTCAATTATTCATTAACCACGATAGTCTTAACTGGAATGATAAGCGACGGATCCCCAACCACCTTCTTCAACATGGACACGTAGAACACCGGGTGCACTAAAGACATATCTGGAGGTAGTTCTAGCCTATAAGCCACCTGACCGATCCTTTGAATTATTTTGTACGACCCGACATACCTTGGGCTCAATTTCCCCTTCTTACCAAATCGCATTACCCCCTTTCATGGGGGAAGCCTTCAAGAATACACAATCATCCTCTTGGAACTCCAAATCCCTACGACGTATATCCGAATAGGACTTCTGACGGCTTTGGGTAGTTTTCAGCCGTTTTGTCCCTATCAACTCTACTTCCCCAATCTCGAACCACTTAATAGGAGATCTATATCTCCTACCATATAAAGCCTCGAATGGTGCCATCTGAATGCTAGCATGATAACTGTCGTTGTAGGTAAGCACTATAAGCGGCAAATGATCATCCCAGCTACCACCCTCAAGTCAAGAACACAAGCGTGAAACATATCCTCAAGTGTCTAAATAGTCCGCTCTACCTGCCCGTCATTCTGCGGGTGAAAGGCTGTACTAAGATTCACTTGAGTACCCAAACCTTGCTGAAATATTTTCCAAAAATTAGCCATGAACTATACCCCTCGATCTGAGATAATAGAAACTGGAGTGCCATGCAACCTGACTATTTCCTTGATATACAACAGAGCATACTATTCTGCAGTGTCGGTAGCCTTAACGGGTAAGAAGTTTGCTGATTTCATGAGTCAATCCACAGTCACCCAAATCGAGTCAAACTTGTGAGGAGTGCAAGGTAGTCCTACCACAAAGTCCATATTGATCATCTCCCATTTCCACAACGAAATTTTATGTTCTGTGCCAACCCACCGGGCCTTTGGTACTCGACCTTCACTTGCTGATAATTTGGACATTTTTCCACAAAGTTTGCTACATTCCTCTTTATATCATTCCACCGGTAGACTTCCCTAAGATCATGATACATCTTTGTCGAGCCCGGGTGCACGGAGTACCTAGAAGTGTGAGCCTTGGTCATGATTCTTTCTCGGAGACCATATACATTTGGAACACATAGTCTCCCTTGGCACCTTAGTGTACCATCTTCCATGCCAAGAGAAAAGGCCATGGTATTATGCTTATTAATCCCTTCCTTCAATTGTACCAATAATGGATCGTTGTATTGCTTCTCCTTGGCTTCCACCACAAGCGACGATTCAGCCTAATTTTGCACAATCACCCCTCCTTCACTAGAGTCCGCAAAATGAACTCCCAAACTAGCCACCCGATGAACCTCCTTGGCCAACGACCTTTGATGTGCTTCCAAGTGAGCCAAACTACCCATAGATTTCCGGCTAAGAGCATCCTCCACAACATTCGCCTTCCCCGGATGATATAGGATATCGATGTCGTAATCCTTGAGTAACTCAAGCCACCTTCTCTGCCTCAGATTCAATTCCTTCTATTTCAAAATATATTGAAGACTCTTATGGTCCTTGAATATATCCACATGGATCCCATATACATAATGACACCAAATATTCAAGGCAAATACCACCGCCGCAAGCTCTAAGTCATGTGTTGGATAATTCTTTTTATGATTCTTAAGTTGCCTAGAAGCATAAGCTAAAACCTTGCCATGTTGCATTAATATACACCCTAGTCCGATTCTTGAAGCATCACAATATACCACAAACCCATCCGTGCCCTCAGGTAGGGTCAGCACTGGTGTCGTAGTCAATCTTGATTTCAATTCTTGGAAGCTTCTTTCACAAGCATCTGACCATTGGAACTTAACTGCCTTCTGCGTCAGTTTAGTCAATGGAGAGGCAAGAGTGGAGAACCCCTCCACAAACTTCCTGTAATATCTAGCTAAGCCCGAAAAACTACGAATCACTGTTGGGGTAGTAGGTCTAGGCCAATTCTTCACAGCTGCAATCTTCTGAGGATCAACCTCCATTCCTTCTCTAAAGGTGACATGACCCAAGAACGTGATAGATTCAAGCCAAAATTCATATTTCAAAAACTTCGCACATAACTGGTGCTGATACAGAGTCTGCAAAACTGCCCTGAGATGATCGGCATGGTCCTCTCGACTTCGCGAATATACAAGGATATCGTCAACAAACACTATCACGAATGAGTGAAGAAAAGGCTTGAATACTCGATTCATAAGATCCATGAAAGCTACAGGGGCATTTGTTAGCCCAAAAGACATTACCATAAATTCAAAGTGCCTAGACCGGGTCCTTAAAGCTGTTCTCGGAATATCCTGCTCCCTGATCTTCAATTGGTGATACCTGGATCTTAAACCGATCTTGGAGAAGTACTTAGCACCCTGCAATTGATCAAACAAGTCCTCTATCCTTGGCAGTGGTACTTATTTTTTATTGTAACCTTGTTGAGTTGCCGATAGTCAATACACATTCTTAGCAACCCATACTTCTTTCTCACAAATAGAACCGGTGCGCCCCAAGGCGACACACTCGGCCGGATGAAACCCTTCTTTAGCAAATCTTTCAACTGTTCCTTTAACTCTTTCAATTTTTCTAGTGCCATTCTGTAAGGTTGAATGGATATAGGCTGCGTGCCTGACATCACATCAATCCCAAAATCAATCTCCGTGTCTGGCGGGATCCCAGGGAGCTCATCCGGAAAGATCTCCTAAAATTCATTCACAATTGACACAGACTCAAGTGTAGGTGCCTCCACATCGGTGTTCGTAACCCGGACCAAATGGTATATACACCCCTTGTTAATCATCTTCATGGCCTTAAGGTAAGAAATAAACCTACCCTTCGGCACCACATCCTCCCCATTCCATTCAATCACTGATTCATTTGGAAATTCAAACCTAATGGTTCTGGTCCGACAGTCAAGTTTGGCAAAACAGGAATAAAGCCAATCCATTCCTATTATTACATCAAAATCAACCATTCCCAGTTCAATGAGATCGGCCATGGTATCCCGACTACGCACGGTGACAACACAATCCCTATAAACCCGTGTGGCGATAATAGACTCACCAACCGGAGTAGATACAGAGAACGACTCATGGAGTTATTACGTTTCTATCCCAAATCCCATAGCAACATAGGACAAAGTGCCAAGATCAATAAGAGCATAAACATCATGAGATTGGAAAGTCAATATACCTATGAGAACATCTGGTGAAGCCTCTGAATTCTGGTGAGACGAACGACAATCCCTTTGAATCTGACCCCTCATTCCACATCCGTAGCTTATGGGTTTGTCCATGTTGCAGATCCCAAAGTGCATCTCCCGTACCTAGGGCATGGTGGCCTCCGCTGCTACTGAAATCTCCCACCAGGCCGACCCTGCTGGTAGGATCCCCTGTTGCCCTGGCTGGGCCTAAAATGGTTCCCCTACTGCTGACTAGGCCCCGATGGCAGTGCACTGACTGAAGACTGAGCAAAAGACTAGGATGGCCCTGATGACCCTCCCCTGAAAGCTGTCCTACCACCACCACTAGAAGTACCACTAAAGTTGTCCGCTGACCGGGCCTTGTTGCTACTATCTCGCTCTATTCTGTTCTTCAGTTTGCGGGTCTCTGTGGCTTGAACAAACGCCACCATCTTACAATAGTTTATATCATAATTCAAGGAAGCTTTTGCGGCATCATTAATAACCAAGGGGCTAAGGCCCTGCACAAACCGGCGCACTCTAGCCTCCATAGTAGGCAACATGTAGATGGCATATTTGGACAGGCACGCGAATCTCATATGATACTCCTACACACTCATGCTACCTTGTTTCAGGTTCTCAAACTCGGCGGCACGGGCTGCCTTAGTCTCGATAAGAAAGAAATGATCAATGAAAGCATCGACAAACTCATTCTACCTCGCCGGAGGGCTCCCCTCCTCACGGGAGTCCTCCAACATCTCAAACCAAGAATAGGCCTCCCCTTTCAGGCAGTAGGAGGTCAACTCTGCTCCCTCCGTCTCAGTAGCCCTCATAACTTGAAGGGTCTTGTGCATTTCGTCAATAAAATCCTGGGGGTCCTCCTCAGGGTCCATACATGTGAACACTGGAGGGTCCAGCTGGAGAAATCTGTTCACCCTGGAACTAGTGGAGTCCCCTGGCTAACTAAAAGAAGTGGGTGCAACATCTGATCTATGGGCCTGGGAAACCACTATCTGAGCCAACATCTGTATGGCTCCCCTAAGATCCCCATCAGATACACCGAGACCGGAAGCTGGGGCTGGAAGGGGAACTGGAATATCACTTGGAGGGATCGCTTCACCCTTAGTAGGTGTAGGGACAGGTGCAGTCTAATCAGGTGTAGTAGAATCAGGTAGTGTAGTAGTCGGGGGAATGTTCTCACCCCTCGGGTGCTCACTCGCATCATCAAGTATCGAATCAATTGCCACTCCTCGGGTGACATTAACTCCTTGGCCAATTTTTGCCTTCTTACTAGGCACCATGCACAGAAAGTTAGAGTAAAGCACGAGTTAAAGGAGGAATAATCTTACAATCAGCTTTATCGCACAATCTAGATCATCAAGGAATGGTATTGTTCCTTAATTCTTAAGTAGCCTCCTAATTATAGATGTGGTCGACAATACACTGAAAAGAAGGACTGTACTAGACACGGCTCCGAGACACCCTAGGACACTTTAAAACCTTAGGCTCTGATACCAAGATTGTCATGCCCCGACCTCATGGAGCACGACCGGCGCTCAACCGAGATACCCCGGTCAAGCAAGCCTTTACAATACCTTCTACCCAACTCACCCATGAATAAAGAGAAGAATACATTTCATTAATTAGACAGTAAGAGGTCATGTGGAAATACTAGTTCATTTCCATTAGTTACGATATTAACAAGTCTCTAAAATAGTACCTTGTACAATCATAGTTAAAGTGGAACATATGATACGATTACAACACTTTTAGTTTAACCTTCCCAAAAACACATACAACCCACACTACGTCTACGAAGCCTTTAACAGGGACACAAGAGTGCTATGACAGTGCCAATAATAAGGTTTTATCGGCTATACCTCAAAACGCTATGTACAAAGGATAAAAGATACAGGACTCCGAAATGAAGTGGGGCTCACCAAGTTAGCTGATGAGAGGGTATGGTGCTATCACTAATCAATACCACATGATATGGAACCCGGCAAAAAGGACGTTAGTACATATGGAATAGTGCTAGTATGTAAAACTAAATAGCCTCTCAATAGAACGAGCAATAGTAACAGAGAATAAAAAATGAAATCAATAAGAGACTCAAACAGTATCAAGGTGTCAAGTTAGGGGAAAGGTAAATTTCAAATAGGTTTCAGTACTTTAAGTTGGGAGATCTTTAGCACCGATACACCACCATGTTTTAGTACGAAGTCCGATCTCATCCCGACCAGCTAAGCCATCTCACCATGAGACATACACTCACAATACCACCATGTGCACGACATGGCGTCCGATCTCAGCCCGATCGGCTAAGTCGTCTCACCACAATGCCGAGTGGGTCGACATCACATTACATCTCTCTAGCAATAATCTCATCCTATTTAATTGGAAACAACTCAACACACCATTCTCATCCCATATAAGGGGAAACAGTCTCATCACATTAACACAGGGATTTACCCTCAATCACTCCAACACCGGTACGTGTAGTTTTGGGGTTAGGTTGTTCCGACCTACCATTCCTCGGTGGATAAATGATACTCCCAAGGCATTTATTATTGAAAGTATTTACCACTCAAGTCATATTCCTTTACATGTCATTCATTTCATTAGCATCATTGGCCATAATGTAATATCATTCTTGGCACATTGGCCGTACTTCATAATTCATGCTCACTATTCCACTTTCAAACATTAACACAGATTGTCAACAACAAACATTTCTATTCAAGACTTTAAGCACACATTTGAGTAATTTAGGGTCTTAGGCCCATGTGATTTCTTAGACAATTTGATATGATCACTTTCATTTGGGCTTGACTAGAAGTCACAATATTTTAATACATACTCATACTTTGAACACGCTCCCGAAGAATAATATAACATGATAAGAATATTCCGGAACACATTTTGAACATATTCATATAAATACATCTTTCGACACCAAACTTATTCATAAAAGTCAATTTATAGTGGACGACTCGGGACTTACAAGAACATCGTGGGAATTCAATTCTAAGAGATAAGTTTAGCCAACATACCTTGCCTTGAGATATTTAAATTACTACAATGTTCCGCAAATCTTAGCCACTTCGATCTATTAAGAGATATAGAAATATTGAACACAAATTAGGAAGGAGTTCATAGTTCCAGCTCACTTGAGCATTTTATCAAACACTAGGTGTGCATTAAGGTTTCGAGGCCCTCCTATGGTGGATTCTTTCACCCCACTACCCAAAGTTCACCCAAAAGAGCTCAACAATCTTCCCACTACACTTGATGGTACATGCATGTAAAATAAACAACTCCCACACCCAAGAATTGATTGGCTCATTACCTATTTTCAATTAAAATCACGAAATTGAGGGCTATGGAGTAGACCCTTACCTCTAGGATGAAGACCTAGTGAATTCTCCTTGCAAATTCTTCAACTTTGAGCTAGAATTGATGGATGATGAGCTTAGGAACTTACTCTCTCACTCTATGTCACTCCCTCTCTCTAGAAATATATGTTTTTCCCTTTTAAAACGATCCTCTAGGCTGTTTTATAAGAATGGGGATGGGTTCAAAAATAATAAAAAATGAAACCGTGATGCAGGTCTGCGGTCTAATATGCGACCACATAACGCTTTTGCGGTCGGCACAACGGGCCCATAATGTCCCCCAGAACTGGGCACTTCTTCTCCACTCTGCAATCGGTCTGTGGTCCACAGACCCATTCTGCAGTCGCATAATGCGCCGTATAACCTCCCTCTGGAATTGTTTTTGAGCTGGGTCTGCGATGGGTTATGCGGGCCCGCACAATGATTATGCGGCGGCATAATGGACCGCATAATGGTCCGAAAAATTTGCCCAGATTTTTGCCTCACTCTGCGGGACCTTACATACTCCCCCACTTAAGATCATTCATCCTCGAATGAGGGCCAAAATCCGCCATTAGAAACTAATGTAACTCAGCTGCTATAACACACCAACAGTTCCAATGTTTGACTAACTCCCTAAATTTCAAAAAAATTTGCCAGAGTTTTCCCTATAACTGGGCCTATCCACCTATCAGAGAATCCCAGAAACCAACCCTAACAACATATACATGAACCAATGATGCAATATATCAAAGAAACAATAGCAACCATAGCCTTATGAGCAGTATATCACAAAAAGGGAACACCCTTAACATCACTGTAAAAATATTACATAATTCATAGAAGGTAAAGTCTTAACATTTTCATAGAACACAACTTTAAAAATACATGACTATTCAAACAAATGAGGGTATTTATTTTTTCATTTCTTCCTCGGCCTCCCAGGTGGCCTCTTCGACTTGTTGATTTTGCCACAACACTTTTACGGAGGAAATCTCTTTATTCCTCAACTTTCGAACTTGCCTCTCAAGAATGGCAACTGGAATTTCTTAATAAGTCAATTATTCATTAACCTCGATAGTCTCAACCGGAACAAAAAGCGACGGATCCCTAACCACCTTCTTCAACATGGATAGGTGGAACACCGGGTGCACTAAAGACATATCTGGAGGCAAGCCACCTGACCGATCCTCTGAATAATTTTGTACGACCCGACATACCTTGGGGTCTATTTCCCCATATTACCAAATCGTATTACCCCCTTCATGGGGGAAACCTTTAAGAATACACAATCATCCTCGTGGAACTCCAAATCCCTACGACATATATCCGAATAGGACTTCTGATGACTCTGGGCAGTTTACAGCCGTCTGGTAAGAATCTTAAACTTCTTTATAGCCTGATGCATGAGGTCTAGACCTATCAACTTTCCTTCCCCAATCTCAAACCACCCAATGGGAGATCTACATCTCCTACTATATAAATCCTCGAACGTTTCCATCTGAATGTTAGTATGATAATTGTTGTTGTTGGCAAACTCTATGAGTGGCAAATGATCATCCCAGCTACCCCTGAAGTCAAGAACACAAGCGCGCAACATATCCTCGAGCGTCTGAATAGTCCACTCTGCCTTGCCCGTCACTCTGCGGGTGAAAGGTTGTACTATGATTCACTTGTGTTCCCAAACCTTGCTGAAACGTCTTCCAAAACTTAGCCGTGAACTGTGCCCCTCGATATGAGATAATATAAACTTGAGTGCCATGCAACCTGACTAATTCCTTTATATACAACTGAGCATACTGTTCTGCAATGTCGGTAGCCTTAACGAGTAAGAAGTGTGCTGATTTTGTGAGTCAATTTACAATCACCCAAATCGAGTCGAACTTGCGAGGAGTACTAGGTAGTCCTACCACAAAGTCCATATTGATCATCTCCCATTAACACAACGTAATTTCTATGTTTTGTGCCAACCCACCGGGCCTTTGGTGCTCGGCCTTCACTTGCTGACAATTTAGACATTTTGCCACAAAGTCCGCTACATTCCTCTTCATATCATTCCACCAGTAGACTTACCTAAGATCATGAAACGTCTTTGTAGATCCCGGGTGCACGAAGTACCTAGAAGTGTGAGCCTCAATCATGATTCTTTCCCGAAGACCATCCACATTTGGAACACATAGTTGCCCTTGGTACCTTAGTGTACCATCATCCATGCCAAGAGAAAAGACCATGGTCTTATGTTTATGAATCCCTTCCTTCAATTGTACCAATAATGGATCATTGTATTGCTTCTCCTTGACTTCCACCACAAGCGATGATTCATCCCTATTTTGCATAATCACCCACCTTTACCAGAGTCTGCAAAACAAACTCCCAAACTAGCCACCTGATGAACCTCCTTGGCCAACGGTTCCAAGTGAGCCAAGCTACCCATATATTTTTGGCTAAGAGTATCCGATACAACATTAGCCTTCCCCGGATGATATAGGATATCAAAGTCGTAATAGTTGAGTAACTTAAGCGACCTTGTCTGCCTCCGATTCAATTTCTTCTGTTTGAAAATATACTGAAGACTCTTATGGTCAGTGAATATATCCACATGGACCCCATACAGATAATGACGCAAAATCTTCAATGTAAATACTACCGCCACAAGCTCTAAGTCGTGTGTTGGATAGTTCTTTTCATGATTCTTGAGTTGCCTAGAAGCATAAGATAAACTTTGCATTTTGCATTAATACACACCCAAATCGGATTCTTGAAGCATCATAATATACCACAAACCCATATGTGCCCTCTGGTAGGGTCAACACTGGTGCCGTAGTCAATCTTGATTTCAATTCCTGGAAGCTTCTTTCATAAGTATCTGACCATTGGACCTTAACTGCCTTCTGTGTCAATTTAGTTAATGGACAGGAAAGAGTAGAGAACCACTCCACAAACTTCCTGTAATTTCCAGCTAATCCCAAGAAACTGCGAATCATTGTTGGGATACTAGGTCTAGGCCAATTCTTCACAACTGCAATCTTCTGAGAATCAACCTCAATTCCTTCTCTGGAAACGACATGACCGAAGAACGTGACAGATTCAAGACAAAATTCACATTTTGAAAACTTCGCATATAACTGGTGCTGATACAATGTCTGCAAACACATAAGCCTACTTCGAGACCACGAAACCCCGCGACTTAGGTAAACTTTTTACGGGGCCTTACAGTACTGTTTACATTTGTTTCACTTTAGATCATGCCAAAAGAAAGAATGAAGTGCCTTAATATACCTTTGTTGATAACGATTCAATATACACTACCCATAGTACTTCGACCTACATTAAGGTATTAGAACTATGGTTAATACCATGGCAGAACTTAAAATACATTTCTAAGCTAGTAGCTCTTTTACGGAGAATTGGGTAGCATTTCCCTTATATTTCCTCATTTCTCTGAATTCAAAATAGCACCAAACAATAACATCAACAACCAATCCTTTCAGCCCCTTAACAACGTAAGAACAATTCTAACAATTCATATAATAGTACAACAAGCGGCAAGCTTGGTTCGTGATTAAACAACTATAATTTGAAACCCCTTCTTCCTTCCAGAATTTATCAACCACATATTCAGTTATCCTTACTAAATTTCAGCCACAATACAATTTTAAAATGACCCCATAACAATCCCACAAGTTCAGCAACTCAAAACTGATTTTTCAGATTACTAAAACATGTTTCCTACTTGTCTTTTCTTTCAAATCGGGAAACACAATAAACAATACATAATTAGACCTTTTCTAATGTAAACCAGCCAAGAATTCAACTTAAAAATAAGGTCACAACCAGCCAACAATGGAGCTACAACAAATAGCATACTACTCTTTTGAAATTCGTAATTTTTAGTCTTTTCGATTGAGCTACAACTTGTTGAAGCTTAAACAAGGGAAGGAGAAGCATTAATCACCTTGAAATGATCACAACAAGTCAAAACCCAGGTCTTCTTTGCCACTAGAATCATTTGTAACCTTCAGAATCACTTAGGGTTTGATGGGACTTTTGGGTGAGGAGTTACAGGGGTTTTTCTCTATTTGCCCCTCTTTGGCTATTTTAATCTTGGCATTTCCTTTTTGCAAGTAAGTTACACACCTACTTATTTCATTAGGGTGTTCCACTTGCTGCCCTTATTTAATATAAATATGTATCTCGTCCTCTTTTAGTAATCACGACACATATTAAGTGGCTCAAGCAAGTAGTATGGGAGCTAAGTTGGTAAAGCAGGCACAACGGGTAAGCAAGCAACTCATTTTTATTTGCCCAAAATCTCATTTCTCACGTTTAAGTGCATTCGTCAACGTTAAATTAGTCGTGTATATATGCGATGTAACAATATTAGGTCGGCATGGCCATAAGTTATAAAAATTTGAGGAATCAAAAACTAATCTCAACTGAATGGGAAGCACCTCAAAATATCTATATAAATGTACGGATCGACAAGGCCACCATACTGATATTTGTACACACATGACATATCTACAAGCCTCTATAGAATATAACTGTACTATGGTCGGGACAAGGCCCTAGTCTACCCATACTGTCTGAATAGGCAACAAAAACTCTAGACCTGGTAACTCCGGATAATGTGGAGCTTAGCAATCAAGCTGTATACTGGCACGTCTACTGTTGAGGCCTATCTCTCTGACTGTCAGGACATGAAGGTATGAAATGCAGCGCCCTTGGTAAAAAGGGTTTCAGTACGAAATAATGTACCGAGCATGTAATAAAAATGAATAATTGAAACTTAAATTGAATTGATAAACATGATATACATAATGTAATTTTGAGGAGTCAATGATAATCTGGAAACATCCTTACCTCTCTCTGACTCATATCATATGAGTAATATTGAAATAAACTATCCATTTTCATATAGGGCTTGGTGTATGTATAGCCCCGTAGGCAAATATATACCCCGAAAGGCATCTATCTAGCCCCGAAGGTATGGCACGCATCTTTCTAGCCACGTAGGCATATAGTAGTATAGTAAATGAAACATGTATATTCTCTATTTATAAATTAGACATGGAACAATGCTAAACTAAATAGGAACTCCCTACAAGGGATAGCTACGTCATGAGCAAGATGGAATAACATAACATGGGATCTCTACAAATGACTCTTCTTGGGTATACTATGTTCGGAACTTTCTTAACTATGGATCCATGCCATCGAAGAAGAGAAATATCCTTTACATACCTTTCATCAATTTCTCAACAACTCAATACGCTTAACTTGAGCAGCACCTCAATCTACAATAAATAATAATGACTCTATCATCAAACTACGTATGATACAACTATCATATATCGAACTACAAACTTATTCTATAACAAAATGGGAAACCTCTCTCATGTTTTTTTACAATCCTCAGGTTCCCAATAACAACAATAATCTTAACAACCAGCAACTACACATTTAGCTCTTCAACCAGCATAAATGATAGGTCAAGCGACAAGCTCGAGTTACAACTAGTAAAGCTACACTTTAAATTTCAAGGTACATAAAAACAACATTAACAACATAATCAAGTGTTAGTTCATGATTTCCATCCATAAGACAACATAAAAGCAACTCCAAAATAGTCCGGCAAATACAACAAGCTATATATGACTTTCGATAGCCGATTCTGCAACTTCCTACTTCAACAACTTAACCAAGACTTAGATATGCCCAAGTACATGTAGAAGAAGGACTTTCTTACCTTTCACAACACGGACATCCCCTAAATTGATCTTAATTCAACTTGTAAGGAATCCACAAATCAACTACAACAAGAAAAGAAGAAGCTTATACGAGCACTATGATCTTTCCGAAGGAAGAATTACCTCAAAACCTTGGTGGGATTTACTTGAATGATAGGGAAATAATTTGGGAGAATTTAGGAAGCTTAGGTTTTTTTTTTGGATGATAAATGAAGTGGGAAAAGCGCTGCCCCGCTTTATAACATCAAAATATAATCTCCACCGCCTATGTGGGTACCAATGGGGCTACTGTGTAGTCCGGCTAAAGTGCATATATCTCTCTAAACCGACGTTGTATCAACAAAAAGTTTAATGCATTGAAAACTAGACTCATAGAAATTAAATTTTGTGGGTGGATAACCCCGTAACTTCAGGTATATTGGGAGAAAAGGTTAGTGACATCATAACCAAATTTCAGTAAACTTATGAACGTAATTTACGATAACCTTTGCCGACTTTTATTTTATAACTTGCTTGACTTCAATACTTATCATACGACTATTATACTATTCAAATACCTCATAATAATACCTTCTTATCATGTTAACAACTCCTAGTATTACCCCAAAAGTACGGGTTATAGCATTGGCTCGTATCCAATGTACGATTCGTAAATCACTCCATAAGTTGAGAAATATCTCCGAAACTTATTTATTTCTATGCAGCTAACTTCTAACCTCTTCCAACATATATTTAAAACTTATTAAACATGGTATAAACAATTATAATCCTCAAATATACTCTTACCCTTTGAGCTCATGTCGAATATATTATGATGCAACTTAACATATGACAGTAGGGGATGTAACATGCTCCCCCCAGGAACATCTGTCCTTGAATGTAGAGGCGTGCAAGAGAGAAATAAACTCTTTAGAATTCTACAAAAATCTTGGTAGAGTCTCTCGTATCCCCTATAAACTGGACCAAACCTGCCATGTAGTCAGAAAATATACTACATGCCACACAGGGCCATAAACAAGCAATAATATATTGGCCTCACTTGGCCATCAAATATCGATTGTAATCGGCATAAGGTATAACTCACTTCATTAACAAGTTAGTCGTTGCCATAACACCTTAACTCTGAGGATCACCTTATGTCTAGAACAAATGAGGATACTTGGATTTAATCTCTTCCTCAGCTTCCCACGTTATCTCTTCAATGTTTTTATTTCTCCACAATACCTTCATGGAAGCCACAACCTTGGTCCTCAACTTGCGGACCTGCCGATCTAGTATGGCAATTGGAACCTCTCCATAGGATAAGTTTTCTATAATCTGAATCATTAACTGGGACAAACTAAGTAGGGTTTCCAATACACTTCTACAACATAGAGACATGAAATACCGAATGGACATATTCTAGCTCTAAAGGCAATTCTAGCTCACACGCCACTTGGCCTATCCTCTAAATGATTCTATAGGGCCTAATGTATCTCGAACTAAGCTTGTCTTTCCTGCCGAATATCATGATGCCCTTTATTGGTGAAACCTTTAAGAGCACCCAATCATCGACCTGGAACTCAAAGTCTCTTTGTCGCACATCTAAATATAACGTCTGATGACTTTGAGCGATCAACAACCGCTCTTGAATAAGCTTCACCTTTAACTCAACTATCAATATGGAGTTTATAAATCTTGGTATTGCACTTTAGTTTATTATTCCTAATATTTTTGGATTGTAAACAATCACCTGGTTATAATAACTACCTTATGGCAATTAGGACACCAAGCCACAACTTTGCAAAATGTTCTTCTTTATGTCATTCCATCAATACATCCCTTTAATATCCTGGTACATCTTTGTTGATCCAAGATGAATAGAGTATCGTGAATAGTGGACCTCTATCATAATCTTATCGCATAACCCTACTACGTTTGGAACGCACCATCAACCTTGGTGCTTGAAAAACCTACTTCTATCGAGCTCAAAAGCTGCGGTCTCCTCTTGTTAAATATCTTCATTGATTTTTCTTAAACGGGATCCTCATACTATTTCGCTTTGACTTATGGAACAATGGATGATCTATTGTATTCTAGCTCTTTTCATTTGAATCATTCAATCGGATCCCAACAAGCTAATTGATGCATATCTCGGCCAACTTCTTTCTCTTTGCCCCCAAATCAATCAGAGCGCTCGTGGACAGATGGCTGGTTGCACTAGTTATAATTTTAACCTTATCCAAACAGTATAGGATTATCTATATTGAAATCCTTTAAAATACTTAAGCCATTGTTGCACCCCATTTTGCACTAGTCAAAACAAAATACAACTAATGATTCTTCTGATGTTGATAAAAGAGAATCGCCACCTAATATTTTAAGGTATATTAAGGTACCTATGGATTTATAAGATTATTATCCTAATGATTTGCTAACCGGTGAGATTTGGATAAGGATTCTAGTTATTCTAAGGGGAAGATGTTAGGCATCCCTTAAAATCTACTTGAGGTGGCTCCTTATGTTAAGCTAGGTTTGGGGAAGGAAATGTCTATACTTTGCTTAGTTGGTGTTTTAAGGTCCATGAAAATATTCTAAGTCTTATCTTAAAAGGGTCACTATTTCATAAAGGTTATATATATATACTTTGAAAAGTAAATATGTTTTATGAGTTTATGACTTTGGAAAGTAGGAATTCGGTATTCAAAATATATGCATATTTATCGAGTTGAAGACTAGATATTCTTTGGTCTTTAAGGAAGATCTTTAAAACCTCTGTGTTTTGAAAGAAGCCGAGTGTGTGTTTAAAAGAAAGGTGGTTACTTATTTGTAACTTGATAGAGTAAGAGATTATTTTGAAAATATACCTTAAGTTGGAATGAGTGCACCTTACTTGAAAATCAATTGCATTGAGAAAGTCTTACGTTTAATAACTTTTGAGATTCATCGTTTTGTAAACTTGATTGCACTTGGCTTTTACTTTCTTGAAAATAGCTTTTCAAATTATTTTCGCGATTTTGATTTTTAAAGAGAGTCCGCTTTTGCTTTAGACTTTGCCGAGATTTAAACTTTTTGAAAAATCATTAGTGATAACAACATAAGACTTTTGCTGAAAAGATTAAGCTTGAAATCAGTTAGTGATCAAATATTAGAGGAATTAAAGTGAGTAGAATTTCTAATCTAACTTTACCTAAGAATCATGGTTTGACTTTGTTCCTAGACAATCAAAGCATTAAATTTATCAATAATAAAGTTAGTCATTCAGAAGTATACATATGTAAAATGGAAGATACCAAGGAGTATTAGTCAAGATGAAAGTAAGAAAGAAGTTGGACTCTTGACTATTGGGCTAATAAGCTGGCCAGGCCCAACATGCTTTAAATCAAGGCGGCAGACCCCAACGCGCGGAACAGGAGCAGTATGGATATGAAATTGGGCCTAAGTTCCCAATGGAACTCAACAGGCCCAATTCAAAACACGCATACAAAAATTAGAGGACTATTAGTGTGAATCAAGTATAAAACTAAATAGGATAAAGATTATGACAAATAATAATAAAGAACTAGAGAATGTGGCGAGACAAATTAATTCTGTGAGGATTAATAGTAGTTAGCGACTAAAGGCTTGGTATGAAGCCTTATTTATTGATATAATCCCTCTTTGTGGACCCTTGACACTTCAGAGTTTACGAGGGTCTCACAAACCCCGAGCAATGCTTGTGTCAAGGAAGGGTATCATAACCATAACAAGTTTTACATTCAAATACCCTTAGCCACCCACAACTAATCTTTTTCAAAGGTTTAAACACAAATAAGGGTATTAACATAGTAGTTTTATATTGACAAGATACCAGTAGTAGGTATAAAATTCATGGTGAACCCTTTCAAAGGTTTAAATGCACAAAACTCTACAACTTTGAACCAATAAGATGCTGCAGTCCACCATCAAAGCACAGAGAACAAACCAAAGCACAACATTGACTTAAGGAAACTCATATCAAGAATAGGGTATAAGGATACTACAACATACATAGAGTTACTGTATGGATATAATCAAACAAGGTTATAGGGCGCATGGAGTTGGCATGCCTCATTATTCATATATTTTAGACTCAGAAATGTTAACAGACAAGTATCACACAGGGATGAACATATGTGCTTGTTTCATTGACTCCACTAAAGGTTTGATACTTTAGAGTTCTCTTATGTGGGTTAAGATTACAAGGACAACTCACATATACTTTTAAAGCTTCAACATAGTTAAGAGCAAGCCTAATAGATGAATGATATTCCTTTTAACTTGACAAGGCAAACCGGTTACACTGAACTAATAGTTGGACTATAGACATGTTTACTACCATAGTATGTCAACAAAACTCAGTACATGATTTATATAAGTTAACATGACAAATATGTAAGAATCAGGATAGTGTAAGGTCATAGCAAAGCCTAACAGTTAGAGTCATAGAACATATCACACCCCGAACCTAGGCCTGGATATAACACAACACCTGGTGCTTGACTACATGTGACTGAGCGAACCAACTGGCTAGCTGAACTAACATGTGATATCATAACATACTTAATGTAGAAGATAAACTAATACATGCTTATATACTGAAAGTCTGAATGATATAAATCAATGTGCGGAAATACTAACATAAGTTTGAAGTATATATGTAGCCAACATTACTTAACATGAAAAGCATGTGACTCTAGTTTATGAAGCCTCTAATGAAGTACTAAAAACACTGACTGTCTATAATTACTGAAAGACTGTAAAAATAGTAATGCCCTGAAAGAACTAGGGCTCACCAAATAGCTAGTACGATAATCCTAGCTCTTTGAATCTTCAACCTGTAAATCATTACCTGCATCGTGAGATGCAGGCCCCGAGAAAAAGGGATGTCAGTACATTTGAATTGCACTGGTATGTAAAGCAACTGAAAGAAAGAACTATAAATGCTAAAACTGAAACTGAGCTGAGAACTGAGAACTGATAACTGATAACTGAAATGATAACTGTTAAAACTGAAACTGAAATGATAATTGATAATTGATAACTGATAACTGATAACTGATAACTGAAATGATAACTGATAATTGAAATGATAACTAATAACTAAAATTAACCCAGGAAGTAAGGATATGAATACTCCCTCTTCTGAATGATGAACCACTTGTTTATCTGAATAAACTACGGCCTCGGGCCCAATATATATATGCACAAGCTACGGCTTCAGTCCCAAAAATGCATAAAACATAAACTACGACCTGAGGCCCAAAAATGCATAAAGCATAAACTATGGCCTCAGGCCCAAACAAGGCCCAAACATGCATAAAGAATAAACTACGACCTTAGTCCCAAATATTCATAAAGCAAATAAACTACGGCCTCAGGCCCAAATACAGGTGTTCAACATTTAGAGATTTCAATTTAGGAACTGAGAATCATACTACAATATGTGATGCTGAAATACTGAATCATATTGAGTTATAAGATACTGGAATACTGAATAGGACTAGACTGAGACATGTATTCTTGAACTGATTATGAAAACTGAAACTTCAATTGTTTATGACATGCTGAGGAATCTAGACTGAGACTCATGTTCATCAAACCCAAGTCTATATTGATTACGCAATGAGCTTACAACGTTCATAATGAATGTCGTGAACGAGTTATAAATGTAGAGAATAGAAGTTGTGAAACTACTCAAGGAACTAGGCTTAACTATATTTCTGAGGCAATTAGTAATGTCATAAAAGAAACGCAGTGTAGGGAGAATAATTAACATTATCAAACATAAAGAGTTAGCCTCACATACCTTAACTTCCTGCTCTTGAGTGTAATACAACATTTGCCAAACCTTTCAACTTTAATCTAAATCAATACAAGTCAAATGAATTCCAAATTAGCAATAATACCAATGTTTTGGTCACTTGGGCATTTTATCAAACATCAGGTGGGTATAAAGCTTCACAACCCTCATTAATGGTGTTTCTACACCCAATATCCCATTCACTTACCCCTAGAAAATTCTAAAACCTCAACTTGCTATAATCAATACCATTTTTCATCATCCAAAAGATAAACAACACCCTTAATCTATAATCAACAATCAACAACCCAAACCTATAATCATTCATGATTTTTTATCAAACCCATCAACTCATATCTCATGAACATAGAGTCTATAATCATTAATCCAATGCTATAATCAATTAGATGATGAAGACATTACATTTTGACGCTAAATCCTCTTGAATTCGAGTTCTAGGGTTTCTGTCACGTTCGACCTCGGGAAGCGCGATCGACGCTCAACAGAGTTACCCTGATCGAGTAAGCCTGCATAGTGCCATCTACCCAACTCTACTTTAGTTAGAGTTGGGTAGAGGAGTCATATTTTAGTTACAATTCTATAAAAGGTAAAAAAATCCCTTGATTAGCTAATTGCCAGTTCCTTACTGATACACGTCAAGATTCTCGCCGTAATACCAGACTGTTCACGGATATTTCGGTCTTCTGTCGGTTATGCTAACATTATTTATTCAAGCTCGATTGGGTCTTAGGTCGACTCCAGGATTACAGACTCAATGCTCTCGAAGATAGGCGTTCTGACCCAGGGTTCTAGCTCGGTTGCACTCGGGGTAGATCTTCAGTCTTTGGTTGTCATGTTCCTAGCCTAACTTGCCATATCGTAGGTTAGCTCGATTCCGACCGAACTTTTGCTTCAAGACTCACTCTAATCTCTCCCTTCCCCCCGTTCCTCACAAGCAGTGACACAAGAAGTTATTTATTGCCTTACTAGGTTATCTCACTACTATGAGAACATCCACTGGGGTAACGCCATACATGGTGTATGGCACAGAAGTAATGATACCCGCAAAGGTTAAGATACCGTCTTTGAGAGTTATCCAGGAAGCCAAGCTAGATGATGTAGAATAGATACTTGTCAGGCAAGAACAACTCATGCTCATTGATGAAAAGAGAATGGACACAGTGTGTCATGGTCAGTTGTATCAAAATAGGATGGCCAATGCATTCAATAGAAAATTGAAACCTCGGCAGTTTACACCGGGGCAACTGGTTTTTAAGAAGATATCCCCCCATCAAGAAGAGGCCAAGGGAAAATTCGCGTTGAATTGTCAAGGTCCTTATGTGGTCCATCGAGTATTGTTGGGAGGTGCACCAATCCTAGAAACAATGGACGGCAGAGTCAGCATGAAGCCCATCAGTTCAAACGCAGTCAAGAGATACTACATTTGAAGAAAATAGAGTTAAGATTTTGTTGTAATAGAACTGTGCCTGGCCTAACTTCCCACGGTGAGATACGTAGGCAACCTAGGTATGATCCAGTATTCCTCCCCCTCTTGTAATAGAATATCCAAATTTCATTTTGTATGCGTTCGTAACTACGCCACGACTTGATTTCCTTTGGTAGGAATACGTAGGCAATCCACGTCGGATTTAGTCATCTATTGTAATCGAAATATGTTTTGGCCTGATTCCATTTGGATACATAGGAAATCTGAGTCAGACTCGACCATATCATTTCAAAGTTTTACCATTTTGCATTTATTGTAATCGAACTACGTTTTGACCTAATTCCATTTTGATATGTCGCCTGCCTGAGTCAGGCTAAGTCATTTCATTCCATCACTTTATCATCCTTGAACAACATTCAGACCTCATTCTGCTTGAATATGTAGGCAACCTGAAAAGGTTTGGTCATAACCCTAGGAAAGCCTTTGTAATGTAGTGTTTAGATTAGGACGTGATTGCGAAAGCAAGAAGCTATGTCATTAGGGTCATATCTAGTAAATCGTCATCAACAGGACAGAGCCATCTAGAAATGATACTCGCATTAGAAGGAACTTCTAAACATGTCATAATCCGGAACAAGAGCTTTTACCATAAATATAAACGTTTATTCAAAATAAATTTTAAAAATTTCTACTCTTCCACCTATCGAACTTCATGGTATAACCCACTAGATCTGGGGCAAGGCCAGTTCTACGATCAACACAAATGAACGACCCCTCCCCTACTAAGAATGTTTCTTTGAGCGTAGGATTGACAGGAATAAAAGGACACCAGAGCGCACCAGGATCAATGACGGGCTCGTTACAATTTAATGAGACCATATCTCTCCTTTATTATTCAATACATTTTCTTATATGGTTAAGGACTAACTTCAAATTCTTTGTAGGTATTCTGGAATCAAGTCTTCGATGCAATCAGAGCATCTTTTACATATCAAGCCCCCCCCCAATCGGAGCCTTATATATAGAAAATCGTCTACTCTGCCAATTGGAACATCCTGTACATATTAAGCCGCCAGCCCCGCCAATCGGAGCTCTATATATAGCAAATTGTTCGGTTTGCCAACTGGAGCACTTAGCATATATCGCACCACCACTCCGCCATATCGAAGATTCTAAGTAGATAGTTGCAAATTCGATGCCGACTTTGCCAAACAAAGGATGGACTATCAGGTTTGGTCAAACATTCTGCCGATCAACCGCCGCAACTTAGTTCCGCAGTCAAGAATATCTCTTAGGCATGCTCATTTACTTCTTTGTTTTATCTTGAATGTTCTGATGTTTTACTTATGTAGCTGACATGCATTTTTACATTTAAAGTCAACTACTCCCATCGCGCGGAGATACTCCCATCGTGAGGAGATTTTAAATTCAAAGCCAATCACTCCCATCGTGTGGAGATAGTCCCATAGTGTGGAGATTTTTAATTTAAAGCCAACTACTCCCATCGCGTAGAGATACTCCCATCGCATGGAGATTCAAATGTTCTGACAGCTACGGAACGGTACACAGCCTGGCTAACAATCAAGTCAAATTCAAAGACCCATCTCTCGAATCCCAAATAATGCTCCAAAGCTCGAAGATTTCAGATTCAAGCATCCCATCACCCCAAGATCCCAAATAACAGCTAGACGGCAGCCATGCATCATCATTCCTGCATATTTACATCATATCTTAACGTATTTGCATAAAGATATATGGGTATGTGTGTATTTTCTTCATTGCAGGTTCAAACACTTCAACATGGAACTTCTTCTAAGCAGCAAACCAAGTTACATAGCTATGAGGGACAACAAACTCATAAGTGATCCAAGGATCCAAACACCAACTCAATCCAACCAATAGAACTCCAAAATCAACAAGTCTTTTAGTATCGTAGTCAAGTTACAGTATGTGAAGTCACCCGGGTTCCAAAATCCTTCCATCTTGCAGTATCGTTATAAGACGATACTGGGGCAATTACTTCAAGCGCCACCCTCTCCCAATCATCATTCCAGAACTACATGAGGCCTGATCCTCATTGAGCCCGAGGTATGTAGGCGATTCAAGGCCAGAATTCGGCCCCTAATCTCACAACTCGTGATATTTCCTAAATCCATATACAATCTCTGTAATACATGCCTAGAGTCGGGACAAAATTGGTCTTTAAGTCAATTTATTATGCCCGAAAACTCTTTCATCGTCTGCGGTTAAATATGGGCAATTGTTGAAGCCCAGTTTTGACTTTCCCCTTTAAAACTAAATTAGTTATGCTTATTAACTAGCAATAAATGTGGTAAAATATTTTCTAATCAATAATACCTATTTTTCTAAAATATAATTTATAATAATATTTAATATTGTTGAATTAATTTGACAATAAATATTATCAAATAAATTACTCTTACTATTTTGAACTATTAAAATAACCTTTATATTTTACAAAACAAGTTTTACAATTAATTTAATGAATTTGTAACGACCTGGACAGTCGTTTTGAGTATTACAGCTATGTTTTCTCATTTACTACTCAATTTATGCTTTACAGTTGTTGAATGACTTGCCGGGGTAATTGGTTCGGGTCCGGTGAGGTTTTGAAATGAATTGAGACACTTAGTCTCCAAGATGAACACTTAAGTTGAAAAGATTGACCGGATGTTGACTTATGTGTAAACGACCCCGGAATAGAGTTTTGATGATTCCAATACCTCCGTATGGTGATTTTGGACTTAGGAGCGTGTTCGTAAGTTGACTTTTTGATATCGGGGTCGGAATTTGATTCTGGAAATTTTAATAGGTTTGTTATGTCATTTATGACTTGTGTGCAAAATTTTAGGTCAATCGGACTTGATTTGATAGGTTTCGGCATCGAATGTAGAAGTTGAAAATTCTTAGTTTTATTAAGCTTGAATTGGGGTATGATTCGTGGTTTTACCATTTCTTGATGTGATTTGAGGCCTGGACTAAGTTCTTATTATGTTTTAGGACTTATTGGTATATTTTGTTGAGGTCCCGGGGGCCTCGGGTGAGTTTCGGATGATTAACGGATGAAATTCGGACTTAAGGAAATGCTAGAATTTATCTGTTGTTGGTGTCTTCGCACCTGCGCATGAGGAACCGCAGGTGCGGCCCGCAAAAGTGAGTATTCCTTCACAGAAGCGTACTGGGCACTGCTGGACAGGAGCCACAGATGCAGAATTTTGTGCGCAGAAACAGTGACACTGATCGCAGAAGCAGAAGGAACCGCAGATGCGAAGGAACCTGCGTAGAAGCGCGACCGTAGAAGCGGTCATGGACATCGCAGAAGCGATCACTGCTAGCCAAGGCTATCTCGCATATGAAAGCCTTCTACATAGATGCGACCTAGTGTCCGCAAATGCGAAAACGCTGGGAAGAATGCCTTATATTCGAGGGTTCAACAATTTTATCCTTTTTCGGATTTTGGAGCTTAGTTTGGGCGACTTAAGAGAGGAATATTTCCACATAACTTGGGGTAAGTGTTCTTGACTCCCTTGTGATTATATTTTATGAATTAATCTTCATTTTTGGTGTATGATTATCGAATATTCAAGAGAAATCGAAGGAAATTTCTATAATTTCATAAAACGTATTTTCGAGTTTTGAATATCGATTCGGAGTCAAATTTGAGTGAATTTAATATGGTTGAACTTGTAATTGGATGGGTTGTCGGATTTTTTGAGTTTCGTCGGATTCCGAGACGTGGACCCCACTGGCGATTTTGAGTGTAATTTCGGATTTTTGTGGGAAATATTAGTATTTTGATATGAAATTAATTTCTATAATTTGTGTGGACTGAATCAAATTAATTGTGAGTAGATTCGAGCCATTAAGAAGTTGATATGCACAAAATGGAATTTCTGGAGTATTGTTTAGCTTACTCAACATTGGATTCGTCTTGTTCGAGGTAAGTAACTCTTCTAATCTTGGAGGTGAGGGTATGAACCCTAACTATACATATTATGTGTTTGGTGTTGAGGTGACGCACATGCTAGGTGATGGGCGTGTGGGCGTGCACCGTGTGAATTGTCGCTCCGTTATTTTTGTGGTGCTGTGTAGTTACATGAACTTATCTGTAATCATGAAATCTCTACGTACTAGAGTTATCGAGCTATGATTCATGTTAGAAGCCATGTCTAAGCTACATGCTTATTCTGTTGGGACCCACTGAGGTCATTACTATTGTTGAGTTATTTGTTTACATTGCAATGTTATACTCACTCATATTCATTCATTGCATATCATATCTCAGTCTCTGTTATTATTTATTGATACATCATATCATCATTTATGGGCTAGTTCATGTCATTGTGAGCCCGGGATACTAGAGAAGTTGATGACTTAGTGAGGCCGAGGGCTCGATTTTGAGATATTGATACTATAGCACGTGAGTTGTCTGTGCGAATTTTAGCGATTGGGCTTAAGGAGCCCCTCTGGAGTCTGCACACCCCCCCCCCCTCTAGTGAGCGCGGTTGATTTATATTGAGGGATGGATCTTCCCTGGACATAGATCTTGTCCGAAGCATTTATACCTAGGGATAGATCTTCTCCACGCTGGATTGGCCCTACTCAGTACTGAGTTACTGATGGTCAGTTGATGTAAATATTCTGGGATGTATCTTCCCCAGGCCGGATTGGCCATATACAGTATTGAGTGATTGAGCATGATAAGTTGAATGTGTGAGACAGTGAGATTGAGTACTCTGAGAGTGTGAGTACATGAGTACATCTCCGAGATACATTGCATTGACATGCACACATGACATACAGGCATAGAGATGTATCTTCCTCATGATGTACGGTATCACGTCATTCATGACTTCTCACACTTATTGGCATATGGGCATAGTGATGCATGTTACACTAGCTATCTGGAAAGAAAATGAAACATCTTATTTATTGTTGAAAGGATTTTTGGGAAAATTACTGTTTTTTAAACTTACTCATATTTTTTGGCAACTTCGGTAAACGATTTGGGTTTCCACTGATATACTTGAAAGGCAGAACTATTTTCAGAAATTATGATTAAGTTGAGCATTCTATGTCTGAGTTACTTCTTTTATTCCTTGCTTTACGTTGTTATGGACTGTTGTTGGATATTGGTGTTGGACCCGACCTTTGTTACAGCTCATCACTACTTTTAACCTAAGGTTAGGTTTATTACTTATTGAGTACATGGGGTCGGTTGTACTCATACTACACTTCTGCACCTTGTGTACAGATGTTGGATATTGATGTTGCGGACACCGACGGGAGCTAGATTTGAAGATGTACCTTCGTTCTGGTTATAGCTGCCTCTTATTCATGGTAGGCTTAGATTATAAAGATCTGTTTATGTACATTTCGAACAGATGATGTATCTATATCAAACTAGCTTTGTAAATTCTAATCTTAGAAGCTCATAATTTGTACTACTAGTCCTTGGGGAATGTATAAGATTTAGATATTTCTTTTACTTAATCGTCTTGTTAAATTCCATTGGAATTGGATAGTTGTTAACTGGCTTACCTAGCGGGTTGGGTTAGGTTCCATCATGACTAGTTGGATTTTGGGTCGTGACAAGGTGGTATTAGAGCTTTAGGTTCATAGGTTCTACAAGTCATGAGCAAGTGTTTAGTAGAGTCTTGCGGATCGGTATGATGACGTCCATACTTATCTTCGAGAGGCTACATGACATTTAGGATAATTTCCCATCTTTCTTTCCTTATCGTGCAAAATTGATTCATCTTGAAACATAACTCTTTAAATCCTTCACGCATTCGTACGCGCACATGAGCGCTCGGTATCAACTGTGCGTCGACGGCTTTTGATTCCATGGATGAAGTGCAAGATGTGATTTTTGTGTGCTGATGATGGGCCGGGCTGGGGGACTTGAGGCCGGGTTATGACTGTGGCTTGAGCACGGGGATTTCAGTTGTGTGAGCACGTGCTTTTGGACTTATAAGTCCGGTAATGTCCCTAGGAGTGGAATTTCTGGATCGATGAGTGGTGTAATGGCTTTGTGATGAGTATGATATGACTGCAGAATGTGTTAAGACGATTTGAATGTGACGAGAAGTGTTTCCTTGAAATGTAAAGGAGGGGCCATTGGGTGCTTGATTTTCATTTTAATGTGACGTACAGTCTCGAGTATGAATGTTTTGAAGGATCTATCACGTTGGTAAATTTTGGGGCAAATTAAATTCTCATGACTTGTTAATGAGTTTGGACTCAGATAGACTAAGTGATTGCATAGTAATTATGACTGCGAAAGGGTATTACAAGATACCAATTTGAGGCTAAGCAGGTGGGTTATCCCCTGCGAAGTAATCTACGTAGGTGTGTTCCTTATAATGTGAGTGGAGAGTTTCTTATCTACCAGCGGAGTATGTGTTGAGATTTGAATTTGAATCCGGTTGAGAAAGTTGACTTGATTGTCAAGAGAATAAATGCGAGTTTAGCGGATAATTGAGGTATCTTATGGTTGGTGTTGCACGAGCTTAAGAATAATTTTCGTTGAACTAACTGCGGTATTATGGCAGTAATAGAGTATGGGTATTGTGGGTTATGGAACGTTTTGCTCTATGGCTTTGAGCCAAGTGGGGGAGCCTGCTGCGGACGGCTTAATTTCATGGTTATATATTAAATTTTAGTTTTGTTCTGAGGCATACTTGTGGATTAGTTATGACTTGCAGAAGTTGAGATCCAAGATGACTCTAGTACTGAAATTCCTAATTACGGGTTATATTGCGCTTTATGAGCATATAAAAATCATGGGATGAGTGAGTTGTTATTTGTGAATGATGTAGTGCGCACGGAGTATAATTTGATCAGTGGTGTTAAGGCCGGGTTACCTCTTTGAGTGTTGATGTGTTAATGGGGAACGTGTCTTTCAGCCCGTTTGGGAGGTGCGATTTAGATTTGAGCAAAGTGGGTGACTCTCGGGAAGGTTCTAATGGATTCAAAAATGAATAAGTGGCAATTGAAAATTTTTTAGATTCGTATATCGCTAGAATCGGTTATTTACATTGGATGGTGTCGGGACTTGCGGTGATTCTGTATGACTATGGATTCTACATTTCGGTATAAGAAAGGGAAGAGGAACAATTTTAAATTCACATAAGGTATTTTAAGAGTGGGCGTTTCGGTTGTGCTATTTATGGGGGTGCATAAGAAGAATACAGTAACTTACGGGCCTTAGGGCGATGCGATTTTATGTTAGTATGTCTTATAGTGAGCTTTGGGTAAGGATCGTAGTGTTCTGACAAGGAGATGTGACAACTTGAGGGTAATTCAGAAGAAATTAAGAGGAAATAGGACAACTAGGTAGTAGGCTAGACCAAAATGGTAAAGGTATGCTCGTTTCTTTTGGGTAATTAGTTGTGATGTGTTGTGCGGGGTTAAGATTTACATGTACAAGATGGCAATTCAATATTGAAGGGAAGGTCGCGAAGTTTGGGCAGAATGGTCAGTTTCAATTATTTAGACGAATGTTATAATTGCTCGGTAATTCCAGAGAAGGGTGCGCATTTCAGAAGGGGAATTGTGTTTTAACTTACGAATGTTCATCGGTATTGCAGTACTCAGAAGCATATTGTTTCAGGGTTGCAACCTATTTGAGGTGAGTATTTTATTTAAATTCAGTGGAGGCACTAGTTATGTTAATTATTTGTGATAGCTACGCTCTATGCGTGCGCATATAGGTGAGGTTTGAGCCCATGTGCGGGCATCGGGGCAAGTATGCATACTCGGAAGAATGCTTAAGCTATGATATGCCTAGAGTTAACTGTTAAGCACAAAGTTATAACATTTCTCGTATTCGTAACTTTGTGGAGAACTATCTGGGCTATACTTGAGGTTATAAAGAGGCTAATTCCCTAAGAAAGCTTGGTAGTTACTATTTTTGTGTTAACTTGCCAATTTGAGTTGTGATAGCAGACTTTGCACATGCCTACACTATGGCGTGTTATTTATACCAGTCTAGGAGTATGAGAATCTTATTTCATTACCACATACATATGTACTTGTTTAATTACTCATGTATGATATGTTGGGACTGGAGGTCTGTGACCATGTCGTGCGATTGATGTTAATGTGAGCTCTAGAAGAGCTGGTTACCATTGTTAGATTCATGTATCTTGGTTATACTATATATGATGAGCTTATAGCATTTCAGTTGTGGTGGTGCTTATTGAACTTGCAATACGGTTCTCTTCTATGAGACATTTTCCATTTTTGGGTACCCGGATTTCGCAGTTATGGCTTGAGTTATATTGGTGTGGCGTGTCAGTAGGATAGATGTGCTTAATAATATGTGGTCATTGGACCTAGAATGGGTACTATCAGGTTTGATTACGATATATTTGGGAGGATGACGTTGAAAGTCAGGTTAGAAAGTTATTATGGTTCTGGTTGGGGTGAGAGAGCTCCATGACTTGTTGATCTGATAAGGGGTTATGAGATTCCACGAGTTTCTTTAATTATCAGCAGTGTACGAAGGTTTTGGAATGAGGTTTTGCTTGATATGGGGTTTAATACTAGTACCAGGTTAGTTTGGAGTAGTTACTGTGATCGAAAATGGTGCTGCAAGCATGCGAGTTGTATAGTATGTTATGTGATTATATCTAGGGTTATGGTTATGGCTTGATACAGCTTGTTTAGACTCATACAGTATGTAGATGTAAGATTCGTGTCTTGAAATGAAATTCTGAATGTTGGAAATTAAATTCCAAGGTTTATGGGCTAAGGTTAAATTAATGACTTTCAATTATGTTGTGTTGTCAGGCCTATGTGGAATAGGGTGGTGTGGGATCACCCCTGGGTACGTGCGTGGTAAGATGGAATAGTAATTTGATGGCTTGGAAACAACTCTTGGCACGTTCGAGGACGAACTTATGTTTAAGTGGGGGAGAATGTAAAGACTCGGCCGGTCGTTTTGAGTATTACAGCCATGTTCCCCCATTTACTACTCAATTTACGCTTTACAACTGTTGAATGACTTGCCGGGGTAATTGGTTCGGGTCCGGCGAAGTTTTAAAATGAATTGAGACACTTAGTCTCCAAGATGAAAACTTAAGTTGAAAAGATTGACTGGGTGTGAACTTATGTGTAAACGACCCCAGAATAGAGTTTTGATGATTCCAATACCTCCGTGTGGTGATTTTGGACGTAGGAGCGTGTCCGAAAATTATTTGGAAGTCCGTAGTTAAATTAGGCTTGAAATGGCTAAAATAGAAATTTAAGCTTGGAAGTTTGGCCGGAGAGTTGACTTTCTGATATCGCGGTCGGAATCCGATTCTGGAAATTTGAATAGGTTCGTTATGTCGTTTATGACTTGTGTGCAAAATTTGAGGTAAATCGGACTTGATTTGATAGGTTTCGGCATCGAATGTAGAAGTTCAAAATTCTTAGTTTCATTAAGCTTGAATTGGGGTATGATTCGTAGTTTTACCATTGCTTGATGTTATTTGAGGCCTCGACTAAATTCATATAATGTTTTAGGACTTGTTGGTATATTTGGTTAAGGTCCCAGGGGCCTCGGGTGAGTTTCGGATGATTAACGGATCAAATTCGGACTTAAGGAAATGCTGGAATTTTTCGGTTGCTGGTGTCTTCGCACCTGTGCATGAGGAACCGCAGGTGCAGCCCGCAGAAGCAAGCAGTCCTTCGCAAAAATGGACTGGGCGGGAGCCGCAGAAGCGGAATTTTGCGCGCAGAAGCGCGACCGCAGAAACGGTGACACAGATCGTAGAAGTGGAAGGAATCGCAGATGCGAAGGAACCTGCGCAGAAGCACGACCGCAGAAGCGGTCCTATACATCGTAGAAGCAATCACTGCTGGCCAAGGCTATCTCGCATATGCGAGCCTGTTACGCAAATGCGATGGTCGCAGATGCGACCTAGTGTCCGCAAATGCAGAAACGCTGGGCAGAATGCCTTATATTCGAGGGTTCAACATTTTTATCCATTTTCGGATTTTGGAGCTCGGTGTGGGAAACTTTGGAAAGGAATTTTTCCACACAATTTAGGGTAAGTGTTCTTGACACCCTTGTGATTATATTTCAGGAATTAATCTTCATTTTTGGTGTATAATTATCGAATCTTCAAGAGAAATCGAAGGAAATTTCTATAATTTCACAAAACAAATTTTTGAGTTTTGAATACCGACTCGGAGTCAGATTTGAGTGAAATTAGTATGGTTGAACTCGTAATTGGATGGGTTGTTGGATTTTGTGAGTTTCATCGGATTCTGAGATGTGGGTCCCACTGGCAATTTTGAGTGTAATTTCAGATTTTTGTGGGAAATATTAGTATTTTGATATGGAATTAATTCCTATAATTTGTGTGGACTAAATCAAATTAATTGTGACTAGACTCGAGCTGTTCAAAAGTTGATACGCACATAATGGAATTTCTGGAGCATTGTTTAGCTTGCTCGACATTGGATTCGTCTTGTTCAAGGTAAGTAACTCTTCTAATTTTGGAGCTGAGGGTATGAACCCTGACTATCCGTGTTATGTGTTTGGTGTTGAGGTGACGCACATGCTAGGTGACGGGTGTGTGGACGTGCACCATGTGAACTGTGACTCCGTTATTTCTATGGTACTGTGTAGTTACCTGAACTTATCTGTAATCATGAAATCTCTACGTACTAGAGTTATCGAGCTGTGATTCATGTTGGAAGCCATGTTTAGGCTACATGCCTATCCTGTTGGGACCCACTGAGGTCATTACTGTTGTTGAGTTATTTGTTTACATTGCAATGTCATACTCACTCATATTCATTCATTGCATATCATATCTCAGTCTCTGTTGTTATTTATTGATACATCATATCATCATTTTTGGGCTAGTTCATGTCATTATGATCCCGAAAGACTGGAGAGGTTGATTACTGAGTGAGGCCAAGGGCTTGATTTTGAGATATTGATACTATAGCACGTGAGTTGTCCGTGCAGCACGTGAGTTTTCCGTGCAGATTTTAGCGTTTGGGCTGAAGGAGCCCCTCCGGAGTCTACACACACTCCCAGTGAGCGCTGTTGATTTATATTGAGGGGTGGATCTTCCCTGGATATGGATCTTGTTCGAAGCATTTATACATGGGGATGGATCTTCCCCACGTGCTGGATTGTCCCTACTTAGTACTAAGTGACTGATGGTCAGTTGATGTATATATTCCGGGATGGATCTTTTCTGGGCCGGATTGGCCAAATACAGTACTGAGTGATTGATCATGATGAGTTGAAAGTGTGAGACAGTAAGATTGAGTACTTTGAGAGTGTGAGTACATGAGTTCATCTCCGAGATATAATGCAATGACATGCACACATGACATACAGGCATAGAGATGTATCTTCCTCATGTTATACGGTATCACATCATTCATGACTTCTCACACTTATTGAAAATTTTAATCTTAGAAGCTCATGATTTGTACTACCAGTCCTTGGGGAATGTATAGGATTTAGATAGTTCTTTTACTTAATTGTCTTGTTAAATTTCATTGGAATTGGATAGTTGATAATTGGCTTACCTAGCGGGTTGGGTTAGGTGCCATCACGACTAGTTGGATTTTGGGTTGTGACAGAATTAGTCTTTAAATTGTCGTATTTACTTTAAATTAACTAAATTAGTTCACAATTCAATAAATGAATGTTTTAATAAATAATTAGTTACAATAATTTATAATATATTTGATAATTAAATTTTATCATATTTAATTAGAATTAATTAAGTTTAATTAAATTAATTTTTAAAGGGGTTAAAACCTCAAAAGGCTACAATTACAATTAATCAATTAAACTCAATATGGCTATGTGTTTAAGTCTAGATCAGTCATTTTGGCCCAAAATACACAAGCCCAAACTCCTGACCTGGTCCACACCCACCTCTTCTATCCCATGTTGGAAATCCATGCCATTATATTTCAGTCAATGGCATTGTGCCACGTCGCCTATCTTCCGCACTCACAAAACAACACAACGGATGTAGACCGTTGATCCAAATCATCAACGGTCCATATTAATTCCCATTTTTTCTTTTCTTTAAATCTTTTTCCAGGCCCTATATCAACCGTTGGATCAAACATATCCAACGGCCCCCATTTTTCCCCTAATATTAATTTTATCAATTCTCATCTTCTAAAAAATTAGAGTTGTTGATCAAGAGATCCAACGACTCAGATTCAGTCTTAGGTGTTTAATCCTAAGAGACCCCTAAACCCTCATTCATTCTCAACCCTACCTAGACACCTCTCTTTCCCAACTCTCTCTCTTTTCTCTCATCCCATCTGACCCTGTCAGTCACAAATCCTTGCACAAATTTGTGCAAGGTCACAAATTCAAACTCCAAATCACTCAATATGTCCCCTACATCTGCGAATCCTGACAATACTTCCGTTTTCATCACTAAATTTAAATTTCCCAAACTGAACCTCAGACCTAAAAGATGCTACTCAAAATTGCATGTTCTTCCTTTGATCTTTTAACTCCATGGCATGCATGGTTGTTTATCTCCAATTTCATCATTGTTATTCTTTATCCAAAGGTCAAACGCAGTTACCTCTGGATATTAGGGTTTGACCGGCAGTCAAAAGGCTTCAACGGTAGGCCCTCATGCCCAAGTAATTTCTATGAGGTTTTCACCTCTTTTCTTCACTGATTTTACCTCTATCACTATCATCATCCATGCAATCGTCACTTTCCACTATCAATTTTGAATCTGTCGGAACCCTAAGTGGCTTGAATACCAATATAAAAGGGGAATTCAATTTATTCACCTAACAACACATCTAACACTATCTTAAACACAAAAAGAAAGAAAGAAAAAAGTTAACGTTCAAGGTTTCTCACTAAGTACTCTCTAATCTTTTTGCTTTTCTTTATCTTCTATGGTTAGAGTTCAATTGTGGTACTGGTTTTGAGTTAGGATCTCCTAAACAGCTATTGAATCACTTTTTCTTGGTTTGTTGCGCTGCAGAAGGTCAGTGCACATTGACCCCCTTTATCTCACTTTAATTATGTAGCCTTTTGTTTGTGATGTTTTCTTTGTTAGTCATCTGTTGTTTGTGACTTATATTATACTTGTTATGCCTTGTCTTTGTATGTTATCCTTACTATTAAGTCGTAGACTTTCTGATTAAGCTATGTTGTTTTGATGTTGTTATCAGATTTGTATTGTCAATAAACTCTATCTATCATGACTCGGTTAGTTGGAAGTGTTTTTTGTTAATATTCTCTCATGAATAAACCTTATGTTAATGATATTATGTGAATCAAAGGAATAGCATGAATACTGCCATGTCTCCTAGGCTAGTTGAATCATGCTCTTGAACCTCTCGTTGTGCTTATGTACCTCTAGGCTATTCGACCTTCTTACTTGTGACATTATGTTAATCTTATAGATGGATTCCCTATACATCATGCCTTGTATTCAACCTGTCTACTTTATTAAGTCTTGGCTTGTAAGTGCGAGAGTGATAATCTTCTTGTTTTGCATACCAAGTAATCTATGTATAGCTATTATTCTTAGACTCTGTTAAAGCTTTGTTAAATCCTATGTTAAATATGTTATATATAATATGTTAGTTAAGCAACTAGTTGTAAAATCATACCTTTAAGCTCCTCTTAGGAATATTGTTAACTTGTTAATACCAAGCCACCTTGATGTTTGTGTTTTGCTATTTTTGCCGTAGTTCTAGGAACATGATTGTTTCATTGATGAATTGTCTAAACTCCAGTCAGTACCCTATTCATATTATATTAACAGAATGATTTCTATATGCTTTTTATGATAATTGGAAACAAAAGAGATCATACAAGTAACTCTATCAATGTGTTAGAAGATCTGAATGTGATGAATCTCTGGAATGAATAGCATTTCCTGATTACTTGAGCCCTGATATATATATATATATATATATATATATATATATATATATATATATATATATGAAACTCTTTGATGTAATGACTCTCCTTAGTTTCTACACCTAAGTTCACATATGTTGTATTAGTAGTGATGTGCCCATAGAGCATTTCATGAAAGTAGCTTGAAGAAGTTTATCCTTACATCTCTGTGTTCACTTGTAGTAGTCCTAATCTTTCTGTGGTAAGGAAATGGTTTGAGTAAGTTATCCTATAAGAGACTGGCCCTAATGATCTGTCCTTTTTTAAATAATTTTAAATGTTAAGCTAAGCCACGGTGTTAAAATGACATGTACACTAACTCGTGTACTAAGTGAATATGTTTGCACATCTGTGTGTTAATATACTGTGATTTGTCAGTTTAACTGTTAAGGTGATTAGGTCTTACTGAGATGTATGTCTGCTCTTAGCCTTAGAAGTATTTGAGACCTGTTCTTATAATCTGAACTTTCCTAAGAGAACTTTGAGCATCAAACCTATAGTGAAACCTACAGAACATGTACCTGAACTCCTCTCTATTTAGTACTTGCCTATTAACATTTCTGAGCCTAAAAAACATGAGTGGTGAAGCATGCCTACTACCTGCACTTTGTGATATTGTGTCCCAATAGTGATCTCATGCCTACCCTATATCATATTCTTTGATTTGAATCCCCTTTCAGTCAATATTGTGCCTTTAGCTGATGTTGTGCTTTGATGATGAACTGTAGTGCCTTATTTGTCCATAGTTGTCGAGTTTTGTGTGTGTTTGAACTTTTAAAATGCTCACCAGGACTCTTGTACCTACTGTTTGTATCTTAGTAATATGAGTTACTCTGTTATTTCATTCATCTATGTTTTATCCTTTGAAGAAGATTAGAAGTAGGTGATTAATGATATATGGATGTGAAAACTTATTGTGGTTATGATCCCTCTCCTTGGCACAAGAACTGCTCGAGGTCAGTGAGACCCTCATGAAATCATATCCATAAATAAGGATTTATACCAAGCCTTTAATCATTAACTCCTATTAATCCTCATAGGATTAACATAAATAAAATTTGTCCCATTGAATTCTTTAGTCCTTTATTATTATTTGACTTCATCTCTATCGTATTTCATTTGATATACACTAATGATCCTTTTTTTTTGTGCATGTTTTGACTTGGGCCTACTGAGTTCCATTGGGAACTCAAGCCCAAAGTCCAATCCAGCCTACTCCCCTGTCGCGCATAGGAGTCTGCCACTTAGCAGAAGTGTTGTTGGGCCTGGTTAAGTTTTACCAAGGCCAAATCACCAAGGGTCCAACCTCTCTCCCACTTTTATTTTTAACTTTGTTCGTGTTGTTTGTTATATTGTATATATGTATCCCTCAATGACTAACTTCACTATTGAATATCTTTGATAATTTGATTTTCTTTAGGGAAGTAGGCAAACCAAGGCCCATAGGCAAAATCAAGTTAGAAATTCTGCTCACTTTAGGTATGTTAATGTTTAAGCACCAATTTATTTCCAAATTTATCTTTTTGATAATTAAAGGCTTTATTCACTAACAATTTTCAATAAGTTTGGACTTTGACATATTTCAAAAGCAACACGAAATCTCTTTGAAAATCAAAATTGTGAAAAGAATAATTGCAAAGCTGCTTCACGAAATAAAATAAAAAAACAAACATAGCTGACATTTATAAAATGGTATACGTCAACGAGTTTCATAAACACAAGAATTTTTCACTACAATTGATTTTTCAAGTAAGGAGTACGTATTCCAACTCATGGTATATTTTCAAATAATCCCTCACTTTACTAAGATTCAAATAGATAATTATCTTTCTAAAACACACACTCAACTTTCTTTCAAACAAAGAGTTCTTTACAAGATTTTTTAAAAGAAATCTGGTTTTCAACTTATAAGCATACATATTTCAAAGGCGATTTCCTACATTATAAAATCTCAAAATTCATGACTTCTTTTCAAAATACATATACACCTCTTTACTAAAATAGTGAACATTATATAGAGACTTAGAAATATTTTATATACTTTAAGCATTAGATTAAGCAGAATATAGACACTTCTTTCCTCGAACCTAGCCTAATCCTAAGGAGCTACCTCAGGTAGATTTTGAGGGGTGCCAAATACCTTCTCCTCAGAATAACTAAAACTCTTATCCAAATCTCACCGGTTAGCAGATCATTAGGATAATAATGTTATAAACTCATATGTACCCTAGTATACCTTAAAATATTATGTGGTGACTCTCTTTATCAACTTCAAAAGAACCATTAGTTGTATTTTATTTTGACTAGTACAAAATAGGGTGAAATAAACGCGAAGGAGGACAGCGACCGCGAAGGTACACTAGTCCACAAACCTTCGTGAACGCGAAGTCTAGACCTTGAATGCGAAGAAGGACTCGGCAGAAAAATTAGGTAGTCCTCGAATTTTGTGTTTTAGTCCCAAATCACATAAAACTCAGTCTAGCTCATCTTTGGCATATCTTTGGTGGATTTTACAAGTTTGGAGCTAGGATTCCTCGCATCACACCTGGGAGTTGAAGATTTGAAGACTTTGGATGAGATTTTCTTATACGTTTTTACTCATTTCTTCAATTTTTTGATTTGTATTCAATATCTAAGTGTGTAGTATTTATTCCAACACTTGAATCTTATTTATGGGAATATTCATTATTAAAGTTTGGATTATGTCTCTTGTTATGCTTATGTATTGAATAAATTTTACTAATTATGAAGTGAATTATTATGTTTTTAATTATTCTTGTTCTTTAATATTTCTGAAGGGATTAGCTAACCCTAGGACTCGCCCATTAACTTCGGTTTAGACTTGAAAAAGTCAAACGCGTGGAAGGGAAAGATTAATTAACAAGAACTTGAGGCATTAATCCTCATTTTATATATTTTACCTATGGATAGGATTGAACTACTTGTAGCCACATTCGGGTGTACTTTATTCTCCTAATTGTTTAAGGGATAATTCAATTAGGAAGTCTTGTTAGTCTTTGGAAGAAGCTTATACAGAAATATTATCCGAGGCTAATCAACATAAACTTGCTCATATTTATAAAATCTTGAAATACATTGGATCGTTACTTGAGTGTAATTTCCTTTGTATCCATGCTTGTAGCCATTGATCATATTACTTGCTTTCTAGGATAGTTTACATTTCTATATTTAGATATAAATATTTTCTCAAAACCCTTATTAGTGTTTGGCTTTGCATAATAAGCAATAATTCTCTTACTTTCCTAATCGCTTATATATTGATCTCTACAGGATTCGACCCCTACTCATAGTTGGGTATATTATATTGCATGCGACCATGTCCACTTACTTTTTGAGGAGTGGATTTGGATATCATCGGGCGTATGTATGGATTTGGATTTTGGAGGTCCTAGGATTTTTTGGCACTATGTACCGAAAGTTGGTAATTTGAAGGTTTGAAAAGTTCACAAGTTTGACTGGGAGATAACTTTGATGTTACTGGGTTTGGATTGATATTCCGGAACTTGAAATAGGTTCATTTTTCTATTCGGGAAATGTGTGCAATGTTTGGTTATATTCCAGATTGGTTAGGCTTGAAAGAAATGCGTGGTTTGAAGTTTGGAAGGTAATTAACTTATGAGAATTTAAACTTGTATTTTGATTGTCGATTCTTGTTTTTTATGTTAATTTCAGTGTTTTGAGATTTTGGATAGGTTTGGGGAAGGTATTAGTACTTTTTGGTATGATTGGATAGGGTCCCAGGGAGCTCGGGTGTGTTACGGATGGATTCCGGATCATTTTGAAGTTGAGAGGAAGTTCGGGTGCTGGTATGTCGCACTTGCGAGGTATTGTGTGTAGGTGTGAGACCACAAAAGCGGACTGGTGATCGTAGATGCAAAGTGTGGCTGAGCACTGGAGAGTCCATAGATGTGAGGCTTTGGATTTGTGCACAGAAGCGTAGGCAGATCGGCATGGGGAGATTGCATAGAAGCGGAATTTTGTTGCAACTGCGTGATCGCAGAAGCAGAGTTAAAGTCTGCAGGTGCGAAGGGGCAGATGTTAAATTGAGCTCGCAGATGCGAGGTTTTGACCGCAAAAGTAGTGTCGCAAATGTGACAGATATGTCCGCATAAATCGATGGGCAGACTTATATTTCGAGGGTTTAGCTCATTTTTCATTATTTGGAGATTTGGAGCTTGGATAGAGGCGATATTTTGGGAGAATTTCACTATACTTTGGAGGGTATATAATTTCTACTTGATGTTAGATCTTGATTACCCATTGTTTTGTGCACTTAGAACATGGATTTGAAGGAGACAAATTGGGGGTTTTGTACTAGCTTTTGGAGAGTGAATATTTGGGATTTGAACCCCGATTTGAAGTCGAATTTGGATGAAACTTGTATATTTAGACTCGTATTCAAATGGGTAATCAAGATTTTTAAGTTTGGTCAGGTTGCGAAAGGCGGACCTCGGTTGACTTTTTGGTTGACTTTGTATTTTTGAATTATTTGACTAGATTCAAGCCATTCAGAGGTCGATTCGCATGGGAACCAATTTTTGGAGTATTGAATTGGTCTGTTTGAGGTATGTATCGTGCCTAGACTTTGTTGGGGGAGTAGTTGCTTGGTTCGTTTATCCATGTGCGGGATAGCCCTTAAGTTATATTATGCCTTGTTTTGAATATTGTGGTTCTTGCTATAATGCTTTAAATGATGTACGACTATGTGACTTTTTGAATCCCGCTAGAGATCATGCGTAGTGTAAGACCCCGTAAAATGTTTCCTAAAACCCGGATTTCCGTGATGCCAAAGCAGGCGTAGAGTGGGTCATTTTTCTGGGCAGAAGTAGGCATTTCTGCGACCGCAGAACTACTCTGCGGACCGCAGAATGGTCGTAGAATGGGTCAGTTTCTGGGCCATTTTGGTCTCAAACTTCGCGGCCATTATGCGACCACATAACCACTTCGCAGGCCGCACTTTTGTCGCATATACCGTTTTGGATTTTTCGGAGGGAGGTTTTGCGGTGCACTATGCGAACCCAAAACCGTTCTGTGGTACATTATGCGACCGTAGAACAGGTTTGCGGGCCGCATAGTGACCGCAGACCCCGACAGATTTTTGGCCAGTTTTGGACACTAATTATGCGGCCGATATGCGGTTCGCATATCCATTATGCGGTCGCATATGCGACCGCAGAACCTGTTCCGGAGCTTCATTTTTGGGATTTTTAAACTCGACCCTATTCGGTTAAAACACCTACCTTGGACTATTTTGAGCTTATTTTCTGATATTTTTAGAGTGAGAGAGAGGGTCCTATAGGGAGAAAGTGATCTTCACCAAATTGCTCTTCAATTCTCACTTAAAACCTTGAAGATTATCAATAGAGGCACCTAGGTCTTCTTCCTAAGAGGTAAATTCTATCACCCAAACTCTTAATTTCAAAATGTAACTATAATGGGCCATTAGTAAGGTAATTCATGGGGATGGGGTGCTTACTTTGCATGCATGTGTTCCTAAGGTATGTGGGGATGTTGTGAGTTAAAGATAGAAAAATATGTGGTGTGGGTTGGTGAAGTCTTTCATGAAAGGGCCATGGAACCTTAATGCACACATGGTGTTTGATAGAATGCTTAAGTGAGCTAGAATTATGATCGTTTTCCTAATTTTGGGTTCAATTTTGCTATATTGATAAAATAGATTGAAGTTGCTAATATTCTGGAACATCTTAGAGTTTTAAGGGGCTCAATTGAGGTATGTTGGCTAAACCCCCTCTTCTTAGAATTGAATCTCACGGTATTCATGCAATCGATGTAAGTCCCAAATTAAACGTCCTAGAAATTGCTATCCCAAATGTGCTTGCTTAACAAATGTATGTGTAACATGTATTCCCATGCCTTCATCATATTATCTCGTCATCTGAGGAAATGTTCAAGACTTAGAATATGTGCTAATATGCCTAGATATCAAGTCAAATTCAATTAAAGTCTCTTATGCCGAATTGTGTGAAAAGCCTCCATGTGCCTTGAAATCTAAATTGCTCATATGTGAACTCAAGAGTCTTGAATGAAAACTATATTGTTATTGATGATAATAATAATGTTGTATTGTGGAAAAGAACTTGAATTATGAAATAAGGCCAAGTTCCAAGAACGACTTTATAATTAAAGCCATTTGTGCCAATGTGTTGAAAATAAGGGAAAGGAATACGAAGTAAGATGATCGATTGAAATGGTTGATGTCTCGAATGAAATGTCTTAGCTAATCGGGCTGAGATCAGACTCCGTGTAATAACACAGTGGTATTGTGAGTGCAATTGTGAACATGGTTGATGTCTCAAATGAGATGGCTTAGCCGATCGGGGCAAGATCGGACTTCGTGTAATAACACGGTAGTATTGTGAATGAAATAGTGAATATGGTTGATGTCTCAAATAAGATGGCTTAGCCGATCGGGCCGAGATCAGACTCCGTGTAAGAACACGGTGGTATTGTGGACTGTGGTATATTGGCATAAAAATAAAACCATCCAACCAAATAACGTGGCAATTGACTTGAAAATCTAAGTGATCTTTAACTTGACATTTTAGTGTTACTTACATTTCATATTGCTTCTTGATTGTTTCCCTTGTGTTACTATTCATTTTATTGAAATGGTGTTTAGTTTTCATACTAGTACTATTCAACAGTACTAATGTCCCTTTTGCCGGGGGCACTGCATCTTTAAATGGATGCAGGTGGTTCCATAGCAGACAGTGTTGATCACAGATAGGTGTTGCATCCTCATTTCAGCGAACTCGGTGAGCCCCATTTCATTCTGGGGACATGTAATACATCTTTTTTTTTATATTGTTGTATTTTTTGAGGTATAGTCGGGGCCTTGTTGCCGGCACCTTCTTTACACTATTTTGTATCTTTAGAGGCTCCATGGACACTGTGTGGGTTGTATATGGGTGTTGAAAATGCTAAACAAGTTATGTGTGTTTGATTACTTGTTCCACTCAGACTATAAGAATATGTGTATCTTTGGACTTAATAGTGGAGTAACTAATGAGACGATTTAATATGGTATGAATGAACTTCCTACTGTCTAATTAAGGTAATCATGTCTTTTCTTGATCATGGGTGAGTTGGGTAGAAAGTATCTAACAGGCTTGCTCGGCCGGGTTGACTTGGTTGAGCGCCGGTCGCGCTTCCCGAGATTGGGGCGTGACACGTAGGCTTACTTTTCCTACAACAATGTGTGGATGTGAAATACAACAGAAAAGAAAGATAAGGGAAGGTGACTCTGAGGCCTGCGGACGCCGAGCAGGTATACCTTGAAGTCTCCTGCAAACAGCTACAAACATACTAACGTCCATCATGGACAGATGTACTTGGATCTGCCCAAAAAGATATGTAGAAGGGTAGAGTACACCACACCAGTACCCAGTAAGTATCAAGCCTAACCTCGGTAGAGTAGAGACGAGGCCAGGTCAAGACACCTACTAGGACATAATAAACAGAATGAAAATATAATAACGAGAAGTAATATAAGGCGGAGAAATAACTGATACGAAACAAGTTAATAACATAGACTAATGCCGAAATTGTAAGCATAGAGATAACGTAGAGGAAACAACCAAAAGAACCACCATAGTCAAGTATGGATCCAAACTGATAAGACAAAAAAGAAGAAAAGCAACAAGAAGTGTTTCACCAATAACTCTTATTACATGAGATAAATAACAAGAATCACAAACGAGGTACCGCCTCATAGAATCACAACCAAGGTACCGCCTCGTATACAACAAGAATCACAATCGAGGTATCGCCTCGTATTCACTTTTCCTAATTTCAATCACAATATTTCCTTATACAACCACGTAAGCCTTACATTTAAATAGTTATCAAAACATTTTTTGTGAAATAGCTACAAGCACTTTAGCCCACCTTATGATGCCGCGTGGCTTCAAGTATTTCCCTTACAAGCAATACGCACATAAGTCCCACCTTATGCCGCCGCATGCACTTATACCATCGCATGCGCCTCAATATCACATCACAATAACAACTCACACCATAAGTGCCCATATGTCACAACTTGCCAATAATCAACAATATATATCAATGTTCCCACAACAATAGCCCATGGTTCAACCACAATATGTACATAAATATCAACAAGAACAATGAATGTAAATTTCTCAACAAGAAAGATATCTCAACAATTAACACTTCACCTCAATGTGATAACGGCTTTCACAACTTCAACAACAATAACTCAACAATGAGAGAAATAATGTATAACCACTATATTAATTAAGAATAACTCATAATGGAAGAGATAACATGTAACAATGACTTCAAATAGGGATAATCAACAATGAAAGAGATAACATATAACAATGACTTCAATAATGATAAATAAAAAATAGAAGAGACAACATGTAACAATAACTTCAAATAATGATAAATCAACAATGGAAGAGATAACATGTAACAATGAAAGAGGCAACAACTTCAACTAAGGCATAAGAGCAAAATATCAAGTAAGATGTAGAACAAGTATTAACAAAGTCATTTAAGACATGTAAGGATATACTAACACAAGTAAGAGCAGATTAACTATGAAAATTTAAAACATGAAATGAAAATTCAATTAAAGCATAAAAAGAGTCTAAGTAGCCTAGACCGGTCAAATACCACATATAATCTGTGTACCCACTCGTCACCTTGCGTACATGACTTTCACATAGCACAAATGACACAATAAATCCCAAATTCTAAGGGGTAGTTCCCCCACACAAAGGTAGGCAAGATACTTACCTCAACTAGGCTAACTCAACCCTCACAAATAGCTTTTCCCCTAAACTTCGCCTCCACGCGGCTCAAATCTAACCAAAATTGACTTAATATCATCAAACAATGCAAGAGAAAACAATTACAATAGATAAAGTTATAATCTTTACAATTTTCCCAAAAAGTCAACAAAAGTCAATCCGGGGCTTGCCCGGTCAAAACACGGGTCCAAGGGTAGATTCCGACCGCCCATAACCCCACGAGTTCATATATGTGAATAGTTTCAAAATCCGAGTCCAAAACGACTCTCAAAACTCGATTTCTCATTTTTTCAAAAACTTGACAAAGTTTCACAAATTTTCACTTTGATTCACATGATTTTGATTTTAAATCTAAGATATATTGATGAAATATAGTTGGAAATAGGTTAGACTCACTTACCCAAAGTTTGTAGATGAAAATCCCCTCTCCAAATCACCTCTTACCGAGTCTAGGTTTCTAAAATGAGAGAATATGAGATGAAATCCCGACCCCCAGCCCTTTTAACCAGCTGCAGAAGTCGCAATTGTCACATGGGATCGCAATTGTGAACCCACGCAATTGCAAAGAATACCTCATAAATGCGGAAAATGGCCAGCCTAAGAGGAGGTCGCAAATGCGACATTGGCTTCGCATTTGCAAAGCCTATCCTCATCGCAAATGCGAACAACCCCTCCACCTGAGCTACTTCGCAATTGTGATACATGAGGCCCCCTTCTAAGCTCGCAATTGCAAACCAGGTGTTCGCAAATGCGACACCAGAGGCATCAGCACACCAGATCCTGTGTCCAAAACATTCCGAAACATATGTGAAATTCATCCGAGCCCTCGGGGCTCCAAACCAAATATCCACACAAGTCTAAAAATATAACACAAACTCGCTCGCATGATCAGAACACAAAAATAACATCTAAAACTATGAATCGAATACTAATACGCATGAATTTTAAAGTAAAGTTTAAGAACTACTAGAATTGTAACTAAGCGTCTGAATCCTATCAATTCAACTCCAAATGATACCAAATTTTGCAGAAAAGTTCTAAATATCATAACGGACCTATTCCAAGTCCCAAAGTCAAATTCCAAACTCGATAGCTAAAAGTCAACCTATGGTCAAACTTTTCAACTTCAAATTGCCAAATTTTGACAAAACAACACAAATCAACCTACGGACTTTCGAATTCGATTCTGGGCATACGCACAAGTCCAAAAATCACGATACGAAGCTATCGAAGCCATCAAAATATTGTTCTGGGGACGTTTATACAAAAGTCTAAGTTTGGTCAACATTTCTAACTTAGGCTTCTAAACCAAGAATCAGAGGGTCTAAATCAACCCGGAATCTTCCCGGAACTAAACTAATCAACCCCGTAAGTCATAGAACCATTAACACACATGTATGAAGTATCAAAAGGGAAAAGGGGGTGCAATTATACAAAACAATTGGCCGGATCATTACAACTACATATCTCCTCTCTATGTCTCTCTGTGTGTAATTTGACTTGTCTATTGACACATATCTCCTCCATATGCTAAACTATTATTCTGTTTGATGTTCGTGCATATCATCTCTAAGTGAACCATGGACTTTATTTGCAGTCATGCATATAATCTGGTATTGTCATTGCATATTCGTTTGTACTCATGAGATGTACAGATTTATCACGTGAGTATCATTGATGATTCTCTCCACTACCTCTCCGGGTTTAGTCATGATACTTATAGAGTACATGGGGTTGGATGTACTCATACTACACCCTGCACTTAATAGTGCAAATTTGGGGGATCTAACATAGAGCTATGTTGGCTATTGCTGATGTGTTGTTGAGACGAGGTATAGCTGTTTCTCGATTGCAGTCCCTAGCATCTCTTCATATCTTCCTTACTATTGTTGTTGTTCAGACAGTTTTTTATATTATTAGACTTGTACTCCTATTATAGAGCTATTGACTCTGTATTACCAGAGTTCTAGGGGATTTATGCATTGGCGCAGTCTTTATTTACGATATTTGACCTTCAGACTTTTATTGTTTCTGTAATTTGTTATTATGTTTCATTATTGCTTTATGTATGGCTTTCCTAGCAAGAAGGTTAGGCGCCATCATGACCGATGATTATTTTGGATCGTGACATCCGCGATCGCGACGCGTTGTTGTACACCTGCACATTAGCAATTAGAAAACTCACGAAAATGGTTCGAAACTATCCTGGATCTCACTCGAGGCCACGAAACCGTGTCCAATCATTCCAAAAGTCTATATACTTCCTATAAACTAGTCCCAAAGCTCGAAGCATAAAAAATAACAACAAAACCAAGAATCGAAGATCAAATCCATATCTTAACTTTCAAACATTCCAACTTTGCCGAATTCGTCCACACTTAGACATTTCATATTACAATCAAACTTTGCACAAAAGTACCATTCAACCAAATAAACATGTCCAAAGTCCCGGAACACCAATTAGATCCCGATAATATCAAAGTTAAATATCGGTCAAACCTATGAACTCTCCAATTTTTCAAATTGCCAACTTTCGGTAGTAAAAATTTTCTTGGAACATCCACTATCAAATTCGAACATAATCCCAAGTCCAAAATCATTGTACAAACCTATTGGAATAATCAAATAACCAATTTGAGGTAGTTTACTCAAAAGTCAAACCTTGGTCAACTCTTACTACTTAAGCTTCGAAAAATAGAACTAAGTGTTCAAATTCACTCTTAAACTTCCCCGAAACAAAACCAATCATCCCCGTAAATTACAAAACTTCAACAAAAACTATGTGAAGCGTCAAATAGGGGAATGGGGCTCTAAACTAAGAACGATCGACGAGGTCATAACAAAAGTATCTTGTGGAGCCTATTAAACAATTTGAGTGGCCAAGGCTTTGTCACACCCAAAATAGAGTTTGAATCTAATTTATTATTCATGCATCTACTTACAATATCAATAATTTTATACTTATGTTTACCACATCATTTTAAGCCGAAAACATCAAAAGAATAATCTTCAAAAAAGTCTACATGCCTAGCACCTTAACTTTTATCGCCACTCACTTATTTTTCATGTTTTCTTCTTCAATAAACTTATTTAACACCTAGAAAAGCTTAATAACAGCAGCCATAACATTATCAAATTATATCTCATAATTTCCAACCACCACAAACCATATATATTGCCACAAAACAGTCTAACAAAAGGATAACCATGTCTCATGTTCTTTCAAGTGGTATCTTCTATTTTTTCACTCAAACAACACAACAAACACAAGATTAACCTTAAGCACAATCAAGAATATACATACCTTGGACAGCAACTACAACTGGAAACGTCATCACAACTTAGCTCACAATAGCCTCAATCACACCACAACATCATAAAAGCATTCTCTTGTAGTCTTTAACACTTTGGTGATGATTTTAGTTGATTTCCCTAGTGTTTGGTTCTTGGATCTTAGAGATCTTATGGATGAAACTTGGGAGAGAAACGACCATAAGTGTTACACCCCGTACTTTCATGTTAGAATTCGTCTTAAGTGAATCAATAGGAACTAGAGAGCTGAAGGACCTTTAAAAATATAATGATGGGTTAAAATAAGTTTTAAGGTAGTATAGTGGGGTTGGAAGTTTAAGAAGCTAATCAAATAAAAGAAAATAAGTTTCAGCGAAAGTCGGCAAGTTGGGAATATTATAATACATACTTGGATTTATGGGTGATCCACCCATCAAATTTAAGACCTACAAGTATAGTTCCCAACGTATTAAAACCTTCATCAATACGATGTTGGAGTAGAGAGATATTTGAGTTTTTATGAGACTACGCAAGAAGCTCCCTATAAGACCCACTTAGGTGGTTGAGATATCTTGATATATATGTGACGCCTACGGCCGATTTTCACTCATTAGTTTTCACTCTATTTAGACACTAGACACCTAAACACCACCTATCAAAGTCCTCTCATGATCCAAGACCCAAACAAAGGACAAACAACACAAATCAAGTGTCGGGACTCCTGTGGCGCTAGTGAGTTTCTTATTCTTCTTGTGGTTGCTGATTTTGATGTGGTTCCAGCTCATGTGGGGGTTTGTTTTAAGTGGTTTAAGTTCTGTAAAATACTCTCTTAAGGTTTTCATATCAACCCTAGGTGATTTCAAGTCTTTCAAAGTGATTCTAATGCTGAGAATCCCGAAGTGATCGCTAGTTTTGCTTCCTTGTTCTTGTGGCTATGTTGGAAGGATACTTCGTGGTGAATTAAGCTCAAATTTGATTTTTTCTATGTGTTTAAAGGTAAGGAACCTCTTACTCTACATGTATTTAAGCTTATCCAAGTTATGGCTAAGTCGTTGAAGCTAGAACTTGTGAGATATCTATCGAAAGGCTTGTTAGTAATGTTGTTTATTGGTGGACTATTTGGGAGGCTTAGTATGATTATTATTAATGTTTTTAGGGATGTTTCTTGATTTTAGTAACATGTGAGAAGTCTTAAAAATAGGGGAGGTTCTTCCAATTTTATCATAAAATAGGTTGCAGTTGATATATAATAGTTATGACGCTTAAACGATAACGATAGTATCATTTCTCTTATTATACACTAAGGAGCCGTGACATTTGCATAGCTTGAGGTTCGGCAGTATATACAAGGTATGTGACGATATCCTTTCATTCCTTTTCACGATTCCGATTGTACGTAACATAAATGAATGAGCTTCCAAATATACTCCCCTCTTAGAAGCTAGCAGTACTTACATTGTTTCCCTTTTTATAGAATGATTGATGTTGATGTTGCTTCTCTTATTATTATGTTATCAATATTGTTGGTATTTACTGATTCTTATAAGACTCATGATGACGAGTTAGCTTTAATAACGTATACGCAGGTTACCGACCTTACGTCACTCCAAAAGGTTCAGAATGTGATTCCCATGAGTCCAGCTTGCACTATATATATGTACCTATTTTACTCTACCGAAATAGTCAAACGAGTAAGAAACCTATTGTTCAACCACAGATCAGTTGGATTGTACCAAGTTCCACGATACCGGGTACGATTCTACCGAGCCTTATGATGGCCGGGTACATTTTTACCTAGTCCTATTCGAGGCTAGGTACGATATGATGATAATGATGCCCACAAAGGCGTATGTTTTTAAAAGTACATGTATATGTATATGTATATGTATCATGCATTACATGTAAATTGCCCTCAGAGGCACTTAGAGGTTATAGGTTGTATCTTCTCTAACTCTCTTTACATTACTATTCTCATCTATATCATTTTGGGGATTGTCATATGTCGAGTATTCCCTTATGTTTTATTTTGGTTATCTAATGATGACCCTTCTATCCCATTTATGCATGATAGTGTGGTTGAGAATACGTTACGTTGGTTCTCGGTAAGTAAGTCCCGGGTGCCCATAGCGGCCCTCTGATTTGGGTCGTGATAAACTTGGAATCACAGCAGGTCTGTCCTAGGGATGTCTACAAGTCATGTATAGTAGAGTCTTATTTATGGGTGTGTCACGCGCCATACTAATAAACAGGAGGTTGCGGGACATTTAGGATGGTTACCTTTCATTCACCTTCTAGATCGTGCAAAAGAGCTGAGTTGTAGGGAATCGAGTCTAACGTATGCGTTGATGTAGGTTGTACAGAGATGTCATTACCTATAAGAGTTGCAACTAGTCGGGATGTTAAGGAAGTATTAGGAGGGGTATGCGACGTACGCCCTCTATTGAGAGAGATCCGTGTGAGGACCAGGGTGAGTCAATTCTTAAGATAAACCGAATTCAACTAGTACTAGAGGAGCTGATGGAGGCTCAAGCATCATTAGCTCTGCGAGTTCCACCACCGGCTTCGTCTGATTGGCATGTGAGAAAAGCAGTACAAGTATTGATGCAGATGGTAATCTCTCGGTAATGGCATCACCCGAGGGGGCCTAATAGTAATAAAGCACTTGAAGGATAAGGAAATTCACAAACTAAGAAGTTCAGAGAGAGAGCCGTCTATATTTTCAAGAGATGATTCTGATGAAGCTATGGGATGTCTTAAGAGGGCCAGGACGACTGATGATTATATAGGATTACTAGGTGGTAGGTTGCAGTAGACTCGGTTAGTACAGGTAGATTAGAGTTGCTCCGACTATTGTGTCATCAATGCGATCAGGCGTATGCCGGCCAATGTCGTATAGGAACGGGTATTTTTTGGTGTGGAAGTAAGTGACATACGATACAGGCATGTACAACGCTTAAGCCGAAAAACCAAGATAGGAGTGGAGATTGAGCATCGGCTACAAAGATTATTTTTTGAGTACAGATACACGGCCCAATTTTCTTCTATAATGTTCATGCTGGCTAGTAAAATGTTACGCGATAGTGCAGGGAAGCTCAAATTGATAGTTTCCGACCCTTATGGATAAATCATTTTATATGCAAATGTAGTAAAAATAGACAATAAGTGTAGCATGCAAAATATATCTTCGGGGAGGTTCTATAGCTTATGGGGTTATCAAATAAGTAAAGTAATAGCATACGACTGAAGAATGAGGCCAGTTAGAGTACGGGAATTGGAAAATCAAGGATGTTTTGATGAAATTACTTCGAAGGAGACGAGAAGTGGAATGTTGTGAAAGGTTTTTATGGAACCAAATCGAGTAATATGAGTGAATAAGGAAGACTATTAAGGGATGCAAGTTAAAGTATGTAAGTATAATAGGTTTCATAGGCAAGTGAGCTCTGAGGTAATAATGTCGTATGGGCCACGTTTTCATTAAAAGTAGATTAGTAATTTTAACGGGGAATATCAGAAGGTCCATTTAACCATATAGATGTGTGGTGCCGATATCACAGAGTGATATAGGATGAACTAGAACTAAGGTATCAATTAGTGATTCAAAAGACACTCATGCTTGCTAACATTGCAGTGATAGAATGTGTGAATGAGTAGGAGGAGGAAGAGGACTAGTGGGAGAAGAACCCTGAAACAAATTTATAAAGATCTCATTGGCAAGACACGTGAACTAAAGTTAAACGTCGAAAGAAGGCATGCCAGCAAGAACGTATGACTCTCTACGTATATGGGCCCCTATAAATTATCTTAGATAAAGAAAGGCTACTCATAGGTCAATCGTAAGCTACCGGAAATACGGAACAACGGAAGGGTGAAACTTCAACCGTGGAACATTGAACTATTTCCCGAAGGGGGGAGATGATGTGGTAAAGTACTAAGTCAAGAGTACGTTTGTTTAACAAAAAACGGAAGAAAAAAGGTTGGGACAGAAAGGAGTATAAGCAACTTTAAAGTAACACACGGGTATAAGCAATGTGGAAAAGAGACGATATTGGTTTATAAATCCATGACAAGCATATTCAAACACTTGATGTTGCTTATCTTATTCTTATATTATCAATGTTATTGGTATTTACTGATTCTTATAAGACTCATGATGACAAGTTAGCTCTAATAACGTATATGGAGGTTACCGGCCTTACATCACTTCGAAAGGTTCAGAATGTGATTCCCATGAGTCCAACTTGCACTATATATATGTACCTATTTTACTCTACCGAACTGCGCTATAGTCGGATAGGTACAACACCTATTGTGCAACCACTGATATGTTGGATTGTACCGAGTTCCACGATACCGAGTACGATTCTACCAAGCCTTATGATGGCCGGGTACATTTTTACCGAGTCCTCTTCGGGGCTGGGTACGATATTATTATGATGATGCCCACAAAGTCATATGTTTTTAAAAGTACATGTATATATGTATATGTATTATGCATTACATGTCAATCGCCCTCAGAGGAACTCAGATGTTACAGGTTGTATCTTCATTATCTCTCTTTACATTAATATTCTTATATATGCTTTCCTGCCTTACATACTCAGTACTTTATTTTTACTAGTGTATCCTTTATTTGTGGAAGATGCATGTCGTGGTGAAGGTTCGGATAGACAGGTTGATGGTCCTCCCAATAGGCTACCAGTTCAACATGAAGTGTTGTTGCACTTCACTTGTCTCGGAGTTGCCTTTCAAGTCCGTATACTTATGTACATATATTTATGGTTATGGTGGGGCCATGCCCACCTTATGTTATTTATGCACTCCTTAGAAGCTTGTAGACAGATGTCATATGTATAAATATTTTTTTGGCCTTGTAGGGCATTTATATCATTTTGGGGATTGTCCTATGTCGAGTATTCCCTTATGTTTTATTCTAGTTATCTCATGATGACCCTTCTGGCCCATTTATGCATGATAGTATGGTTAAGAATATGTTACTTTGGTTCTCGGCAAGTAAGTCACGGGTGCCCATCGCAACCCTCCGATTTGGGTCATGACAAACTTGGTATCGGAGCAGGTCTGTCCTAGGGATGTCTACAAGTCATGTCTAGTAGAGTCTTGTTTATGGGTGTGTTGCGTGCCACACTTATAAACAGGAGATTGCGAGACATTTAGAATGGTTACCTTTCTTTCACCTTCTAGATCGTGCGAAGAGCTGAGTTGTAGGGAATCGAGTCCAACATATGCGTTGATGTAAGTTGTATAGAGATGTCATTACCCAGAAAAGCTGCAACTAGTCGGGATGTTAAGGAGGGATTAGGAGGGGTATGCGAGGTACACCCTCTATTGAGAGAGATTCGTCTGAGGACCAGGGTGAGTCACTCCTTAAGATAGACCGAATTCAACTAGTACTAGAGGAGCTGATTGAGGCTCAAGCATTATTAGCTCTGTGAGTTCCACCACCAGTTTCGTCTGATCGGCATGTGAGAAAACTAGTACAAGTATTGACGTAGTTGGTAATCTCTCAGGAACGGCATCACCCGAGGGCCCCTATTAGTGATAAAGAACTTGAAGGGTCAGGAAATTCACAAACTAAAAAGTTCTAAGAGAGAGAGTCGTCTATATTTTCAAGAGACGATTCTGATAAAGCTATGGGATGGACTAAGAGGGCTAGGACGATTGATGATTATAGAGGATTACTAGGTGGTAGGTTTTAGTAGACTGGTTAGTACAGGTAGATTAGAGTTTCCCCGACTATTGTATCATCAATGCGGTCGGGCGCATGCCGACCAATGTCGTGTATGAACGAGTGTTTTTTGGCGTGGAAGTTAGTGACATAAGATACAGGCATGTCCAGTGCTTAAGCCGAAAGACCAAACTAGGAGTGGAGATGGAGCGTCGGCTACTGAGATTATTTTCTAAGTACAGATACACGGCCCAATTTTCTTCTATAATGTTCATGCTGACTAGTAGAATATTACCCAACAGTGCGGGGAAGCTCAGATGGATAGTTTCCGACCCTTATGGATAAATCATTTTATATGCAAATGTAGTAAAGATAGACAATAAGTGTAGCATGCAAAAGATATTATCGGGGAGGTTCTATATCTTATGGGGTTATCAGAGAAGTAAAGTAATAGCATACGACTAAAGAATGAGGCCAGTTAGAGTACGGGAATTGGAAAATCAAGGATGTTTTGATGAAATTACTTCGAAGGAGATGAGAAGTGGAATGTTGTGAAAGGTTTTTATGGAACCAAATTGAGTAATATGAGTGAATAGGTAAGACTATTAAGGGACGTAAGTTAAAGTATCGAAGTACAATAGGTTTCATAGGCAAGTGAGCTTTGAGGTTATAATGCAGTATGGGCCATATTTTCATTAAAAATAGATTAGTAATTTTAACGGTGAATATCAGAAGGTCAATTTAACCATACAAATATGAGGTGCCGATATCATAGGGTGACTTAGGATGAACTAGAACTAAGGTATCGATTAGAGATTCAAAAGACTCTCATGCTTGCTAACATTGCAGTGATAGAATGAGTGAATGAGTAGGAGGAGGAAGAGGACTAGTGGGAGAAGAACCCTAAAAGAAATTTATAAATATCTCCTTGACAATACACGTGAACTAAAGTTAAACTCATCGAAAGAAGGCATGCCAGTAAGAATGTATGACTCTTTACATATATGGGCCCCTATAAATTGTGTTTGAGGAAGAAAGACTACTCATAGGTCAATCGTAAGCTACCAGGAATACGAAACTACGGAAGGGTGAAAGACGAGTAGGACTTCAACTGTGGAACATTGAACTATTTCCCTGGGGGGGAGATGATTTGGTAAAGTATTAAGTCAAGAGCACGTTTGTTTTACAAAAAAAAGGGAAGAAAAAAAGGTTGGGACAGAAAGGAGTATAAGAAACTTTAAAGTAACACACGGATATAAACGATGTGGAAAAGAGACGATATTGGTTTATATATTGATGACAAGCATTGTCAAACACTTTATATATAGAAATGTTAACCTGAATAATGTGTTAAATTTGGTAGATACGACTCCAAATGAAATTGTTGAGATTGAAAGGAGAAGGAAGAACAATCATTAGGAGTTAGAAAGGGATCCGAGTACGATGACTCTTGAAATTAAAGACAGGCCATGGTAATATCTAAATGTTGCAACCGTGAGGGATAGTCAAGATGACATCATGAACGAAGGAGATAGTACAATATTTCAAGGAAATACCTAAGGAAGAGAAACCATCAAAGTGAAAACAATAAAGTCCACACCAAGGATAAGATTTAGGATAGACAATAAGGAAAGGACGAAGTAGGAAGAAGCAGTATGAAGGTAGGTTGTTTCACAATGTTAGTTCCTTCTATAAATTGAAACCTAACCAACGAAGAAATACATCAAATGTATATGGTAACAAGAAGATGGAGATCAATAGATGAGGTCCTAAACTATATGTACAGGGGATTCAGAATGTGTGGGAATTAGATCACAATTGCATATAAGGAATATCATAATATAATCCAAATAAGAAGTTGTTGACAACTAGGGGCAGTGAGAAAAATAAGGAGGAATGGAGAACCATAATGGTATACATGTTTAATGGAAGACGTCTTAGAACTAGAAAAAAGAGCGAAACTAAGATTATAATGTATGCCTTTAGTCGTAAGTCACTGGTGGTTTGATAAATGAGCAAGCCCAAAAGGAAAAAGGGTTAACTAGAGGTCTTCACCAATTAACGAGTTCGAAATAGGCTTGGTAGACTCAGTAATAAAGGTATAATGGCCTGGAGTATGGCAAAGTCATCTCTAATAAATAGGGAAGATTCCCCTTTAAGGGAAAGTTAAAAGGGGTATTCGGCAAGAGGAAACTACAACTTTTGAGTCTATTAAATGAGGGATCTTGAAATATCATGGCCAACCGCGTATTAGGATAGAGGTTCATTATTTAGGCTATTCTATTCACCTCATAACGTCGAAGATATACCATGAGGTCAATGGATTACATTGGTAGGACGGCATGAAGAAAATCATTGTAGGGCTCGCGGCTTAATATTCCAGTTGCTAATCTAACAAAATAGAATATCAGGAACCCAATGGGTTGACACGAAATAAAGTAACCCAATATGGAAATGAGAAGTGATTGACATAAGATTCGTTACAAATAAAGCAAGTTCGATTCCACATGGATGACTGTGGTTAGTTTGACAAAAATCAGTTTACTTTTACTAGAGAAATTACCAAAGGTTATGTAAAATGGAAGGGTGCAAAAGGTGGATCGGGTACATAATATTTCTGCCTCGATTAGGATTAATTGAGGTGCTTAATAACAAATAATTTCTGAAAGTCCTCTCAAGAAACTTGGGTACATAAGATAATTCTAGCAAGTGAAGCATACAATTCAGATGCTCAAAGACATGTCACAAGCTAAGATGCCAAATTTTACGGAAAGATGGGATAATCAATTACCGACTATTGAGTAGCGCACAATAATAACTATAGTAGTATCTATACATGCGGGTGGATCATAAGGATACATTTTAAACTGCACGGAGTGGCTCCTTATAAAACATGATGCGAAAGGAAATGTAGATTCCCCATAGGATAGTTTGAAAGATAGAATTGTTCGACCGGGTTCAATGTATCAAGTTATAGAAAAGTCAGCCTTATTCAAAGAGTGTTTGTGCTTAGAAGCGTCATAGATCAAACCCCAACATGCGATGATGAGACTCAAGGAAATCTCGAGTTAATAATAAGGTCTTCATGAAAATTTCGCTCATGAAGAGCATAATAACATAATGGGACAAGTTAATCAAGACATATATAAAGCCACTCTAAACTACCCAGAGAAGGGACTAAATTGAATTTTCCCTCAGAATTAGGGTCTGTTCATGCGGTTATCATGTTCCGATATTAGGGTCCGTTCATACGGTTATCATGTTCCGATATTAGCGTCCGTTCAAATGCTCTTATCATATTGTAATATAAATTGAGGAGGTGTTCCAAACTATGGATTGTGTACCTACATGTTATAATTTCAAATCGTGATTTATGTGGAAATTATTATGCAAAGTAGTGGAGAGATTGTGATTGTGATACACCTCCACCCGCATATTTTGGGGTGTGGCGGTATGACCTCTTTGTGTAGGGATTATGGTATTGTGGGATTACACCTCCACCCGCATACATTGGAGTGAGGCGGTACGACTGCTTTGTGCATAGTTTTGGTATTGTTGTTACACCACCACCCACATATATATATTGGGGTGAGGCGGCATAGCTGTTTTGTGTTGGTATTGGTATCGTTGATGCATTTCCAACCCGCATACATTGGGGTGAGGCGGCATAGCCGCTTTGTGTAGGTTCTTGGTATTGTGGTTATACATTCACCAGCATACATTGGGGTGAGGCGGCAGGGCCACTTGAGTAGAGTTGGGGTATTGTGGTTACACCTCCACCTGCATACATTAGGTGAGGCGGTGGGGGCGCTTTGTGTAAAGATGGTTGCATAGGATCTCATCTTAAATCCTATAAATGTTACGGATAGCTCTTAATAAGCTTGCTCTGGTTTGAACAGTTATCTATATTATTCTATTGCCACTCTGATTCATCATATTCATATTGTATTTCTGAATTCTTAAATTGGTGTTTGGTTTTCATACTAGTACTATTCGACGGTACTAACGTCCCTTTTACCGGGGGCGCTGCATCTTTAAATAGATGCAGGTGGTTCCGCAGCAGGAGATATTGATCAGTGATAGCAGTACACCTTCTTCCCAACTGATTTGGTAAGCCATACTTTATCCCGGGCCATGTATCTTTTGTTCTTTGTGTATTTTGTTTGAGGTATAGCCGGGGCCTTGTTGCCGGCATTATCATTGTACTCTTCTTAATCTATAGAGACTCCGTAGACATAGTGTGGGTTGTGTATTGGTACTGGGAAAGACAAACTATGTTATCTTGTGGTTGTATTACTTGTCCCATTTGAGACTTTAAAAATGATGAAAACTATTGGTAATGAATTGGTATTGTAGACTTGGTCATGTTTTTTTGTCTAATTAATGAAAATACATATCATCTTCATTCGTGGATGAGTTTGGGTAGAAGGAAATCTAACATGATTGTCCGGTTGGGTTCACTCGGTTGAGCGCCGGTCGCGCTCCTCGGTTTTGGGGCGTGACAATTACACTACATGTATTTAAGCTTATCCAAGTTGCGGCTAAGTCGTTAAAGCTAGAACTTGTGAGATATCTATCGAAAGGCTTGTTAGTAATGTTGTTTATTGGTGGACTATTTGGGGAGGCTTAATATGATTATTATTGATGTTGTTTGGGATGTTTCTTGATTTTTGTAACTTGTGGGAATTCATATAAATAAGGGAGGTGCTGCCCATTTTATCGTAAAATAGGCCGCGGTCAATATATAATAGTTACGACGCTTAAACGATAATGATAGTATCATTTCTCTTATTGTAAACTAAGGAGCCATGACATTTTCATAGCTTGAGGTTCGGCAGTATATACAAGGTATGTGAGGCTATCCGTTCTTTATTTTTCACGACTCCGATTGTACGTAACATAAGCAAACGAGCTTCCAAAGATACTCCACTCTTAGAAGCTAGCAGTACTTACATTATTTCCCTTTTTATGGAATGATTGATGTTGCTTCTCTTATTCTTATGTTATCAATTTTGTTGATATTTCCTGATTCTTATTAGACTCATGATGATGAATTAGCTCTAATAATGTATACGGAGGTTACCGACCTTATGTCACTCTAAATGGTTCAGAATGTGATTCCCATGAGTCCAGCATACATTATATATATGTAGCTATTTTACACTATCGAGTCGTGCTATAGTCGTTCGAGTACGAGACGCATTGTTCAATCATTAATCGGTTGGGTTTTACCGGGCTCCACGTGGCCGGGTACGATTCTACCGAGCCTTATAATGGCCGGGTACGTTTTTACCAAGTCCTCTTCGAGGCCGAGTACAATATAATGGTGATGATGCCCATAAAGGCGTATGTTTTTAAAAGTGTGTGTGTGTGTGTGTGTGTGTGTGTGTGTGTGTGTTTGTGTGTATATCATGAATTTCATGTCAATCGCTCTCAGAGGCACTTAGATATTACAAGTTGTATCTTCTCTATCTCTCTTTACATTACTACTCTTAATTATGCTTTCCTTCCTTACATACTCAGTATTTTATTCGTACTACCGTCTCTTTAATTTGTGGACGCTTCATGTCGTGTTGCAGGTCCTGATAGACAGGTTGACGGTCCTCCCAGTAGGCTACCGGCTCAGCATAAAGTGTTATTGCACTCCACTTGTCTCGGAGTTTCCTTTCGAGTCAATATACTTATGTACATATATTTAGGGTTATGGTGGGGCCATGAATGACCTTATGTTGTTTATGTACTCCTTAGAGGCTTGTAGACAGATGTCATGTGTATAGAAATTTTCTTTAGCCTTGTAGGCTCGTGTATCTCATATATATCATTTTGGGGATTGTCCTATGTCGAGTATTCCCTTATGTTTTATTCTGGTTATCTCATGACGACCCTTCTGGCCCATTTATATATGATAGTATGGTTAAGGATACGTTATGTTGGTGCTCGAAAAGTAAGGCATGGGTTCCCGTCATGGCCCTCCGATTTGGGTCATGACAATAAGTGACGCTGAAACGTCATTTAAATGAAGTAAAATTGGTAGCCACCTCAAGTGGGTCCTAACGAGGTGGCCTGCGTAGTATTTCAAAAAGCGTGAATATCGCTTTATTCGGACGTCGTATCGATGAACAATTTAATGCGTTAGAAATTAGACTCGTAGAACTTCAATTTAATAGGTGGATCTCCCCGTAAATCCAAGTATATTAGGAGAAAAGCTCAGTGACATTAGACCCAAATTTCAGTACAATTTATGAACTTAACTTGTGACGACATTCGTCGACTTTTGTTCCAACTTGCTTGACTTAAAAATATAACACATGACTATCATACGCCTAAATTACCCCATAACATCACCTTTTATCATGTTAAGCACCCTGGTCTTACCCCAAAAATACGAGTTATAGCATTCCCAACTTGCTGACTTTCGATGAAACTTATTTTCTTCGATTCGTTTAGCTTCTAAACTGTCCAACCCTCTTGGTAGTTGCATTTCATGATCTTAAATATTTGTAACCTCCATGGTAACATGATTAATGTACTATATGTACTTTCAAAGATGATCTCATTTTCGATCTTACATCAATTGACTTACGATGTACTTTTACGTACGAAAACATGGGGTATAACATTATTCCCCCCTTTGGAACATTCCTCCTCGAATGTTGACTGACACGCTTATGAGTCTCATAACCTACAACTCTTAGGAATACTTTAATATCGTCCTTGTGATCAAAGCAACTATTATGTGAATAAATCCAAAGGCCAGGGCATCCCCCCCTAGGCCTCTTACTCACACCACGACATGTGGTCGGAATTCTTCCAATCTCGTATCTGTTGCTACCTTCTGTCATGCAGCCTGTATGACTCTATCCTTGTATTCGCACATATGCGACTCTTTTCTCCTTTTTCCTCTAGCTTTTAGCCAATCTCTAGGCCTCACTTTGTAAACACATATCGAATTATGACAAGCTGTCCCTCTGGGAATCTATAGGTGTATTGTAGTTCTTCGCTTCGTACTTTGTCAAACTTACGACTATTGCTATATTTTATATCTTTACTACATCTAGGTAGGTCATACTATGCCATAAAACTTACTTTGGTTTATTATTACCAAGGTCTGCTACCCAACTCTAGGTCATTCTCTCGTTGCTTATCCTATATGTATAAATCTAATGCTTCCTCATTACTATTCATCTTAAGAATGACAGCCTAATCTCATATCATACTTTGGAACTTTTATCCATATACTGTTGATTCACCTTAATATTGATCTATAATCTACCACTGATAACTTAAAACCTCTTACTGTTACACCCCGTATTTTCGTACGTGAGAGTACATTGTAAGTCAATTTATGTAAGATCATAAATGAGATTATATTTGAAAGTACATAAAGTAAGTTAATCATGTTACATTGGAGGTTACAAACCTTTAAGATCATGGATAACAAGTACCAAGAGGGTTGATAGGCTTAGAAGCTAAACAAATTGAAAAAAATAAGTTTTGTCGAATGTAGACAAATTGAGAATGTTATAACATATACTTTTGGGGTGATACTAGAGTGATTAACCTAATAATAAGGTTATGTTATGAGTTATTTTAGTCGTATGATAGTCGTCTGTTACATTTTGAAGTCAAGCAAATAGTGAAACAAAAGTTGGCAAATGTCATCACAAGTTACATTCATAATGTGCTGAAAATTAGGTCAAATATAGCTAATCTTTTCTCCCAATATACTTAGAATTAAGGGATGACCCACATACAAAATTGAAGGTCTACGAGTCTAGTTTCCAACTCATTAAGCTGTTCATCAATATGAAATCGAAGTAGAGAGATATTTACGTTTTTGCGAGACTGCGCAAGCAGCTCCCATGGGACCTACTTAGGCGGTGGGTGATTTTCCAACCTTTAAAGATCGGTTCAAGACTCATTTGAGGTCATATTTAGACCCAAAAGACCCTATACTCTCCCAAAACACTCTCAAAGCAATCTCTGTGATTCTAGAGTGAAAACCAAAGAGAAAAACATGAATCCAACGCTAGAGATCCCTTGGTGCTTGCTAGATCGTAGTCCTTAATCTTGTGGCTATTTTGGAGGATTCTTCAAGTGAAGTAACCTCAGATTTCGTGTTGTTCTTGTTGATTAAGGTAATAATCACTACCTCATATATATTAGAGTTTCAAGGAGAAATACAATTGTTTACACACCAACTTGAACACAAAAGTTGATTCATGAAGAGAATACAACTCCTATGGTGTTGTGGTATGATTGAGGGTTGTTGTGAGCTAAACCAGCTAGGGATTTCAAGTTATATATACTGCCTAAGTTAAGTAAATCATGTTGTTGGTTGTGCTTAAGTTTAGTCATATTTTGGTTGAGTTGTTTGAGAGGAAATCTACAAGATAGTAATTGACATGGCATAAGGAATCATTATCTCTTTTTATGGGCTGTGTTGATGCTATATATATAGTTTATTGTGGCTGGAAATTGTTATAAATAGTTCAATTATGTTACGGATGTTGTTGTTAAGATTATCTATTTGCTAATTAAGCTTATTGAAGAAGATAACATGAAAAATAAGAGGTTGACGATAAAAGTTAAGGTGCTAGACGTGTAGACTATTTTTGAAGATTATTCTTATGATGTTTTGGGCTGTAAATGATATGGTAAGCATAAATATGATGTTATAGATGTTGTAGGCAGATTCATGGAAAAGTAATTGGATTCAAACTATATTTTGTTAATCATAAATCAAGTTTGCCGCAGTACAGACTTTTTGGGTTGAAGAATGCACTAAGGAGTTGATGGAAATTTTTGTCAGAAAAAGGCGATTCTGCGGTCAGTTTCACAACCACAGAACCACTCCACTGGCCGCATACCCATCACAGAGTTGAGCAAAAAAATGGTTGAATTTTGAAGGTCGTTTTGCGGTCCATTCTGTGATCGCATATCCATTTCACGGTTCGCATTTTCCATCGCAGATTTGGCTTGAAGAATTTTGTTGGATGATCTTGTGGTCCATTCTGCAACCGCATAAGTGGTCTGCGGACTGCAGACCGGTCCAGACTAACCCAGTTCTTGGCATCATTTTCGCGGCCCATTTTTCGGGTCGTATGTCTGTTACGCGGTCCATTCTGCGACTGTAGACCTAAGTTCGGAAGGTCTATTTTCCTATTTTTATAACCCGATCCCATTTTGATAAATAGCCTTTGGGGCTCATTTTGAAACAAATGTCCGGTAAATTTAGAGAGATGTAAGAGTATTTTAGAGAGAGAAGGGGAAGGCCGAACATTCTAAGCACCCATTCTTGCACCAATCTTCAAGAATCAAGAAAGCCACTCACTAGACCACCATCTATCCGGTAAGTTCCTGTCCTATACCACCTATACAAGTTATTTTAGGGTCTAAGTATATTGTGGGATTGGAATTAGGCCATGCATGTGTCAATAGCTTGTAATATGTGGGGTTAATGAACTAGTTTGGGTAATTTCTTATTGAAATTGGTTGAGAGAGGAAGGGATTGCCATTGTAAAGCTTTGTATTCTATTTTTCATACTAGGTATTTGACAAAATTCCTAAGAGAGTTACACCATGAGAATCCTTCTAATTATTATCCAGTTTTCGCTATCTTCCTATAGATTGTTATTGCTATAAGTGTTGGGACGTTGTAGTAACTTAAGGAAAGCTCAAACAAGGTATGTTGGCTAAACTACTCTCTTAGAATTGAATTTCATGATGTTCCCGTAAGTTTCAAGTATGGTTGGCTCAAGTTCCTTATTCCCATGTTCCGAGTTGTTCCCAATAAATTCGATTGTTCCGAGTAAGCAAAGTGTCGAGAATTATGTATTCAAAATGTGTTCCGAATGTTCCTATCATATTATGTTATCCTTTGGGAATGTGTTCAAGAATGATATGTATATTAAAATGTTATGGCTTTGAGTCATGTTTCAAACAAAAGTCCATTATGCTTAATTTTGAAAGAATATTCCATGCGTCTAAAACTCCAATTGCTTATATGTGTACCTGAAGTCTTGATTTGAAATGCCTTGTTGTTGGTAATTTATAAAGATGCTTGAAAGTAAAAGAAGTGGGTTGGAGATGTAAAGCGTGGCCACTATGCCAATAATGAAAGTTATACTTGTGGCCAATGGTGCCAAGGAAATGAGATGATGGGAGAAAGGTTATGAAATAAGCCTGGATTCAACTGTTCCAAACTGACTTCATAAATAGATTTGCCTAAAAGCTTATGTACCCAAGTCATGCTCAAATGTGGCTGTTTTAACTAATGCTATGCTTTAGTAACGGTAAGACGAGGTGATTGATACACCGCATCATGTGAGTGGCAACCCACGCTCCAAAGCTGGATTCATATTTGAGCGAGCAAACTCATAACCCCATAGTAGTTTTAGCAGTTCTTAAGTAGTGGCATTTTTCATGTTACCTTCTTTAGTATTCATGATATCAAATTCACATGCTTTACTCAGTCTACTATTTTATACTTGTATTGCTTTGTATTACTTAAGTATGCATTATTAGCAATTTCTAAAGACTTGTCCGAGGGTTAAGTTCGGAGATCAAGTGAATGATCTTGATGGGTCTTTTTGACTCATAACTAATGTATGTGTGCAGGTTCTATTGAGGATGATCCAGCAACTCAACTTATCTCGACCATTATTACTTTTCGCGAGGCAGTATTAGGTTTATCTTTTATGTTTAGTTTAGACCTTGGCTTTTGAGTTGCATCTTGTACTTGGTACTCATATTCTAGTACTCCATAACTAAGCTTTTTATTGGGTTGTAGCAGATGTTTTGATATTGTCCTTCGTTTTCACATTTTTATCTATATAAGACAGATTTAGTTGTATTCTATTTTGTCTATTTTTACAATTTCAGTATGACTTAGTTTGGTGGGTTCGCTTAATGGGTAGTGACTTATTGGATACCTTGTCACGACCTAAATCTAGATTTGGATCGTAATATTTAAAGTTTTAAACTGACAAATCTAACCGTGATCCATGACAAGAATAAAAAAATAAAAAAAGGAAAGAAAAAGAAAATACAAAAAGAGGAGGAATTATGGGGGAAAAACCCTGTCAGCGGTTGAAAGTGCCCGCATTTAACTTAGCGCCTGCCAGCTAATAATAAAACTACGGTCTGTAGCTTAGCTCTAGTACATTCATACCGCAAGACATACAGCTAATTATACTCTTGCACTTTGCCAATTCCACATCTCACCCTTTCTTTCTCTCTCACAGACAGATTTTCAGTCCTTTTTTTTTTTTTTTTTTTTTTTTTTGCAATTTTCAAATGGAGCAAATTCAGAGTTAGCTTAGTTGAATACTACATTTATCCCATGTATCTATAGCATCCACTTCGAAACATCTCCATCACATAGCAATCGATGTCGGCGATCTACAGTCCATCTCGGAGCCCAGCCAGCTCCAGGTTGCCTTTAGGAGGCGGAGGAGCTTCCAGATTGAGATCTTCTTCGCTTAAGAAGCCACCTGAGCCACTTCGCAGAGCTGTCGCTGATTGTCTATCTTCTTCTTCTTCTTCTCCTGCTCACCATGGGACCCCCTCCGCCACTGCCTCCGAAGCTTCTCGCACGCTTCGGGTCAGGTTTTCGATCCTCTTTTTACACTATTGAATCTAGGGTTTCTGCAAAATTTTGATTCCAACTTTTTGATAAAATTGAAGGTTTTGTACCTGCTTTTTTATTTAAAGCTCGAGTTTCCCTTTTACGTTTGCCGATGTAATGAGTAGTTGCGTCTTAATCTAGGAAATTGGGTGTGGAATGTCTAGGACTTTTTGATTTATGATGTTGTTAAGTGTAATATAGTCATTTAGTTAGCATGTTTTTAAGATAGGGGATTCTGCTGCAGTCTTTCTGGGTATTGGAAAAGGAGACAAACACAAAAACTTATAGGCTGCAAAAGATCAAAGGAGCAAGTGTGAGGTTTGGATACTAGCTTTATTTTGAAAAGCTTTAACTACTTTCGCCAATTTGACTAATAATTTGTAAGCAAAAGGAACCGTTCCCAACTTATTGGATTAATAAATACATGAAGATAATCTTATCATGACATACAATCTGAGTGTTCAGACTGATATAGAAACTCTTGCCATGACGGCAAATATCTAAAACAGTTTCTAAGTTGAAATGCATCTATTTTATTTCATACTCAATTGAAGACTTTGCAGTTATCCTAAAACTTAGAAGCTATCATATTTGGGCATTCTATGAGCCTATATGGTCAAAGGTTTTTCGTGTCGGAATTTTGAGGATAATCCCTCCATATATGTTGTCGCATCCAATTTCTGACATGCTATTTATGTTTCCATAGTTGTGCTTTTATTTAGTAACTGAGTTAATGGGACTCAAACTAGTTAAAAGGTAAGTGCTACATTTTTACAAGTGAACTATCACATTATGAATTTTAATGGTGGAATGAATAATAGTTGAATGATCACATATGCTGTTTTTCTTGCCACAAACCTTAACAAGAAAAGTAAATAACTTGTCTTATCAGGAGATTTTTTCTTCTTAATAGGAGTCATTTAAATTGAAACTTAAGTGGTTACTGGATTATGGTGTACTAGCTCCTTTTAGCATAATTGCATTGGTAAAGATGCACACTGTTTGGCATATGTCCTTCTATATTATGGTAATCATGTAGTATGGATTCATTGAAATCCTATGGACCAGCACTTGCTGTTTCTAAAATTACAAAATCAGATGAGAAATTGCATTCATTATATAAGCTTATCTTTTTACAGGAATATCTGGCAGCATATCCAACCACTGACTTGGCTTATGTTGTTATTTTGGATCATACAATAGCAGAGCGCGAACGCAGGTATACAATACTTGTTGATAGATGCAATGGTACACTAACATGCCTATGTAGTTCAAAGCAGTATACTTCTGTATCTGTCTTATGCTGCCATAACTATGCTGAATTTTTTCTGTGCTGAATTTCAAATTTTAGCTAATTGCCATTCTTTTGATTATAAAGTTATCAAGGATTATCTAATTCTTTTCATGTAGATTTAGAACTGTTTTGAAGAGGTTTCTGATGAGTGTTTCTTTTTATGTCTTATCTTCTAGTATGGTAGAATGTATATGAGCACTTGTTGAGATGAATTTAAATCAGTACAAATCCTTTCTCATGAGAAATATGTAAGGAATGCAACATGTACCATGCAACTTTGATTGGCACTATGGGACAATGATGTCAAATTTTTGTAAGGGAAAAGTAGAACTTTTAATAGGCTAAGTTAATGCAATATTATAGGCAAATTCCCATAAACAAAAAATGAAATAGCACAAGCTCATAAGTTGATGCGTGCTTCTAGTTATCATTGTTCTTTACTATTTTTAGTTAGCAGGAAACTAACAAACCACTAAATGCATGGCTGATGTCCTCTCTTGCAGGAAGAAAAAGAGAAATTTTACCCTCTCGTGGCGTGCCTAAAAAGCATATTATGTTAAGAATTTAAATGCATTTCCATTAGTAGCTTTTGCAATTTGATCCAAAGCCTAGAAAAGTAATCCCAGTAAAAAGGATTTAGGAGTATCTACCCTTTCTGGACTTGAAATGGTGATATTCTTCAATCGAACTGCGTTACCCTGTATTTTATTTTGTTCATTTTTGATAAGCGTCATTGCACTATATTGTTTAGTTCAAAATTTCTACGCTTTTCTATTACTACCTGATTTACAACTTACATGGCTTATGAATCTTAAAACACAGTAACAGTGACCTAGCACAATATGTTTTTGGTGTCATACTAATTTCCAATTCTTTTTCCATAGAAGTCTTTAGTTTTTAAAAGACGAAGGTCACAAACAAGTTGTCAAAGTTGATCACCATCAATTTAGAGGTATTTGGCCTAATTTAATAACTACTTCCTTTAGTGTTTGATTTTTAATCCAAGTTAATATTTTGAGTTGCCACGGATGAACATCGTAAACCTGAACATACAACCAAATATACCCAAATCGATATGGAATATGAGCAGTTGCATTACCGTTGAAATTACTACGCTTTTACTATTACTGCCTGATTTACAACCTACATGGCTTATGAAACTTAGTTAACACAATAATATTGACTGAGCAAAGTATGTTTTTGGTGTCATACTAATTTCCAATTCTTTTTCCATCGCAGTCTTTTAGTTTTTAAAAGATGGAGGTCACAAACAAGTTGTGAAAGTTGATCACCATCAATTTAGAGGAATTTGACATAATATAATAAGAACTACTTCCTTTAGTGTTTGGTTTTTAATCCAAGTCAATATTTTGAGTTACCACAGATGAACTTCATAATCCTGAAGCATACAACCAAATATACCCAAATTGGTATGGAATATGATCAGGTTCATTACCGTTATCTTCTTAACTTCTGAAGGACTAAAGAAAATCGCCTCTTCAAAGGGTGAGGTATTTGATGTTATCTAAAAATATTTAAGACTACTATTTAAAAAGTCCACTTCCAAGGAAAAAAACTATCTAGAAGCCTAAGGACGTGGAAAGATAATCATTAAAAGTGATAAAATTTTAAATGGTATCATATAGCCTTTTCAATAAGATAATTTGTGATCGGCGTAGGATCTAAAAGCTTAAGTAGTAAGAAAAAATGGTGGACGAAAGGCATTTAATGTATATTGAAGTGGAGGCTAAGTTTTATAGTGTTGTTTCTCCATTCGAGACAATATTGTGTTAATATAATTTTTTTTTGTTAATTATCAATTGTTTCTGAAGTTAATTCTCTATATTGGTATAATTTTATATTTTTTCCAATATGCCCTTCATGAAATGCAGGGTAAAGTTTGCATGTGCTTTGATTTCTGTACTAGGAATATTTTTGTACTTGTCAAGGAACAAGACTTTCTTCCTAACATGGTAAAACACAGTAATTCGTAAAGGTTTTAGTTAGGAAAGTTAGCAGCCCAGTTGATGGGAAGCATCTCGTATCCCAAACCTTGATGTAAACCTGTAAGGCCCACTAATTCAAATTTGGTGCTTGCAAGATAGCTTGATAGGATATTGGATAATTGGATGTTATTCCTCTTTTTGTATGTGAAATCTAACCTTCTTGATACATCTATTATGCGAAAGTACTTCACAATCAAGGAGTCATTGCGTATTTAGTTGCTTAATCACAAACTAAAAGGTTCGTAAGAAGTGCAACATCTCCGATCATAAAGTAATTCACTATGGAAGTTGCTAGATGTTTTTCTCTTAGATGTAAAGAAAGATAGTTTTTTTGATAAAAGCTCTACATAGGCGAACACTATTGGAAACAACCTCTTTACCTCCACAAGGTAGGGGTAAGGTATGCGTACACACTACCCTTCCCAGACCCCACTATGTGGAATTATACTGGGTATGTTGTTGTTGTTGTTGTTTGCTCTACATAGGCGAACAAGGAAAACATTTTTCCGCAAAAAAGATTACTACCATAAACTTCAAATATAGGTACCCATAATTATAGGATATTTTTCTGTGAAGAAGGAAAATAAGAAAAATAATCAATCAGTAAGAAATGTATTGTTTATGTTACTGCTTTCTGTATGTATATACATGAGAATCATTAGTTTTTGTAGCTTACTGCAAAAAGTATCTGCTGGATCCTAGTTCACGCTGTACTAGAATATCATGGCAGTTTGCTGATGCTCTCCTTTGCTCTTTTAGTGTGAGGAAATATTGTTACAGCTGAAGCTAGGAAGAAAAAGATCATTAATAGTTTATTGTAGCAGCAATTTTCTTCTGTAATTTTGAACTGTTCTGTTAGGCATTATACTTCTGAAACTACATTTCTCCCCTCTTGATAATTTTTTCTGCTTTATTGCCTATTGGATGTTCACGTTTCCTATAACCATTACTTTGTAATCTGTCCAACTTATGTCCTAATTTTCCCTTTTTAATTTTGAATCAGCCCAGCAGTTGTAGCAAAATGTGTGGCGCTGTTGAAACGGTATCTCTTAAGGTAGTTTCGTCCTGTAATGTATCTTTCTTTCTTTCCCATTGAAAATCCAAGGTTCATATCTCACTGGACCACTGGCATTTAGCTTATTGAGATTGTCATCATTATACATTTTATAACAGCTTTCTTTTTTTAACAGTATTTTGTGACAGCTTTCTGTTACCACCAAATTCATCATACTCAATTTGCATGAACCTGATATTGCTTTCCTTCTTTACCATCTATTGATGTTTAATACTGTAAGATCTTAGATCTGTGACAGTTGTAAAAACCTCATTGATGTTAAAAGACAAGTTTTTATTAGAATTTATTGCAGTATTTGTAGAATGAGTAAGTTGATCCAACATTCACTCACAAATTGTTAAAAAGTAATTCCAATGGAGTTGAGCTATTAAGTTCTTTGTATCAAAGAAATCTTTTAAAAAAAATTACTGTTACCATCCTCAGAAAAAAAAAAAAAAACTTGAAAGAAATCATTTTTATGATCAATCATTATCTTATCGTAGGAATTTGACAAGGTCAAAAGAGAACATACAAAAAACAAATAAATTATTTTAGGTTAAGAGAGCATTTTGTAAACCAACAAACTCTTCATAAATTACCAAGTTCTAGTTTCAATTCTTGTAGGGAAGAACGTACACGCTTCCTCCATTTAATCATTAGCATGAAGCATCAATTTGTTTGGCAAAATTTGGCATGAAGATTTTAGAATAAGCAAGTTGATCCTTCATTTACTGAGTTTTTAAAGTACCACATTTGTTTCATTCTATATGATAGTATTTAATAGGGAACATAGTTTAATTTTTTGTCCGACTTCATTAAAGTAATAGTTATAAAGTTAGTTTGATTGAGAAAATGTAGTGTTAGATAGTTATGCATTATGTATATAAGTAGTCTAATCCCTCATTGGATTTGGAGTAATATGTACTATGCAGAGCATAGCTATAAATAGGGCTTTTTCTTGTATCATATTGAAAAGTGATATCAATAATATAATTTTTCTGTGTTTTCTCACATTGTATCAAAGAAACCGTGAGAGATTCATCGCTGTGCAAAAATACCAGCGACTCCGGGAAGAAAAAAATCAGTTAACCGGAAAATTTTCCGGTTACCGCAGGTCTGTCCGGTTAAAACTCCTTTTCCGTCGGTGTTGTGCAAAAACCAACACCACCACGAGGTAGATCAGCCTTCGGCGACTAGTTCCTGAAATTTTCTTCGGCAGAAACTCACACGCGCTGCCGGCAAAATTTTTCCCGCGAGATTCCAGGTCATGCGCCGCCGTGTGAGGCACTCTCCAGCCATTTTTTGACAAAATTTCTTCTTGACAGTTGGCTCGTGAGGTGATTCCGAGCCTACCCATCCAGGTTACACCAAATTCTGACAACTTTTTTATTTTCCGATGACTCGTAGATTCTGGCGATTGTTCAAATTTCCGACGGCTACAATGTCCTTTTTCTGCTGCTTCTTGACGGTTGTTTGTGACTTCTTGATTATTTGGTCCAACAATGTCTTTGGGATTTGATGTATTTGATTCTAAAAACACAGGTTCTGAAAATTCAAGCTTCATGATTACGTCAGAACCCTTAATGTGAAGTTCAAACTATTTAGACTGGGCTTCCTTTGTTGAGTTGTGGTGTAAGGGTCAAGATGTTCAAGATCATTTAACCAAAAAGGCTAGTGAGGGAGATGAAAAGGCTAAGCCACTTTGGGAGAAGATCGATGCTCAATTATGTAGTATCCTGTGGCGATCTATTGATCCCAAGTTGATGCCCTTGTTTCGTCCACTCCAGACATGTCATTTAGTTTGAGAAAAGGCTCGCACTTTATACACTAATGACATAACTCGTTTCTATAATGTGATATCACAGTAACAAACTTGAAGAAACAGGAATTCGATATTTCTACTCGGGACAAGTACATGCAGTCATGGAAGAATTTGAGATATTGGTGCCAGTTTCTGCTAGTGTTGAAAAGCAACAAGAACGACATAAGATGTTTCTAGTTCTTACCCTCCCTAGACTTTCTAATGACCTTGATTCAGTACGTAACCAGATTTTGGCTAGTCCGATTGTCCCTACAGTTGATGAATTATTCTCTCGATTACTTTGCCTTGTTGCAAGGCCTAGTCACACACTAATCTCATCACAGATAGTTGACTCCTCTGTTCTCGCATCCTTGGGAAATTGGGTATCTCATACTATGGAGGATAGACGAGGAGGTGGTCGTTTTGGAAGGTCTCGATCCAAGTGTTCTTATTGTTATAAGCTTGGACATACCCGTGAGGTGTGTTACTCTTTGCATGGTCAACCACCTAAAATTTTCCATGTTGCTCAAACCGAGACTATAGGTAACCATGGGTTTTCTTTATCTGAAGGGGAATATACTGAGTTCCTTCAGTATCGAGCAAGTAAGCAGACATCTTCACAAGTAGCCTCCGTTACTCAGACTAATGCTTCTGTTGCTAGTAATTCCTTTGCCTGTGTTTCTCAGTCTACTACTCTTGGACTGTGGGTCATGGACTAAGGCGCCTCTGGTCATATCTTTGGTAATAGGTCACTTTTGTCAATTATTGTTTATTCACAGTCTCTTTGGTATATAAAATCAACTTCGGGCAAAGGACTGTTGTTTGAGGATCGAGGCCATGAGCAGATCGTTGGATACACAGACACTGATTGGGCAGGATCACCTTTTGATAGACGTTCTACGTTTGGATATTTTATTTTAGTAAGAGGTAACGTGGTGTCTTGGAAGAGCAAGAAGCAAAATGTAGTTGCTCGGTCTAGTGCAGAAGCTGAATATCGAGCAATAACTACGGAAGCACGTGAGCTAGTTTGGATCAAACAACTGCTCAAGGAATTGAAATATGGAGAAATTAGTCAGATGGAACTGGTGTGTGATAATCAAGCTGCTCTTCATATTGCGTCAAATCCGGTGTTCCATGAGAAAACTAAACATATTGAGATTGACTGTCACTTCGTCATAGAAAAGATACTCTTAGGAGATATCGTTACAAAGTTTGTGAAGTCGAATGATCAGCTTGCAAATATTTTCACTAAGTCCCTCACTGGTCCTCGTGTTAACTATATTTGTAACAAGCTCGGTACATATGGTTTATATGCACCAACTTAAGGGGGAGTGTTAGATAGTTATGCATTATGTATATAAGTAGTCTAGTCCCACATTGAAATAAGAGTAATATGTACTATGTAGAGTATAACTATAAATATGGCTTCTTCTTGTATTATATTGAAAAGTGATATCAATGATATAATTTTCCCGTACTTTCTCACACATAGTATAAGGCCCTGCTAGGAAAGTAGTTATGGAGATTCAAGACAAAGGAAAATCCTTTATGGAGGGAGGTGATAGAGGATAAATATAGGGTCATGGGATGTGGTGGAGGACAAAGAAAGTCACTATGCCTTATGGATGCGGATTGTTGATAAATATATTGAGGGGATGGGAATAGTTTAGTGTAAATATATCCTTTTGGGCAGGAGATAAGAACGTTAGTTTTTGGGACAAAGGTGGTATGGGGATAACACTTAGAGCAATATGTTCCCCAACATTTACAACATTTCATGTCAAAGGGAGATAATAGTTCAACATAGAAAAGTGTTTTGGGATGTGAGTTTTAGGAGAAACTTTTAGGATTGGGAGGTGGGCGAAGTTCCGAAGTCTAATTGAGCTACGTCTAAAACAAAGTACATTACAAGATTGCCAGGATGTATGGAGATGAGATTTGATGAATAATGGTTTTCTCGGTTAAACCTTTGTATAGAAAGCTCTTGATTAGTGAGAAGGTTGCTTTTCCGCATAGTTTGATTTGGATCCCAAAGGCATCGAGAAAGATTTGCTTCTTTACTTGGTTAGCAACTAGAGGAGTAATCTTGACGGCTGAGAACCCGAGGAAGAGGAAGAGTACTTATGTCAGTTGGTGTTTCATATGTAAATGTTCGGGGGAAGACGTTGACCACCTTCTCATTCATTGTTTGATTGCATCGAGGTTATGGTGGGAGATTCTTAATTGGTATGGTATATCTTGGGTGATGCAAGGCACAATGAAAGATGTGATCTTTAGTTGGGAAGAAAAGGGGAAACATGGCATGGAAGCTTCCGGCGCTAGCTCTTTTGTGGGTCATTTGAAGGGAAAGAAATAGGAGAGTTTTTGAGGGTGTCCAAATGAACTTTGTTCCGTTGAGAAGTAGACTTTTGTCGCTTATTTCTATTTGATGCACCCATAAGCTAAGTTGCTACGACACGGTAGGTTAAGTGCGCCACTTGTGTCGACACGACTCTAGTATGGGTGTGGGTATGAGATCTCTATCAGATCTGGTCAAACAACTTTGGGTATTTTGACCATGACGATAGAAAAGTTCGAGACGAGATACAATTTGATTCTCGAAATCAAAATCAAAACTTGGGTAAATTTGAAGAAAATTGCATACTTTATTTAGGAAATTAATCATTTACTTATCCACACTTTACAAGCTATACGTAAGTATTCCAGAATATTTTTCATAATTTAAAAATATTCTTATATTTTTATTTTTTTGAATTATTTTTAGCCAGATCCCCGCACCCGTATCCGTATCCCCGAATCTTAGAATTTACATCTCGAAGGATTCGACCTCTAGATCCGCACCCGTGTCGGACACCCGCAACCCATGTCCGAGCAACTTTCTCATAAGGTTACAATATTGCATAAATGACTGCGTGTCGTTCGTAGAAAACCATATTTCTAATTGTATACGTGCATGTTTTTTCGCCCAATCATTATTAATAAAATTTATTACTTTATAAAAAATCAATATTAAGAGCTTAATGGTAAAATGAATTTCAAGAATGTTCCAGAAAGAAAAGAGGATTATATAAATTGAAATGGAGGGAGTTATGTGTGTTCAAGGAAAACCGAAAACCAAGTTGGAGAAACAACATTTTTTATTTGATTTGGTTTGATTTTTAAGTTTAAAAAACCAACAAAATTTGGTTTGATTTGTTTTGGTTTTAAGCAAAAAATAACCGAAAAACGAACCAAACTGACTATATAAATACTCTATTAAAAAATTATAATTATGCACGCACATATTTTTTATATTTTTGAGAGTAATGCTTTTGGCGATATTTTTGACTTGATTGGTTTATTCTGTTGGTGTTGATCGTTAATTATGTCGGAGGCTTAGTCCCACGTCGGAATAAGAGTAGTATGTATTGCGCTTGGGCACAGCAAGGATGGAATGTTACTTTTAGGAGGGCCTTGAATGACTGGGAATTAGAGAGGGTTGTGGATTTCTTTAATATCTTGGAAGAATTTCAAGGTCTCGGAGAAACTGAAGATAAACTTTGTTGGAACCTTTGCAGGAATGGGAATATTAAAGTCAAATCCGCATATACCTTAATTTCTACTCCAAACCAACAGTTAGAATATGTGGCCCTGGAGGTACTTTTGGAAAATCGAGGCACCTCTCAAGTATGCTTTTCATGGTTAGTTGCAAGAAAGGCTTGTCCAACCCAAGAGAACTTGAGAAAATAAGTTTTCAGCTATGCTCTAGGTGCCTATTATGTGGTACAACTATAAAAACTAATAGCCATTTGTTTCTTCATTGTCCTTTTACTGACCAATTGTGCCAGCTCTTTCTTAATATTGTGGTCCTTAAATGGAGCATGCCAACAAACACTTGTGATTGCTGAAGTGTTGGAATTACAATGGGGGTATAGTGAGACAGAAGAAATGGTGGAGATTGGTTCCTACTTGCATTTGGTGGACAGTTTGGAAGGAGAAATTTGAGAACTTTTGAAGACAAGCAATTCTTTACAGAACATCAAGATGAAGTGTTTTCTTTTGTTTCATTTCTGGTGTAAAGAAAGCTGTGTAGAGGAGGCAGAATCTCTAGTAGACCTGATAGGTGCACTGTAATCTTAGGTGGACATAGCTGGTTTTTGTTTTCCTTGTAAATATGGATTGGCACTGCCGTAATGCTGTTTTTATTTATTAATGTTCATGTTACCATTATAAAAAAAAATAGTATGTATTGCGTGGATGTAGATATAAATAGGGCTCTTTGTATTATAATAAATTAGCTTATATCAATAATATATTTTTTCCCGTGCTACTTCTCACATGGTATCATAGTTTTGGTGAGATAATTATCAACGTGCGTCACTCCAACGACATAAGGGAAGAAAAAGCTCAGTCGTGGTGCAATTTGACAGTGACCTAAGTGGCTATTTGCATCAACCTTCAGATCTGACGATGTTGTGCGAAAATCAACACCACCACGAGGTCCACCATAGTTCGACGACCATGCTCTAGTCACACCCTCCGGCAGATCTCATGTCACACGTCGACATGTGCCTAGTAGGTCCCCAGAATTTTTGGCAAGTTCTGTTCACGCGCCGGTGCGTGAGCCCCCTTTTCGGCATATTCCAAGTTTGATTTTCCTTCTGCGGTGGTCGCCTGCCTCTTCCGACTTGACCTATATAATTTTGTGAATTTTCAGTCACCGAAACCGTGTGTTTCAAGATAGTTCTTCAATTATCCTGCAAGATTTATTGATTTCCGGTCACTTCAAGTGAAGTTCTTGGTTTCCTAAGGTCGTCTTTCCCTTTCCAACTCCATCTAATTGAAAAATCTTTAGTTTCTGCCATCGGCATAAGGTTCAAAGTTGTTTCGTATTCTGCCAGAAGCGAACTTGTTCTGACTTGGCATTCCAAGGTTAACCATATAAGTTTTAGTCAAGAGTTTGAGAAATTTGTTGTAGCAACATGAGATCCAATACTATGAATAATTAGATGGTTTTTCTATCAGATTATATTGAGTTCCTTCAGTACAAAGTAAATAGACATATTTGAAGATAACTTCCGTTGTTCAAACAGGTAATTGCCTGTCTTGTGTTTCCCAATCTTCTTCTTCTTCTGATGACTTTTGGGTCATTGATTTAGGTGTATCTTATCACATTTATGGTAACAAATCTCTTTTCACTACTATTTCTTACTCTTAATCACTCTCAATAGTCACAATGACCAAGGGATCTCAAACCATGGCAACTAGAATAGGTCATAGTCCACTTTCTTCCTTACCTTTGAATTCATTTTTTTATGTTCCCGGTAGTCCTCTTAATATCATATCTCATTAGTTGCTTAGCCAAATCATTTAACTACTTTATTTTATTTCTTGATGACTTTGTTTTTATATATGAATGTAGTATGGGGCGGATCATTGGTGCGTGAATCAAATGGACTTTATTACCTTATTTTTGCTAAATCACATAGACTCACATCTTATCCTCCTTCAACAGCTTGTCCTGTTATTGATTCACCGGATTTATTACATAAATGGTCGTCGCATCCCAGTTTATCAAAACTTCAGAAAATGGTACCCGATTGATCTCAGTTGTCAACTTTAGAGTGTGCGTCGTGTTAGCGCGATAAGCATACTCTCCCCCATTTCTCTCGACGTCTTGATAATTGGGCAGAGTCACCCTTCACTTAGTCCATGATGTTTGGGATCCTAGTTGGATCAGTTCTACTTTGGTATTCTGTTACTCTATCAGGTTCACTGATGATTATTTCAGGTGCACTTGGATATTCTTGATAAAAAATCAGATCTGAGTTACTTTCTGTTTTCCAAACCTTCCACGCCAAAAAATCCAAAATCAATTTAGGGTTTCTATCTGCACATTTCATAGTTATAATGTAGAGTATTTGTCTTCTCCATTTCAGCAGTTTACGAACTCTCATGGGATCATTCAACAAACATCTTATTCATACACATCTCAACAAAATTGGGTAGCTGAAAGGAAGAACAAGCATCTCATTGAGACTACTTGTACCCTTCTCATAAAATCTCATGTTCTGTTGCGATTAATCGCATGCCATCCTCAGTATCCAGAATCAAGTTCTATTTTTTTTCTTGTTTCTCCACTTACCTTTGTTCTCTCTTCCACCTCGTGTCTTTGGGAGCACATGTTTTATTCATAACCTTATACAAGGAAAATATAAGTTAGTTCCCCGTGCTCTTAAATGCGTATTTCTAGGTTACACGCGAACAGAAAAAGGGATATTGATGTTATTCACCTGACCTCTAGTTTTGCCTTATGTTTGCTGATGTTACCTTTTTTGAACCCAACAATACTTCACAGGTTCAGGTGATCACTTAGGCATTTCTAAGGTGTCACTAGTTCTATCTTTTGGAGATTCAGTCACTTTCTCCTCTCTATCTTCCTCCACAACTCCAGCTCCACCACCAACAACTTCAGTTCCATTGCCCACAACTCTAGCTCCACCACCTACAACTCCAGTTTTATCACTTACATGTCCAGTTCCTTTTAGAGCTCCACTACTCCTGACTTATCATTGCTGTCGGCGTAAAACATTTGGTCCAGATGATTCACATCCTGTACCAGGTCCTTCACTTACTGCGGGCTTGTCTTTTTCTAGTCTACCGTTCGCACTTCGAAAGGTATTAGATCCACTCTTAATTCTAATCCCCATTATACTTGCATGAGTTATCATCGTTTATCATCATCTAATTTTGCCTTTGTGTTATCTTTATCCTCTATTTTTATCCCAAGTCCATAGGTGAAGCGCTATCTTATTCTGGATGACGACATGCTATATTCGAAGAGATGTCTACTTTACATGCTAGTGGTACTTGGGAGCTTGTTCCTCTACCTCCGAGTAAATCTACCATTGATTGTCGTTGGGATTATGCAGTCCAGGCTGGTATGGACGTCCAAATTGATCGGCTTAAGGCCTCCCTTGTTGCCAAAGGGTATACTTAAATATTTGGGCTTGATTATAGTGATCATTGTCTTTGGGATTATGCAGTCCAGGCTGGTATGGACGGCCAAATTGATCGGCTTAAGGCCTCCCTTGTTGCCAAAGGGTATACTCAAATATTCGTGGCTAAAATAGCATATGTCCGACTTTTTCTATCCATCTCTATTGTCCATCATTGGCCCTTTTATCAGTTAGACATTAAGAATTCTTTTATCCATGGTGACCTTGAGGATAAGGTTTATATGGAGTAACCGCCTGGTTTTGTTTCTCAGGCGGAGTCTAGTTGCCTTGTATGCCGATTGCACTGGTCACTCTATGGTCTGGAATAGTTTCTTCGAGCTTGCTTTGGTAAGCTTAGCACAGTTATTCAGGAGTTTGGCATGATTCGTAGTGAAGCTAATCACTTTGTGTTTTATCGGCACTCTGCGCCAAATCTAAGTATTTATTTGATGGTTTATGTTAATGATATTGTTATTGTCAGTAATGATCAGGATGATATCACTAGTTTGAAGCGACATCTCTTTAAACACTTCTAGATTAAGGATCTTTGCAGATGGAAGTATTTTTTAGGTATTGAGATCGCTCAGTCTAGATTATGTATTGTTATTTCACAACAGAAATACGACTTAGACATTTTTGAGGAGACTGGTAATGACGGGTTGTATACCCGTTGATACTCCTATGGATCCAAATGCTAAATTTCTACTAGGACATGGGGGGCCTTTTAGCGATCCTACAAGATATAGGCGACTGGTTGGTAAGTTGAATTACATCGTTGTGACCAGACCTGACATTTCCTTTCTTGCGAGTGTTGTGAGTCAATTTATGGACTCTCTCCGTGATAGTCATTAGGATGCAGTTGTCCGGATTCTTCGATATAAGCCCCAGGCAAAGAACTATAGTTTGAGAATTTAGGCGATGAATAGATTGTTGGATGTGCTGACGCTTATTGTGCAGGATCACCTCCTGATAGACGTTCTCCATCTGGATATTGTGTTTTAGTATGAGATAATTTAGTGTCTTGGAAGAGCAAGAAACAGAATATGGTTGCTCGATCTAGTGCAGAAGCAGACTATCGGCAATGGCTATAACTACGTGTGAGCTAGTTTGGATCAAATAGTTGCTCAAAGAATTGAAGTTTGGAGAAATCAATAAGATGAAACTTATGTGTGATAATCAAGTTGCCCGTCATATTGCATCAATCCGATGCTCCAGGAGAGGACTAAACACATTGAAATTGACAATCATTTTGTCAGAGAAAAGATACTCTTAAGAGTTATTGTTACAAAGTTTGTGAAGTTAAATAATCAGCTTGTAGATATTTTCACCAAGTCCCTCACTGGTTATTGTATTAGTTTATATGCATCGGCTTGAGAAGGAGTGTTAATGTATATAAGAGTATTATGTATTATGCCGAATGCGGTTATAAATAGGGCTCCTTGTATTATGGTAAAGTAACTTATATTAATAAAATATTTTTTTTCCTGTGCTATTTCTCACACTGATAAAATTTGTTTTATTCGAGACGAATATTTGTAATCTACATGCTTCCGTGTGAATATAAGTACTTTAACATATGGACTAGTTAAGTGTTTGTATGCACTTTGTGAGGTGCTATTACTATCGGTCTGCATTGGTATATTATGCGTGGCAATCTTGTTTGGCAATTACACAGATTTTGTCCTTGATAGTGTTATGTCACATTTTTTTAAAAAGATCGACAACAAATAAAAAAAGCCGAAAAATGAATAAATAAAACTCAAAAAAACTATCAAAAACTCAACCGATGAAGTTTCTACTAATTTTGGTTTGATTTGTTCAAGTATTTGAAAACTTGACTTAATTGATTTGATTTCTCTTTAGGGAAACACCGACTCGAATTGAACCGTGATCACCCCTAAAGGGAGTAATAACTATGGAGTGAAGCTTTAAAGGTTATTCTTTTAGAAGGTAACATATCCTGTGTGTGTGTGTATATATATATATATATATGTATATATATATATCACATCATCAGCACAAAGTTTGTACTTGAACCAAAATTTATAGCTTGATAGGCTAAAATAAAAAGCAAAAGCCAAAAATCCTTGTTCTTACGAGGAGCCTAAAACTTTTGTGATCGAGTCCTGATTATCTACATATTCTTGTTTATACCCAAAACTAAAAAGAAGAGTACATTTCAAAGCCTAAAATCTGATGAATAGAAGGAAAGAAGATCAGAAAGATAGGCGAACGACTTGATTACAGTATAGGTCGGATGTTACCGTGAGCAGTAAGCAACAGATCTCCCCTTATTTTGGGAAAGCTGGTGGCCGCGTGTGAATTCTTTCAAGGCAAAGGGCGGCCTGATTCGACATTCTTGTTTACTCTGATCCGGTCGAGGTGGTTTTCGTTTACCAACACGTAGGTGTTCTAAATTCCTTTGACCGAGTCTTTCTGGCCCTTGTGAACATCTTTTCTTAATGTATTAAAGAGGGACTCTCTAATCGGTGAAAAGTGGTGGGTGTCCATTAACGGTCATTCCTGGCTCGGCTCCGATAACGCAATTCCGGGAGGAGTCGGTAGTTGGACACTGGATCCCTTCGGACTTGGAGATTGTGTGACGCAATAATTCATCTTGATTAGAGGTAGGCCGAAGAAGTATTGAGGATAAGTGATTGGGCAAGACATGACACTTCTTCAGTTTATTGAGGACATGACCCTAATTTGGATGGTGTGGAGGTCGAGAATTAAGTTAGAAGGTTAGTAGGTAATCGTAGTATTATTCTCATAGTTCCTTATTCTCAGATATCTATTACTACTTGATGTTGTTTCTGCTTTGGTTTTATGATTACCTTGCTGTTGTTACTGCTTCTTTTCCATTGACTTCTTCAATATTGTATTTCTTTCTCTAAACTGCTGTGACTATGCTTGCCTTGAGCCGAGGGTGTATCGGAAACAACCTTTCTACCTGCAAAGGGTAGGACTAAGGCCTGCGTACGCACTACCTTCCCCAGACCCACTTGTGGGATTTCACTGGGTATGTTGTTGTTGTATAATTCATCTTGATCTTCTGTGTAGAGCTATTTTGTATCTTCAAAACACCTTGACTTCTTTTTTTCCAAATAGTCCACCAAATAGTTGCCGGTACAATTTTCCATCTGTTCTTGTTAGAAGTAGAGCTTTCCCCTGTGTTCCAACTAGACAAAAGTTTAGAAGTTCTTCCTGGCATTGTCCATATCTAATATCCCTGAGATTGATAAACAATTACCACAGCTGACTAGTCATTCTACAGTGTAGAAACAACTGGCTAATTGTCTCTGCATCTTGTCCACATATAACATCTTAAGCAAATTGTCATTCCCTTCCTCCTTAGATTTTTCCGAGTGAGCACTGCTTCATTAGCCACTAGCCAAGTGAGACATGCCACTTTGTATGATACTTCCTCCGTTCCAATTTATGTGAACCTGTTTGATTGGGCACGGAGTTTCAGGAAAAAAAAAGACTTTTGAAATTTGTGGTCCTAAACAAGTCAGAATATTTGTATGGCTATAATTCTTTTGAAACTTGTGGTATTAAACATGCCAGATTATTTGTGTGGTTATAAAAGTTTCTCATTATGGGTAGAATTGGAAGTTTAAGTTAAATTATTTCCAAATTTAGAAAGGGGTCATTCTTTTTGGAACGGACCAAAAAGGAAATACGTTCACATAAACTGGAACAGATGGAGTATCACTTTCCAAATATGTTTCCATGGCCATAAGTTGATTTGAGATCACTCCTGATTCCCGTCCTTGTATGCTGTGCTAATTGTGTAAGTCTCACTGCTATATTTACTCCATGTAAGAGTATCTCCTCCTCCTCGTAATCCTCTCAATTGATTTGAGGTAATGTAGAATTCTGTTATTCTGGGCATTTCCAATCCTGTAGCAGCCTTTTGAAAGTTATATTCCATCACGGAGTACCCCATACCTCCTTACTCCCTGTTGGTTTAGAGAATATAAATCAGGAAATAGATGCTTCAAACTTCCAGTTCTCAACCAGTTGTAAAGGTTTTTGAATTACAGAAATATAAATGGAAGTAAAGTTTCTGAAAAAGATCATTTTTATGATCATTCATTTATGTGGGAATTTGACAAAGTGGAAAGATAACATGAAGAAATGATTGCTGGTTATAAGAATTAACTATGACAAACAAATTCATTATAAAAGTCATGCTATAGTTTCAGTCCTTGGAGCGATAAACTTACTATAACCTACATTACATTTACTCATCAGCGTGAAGCGTAAATTTGGTTGCTACAAATTTGGGATTTGAAATATAAGAGGAGACAATGTAATTACATCATCAGCGGGCTATAACTACTCTTCCTTGGATCTGATTCAGCCAATTTCATATATTGTAATCACTTTAATTAAACTTGTATTGATAAACAATGAGCGACCTATGGAACTGAATCAATCCTGACTTTCCCCTCTCACAAAACATTAGTGGGGCCAGTTCAAGTGACCTCAAATTTCATGTTTACCGTGCTTATAATATCCTAATTTCAGCTGAATACTATGGTCATTTACTTCTCTTACCATGAAAAACCATAAATCTCTCACCATTACAACTCTGCTTTATGTTTGTTACAGATATAAACCCAGCGAGGAGACATTGGTACAGATCGACCGATTTTGTGTAAGCATCATTTCTGAATGTGATGTGGGTCCCAACCGAAAATTGGCTCCATGGTCACGTTCTTTAAGTCAACAAAGTGGTGTATCTACAACATCAACTACTGTATCACCTTTGCCTGTTTCAAGTTATGCATCAGGAGCACTTGTGAAGTCCTTAAATTATGTTCGTTCTCTAGTCGCGCAATATATCCCAAAGCGGTCATTTCAACCAGCGGCTTTTGCTGGAGCAACATCTGCATCAAGACAAGCACTTCCCACGCTGTCATCTTTATTGAGCAAATCCTTCAACTCCCAACTTAGCCCTGTAAATGGTAAAGAATTATTGGAGAATAAAGATGTGTCTACTGTTTCAACTTCAGAGTCACCTATTGCTGAAGAAATTAATAGAATGGAAGATCATGAACTCACTGCTTTTGATGTTTTCAAGTGGCGTTGGTGCAGAGATCAACAATCGTCACCATCTCTATCCAAAAGGTAGTAAATTTGTTTCCTAGCGGTCTGCAATTTCTATTCACTCAGCGTGGCATTTACTAATTATGGAAACCTCAACTTTCAGTGACCATCTTTTGAATCCCAAAGATGTCAGTGCACATAATTTCCTCGAAGTAGGTGCAGCAGCTCTTCTTGTTGGTGACATGGAAGCAAAAATGAAGGGTGAGCCTTGGAAAATCTTTGGCAGTACGGAGATGCCTTATCTCGATCAACTTTTACAGCCTTCACTGCTCACGACTGTGACCAATTCTGCATCTGCTCGTGCCCACTTAAGAGCAATAACAGCTCTAAAACGTTCTAAACCAGGGCCTCAACAACTATGGTAAATTCAACTTGCACTGTTTCTCTTCTATATCTTTTTGAATTTTTGCATCTTAATGTTGCTTGAGGATGCTTTGTAATATGATAAAAAACAATCTCAAATTCTTAATGGAAGTGAAAGGGGATTCATTTTGTCCAGTGAATTCGATGTCTTATTTCACACTAGATGTGCTTTGTGCAAGCTGATGTATAAGTTGATTTTTTATTGTTTCAGCATTGGTGCTTATTTTTACGTGCTATTATATCTTGAATAGTATATAGGTACAAAAGCATGTGGAGCTTTTACTTAAAGTTATAGAAAAATGGACTCCGTAATCTGTATTATCAGAAGTGTTGAAAACCCTTCTTTATCTCAACGATGTACCCCTAAAAGAGCAATAGTATAATCTCAAGTCATGCAAAGTAATGAATCTAAACCATTGAAGCTCTAATTATTGTAATACTAACTTCTTTCCTTATATATGTATGAATCAGGGAGGATTCTCCGGTGAGCACTTTCCGTCCCCGTGCAAAGCCGCTTTTCCAGTATCGACACTACAGGTATATCATGAGGCATTACTTACTAAAAACGTATATGTCATGTGGCATTTTCTTTAAAATAATTCAAGTGCTTAGTTCTCTCTATAAGCAACTTTTTCAATGCGAGATCAAGAAATTTTACGCTTTTCAAATTGTAGATGATTTTGAGTTCTTATATCTAACCATTGATTCTTCAAATTTGGTGGCTAGTTTATTCTATTTTGCTTATGATATGTGTTAGTTTATAGATATGTATAGTGTAGTCTTGTCCCACATTGGAAGAGGAGTAATATCTCCTTGTAGTGTATAGCTATAAATAGGGACCTCTTGTATTGTATTTATCATCCAATATCAATAACATATTTTCTCCCGTGCCTTCTCACATGGTATTAGAGCATTAGTGAGAAAAGATCGCTGTGCGTCATTCCAGCGTTAACCGGGAAGAAAGAACTTAGTCATCGTGTAATTTTTCCGGTGACCTAAGGCTTGTCTAAGTGAAAGTCACTTTTTGTTGGTGTTGTGCTAAAATCAACACCACCACGAGGTAGATCACCCTCTGACTACCAACCCCTGAAATTTTATCTGGCAGAAAAGCCGTCACGCTCCTCCACGCGCCGGCAACAACTTTTCCGGCGAGGGTTCCGGCCACTTTCCGGCCATTTTTTCGCGAAGCTTCTTCAGGACAGTGTGCTCTCCTCAAAATTCCGAGCCTACCCATCTAATTCAAATCAAATTCCGGCCACTTTTATATTTTTCCGGCTTGAAGAGTGACCTTTCTGGCCATTTTTTGAAAATTTTTCTTCAGGACAGCTTGCTCGCAAAGGAATTCCGAGTCTATCCATCCTGGTTACAACAAATTCCGACAACTTTGGAATTTTCCGGCGAGCTACAGTGTTTTCGGCGTGAACAATTTTTTCGGAACAGAACAATGTTCTATTTTCCTGCTGTAAACAGTGTTTTTCAAGCTCTTTCTTCAGTTTTCTCACAGGAGTTACTTATTTCCATTATTTCAAGTTAACCATACTACTACAAATTGTAGCGACATGGGAACCGATGCTTTGAATAGTCGGATGGTTTCTTTAGCAGAGTATATTAAGTTCCTTCAGTATAAAGCATGTAAGCAGACATCTTCTGAGATAACTTCTGTTGTTCAAACAGGTAATAGTGTGACTTGTTTTTCCCAATCTTCATCCTCTGAGTCTTGGGTCATTGATTCAGGTGCATCAGATCATATTTCTGGTAACAAATCTCTTTTCACTACTATTTCGTATTCTTAATCTCTTCCAAAATTCACAATGGCCAATGGGTCTCAAACCATGGCAACTGCAATAGGTCAAGCAAGCCCACTTCCTTCCTTACCTTTAGATTCAGTCCTTTGTGTTCCCAATAGTCCTTTTAATCTCATAGCTGTTAGTCGCTTAGCCAAATCACTTAAATGCGCTGTTTTATTTCTTGATGACCATGTTTTTATACATGAACGCAGTACGGGGCGGATCATTGGTACCGGGCGTGAATCAAACGGACTTTATTACCTTATCCTTGCTAAATCACATGGACTCACATCTTGTCTTCCTTCTACAACTTGTCCTGTTACTGATTCACCAGATTTATTACATAAATGGTTGGGACATCCCAATTTGTCAAAGCTTCAGAAAATGGTATATGGTTTATCTCACTTGTCAGCTCTAGAGCGTGAGTCATGTCAACTCGGTAAGCATACCCGTTCCCATTTCCCTCGGCGTCTTGATAATCGAGTAGAGTCACCTTTTACTTTAGTCCATTCAGATGTTTGGGGTCCTAGTCGGGTCAGTTCCACCTTAGGATTCCGCTACTTTGTCAGTTTCATTGATGATTATTCCAGGTGCACTTGGATATTTTTGATAAAAAATCGATCTGAGCTGTTTTCTATTTTCCAAACCTTTCACGCTGAAATTCAAAATCAATTTGGAGTTTTTATTCGCACATTTCGTAGTGATAATGCCCGAGAGTATTTGTCTTCCCCATTTCAGCAGTTTATGAAATCTCATGGGATTATTCATCAAACATCTTGTCCGTACACATCTCAACAAAATAGGGTAGCTGAAAGAAAGAATAGATATCTTATTGAAACTGCTCGTACCCTACACATACAATCTCATGCTCCGTTGCGTTTTTGGGGGATGCCGTTCTTTCATCTTGCTATCTTATTAATCGTATGCCATCTTCAACTATCCAGAACCAAGTTCCATTCTCTGTCATGTTTCCCCATTTACCTTTGTTCTCTCTTCCACCCCGTATCTTTGGAAGCACTTGTTTTTGTCCATAACCTTACTCCAGGAACAGATAAGTTAGCTCCTCGTGCTCTTAAGTGCGTATTTCTGGGTTTCTCGAGAACACAAAAGGGGTATCGATGCTACTCTCCTGACCTCCAGCAGTACCTTATGTCCGCTGATGTTACCTTCTTTGAAACCCAATCATACTTCACAGGTTCGGGTCATCACTTTTGGAGATTCAGTCACTCCAGCTCCACCACCTACAACTCCAGTTGTAGCTCCACCACCTATAGCTCCAGTTGTAGCTCTGCCACCTACATCTCCGGTTGTAGCTCCACCACCTATAGCTCCAGTTCCTCCACATAATCCAGTTCAACCTTCTGCCGCTCCACCACTCTTGACTTATCATCGTCGTCCACATCCAGCATCAGGTCCAGGTGATTCACGCCCCGCATCAGATTCTGCACCTACTGCGGACTTGTCTCCTCTTAGTCAACCAATTGCACTCCGCAAAGGTGTACGATCCACACTTAATCCTAATCCCCACTATGTCGGTTTAAGTTATCATCGTCTGTCGTCACCACATTATGCTTTTATATCTTCTTTTTCCACTGTTTCTATCCCTAAGTCTACAGGTGAGGCACTATCTCATCCAGGATGGCCACATGTTATGATTGACGAGATGTCTGCTTTATATGCGAGTGACACTTGGGAGCTTGTTCCTCTTCCTACAGGTAAGTTTACTGTTGGTTGTCGTTGGGTTTATGTAGTCAAAGTCGGCCCGGATGGCCAGGTTGATCGGCTTAAGGCTCGTCTTGTTGCAAAAGGATATACTCAGATTTTTGGGCTTGATTATAGTGATACTTTCTCTAAAGTAGCATATGTTCGTCTCTTTTTGTCCATGGCTGCTGTACGTCATTGGCCTCTTTATCAGTTAGACATTAAGAATGCTTTTCTCCACGGTGATCTTGAGGAAGAAGTTTATATGGAGCAACCACCTGGTTTTGTTGCTTAGGGGGAGTTTAATGGTTGTGTGTGCAGATTGCGCAAGTCACTATATGGTTTGAAACAGTCCCCTCGAGCTTGGTTTGGTAAGTTCAGCATAATTATTCAGGAGTTCGGCATGACTCGTAGTGAGGCTGATCACTCTGTGTTTTATCGGCATTCTGCTCCTAATCTGTGTATTTATCTAGTGGTTTATGTTGATATTGTTATTACTGGTAATGATCAGGATGGTATTACTAATCTGAAGCAACATCTCTTTCAACACTTCCAGACTAAGGATCTGGGCAGATTGAAGTATTTTCGAGGTATTGAGGTCGCTCAGTCTAGATCAGGTATTGTTATTTCACAGCGGAAGTATGCCTTAGACATTCTTGAGGAGACTGGAATGATGGGTTGCAGACCTATTGACTCTCCTATGGATCCGACTGCTAAGCTTCGGCCTGGATAGGGGGAGCCTCTTAGAGACCCTACGAGATATATGAGGTTGGTTGGCAAATCGAATTACCTCACAGTGACTAGACCTGACATTTCTTTTCCGGTGAGTGTTGTAAGTCAGTTTATGGATTCTCCCTGTGATAGTCACTGGGATGCAGTTGTTCGCATTCTTCGGTATATAAAGTCAGCTCCAGGCAAAGGATTACTATTCGAGGATCGAGGCCACGCGCAGATTGTTGGGTACACAGATGCTGATTGGGCAGGATCACCTTTTGATAGACGTTCTACGCCTGGATATTGTGTTCTAGTAGGAGGTAATTTGGTTTCGTGGAAGAGCAAGAAACAGAATGTAGTTGCTCGATCTAGCGCCGAAGTCGAATATCAGGCCATGGCTATGGTGACTTGTGAGTTAGTTTGGATCAAGCAGTTGCTCAATGAGTTAAAGTTCGGAGAAATCAACAAGATGAAACTAGTGTGTGATAACCAAGCTGCTCTTTATATTGCGTCAAATCCGGTGTTCCATGAGAGGACTAAACACATTGAGATCGACTGTCACTTTGTTAGAGAAAAAATACTTTCAGGAGATATTGTTACAAAGTTTGTAAAGTCGAATGATCAACTAGCAGATATTTTCACTAAGTCTCTTACTGGTTCTCGTATTAGTTACATGTGTAACAAGCTCGGTACATATGATGTGTATGCACCGGCTTGATGGGGAGTGTTAGTTTATAGATATGTATAGTGTAGTCTTGTCCCACATTGGAAGATGAGTAATATCTCCTTGTAGTGTATAGCTATAAATAGGGACCTCTTGTATTGTATTTATCATCCAATATCAATAACATATTTTCTCCCGTGCCTTCTCACAATATGAATTAAAATGCGGAATACAAGAAATTAAAGATAAAGGAGATGATACGACCCAAGATAGCCAATAAGCTATTGGATCCAATTGGAGGCCACTTTCGTAATTGGGCGGCTACATTTGCAATTTGGCCAACAGTTGAAACTACATTGTGTTTGGTGGCTATACTTGTAATACTTATCACCTTAGGTTAGTATAAGAGTATTTTGGTCATGTTAGTCTATGTTGCTCCGACACGGTAGTTTATGAGCCGCGCCCGTGTTGACATGACACTAATATGGGTGTGGGTATGGGATCTGTACCGGATCTGGTCAAACAATTTTGAGTACTTTGACCACGACAGACGGAAAAATTCGAGACAAGATACAATTTGATTCTCCAAATCAGAACCGAAACTAGGGTAAATTTGAAGAAAATAGCATATCTTATCTAGGAAATCAATCCTTTACTTATCTAAAACTTGAGAATAAAAAAGAAATCCATGCTTTACAAGCTATCCGTAAGTGTTTCACAATATTTCTCATAATCTAGATATATTGTTATGTTTTTTGGAATTATTTTTAGCCGGATCCCGACACCCGTGTCCGTACTAGGATCTGTATCCCCGAATCGTAGAATTTACATCTCGAAGAATTCGACCTTTAGATCTGCACCGTGTTACGAATAGACAAAACTCACTAGCCAAGAGATGAATAGACATTCATCCTCTGTCAAATTTTTACTCTCAAAAGTGTTTCTTGTAGCTAAAGAAAAAATAAATTTAATTTCATGGCAAGCATTCAAGGAAACGCCTTCAAATTCATGATTTCCAACCAATGGCACAAACTAATTTGAAGCTTTTCAAGTTCACATTCATTAACAATTTGATCTCCAAAATCATATTCAACTAGTGTATGGTCACAACTTTCCTTTTGCGTGTCATCACAAAGTAAAGAATGTTGAATATCACAAGTAGTTAAATTATCGCTCGCAATCAAGTCACTAACAATGTCATTTGAAGTAACTAGAGAGTTAGGATTAACCATTTTACCTTAATAAGCAATTATAGAAGCCTTTTTACCTTGGTCTTCCAAATTTGAGCTCACTTGCGTATTTGAAGAAGAAACTTCAACTTCTTTTGCATTGCCCAAGTCATGAAGTTCTTCCCATGTTATCTCTTCAATTGGCTCATCTTCACAATTAGCTACAAAAGAATCCAAACAACTAAAGGAAGAAGGTTAGAAAGATTAGAGTTATAATAAGATATACTGTCACTCACACTCTTGTTTTTCTCTTATCTCATCTTGTTTTCTCTCTTTTCATTTTTCTTTTCGGTTTTTGCTTTTTTCTCCTTGTGACAATCCACTCTCATTTTGCAAATCATGCTTTCCTTTTTCCTCTCTAGGATTGCCACTTTTCTTTCCCTTACTCATCTCTATCTTTTCTCTCTCATTTATTTCATTAGGAATACAATACGTTCAAGAGTTCCCATTGAGTCATTGGAAAGACTCTTGACTTCAAGTTTCAATTTGGCATAGCTAGAAGCGTCTTGCTTTTCATCAACTTTCAAACCTTGAGTGGAAGTGATAAATAGACCTTGGGCCTAACTCAACATCAAAAGCTAGCTTATGAGGTGAGGATTGTCCAATACCATATAAGGAGAACAATGACCTCAAATCCCTCCGATGTGGGACAACTTAACACTCCCCCTCACGCCCATGCCTGCAAACTGGAGCGTGGACAACATAAATGGGGGCACAACATCGGTAACAATAATTGGGATGGGCCTGGCTCTGATACCATGATAAATGGACCTTGGGCCTAACTCAACCCCAAAAGCTAGCTTATGAGGTGAGGATTGCCCAAGACCATATAAGGAGACCAAGGACCTCAAATCCCTCCAATGTGGGACAACTCAACAAGAAGTTATGTTGACATGAAAGAAAGGCACAATCAAAGCAATCAGACAAGCCAAATAATTCACAACCAAAATAAAGAGAAAAGCACAAAAGAAGTAGCACAACATAAAATATGCACTCAAAGTAAACTAGATTATCGCTAGTATGGATCAAATACCAAGTTGTATTCTAGCAAGGTTAAGAGATAAGGAAGAAACTGAAGTAAGGAAAATTAATCCGTGCAACCTGAAATTCTAGGAAGTTCTCACGACTGCAACAGCTCACAGTTGTAAGAGATTTTGCAGTATTACACAAATGAGATTCCTATTGGAATTCACTACTAATCTTCAATCAGTTCCCACTAGAAGGCAAACAATGCAGCCTCCCCAATCAATACAACTGAACTGTGCAGACTGTCACTCAAACTGCCAGGGAAATTGTCACTTGTTCTCCAACTCAGTTTGGTCCAAACTCAACAAATTAGTTGCAAGACTGCTGTGAAAATTTCTGGCAAGTTTCTGATCAGAAATTGACAGAAACTGGGCACAAAACTGCAGTCAAACAACCTGAAATTTCTGGTGAACAGTGCATGACTTATCTGAAACTGCAGAACCTCAAATTATAAGGATTTCAATCAAAATCTACCCAGAAATAAGCTCAATAGTGAACAGAAACTGGTAGCAATCAGCAGCTTCCTCAAACTGGTGTAAAACTTAAGTTTCCATTCACCTCAAGACCAGTCCAATCTCAAGAATCTTACCTCAAAACTCAGAAGCAAACAACAGATGTTAACCAAACTTCAAAACTCTCAATAGCTATGAACCAGTTCTACCAAACCAGTAAAGAACACATAGAAAAGTACAAGCACTTAAGAAGTACAGCAAAAAAAAAAGGAGAATTTCAGCTATCAATTTACTCCTCAAATTTACCACAAACAGTGGCAAACTTCAACTGCTCACTGTTCAGAATTTTGAATTCTTAGTGCACAGAGAACTGATGTACAATGCAGAAATTTGCTGTCTAATACTGTCCCAAATTGAGTTCCTTCTCTGCAGAAATTTGCAGCTAACTGGTGCATATTCTGGTATAAAACTGTGAAGGAATTCTGGACTGAAATGGCATAACTATAGCAGCAAAAATATTAAAGACTCAACAGTTTTCTTCCATTCAGCAATATAGAAATATGGTGCTATGCCAATACCAACTGAATATTTCATCACAAGGGGTCTCAAAACAGCAGCTAACTCAGCAGAACTCAAGCGATTTTCAGCAGCAAATCAGTTTTTGAACTGAAGCACACTTTCAACTAAGACAAATTTCAGTCCACAAAGCAATAACACCCTCAAGTCGATTCAAACTCAACCAATCCCAGAAATCAAAGATGAATTTCTGTTTTTAATTCATCTAATTAGCTCAAAATTCCCTTCAACTTTCAGTAAAACAAAGCTGAGCTTCACAAGTTTAGAAGATCAAAGTCAACAAGGAGATATGAAGAAATAGATAAACTCAGTTTAGAACAAAAGAACACATATATTGATTTCTATTTTTGTGTGTGGAAATTTTCATTTTTTTTTGTTTTTTGCAATTTTCTGATTTGATAAATCAAATTCTAGCCAATGTATGTAGAAACAAACAAATCCAAGCTCTGATACCAAAATGGTGCGAATTAAAATGGGGAATACAATAAATTAAAGATAAAGGATAGAATTTGAGAATAGACCCCACAAAGTAGTAATTGAAGAACAATTGATATAATCAATCATCCAATAATTGTAAAACAAAGTGAGCCTAACTACAGGAATACCTTCAGGTGGAAGTGTGATTCCACTTGAAGAACACATCTTGAACAAGTCATCAACAATGGGAATCAATCATTACACATCTCAAAAGAGAACTTATCAATCATCAAATGTCTAACCTAAAATGAAAGCCTTAAGGGCTATTTATACCAGAGTGAATATTTGGCTAACATGACCAAAATACCCTTATACTAACCTAAGGAGCTAAGTATTACAAGTATAACCACCAAATACAATATAGTCTTCAATTTTTGGCCAAATTGCACATGTATCTGCCCAATTACGGCAGTAGCCTCTAATTGGACCAAAGCGCATGTTGGCTATCTTGGGTCATATTAGTTTATACGGCAGGTTTACTAGAATCTTATCAATTTCCGTCCCCCCACCCCCCGGGGAAGTTGGTCTGTCTCCCCCTCCATGAATTTAAAGTACTTCTAGCTAATACCTTCTCTATTTACGTGCTTTACAGATACGATTTGTCCCGTAGTCTAAGTGTGGGCATCCTTATTCAGCTGCTGATGAGCAATTAACAAAGATAGATGACCTCCTATCTTTTCTCTTCATATCCATTATTTTGCCGAATTTCACATTGCTTCTTACTTGTCTTACAAGTGCAAACTTTAGCTTTGCTAAATTGATCCTTTGTCTATCTCGAGACCAGTGTCGATCGACCTGACATGGCCATGGGTGCTTCGTCCTCGTTTGTCAAAATACACTATGAATTAGCAAACTAAAACAGAGGATACTTGTATTGTACCCGTAGTTACTTTTTGAGGTTTTCCGCTCTTTTTATCACCTGGAAAAGTTAAAATAATGGGAAAATTGCTGATGTTGAAATCCTCACAAGGGTAGAAGATTTCTAAACCAGGGGATTTAATCATTGAGATTCTTAAATAACAGGAGGCAAAGTGTGTCTGCAGGTAGAAATTATTTTGAGAGATGATAGATATGATACTGAAAGTTGTTTCTACTTGAAGAAATGTTCTCTCTTCAAGAACATGGTTTATCAGTTTGTTGTAGGTCTTCTTTAATATGTTTGGTCATTGGGTTTACTTTCTTTAATAATATGTTTACTGTTGCTTTCCTTCTAGTTATGCATCCATCTCCCACTACCTAATTTCCTCCCTTTTTGTCACTCTTCACTCCTAATATTTTACTGTTTTCAGTGAACAACAGCCTCTGCGACTGAATCCCATGGAGGTGTACGAGGTTATTGCTGCAGCCTGCTCTGAGACTTCTGCTCCAAATACTTATCTGATGACTGTTTCATCTAAACTAAGTAACAACAGTGGAAAGCCATCAATGGATGTGGCTGTCAGCGTACTTGTCAAACTTGTAATTGACATGTATGTGCTCCTTTCCCTGCATCTACAACTTTTACAATAAACTTTGACAACCATAACTTAAATCTTGTTTATTTCTATATATTATCCCCTAAAAGGTAATTTGATTTACCTTTAGTAGTGCAAATCGGCATCAAAGTAGAATTAGTTCTGTCATAGAAAGTCACTTTCTTCTCAAACATCAAAGTATGGCATTGGCATAATTTTTACTGCATGCTCAATATCATAAATGCTTGTGTTATGAGTATCAACATTTGATGCGCTCTTCCAGCTTCTTGATTTTGAAATCTGATCCTTGACTGAGTAGCCAACAGCTTTCAATGATTCGGTACCTTGCCATTCATGTTCATGGGTTTTAGACTAGGACAATTTACAGTCCTACTTGTCTTGTAACAGTAGTTTAATTTTAGTATTAACTTTTTGATAATGCAAGTGCTGCAGATGTCTCTCTCTTCTTTTTCTTCTTATCTTACACTTGACAAGTAGAAATTATTTGACGTGGTATGGATCTTTTCTATGAAGAGCTAATATGGATCTTAATTGACCTAATATGGACCTTATGGATACGTCTAAGAGTACCATTTTATGTTTAGTGGTGTATAAACTTCACATTTCCATGACAAATGGTTTTAGTTCTATTTTGGTAGTTTTTCCCAAGGGTAATCTTTTCTAATTGTGGTTTTGTAGGTATGTTTTGGATTCTGAGACCGCTGCTCCTCTTGCCCTGTCCATGCTTGAGGTGCTGCCTTGTTCTAGATGGCCGCTCTATTGTGTAGATGATATGCAGTATACTAACTTTTGTGAAAATTGACCGTAGGAAATGATGACTTCTTCTCGTTTGGAATCAAAGACTCGGGCCTTTGATTTAATTTTGAATCTTGGAGTTCATGCTCATTTATTGGAGCCTCCAACAACAGATGATGCTTCGACAATTGAAGAGTATTGTAAAGAAACTTATTTGGACAATGAAATTCAACTTTCTTTGGAGGGAAATAAAAAATCAGATTATCTTAAGAAAGTTAAAAATTCCTCAGCCATTGATAAGTTTGAGTGTTGGATCTTAGGCATCCTGTACGAGATCCTTCTTCATCTTGTCCAGGTAAGTGTGCCCAACAGTCAAAGCTCTCTCTGTGCGTGTGTGTATGTGTGTAATTTCTTGGTCATCACTTTTAATGTTTATTTTGACCGAGTTGCACAAGAAACACAAGAAACGACAGTTTCTTTTACTAGATGTTGGTTTTAGATTTGTTTTTGTTCCTTTCTTTTGTTATTTTCTTTTGGTTGCCTCTATATCGAGCGCCTCAATGTGGAAAGAGAGATTTTTGTAAGATTTGATTTCCCGGAATCTTATTTTTTGTTCTTCTATTTTATCATAATTTATTATAAATGTCCCATTATGCATTGCATGGACAATTTGGATGGAGAGAAATAGAAGATGTTTTGATGGCAAAAAGGAGCAATTTCAAGTTCTGAAATTTAGATGCATTCAAAATCTGTACTATTGGAGGAGTGGAAATTGTGTTTTTAATTTTCAGGATGTGCTAGACTTGTTAGATTTTATAGAGATCTGATGTACCAAGTCTAGTGTGTTTCTTTTTTTCTTGCTGTAGTATTCTCTTGATACTGCGTATTAATAAAATTTTACCTTTTCAAAAAAAAAAAAAAGTTTTAGTATAAAATGTTGATAATTGAGATTTGCACGCATTGTTACATAGCTTGGGCTAGAAGTTCTTTGATTAAGCTGAATCAAGATTTAACCTTTAATGTTGAGGAATAACTGATCAGTTATTGAGTAAGCCGTTGGACTTAGTTGGAAAGTTCTCAATACTGAGTTGGGATACTGATTCACTGGCTTAGTCCTACACCTGAATTTTTGAGTTAGTTTGGGTTTTGTGAATTGCTTAATTGGTTGTCAAATTATTCCTGAAGGTACAATTTTGTCCTTGGCTCTGACCTTGTTGCCATTGCATCCTGAATTCATCACAGTTGTGTTTGCCATGTCCTTCTGACAGCTGGTGGACAAATTGAAGCTGGGATCCAGCATGACGTAATGGCATGTGATGCTAAAAAGGGTAGTTGTTGAAAGATTATTGTTGATAAATCAATTCTGAAGAAAAATACATAAAAGGAAGAACACGTGTAAATAAGGAACAACAATGAAAATGAGATTCACAGAAATTTACCTCATCATCTGTGTTCAAAAGAATCACAGCCAGTGCCTTTCTGGGAGGTCACGGATTTGCAGATTAGTGAAAGAAGTCAAGAGAGAGGAGGGATACCCAGAGGGAAGGGGGTTCAGTGGGCGCCTGGCCAGCTTTGTGGTTGAACAATGAAGAATAGCTTGTCTGTTCTTCTATTTTTGTTCTTTTCATGTTCCTTTTTTTTTGCCTTTGCGTTTTTGGACAGAAATTTTGTTCGAAGCTTTGGGAAGCATCAGGTGTTACTCATATGTCCAGGTTCTTGTTTCATTACTGTACTGGAAAGGGATAATAAAAGTGGGAATGATGTCAGTTGAGTGAACCACAAAAGGAGATGATCTATGCATAGTCATTCAGGATCCCCACATGTGCAAGATAGCAGTTATAGAATTAATATTAGTGTAGGAGCCCAAAATGGATGAAACACCATATATATGGCCAACGATGGCTGGAAGGACCAGTTAAGGGCAAAATCTTATAAGTTGAGGATGCAATATAAACGAAATGATAGGCGAGGAGAAAATGGTTGCTTCAAGAATAAGTTGGAGACATATTGGGCAGTTTACTCTGTTTCTCCAAACTAGCTAAACCTTGGAGTTTACATTGAAATGAGAAGATATAGTTGATCTTACAGTTACCTGTTATACCTGTTTGCCAAACACTGGACTGCAATCCAATTTGGTCAGTGATGTCCTCCCTACCATCCAATCTGAAAATCTGAAGGGATTGCCATTCTAGCTTATCCCATCTGGTGTACTGAACAACCTCTCTGGTTATCCTAAAAATTGGCAAGATCCACTGACATCAGGATTGCATGTTTCAGCCACCAAAATAATGCACTAACCGAAAGTAATCTTCCAAGTTGTGCAACTTAAGTTTCAACCCCTCAAAGGCCTTATGTTCCATTCATTCGTAACGCGTCACTGAGGCAAACTGGAATAAGAAAGTTTCTCCATATTGGAGTACTTTCTTTTTGTTTATATATTTCTTCCTTTTAGGATAATATGTTGCAAATTCCTTTCAAATGTGTCTGATATAATGAACATGGAATCGTGGGCTCATAAACACCTGTACTGCGTAAGTAGATGGAACTGTGCTTCTCATGCTCAGATTTATTAGGTTGAAAGCAATGGTTCCTTGATCCAGCATCATCTCCTGCTTCTCACTTATTCTCATACTTTGAGCTCATTTATCTTTAATTAATAGCATTGTGCGATGATGTTACTTAAGTGCTAGTTGCTATTCTCTTTCTAAGTCTATTTACACTGTGATGAACAGATAGAAGAAATGGAAGAATCCATCTGGGCTTCTGCTCTGAGTTGTTTACTATATTTTGTCTGTGATAGAGGCAGAATAAGGAGGAGGAGACTTAAAGGCCTTGACATAAGGGTGAGTCTTTACCTTGGCTTGTTATTGTTGACATTTCTTACTCACTTTCTTTTTCATGGAGAATACTGATGTGTTTGATTTTCTGGACTTGCTAGTCTTTTGTCATGTAATCTGGACAAGTCCAGTTTGTGTAACCTTTTCAGTACCATCTTGGTGCTGAGCATTAACGTAAGACTTTATACCATTATAAAAGAAAAAGGATTTGATTGGACTTCCATAAAATTCCAGAAAATGGAGGGAAGGTGTGTATAGTGGGACATTTAACTTCTTGATTGACGGAACCAACTAAACATAGGGAAAGGAAATAGGTATTCTGATATTACTGATAAATGATGTTTGTGAGTTAAATATATTATTTATCAATAAATTCCATGAGTTCGAACCCTAGCTGGTGAACCAATTTTGGTATTTAGAGAGAGAATGGTAGAGAGGCAGATGCGGGAAGTGAGTTCAAGGTGGTTCGGGCGCGTGAAGAGGAGGGACACAGTTTCCCCGGTGAGGAGATGTGAGAGGTTAGCCTCAGAGGGTATAAGGACAGGTAGAGGTAGACCAAGCAGGTGTTGTGGCCTTATGGGGAAGTGATTAGGCAAGACATGAACGCAACTTCAGCTTACTGAGGACATGACCCTTGATAGGAGGGTGTGGAGGTCGATGATTAAGGTAGAAGGATAGTAGGTAGTGCAACGTATTTCTTTCACTTATCAGTATTATTGATATTGCTCTTGTATTTTCTTACGCTTAGTTTTCCTTTACTACCTAGGGTTTCTGTTTCTCATTCTTATTCCTATTCTTGTTTTCTTCGCTTTGGTTGATCTATTATCGTGTTGTTGTTATTGCTATTGCTTCTTTTTCATCTTTCCTTGAGCCGAGGGTATATTGGAAACAAGCTCTCTACCCTCACAAGATAGGGGTAAGGTCCTGGTACACTCTACCCTCCTGTACCCCACTTGTGGGATTACACTGGGTTTGTTGTTGTTGTTGTTGCAATTGTAGATAGGCAAACACATTATCTGCCTTTGTTGTTTATAAAAAAGAGGATATTGATAAATGAAGTTGATTTGTTTGATAGAATTAAGGAAAATAATTACTCCCTCAGTTTCAATTTACCTTGTGTAGTTTGATTGTGCAAGGAGTTTAAGAAAGAAAGAAAACCTTTTGGAACTTTTGGTCTTAAATATGTTATAAGACTTTTGTGGCTATAAAAGCGGGCCATTACGGATAAAATGAAAAGGTTAAAGTCAAATTGTTTCTAATCTTTGTGTAACAAATTAATAAGACATAGTACCACATAAGTATGAGTTTTGGAATTGTTAGAATCTCATAGATGTTCTAGAATATTATAGGATCTTGTAAATAGAATATAGCTTGATTGTATTTTGAATGTGGTTGATTCTGTTTCCTTTCTTAGAATATGTGTACTTACTATTTAAACCCCAATGGCGTGAGAGAATAATCAAGCTGAGTTTCTCCCAATTCGTTCTTCCTTGTCTTATTTCCTAACATGGTATCAGAGACCTTGTGTTAAAACTCGCTATGCATTTACCAGCTATTTCTAGAGAATCACCGTGCAATTTTCCGGCAATTGTACGTACTATTCCAACTTATCTCTATTTCTGTAGCTGCTGTGCATGAATCAGCACCACCATCAGGTCAGGCTTCCTATGGCGAGAAAATCCCAGTCATCCTAGTCGGAAAAGGAGCTCTCATGCGCTTCCATGCGCCGTACAAAGGAGAAAAGCTCCAGCGAGATCTATCTCATGCGTCGGGTACGTGAGCCATTTTCCTGCGACTTTCAGACTTCGACCTTGACTTCTTGGGGTGCGACTCACTATTCCGACGACCGACGCCACCCATCCAGTTTTCAGAACATTCCGATCATAGGCTAGAGTTTCAACAAAGTTTAGATTACTTTTTCCTGCAAATCGTCAATTTTTCGGCAACTTTCCAAGGCTAGTTCCTACTCCTGGGGATCTAGCCACTTTCAAAATATTCAGGTGACTTTTTCCGGCAAGTTCAAATTCAGCCACTGTGACCTTGATTTTTGGCTACAATTATCAGATTCTGTCTTGATTTGGGCAGCTTCCTAGATTTGAGGAATTTGGTTGCGCTAAAATAGGATCCAACGCTTTGAATTGCTGGATGATTTCTTTATCAGATTACATTAAATTCCTTCAGTATAAAGCACACAAGCAGACATCCTCTGAGATAACTTCTGTTGTTCAGATAATTAATAGCGTAACTTGTGTCTCTCAATCTTCTCCTCCCAATAGTTAGGTTATTGATTCAGGAGCGTCTGATTACATTTTTAGTAATAAATCCGTTTTCACTACTATTTTCTATTCTCAATCTCTTCCAACAGTCACAATGGTCAATGGGTTTCAAACCATCGCAATTGAAATAGGTCAAGCAAGTCCACTTCCTCACCTTTGAATTTAGTTTTTTATGTTCTCGGTAGTCCTTTTAATCTCATATCTAATTAATCGCTTAGCCAAATCACTTAACTGCTTTGTTTTATTTCTTGATGACTTTGTTTTTATACAGGAACGTAGTATGGGGCAGATTATATTGGTGGGTGAATCAAATGGATTTTGTTATCTTATTTTTGCTAAGTCACATGGACTCACATCTTGTCCTCATTTAACAACTTATCCTGTTACTGATTTATCAGATTTACTACATAAACAGTTGGGATATCCCACTTTATCAGAACTTCAGAAAATTGTACTCGGTTTGTCTCACTTGTCCACTCTAGAATGTGAGTCATGTCAGCTCGGTAAGCATACGAGCTCCATTTTCCTCGGCGTCTTGATAATTGGGCAGTCACTTTTCACTTTAGTCCAAATTCAAATGTTTGAGGCCCTAGTCGGGTCAGTTCTACCTTGATAATCTGTAACTCTGTCAGTTTTATTGATAATTATTCCAGGTGCACTTGGATATTTTTGATGAAAAATCAATCTGAGTTGTTTTCTATTTTCCGACATTCCACACGGAAATCCAAAATCAGTTTGGGGTTTCTATTTGCACATTTTGTAGTGATAATGCCCAGAGTATTTGTCTTCCTCATTTCAATAGTGCATGAATTCTCATGGGATCATTCATCAAATATCTTGCCCCTACACATCTCAACAAAGTGGAGTAGATAAAAGAATGATAGGAATCTCATTGCGACTGCTTGTACCATACTCATATAATCTCATCATTGGTTGCGTTTTGGGAGGTGCAATTATCACAACTTGTTATCTTATTAATTGTATGCCATCCTCGACTATCCAGAATCAAGTTTCATTTTTTGTGTTGTTTTCCCACTAACCTTTGTTCTCACTTCCACCTCATGTCTTCGGGAGCACGCGTTTTGTTCATTACCTTACTCCACGAAAAGTTAAGTTAGCTCCCTGTGCTCTTATGTGTGTATTTCCAGGTTTCCCGAGGATGCAAAAGGGATAGCAATTATATTTCTTCACCTGTTTTTCTGACCTTTAGTTGTAAATTATAGTCTCCTTTAGCTCCTTTATTGTATTTTTTCACCTATTTTTCTGTCCTTTAGTTGTAGATTATTAGTTTCCTTTATTTTATTTCTTCACTTGTTTTTCTGACCTTTAGTTGTAAATTATTGTTCCCGTTAGTTCCTTTATTTTATTTCTTCACCTGTTTTGCGACCTTTAGTGGTGGATTATATTTCGGTAATTCATTTTATTTTGTCGCTTGTTTTCGAGATAGTGCTTGCGTAGTGACTCCTAGATTATAATGGCTTTGGTGAACGATGGTAGGTAGGGTAAGGTCTTGTCCTCGGGGGTGTCAGTGCGGGGGAGGGAGTGCGGGGTAAAGGGGTAAGAGGGCTAAGGGAGAACTACTAGGCTGAGAGTGGGGTCTTGGAACATAAGAACTTTGACTGGAAAATTTGAAGAGTTGGCGAAGATTCTTGAGAAAAGAAAAGTTAATATAGTTTGTGTACAGGGGACTAGGTGGGTAGGAGATAAGGCGCGAGATGTGGACAGGTTCAAACTATGGTATTCTGGGACGGTAGGGGCAGGAACGAGGTGGGTATTTTGGTTGATAAGGACCTCCGTGAACTAGTGGTGGAGATTAGGAGGGTGAATGACAGGCTGATGACTATTAAGCTAGTTGTTAGAGGTTTTTCTTTGAACATAATCAGTGCGTACGCACCCTAAGCAGGTTTGGATGAGGAAGTCAAGAGGCGTTTCTGGGAGGATTTAGATGAGATGGTGCGTGGTATCCCGCATACTGCGAAGCTTTTCATAGGAGGAGATTTCAACGACCACATTGGAGCGACGTCTGGGGGGTATGATGATGTGCATGGTGTCTTTGGTTTTGGAGATAGAAACAGAGAAGAAATGTCTCTGCTGGACTTTGCTAGAGCATTTGATTTGGTGATAGCAAACTCGAGTTTTCCGAAGACGAGGGAGCACTTGGTCACCTTTCGGAGTTAGGTGGCCGAGACTCAGATTGATTATTTACCCTGCAGGAAGTCCGATAGAGATCTTTGCACGGATTGCAAGGTCATCCCGAGTGAGAACCTCTCGACCCTTCATAGGCTCCTGGTCATGGACCTTGAGATAACGAGGAAGAGGAGGAAGATGGCGATGTATAGCCAACATAGGATCCGGTGGGGAGCCTTGACGGAAGCTAAGGCGCAGGAGTTAGGGGTCAAGCTGTTGACTATGGGGGCTTGGAGTAGTGGGGACGCAAGCGCTATGTGGACCACGACTGTGCAGTGCATTAGGGAAGCCACGAGAGAGGTATTAGGAGTCTCAAAGGGTTACTCTGGTAGTCACAAGGGAGACTGGTGGTGGAATGGAGAGGTGCAAGGAAAAGTGGAAACCAAAATAGCAGCGCATCTGAAGCTAGTGGAAAGTGTAGACGAGGAAGAGAAAAGGGTGAATAGGGAGCATTATAAGTTGGCTAAGAAAGAGGCAAAGCTAGCAGTTACGGCGGCCAAGACTGCAACTTTTAGTCATTTGTACGAGGAACTCGAGGACCGAGGTGGGGATAAAAGGTTGTTCAGGTTAGCCAAGGTGCGAGAAAGGAAGGCGCGTGACTTGGACCAAGCGAAGTGCATCAAGGACGAAGAAGGTAGAGTTTTGTTGGATGAGAGGCTTATCCGTCGGAGATGACAGACCTACTTCCATAGTCTCTTGAACGAGGAGTGGGACATGAGCATTGTACTGGGTGATTTGGAACTTTCCGGGAGTCGTTGTGACTTTGGGTATTGTAGGCGGATTAGAGTTTATGAAGTTGAGGGGGCTATGCGTAAGATGAGCAGGGGCAAAGTGACCGAGCTAGATGAAATCCCGGTGGAGTTTTGGAAGAGTGCGAGCAAGGCAGGCCTGGAGTGGCTCACTTGGTTATTTAATGTTATTTTTAGAACAAAGAAGATGCCCGAAGAGTGGAGGTGGAACACGATGGTTCATGTATATAAGAGCAAGGGTGATATCTAAAATTGCAATAACTATCAGGGTGTATCAAGCTGCATAGGCATACTATGAAAGTCTGGGAGAGAGTGGTAGAGCTAAGAGTGAGGAAGAGTGTCTATTTCCGAGAACCAGTTCGGGTTTATGCCGGGGCGCTCGACTACAGAAACCATCCATCTTGTTAGAAGATTGATGGAGCAGTATAGGGATAGAAAAAATGACTTGCATATGGTGTTCATCGACTTAGAAAAGGCGTACGATGAAGTTTCGAGGGAGGTTTTGTAGAGATGTTTGTAGGCTAGAGGTGTACTTGTTGCCTATGTTAGGTTGATTAAGGACATGTATGATGGAGCAAAGACCCGAGTGAGGACGGTGGGTGGGGACTCTGACCATTTTTTGGGTTATGATGGGATTGCATCATGGGTCGGCACTCAGCCCTTTTTTGTTTGCTCTGGCGATGGACGTACTAACGCGCCACATCCAAGGGGTTGTGCCGTGGTGCATGCTATTTACAGATGATATTGTATTGATTGACGAGACGTGAGATGGTGTGAACGTGCAATTAGAGGTATGGAGGCAGACCCTAGAGTCTAAAGGTTTCAAGTTGAGCAGGACCAAGATAGAATACTTGGAGTGTAAGTTCAGTGGCGAGACTCAAGGAGGGGAAGGAGAGGTGAGGCTGGACTCGCAGGTCATCCCTAGGAAAGGAATTTTTAAGTACCTTGGGTCTATTATTCAGGGGATGAGGACATTGATGAAGATGTCACACATCGTACACATCGTATTGGGGCGGGATGAATGAAATGGAGACTCACTTCCAGTGTTTTGTGTGACAAGAAGGTGCCACCGAAACTTAAATGTAAGTTCTACAGAGTTGTGGTCAGACCAACGATGTTGTATGGGGCCGAGTGTTGGCCAGTCAAGATCGCTCATGTCCAAAAGATGAAGGTAGTAGAGATGAGGATGTTGAGATGGATGTGCGGGCATACCAGGTTAGATAGGATCATAAATGAGGTTATTCGCGACAAGGTGGGTGTGGCCCCTATTGAGGACAAGATGCGGGAAGCGCGACTTAGGTGGTTTGGTCATGTCAGAAGGAGGAGCACAGACGCCCCGGTGAGGAGGTGAGAGGTTGACATTGGAGGGCTTACAGAGAGGTAGAGGTAGGCCATAGAAGAGGTGGGGAGAGGTGATTAGGCAAGACATGACGCAACTTCAGCTGACCGAGGACATGACCCTTGATAGGAAGGTATGCAGGTCGAGGATTAGGGTAGTAGAGTAGGTGGTCTAGGGTGTTCGTAACAGTAGTATTGGCCCGCAGTCTCGCTTTCTGTTGGTAGTAGGTTTTTATGACTAACCGTTGTTTTCTTTCATTGTTGATCACTTTACTATTTTGTTGTTTTTATTCTGCTTTTATTTGGCTTTTTGGTACTGTCTCTTCTTGTCTATATTTCCATTAATATGCGCTTATGCTTTCCTGAGCCGAGGGTCTATTGGAAACAACCTCTCTTTCCTCACAAGGTAGGGGTAAGGTCTGCGTACACACTACCCTCCCTATACCCCACAGTGTAGGATAATACTGGGTATGTTGTTGTGGTTGCAAAAGGAATAATAATGTTATTCACCAGACCTCCAAGCGGTGCCTTATGTCTCCTAATGTCACCTTCTTTGAAAACCAATCATACTTCACAAGTTTAAGTGATATTTCTGAGGTGTTACCAGTTCCATGTTTTGGAGATTCAGTCACTATCTCTCCTTCACCTTCCTCCTTGCCTTCACCACCAATAGCTCTGGTTTCATCACCTACAGCTCTATCTCCACCACATATAATTCCAGCTCCACCACCTACATCTCTAGTTCCATCTTCTACCGCTCCACCATTCTTGACTTATCATCACAGTCAACGTCCACCATCATGTCCTGTATCGGATCCTTCACCTACTGCGGACTTATCTCCTAGTCCACCAATCCAACTCCGGAAAGGTATTCGATCAACTTTTAATCCTAACCCCTAGTACATTGGTTTGAGTTATCATCGTTTATCATCACCCCATTATGCCTTTGTGTCATCTTTGTCCTATATTTCTATCCCTAAGTCCATTGGTGAAGTGTTATCTCATCCTGGAGGGCGACATGCTCTGATCGAGGAGATGTCTGCTTTACATGCTAGTGGTACTTGCCACTTAGTAGCTTGTTCATCTACCTCCAGGTAAATCTACCGTTAGTTGTCGGTGGGTGTATCCAGTAAAAGTTGGTCCAGATGGTCAAATTGATCGGCTTAAAGCCTGCCTTATTGCCAAAGTTTATACTCAATATTTGGGCTTGATTACGGTGATACTTTCTCTCACGTAGCTGAAATAGCATATGTCCGTCTTTTTCTATCCATGACTACTGTTCGCCATTGGCCTCTTTGTCAGTTGGACTTTACGAATGGTTTTCTCCATGAGCAACCACCTGGTTTTGTTGCTGAGAGAAAATCTAGTTGTCTTGTGTGCCGGTTGTGCTGGTCCTTATATGTTTCAAACAATCTCCTCGAGTATGGTTTGGTAAGTTCAGCATACTCATTCACGAATTTGGTAAGACTCGCAGTGAGGCTGATCATTCTGTATTCTATCGCCATACTGCTCATAATCTGTGCGTTTACCTGGTCGTGTATGTTAATGATATAGTTATCACGGGCAATGATGAAGATGGTATAATTAAATTGAAACAACATCTCTTTCAGCATTTCCAGGCGAAGGACCTGGGCAGTTTGAAGTATTTCCTAGTCATTGAGGTCGCGAAGTCCAAATCAGGAGTTGTCATCTTAGAGCGTAAGAAAGCTTTAGACAATCTTTAGGAGACAATTATGACAGGTTGTAGACCCATTGACACTCGTATGGAGCTGAATATTAAACTCCTACCACGATAGGGGGAGCCCCTTAGTAATCCTAGAAGGTATAGGCGGCTAGTTGGTAAGTTGAACTATGTCACCGTGACTCGACCTGACATTGCCTTTCCTGTGAGTGTTGTAAGTCAGTTTATGGACCCTCTGTGTGATAGTCACAGCAATGCAGTTGTTCGTATTATTCGATACTTAAAATCAGCCCCAGGCAAATGATCGCTTTTTGAGGATCGAGGACCTGAGCAAATGTTGGATACAAAGACGCTGATTGGGCAGGATCACCTTTCGATAGGCGGTCTACATCTGGATATTGCGTTCCGGTAGGAGGTAATTTGGTATCTTGGAAAAGAAACAGAATGTGGTTGCTCGATCTAGTGCTGAAGCTGAATACCGCGCAATGGTTGTGGCAACTTGCAAATTGATTTGGATTAAACTTAGTGTTCAAAGAATTGAAGTTTAAAGAATTTAGTCAATGGATATTGTGGGATGATAACCAAGCTGCTCTTCATATTGCATCAAATCCAATGTTTCATGAGAGAACTAAACACATTGAGATCGATTGTCACTTCATCGGAGAGAAGGTACTCTCGTGAAATATTGTTACAAAATTCGTGAAGTCAAATGATCAGCGTGCATGTATTTTCACCAAATCAGGCACTGGTTCTCATATTGGCTGCGTTTGTAACAAGCTTGATACATATGGTTTATATGCATCATCTTAAGGGGAATGTTAGAATCTCGTAGATATTCTAAAATATTCCAGGATCTTGTATATAGCTTGATTGTAAATTGATTGTGATTGATTCTCTATCTTTTCTTAGAATATGTACACTTTGCTATTTAAACCCCAATGACTTGAGGGAATAATCAAGCTGAGTTTTCTCTCAATCCGCTCGTCTTATTTTCTAACAGGAATCTATACCAATATAGATATTATTCGGCTGTAAACTAAAGAAATTATAAGCACATGAAAATGCAGGATAAGTTGGATGTTTTTACCTTAAGTATTTTATTGTATTTTGTCCTCAATGACCTCAGGTGCTGCCTTATTTGTTTCAATTAGTCTCTTAGTTTTCCCCTTCATATAATGGTAAATATGAGTGTCAACACCCACTGTTATAATTTGTGATCCCTAAATGAATATCCATATGACCAATGAATTGACGGTTGTGCATTTAATAGTAATCTTTCTCACCTGTACTTCTGTTTCTATGATAAGAATTTAAGCTTCAAAAGTGCTTGATGTTTGAGTTCTAACTTTTTTCTTAATACTCGTGCAGGTTGTTCAGGTGCTTATATCTGTTAGCAGGATAAACTCTTGGGCTGAAATAGTTCACAGCAAGCTTATCGGAATGCTAACAAACATGTTTTATGAAATTCCTGAGTTATCTAATAAAGCTCTTTCAGCTACTCCTGTATTTCTTATTCAGCAGGTTGATCTTATCGGTGGAATTGAATTCATATTTGTAGAGGTACTTTCCTAACCATGGTTATAAGCTTATAATTCACCTATGTTTCTAGGGACAATGGAGGTAAGTCCATAATATGGGAATAACTTTTGCTTGGCATTTTGTACCTATTATATGGAGATAAAGTTGTACTGGGAGTCCATCATATGTGAATAACCTTTGCTTGGCATATTGTGTCTATTGTATAAAATTCAAGTGTATGTTGTTTCTGCTTTTCTGGTACAAGCCAGAGTTATAGGTCAAACTATCTGTAGAAGCTTTCTTTGTATCCGACCAGTTATGTGCTATAAGTTGTTGACAGATTTATTTAAGATGTGCAGAATCTCTGAAGAGATTTCGTCTGTGATAGCTGGAATAATCTAAAGCTGGGGTGGGGGAAGGGTGTTTAATTAATAATTTTTTAGGCAAAGTTGGAGCAGGATAATGATTTTTACCCAGCAGGGTTTGTGAAAAGATTCCAAATTGTCTCATGAGCTGTTTAGCAAAAAATATTCTGGTTTACTGAGTTGGTGTTTGGCTATACTTTAACTGGGTTATTGAAAATCATGTTAATGTGAGGGCATCTTATGTATTCAAACATAAGGGAGTCTTATGTCGAATGGTAATTTGCTTTTCCAGTTGGGAATGTTATATTTGTTCTCGTTCCTCTTTTTGGGTGGGGGATGGTTGATGTTTTTTGCTGATAAAGTTACAGTATCAGCTCAACTAGTAATCTCACTTGTGATTGTTTGTATGTCGCACAAAGAAATAGGTTTTGCTTAAAGATAAGTTTATTCGACCAATGCAGTTAGTGCTTTCAAACTCAAGGGAAGAAAGAAGGAATCTGTACCTGGTGCTTTTTGATTATGCTTTGCATCAAATAAATGAGTCATGCATAGCTAGTGGAACTTCAGACTACAGTGATGATGAGGTCCAACCTGTCGCTATGCTGCTGATGCTCGCAGATGCACCTGAAGCTTTGCATATATCCGTAAAGCTTGGATTGGAAGGCATCTTAGAGCTTTTGCAACGCCCAATATCTAGTGCATTGTCCAAATATCCAAATTCTGACCGACTTGCTATGGTAATGCTCACTTCATTCTTGCTAATTTTCATTGGACGTCAAAACATGATAGTGTCATTTTTGCGGTGAAAACATCTGAGAAAGCTTATCCAATCATGCTTCTTTGTGATGAACTGTAAAAAGATTGATGCTTCTCATTATATGATGTGTTAATGAGAAGTAACTTGGTTGTGCTTCTTGGTGATTAATCACATAGTTAATAGCCTAAATATAGATGAAAGGGGAAATTGCATCTCAGTGAAAGTAATTCTCTATATGGTTGCCTTTCTTTTTGTTTTTTTGAGGAGATTGTGGGGTTGTTAAGCCTCTTCGAGGTGTGTATGATGAAGAGACACCTGTCTACCCTGCAATCAAAATGGTCTCTAATGTAATCTTGTTCGTTACCTGTATTAATTCTGTATGTGCACTCCAATCTTATTTCCATGTATCCAATATCCCCCCAAGCCAGGGCGATTCTATGTTACAGATAAAGATTCCATATGCATTGAGCTTCTATTCTCTTTTCTTAGTCCTGGGAAGGAACCAAAATGTTTGTTTTACCCCTATTTCAGTCATCTTGACTTTTTTGTCGGCATTACTTGTTCAAATTTATTGCCATTTGTGTGTAAGTTTCATGATCTTAGTTAATTTAAGACTCTAGGCTAATGATGTGATTATTCAAGATGATAATGGCCTATAACATTCACGTAGTAAGCCCAGATTTTCTATTTTATATTTGTCTCTGTATCCCTTCAGGTTTTCCTCCAGCTGGTGTTGTTTCGCCAAAAACTTAAACATAGGGACATGTTATTTTGCATGAGTTTGTGTGATTTGGGTGACTACCATATAGTCACCGAGTGATACAATCTATAGAAAGAAAACTTAGTGATGTTTCAAATTTTTGGCATTTGCATCTTTTTATTAGTTTTTGGGGAGTTTAGCTGAAATTCCATCTGAATTTGTTTACTAAGAATGTCAGGACGCGACAAACCATTTATCATAGAATAGGTGTCAATTGGAAGTCTAGTGATGTATGTGTAGGTAATAGAGCCTGGTGTTAGAATCTATAAGTAGCGTTATAACGCCTTCAAGTCCATTAGAGAGAGCCATTAGCTAATACAATGTATGCAAATTTTTTCCTGGAATGCACCATGCAAATTTACCTCATGATGCGATTAGAAGCTGTTCTTGAAGATATTTTTATTTTATTTTCTGCCTTTTCCTCAAGATTGGTCACTGTTGCTCTCTCTCTAAATGAACCTAAAAGTTTATGTCACACGGAGGCAGTCACTACTTTATGTACAACGTGGAGTCAGAAAGAAGACATGAAATGCTAATGTTACCATTATAAAAAAAAAAGAAAAAGAAATGGAATGTTCGAAAATTAGCAACATGGGAACTGGTATTTATATGTAGTATCATATATATCTTAAAATATGCCATTGAAATGCTTGTTCCTTTTTACCATGAGATAGTTATTTCAATATTTCAAATACCGAAACAATAATTTGCAAATAATAGCCTGGCTATGAAGTCGTAAGTTTAAGTGAAATATTACATTAAAATAGTAGTTTGAAGGTGAAATTAAGGAAATTTTTTCAAAGCTTCAACTTCCACTTGCAAATTTTCAATTTCACAAATATTTTTTCAAGTGAAAGTCCATGTCCAAACACTAAAATTTTCACAAACCTTTTTCAAGTTCAATTTAAAATACACTATTTTAATTTCAACTAAAAAATTGTCCAAAAGCATACGTAGATAATTCAAATAACATATTTCCATCTATTCCATGAAAAGTTAAATATATAAACACCAAAGAAATATCTCAAACTTTTATTTGGATAAGGTCAATTTAAGAATTGATTCAAAAAGCACCAACCTTACACAACATTAAAAAGTCTTCGTCTTGCTCCGCTTTGAACTTCGTAAAGCAGTCAACACATCTGTTACTGTTGGTAGGGGATGGCTCCTTTTTTGTAATTTTCTTCTTGGAGTTCACTAGAATGATGTTTTTCTTATACTGGATTTGGACCTGTAATACCGTCTTAATTCATTTGGGTTTCTCCATTTTGGAACTCCCAAGTGTTTAATACCTAAGTTGCTCGGACACGGGTGCGGATCTAGATGTCAGATCCTTCGAGATGTAAATCTAAGATTCGGGGATATGGATCCTAGTACGGATACGAGTGCGGGGATCCGGCTAAAAATAATTCAAAAATATAAAAATATTTCTAAATTATGAGAAATTTTGTAAAATACTTACGTATAGCTTGTAAAGTGTGGATTTCTTTTTTATTCTCAAGTTGTAGATAAGTAAATGATTGATTTCCTAGATAAGGTATGCTATTTTCTTCAAAATTTACCCTAGTTTTATGTTTTGATTTCAAGAATCAAATTGTATCTCGTCTTGAATTTTTCCATCTTCGTGGTCAAAATACCCAAAATTATTTGACCAGATCCGGTAGGGATCCCATACCCACACCCATACTAGTATCGTGTCGACACGGGTGCGGCACCTAAACTGCTGCGTCAAAGCAACTTAGTCTAATACTACTCTACTAATAATATTATTTTACATAATTTCCACAACTTTTCAAATCAAAATTTACTGGATTAATCACCTTTCATTCTTTGATTTCCTCTCAATTCATCTAACTTTTTCTTAAAAATAAATTCTCAATTAATCTAACTTTTTGTTGCTTTGATATCAATAAATAAATAGAAAAGCTCCCATCTATAAATGTTAAGCTTTTAGATTAGTCAATTCACGCAAATTACATCAATAAAATATTTTCACTTGCTTGTTTCAAGAGAAAGAATCAGGTTGAGGTCCATATGGAATTGGGGGGGGGATGTGAGAGGGCGGATGTGTTGCTGACCTTATATATATAAAGTGTCCCATCTCCAACAATTTAAGCTTTTAGATGAGTTCTTCCCATGATTTATTACTTTTCGACCATTATATTTTAATTATGTTTCTTCCACCACTACTTATAAATTATGCAAGTCAAGTTAGCATCTTAAATTTCATGCTAGTCACATACTGACACGTAAAGTGGGATGTGGGAGAGTGAAATAGAATATTTCTACGGTAAATTATATATATCTCCGAAATCATTGAATTGAAGACTACTAGGTATATTTTGGTGTCTTTGTATCCAATTTTAAGGACTTGGGTCCAACATTTGAAGAGAAGTGGCAAAACTAGTGTTTTTGGACTTTGTCCTAGGAGTTTCGGACAAGTGTTGGTTGATCTAGCCTGATATTTGGGTACTTAATAGAAAAAACTCCATAACAACATTCCACATTTTGTGTTTGGACTTCTTAATGTTCATGCTAAACTGAGCTGATAAACTAGTTGAAGGCACAAATGAAAAGCCTTTTGGATTGTTGGGCATCTCTGAATCTGTCATTTTCTTTTCACTTGAGTGTATAAATTTGATTTCTCGACGTTGCAAAGAAATTAAAGGCTGTTATAACTATTTTGTCTTGTATTTATGTTGTTATACGCCTACATAATGCCCCTTACTTCCATTCACAGAGACATTTTTTAGTGAATTATTTTTTCTTTCTTGTTGTAGTCTGACCTTTGTTTCATTTGCAGTTCTTGGGAAAAATTGTCGAGAATTTTGAGATGCTTATAAAGTCATTTACTCATCTAGATAAGGAATTTGCTCATATGAAGCAGATAACTAAATCATGCAAATTGCTGGAAAGTATTGATGGAGCTTATGGAAACAGTTTTGGCATGAAAGCAAAGCTATCTTGGGCCACCTTACATTCTCTTCTTCATTCTGAAAGAACTCTGTGTCGTCACAATGGTTATCTTTGGCTGGGGGATTTGATCATCACAGAAATTGTCGAGGAAGGGGATGCTAGTATATGGTCAAGAATCAGAAGCTTGCAGGACAAAATTTCTCTAGCCAGTGTTATTGACTATTCACCAGATTTAGATGTCCCATTATCTATATGGCTCATGTGTGGGCTACTAAAATCGAAAAATAACCTCATTCGATGGGGCTTTTTATATGTTTTAGAGAGGCTTCTTATGCGTTGCAAGTTTTTATTAGATGAAAGTGAAGTCCAACATGCAATTAGTGGTGAAACGGTTGGAGATCTGCATAATAAAAGTCGTCTCGATAAAGCGAATGCAGTCATTGACATCATGAATAGCGCCTTGTGCCTGATGGCCCAGATTAATGAAACGGACCGCATGAATATATTAAAGGTGATTTCTTTTGTCCTTTTCTGGTAAAATAATAATGATGATGATGATGATAATAATAATAATAATAAAAAAGTAATTCAATCTTGAAACGCTTCAGACATGGTGTTCTTAAGAGGATAGAAATCATGGACCAAGAGTTAGCTGACACCTGCACCTTTATGCCTTGTTATTTGACCTTTAGAGATATATGAGTTTGAGCTACATTTGCATATCTCTGTAATGCTTGTTTCTGTTGAGCAATAGTATTATACTTTTTAGGAACGATAAATATTTGGCTCCCATCCCTTAAAAAGAGAACTTCAAACCTTAATCACAACAGTATTTTGGATAACTCTGCTCTTATGGACTTATTGTCATGATTTTTATCAGTGCAAGATCCAGCCTATTTTGTCTATTGTTTAGGGTTGCACTGCCCATAGAGTGATCATCTTACGAAATGCCAATTTACTTACCAATCGGGGAACAGTGGGTGTTTAGTAGTGCTGTTAACTTATTTCACCACAAGTGGTTGTATCTTCTTGCTGTTAATTACCTGTGTCTTTAATAGTCAGTTTCCGTGTCTCACTCCAATATTTCTGTTGACCTTTTAACAGATGTGTGAAATTCTTTTTTCTCAACTGTGCCTAAAAGTCCTCCCTTCAACTATGACATCTTTGGATGATCCTATGACCTGTATCAAAGATGTTAGCTGGAATAAGAAGCTTAGTCCAGGAGAAAGCTTCTCTCGGCAGGAGAACTTTGGCTGGGAGGAACACATTGAAGATACTAACCACAAACTCAGAAACAAGGATCCTCCAAAACCAGAAACTGCATCCATGGCGGCACTGCTTCTCCATGGACAGGCCATTGTTCCTATGCAATTGGTCGCACGTGTTCCTGCTGCTTTATTTTATTGGCCGCTAATCCAACTTGCTGGTGCTGCGACTGATAATATCGCATTAGGTGTTTCTGTTGGAAGCAAAGGAAGAGGAAATGTTCCTGGTTCGACCTCTGACATACGAGCCACACTTCTCCTACTTTTAATTGGTAAATGCACAGCAGATCCTGCGGCTTTTAAAGAAGTTGGTGGGGAGGAATTCTTTAGGTGATTTCTACATTTGTTTTTTCTCCAAATAAGTATATTTGAGTTAATTTAGGTTCATAAACAATTTTGCACATATGGGTATTTCGCAGGGAGTTGTTGGATGATACAGACTCAAGAGTGGCATATTATTCTTCAATGTTTCTTCTGAAGGCAAGTTTCTTGTTGTTTTCCTGATCTTTGGCAATGGTATGTCCCTCTACAATATGAAGTAATCTGAAATTGGCATTTTGCAGAGGATGATGACAGAGGAACCAGAAAATTACCAACGCATGCTGCATAACCTTGTTTCTAGAGCTCAGCAGGTGCGGTCCCCTTTTTGTTACCTTCTTTGTTAGAAAATTTATGGGACTGGTGTGTGTTATTTGTCCTCCCTCCATGTGTGCGCTTGATGATGAATACCAGTATCTTGCAAAAGTTTGTTTCCAGACCTCATCATGGCATATTCTGGTTCTATCATTGATTTTGGTGGAAACTGCATTCACTAGTTGCATCTACTGGCAACTCCATCAAATGTCTTGAATTGCTGGTTCTTGATGTAACTTGGACCGCATTGTTTCTTGTAGCTAGTATCTGTAGGTCTGATGATTGGTTGCTTTCCCACCAGACATTTTTCAAAATGAAGTATCCCTGAAATGCTGAGATGCCTGTATCTGTTTTATGAAACATGACTTCGTCGGTAAAATTGCTGACTTAATGTGTCCTGATTCATATTACCATTTCAGCGGCAGCAGCAATTTTCAGCTAAATCTGTTGACTGTCATATAAAAGTATAACTAAATGCTAATTGTAGGTTGCATGTACAGCTAATCTGTTTCTGTAGATAGTTGTAAAATTGGTATGGAACATTCATTTGCAAAAGCTGTGCTCGTGAAATGTTTATGGTGTTCGAATTGTAATAACAGATTCCCATTTGGGATATGGTGTTCTTTGCAGAGCAACAATGAAAAACTCCTGGAGAATCCTTACCTTCAAATGCGGGGCTTACTTCATCTGTCTAATGAATGACCTGCCACATGATCCTTTGCTGTGCTTTATGAAATTGCCATTTGAAGAATCTTGGTGTTCAATGCTTGTGATAATCATGGAGCCCAACTGCAGGAAAAGTACGCCAACTTGCAAGCCCAAGGAGGATATCATCATGAAATGGTTCTAAGTGTGCATTTATATGTGTGTTTAACCAAAGAATAATACTCCCCGGAACATGGATGCCAAGTTGCTGTACTGGGCTGGCTCAGGTTGTTGCTTCAGGAGCTTCTCTTATGTCATCTCATGAAGTTCCTCTGAAATTACAACCGTGGAAGTTTGTTTCCATTAATTTTATTGGCATTCTTTTCATGGATGAGAGATCTCCTGATGATATTTGAAGCTTCTTGTCCATCAGTGAGTTTGGTAAGTGTCATATGTCCAGAACTAGCCAGCACATGGAATCCTAAGGATATACTTCGACCTTATTGTTGGTGTGTCAGATTGGTTTACTAAGCCATCTTCAGGTATTAAATCTTATCTTCTGTACAACATGGACTTCTCAGTGTGAGTTTGCTTTAGTTATGTGAATTTCTCCCGCAGAAATATAAAGCTAGTGGTCTCAGCTTACTCTCTTAGCCTTTAGTTCATTTTTCCAGCACTTCTGCTTCCTGTGGGTACCTAGTGAAATAAAGACGACATATCACCTCTTAAATCTTTAATTACTCTAATCTTGCTCTTGCTCTATTTATTTACACTGTGCTTGATTATTGCTCTTTGTGCTTATCATGTGAAAGCAGGAGCTGGTTCACAAGAATTTCAACATCAGAACTTTTGTACAGGATAAAATATCCCATTGGAATTCACTAAAATGGTGCTTTATGGAATTAAATTCATCTAACTCTTCCATGCACCATGGAGGACAAATTTCCGTGGATTATAATCTGGATCCCGCACGTACGAGAATCACAAGCTCGGATGGCTTTCAGACTGCAATGTTTAATGAGATCAAACATGGAGGGGAAAAATTTTCAGGTTAGATTGTTTAGTAAGAATAAACATGGTGGAAGGAAGAGGGGGTAAATATTTTTATCCTTTTATATTATTTATCATAGAATTGTACATGTGCGCAATTTTGTCCTTCCTTTCTGGGTCCTCAGAAGGAAATTGTAGATCCTTGGAGGGGAACCATCTTTCTGATAGATGTAAAAGAGCTGACTGAAAATCCATATTAACATGTAAATTATTAGATAATGCAAGTCCATTTATTTTATTTTTCCTTCAAACTATAAGCCGAGGAAATCTTTAGCAAGTGTGCAGATATGTTTCGATGATTCGCCCGTTTATGCGTCAGCTTTGTATAAGTCGCAACTAGGTTGTTCGTTTATCCAAATTTTTTGTTGTCAAACTGTAGACATACAAATTTTTATGGATTGAAGTTCATGTTAAATTTGAATTAAGTTCTTAAGTTCAAGAAATACTAAACCCAAATCAAGGTTAATTATTCAAGTCAACATGAATTTAATTGAAGATAAACTTTATTCAATCTAGCTCATTTAGTTGGACTTCAAAATATGAGCTCATTTCACTAGCTCAAGGACCAAGTGGCAACTAGTTAATCTTGAAGCCCAAGCTAATGCCACATATCAAATTATGTAGTATGGCCAATAGAAGATTATCATACGGTAAGTGATGTGGCATACCAAGTCAAGTAACTTGCCAATCCAAGCATGTCAAGTGTAGATACATGAGATTGCTTCATAATTCAAATGGATGAATCAAACTAAAGCAAATAATTTTGGCTTTATCACAACTCTTCTATTCTATCATTATAAATAGAGAGCTCCCATAAGATCAAAGGGACACAAGAAATACATCAAGCAAATTGGAGGAAAGCTATTCTACCATTATAAATAAAGAGCTCCCATAAGGCCAAAGGGACACAAGAAATACATCAAGCAAGTTGGAGGAAAGCTGGAGAAGCTATGAAGCAAACATTTAAAGTCTTCTCTACATTGCGTTCTTCGTTCGTGATCCAATCCAACAACAAAAGTGCAAGTCAAGAATCTAGGAGGGCATCTCCAAATCTTTCGTTCGTGGCAACCAAATCTCAAATCTTGGTTTGTAAACATCCATCAAACTATTTGTGACGGATCTTGTCTTTTCAAGAACAAGCCAAGAGCCCTTGAAGTGATGTTTGTGAGTTGAAGAATCAGAGGACGTCATTTGTAGATTTAGTAGCAATATGGAGATTGTAATCCAAGTCAACTCTTCATATTATATTTTGTAATTTGTAACCTTCTTCTTGACTTGAATAAAAATGACGAGAAATAAACACAAATTTCTGGTACGCCCAGTGGAACCACCTCCACCTTTCATCTCTTCTCTGCTACCTTCAAAATTCAAGAAATGGCTCCTACGAAGGTCATCTCCAAATTTGCTACTACTAAGGCTATTGATTCCAAGTTTTTCTCTGACGTGAAAGTGTGCTGGAGGCAACTAAGTCTCGGACCTATCTCCAGGAACAAAGCATACTTGTTGGGATAACAAGCATTTCTAGTGTCGTCCACATCATTTCCTGTCTTTGGTTCACAAACTTTAAAAGGAGAAAGATCCTTCTTAAGTGAATTGGAAGAAGGAGAGAACATTGCTAAAATGGTCGAAAATATGTTAGCTCTACTTAGCCCATCTAAGATCTAAGGATACCATTGCATAAGATGATGATGATGCCTTCAACACCAGATCTGTCCCAATTACGCCACGTGAGTTGCTCACTCACGGTACGGTAAGAAAAAATTCATGCTTTGCTTTATTATCCACGACAGCCATCCAACCAACAATAACTAACACTTTAACTGTTGAAGAGCAACTTGTAATTATTGAAGAAAGTAATTGAAGGCTTGACAAAGAATGTGCAAGATCGGGATAATCGGATTGTCAAGTCAATAGATAGAGTTGAAAGCATGATAGATAGAGATACTAGTCATGCACCTGGAAAGCTTCTTGAGGTGAAAGATAAATGAGACTCATCTATAAGGCAAGTGCCTCTTGCTAAGGATCAACAAATATCATCTGAATGCTTGATTGCTCTTAACCGGTTGGAGGAGTTCATTGAGGGAACAATCAAAGATAAGTATGAAGTTGCTGCCAAGTCTTCCTTTGCATATGCAAAACCATACACTTCAAGATTTGATAGCTTGAAGATGTCGGCTGGCTATCAACCTCTGAAGTGTATATCGGTCCACAATGTTAGTCAGAGGCCCCCGCTATTGATTCTATTTCGGTGGTGCGAGATTTCCCGGATCTGTTTCCTGTAGACCTGTCGGGCGTGCCGCCCGACAGAGATATTAATTTCGGTATTGATTTGGTGCCGGGTACTCAGCCCATTTCTATTCCACCATACCGTATGACACCGGATGAGTTGAAGGAGCAACTTCAGGAACTCCTTGATAAGGGGTTTATTCGGCCTAGCGTGTCACCTTGGGGTGCACCAGTTCTATTTGTCAAGAAGAAGGATGGTACTATGAGAATGTGCGTTGATTACAGACAGTTGAACAAGGTCACAATCAAGAACAAGTATCCTTTACCGCGTATTGATGATTTGTTTGACCAGCTTCAGGGAGCGATAGTGTTCTCCAAGATTGATTTGAGGTCAGGGTAACACCAACTGAAAATTCAGGACTCAGATATTCTTAATACAGCTTTCAGGACCCGATATGGCCATTATGAGTTCTTTGTGATGTCTTTTGGGCTGACCAACGCCCCAGCAGTGTTCATGCATCTGATGAACAGTGTGTTTCAGCCTTATCTTGACTCGTTCGTTACTCTCGTAGCTACGAGGAGCATGCCTAACATCTGAGGATTGCGTTACAGTGGTTGAGGGAGGAGAAACTTTATGCAAAGTTCTCCAACTGTGAGGTTTGGCTTGGTTCAGTGGCGTTCTTGAGGCACGTGGTGTCCAATGAGGGTATTCAGGTAGACTTGAAGAAGATAGAGGCAGTTCAAAGTTGGCCCAGACCGTCCTGAGCCATGGAGATTCGGAGTTTTCTCGGTTTGGCTGGCTATTACCGTCGTTTTATAGAGGAATTCTCATCCATTGCATCACATTTGACTAAATTGACCCAAAAGGGTGCGCCTTTCAAGTGGTCGGAGGAGTGCGAGGAGAGTTTTCAGATGCTCAAGACTGCTTTGACCACGGCTCCAGTTATAGTTCTACCATCAGCTTCTGGTTCTTACATAGTGTATTGTGATGCCCTGCGGATCGGCATTGGGTATGTTTTGATGCAGGAGGGTAGAGTGATTTCTTATGCTTCGCACCAGATGAAGCCTCATGAGAAGAACTATCCTGTCCACGACCTTGAGTTAGCAGCTATTGTTCACGCCTTGAAGATTTGGCGGCACTATTTGTACGGTGTCCATTGTGAGATTTACACTGATCATCAGAGTTTGCAGCATCTGTTCAAACAGAAAGATTTTAACTTGCATCAGTGGAGGTGGTTGAAGCTTCTTAAGGACTATGATATCACCATTTTGTACCATCCCGGGAAGGCCAATGTGGTGGCCAATGCCTTGAGTCATCGGGCGAAAAGTTTGGGGAGCTTAGCATATCTACTAGCAGCAGAGAGGCCATTGGCATTGGATGTTCAGGCCTTAGCCATCCAGTTTGTTAGATTAGATATTTCTTAGCCGAGTCGAGTATTGGCTTGTGTGGTCTCTCGGTCTTCTCCTTATGATTGTATCAGGGAGCGTCAGTATGATGACCCACATCTGCTTGTCCTTAAGGACATGGTTCAGCACAGTGATGCTAAGGAGGTCACTATTAGGGATGACGGTTCATAGAGGATGCCCAATGTTGATGGTTTGCGTTAGTTGATTCTCTAGGAGGCTCATTGTTCGCGGTATTCCATTCATCCGGGTGCCACAAAAATGTATCAGGACTTGAGACATCATTACTAGTGGAGGAGAATGTAGAAGGACATTGTGGAGTATGTAGCTCGGTGCCTAAATTGCCAGAAGGTGAAGTATGAGCATCAGCGACCAGGTGGGTTGCTTCAGAAGTTAGAGATTCCGGAGCGGAAGTAGGAACAGAACACTATGGATTTCGTTGTTGGGCTTCCACGGACTCAGCGGAAGTTTGATGAAGTTTGGGTGATTATGGATCGACTGACCAAGTCAGCTCATTTTATTCCTGTGATGACTAACTATTCTTCCGAGAAGCTGGCTCGAGTGTATATCCGCGAGATCGTCAGGCTTTATGGCATACAATCTATCATTTCTGACCGGGGTACGCAGTTTACATCACGGTTCTGGAGGGCCGTATAGCAAGAGTTGGGTACTCGAGTGGTGTTGAGCACAGTATTTTACCCTCAGACGGACAGACAGTCCGAGCGCACTATTCAGATATTAGAGGATATGCTTCATGCGTGTGTGATAGAGTTTGGGGGTTCGTGGGATCAGTTCTTACCTCTAGCAGAGTTTGTTTACAACAACAGTTACCAGTCGAGCATCCAGATGGCACCGTATGAGGCTCTGTATGGTACGTGGTGTAGGTCTCCAGTGGGTTGGTTTGAGCCGGGCAAGGCTAGATTATTGGGTACATACTTGGTTCAGGATGCTCTGGAGAAGGTTAGGGTGATTCAGGATAGACTACGCACACCCCAGTCCAGACAGAGAAGTTATGCGGATCGAAAGGTTCACGATGTTGCATTCATGGTTGGAGAGCAGGTCTTGCTCCGGGTGTCACCCATGAAGGGTGTTATGAGGTTCGAAAAGAAGGGCAAGCTGAGCCCGAGGTTTATCGGTCCATTTGAGGTATTGCGACGTGTTGGAGATGTTTCTTATGAGCTTGCCTTTCCTCCTAGTCTAGTAGGAGTTCATCTAGTATTACATGTTTCTATGCTCCGGAAGTATCACGGCAATCCATCTCACGTGTTGGATTTCAGCTCAGTCCACTTGGATAAGGATTTATCTTATGTTGAGGTGCCGTTGGCGATCTTAGATAGGCAGATTAGAAAGTTGAGGTCGGAGAATATTGCTTCTTTGAAAGTGCAGTGGAGGGGTCAGCCGGTCGAGGAGGCGACTTGGGAGACCGAGCATGATATGCGCAGTCATTATCCTCATCTTTTCACCATTTCGGGTATGTTTTAATGCTTGTTTCAGGACGAACACTTATTTTAAGAGGGGGTGGATGTAACGACCCGGCCGGTCGTTTTGAAAGTATTAGTCCCGATCCCCTATTTATTGTTTTCCATGTATCTGTTTCTATTTATGTGACTTGCCGGGAGGTCTTGTTTTTGGTTTCAGAGTGATTTGGGACACTTAGTCCCTAAAATAGAAGCTTAAGTCTCAGGATTTGGACCGTAGTTGGAATTGTGTGAAGACGACTCCGGAATGGAGTTCCATCGGTTCCGTTAGCTCTGTTGTATGATTTTGGACTTAGGAGTGTATCTGTACTGTGAATTTGAGGTCTGTAGCTAATTTAGGTTTGAAATGACGAAAGTCGAATTTTTAGGAAGTTTGACCTGGGGGTTGACTTATTTTCTATATCGAGGTCGGATTCCGATTCCGGAAGTTGGAGTAGGGGGCCTCGGGTGTGTTTCGGATGCTTAACGGATCAAAATTTGAACTTGTGCAATTGCTAAGTTTCTGGTGTTCTAGTGTTTCGCACCTGCAAGTGGGGAACCACAGGTGCGGACACGCACGTGCGTCAGGCCAAGCGCAAAAGCGAGGGTTGAGGAGATGGTCAGGGGTCGCAGGTGCGAGGGGATTTTTGCATCTGCAGACCCGCAAATGCGCGTGAAGTTCCGCAGATGCGGAAAAAGTGAGCTGGAGGCGTGAACGCAAAAGCGGACCATTTTTCGCAGGTGCGGCCCCTACATAGCAGATGCGGACCCAGCCCTTTAAGTCATTTTCGCACCTTCGAGGAAAATTCTACAAGTGCGAGAGTGTGTCTGTAGATGCGGAAGAACTGGGCAGAAAAATGGGATTTCGAGGGTTTGATTTCCATTTTGATTTTGGGACTTTGAGAGCTCGGTGTGAGGCGATATTTCGAGGTTTCTTCAAGAAGATTGTTGGGGTAAGTGATTCTAACTCGTATTGGATTATATTTCATGAATCTATTGCTATTTTCATCATCCAATTAGGGATTTGAGTTGTAAATTTGGGGGGAAATGGTAGAAACTTCATAGGCTAAAATTTTGAGTTTTGGAAGGTGATTTGAGGTTGGATTCGAGTAATTCTTGTATGGTTGGACTCGTCAGTGGATGAGGGTTCACATTTTGTGACTTTTGTCGGATTTCGAGATGTGAGCCTGGGGGCCGGTTTGAGCCTATTTCAGATTTTGGCTTATATTTTCGTGTTTTCTAGTGGAATTGATTCTTTTAGCCTATATTAATTATATCGTACTGCTTGTGGCTAGATTCGGGGCATTTGGAGATTGATTCGAGGGGCAAAGTCATTGCGGAGTAGGATTTTGCGCGGTTTGAGGTAAGTAACAATTTTAAATCTGATCCTGAAGGTATGAAACCCCGTATTTTTGGTATGATGTGATTATTTTAGTTGTGACGCACATGCTAGGTGGCGGGCGCGTGGGCGTGCACCATGGGGGATTGTGACTTGGTCTGTCCCGTGAGACTGTAATGTTGAATAGCCTATTGTTAATTACCTGTTCTCTATGTGTTATAGAAATTTGATTGCAAATCATGTTAGAAATCATGCTTAGGCTATGTGATGGTATTGTTGGGACCGCAGAGGTCGCGTACTTGTTGAAGCAATTGCTAATTGTTGTCTTGTACTCAGTCATGGTTTTACTTGCGTATCATATCTCAGTCGCTTCTTGATTCTTGTTGATATATTATGTTATATTTTTGTTTGGGCTGATCTTTTTGATTTTTGAGAGCCCGGGAGACTAGAGAGGTTGGTGACTGAGTTAGGGCCTGAGTGCCGAGCTGTGAGCTATATGTGTGTATATGGATCGGGTTGCACGCCGCAACGAACCTTAGGGTTGTATGTATGGATCGGGTTGCACGCCGCAACGAGCCTTAAGGTTGTATGTATGGATCGGGTTGCACGCCGCAACGAGCCTCAGGGCTGTATATATATATGGATCGGGTTTCACGCCGCAACGAGCCTTATGGCTATTTTTATGGGATCGGGCTGCATGCCGCAGCGATATAGCACTTGGGCTGAAGGAGCCCCTCCGGAGTCTGCACACCCCCAGTGAGCACAGGTACCTATTGAGTGTGAGTACTGAGGGCTGAGAGCTGAGTGATTGAGCTGTTGTGACGAGTTGAGTGACTGTTGCCCTGAGAGGTTGTACTTACTTTTTCATTTGTTGATTCACTTAGTTGTTAGCTATCATTGTCGTGAAATTTCTGAAAGATTCTATATCCGGATTTACTTGCACTTTAACTGCATAAAACTGATTTGATTTGAACTACCGAATTTGAAAGCATATCTACTCTTTGCTGGAATTATTGAAAATGAACTGTATTTGTATAGCTCGTCACCACCTTCTCAGTTCCTTATTTATTTCTGTTACTTGCTGAGTTGGTTGTACTCATGCTACACCTTACACTTCATGTGCAGATCCAGGTGTGTTTCATCACGAAGGTCGTTGAGTTCGTGCGCGTTCGAGTATCGGAGACTACGAGGTAGTTGCCGTCGTCCGTAGACCTTATCTCTCCTTCTATGTTTTCTTTCTTTTCTGTATTGATACTTAGACACTGTTTGTATTACACTGGATATCTAAATGCTCATGACTTAGTGACACCCCGATGTCTGGCTATTTTTCCGCACTTATGCTTTGGGTTTTACCCCATTTTTATGAAAGACTCCGGTTATTTTAAATATATTAATTTATTTCTGTCAAATGTTGAAAGTGTTTTGGAGATGTTGGCTTGCCTAGTATCATGATAGGCGCCATCACGAGGGCTAAGGTTTTGGATCATGACATAAGGTTCATCATCATTTAGCATAGGACATTTCCCTTTCATCTCGTTATTCACTCACTTGTCATCTTGAGGTCATTAGCTAAGTTCATGATTCTTGGGGAATTAACATCGAAGTCATTTGCATTTATTATTTTAGAAGCATACATACAATGATTGAAACCATTGAAACATATAATGCCTCATAATTCTCATTTTGGCAAGCGATCACATTTCATGTTCATACTATCACTTATTTGTACTTGCCATGGGTGATCATAGAACATTAAGAGCATTTAAAATATTTAGGAACACCATATCATTTACTCATGAGAACGTAGGAGCTTATAACACATTGGAAATACTTACAAAGCATAACATTAGTTAAAACAACCACATTTGGACATGACTTGAGCACATAAGCTTTTAGGAAAATTTATTTTCGAAGTCAATTTGGAGCAGTTGAATCAAGGCTCATTTCATAACCTTTCTCGCATCATTTCATTTTATTGGCACCATTGGCCACAAATTTAACTTTCATTATTGGCACGGTAGCCACACTTTACATCTCCAATCCACTTCTTTCACTTTCCATCATCTTTATGGGTTATTAACAACAAGGCATTTTCAATCAATATATTAGATACACATATGAAAAATTAAGAGTCTTAAGCACATTAAGTTTTTCTCACACAATTTGGCATCATAACTTTCATTTGAAACCCGACTCAAAGCCATAACATTTTAATACACAACCCATACTTTGAACACATTTCCGAAGGATAACATAACATGATAAGAGCATTCTAAACACATATTGAACATATCTCTTTCGCACAAAGCTTATTCGGAATAATTTATAATGAATAACTCGGTACTTACAAGAACATCGTGGGATTCAATTTTAAGAGAGAAGTTTAGCCAACATACCTTTCTTGAGCTTTCCTTACATCACTACAATGTTTCGAAAATCCTAGCAACTTCAATCTATTAAGAAACATAACAAAAGTGAACCATAATTAGGAAGATATTCGTGAGTTCACCTCATTTAAGCATTTCATCAAACACTTGGTGTGCAAATTTGACTACAAGGTTCTTCTACAAGATTTTCTTCACCCCACAACCAATTCAATACCAAGAGTTTACTCCTTTTATTTAAATAACCTCCCTACTACCCATATGGTTACGTTCATGCACAAAGACCAACTCCCACACCTAAGGATCATACTTCTCATGACCTACCTTCAGTCCAAATTCTGAAATTTAGGGCTAGGGAGTAGAACCTTACCTATTAGATGAAGATCTTGTGGATTTCTTCCATAAATCTCCAAAGCTTGAGCAAGAATTTGAAGCATGAAGATGTTGGTGACATCCTTTATCTCTCTAGAATAACTCTCTCCTCTCTCTAAAATATCAGATTTTACATTGTAAAATGACACCCTAAGGCCTTATATCAAAATAGGGTCGGATAAGAAAATTTCCAAAAATGACCCCTCGAAGTCAATTATCTGATGCAATTATGTGGTAGCAGAATCGTTATGTGGGCAGCAGAATCATTTTGTGGCCAGCATAATGGTTATGTGGGCAGCAAAATTGTTTTCAAAATTTTCCCATTTTCTGTTCCACTCCGCGACGGATCTGCGGTCCGCGGAGTGATTTTGCGGTCGCATAATGGACCAAAGAAATGCCATTTTTCGCAACAATTTACCTCTAACTCCCCAATGCATTGTACAATCCAAAACGTCTGTACCGTGGCTAGTACTTGATAAGATAATCTCGATAAGTCCCAACATGTTTTAACGAAGTGCGACATGTGTTGTTTAGAATTACCTTTCAATCAATATACACGATCCACAATGAATACCGATATACACGGTCCACATGACCGATATACACGGTACACAATGATAGTATCGCCCACTGGAGTGGATACATGAACAGATAAAACTAGAGACTCACGGGGCATAACCAGATAATGAGTAAAATACGAGGACACATATGAATAAGTGGAACCAGGGTCAAATAATACAGAGGCATCTCTATGGAAAACTGAGAAAATACATGTAATCACAGTATCCGAAGTAACGACATCTGGTCTGGCAATGGACGCCCCCTGATTGGCCTCCCCTTCTCGGGCGACCCCTAGCTTGACTGGGCTCCACCATGAGCTGGCTCAGCGGGTGGTAGAAAAACTGGTGCTGATGTCAAAGACTGGCTCCTCTGCTGAGACGGACTTCCCATAAGGTGGGGACAATATCTCCTGATATGGCCAAACTCTCCACACTCATAGCAACTCCCCGGTGCTGGTGCTGGGGACTGAAGGGAGCCCTGAGCACCGGGATAACTAGTAGAAGGACCTGGCATAGACGAGCCCTAACCTGATGGAGCATGATACGAACTCTGAGATGGGAGAGCACTGAGAGATGATTGACTCTGCTGATAACTGTGTGAACCATGGCCAGATGATGCACCACGGTGAACTTGGCAAGCCGTCTGAGCATGTCTGAAAGGACGACCTCTACCGTGGTGGAACTGCCCCCAGAAGGAACACCGCTAAATCCATCCTATCCACGAGGCCTTTTGGCCTACCTCTCAACCCGCTCCTGACTGCGAACCATCTCAATTTGATGAGCAATATCGACAACCTCATTAAAAGTTGCACCGGACACTCTCTCTCTCTTGTCATAAGCAATCACAGCTGAAAAGGGAGGCCATCTATGAACCTCCTGATCCTCTCCCTGTCTGTGGGAACCAACCAGATAACATGACGGGATAACTCAGAAAATCTCATCTCATACCGTGTCACAAACATATCACCCTGACGAAGCTGCTCAAACTGCCTGCGTAGCTCCTCTTTGTGGGACTGAGGCACGAACTTCTCCAGAAAGAGAACGGAGAATTGCTGCCAGCTAAGGGTTGCTGCGCCGACCGGCCTACGCCTCTTGTAAGCCTCCCACCAACCGAAGGCAGCCCTAGAAAACTGAAAAGTAGTGAACGAAACCCTACCGGTCGCCAGAATACCTGCCGTACGGAGTATCGTCTGACATCTGTCCAAGAAACCCTGTGCATACTCTCCCTTCACACCATTGAAAGATGGAGGATGGAGCCTCCCAAAGCTCTCCAATCTACATTGCTCATTCTTAGGCATAGCAGGAACCACATAATCCTGAGCATCTGCAACCGGCTGGGCTGGTGGTGCCCCCGGTGTTTGGAATCCCTCTACCACCAGCTCTGGTATGCGGGCGGCGGGAGTCTGAGCGCCTCCCATGGCCTGAGAAGTGGCTGCTGCGGCCAGAACAGAGACTGCCTGAGTAAGACTGGTACAAGTGGTCAGAATCTGAGCTAAGGCCTCCTGAAGGCCTGGAATCACCATGGGCACGGGTGGTGCCTGAGCTGGTCCCACAGGCTCGTCCATAACTGGAGCCTGCTCCTGAACTGGTGCAACTGGTGGGTCTGTTGGTATTTCCACAGCTGCTGTGCGGGCTGCATGTCTACCCCTACCTCGGCCTCTCGCGGCCCTGGCTGGAGGTACTGGTGGCTGTCCATCCCGTCCCGTAGTACGAAAACTCACCATCTGTGAGAGAATGAAACAACAGATTTTTAGTCACCAAAATCAATAGATTCGCATGACAAGAATTCAAGAATGTTAAGTTTTTCCTAAGGGTTCGTCAGCTTCTTGAAGATAAGTACATACGTCTCCGTATCGATCCGCAAGACTCTATTAACCCTGCTCATGACTCGTGAGACCTATGTAACCTAGGCTCTGTTACCAAATTGTCATGACCCAAAACCTAACCCTCCGTGATGGCACCTATCATGATACTAGGCAAACCGATATCTCCAAAACACGTTCAACATTTAACAAAAATGAATTAATATATTTAAAATAACTGGAGTCTTTCATAAAAACGGGGTAAAACCCAAAGCATAAGTGCGGGAAAATAGCCCGACATCGGGGTGTCACTTAGTCATGAGCATCTAGATATCCAGTCTAATACAAACAGTGTCTAAGTATCAATACAAAAAAGAAAGAAAAAATAGAAGGAGAGACAAGGTCTGCGGATGCCGGTAGCTACCTCGTAGTCTCTGGTACTCGATCGCGCACGAACTCAACGACCTCCGTGATTAAACACAACTAGATCTGTACATAAAGTGCAGGGTGTAGCATGAGTACAACCAACTCAGCAAGTAACAGAAATAAATAAGGAACTAAGAAGGTAGTGACGAGCTATACAAATACAATTCATTTTCAATAATTCCAGCAAAGAGTATACATGCTTTCAAATTTGGCAGTTCAAATCAAATCAGTTTTATACAGTTAAAGTGCAGGTAAATCCGGATATAGAATCTTTCAAAAATTTCACGACAATGACAGATAGCAACGAAGTGCATCAACAAATGAAAAATCAAGTACATCCTCTCAGGGCAACAGTCACTCAACTCGTCACAATAGCTCAATCAATCGGCTCTCAGCCCTCAGTATTCACACTCAATAGGCACCTGCGCTCACTGGGGGTGTGAAGACTCCGAAGGGGCTCCTTCAGCCCAAGCGCTAGATCGCTGCGTCGTGCAGCCCAATCCCACAAAAATATCTATAAGGCTCGTTGCGGCGTGCAACCCAATCCATATATATATACAATTCAGAGGCTCGTTGCGGCGTGCAACCCGATCCATACATACAGCCCTAAGGCTCGTTGTGGCGTGCAACCCGATACATACATACAACCCTAAGGCTCGTTGCGGCGTGCAACCCGATCCATATACACATATATAGCTCATAGCTCGACACTCAGGCCTTAACTCAGTCACCAACCTCTCTAGTCTCTCGGGCTCTCAGAAATCATAAAGATCATCCCAAACAAAAAAATAACATAGTGTGTCAACAAGAATCAAGAAGAAACTGAGATATGATATGCAAGTAAAACCATGACTGAGTACAGGACAACAATTAACAATTATTTCAACAAGTACGTGACCTCTGCGGGTCCCAACAGTACCATCACATAGCCTAAGCATGATTTCTAACATTATTTGCAATCAAATTTCTATAACACATAGAGAATAGGTAATTATCAATAGGCTATTCAACATCACAGTCTCACGGGACAGACCAAGTCAGAATCCCCCACGGTGCACGCCCACGCGCCCGTCACCTAGCATATGCGTCACAACTAAAATAATCACATCATACCAAAAATACGGGGTTTCATACCTTCAGGATCAGATTTAAAACTGTTACTTACCTCAAACCGCGTAAAATCCTACTCCGCAATGCCTTTGTCCCTCGAATCAATCTCCAAATGCCCCGAATCTAGCCACAAGTAGTATGATATAATTAATATAGGCTAAAAGAATCAATTCCACTAGAAAAATACGAAACTATAAGCCAAAACCTGAAATAGGCTCAAACCAACCCCCGGGCCCATGTCTCGAAATCTGACAAAAGTCACAAAATATGAACATCCATCCTCTCACGAGTCCAACTATACAAGAATTACTCTAATCCAAGCTCAAATCACCTTCGAAAACCCGAGACTTTAGCCTATGAAGTTTCTACCATTTTCCCCCAAATTTACAACTCAAATCCCTAATTAGATGATAAAAATAGCAACAGATTCATGAAATATAATCCAATCCGAGTTAGAATCACTTATCTCAATAATATTCTTGAATAAACCTCGAAACATTGCCTCACACCTAGCTCTCAAAGTCCCAAAATCAAAATGGAAATCAAACCTTCGAAATCCCATTTTTCCACATCTGCGGACACACTGTCGCACCTGCGACGCCGCACCTGCGGAATTTCCCTTGCAGGTGCGGAAACGATGCCAAAACCTACCAAACCACGTCCGATTGACCTCAAATTTTGCACACAAGTTATATTCAACATTACAGACCTACTCCAACTTCCGGAATCGGAATCCGACCCCGATATAGAAAATAAGTCAACCCCCGGGTCAAACTTCATAAAAATTCGACTTTCACCATTTCAAACCTAAATTAGCTACAGACCTCAAATTCACAGTACATATACGCTCCTAAGTCCAAAATCATACAACAGAGCTAATGGAACCGATTGAACTCCATTCCGGAGTCGTCTTCACACAATTCCGACTACGGTCCAAATCCCGAGACTTAAGCTTCTATTTTAGGGACTAAGTGTCCCAAATCACTCTGAAACCAAAAACAAGACCTCCCGGCAAGTCACATAAACAGAAACAGATACATGGAAAACAATAAATAGGGGATCGGGACTAATACTTTCAAAATGACCGGCCGGGTCGTTACATCCTCCCCCTCTTAAAACAAGTGTTCGTCCTCAAAATGGCATAAAGACATACCCGAAGTGGTGAAAAAATAAGGATAACGACTGTGCATATCATGCTCGGTCTCCCAAGTCGCCTCCTCGACCGGCTGACCCCTCCACTGAACTTTCACAGAAGCAATATTCTCCGACCTCAGCTTTCGAATCTGCCTATCTAAGATCGCCACCGGCTCCTCAACATAAGATAAATCCTTGTCCAACTGGACTGAGCTGAAATCCAACACGTGAGATGGATTGCCGTGATACTTCCGGAGCATAGAAACATGTAATACTAGATGAACTCCTGCTAGACCGGGAGGAAAGGCAAGCTCATAAGCAACATCTCCAACACGTCGCAATACCTCAAATGGACCGATAAACCTCGAGCTCAGCTTGCCCTTCTTTTCGAACCTCATAACACCCTTCATGGGTGACACCCGGAGCAAGACCCGCTCTCCAACCATGAATGCAACATTGTGAACCTTTCGATCCGCATAACTTCTCTATCTGGACTGGGGTGTGCGTAGTCTATCCTGAATCACCCTAACCTTCTCCAGAGTATCCTGAACCAAGTATGTACCCAATAATCTAGCCTTGCCCGGCTCAAACCAACCCACTGGAGACCTACACCGCGTACCATACAGAGCCTCATACGGTGCCATCTGGATGCTCGACTGGTAACTGTTGTTGTAAGCAAACTCTGCTAGAGGTAAGAACTGAACCCACGAACCCCCAAACTCTATGACACACGTATGAAGCATATCCTCTAATATCTGAATAGTGCGCTCGGACTGTCTGTCCGTCTGAGGGTAAAATACTGTGCTCAACACCACTCGAGTACCCAACTCTTGCTATACGGCCCTCCAGAACCGTGATGTAAACTGCGTACCCTGGTCAGAAATGATAGATACTAGTACGCCATAAAGCTTGATGATCTCGCGGATATACACTCGAGCCAGCTTCTCGGAAGAATAGTTAGTCATCACAGGAATAAAATGAGCTGACTTGGTCAGCCGGTCCATAATCACCCAAACTGCATCAAACTTCCGCTGAGTCCGTGGAAGCCCAATAACGAAATCCTTAGTGATCCGCTCCTACTTCCACTCCGGAATCTCTAACTTCTGAAGCAACCCACCTGGTCGCTGATGCTCATACTTCACCTGCTGGCAATTTAGGCACCGAGCTACATACTCCACTATGTCCTTCTACATTCTCCTCCACTAGTAATGATGTCTCAAATCCTGATACATTTTCGTGGCACCCGGATGAATGGAATACCGCGAACAGTGAGCCTCCTAGAGAATCAACTAAAGCAAACCATCTACATTGGGCATCCTCAATGAACCATCATCCCTAATAGTGACCTCCTTAGCATCACCGTGCTGAACCGTGTCCTTAAGGACAAGCAGATATGGGTCATCATATTGACGCTCCCTGATACAATCATAAGGAGAAGACCGAGAGACCACACAAGCCAATACTTGATTCGGTTAAGAAATATCTAATCTAACAAACTGGATGGCTAAGGCTTGAACATCCAATGCCAATGGCCTCTCTGCTGCTAGAAGATATGCTAAGCTCCTCAAACTTTTCGCCCGATGACTCAAGGCATCGGCCACCATATTGGCTTTCCCGGGATGGTACAAAATGGTGATATCATAGTCCTTAAGAAGCTGCAACCACCTCCGCTGATGCAAGTTAAAATCTTTCTGTTTGAACAGATGCTGCAAACTCCTATGATCAGTGTAAATCTCACAATGGACACCGTACAAATAGTGCCGCCAATTCTTCAAGGCGTGAACAATAGCTGCTAACTCAAGGTCGTGGACAGGATAGTTCTTCTCATGAGGCTTCATCTGGTGCGAAGCATAAGAAATCACTCTACCCTCCTGCATCAAAACACACCCAATGCCGATCCGCGGGGCATCACAATACACTATGTAAGAACCAGAAGCTGATGGTAGAACTAGAACTGGAGCCGTGGTCAAAGCAGTCTTGAGCTTCTGAAAACTCTCATCGTACTCCTCCGACCACTTGAAAGGCGCACCCTTTTGGGTCAATTTAGTCAAGGGTGATGCAATGGATGAGAATTCCTCCACAAAACGACGGTAATAGCTAGCCAAACCGAGAAAATTCCGAATCTCCATGGCTCAGGACGGTCTGGGCCAACTCTGAACTGCCTCTATCTTCTTCAGGTCTACATGAATACCCTCATTGGACACCACGTGCCTCAAGAACGCCACTAAACCAAGCCAAAACTCACACTTGGAGAACTTTGCATAAAGTTTCTCCTCCCTCAACCACTGTAACGCAATCCTCAGATGCTGGGCATGCTCCTCCTGGCTACGAGAGTAACGAATGAGTCAAGATAAGGCTGAAACACACTGTTCATCAGATGCATGAACACTGCTGGGGCGTTGGTTAGCCCAAAAGACATCACAAAGAACTCATAATGGCCATATAGGGTCCTTAAAGCTGTATTAAGAATATATGAGTCCCGAATTTTCAGCTGGTGTTACCCTGACCTCAAATCAATCTTGGAGAACACTATCTCTCCCTGAAGCTGGTCAAACAAATCATCAATACGCGGTAAAGGATACTTGTTCTTGATTGTGACCTTGTTCAACTGTCTGTAATCAACGCACATTCTCATAGTTCTTCTTCACAAATAGAACTGATGCACCCCAAGGTGACACGCTAGGCCGAATAAACCCCTTATCAAGGAGTTCCTGAAGTTCCTCCTTCAACTCCTTCAACTCATCCGGTGTCATACGGTATGGTGAAATAGAAATGGGCTGATTACCCGGCACCAAATCAATACCGAAATTAATATCTTTGTCGGGCGGCACGCCCGGCTGGTCTACAGGAAACAGATCCGGGAAATCTCGCACCTCCGAAACAGAATCAATAGCGGGGGCCTCTGACTATCATCCCTCCCAAAGGCCAAATAAGATAGACAACCCTTCTCAACCATCCGCTGAGCTTTCAAGTAAGAAATCACTATACTAGGAACATAGTCTATGAAGCCACTCCACTCAACCCTAGGCAACCCCGGCATCGCCAACGTCACGGTCTTAGCGTGACAGTCTAGAACAACATGATATGGAGACAACAAATCCATACACAAAATCACTCTAAATCGACCATACTAAGTAACAAGAGATCCACTCTAGTCTCCAGACTCCCAATAGTCACCACACATGGCCGATATACACAGTCCACAATGATAGTATCGCCCACTGGAGTGGATACATGAACAGATAAAACTAGAGACTCACGGGGCATAACCAGATAATGAGTAAAATACGAGGACACATATGAATAAGTGGAACCAGGGTCAAATAATACAGAGGCATCTCTATGGCAAACTGAGAAAATACATGTAATCATAGTATCCGAAGTAACGACATCTGGTCTGGCAATGGACGCCCCCTGATTGGCCTCCCCCTCTCGGGCGACCCCTAGATTGACTGGGCTCCACCCTGAGCTGGCTCAGCGGGTGGGGAAAAAACTGGTGCTGATGTCAAAGACTGGCTCCTCTGCTGAGACGGACTTCCCATAAGGCAGGGACAATATCTCCTGATATGGCCAAACTCTCCACACTCATAGCAACTCCCCGGTGCTGGTGCTGGGGACTGAAGGGAGCCCTGAGCACCGGGATAACTGGTAGAAGGACCTGGCATAGACGAGCCCTAACCTGATGGAGCACGATACGAACTCTGAGCTAGGAGAGCACTGAAAGATGATTGACTCTGCTGATAACTGTGTGAACCATGGCCAGATGATGCACCACGGTGAACTTGGCAAGCCGTCTGAGCATGTCTGAAAGGACGACCTCTACCGTGGTGGAACTTCCCCCAGAAGGAACACCGCTAAATCCATCCTGTCCACGAGGCCTTTTGGCCTCCCTCTCAACCCGCTCCTGACTGCGAACCATCTCAATTTGATGAGCAATATCGACAACCTCATCAAAAGTTGTACCAGACACTCTCTCTCTTGTCATAAGCAATCACAGCTGAAAAGGGAGGCCATCTATGAACCTCCTGATCCTCTCTCTGTCTGTGGGAACCAACCAGATAACATGACGGGATAACTCAGAAAATCTCATCTCATACCGTGTCACAAACATATCACCCTGACGAAGCTACTCAAATTGCCTACGTAACTCCTCTTTGTGGGACTAAGGCACGAACTTCTCCAGAAAGAGAACGGAGAACTGCTGCCAGCTAAGGGGTGCTGTTCCGACCGGCCTACACCTCTCGTAAGCCTCCCACCAACCGAAGGAAGGCCCAGAGAACTGAAAAGTAGTGAGCGAAACGCTACTGGTCTCCAGAATACCTGCCGTACGGAGTATCCTCTGACATCTGTCCAAGAAACCCTGTGCATCCTCTCCCTTCACACCACTGAAAGATGGAAGATGGAGCCTCCCAAAGTTCTCCAATCTACATTGCTCATTCTTAGGCATAGCACGAACTACATAATCCTGAGCAGCGGCAACCGGCTGGGCTGGTGGTGCCCCCGGTGTCTGGAATCCCTGTACCACCTGCTCTGGTGTACGGGCGGCGGGAGTCTGAGCGCCTCCCCTGGTCTGAGAAGTGGCTACTGCGGCCGGAACAGAGACTGCCTGAGCAAGACTGGTACAAGTAGTCAGAATCTGAGCTAAGGCCTCTTGAAGGCCTTGAATCACCATGGGCACGGGTGGTGCCTGAGCTGGTCCCACAGGCTCGTCCACAACTGGAGCCTGCTCCTGAACTGGTGCAACTGGTGGGTCTACAGGTATTGCCACAACTGCTGTGCGGGCTGCACGTCTACTCCTACCTCGGCCTCTAACGCGACCTCGGCCTGTCGCGGCCCTGGCTAGAGGTACTGGTGGCTGTCCATCCTGTCCCGTAGTACGAAAACTCACCATCTGTGAGAGAATGAAACAACAGATTTTTAGTCACTAGAATCAATAGATTCGCATGACAAGAATTCAAGAATGTGAAGTTTTTCCTAAGGGTTCGGCAACCTCTTGAAGATAAGTACATACGTCTCCGTATCGATCCGCAAGACTCTATTAACCCTGCTCATGACTCGTGAGACCAATGTAACCTAGGCTCTGTTACCAACTTGTCACGACCCAAAACCTAACCCGCCGTGATGGCACCTATCATGATACTAGGCAAACCGACATCTCCAAAACATTTTCAATATTTAACAAAAATGAATTAATATATTTAAAATAACTGGAGTCTTTCATAAAAACGGGGTAAAACCCAAAGCATAAGTGCGGAAAAATAGCCCGACATCGGGGTGTCACTGAGTCATGAGCATCTAGATATCCAGTCTAATACAAACAATGTCTAAGTATCAATCCAGAAAAGAAAGAAAACATAGAAGGAGAGACAAGGTCTGCGGACGCCGGTAGCTACCTCGAAGTCTCTGGTACTCGATCGCACATGAACTCAACGACCTCCGTAATTAAACACAGTTGGATCTGTACATAAAGTGCAGGGTGTAGCATGAGTACAACCAACTCAGCAAGTAACAGAAATAAATAAGGAACTAAGAAGGTAGTGACGAGCTATACAAATACAATTCATTTTCAATAATTCCAGCAAAGAGTAAACATGCTTTCAAATCCGGCAGTTCAAATCAAATCAGTTTTATATAGTTAAAGTGCAGGTAAATCCGGATATAGAATCTTTCAGAAATTTCACGACAATGACAGATAGCAACTAAGTGCATCAACAAATGAAAAATCAAGTACATCCTCTCAGGGCAACAGTCACTCAACTCGTCACAATAGCTCAATCAATCGACTCTCAGCCCTCAAGTATTCACACTCAATAGGTACCTGCGCTCACTGGGGGTGTGCAGACTCTGAAGGGGCTCCTTCAACCCAAGCGCTATATCGCTGCGTCGTGCAGCCCGATCCCACAAAAATATCTATAAGGCTCGTTGCGGCGTGCAACCCAATCCATATATATATACATCCCAGAGGCTCGTTGCGGCGTGCAACCCGATCCATACATACAGCCCTAAGGCTCGTTGTGGCGTGCAACCCGATCCATACATACAGCCCTTAGGCTCGTTGCGGCGTGCAACCCAATCCATATACACACATATAGCTCATAGCTCGACACTCAGGCCTTAACTCAGTCACCAACCTCTCTAGTCTCTTGGGCTCTCAGAAATCATAAAGATCATCCCAAACAAAAAAATAACATAGTGTGTCAACTAGAATCAAGAAGAAACTGAGATATGATATGCAAGTAAAACCATGACTGAGTACAAGACAACAATTAACAATTATTTCAACAAGTACGTGACCTCTGCGGGTCCCAACAGTACCATCACATAGCCTAAGCATGATTTCTAACATTATTTGCCGTTAAATTTCTATAACACATAGAGAGCATGTAATTAACAATAGGCTATTCGACTTTACAGTACCACGGGATGGACCAAGTCACAATCCCCCACGGTGCACGCCCAAGTGCCCGTCACCTAGCATGTGCGTCACCTCCAAAATAGTCACATCATACCAAAAATTCGGGGTTTCATAACCTCAGGATCAGATTTAAAACTGTTACTTACCTCAAACCGTGCAAAATCCTACTTCGCAATGCCTTTGTCCCTCGAATCAATCTCCAAATGCCCCGAATCTAGCCACAAGTAGTATGATATAATTAATATAGGCTAAAATAATCAATTCCACTAGAAAAATACGAAACTATAAGCCAAAATCTGAAATAGGCTCAAACCGACCCCCGAGCCCACGTCTCGAAATCCGACAAAAGTCACAAAATATGAACATCCATCCACTCACGAGTCCAACTATACAAGAATTACTCTAATCCAACCTCAAATCACCTTCGAAAACCCGAAACTTTAGCCTATGAAGTTTCTACCATTTTCCCCCAAATTTAAAACTTAAATCCCTAATTAGATGATAAAAATAGCAACAGATTCATGAAATATAATCCAATCCAAGTTAGAATCACTTATCCCAATAATATTCTTGAATAAACCTCGAAAAATTGCCTCACACCGAGCTCTCAAAGTCCCAAAATCAAAATGGAAATCAAACCTTCGAAATCCCATTTTTCTGCCCAGTTTTTCCACATCTACGGACACACTGTCGCACCTGCGACGCCGCACCTGCAGAATTTCCCTCGCAGGTGCGGAAATGACTTAAAGGACTGGGTCCGCATGTACGATAAAGGGGCTGCACCTACGTTTGCACGCCTGCGGAAAATGGTCTGCTTCTGCGTTCACGCCTCCAACTCACTCATTCCGCATCTGCGAAACTTCACGCGCATCTGCGGGTTCGCAGATGCGGAAATACCCTCGCACCTGCGAACCCTGACCATCTCCTCAACTCCCGCTTCTGGGCTTGGCCTGACGCACATGCGTGTCCGCATCCGCAGTTCCCCACTCGCAGGTGCGAAACACCAGAACACCAGAAACTCAGCAATTGCACAAGTCTAAATTTTGATCCGTTAAGTATTCAAAACACACCCGAGGCTCCCGAGACCTCAACCAAATATACCAATAAATCCTAAAACACCATACGAACTTAGACGAGCCTTCAAAACATGTCGAACAACAACAAAAATACGAATTACACCCGGATTCAAGCCTAATGAACTACTAAACTTTCAAATTCCACAAACGACGCTGAAACCTACCAAACCATGTCCTATTGATCTCAGATTTTTCACACAAGTCATATTCAACATTACAGACCTACTCCAACTTTCGGAATCAAAATTCGACCCCGATAGCAAAAAGTCAACCCCCCGGTCAAACTTCCCAAAAATTCGACTTTCGCTATTTCAAGCCTAAATTAGGTACAGACCTCAAATTCACAGTCCGGACACACTTCTTAGTCCAAAATTACCCAACGGAGCTAACGGAACAGACAGAACTCCATTCCGGAGTCGTCTTCATACAATTCCGACTACAGTCCAAATCATGAGACTTAAGCTTCTGTTTTAGGGACTAAGTGTCCCAAATCACACCGAAACCAAAAATAAGACCTCCCGACAAGTCACATAAGCAGAAACAGATAAGGGGAAAATAGTAAATAGGGGATCGGGGCTAATACACTCAAAATGACCGGCCGGGCCGTTACACCTTAAGAAAAGAAATTGGGCTCATGTGCCTTTGAAATCGACTTATTGATTCACCATCCTTGTGCTAATGTAATGAGCTGTGTTTCTCCATGATGAGCATGAACATGAAGTATTCCAATGATACAAGAAATTACGACCTTAAATGTAATGTTAATCATGTCGCTTTGAGTTTATATATGGTTATGTGCATAATGATGTGCTATGAACCCTATGGACGGGCTATGAAACGCATAAGTGTATAATATAATATGTGATCCTATGGACGGGCTATGAAATACATAGGTGTATTGTATATGTGATCCTTTGGACGGGCTATGAAACACATAGATGTATTGTATATATGATCCTATGGACGGGCTATGAAACACATATGTGTATTGTATATGTGATCCTATGGACGGGCTATGAAACACATAAGTGTATAATATAACATGTGAATCATATGGACGGGCTATGAAATGCATAGGTGTGTAATATAATATGTGAACACTATGGACTCTCTATAAAACACATATATGTATAGAATGGGTGAACACTATGGACGGTCTATGAAACACATAGGTGCATAGTAAGAGAGGGCAATGGACGATCTAGTAAGACGCATAGAAAATACGAACCATAGGATCCACTTTCATTGCCCTTGTTTGTACATGTTACATTTACATTATATTTTGTATCCCACACATAATTCATATGGCTCAATTGATCCCCAAAGAAGTTCAGAATGGTGTAAGTATAATAAGACTTGGAATGTGATTCTATGGGACGTTTCATAGTTTTTGATTTACTTTATTTGCCTCTTATTTGAGTTACCATATTTTCATATGTTCTTCTGTCTGCTTTACATACGAGTACTATTCCACATGTACTCATGTCCCTTTTGCCGGGGGCTCTGCATCTTTTAATGGATGTAGGTATACTTCTATTGGATGATATGGATCTTTGATAGGGATCTACTTCACTACTCAGCTTATGGTGAGCCCGCTACAGTTCTAGTGGGTGTTTGAGTCTAGTTCGTTTTATGTACTTAGGTATCTATTGTCATAGAAGCTCCATGTACACTGTGGGTCATGTACTTAAAGTTTTGAGTTTTATCATGTATTTATGTTCACAGTATTTACAGTTATTTATAAAGCTATGTATCCATCATGAAAAGAATTTTAGGCCATTGAGCCAAATGTATTCAATTTGAAAGTCAAGATCTAATTATGTTATGGTAAATCATGCATGAGTAATGATGAGAGGTTGATGTAAATTAGGCTTCCTCGACTGGGTTTACTCGGTTGAGCATCAGTCGCACTCCCCGAGGTCGGGGCGTGACAGATTTCATCAATCGATGTTGGAATGTAAGACTTATAAGCAGAGACAGACTTAGTGAAGCTTCTGAAATAGATGTCTATCCAAGAAATGCATTGGGGACTTCGTTATACCATACAAGGTATCAAGCCTAAGTCTTTTTAAAAATTATGCCACGACCTAAAATCCCAATCAAAGGATCGTGATGGCACATAACCCTACTTGCTAGGTAAGTCAACACATAACAGTAAATAAAAAAAGCAATACTAAACATTTAGCAACATTTTATCATAGATAAAGAGTAAAAGCTCCTATAACGACATAATAAGTCTAAAACCATCACATCTAACATAACAACCTCCCAAGACTGGTGTACTGAGTACACGAGCTCTAAAGAATGCTAAATACAATGTCTGAAAAGAATATAATATGGTCTAATACAATTAAACAGTAATACAGATAATGGATAGGAGACTTCAAGGCCTGCAGATGAGTATGCAGCACTACCTCGAGTCTCCTGACTAGTAACGACTAAACACCTCTTGGGACTAGCGCTACCAATGCTTGAATTTTTACAAGAAATATAGAAGTGTAGTATGAGTACAACTGACCCAAGATACTCAGTAAGTGTCGAGCGTAACCTCGATAAGGTACTGATGAGGCTAAGACAAAATACCTACATTATGAACCTATGTAGTTAATAAGCAATAGAACGAACAATAACATAATAAGATAAATAATGAGAAAAGTAAAATAAGCAACTAAAGGATATAACTATCATGCTTCCCAATCTCACAACCAAACCTGGCTTCACAACTCAAATCCAAAAGAATAAAACGATAATCATGAACCCTAGGCAGCCGAAAAAGGAGCAGCCATCGTCGGCGACTACTCCTGCTCGCTTCTCTCTCTCTCTCTCCCCCTCCCTCCATCTCTCTTCTCACTCTCTACCCCTATCTTTCTCTCTCCCGACATCCACATCTTAATAGGTAAAAGCAGGTCCTCCGACCCCTCATTTTCTTCCTTTTGATCTTATTCTTTTTTGTTGCAAGTGCGTGAGTGGCAGCACTAGTTATAACATATGTAGTTCCGACGCGATCCAACAACTCCGGGCAGTTTTTCAACAAGCTGGTCCATCTCCGGTGTCACACCCCGAACCTACGAGCGAGACAAGCACCCGTTGCCTCACCTAACATGGCGTACCAAATTGCGACTAAGGGACTCCGAACACATAATGTCATACTTTGGCCATGGGGCCACCTTGCAAGACAATTTGCGAAGCAAAATATAAAACTGAATGGAAACTGGCGCTAACTAAACATCAATATAAAGCTAGGCCGACAAGACTGTCATAGCTACTACAGCTGACAAACCATCAAATATACATACCAGGCCTACAAACCCAACATACTGCACTAACCAACAGGATATGCCTACAAGCCTCTACTAATAGATGTACTATGATCGGAACAGGGCCCCGACCTACCCATAACATATATACAGATATACATAAGATGTACACAAAACTCTAGACCTGGCAACTCCGAAAGATGTGGAGCTTACCGATCAGGCGGAACTCGGGAAACACCTACTGAGGAGGTCTACCCGTCTGTCTGTCTGAACCTGCACGCATGAAATGCAGCGCCCCCAAAAAAGGGACGTCAGTACGAAATAATGTACCGAGTATGTAAGGCAATAAAATAACTGAAATCTGAAACTGAACTGATAATATGATAACTGAAATTAACTGGGAGTCAAAGATGATCTGGAGATATACTTACCTGCTGATACTGACTCAACTCCTTCAATATAGTAAGTAAAATAATTGTACGGCCTTATAAGGCTCGGTATATATAACTGCTCTGCCATAGTAGGCTCGCTCATAGGCGCTCGGCCATACTAGGCTATGTATCTCGACCATGCTGGGCTCGCTCATAGGCGCTCGGCCACAGTAGGCTCGGTATATAACTTTCCATCTGATCAGAGGTTGCCCAATAGGGGCCTGCCCATCGATTATAGCTCGATGGTAATGAAAATACTGTAATACTGTATATATAGGCTTGCTGCTCTCTTGACTGGAAGAAGACAATACTAAAATTGAATATAGAGTCTCGATAAGGAATAATATTGTAACTTATGAGACTAGAATAGTGTGAATAAATTCATGAATATGAACTTCTCTTTTTGTCTCATTATTAACACATGTAGCTACGAGATCATGCCAAAATGAAGGAAGGCTTAGCCTTAACATACCTTATCACAATCTTTCCAATCACCAAGTTGAACTCACCTCTTCACACCTTAATCTACAAGAATGATAATAATACTATCGTTAAGTTACGAAAGGTACAACTATCGCACAACGAACGACAAACCTATTTTGTATTAAAACGGGCAGCATCTCCCCTATAATATGCCCTTCCTCCAAATTCAAGATAACACCAACAATACAAGAACAGAACAATAACAACATATATACATCATTTTCCAGCCCTATATACACCATCAAATACTACAAAACAGCCCAACACACCCCAATCTCTTCGTACACAAAACGACCACCGTAGTAGTGTCAAACGACCCGAAAATGTTATGACGAACGACCAGCCAACCACCCTACATTTATATGGTGTTTATAAACCCCCTTCCTCCTCCAAAACTCCACAAAATAGTAATAAAACACGCAGCCCAACAGCAACACAAAACAGTCCACAAAACAGTCCGCTACAAGTGAATAACTCGAACTCACGGCTTCCGATCACCATCCCGTGAGTTCTTACAAGTATAGAACGACTTACCATGAATTTACAGAAGAAAAAATGGATGAAAGAGAGCAGTAAACTCACCTTATTTGTTGGATAACTCAGCTCCTATCTTGGTTCTTCAAACTCTAAGTTTTACCTCCAATTGGAACTTGAAAGGGAGAGAAAATCAATTAGGGTTTGTGGGAAATTTTTTGGGAGGATTCTTTGCAGAGCTTATGTCTGGTTATTATGATCTATTTTAAGTTTAATATATGAAGAAAATAGGCCCTTAAAATGCCTCTTTGGACGACCCGAAATGGCCCATTTTTGGGCTTTCATTTAAGCAAGTAGGTGACACACCTACTTGTCACCTAACAGCTTGCGCAGTGTTGCCAAAATGCCCATATCTCTCTACTCCGATGTCGTATTGACAAATGGTTTAATGAGTTGGAAAATAGACTCATAGATCTTTAATTTGATGGGTGGAACACCCCATAACTCTAAGTATATTGGGAGAAAATCGCAGTTACATTTGACCCAAAATTTCAGTAAAACTTATGAGTGTAACTTGTGATGACTTTCATCGACTTTTGTTCCACAACTCGCTTGACATTAAAACATAACACACGGATGTCATACGACTAATATAAATCATAACATAATCTCCTTATCATGTTAATCACCCTAGTCTCACCCCAAAGGTACATGTTATAACATTCCCAACTTGTCGACTTTCGACGAAACATTGTTTTATTCAATTGCTTTAGCTTCTGAACTGTCCAACCCTCTTTGTACTTGTTGTTCATGATCTTCAATATTTGTAACCTCAGAGGTAATATTATTAACTTACTTTATATACTTTTAAATATTATCTCATTTTTGGTCCTACATTAGTTTGCTTACGACGCATTTTTACGTACGAAAATATAGGGTGTAACATCACTCCCCCTTGGGAACATTCGTCCTCGAATGTTTACTCTTGGAGACTTTGGAAACGTTTTCTAGAGTATCCTTCGTACACTAGGTTAAAACCAACCTGCACGTAGCCAGAAACATACTATGCATGCCACACATGGCCAATCTTTATAAATAGCAGCAATTTGCCTCACCGACCGTAAATCATAAATATTGAAAGTGAAAAATAAAAGCTTACCTGATGACCTGCTAGCCTACATAGAGCTATGTTGTAGCGTCCCATCTCGAACCATATCTTCAGTTTGAAATAGGTGGGGGTATTTAGACTTCATTTCTTCCTCCGATTCCCACGTCATCTCTTCTACATTCTTGCTCCTCCATAAAACCTTTACGGAAGCTACCTCCTTATTTCGTAGATTGCGGATTTGTCGGTCTAGGATGGCAACTGGAATTTCCTCGTATGACAAGTCCTCTGTAATCTGTACATCATCCGTGGGCACCACTCGGGTAGGATCGCCAATGCACTTCCGTAGCATAGATACGTGAAAAACCGGATGGACAGACTCCAATTCTGAGGGCAACTCTAACTCATAAGCTACTTGGCCCACTCTCCGAATGATCCTATAAGGCCCAATATACCGTGGGCTAAGCTTTCCTTTCTTGCCAAACCTCATCACGCCCTTCATAGGTGATACCTTTAAGAATACCCAGTCATTAATCCTGAACTCTAAGTCTCGTCGCCGCACGTCAGAATATGACTTCTGACGACTCTGAGCTGTCAACAGTCGCTCCCGGATAACCTTTACTTTCTCTATGGCCTGCTGAACCAGGTCTGGCCCATGTAACCCAGATTCTCCAACATCAAACCACCCTATAGGAGATCTGCACTTACGCCCATACAAAGCCTCGTACGGAGCCATCTGGATACTGGAGTGGTAACTGTTATTATATGCAAACTCGATAAGAGGTAGATGTTCATCCCAACTTCTTTTAAAATCCAACACACATACTCGTAACATATCCTCGAGCGTCTGAATTGTGCGCTCGGCTTGTCCATCAGTCTGTGGATGAAAAGCTGTGCTGAGATTCACCTGAGTCCCTAGACCTCTCTGAAATGACCTCCAAAAATGTGCTGTAAACTGAGCCCCACGGTCAGATATAATAGAAACTGGTACTCCGTGTAGTCGCACTATCTCCTTAATATATAACTTTGCATAATCTTCTGCTGTATATGTAGATCTGACCGGTAGGAAGTGAGCTGATTTCGTGAGCCTATCGACTATCACCCATATGGAATCGAACTTACGATTAGAACGAGGTAAACCCGTGATAAAGTCCATGTTTATCGCCTCCCATTTCCATGTCGGGATCTCTATAGTCTGCATTAGCCCTCCAGGCTTCTGGTGCTCTATCTTCACTTGATGGCAACTAGTACATTGGGCGACAAACTCAGCAATGTTCTTCTTCATATCATTCCACCAGTACACATCCTTAATGTCATGATACATCTTCGTCGATCTAGGATGGATGGAATACCATGAATAATGTGCCTCTGACATAATCTTGTCTCGTAGCCCTGCTACATCTGGAACACACAAACGACCCTTGTATCTGAGAACCCCATCTCCCTTGAGCTCTAACAATGGCTTCTTCTGCTGCGGAACTCGCTCTCTCAACTCGACCAACTCTGGGTCCTCGTACTGCCTTTCCTTGACTTCAGCTATGAGGGATGATTTTGCAGTGTTTTGGATTACAACTCCACCATCCTCAGAATCTACTAACCGAACCCCCAACGAAGCCAATTGATGAATCTCTCTAGCTAATTGTCTTTTCTCGGGCTCTACATGTGCTAAGCTACCCATAGATCGGCGACTTAAGGCATCTGCTACAACATTAGCTTTCCCTGGATGGTAGAGAATGTTAACATCGTAATCTTTCAATAACTCAAGCCATCGCCTCTGTCGCAAATTCAACTCTTTCTGCTTGAAAATATATTGTAGGCTTTTATGATCAGTAAATACATCAACATGAACACCATATAAATAATGCCGCCATATCTTAAGTGCATGGACAACCGCAGCTAACTCGAGGTCGTGGGTCGGATAATTCCTCTCGTGCTTCCTCAACTGCCTTGAAGCATACGCAATTACCTTCCCATGTTGCATCAGGACACATCCTAACCCGACACCTGATGCATCACAATACACGGCATAACCCTCTAGACCCTCTGGAAGTGTTAGAACTGGAGCTGAGGTCAACCTGTTCTTAAGCTCTTGGAAACTCCGCTCACAAGCCTCTGTCCATTGAAACTTAGTTTCTTTCTGTGTCAACTTCGTCAATGGTGCCGAAAGGGAAGAAAAACCCTCTACGAACCTCCGATAGTATCCTGCTAAGCCTAGAAAGCTACGAACCTCTGTCGGAGTGGTAGGTCTAGGCCAAGATTTCACGGCCTCAATCTTCTGAGTGTCCACCTTTATCCCTTCATCTGATACAATATGCCCCAAGAATGCTACAGACTTCAACCAGAACTCACATTTAGAAAACTTAGCATACAACTTACGATCACGGAGGGTTTGGAGTACCGCTCGCAGGTGGTCCGCATGCTCATCCTCTGAACGGGAATAAACCAGAATATCATCAATAAATACTATCACGAACAGATCTAAAAATGGTCGGAATAGGCTATTCATCAAGTCCATAAATACAGCGGGTGCATTAGTCAACCCGAAGGACATGACAAGGAACTCGAAGTGGCCATATCGGGTCCTGAAGGCTGTCTTCGGAATATCTTTTTCCCGAACTCTGACCTGGTGGTACCCCGACCTCAAATCTATCTTTGAAAAGCATCTAGCCCCCTGCAACTGATCAAACAAGTCATCGATCCTTGGAAGTGGATACTTATTCTTAATAGTTACCTTGTTCAGCTGCCTATAATCGATACACATCCTTAGCGAGCCGTCTTTCTTCCGCACAAATAGTACTGGTGCACCCCAAGGTGAGGTACTGGGCCTAATGTAACCTTTCTCCAGCAAATCTTTTAACTGCTCCTTCAACTCCTTTAATTCGGCAGGTGCCATTCTATACGGAGGGACGGATATTGGTTGAGTTCCTGGAAGCAAATCGATGCTAAAATCAATTTCTCGCTCTGGAGGAATACCTGGAAGCTCATCTGGAAACACATCTGCATACTCTTTGACTATGGGAATAGACTGAAGTGTAGGTATCTCAGCATCTGCATCTCTAACTCGCACAATATGATAAATGAACCCTTTTGCGATCATTTTCCTCGCCTTCAGATAGGAAATAAACCTACCTCTGGGTGTTGGTGTATTACCTACCCATTCAAGGACTGGCTCACCTGGAAAATGAAATTTGGCTGCCTTTGCTCGGCAATCAACTGTGGCATAGCAAGCTGCCAACCAGTCCATGCCCATGATAGCATCAAAATCCATCATCTCTAGCTCAACTAGGTCAACTGAGGTCTGACGACTACAAATTGTCACCGTACAACCTCGGTAAACCCGTCTAGCAATAATCGATTCTCCGACCAGTGTAGATACCGCAAAAGGATCACTTAGTATTTCAGGCACTATACCAAACTTCCTCGCGACAAATGGGGTAATATACGATAAAGTAGATCCTGGGTCTATCAAAGCATAAGCATCGTGAGAGCAAATGATTAATATACCTGTCACAACGTCTGGTGAAGACTCCTGGTCCTGTCGACCCGCTAAAGCATAGATACGGTTCTGATTACCACCTGAACTGGAACCTCTACCTCAACCTCGACCTCTACCAGCTGAAGACTGAGACTCGCGCCTTGAAGGATGCACGGACATAGATGATCCTGTTGTTGAACTCGCTGGTTGTGCCATTCCCCCCGAATCTCTATTTGGGCAATCTCGCATCATATGCCCCGGACGCCCACATATATAACAAGCATCAGAACCTGCTCGGCATTGGCCCAAGTGTCCTCTACCACAGATGTCACACCGTGGAGGAAATGACCATGTCTGTGCAGATCCTCACTGTCGCTGCAAACCTGATACCCGTGAGCTCTCACCTGGTCCTGACTGAGTATAGCGGTCATACATGTAACCCTGTAACCGAGGTGGCGGAGGCCTAGGTGGCCGTCCGAAGTACTGGGTCCTATAACTACCCTGAGATTGCTCCTGAGACCTGGAAAATCTCATCCTCTTATGTTGCCCTTGCTCAGCCCTCTCTGTACCCTGCTGCCGACGCCTACCCCTTTCTATATTCTGGGCGAATGCCTGAATCCGGGAGATATCCATACTATCCTGCAATGCAGCGGTGGCACATGCCTCGGTTAACTCTGGGGCTAACCCTGCTATAAACCTGTGAATCCTGTCCCGCATAGTAGAAACTATGGATGGTGCATATCTGGCCAATGAGTCAAAACGGAGACTATACTCTCGAACACTCATATTACCCTGCTTGAGGGCTAGAAACTGATCGACTCGAGCCTGTCGGATCTCCCGCGGTAAGTACTGGTCAAGGAAAGCATCTGAAAAATTCTCCCAAATAGCTGGAGGTGTATCACGTCCCCTGGACCTCTCCCATCCCTCATACCAAAGGATGGCTATATCTCGGAGTCGAAAAGCTGCTAGCTCAACTGCCTCTTTCTCCGTGGCATGCATAACACGAAAGATCCTGTGAAGCTGATCTATGAAATCCTGCGGGTCCTCCCTCTGATCTGTCCCCGTGAACTCTGGGGGACTCAAAGCAATAAACTCTCGGACCCTTGAACTCCCAGACCCCTCAGAAGTTCCTGCACTAGCTGATGCCCTAGCATGTTGCTGGGTAGCTACCAACTGTGTCAACAAATGCACCGCACTCCTTAAGTCCTGATCTGATGGAAGTGGAGGGGGAACTGGATGTGCGGTTTCCCTAGGAATCTCCGTAGTTGGTGGAGGAGCCGGTAATGGCTGAGTAGGGGTCTCCCCTTGAGCCTCAGACTGGGCCCCATCTACAGGGGGTACCCTGCTGGTCCCCTCACCTACTACTGTATCTCTCCTCTGGCTAGCCGTAGTCTTCCTAGTCACCGTCATCTGTGCATGCAAACACCAACACATAAGTTTAATTCAAATTTCCTATAACTCAGTTCTATAGCACGATTTAGATTTCAAAGAAGGGTAACCAACTCCTAAATGCCCTGTAGTTCCTTGCTTATATAATGTGGTGCACAACACATCTATAAACAAGACCCTACTAGACACGGCTTGTAGACTCCCTAGGACAAAACTGCTCTGATACCAAGTTTGTCACGCCCCGAACCTAGGAGCGAGACAAGCACCCGGTGCCCTACCTAACCTGGCGTACCAAATTGCAACTAAGGGACTCTGAACATATAATGTCATACTTTGGCCATGGGGCCACCTTGCAAGATAATTTGAAAAGCAAAATATAAAACTGAATGGAAACTGGCGCTAACTAAACATCAATATAAAGCTAGGCCGACAAGACTGTCATAGCTACTACAGCTGACAAACCATCAAATATACATACCAGGCCTACAAACCCAACATACTGCACTAACCAACAGGATATGCCTACAAGCCTCTACTGATAGATGTACTATGATCGGAACAGGGCCCCGACCTACCCATAACATATATACAGATATACATAAGATGTATACAAAACTCTAGACCTGGCAACTCCGAAAGATGTGGAGCTTACCGATCAAGCGGAACTCGGAAAACACCTACTGAGAAGGTCTACCCGTCTGTCTGTCTAAACCTGCACGCATAAAATGCAGCGCCCCCAAAAAAGGGACTTCAGTACGAAATAATGTACCGAGTATGTAAGGCAATAAAATAATTGAAATCTGAAACTGAACTGATAATATGATAACTGAAATTAACTGGGAGTCAAAGATGATCTGGAGATATACTTACCTGCTGATACTGACTCAACTCCTTCAATATAGTAAGTAAAATAATTGTACGGCCTTATAAGGCTTGGTATATATAACTGCTCTGCCATAGTAGGCTCGCTCATAGGCGCTCGGCCATACTAGGCTATGTATCTCGACCATGCTGGGCTCGCTCATAGGCGCTCGGCCACAGTAGGCTCGGTATATAACTTTCCATCTGATCAGAGGTTGCCCAATAGGGGCCTGCCCATCGATTATAGCTCGATGGTAATGAAAATACTGTAATACTGTATATATAGGCTTGCTGCTCTCTTGACTGGAAGAAGACAATACTAAAATTGAATATAGAGTCTCGATAAGGAATAATATTGTAACTTATGAGACTAGAATAGTGTGAATAAATTCATGAATATGAACTTCTCTTTTTGTCTCATTATTAACACATGTAGCTACGAGATCATGCCAAAATGAAGGAAGGCTTAGCCTTAACATACCTTATCACAATCTTTCCAATCACCAAGTTGAACTCACCTCTTCACACCTTAATCTACAAGAATGATAATAATACTATCGTTAAGTTACGAAAGGTACAACTATCGCACAACGAACGACAAACCTATTTTGTATTAAAACGGGCAGCATCTCCCCTATAATATGCCCTTCCTCCAAATTCAAGATAACACCAACAATACAAGAACAGAACAATAACAACATATATACATCATTTTCCAGCCCTATATACACCATCAGATACTACAAAACAGCCCAACACACCCCAATCTCTTCGTACACAAAATGACCACCGTAGTAGTGTCAAACGACCCGAAAATGTTATGACGAACGACCAGCCAACCACCCTACATTTATATGGTGTTTATAAACCCCCTTACTCCTCCAAAACTCCACAAAATAGTAGTAAAACACGCAGCCCAACAGCAACACAAAACAGTCCACAAAACAGTCCGCTACAAGTGAATAACTCGAACTCACGGCTTCCGATCACCGTCCCGTGAGTTCTTACAAGTATAGAACGACTTACCATGAATTTACAGCAGAAAAAATGGATGAAAGAGAGCAGTAAACTCACCTTATTTGTTGGATAACTCAGCTCCTATCTTGGTTCTTCAAACTCTAAGTTTTACCTCCAATTGGAACTTGAAAGGGAGAGAAAATCAATTAGGGTTTGTGGGAAATTTTTTGGAGGATTCTTTGCAGAGCTTATGTCTGGTTATTATGCTCTATTTTAAGTCTAATATATGAAGAAAATAGGCCCTTAAAAGGCCTCTTTGGACGACCCGAAATGGCCCATTTTTGGGCTTTCATTTAAGCAAGTAGGTGACACACCTACTTGTCACCTAGCAGCTTGCGCAGTGTTGCAAAAATGCCCATATCTCTCTACTCCGATATCGTATTGACAAATGGTTTAATGAGTTGGAAAATAGACTCATAGATCTTTAAGTTGATAGGTGGAACACCCCATAACCCTAAGTATATTGGGAGAAAATCGCAGTTACATTTGACCCAAAGTTTCAGTAAAACTTATGAATGTAACTTGTGATGACTTTCATCGACTTTTGTTCCACAACTCTCTTGACTTCAAAACATAACAAACGGATGTCATACGACTAATATAAATCATAACATAATCTCCTTATCATGTTAATCACCCTAGTCTCACCCCAAAGGTACATGTTATAACATTCCCAACTTGTCGACTTTCGACGAAACATTGTTTTATTCAATTGCTTTAGCTTCTGAACTGTCCAACCCTCTTTGTACTTGTTGTTCATGATCTTCAATATTTGTAACCTCAGAGGTAACATTATTAACTTACTTTATATACTTTTAAATATTATCTCATTTTTGGTCCTACATTAGTTTGCTTACGACGCATTTTTATGTACGAAAATATAGGGTGTAACATCCGGCGACTAAATTCCTTAACTTCAAAACCAGGTTCTAATGTTCCTGCTCTTTTACATTACATTGCATATTTGTTTTTCCTCAAAAAAGACAGCAGCTTCTCACCATTTTTCAGCCATGTAAACCAGCCATTAGAAGCTCCCGTTTTCACCACCTAAACATCACCAAAAACACCGGAAAATCCAGTCTAAAATCACCCTGTTTCCACACCAAAACACCACCAAATATCACCAAAAAACGCACCCAAAAATCCATGTAAGACCACCCATCAACAACCACCAAAAACCAGCCGAAAATGGACTAAAACAACCCCCAAAATGACCCGAAATAGCAGCTGAAAATATGCTCAACTCCATCCCCAAAATCAGTCCCAAAACCCCCCAAAAACCAGCCCAAAAACTCATCCTTGCTGTCGACACACCATAGCTCAAGGCTCTTTCTTTAGGCGAGCCTTATGTAAAAGGGGACTGAGTTTCGAAAGGTCGAATCGAGGTCATTGTTCGAGCTCCGGTCAGCGATCTTGGTTGGAACGTCATTGTTGGCGTCAGTTTTCAAAGCTGAAGCTCACATTTTTGTACGCAACAAAAAAGGTTAGAAATCCTTCAACTGAAAGGTCGACTCCTAAATCGTTGTTGGTTCAATGTTATATGCAAATGGGGTTATGATGCTTCATGTTCATACGTTTCTCTCTGATTATTCTTTTTGTTATTATTCTGTCATATCTCTTGATCTTAAGTTGGTGTTCATGCTTGAATATTTTTAATAATTTAGTTTTGTGCTCAAATGAACCTAGAATTATCAGTTTTAATTTTAGTTATATAAGCATGAGTTGAATAATTCAAAAGGCAGGTGTATTTTTGTTAATTGATTGCTAAAATAAGTTTGGCCTTAGTGATAGCTGTAGAACTATTAAAGATTAGGTGGGCGTTTGGACATAAGAATTGTAAAATTCCAAAATAGGGGAAATTTGTTTTCAAATGAAAATGGTATTTAAAATTTAGAGTTGTGTTTGGACATTAATATAATTTTGGGTTGTTTTTGAAGTTTTGTGAGTGAAAATTTTGAAAAACAGCTTTTTGAAAATTTCAAAAATGTATCTTCAAGTGAAAATTGAAAATTTTATGAACAAACACGCTTCAGAAAAAAAATAATTTTTTTTTGAAAAAAATGAAAAATTCTTATGTCCAAACGGGCTCTAGGTCTTTAGTTTGTTTTCAACTGAAGTGGGCCTTTTGAAATGATAATTAAAGTAAGAAGGTTAGGCTTAAGACAATTGGTTGGACTTCTGTTTTAATTGGACCGTAGGTCGAGTCTTTAAATCATCTAGGCCCATGGTCATAATCCAGCCGTCCCTTTTCTATAGATAAAAATAAAAATAACTCACCTTTCCATAGCTAAATCTACGTTTCTCCCACAATTAAGGGTGTTCATGGTTCGGTTTGGGTCGATTTTTTCCGAAAAAGAAACCAAACCAAGTAAGTCGGTTTTTTAAATATTGGAACCAAACCAAACCTATTAAGTCGGTTTTTTATCAATTCGGTTTGATTCGGTTTTTGTCGGTTTTTCGGTTTTTTCGATTATTCATCGGTTTGTTTTCTTAAATATGAGATATACACTACCAAACGCATATTTCGGCGACTATATTTTCAACGTAACACTATCAAATCAATTGCTCTTTGAGAAATCTATCATTTACCAAGATATATTGATGATAATTGAATCAAATAGTGATGAATAACTAAAGTTCTCAATTAAAAATTGATTATTTTTAACATGAAATAAATTCTTGTACTTAGCAAAAGAAAACTACAAATTAAACTACAATGTTAATGCAAAGAAATAGATTATTATAATTGCAAATAACTAGACTAAAAATATAAATGACTAGTATGTACCATAACATTTTAGAAACTTTATATAAAAATATACATATATATAAGTATAATAATAAATTTAAATAGCTACTTTTATATTCGGTTTGGTTCGATTTTTTTCGATTAGTTTTTGATTAAAACCAAAATCAAATCAAATTTGATCGGTTTTTAGAATTCAAAACCAAAACCAAACCAAACCTAAAAAGTATCAGTTTTTTTGTCGATTTGGTTCGGTTTTTTATGAACACTCCTACCCACAATAATCATCCATAACTCTTAAGCCTCACAATAAATCCCAAACTTAGGAAATGAACAATCATGAATACGATAGCAAGCTTTAGGCGCGCTCTTAATTAATTAAATTATCATGATTATGTATACGTTCGCGTGACATAGTTATGATTTCAAAATAAATCAATGTATGCATTCGCACAACTTTGGGCGAAACAATCTTCATGATAATAAGATGTTATTAGTTGTGTACACGTACGCGTGATATGACTTTGACACACCAAACAAAATGAGTACACGTACACGTGACTCATTTCAAGATAATTCTATAATCACGAATAATCGAGCAATTAAAAGCGGTTTAAGGTAAAAGTGCATAAATTTCCCTAGAACATAAAATATCCGAAACTAGTAAAGCCAGGTATAATTATTAAAGCGACCATGCTAGAACCACGGAACTCGAGAGTGCCTCGCACCTTATCCGGGGTTAACATAATTTATTACCCGGTCTTCTGTGTTTCGCGGACCATAAAACAGAGTCAAATATTTCCTTGATTTGGGATTCAAAATAAATGGTGACTTGGGACACCGTAATAATTATTTCAAGTGACGACTCTAAAAAACTAAAATAAATAATCCCATTTCAATAATGTCACTTACATTAGAAAAATACTTTTCCAGTAAAAAAGGAGGTGTGATAGTGACATTAAATCAGACTTGTAGTGCTGCGGTGACAAGACTTGTAGCTGAGAAGCTATCGAACCTTGGAAGTTTCATAATTCGATGCACCATAGGTAGCTATGCATTCACAAAAAACACTGTGTGATCTAGGGACAAGCATAAACTTGATGCCTTTGTCTATCTACAAACATTTAGGCATTAGAAGAGCTTGACCCACATCTATGTTGCTACAGCTAGCTGAACAAACGATGAAAAGGTCATCATGTATACTTGATGATGTACTTGTGCAGGTTGGGAGATATGTGTTTCCTGCAGATTTTGTGCTTCTGGATTGCCAAGTTGATGAAGAGATTCCCATAATTTTGGGAAGGCTATTCTTGGCCACAGGGAGAGCTCTGATTGATTGTGAAAGTGGGGAGCTAAAGATGAGACTGAAAAATGAAGAAATAACATTCAATGTACATAAGTCCATGCGGCGACCCAATGAGTTTGTTAATTGCTCTCTAATTGAAGCAGTAGATATGATTATGGTGGAAGAAGATGAGGCACTTCATGCAAAAGACCCTCTAAACCTACCTCATGAACTTAGAAGAGGTAGATGGTGAGTATTTGGCGGAGTGTGTTTTGTCTCTTAAAGGCCAAGGGTACTGGAAAAGAGAGATCAAATTCGATCCTTTACACTTAGAATAAAGAAAGACCACTCATGCTAAGCCATCGATCAAAGAGCCAACACAGTTGGAGCTGAAACCGCTACCATCTCACCTCAAGTATGCTTTCTTAGGACCTGACTCGACTTTACCTGTTATTATCTCAATTGGTTTGTTAGATGTGCAGGTAGAACAACTTTTCAGGTTCTGAAGGAGTCCAAAACTATAATTGGTTGGACCATTGCAGACATAAAGTTTATTAACCCAATCTTTTGTATGCATAAGATTCTACTGGAAGATGGGTAGAGAACATCAAATAAGGCTGAACCCCAATATGAAATAAGTGGTGAAGAAAGAGGTGATCAAGTGGTTAGATGCGGGAATCATTTCCCCCATCTCTGACAATAACTGGTTATCCTAGTTCAGTGTGTGCCAAAGAAAGGTGGAACGACTGTGGTCCAAAACGAGAACCACGAGTTGATCTCAACAAGAATAATTACGTGATGGCGAATCTGTATGGACTATAGAAGATTGAAGAAGGCCATCCGAAAAGACCATTTTTCTCAACAATTCATTGATCATATGTTATATAGATTGGCGGGGAGGCCTCACTTTTGCTTCTTGAATGGATACTCGGGGTATAACCAAATCTCTATTTCCCCGGAGGATAGGGAGAAAACGCCGTTCACTTGACCATATGCAATCTATGCTTTCATGAGAATGCCGTTTGGCTTATGCAATGCACCCGCCACATTCCAAAAGTGCATGATGGCCATCTTCACAAATATGATAAAGGATATAATGGAGGTTTTCATGGATGATTTCTCAGTGGTGGGGAACTCGTATGATGACTACCTTATGAATCTGAGAAGAGTGCTAAAGAGGTGTATGGAGACTAGGGGTGTTCATAAAAACCCGAAAAAAACAACCGATAAAAAAACCGATACTTTTTAGGTTTGGTTTGGTTTTGAATTTTAAAAACCGATCAAATTTGGTTTGATTTTGGTTTTAATAAAAACATAACTGAAAAAACCAAACCAAATCGACTATAAAAATAGCTATTTTAATTTATTATTACATCTATATATATGTGTATTTTTATATAAAGTTTCTAAAATTTTATGGTACATATTAGTCGTTTGTATTTTTAGTTTATTCTTTGCTATTATAATAATCTAATTGTTTGCATTTACATTCTAGTTTGATTGGTTGTTTTATTTTGCTAAGTACAAGATTTTATTTCATGTTAAAAATAATTAATTTTTAATTGAGTACTTAAATTATTTATCACTATTTGATTAAATTATCATCAATATATCTTGATAAAGGATAGATTTCTCAAAGAGCAATTGGTTTGATAGTGTTACATTCAAAATGTATTCCCCGGAATATGTGTTAGGTAGTGTATGTCTCATATTTAAGAAAAAACCTTATAAATAACCGAAAAAACCAAAAAATCGACAAAAACCAAATCGATAAAAAACCAATTTAATTGGTTTGGTTTGGTTCCAATATTCGAAGAACCGACTTACTTGGTTTGGTTTCTTTTTAGGGAAAAACTGACCTAAATCAAACCATGAACACCCCTAATGGAGACTAATCTGGTGCTAAAATGGGAAAAAGTGCCATTTCATGGTACAAAAAGGTATAGTCTTGGGACACCTAGTATCAACTAAGGGCATTGAAGTAGACTGTGCTAAAGTTGATATGATAGAGAAGTTACCACCGACCACTTCCGACAAAGCAATAAGAGGTTTCCTGGGTCACACCGGCTTCTACAAGCGATTTATAAAATAATTTTCCAAAATTGGTAAACTTTTGTGTAAATTGCTTGAAAATGATCACCACTTTGTGTTTTCTTATGATTGCAGGGTAACTTTTGAGGAGTTAAAAAAGAGCCTGGTGTCTGCACCCATCATAGTTGCACCTGATTGGGAACAATAATTTGAGCTAATGTGCGATGTAAGCGACTATGCTATGGGAGCAGTGCTTGGGCAGCGAAAAGGGAAGGTCATGCACTCAATCTACTATGCAAGTACAACCTTGAGTGGTGCCCAACTAAACTACACCGTGACTGAGAAGGAGATGCTAGCAGTGATGTTCGCATTTGACAAATTCAGGTCATACTTGATAGGCTCAAAGGTAATTGTTTACACTGACCATGCTGCTCTCAGGTACTTAATTGAGAAGAAGGATTCAAAGCCACGCCTGATTCGATGGGTGCTACTACTACAAGAATTGGACTTGGAAATCCGTGACTGAAAGAGAATAGAGAACCAAGTGGCTGATCACTTGTCCAGGCTTGAAGGAGCTCAAAAGAAGGTTGAGGTGGAAGAGATCATGATGACTTTCCCGGATGACTGTTAGCCACTAGCCTTAAGGTAGCTCCATGGTATGTAGATATTACAAAATACTTGGCGAGCGATATTGTTTCATATGACTTGTCTTCTGTGCAAAAGAAAAAGTTCTTTTGTGATTGCCGCATGTATTTCTGGGATGAACCATATTTGTTCAAAATTTGTATTGATAATATGATCAGGAGGTGTATCCCCGAGATGGACTAGGCTTTTGTTTTGCAGGCATTTCATGCTTCACCTTATGGAGGCCATTTTGGAGGAGTAAGGACAACTACTAAACTGTTGGAGTCATGCTTTTATTGGATGACGTTGTTTAAAAATGCACAATTTTGGGTAAAGGCTGTGATGAGTGCCAATAAACTAGGAATAGTTTTCGTCGACATGAGATGCCCATGAACCCAATTCAAGAGGTAGAAGTATTCGATATATGGGGAATCAAATTTATGGAAAGATTTGTCAGCTCATATGGCAACAAATACATGTTGGTAGCTGTGGACTATGTCATAAAATAGGTGGAAACTATGACACTCCCGACAAATGATGCAAAGAGAGTCATTGGTTTTCTGAGAAAAAATATCTTCACCGGATTTGGCACCCCAAGGGCGATCATAAGTGATGGAGGCACCCACTTTTGAAACCGAGCCTTTGAAAAGTTGTTACAGAAATATGGCGTTCGCCATAAGGTTGCCACTCCGTATCACCCACAAACAAGTGGGCAAATGGAGGTGTCAAACAGAGAAATCAAGAGTGTTTTGACCAAGACTGTAAATGCTACTCGGACTGATTGGGCGAGAAAATTGGATGATGCACTATGGTCTTACCACACTATGTTCAAATCTCCGATTGGTATGTCACCATACAAATTGGTATTTGGTAAGGCATGTCACCTACAGGTGGAGTTAGAACATAGAGCATTCTGGGCATTAAGGCAATTAAATCTTGATATGGAGGCCGATGGTACGAGTAGAGTCACCTAGTTGTTTGAACTTGATGAGTTCCATTATTGTGCTTTTGAGAGCACCAAGTAGTACAAAGAAAGGATGAAGATGATCCATGAAAAGAATATTGTGGAGCAAAATTTTAAGCCCGGAGATATGGTATTATTGTACAATTGAAGACTAAAATTGTTTCCGGGTAAGTTGAAGTCAATATGGTCAGGACCATTTCTTGTGCTAATGGTACATCCTACGGGAGCAATTTCAATTGAGTCGGAAGATGGAGTTTGAAAGTTCACAGTCAATGGGCAAAGGTCGAAACACTACATTGGAATGGGCAATGAGGAAAAGGTTGTGTCGGTGATTTATTTGAAGGAACCCCAAGTGTTAAGTGAACCTTGGTCATAATTGACTACGTCGTGCTGCGACAGTAAATTAGGCACTTCCTAGGAGGCAACCCATGGTTGTGTTGTATTCGTCATACCATGACATTAACTAAGGCATTTATTGGGAGGTAACCCAATTGGTAAAGTAGATTTAGTTTAATTTTTGTTTTTGTTTTTTGATACGGAGGTGAACTAACAAGTTAGTTTTGCATGAATTTCACGTGTATTACTAGGTATTGGAGCTACGTCAAAGAAAGATGTGTTCGGGGGTCTAAAACAAGCTCAAAGATTGCAAAACGGACAAGGAAACATCAAGCCATCGCGAGGAAAAGTCCAAAGCTCTACCTTAGCGTGCCTCATGCAGCCTAGCATCAAAAGGTCACTACCCTAATCCCTACCCCACGCTAAAAGTTCAATTCCCCAAGAGCTACCTCGCAGAGTCGAACATACCACTGTTAGCGCGCTTGCTGGAGCCTTGTACTACTTAAGCGTCGCCCGTCACTCAACATCGTTGTGTCAAGTGCTCCAAGGCCAGTGTGCCTATTGACGCTTCGCGCAAATTCCCTGTTGTGTCCCACACAGCCTGGCACCGTCTAATGCACTAAAAGCCCCAAGTACGCGCACTATGGTTTGTCCGATGCCTAGTTTTAAGGCACCCGCTAAGGCCAAAGCACTATCAAAGGCAAAGGGTATCGCGTCGGGCCCACCACCAAAGAAAAGGAATGGAGTTGAGGCTACGTATGGTAGTCACAGTGGTAAAGGAAAGCAAATGGCTTCTGTTTCTACCGAGGAGCAACCGTAAGAGAAGGTAACTCGAGAGTATGGTATCAAAAGTGCACATATCACCCTGATTTTGCAGTTGATGAGCACATGTTGAAGTTTGTTACCCTCAAATTCGGAAGACAATACATAATCTGGGATTGAGTTTTGTCTTTAAAAATTTGGGAGAGGCAAATTTTAGCTTAGTTTGGGAGTTTTATGTTGGCTAGAACCTTCAGGCTGAGGAGAAATTGGTTTCTATTCGTGGGAGGCTTATTGATATTTTGGCTGGCGCATTGTGTAGAGTTTTGAATGCCCTAATGTTCCATCGGGGCCGTTGTATGACTTTTTTGCTCGGCGTTCTTACATGGATATTTGGCATACGCTGTGTGGTGTTAATTAGAATGTTGTGTGGACTAGGGAAAAGAGATACAATACCCACACCTCTTTGCCTAAAGTGATGTTTACAAAAAATGCTAAAGTGTGGTTGCACTTGGTGAACTTGAGACTACTTCCGTGCGATCATGATACTAATATTGTTTGAGGTAGAGTATGTATTGTGTTTTTCTTGATGACAGGGAGGTAGGTAAATGTGGGACAATTGATGCGCCATCATATGGCGCAAAGTAGAAGAGGCACGCTTACTAGGATATTCTTTGGGAATGTGCTTACGCAATATTTGCGTCAGGAGCAAGTGGATGAAGAGCCCATGTTTGACATGATTATTCCAGCTCCACCTTGAGCGACTGAAATTGCTTGTATCCTGGGCCCGATGAGGAAGATGGTACGACATTGACTATAGCTGAGCGTCAGGCTTGCGATGAGAGCGTCATGGCTCCTTTGTATGGGATGATGGACTTGTAGTTGCGGATTGGGGGTAGGCCTGCTACTCCAGCGGAGAGGACTCAGTTGACTAAGCCGTTCCCGCTCACCCCACATGCACATCAGTTGGTTGGTTTAGATGAGGGCCAGAGGGTGCCGTCGGATAAAGAAGTCCATAATCTAGAACATTCTGTACAGGGCGTTATGGAGCAGGTAGATTTGGAGGTTGATGCCACAAGTGAGATTTGGAGGTTGATGCCACAAGTGAAGATCTGGGAGCTGATGTCGATGATTGGGATGACACTGACAAAGCCTTCTTTGATGAATGCCATAATCTCGAGTACTGCTTAGGGAGTTTCTTGTCCACCCTTGCTATTTTAATTATGCGTTGGGGATACTGCATATTTTTAAGTGTGGGATGGGTGACTCTTTGTGTATAGTAGTTTTAGATTAGTAACCATATTAGCTTCTTATAATTTTCTTATTTCTAGCTTCTTGTTTTCTTTATTGTTAGCTTCTTGTTTTATTATTTTCAGATGCTTATTTAGAGCAGTATTTTTAGTATGAATTAAAAAAATAAATAGAGAAATAGAGAAAAAGAAAAAATTGGACTTTTTCCGATGATGGATCAACTAGATAGTTTTTTTGAGGGATTAAAGTCTAAAAAAAAATACAATAAAGATTAGAAATAGAAATAAACACAAAAACATCTCTTTTTATTTACCTTAGGTAGTAATAATTCCCCGTGATTCTTTTTGTACCTCGGTTCTTTTCCATGGGATGCAACTTGAATCGTGCAATAATGTTTTTAGTAGAGTAGTACATAGGAAAGAAAGGAGAAAAAAATGATGTGATTCGCACCTTTTGACTTGTTTGATGGTTGCGTACTTAGTTTCTGGCATGTGTTTCATCTTTCCTTGGTTTTAAATATATGATGATTTGAGTAACATGTGTTACGACTCCTATATCTCATTTGTATGACTTGTGTTCACTTTGTGCTTAATTCTTGCTATATCTCTTGACTTTGTGAATACTTGTTTGATGGAGGGTCGGGATGGGACTGTCCCTAGTGAGTCATGTGCCATGTGTGAAGTGAGTTATTAGTATAGTCCATGTATTGTATTTGAGGCTAGAACTTGATCGGAATGTGAATTGAAGTGAAATTCTAGGTGCTGCTCGGTTTGAAAAATGATATTAGGCCTTCTTTGATCCTTTTGAGTTTTGTTTCTTATCACAAATAAAATCATCCCTAGTTTGCCCTTTTTTTTTTTTGCCTATAAGCCTTTTGTTTTGGCACCCGCATTACAAGCCTATACCTTTTTGTTCTTAATTGAATCATTTTGATCCCTATACCATGTATTTCACTTAAATTTTAAAGAGAGCGCTAAAAAAGAGTATTGAGGAAACATGTGGTAGCTTTTGAGTGGAACCAATAGAAGGAAGAAACGTGTAGTTGTATCTTAAAGAAAACTCCACTAGCGGCAAGGGCAAAATTATAAAAAAAAAAAGAAAAAGAGTAGAAAAATATATTTGAAAAAATAAAGGCATCTGGTTTACTAGTGAGTTTGAGTTGTAGTAGTGCTTAAAGAAGAAGGGAGTGTATTTTGGGGTGAGCTATCTTGTGATGATTGAAGCGGATTGAAGAAATTTTTGCGCTTAAAGTTGAATACTAGATGTGTTAAAATGCTTAGGAGGGTTAGCCACTATATCCTAAATATATCCTACCCATCCCTTAGCCCACATTACAACCATAATAATATCTAGTTGATTTTGGACCAAGCGGGCGTACATTAGTAGAGGTTTACATAATAGGAAAGATTATGGTTCCTTTTGCATGCATGTGACTTCTTTGAGAAAGTGAGTGATTTTCTTCATACGTGTGAGTCCTTAAAATATATTCGATCATTTCATTTGGATGTCTAGACTGCTTACTCCCTTGATTGTATTGTGAGGGCACATGGTTTCATAATGGATAGGTAACGTTATTAGAATTCTCTATTAGATTAAGTATTCAAGACTTGAGTGCATTGTGACATTGAGTTAGTTTTTGAGGCTATGATGATGATGAGCATGTTATTCATATGTTGGATATTTTGCCATTGGGCATAAGTACGGGAAGTGTGTATTGACCGCATATGCTAGATCGTAATTGTTGCTATCAACCATGGTCATAGGTGTAATGTATTTCGAGTGTGTGTCTTGTTGGGTACTTGAAGAGGAAGTATTTAGTTGGTTGACTCGATGGCGAGCAACATTTAAGTATGGGGTGTTGATGTCAGGCTATAATTCTATATATTTGGACGTTATTCACCTTACTTGTTTATTGTTTGGATGCTAATTCGTGCGACATTTGAGCTTAACTGAGTTTATTGTGCATGTAGGAACACTTGGATATGAAGTGGAGAAAAGTTGCACGAAATAGTACCTCAAAGCTACAAAATAGAGCACAAAAAGAAGACATTTCAAGGCCATAAAAAATCATAGCCTTAGGCCGTACAAGGCCATGAAAACTCACAGCCTTAGACAATGCAAGGCTTTGTCCAGAGCATTAACTGTGGCGCCCCTGATGATACAAGGCCGAGTAGTGTAGGCGGCTCTGATAGCCATGGTTAGTCATGCAATTCAAATTTCTAAAATAGTTCAACATGTTAATTAGTTATTTTAAAGTTCGATCGTGATATCATATGTGAGCAACAAGAGCCAATAATCTCAAATCATAAGTCAAATAAGGCAACTTCATGAATATGGCTAAAGTAGAAAGCCCAAACACGATGAAAAAAGTCCGTCAGATTCAATTCAACAAGTCATAATTCTAGCATGGTCTCTAAGCATGATTAAGATTCATCACGTAGTCCAAGAATCAAGGAAGCATGGATGATAATTCATAAAGTCTCAACAAATCATGATATATTCCTAACTCTAACAAGATATGGCCAAAACTTAACCACGCATATATACTCGTCACCATATACGAAACACCTACATCATGTAGAAAACAATAAATAAATCACATGTGGGGAAAAATTTACTTTTACAAGGATAGACAAAAGACTTACTTCAACCCTGTAATAACTTCAACCTTCACACATAGCTTTTCCTTTCAAGTTAACCTCCAAACGCCTGGAATCAAAATCCATTGAGTACCGCCCTGTCTCTCTCCGTACAAGAGACCATCAGAGAGACCAACGAGAACAATAGCAACAATCCGGAGTTATGCAAAATCCCTCACCATCCGATGGTGTAAAACCACCGGACCAACCTCTAAAAAACACCCTTCGAGTTGCAGACAATCCCCCCAAACAATTCCTACAAAAGCTTTCCCAGCGGCCACAAAACTTCACCTAAAGCAACTATTTGCTCACCGTTAGAATACATAGCTTCTAATCAATCCATAGGCCAAGGCATCACGAGATTATAGAAGCCCTACCGCATACAAAAAATAAATGCTAGGTTATCTGAAGAAGTCACCGGAGGTGATGCTGTAGTGGACCAAGATGTCCACAACAGAAGCGATTTGGCCACGAGTAATCAGGAGGAAAGGCCCAAGGCAATTTCCACAAATCCCATCCGGAAAAACATCATGATTCTTCAAAGAATCACCCCAGTACAATCAAGCAATCCAAATGTTCGACAAAATATCACAGTCACCGATGTAAGATAAAACGGAGGAAATGCTGCTAATAAAGAAGGAAAATACCAAGATCCTGAAAGTCAAGCAAATGATGTGCCCAAACTCCAAGAGGTTCAGATGACAGACAAGGGAACTCAAAGGGATATACAGGAGCAGGTAACTAATTCCATGTCTAAAACAAATAAGAAGTGTGTAAAACCAAACAATCACATATCTGCTATAGTTCCAAATGATAGTGAGGTTAATCAGTCTTCAGCGAAGGCTAATCAAGGCCCTACTAATGATGAAAATGAACAAAATAATTAGATAAAAAAATACAATAAAACTACTTATGACCACAAATATCCAAAAGTTTTTGCAAACTTTGATAGACCTGCTAATAACAGAAATTCCAAATAACCTAGCCATAATCTTGTTGAAACCCCTGATACTACCATCTCACGTGCCATACCTTCAACAGACCAACTAAAAAAGTCCCAAAATTCCATTGAACTGCCAGTTTCCACTGTCACTCACTCATATGCTACCAAAATGAGAGCCAAACTTGTCGAGGAAAGAATCCCTATTGAGTTCACACCCCCAAAAATCACAACCAAACAAGGATTACCAACAGTTGTCTTCAAGAAGGAGGATTACATGATCAAGTTGGCTACCAGATGCCAATACATTGTGGTTGGGAAATTTGCTAACACAATGCTCCGAATGGAGGTCATAAGAAGAAGCTTCATCACTCAAGCAGAGTTAGTGGGAGGTGTGAAGATTGCACATTTCAACTCCAAGATTGTTTACATAGACTTGGACAATGAATATAATCATACAACTGTATGGAACAAGTATTACATGTACACTCATGGGCAAATAATGAAAATTGAGGCTTGGTCTCCATTATTCAATCCGAATGAAGACTCACCAATAGTTCCTATATGGGTAATTAGTCCTGAACATTCATGGCATTTCTACTACATGGAGATCCTAATCCCTCTCTTATCATCTATTGGCAAAGCTTTGTCCTTGGATCTAGCTTCCTTTTAAAAAACAAGAGGAAGTGTAGCCAAGGTCAAGATGCAGATTGATCTCACTAAGGAAAGACCTTCACATGTTTGGTTGGGATTTGATGAAAGAACAAGATGTGAATAGGGATGGAAAATAGTTAGAAGTTCAATATGAAAGTGTACCAGATTACTGCTTGTATTGTAAGCACATTGGTCACTTGTCACACACTTTCCCTAAGAAATTGAATGATGAAGAAATTAAGAAAAGAACTGGAGCCTTTATGGTCTCCAAGGAAAAGAATTCATAAGAAGAAGCAGGACCATCAAGTGGCCAGTCAGCATCAAAGAAGCCAAAACGGAGACTACTCATGATGAGAGTCTTAATGAACATATAGCACTTGCCTCCCTTGATCAATTGACAGATCCTCAGGGAGCGATCCAAGAAGAGGCAGAAACTTGTCAAATTTCCACCTCCAGGGAAGGGAATCTAAATGACAACACATCCAAAGGAACAAATCCACAGCCTCATGAAGATGTGACAACAAAATCAAAGAGCAATCCTAGTCAGAAAAAAAGAAGGCAAATGAGGAAATAGAAGGGTGCTAGTACACAAGCTGTAGCCCAAGTACTTACTAATTCTAACCCTCATAGTCTTCAAATGAAGCCCCCTGATATCAGGATGAAGGATTCATTTCTCACTCCTCATGTTGAGGAGGTACCATAGAATGCACATGCACCCTCCCTAACAGAAGCCAAAATTCTGATAGCAGCTGCAATTCCACCTACTCAGTCTACCCCAGAGACTGATCAATATGGTAGAATGGAAGAGGATGAGTACAATCACATACAATCTGAAGATGAAAGAAATATTGGTGAAGAGGCAGATGATTAACATAGTGATGATATGCAGGCAGATGACATATGTAATCAACTACTCAATGCTATCAATGTGGTTCCTGATCTGGAAAATATGGTTGAATCTCATGGCCTGTCACCTAGAGGTAACACCTCTCACTAGAAGCAGAGCAAACAATTCTAAAGTACCACCAAAAATACCAACTCCTAAGCAGTTTTTATGATTAGCACAATCATATGGAATGCAAGGGGTATTAGAACCAAATGGGCCATTAAAAGACACAAAACTTTTAAAGCAACTTTATAAACTATCCCTTATTGCTGTGTTGGAGTCATTTCTTGATGACACTTATATCAAGCATTATAGACTCCAACTATCCATGTAAAATTCATCTTCCAATATCAACAATAAAATTTGGATATTCTGGAATTAAGAATTCATAGGCAATGTTATTGTTCAGGATGAACAACAACTGACCATGGAATTACAACACACAGAAGCAGGGGAGCCATTTCAAATCACTATAATCTATGCCAAATGTAAAATAGCTCTGAGAAGACCTCTTTTGGAGGTCCTAAGACAGCATGACATGCACAATCCCATGGTGTGTCATTGGGGACTTCAATGTGATAACATGTATAGAAGAGAAAGTTGGAGGCCTTCCCTACCGGATAAACAAGAGTGTGAAATTTTTAAGCATGATTGAAGACTCTGGTTTAGTGGACCTAGGTTTCTATGGCAGCAGGTTCACCTGATCGAATGGAAGGGGTCAATGCTCAATAGTTTGGAAAAGATTAGGCAGAGGTCTGCTCAATTATAACTAGTTGATCTGATACCCTGCCACAACTATCACCCATATGTATTCAGGAGGATCAGATAATAATCCTCTACTTATGGAGATGAATATGAGACAAGACTCTAGCAGAAGATACTTCAAGTTCCTCAATGGTGGGTTGAAAATGAAAGCTTTGTCCCACTTGTGCAGTAAGTCTGGGATAAAGAGGTCAATGGCAATTCTATGTGGATCTTTCATCAGAAACTTAAAGCAGTGTCCAATGCTTTAAGTACATGGTCTAAACAATAGTATGGGGACATCTTTCAAAAGGCAAATGAGTATGAATAGAACCTGAAGCAGGCTAAGATGAATTGGGCTCAAACAAATGATGATTCTAATAGAGTAGCATATCATAAGCTTCAGGCTCAATATGTGAGATACATGAAGTTAGAAGAATCCATCCTGAAACAAAAAACTTAGTTATAATAGTTTAGAGAAGGGAATGCCAAATCCAAGTAATTTTACAGTCTGATCAGAGGCAGAAGAAGAAAGTTGTTCATTCATAAAATCAAAGATGATGATGGGGAATGGATTCGGGGTGATGAAGCTATTGGTACAACAACTTGTAGCTACTTTCAAAATCTCTTCACCCAAACAGGAGGTGCCATCAGAGAAGACCTATTGTCCTGTATTCCTTCCATGATAGCAGAGGAAGATAATGAGCCAATAACTAAGGATTCCACCTTGGCAGAACTTAAAGAAGTTGTTTTTCCATGAATCCTAATAGTGCTACTGGTCCTGATTGAATGAATGGAAAATTCTTCCAATCCTTTTGTAATATCATTAAATTTGATCTGCTGAATGTGGTATTAGCTTTCTTTGGGGGTGCTACTATGCCAAAATACATGACTAGTGCTTTCCTAGTCCTACTGCACAAGGTGGATTTCCCAAATTCCTTAATAGAGTTTTGGCAAATTAGTCTCAGCAACTCCATCAACAAAATCATCTCCAAAGTCATAAGCTCTAGACTGGCTCCTATCCTTCCTAGAATCATTTCTGCTACCCAGACAAGCTTTGTCAAAGGTAGAAGCATATTTCAAAGCATAATGCTGGCTCAGAAGATTGTTCATGGGATAAAAAAACCTAACATAGATTCAAATGCGGTCATCAAGGTTGACATAGCTAAAGCTTATGACAGAGTTTCCTGGAGTTTTACCTGCATAATGCTGAGAAGAATGGGTTTCAATGAGATGATCATTGATATGATTTGGATAACCATGTCCAATAATTGGTATTCAATCATCATTAATGGTACCAGATGGGGTTTTCACACTCAATAAGGGGCCTGAAATAAGGAGATCCATTGACACCATCTTTGTTTATCATTGATGCTGAGCTATTATCCAGAATGCTCAACAACGTAACCCATGATTAGTTCTTCAATGGTTTCCACATGGAAAGAAAGGGACCTCAGATTAATCATCTAAGTTTTGCTGATGACATTGTAATTTTTACCTCTGGGGCCAGAACTTCCTTACAGAAAATCATGGAGACTCTTAGTAATTATGAAGACACTTCTGGCCAACAAATCAACAGACATAAGAGTAATTTCATGGCTGCCCCTTGTGCATTCAATAGCACAGTGAGAAGAGTACAACATGTAACTAGATTAAGCAAGAAAGAATCCCCTCTAACATACCTGGGATGTACTCTATATACAGGTAGGAAAAGGATTGTGCACTTCAATTACATGGTGGCTAAAAAAGTCAACAGAATCAAAGGCTGGTAAAACAGGATTCTGTCCTATGGAAGCAAGGCTACTATGATAAAAAATGTGTTACAATCAATACCCATACACCTTCTATCAGCTCTTTCTCCTCCTAAAGCTGTTCTGAAACAAATACAAAAACTAGCTGCTACCTTTTTCTGGGGAATGGAGAATGACAAAGCCAAATATCACTGGTGCTCATGGCATAAGCTTTCTTTCCCAGTGAGTGAATGAGGAGTTGGCTTCAAAACAATGAAAGATCTTTGTCAATCCTGGAGTACAAATAATGGTAGTTATTTAGAACTAAGATGTCACTCTGGGGTAACTTTCCGAGGGATAAATACTGCCAAAGATCAAATCCAATATCCAAGAAGTGGGATACTGGGCAGTCTCAGACATAGAAAAAAATGATGACAACAAAAAAGAGGTTGAGAAACACATTCACTAGAGATTGTATTCTGGTAACTGCAGCATCTAGTGGGACAATTGGTTGGGAACAAGTGCACTTGCTACCTATAGAACTGAAGGAGGCAGACTTGGAAATACTACTGTGGCTCAACTATGGGAAAATGGCCAATAGAACTTACAGGAATTGAATAGAGTGGCCCCAATGCATAAGATTCAAGACATAATGCAAATTCCCATCTACTACAAGCCACATGTATAAAATCAACCCATATGGACTCCCACTACATCTGGAAATTTTACATGTGCATCTGCCTGGGAGGTGTCAAGGAATAAGAAACAACCCAATTTTACCAATAAAATGACATGGCACAAAAATATCCCCTTTAAATGGTCTTTTTGCCTCTGAAGGTATAAGACCCCGTAAAAGTTCGCCACGGAATGAATCAGAAGCAACTCAAATTTGAAAATCATTTTGTGGCCATTTTGCTAGCCGCATATCCACTATGCTACCGCAAAATTGCATTGTGGAATTTACCAGACCCAACCTAGAATTTGAAAACTATTTTGTGGCCATTCTGCTGGCCGCATATCCATTCTGCAACTGCGAAATTGTATCGTGGAATTGCCATACCATTTTGTGTCCATTCTACTGGGCACAGATCTGTTTCGCTACCACATAATTGACATCGGGGGTTATTTTTGGAAATTTTCTAAGGGAAAGCTTAATTGAGGTATGTTAACTAAACTCCCTGTGTGAGACATTGTAGTAACTCTAAGGGAAAGCTTAATTGAGGTATGTTGACTAAACTCCCTTTCTAGAATCGGAATCCATGAGTTCCTCGTAAGTTCCAAACATGGATTGATCAATATCTTTTCCTACAGTTTCAAATTACTTCCTATGATAGATTTTCCTAAAAACTTATGTACTCAAGTCATGTTCAAATTTCCCTTACCATATTATGCTCCCCTTAGTGGAAAAATGTTTAAATATGGTTGTTTTAACTAATGCATATGATTTGAATCCATGTTACAATCGTAAACCACCATGCTCTCCTTTGTAAATATTTTCAATGTGTTTTGAGTTCTTACATACTCATGAGTTGAAACTGTGTATTGCCCTTTGAGAAAAGTATTCCAATATATAAATGGTGTTGTCACGTCCCGATTTCAAAAAAAGGGCAATACACAATTTTAACTTTTGAGTACGTAAGAATTCAAATCACATTGGAAATATTTATAATGGAGGGCATGGTGATTTACGATTTAAACACGACTTCAAATCAAATGCACTAGCTACAACAACCATGGTCACGTTTTATATCTTACTTTAGTTCTTTCACTTTCAAGCATATTTGTAGGTCATCAACAATAAGAGCATTTGGATCAAGGCCTTAAGCATGAATATGAAAAATAGGGGTCTTAGGCGCATTGAGTTTTCTTTCATAATTGGGCATAACAACTTGTAATTAAAAACATGATTAAAATCATAATATTCCGACACATTGGTCACATTTGAATACATTCCCGAAGGAGAGCACAATACAATAAGAGCATTCGGTACACATTTCTGGTACATATCTTTCAACACAAGTTTATTTGGAAAAGTAACATTTGTACGGAATAACTCGGAACATGGGAATTAGGAACTTGGGCCAGCCATACTTGAACTTACGAGAACATGAGGGAATTCGATTCCAAGAGAGAAGTTTAGCCAACATACCTTGCCTGAGATTTCCTTAAGTTACTACAAAGCCCCAACACTTCTAGCAATAACAATCTATAGGAAGATAGCGAAAATCGGTTAATAATTAGAAGGATTCCCATGGTGTAACCCTCTTAGGAATTTTATCAAACACCTAGTATTCAAAATAGACTACAAAACTCTAAAATGGTAATCCCTTCCTCCCTAAACCGATTTCAATAAGAAACTACCCAAAATAGTTCATTAAACCCCACATACTACAGTTGTTGTCACATGCATGACCTATTTCCAATCCCACAATATACTTAGACAGTAAAATAACTTGCATAGGTGGTATATGACATGAACTTACCCAGATAGATGGTGGTCTAGTGAGTGGCTTCCTTGATTCTTGAAGATTGTTGCATGAATGGGTGCTTAGAATGCTAGGCCTTCCCCTTATCTCTCTAAAATATTCTTACCTCTCTCTAAATTTACCAGACATTCATTTCAAAATGAGCCCCAAAGGCTATTTATCAAAATGGGGCCGGGTTATAAAAAAATAAAAATGGACCCTCCGAATTCAGATCTACGGTCACAGAATGGACCGCATAACAAATATGCGGCCCACAAAATGGGCCGTAAAAATAATGCCAAGAACTGGGCTAGTCTTGACCGGTCTACGACAGGTTTGCGGTCCACATACCATTTATGCGGCTGCAGAATGGAACGCACAATCATCCAACAAAATTCTTGAATCCAAATATGCGATGGAAAAATGCGGGCCGCAAAATGGATATGCGATCGAAGAATGGACCGCAAAACGACCTTCAAAATTCAAACATTTTCCTTCTCAACTCTACGACAGGTATGTGGCCTGCAGAACGGATCTACGGTCGCGAATCTGACCGCATAATTGGCCCTTCAGCAAACACTTTCCACCAATACCTCCATGCATTCTTCAACCCAAAAAGTCCGTACTACATCGATACACATCACCCTACCTCGGCACCACAAACTTGAATCCCTTGGAGAAATTTTACGGGGCCTTACATCCTCCCATACTTAGGATCATTGGTCCTCGAATGAGGAGTAGAGTCCGCCCAGAACACTTAACATAATTCATTTCTCCTTTCACACATCATATGCTCCCAATTTGACTAACTCCCAAAATTTTCAGAAATTTCGGCAGAGTCTCCCCTGTAATTGGGCCTATCCACCTGCCGGAGAACCACCAAAACAACTCCTAACAACACATCCACAACTCAACAAAGTATCAAAGTATATATTAATAACACCGACCTCAACATTAAGGGCATTACATTAACAGAAGTGGTATCTGACATGAACTATACACATTTAAATCATAACACATAGAAAGTATCTTTTGAACCACACCCATTTGGCTCTACAAACAATTAAGAATATTCCCTTTCCACAACACTTTCGGCCTTCGAGGTGATCTCTTTGACTCACAGACTTAGCCATAGCACCTGGCGGAGGAAATCTCAACTTCTGGACTTATATAGAAAGAATGACAATTAGGGACCTCTCACAAGCCAATTATCCATTAACTTTACCTTCAATAGCTCCCACCAGAACGATAGACAAAGGACTTCCAACTACCTTCTTTGATGTAGACACATGAAACACCGGGTGTATAGAGGACCACGATGGGAAGCATCATACTCATAGCTTGGCCTATTTCTTTAAATATTCCATAAGGCCCAATGTGAACTACACCTACTTTTCCTTTATTAACAATTCACATAATATCTTCATGGAGAAAATCTTGAGAATAACCCGTTCACTTTCTTCAACTCTAAATCTCTATGTCGGACACCCAAACTAAACCCTTGGCGACCTTCAACCATTATCCTATGATGTGCTAGAATTAATATGACTGTAGAGTTCCTACCCAATATGTTTGATCATGGCATGATGCTTCTTCTTTGACAGGCTGAACCTACTACTATCGGTATATTTAATACAAGGAGGAACAACAGGGTTCGAGATTAAGCTAGAATTGTTCAGGAATCCATCAATGTGCTGAGCAAGGCATTACTGGAGGTTATATCCTAAGGGATGTGAATGTTACTACCAATAGCGCTAACATGATTAATCATTATGATGACATCATCGATTAGACAAATGGGACATAGAGTTAACTAGTACATATTGATAACGTGGTGACCATGTACATGATCCGGAGATGCAAAAGAAGTGGGCCATTTTACACATGTGACATATGGGAGGCATGATCGGGAGGATAAAGACATTACCATCAGTTATTCTTGAAAGACTATGAGTTATGAAGGGGACGATAACAATTATTTCATTCCATATGTGCCTTGTTCGGCAAGAGTAAGCCTCAAGGAGAAATAACTAAGTATATGACGCTAGTCGCCCACTTGAGCGTGAGGAAAATCAGTTTAACTCAAAATGAGAAGATTATGGCACCCTGAATGTGATATGGGTTTCAAAATACACGAAATTGCATTACACTCTTAACATTAATTGACACAAGGAAGCTATTCCACAAGCCCATGAGGTTGAAAAAAATAAAAGTTGAACACTTGTAAGATAATTATCATTTTGCTAGCTTAACCTTTCCCGATAGTTGATCTTATACGAGAGGACTAGAGATATGAAAAACTTGTCTTTCAAATCAATATGCTCATGATACATGCCAAAATCTAAAAACATCTAATTTCAACCTTTCACGAGTGAAATCACATAGCTAGGACATCTTAATATTGGGATAAAATCATGTATTGGTTAGAGATAATGAACACTCGCTATGAGCTAGACATGTTTCTGTCATAGTAACTTTCAAGCTGGACTACTCGACGACTTCATGGGCAACTACAATACTAGGAACAAAGTGATTTACTCACAGAGGCATGATCCAGGTGGACATGAAAGTTATACTGAGATTGGTGAACAATAGACATTCCTATGACAAATTTGTGAGAATCCCAAGTTTCAGAGGAATTTTATGCGGACAAGTGACCCCTTTCAATTGACTTGTACACATATGATAGGTGATAATATATGCTCTCATGTTACTAGACAGTGAAAAAGGTTTATGAAAATGCTCACAAAGAGAGTAAAGTGACTGTTCAACCTATATGAGTCACATGCACAAGAGAGAGAGAGAGAGAGAGAGTGGCTCAAGAAGGATCTCAACACTAGGCTGATTTACATTGGATTTGATACCACATAGGTAACTTTATGATGGTGCATGCATAAGCACAAGTGAGCAGACGTTATCCATTTGAATCAGAAGGTTCTATAACAAATTCATCAGGTTAAGTCCCTTGTTGAGAATTTAGCAAAGCAAGTGGAAAGTATTAGCCCAGGGTTATAACTCAATTGAAAGAAATCATATTAGAACTCAATTCCTCAAGAGATTGTAAGTAAGATAATTGTGATAAAGAGGAATCACAAATGATACGTCTCGTTCGAAGAGTAGATACAAAGAACGACTCATAAAGCTATTCCGGTTCAATCCTAAACTCCATAGCAACATAAGGAATGACATATGACAAAGTGGAACCGGGATCACTAAGAGAATATACATCATGATATTGGACAGACAGCATACCTGTAACCACATCTGAAGAAGCATCCGACTTTTGACGCCTCCTCATATCATAAAACCTGCTGGTCCTTCCCGAGCTCTTGATACCACCCCTAGTTGATCCACGCCCTACGGGCGCAATAGTGCCTCGAGCTGGGGGAGGCGCTGTGGATGTAGTAGCTACAGAACTGGCTGTATGTGCCGCATCCCTGCCCATGTGGCGAGATGAACGACAATCTCTCTGAATGTGACCCCTTATACCACACTCGTAGCGTACATTGGTACCATAGTGACATACTCCCGAATGACATCTCCCACACTTCACACAACGGGGATGAGGTCCGCCAAACTGACTCTCCCCACTGACATGATATTCACCCTTTTTGCATACATCATAAGCATCCCCCTTACCCTTCCTCCAGGCTTCCAATGCGGGAGTAACAATCCTTGTACCGGTTTGATGTGTGGGCTTTTGGAATTTCCCAAACCTGCCACCCCTAACATGCTTTTGCACATACTCATAACATGACGCCAAATGTTCCTTCCCTCATATCGGACAAACCGGGATGGGTGTACCCAACCTAGGGCATTTGTTCTTCTTGTGCCCCCTCTTTCCGCAGCCGTACCATATTTCAAGAGTCATCCAACATGTTCCCAAGTGACACTTCTTGCAAATCAAACAATTTGGTTCTTAGGACCAACAACCCTCTTTCATTTCTTAGATTCTCTTACCACATGATCCGGTGGTGCAATGACATTGGTAGGAACAAGGACACTTCCCTTAGCAACAAGTTCTTCAAATCCCTCTACGGCTTGACATATTCTCCCAACAAACTCTTGTGCAATCTCCCCCAGATTCAATGGCGGGGTCATTCCCTCCTTGCTGCTTCGAACTCGTGGGTTACGCATTTGGAAAATGAGACATAACGAGGAAATTAGCTCCATATCTTGGGCTCTATCGCACGATCTGGAGTATCAAAGAAGTGTGAAATTCCTAAATGTCCAAGTAGCCTCCCCATTATAGATGTGGTCGACAACACACCGATAAGAAGGACTCTACTAGACATGGCTCTGAGATATTCTAGGACACTTTAAAACCTTAGGCTCTAATACTAAGTTTGTCACGCTCCGACCTCGGGGAGCGTGACAGGCACTCAACTGAGATACCCCGGTTAAGCAAGGATACTAGATGCCTTCTACCCAACCTTACCCATTAAAAATATAAGAATCAATACAAGAGATAGACATGATAAGAGTCAAGTGTTCCCCATTCTCTTCCCATTATTCAAAAGAGATTCATTTACGACTTCAAAATATTACAAGTTTATAGATATGATGAAAAACATGTTTGCCACATGCCAACACTTCTAGTTCATTACCCTACATCAAACACTAGCCACAACCTGTCTACGAAGCCTCTAAGTACAACATAAGAGAAGAATGGAAGTGCCGATGACTACCTCAAAGCTCAAAATACAACATCAAATGGCACAATGCCCGGAACATAGTAGGGCTCGCCAAAGCCTCAAGAATAGAGAATGACTGCTAATGAGGAACAAAGCTTCCCGCTGATGAACCACCTGCATCCATTAAAGATGCAGCACTCCCGACAAAAGGGACGCTAGTACATATGAAATAATACTAGTATGTAAAGCTAAATGTCCTCTTTCGAAAAAGAATGCTAATATAAGAAGGGGAAACACCATGGAAGCAAGAAGTAACAATCAATGATATCCAAATGCCAAGTTAAAACATAACAATTTTTAAAAATACGAAAATAATATATATTTTTGGCTGGGAGATCATTAACATTGATATACCACTGTATTTTTAGCACAGAGTCCGATCAAACCAGATTGGCTAGGCCATATCCCTAAGGACAATGTGGTTTGACATGTGATGTAAAAAAAGGTGTTACCAAGAGTAGTACCACCATGTGCGCAACATGGCGTCCGATCTCTACCTGATCGGCTAGGCCGCCTTCCCACATATGCCGTGTTGGTTGACTTTCCAATTCACAGCTAATATCAATCTCATCCCAATTAAGGGGAATAATCACAATCACCTCAATATTTCACTCTCATCCCAAATAAGGGGAATAATCCCAATCCACCCCTATACCGGCACATGTAGTTTCGAGTGTGGGCGTTATGACCCACCCCATGCTTTCATTTATTTACTTTCAAGGATCATCAACATATAAAATATTTTGAAAATCACAACCTTAAGTTCATTAGTAATGAAGGCTTTAAACACATTAGATCCCTTTTCCATGTATGGACCACAATGACTTGTAATCACAACACAAGTTAAAAATCATACGCGAGCACTATACCGTATCTTTTTAAATACTTCATCACAAAAGTGCAATACATAATTTCAACTCTTCAGTACGTAAGAAGTTAAATCACATTGGAAATATTTATAAAGAAGGTCATGGTGATTTACGATTTAAACACTACTTCAAATCAAATGCACTAACTACAACAACCATGGCAACGTTTTATATCTCACTTTACTTCTTTCACTTTCAAGCATATTCGTAGGCCATCAACAGTAAGAGCATTTGGGATCAATTCCTTAAGCATGAATATGAACAATAGGGGTCTTAGGTGCATTGAGCTTTCTTTCACAATTGGGCATAACAACTTGCAATTAAAAACATGATTGAAATCATAATATTCCGTCACATTTGAATACATTCCCGAAGGAGAGCACAATACAATAAGAGCATTCGGTACACATTTCTGGTACATATCTTTCAACACAAGTTTATTTGGAAAAGTAACATTTGTACGGAATAACTCGGAACATGGGAATTAGGAACTTGGGCCAGCCATACTTGAACTTACGAGAACATGAGGGAATTCGATTCCAAGAGAGAAGTTTAGCCAACATACCTTGCCTGAGCTTTCCTTAAGTTACTATAATGCCCCAACACTTCTAGCAATAACAATCTATAGGAAGATAGCGAAAATCGGTTAATATTTAGAAGATTCCCATGGTGTAACCCTCTTAGAAATTTTGTCAAACACCAAGTATGCAAAATAGACTACAAAGCTCTACAATGGTAATCCCTTCTCCCCTCAACCAATTTCAACAAGAAACTACCCAAAATAGTTCATTAACCCCACATACTACAGCTATGGTCACATGCATAGCCTATTTCAAATCCCACAATATACTTAGACTCTAAAATAACTTGCATGGGTGGTATAAGACAAGAACTTACCCGGATAGATGGTGGTCTAGTGAGTGGCTTCCTTGATTCTTGAAGATTGGTGCAAGAATGGGTTCTTAGAATGCTAGGCCTTCCCCTCCTCTCTCTAAAATACTCTTACCTCTCTCTAAATTTACCAGACATTCATTTCAAAATAAGCCCCAAAGGATATTTATCAAAATGGGGTCGGAGTTATAAAAATAGGAAAACGGACCCTCTGAATTCAGGTTTGCGGTCATAGAATAGACCGCATAATAGATATGTGGCCCGCAAAATGGGCCGCGAAAATGATGCCAAGAACTGGGCTAGTCTGGACCGGTCTGTGATAGGTCTGAGGTCCGCAGACCACTTATGCGGCCGCAGAATGGACCTCAGAATCATCCAACAAAATTCTTCATGCCAAATCTGCGTGGCATGAATATGCGATATGCGTACCGTGAAATGGATATGCGATCGTAGAATGGATCGCAAAACGACCTTCAAAATTCAACCATTTTTCTGCTCAACTCTGCGATGGGTATGCGGCCCGCAGAATGGATTCGCGGTCATGAATCTGACCACATAACTGGCCCTTCAGCAAATATTTTCCACTTATACCTTGATGCAATCTTCAACCTAAAAATTATGTACTACATCCGTACACATCACCCTACCTTGACACCACAAAACTTGAATCCCTTGGTGAAATTTTACGGGGCCTTACAAGTGTATTACTTGTTTATGATTTTAATTTTTGCTTCGATTGCCTGTCATTTTGCTCCATTCTTTGGAATGAAATCCGTTGTGTTTAAAGCCTTCATTACTAATGAACTTAAAGACATGATTTTTGAAATATTCTATATGTTGATGTTTATGATAATGATCCTTGAAAGTAATGAAATGGAAACGTGAAATATGAAATATGGCCATCGTGCCATGAATGAAGAACTCTATGTATGGTCAAGAGAGACAATGAAATAATGATGTTGTGAGTGGTTAAAAGTGCTAATGAAGCTATATATGGTATGAAAGTTTATGAGGTGAATAAATTTATATTTTTATTTCCATTGTATACAAAAAATGTTTTTGGGAGTTCATTAGCGAGCCGAGGAAGGGTGGGTTGTAATGGCCCACACCCAAAACTACACATGCCGGTGTAAGAGATGATTGATGTTATTCCCCTTAATTAGGATGGGATTGATGTGTTTATATTATTTCCCTTAAGTGGGATAAGATTGTTGTTGGGATTGGATTGGATGTCGACTCACACAACATATGTGGGGAGACGACGTAGCCGGTCGGGTGGTGATCGGATGCCATGTCGCGCCCATGGTAGTTCCTCCTTCTTATTATCATATTTTATTCGCATCACCATGTCAATCCACATTGATTCATGGAGAGATGGCTCAACTGATCGAGTTTGTGATCGGACTCTATGCCTCGTGCATTGTGTGATAATCAGAGGCTAATGATCTCCCGACCAAAAATGTTAATTTCTTATTTTGAAAATTATTATGTTTTAACTTGGCATTTGGATATCATTGGTTGTTCCTTACTTCTTTCATGATTATCCCCTTTTTATATTGGCATTCTATTTTGTGAGAGGGTATTTAGCTTTACATACTAGAACTTTTCATATATACTAATGTCCCTTTTGTGGGGGCGCTGCATCTTTAATGGATGCATGTGGTTTCTCAGTAGGCGGTTCTGATCCTCGTTAGCAGTTACCCTATACTCAGCAGACTTGGTGAGCCTTATTGTACTTCGGGGCCTTATGACATTTGATTTTGCATATTGTGTTTTGAGGTATAGCTGGAACCTTATTACTGGCACTTCTATACTACTCTTCTGTTATACTTTGAGTCTCTGTAGATAGGTTGTGTGTGGTGTTTGGTTTGGGGTTATGAACTAGAAATGTTGTAGTTGCCAAATATGTTTTTGCTTCGTAATTATGAACTTGTAATATTTTGAAAATTGTAAATGAAGCTTCTATAAGTAATGGATAAAGGATGTGGTACACTTTACTTTTCTCATGTCTATTTCCTGTTACTGATTCTTAAATTGTTCATGGGTAAGGTTGGGTAGAAGGCATCAACTAGGGTTGATTGATTGGGATGTCTCTCGGTTGAGCGCCGGTCGCGCTCCCCAAGGTAGGGCGTGACAAGCTTGGTATCAGAGTCTAAGGTTTTAATGTGTCCTCGGATGTCTCGGAGCCGTGTCTAGTAGAGTCCTTCTTATCGGTGTGTTGTCGACCACATCTATAATTAGCAGGCTAGTTGGACATTTAGGAATGTCACCCTTCTTTTAAATTCTAGATCGTGCTATAGAGATCAAGGTAGGAAGCTAATTTCTCCATCGTGTCTCCTTTTCTAGATGAGCAGTCCACGAGTTTGAGGCGGTGAAGGGGGGAGACCCCACCATTTAAATTGGGGGAAGTTGCACAAAAGTTTGTTGGGAGAATGGGTGGAGCCTTCAAAGGATTGGAAGCACTAGTTGCTAAGGGAAATGCCCTTGTTCCACCTTAATGTCACCCCACCACCGAATCATGTGGCGCGAGCACCTATGAAACGAAAGAGGATTATTTGTACCAAAAAAAATGGAATGTTTGATTTGTAAGAAGCGCCACTTGGGGACATGTTGGATGACTCTTGAAATATGTTATGGTTGTCGAAAGAGGGAGCACAAGAATAACAAATGCCCTAGATTGTTACTCCCGCCATGGGGGAGTGGAGGAATGATAGGGGGATGCTTATGATGTATACAAAAGGGTAAATATCAGGTTAGTGGGGCGAGCCAGCTTAGCGGACCTTATCCTCGTTGTGAGAAGTATAGGAGGTGTCATTCGGGGGTATGCCACTATTGTACCAATGCATGTTATGGGTGTGGAGTTGAGGGGCATCAGTTAAGGCATTGCCCCGGCAACCTAAGGTCACCAAGTAAGCCACTCCTTAGTACATCATTATGAACATCACATAATTTTCCTTGTTGTATATGTACATCTATATTGAAGAGCCAACATAAATATGGTCTTAACTAGATACGAAATCACAAAATATTGCATGTACCTACTTTTTGAATGAGTCACAATATTCGTGAAGCCTCTTTACCACAATTATCTTACTTACAACCTCTTAAGGAATTGAGTTCTATAATGATTTCCTTGAATTGAGTTATAACCTTAGGTAATACTTTTAACTTGCATCTTCCAATTCTTAACGAAGGACTTTGCTTGACAATTTCTTATGGGATTCTCTGTTTCCTATGAATAACGTCTTTTGGCTAGTGCACTACCCTCCTAGTGTTAACCTACATGATATCAAGTCGAATGTAAAGCAACCTTATGCTAAGTTCCTTTTTGGTCCACTCTCTCTCTCTCTATCTCCTGTGTATGTGGCTCATACGATTTGAGGAATCACTTTACTCCCTTTGTGAACATTATCATGAACCCTTTTCACTGTCTAGTAACATAAGAGCATATCTCAACACCTATCATATATGTACATGTCAATCGAAAGGGTCACTAGTCCGCATAAGGTTTCTCTAAAATTTGAGATCCTTAGAAATTCGTCATAGGAAGGTTTTTTGTTTGCCCATCTCAGTGTAACTTTCAGTCCACCTAGATCATTCCTCAGTAATTAACTCACCTCGTTCCTAGCATTGTAGCTGCCCATGACGTGGCCTGGTATTACAGCTTGAGAGTTAAATAGCAAAAACATGTCTAGCTCATAACAAGTGTTCATTTTCTCTTTACACCTCTGTAACATGTTCGGACTATGTTCCTTAGTTAGTAAATTCATTGCGCCAGTCTCCCGAAACTTGTTGGGATAACCATGAGAGAGGGCGTCCTTCCGTGCATCGCTTTAACACTCACTTTCTTGTAGTATTATTAAGGGGCTCTCCATCAAGTTCAAATGCACTTTTGGGGTTATCGTAGCATCACATCTGTTTCCCATCCTTCATTAGCATATGGGTACTTTTCAAGTCACAAACCCATGGAGAACTCATTATGAACATTCGAAAACCTTCCCTGTTTATTCTATAGTGCCTCCCTAGGTTCTGTTATCTTTAACACTCGACTTCTAGAATCATTTACTATGCCATTGTCACGTGCCAAGAATTTTCTATATCCTTGGGTGGACGAGGGTTTATCTTTCGCATTTCCCTCCAGAGCATCGCATTAACTATTAGAACCTCTCTAACCAATTCATGATTTCATCCAAATATTAGGATGTCCTAACTACACGGTCTCACTCTTGTGTTGTTGAATTTATGTAGCCTTAACGCGACCTTTACTTCCCTACTTGGGGTTGATGTTCTAGATCTTTGTTTTGAATGTCTCAACTTGAGGGACAAGTCTATTGTATCTCTACTCCTCTCGTATAAGGTCAACTATCGGGAAGGGTTAAGCGTCCAGAGTAATAACCTCACAAGTGCTCAACTTCTTTTTCAACCTCGAGGGCTTGTGGCGCAGATTCCTTGTGTCAATTACTATTAAGAGCGTAACACAACTTTATGTATTTTTGAAACCTCTATCACATTCACGGTGCAAGAATCTTCTCATTTCGAGTTAAACTGATTTTCCCTACACTAAAGGAGACATCTTATGTCACGTACTTGGCTATTTCTCCTTAGACTTATCATTGACAAACTGAGCACATATGGCATGAAGAACAAACCACTATCTCCTTCATGACTCCTTGTCCCCGAAGAGTAACCTATGCCATTGTCTTTATCCTCCTGGTCATGCCTCCCATATATCACATGTCTAAAATGACTCACTTCTTTTACATCTTGGAATCATATACATAGTTCTCACGTTATCCCTATATACTAGTTAACTCTAGGTCTCATTTGTCGAATCAATGATGTCATCACAATGATTAACTATGTTAGTAGTAACCTTCACGCCTCTTAGGATATAACTTTCTAAAATGCCGCTATTCAACACATTGATGGATTCTTGAACAATTCCAGCTCAATATCTAACCTCATTGTTCCTCTTTGTATTATATTTATGGGATGGGGGTTGAAGGTTCAAACATGTCAAAGAAGAAGTATCATTCCATGATCAAGCATACTGGACAGGAAACTATATGGTCATATTCATTCAAACACATCGTAGAATAAGGTTGAGGAGGTTGGGGATCGCCAAAGTCCAATTCAGATATTCGACACAGAGATTTGAGAGTTTGAAGAAAGTGAACGGGTTCTTCTCAAGATTTTCTCCATGAAGACATTATGTGAATTGTTATTAAAGGTAAAGTAGGTGCAGTGCACATTGGGCCTTATGGAATCTTGAAGGAATAGGCCAAGTAGCCTATGAGTTTGATGTTCCCCATCATTGTCCTCCATGCACCCGGTGCTTCATGTGTCTATGTCAAAGAAGGTATTTAGAGATCCTTTGCCCATCGTCCCGGTGGAGGCTATTGAAGTTAATGGAGAATTGGCTTATGAGAGGTACCTAATTGTCATCCTTGTTAGACAATACCAGAAGTTGATATTACCTTCGTCAAAGTGCAATGGCAAAACCTATGAGTCGAGGAGGTCACCCGGGAGGCCGAGGGTGTTGTGAAAAGAAAACATTCTCACTTGTTTGTATAAAAAAATGGTTGTAGTTGGAAAAGTACTTCTTATGTGTTATGATTTAAACATGTACAATTTATGTCGAGAAACCACTTTTGGTAATGTAATGCTTGTAATGTTGAGATTGGTGTTATTGATATATTGTAATGCTTTATTGAGTTGTGGATGTGTTGTTACGCATGGTTTTGGTGTTTCTCTGGCTGTGGATAGGCCTAAAAATAGGGTAAATTCTGCCGAAAAGTTTGGAAATTTGGGGAGTTAGCCGAATTTGAGACAATTGGTGTGTGAATAAAGAGCTAAGTCATATTAGGTGTTTTGAGGTAGACTCTAATGTGCCACAGTATAGACTTTTGGATTGGGCAATACATCATGGAGTTGGTAGAAGAATATGTAGCAAACAATGATTCTGTGATCCATTATGCTATCGCCTATCTATTTCGCAGACCACAGAATCACCACAGAATGAATCAGAAGCAACTCAAATTTGAAAACCATTTTGTGGCCATTCTGTTGGCTGTATATCCACCCTGCTACCGCAAAATTGCATCGCAAAATTGACAAGACCCAACCCATAATTTGAAAAACATTTTGTGGCCATTCTGCTGGCCGCATATCCATTCTGCTACCGCAAAATTGCATCGCGGAATTGACATACCATTTTGTGGCCATTCTGCTGGCCACATATATGTTCTGCTACCACGGAATTGCACCACATAATTAACATCAGGGGGTTATTTTTGGAAATTTTCTTATACGACTCTATTTTGATATAAGGCCTTAGGGGGCCATTTTATAATATATAACTTGATGTTTTAGAGTGAGGGTATAAATTTAGAGAGAGGGAGACGATCTATCAAATTATACTCTCTAATTCTTGCTCAAACCTTGGTAATTCAGGAGTGAAACTCACAAGACCTTCTACTTACAAGGTAAGACTTCATCCCTAGCTTTAATGCAATATTTAATAACAGGTTTAAGTAGAATGTTATCATTTTGGGGATTGTGCGATGGTGACTGGAAGCCATAAGCCCTCAATCTCAAATTTGGGAGCATGTGAAGACTAGAAAATCTTGCCTAGCCTTGGTTTGAGTCACTAGTTTCTTGAATTTATTATGATGGCCACATGCCGAGAGTGACACACATGTGGTGGATAAGCATGTGTGCATGCACTGGGTTTATTTCCATGCTCGTGGTAGTTCTTAGGGTATGTTACGCCTTGTTTTGAATACTATGCTTCTTGTCATCATGATTCATATGTTTTTACCCATTCATGAGCTTCTTGAATCATGCTAGAGATCATGTGTAGGATAATTTCATGTTCAAACATGATAATTGCTATTTTGTGGCGTATTCGCCTAATCTGAGCTATTGTAGCACACTTCGCATAATGCACACATTAGCATGTCACTTTTATCAGTCCATGAATATGTGATTTGACATCCATTGTTCATATATATATATATATATGTGTGTGTGTGTGTGTGTGTGTGTATTCTTGTATATGATTTCTATGATATTAATGGGATTGACAACGCGTGAATGGTCTGTGCAGTTTGACTTATGATAGCACGTGAATGATCTATGCGGCTGTTATATTATGGCACGTGAGTTATCCGTGCAGGTATGGATAAGGATACATTCCCCTAGGGTCATCCTCTCATGCCTTTCTCTTGATGACGTACCCGCGATATGAGGAAAACTTATCAGTGTTTGGTTTTTGCATCTCTTTTCTCTTTGCAAACACCTTGGGTATATGCATATTTTGATCTCATATATTCTCTATATGATAGTTTATGAATGTATACATGCATTTTATACATATCTTCTCTATATGTGTGAACACTTAATTTATGACTATATTTGAATTTTTATCACCTTCTACTATGTAAATATTTTCAGAAATTTAATATATATTTTTTAGCTTTGTTACACTTATATATATATATATATATATATATATATATATATATATATATAGGGTCAAAATTTATAATAATTTAAAAGGTCAATTATTACTATTGGTATTATTTCTATTATTATTTTAAACTTTATTTTTAATAAAATGAATTAAAAAATAGGAAAAGTATAAATATAAAATTAATAATTAAAAGTAAAAGTATGTAGCAATATTTTAATAAAAAAAATTAAAAGAAAGTGGAAAATTAAAAAAATAAAAGTAAAAGAATATGGGAAAAAAAAGTAAAATAAGTAGGAAATAAAAAAAGAAAAGTATAAAAGTGGGAATTTAAATATAATAAAAGTAAAAAAAGTAAGAAATTAAAAAATAAAAGTAAAGGAAAGTGGGAAATTATATTATTTTTTTTAAAAAGAAAAATGGGAAGTGGAAATTCTTTTTAATTAAAAAAAATTAATAAAACAAAAAATAAATTGAAAATTCCCAAAAAATAAATGCTATAAATAGAAGAGAAATGTGAGGAAAAAAGAGGGAGAAAGAGAGAAAAAAAATAGGGAGGAAGGAATTGAGAGAAATTTATTTTCATCTTTTAGGATAAGGAAATTTCTACTCGTGTCATTCTTTCTTCGTCTTTCTTTCGAAAAATCCAGCAAAATTATCTCCCCCCCTAAAAATAGCTTTAAACCCAGCAAAAACAAGTCACTAAATCAGCGGTCTTGCAAGGTCAATCGGGGTTGCAAGTCGTGATTTTTTGTTCGAGGTTTCGTGGCTGATGAAAGCTCCAGTCAACACTCGTCGAATTGTTTAGCGCTCTTTTAATTTCAACTTTGTTAATTTATATCAAAGGTCTGTTATTTTCCTTTCTTCAGTGATTATAATTGTCCATTTACCTTCTTGTCTATTGGTGTGATTATTGGGTAGCATGAAGTAGTAGTTCACTCTATTGATATTTGGATCATTTGAATCTGATTGTTTCCTTGTTCATATGTTTATTGGACCATGATGTTAATTTTAGAGTTGCAAAGTTTTGTTTTGAGTTGATTTAACCGGATAAAGGGTCTATTTAATCACTGTAATTTGGCTTGTTTACTAATTTTGTTCATGAGATTGTGGTGTCATTAGTTTTGTTTAAGTAACGTACAGAATATGGGATAATGGGTTGGATAATTTTCTTGGGCCACGATTTGTTTCTAAGGAAATTGATTTTTGTGCTGTTGGAGAAGAAAAGATTTTGGGCCAAAAGATTTAGTCTCATTAGGTCCAAAGTAATAAATAAGATAACTGGCCCATCTTTCTCTAAACTAGCCCACTTTTCTATAAATAATAAATCTAATTATTCCACAAATAATTACATACCTCATGACCTTACAATAATCTCAAAATTAGTAATTGAATAATATTCGAACATCGTAGCTTGCTTTAGGCGCGATTAATAATAAATCATCGTGACTGTGGGTATGGTTCCCGTGGCATGGTCACGATACATAATCCCCAATTCAAGTGTGCGTTTCACGTGACTCGACCACAACTTCAAACAATAATAAATAAAATTAAACACATTGTAGATTGCGGATGCGTTTCACGTGATGCGATTTGCGATGTGTATAAACAACGAGTGTACGGCAACGTAACTCGTCTCATATTAATTCCATAAAAGTTTAAAATGAAGTATTGTAATAAAAGCAGTAAAAGGAATAAAAATGCACATATAGGTTTAAAACATGTATTAAATCAGATAACTAGGCCAATTATTAATAGTTGAGCGACCGTGCTAAAACCATGGAACTCGGGAGAGTACCTTACACCTTCTCTTGGGTTAACAAAATTCCTTACCCGATTTTCTGTGTTCGCAGACCATAAATAAGAGTTAATTTTCCTCGATTTGGGATTCTAAAATAAATCGGTGACTTGGGACGCCATAAATTATTCCAAGTGACGACTCTGAATAAATAAATAATCCTATTTAGAATAATGTCACTTTAATTGGAAAAACTCCCTACCACTACCCCCTCGGGAAAAGGGAGGTGTGACAGCTCTGGCGACTCTGTTGGGGACAGGAACCCAGAACTTCTAGTTCAGAGTTCAGAATTCGAGCTTAGAATAGCTGTTATACTTGTCTTTTATTTATTATCTGATTTTTACATGTTTGAGCCTAATGTGCTAAATGCTGCTTTTTACCGCTTTTATATTGCTTGAATTGTATATAAACTGTTACGAAACCTTCTTTTATTTGAGTCTTCTAAATCTTCTAGGAAGCGTGCGCTTCGCGTGGCTTCTTTTCTCGTAGAGTCATACCCCTAATTTTAGAATGAGGATCAGACAAGTTGCAAAGTCGGTGAAGCTTCTGTATTCCCGGTACGCTGCCCCTCTCGGCTCGAGTTGTCCGCTCGGGTAATCCAGGTCTAGAACAACACACCTAGGATTTAAACCAGGAATAACATAGCCTCACATCGGATCCCTAGTAGGAATGTTTGTTTGCATCACGTGCATTTGACTTTAGGGACTCAACATAATGGTTGGGTCCGTCTAGGACAGGTGTACCCAATATAAAAGACCATCCTGATGCATTTTTACGTGCTACTTGTACATATGTTTGTTTCGGCTTGCATGTTGACAGGTTTCTAGAATAGGGAAAGAAAATCAAAAAATAATATAAAAAAAAAACAAGAGTGAAAGGTAGGTATTTGAAAATCCGAAACTCTGCCGAAAGTTTGAAAAAAAAGAAGAGAAAGCAAATAAACCAATGTTTTCAGAAGTCATGCTTCTTCCCTTGTTCTATCAAAACTTACCGAACTACGCGGGTCTGATTCTCACCGGATGTGAGATACGTAGGCAAACCTCATCGGTTCCGGCCCCAATTTTCAAAAATCTAAAAATATTTTTATTTAATTCCTTCTATAGAAGTCTTTTCTTAGAAAATCCCAAATAAAAAAAATTTTAAAACCAAAAATATTTTCTTTCTTTTTAGAAGTCTTTCATTCGAAAAAGAAAATTAAATTAAAATCCAAAAATATATTTTTTTCTTCTTTAGAAGTCTTTCTTAGGAAAAAATAAAATCAAAATTCAAAAAAAAATTATTTCTTCTTTAGAAGTCTTTCTTTTCAAAAATTCTCAAAAAAAAGAAAAGAAAATATTTTCTTTACTCTTAAAGAAGTCTTCCTTTCAAAAATTCCCCTCCAAAAAAAAAAATCAAAAATATGTTCCTTGTTATAAGTTTTCATGGTCTGTTTTGTGTATGAGTAAAAACAAATAAAGGAAAAAAGTGTTAGTTTGTTTACTTTAATCCTGATCTTTTCTGAACTATGCAAGATCTGATTCATGCGGCATCATGATACGTAGGAAATCCCCATCGGATTCGATCATTGACATCAAATAAACTGAGTGAAAAAAAAGAGAAGAAAAAAAAAACAAAGAGCGAAAAAAAAAACTAAGAAAAAATAAAAAGAGAAAGCAAGAGTGAAAAATCCAAAAATAAAAGAACTATGTGTCCAGTTTGACAAAGAAAACCGCAAAATATTTTTGTGAATATGCTGTCATATAGCGCGAGCAAGCTGCCAGGGTAAAGCCTCCAATGGACGAAGCACAAATGTTTACGGTTTTCCTACAGGCCCAAGAGGCAGACTACTTCCAGAACATGATGTCTGTTATGGGTAGACCGTTCGTCGAGGCTATCAAAATTGGGGAGATGGTCGAAAATGGTTTTAAAACGGGCCGAATCTTGAGTCATGCTACCTTTAAGGCCACATCATAAGTCGTTCAGAGTGGTTCAGAGGGTTTGATGAACAGAAATTGGAGAGATGAGGAATTTGATCCTGCACTGAAGGTCATTGCAGCCTGTGCAGAGACAGAAGAAAAGCCAAAAAACAGTCGCCAAGCCTGAAAGTTCCCCATCAGACGGGAGTTTCGGTAGCCAGTCTTGCTATCCTTTCTGCGTCTGGATTATCTCAAGGTGTGATCCGGATGTTTTACTTTATTGTCTTACTTTCCGATGTAAACCCTTCTATCTTTAAAATTCAAAAAAAAAAAATAAAAAAAAATCAAATGAAATTAATATTTCATTGTCCAAGAATGTCTTTTTTCTTAATTTTGTCACTTGTTCTTATTCTCCTTTCAGTTCTGTTAATGCAGATTTTAATAACATGACATGCTTGCGGACTTCATGCCCAGATCCTAAAACGCTGTCAGATCTCGAAATAATGAATCAAGAAGAAGAATATTTTGAAGACAAGGCTTATAAGAAAATAAATAGAAAATTGGAACGAAGTTGAGATTCCCTCTCTTCGGATCATTGTTAAAGCCGAGATTAAGGATAAAGATTGGGTCAATAACCGATTTGAACAATTGACACTGATTGATGAAAAATGATTGGTCGTAGTTTGCCACGAGCAGTTGTACCAACAAAGAATGGCTCTTGTCTACAACAAGAAAGTGCGGCTCAAGAAATTTGAAAAAAGACAACTCATTTTAAGACGTATCCTCCCACCTCATGAAGAAGCTAAAGGAAAATTGGCTCCAAAATGGAAAAGTCCATACATTGTAACGAGAGTACTGCAAAAGGGAGCATTGTACCTGGGAAGAATCGAAGGAAATAACCCCGAGACAACTGTCAATGCAGATGCGGTCAAAAGGTATTATGTTTGACCCTTATACGCAACTTTAATGCTCTCTGATTGGGATGACGAAGGTTTTCATTCTTGATACCCAAACACTATAAACCCCTTGCAAACCCTTTGAGCTGGTTACCTTTTCTTTAATTCCCTCTTTGGAACCTGAAAGCTTTATTGCAACAAAACAAAAGACAAAAAAAAGAGAAAAAGAAAATGGAATGAAAAATGAGAAAAAGGGAAAGGAAAAAGAAAGAGAAGAAACCAAAACAGAAAAGAAAATCAGAAACAAAATTTCTTGAACTACGTTTGACTTGATTCCAAAAGGATACATAGGCAGCCTCTCTTTGGGGTTCAGTCACACAAAAATAAAAATCCACATTCTCCAAAAGTTGAAACTAGGGCAGAATTTATAATGGTTTGGCGATGGTTTTGTCTGAAAGGTTCCAAAGTTGTAATTCAATCCAAATCCTTTTTACCCAAATCTTTTTCAAGTCCTCCCGATCAATCGGCAAAGAGATTCAAAATGGGAGTATACAGTTACCCGGATCTGATACAATAAAATGAGAGAAATAAAATGAGAAAGTCTTATCGGTGAAAACCCTCACGGGCACCGTAAGGCGATCGTAAGCAGAGAAATTCGAAAATGAGAGAGTCTTGTTAGTAAAAACTCGCAAAGAGCACTATAAGGCGATGGTGAGAAGAGAAATAAGAGAGGCCAGCGGGTGAAAACCCGCAAAGGGCGCCACTGATTGAAAAGAGGATCCTCACAGTCACTGGCATCGACACAGTCCTGGGCAAAGTTTTTCAGTCTCAAGGCAAGACTTGTGATGAATTTCTAAGAGTTGGACGGTTTACACAGATCAGGCATCTAGTCCAAGACGCATGTCATGTTCATTGAAGTCCGTATACACTCCAGATAAGTCTTTCTTTCTTTTCCCCAAAAGGGATACCTCTCGTCTAAATTCATTTGTCCATTCCATTGTTTGCTTTTCTTTGAATCCTTTCAGCCTAACTCTGTTTCAAAACTAAGACAAAGAAAGTATGGCAAGACTGATTTATAGGGTTCTCACTTGATACAAGCCAATATGCAAAAAAGGCACCCAGCCTCGGCAGGGGCATCAAGTCGACTCCGACTGGCCATGGTCGCCGATGTTTCAAAATCAAAAACTGTTAAAAGAGGAAATTCAAAGTCAAATGCCCACAAGGGCAAAATAAAAGTTGAAAAGGTTAAGTCCCACGTGACTAACCATCATGGAAAAGTCCGGAAAAGCTAGAGGTTCACCGAGGTTAGAAATGCAATCGATATTCAGGAAACAACCAGTTGCAACTGAAAGTACCGAGACCAAGTAACTGAAACAATCAAGGCCACAAAATCAAACACTGTTTCAAACTGACAAATTGTTCTTTGTTTGAAAAAAATACGGAAACAGGTGCAATCCAAAAGCAACCTTGCAAAAAGCAGGTGCAACCAAAACGAAATTACGCAAAGGCTAGAAACAGTTTTGCAGCAACTACTCCAAAATGGAAGTCTTCTCCAAACTCTTTCCCGAATTTTACTTATTATCTTAAAAAAAATATATGAAATTAAAAAGAAAGAAAAGAAAAAAAAACAAATCATGGTAGTATAGGGTCTCCAATCTCTAGCTGCGTTTTCCAACATAGGATTTCCACTCCCTAGTTGAGATTATTTTAGACATAGGGTCTCCACTCTCTAGTCTTTTTTCCAACATAGGGTCTCCACTCCCTAGTTGATTTTATTTTAGACATAGGGTCTCCACTCCCTAGTCTCTTTCCAACATAGGGTCTCCACTCCTTAGTTGATTTTATTTTAGACATAGGGTCACCACTCCCTAGTTGATCTTTTTAGACATAGGGTCTCCATTCCCTAGTCTGCTTTTCCAACATAGGGTCTCCACTCCCTAGTTGATGTTTTTAGACATAGGGTCTCCATTCCCTAGTCTGCTTTTCCAACATAGGGTCTCCACCACCTAGTTGATATTTTTAGACATAGGGTTTCCACTCCCTAGTCGCTTTTCTAACATAGGGTCCCCACTCCCTAGTTGAAGTTATTTTGGACATAGGGTCTCCACTCCTTAGTCTCTTTTCCAACATAGGGTCTCCACTCTCTAGTTGATGTTTTTAGACATAGGGTCTCTACTCCCTAGTCGCTTTTGCAGCATAGGGTCTCCACTCCCTAGTTGATGTTATTTTATACATAGGGTCTCCAGTCCCTAGTCGCCTTTTCCAACATAGGGTATCCACTCCCTAGTTGATTTTATTTTAGACATAGGGTCTCCACTCCCTAGTCTTTTTTTCAACATAGGGTCTCCACTCCCTAGTTGATAGATATTTTAGACATAGGGTCTCCACTCCCTAGTCACTTTTCCAACATAGGGTCTCCACTCCCTAGTTGATGATTTTCCAAGATAGGGTATCCACTCCCTAGTTGATGATATTTTAGACATAGGGTCTCCACTCCCTAGTCTTTTTTACAACATAGGGTCTCCATTCCCTAGTTGATGATTTTCCAACATAGGGTATCCACTCCCTAGTTGATGATTTTTAGACATAGGGTCTCCACTCCCTAGTCTCTTTTCCAACATAGGGTCTCCACTCCCTAGTTGATGTTTTTAGACATAGGGTCTCCACTCCCTAGTCACTTTTCCAACATAGGGTCTCCACTCCCAAGTTGATGATTTTCCAAGATAGGGTATCCACTCCCTAGTTGATGATATTTTAGACATAGGGTCTCCACTCCCTAGTCTGTTTTTCCAACATAGGGTCTCCACTCCCTAGTTGATTTGATCTTAAATGCAGGGTACACCACCCCCGATATCTTTGCCAATATAGGGTATCCCATTCCCTGCCACATTTTCCCAACATAAGGTACACCAATCCTTAATTGGGACATCCTTTGACAATAAAAGAACAACATCCAAAAACAAAAACATGACTTTTTCATGGTACACCACTCCCGACCTTTTATTGCTTTTAATAAAGAAGTGGTTTAGAATTTTGTTACAATAACTCACAAAATCTTCCTAGTGCAAACTGGGACAGAATCATTTCGTTCGTTTGTTTGTTTTGGTGTCTGAGTATGTTTTACCTCAAGGCACAGGGTTCGAGATGACCAAAAGAAGAAGTCTCAATTCAGAATAAAAGAAAAGAAAAAATAAGTGAATCCAAAATGCAAAAGCAATTGAAAAGATGTGGAATGCTCAAGACATGACTGAAGCCACGAGCATTGGAGTCCCGTTTTGATTAGAAGAAGCTATAGAACAATGAACTAGAACCTACAGCTAGCGATCATCAAGGTTTAGATCAGAGTCTGCATAAAGAATCAGTCAGGACTCAAGATCAAGTTTCTGAAGACTCAGATTAGAATCTTGTAACTCATAACTGATGGGCTTGTTTAGTTTCTTTTTTTAATTTTGATATAATGGCAGGACCGCGGACCGGAGCCTCGACGGAATCTCACTCGACTCCTTAACTCATCATTCCACCATTCTCCTTGAACTACACGCGACCCGATTCCCCTATAACCCGGGATATGTAGGTTGTCCAAAACCAAGACTCGGTTGCACCCTATCTTTTATTTCTTTTCCTTTTGAATAATGGTTTGGTCACAAATTAGACATATGGCTCACCTAGTCTTTGCCTTAAAACTCTTCATGTTTCCAAGCAAAGAGGGGCAATTGTGAGCACCTAATTTTTGACTATATTTGAATTTTTATCACCTTCTACTATGTAGATATTTTTAGAAATTTAATATATATATTTATATATATAGGATAAAAATTAATAATAATTTAAAAGGTCAATTATTACTATTAGTATTATTTTAATTATTTCTTTTATCTTTATTTTTAATAAAATAAATTAAAAACCAAAAATAAATAAAAATTAATTTTTTTAAAACACATTTCGGATGAGAATTAAAAAAAAGGAAAAGTAGAAATATAAAATTAAAAATTAAAAGTAAAAGTAGGTAGAAATTGTTTAATAAAAAAAGTAAAAGAAAGTGGAAAATTAAAAAAATAAAAGTAAAAGAATGTGGAAATAAAAAAAAGAAAAGTAAAATAAGTGGGAAATAAAAAAAGAAATGTAAAATAAGTGGGAAATAAAAAAAGAAATGTAAAATAAGTGGAAAATAAAAAAAGAAAAGTATAAAAGTGGGAATTTAAATATAAGAAAAGTAAAAAGAGTAAGAAATTCAAAAATAAAAGTAAAGGAAAGTGGAGAATTATTTTATTAAGAAAATAAGAAAAATGGGAAGTGGAAATTTTTTTTAATTAAAAATAATAAAAAAAAAAAAAAACAAAAAAATTTGAAAATTCGAAATATTTTTCTATAAATAGAAGAGAAATGTGAGGAAAAAAGAGGGAGAAAGAGAGAAAAAAATAGGGAGGAAGGAATTGAGAGAAATTTATTTTCTTCTTCTAGGATAAGGAAATTTCTACTCGTGTCATTCTTTCTTCGTCTTTCTTTTGAAAAATCCAGAAAAATTACCCCCCCCCCCAAAAAAAAATATCTTTAAACCCAGCAAAAACAAGCCACTAAATCACCGGTCTTGCAAGGTCGATCGGGGTTGCAAGTCGCAATTTTTTGTTCAAGGTTTTGTGGCCGGTGAAAGCTCCAGTCAGCACTTGTCGAATTGTTTAGCGCTCTTGTAATTTCAACTCTGTTAATTTATATCAAAGGTCCATTATTTTCCTTTCTTCAGTGATTATAATTGTCCATTTACCTTCTTGTCTATTTGTGTGATTATTGGGTAGCATGAAGTAGTAGTTCACTCTATTGATATTTGGATCATTCGAATCTGATTGTTTCCTTGTTCATATGTTTATTGGACCATGATGTTAATTTTAGAGTTACAAAGTTTTGTTTTGAGTTGATTTAACGGGATAAAGGGTCTATTGAATCACTGTAATTTGGCTTGTTTACTAATTTTGTTCATGAGATTGTGGTGTCATTAGTTTTGTTTAAGAAACGTACAGAATATGGGATAATGGGTTGGATAATTTGCTTGGGCCACGATTTGTTTCTAAGGAAATTGATTTTTCGGTTGTTGGAGAAGAAAAGATTTTGGGCCAAAATATTTAGTCTCATCAGGCCCAAAGTAATAAATAACATAGATGGCCCATCTTTCTCTAAACTAGCCCACTTTTCTATAAATAATAAATTCAATTCTTCCACAAATAATTACATACCTCATGACCTTACAATAATCTCAAAATTAGTAATTGAATAATATTCGAACATCGTAGCTTGCTTTAGGCGCGATTAATAATAAATCATCGTGATTATGGGTATGGTTCCCGTGGCATGGTCATGATACGTAATCCCCAATTCGAGTGTGCGTTTCACGTGACTCGGCCACAACTTCAAACAATAATAAATAAAAATAAACACGTTGTAGATTGCGGGTGCGTTTTACATGACGCGATTTGTGATGTGTATAAACAACGAGTGTACGACAACGTAACTCGTCTCATATTAATTCCGTAAAAGTTTAAAATGCAGTAATGTAATAAAAGCGATTAAAGGAATAAAAATGCACATATAGGTTTAAAACATGTATTAAATCACATAACTAGGCCAATTATTAATAGTTTAGCGGCCTTGCTAAAACCACGAAACTCGGGAGTGCCTCATACCTTCTCTCGGGTTAACAGAATTTCTTACCCGGTTTTCTGTGTTCGCAGAACATAAATAAGAGTCAATTTTCCTCGATTTGGGATTCTAAAATAAATCGGTGACTTGGGACACCATAAATTATTTCAAGTGGAGACTCTAAATAATTAAATAATCCTATTTCGAATAATGTCACTTTAATTAGAAAAACTCCCTACCACTACCCCCTCGGGAAAAAGGAGGTGTGACAATATGTTGTTTTGATTGGAAGGTGAAGGCACGGTGCATGTCTTCTCTATATGTTAACTTGTGCACATTGGCTTGAATCTTAATGCATATCTTCTCTATATGCTAATGTTGATGATTATTTAGTGATAAATGCATATCTTCTGTATACTGAGTTGTTAAATTGTTATAAGGCTTGGCACATCTTCTCTATGTGCACTGATTTGGTTATACTTTTATTTCATGTTTAGTTGGTACCATTGTTGTATAGTTGTACATCTATGAACTAAGTAGGTTGTTAAGTGAGTATCATTGGTAATTCTTGCCACTACTATCTCGACAAGGTTAATCATCATACTTAAAGAGTACATGGGGTCGGCTATACTTATACTACACTCTGCACTTTATTGTGCTGATTTAGTAGTGGGATCTAGTCGAGTATTGTGAGCGGAGCTGATTGCTGAGTTTTGCATACTAAGGTAGAGTTGCTTCTTGATTGCAGTCCATGGCGTCTCTTCCTATGTTTATTTATTATTTTTTCATACGGTATTTCTATATTTCAGACTTGTATTCCTATTGTAGAGCTCTTGACTTAGTGTTACCATTTTTGGGGAGTTGTATTATGATTTGGCATTATCTAAGGTTATTTGTCTTTCAGATTTATTTATTACTGGCTTGCCTAGAAAGTGGGTTAGGTACCATCATGATCGGTGGTGGATTTGGATCATGAAAAGTTGGTATCAGAGCACTAGGTTGCATAGGTCTCACAAGTTATGAGCAAGTCTAGTAGAATCTTGCGGATCGGTATAAAACATCTATACTTTATCTTTGAGAGGCTACAGGACAACTAGAAAAACTTCTCTTGTTTCATTCTCTATCGTTCTTATTTTTTTATCCTGAAGTTTGAATCTTTGCTTTTCTATTCTCTCACATATGGTGAGAACACGATCTACTAGTATGGCTGAGCAGACACCTGTAGCCAGGCTAGGGCCGCGAGAGACCAGGGTCGATGCAGAGGCAGGGGTGGAGCACGCATCCTGGTTGGAGGTCCTGCTAGAACCGCCACTGTGGAGCCACAAGTAGCTCCCATCAAAGAGCAGATTCCTGATATTGTTTAGCCGGTGGGACCACCTCAGGCTCCGGAGGGACCTATTGCTACACCTGGACTTCAGGAGACTTTGGCTCAGATATTTTTATGTTACGAGTTTCGCTCAAGCTGGCATAATTTATGTTGCTCCAGCTACCTCACAGGCTGAGGGAGGAGCCCAGACTGCCGCCACACATACACCAACATAGCTGGCTCGTGGTTATTACACATCAGGGGTTGTGCCTGTGTAGCATATCGTTGCGGTTCACACAAATATTAGGCCATCTTTAACTACTGAGGCGCAGAAGAGACTAGAGATATTTCAGAGACTTATCCTCCTCATTTCAGTGGAGAGACTACAGAGGATGCACAGGGCAGTCTTGATCAGTGTCATTATATTATTCGCATATTGGGTCTAGTGGGCTCTAATAGGGTTGTCCTTGGTGATAGACTTATGTCACTAGACACCATGTGGCCCAAGAATGCTATCCAGTCTAACCAAAACACATACTTGGAGAATTTAGCATATAGTTTCTTCTCCCTCAAAGTTTGGAGCATGATCCTTAAGTATTGCTCATGCTCCTCCTAGCTACGATAATACACCATTATTTCATCAATGAAAACTATGACGAAGGAATCCATATAAGGCTGAAATACGTTGTTCATCAAGAGCATGAAAGATGTTGGGGCATTGGTGTTACAACCCAAATTCGCATATCATAGATCACGTCGTAAGTTTGTCGACGTAAATCCAAGAAGATATTATCTTTGAGATGATAAGAAGTTAATCCTATTGGTCTTAAACGATACAAGGGTGTATAAGAGTGGTTGACAAATATTAGAAGTTAAACGAATCAAGGATGTTGTAACCCGTATTTTCGGGTAACACTAGAGGTGATTAATTGTCCCAAGAGGTAGTGTTTTAATGTATTTAAATCATATAATATCCGTATCATAAGTCTTGAAGTTAAGCGAGTTATGAAACAAAAGTCGATAAAAGTTGTCGCAACTTAGATTTATAATTTTACTTAAACTTTAGGTTACATGTTACTGCATTTTACTCCCAATGTGCTTGGAATTATAGGGTGATCTACCTATCAAATTGACTATCTATGAGTCTAGTTTCCAACGCATTAAACCGTTCGTCGATACGATCTCGGAATAGAGAGATATTCGCGTTTTCGCGAGAGTGCGCCAAGCTGCTCTCTATGGGGCCCACAAAGGCGGTTTAAGACATTTGGACATATATAAGATAACTCAACCCCGTTTTAAGTCATTATTTTTCAGTATATTCAGACCTTATAACCCTAAAAACATTCTCTCAAGGTTCTCTCATGATCCAAGACCCAAACAAAGGGCAAACAACACAAATCAAATGTCGGGAATCCCGTGGTGCTAGTAAGTTTCTTGTTTTTCTTGTTGTTGCTGATTTTTGTGTTGTTCCATCTCGTGTGGGAGGTTGTTTTAAGTGCTTTATGTTGTGTAAATACACCTTCAAGTTTTTAATATCAACCCTAGGTGATTTCAAGTCTTCTAAAGTAATTCTAGTGCCGAAAAACCCGAATTAATTGCTAGTTTCGCTTCCTTGTTCTTGTGGCAGAATTGAAGGGATATTTCGTGGAAAATTAAGGTCAAATTGGAGTTGTTCTTTCTGTTTAAAGGTAAGGAACCTCTTACTCTATATATATTTAAGATTATCCAAGTTGCAGCTAAGTCGTTGAAGCTAGAACTTGTGAAATATATATCGAAAGGCTTGGTAGTAATGTTGTTGGTTGGTGGACTGTTTTGGAGGCTCAATATGATTATTAATGATGTTGTTTGGGCTGTTTGGTGATTGTATTGACTTGTGTGAAGTCATATAAATAGGGGAGGTGCTGTCCGTTTCATCGTAAAATAGGTTGCGGTCGATACATAATAGTTACGACGCTTAAACGATAATGATAGTGTCATTTCTTTTATTGTAGACTAAGGAGTCGTGACATTTGCATAGCTTGAGGTTGGGCAGTATATACAAGGTATGTGAGGCTATCCCCTTCATTCTTTTGCACGACTCCAATTGTACATAATGTAATGAACGAGCTCCCAAAGATACTCTACTCTTAGAAGCTAGCAGTACTTACATTGTTGCCCTTCTTATGAAACGATTGGTATTGATGTTACTTCTCTTATTCTTATATTATCAATGTTGTTGGTAGTTCCTGATTCTTATAAGTTTCTTGATGAAGAGTTAATCCTAATAACGTGTACGAAGGATACCGACCTTACGTCACTCCGAAAGGTTCAAAATATGATTCCAACGAGTCCAGCATGCATCATATATATGTATCTATTTTACTCTACCGAGCCGCGCTATAGTCGGCCGGGTATGGCACCTATTGTGCAACCACTGATCAGTTGGGTTTTACCGAGCTCCACGTGGCCGGGTACGATTCTACCGAGCCCTATGATGGCCGGGTGCGTTTTACCGAGCCTATTATGGCCGGGTACGATATGATGATGGTGATGCCCAAAAAGGTGTATGTTTTAAAAGTTTATGTATATATATGTATGTATCATGTATTTCATGTCAGTAGCCCTCAGAGGTACCTAGATGTCACAGGTTGTATATTCTCTATCCATGTTTACATTACTGTTCTTACTTATGCTTTCTTGCCTCACATACTCAGTACTTTATTCGTACTGACGTCCTTTTTATTTGTGGACGCTGCATGTCGTGCTGCAGGTCCTGATAGACAGGTAGACGTAGCTCCCCCACCACAGTAGGCTGTCCAGTTCAGCGGTTATTGGCGAGATCCCTTCTCCGGACTTGCCGTGGTCTTGGTATGCATTTTTGTTATAGACCTTATGGGTATGTCGGGGCCCTGTTCCGGCAATGTTGTAGCACTTATGTTCTTTTAGAGGCTCATAGACAGGTGTCGACTTATGTATGGTTTAGAATGCCTTTTCGGCTGATTTTTGTTGTATAGTCTTTCATGGCATCATGATAGCTCGTACCTTATATATAGTTTCTTGACAGTCTTGTCGTCCCATGTTATGTATGTTCATGACATTATCTTTCATTGTTGGATGTTCATGATCCATGTCTACTATTTATATTGATCTTGTCGGCCCTTAAAGATAATAAGGAAGGTTAGATAAAATGTACGTTGGTGCTCGGCAAGTATGGCCCGGGTGCTAGTCATGACCCTCCAGTTGGGTCGTGACAAACTTGGTATCAGAGCAAGTCTGTCCTAGGGGTTGTCTATGAGCCGTGTCTAGTAGAGTTTTGATTATGGATGTGTAGAACGCCACATTTATAATCAGGAGGCTACATGACATCTAAGGTTGTTACCTTCTTCCTAAATCTAAATCGTGCGTAGGGTTGAGTCGTAAGTGTTCATATCTAATATTCACATTGTTTTCTTTCAGCGATGCCTTCGACTAGGAAGCAAGCGATTAGTAAACGGCTTGATACAGCTGTGGGCGAGGGTAACATTCAGGTGCCTCCAGCCAGAGCAGGCCAAAGTGAGGCTCAGAGTGAGATGCCGTCTCATACCTCTCCGTCTCCTCCAGAGGATATTAGGAGGCACCCAGTACATCCAGTTCCACCGTCTGGCACTACAGACCATGATATGCGTAGTGCAGTGCAGTTGTTGACTAGCTTGGTAGCTGCTCAGGCTCAGAGGCAGAATACCGGTGTTGCTGATAAACCGGTTAGTGCGAGAGTTCGTGATTTTATTAATCTAGACCCTCCAGTGTTTACCGGATCAGATCCCAAGGAGGACCCACAAACATTTATTGATCAGGTTCATCGTACATTGCGGGTTATGCATGCTAGTGATACGGAGGCAGTAGAGTTGGCTTCTTATCGGTTACGGGATTTAGCGGTTTTCTGGTATGATAGTTGGGAGAGATCTAGGGGTCCGAACGCTCCTCTAGCCGTGTGGAAGGAATTTTCTGAGGCCTTTCTTCGTCACTACTTGCCAGTTGAGATACGACGAGCAAGAGCTGATAAGTTCTTGAACCTTCGACAGGGTAATATGAGTGTACGAGAGTATAGTATACAATTTGATTCTTTAGCAAGGTATGCTCCCCATATGGTGGCCGAAATGAGTGATAGGGTGCATCTGTTCGTGAACGGGTTGGGACCACATCTGATAAATGAGTGCACAACAGCCTCCTTGGTAGAGGGCATGGATATTTCCCGTATTCAGGCTTATGCCCAGACCCTAGAGGATCGTAAGCGCCAGCAAAGGGCAGATAGGGAGCAGGATAGGGGCCAGCATAAGAGGGCAAGATTTGCAGGGTATTCTGATGAGTTCAGAGGCAGTATCAGGCCCCAATCTTCGAGGAGTTCGGCGCCACCTGTAGCTAGTGCTCCTCCACAGTTTCAGAGGCCTCGGTATGATCGATTTACCTATTCTGGTTCAGGTTAGAGTTCGAGGGCATCATGTTCACAATTTCATAGAGATACGAGTCAGACAAGACTCCCAACACCTCGTTGTGATCAGTGCGGCAAGGCCCACTTTGGACTGTGCCGTCGAGGTTTCGATGCGTGCTATTCTTGCGGACAGCCTGGCCATATGATGCGGGATTGTCCTAACAGAGGAGGTGGTGGTATGGCTCAACCGACTGGATCTGTGTCTGGTTCTTCCTCATCAGTTCGACCTCCAGCACAAGGTTTTCAACAGTCGACAGGTCGTGGTAGAGGTAGAGGTTCAGTGCCGAGTTCGAGTGGTGCTCAAAATCGAACCTATGCTCTAATAGGTCGACAAGATCTCGAGTCATCTCCGGATGTTGTTACAGGTATATTGTCTGTGTTTTCTTATGATGTATATGCGCTAATTGATCCAGGATCTACCTTATCATATGTTACACCCTTTGTGGCTAATAAGTTTGGCATTGAACCTGAATTGATAAGTAAACCACTTGCGGTATCCACTCCGTTAGGAGATTCTGTGATTGCTAGAAGGGTATATAAAGGTTGCACTGTGATGATTTGTAGTCGTCAAACCTCGGCAAATTTATTTGAGTTAGAAATGGTTGATTTCGATGTGATAATGGGAATGGACTGGTTGGCCTCATGCTATGCAACTATTGACTGTCGTACGAAGATGGTTAGGTTTCAGTTTCCTTTTGAACCCGCCATTGAATGGAAGGGGAACATTGCTACGCCGAAAGGTAGGTTTATTTCCTATCTTAAGGCAAGGAAGATGATCTCAAAAGGTTATATTTATCATCTTGTTCGCGTTAGGGATGCGGAGGCGAAGCCGCCTACTCTACAATTAATCCCCGTGGTCAATGAATTTCCAGATGTTTTCCCAGATGAACTCCCAGGCCTTCCTCCTGAAAGGGAGATTGAGTTTAGCATTGATGCATTGCCTGACACTCAACCGATCTCTATCCCTCCATACAGGATGGCCCCGGTAGAGTTGCGAGAGTTGAAGGCGCAGTTGAAGGACTTGCTGGATAAGGGTTTCATTAGGCCTAGCACTTCACCTTGGGGTGCGCCAGTCTTGTTCGTGCGGAAGAAAAATGGGTCGTTAAGGATGTGTATCGATTATCGGGAGTTGAATAAGTTTACAATAAAGAACAAGTATCCACTTCCAAGAATTGATGACCTGTTTGACCAAATCTAGGGTGCCAAGTATTTCTCCAAGATTGACTTGCGTTCAGGGTATCATCAGGTGAGGGTTAAGGATAAGGATATTCCAAAGACGGCCTTCCGGACAAGATATGGGCACTTTGAGTTCTTGGTGATGTCGTTCGGGCTAACAAATTCCCCAGCAGCTTTTATGGATCTCATGAATAGTGTATTCAGGCCCTATCTTGATGTGTTCGTGATCGTATTCATTGATGACATTCTGGTGTATTCTCGTTCGGAGGCGGAACATGCGGGCCACTTGCGGATAGTATTACAGACCCTTCAGGATCATAAGTTATATGCTAAGCTCTCTAAATGTGAATTCTGGCTGAACTCAGTAGCATTCCTTGGCCATGTGATATCTGATGAGGGTATTAGTGTCGACACTCAGAAGATCGATGCAGTGAAGAATTGGCCGAGACCTACAACACCGTTAGAAGTCCACAGCTTCCTGGGGCTAGCAGGATATTATAGGCGGTTTGTAGAAGGATTTTCCTCTATATCAGCACCATTGACTAAGTTAACACAGAAAGCTACCAAGTTCCAGTGGTCTGATTCTTGTGAACATAGTTTTCAGGAGCTAAAGAATCGATTGAGATTTGCGCCAGTGCTCACTCTCCCAGAAGGAACAGAAGGTTATGTGGTATATTGTGATGCCTCAGGTATAGGTTTGGGGTGCGTATTGATGCAACGTGGGAAGGTGATTGCTTATGCATCACGACAATTGAAGAAGCATGAAAAGAATTACCCGACTCATGATTTGGAATTGGCTGCAGTAATATATGCTTTGAAGATATGGCGGCACTACTTATACGGCGTCCATGTTGACATCTACACAGATCACAAAAGTTTACAATACATCTTCAAGCAGAAGGAGTTGAATTTGAGGCAGCGTAGGTGGCTTGAATTACTGAAAGACTATGACGTCGAGATATTGTACCATCCCGGTAAAGCCAATGTTGTGGCAGACGCTCTCAGCCGTAAGTCAATGGGAAGCTTAATACATATTGAGGCAGGTAGACAAGGGTTGACTAAAGAGCTTCACCAGCTGGCCAATATGAGAATCAGATTGTTGGACTCTGATGACGGAGGTATTACTGTACAGAATACAGCAGAATCATCTTTGGTAGCCGAGGTAAAAGCACGGCAATATGAAGATCCTACCTTAGTAAGATTGAGAGAGGGAATTCAGCAGTGTAAGATTACAGCTTTCAAGATCGGAGGAGATGGGACACTGAGATACCAGGGCCGATTATGTGTGCCTAGTGTGGCAGGGTTGCGAGAGAAGATTATGATTGAGATTCATCAGTCCCGATATTCTATCCATCCTGGCTCGACAAAGATGTATCATGACGTTAAGGAGCAGTATTGGTGGGACAACATGAAGAAGTCTATTGCAGAATTTGTAGCCCAGTGTCCTAATTGTCAACAAGTAAAGATCGAGCATCAGAAACCCAGTGGATTGATTCAGAATATAGAGATTCCGACCTGGAAATGGGAGGTGATTAATATGGACTTCATTATTGGATTACCTCGCTCTTATCATAAGTTTGACTCCATTTGGGTGATAGTTGATCGACTTACAAAATCTGCCCATTTTCTACCAGTTAAGACAACTTACACGGCTGAAGATTATGCGAAGTTGTATATCAAGGAGATTGTTAGGCTTCATGGTGTGCCGGTATCTATTATATCAGACCGAGGAGCTCAATTTACGGCTAACTTTTGGAGGTCTTTTCAGAAGGGTTTAGGCACACAAGTAAATCTCAGCACTGCATTCCATCCGCAGACTGACGGACAAGCTGAACGTACCATCCATACGCTTGAAGATATGCTACGAGCATGTGTTCTAGATTTCAAGGGGAATTGGGATGACCATCTAGCACTTATAGAATTTGCCTACAATAATAGCTACCATTCCAGTATTAAAATGGCCCCGTATGAGGCACTGTACGGGAGGAGATGTAGATCACCAGTTGGATGGTTCGAAGTCGGTGAGACAGAATTATATGGGCCAGATTTGATTCACCAAGCCATTGAGAAGGTGAAAGTGATACAAGAGCGACTGAGGACGGCACAAAGCAGGCAAAAGTCTTATTCCGATGTCCGACGTCGTGATCTGGAATTTGAGGTTGGTGATTGGGTTTTCCTGAAGATCTCGCCGATGAAGGGTGTTATGCGTTTTGGGAAGAAGGGTAAGTTGAGTCCGCGGTATATTGGGCCGTACAAAATTCTTCGACGAATTGGACAGGTTGCTTACGAGTTAGAATTGCCATCTGAATTGGAATTTGTCCACCCGGTATTCCATGTATCTATGTTGAGGAAATGTATTGGAGACCCTTCTCGGGTCGTCCCTATCAAAGATGTACAAGTTACAAAGGATCTATCATATGATGAAGTGCCAGTGGCTATATTAGATCGACAAGTCCGCAAGCTGAGAACAAAGGATGTAGCTTCCGTGAAAGTATTATGGAGGAACAAGAATATAGAAGAAATGACATGGGAAGCAGAAGAGGAGATGAAGTCTAAATACCCTTACCTATTCCAGAGTGAAGATAACGAGGATGCCGGGGGAAAGAAGGACGCATTATAAGGTGAAACGGCTCTATGAGGTAAGCAATAGCTTGTGAATACTCTTTTTTTTAATACAAAATGGTGATATGCAGATAATGTACATATCCATAATGCTTTGTATAGTCTTGTAAGTCCATAGGTTGGGTTTAACTGCTTGCAAGTTTGGCTAGTGTCCATTTTATGGGGGAAACTCAGCCGGAAATCTCCGTCGGCATCCACGATGAGTTAGACACCCCATAAACCCTTACATTCGAGGAAGAATGTTCCTAAGGGAGAGAGGATGTTACAACCCAAATTCACATATCATAGATCACGCCGTAAGTTAGTCGACGTAAATCCAAGAAGATATTATCTTTGAGATGATAAGAAGTTAATCCTATTGGTCTTAAACGATACAAGGGTGTATAAGAGTGGTTAACAAATATTAGAAGTTAAACAAATCAAGGATGTTGTAACCCGTATTTTCGGGTAACACTAGAGGTGATTAATTGTCCCAAGAGGTAATGTTTTAATGTATTTAAATCATATAATATCCGTATCATAAGTCTTGAAGTCAAGCGAGTTATGAAATAAAAGTCGATAAAAGTTGTCGCAACTTAGGTTTATAATTTTACTTAAACTTTAGGTTAAATGTTACTGCATTTTACTCCCAATGTGCTTGGAATTATGGGGTAGTATACCTATCAAATTGAAGATCTATGAGTCTAGTTTCCAACGCATTAAACCGTTCGTCGATACGATCTCGGAATAGAGAGATATTCGCGTTTTCGCGAGAGTGCGCCAAGCTGCTCTCTATGGGGCCCACAAAGGCGGTTTAAGACATTTGGACATATATAAGATAACTCAACCCCGTTTTAAGTCATTATTTTTCAGTATATTCAGACCTTATAACCCTAAAAACATTCTCTCAAGGTTCTCTCATGATCCAAGACCCAAACAAAGGGCAAACAACACAAATCAAATGTCGGGAATCCCGTGGTGCTAGTAAGTTTCTTGTTTTTCTTGTTGTTGCTGATTTTTGTGTTGTTCCAGCTCGTGTGGGAGGTTGTTTTAAGTGATTTATGTTCTGTAAATACACCTTCAAGTTTTTAATATCAACCCTAGGTGATTTCAAGTCTTCTAAAGTAATTCTAGTGCCGAAAAACCCGAATTAATTGCTAGTTTCGCTTCCTTGTTCTTGTGGCAGAATTGAAGGGATATTTCGTGGAAAATTAAGGTCAAATTGGAGTTGTTCTTTATGTTTAAAGGTAAGGAACCTCTTACTCTATATATATTTAAGATTATCCAAGTTGCAGCTAAGTCGTTGAAGCTAGAACTTGTGAAATATTTATCGAAAGGCTTGGTAGTAATGTTGTTAGTTGGTGGACTGTTTTGGAGGCTCAATATGATTATTAATGATGTTGTTTGGGCTGTTTGGTGATTGTATTGACTTGTGTGAAGTCATATAAATAGGGGAGGTGCTGTCCGTTTCATCGTAAAATAGGTTGCGGTCGATACATAATAGTTACGACGCTTAAACGATAATGATAGTGTCATTTCTTTTATTGTAGACTAAGGAGTCGTGACATTTGCATAGCTTGAGGTTGGGCAGTATATACAAGGTATGTGAGGCTATCCCCTTCATTCTTTTGCACGACTCCAATTGTACATAATGTAATGAACGAGCTCCCAAAGATACTCTACTCTTAGAAGCTAGCAGTACTTACATTGCTGCCCTTCTTATGAAACGATTGGTATTGATGTTACTTCTCTTATTCTTATATTATCAATGTTGTTGGTAGTTCCTGATTCTTATAAGTTTCTTGATGAAGAGTTAATCCTAATAACGTGTACGAAGGATACCGACCTTACGTCACTCCGAAAGGTTCAAAATATGATTCCAACGAGTCCAGCATGCATCATATATATGTATCTATTTTACTCTACCGAGCCGCGCTATAGTCGGCCGGGTATGGCACCTATTGTGCAACCACTGATCAGTTGGGTTTTACCGAGCTCCACGTGGCCGGGTACGATTCTACCGAGCCCTATGATGGCCGGGTACGTTTTACCGAGCCTATTATGGCCGGGTACGATATGATGATGGTGATGCCCACAAAGGCGTATGTTTTAAAAGTTTATGTATATATATGTATGTATCATGTATTTCATGTCAGTAGCCCTCAGAGGTACCTAGATGTCACAGGTTGTATATTCTTTATCCATGTTTACATTACTGTTCTTACTTATGCTTTCTTGCCTCACATACTCAGTTCTTTATTCGTACTGACGTCCTTTTTATTTGTGGATGCTGCATGTCGTGCTGCAGGTCCTGATAGACAGGTAGACATAGCTCCCCCACCACAGTAGGCTGTCCAGTTCAGCGGTTATTGGCGAGATCCCTTCTCCGGACTTGCCGTGGTCTTGGTATGCATTTTTGTTATAGACCTTATGGGTATGTCGGGGCCCTGTTCCGGCAATGTTGTAGCACTTATGTTCTTTTAGAGGCTCATAGACAGGTGTCGACTTATGTATGGTTTAGAATGCCTTTTCGGCTGATTTTTGTTGTATAGTCTTTCATGGCATCATGATAGCTCGTACCTTATATATAGTTTCTTGACAGTCTTGTCGTCCCATGTTATGTATGTTCATGACATTATCTTTCATTGTTGGATGTTCATGATCCATGTCTACTATTTATATTGATCTTGTCGGCCCTTAAAGATAATAAGGAAGGTTAGATAAAATGTACGTTGGTGCTCGACAAGTATGGCTCGGGTGCTAGTCATGACCCTCGAGTTGGGTCATGACAATTGGTCAGCCCAAAAGACATCACCAAGAACTCATAGTGGCCGGAACTAGTCGTGAAAGTCATCTTAGGAATATCTGAAACCCCGATCTTCAACTGATGGTATAACAATCTCAATTCAATCTTCGAGAATACCCTAGCACCCTGAAGATGATCAAACAAATCATCAATATGCAGTAATGGGTACTTGTTCTTGATAGTAACCTTGTTCAACTGCCTGTAGTCAATGCACATTCACATAGAACCATATTTCTTCTTCACAAATAGTATCGGTGCAACCCAAGGTGACATACTAGGCCTGATGAAACCCTTATCAAGCAATTCCTGTAACTACTCCTTCAATTCCTTAAACTTTGCTGGTGCCATGCAATATGATGGAATAGAGATGGGCTGAGTGGATGGCACCAAATCAATACCAAAATCAATATTCCTATCGGGTGGCATGCCCGACAGATCTGCAGGAAACACATCTGAGAACTCCCTCACTACCAGAACTGACTCAACAATAGGAGTATTAGCACTAACATTCCTCACGAAGTCCAAATACGCCAAACACCCATTCTCAACCATCCGTTGAGCATTCAAATATAAAATCACCTTACTGGGGGTGTGATCAAGTAAACCTCTCAACTCCAACCTAGGAAATCCTGGCATCGCCAATGTCATAGTCTTAGCATGACAATGAAGACTAGAATAGTATGGAGATCACCAATCCATACCCAAAATTGCATCAAAATCAACCATGCTGAGAAATAAAATATCAAACCTAGTCTCATAACCCCCACATTGTAACCACACATGACCGATATACATGATCCACCATAATAGAATCACCCACCGGTGTAGATTCATGAACATGCGTATCTTGAGAATCACGAGGCATATCCAAATAACGAGAAAATAGGGTGACACATAAGAGTAAGTGGAACCAGGGTCAAATAATACTGAAGCATCCTTATGGGACACTGAAATAATATATTCTATCACGGCGTCAGAAGCAACTGCCTCTTGTTTGGAGGGAAATGCATAGCAACGAGCCTTTCCACTGCCTGACTGACCTCCCCTTCTAGGGGGACCTCAAACCGACTGAGCCCCATACCTAGATGGTTGTGCGGGTTGTGTAACTACTGGTTCTGCAACCATAGCTTGTGTGCTCTGTCGTGGTGCATTGCTCAGAAGTCTGTGTTAATCCTTATTGAGATTACTCAAGTCTCCACACTTGAAAGAACCCCTCCTCTAACGTGACTGTTGACCATGCGAATTCCCTTAATAACCTAAAAAACTACCTGAGGAACCCTGAGAAGACGAAGCAAGATAAGAACTCTATGCCAGCAGTGCATTGAATGATGACTGAACTAGGCGAGCACTGTATGAGCTGTGTCTAACTGATGAACCATAGGGAATCTGACGAGCTGCCTGAGCAGGCCTAAAAGGAAGGCCTCTACTGTAATGTGACTGGCCTCCAGATGAGGCGCCACCAAAACTACTCGAACCATAGGTCCTCTTGGCCTCCCTCTCCTCTCTCTCAAATCTAGCATCCGTCTCAGACTCTCGAGCCATACCATATCGAAGACCATAGTTTATGCCATCATTGAACCTCCATATCCTCTCTCTCTCAGTAGGGACCAAAAATACAGCATGATGTGCCAACTCTGTGAATCTCATCTCGTACTGAATCACAGTCAATCCCTCCTAGCGTAGATGCTCAAACTCCCTATGCAACTCCTCTTTACAAGTTTGTGGGACAAAGTTCTCTAAGAATATAACTGAGAACTTATGCCATGTGAGTGGTGTTACGCCAGCTGGCCTGCCTAACTCATTGGTCTGCCACTACCTGTAGGCTGACCCTGTGAGCTAAAAAGTAGTGAAGTCGACTCCATTAGAGTCCACAATACCCTATGTGCAAAGAATTTGATGACACTAATCAAGAAAATCATAGGTGTCCTCTGACTCTCCTCCACTAAACTAGGGGAGACGATGTATCTGAAATCGCTCCAACCTCTTCTACTCTGCATCAGTCAAAGATAATCCAACCTCGGCATGAGTAACAATAGCTGGATGAACTGGAAACACCCTCGGTGTTTGATAACCCTAAGCTAGCTACTCCAATATACGGGCGATGTGAGTTTGGGCTCCTCCCCCAACCTGAGAGGTAGCTAGTGCAACTAATATCATGCCCGCCTAAGCCAAACTTGTGTACACACTCATAATCTGGGCAAGGTCTCCTAAAGACTAGGCATAACAATAGGTACTGCTGGTGTCTGAGCTTGTCCCTGCCGGTTCAACAGTATACAAAATCTGCTCCTCCATTAGAGCAACAGGTGGCTCCATAAGTGCTGCTCTAGATGTAGTGCATGCCCCACCTTGGCTTCTTGCGGCCCTGACTGGAGGCACCATTATCCGTCTATCTGATTCAAACTTCTGAAATAAAACATTTGCTCTACAAGATTGCAAGAAGTGAATTTTTTCCTAATAGTTCGGTAGCCTCTCGATGATAAGTACATACGTCTCCATACCGATCCGCAAGACTCTATTAAACTTGCTCATGACCCGTAGAACCTATGAAGCTTGGGATATGATAACAACATGTCACGAACCAAAACTACCAACCAGTCGTGATGGCGTCTAACTCACTTTCTAGGCAAGCCGAACATAATAAAAGTAGAATAAGATAACAAAATTTAATGGAAATAGTACAAGTCAAAAGCCAATAACATAAACAACTGCGTCGACACATAACAATCCCCTAGAACTGGTAAATATAGAGTCATGAGCTCTAAAACGAAAGTACAAGTCTGGAATACAAATTAAAATGTTGTCTGAACGAAAGCAACAATACATAAATGAAAAGAGACGCCAAAGACTGCGGTCGAAATGCAGCTCTATCTCATCTCTTTGCAAATCCTCAACAATGCATCATTGCTATTCACAACTCTGTCTAGCACCTAGATCTGCACAATTAAGTGTAGAGTTTAGTATGAGTACAACCGACCCAATGTACTCAACAAGTATCATAACTAACCTCGGCAAGATAATAGCGGCAAGAATTATTAATGATACTCGCAAATCACTTACTCAGTGCATAAATTTCACAAGTACACAACAATAATATCATCGAATCATGAAAATATAGATAAACTCACCTCGGTGTACAAGAGATAACATGACATGCTCTATTTCAGTTAAAAATCTGGTATGTAGAGAAGATACGCATAAAAAGGCATGTATACATTCCTGATTTAGCATATAGAGAAGATATGTGCATAAAACATGTATACATCAATGGAAATTTCAAGTAGAGAAGAAATGCAATAACCACAACACATAGTGGCCAGTTTTCCTCATACCGCTTGTACACCATCAAGAGAGAAACACGATAGGGTGACCCTAGGGGATGGATTCTTATCCACATGTTGCACGGGCAACTCGCGCGCCATATATAATCATCACACAGACAACTCACGTGCTAACACAACTCAAATGCGCACGGACCACTAACGTGATATCAACCCTGTCCATATCACACAGAAAGAATATATAAGAATACTTGTAATAGAACATTGAATATCAATTTACATACTCATGGACTGATATAAGTGACATGCTAAAATGTAGGCATGTGCGAAGTGGGCTACAACAATTCTGGTCAGGTGCTTAAGCTACAAGAATAGCAACTAACATGGTTGAGCAGGAGATCAACCAACAAATAACCTATAAAATGATTCAAATAGCTCACAAAGGGAGTAAAACAAAAGAAGCATGATAACATAAATCTTAGCAATCAATTCAAGGCATGTAATAGCCTAATCACTACCCCGAGAATGAATAATACCCCGGTGCATGCACACGGGCTCAACCCCCTCACATGTACACCACCCATAGCACATAGCTATCACTGATAACTCAGCCAACTAGTGCCTAAGCATAGTTTAGGTAAAATACTTACCTCAAGCAAGCCAAATCATTACTCTAAGAATCCCTTCCCGCGTGAATCAACCTTCGGACGGCTCAAATATAGCAAAAATAACTAAATATCATCAATAAAATCCATGCCCCAAATAATAAAACTATAATCTTGATTCAAATATGCAAAGTCAACCCCGGGCCTGCACTACGGAACCCCACAAAACTCACAAATACTGAAAACCCATTACAATACGAGTCCAAATAAATGTATTTCATCCAAATCCGACCTCAAATCGACCCTCAAATCATCAAATTTTACTTTAGATAAGTTTTTATCAAAATCCCCATTTTTTTCATTTAGATTCACCAATCAAATGCTAAAATCACGGTTGGAATCATGAATAAAAAACAAATGCAAGTCAAAAACACCTACCCCAATCCAAATTGCGAAACTCCTCTCCAAAATCACCCAAATCTGAGCTCCCAAACTCAAAATTTGATAAAATAACTAAAACCCTCGAAATAGAGTACTTAAGTGACTGCCAAGCGATACCCTTCGCGATCGCGAAGCACAAACCAAAAGTTGCCTCTAAAGACCCTATGCGAACACGAGGACCTGGTCACAAACGTGACATCTACCACTATTGGGCCTATGCTAATGCGATCCTTCACACCCAAACACGAAGGCTAAAGCCTGACGCACCCAACCGGCCTACCCTTCTACGCGAACGCGACTCCCAAGTCTCAAACGCGAAGGCCACTGCCCCTTATTATCCGCGAATGTGACTACCACATTGTGAACACGAAGAGAAAACATCACCTGCCACCAAAATACTCTATGCAATCGCAATACACCATCCATGATTGCGAAGCACACCAAAACATCAGAAAACCAGCAGTTCCACAACATAGGAGAATGGTCTGAAACACATCCGAAACACAACCGAGGCACCCGGGACCCCGTCTAATCACACGAATCAATCCTAAAACATAACAATAATTGACTTGAGGCCTCAAATCACCTAAAACAAAATAAAAATTATGAATCGCACCTCAAGTCAAGCCTAAGAAACTAATCCTAATTTCCAAATTCAAATCTTACGCCTAACGTACCTAAACAATTAGGAATGGCCTTAAATTTTGCATGCAAGTCCCAAATGAGACAGCGGACCTGTTCAAACAATAGAACCAAAATTTGAATGTGATATCATCAAAGTCAACTCTCAGTCAAACCTATAAACCTTCAACTTTCCAACATTATCTAAATAGGACCAAATCATCCTAGGAACCTCCAAATCCAAATTCCGACATACGCCTATGTTGAATATCACCATACAAACATATTGGAATAATCAAAACACCATTTCGGAGCCGTCTACATAAAAGTCAAACTCCAGTCAACCTTCACAACTTATGCTTCCAACCTTGGGACTAAGTTTCTCAATTCAATCCAAAACTTCCCCAAAACCAAACCACCGCCCCGCTAGTCACATAATCAAAACAACATATATTTAAAGCATCAAATAGGTAAAACAGAGCCAAAATACTCAAAATAATCGGTCGGATCATTATAGTTTTGAGGTGGTGCTAAGGAGGTCACTATCGATGATAATGGTGTATTGACACTTCATGATCAAATTTGTGTTCCTTATGTAAATGGTTTGAGGGAGTTGATTCTTGAGGAGGCTAACAGTTCAATGTATTCAATTTATCCGGGTGCTACGAAGATGTATCATCACTTGAAATGACATTTATTATGGCGGAGGATGAAGAAGGACATTGTTGGGCATATTTCACAGTGTTTGAATTGTCAGAAGTTCAAGTATAAGGATCAGAGACTGTGTGTCTTGCTTCAGAGGTTAGATATAACGAAGTGAAAGTAGGAGCGCATTACTATGGACTTTGTGGTCGGGTTGCCATGGACCTTGAGGAGATTTGACACTATTTGGGTCATTGCAGACAGATTAACCAAGTCTGTGCATTTCATTTCGTTCATGACATTGTACACATCAAAGAAGTTGGAAAAGATCTACATCACAGAGATCGTCCATATGCATGGTGTGCCTGTTTATGTCATTTCGGATCATGGCACTCAGTTTATATCCTACTTTTAGAGAGTTGTTCAGCTTGAGTTGGGCATCCAGATTGATTTGAGTACTGTATTTCACTCTCAGATGGATGGGTAGTCCGAGCATACTATTTAGATCCTTAAGGATATGTTGAGAGATTGCATTATTGATTTTGGTGGCCAGTGGGATTAGCTTCTACCATTAGTAAAGTTTTCCTACAACAACAGCTACCAGTCTAACATTCAGATGGCTCTGTATGATGAATTATATGGGAGGCGGTGCCATTATCTAGTTTGGTTGGTTTGAACCTGGTAAGGCTAGGTTATTGGCACAGATTTGGTTCGTGATGCTTTGGAGAAGGTGAAGTTGGTTTTGGAGAGACTTTGTACAACCCAATCCAAGAAGAAGAGTTATGCTGACAGGAAGGTTCATGTGTGGATTTCATGGAGGGTGAGAAGGTTCTTCTTCAAGTTTCACCTATGAAGGGAATGATGAGATTTTGGGAGAAGAGCAAGTTGAGTCCTTTATATATTAGTCCATTTGAGGTTTTGGAGAGAGTGGGTGAGGTGGCTTACATACTTGCTTTGCCACCTGGGTTGTCAGGAGTGCATCTAGTTCTTCATGTTCCTATTCTTCGGATGTATTATGAAGACATGTTGCATATGTTTGATTTCAATTCAGTAGTCGAATGGGAATCTAGCTTATGAGGAAGAGCCGGTGTCCATTTGGATAGGCAAGTTCAGAAGTTGATGTCAAAGAATATTGCATCAGTGAAGGTTCAGTGGAGAGGTCTACCGGTCGAGTAAATGACTTTGGAGAGCGAGATTGATATACTGAGCAGATATTCTCATCATTTTTGCATTTCAATTATGATTCTAAACACGTTCTAGGATGAACGTTCGTTTATGATGGGAGAATGTAACGACCCGGCAAGTAATTTTGTGTATCTGATCACCTTTCCCCTATTTGATGCTTAATGTATGTGTGTGTATTGTTTTGTGACTTGCGATATTGATTAGTTTGACTTCAGGAAGGTTTGAGACACTTAGTCTCATTTTGAAAGCTTAAGTTGCTAGAGTTGACCAAGGTTTGACCTTTGAGTATATGGTCTTGGATTTGTTATTTGATGGTTCCAATACGTTTGTATGGTAATTTTGGTCTTAGGCGTATGCTCGGATTTGGATTTGGAGGATCCTAGAAGGTTTTGGCTCTATTTGCCGAATGTTGGCAATTTGAAGGATTTGGGAAGTTCATAGGTTTGACCGAGAGTGGAATTTTGTGTTATCGGGTTCTGATTGGTGTTTCGAGCTGTTGGATAAGTTCTTTTAGTTTATTGAAACTTGTGTGCATAGTTTGGTTGGAATCTACAATATTTAGGCATGATTCGAATGTGTTTGGCGAAGTTAGGAAGTTTCAAAGGTAAGAGATTGATTTGATCATCGATTATTGGTTTTGATTTTAGTTGTTGATTTGAGAATTTTGATAAAATTTAATAAGGTATATAGACTTGTTTATATGGTTGGATAGGGTCCTCGGGGTCTCGGATGTATTTCGGGGTAGTTTCGGACCATTTCCATAAGTGTTGGAGCAGCAGATTTTGCTGGTGTCTGGTGTTCATCACGTTCGTGAGGGGAGTCTTGCGTTCACCATGAAGGATTCAGGCTGAGGATTTTAGTTCTTCGCATTCACGTTTAAGTTCAAAGTCTTAAGGAATGGTGGTCATCGCGTTCATGCGTGAGGGTACGCATTCACGTTCACAATGGAGGAGCGGAGGCTAGGTAAAGAACCTTCACTTTTACGAGGGGTGAGGCAGGTGGACTTCGTGTTTGCGATTCTCCTATCACATTTGCAAAGAAGGATTTTTGGTTGTGGGAATTTTGTGCTTAGCGAACCCGAGGCTTGGGCCGTGTTCGTGAAGGGTAGTGCTGGGTAGACTATTTTAAGTTGGAATTTCGGAATTTTACCCATTCATTCATATTTTGAATCTAGACTTCGAGAGATGAAGATTTTGAAGAGACAATTCACTACTACATTGGAGGTAAGGAATTTTCACTTGAATTTGGCTTAATATCTTGATTCCCCATTGCTAAAACTTGGGATTTCAAGGTGAAAATTGGGGTTTTCTCTACAATTTATGAGGGTGAATTTTGGGGATTTGATGGTCGATTTGGGCTTGATTTTTTAATCCAATCACATATCTGAATTCGTGGGATTATGGATAGTCGGGATCTACTCGTTGACTTAGGTTTGACCATGTAGGCTAGGGTTGACTTTTGTTGACTTTTGGGGATCTGATTAAGGTTGGAATTTTATTATTTGAAGTTGATTTCTATAGCTTTGTTTGACATTATTGAGTTGTATTTGACTAGATTACTAATATTTATCCACTAGGCATTGTACCTAGGGTTACTTTTTATAAATATGAAGTCAACTAGTACAACCACGGACGGGGACATGAACATTACCTCCAAGACTATGGTGGTTATCAAATTGATTATCCAAAAGTGACAATCAATTGAATCATGTACACAGAGTGAAGTTAGACCTATAAAATGGTTCCATATGCATTTCCATATTGGGTTAGCAAATGGACCCCAAACACATAAGAAACCCAAGTCTACTATGCAAAAAGGATTGAAGGACTCTTTCCATTTATAGAAGAAATTATACCTAAGTTTGATCTAACTACCCCCAAGTAAAGTGACAAAAAATAGATGTACAACCACGAGTGGAGAGTAGTTTTGTAACACAAGGAACTTGTCTTCATCATAGCTTTAGCATTGAGAAAAGCCAATCTGAAGAAAAGCATAAGAGAGACCAATGGAGAATGAGCAATGAAATGTTTGTGTGTGATACCCCTGACAGAAGATATGGAGCACTGCATTGATGATATTTGCTGCATGTTGTGTAACTTCTTGGATGTCCAAGAAAATGCTTCAACAATATGTCTAGATGCACATGAGAGGGCATAATATACTACTGATGATAGAGAGCAAGTGTGATGTTTTCTGCACCCAGAATATGCAGTAATGGTGTCCTCGGAGTTTCTTGATGATATAGCATAATGATCATATATATTAGAACCCTTAAGGATGTTCCCAGAGATCCTATCAACATTGTATGAATGTGGTCTGTGTGCCAAATTGGCATGATCATGGAGGTAGGCGCAGGAGGATTGATGTACTTCCAATAGACTGAGCATCTGGTATGCTAATACCACGCCTTGGAAGTGCATCAATGATCTAAACCTGTCAAGTGTACCTGCAAAATTAAACAAATAATTTAGTAGTGAAGGGACACCATTGCCCTTCTTCCCGGGGAAGGAGATTGTGATTCTTCAGACAGAGTGTTGCGGGCTGTGAGCATCACTATCCTTCACCCTATGAGTAAAAGAGTAAGGTATTGTTCTCAGATTCTTGTGGGTTTTAAGAACTGGTGTGGCCTTTGAGATGTAGCTGGTGTGTTGAATTGATTATTTCTCAGGGTATGTGCTAAATGGTATGTACTTTAGTAAAGGAACACCATTTCCCTTCTTCTAGGAATAGGTTACTGTTGTACTGCACTCATTGAAAGAGGACTGTTGTAGGATTTGGTCAATAATGTCATCAGTCCCATGGGGGAAATAGTGTGGCATTGCTCTCAGGTTCTTATGGATTCTGAGTGCTGATGGAGATTGTGAACTATAACTGCAATTTTGTGGTGATACATAGTTCTGAGATGAGGGATGTGGCAAGTTTAACTCACTACTATGGCTTCTGTTTTAGGTAATTGGGTGTTGGGGTACTACCAAGTTGTTACCTCCACATTTTGATGTCAAGAGATAGCATGGGTAACAAACATTGACAAACAAATTCCAACTACATTTCATAAGATAAGGATGATTGTGTGTGTGCAAGGAGGAAAGAGGAATGAGAGATGGGAGTCTTTTTTTCTCTGTCCTTGGATTGTGGGGGTGCATCACTAAACCCTGGTTCTTGTGGATTCTGAGATTTGATGTGGTATTTGAGGTGTTGGCAATGGAGATGGATATCTTAATGTGTTTGTAGTATTGTTAAAGTGGAGTAGGGTTGTTGAGAAGGATTGGTGATGGTGTACTAATATTAGGGTGTTGTGCTGGTAGTTGTTGGTATGATATCTTCTATTGTTTGCATTGAGTGGTAGATGTATATGAGGCCTTCAGAGACCACCACTCTTTATAGTATTGATAGACGTCCAATAGACTGAGCACTCCAGGTTCTAATACCACACCTTGGAGGCCTATCAATGCTATGAGTGTGTCCTTTGTACATATATAAAGTAGCACACAAATTAGTGAAAACCAGACTATCAATGGCTATTGCATTTGCATTGCTCTTATGGTGGCCTTAGCATCTGAACCACCATTCTTGTTCCTGTTGCTATGATGATGTTTCATGATGATCACTTGGACAAAATGATGTGCTCCCCCTAATTTGTCTGTGTCAACCATAACCATGAGAAGTGGTGGAGGCCAATTGTGGTGGTGTAATGATTCTTTGAGTCTTTCTATCCCTGAAAACAGGGATTCCCAGGAATTCTTGCTGAATTTGGCCTCTGATATGGGGAGGTAGATCAGAAGTGCTGGAGAAATGTGTTAGAGAATTAAGACTATGGCTGAGTTTAGACAGAGAATCAACACGGAAGTTGGCCTCTCTATACACATGAGAGTATGTGATCTCCACACAGTGATGACAAAGTGTTCTCAGCTTCTGCAAATTCATCTTGATGGTCCATGGAGGCTCCTTATCGCTTATTAACTAGTTGATCAGTAGCTCAGAGTCAGCCTCTGAATGTACTCTATTTTACCCATTAAAAATGCACCATTGGATGCCCATGGAGGCTGCTTCAGTTTCTTCCTTGTTGTTGGTACCATCACCCAACGGGGATACAATTGCTTGAATGAATTCTCAGAAGTAGTTCCTGATAACAACACCACCACCTATCCTCCCAGGGTTGGTCAATGCACTCCCATCAGTGTTAACATTTACAAACCCAACCAATGGTCTGGTCCATTTAACCTGTTGGGTAGTAATGTGATGTTTGATATTCTGAATGATTGAGTATAGATTCATCCATCTATAAGCCCAGTTAATAGAAGTAAGGTTGGTGTGTAGCAGCAAGTGTACATCAGAGTTGATGGAGAAGATTACCCTAGCTATGGAAGAGGTCTTTGATCCATACTTTGCATTGAATTTGTTCTTCCACAGGTTCCAGCATATGATAATGGGGAGAGTGGCTAAAATCAGCTATACTTCATCGTGGTTCTTCTGAAGCCACCAAGTCATCAAGATTAATCTGAGAGGCATGTTGTCAGTTTTGATTCCAGTAGGATCTCCATAATTCTTCCACACAATCTTAGCAAGACTGCCTTGACTGAAGATGTGTTCTATTGTTTCATCTTCAGGTATGATACAACATACACACCTTGATGCAGTAATATTTCCAAAGAAGCAAATCCTATCATCAGTGGGTAGTTTGTTTCTAAGATCCGTCCCGTCACGCCCCGACCTTGGGGAGAGCTACAGGTGCTCAACCAAGACGTCCCAGTCAAGCAAGCCTAGTTGATTCCTTCGACCCAACCTTACCCATGAACAATTTAAGAATCAGTAACAGGAAAATAGACATGAGAAAAGTAAAGTGTACCACATCCTGTATCCATTACTTATAGAAGTTTCTTTATAATTTCCAAAATATTACAAGTTCATAATTACGAAGCGAAAACATGTTTGGAAACTACAACATTTCCAGTTCATTACCCCAAACTGCAAACCATCCACAACCTCTACAGAGCCTCTAAGTATAACAAAAGAGTAGTATGGAGGTGCTTGGGCAAGCCCCGGCTATACCTCAAAACACAATATGCAAAATTAAATGTTGTAAAGCCCCGAAGTAGAATAGGACTCACCAAGTATGCTGAGTAGAGGGTAACTGCTAACGAAGATTAGAACCGCCTGCTGAGGAACCACCTGCATCCATTAAAGATGCAGCGCTCCCGGTAAAAGGGACGTTAGTACATATGGAATAGTACTAGTATGTAAAGCTAAATACCTTCTCATAAAATAGAATGCCAATATAAAAAGGGGATAATCATGAAAGCAGCAAGGAACAACCAATGATATCCAAATGCCAAGTTAAAACATACAATTTTCAAAATAAGAAATTAACATTTTTGGTTGGGAGATCATTAGCCTTCGATTATCACCACCATGCATGAGGCATGGAATCCGATCACAAACTCGATCAGCTGATCCATCTCTCCACGAATCAATATGGATTGACATGGTGATGTGAATAAAATATGATAATAAGAAGGAGGAACCACCATGGGCGCGACATGGGCGCGACATGGCGTCCGATCATCACCCAATCGGCTAGGTCGTCTCCCCACATATGTCGTGTGAGTCGACATCTAATCCAAGGCCAACAACAATATCATCCCAATTAAGGGGAATAATCTCAACACATCTATCTCATCCCAAATAAGGGGAATAACATCAATCATCTCCTACACCGGCACGTGCAGTTTGGGGTGTGGGACGTTACAACCCACCCTTCCTCGACTCGCTAATGATACTCCCAAAACATTTATTTTGTATACAATGGAAATAAAAATATAAAGTTATTCACCTCATAAACGTTCATACCATATATAACTTCATTAGCACTTTTAACCGCTCACAAACATCATTATTTCATTGGCTCTCATGGCTATACATATAGTTCTTCATTCTTGGCACGATGGCCATATTTCATATTTCACACTTCCATTTCATTTTTTTTCAAGGATCATTATCATAAACATCAACATATAGAATATTCCAGAAATCATGTCTTTAAGTTCATTAGTAATAAAGGCTTTAAACACAATAGATTTCGTTCCAAAGAATGGAGCAAAATGTCTGGCAATCGAAGCACAAGTTAAAATCATAAACAAGTAATACACCATTTAATTATTGGAATACTTTTCCCAAAGGGCAATGCATAGTTTCAACTCATGAGTATGTAAGAACTCAAAACACATTGAAAATACTTACAAAAGAGAGCATGGTGATTTACAATTGAGACATGGATTCAAATCATATGCATTAGTTAAAACAACTATATTTGAACATTTTCCCACTAAGGGGAGCATAATATGGTAAGGGGAATTTGAACATGACTTGAGTACATAAGTTTTTAGGCAAATCTATCATCCGAAGTAATTTGAAACCGTAGGAAAAGATATTGATCAAACCACATTTGGAACTTACGAGGAACTCATGGATTCCGATTTTAGAAAGGGAGTTTAGCCAATATACCTCAATTAAGCTTTCCCTTAGAGCTACTACAACATCCCACACTCCTAGCAACCTCAATCTATAGAAACATAACCAAATTTAACCATAGTTAGGAAGGTGTTCTTAGATTTAGCCCATTCTGACATTTCATCAAACACCTAATATGAGAAATCGATTACAAGGTCCCATAATAGAAATTCCTCTACCCTCGCCATGAATTTTCAAGCAGCCAACCAATATACAATATTTGTACAACACCAATCAACCATAATTAGTCACATGCATGCCCAACCATTTGCTTCAAACCATCCAAAATCACCTCAAACAAGCCAAATCAATAATCCAAAAATGCCTTCCCTCGTGAATCGACTTTCGAACGGCTCAATCTAGCCAAAATTAAGTCAGTAATGTCAAGCAAAGCAATATGAATCACTTTCCAAATAATAAAGCTTCAATCTTTATTTAATTATCAAAAAATTAACAAAAGTCAACTCGGGCTCACATGGTCAAAACCCGAGTCAAGGGGTAGATCCTGAATAAACCTAAACCCACGAGTCCAAATATGTGATCAAATTCCAAAATCAAGTCCAAATCAACCTTCAAATCTTCAAATTTCACTCCCTTAAGTTGTAGGAAACCCCCCTAATTTTTCCTCAAAATTCCATATTTTAGGTGTTAATAATCCATGTTGATTCTTGATATACCACCAAAATTGTGTAGAACTCATTTACCCCAAAGTCTTGTACGAAAATCTTCTTCAAAACCTGCCCCTCTATACGTCTAGGGTTCAAAATATGAAAGAATGGATAAAATCCCGAAATACGAACTTTAAATAGACTGCACAGCACTACGCTTCGCGAATGTGGTCACTTCCTCACGTTCGCGAACCACAAAATACAATAACTCAGAAATAACACTCCACAAACATGACCCTACCACTACGAACATAATGCACAGATGCCCTAGCCTACGCGAACGCGAGCCCCTTTCTACGATCACGAAGACCAAGTTTTAGCTATCCCCCAGCTTGCCTCCGTTCTATGCGAACGCGACGTCCAGGGTACGGATGCGAAGACAAATGCCAATACTTTACGCGAACACAAAGAGAAAAACCAGCAAGCCCCAAAATCCTTCTCCGTGATTTAGAAGCACACCAGACACCAACAACATTTTTGTAATTCCAGCAATTCTCCTGGTTGTTCGAAACTCACCTTAGCCACTCGATACCCCGTCCAATCATTCCAAAAAATTCATAAATACTATCCTGGCTTAACCAAAGCCTCCAAACACATCGATAACATCACATCAATGAATCAAAGGTTAAAACACAAATTGAACTTCTCTTAAGTGAAAGTACAAGAGGGTGGGGGGAGGGGGGGTGAATTGTCGCCCTTTTTGTTTTTTGTTAAATAGTCGACTAGTTTATCAATTAGTCAACTATAGATTCAAGAAAGGATAAATAGCAAGTGCAGAATGTAAAGTGCTGAAAGTAAATGACACCAAATATTCTATACCGGTTCGAATTCAATGGGAATCCTAGTCCAGTCCCCTTGGGTTGCAAGAGGGTTCTCTCTTCAAAGATCCTTGAAATTCTTCTTACAAGTGTGTAGATGAGTTGAGCATCCACCAATTAATTTTAGAACTTAAGTAAACACTCAATGTTTTTGATATAATGTCTCACCAATATTTTTCTCTCTATTTTTTCTCTCCACTAGTTACATAGTAGATCCATTACAGACTGCAATGGTTGTTTAGAGTAGAATAAAGAGCTTGAGATTTGTTCGATCAAAGAATATGTGTTCTCCTTAACCTATGACTATAAATACAACATGATGAATCAACTTTTTTAAGGCCCCATAAAAGTTCACCAAGAATTTAAGGTTTTATAGTGCCAAAGTCAAGCTAATATGTTCCGAAATTTGTAGATGATAAGCTCGTTGTGGTATGAGTTTGTGGACTGTTCAATGCATCATGAAGTGGGTAAAAGAGGTGACAGGAAAAGATGATTCTGCGGTCAGTTATGCAGACTGTAAATCGATTTCGATGACCATAAAATGATCACGGACGGAGGCAGGAACAACTAGAAATTGATGGTCGTTTCACAGTTGGTTATGCAGACCACATAGCCATTCTGCAGGCCGCGTTTTTATCGCTGAATCCACATGGGTATTTTCAAAGAAGAGTTTGCAGTCAGATGTGCGGACTACGAAATAGTTTCGTGGACCGCGGATTTACGACGTACCTTTCCAATTCCAACTCAAATCTGGAGCACAATTCCGTGGTTTATTTCACGGACCACATAGCTTTTCGCCGTGCATTACGCGATCTAGGATTTTACTTTGAGGGTTACTTTTGAGAATTTCCTAACTCGACTCTATTTTGATATGATCCGAAACCCAAGATCAAAAGATATATAATGTGAATATGGTAGAAAGTGACGAATAATAATAAGAATTAGTATGGAATTGAAAGTAAAATTACTAAGCTTACAAGGAGATTATACCCCAAGATTAGAAGCGCAAGCAACTATGGATATATTAAATCCACAACCTCAAGAGCAGTAATCAAGTAACCTAATCTACCACCTAAGATAGAAGATTACTTACAAGGAGAAACTATCCTTGAAGCAATCAAAGACAAGTTCTTGGTACTACTTTCCTAAACTCTCAAAGAGATGAATATATTTCAAATAACACTCAAAGGTATGATGATCTTACAATGAAAGAGTGAAGGCTATTTATAGAGCCATTTCAACTACTCTTTAGCAAACTACAAGTATGAAAACAAATACTAAAATGGTCTTCAATGGTGGCTACATGCAATATTCAACAATGGAGGCCTTAAAGTCGTCCAAGAAATATTATGGAGGCATACAAACATAGTCATACCATCTAACTACTTGCTGCACCTTTTAAATGAGTTCACAAGAACAATTCAATTCAATATTTTTCACCAAGTATGAATGATTGAATCTCTTGTATTGAAAATCTAGGTATATTGGTGCAATTTTGGTAGAAAGTCTATAATTTTGTCTAGGAGTGTTGAAATTTCATAATTATTGATTGTATGAAAAGAAGACATATTAGGCTACACTTTTGATAAGTTTTACAGCTAAATTCATCTGATGCTATTCCACAACTAATTTTGAAGTTGACCAATGTGATTCTGTCCAGATTTGTACAGTTGTAGCTTATATGGCCATAACTTGATATAGGAGCTCCAAATTAAGAACACTTTGTCTCATTATATTCTAGACTTCAATATATTTAATAATTATGAAATTTGTAGCCCAATTAGATCTAGACTTGAACATATTAATATTTGAAGTTGGACTAATGTTCGGACAGTTTTGAGAATGTTGGATAGCATTAAGTATCACTCCTTGGCTCCAATTCTCCCAAAGTATTCACCAAATGTTGCAAGACTACAAAATAAAATAAAAACACACTCAAAGTAATATATTCTAAAAATAAAGTACTACAAAATATATTATTACGATAGAGGCTAAATAGTCAATCACAAGTTAATTCATCACCATTTTGATTAAGAATCATGATTATCTCCCTTTATGCTCACTTGAGATACGTGTATAAATTTTGGATTCTCATCCACACTTGTGACTTTCCATCTCATATCAAGTATCTTATTTACCAACCCATGCATTACTTCTTAAGCTTTTCTAGCTTTTAGCTCTCGTGATTGGTCCAAATTGTAAATATAGATCCTTGATTGCTATTTCATCAAGCGTGCTCGTATCATGATATAAGGCCTTAGGGGGTTATTTTATAAGAAAAAATATGATGTTTGAGGAGAGGGGATCAATTTAGAAAGAGAGAGAGAGGAGCTTCAAGCTTACTACTCTTCAATTCTTGCTCAAATCTTGGGATTCAATAGGAAAATTCACAAGCTCTTCTACAAACAAGGTAAGAGTTTTTCCCTAAGTTCTCTTGCAAAGTTTAATAGTAAGTTTATAAGCATGATTTTAGTGTTGGGGCTTATGGGATGGTTATTGGAAGCCATAAGCCCTAAGTTTTGTATTTGGGTGTATGTGAAGTCTAGGAGATGTGATTTGTGTGAGTTGAAAGTGAGTGGTTGGGCATGCATGTGTCAATGGAGGTTGTTGGGTGTTTTAGGACTATTGTGGGTTGATTTCAAACATGGAAATTGGTGGTAGGATAAAGAAATCCCATGGTAGGAAGTTGTAGACAAGAATGCACACTAAGTGCTTGATAAAATTCCTAAAAGAACTAAAATACGAGAATTCCTACTAATAATGATTCTATTGGACTATGTTAATGGGGATGGACTGGCTTTACTCGTATTTTTCCAAGCATGACTGCCGAACCAGGATCGTCAGGTTCGAGTTCCCAAGTGAGCCAGTCATTGAATGGAAGGAGGATGGTGTTTTGATAAAGGATAGGTTTATTTCTTACCTTAAGACATCAAAGATGATCAGCAAGAGACATATCTATCATTTGGTCTGAGTCACAGACACTGATGTTGAGGCACCGACACTTTAATCCGTACCGGTTGTGAAAAAATATCTGGAGGTCTTTCCTGATGATCTTATTGGAGTCCCACCAGAAAGGGAGATTGACTTAAGGATCGATGTATTGCCAGGCACACAACCTATATCAATTCCACCCTATTGAATGGCTCTGGCAGAATTGAAGAAACACAAGGAGTAGTTGAAGGACCTGCTAGAGAAGGCTTTCATCTGACCGAGTGTGTCACCTTGGGGCACACCGGTTTTCTTTGTAAGGAATAAGGATGGGTCATTAAGGATGTGCATCGATTATCAATATCTCAACAAGGTCACAATCAAGAATAAGTACTCGTTGCCTAGGATAGATGACTTGTTTGATTAGTTGAAGGATGCCAAGTACTTCTACAAGATTGATTTAAGATTGGGGCATCACCAATTGATGATCAAGGAGCAGGAGATTCCAAAATAGCTTTTAGGACCCGTTATGGGCACTTTGAATTTTTAGTGATGTCCTTTGGGATAACAAATGCTCTTGCATCTTTCATGCATCTTATGAATCGAGTCTTCAAGCCTTTCCTTGACTCTTTTGTGATATAGTTCATTGACTACATCCTTGTGTATTTAAGAAGTCGAGAGGACCATGCTGATGATCTCAGGCGGTTTTGCATACTCTGTATCATCACAAGTTGTATGCAATGTTTTTGAAGCGTGAGTTTTGGCTCGAGTCTGTCACTTTGTTGGGTCATGTTGTCTCCAGTGAGGGAATCAAGGTTGATCCTCAGAAGATGCAGCTGTGAAAAATTGGCCTAGACTTACAACTCCGATAGTGATTCGCAGTTTCTTGGGATTAGCTGGATATTACAGGAGATTCGTGGAGGAATTATCTTCTCTTGTCTCTCTGTGGACTAAATTAACATAAAAGGAAACTAAATTCCAATATTCATATGCTTGTTAAAGGAGCTTTGAAGAGTTGAAGTCAAGGTTGACTACGACACCGATGTTGACCTTACCGGAAGGTGCATATGGGTTCGTCGTATATTGTGATGCTTCAAGATTTTGACTCAGGTGTGTATTAATACAACATGGCAAGGTGATCGCTTATGCTTCTAGGCAACTCAAGAACCATGAGAAGAATTATCCAACACATGACTTAGAGCTTTGCGGCAGTAGTGTTTGTATTGAAGATTTGGCGTCATTATTTGCATGGGGTCCATGTAGACATATTCACGGACCATAAGAGTCTTTAATACATTTTATAGCAGAAGGAGCTGAATCTAAAGTAAAGGAGATGGCTTGAGTTACTCAAGGACTATGACATCTACATTTTCTACTATCCCAGGAAAGCTAATGTTGTGGCAGATGCTCTTAGCCGGAAATCCATGGGAAGTTTGGCTTACTTGGAGGTGTACCAAAGGCCGTTGGCCAAGGAAATTCACCGGTTGGCTAGTTTGGGGGTGCGGCTCATAGACTCTTACGAAGGTAGGGTGATTGTTCAAAATAGAGCCGAGTCATCACTAGTAGTCGAAGTTAAGGAGAATCGGTATGATGATCCGTTTTTGGTGCAATTGAAGGAGGGAATTCACAACACAAATCCACGGCTTTTTCTCTTAGCATGAAGGATGGTACACTAAGGTACCAAGGGAGACTGTGTGTTCCAAATGTAGATGGTCTGCGGGAGAGAATCATAATGGAGGCTCACAATTCCAAGTATTCAATGCATCCAGGCTAAAATGTACCATGATCTCAAGGAAGTCAACCGGTGGAATGACATGAAAAGGGATATAGCAGACCTTCTGGCTAGATGCCCAAATTGCCAGCAGGTAAAGGCTGAGCACCAGAGGTTTGATAGTTTGACACATAATATAGAAATTCCAATGTGAAAGTGGGAGATGATCAACATGGACTTTGTGGTAGGTCTACTTTGCACACCTCATAAGTTTGACTCGATTTGGGTTATTGTGGATCGACTCACAAAATCAGCACACTTCTTGCCTGTTAAAACCACTAATACACCAGAATAATATGCTCAGTTGTATATAAAGAAAATAGTCAGATTGAATGGAACTTCAGTTTCTATCATCTCAGATTAAGGGGCATATTTCACCACTAACTTTTGGTAGAAATTTCAGCAAGGTTTGTGTACTCAGGCAATTTGGGAAAAAAAGAAAATTGAGTACAAGTTATATTAGACAGTACAAATTCTTGCAAAGGGTTGGTCAAGTGGCTTATAGGCTCGAGTTACCTCTAGAGATGTCCTTCGTGCACCTGATATTTTATGTGTCTATATTGAAGAAGGTGGTTGGAGATCTGTTGCTCATCATCCTAGTGGAGGCTATTGAAGTTAATGAAGAATTGACTTATGAGGAGATTCCAATTGCCATGCTTGATAGACAAGTTCGAAAGTTGAGGAATAAAGAAATTGCCTCTTTCAAAGTGCTATGGCGAAACTAAAAAGTTGAAGAGGCTACTTGGGAGTCTGAGGAAGATATGAAGAGGAAATATTCACACTTGTTGCTAGGACCTAATGATTGTGTTTAAAAGAATATTAGAAGTTTACTTTTTATGAGTTATGTTCAAATTTGTCTAGTTTATGCTAAGATGCCCCTTTTTTGGCAATGCAATGCCTATAATGTTAGAGTTGGTGTAGTTTTCATGTTATGATGCGTCATTGCATTATGGATGTACTGTTAGGATTGGTTTTAGTGGATCTCTCATAGATAGATAGGCCTAAATACAAAGGAAACTCTACCAAAAGTTTTGAAAATTTGGGGAGTTGGCCAAATTTGGAGCTTTTGGTGTGCGAAAAAAGAGTTAAGACATGTTGGGTGTATATGACGGGCTCTAACCCTCATTCAAGGATGAATGATCCTAAGAGGGGGAGGATGTAAGGCCCTATACAAGTTCTCCAAGAATTTAAGGTATTATAGTGCTAAAGTCAAGCTAATATGTTAGGAAGCTTGCCACAATACGTATTTGTGGAATGTGTAGTGCATCGTGAAGTAGGTAGGGAATTGGGAAAAAATGGCAATTCTACGGTCAATTATGCTGACCGCAAATCAGTTCCCCTGACCAAAGAACCATCACAGATCATGGAAGAAGCAACGAATTTTGAGGGTCATTTCGCGGTGGGTTATGTTGATGGCATAGCCATTCCGCTGACCACGTATCCATCACATAATCAGTAAGGAATTCTTGGAAGGAGACTTTACGGTCCAATGTGCAGACCGCAGAACCGTTCCGCGGACCGTAGATCCACCTCATACTTGACCCGACCCAACCCAGATGTAGAGGCCTATTTCACAGACAACATATCTTTTTAGTTGTGCATTCTGCATATTTCACATTGGGGGTTATTTTTTGGGACTTCCTAACCGACCATATTTTAATAAAAAGCCTTAAGAGGTCATTTTAAAGAGTGAATCAGACAATTTTTTAGGGGGGGAGGAGGGGGGGGAATTTAGAGAGAGGGAGAAGCTCCAAGCCTTTTACTCCTCAAATTCTTGCTCAATCTTGGATATTCAAGGAAAATACTCACAAGGTCTTCAACTAACCGGGTAAGATTTCGTCCCTAAGATTTCATGCAAAGTTTTGTAATGGGTTTAAGTAAGATTTTAATATGTTGGAGGTTATGCCCTCAATCCCGAATTTGGGTTTGTGTGAAAAATGGGAGATATGGTTCTTGTAGGTTAGAAGTAAATGGTTGGGCATGCATGTGCCAATGTAGGTTGTTGGGTGTTGTAGGAATATTATAGATTGATTGTTTTTTGGAAAATTGGTTGCGGGGTGAAAGAATTTCCATTATATAACCTTGTAATCGATTTCACATATTAGGTGTTTGACGGAATGACTAAAAGACCTATATCATGTAAATCCTTCTAATAATGGTTCAACTTAATTATTTTTCTATAGATTGAAGTGTTTCGAGTAGCGTAACTTGGTAGGGATCCTAAGGAAAGCTTAATTAAGGTAGGTTGGCTAAACTCCTTACGTAGAATCAGATTCCAGGAATTCTTACGAACTCCAATCATGGTTTGTCCAAGTTCCTATTCCTATTGTGTTGAATTGCCTCAAATGAATAATTTATTCAAATGGCTATGTACTCAAGTTTCTTCCAATTGCAATTCTTAAGCTCTCATTTGAAGAATATTTCAGTTGTGATTGACTTGTCGAATATGTATGAATTCACCCATGTTTCAAGTGAAATTGCTATGCTCTCCTTTTGAAAACATTTCAACCATTTTAAGCTCTTACATACTCATGATTTGGTAATATGATTCTGCTATGTTTTAAAGTACCCTTGATGTTTGATGAGAACCCATGGTAAGAAAGGAAATGAAAGCATGAATGTGAAGTATGGCCATTTGCCAAAATCAGAATAATGTGAAGTATGGCTATTAACTCCTACTACTACTTCCATGTATATGTTTTCCTATGTTGGCATTCCATTCCGTGTGAGAGTACTTAGCTTTACATACTTGTACTATTCCATATGTACTAACTTCCCTTTCACTGGAGAAGCATCTTTAATAGATGCAGATGGTACCTCAATGGGTGGTGTTGATTCTTGATAGGAGTGTACCCTCCATTGCAACAGAATATTGTGAGCCCTACTTCATATCGAGGTCTTTTGTTGTATTGACTCTTGTTTTTCATTTTGAGGTATAAGCGAGGCCTTGTCACCGAGAAATTTCATAATACTCTCATGTTTACTTAGAGGCTTCATAGACGTACTGCGGGTTATGTTAGTAGGAAGGGAACTTCAAAATGCTAGTTTGGTCATTTATTCCCACTTGTAAATCAAAGGATTTGTAATTATTTTGTCATTTACTAAATGGAACTTCTTTAGTTAATGAAATTCGGTGTTACATATACTATCCTCTCGATTGATTATCTCTAGTCGTTTATCCTTAAATCATTCATAGGCAAAGTTGGAAAATAGGCATCGAGTAGGCTTGCTTGACTGGTATATATCCGTTGAGCGCCGATCCTGCTCCCCGAGCTCGGGGCGTGTAAACTTTGATTCTTGATTGATGCGGATATTGAGAGATTGGAAACCCAAAGGAATTAATCCTTAGAATAAATCTTGATTGATGATTATTTCCAAGAATAAGTGTGGAGCTTCCATCGTTTCATCCTTGATTCATATATAGTGATTGCTTTTCTTTAATGACGTAATTTTGGTAGACTAGCGGATTTTCGAACATATAATATTTCCTTAATGGCTTGATTGACAATCCAACATGATTTCCAGGAACAATGATCTTTTGCAAATTTGGGCTTTCCTTCCTTGAAGCGTATGGATTGCTTTATAAGATGATCTTCTACCAAACAAGATCTTCGATTGATTTGAGTCTGCCGTCTTTAAGGCATAATGACTTAATGCCTTTGCTTTTCTTATGGAATACACATACAAATAAGAGAAATGTTATTTTTCATCATCGAAACTTAGATCTAACAATCCCCCCTTTTTGGTGATGATAAAATAACAAAGTTTACTTCCCTGTTTATGTCAGTCGACTTCTTTTTAACTATAGTCAACTCCCCCTCAATTGGACAATTTCTTATTTCCTTTCAGTTGTAGTCAACTCCCCCTCAACTAGACAACTTCTTCTTTCCTTTCAGCTATAGTCGACTCCTCCTCAACTGGGCAACCAAAAAAACTTAACCAAAAAAAACTTTGCCCTTTATTCTTACTGCTCCCCCTTTGGCATCAATAAAAAGAATAATACAGGCAGAAAACAACTAAACAAGTAGATAATGTCTAGTTAAACATGCAAAATCAAAAGTAATTTTCTAAATATTACAACCACATAACTCGATACCCAGTCCAAAAAGGAGAAAAAAATATTATTTTAAACATCCAAAATGCATTGGTGACACAGAAAATATGTGAGAGTGTTGCAAATTGCCTCCTTAATGCGGTCAAAGCTAGCATTCATGGTGACTGAGATTTTGTCAATTCTGTCATGGCCTCCTTGAAAGTTTTCACTGCATTCTCTATTGTTCTTTGGAGCTTGACTCGTATCTTGGAGACATCTGAACCTGTTTCCTTTAAGATTTCAAGAATATCAGCAACTGTTGTTTGAGTAGAGACGAGCAAGTCTTTGATGATTGTCAATTTTTCATCAATGGAAGTCAGCTTTTGCCATGAGATTAGGGTCACAAAAACTAGTCTAGGTGACATAGATTTTAACTTTGGATCCTAAAGGGATAACCATAGCGTCACCTTCTTGCTTCTTCATCCATGTATCGTCTATGGCAACATACCCCATACTGGTAAAGGCCCTAAAGTTATAACATTTGGTCACAGTGAGGTAGGTATAGCTGGAAAGCGAGATGTTGTGGGCCTAAAGAAGATGGTTTATAACCATGCCATAAGGAATACTTTTGGGGTCATCAATACTCTCAATCATAAAATTTATGACCTAGGAAAACAACTTGACTTTGTGTTTGGTTAAAAGATAGTAGACTAGAAAAGTATCCCTTTGAGAAAAGGTGGAGAATCTTGTACGAGGAAGAATAGTGGTTGATACAATGTGTGCAAGGACACGAGTTTCAAAATTCACAATACTGGGTCCTAATTGACTTGGAAGGGAATCAGTGGGTGACTCAGCTATACACCATTTTGTTTGGTCAAAAGAGATTTTAAAGTCTTCTGGCCAAGAGTTTTTGAACAATATTATAAATCCAGAGCATTTACATTTGACGATGGAATCAAATAGAGCACAATCAAAACAATAATCTTACCAAGAACTAAGGATTCTGGTTTGTCAGGTCTAGGGGAATGAAGATTTGCATATAACATACGAACAAGGGCTTCATAAACTTTTAGAGGAGGCAGAGTAAGAAATATTTTCCAACCTTGAAATTTGAAGTGTTCTTTTACCTTGAAGTTGAGGCTCTCCATGTCGTTCAAGTCCACAACCCTGTCGTTTAAGTCCCTAATTTGAATGTCCTAGAATTTTATGTCCTACTCAAGAGAACTATTGAGATATACCTTGGGATTCTTAGGTGTCACTAATTAAGGATTTTCTCCCATAGGGCGCTTAACGAGGGTCTTGTCATTCGGAATAAGAGCATCATTGGAGAGTTCTGCCTTTGTGAAAAAAAATTCTTTTGAATGATCGGAACCTACTTTGGTTGGTTCAGGTGGTTGGGAGGAAGATTTTGCTTTGGATAGAGTACTCTTTTGAGTGGTGGTGTAGGGTTTCAGGGAATGTTTGCCATTGATGAAATGAAGAAAGGTTTGAGGTCGACAACACCAAAGTGAGTGAGAGAGTGATTGGAAGATGTTACTTATAGAAATGGGTATTGAGTTTGAAATGAAGGTTGAGTGCAGAAAAGGAAGGGGTTTAGTGAAGAGGTGTGATGATTATTTCCTTTTTAGATAATCGGGAGGGAGTATGATGAGGGGAAAACTAGAGGCGCGTAAAAAATGTTACTAACACACTTAAGGGAATAAACAAAAATTATGGCAGACAAATAATAATAATAATCGACACATAGGTCCCAAATTATGGAATTAAACAAAATAATACTAAGATAGTCTCGTAAGGAGAAAAATATGTCTTCAAGCAAGAGTTTGGTAAAATTCCCGCTAATTGGTCGTTAGTTCTAACAAACAAAATTTTTATATCACCTTTGAGCACATGATCTCTAATAAAATGATGCTTGATTTCTATATTCTTAGCCCTAGAATGATGCACATGATTTTTTAAAGACATATGGCACTAAAATTGTCACGGAATATTTGAATAGGCTTAAAAAATAAATCATAGTCATCCAGAGTAATTGCGCACACCATTGTCCATTGGCTATGTACTCTCCCTTGGTTGTGGATAGAGCCACAGACTCCTGTTTCTTGCTATTTCAGGAAATTAACGATTATCCCAGCAGTTGGCACGTTCCACTACTGTTTTTCCTATTATCTTTATCACCTGCAAGATCAGCATCTGAAAATCCTTTAAGTTTAAAATTGTTAGAGTGAGGGTATCATAGTCCATAAGAATTAGTCCCAATGAGATATCATATTATTTTCTTTACTGTAGTTTGATGGAACTCCTTAGGAGCTTACTAAAACCTGGCATATTTGCATACACTGAACATGATATCCGGTCGACTAGCTGTCAAGTATAGTAGTGATCCAATCATTCCTCGATACTTAGTTTCATCCACTGGTTTTCCTTCTTCATCTCTGTCAAGAGTGGTCGATCGGCTCATAGGAGTTCCAACTGCTTTAGAATTTTGCATACCAAAATTTTAAATCAATTCCTTAGTGTACTTTGTCTGACAAATGAATGTGCCCTTCTCTGATTGATGAAAATATAGTCCAAGGAAAAATGTATGTTCTCCCGTCATAATCATCTCGAACTCACTTTGCATATGATTTGAAAAATTCTTGCATAATTTAGGGTTAGTACTTCCAAATATAATATCATCCATATAGATCTGAATAATAAGAGTACCTTCAGAGGATATCTTCATAAACAAAGTTGTATCTATCTTATCTCTTGTTCACCAATGATCAGTTAGAAAGGAACTCAGCCACTCATATCATACTCGAGGAGATTACTTGAGTCCATAGAGAGCTTTAGTCAACTTAAACATATGGTAAGAAAATTGTGAGTCTTCAAATTTAGGAGGTTATTTTACATAAACATCCTCATCAATAAAACCATTTAAAAAATACTTTTAACATCCATTTGAAATAATTTGAAATCTTTAAAAGATTCATAGGCTAGCAATATAGGAATGATTCTAACCAAGCAACCGGGGCAAGTGTTTCATCATAGTCGACTCCTTACTGCTACGAGTAGCATTGTGCAACTAATCTGGCTTTGTTTCTAACCACTTTTCTGTCTTCATTCAATTCTGTTTCTGAAATCCCATTTGGTTTCAATGATTGCAAAATTTGCTGGCTTAGATACCAATTTCCATACTTGACTTTTATCAAACTGATCAAACTCTTCTTGTACAGCGTATACCCAGCTGGAGCCCATCAAATCTTTGTCAACTTTCTTTGGCTCTAGCTGAGATATGAGGGCAATATTTGCCTTTTTCTTGGAAGATCCCTAAGTTTTCATACCATCGTTTGGATTTACCATGATAAACTTATATGGATATTCAGGTTCACTTCTTTATTCATTTGGGATTGTTTCAGCTTGATGAGTAGTCGACTCATTTTGAGTTTCGACGGGTTGGCTGACACGTTCATTCATTAAATTTGATGTCTCATTGCAGCTGTCAGTGGATTCCTTTGATTTCTCAGCTTCACTAACTTTTCATAAATCTTGATTAATATCTTTATCACCTGCAATGATTCCTTTCTCGGCCACAAGGTTAATATCATCAAAGATAACATGAATTGATTCTTCTACACATAGAGTACATTTTTTATAAATTCTAAATGATCTACCGTTATTTGAATTGCAAAGAAATATACCTTCATCGCTTCTTGGATCGAACACATCAAGATTGTCCTTACCATTGTTATGAATAAAATATTTGCTTCCAAAGGGATGAAAATAGGCGATGTTTGGTCTTTGTCTTTCCATAGTTCATAAAGAGTTTTCTTTAATATAGGTCAAATGAGACATCTGTTAAGGAAATGACATGCCATGCAGACTGCCTCTGCCCAAAAGTGACTTAACAAAGAATGCTCCAATATCATTGTTCTGGCCATGTCTTGCAAGGTTCGATTTTTACGTTCAACTACTCCATTCTTTTGAGGTGATGTTGGGGATAAGAAGTTGTGAGTGTAACCTTTTTCATTGTAAAAATCTTCAAATGATCTGCTTTCAAATTCTCCGCCATGATCGCTTCGTATGGTTGAAATGAGATACTGTTTTTCTCTTTCAATCTTTTTGCAATAGTTCTCAAAATTCTTTAGAGCTTCATATTTATGAGCTAGAAATATTACCCATGTAAAAGGTGAATAATCATCAACAATAACAAATGCATATCATTTTCATCCATTGCTAGCAGTTCTAGTAGGGTCAAATAAATTCATATGGAATAATTGTAAAGGCTTAGATGTGGAGACAACATCCTTGGGCTTAAAGGAGGTTCTAATTTCTTACCAAGTTGGCATGCTTCACACACATGGTTGCTATAAAAATGGAGTTAGGGGAGGCCAATGACCTGGTCATGTCTAGATAATTGTTCGATCAGGTGCATACTTACATGGCCATGTTTCTTATGCCAAAGCCATTGATCATCAGAAATGGATTCTATACAAAGGTTATTGTGTAAGTTTTCAATGTAGCCTAGAATATAGACGTTGCCATACCTTTTTCCTAGCAAAACGATTTTACATGAATCATCTTCGATGGCGCAACTTATTTTTCTGAATTTCAGTTCATATCCAGAGTCACATAGTTTATTAATGCTCAGCAGGTTGTAGTTGAGTCCATATACAATATAAACTTCTATGATATCACAATTGTTGTTTAATGTGACTGTTCCGGTGCCAATGGTTTTTTCTTTTTAATCATCATCAAATCTGACATTTCCTCCATTTATTTTTATGACTTCTTTGAATACTCTTTTGTCGCTCGTCATTTGACTAGAACTCGCACTGTCGAGATACCATTTTCCTTTTTGAATTTCCCTGTGGTGTTCCTACAAAACAAGATTATTGCCTTCTTTTATCTACCCAAGCTTGCTTGGGTGCCTTTTGGTTAGTTCTATTGAGATCCGAACTATTTTTGGGCTTCCAGATCCACCCCGTAATATTTCAGTGATAAAATCTACAAGATGAATACTTATGACCATTTCTACAACAATAGTGACATAAGGAAGTAGATTTTTCATTTGTACTACATCTACGAGTGGTGTCATTGCTTGTAGATTCAATGCCAATAGGTCTTTTTTAGTTGATTTCTAAGTCGATCGGTTTGACTTAATGGAACTGTGACTGGTGGATTTGCGCATGCCATTAATTTGCAATTGCAATTCATGAACTTGTTATTGGAAGTCATCTCGTTCAAGTTCAAGTTTAAGTTTCCAGTCGTTTTTCTCCCTATTTAGTCTCTTTCATTAATTTAGAAGTTTTTGAGACTCTTTTAGGGTAAGATCAAGAATATCTTGTAATTGTCTATTGTGTCTTTACTGTCATCGTCTGATATATCTTCATTGGTCCAGCAACCTGAAAGCTTGTTCATATCATTTTTCAATATAGTCATGAAGCAGAGATTAGCAATTTCTTTATGTTCTTTATATCTTCATCACTCCAACTTCCAAAGGATTTGTTCTTGTGAAATCCTTTGGAGGCTTTTCTTTTGAGATATGGACATTCAGCTTGGACATGATCATATTTTCCACATTCAAACCATTTCCCATTGTCTTATCTTTCTCATTGTATTGTCTAGTTCTTATGGAAGGCATTCTTCCCTTTTTGGGGTTCCTATATCTTCTCAGCAATCCATTCATAGTTTTGGACACCGTAGTAATTTTTTCTTCTAGAGCCTCTGCTTCATTGTCATCATCATCTTTAGATCCTTTAATGGAGGTTTTGAATGCCGTATTTTTCTTCTTTTCCTCGTGTCCTCATTTTTTGAGATACGTTTTCTGGAATGCAATGAGATCTTCACGCAGTTCATCATAGGATAAATTTTTCTAGATCTTGAGATACAAGACTACTTTTATTTGCCATGCATTAGGCAGACTTAGGATTTTTCGAACATGTTCACCAGTTGAGTAGGGTCTTCCAATGTCCTTCATGTCTCCAATTATTTTACTGAACCGGGCAAATATATTATCGATTGATTCGCCTTTTTTCATCTGAAAGAGTTTTTATTTCAAACAACTATATTTTTGCAAATAATTTGTCAAATGCACACATATTTTTTGAAAACTTTGTTTCTACGACAGCCAGACGTTACCCAGGGTAACTCAAACAGGATCTCAAGACAAGAGTGAAGGCAAAGAAAAGAGTCAAGAGCACAAACCGACCTTCCCCCCCCCCCCCCGGCAAAAGTCACGATTTTTCTTTGAATGCAGGCACGGTAAAATAGCAATATTCGCAAATACATACGCATATCACTAACTTCATAATGACAAGTTACCAAACGCAAACACATCCAGCTAAGAAATACTTCACTCTCTCACTGTCACTCATCGTTTTTCTTGCATAAGGCTAAGCATTGCCTTTCCTTTGCATGAGACTAAGCTTTGTCTCCCTTCCTTTGCATGAGACTAAGCATTTTCTCCCTTTCTTGCATGAGGCTAAGCATTGCCTCTATAATTGCATAAGGCTAAGCACTTTCTTTCCTTTACATGAGACTAAGCCCTGTCTCCCTTCTTTTGCATGAGACTAAGCATTGTCTCCACTTCTTGCATGAGGCTAAGCATTGCCTCTGTAATTGCATAAGACTGAGCACTGCCTTTCCTTGAATGAGACTAAGCAATGTATCCCTTCTTTGCACAAGTCTAAGTATTGTCTCTCTTCCTTGCATAAGGCTAAGAATTTCCTTTCCTTGCATAAGGCTAAGCACTGCCTTTCCCCGCGCGAGACTAAGCATTGTCTATGTTTCCTGCATAAGGCTAAGCATTGCCTTTCTTTGCATAGGACTAAATATTGTCTCCACTACACTGCATAAGGCTAAGTACTGCCTTTCCTTACGTGAGACTAAGCATTGTCTCCATCCTCTGCATAAGGCTAAGCACTACCTTTTCTTGCATGAGACTAAGCATTGTCTCCCTTCTTCTCATCGGGCTAAACACTACCCTCAACTCATACAAGACTAAGCCTTGTCTTGTCCCATCCTCGCATATAACCAAGAATTACCTATTTCTTTTATCAAACGATCGATACCGCCATATCTCTGCATCTCATAGGCTGAAACATCGCCATTTTTTTCGAAGGCATCATAAGTCCGAAGGCATCATCCTCATAGCTGGGAGATACCATTCCGTTGCATGAGGATCTCTCGATACTGCATATCATTATTCAAAGGCGTCGTAGTACAGATGCACCATCCTAATAGCCCGAGGATACCATTTCATGGCCTGCAAATCCCTTATCATGCACTTCATGGCCTAGGACGTCATGGTCTAAGGACATCATCCTCACCGTCCAAATACAACCTTCATGGTCCAAAGGGAATTTGCATCATGTTTAAATTATCGCAATAACCCGTATATATATTCGCATGTACCGTGTTTTAAGTTTTGTAGGTAATTCGGGAGGTAACTGTTCTACAAACAGGATCAATCTTCGATCTGATTTCCGTTAACAACGTTCACATCCTTCAATCGCTTCAAACGTAACCGACTACCACTAATTGCCTACCTTTTACTCTATGACCGTTCAGATATCTGTCTTGTGATACATCCGTAACATTTCAAATTCGCATTCATGACTCCACCGAAAATCATCTGTTATTTGTGATAATATCCTACCCAAAGAAATCTCTTCAAAACATACGACCACTCTTACAACAACTCTATCGGTTTCGTTCACCGTTGGATCCAGAACTACACACGGCCTGATTCCCGTAACACCAGGGATATGTAGGAAACTCAGGAACTAGGGTTCGGCCCATTTTTCAAAACACATCACGCCCGCTCAATTCGGCCAAAATTGGTCATCATTTTCTTTACCCGACAACTCTTTTATCATTCCCGGGTAAAGAGGGGCCACTGTTGATACCCAATTTTGCCCTCATATTTTTAAAATAGTATATATACTTTACAAATGCCATTCTTACATCAGTACCTAATTTATAAGAATTATACAAGTATTTTCTATAATTTTCCACATCTTTAGAGCTTCAAAATAGATTTCTTCGCATTTAAATTACTTGATTATTTATTAATTATCCATTAAATTAATATGTAATGGTTTAATTATCTAAAGTTATTATTTGCATCAACATATATGTTTCAAAATATTTTATTTTATTTTATGTAATCATATTTGTGTTTTCTTAAGCTATTTACATAATTTTGCAATAATTGCCTATATTCATGCATAATTGTATTTTATTACATTATTTGTGATAAAATATCATTCCTTATATTTTTATAATATTAAGCTATTATTTTAAAGTATTTTACTGCATAAATAACATTTTTATCATTTATTAATCATTTTCTATAATTTAGTTTTGATAAATTTCGTGTTTTTAATTTATAGCCAAGTTTTTAAAGCCATTTTCGGACCAAATTTGGCCCAAATCCTTAGCCCAACAACCCCCAGCCCAAACCAAATGACCCTTTACTAAAATCCGGTCTCGACCCATTTCCACGACTTGCCCCATTCAATTTTTTATCCTGGCCGTTGATCTCTCAAGATCAACGTCCCTCATTAATTCCTCCTTTTTAATTAGCCCAACCTAGAAACCCTAACCCCATTTCCCATCTCCGCCGCCCCTAAATCCTCTATACACTCTCTTCTCTTAGAAACCCTAGCCGCCGCTGCTTATTTCCTCTCTAATTCCAACTTAAAGATGGAATCCGTCTATGATACACTTACCTTATTAATCTTGTCTCATCATTGGTCGTCCGTTTACGGTGTTACTTAGGTACTTGCCAAAGTTTGGCAAGTATCACTTCCGTGACGAGACTAGGATGGCTTGAATCTTTGATTTTAGGCGTTCTTCAATCTATATACACCTAACGAAGAGCGATTTGCACTCCTGGATTGATTTTCAGATGATTGAACCCTAATTAGGGTTTGGGCATCTCCATCTCCTTTACTGATTTTGATTTGTATGGGATATTTTCTCTCCTTATTTTCACTTAATTGATTATTTTCCATGTTTGTTCTTTCAATTTCTGCCACTATATAAACCCCTCCCCAATTCCCCTCTAGAGACACCGAATATCATCACTATTGAACTCGATATATTTCCCTCACCCATTCATCTTCTCTGAAACACTTGGCTCTATGGACGGTTGAAAGCCAAGGCCATAATATTATCAACCTCCTCCGGTGCAAGCACTGCTCGGGGCCCTTACGAGGCTCTTGTGAACTCTGAAGCATCGGAGATCTTGGGTTCTTGCTACTAGTATTCTAAACTCCTTATTGTTTTGCTCATTTAGTTTCGTTACTTGTTAGTGCCTTTAACTCTTGCAGGTGGATAGGCCTAGTTGCAGGGGAAACTCTAGCAAAGTTTTTGGGAATATAGGGAGTTAGTCAAATCTCGGGCTGATGGTGTGTGGTATGAAAAAACTGAGTTGTATAAGATGTTAATAGTGAACCAACCCTTATTTGAGGACAAATGATCTTAAGTAGGGTAGGATGTTAGGCCCCGTGAAAATGTTACCTAAAAGTCGGGAATCTGTGATGTCGAGGAAGGCGTAGAGATTAATAATAGTAGAACAGTGCTCTGGGGAGTTGAAGAAAATGTTAGGCAGAAGTACGCATTTCTGCGGCCTATTCTGCTACCGCAGAACCACTTTGTGGATCACATAATGGTCGCAGAGTGAGTCAGTTTTCTGGGTCATTTTGATGTCAATTTCGCGGGCATTATGCGATCGCATAACCATTTCACGGGCCGCACTCTTGTCGCATACCCAGCTTTGGGATTTCTCGAAGGGAGATTCTGCGGTGTATTATGCGACCGCAAAACAGGTCTGTGGGCCGCATAGTTACGGCAGATCCGGTCAGTTCCTTTCCAGTTTTTGGCACCCAGATTATACGGCCGATATGCGAACCGCATAACCATTCGACGGTCGCATATGCGACCGCATATCCTGTTTCGGGGCTTCATATTTGGGGTTTTTAAACCCGACCATTCATAGTTAAAACATGTACCATAGCTCATTTTGAAAACTTTTATGATATTCTAGAGTGAGAGAGAGAGAGTGTTTAGAGTGAGGGAGCAACCTTAAACCTATTATCCATCAATTCTTGCTCAACCATTAAGGATTAACAAAGGAAGTCTTCACCCTAAAGGTAAGAATCTATGTCCTAGCTCTCAATGTCAAAATTTTACAAATATGGGTTAAATAGAGAGACAAATATTCGGTGTAGGGGTTGTTGTCTTGCATGCATGTATCCTTGAAGTATGTGGAAAGGTTGTGAGCTAAAAATGATAGAGAATGGGTTGGGGAATGGTGGAATCTTCCACAAAAATGGCCTTAAAACATTGATGCACACCTAGTGTTTGATAATATGCTAAAATGAGCTAAAACCATGATCATCTTCCTAATTTTGGTTCAACTTGTTAGATTTCTAAAATAGATTGAAGTTGCTAAGAATTCTGAATCATTTTAGAGTTTGAGAAGCTCAATTGAGGTATGTTGGCTAAACCCCCTTCTTCTTAGAATCGAATCCCACGGTGTTCATGTAATTGGAGCAAGTCCTTGATCATTATAGAATTGGCTATTCCTAATATGTTTATGTTGAAGGATGTATGTTCAATATTTATTCTAAATGCTTCATCATGTCATCTCGCCATTTGAGGATGTGTTCAAAATGTGGAATATGTGTTAGAAATGTAAAGACCTCATGTGAAGATCTAAATAAAGGTTGTAATGCCAAATTGTATGAAAAGCCTCTATGTGCCTAAGATTCCCAAATTGCTCATATGTGAATTTAATGTCTTGAATGGGAAGCCTTATTGTTGTTGATAATCATAATGATTTTTGAATGTGAAAAAGAGGGCTGGAACTATGAAATACGACCAAGTGCCAAGAATGACTTTGCAATCGTGATCACTAGTGCCAATGAATGGAAAGTATATGAAAGAAGTATGATGTGAGATGATTGAATGAAAAGGTAATGTCTCAGGTGGGACGGCCTAGACGATCAGGCCGTGATCGGATGCCATGCCACACACATGGTGGTAACTGTGCTGAAAATTATAAATTGAAAAAGGTAATGTCTCAGGTAACACGGCCTAGCCGATCGGGTCGTGATCGGACGCCATGCCGCACACATGGTGGTAACTGTGCTGGAAATTATAATGAAATTGTGGTTATGGTTGATGTCTCAAATGAGACTACCTAGACGATCGGGTCGAGATCGGACTCCGTGTAGGAATACAGAGGTATTATGAATTGTGGAATATCGGCAATAAAGATCACCCTACCTAATAAGATGGAAATTGACTTGAAAACTTATGTGATCCTTAACTTGATATTTTAATGTTATTTGAAGCTCGTATTGAATCCTTGACTATTTCTCTCGTATTATTATTCATTCTATTGAGATGGTGTTTAGCTATACACACTAGTGCTATTCAACTGTACTAACGTCTCTTTTGTCGGGGGCGCTGCATCTTTAAATAGATGCAGGTGGTTACAGAGCAGGCAGTGTAGATCAGCGTTAGTGGCACATCCTCTTCCCAGTAGACTTGGTGAGCCCCACTTCATCTCAGGGTTACGTATTGTATCTTTTGATTATATTATTATCACGTCTCAAGGTATAGTCGAGGCCTTGTTGCTGGCACTATCATAGACTCTTTTGTATCTTTTAGAGGCTCCATAGACACTATGTGGGTTGTATATGGGTGTTGGTAATGTTAAATAAGTTATGTTGTGTTTGATCACTTGTTCCACTCAGACTATAAGAATATGTGTATTTTGAGACTTAAAGGCGAAATAGCTAATGAAACGGTTTAATATTGTATGTATGAACTTCCCACTGTCTAATTAATGAAATCATGTCTTTTTTTTTCTTTATCATGGGTGAGTTGGGTAGAAAGTACTTAACAGGCTTGCTTGACCGGGTTCACTCGGTTGAGTGCCGATCGCGCTTTCCGAGGTTGGGGCGTGACACTATTTTTTCTTGTGTGTATCTATATATGTTCTAGTTGTTAAGGACATTTAAATTTTGTGAGCATAATTTAGTTCCTTTGCTAGTTATGAATCACTGATATTATAATGCCATGATATCATTTTATACTCCCCTGTAATGCTATGTTTTTTGATAGTTGAATGCATTTTCAGCACATGTGATAGATTCTAGCTTGTTCTTATTTGTGTTGAACTAATATGTGTTCTTCACTATATCCTGCACTTCTATGTTGGTTTTCTTGTTTTCCTCCGGAATAAGTTCTGTACCTCTGTGTTTTTCCTAGCATCTGAACATGTTTGAGCCTTGAGTTTCAACGCATGCCTATTATATGTGTGCTATTTTAACCTGACTATCATGACTACCTATTGTTTGTTATAGAATCCTCTTCATGGCTTGCTTTGGGTCTTACACTGAAACTCTTATGAAACCATCTCTTTACTTTGAATGAATTCCTTTGTGCTGAGTCTTGTGTTTAACCAACTGTACTTTGCAAACTGGCCACAACTATATAGATCTCATGTTACAATACTGCCTTAAGAACTAGACTAAACATGTTTCCTTGCTATTTGTAATTCTGATCTTTAGAATTATCTAGAACTTTAGGATAAATATCTCGTTTCCTCTCTTATGCATGGTCAACTGACATGTTAATGTATAGCTGATCTGTCCTTTCACATGCCATAAGTTTCTGTGGAGCCTTTGTACTATGATCTATTCTCATCATGTTATGTTTCATGATGTTGGCCAAGTTGTACCATCAATATGTTGATATGCTATTTGTGACCTTATTCTTATTAAAATTGGCATGTTAGAACCTTCACGTGAAACTTGTTCTCTACTTGCCTCCTGCTTATGATTATACTAGAATGACCTTTGAAGTTCTTTAGGTTGGTTCCGAATATGTTTTATTTTGACGCTCTATGAGGAATGGCCTGCTAGTTCATGTTGCTAAACACAGTCGCTTCAAACATTTTGCGAATACAGACTTGCCTCATATATGTCTCATATACTTTCTATTAATGTTGTCTTATCTGTGTGCCTTTGGTTTATAACTATTAATAGCTATAAGAGCTGAGTGTGTGGACTTAGAATTCTTCTTAACCAATTCAGTAAGTAGTGGTTGGATTTAGTTGTTCATCTGCCCTTATTGAATGTGTGAATTCTCTACCTTTTCTTGGTATGGGTCTATGCATAAGTTTGCAATTGGTACACTCTAATATTCGAGTCAAGTTTGGGCCTGAGTTTGCTGCTGGCGTGATGAATACGCCTATTAAAGGCCCAGACAGTCTTGGGTTATTGCCTTTGGGCCTGCTCTACGTGTGGGCCTGTAATTATTTAGATATTGTTATTTTGAAGTTTATTTCCATTCCTTCTTGGGTTTGTAATAAGTTGTAAACAAATAATTGGGGTATTAGTGAAATTGGGGAAACATGTATATTCTAATGTTTGCATAAAAGGGTAGAAAACATGCCTATAGGGTCTATGTGATCTATTTGTTATTCTATCCAACATGATATATATGTTATTTGGTTTTCATGAATTGTACACTAGTAGAAACCATGCCTATAGGGAATCACACACTCACTCAAACCGTTTCACTATTAGAAGCATGAGTTAAGTACTTTACTTGTTCCCAATTCTACTGCTATGCACTATTAGATAGCATGCCTTTAGGAATCAAGTGTCAATAACTATTCATTCAATTTCTACAACTGCAATGTACTTACTTGATAACATGCCTATAGGATTATATTAATTTATGCTCTGCTAATCTTCATCTAGATACCATGTCTATAGGGCTTTAATTGATTAATTAATCGACTGTTTCTATTGTCTTATTACTCTGCTCACCTAGATATCATGCCTATAAAAATAAGCGATAAATCTGCCAACTATTAGAACCTAGCTATAAACACTGCTCCTCACTTATAAATCATGCCAAAAAGGATCAAACGAGGGTAATTCTGATTTTTTAATGGCTATCACTCCCACCTTGCACAACTCACTTAGAGATCATGTCTATAGATTTTATAATCATGATAATCAGAAAAGCAGCACTGCCATGAGACTTTCCTAAACTGTGCGGTCATTTAGAAACCTTGTCTATAGGTTTAAAATGATACTTCGAACCTGAAACTGCTTATACATAATATGGAATCTGCCCGCGTGCATTTGTTGTTATGTGTGGAGGCTAACTTGGGCCTTTAATTGTCTTTACATGAAGTCCTATTTGTTTTGAATGTCGCCTAATTATATCATTTCGAGCAGCCTAAGTAAGTATAGAACCACCCAAATAGAGGTCCAAAGCCTCATGGATCATAGGCATGGGACGGGTAGTGCACGCATAGGATGCGACCTAGAATTGAATTAGAATGCTCAAAGTAAACAACTTCAACATAGTAATCGGGTAACAGGAGATGATAGTCTGTACCTGCTGAATAATATGAGCAACTCCTATCTTAAAGGAGTTGCGAAGTATTATTTATATTGCACGGGGTGATCCTTTAGGCTAAAAAACTTAGGACCCCCCTTTCCTTTATACACTTAGTCATCTAATATAGACCGTTATAGTTGTATTCTTGTCGTCCTTAAGATTTGTACTAATTCTCATTGTGTTAAAATGAAACTCTTTGACCTTTTATTCTCTTTGTTTATTTAATCATCTCTCCTAATTATAATCCACATAGTTTTATGTTCGGCCGGGACCCACAATTATGGACCTCGAAAAGTGCCTTACACTTTCTCTTTGACGTAATTTGAGCCCTTACCCAATCTTTGATGGCGTTGACTAGTCGAATAGAGTTATCTGCATAATAGGTGCCCTAACGCACCTTTAAAACTGTTAGGTGGCGACTCATCTCTTTAACACTCTATCTTCTATTCAAAAGAGTTGTCACACGCCGAAGCCCATTTTCGCGAGAAAAAGGGGCGCGACAGCTGATGTTATATTCTGTGGCTTCGAGACAAGTGGGGTAGGATACTATCAACGATCAGATGGCATGTTCATGTGTTATACTGGTTGGACTGAGGCATACTTGCAGATCGGTTATGGTGTGAAGAGGTCGACTTTGAGGATGACTCGAGTAATGAAATTGTTAGATGAATGATGTATTAAACTTTATGGATATATGGAAATCTTGGAATAATTCACGTTACTTATTCATGGGGGCCGTAGTGAGCAAGGAAAAAGGAACCGCTTAGTTGATTCTTCTTTTTGGGAATTCATGTGCAAGTGAAGCACAAGAAGTTAGACGCCTATTGGCTATGCAATCGGGATTAGAGCAGAATGGATGGCTCTTTAGAAGGTTCTAATGAGTTCAAGATTCACATGTGGTATTTGAGGGTTCCCCAGATTTGTATAGGCTAAGATTTGAGATTTGCATTGGATAGTGTCGAGACTTACAATATTTCTATATCATTATCGATTCTACATTTCAGTATCAGACAGGTGAAAGAAACAACTTCAAAGTCTCTTTAGAGTGGGCATTTCACTTGCGGTACTATTGGCTGCTTGAGAGGGAATATATGGACTTATGTGCCTTATAACGACGTGGTTTTATGCTAAGATATCCTAGGGTGAGGTTAGATTAAAGACCATTATGTACAGGCAAAGAGGAGTGTTAACTTGAAGGCTAGACAAGAGGAACACGAAAAAATGGGTCAGCTTGTTAGTGGTTTGGACCAACATATATATAGTAATTGAAGTGATCATTTCCTTTGGTGTGGTGAAGCTTTACAGGTGTTTTGTGGCAATACTCTTGGGTTTGGCAGTCTGCGTGACTTCGTTGGATTAGAGGTTCAGTTTGATGGTTTGGTTATGTGAAAAATGGGTTTCGAAGAGTTCATATTAGATTGGACCACAGCTCGAGGTTGATGTCTTCTACAAGTGTGGAAGGTTTGCTGCATGTTGCGATGTTCTATGGAATTGATTTAAGTGGAGAGTTTCTAGTTGATAGGGTGTCTATCCTACTTGTGATTTAGAGTTGATAATGGGATTCTCGTAATTTAATATGATGACATGATAGATGCAGTACGTCGTGTGGGATTGAGATTTGCATATATAAGGTTGAGGTTCAGTTTTTAAGGAAAGGTCATGAGTTCTAGATAGCATGGATAGTTTCAGATGTATAGAAGAATGCTGGAACTATCTGGTATCTCTTGTGAAAGGGTGTGTATTTCAGAAGGCGCATTGCGTTTTGACTTACGGATGCTTGAATAGTATTACGGTAATCGCTTGGTTATTGACTGTTGACCTTCATATTTTGCTACGTGGTGCGGGAGATATAAGGGAGTATTCCCCTAAGATGATTGTGTATAAGGGATGTGTTAGTCATTTGAGCGGTAGAGTTGGGATCAAATATGGAGATTCCTATATTCTTGAGGTTTAGAGACCGGACGTTCTCAGAAATAGATTGTTCCTTGGTTGCGGAAGGTGAAGGTATGTTATGAGTTTGACGGCTGATTGTATGTGTTATGGTTAGGTTACTGTGGATGTTTTTGGAAGGTTATTTACCTATTTTTGGATGATCGGATTTGAATTGGGGGCCCATTGTTAGGACTAATAAGAATGTGTATTCTACATCGGATAAGGTTGTTTACTCAGCACAACTATTGTTGAGGGGTGTGTCATCGACTAGAGTTGATCTTATTCATGTTATGATATGTTGTAACGACCCGACTAGTTGTTTTGTGTATTTGAGCCCCATTTCCCCCTTTGGTGCTTCACACATATGCATTTGTGATTTTATGACTTGCAGGGATGGTTAGTTTCATTTCGGAAAAGTTTTGAAATGGTTTGGACCCTTTGGTTTTTGGTTTTTAAAGCTTTAGTTGGAAATGTTGACCTATGTTTGACTTTTGTGAAAATGACCCCGGAACGGTATTTTGATGGCTCCGATAGGTTCGCATCGTGATTTTGGAATTGGGTATACACTCGAAATTAAATTCGGAGGCCCCTAGGTTGATTTAACTTGTTTTGCCGAAAGTTGGCAATTTGAAATTTAGAAGTTTCCTTAAGTTTGACCATAGTTGATTTTATCTCTATCTGGGTTGAATTGTAGTTTTAGAACTTGGAATAGGTCTGTTTTGCTATTTGGAACTTGTCTGCAAAATTTGATGTAATTCAGAGTTGGTTGGATAAGAATCAGACGCTTGGTTGTGATTCTTGGTTGTGATTCTAGAGGTTCTTGAGTTTTCTTTTGAATTTCATGTGTTTTGGTGTTCGATTCCTAGTTTTGGATGTTATTTTGGTGTTTTAATTGTGTGAGCGAGATCCTATGATGTATTTAGACTTGTCTGGATGTTCGGTAAAGAGCCCCGAATGCTCGGGTGGATTTCAGACATGTTTCAGAATGCTTTGAGTTGGTTTCAGGTTTGCTTTTGCTGGTGCTCCAGGTATCGCAATTGCGAGTACCAGCATCGCAATTGTGATCATAGCAGGGGGTTCTTAGGTATCACATTTGCGACCAATTGATCGAATTTGCGGTAGGGACAAACTTCACAAATCCGAAGTCACTGTCATATTTGCGACATCTCCCTTGGCTGTCAGGTGCAGCATTTGCGAGTCAGTGTACGAATCCAGGGTCACAATTGTGACATATGCACCTAAACATAAGGGCTGGAAAATGGGACTTAGTCTCATTTTCACATTTTTAGAACCCTACACTCGGCGAGAGGCGATTTTCAGGATGGATTTTCACGTACAACCATTGGGTAAGTGATTTTGATCAATTTGCAATTATATTCCATGGTTATTTATGAGATTTAACATCAAATTCATGAATTTCTAATAGAAATTTTGGGGAATTTTGTCTATGTTTTGAAAAATGAAAAATTGAGATTTTAGAGTCGAATTGGACTCGGATTTGAAAATAAATAACATATGTGGCTCGTAGGTTTATGGGTAGCCGAGATCTATCCTTGGACTCAGGTTTTGACCAGGCGGGCTCGGGGTTGAATTTTGGGGAATTGTGCAAAGATCATAGCTTTATTAATAGTAATTGGTTTCTCTTGCATTGTTTGATGATATTAAGTCGTTTTTTGTTAGATTTGAGCCGTGCGGAGGCAAATTTTAAGGGAAAAGCCATTTTTGAATGTTGATTTGGCCTAGTTGAGGTAAATATCTTTCCTAACTTTGTGTGGGGGATACTACCCCTTAGGATTGGGCTTAATTGTAGTATTTGAATTATGTGGAAGACGTGTACACGAGGTGACGAGTGTGTACACGAGATTATATGTGAAAAATTGACCGGTTTAGACTCTTAGTTCACTTATAAGAATTTAATTGAAGTTGTTATTATTCATTCTCTTTTTTCGTTGTCAAGTTTATTCATACATTGTAACGACCCGACTGGTCATTTTTAGAATTAGCGTCATGTTCGGTAGATCAAGGTCTCGAGTAGCTTCGTATAATGTATTATGACTTGCGTGTGTGGTCGAGTTTGGGTTTCGGATGATTCGGTATTGATTTGGAAGGATGATTCTTGTTTTAGAAGCTTAAGCGGTAAGAGTAGACCGGATTTTTACTTTTGGTGTAGAAGACTCCAGAATGGTGTTTTGATGATTCCAATAGCTTCATATGGTGATTTTGGACTTAGGCGTATGCCCAGATTTGGTTTTGGAGGTTCATAGTGTCAAGCCCCGACCTCGGGGAGTGTGATCAACGCTCAACCGAGATACCCCATCCGAGCAAGCATGTACAATACCTTCTACCCAACTCACCCATTAATAAAGAGAACATACATTTATATCATTAATTAAACATTAAGAGGTAATACGAATAACACCAGTTCACTTCCATTAGTTACGTCATTAACAAGTCCCCAAAATAGTACACTATATATTCGTAGTTAAAATGGGATAGATGATACAATTACAACAAGTTTAGTTCAACCTTATAACCCATACTATGTCTACGAAGCCTCTAACAGAAACAAAAGAGTGCCACGACAATGCCGGCAACAAGGCCCCCGCTATACCTCAAAACACTATGTACATCTTACAAGAGATACATGACCCCGAAATGAAGTGGGGCTCATCAAGTTAGTTGATGAGAGGGTGTGCTACTATCACTGATCAATACCACCTGCTATGGAACCACCTACATCCATTAAAGATGCAGCGCCCCCGGCAAAAGGGACGCTAGTACATGTCGAATAGTACTAGTACGAAAACCAAACACATATGCAAGGACTTGGAAATACAACATGAATATGATGAATCATGGTAACAATAAAAGTCTTTGTTAGTCGTTAAATCCATATCAAATTTATTAAGAGCTTTAAACAACATTTATAGATTTATAAGTCGGGGATCCTCTGCAACTACCTTTACACAAAGCGGCCTTGCCACCTCACCCCAACGTATGCGGGTGGAGGTGTATTCACAATGCCACAGACTCTACACAAAGAGGCCCTATTGCCTTACCTCGATGTATGCGGGTGAAGGTGTATTCACAATATCAGAACTCTACACAAAGAGGCCTTGCCGCCTCACCCCGATGTATGATGGTGGAGGTGTATTCACAATACCACAACTCTACACAAAGCGGCTCCGCCGCCTCACCTCAATGTATATGGGTGGAGGTGTATTCACAATGCCACATTTTGGATTCCCCAAACAATAATAGTTTGTACAAAAGAGTTCCCTTTTAAATCAACCTTTTGGCACCTCTGCCCTTAGCAAGTGTAAGTTCATAAGGTTTTATTATGTGATAAATAAGTGTTTAATCACATTGATTTCATACAAGATCTTCTTCCCAAGAGGGGTATAACATAATTAAGTCAAAAATAGAGAATCATTCTAACACGTTATGCCTATCGGGAATCAATTTTACTAGTTTGAATATCCCACATCAATATCTTTTCAAGTTTGACTACGCATGATAGAATTTTACAAGGATTTAGGAATTCCGATGATAGAAGAAGAGTTTAGCCTTCATACCTCGCTTTGAGCTTTCCTTAATTCACTACACAGTTCCAAAACTCCTATGAACTTTGATCTATTTAGATACATAGCAAAATTGAACACAATTTAGGAAGATATTCATGGTTTTAGCTCATTTGAGCATTTTATCAAACACTAGGTGTGCAAATTAGATTACAAGGTTCTTCCATAAGATTTCCTTCACTCCACAACTAATTTAATACCAAGAAATTACTCATACTAGTTCAATTACCTCCCCACCATCCACATAGCTACATGCATGCATAAATAACAACTCTCTTGTCCAAGAATCATACTCCCAATTACCCATCTTCTACCTAAAATCGAAATTGAAGGCTAGGGTTAGGACCTTACCTCTTGGATGAAAATCTTGTGATATTTCTTGCTGAATTTCAAAGCTTGGACAAGATGTTGATGAACAAAGCACTTGGCTTAGTTCTCTCTCTATAGAACACTCCCTTCTTCTCTCTAAAATGACAGGTTTTTGCCTTCAAAACGAGCCCCAAGGACTTTTAATCAAAATAGGGTTGGGTAAAAAAAAAATAGAAAAATGATAAATCGGTCGCATATGCGACCGCATAATGGCCCTCCGAAACTGGGAACTTCTGCCTCACTCTACGACCAGTCTGCGGTCCGCAAACCAATTCTGCGGTCGCATAATACGCCACATAACTCACCTCCGAAAATTTTCATGTTGGGTCTGCGATGGGTCTGCGAGGATGAATAGTCCGAAAATTTGTCCAGATTTTTGCTTCAGTCTACGGCAGATCTACGATCCGCAGATCAGTTTTGCAAACACAGAATGGACCGCAAAAATGCCATGCACTTCCAAAAAGTTTCTTCAACTCCCCAACGCACTGTTCCACTCAAAAAGTCTGAAACGCATAAGTCTACCTCGACATCACGAAACCCCAGGTTTTCGGTGAAATTTTTCAGTGCCATGGATCCTCCCCTACTTAGGATCATTCATCCTCGAATGAGGGTAAAAATTCACCGTTAGCACCCAATGTGACTCAAGTACAATAACACACACCAGTAGTTCCAAAATTTTGACTAACTCCCTAGATTTCCAGAAATTTTGCTAGAGTCTCCCATATAATTGGGGCCTATCCACCTGTCAGAGAATCCCAAAACCATTCCTTAAAAAATAACTACAACACAACAATATAAAACAACAGGGAAACAACACCAGCCACAATGCCATTAAACATTACATTACCAAGGAGGAGCAACCTCAACATAAGCCGTACAGGGGAAACACAGTTTATAGAAAGTAAGCTTTCAACATCAAGGACACACTCATCAACACATAAGTCTACCTCGTCATCACGAATCCTCAGGTTTTGGGTGAAATTTTTCAAGGCCTTACACATAGGTCTACTTGATGCATTTTGGCAAAAAGTGGAAAGTTGAAGGTTTGGAAGGTTGAGAGGTTTGACCGGGAATTGACCCTGTGGATATCGGGCCCTAATTTTGATTCTGAGAGTTGGAATAGCTCTGTTATGTCATTTGTGACTTGCAATAAAAATTTTAGGCTATTCCTGGTTGATTTGATATGATTCGACGCGAGTTGCAGAAGTTGAAAGTTCATAAGTTCATTAAGTTCGATTTGAGGTACAATTCATAGTTTTGACATTGTTTGTTTTGATTTGAGGCCTCGAGTATGTCCGCGTTATGTTTTGGAACTTTTTGTTATGTTCAGACGGGGTCTTGGGGGCCCCGAGTGTGTTTCGGATCATTTCTATGTTTTTGGGCAGGTATGGTTTTGGTGTTTCACATCTGTACATTCTGGAGTGCAGGTGCAGACACGCTTTTGCAAGTTGGTGCATGTCCAATTATTTGTCTTCTGCAGATAGAGGACCACAAGTGCGCGTACGCGTCTGCCGAGATGGATGGCAGCTGCGAGGTTGAGGCTCCAGTTGGTTTATTCTTCTACAGACGTTTCTCACGCTTCTGCGGGATCGCATATGCAATAGCTGGCTCACAGGTGTGCTTCTTGGGCTGTTAAGTAAATGCCGCAGATGCGGTAATTGTGAAACAGGTGAGAGATTGCAGGTGCACTTCTTTGGTCCGCAAATGCGGAAGTTCTAGGCAGAACATATTATATATCGAGGGTTTGATATTTTTATCACATTTTGAGTTAGAGACCTTGGTTTTGGGCGATTTTGGAAGGGAATTTTATGTGTTAGATTGGGGTAAGTGTTCTTTATCCGTATTTGATTATATTTCATGATTCCATCTTTATTTTTAACATTAAATTAGTTATTTAAATTGGAGAAAATAAGAAATTTAGTAAAAACTGTGAAAAATGTAAAATGAGTATTTGAAGGATGATTTGATGACGGAATAGGATAATTTTGGTATGATTGGACTCGTACCGGAATGGGTGTTCGGATTTTGTGAATTTTCTCTGGTTCCGAGGTACGGCCCCGGGGTTGACATTTTGGGTTTACCTTTTAGTTTTCATTAAAGATCAAAGTTTTATTATCCGAAATTATTTTCTATGGTTTTTATTTATGATATTAAGTTATTTTGGCTAGATTTGAGCCGTCTGGAGATTGCTTCACATGAGAGGGTCATTTTAGAGCATTGATTTGGCTTCTTTGAGGTAATTATCTTGCCTAAATTTGTGTGGGGTGAACTACCCTTTAGGAATTGAGTCGTTTGTGCTATTTGTGTCATGTGAAAGTCGTGTATGCGAGGTGACAAGTACGTACTCGTGCTTAAATATGGATATTGACCAGTTTAGACCCTTAGTCTTCTTTCATGTACTTATTTGGAATTGTTAGCACATATTATATCTTTTATTCGTCATATCTATTATCACATGTTTTATTTGAAGTTGTCATTTTTACTTGTCGAGTTGGTCTTATATGCTTTATTTGAAGTTTTTATCACTTTTAATCATTTTGTGATTTCTTTTATTGTGGAGTTACTCTTAGTTGAAATTGTTGTTACATAATATCCTTTAGTTGCCGAGTTATTGTCATGCATTTAGACCTAGTACTAGTTCGTTCCATCTCTTTCATTGTTAGCCTAATTCATACACTAATATTTGAAGTTTGTCATTTCATGGAAATACTTTCACTATCGAGTTTATCCTTAAACAGTTAATTATAATTGAGGTTATCGAAAGGCATTAATCTACTTTAATTGAAGTTGTGTTTAAAGGGGGTGTTGTTCCTTGTTGAGTTACTTTCCCGTTCATTTTGTTGTTATTGAGATTCCATACGCATTGTGTTTGAGTCGTGGGCTATTTCTCGTTGAAATATTGATATTGTTGGATCTTTGGAAAGGTTGTGGCCTATGAGCACTTGTTGTGCGAGTTGATATGTCGTGTAGTTGGGATGTTAGCACATGTGAATTGTTGTGTGATTTGGTTGTTGTTATGCAGAGTATAAGTGTGGCATTTCACCATTGTTGTTATGCGGGGCATAAGGGTGACATGGCACTATTGTTAAACGTACAAAGTGATACGAGTGGCTATTGTATTATTGTCCGGACGGAGCATTAAGGGTCGCTATTGTACAGAGTGATGCGAGTGTCATGCACAGTGCCGTCTACCCAACTCACCCAAAATAAATAGAAGAGTGCATTTCCTTAATTAGTCCATAAGAAGTCATGTGAACAACAACATTTCATTTCCATTAGTTATGTCCTTAAAAAATGTTCCAAACAGTACTTTGTATATCATAGTTAAAGTGGGACAGGTGATACAATTACAACATTTTTAGTTTAACTTTCCCAAAAACATATACAACCCACACTATATCTACGGAGCCTCTAATAGGAACAGAAGAGTGTAGTGCCAGCAACAAGGCCCTGGCTATACCTCAAAATGCTATGTACAAAGGATAGAATATTTACCGTGTCACCATAATGCTGTGTGAGTTGACATTATATCACATCTAGCTAGGAATAATCTCATCCTATTTAAGCGGAAAATAACTCAACACCCAATCTCATCCCATATAAGGGGAAACAGTCTCATCACATTAACACGGGGATTTACCCCTCAATCACTCCTACACCGGCATGTGTAATTTCGGGGTTAGGTTGTTCTGACCAACCCTTCCTTGGTGGCTAATAGATACACCCAAAGTATTTGTTATTAAAATTATTTACCACTCAACTCATATTCTATTACATGTCATTCATTTGATTGACATCATCGGTAATAATGCAATATCATTCTTGGCACATTGGTCGTGCTTCATAATTCAAGCTCATTATTCCACTTTTAATCATTATCATGGATTTTCAACAACAAGGCATTTATGTCCAAGACAATAAGCATACATATGAGCAAACAAGAGTTTTAATTGCATTGAGATTTCATACACAATTGGCACTGGATATCATTTGAAATGCAACTTGAAGCCATAACATTTAGCTAAGCAACCAATACTTTGAATACATTGCCAAATAGTAGTACAACTTAACAAGAGCATTTGGAATACATGTTCAACACAAAAGTCTTTTGACACAATATTTATTCGGAATAATAGATTCATAATGAGTAACTTAGGACTTGCAATGACATTGTGGGGCTCAATTCTAAGGAAAGAGTTTATCCAACATACCTTACTTGAGCTTCTGTAAACTCTAAAATGTTCCGAAAATATTGGCAACTTCTATATATTTCAGAAATATAACAAATTGAACCAAACATTAGGAGGATGATCATGGTTCCAGCTCATTTGAGCATTTTATCAAACACTAAGTGTGCATTAAGGTTTCAAGGTCCTCCTATGGTGAATTCCATCATCCCATAACCCATTATCTACCATTTTTAGCCCAGTAATCTTCCTACACCCCTTGATAACACATGCATGCAAAATGAACAACTTCCACACCCAAGAATTCCCTTACTAATTACCTATTTTAGGTGAATTTCGAAATTGAGAGTTAGGGTGTAGAATCTTACCTCTAGGGTGAAGACCGAGTGAGTTTCCCTTGTTAATCTTCAAAGATTTGAGCAAGAATTGAAGAACAAATTGTTGAGGAACCCTCTTCCACTCCAGAGCACTCTCTCACTCTCAAAATACCAGGTTTTTACATAAGAAATCGTTCATAGCGTCTATAAAATGGAATAGGGTCGGGTTATGAAAACCAGAAAAATGAAGATCCGAAAACCAATATGTGGTCGCATATATGCTTCTGCGGTATGCAAATGGGGCCGCGAAATATCCCTTTAGAACTAGGCAGCCTTGCCCCCCTCTGCGGCCGTTATGCGGTCCGCAGACCTGTTCAACGGTCCCATAATGCGCCGCAGAACCTCCCTCTGGAAAAATCTTCATGCTTGTTCCGCAGTCGATGTACGGCCCACAAAATGGTTTTGCGATCGAATAATTGACCGCACAATACCTTCAAGACTTGCCCATTTTCCTGCTTCACTCTGCGGCCATTCTACGACCCGTAGAGTGATTCTGCGGCCGCACAGTGTGCCGCATAAATCACTTCTTCTGCCAAAAGTTTTCCCTTACTCCCCAGCGCATTGTTCAACCCAAAACGTCCGTACCGCGGCGAGCTTGCTACCAACACCAAACATATTATCCTACCATCACCAAACATATTAGCCTAACTCGCCACCATGGAACCTCGGGTTTTAGGCAAAGTTTTACGGGGCCTTACATCCTCCCCCACTTAAGATCATTCGTCATCGAATGAGGGTCAAAATTTACCATTAGCGCACAATGTGACTCAGTTTCTACAACACACACCAACAGTTCCCAAAAATGTCGACAGATTTTCCCTTGTAACAGGCCCTATCCACCTGTCAGAGTGTCATGACCCAAACCGATAGGCCGCGACGGGCACCCAGTACCTTACTCAACTAAGTACCAACATAACGTATCTTTACGTATCATACTATCATAGATTACTGAACCATAGAAGCTGTCGTGACATAGGAAGAATACAACATGTAATACCAACTTATACATAAGACATATGGGCCTATAACACCGAAATAACCACTCGTACACTGAATATAGGCCGACAAGGCCATACAATCTTTTACATACATGACATCTGTCTACAATCCTCTAAGAATACATAATTGTCATAAATGTAGGGACAGAGCCCCGCCATACCAAACAATACACATCTAAATCATACTGACCACACAAGAAACTCCGGAGCAAATGGAGTGCATCAACATCTTCCGCTGAGCTGATCGCCTACTTGGAGGACTCTCGACCTATCTATCGAGACCTGTGGGCATGAAACACAACATCCCCAGGCAAAAGGAACGTTAGTACAAATAATGTACCGAGTATGTAAGGCAATATACTGTAAACTGAAACTGAACTGATAATATAATAATGGAAAGTAATTGGGAGTCAAAGATAGTCTAAAGATATGCGTACCTTCTGATACTGACTCAAATCTATCAATATAGTAAGTAAAATAGTTGTCCGGTCCTGTAAGGCTCGGTATATATACAACTACTCTACCATAGTAGGCTCGCTCATAGGTGCTCGGCCATACTAGGCTCTGTATCTAGGCCAATTGGGCTCGCTCATAGTCTCTCGACCACAGTAGGCTCGGTATATAACTTACCATTTGATCAGAGGTTTCCCAATAGGGGCCTGCCCATCGATTATAAATGGATGGTAAAAAAGATATTGTAATACTATATATATAGGCTCTCTGCTCTCTTGACTGGAAGAAGATAGTAATTAAATATGAAGTCCCGATAAGGAGAATACTGTAATTTATGAGACTAGGATAATGTATATAAATTCGGGAGTATGAACTTCTCTTTATGCCTCGTTATCAAACACATGTAATTACGAGATAATGCCAAAATGAAGGAAGGGCTTAGACTTAACATACCTGGAATAGAAAAAATTCGTATGATATTCTTGAGAAAGATTGCACCGTACTCCCTTAGAATCGCAAAATCTCACGTTGCTAAGGTGCTAAGAAATGTAGTGGGATTGAGGTTTCTAACGTTGGAATCCTTGTAGGAATTGGTTGAAGGTGTTATGAATTCTTCTTTATATAAATTCTTAACGTATGTTTTGTAGTGTTTTGTATTTAACATTTTAGAAATGAAGTGTTTTGCAGTGTTTTGTATTTAACACATCCAAATGAAGTCAAAATGCTAATCTTCTATGTCTTTACATGTAGAAACACGTAGTGTTTTGTATCTAATACATTAGTTTACCACATAAACCATAATGACTAAGAGTCATATGTTTAAGCAGTGGCTTGCTGCCACGTGGGGGTGGGTTTTTTTAATCTTTATCCCATAATTCATTAGATAATTTAGGTAATATCCCGTTACACAATAACTAACCAATTACCCATATAATTAAGAATGATCTCAAATTACATAAAATACTACTTACTTTTAACACATTTTACATATCCTACTATCATGGTCATGGGGTACCTTGTATGGCACTAGTCCATAAATACGGGGTATTATAGCTCGGTCTGTATTTTATCCCAAATTGCCAAAATTTGACGAAACTTATTTTCTTCGATTTGCTTACCCTCTCACCTTCACGAATTTACTTATCCCTTATTTGAAATAGTATAATGCTTATAATCCCAAGATAATCTCATTCCCGAGCTGTCATCAGTATTGTATTAGACCGAGTTGTTTGCCACAACAGTTATGTCGTGAATTCTTGTGTTTAAATTATGATATTGTTTCCTTGTATATTTGGTATGTTGGTTCACGGATATCGTTTCATAATCTTAAAAGGAGTGGTTAAGAAAGGCTTTGTTGTGATATTCGAGATACACGATCCTTATTTCTTTTAGTTAATTGTTTTACGATTTCTCATTTTTATTCTTGCTATCTATATTATTACTTCTCTTCTTATTTCTATTTCTTATTAACTACATAAGTTTATAAGTAGGTTTCTTTTTTTAATCTCGTCACTATCTCGTCGAGGTTAGGCTTGACACTCAGTGAGTACATGGGGCCGATTGCCGTCATACTACACTTCTACACTTCTTGTGTAGATCCATGAATTGGTCCCAACAGAGTCCGTAAAGGTGCTTAGGTTGGAGATTTGGGAGATACGAGGTAGTGCTGCATACTATTTGCAGACACTGGAGTCACCTTCCTTATCCTTGTTACTGCTTATTTTATAACATAGTTTCGCACCCATTGTTTCTCGCAAAAGCGGGTTTCGACGTGTGACAACTCTTTTACATGAGTATTAAAGAGAAAAGTCGCCACCTAATAATTTTGAGGTGCGTTAGGGCACCTATTGACAAATAACTATGTTTTAACTAGTCCGTGTTACCAAAGATTGGGTAAGGGCTCAAATTACCCCGAAGAGAGGTGTTAGCCACTCTTCGAGGTCCAAAACTATGGGTCCCGGCTGAAATTAACGCTACGTGATATTATTGGATTATAATTGTCCAGTGTGACAATATAAGTAAAGGAAGACATAGAGTTTAAATATTCAACTATGATATAAACAAGTGTAAAGCAGATTTCACATGTGAAGGAATTAAACTACATATAAATGATTAGTACAAGTCTTTGGAGGTTACAAGATACAACTTAATTGCCCTAGGTTTGAAGAAACAAAGGCCCGAGAAATAAATATATAATGGGGGGGTCCTAATTGTTTTAGCCAAAAGGAACACCCCGTGCAACATAAATAATACTTCGCAACTCCCTCAGAGTAGGGGTGTAACGACCCGACCGGTCGTTTTGAGCATTTGCACTTTGCTCGGTAGTTTGAGGGCATGAATAGTTCCGTATGATGTATTATGACTTGTGTGAATCATCTGTTTTGGTTTCTAGGTTATTCGGAAGTGATTTGGAAGAATGAATTTCATGTTTGAAGATTGAAATTGGAAGAGTTGACTAATTTTGACTTTTATATATTTGACCCTGGAATGGAGTTTTGATGGTTCCGTTAGGTCCGGATGGTGATTTTGGACTCGGGCGTATGCCTGAATTTGCATTTGGAGATTTCTAGAAGGTTTCATCGCGAATTGGCGAAAGTTAGAAATTTGAAGGTTTGGAAAGTTCATAAGTTTTACTTGGAGTTGACTTTGATGATTTCAGATTCGGATTGTTGTTCTAGGAATTAGAATAGCTTTGTTATGTGATTTGGGACTTGTGTGGAAAATTTGAGTTCATTCCAGGTTGATTCGATATGTTTCGGCGCGACTTTTGGAAGTTCAAAGTTCAAAGTTTATTTAAGTTCAAATTGAGGTGCGATTCATCGTTTTGATGTTGTTATGTGTGATTTGAGGCCTCGAGTAGGTCCATGTTATGTTAGGGGACTTGTTGGGGGTGTCGAGTGGCTCAGAAGAGTTTCAGATGAGGTTCAAATCATTTGGATCAATTTTGGATAAGGATGTTGGTGGCAGGATCTGATGTGATCGCACCTACGGCTCGTTTTGCGCAGGTGCGATGGTCATAGAAGTGGAAGTATTATCGTACCTGCAACAAAGGTTGAGTTGGGCTGCCTCCACAGAAGCATAATTTGTAGTGCACCTGCGTGCGCGCAGAAGCGAGCTTTGTGAGCGCAGGAGCATAACAGAAGGACCGTTTTTTTTTACTGTAGGTGTGAGGGCCATTATCTAGTGTTTCTCTGCAAAAGCAAAACATTTGTCGCAAAAGCGATGCCGTAAAAGCGGCTAAGTCTTTCGGATACGATGATGCCTCGGCAGAAGCTATATATCTAGGGCTTGGCTATTTTATTCATATTTGGAGCTATGGAGCTCGGATTGAAGCAAATTTTGAGGCAATTTTCACCACATGGATTGGGGTAAGTGTTCTTTACTCGGTTTTCATTTTATTTCATGATTCTATCTTCGGTTTTTGGATTTGATTGAGGATTTCAAGAGAGAAATTGGGGGTTTCTATCTAAAGTTTCATAGAGTGAATTTAATAGTGTTTTGAACATCGATTCGGAGTCGGATTTTAATGAAACTTGGATGGTTGAACTCATAATTGAATGAGTTATCGTATTATGTAGGTTTTGTCGGGTTCCGTGGTGCGAGCCTGGGTTTGACGTTTTTGTTGACTTTGGGGTTTTGAGTAAAGATTCGACCTTTATCATTTGAAATTGTGTCCTTAGGCTTTATTTGATGTATCTGAGTTACTTTTGGCTAGTTTTGAGCCATTTGTAGGTCAGTACGTGGGGGGATGGCATTTTTGGAGGATCGTTTGGCTTGCTCGGTATTGGATTTGCCTTGTTCGAGGTAAGTAACACTTTTAAACTTGGTGCTGAGGCTATGAAACCCTGAATTACATGTTATGTGATTGATATTGAGGTGACGCGCATGTTAGGTGACGGGCGTGTGGGCGTGCACCGAGTGAATTGTGATTTAGTCGATTCCATGAAATTGTGTAGCTATCTTATTTGAACATTTTTACAGTACTTTATGTGTTGGAGCACCTGAGCTGTAATTTATGCTAGAAATCATGTTTAGGCTATATGTTGGTACTATTGGGTCCCACAGAGGTCGTTCTTTGATGTTGAGTTATTTGCATAATTGGAGTTATGTACGTAGTCGCATTCATCATTATATATCATATCTCAGTCTCTGTTATCGTATCTTGTCACATCTCGTATCATTGATTAGGGCTGCATAGCATGAGGGTTGTAAGCTTGAGAGACAACAGAGATTGATGACTGGGTGAGGCTGAGAGCCTGTTGTGAGTGATATTTATGAGATCGGGCTGCACATATCAGCAGGTTTTATTGATTTATGTCATAATTTCGCTTATTATAGTACTTGGGCTAGATCGGCCCATCCAGAGTCTGCACATCCACAGCGGGCGCAATTGCTATGGATTTTTTAGCTAGGTCTGTCCTGGATTCAATTGCATTGGGATGGATCTGCCATGTACAGTACTGAGTGACTGAGAGTGCTGAGTATTTACCATGATGAGTGAGAATATGAGACAGTGAGATTGAGTATTCTAAGAGTGTGAATACATGAGTTCATCACTGAGATGCATTGTATTTGACATACGTACTTGAGATACGGGCATATAGATGCATTTCCTCATGCTACCTAGTTTTTGTGACATATATGATTTCACCTGCATATTCACATGTAGGCATAGAGATGTACTTTCCTGATGCTATCTGAAAATGAAACATCTTGTTTATTGTTGAAAGGTTTTTGGGATAAATCACAGTTTTCAAACTTACTCACATATTTTTGGTATTTTCGGTGAAAGATTTGGGACTTACTATTATACTTGAAAAGCATGCCTATTTTTCCATAACTGTGTACGAGTTGAGTATCTTATCTCTGAGTTATTTTCTTATATCATTTTTATTATATTGTTATGAACTAATGATGGTTATTGGAGTTGGACCCTGACCTTTGTCCTAGCTCGTCACTACTTTCAACCTAAGGTTAGGTTTGTTACTTATTGAGTACATGGGGTCGGTTGTACCCATAGTATACTTCTGCAGCTTGCGTGCAGATGTTGGATGCTGATGTTACTGCATACGACGGGAGCTGGATTTAAAGATGTACCTATGTTCCAGTTATGGCTATCATTTGTCCTTGGTAACATTAGATTCGAATTTTGTTCATTTATATTTCAAACATATGTTGTAATTATTTCAATTCAGTTTAATTAAAAATGTAAATCTTAGAAGCTCATGATTTGTGCTACCAGTCCTTGGGAAATACTTGTATAAAAGGAGTTGTATTATCATTTCTTCTCTTGATCAATCTCATTAAATGGGATAGTTGCTAGTTGGTTTACCTAGCGGGTTGGGTTAGGTGTCATCATGACTAGATAGATTTTGGGTCGTGACAAGTTGGTATTAGAGCCCTAGGTTCATAGGTTCTACGAGTCATGAGAAAGTGTCTAGTAGAGTCATGCAGATCGGTACGATGACGTCCATACCTATCTTCGAGAGGCTTGAAGTGTAACTCTTTGAATCCCTGTGATGAAGTGTAACTCTTTGAATCCCTTCCACGCATTCGTGTGGGCATGTGAGCGCTCAAAATCAGATGTGCATCGATGTCTTGTTATTTCATGGATGAGGTGCGAGATGTGATTTTGTTGTGCTGATGATGAGATAGTCTGGAGGACTTGATGACGTGTTTTGACTGTAGCTTAGGAACTGGGATTTCGGTTTGTGCGAGCACGTGCGTTTGGACTTATATGTCTGGCAGTGTCCCTATTAGTGGAATTTGTGGCTTAACGAGTAGTTGGATGACCATATGATGAGTATGATATGACTGTGGGATGTGTTCAAATGGTTTGAATGGGACGAGAAGATTTTGCTTAGGGTGTGAAAAGGAATATTGGGTGCTTGATTTCTGTCTTGATGTGACGTATAGTCTCGAGTTATGATTGTGTTGAAAGATTTTTCATGTTGTTTAATTGTGGAACGAAGTAAATTTTCATGTCTTGTTGTGAGTTCAGACTCAGGAAGATTAAGTGATGGTGTAGTAGTTGTGGTTGTGAAAGGTTATAGAGAGATGTCAGTTTAAAGCTAAGCAGGAGGGTTATCACCTTCGGGGTAATCTACAGATGTTTGATACTTATAATGTTGTGTTGAGGCTTTATTTTCTACCAGTGGGTTATATTTGTGCGATTTGAGCTTGAATCGGTAGTAATAGTTGACCTGACCATCACTTGAATGTATTCGAACTTAATAGACATTTTGAGGTACTATTTGTTTTGTGTTATGTGAGATTATGAAGGATTTAGTTGAATCTCTCTGCGATATTTTGGTAGTAATAGAGTATGGGTATTGTGAGTTCTTAAGTGTTTTGATCAATGGCTTTGAGCCAAGTGGTGGAGTCTGCTATCACCAAGTTGATTGCATGGTTATTTGTTGTGATGGTTTCAGTTTGAAGACAACTTGTGAATCATATATGACTTGCGGAGGTTGAGATCGAGGATGACTCGAGTGAAGGAATTTCTAGGTATATAGGAATCATGGGATGATTGAGTTGTTATTCGTGAAGGATGTAGTGGGAGCGGAGTTGGAAATTGCTCGATTGCTTAAAGGTGTATTAATTCTTTGGGTTTGTCGAGCTAATGGGGCACATGCTGTTTGGCCCATTTGGATGGTGCAATTGAGATTTGAGCAGAGTGGATGACTCTCGAGAGGGTTCTAATGTATTCAATATTTATATGAAGCAATTGAGAATTTTGCGGATTTGTATATGGGTAGAATATAAGATTTAAGTTGGATGGTGTCGAGACTTGTGGCATTTCTATATCATTATGGATTCTACATTTCAGCATCGGGAAGGTAGAGGAAACGACTTTAGATTCACAAAATATCTCTTTAGAGTGGGTGTCTCAGTTGTGGTACTTTTGGGGTGCTTAAGAGGGAATATAGTGGCTTATGGGCCTTAGGGCGGTGTGGTTTTATTCTAGGATCTTGTGGGGTGAGTTTTGGTTAAGGATCATGGTATTATGGTGAGGAGGAGTGTCAACTTGAGGGTAATTCGGAAGGAACTCGGAGAAAATATGTCAACTTGGTAGTAGGGTGGATCAGCTCAGTAATGGGTATGATCGGTTCCTTGGGTACCTATGAGGTGGTGAGTCTCTACAGGTGTTTTGTGGCAATAATCTTGGGTTTGGCGACCTGCGTGGCTTGGTCAAGTGAGAGATACTCAGTTCTGATTTCTTGGTTATGTGTAAATGGGCTTCGAAGAGTTCTCGATGGTTTTTACCACAGTTTGAGATGGATATTTCCTACCGGCGTGAGGAGCATGTTGCGTATTGTAATTTTCTCCTGGATGTGATCAAATAGAAGATTTTTGAATGATCGGGTATGTATTATTCTAGTGACTCAAAGTTAATTATGAGATTCTCATACTTTTCATATGATGGCATGATAAATGCGGTGTGTTGTGTGGGGTTGAGATTTGCATGTGCAAGGTCACAGTCCAGATATGGAGGGAAGGTCATGAATTTTGGACAGCATGGATATTTTCAGATATTTAGATGAATGTTATAACTACTTGGTAATTCCTGATAAGGGTGCGGATTTTATAAGGCACACTATGTGTTGACTTATGGATGCTTCATTAGTATTGCGGTGCTCGCCTGGTTGATTGACTGTTGATATTCAAATTTTGCTATGTGGCACGGAAGAAGTTTAGAAGAATTCCTCATGGGATGATCGTGTATGAGAGATGTGTTAGACATTAGGGTGTGGAGTTGGGATCAGATATGGTGATTCGTGTGTTCTTTGGATTTGCAGACCGGGAATTCTCAGAAAGCAGATTGTTTCGTGGTTGTGGACTGTGAAGATGTGGCTAAAGCATTTAGTCTCATGCAAAGAAAGGCGGTGTTTAGCCTTATGCAACAATGGAGGCGGTGCTTACCCTCGTGCAAATGTAACGGAGACAGTGTTTAGTCTTATGTGAAGATAGGCAACATTTAGTCTTATGCAATAATGGAGGAAATTCTTAGCCTCATGCAATCTAATAGAGGCAGTGCTTAGTCTCATGCAATGTAATGAGGACAGTTCTTAGCCCTGTGCAGAGAAAGGCAGTGTTTAGCCTTATGCAATAATGGAGGCAGTGCTTAGCCTTATGCAATTTAATGGAGACAGTGCTTAGTCTAATGCAAAGAAATGAGGGAAGTACTTAGCCCTTATGTGGAGGAAGGCGAAGATGATATATGAGAATGTAAAGTGATTCTTAGCTTGATGCGTTTGTGCCTGGCGACTTCTGTCGGTGTGAAGATAACGATCTTATTATATATTTGTGGACGTACTTGTTATGTCTGTTATGCCTGCATCCAAAGAAAAATCATGAGTTTTTTTTTGGGGGGGGGGGTTGGTCTGTTCTTTTGAATATTCATTTCGCTTTTCAAAAATATGCATTTACGGAAAATTATTTGTAAGATATGTGATGATGCATAAAAATTAAATTTGTCGAACCAAAGACTATGACACGCGTTGAGACAATGCGACCTTCTTAACTCAGAATTTTGGGGGGGGCCCTCAAAATTCTGCCCCAGTTTAAATGTATACTCCCGGCGATACACTACTTGGCGATCCTTGACGTAATGAAATTGATGAAAACTCAAAACTTGCCCCCGTTCCTGACCGTAGAGAGGAATGAAGATTTTATTATGATGTGACCAAACTCATAGGGCTGCCTACGTATTCCCTCTTAAACGGTAATCAGGTCAAGTGTAGTTCATGTTACATCAAAAGAAAGTGCAAATACAATCTCAAACGTAATATCTCTTGACAACGTCCAAATTGATAAGTTTTGGCCATATTTCTCCATCCATATCTGCAATTATAAGTGCTCCTCCTGTCAGTACTCGGTGAACCATTTAAGGACCTTGCCAGTTAGGTGATAATTTTCCTTTTGCCTCATCTTGATACAGAAAGATGCGCTTCAATACCAATTGCCCTGGTGTGAATTGCCTCGGTCTAGCCTTCTTGTTGAAAGCCCTTGCCATTCTATTATGGTAGAGTTGACCGTGACATACTATGTTAATCCTTTTACCGTGAATGAGAGCTAGTTGCTCATTCCGGCTCTGTATCCATTCCGCATCGTTGAGCTCGGCCTCCTGTATGATATTTAAGGAAGGAATCTTCACCTTGGCGGGTATAACAACTTCAGTACCATAGACCAGTAGATAGGGGGTTTCCCCAGTTGACCTGCGGACTTTGGTGCGGTATCCGAGCAAAGCAAATGGTAGCTTCTCATGCCATTGCTTATAGTTATCCACAATCTACCTTAATATCTTCTTGTTGTTCTTGTTGGCAATATCCACAGCTCCATTCATTTGCGGCATATATACTGTAGAGTTCCGATTCTTGATTTTGAATGTTTCACACATGGCTTTCATCAGATAACTGTTGAGATTGGTAGCATTGTCGGTAATGATTAACTCAACCAGTCCGAATCGGCAAACAATATGATCCCGGGTGATGTCCGCTACGACATTCTTGGTCACAACTTTATAGAAAGCGGCTTCGACCCATTTTGTGAAGTAATCTATAGCTACCAAAATAAATCTTTGTTTGATGGAAGCAGCGAGTTCAATTTGTCCGATGAAATCCATGACCCAGGCAGAGAAAGGTCACGGTGAACTCGTTGCATTGAGTTCGTTGGGTGGTACCCGTATCATATAAGCATATACTAGGCATTGGTGGCACTTTTGAACATACATGATGTAGTTTGTCTCCATAGTCATCCAGAAGTAGCCTAACCTTAATATCTTCTTGGCTATAATGAACCCGTTCATGTGAGGTCCGCAGGTTCCGGTGTGTATTTCGTCTAGAAACCTAGAGGCTTCTTTAACATCGACACATCACAGCAATCCCAAGTCAGGAGTACTTCTATACAGAATTCCTCCGTTCTGAAAGAGGTGGTTGGCCAATCATCAAAGCATACGCTTCTGAATGTGTGTACCATTTACTGTGTATTCTCCTTTCTCCAAATACTACTTGATGTGAAACCATGGATTTCCATCGAACGCTTCTTCAACATGATCACAATAAGCTAGATGCTTAGAATCCTTATCGGGATAAGATCAATAAAATTCTTGTCTGGATGTTGTATCATGGAAGACAAGGTAGCCAGTGCATCTGCAATCTCGTTTTTGAATTCATGAAACATGTTTGAATTTTATCTTTGTGAATCTCTTGATCAAATCTTGCACCCAGTGCAAGTATGGAAATATTTTAGTGTTCTTGGCAGCCCATTCTCTGATTACTTGATGTACCAGCATATCTGAATATCCGATTACCAGCAACTTTTGAATATTCATGTCGATTGCCAATCTGAGTCTCAAGATGAAAGTCTCATACTCTGCTAGATTGTTGGTGCATGGGAACCTGAGCGTGGCGGATACTAGGTAATATTGACCGGTTTATGATAACAAAATAACTCTATTTCCCACTCATTTGAAGTTTACGACTCCATCGAAAAAAATCCTTGAACCATCATATGTTTCAGCAATATATTCCCCTACGAACAATAATTCCTCATCGGGAAAATACATCTTCAATGGTTCGCATTATCTATCTACGGGATTCTCCGCCAGGTGATCGGGCAATACTTGCCCCTTGACCGCCTTCTGAGTCACATATATGTTGTCGAACTAACTTATCAATATCTACTATTTTTCTAGCTTTCCCGTAGGCATCGGTTTTTGAAAGATGTATTTTAGTAGATCCATCCTCGATATGAGATATGTGGTGTATGCACAGAAGCAGTGCCTCAATATCTGGACTATCCACGTCAAGGCACAACAGGTGCATTCCCACAAAGAGTCACGGGCTTCGTAATGCTTGAACTTCTTACCCATATAGTATATCACCTCACCTTTCTCCCGGTTTCATCATGTTTCCTTAGGACGCAACCAAAAGCTCCATCCAACATGGAAAGTTATAGCAATAGAGGTCTCCCGGGCTCTGGTGGGTGATACGTTCAAATTACACCTTAATAATTAGTGTAAAGCGGTCGATGTCAAATATAATAACCCAACTAGGTTGGAGTCAAATCCCACAAGGAATAGGTGTGAAAAGGTTACTTGAGTAGTGTGAAACTTGACTTAATTTGTAATTCTATTCCGTTAGCTAAAAAGAATGTTGCAATTGAGTGAAATGAAGACAAGTAGAATATTGTGAGGTTGTAATTAATTTGATTAAGGAAACCAATGTTGTGTCCCCATTGATGGAATGTAATGCTATCGGTGTTAATATGATATATTTCTAATGGAAAGTCCTTTGATATGCAAATGGTTTCTAAGTAACTACCCACAATTTCCCAATAGTTGGGTAATATCTACTCTTTAAGATTTTCCCAAATGTAAAAGAATTGCGATTGAAAATAACCAATTTATGCCAAATAGAACCCACTTATTCCTAGGCGATTCCATTAAACAAGGGTTAAAGCCTTGAGTTTTTGGTATTCATTTCTACCAAACCCTAGCCTACTTTTCCAAGTAAAGATAGAGTGAAATGGAATTAGTTAATGTTTGCAACCACTAACATCACACGAAGCATAAAAACTGAATAAATATTAACCAACCATTATATATATATTCAATGGTAAACACCCGTTAACATTACACCCATCTAGGGTCCACAACCTTAGTAATTAAAACTAGCTACTCATACTGAAATCTAAGAAAAAGCGATAAATAGATTCATAAAGCTTACAAAGATACAAGTTTCTTTCTTCAAAAGTCGCCAAAACAATGGTGCATTCAATGCTCTAAAAGTAATCTCTTTTTCTGACTCACCTCCCCCCACAAAAACCCTAATAAATCTATTTAGAGTGGGCTAAAAGTCGGAGCCAAAATTGGACAAAAATAACCCTAGAGCCTTTATGCGACCGCATACTGGTCGCAGATCACGTATGCGGTCCATATATTATTCGAAATCATCGCATAATCTCATGTTTCCAAACCCAGTTCTTGAATGTATTTCAATTATGCGGTCCGCATATACATTATGCGACCGCATAATCCTCTGGATAAGTGCTTCTAGACTTTCTTGATTTCAGTTATGCGATCACTATGCGGTCCGCATAATCGTTATGCGACCGCATAATGGGTTGCATTTTCTCCACTTTGGTTAACCATAAGTCTGCTTCAGTTTGCGATGGTTTTGCGGTCCGCATATGCTTTATGCGACCGCATACTTGCATCATTTCTGCCCTTTTGTGGCTTTTTGACTTCTTTTCCAATGTTTTTGGGTCCTCAAGCCTCATGCACTGCAAAACACCAAAACTTCATAAAAATTAACTAAATATTCATTGAAAGATGAGCTAAAGTCTATGTAATTGGTATCAAATGTGCCGAAATTCTATGGCACATCAGTGGGACCAACACGAGCGGTTTAGACAAGTACTACTTGATTTTATCGAAAGAATATGACTCTCTTCGGTCCAGCTTATCGCATCATCTTTCCGCAACAGTTTGAAGACCGGCTCACATATTAGCGTTGGCCGTGCTATAAAACGGCTGATATAATTAAGGTGTCCTAAAAAGCTCATCACATCCTTCTTGCTCTTTGGCAGTGGAAAGTCCTGAATAGCTTTGATTTTTGATGGGTCTAACTCAATACCACGTCGGCTGATGAGGTAACCCAGCAACTTTCCAGCTGGGACTCCTAAAGCACGTTTTGCAGGATTCAACTTCAGATTGTACTTTCAAAGTCGGTCAAAAAACTTTCTCAGGTCTACTATGTGATCCAAACTTCTCTTAGACTTGATGATGACATCATCCACGTATAACTCTATTTCCTTGTGTATCATATTATGGAAAAGAGTAGTCATGGCCTTCATGTAGGTAACCCCGGCATTCTTCAAACCAAACGGCATTATTTTGAAACAATATATTCCCCATGGGGTGATGAAGGCTGTCTTTTCAGAGTTCTCTTCATCCATCCAAATCTAGTGATATCCTACAAAGCAATCCACAAAGGACTGGAGTTCATGCTTGGTGCAGTTGTCGGTCAGTATGTGTATGTTGGGCAACATGAAATCATCCTTATGGCTTGCTCTGTTCAGATCTCGATAGTCAACGCACACCCCGACCTTCCCATCCTTCTTCACAACGAGTACAATATTAGCTAACAAAGTTGGATACTCGAGCACCTAAAGGACCTTGGCTTTGATCTGCTTGGTAACCTCTTCTTTTATCTCTAAACTCATATCTAGTTTTAATTTCTTGAGCTTCTGTTTTACCGGCGAATATGTGGGGTTGGTAGGTAGCTTGTGCACCACTATGGATGTGCTCAACCCCGTCATGTCGTCGTAGGACCATGCAAAAAATATCCTCATATTCCTTTAGAAACCTGATGAACTCTTCTTTCTCCGATGGAGATAAATGAATGCTAATGCGAGTTTCTTTGACTGTTTTAAAATCCCCAAAGTTTACTGCCTCAATTTCTTCCAAATTGGACATTGGTTTATTCTCAAAGTTCTCTACCTCTTTGACAATTTTCTCATGTATTATATCATCTTCCAAATCTTTCAAACACTTTACTTATGTTGTGTTGTCTCATTACATGTCACAATCGTAGGTTCATTAGGATATGTAATAATTATGCTAAAAACGAATGTAGAAAGATAATCATATAAATAAATGAAAAGCAATAATGCATTAATAAAACTTAAAATTGTCAACAAGTACGACTCAATGTCTCGAGTAATTGTTTCAAAATAAGACACTGAAAATGTCTTAAATGCCAATAACAATTTTAAAAGTAAAACATGCTAGTTCTTCCAAGGCTACCTAGGTGCTCGGCGAGCTCGATCAAATCCTTCCAGAGAACAACTCCTTCTCCCACTAGCTGAATGGTGGGAGAAACCCAGCTCCTCCTCCAAGATTGCATTGCAATCCATAATTTCCTCATCCAGAAACAGCTTCCTTATATTGGCCAAATCCTCATCTTCCTCAGATCCCCAAATCACATCGGTCTGGCGGAATGTCTGGTGCAACGGTGGTATGGGTTGTTCTAATGGATAGTAAAAGTCACGCCATGGAAATATCCGATAGTGGCTCTTTGAGACCCATCAAATGCCTTCAGGTTCATACTTCCCATCCGTATCTCATGCAGGCCTATACCCAGTATTTTCAAAGTAGTCAGCGGGCATATGTTCAGACTCGAACCCCCGTCTATCAGAACCCTAGCAATGAACTTGTCTTCATATTGCACAGTGATGTCTAATGCTTTGTTGTGACTCAACCCTTCTGGAGGTAGCTCATATTCGTGGAAAGTAATCTTGTGACTCTCTAGTATATGCCCCACCATATTTTCCATTTCCCCACTAATGAAACCGGTAGGCACATAAGCTTCACTTAACACCTTCATCAAGGCATTCTTGTGCGCATCTGAGTTTTGCAATAGAGATAAGATGGATATTTGGGCGGGAGTCTTGTTTAGGTGATCCACAACATAGTACTCCCTTGCATGTACCTTTTTCCAAAGGTCTACAATACCTGTCTCCACAATAAGTTGTTTCAGTGCGATCTCTTTACTCATTCCTCCAAGATATTTTGGTGTGTAAACTCTGCCGGTTCTGATCATTTCTTGTGCAACACCTGTCTCTTCCATCTTGGATATTTCCTTTCTCCTTTCCTCCGCAACATAATCCCACGTGACAACATTAGACTTATAAAGCGGTGTTGGAGCTACCATCACGGTGAAGGGGGTAGCTACCTCGACCTCGAATGGTGCTTGGGTTTGCAACACAGTCAATGAGAGGGTGACAGGGGATGTTTTGGGAGCTTCCCCCGAAGTTTGATGGATCCTTCTTGACCCCATTATTAATCAGTTTCTATCATGTTCACTCCCTCGCCCCTATGAGCAGGAAGAGGTTTATTGTGAACATTCGGCACTGACTCCTTTGTGTCAATCAACATCTAGAGTTCAACATGCGGCATTCCTCAATAGTATAACCCTTCATGCCTGAATGGTAGGCACAAGTCTTGTTGGGGTTAACCCTCTAGGAAGGATTTTCAACAGCAACAACAGTGTTACACCCCATATTTTTTGTACGCAAAAGTACGCCATAAGTAAATTGATATAAGCTCAGAAATGAGATGTTACATCCGTACGTTAAAATTTTGTCATAAGTTAAGTGACATAAGTTCGGGAATGAGATTATTTTGGGATTATAAGTATTACGTTATTTCAAACAAGTGATAAGTAAATTCGTTAAGGTGAGAGGATAAGCATATCGAAGAAGATGAATTTCGTCGAAGTTTGGCAATTTGAGATAAAATACGGTCAAAGCTATAATACCAGGTATTTATGGACTAGTGCCATTCAAGGTACCGCAGGGCCGTGATTATAAGGTGTATAAAGTGTGTTAAAAGTATGTGGTATTTTATGTAATTTGAGATAATTCCTAATTATGTGGGTAATTGGTTGATTATTGGTTAATGAGAGATTAATTAGTTAAATAATGAATTAGTGAGTAAGTAAGATTTTGGATAAGACTTAATAAAGCCTCCCAAACGTGGCAGCCCAAGATTATTGATTTAAGTGACTATTTGGTCACATTGGTAGATGGCATTTTAAGAAAATTGGGTGGCTAAGGTAAGCATTATTAAGTGGGGCCCACACCACTATAAAAAGGGACCTTTCTAAAGCCATTCATTCATTTTAGGAGGTTTCATACGGATCTTCTATGTAATGTTTCAACAGAGACCATACTTTTCACTAGTAACGTGAATCACTTCAACAAGAATTCATCCGAGACTATTTAGCATAATTGCAATCAGATTTTGCGATTACAGGGGAGTACGGTGCAATCTTTCTCAAGAATATCATACGGATATTTTCCAACTTCAATCTGCCATTACGCGTTGTTGCAATCAATAGTGTTAAAGGGCTTTTCAAGAGAATCGGTTAAGGTATGTTAAGACTATCCCTTCTTTATTTTTGGCATGACCCAAATGACACTGAAAGAAACGAGCAAACGCACAGTTTCTATAAATGACTCTATTCATAGAAATATTAGGGGTGTCTATATTCTTGATTCCCCATATGAATTATTATTATATCTTCAGTTAACGTATTTCTTAAGGCATATTATTTTTATGACATTCCGAGAAAATATTATTAATGTATTTCATATGAATTTCATGCATTTATACATATACATTGCCCCATGACCAGATGGTGTTATATATGCATATATTATATGTATATGTTGTATGGGGAAAGGTCCTAGTGTTATATATGCACCAGCCACCTGGCGTTATATATGTATATGGGATATAGGATAAGGTTATATATGTATATGGGATATGAGAAAAGGTTATGGCGTTATATACGCACCACCACCTGATCAGCTGGTATACGTTGATGATTTGCCCACAGTGGCCGAAATAATATGATGGGATCCCCTAAGAGGCTTGGTGATGTTATGAACGTATGTACCAATGCATGGTATGGCATTTATACGCATATGCATGACATTATAAAAATGAAATGTTTCACACAGCTATGCAGACGTACATGTCGAGTCTTTTATTCCATGTTTCTCTCATGTCTATTATTTAATAATTTTCATTTCTTATGTACTCGGTACATTATTTGTACTGACGTCCCTTTTGCATGGAGATGCTGTGTTTCATGCTCGCAGGTCTCGATAGACAGGTCGAGAGTCCTCCAAGTAGGCGATCAGCTTAGCGGAAAATGTAGGTGCACTCCATTTGCTCCGGAGTTACTTGTTTGGTCAGTATGATTTAGATGTGTATTGTTTGGTATGGCGGGGCTCTGTCCTGACCTCTATGACAATTTTGTATTCTTAGAGGCTTGTAGACAGATGTCATGTACGTAAAATATTGTATGGCCTTGTTGGCCTATGTTCAGTGTACGAGTGCTTATTTAGGTCTTAGAGGCCCATATACCTTATGTATAAGTTGGTATTACATGTTATATTCCACCTATATCATGGAAGCCTCTCCGGCTCAGTTATCTATGATGATATGATACAAAAATATACGTTATATTGGTACTCGGTTGAGTAAGGTACCGGGTGCCCGTCGCGGCTCATCGGTTTGGGTCGTGACAAAAGGGGTATTAGAGCAGTTCTGTCTTAGGGAGTCTACAAGCCGTGTATAGTAGAGTTTGTGTGTTGCATGCACCTCACTTATAAGCAGGAGGCTACATGGCATTTAGGATTGTCACTCTTTTTTCTTACCCTAGATCGTGTGGTAGAGCTCAGTTGTAAGAACTCATCTTCCTAAACTCTATCTTATACAAAATACGACGATACCTACATCCAGAAAGATGGTTGGTAAGAGGTATAGCTGTGGAAGAATTGAGTCAGAGGAGCTCGATTTTTGCATCATGCTTATGATGGATAAATATGAGATATTCAGCAGATCATGTGTGTACTAAGATGTGTTAGCTTCTGGAAAAGGAGCCGTAAGGCATGAATATCTATCTACCCATATGGTAAAAAGCAATGAGAGATTCAGAAGGTAGATACAAGCTTCAATAATTAAAAGACGCAAGATGAAAAGGGGTACGAGGTACCCAGCTCATGAAGATTATCATTATTTACCATTCAGGAAGGGAGATATAAGCATTTTGAGTTACCTTCAATTATAACAGAGGTATGTACAATTGGCCACACCCATCTCATTTATGCCCTATGGGAACTAACAGAATTAGTATAATAGAAGGACGTATATCAAAATCCGGATGGGGTTAGAGTAACCAAAAATAGTGAATGGATTATTTGTGTCAGTTGACATTTCCAAAGGATATTGCAAATGTGGTAATAGATCTCTTTGTAAGACACCCAGATGGTGCACTATAAAATAGTACAGCTAGATATAAGTACTACAAAGATAGGCATTAGAATCCTAAAGGGATAAATATTATCTTAGTGTGGCTCCCGTCCTTAGTAAAGGAAGAATATTAGGCAACCCGAAGAGCCAACAGATGAAGCAAGGGGAGCTAAAAGCAAAAGAATGTCTTGTTAAAGTTTTCAGAATAGTGTGATAGACATAAATATTAGCAGGGAAATAAGAAGAGAGATAATGAAACATTATGAGTAAGATGTGATGAATGGATGACAACAGTAGAAAAAACAATGACAGTATTACAAATTCAATAGTCAAGTGAAAGAAAAGACAAGAGGTGACAGGCCTTGAGACAGAAAAATAGTATAGGCCATAAAGTCATACCTTCATTTCGAGAAATAAGTTCGTGACTCCAACACGACTACCAAAAGGAAAAGTTAGACCCCAGAATAATAGAAATCGGTATGGGCTGGTGAAGAAGATAAACTAAACATGAATTAGGGACTGGGTTATTTGATAATGGTCGACATCATGGGAATTTCAGATTGCGTTCCGGTGATAATGGAATGGACAATAGAAGAAGATTCATGAGAAATTAAGAGAATGGTCATTCAGGAAGATGCTTCCCTAAAGCAAGCAATGTGAGCAAAGTTAAGCTTAAGGGACTATATGTGCCAGTTATACTAAGTGTCACCCTCACGAATAAGCAATTTTATTATTCTTGATACAAAAGGATTGTCGCAAGGCGAGTAAGGGTCATCGATGATTTGAAAAGACGCCAAAGATGAAGAGGTAAAATATCTATAGGTAGATCCTCGTGGATCCAACTACTAGTACTCCCCTAAAGGGGGGAATATGGAATGATGTGGCATTAAGTCAGAATTAAGTGGTTCTAGTAACTATGGATTAACAAAGGAAGAATGTGATAAGAATTAGAATGGGATAAGATTGCACTTATTCAAATCCTACAGATATGCTATGATTCCAGAACATCATGTAAACACAATGTCAAGGAGAGGAGGTAAGGGTTCCTGCCTGAGATGTTATTGATAGATAAAGAGCCAGTGTGGGACGTAAGTAAGATAAAGGAAATGACCCATGAAAGATTACGCAGAATATTAATATGAGAATGAGACAATGAGTAGTTTGTGGTTGATTCAGGAAGAGCCTAGTTATGGCTAGACAAGAGGATACAGACGAAGTAGCGGATCATGCAAGATAAATATAGTAAACTCCAACATAGTGAATTCAGGCTCGCAGTTATGACAAGGTAATCTTTGAGAACTATTAAGATATGAGTTGGGGTACTTAAAGGTACTGTATGAGTGTTACAGAAATAAAACAGAGTTCCACTGGGAAGACAATCAAAACTTCATTTCACAAGAAACCGTATGAGCATATGAGTGTGGAGGTAAGTAACTACGGATAATTACAAGTGAGCACGAACATCAAAAATTCTATCGGGAATTCGATGTAATAAGCTCTCAACTTTACAAGAGTCAGAGGGTCCTCCCTAAGTACTACAATGTAAGACTAGCTGAGAAAATAAGAAAGAAGTCTTCAATCTAAGCACAGTGACCTAAAAAGAAAATGGTCTTATAACAACAGTTTCACAACAATATTGTATGCACTCCATAAGAAAGTGGCACCTATCGTGGCTAAAGAATGGGAAGGCAAATCAAAAGTAATATTCGAGATCATATGAGTTGCATAAACATTTCGGCATACGTGGGAACTAAGATAAGCTAAGTATGCATGCAACAAGTGGAAAAAAATGACCAAGAAAAGTAATTGCTTGCATTTAAAGAAAGTTTAGAAGAAACGAAAGGAATTATTCGATCAATAATCCAGAGTTAGTTACGTTATGAACGTACCTAAGAGTTCGGAGTTTTATATATACATCATATATGTTGACAATCATACAGACGTAGAAGACTCCGATATAAGTTAAAAGAAAGAATTGAGCCCAGGGCATAGACAAAGGATTGAATTGTTAGAAGATTGAAGCATGGATATTCCGTAGCACGCATGAAAGTATAAAGTAATAACTAATACTAGGAGCCGCAGATCGGATGATAGATTAAGCCTACACGAAGGTTGATCATAAGGAAGAGGAAACTAAAGAGTTATATCAACTAAGTAAATCAGGAGTCTGATTATTGGATCCAAAAAATAATAGACTTTGTGATTGAGAACATTGCAAGATCATTCTTAAGATCAGAAGGTACAAGAGATATGGTACAATAGCCATATTTTATAATGGTCTACGATAAAGTCAGTTAGAAGAGTACCAGCCTCATAAGAAGTCACTATGAAGCTCCCACCGGAGTGTGTATGCACCAGAGGTGCAAGTATTATAATAAAGCGTCAAGTCGCGGATGTGAATTAGACTTATGTGGTAGGGAGGTCATGAAAGAAATAGAAGATGTGATGCGAGATTTTAAGGTAAGTAAGGTAAAGGTGAATAACGTACGAGATACTCAAATACAGAAGATCGTGAATAGTCCATACTTCGGATAGAAGGCTAGAAGCACTGGGATTCAGTAACTAAGAATGGTAGCGACGTTGTCAGTGGCGTATCATCCAGCCTATGGGTTCTAGGTATCGAAAGGCCTAGTCAACATAGTATTGAAGAGTTGGAGACGATGTGATGTCTCGCTTGATGTTCCAAAATAACACAAGGAAATATGTGGTGCAAGCGATTTGAAGGAAGGTTGCGAGTAGTATAAATGAATATGTGTAGGTCGCAAGCTAAAGTATGGTAAAAAGACAAGGTTTTAGGAAGACATGAGTAAGGATAAGAAAGGGCGAGTGAGATGGTGACGAGAATGGATAAGTCCTCAGGATTAAGCCCATGAAAACAAGCAGAGCTAATGGTTTCTCTAAGTTATACCAAGCTCAGTATAGCCTGAATGGACTCAAAGGAGTCTAAGACTAGTAGCATTTAGAAGAGATGGAATGCTGCCCTGGTAATAGAATGAGGGTGTAATTGTGATAAATAAAGGGATTTCAAGAATTGTACAAGATTAAAATATCCACGTAAGTGAATCACATTGGGATGCTATAAAATACGGTTGTTGAAGTACAGTATCGCCGCTAAGTAGATCAGGAAAATCACTTCAAAAATTCCTCGATGCAATGTAAGCCCTAGTGTCAAGGTATTACGTAAGAAGTTTCAAGTTATCAGTGGCATATTGTAAATCAATATTGAGGTGAATCGACAATGGATGGCCAAAAGTCACAAAGTATAAGATTAGATTACGCCGTCATCCTTGAGATGAACAGTAGTGAAGAAGCATTAAAAGACTTAGATTTATGCATATGGGATAAGCAACAAAAGTAACCTGGAGTTTGATAGCAAACCTCAGTAACGATAAATCGAGGTAAGATTTATGGTATAGTATGACCTACCTAGATGCAGTAAAGTCATACTGATGAATAACCAGGTCTATGAAATAAGATATAACAATATTTGTAAGTTCGACAAAGTACCGAGAGAAGAACTTCAGTATATCTATAGATTCCTAGAGGGACATCTTATTAAGCTTTGTATATGTTTACCAAGTGAGGCCTAGAGATTGGCAAAAAGCTGGAGGAAAGAGGAGAGAAGTGTCGTATAGGCGCGCATACAAAGTTTGAGTCGTACAGGCTACATGAAAGAAGGTAGCAACAGTTACGAGATTGGAAGAACTCCGACCACAGACCATGGTGTGAGAAAGAGGCCTAAAAGGGGGAATGCCCTGGCCTTTGGATTTATTCAAAGAACAGTTGCCTAAATGGCAAGAAGGGTAAAAAGTATTCACAAGAACTATGGGTTATGAAAATGATAAGTGCATCAGTCAACATTCGAGGACGATATAAGTTGTCAAGTGATAACTAGTACGCCATAAGTAAATTGATATAACCTCGGAAATGAGATGTTACATCCGTACGTTAAAATTTTGTCGTAAGTTAAGCGACATAAGTTTGGGAATGAGATTATTTTGGGATTGTAAATATTACGTTATTTCAAACAAGTGATAAATAAATTCATGAAGGTGAGAGGGTAAGCAAATCAAAGAAGATGAGTTTCGTCAAAGTTTGGCAATTTGAGATAAAATACGGTCCAAGCTATAATACCCGGTATTTATGGACTAGTGTCATAAAAGGTATCACAGGACCATGATTATAAGGTATATAAAGTATGTTAAAAGTATGTGGTATTTTAAGTAATTTGAAATAATTCCTAATTATTTGCGGGAGAATTTACGACCCCATTAATAATTTTAAGATTTTATAGTGCGCCAACGGTATTTGGAAATAACGTATTTGAGTATGAAAGGTGGCCTATGGGATAGAGCCACATCATTTCGAAATGAAAATGTATGTTTAAGGTGTGTTGGAATATACTAAGGGGTTTTGTGAATGTCAAGAATTTGTGTGGAACAAGTTGGATACAGTAAGTGGAAAGGATATCTCAATTCACACAATATCCTACTTCAAACGTAAGCTTCTACCAAACTATAAAGACTTAGGAGGTGATCTGCTTATCAAATTAATGGTCTATGAGTCTAGTTTCCAACTCATCAAACCATTCATCATTTGGATATTTCTACAGAATGTTATGGCTATTTTACCATACCTATTCCATATACATGCCCATATGTGCGGCCGCGCAAATTAGAGGGTATTCTGCCTCAGGTGCGCGACGAGATGCCCGACCGCGCACGTAGGAGAAAATTAAATACCCCCAAGGCCGTGTAGAGATAGGGTCTATGTTATTTCTTCAAGACTAGGGCTTTCTCTCCATCACCTATCCGGCCAAGGTTTCCAATACACACCTAAGGATTTCTTCAAAATCTCAAGAACACCCCAAAAGTTGTCTTTCAAGATTTGGTCTACAAGAGATATTTCCACCATCTCTAACTAATCTATGGTGATTAGTTATGTATAAAATATGATTTAGGACTTATGGGATGGTGATTGGAAGCCACAAATGCCTAACCTAGGTTGTGTTGGTATTGTAGAGATTGTAAAATGATAATTGATAAGTTTTATGGGTTGGGAGTGAATTATAGGGCATGCATTTTCTAATGAAAGTTGTGGATGGCCTAGAGACGATTGTGAGGTAAATCATTGGTATGGAAGGTGGTTGTTAGGTGAAGAAATTCCATTGGAGGAGGTTGTAGAAACATATGCACACTAGATGTTTGATAAAAAGTCTAAATGACTTAAAGTATAGAAATCTTACTAATATTAATGCAATTGTATTGCATTGTTATAGATTGAAGTTGTTTAGTGTGGTGGAACATCGTAGTATTATTAAGGGGCGAATTCCAGGTATGTTGGCTAAACTACTCTCTTAGAATTGAATTCCATGATATTCCCGTAAGTTTCAAGTATGGTTGGCTCAAATTCCTAATTCCCAAGTTTCGAGTTGTTCCTAATAAATTCGATTATCCCAAGTAAGTAAAGTGTTGAAAGATGTATGTATTCAAAATGTTTTCCAATTACTCCTATCACATTATGTTATCCATCGGGAATGTGTCCAAGAATGATATGTGTATTAAAATGTTATGGTTTTGAGCCGTGTTTAAAATGAAAGTTATGATGCCAAATTATGTGAGAAAAACTCGATATGCTTAAGACTCTTAATTGCTCATATGTGTACCTAAAGTCTTGATTTGGAATTGCCGTGTTGTTGATAATTTATAAAGATGCTCGAAAGTGAGTTAAAGATATAAAGTGTGGCCACCGTGCCAAGAATGAAAGTTATACTTGTGGCTAGTGGTGCCAATGAAATGAGATGATGTGAGAAAGGTTATGAAATTAGCATTGGTTCAAATATTCCAAATGGACCTCGAAAGTAGATTTTCCTAAAAGCTTATGTCCTCAAGTCATGCCCCAATGTGGCTGTTTTAACTAATGCTATGCTTTGTGAGTATTTTCAACGTGTTTTGCGTTCTTACATATTCGTGAGTGGAAATTGTGTATTTCCCTTTTTGGGGAAAAGTATTTCAAGAATAAATGGTGTGTTACTTGTTTATGATTTTAACTTGCGCATCGACTGCATATCATTTTACTCAATTTCTTGGAAAGAAATCTATTGTGCTTAAATTCTTCATTTATAATGAACCTAAAGTTGTGATTTCCGGAATATTCTATTTGTTGATATTTATGATGATGATACATGAAAGGAAAGAAAGGAAAGTGTAGAATATGAAATATGACCATTGTCCCATGAATGAAGAAATCAGATGTATGGCCAAGAGGGATAGTGAAATAATGATGTTTTAAGTGGTTAAAAGTGCCAACGAGGCTATATATAGTATGAAAGGTTATGAGGTAAAATGCAATTTGTACTTATGTTTCTTTTGTATTCAAATCAAAAATGTATTTGGGAGTATCGATAGTCACCGAGGAAGGGTAGGTTGAAATAACCTAACCCCAAAACTACACGTGCCGGTGTAGGAGTGGATTGTGATTTTTTCCCTTATTTGGGGTGAGATTGAGGTGATAAAATTATTCCCCTTATTTGGGATGAGATTGATGTGATAACATTATTCCCCTAAATTGGGATGAGATGATTGATAAAAAAAGGATGATGTCGATCCACACGGCATTGTGGTGAGATGGCCTAGCCGATCAGGTCGTGATCGGATGCCATGCCGCACACATGGTGGTGATTGTGCTGGAAATTATAATTGAAATTGCGATTGTGGTTGATGTCTTGAATGAGACGGCCTAGCCGATCAGGTCGTGATCAGACTCCGTGCTACAACTACAACGGTATTGGTATTGTGAACAGTGGTATATCGGTGCTAAAGATCTCCTAACCAAAAAAAAATATTATCTTCGTATTTTTGGAATTATTATGTTTTAACTTGGCATTTGGATATCATTGATTTTGACTTGCTGTTTCTATGATTTTTCCTCTTTTATATTGGTATTCTATTTTGAAAGTGGACAGTTAGCTTTACATACTAGTATTATTCCATATGTACTAACGTCCCTTTTGTCGGGGGCGCTGAATCTTCAATGGATGTAGATGTTTCATCAGCGGGCAGTTTTGGTCCTCCTTAGCAGTCACTCTCAATTCAACAGGTTTTGGTGAGCCCTACTCTATTCTGTGGACTGATGTCATTAGAGTTTGTACATTGTGTTTTAAGGTATAGCCGGGGCCTTATTGCCGGCACTTCCATACTACTCTTCTGTTGTACTTAGAGGCTCCGTAGACAGATTGTGGGTGACATTTGATATGGAGAATTGAACTAGAAATGTTGGTATTTGGCAAACATAATTTTCATTATATCTATAAACTTGTAATATTTTGGAAATTATGAATGAAGCTAATAATGGAAATAAAATGGGAGTTGTTAATGAAATCTTTTCAGTGCTTGATTAATGGAGTGCATCTCCTCTTTATTCATGGATGAGTTTGGGTAGAAGGAAATCAAAAAGGCTTGCTCGGCCGGGTTCACTCGGCTGAGCGCTGGTTGCGCTCCCCAAGTTTAGGGCGTGAGATATAGTGGCCTCTCCGAAATCAACCTCGGGCCCCAAATGAGGCACCATTGAGTCTACCTGAATGTTAACCCATGATCATCTCTCTAGTCTCGATGCGGATGTGCTCCACACGATGTACTATCTCTACACATAGTGAAAAAGAGTCTCGGTCTCCGTATCTCTAGCCATAGCAAGGAAGGGTAAAGAACCTCAATGAACCTCCCACTCTCTCCTCCTCAGTGGGGATCAAAACAGTAGCATGACGGGACAACTCGCTAAACCTCATCTCATACTCAGTAGGTACTCAAAGTGCCTCCTTAACTCCTCTTTCCTGGTGTGTGGCACAAATTTCTCCAAAAAGACTCTAGAGAACTGAGCCCAGGTAAGAGTAGGTAATCCTGCTACTCGACCCAACCCATAAAGCTACCACCACCTCTTGGCCGAACCCTGCATCTAGAAGGCGGTGAAGTCAACTCCATTGGACTTAACTAAATCCTAAATTACGTTGAATCTTATGACAATGATCCGAGAATCCCTGAGCATCTTCTGACGGTGTACCAGTGAAGTGAGGAGGACACAACTTCGTGAACTTATCTAACCTTTTTAGCTCATCAGCAGACATTGCGGGCCAACACTCAGGCTGCGCGACAATAGTAAGCTGAACTCCCCTAATTGGCAACACCGTGGGAGTCTGATAACCATGGGCCAACTACTCTGGGGTATGAGTAGTTGGAGTCTGCACTCTGCCCCCATCCTAGGAAGTAGCTGGTACCATAGGAAATGCTCCCACTTGAGCTAAACTCTCGAATAAACCAACCATCCGAATCAAAGCATCTCGAACAACTAGTAAAACAAACAGACCCCAGGGGACCTAAGTTGGTACCTCTGGATGGATATAAACATGAACTTGCTCCTCAACAGGAGCTACTGGTAGGTCTAGGCTAATTCTGAATTACCTCAATCTTCTTATGATCAACCAAGGGGTCAATAATCAAAACTCAAGAATTATAAAGTTCATAAACTCATTTTTTCCAAACATTAAATTAGAAGCGCCGAAATGACCTCGAGTCACCCGAGACCCCAACCAAATTTTCTTACAAGTCAAAAATTATCATACGAAACTTCTAGAATTGTCAAATATCGATCCGAAGTCGTTTACCAAAAATATTGACTGTGGTAAACTTTAACAATATATAAGCTCTAGAATCCAGATTTCCTTATCAAAACACATCAAAACTTTCCGAAAATCAAAATGAACCATGAACACAAGTCATACTAGATGTCATTTGAGCTATACCATAATGAGCTATACCAATAATGACTAATCTCATTGTGATCATTTTAGCAACATGTGAGAAAGTTCCTTTGTAACCCAAATCTTTTTGATGAGTGTGTGTTTTATACACTAGACTGAATTTGTACCTCTCAGCTTCCCTAGTGGCTTTGTATTTAATCATGAATACCCACTTATAACCTATTGGAACCTTCCTGGGTGGTAATGGTACTATGCTCCAAGTCTGATTGTCTTCCATTGCTTTAATCTCCTATTGTATTGATTCTACCTACTTGACATCTTCGAATGCTTTCTACATGTCTTGGGCTCTATCTATGTAGAACAGGCTACAAGGCAACTACTATGAACTAATACTGGCATAGCTCACATACCCGATAATTCTTTACTTGTTTTGAAGAACTTTTAGGACCCTAGACATCTACTAGAGGATAAATCATTTCCTCAAGGATCTGATGATCAACCTTTGGAATCTGTGAAGTGTCATCTATAGGTTTTTTATCTGCATTCTGTCTGTCTATCTTCATGATCACAAAATTAAAAGAATGATTATGAAATGGTGCTTCAGGATACATTTGGATGGACCGTCCCTTCATTCCTTGAAAGAAAATATTTCCTCCTTGAAAATCATATCCCCGCTAATGTTAAAACATTTGTTGTGTAAATTATACAATCTATAACCTTTTTTGTACCGAATATTACCCCATAAATACTGATGAAACTTCTTTACATGAGAATTTGTCCTATTTTGTGAAATTAGTTTCATAATAAACTTACAAAAACTCTCATGTAGATTTTTATTACTCAAATGGAGTTTTTTTTACCAATTTTTGGATGGGATCCTGTTGATGATGTTCACACTGCATTCACACACTCACTACGAAATCTTAGTATACCTGCTTGAAAATTCAAGGATCTTGTAGTATCTAGAATGCACTTATGCCTCCTTTCAACATATCTATTTTGCTATAGAGCGTAAGGATAAGTACCGTGATTGTTATTCCTTCTGTATGCCAAGTATTTTAACCAAAAAAACAAAAGAAATATGTTGTTGATCAAGGATAAAAGTATCTTAACACTACTACTGATTCATTGTCACGACCCAAATCTCACATGTCGTGATGGCACCTATCGCATTACTAGAAAAGGCGACAACCACAATAAACCACACACTCTTAAGGTTTGAAAACATAATAAAATAAACTTAAGAGTAAAATCTCATAAATACTGATACGAAAATACCGCGATTCAATACAATATTTCTCCAAAATCCGGGTGTGACTGAGTGCATGAGCATCTACACAATAACATAGTCTTACTACAGAAACACTGTCTAGGAAGATAGAATAGTCTAAATAAAACTAAAAGATAAAGGAGGAGAGTCAAGGTCTACGGACGCCAAAGCAGCTACCTCAAAAATATCTGAACTGATAAAGCTCCAAAACCAGCAACCACCGTACACGGAAGTACCTAGATCTGCATACGAAGTACAAAGTGTAGTATGAGTACAACCGACCCAATGTACTCAATAAGTAACAATACTAACCTTGGGCTGAAAGCAGAGATAGAGCTCAACGGGTACAGTCCATTATAGAAATAACAATATAGAAACGTAGACATGCTTTCAAGTTCAACAATTTAAGCTCAAAACAGATAAAATATGCCAAGTGTAATTGGAATGAGGAATGATACATCTCTATATCTACATGTCAATTATACATGCCAACTGTAATGCAACATAGTTATAAAATCATATGCATACTCTCTCAGTATCAATTCACTCAGTCCTCCCATTCACTCAATCCTCACAGTCACTCCTTCCTCCCAATCGCTCGGCACTCGCTCTCAACACTCGCACTCGGCACTCGCACTTAGTAGGTACATGCGCTCACTGCTGGTGAGGTAGATTCTAGAGGGGTGGATCCTGCCAAAGCACTATAATAAGCCAATCAATGCATGAATAAATAAAGCTTGCTGCGGCGTGCAGCCCGATCCCATAAACATCCTCACAATCAGGCCCTCGGCCTCACTCAGTCATCAATCTCTCCAGTCTCTCGGGCTCACATGTATTATGATAATCAGCCCAAATAATGATGATATGATGTATCAATAAATGACAACAGAGACTGAGATATGATATGCAAATGATAGCTGTGACTGCGTACATAATTGTCAATTATGTAAATAATTCAACAACACGACCTCTGCGGGTCCCACAATACTAGCATATATCCTAAGCATAATTTCTAACATGAATAACAGCTTAATTTATTTAAAACATGGGGAATACATGGAAAATAGAAAGTTATATGACTACACAACTTCACAGAATCGACCGAGTTACAATTCCTACGGTGCACGCCCACACGCTTGCCACCTAACATGTGCGTCACCTCAACACCAATCACATAACACGTAGTTCGGGGATTCATAGCCTCAGAACCATGTTTAGAAGTGTTACTTACCTCAAACCGTGCAAATCTCTACTCCAACAAACCCTTGCCTTGCGAATCGGTCTTCGAACGACTCGAATCTAGCCACAAACAACTTGATACAATCAACACAAGCTATAGGAATCAATTCCATATGATAAAGCTAAGTTCTTTAGAAAAAGTGAAAAAGTCAACCCCCAACCCACCTCTCGGAATTCGACAAAATTAATAAAATTTGAACACCCATTCAACCACGAGTCCAACCATACCACAATTACTCAAATCCGATCACAACTCGACCTTCAAATCCTCAAATTAAAGCCTAGGAAGTTTCTACAAATTTTCAACCCCAAATCACTAATTAAATGATGAAATCACTAATATATTCATGTAATTTAACCAAAATCGAGTTAGAATGACTTATACCAATCACTCCCTTGAAAATCTCCCCAAGAATTTATCACGCCCCGACCTCGTGGAGCGCGACCGACGCTCAACCGAGATACCCCGGTCAAGCAAGCCTTTATAATACCTTCTACCTAACTCACCCATGAATAAAGAGAATAATACATTTCATTAATTAGATAGTAAGAGGTCTTGTGAATAACACCAGTTCATTTCCATAAGTTACGTCATTAACAAGTCTCCAAAACAGTACATTGTACAATCATAGTTAAAGTGAAATAGATAATACAATTACAACATTTTTAGTTTAACCTTCCCAAAAATAGATACAACCCACACTATCTCTACGGAGCCTCTATTAGGAACAAAAGAGTGCTATGACAGTGCCGGTAACAAGGCCCCGACTATACTTCAAAATGCTATGTACAAATGATAAGAGATACAGGACCCCGAAATGAAGTGGGCTCACGAAGTCACCTGAGGGAGGGTGTGCTGCTATCACTGATCAATACCACCTGCTATGGAACCACCTGCATCCATTAAAGATGCAACGCCCCTAGCAAAAGGGACGTTAGTACATATGGAATAGTACTAGAATGTAAAACTATACACCATCTCAATAGAACGAGTAACAGTTACCGGAGAATAAAATATGAAATCAATAAGAGACTCATACAGTATCAAGGTGTCAAGTCAGGGAAAGTTAAATTACAAGCAAGTTTCAGTAATTTAAGTTGGGAGATCTTTAGTACCGATATACCACCGTGTTTTAGCACGGAGTCCGATCTCAGCCCGACCGGCTAAGCCGTCTCACCTCGAGACATACACTTACAATACCACCATGTGCACGGCATGGCGTCTGATCTCAACCCGATCAGCTAAGCCGTCTCACCACAATGCCGTGTGGGTCGACATCACATCATATCTCACTAGCAATAATCGCATTCCATTTAAGGGGAAACATCTCAACACACCAATCTCATCCCATATAAAGGGAAACGGTCTCATCACATTAGCACAAGGATTTACCCCTCAATCACTCCTACACCGGCACGTATAGTTTTGGGGTTAGGTTGTTTAGACCTACCTTTCCTTTGTGGCTAAATGATACTCCCAAGGAATTTATTATTAAAAGGATCTACCACTCATTTCGTAATCTTTTTCATATTATTCATTTCATTGGCACCAATGGCCATGATGCAATATCATTCTTGGCACGATGGCCGCACATCATATTTCATGTTCATTTCTTTCACTTTAAAATTTTATCATGGATAATCAACAACAAGGCCTTTCAAATTAAGACTTTAAACACATATTTGAGCAATTTAGGTTCTTAGGCACATGTGATTTCAAACACAATTGACATGAAAGCTTTCATTAGAATCACGTTTTTAAATCATAACATAATAACACACAGCCCATACTTAAACCACATTCTTAACAGTGATTCAACATAACAAGAATCTTTGGAATACGTATTTAATGCATATTTATTTTGACACAAGGCTTATTCAGAAAAGTCAATTCATAATGGACAACTCGGGACTTACAAGAACATCGTGGGGATTCAATTCTAAGAGAGAAGTTTAGCCAACATACCTCCCCTCGAGCTTTTTAAATTTCTAGAATGTTCCGAAAATCTTAGCCACTTCGATATATTTAGAGATATAGCAAAATTGAATATAAATTAGGAAGGAGTTCATAGTTCTAGCTCACTTGCGCATTTTATCAAACACTAGGTGTGCATAAGGTTTCAAGTTCCTCCTATGATGGACTCTTTTATTCCACTACCCAAAGTTTACCCAAATGAGCTCAACAATCTGCCCACTACCCTTGATGGTACATGCATGCATAATGAACAACTCCCATCCCCAAGAATTGCCTTACTCATTACCTATTAAAAATTAAATCCCGAAATTGAGGGCTAGGGAGTAGAATCTTACCTCTAAGATAAAGACCTAGTGAGTTCTTCTTGTAAATTCTTCAACTTTGAGCAAGAATTGATGAATGATAAGCTTAGGAACGTCCCCTCTCACTCTATGGCACTCCCTCTCTCTAGAAATAAAAGTTTTAAACTTTTAAAATGATCCCTAATACTGTTTTATAAGAATGGGCTCGGGTTCAAAAATTAGAAAAAATGAAGCCCCGATGCAGATCTGCGATCGCATAAGCGACCATATAACGCTTCTGCGGTCCGCAAAATGGGCCACTTAATGGCCCTCCGGAACTGGGCATTTCTGCCTCACTCTGCGACCGGTCTGCGGTCCGCACACCTATTCTACGGTAGTATAATGTGCCGTAGAACCTCCCTCAGAAAAGTTTTGTGCTGGGTCTGCAATGGGTTATGTGGCCGGCAAAATGATTATGCGGCCGCATAATGGTCTAAACATTTGCCCAGATTTCTGCCTCAGTCTGCGGCACATCTGCGGTCCGCAGATCAGTTCTGCGACCTTAGAGTGGACCGCAGAAACACCCTGCACTTCCAAAATTTTCTTCAACTCCGCAACGTACTATTCAACCCAAAAAGTCCGTACAACTGCGAGCTTGCGAGTCTACTTCGACACCACACATAAGTCTACTTCGGCACCCTGAAACCCCAGGTTTTAGGTAAACTTTTACGGGGCCTTACATCCTCCTCCGCTTAGGATCATTCGTCCTCGAATAAGGGTCAAAATTCACCATTAGCACCCAATGTGACTCAGCTGCTATAACACACACTAGCAGTTCCAATTTTGTTTGACTAACTCCCTAAATTTCCAAACATTTCGACAGAGTTTCCCCTATAACTGGGCCTATCCACCTAGCATAGAATCCCAGAAACCAACCCTAACAACACAACCACAACACAATGATCTACAACAATATGGAAACAACACCGACAACAACACCATAAGCACTGCATTACCAAGAGGGTGTATCCTTAACATAAGCTGTATAGGGGGAAATCATAATTTGTAGAAAATTAGCTCTTAACATCATGGATACAGTTACATAGCTATTCAAATAGATTAGGGTACTTCTTCTTCTTCATCTCTTCTTTGGCCTCCCAGGTGGCCTCTTCAACCTGTTGGTTCCGCCATAGTACTATCACAGAGGCAATCTCTTTGTTCCTCAACTTTCAAACTTGCCTATCAATAATGGCAACTGGACTTTCTTCATAAGTCAATTCTCCATTAACCTCGATAGTCTCCACCGGAACAATAAGCGACAGATCTCCAACTACCCTATTCAATATGGATACGTGGAACACCAGGTGCACTAAAGACATCTCTGGAGGTAGTTCTAGCGTATAAGCCACCTACCTTTCCTTTGGATAATTCTGTACGACCCGACGTACGTTGGACTCAATTTCTACTTCTTACCAAACCACATTATCCCCTTCATGGGGGAAACCTTCAAGAATACCCAATCATCCTCTTGGAACTCCAAATCCCTACGACGTATATCCGAATAGGACTTCTAACGACTCTAGGCAGTTCTCAACTGTTTTGTAATAATCTTAACCTTATGCGTAGCCTGATGTACAAGACATGGCCATATCAACTCTGCTTCCACAATCTCGAACCAACCAATGGGAGATCTACATCTCTTACCATATAAAGCATCAAACGGTGCCATCTGAATGCTAGCATGATAACTGTTGTTCAAGGCAAACTCTACGAGTGGCCAATGGTTATTCCAGCTACCTTGAAGTCGAGAACACACGCGTGCAACATATCCTTGAGCGTCAGAATAGTCCGCTCTGCTTTCCTGTCGGTTTGTGGATGGAAAGTTGTACTAAGATTTACCTGATTATCCAACCCTTGCTGAAATTTTTTCCAAACGTTAGCTGTGAACTATGCCCCCCGATCAAAAATTATGGAAACTAGAGTGCCATGAAGCTTGACAATTTCCTTGATATACAATTGAGCATACTGTTCCATTGTGTCGGTAGCCTTAATAGGTAAAAAGTTTGTTGATTTTGTGTGTCGATCCACAATCACCCAAATCGATTCGAACTTGCGAGGCGTGCGAGGTAGTACCACCACAATGTCTATATTGATCATCTCCCACTTCCACATTGGAATTTCTATGTTATGTGCCAATCCACCGGGCCTTTGATGCTCGGCCTTCACTTGCTGACAATTTGGATATCTTGCCATAATGTCCGCTACATTCCTCTTCATATCATTCCACTAGTAGACTTCCGTAAGATCATGATACATCTTTGTAGAGCCCGGGTGCACGGAATACCTAGAAGTGTGAGCCTCGGTCATGATTCTTTCCTGGAACCATCCACATTTGAAACACATAGTTTCCCTTGGTACCTTAGGGTACCATAATCCATGCCAAGAGTAAAGGACATGGTATTATTTTTATGAATCCCCTCCTTCAATTGTACCAATAATGGATCATTGTATTGCTTCTGCTTGACTTCTACCACAAGCGACTTTCAGCCCTATTTTGCACAATCACCCCTCCTTAACTAGAATTCGCAAGACGAACTCCCAAAATCACTAGAGTGGACTGCAGAAATGCCCTGCACTTCCAAAAATTTTCTTCAACTCCCCAACGCACTGTTCAACCCAAAAAGTCTGAATTAAAATCATCAATGCATGTCTACTTCAGCACCACAAAAACCTGGGTTTTAGGTAAAAGTTTACGGGGCTTTACAGAATTGCCTCAATCCAATCTCCCAAAATCAAATTGTGAAATATAACTCAAACCCTTGTTTTTGAAACTTATATTCTGCCCACATGTACCTTCTTCGCGAACGCAGAAAGTGCCTCGCGTTCGCAAAGCATTAAACTTAGCTGCCTAGAAATCCTCTTACGCGAACATGACGCACAAAATCCCAGACCTACGCGATCGCAGACATCATTACGTGATAGCGAATAACAAATTCGCGTGAACCCAGTCTCCTCTTTTCCTCTTCGCAAATGCGACTATACCTACGCATTCGCGATTCAGTGCCTCTCCAACTTACGCGATTGCAGACCCAATCTCGCGAATGCATAGAAAGAAATCCCACCTGCCACAATAACACTTCACGATCATGATCCACCTCTTGTGATCGTGTACAAGAAAACCAGCACCCGTTAAATCATAACTCTTCCAAGATTCAAAATGTGCCGAACATGATCTAAATCACACCCGAGGCCCTCGGGACCTCAACCAAACATACCAACAAGTACTAAAATATCATACGAAGTCGCTCGAAGTGTCAAATCACATGAAAGAATACTAAAATCACAAATCGCGTATCGATTCAAGCCTAATGAACTTATGAACTTCTAACTTCTTCATTCGATGTCGTAACCTATTAAATCAACTTTGATTGACCTCCGATTTTGCACAAAAGTGATAAATGACACAACGAACCTATTTCAACTTCCAGAACCAAAATCTGAGTCCGGAAACCACAAATGCAACTCTCGGTCAAACTTCTCAACTCTCAAAACTTCTAATTTTTCAACTTTTGCCATTTCAAGACAAAATCACCTACGGACCTCCAATTCAATATCTGGACACATTACTAAGTCCAAAATCACCTTACGGAGCTATCGGAATCGTCAAAACTCTATTCCAGATCCATTTATATATAAGTCAATATCCGATCAACTCTTTTAATTTAGGCTTCCAACCTTGGGATTAAGTGTCCCAATTCATTCTGAAACATCCCCGGAACCAAAACAACTACCCCGATAAGTCATGTAATAATAATTAAGCATAGAATAAGCAGTAAATGGGGGAACGAGGCTATAACACTCAAAACGACCGACCGGGTCATTACATTCATCCTTAGTATTCATAAGACAAATCCATGTATATATATTATAATAATCTATGATAGAATCCTAGTGAGCTTAACTCTTTTTTAAGGATAATGATGAACTTTTAGAATTTTAAAGGCTATTAACAAGATCTCAAGCAAAAGAGTTGCGAAACAAGGTCATTGGACTCCAAGTGCCAATAAAAAAATGTTCATTTTGAGGAAAAACTCAAGGATAAAATATAATAAATTGACTAGGTGCTACATTTATTTTATGGCCTAAATTCAAGTCCAAGAAGAGGTGGATTTCAACCCTAGAACTAGTCATTGAAGGAGGTCCAAATCAGTCCACTTTTAGACCTATTTAGGCACATACAATATGCCAAACTTGCAGTGAAAGAAGCCTATATGGGAGCCACATTTTTAGAACTTAATTGGAGCTTACTTTCTGCCAACGAAGTCCTCAAAAGGCTCCTTACATCAGCCAAAGAAAGGTTCTTACTTGCTGCCCAAGTTTAGAGCAATCATAGTCGAAGCTTACCTAATTCTTTTCCTAGCTTGTTATGGAATTGTTTCCTAATTTGTTTTGACATATTTAATGCATTATAGGTAGTTCGGATTATATTTTTTTTCCTAAGTTTGTTGGAATTACTTTCCAAGAGTATTTTGATTTTGATTTTTTAGTCTCTTTTTCCTATGGTAGTTGGACTTGTTGTCCAAAGTAGTTTAGGACTTTTTTTTTCTATTAAGACTTAATTTCGTGACACCCTCTACCGATATAAAGAGGTGTCTTTTTTTTAGACATAGATTGTTATAGATATTATTAATAAATATTGTGAGATTCGTCTTGCATTATTATGTATTGGCCACTCCTGAATTTATTCTTCAATCTTAGAGACTCAACTGAAGGTGGTAATATTAAAATCTTTTCTAAATCTTAGAACACTTTTAGGTATTCAAGGAAGGCGGTAAATATAGGTTTATTATTGTTCTTGTTGTTCTGTAGTGACCCGATCGATTATTTTGTGTTCCAACGCTCCTTTTGCAATTCAAGACTTTGAGTAGGTTCATTTGACGTTTTATGACCTGCATATGTGGTTTTTAATTGTCGAAAGGTTGAGGAAGAATTCTCATGTTGGAAGCTTTAAGTTGTTGAAGTCGACCAATATTTGACTTGTGAGTAAACAACCCCGGATTAGTGATTTGATGGTTCCATTTGCTTTGTATGATAATTTTGAACTGCTACTTATGTTTTGTTTGGGTTTTGCGTGAACCAAGGTTGTTTTAGCACTTCTAGTTGATAGTTAGAAATTTAAACTTTAGAACTTGAAAAATATTTGGTTTGATGCTTGATTCCTTGTTTTGATATTATCTTTAGTGTTTTTAGTCTTTGAGCGAGTTCGTGTTAGGTATATAGACTTTTTGGGATGATTGGATGGGGTCCCGAAAGGTTCAGTTGAGTTCCAAATTGATTTCGGACTATTTTGGGCATTGTTGATATAGTAACACCCCTTACTACTGGGCTAAGGTTTGACCCATGCGATGTCGATAAAATGGCACCAAGATTGGAAGTGTGGGAACTAACAAGGATGAATTCATAAGTGACTAAACAATTTAAGACTCTAAGATGCGATAATGATGGTTAGATATGTTATTTTATGTGACCAAGGAAGCTACAAACTAATACGATACCATATGTCATGACAATAAATGTAGGAGGTGTTTTGAAACTTAATTAAGGTATAAGGAGAGTCCTAGAAGTAAGTAAAATAAAGGATCCATCGGTATAGAACCATAGCTTTTGAGGTAGGGGAGATGGTATAAAGAGATACTAGGGCAGATTGTGTAGTACCAATGTTTAAAGACTTCGAGAAAGGATTATGGCAGAAATACATGGTTCACGAACTCCATTCATCCTGGTTCGACGAATATGTATCATGACCTTAAAGAGGTCTACTGGTGAAACTATATGAAAAAGAATGTGGCAGATTATGTAGCCTAGTGCACGAATTGTGATCAGGTCAAAGCTGAGCACTAGAGGCCCGACGGGTTAGCAAAGAACATAGAGATTCCAGTGTGGAAATGGGATATAATTAATATGGACTTTATGACATGCTTACCTCGCTCGTTTCATAAGTATGATTTGATTTGGGTGATTGTAGACCAACTTACCAAAGTCATCTCACTTCTTACCAGTTAAGACTACTAACATAGAAGAGGATTATGCTAAGTTGTATATGAAAAAGATACTTTAGTTCCATGGCACTCCGGTTTATATCATCTCTAATAGAGGTATTCAATTCACAGCAAACTTCCGGAGGTACTTTAAGAGAGGTTTGGGTACTCAGTTTAATATCAGCATTGGCTTTCACCCACAGACAGACGGTCAGCCAAAGCGCACTATTCATATGCTCGACGATATGTTGAGAGCATGCGCCTTAGATTTTAAAGGGAATTGGGATGATCACTTGCCCCTTATTGAGTTTGCATATAACAACAACTAATCATCCTAGCATCAGAATGGCCTCATTTGATGCGTTGTATCAGGCCTAGATCTCAAATCGGATGGTTTGAAGTTGGCAAACTAGGGTTACTTAGGCCAGACTTAGTTCATCAAGCTATGGAGAAAGTTAAATTGATACAGGAGCAATTTAAAATAGCTCAGAGTCGCTAAGAAGTCTTATTTAGATGTGCGGTGCAGATATTTATCATTTGATAAAGATGATTGGTGTTCTTAAAGGTCTCAGCAATGAAAGGCATTATGCAATTCAGGAAGAAGTGGAAACTCAATCCGAGGTATGTCAGTTTGTACTGAATATTGAAAAAATTAGCCAAATGGACAATGAACTATAGTTGCCACCAGAGTTAGTATCAGTTCATCCGGTGTTCCATGTATCTATATTGCAGAAGTGTGTGGGTGATCCTTCCCTTATTATACCTATTAAAGACATAAAAATTATTGATAACTTGTCCTACGAAGAAGTTGTAGTGGCTATTCTTGATCGACAGATCAAAAAGTTAAGAACCAAAGAGATAGCCTCTGTTAAGGTGTTATGGAGGAATCATAAGAGTGAGGATACACATGGGAAGCCGAGGAGGCTATGAAACTGAAGTATCCGCACTTATTCCCCGAGTAGGAAAGAAAATTTCTAATTTAATTTTTATGTACCGAGCTTCAAGTATCAATTCCATATGTCATCTTACTCCTATTTTATGTATTCAGGACCTGTTGATCTTTCAGGTTAAATGACTTTAATTCGTGCCTAAGATTCCCGAGAAGAGAAAAGAAAGGTAAGTTCTCATAAGAGGATCCTTATAGATTTATCCTTCATTTCGATAAGTTACAAGTATTGTTATGCCATGTGAGGCTCAAATATCCGTTTCTAGTTAGTTGATAGGATTTTGGATAGTCCTATTTATAGAGTAAACTCTGCTAAAACTTAGAAAATCCAAGACATAGACTTTTCTTGAGTTACAACTCTCATTCAAGGACGAATGATCCCAAGGGGGAGATGATGTAACAATCTGTACTATCGGGCTAAGGTTTGACTCGTAAAATGTAGATATAATGTCACCAATATTGGAAGTGTGGGAACCAACAAGGATAATGAATTCAAAAGTGGCTAAACAATTTAAGACTTTAAGATGCGACAATGATGGTTAGATATATTATTTTGTGTGCCCAAAGAGGATACATACTAATACCATATCATATGGTCATAAAAATAAGTGTAGGAGGTCTTTATAAACTTAATTATGGTATAAGGAGAGCCCTAGCACATAGTCAAGTGAAAAGTTACACAACGGACCCGTATTTCAAAGGAGTTCAAACAAGCTTCAACTTCAAACTAGTATATCTACCTGTGTATGATGAGTTGGGTAGTTAATTACCTATCAAATTAAAGGTTTTTGAATATAGTTTTCAACATAATAAACCGATTGTTAATTAGATCTCGGTATAAAATGTTATACAGATTTTACTATATACCTGCACAGTGCCCTATGAATACGGGACACGTGGCATCTCTAAGATTAAGTCGGCCAAACATGATGTTTTATAGTGAAACTTCGGGAATTCATTCTTATTCATTGCTATACATTTTGGGGGAAGAATCTCTCCATTTTATCCTCTTCTCTCACCATACAAGATCAAGGTAAGTGTTTAAATCACTTCTCTAGCTTAACTCATCATCAAGGACATGAATCTCACCTCTCCATATTTGGATTTTAGAACCAAGGTCCTCTTGTTAGTTAATTCAAGTGAAGAACTTCTAGGGTTCTATCAAAAAGGTAAGAAATATTCTTATAAGCTATAACATAGAGTTGTATGAGTATTTCTAGTATGATTTATGGTGAGTACTCACGAGACGGTGATCAAAAGTCGTGAGTCCAAGTTTCGGTATTTGTTTGAGATGGTTAGGGGCTGATTGAATGTTGATTCTACAAGGGAGGTATTGGTTGGTCTCATAAAATTTTTAGTAGCTGTGACAGAGGAAGGGTGTGGTGAAACAACATTACGAAAGGACCTTGAAACTTTACACTTGTTAAGTGTTCGATGAATTCCCTAAGTAGATGGAGCAAATGTTTGGTTGTTAAAATGAGTTCCTATTATCATTGTTGTTACAGATTGAAGCTGAAAAGAATTTTTTTGATCATCTTAATACTTTGATGTTGGAATCGAGGTATGTAAGGATAAATCCTCTTCTCCCCGCAAAGGCATGACCTCCCAATTACTTATTACCTCTTATATGAGTGTTTGAGGTCTTAGAGGATAAAAGTACTTGAGTCACTATGTCATTTGGTATTTTAGCACACATTCGCTCGCATATTATCGTACCTATGGTTTTGGGCCTTCATAGCCTTCATTTGAGATATCCATGTTGCATGTGGTAAATGAATCACTTACCCATAGCTTGTCGATCATATTGAATCTTGTGTAATGCCTTCCATAAGCTAATGAAATGGTGTCCCAAGGATGTCATCATTTGATTATGTGCTGCTTCATACAACTGATCTTGTGCATAACACGAGACCCTTGCTGCTTAATCAGTTCATGTGAGGCCCTTGTGGATTAATCATTTCATGAGATCTCGTGCATGAGGCCCTTGTGGATTAATCATTTCATGAGATCCCGTGCATGAGGACCTAGTGGATTATTCACTTGGTTATGTGTTATATGCCCCTGTGGCTCACTTTCTCATGTGTAATATTAATTTCAAAGACTTAAGAACATGTGTAATTTACAAAGATCCAAATTCTCTAAAGTTAAAGTTACATGATCCCGAGTGCTACATTGAACAATCCAAATGACATATATAACATAAGAATGGTAAGACTTGATATGTGTTTCTATAGGTTGTTCCTGGTCCCCCAAGTATTCTCATTTGATTAAGCTTCATTTGTCCCTTTTATGAGCTTTAGTACTTTCATATGTTATTTTTCTGCCTTACATAGAGTACAACTTTATCTGTACTCACGTCCCTTTGCCTGGGACATCGTATTTCACGAAGTAGGTTCAGATGCACAGTGAAACCGACCTTCCCACCAGACAGTTGCTACACTTCAACTACAGTTGATGAGCCCCGGTTACATTGACTCATTCAGATATGTATAAATGCTACGACTCTGTTTTCAGATGAGTTATGTTTCAGTGTTTTGTATTTAGACTCTACTTTCTATTATATACAGACACTTCTTTATAGAATAATGTTATTATCTTCTCTTTATAGATGTTCCAGGTTTATATTATTGTTATAAGAGATATGCCAGGTTGGTTCACTAGGTCAAGTTAAGGCACCAGGTGAATGCCTGCCTCACCTAGGTTTGGGGCGTGAAAACTTGATCTATTACCGTTACATTCTAGCCTTCTACCTTCTTTTCTACAAGTACAGCTATGTCTTCCTCCTTTGTTCTTTCTATAACATCTATTTACCCTATCTTGTTTGTTACTGTTACATATATGCCTTCTGCCTTATTTGTCTATTAGTTTGTTAAATGGATTGGGTTGCATGCCGCAGTGGTATTATGTTTGGATCATGTTGTACGGTGCAATGGTATTATGATTGGATCAGGTTGTACGCCGCAATTGTATTATGTTTGGATAATATTCCTTGTGTGAATTTCATGTAATATTGCTTCTCCTTCATGGAAATGGTTCACATGGTTATATTTTCTTTTCCATATTTGTTAAATTGCTTATTATTTCTCTTTTTTGATGCTCTTACTATTATTCGTCATATCTCTTGTCTTGATTCCTGCTTATTATCTGCATAGGTATTTTAAGTGAGTATCTTTTGACTTAAAAACCTCGCCACTACTTCGCTGAGCTTAGTCAAAATATTTACTGAGTATACAGTGTCGGTTGTACTTATACTACACTTTTGTACCTTGCGTGCAGATATTTGGAGCTAAGCAACTGCAGAGTTCTAAGGCGAGCATTGAACACTACAACGTTCTATCTATCTACTACCATCTTGTTGATGGTAGTACATGACTTGTATTTCTATTAACAAATAATGTGTTACTTCTTGCCAATGTTGTAATTCAAATCTTAGTTGCTCTTGTCTTGTACCACCAGTTCTTGGGATTTTTTGAGTTAATTTTTGCATTCTTTTATTTTATTGATTCTATTCGGTTTAAGTAATATTATGTGTTAGTTGGCTTACATAGCAGGTCGGGTTAGGTTCCATCACATCTTGGTGGGATTTTAGGTCATGACAAGTTGATATTAGAGCTCTAGGTTCATAGGTTCTATGAGTCAGCACGACTTGGTGGGATTTTGGGTCATTCCAAGTTGGTATTGGAGCTCTGGGTTCATAGGTTCTATGAGTCATGAGCAAGCATAATGTAGAGTCTTGCAGATCAGTATGATGACGTCCATACTTTTCTTTGAGAGGCTATAGGCCATCTAGGTAAACTTTACATTCTTTCATTCCTTATCGTGCAACCTTGATTCTGCTTGAAGTCTAATATTTGCTTTGTCTCTATTCGTTCATGTGAGTCAATAAGACCACATTATTTGTTAAGCCCCATCGGCTTGTGTGGATATCGTCGAAGAGTGGCGAGGCAGCTATGTGATAAGTGTTATGCGTCTAAGGACATCGCTTGGAGAGCTTTCCTATAATGAAAATGGTTTTCTTGTGATGCCATGGGATGTGGGCGCTTGATTATTGTTTCGAAATGTGGTGCAATATTAAGGTACGAGTGTATGGATGGACTCTTCAATAGTTCATTAGTTGGATGGAATAAATTCTTGCACCTAGTTGATGAGTGTAGACTCAATAGGAGCAGTTGATCATATAGAGGTTGTAACCATGGTGAGGTCGCAGTTAGATATCAAATTGGGGTTTAACAGGTGGGCTATCTTTTGTTATGAGGTTTGAGGTAGTATGGTTTTCCTTATTTGGTTATTGGGTGTTCCCAGATGATATTAACATGGTTTTAGGCCAAGCGGAGGAGCTTATTGTTGATGATTAAGTCATGTGGGCAGGTGTTGTTATAGTCTCTGGACTGAGGTGTATTTGCAGGCTTGTTGTCACTTGAGTGTAGTGGTGTCACGTCCCAAAATCGAGGAGCGCGACCGGCGCTCAACCGAGTGAACCCGACCAAGCAAGCCTGTTAAATTTCATTCTACCCAAACTCATCCACGAATGGAGATAATACATATTTTCATTAATTAGACAAAAAGGTGTTCATATCTACAATACCAATCCATTACCAATAGTTTCATCATTTTTGAAGTCTCAAATAGACAAATAATACAACCACAAAATAACATAGTTTGTCTTTCCCAGCACCAATACACAACCCACACTATGTCTACGGAGCCTCTATAGATAAAGAAGAGTACAATGATAATGCCGGCAACAAGGCCCTGGCTATACCTCAAACAGAATACACAAAGAACAAAAGATACATGACCCTGGGATGAAGTGGGGCTCACCAAGTCAGCTGGGAAGAAGGTGTACTACTATCACTGATCAATACCTCCTGATGTGGAACCACCTGCATCCATTTAAAGATTCAGCGCCACCGACAAAAGGGACGTTAGTACTGTCGAATAGTACTAGTATAAAAACCAAACACCAATTTAAGGATTTAGAAATACAATATGAATATGATGAATCAGGGCGACAATAGCATAATATATATAACCGTTTAAACCAGAGCAAGCTTCTTAAGAGATATCAATAACATTTATAGGATTTAAGAGGAGATCCTCTGTAACCATCTTCACACAAAGCGGTCTCGCCGCCTCACCCGATGTATGCAGGTAGAGGTGTAAGTACAATACCACAACTCTACTCAAACGCCCCTGCCGCCTCACCCCAATGTATGCGGGTGGATGTATAACCACAGTACCATGAACCTACACAAAGCGGCTATGCCACCTCACCCCAATGTATGCGGGTGGAAATGCATCAACGATACCAATACCAACACAAAGCGGCTATGTCACCTCACCCCAATGTATGCGGGTGGAAATGCATCAACGATACCAATACCAACACAAAGCGGCTATGCCGCCTCACCCCAATATATGCGGGTGGAGGTGCAGTCCTATAATACCATAATCCCCACACAAAGCGGTCATGCTGCCTCACCCCAATATATGCTGGTGGAGGTATATCACAATCACAATCACAATCACTACACAACTTAGAATAATAACTTTCACATAAATCACGACTTGAAATTATAATATATGGATACACAATCCATAGTTTGGGACATATCCTCAATTTATAATGCAATATGATAAGAGCCTTTGAAATGCGAATTGAACATATATCTTCATCACAAAATTTATCAGAATACTCGATTTTTAATCAGCATCTCAGAACTTACAAGGATAACGAGAATTATAATTCTTAAAGAAGAGTTTAGCCAACATACCTCATTTGAGCTTCCTTACACTCTAAATGTTCCGAAATTCTTAGTAACTTCAATCTATTTTAGAAATATAACAAATTGAACCAAAATTAGGAAGATGATCATGGTTCTAGCTCATTTGAGCAATTTATCAAACACTAGGTGTGCATAAGGTTTCAAGGTCCTTTTATGGAGAATTCCATCATCCCACAACCCAATCTTTACCATTCCTAGTTCAACAATCTTCCTACACCCCTTGATCTCACATGCATGTAAAATAAACAACTCTCATGCCCAAAAATATCTTGCTAATTACCCATTTTCAGAAAATTTCAAAATTAGGGGTTAGGGTGTAGAATCTTACCTCTAAGATGAAGACCTAGTGTGTTTCCCTTCTTAATTTTCCAAAACATGAGCAATAATTGAAGAACAATTATGGAAGGACACCTTCTCACTCTAGGGCACTCCCTCTAACTCTAAAATATCAGATTATAGCTCAAAAATGGACCGCATAAACGTGCCTTTCCGCCAACAATTTTCTTTTATTTTTTGGTGCATTGTTCAACCCAAAAATTCCGATCATAAACGTGCATTGTTCTATTATACTCAACACATAAAACCAATTCGGTACCACGAAACATTATTTTCATTTGAAATGTTTTTTACGGGGCCTTACAAGTGGCATCGCGGTTGACTAGGATAGGGATTTATAAGATATGTGATGTGCTACGCTTGAATGGTGCATGGGGATGGATGAATGACTTAGGTTCGGCATTCATTTTGGTTGTAGTATGGAATGAGAAGATATTCACTCGGTTGTCTGTGGGAAAGGTTATCTATTCTGCATGAGATGATGTGCAATGCGGCACGGATTGTTCATTATGCTCGGTCATGTATTGGGCCACTAGAGTAGAGTGGCTGTCTTTCAAAATATGATTCCGGTGGATTTGAGCTTTGGGATGTGATGCGTGAGGATTTACTAGATGCTTTTCTTATTTTGGGAATTGTGATTGGCATGGAATTATGACGAGGACTTGGAGCACTTATGATTCATCATTGATGTAATCTAGAGTAATAGAAAAAGATGGGTCAAATAGTGGTATCTTGGACCAGCATAGTAATATCATGGATCGGTTTTTTCGGTAAATCGGGTATTTTAGATACTTATACGAATGGGATTTTGGGTTTGGCATCCTGCAAGACTTAGTTGATTTAGAGGGCTTCAGTTCTAATGATTTGGTCATGTGCAAATGGGTTTCAAAGTGTTTACGATGGTTTTGACCACGACTTTGAGGTTGATGACTTCTATGGACATAGAAAGTTTGTTACATGTGATTCATTCCTTAATTTAGTGAAGTGGTATAATTCTAGTCAATGAAATATTTATGAGGAGGACCATCCTACTTGTGATTTTGAGTTGATAGAGAGTTTCTCGGATTTGCATATAATATCATGGTCGATACGGTGAATCATGGGGGACTGAGATTGAGTGGACAAGTTGCAGTTCAGTTTCAAAAGGAAGATCATGAGTTCTAGACGTCAAGAGTTATTTCCCACACATAAGTGGATGCTAGTAAAGAAGAGCATGTGTTGTAAAAGACACGTTATGTATTGATTTTCCGAAGTTCTGACTAAATACTACATAAATCGTGTGGTTGGTAACCATTGATATATAGATTTTTTCTACTTGACACGAAAGATTGGTGGGAGTATTATTCATGAGGTGATAGTGTATGTGTGACATGGCAATCATTTAAGTGTAAGAGTTAGAGATCAGGTATGGATATTCTTGTATTCTAGAGGTTTAGAGATTGGATTTTCTTAGAGGAAGACTATCTCTTTGGTTTCTAATGGTTGTACAACCTGTTATTTGTGTAATGAATAAGACATTTGAGAGGAATTGCATTTTATGCATTGGGTCTCATAAGGTTGTAGAGGATCATGGGTAATTTGTGTAATATGTGTTATTGGAAGGACATGAATAAGAAAGGATTCGAGATGTAGCTTTTCTATATTTGAGTTTGTACTAGTTAGAAATATACGATCAAGACTGGAAGATTAGGATCTATTTGGGTTACCATGTGTGGAAGATATTGTTGCGACCAAACACACTCACGCAAGTATACATGGTCGTCAAGTAATAGACTAGTGAGTAGAGTATCATTCCCACAAAGACTTATGATTAACTTTTGACTAATTCAAACTCAAATAACTTATCGATTCAAGCGATTTCTCACAAAATAGATAATTTTCTAATTTATTACCTAAAAACTATCAAGTAATGAAATACTAGAAATCAACCACAACACTTAAATAATTTCGAATAATAATCAATAGGAGATAATATTCCAGGGTCACGGGTTATCTAACAATCATGTTACATTCTTAGCTTAAAATAACTAATTGATTTATCTGGATTGTTAATTGACAAGGTTGATATTACTCATAGGAATCTGTCGAGTCCTTACTCGCCTATTTAAGCTAACTTAATACCTATATGTCTATGGAATTAAGATTAACAAGAACGCATTTACAATTCCTGTATTGCAACCGAGCAAGGCAATTAGGTATATGTCTATCCTAATTGCGAATTCGTTCCCCGATGCCCGAGTTTAAGAACTTGCTCTATTTAATACTATATGAAATCTATAATTCCCACTTTCGAGTTCAACTCTAGATTCGTAGATAGTATTTCACTATTAGCTACTCAGCAAAATAATAAAAAATAGAATTAAATAAACAACCCAATATGATAAAATTAACTTAGTCAAATTAAACTTCAAACGTCAACATTCATGTATACCTATGACCCTAGAACAATAGGGTTCTTAGCCACTCATGTTCATACAATCATCAAAAATAATGTTTTCAAACATAAAATCAATTAGCACTAGGAAAGGGATGGAAGAATTGATCAAATCCGTGCTCCCGAGTGTTTGGCGCCTCCCCTCTTCTCTCAAAGTCACGTCCTCTCCAGGTATGTTCTCCCCTTCCCAGTGGCATTTTAGGTCTATTTATATGTGTAGGAAAAGACCTAAACATGTAGGACAAGTCCTAGTCAAACCCGAAAACAAATTAAGTCTTCAAAACTCCGATTGGACCTGGTCCCAGGCCTGGCGTCGCCAGCCTAACGCCAGCTTCAGCTTGGCTTTTGACTTTCAAAACCAGCCTAACGCCAGCTTCAAGCCTGGTGTCCCTAGGTTCTCTCACTCACTGCTCCTGCGCACGCTTTCGACTTGTAGGTCTCCTTTTTCTTCTACTTTCATCTCCAATTCATCTAAACATAAAATAGACTCAATTAAGCACAAATATAGTATAGTTTAGCATTAAAGCCTCAAAATGTAAGGTAAGTAATGCACTAAAAATATGTAATTATAACCAAATATCACTACCCCACATTTAAATTCTTGCTCGTCCTCGAGCAATCAAACTACATTTTATATAGACACGACCTTTTTAAACAATTCTCCTAACTCATCACACCAAGAATTTTTAAAATAGACTAAGCACAAGAGTGTAACATCTTCACCTCAAAATTTGACTCACAAGTACCACGTATTATTCACAACTCACTCACTTACTCTAACATAGAGGTCAATCACATTACCTTTCCTTCATGAATCAAGTGCCCTCACACAACGAAAGAGAGTAGTTCCATACACAATAAATATTTAAGAACAATTAGGAACTCAAGATAGAAAGAATTCACTCACTCTCATAAATAACATTCATATGCCACAAAAGATTCCCCATAGGCTTGCCCGTAGTGTACTACTCTACTAATTGAGCTCATTCAGTCTAGGATCAAGTAGGACTTTAATTGGTTGTAATGTAGGCTACGGGTCGGGTAGGATACATTTGGATATAAGAGTGACTACACCTCTCTAAGCACTTTAATACATATACTTTAAAATTTAACCCCACACTTATGTCAAACCATAACTCCACCTTCACATCAATGTATATTAACTCCATACTTCTTTTAGCACAATTATATCAAGAGTCACCACTATCAAGGAATATTTTTCACAACAATACAACTATTTTTTCCTTTCTTTTCTTTCTTTTTCAATTCAAGTGGCTTTTCTTATTATTATTTTTAAAACAGTGCACCTTTCTCCTTATTTCATTAGTTCCACTCAAAAGCCAAACCAACCACCCCACACTTTAACTTTTACAAAGTTCATAACAATTTAAGTGCTCATGAGAGGTGAAAATGTTCAAATAGATGGTTAATTCAAACAAATAGGTAAGGCTTATAATGTGGTTGCCAAAGAAATAAGATTACAGGCTCAAAGGGGTTAACTACGATACATAACAATAAGGTGGGTAAATTATATAATTGGTTCAACAAAGACAGGCCTATATCACTTTCAATACTGAACAAAACTACTATTTCGCTTTGCAAACACACGGGGCAAGTTCTAGACATCAAATGCAATGCACAGAATTACACACAAACCTGACACACACATGGCACATAACTCACTTAGGATTGGACTCATCAAGAAATTCTAGTCAAAGCAGTTAAGTAAAGTTAAGATCATACGATTTAAGCTACTTATACAAGAGTCAAAAACCGAGCTTAAGCGTCACAACCAAAGTACTCACTATTCTCAAGGCATAACAAAGTTAAGAGATATTACTCCAATTTAATTCATCTCACAGTGGCTCCTACTCCTAAAAAATATAAAACTACCTACACTCGGTTCAAATAAAACCCTTGAAAAAGAACCGCGACACAAAGAAAAACCAGGGAGAATTGATACACTACCTAACAAAAGAAAATCTTTTTTTTTCAACTTAAATCCTTCAAGAAACCTTTCGAATGAGATCCATCATCGGGAAAAGTCCAAAATTTTATGAAAGTGTTTTTTTTACTACACTAAGAACGAGTACTACAACTAAGCTAAGATAGAACAGAAAAACACCCAAATAATCTCCTCACCCCACACTTAAAATTGTGCAATGTACTCAATGCACACTATAAATAATAAGAAGGGAAAAAGAGACTCCCTGGTAGGCCAAAGGCCGAAGAATTAGTAGCTCACGGGATACTCAGACTTCTCCCAAGTATGGTCCTTTGTGTGGGCACCCCACACTTAGTTCTCACTATCTAACTCACTTTTTCACTCTTCCAATGACATTGTTTCTTATTCTTATCATCCTACAAAATCAAAACAAACACTACAAAATAATATAATAAAAACAAAAATAAAAGAAAGTAGTAAAGGTGAGTTGCCTTCCAACAAGCGCCTGATTTAACGTCGCGGCACGACTCGACACATCTTTAAACATCTACCAAGTCCACTGAGGTCTTATGACGTGCAATGTCACCACTCCAATGATGTTTTATTCTCTGGACATTTACCAAGAAGGTACCACTTGAGCTCGTATCACGCAGTTCCACCGCTCTGTGAGGCCTCACACTTACCACAACAAAAGGACCTGCCCAACGAGACTTAAGCTTTCCAGGGAATAGCTTTAACCTCGAATTGAACAAGAGAACTTCTTGACCCGGCTCAAACTCTCGATGTTGGATGTGCTTGTCATGCCACCTCTTCGTATTTTCTTTATATAACTTGGCATTTTCATATGCGTTCAATCGAAACTCATCAAGCACATTGAGTTGCAGCAACCTATTCTCACCAACTAAGGCCATATCCATATTTAGCTTTTTGATCTCCCAATAAGCTTTATGTTCAAGCTCGACGGGCAAGTGTCATGCTTTCCCATAAACCAACCTGTACGGAGAAGTATCTATGGGAGTCTTGTATGCAGTTCGATATGCCCATAATGCATCATCCAACTTCCCGGCCCAGTCTTTTCTATTTCCACTTACTGTTTTCTCCAGGATCTTCTTTACCTCTCTGTTTGAAACTTCTACTTGACCACTCGTTTGGGGATGATAGGTAGTGGAAACTTTGTGCTTAACTCCATACTTTGCAAGAACATTATTAAGTAATTTGTTATAAAAGTGAGTTCCTCCGTTGTTACCTCGCTTATTAACACTCTTGGAGTCCCAAAGCGCGTGAAGATGTGCTTCTTTACAAAGCTTACCACTACCTTTGCGTCATTAGTAGGAAGAGAAATGGCCTCCATCCACTTAGGAACATAGTCGACTGCCACCAAGATGTACCTGTGACCATTAGAATATGGGAACGGTTCCATGAAATCAATCCCCCAAACATCAAAAAGCTCTACTGGCAGAATATTTTGAAAAGGCATTTCGTGCTTCCTCGTGATAGTTCCGGTTCTTTGGCCTCTATCACACTATTTAACAAGGCATGTGCATCCTTAAATAATTTTGGCCAATAGAAACCTGATTGTAGCACTTTTTGGGCGGTTCTATCCCCACCGTGATGACCTCCATATGGCAAAGCATGACAGCCATGCAATATTGCATTCATCCCTTCCTCGGGAACACACCTTCGCACCAACTGATCTGCACACTACCTATACAGGAATGGCTCATCCCACATGTAGAGCCTCACATCATGTAGGAATCTTTTTCTATTGTCAGGTGTCAATTCTGGTGGCGTCACCCCACTTGCAATAAAATTCACATAATCTGCATACCACGAGGCTTCACTTGAGGTGACTGCTAATAATTGCTCATCAGAAAATATTTCTTTGATCAACCCCCCTTCAGCTACATGGTTCCGATTTTCTAATCTGGACAAGTGATCAGCCACTTGATTCTCTGTTCCTTTTCGATCTTGGATTTCTAAGTCAAATTCTTGCAATAGGAGGACCCAACGAATCATCCTCGGCTTGGAGTCTTTCTTTTCAAATAAGTATCTAATAGCTGAATGATCTGTGTAGACGATAACTTTTGGTTCCCACTAGATAAGATCTGAACTTGTCAAACGCCCATACCACTGCAATCAACTCTTTTTTAGTAACTGTGTAATTCATCTGAGCTGGATTCATAGTTTTGCTCGCATAATAAATGGAGTGAAAGATTTTATCCCTCCCTTGCCCCAAAACAGCTCTGATTGCTATGTCACTTGCATCACACATCAACTCATATGGTTGTCCCCAATCTGGGACGATGATAATTGGTGCAGTCACCAACCTTCCCTTCTGATCCTCAAATGCTTTCAGACATGCATCATCAAACTTGAAGGTGACATCTTTCTCTAGAAGCCTGCACAAAGGAGAAGAAATTTTCGAATAATCTTTGATGAATCGACGATAAAAACCTGCATGGCCCAAAAAACTACGAATGCCTTTTACGGATGTCGGTGGGGGCAATTTTTCAATCGCCTCCACCTTTGCGTTATCCATATGCAGACCATTTTTTGACACCTTGTGCCCCAAGACTATACCTTCATGTACCATGAAATGGCACTTTTCCCAGTTTAGTACCAAGTTTGTCTCTTCACACCTACCAAGCACTTTATCAAGGTTCATTAAAAGAACACCCAAACACAGAAAAATCATCCATGAACACTTCCACAAATCTTTCAACCATGTCAGTAAAAATAGCCATCATACACCTTTGAAAAGTCGCATGTGCATTACAGAGACCAAAGGGCATTCTCTTGAATGCATACGTGCCATAGGGACACGTAAATGTGGTTCTCTCTTGTTCCTCTAGGGCTATAGCAATCTGATTATACCCCGAATAACCATCTAGGAAATAGTAGTATTCCTGGCTAGCTAACCTATCAAGCATTTTGTCAATGAAAGGGAGGGGAAAGTGGTCCATTCGGGTGGCATTGTTCAATTTTCTATAATCTATGCAAATTCTCCACCCAGTGACAGTTCTTGTAGGAATTAAGTCATTATTTTCATTAACCACTACAGTCATCCCCCCTTTCTTAGGCACACATTGAACGGGGCTTACCCATTTGCTATCAGAGACTGGAATACAATACTTGCACCAAGCCACTTAATCACTTCTTTTCTTAGCACCTCTTTCATGATTGGATTTAGGCGGCATTGTTGCTCTACACTTTGCTTGTGTCCGTCCTCCATGAGGATTTTACGCATGCAGAAAGCTGGACTAATGCCTTTAATGTCAGACATCGTCCAACTAATTGCTAGCTTGTGCTCACGTAGCACTCTCAACAACTTTTCTTCCTGCAATTTAGACAAGTCAGAAGAAACAATAACAGGTAAAGTGTCAGAACTACCCAAATAAGCATATTAAAGGTGACAGGGTAAGGGTTTAAGCTCCAATTGACGGCTTTGGAGGAGACCCACTTCGCCTATTCAGGGGCTCAAAGGGGTGTATTCCCTGCATGTAAGCACATGATGCATCTAAGATATGCATCATCTCCTTAACCTCATCATCAATCTCCAAGCTATCGAGCAACATGAGTGCTTTTTCTAGAGAATTGTCTAGATATACACTCGTGTCAAGAAGTTGCTCATCCACCTCTGCAACAGATATCATAGAGAGCTCCTCATAGTGGCAGGGAAGTTGGATCGCTTTGTAGACATTAAAAACTGCTTCCTTGTTGTCCACTCTCATAATAATTTTTCCTTCTCTCACTTTAATTATTGCATCCCCAGTAGCCAAGAGAGGACGTCCCAATATGATTGGAACTTGTTCATCAGCCTCAAAATCTAGAATAATGAAGTCAGCTGGGAAGATAAATTTCCCAATTTGCAGCAACACATCTTCAATCACTCCTTCAGGGTAGGTTGTGGACCTATCAGCTAATTGCAACATCACAGTGGTTGGTCTTGGATCTCCCAGACCCAATTTCTTAAACAAGGACAAGGGCATTAGATTTATGCTCGCCCCCAAATCACAAAGAGCACGACCCATGTCAATATTACCAATTCGCACAGGGATGGTGAAGCTGCCAGGATCCTTAAGCTTTTGAGGAAGCTTGTTTTGGACCCTTGAAGTACACTCCTCAGTAAGTGTAACTGTCTCGAACTCAGTCAATTTCCTCTTGTGAGCCACTATATCTTTTATGTACTTAGCATATTTTGGAATTTCACGAAGTACATCCACCAATGGAATATTCAATTAAACCTAGCTCAACATAGAGAGAAATTTGTTGAACATGCTATCATCATTCTTTTTCTACAATCTCTGGGGGAAAGGTGGTGGTGGCCTTGCAGCCTCCGTTGGCTCTGAACCTGCATCATTTTTCCTTCACTCGTGTATTGCCTTAGGGATCAGCTCCCCATCAGGTATAGGCTTGTCCTTTATCTTCTTTGGCACTTATTCTAATTCCCTCCCGTTTCTGAGTGTAACTGCATTAACTTGAGGGTTCTTCTCTGTATCACTGGGAAGAGCGCTTGTAGGTCTAGTGTTTTGATTTGCTGCTAACTGTCCCATTTGCCACTCAAGATTTCTGAAATCGGTCCTGAGTTGTTGATTGTCAAGCAACAACTTCTTCAGCAAGTCATTCGTACTCTCTTCTATTTGTATGGGTGGTTTCTGAGGTTGATTGGAATTTCCTTGGGGCTTATACTGATTCTGATTCTATTGATTGATTGTAAGTATTCCCATATTGTGCATCCTGATTCATTGGACCTCTGCTCTGTTACCCCCACATAGTATATAGATTCAGGATTCGTGGGGCACATGTTACTCATATGACTGTCACCACATAGTTCGCAGTAAATAGACATTTGTTGTACATGTTGCATCTGTTGTGTTTGTTTCATTGTCATTCTATTCATCTGATTTGCCAATTTTGCTATATCGACTCTCATGGTTGAGAAGTCATCAAGCTCAATCAATATGTCTGCCTTCTGTTTAATTGCTCTTCGTGAGTCTCCATCTCTCTTCCAATTATGGTCATTAGCAGTGAATTTATTTAGCAAGAGTTGTATTTAACTATACAGCCTCGCCATGAAACTACCCCCACAAGTTGAATCAAGATTCATCTTTGATGCCTCATCTAGCCCATCAAAAAAAGTGTGACCCAATACCCTTCAGTCTGACAATGATGCGGGCAATCTCTGAGTAGCTTCTTGTATCTTTTCCAAGCTTGACGAAGTGTCTCTCCATCCCGTTTTTGGAACCCAAGAATTTGGCTCCTCAGCGATTTTGTCTTCTTAGTGGGGAAATATTTGATTAAAAATTTCCTTGCTAAATCATCCCAAGTGTGGATTGAGTTCGCGGGCTCCTTTTGCAACCATTCCTTAGCTTCCCCAGCAGTTAAAAGGGATATAATGTCAGCCTCACATAGTCCTTGGAAATGTTCGGATAAATATAAGTGTCCGTAATTTCCAAGAAATTCTGAATGTGCCTCTGCGGGTCTTCATGAGATAGACCCACATATTGCCCTATTGACTGAATCAGCTGTACCATGTATTGTTTGAGTTCAAAATGCCTTGTGATATCAGGCTTCACAATAGCCTGAGTCATATTAGCAAGATTGGGCCTTGCGGCTTCTATCACCGCACGCTCTTCATTACCTGCCATCTCTGTTGGTTGTGGTTGAACTACGATGTCCAACTCTCCTTCTATTCTAGTTCTTGCTTCGACTTCCCTCCTCACTCTGTGAAGTGTTCATTCAATTTCAGGATCAAGAGGAAGGAGAGTGTTTTCACTTCTACTCCTCCGCATTCAAGAAAAGAGCATACGTTAACACAAACAAGGTAAACTGAAAATTAGAGCTTGAACAAATAACTAATAAAAAACTTAACTCAGATAAGTAGATAATTTCTAAGTCCCCGGTAACGGTGCCAAAAATTTGTTGCGACCAAACACACTCACGCAAGTATACGTGATCCTTAAATAATAGACTAGTGAGTAGAGTATCGTTCCCACGAAGACTTATGATTAACTTTTAACTAATTCAAACTCAAATAACTTATCGATTCAAGCGATTTCTCACAAAATAGATAATTTTCTAATTTACTACCTAAAAACTATCAAGTAATGAAATACTAGAAATCAACCACAACACTTAAATAATTTCGAATAATAATCAATAGGCGATAATATTCCAGGGTCACAGGTTATCTAACAATCATGTTACATCTGGATTGTTGATTGACATGGTTGATATTACTCATAAGAATCTGTCGAGTCCTTACTTGCCTATTTAAGCTAACTTAATACCTATATGTCTATGGAATTAAGATTAACAATAACGCATTTACAATTCCTGTATTGCAACCGAGCAAGGCAATTAGGCATATGTCTATCCTAATTGAGAATTCGTTCCCCGATGCCCGAGTTTAAGAACTTGCTCTATTTAATACTATATGCAATCTAGAATTTTCACTTTCGAGTTCAACTCTAGATTCATAGATAGTATTTCACTATTAGCTACGCAGCAAAATAATTAAAAACAGAATTAAATAAACAACTCAATATGATAAAATCAACTTCATCAAATTAAACTTCAAACGTCAACATTCATGTATAACCATGACCTTAGAACAATAGGGTTCTTAGCCACTCATGTTCATACAATCATCAAAAATAATATTTTCAAACATAAAATCAATGAGCACTAGGAAAGGAATGGAAGAATTGATCAAATTCGTGCTCCCGAGTGTTTGGTACCTCCCATCTTCTCTCAAAGTCACGTCCTCTCCATGTATGTTCTCCCCTTTCCATTGTTGTTTTTAGGTCTATTTATATGTGTAGGAAAATACCTAAATGTGTAGGACAAGTCCTAGTCAAACCCAGAAATAAATTAAGTATTCAACACTCGGATTGGACCTGGCCCCAGGCCTAGCGTCGTCGGCCTAACGCCAGCTTCAGCCTGGCTTTTTCCTTGCAACACCAGCCTAACGCCAGCTTCATCCTGGATTTTGCCTTGCAATGCCAGCCTAATGCAAGCTTCAGCCGGGCTTTTGCCTTGCAAAGCCAGCCTAACGTCAGCTTCAAGCCTGGCGTCGCCAGGTTCTCTCATTCACCTCTCCTGTGCAGGCTTTCAACTTGTAGGTCTCCTTTTTCTTCTACTTTCATCTCCAATTCACCTACACATAAAATAGACTGAATTAAGAACAAATATAGTATAGTTTAGCATTAAAGCCCCAAAATGTAAGGTAAGTAATGCACTAAAAATATGTAATTATAACCGAACATCACTAAAGGGTCACTATGGACTCTTGGAAGGCTATTTACCAATTTCAAAATGGTTGAATCAGTTTCGAGCCTTTTGGTAGACCTAATGAGAATATGTATTCTACACTGGATTGGATTTGCTTACTCAGTGCAACATTTACTATGGGTGAGTCATCGGTTGGAATTAGTCTTATTCATGCATTAGTCAGTTTCATGTGTTATTCTCTTATACCATAATGGGTAGTGAGACTACTTGGTTATTCACACATATGTTGTGACCATGTTTAGGCCCTATGATGATATATGAGCGAGATGCCTCTTGATATGTTGATTTGTTTACTTAACTTTAGTCGTGCTTTTCTTTTCTGTAGTGTATTATGCTTACTCATCTCCCATAGTTATATATATGCACTCCACAGTGCTTGATGTTGATGCACATGTGTTTGGTGAGTATGTGTTGCTACATGGTACTCCCATAAGTATTGATAGGATTGGATCAGGTTGTGCGCCACAACAAATATCACGTCTTGTGTTTAGTTCTTGCTTGTGGTTTTTACTCTGTGGTGTTGGCTTCACAACGCTATGTTTTATTTGCCCTACCTATTAAACTTTCTTGTTAACTTTCTTATTTGATCCTCTTAATATTATTTTTCATATTTGAGTTGTTGCCCATTTGGTGAACGTATCGCGTCGTATGAGGTTCCATGTGGCATTTAGTGGGAAATGGAAATTAGCACGATCGGATTTAGATAGGGTATGTTTGGAAGAAGAATGCCACCGAACAACAAAAACTTTGGCGGTGCATTGTCGGAAGTGAGAACTCCATGACTTGTTGAAATGATGAGGGGTTATGAGTTTCCACTGGTTTCTTTTATCATTATTATTATTATTGTGAATGATTTGAAAGGAGGATCTGTTGAGTTGGGGCATTTTACTGGTATTGGGTTTGGCTATGAGCGGTGTTATGACCAAGAAGTGCAACTAAAAATGTATCATGTGGTTGTGTCTCGGTAGTTCATCCGTGGCTTGAAAGCGGTTATGGAGGTTGCTACAGTAGAGGTACTTGTGTAAATCAGGTTTTGTAAGGATGTTCCAGATATTGAAGTTTAGTTTGAAGGCTTACAAGCGGAGGTTGAGAGAAGATCTTCAGTCGAAATGTGATAGCGGATTGATATGCATGGGGTGACATGGGATCACTCGTGGGAATGTGTATGATGGTTTTGTTCAACTATTTGATGATTTTGGGCGACTCTTGGCATGTTAGAGGACAAACGCATGTTTAAGTGGGGGAGAATATAACAACCCGATTAGTTATTTTGAGCTCTAGCATTCCATTTTGTTTGACACTTCAAATAAGTTAATTTGATGTTTTATGACTTGAATGAGTGGTTGGTTTTGATTTACGACATGTTCAGGAGTGTTTTGGAAGAAGAATTCTCATATTGGAAGCTTTAAGTTGTTGGAGTTGTCTAATGTTTGATTTGTGAGTAAACAACCCTGGACTCGTGATTTGATGATTCTATTATCTTTGTATTGTGTGTCACGACCCAAATCAGAGGGCCGCGATGGGCACTCGGTGCCTTACTCAACCGAGTACCAACGTAAAGTATCTTTCTTATCATACCATCATGGGTAAATGGTCCAGAAGGGCCATCATGAGATAACTAGAATAAAACATAAGGGAATGCTCGACAGAGGACGACCCAACATGATATGAAAACTTATATATGTGACATACAAGCCTATAAGACCGACATGATTATTTGTATACTCAAAACTTAGGCTGACAAGGCCATACAAGTATCCATATACATGACATCTGTCTACAAGCCTCTAAGAGTACATAAACGTCATAAAGGTCAGGATAGGGCCCCGCCATACCAATCAATACATGTCCAAATCATATTGACGAAATAGGCAACTCCGGAACAAGTGGAGTGCACCAACACCTTCCGTTCAACTGATAGCCTACTAAGAGGACTGTCAACCTATCTACCGGGACCTGTGAGCATGAAACGCAGTGTCCCCATATAAAAGGGATGTAAGTACGAATAAAGTACCGAGTATGTAAGGCAGGAACGCATAAATAAGTACAGTAATATAAAGAGAGATAAAGAACATACAACCTGTAACATATGAGTGTCTCTAAGGGCGACTGGCATGAAATGCATGATATATATATATATATATATATATATATACATAAACGTTTAAAAACATACGCCTCTGTGGGCATCTTCATCATCATATCGTACTCGGCCTTGAAGAGGACTGGGTAAAAACATACCCGGCCACGTGGAGCTCGGTAAAACCCAACTGATCAGTGGTTGTACAATACGTTCCGTACCTGACCGACTATAGCGCGGCTTGGTAGAGTAAAATAGATACATATATATAATGCATGCTGGACTCATGGAATCACGTTTTAAACCGTTTGGGCTGACGTAAGGTCGTGGCACCTTCAATTAACGTTATGGACATCATACCATCAATATGAACCTCAATAGAATTCAAGCATCATACATACATGCTTAGAATAACTTTATAAAGAAAGAACAACATGGACAACCTTAGTTGCTAGGAGTAGATCCGTTATGAAATCGCTTATAGTTTACGTTCATTTCACTTTATATCATGCCAAAATAAATAAGGAAGTGCCTTAACATACCTTTGCAATCTTCTCTCAATTCGTCAACCAAGCTCAATATGATCATCTTACGTCTACAATGAGTAAACCGGTTTCGTCGTCATCATATAAGCGTTGTAAATCTCATATTTCGAAATGAATATTCTACAAGAAAAGGGACAGCATCTCCCCAGTTTTTACTACATCCCATAAGTTACTAAAAGTCACCAAACAACCCAAACAACAACCAGTAGCTATATGGAACACAACCAGAACAATAACATGTCGAGCGGCAAGCTCGGTTCATGTCTAATAACACTGTATTTTGAACAAAACAATATCAACAATCAGGACAATGTTGATAATAACAAAACAATATCAGGTTATTCCATAAATTTTCCATCCATAAAACTATGCAAGAACACCTCCCAAATAGTCCAACAATCAACAAGATTACTAACAAGCTTTTCGATTGATATCTCACAATTTCTAGCTTCAACGACTTAGCCGTAACTTGGATAAATTCAAATACACATATAGTAAGAGGTTCCTTACCTTAAAAAATATGGAGCAAGTAGAGTTTTATATTACTTCACCACAATGTATCCTTCCAATGCAGCCACAAGAACAAAGAAGCGAAACTAGCAATCAATTCGAATTTCTGGGCCCTAGAATCACTTTGGAAGACTTGAAATAACCTAGGGTTGACATGAATACCTTGGGATAGTATTTTACAGAATGTAAACCACTTTAAACAGCCCCCCACACGAGCTGGAACCACACCAAAATCAGCAACTACAAGAAGAACAAGATTATCACTAGTGCTACGAGATTCTCGACCCTTGATTTGTGTTGTTTGCCCTTGGTTTGGGTCTTGGATCATGAGGGAACTTTGATAGAAAGTTTTTAGGTGTCTAAGGTCTGAAGAGAGTGAAATGAAATGAGTTAAAATAGGGATGTATGCATCCCATAGGGAGCTGGTTGCGCAGTCTTGCGAAAACGTGAATATCTCTCTACTCTAATGTTGTATAGACAAACGGTTAATGAGTTGGAAACTAGACTCATAGATATACAATTTTATATATGGATCACCCCGTAATTCTTATTATATTGAGAGTAAATCTCTGCTACATTTGACCTAATCTTCAGCACATTATGAATGTAACTTGTGATCGCTTAACTATAAATGTAACACACGACTATCATACAACTAAAATAACTCATAACATAACCTACTTATCATATTAAGCACCCTTGTATCACCCCAAAATTACATGTTATTACATTCCCAACTTGTCAACTTTCGACAAATCTTATTTTCTTCAATTCGTTTAGCTTCTAAGCCTTCCAACCCTCTTGGTACTTGTTATTCATGATCTTAAATATTTGTAACCTCCAAGGTAACAAAATTAACTTACTTTATTTACCTTCAAAGATGATCGCATTTCTTATATTACATAAATTAACTGATCACGTACTCTTATGTACGAAAATATGGAGTGTAAAATTATGGTTTTGAACTTGTACGTATGTTTGGTTTGGGTCTCGGGTGACCCCCAGGTCCTTTCAGTGCTTCTAGTCGGAAGTTAGAAATTTGAACTTTAAAACTTGAAAAATATTTGGTTTGATGCTTTATTCCTTGTTTTGCTATTATCTTTGGTGTTTTGAGCCTTCAAGTGCTTTTGTCATAGGTAAATAGAGTTGTTGGGATGACTGGATTGGGTCCTGAAGGACTCAGATAAGTTTCTGGGTGATTTCAGATCATTTTGGGGCTTGTTGAAATAGCTAGTGTGCTAGTGTTTCATAGAGATTTGTGATCACTGAGCTTGTCTCGCGATTGCATAGGGTGATTTGGTGCTGACGAAGGTAACATTTTGCGGACATGGAAGGGACACCGTGAATGCGATAGTATGGTACAACTCATGACCTTCGCGAACATGGTGGCTCATTCACAAACGCGTAGGCTAACAGGCCTTGTGGGTGGGGGGTGGGGGGAGAAATGGTATTTTCTCTTTGCTAAAGCGTAGGGAGGGCCGCAAACGCGAATGATTGGCAGGGGATTGCCTTGCACGAACACGACATAGGCTTCGCGAAGGAGGTGGGCATTGTCCACTGATCATATGAACGCGAGATTCCATTCGCGAACGCAGAGAGGGAAGTTTGCCCATGTATAAATAGTGCTGCAAATCAGGATTTAGCTACTTTTCACCATTTTTGCGACCTAGACCACGTATTTAGGAGATGGTTTAGAGGATTATTAACCAAACTTCAACAATTAGTAATTTTAACTTAGTTTTAATTTACTTCCATGGTTTCCCATATATTTTAACTTCAAAATCTAGGATTTTAAAATGTTTAAATTGGGTTTCTGGGTTTGACAGTAAGAGAGATAAATATGATCTTGAAACTAATTACATATTTGGACTCGTACGGTTATGGGTCAATGGGATTTAGTCTTTATTTCAAATTTCGACCATGTGGACCCAGGGTGACTTTTTGTTGATTTATGGGATTTTTTAAAGATTGAACCTTTATTCATTGGGGATGTTTCCTTTAGCATTATTTAACTTCCTTAGATGATATTTAATTAGGAATTGATCGTTTAGGAGTATTTCCAAGGAAATAGTATTGGGTAGTTGAGTTTCTTCCGAAATAAGGTACATGTCTATCCTAGATTTGGTTTGAAGGAAGTTTTCCTAATAAATGAAATTGTTTGTTACATGCAATGGTGATGCATATGCTAGGTGACTAGCGTATATGCATGTGCCAAGGTTATCCATGTTTGGGGTTGATTATATGCTTCTTTGTGCCTTGTTGAACTTTGTGATCTTCTTGACTCATGTTTCATTTACTTCTAAAACTATATGAGTACAATTATCCATGCTAGAAATCATATTTGTGTGTTTAACATCTTAAATGAGCATGAAGGGCTAATCTTGAAATTGTTGATATACTTGATTTGATTGTAATTATGCCTTATATCACGAACATATATCTATACCTGTTATTCTTGTGCTATTTGCACTTATTTATTCATATTAAAGATCATGATTGGGGCCTTAGGGAGATATTTGTCATGATAGTATTTCCGTGCGGTTGATATGAGATTAGCCCATTAGTTATCTCCGCTAGGAGAGGATGGGAGTTGAACTTACGTTATGTTTATTCATTTCTTAGATACATAGATTCATTCTATCTCGGTTTCTCCTACATGATTGTATATCTTGTTTGTTACTATCACGTCTATGTTTCCTACTTGGTTTACATCTATTTTTCCTATCTTGGTTGTTACTATCACATATATGTTTCCTACTTGGTATACATCTATGTTTTCTATCTTGTTTGTTACCATCACTTCTATGTTTTCACATCTATGTTTTCTATTATGTTTGTTCCTATCACGTATATGTTTCCTACTTGGTTTACATGTATGTTATTGTTACACCCCATATTTTCCTACGTAAGAGTATGTAAGACAATTGATGTAAGCTCAGAAGTGAGATCATTTTTGAAAGTACATAAGGTAAGTTAATCATGTTACCTTGGAGGTTAAAAATCTTTAAGATCATGGATAACAAGTACCAAGAGGGTTGAAAGACTTAGAAGCTAAACAAACTGAAGAAAATAAATTCGTCGAAAGTCGGCAAGTTGGGAATATGATAACATGTACTCTTGGGATAAGAATAGGGTGCTTAACATGATAAGGAGGTTATGTTATGCGTTATTTTAGTCGTATGATAGTCATGTATTGTGTTTTGAAGTCAAGTGAGTTGTGGAACAAAAGTTGGCAAAGGTCATCACAAGTTACATTCATAAATGTGATGAAAATTAGGTCAAATGTAGCTGCGATTTTCTCCTAATATACTTGGAATCTGTTACACCATGTGCATCCCAAGGTGACGTATAATCAATATGAGACTTGTTAATCATGATTTAAATGAGTGTAAAGTCATAATATGACTATATATGATGTTTGGATATAAAATATAAGGTTTGGGAAAAATCGGATTTAAGTTGCGGAAAAACCGACTAAGGATTTGCCTTGTAACGAAGCTTTTTGAGAAATACATTTTGTTTGTTATTATTTACCCTAAAAAATGGGAAACAATCAAATTTGTAAGTGGTTTTAAGGATATATGGATTAAATCAATACAAACGATAAATTGCGTTAGTTTAAACATATAGAGTACGTAATAAATTGTCAAAACGCTTAAGGGGGGGGATTCTGGATACAACAACAACCTTAATGGAATATCTTCCCTCGATGCCGGACACTCAACAACTAAGAACTGATTAACAAAAGTGAGAACTTTGAATAACAGAGACCCCCCTTTATATAGTAGGGGAGTCCTACTCTAAATACAATTCCATAAAAATTAAAATCTTCTGTTTAACCAATTATCTGATTCTTGCCGATACGTGCCGAGATCCACGCCGTGATATTTGGCTGGTCACGGATATCACGACCTATTATTGGTCGTGCTCAATTTCCTGGTAGTGCTCTCCGAGGCCTTTGGGATTCAAATCGCACCTGTGGTCATTGCCCCGATATTCCCGAATCCGGGCGCTTTGTCCGGATCTCAGTTCGAAGGGATCCTTGCCTCGATTATGGTACCTTGTCATCACACCTCTTGCTCCATTTACCTTATTGTGTATTTCCAACTCCTTGAAAAGATATTTTGGTTTTCATACTAGTACTATTCGACATGTACTAACGTCCCTTTTGCCGGGGGCGCTACATCTTTAATAGATGCAGGTGGTTCCACAGTGGAAGTCATTGACCAGTGATAGCGGTACACCCTTTTTTGAGCTGACTTGGTGAGCCCCACTTCATTCCGGGTTTGTGCATCTTTTGTTCCATGTGTATTATATTTTAAAGTATAGCCGGAGCCTTGTTGTCGGCACTATCATTGTACTCTTTTATATAGACATGGTGTGGGTTGTGTATTGGTATTGGGAAAGTCAAGATAGTAATGTTGTATGTGTGTTACATCCTCTACTTCAAACTATGAAAGTGTGTGTATTTTGACTTTATAAATGAAATAATTAATGGTGATGGAATAAGTGTTGTTCATGAACCCTCTTGGTGTTAATTAATGAAATGTATTCTTCTCTTTATTCATGGGTGAGTTTGGTAGATGGCATTGTACATGCTTGCTCGACCGGGGTAACTCTGTTGAGCACCGGTCGCGCTCCCCGAGGTTGGGGCATGACAAACTTGGTATCAGAGCCTAAGGTTCTAAAATGTCCTAGGATGTCTTGGAGCCGTGTCTAGTAGAGTCCTTGTTGGTGTTTTGTTGACATCGTCTATAATTAGGAGGCTACTTGGGCACTTAGGAATAATACCCTTCTTTGATATTCTCGATCATGCAATAAAGCTGATTATAAGATTGTTCCTTCTTTAACTCGTGCTTTACTCTAACTTTCTGTACATGGCGCCTAGGAAGAAGGCAAGAACTGGCCAAGGAGCCACTGTCACCCTAGGAGTGGTAGTTGATTCGATATTTGATGATGCGGGTGAGCACCTGAGGAGTAAGGATATTCCCCCAATTACTACACCGCCTGAATTTATTATTCCTGCTCAGACTGCACTAGTTCCTACACCTACTGAGGGTGCAACGGCCCCTCCAACTGATATTCCAGTTCCACCTCTAGCTCCAGCTTTCGGTCCCGGTATTTCTGATGGGGATCTTAGGGGAGCCATACAAATTTTGGCTCAGATAGTGGCCTTCCAGGCCCAGAGATCAAATATTGCACCTACTTCTTCTTGTCAGTCAGGGGATTCCGCTAGTTCAAGGGTGAAGAGGTTTTTACAGCTAGATCCTCTAGTGTTCACAGGTACAGGTCATGAGGAGGACCCCCAGGACTTCATTGATGAGATGCACAAGACTCTCCGAGTTATGCGTGCTACTGAAATAGTGGGAGTGGAGTTGTCCTTTTACAGTCTGAAAGCCGTGGCCTATTCTTGGTTTTGAGATGTGGGAGGAGTCCCGTGAGGAGGGGAGCCCTCCGGCGAGGTGGAGTGAGTTCACCGATGCCTTTATGGATCATTGCTTGCCTGTCTAGACTCAGGCGGCCCATACAGCTGAGTTTGAGAGCCAGAAGCAGGGTAGCATGAATGTGTGGGAGTACCATATGGAGTTCGAGCACCTGGTCAAGTATGATATTCACATGTTGCTCACTATGGAGGCTAGAGTGCGCCAGTTTGTGCAGGGCCTTAGCCTCATTGGTTATTAATGAGGCCGCTATTGCTGGCTTGAATTCTGATATGAACTTTGGTAAGATGGTGGCGTTTTCTCAAGCTATAGAGGATCGTAAACTGAAAAATATAAGGGAGCGTGAGGGTAGTAGCAAGGCCTGGGCCATGGGCAACTTTGGTGGTTCTTCTGGTGCTAGTAGGTCGATATTTATGGGAGGGTCATCAGGGCCATATCAGTCATTCGCTCAATCTTTGATTAGTGCACCACCATCCGGGCCCAATCAGGGCAACAAGGGACCCTACTAGCAGGGTCGGCCTGGAGGGAGATTCCAGCAGCATAGGAGGCCCCCATGCTCTAAGTGTGGGAGGATGCACTTTGGGGTCTACTTCGTGGACCTACCTATATTGTACGGGTGCGGTGTGAGGGGTCACATTCAGAAGGATAGCCGTTTGTCCCACCGGATTATGGGCAGAGGTGCAGCGCAGCCCGCTAGCTCTGCAACTACTACACCCACAACACCTCCTCCATCTCGAGGCACCCCAACACCCGGAGGGCGTGGTGCAGCTAGCGATGGCGCATAGAGTTCGGGATGACCCAGCAGATGTTATGCTATGCAGAGGCCTTACGATTCAGAGGCTTCTCCAGATGTTGTCACAGGTATATTGACTGTCCAATCTCATGATATGTATTCTCTTATTGAGCCCAGTTCCACTTTGTTCTATGTCACTCCCTATGTTGCTATGGAATTTGGGATAGAACCGGAATGGCTTCATGAGGCGTTCTCAGTATCTACTCTGGTTGGCGAGTCTATTATGGACGTGCGGGTTTATAGGGGTTGTGTTGTCATGGTGCGTGGTTGGGACACCCTGGCCGATCTCATTAAATTGGGGATGGTTGATTTTGATGTAATAATGGGGATGTATTGGCTTTATTCATGTTTTGCTAAGCTTGATTGTCGAACCAAAACTGTTAGGTTTGAATTTCTAAATGAGTCAGTGATTGAATGTGAGGGGGAGGATGTGTTGCCAAATGGTAGATTTATTTCTTACCTTAAGGCCACGAAGATGATTAACAAGAGGTGTATCTACCATTTGGCCAGGGTTATGGACACCAATGCTGAGGCCCCTACACTTGAGTCTGTGCATGTTGTGAATAAATTTTCGGAGGTCTTTCCGAATGAGCTCCCTGGGATCCCACCAGATAGGGAGATTGATTTCGGGATTGATGTGATGCCGGGCACGCAACCTATATCTATTCCACCCTAAAGGATGGCACCAACAGAATTGAAGGAGCTAAAGGAACAATTGAAGGATTTGTTAGAGAAGGGTTTCATCCGGACAAGTGTGTCGCCTTGGGGTGCACCGGTCCTCTTTTTAAGAAAGAAATACGGGTCATTAAGGATGTGTATTGAGTATCGGTATCTAAACAAGGTCACAATCAAGAATAAATACCCACTGCCAAGGATTGATGACTTGTTTGAGCAATTGCAGGGTGCTAAGTATTTGTCCAAGATTGATTTAAGATCCGGGTATCATCAATTGAAGATCAGGGAACAGGATATTTCAAGAACAACTTTCAGGACCCAGTATGGGCACTTTGAATTTCTGGTAATGTCTTTTGGGCTAAAAAATTCCCCGGCAACTTTCATGAACCTTATGAATCGAGTCTTAAGACTTTTCTTGACTCTTTTATGATAGTGTTCATTGACGATATTCTAGTATATTCACGAGGTCGAGAGGACCATGCGATCATATCAAGATAGTTCTACAGACTCTATATCAACATAAATTGTATGCGAAGTTTTCGAAATGTGAATTTTGGCTTGAATCTGTCACGTTCTTGGGTCATGTTGTCTCCAAAGAAGGAATTGAGGTTGATCCTCAGAAGATTGTAGCCGTGAATAATTGGCCTAGCCATAACTGGAACAGAAATTCACACTTTCTTAGGCCTAGCGGTGTATTATAGGAAATTTGTGGAGGGGTTCTCTACTCTTGCCTATCCATTGAAGGCGGTTAAGTTCGAATGGTCAGATGCTTGTGAAAGGAGTTTCCAAGAGTTGGAATCAAGATTAACTACGACACCGGTGTTGACCCTACCAGAGGGTACAAGTGGGTCCAAGAGTTGGAATCGGACTTGGGTGTGTATTAATGCAACATGGAAAGGTTATAGCTTATGCTTCTAGGCAACTCAAGAATCATGAAAAGAACTATCCAACACATGACTTAGAGCTTGCGGCTGTGGTATTTGCATTGAAAGTGTAGCGTCATTATCTGTATGGGGTCCATGTTGATATATTCATGGACCATAAGAGTCTTCAATATATTTTCAAACAGAATGAATTGAATCTGAGGCATAGAAGATGGCTTGAATTTCTCAAGGATTACGACATCGATATTCTATATTATCTGGGGAAGGCTAATGTTGCAGCGGATGCTCTTAGCCGGAAATCTATGGGTAGTTTGGCTCACTTGGAGGCATATCAAAGACCGTTGTCCAATGAGGTTCATCGGTTGGCTAGTTTGAGAGTTCGTCTTGCAGATTCTAGTGAAAGAGGAGTGATTTTGCAAAGTAGGGCTGAATCATCGCTTGTTGTGGAAGTCAAGGAAATGCAATGCAACGACCCATTGTTGGTACAATTGAAGGAGGGGATTCCTAAACATCAGACCATGGCCTTTTCTCTTGGCATAGATGATGGTACCCTAAGGTACCAAGGGCGACTATGTGTTCCAAACGTGGATGGTCTCCGGGAAAGAATCATGACTGAGGCTCACACTTCTAGGTATTTCGTACACCTGGGTTCTATAAAAATGTATCATGATCTTAAGGAAGTCTATTGGTGGAATGATATGAAGAGGAATGTAGCGGACTTTGTGGCGAATTGTCCAAATTGTCAGCAAATAAAGGCCGAACACCAAAGGCTCGATGTGTTGGCACATGTTACACCCCATATTTCGTACGTGAAAGTACGCCATAGATAATTAATGGAAGTTCAGGGAATGTGATTATTTTGAGATTATAAGCATTATGCTAATTAAAACAAATGATGAATAAACTCGTAAAGGTGATAGGGGAAGCAAGTCAAAGAAGATGAATTTTCGTCCAAGTTTGACATTTTGGGATAAAATACGGCCCGAGCTAAAATACCCGCTATTTATGAACTAGTGCCATACAAGGTACCACATGGCTATAATAGTAAGGTGTATAAAGTATATTAAAAGTAAGTAGTATTTGAAGTAAATTAAAATAATTTTTAATTATGTGAATATTGAGTTAACTGTGAATTTTTGATGGAAGATTAATCATGTAATTAAGGAAATGGGTGGATAAAATTTGGATAGGCTTAAACCCACCAAAACGTGGCAGCAAGCCACTACACCTGCCATATGACTCTTAGTCATAATTCATGACTCTTAGTCTTTGTTAAATAGATGGCAACCTAATTTGTTGTATACAAAACATTTATGCATCAAAAGGATTCCACCAACGTCCAAGAATGTAAGTGGAGTTTTGGGTTTTCTGCTTTGGTAAAAGTTGATCCAAATTTTCTACTTTACTTTCCTTTTTATATGGCTAGACCATTCTTGTTCAATAGACAAGCATTTAACCAAGTACTGTTGTTACACCCCGTAATTTTAACAATCTTGATATCGTTAAATATATATTTGATATGGTATTTTGAGTGGAGCTTTTTTTTTTTTTTTTGTAAAAAGAAAATGGTTTGAAAAATCTGATTTTATATAGTTATTATTATTACTACTTTCGAATATGTTTTAAATTATACACATAATATGATAATGTTTATGAGATTTTTATTATTGTAAAGATAGAAATTATTTTCTCACAAGAAAAGAAGGTTATCTTTTTACCATTTTAAGAATTAAGAGTACGAAAATTTTTACTCTTTATATGAGATTAGAAAAATTAGAAGTTGAGAAAATATATATATTTTTACATGGATGTTTTAATGAAATAATAGTGTATGTATTTATTTTATATGGTACCACATGACCATGATAGCAAGTTATATAATGTGTCTTAAAAGTGAATAGTATTTTAAGTAATTTGAGATAATTATTAATTATGTGGGTAATTGGTTAATGAGAGATTAACTAGTTAATTATTAATTAGTGGTTAATTAAGGACATTTGGATAAAGACCAAAGATGTGACGTGGCAGCAAGGCCATGTCCAAGTTGTGACTCTTACAATTGAGTGGATGGTGGAAGCTTACCATCTATATTTCCAACAATAAAAGGGAAAAAGGATATGTAGTGTATGTGATAATTTAAGTTTTAAAAACTTTACTCTTCAGTTTAGGGTGTGTGCTTAGCTACTGTAATTCTTTATCTAATTTCAAAACTTTATTCTGCCTTTTCTTTCTCATACATCTCTTTTTAAACCCAAAAAGCTACAGATTTGCCTTTTCAACTTTATATCAGAATTCATTTTCCTTACGAGACAAACTCTATGATGCTAGTTCATACGACTTCGTGGTTTTAAAATTCCATCTACAAAAAAGGATTCAAGTTATGACTCCAGCCCCTAAACCAACATGCGGAAGTATACTACTAGATCAACCAATATTTCTTCTACTTCCATGGCTACTTACAAATCTCTTCCATCTATTTCCTAATCAGATTTTAGTGAATAGAGAAGTGATTCGGATCTTAATGCACGGGCTGAATTATGAGGCAATTCCCCTAAACATGGTAAGGTGGGGATTTGGAAATTTGTTTAATCCATTTAGACAGCAGTTAGTTGCACGGAGTATAGTGTCAACTATCAACAATAACTGCAAGGGCCATCAGCATAGATGCATATCCAAGACTCTGAAAGTGTATACAGAAATTGCTATATAAAAGAATCAGGGTGTCAAAAATTTGTATACCTAAGCCAATTATGAAACACCGTCTGCATTTGGGTTCAAATGGTGTCTCAGTCTAGGGTATTTTCAGTTGGACAAAATAGTGATCCAGTCCCAGTTGTGACAACCACACTAGATACCATTGATGTAGGTTCTTCAATTAGAAAGCCAATCAGTTTGTGGCCAGGTATGTTAAGGCTAGTCCTTCTTTCTTTTGGCATGATTCAAGTATCGATACGCAAAAGTAATGCTATTTCATAAGTGATTCTACTCTTATCAGTTAAGGATGCCTATGTTATTCCTTCCCGTAAAGTGATATTCAAGCATGTCTACGTATGTCCCTAGTCCCTATTGAAGTATACGATAGAGAACTTGTGTTACAAATATATGTGTTGGAATTTGTTTATAAATATAGTTTTTATAGTTGAACTACACATGCATTTTTTATATGCATATAATATAACGTGATTATTTGTAATATTAGACTTACACTATTGTGTTATTACATGATATATAATAGCAGAGTAGTCATATTGTGATTAATAATTGATTGTAGAAACATATTAATATTATAGTTTGCGGTTGTTTGTGACAAGTTACACTTGAAAATTGATTTTGAACTATAGCATAATGAATTATAATATAGTGATACATGCACATGCATCTTTATGCATTTACCACCGTACTACGGCCGGTCGGACAGTTACCACCGATTGGACAGTTATGTATCATTATTTACCGCCGGTTGGAAAGACATGCATATTCATTTACCACCGAGCTACGGCCGGTTGGGCAGTTACATATTTACCATCGAGCTATGGCCGGTCGAGCAGTCATGCATTTACCACCGAGCTACGGCCGGTTGGGCAGGTACATATTTACCACCAAGCTACGGCCGGTCGGGCAGTTACCACTGATCATTTGGGCAGTCATGCATCATACAATATAGATAATAGTCTCAAAGAGAAGCATTGTATATATGTAAGTATAATAAGTATGCATATACGATAGCACTTCAGAGATTCAGGTTGATTCTTATGTCTTTAATTAATGTTGACTTACTGTTAGGTTTCAGTTCTGCTTTACATACTCAGTACATTATTCGTACTGACGTTCTTTTATTGGGGACGCTGCATTCATGCCTGCAGGTATAGATAATCAGTTTGACGAGCCTTCATAGTAGATGAGATTGGCATTCAACAGAGCATCGATAAAACCCCACCTCATTCGGAGTGCAGCCTAGTCTATGAGTCATCGTGTTAGAGTTTTGCTAAAGACTTATGGGTAGGCCGGTACCCTATCCCATTTGATGTCAAATGATCTTAGAGGCGTTGTAGACAGAGCTTCATTTTATACATTATGTTAGAGGCCTTGACGTCCCATATGTATTCTTATTTTAAGAAAAATGATTCAGTGATACAATGTTTTCCCACTTACAGTTGTACATTAGGAGTTGTGACCATGTGGGCCTATGATAGTTACAAAAGGAATGGGTTTAGCTAACTCAATCTATGTATGTTCTAGTTTTGGTCGAACGATCAGGAGTTACAGAGTGGTTCGCTCGGGCCAGCATGACACCGGGTGCCAGCCACGCCTCCCCAGGTTTGGGGCATGACAACTGTCATCAGTGTGCTCTTAAAACCTATATTTTCTTGGTAAGAGAGAATCGCACAAATCATGTATCTCAAAGAGGCAAATTACCTTCAGATTTCTTATGCTCGTTATGCCTTTTTTTGTACATAAACTGCATGTGGTTCTTCCTTATAATCACCTGGAAGACACAAATTCATTTAAGTGACGTGGAATAATTTTGAAAGATGAAATTATAGCCAAAGAAGATGCAACGGGATTTTACGAATCTAAGGGAGTACGGTGCAATCTTTCTCAAGAATATCATACAGATTAGTTTCCTACTTCGATCCGCCGTTACATATTTTCGCAATTGACGTGTGTTGGGAGGATTGTCAACAGAATCGACTCATGTATGTTAAGGCTAAGCCCTTTCTTTTATTTTGGCATGATCTCGTAATTATACGAGTTTGATAACGAGGCATAAAGAGAAATTCATATTCCTGAATTTATGTCCATTTCCTAGTCCCATAAGTTACAGTATTCTTCCTTATCGGGACTTCATATTCAATTGAGTATTGTCTTGTTCCAGGCAAGAGAGAAGAGAGCCTATATATACAGTATTACAGTATTTTCATTAACATCGAGCTATAATCGATGGGCAGGCCCCTATTGGAACACCTCTGATTAGATGGTAAGTTATATACTGAGCCTACTGTGATCGAGCGCCTATGAGCGAGCCCAGTTGGCCGAGATACAGAGCCTAGTATGGCCGAGCGCCTATGAGCGAGCCTACTACGGTAGAGCAGTTATATGCATACCGAGCCTTATAAGGCCGAACAACTATTTTACTTATTATATTGAGAGAGTTGAGTCAGTATCAGCAGGTAAGCATATCTTCAGATTATCATTGACTTCCAGTTGCTTTGAGTTATTATATTATCAATTCAGTTTCAGCTTTCTGTATAGTGCCTTACATACTCGGTACATTATTTCGTATTGATGTCCCTTTTCTGGGGGCGCTGCATTTCATGTGTGCAGGTTCAGACAGACAGACGGGTAGACCTCCTTATTAGGTGTTGCCCTAGTTCAGCTTGATCGGTAAGCTCCATACTCTTCGGAATTGCCGGGTTTAGAGCTTTACGTACATCTTTATATATATATATATATATATATATATATATATATATATATATATATATATATATATATATAATGAGTAGGTCGGAGCCTTGTTCCAATCACAGTATATCCATTAGTCGAGGCTTATAGACATATCCTGTCAGTTAATGCAGTATGTTAGGCTTGTAGGCCTTTTATGTATATTTGTTGAATTGTCAGCTGTAGTAGTTATGACGTCCTTGTCGGCCTAGCTTTTTATTGATATTTAGTTAGTATTCGCAATTGTATTGCAATGTGGCCCATGGACAAAGTATAACATTATATGTTCAGAGTCCCTTAGTCGCAAGTTGGTACGCGAGGATAGGTGAGGCACTGACTGCCGGTCTCGCCCCTAGGTTCGGGGCATGACAACACATAATATAGAAACTCCAATGTGGAAGTCGAAAATGATTAATATGGACTTTGTGGTAGGACTACCTCGCACTCATTGTACGTTTGACTCGATTTGGGTGATTATGGATCGACTCACGAAATCAACACACTTCTAGCTGGTTAAGGTTACCGACACAACGGAATAGTATGCTCAAATGTATATCAAAGAAATAGTCAGGTTGCACAGCACTCCAGTTTCTATCATTTTTTATCAGGGGGCATAGTTCACGACTAATTTTTGGAAGATATTTCAGCAAGGTTTGGGTACTTAGGTGAATCTTACTACATCCTTTTATCCACAGACTGACGGGCAGGTAGAGCGGACTATTCAGACGCTTGAGAATATGTTGCGCGCTTGTATTCTTGACTTTAAGGGTAGCTGGGATGATCATTTTCCACTCATAGAATTTGCCTACAATAATAGTTATCATGCTAGCATTCAGATGGCACCATTCGAGGATTTATATGGTAGGAGATGTAGATCTCCCATTGGGTGGTTCGAGATTGGGGAAACAGAGTTGATAGGACTGGACCTCGTGCATAGGCTATGGAGAAGGTTAAGATCATTACAAAACAGTTGAAAACTTCTCAAAGTTGTCAAAAGTCCTATTCGGATGTGCGTCGCAGAGATTTGGAGTCCAAAGAAGATGATTGGGTATTCTTGAAGGTTTCCCCTATGAAGGGTGTAATGCGGTTTGGTAAGAAAGGGAAATTGAGTCCGAGGTATGTCGGACCGTACAGAATCATTCAAAGGTTTGGCCAGGTAGATTACAGGCTAGAACTACCTCCATAGATGACTTTGGTGCACCCGGTGTTTCATGTATCCATATATAAAAAGGTGATTGGAGATCCGTCGCTTATTGTTCTGGTTGAGGCAATTGAGGTTAATGAAGAACTGCCATATGAAGAAATTCCAGTTGCCATTCTTGATAGGCAAGTTCGAAAGTTGAGAAACAAAGAAACTGCCTACGTGAAAGTGTTACGGCAAAGCTAACAACTCGAAGAGGCCACATGGGAAGCCGAGGAGGAGATGAAGAAGAATTATCCTAATTTATTTGAATAGCTATATAATTGTGTCCATGATGTTGAAGCTAACTTTCTATAAACTGTGTTTCCCCTGTACGGCTTATGTTGAGGTTGCTCGTCCTTGGTAATGTAATTTTTAATGGCATTGTGGCTGGTGTTGTTTCCTTGTTGTTTTATATCGTTGTGTTGTGGCTATGTTGTTAGGAATGGTTTTGGGATTATCTGGCAGGTGGAATGGCCTAGTTACAGGGGAAACTCTGGCAAACATTTTTGAAATTTGAAGAGTTAGTAAAAAAAACAAATTGAAACTGTTGGTGTGTGTTGTAGCAGCTGAGTCACATTGGGTGCTAATGGTGCATTTTGACCCTCATTCGAGGACAAATGATCCTAAGTGGGGGAGGATGTAAGGCCCCATAAAATCTTACCAAAAACCCAGGGTTTCATGATGCCGAAGTAGACTTATGTGCTGACGATTGTTGCCATGGTCTAGACTTTTTGGGTTGAACAACGCGTTGGAGAGTTGAAGAAAATATTTGGAGCTACAGGGCATTTCTGCGGTCGCAGAAATGATCTGCGAACCGTAGATCCTCCATAGAGTGAGGCAGAAATCTGGGCAAATGTTTGGGCCATCATGCGGTCCATTATGCGACCGCATAATCATTTTGTGGGCTGTATAACCCATCGCTGACCCAACACAAAATTTTCCTGGAGGGAAGTTCTGCGGCACTTTATGCGATCGCAGAATAGGTCTGCGGACCGCATATCAGTCACAGAGTGTGGCAGAAGTGCCTAGTTCTGGAGGACCATTATGCGGCCCATTGTGCGGACCGCAGATCTGCGTCACGGCTTCATTTTTCTATTTTTTAACCCGACCCTCATTTCGTTTATCTAGCCTAAGGGTTTATTTTGGGGGGATCAATAGTCATTTTAGAGAGAGGAGAGAACTATTCTAGAGAGAGGAAATGGAGGGTTAAGGATTTCACTACTCTACCTTGATTGAACCTTGGGATTTCATCGAAAGGAACTTTCTAGGGCTTCAAAGAGGTAAGAATTTCTTTCCCCAATTCTTCAATTTTGGGGGTTGATTATGGGTGATAAGGGTAGATTTATCACATGCATGAGCTAATAGAGATTGTGGGGAAGTTGTTGAACAATCTTGGGTGGTTTTGTTGTGGAAGTAGTTGAGGGAAAGGCTAGGTCATAGTTGGGACAACCCTTGCCATACGAATTTATCTAATCATGCTTGTAATTCTCCCCTCCTCTAAAAATTGGCATCGTTAGGAGTGTTGGGACACTATTGTGGCACTATGAAAAGCTCTTTCGAGGTATGAAGGCTAAACTCTTGTTCTATTATCGGAATTCCCAAATCCTTGTAAAATTTTGTCATGTGTTGTCGAACTTGAAACGCTATTGATGTGGGGCATTCAATCTAGTAGAATTGATGCCCAATAGGCATAACGTGTTAGAATCCTCGTGTATTAATGATTCTCTATTTTTTACTTAATCATGTTATACCCCTTTGGGAAGACAATCTTGTATGAAATCAATGTGATTAAACGCCTATTTCTCATATGATGGAACTTTATGAATTTACACTTGCTAAGGCCAAAAGGTGCCAAGCAGTTGATTAGAAGGGAAATTGTTTATACATATTATCATCATTTTGGGAACTCGAGTTGTGGCACTGTGGTTACACCTCCACATGCATACGTTGGGGTGAGGCGACGGGGTCGCTTTATGTAGAGCTATGGTATTGTGATTACACCTTCACCTGCATACGTTGGGGTGAAGTGGCATGTCCGCTTTGTGTATAATCCTGGTATTGTGAATATACCTCCACCCGCATACATTGTGGTGCGGCGACGGGGCCGCTTTCTGTAGAGTTTCTGGTATTGTGATTGCACCTCAACACGCATACATTGGGGTGAGGCAGCAAGGCCACTCTGTGTAAAGATAGTTGTAGAGGATTCCTTACTTGAAATTTATAAGTGTTATTGGATGTTCTTAATAAATCTGTTTTGACTTTTATGGCTTTCTAAGCCATATGATCGTTACCATGATTCATCATATTCATGTTGTATTTCCAAGTCCTTGAAAAGATGTTTTGGTTTTCATACTAGTACTATTCGACATGTACTAACGTCCCTTTTGTCGGGGGTGCTGCATCTTTAATGGGTGCAGGTGGTTTCACAACGGAAGGCATTGACCAATGATAGCGGTACACCCATTTCCCAACTGACTTAGTGAGACCCACTTTATTCCGGGGTTGTGCATCTTTTGTTCCGTGTGTATTATGTTTTGAGGTATAGCCGAAGCCTTGTTGTAGGCACTATCATTGTACTCTTTTATATCTATTAGAGGCTCCGTAGATATGGTGTGGGTTGTGTATTGGTATTGGGAAAGTCAAGATAGTAATGTTGTATGTGTGTTAAATCCTCTACTTCAAACCATGAAAGTGTGTGTATTTTGACTTTATAAATGATGTAATTAATGGTGATGGTATTAATGTTGTTCATGACCCCCCTTGGTGTTAATTAATGAAATGTATTTTTCTCTTTATTCATAGGTGAGTTGGGTAGACGGCATTGTACAGTCTTGCTCGATCGGGGTAACTCTATTAAGTGTCGGTCGCGCTCCCCGAGGTTGGGGCGTGACATAGCTGAGGCCATCAATGAACCTCCTAATCCTCTCCATCACTGTGGGAACCAACTACATCGCGTTACGGGCTAACTATGAAATCTCATCTCGTACTGGGTCACTGACATGCCCTCCTGGTGTAGCTACTCAAACTGGCGATGCAACTCCTCCCTACGGGTCGGTGACACAAATTTCACCAAGAAGAGAACGGAGAATTCGTGCCATGAAAGTGGTGCAGCATGAGCTGCCCTGCTCCGCTCATAGGCCTCCCACAATCTAAAAGTTACCCTCGTCAGCTGAAAAGAAGTATATGAGACTCCACTAGTCTCCAGAATACCCGTTGTGCGAAGAATCCATTGGCACCTATCCAAGGAATATTGAGCATTCTCAGACGCAGCCCCACTGAATGTTGGAGGCTTGAGCCTCCCACACTTATCTAGTATCTTCTGCTCCTCATCACTCATATTGGGACACACATTGGCTTGAGCAACTGCAATCGGCTGGGTTGGTAGTAACCCGATGTTTGAAGTCCATGCATCACCTGCTCTGGCGTACGGGCGACGGGATTCTGAGCACCTCCCCGATCTGAGAAGTGGCTGTTGTAGCTGAAATTGAAATTGCCTGAGCAAGGCTAGTGCAAATAGTCAATATCTTAGCTAGAGCCTCTTGAAGGACTAAAATCATAATGGGCACAGCTGGTGCCTAAGCTAGTCTCACCGGCACAACCACATCTGGAATCTACTCATGAGCTGGAGCAACTGGCGGATCTGCACGTGCCACTCTAGTTTCTGTATGAGCTGCACCTCAACTCCTACCGTGGCCCTAGTTGGTGGTACTGGTGGCCGTTCACCCAGTCCGGTAGCATATGCCATCACCATATATGAGAGAATAAAATAACAAAAGTTTAGTTTCCATATCAACAAATTCACACGACAAGAAGACAAGAAAGTGATGTTTTTCCTAATGGTTTGGTAGCCTCTCGAAGATAAGTAGACATCTCCGCACCGATCCGCAAGACTTTACTAAACCTGCTAATGACTCGTGAGACCTATGTAACCTAGGCTCTGATACAAACTTGTCACGACCCAAATCTCACATAATACTAGGCAAACCAACAGCCGCATTAAACCACACATTCTTTAAGTTCGAAAACATAATAAAATAAGTTTAAAAGATAAATATCAGAAATACAGATACGGAAATACTGCTACACAATACAATATTCCCCCAAAATCAGGGTGTCACTGAGTACATGAGCATCTATTGAAGGTAGGCTATAATCTCGTATTTTAGACACTTATTGCACTCTAATTTACAGCACTTGTATTGTGTTTGAGCTTTAATAGCTATTGTTTTGCACTAATTTGCCTTGTAGGAGTGATTCCGAGTGCTGTAAATGTTATGGAATGAATTCGAGTAATTTGGAGCTATGAAGTTTGAGTAGAAACCCAAAGTATCAAGCCGGGATCGTGTTCTGGGGTCGAGGACCATGTCCGAACGTCAAAAAGCTGGGAAATATCCGTACTCTGAGAAACCTCCACAGTCGCGGCGCGCCGCGTTTGGACAAAATTTCTGCTGCTTGTCAGAACTAGCTCTCTGGATTTCCCCACTAATTCCCTGCATGGCGCATCGCCCCATGCGGTGCGCCTGTGCAAATTGTACAGAGTAATTGTCCTATTTCGCGTAGGAAAAGGTGATTTTGTTTGGTCCTGACCCTACTTGGTATAAATATATGGAAATCGTTGTTTTGGGGAATTCTGACATATTTGAGACATAAGGAGGCTAAGGAGGAGTGGGAGAAGCAAAAGTACAAGGAGTTCATCATTCAATCCTCACTCAAGACCCGAATTCGGATCATTTTATGTTTTCCTTTACTTTACACATATTTGTGATGAATTACTCCATATCTATGGAGTAGTTCTCTTTAGGGTTTTATGTATTTGGTGTATTGATATTTGTTTGTGGATTATAACTCTAGTTTTATGTATTGAAGCTTTTTTGGATAATTTAATTGTTGCATCTATATTCACTTTTTCATGTAATCGAGAGAGACATAAGTTGTGATATCTTTGCATTATATTGTTGATTGAGTTCATTAATTCTTCTTAATAATCGAAACAGGCTAGTTGAATAATTTATTAAACCCAGTTAGGAGAATAATCGAAAGAGGTTTTCCTAAAGACCAATCAACTGCGCATACTTGCATATCTTCACATACTTAAATTGGTTCATTTCGTGAGGTTGAGACTTAATCGATAGAGGAGTGTCTCCTAAACGTTTGAACTAATAATTGAGTAAATTCGAAAGACTCACTTAAAAATTAGAAGTGAATTATCTAGAGTTATATCCCAAATAATTATCTTGCACCTATCCAATTAACCCCTATTTTCTCCCTCTGATAAGTACCTTGCTTACCTTCGTTGCGATATTCATTAGTCAATAGCTTTAGATTCTTAGTTAGTTTTAGTTATTAATCATATAATTTTAGTTAATCACATAATTTGAGTCATTAGTCAATAGGTACTGCAAATGCATGGCAACAAAATAACTCTAGACCTCAGGGATAAGGAGCTCCAGTCTTCCAAAATCAGCAGAGGCAGCAGTTTCAGCCTTAATAGTATAATTAGCCTGGTCTAGAAGATCTAACAAAGGCCTTAATTATCAAGACAGATGAGAGGCTAGACGCTCACGGGGCAGCTATTAAAGAAATGGGGACTAGTTTTCGAAATTTGGAGAGAAAAGTGGTACAGATTGCAACAATATTATTTGTGAGAGTCCCGGGTACTCTGCCAGCTGATACTGAGATAAATCCCAAAGAAATAGTGAATGGTGTAACTCTGAGAAGTGGGCAAGTGTTGAAATATCCCACCCCGATCCAAAAAAGATGTGATACTTGAAAAAGAAGAAGAAAGGCCCAATGAAAATTGAGAAGAAGAAGAAGAAAGAAAAATCAAGAAGGGAGGAACGTGATGAGAGCGAGCATATGCCTGCTCTACCTTTCACTCAAAAGCTATATAGAGAAAAGCTAGACAAGCAGTTTGAGAAATTTCTGGATGTGCTGAAACAGGTTCATGTGAACTTACCATTCACAAAAGTGCTCTCACAAATGCCATCTTATGCCAAATTCTTGAACGAGATCCTGATAAAAAAGAGGAAGATAGAAAAGACCTCAGTTGTCAAGCTCACAGAACATTACAGTGCTATATTGCAAAATAAAATCCCACTAAAGTGGGACCAGAGAGTTTTATTATACCTTGCTCTTTATGTGATTCTAGTGCCTCAATTAACATATTGCCTCAATATATTTACAGGAAACTAGAGAAGGAGATTGGAGAGATAAGGTCGGTGCCAATATCGTTGGAACTGGCAGACCAAATGACTTTATTACCCGAGGGGATAGTGGAAGATTTGTTAGTTCGGGTGGATAAGATCATATTTCCTGTAGACTTTATATTGGTGAATATGGAGGATAACAAGGAGGTCCCCCTTATCTTAGGAAGACCATTCTTAGCAACGGGTAGAGCAATATTGGATATACACCAGAGGAAACTCATGCTTAGAGTTGGTGAGGAGATGGTGATGTTTGATATGAATGTAGAAAAGGGGGCACAAAAATAAAAACCATCCGCAAATGTTGAGTGGAAAGTGAAGGGCCCAAAAGAGAAGGCTGCAGCGAGTGAGAAAGATAAGTGTGGGGTGCACCCCAAGAAGGCGGAGAAGAAGCTGTTTGCATGGATGTGTGCATTAGTTCGAAGGCGAGGAATGGAGCCCAACTTCGACTCGGACCCCGACTAGATATTCAGGGAAGTTTCTTTTACCTTATGCTTTTTAATTGTGTGTCATGGTGACATTACACAACTTAAAGTGTGGGTGGGGGATAATTGTATGTTGTATGTATATATGTTAGTTTAGTTTTTGTTTTAGTAGTTAGAGATAGAGAAAAATTGAAAAACAACCATAAAAATGTAAAAACATACGATTTTTCCCGACGATGGATATCATTCGACGGGTTTCTTGAGGGATTTAAGTCGAAAAAAGACAAAAAATATTTTCTTTTTTTAGGTAATGTAATAATTACCCCTTGGTTTTCTTTGTGCCGTGGTTTTTTTCCAAGGGTTTTGTTTGAACCGGGTGCAGTTAGTTTTATTTTTGTTAGTAGTAGGAAACCTTGTGCTAGGATTTGAATTGAAATCAATATCTCTTAACTTTATTATGCCTTGAGAATAGTGAGTGCTTTAGTTGTGACGCTTAGGCTCAATTTTTAACTCTTGTATAAGTACCTTAAATTGTATGATCTTAACTTTGCTTAACTACTTTGACTAGAGTGTCTTGATAATCCAATCTTGAGTGAGTTATGTGCCATGTGTGTGTGATGTTTTGTGTTATTCTATGCATTGCATTTGATGTCTATAACATTCCCCGTGTGTTTGCAAAGCGAAATAGTAGTTTTATTCAGTCTTGGAAGTGATTTAGGCATTTCTTTGTTGAGCCAGTTATAAGCTATTACCCACCCAATTGTTATATATCATTGTTAACCCCTTTGAGCCTGTAATCCCGTTTCTTTGGCAACCACATTACAAGCCTTACCCATTTGTTTGAATTGACCATCTATTTAAACCATTTAGTTCTCGTGAGCACTTGAATTTGTTATGAACTTTGTAAAAGTTGAAGTGTGGGATATTTGGGTTGGCTTTTGAGTAGAACTATTAAAATAAGGAGAAAGGTGCAATGTTTTGAAAAATGTAAGAGCCACTTGCATAGAAAGGGAAAAGAAAAAAAATGTTGTATTATTGTGCAAAATATTCTTTGATAGTGGTGACTCTTGATGTAATTGTACTTAAAAGACGTATGGAGTTAATGTATATTGATGTGAAGGTGGAGTTATGGTTTGACATAAGTGTACGGTTTTGAACAATGAAATGTATGTATTAAAGTGCTTAGGGAGGTGTAGTCACTGTTATATCCAAATGTATCCTACCCATCCCGCAACCTACAATACATTAATCCTACTTGATCCTTGACTGAATGAGCTCAATTAGTAGAGTAGTACAGTACGACAAGCCTATGGTACGTCTTTGGTGGCATATGAATGTTGTTTCTGAGAGTTAGTGAATTCTTTCTATCTTGAGTTACTAATTGTTCTTAAATTTCATTGTGTGTGGAACTACTCTCTATTTTTATGTGAGGGCACTTGATTCATGAAGGAAAGGTAATGTCGTTGACCTATATGTTAGAATAAGTGAGCGGGATATAAATAATGCGTGGCGCTTTGGAGTCAAATTTTAAGGATAGGATGTTACAATGTTCTGCTTAATCTGTTTTAAATATTCTAGGTGTGATGAGTTACGCGAGTTGTTGAAAAGGTCGTGTCTATGAAGTGTACTTTGATTGCTCGAGGACGAGCATTGGTTTATGTGTGGGGTGTTGATCGTAGGCTATAATCTCGTAATTTAGTTGCTATTGCACTCTAATTTACTGCACTTTTGTTGTGCTCGAGCTTTAATCGCTAATATTTTTTAGTAATTGTGTGTTATATGCTTTGTAGGAGTGATTCCGAGTGATGTAGATGCTATGGAATGAATTTGAGTTGGATCCTTGAAGTTTGAGTAGAAGCCCAAAGGATCAAGCCGGGATCGTGTTCGGGGGTCGAGGACCAAGCCTGGACGTCAAAAAGCAAGGAAACATCCATACTATGAGAAACCTCCGCGCCGCACTTATACAAAATTCTTGCTGCCTGTCAGAACTAGCTCTTCGAATTTCCCCACCAATGCCCCGCATGGCGCGTTGCCCCATGCGGCGCGCATGTGCAAATATTATAGAGTAATTGTCCTATTTCACGTAGAAAAAGATGATTTTGTTTGGTCCTGACCCTACTTGGTATAAATATATGGAAAAATGTTGTTTTGGGGACTTTTGACATATTTGAGACATAAGGAGGCTAAGGAGGAGTGGGAGAAGCAAAAGCACAAGGAGTTCATCATTCAATCCTCACTCAAGACCCGAGTTTGGATCGTTTTATGTTTTTCTTTACTTTAAACATATTTGTGTTGAATTTCTCCATATCTATGGAGTAGTTCTGTTTAGGGTTTGATGGATTTAGTGTATTGATCATTTTTTGTGGATTATAACTCTAGTTTTATGTATTGAAGCTTTTTTGGATAATTTAATTGTTTCATCTATATTCACATGTTCATGTAATCGAGAGCGGCATAACTTGTGATATCTTGGCATTATATTGTTGGTTGAGTTTATTAATTCTTCTTAGTAATCGAAAGAGGCTAGTTGAATTATTGATTAAACCTAGTTAGGAGAATAATCGAAAGAGGTTTTCCTAAAGACGAATCCACGACGCATTCTTTCATATCTTCACATGCTTAAATTGGTTCATCTTGTGAGGTTAAGACTTAATCGAGAGAGGAGTTTCTACTAAACGTTTGAACTAATAATTGAATGAACTCGAGAGACTCACTTAAACATTAGAATTGAATTATCTTGAGTTAGATCCCAAACAATTATCTTGCACCTATCCAATCAACCCCTATTTTCTCAAACTGATAACTTCTTTGCTTACATTTGTTGCGATAGTCATTAGTCAATACCTTTAGATTCTTAGTTAATTTTAGTTGTTAATCATATAGATCTCAATTATTGATAATCTTGGATAGCAATCTAGCAACAAACTATGATAATATTGCTTAACTCAAATCCCCGTGGATACGATATTATATTATACTATATTCGACTAGCGAGCATATTTAAGCTAGCTTGTGGTACTGGTGGCCGTCCATCCGGTCCGGTAGCAAGTGTCATCACCATTTGTGAGAAAATAGAGTAACAAAAGTTTATTTTTCGGAATCAACAAATTCGCACGACAAGAACACAAGAAAGTGCAGTGTTTCCTAACGGTTTGACAGCCTCTCGAAGATAAGTACAGACGTCTCCGTACCGATCCGCAAGACTCTACTAAGCCTGCTCATGACTCGTGAGACCTATGTAACATAGTCTATGACACCAACATGTCACGACCCAAATCTCACATGTTCTGGTAGCGCCTATCACAATACTAGGCAAGCCGACAATGTAAGGCCCCGTAAATTTTGCTAAGGGATTCAAGTCTTGCGGTCTATTCTGCGGTAGCATATCCATTTTGCGGTCCGCATTTTTTTATCGCTAATTTACCATGAAGAATTTTGCTGGGTGATTCTGCGGTCCACTCTGCGACCGCATAAGTGGTCTGCGGACCGCAGACCTATTACAGACCGGTGAAGACCAGCCAAGTTCTTGGCATTTCGCGGCCCATTTTGCGGGCTGCATATCTGTTATGCGGTCCATTCTGCGACCACAAACCTAAATTTGGTGGGTCAGTTTTTCCTATTTTATAACCCGATCCCATTTTAAAACCCGATCCCATTTTAAAAAGTAGCCTTTGGGGCTTATTTTGGAACAATTGTCTGATGATTTTAGAGAGAGGTAAGAGCATTTTAGAGAGAGAAGGACTAAACCTAGCATTCTAATCATCCAATCTTGCACCAACCTTCAAGAACCCAGGATGTCAATCACTAGATTATCATCTATCTGGGTAAGTCCTACTCCTAAGCTTTTATGCAAGAGGTTACGAGTTATAGTGTATTGTGGGGTTGGAAATAGGCCATGCATGTGACAATAGGTTGTAGTATGTGGGGTTAATGAACCATTTTGGGTAGTTCTTGTTGAAATTGGTTGAGGGAGGAAGGGATTACCATTGTAGAGCTTTGTAGTCTATTTTTCATACTGGGTGTTTGACAAAATTCCTAAGAGAGTTACACCATGAGAATCCTTCTAATTATTATCAGATTTTCACTATCTTCCTATAGATTCTTATTGTTAGAAGTGTTAGGACGTTGTAGCAATTTAAGGAAATCTCAAACAAGGTATGTTGGCTAAACTTCTCTTTTAGAATAGGATTCCATAATGTCCCCGTAAGTTTCAACTGTGGTTGGCCCAAGCTCCTAGTTCCTATGTTCCGAGTTATTCCTGTGTATGGTCAAAACCAATTCTCAGTCATAATGACGTTTCAATCGAAGGGTATCCACATGACAAGCTCGGATGAATTCTGAAGTAGGGATGTCGAGCTTCGCGCTATAAATGGCAAAAATTGATATCATTATCGAGCCCGTGTCCGACCTAACACCGAGCTCGAACCTGTGCCAAGCTTGTAGACAAGAGCCGTTACAACCGCACCGAGGGAGAGAATCTTGGCAAGAATCAAGGAAGAAACAAAACATCATGGGTCCTCCACTATATGTATTATTTTATTATGTTGTTATAGATAAAACAATGATCCTATACTATAAAAAGGGTGATAGACTGCAATAGAGGCAAGTTCTCCAAGATACATTTAAGATTTAATTGTGCTTGTTTTTCTAACTCATTTCAGTCTTCTCATCCATCATTCCCATATTATAGCAAAAATACCTGTATTGTCATTTTGTATCAAAGGGATTCGCATACCCTTAGAACCATAGCTAAATTTAACGTTATCCGATTTTTCGGGTAAACAGTTTGGCGCCCACCGTGGGGCTAAGGGTAACAGTGATTGTTTGATATAAATCTATAGTACACTCCATCTTACAACTTCAAAATGGCTCTACCTATCGATCTCGAAGCCGGACATCAAGATAAAACCAATAACTTGGCGCCCGGGGCCAGAAGGTTACCTGATGACGACAACGAGGCTCGAATCAAAGAACCCGAAATTCTAGTTGAAGTACCATTGGATATCAATTCACAAATAGCTCTAGAAGCGAATCAGCGTTCTGAACCGAAAAGAAGCGTTTAGGGCGGTGCTCGACCCATAGCCCGAGACACCTATAACACGGGGGAAATCGGGGTCAGCTTGCGTATGATTTTCGAAATGTTACAAGCCCAACAAACAGCGATAACTCAGTTGCAGAGCCGAACTCATATGCAAAGCGGGCCGAACTCAAATCCGGATCTTCGAGAAGTTACCCCCAGAACGGAGTCCGCCATAGTGAAATCAAACGAGCAGGAATCAGGGACCGCTCCTGAAATTGATAAATTGCTCAAGGAACTGACAAAATGAGTCGAAGCCAACGACAAAAAAGTGGAAACGTATAACGTTAGGGTTGATCAAATCACGGGGGCTCTGCCAATGATAAAAGGGCTCGATTTGAAAAATTCATACAAAAGCCTTTTCCCTCAAGCGCGGCCCCAAATATAATGGTATGACCGATCCTAACGAATATGTCACCTCCTACACAGGTGCCATCAAAGGCAACGATTTGGAGGATGATGAGATTGAATCCGTGTTGTTGAAAAAGTTCGGAGAGACCCTCGCAAAGGGAGCAATGATCTAGTATCACAACTTACCACCAAATTCCATCGATTCTTTTGCCATGTTAGCAGATTCGTTCGTAAAAGCACATGCTGGTGCCATAAAGGTTGCAACAAGGAAATCAGATCTCTTCAAAGTAAAACAAAGAGGTAACGAAATGCTGAGGGAATTCGTATCCTGATTTCAAATGGAACGTATGGACTTGCCACTGGTCACAGACGATTGGGCCGTACAAGCTTTCACCCAAGGACTGAACGAGCTAAGTTCGACAACATCACGTCGGCTGAAACAAAATTTCATCGAGTACCCAGCAATAACTTGGGCAGATGTACACAACTGGTACCAATCAAAAATCAGGGTTGAAGATGATCAATTGGGAGCTCCGTATGGGCCCGTACGTCAGAACCACACAAGCACTAAAAATCATAGGGAAATCAACAGAGAACAAAGGTCGAACAGAGACCGATACCAACCATATGACACAGATCGGATGAACAACGGTTCAGCACGTGATGCGGTTCGGAACAACAGAAGTACTGATTGGGGACAAAATTCTCGGGGACTTATGAGCAAGATCAGCTTTGATAAATATGCCTATCCAATAGAAGTCCCTCTATTATCGGAATATAACTTCAACATTGGTACATCCACCATCGTATCGGCCATCGGATGCATCAAAGACACCAGATGGCCTCGACACATGCACACTGATCCTGCCCAAAGGAATCCTAATCAAATGTGTGAATATCATGGCACCCATGGCCATAGAATGGAAGATTGTAGGCAACTAAGAGAGGAAGTGGCCTGCTTATTTAACAAAGGACACCTTCGAGAATTTCTGAGTGACAGGGTGAAGAACCATTTTAGGAACAAGGACTTCGGCAAGCGAAACGAGCCAGAAGAACCAAAACACGTCATTCACATGATCATCGGCGGCGGCGATGCCCCTCAGGTACCGATGCTTAAACGCACTAAAACATCGATTGCGAGGGAAAAGCGATCTCGGACTTAAGATTAGACACCCATAGGGAATTTGTCCTTCAGTGATGAAGATACAGAGGGAATCATCCAACCCCATAACGATGCACTGGTAATATTCGTACTCATGAATAAAACTAAGATTAAGCGTGTGTTAATTGATCCAGGTAGCTCGGCCAATATCATCAGATCGAGGGTCGTAGAACAGCTCGGCCTGCAAGATCAGGTCGTATCCGTAACCCTGGTTCTAAACAGATTCAATATGGAATGTGAAACCACCAAAGGCGAGATTACCCTACCAATAAACGTGGCCGGAACCATCCAGGAAACAAAGTTTCACATAATCGAAGGTGATGTAAGATATAACGCCCTTTTCGGAAGGTCGTGGATCCACAGCATGAGAGCCGTACCCTCTACCCTACACCAGGTCCTAGAATTCCCAACATCGAGAGGTGTCAAAATAGTGTACGGAGAACAACCGGCTGCAAAGGAAATGTTCTCCGTTGAAGAAGCAAAATCAATATCCTCGTCTTCACCGATAAAAGGATCAGGTTCAGAAGGAGACACAGTCGGAGAGGAGAGCGCCAAATAGCAATCACAAACATCGACTTCGACCCAGCCAGGTAAGTAGAACATTGAAAAAGATGATGACGACCGATGGTTCCCTCGATCCTTCGTAACCCCCGATGATTTTGATGCCACTAAATCAACAATTGAGGAACTAGAGCAAATCATACTGATCGAACACTGGCCCGAACGAAAGGTATACCTGGGAACGGGTTTGAGCCCCGAACTCAGGAACAAACTCATTCAATTTCTTATCACTAACATCGACTGTTTTGCCTGGTCCCATTTATATATAACAGGGATCCCGCCGGACATAACAGCGCACCACCTATGCTTGAACCCTAGGTTCAGACCGGTGAAGCATAAAAGAAGGCCCCAGTCCGAAGAAAAGCACGCATTCATAAAGGACGAGGTAACCAAACTTCTCAAGATAGGGTACATTCGGGAGGTAAAATACCCCGAATGGTTAGCCAATGTGGTTCTAGTACCTAAGAAAGGAAACAAACTTAGAATGTGTGTGGACTATAAGGATTTGAACAAAGCATGCCCTAAAGAGTCCTTTCCACTGCCCAACATCGATCGCATGATCTATGCCACGGCCGGCCATGAGATACTCACCTTTCTCGATGCCTATTCCGGGTATAATCAAATTCATATGAACCCGGACGACCGGGAAAAGACTTCATGCAGGAGCTACTTATCAACGCCTAGTAAACAGAAAATTTGAAGAACAAATAGGTAAAACAATGGAAGTCTATATTGATGACATGCTAGTTAAGTCTGTGCGCGCAGAGGCTCATTTGGCCCATTTGCAGGAAACGTTCGAGATTCTGCGAAAATACAACATGAAGCTCAACCCCGAAAAATATGCTTTCGGGGTCGGTTCGAGCAAGTTCCTCGGCTTCATGGTGTCAAATTAGGGAATTGAGATCAACCCCTACAAAATCAAGGCCATCGAAGACATGACCATCGTGGACAGCGTGAAAGATGTACAAAGGTTAACGGGACGAATTGCAGCCTTAGGCCGGTTCATTTCAAGATCATCAGATCGAAGTCACAAATATTTCTCCCTACTCAAAAAGAAGAACGACTTCGCCTGGACATTGGAATTCCAACAAGCATTACAAGATTTGAAACGATATCTATCGAGCCCACCACTGCTTCACACTCCAAAAACTGACGAAAAACTCTACTTGTACTTGGCAGTATCGGAAGTTACCGTAAGTAGTGTCCTAGTTCGAGAAGATCAAGGTATGCAATTTCCCGTTTATTATGTAAGTCGGACCTTAGGAGAAGCGGAAACTAGGTATCCGCACTTAGAAAAATTGGCACTTATGCTGGTAAGCGCATCTAGAAAGTTAAGGCCGTACTTTCAATATTACCCCATAAGTGTATTAACCACTTGCCCACTCCGTAATATTTTACATAGGCCTGAACTATCAGGCCGATTGGCCAAATGGGCCATCGAACTCAGTGGGTACGATATCGAATATCAACCTCGTACGGCTATCAAGTCTCAAATTTTGGCAGACTTCATGGCCGACTTCATGCCAACCCTCATACCCGAAGTCGAAAAGGAACTCCTTTTGAAATCGGGTGTATCGTCCGGGGTATGGATCCTTTTTACGGATGGTGCTTCAAATATAAAGGAGTCCGGGTTAGGCATTGTTTTGAAACCCACCACGGGTAACATTATTAGGCAAGCTATTAAAACTATCAGATTAACTAACAACGAGGCCGAGTATGAAGCCATGATTGCAGGTCTCGAACTAGCTAGAAACTTGGGAGCAGAAGTCATTGAGTCGCATTGTGACTCTTTGCTGGTGGTGAGTCAAGTAAGCAAAACCTTCGAAGTCCGAGAAGGTAGGATGCAAAGGTATTTGGACAAACTGCTTATCACTTTATACCATTTCAAATAATGGACCCTACGGCATATTCCACGAGAACGGAATAATGAGGCCGATGCTCTTGCAAATTTGGGATCGTCGGTCGAGGTAGATGATTTGAGCCCGGGGACTGTCGTTCAACTTTCAAGATCGGTAATAGAAGATAGGCACGCCGAAATAAATTCTACTAGCTTAACCTGGGATTGGAGAAACAAGTATATTGAATACTTATGAAACAGAAAGCCCCCTTCAGACCCTAAAGATTCCAGGGCCCTACGGACTAAAGCTGCTCGATTCACGTTGGTTGCGGATGGAACACTATATCGAAGGACATTCGATGGACCGATGGAGGTATGCGTGGGTCCAGGAAATACCAATTACATCCTTCGGGAAGTACACGATGTCACTTGTGGAAATCACTCCGGTGCCGACACATTAGTTCGAAAAGTGAACAGAGCGGGTTATTATTTGATCGATATGGGCAAGGATGCGAAAGAATTTGTTCGTAAGTGTTACAAATGTCAAAGGTTTGCGCCAATGATCAATCAACTCAGAGAGCAACTTCACTCGGTCCTATCCCCATGGCCATTCATGAAATGGGGAATGGACATCGACCCCCAGGTAAAGCCAAATTTATTTTATTTATGACTGACTATTTTTCTAAATGGGTTGAAGCGCAGGCGTTCGAGAAAATAAGACAGAAAGAAGTTATAGATTTTATTTGGGATCATATCATATGCCGATTCGGGATACCCGCAGAAATAGTGTGCGACAATGGGAAGCAATTCGTTGGCAGCAAAATCACAAAATTCTTCGAAGATCACAAAATAAGGAGGATATTATCAACACCATACCACCCCAGTGGGAACGGTCAGGCCGAATCAACGAACAAGACTATTCTTCAAAACCTAAAGAAGAGATTGAACAACGCGAAGGGAAAATGGAGAGAAATCCTGCCCGAAGTCCTTTGGGCATACCGAACAACGTCAAAATCCAGTACGGGGGCGACCCCATTCTCCTTAGTATATGGTTCCGAAGCATTAATACCAGTCGAAATCGGTGAACCTAGTCCTAGATTTCAATTCATGATAGAAGAATCAAATAACGAGGCTATGAACACCAACCTTGAATTATCGGACGAAGGACGAGAAGCTGCCCTCATCTGATTGGCCGCCCAAAAGCAACGAATCGAAAGGTATTATGACCAAAGAACTAACCTTCGCCATTTCAAGCTCGGGGACTTAGTATTAAGAAAAGTCACCATCAATACTCGGAATCCAAATGAAGGATAATTAGGACCAAATTGGGAAGGACCATACCAGGTGCTCGAGAACGTTGGAAAAGGATGATACAGGCTCGACATCATAAATGGCAAACAGCTATCAAGCAGTTGGAATGTATCACATCTAAAATGGTACTACTGCTAAGGTACGACCTTTCCATATTCATCTAACTGACCCATGTAGAAGTCCGAACAAGATCTGAAGAAGATCTTTCGCTTAAAAGCACGCGTTGAACTCTTTTTCCCTTAGACCGATTTTCTCCCAAATAGGTTTTTCGGCAAGGTTTTTAATGAGGCAACCATCGATCGTGCTGCACTTTTGACAATATCCAAGGCCTCTTTCCAACCAACCTCGAATACCGGGGGGAGGCATCAGGGCCCTCAAATACATCGAGTTCAGATGCAAGAAAGTCATCTCACAACAATACGGTTCCAACAGGAAATATTGTAATAGCCAAATGGTCAAAATGAACCATGCTCATATAGATTGGCCCAAACATAAACACATGTGCAATGGATTGAGATTTATTGTGCAACTAGAATTAAGCCTACGGGCTACTTTCATTCCGAGTTCGAAATAATCACTTGAATATTACGCCTACGGGCTACTTATATTACTTCGAGTTTGAATCATTCACTCGACTAAGCCTACGGGCTATCTTTATTTCGAGTTCGAGCAAACACTCACTCGACCATCGCGCCTATGGGCCACATTATATCAAGTTCGAAACATTCACTTGACCATTACACCTACGTGCTACTTACATTACTTCGAGTTAGAATCATTCACTCGACTACTAAGCCTACAGGCTACTGTTATTTCGAGTTCGAGCAAACACTCACTCGACCATTGCGCCTACGGGCCACATTATCTCAAGTTCGAAACATTCACTCGACCATTACACCTACGGGCTACGACATTCCGAGTTCAAAACATTCACTCGATTATTGAGCCTAAGGGCTACTATTATTCCGAGTTCGAGCAAGCACTCACTCGACCATTAAGCCTACGGGCCACATTACTTCGAGTTCGAATCATTCACTCGACTAAGCCTACGGGCTATCTTTATTTTGAGTTCGAGCAAACACTCACTCGACCATTGCACCTACGGGCCACACTATCTCGAGTTCGAAACATTCACTCGGCTAATAAGCCTACGGGCTATTGTTATTCCGAATTCAAACAAGCACCCACTCGACCATTACGCCTACGGGCTACAATATTTCAAATTCAAAACATTCACTCAACGGCCAATAAGCTACTTTTACTCTGAGGTTACATAAACTCAACCAGTACATTACACCTATGGATTATATTCCTTCAAAGTTTGAATCATCGACTCAACAAGCAAGCCCAAGGGCAACAAATCTAATCGATCAGAGAGATTACAAGGTCAACATTCGATCAAAAGTCTTCACAAAACAAAAACAAGTCGACCTCGTTATACATATATATACAAAAATTGCCTACGTGATTAAATTGGAAACATGAAGAATTAGAAATTAAGCTTCCTGGTCGAGCTCTTCCCCGTCCTTGAATCCACTTTTGCTACCATCATCATCATCATCATCATCAGAAGCCAAGGCTTCAGCTTCCGCTTTGAGCTCTTTTGCCTTTTTTACATCTTCGGTAATGTCGAAACCTCTAGCGTGTATCTCCTCTAGGGTCTCCCTCCGAGACCTACACTTGGCAAGTTTGGCAACCCAATGAGCTCGAGTATCGGCGGTCTTCGCCGCTTCCCGGGCCTCCATCTGAGAAGCCTCAGCATCATCCCGATATACAGCAATGGACTTATCCGCCAAGGCTTTCGACGACTCAACCTCTGCCTTGGCCTCAGCAAGTCGTGTTTCAAGTTCCTCTATCTTCTTAGCTTGAAACGACCCATTTTGCTTGGCACTTCGAAGTTGAACATCGGCCGATAATAATTTTGTTAAGATGGTTTGTTTTTCCGCTGCCAGGCAATCGAGGGTCTCCTTCCATCGATTGCATTCAGCTCGGATTTGATCGACTTCTTCTCGAAGTAACTCGATCTTTTCAATCTTTTGCTGCAACTGAGAAGACAAAGGGTTAACTTCCACGGTTGAGTCAAAGTCATACTTTAACAGAAGGAGGCTCACCTGCTTATCGAGCTCGACCACTTCTTCACGGACCATAGCCAAATCCACTTAGAGGTCCTTTATAGCCTCGTCCTTTTGGCTGCAAAGAAGCTGCAGGGCATCTCTCTCACCTGAGATCTTCCGGAGCTCGGCCTAACACTGGCTAAGATCAACTCGAAACCAACAAATGGCATGCACAGTAAGAAACACGAGTCAAGTATGGAAAAGAACAAAGAAACCAAGTATGGAAGAATCATTACCCAAGTAATGAAACACTGAGCCTCCTCTAATAAAAGAGAAGCGTCACCAATATCGGAACCATTGTCAACTCGTAAAACAATCCCTAAAAGGATCCCCTACACCAGATCCTTCACCGATATCGGGAGCCTTCAACTCTCGAGCTTCCTTCAACGCCTCCTCAGAAAAAGATGGAAGAGAAGGTGAATGACCCATTGTCATAACCCCGAGCAAATCACTCGGAGTACTCCGATCGAGACTCAGGTCTTCAGAAACAACCCCGGCAGTCGCAGCCCCCATCGGCTCGGGAGCTCTGGAAACCTCGATGGCCTCCGTAGATCGGACTACCAAAGCCGATGAGCTATTTTCTTCTTCTTCTTCTTCTCTCAGTCAATGGACCGAGTCAATCGAAAGGGCAATTACCTTTCTCCTCACCCTTCGAGTTTTGGGCTTGGGGTCCTCTAACCGAGAGGAAGCTCTACGCTTCTTATCTTCCCCCTATTTAGGGACTTGGGACTTGTTTCCTTCTTCACCTCTCGAAGGCCTCAAAGCGGCATCCCTGGTTATGCCTGCACAAAAGGAAATCGCTAACGAATAGAATGCAAAGAATACTTCGAAGGAAATAAGAAGCAAACCTCACCATGGTTCTTAGCCTCCCATCTACCTTTTGCCAAATCGCGTCAAGCGCGCTCGGCGTAAGAGGAGGTCGAGACTAACTTCTGAACCCAGTCCTCGAGGTCAAGCACCGCCTGTGGAATCCAAGGGGCAGCTGAACATCAGGGAAGGACTTAGAAAAAATCAGAAAAGGACATGAAAAGTGAACAAAAATCACTTACGGTCAAAATTCCATTATTCAGGGAACGACATCTTCTCCACCGGAATGAGATCACGGGTCCTCACTCGAATATAACAACCCATCCAACCCAGATCTTTGTCTTCATAGATGCTCGACATCAAACCTTCGATGCCCGACAATGGAGTCTGATTAGTCCTCGAAAGATCTGAGGCCGATACAGTCGTATGAGGTGGTTCGAGAAAAAAATCCAACCCCCCGGCTTTGATAGAGAAGAAATGCAACAAGATCACTATACGCCATAGAGATGGATGAATTTGGCCAAGGTGACTTGATACATTTTGCAGAAATCAATCATCACCGGGTCGACGGGTCCCAGTGTGAAGGGATAAGTATAAACACTTAAAAAACCCTCCACATAAGTAGTAACACTCTCATCGGAAGATGGAATTTGCAACACGACCTCGGAACCCCAGTTGCAGTCTTTTCGGACGGCCTCGAGGTTATCCTCCATTATAGAGCACGTATACATCGATACGTGTTCACATTTACCCGGAACAGAGGAAGGATTCTCCACCTTAAAATCGGCCTTCAAAGTGCACGGGCCAGGAACATAATTATGAACTGATGGCTCCATCGGCGCCTTATCATCAGACGGCCATGAGGAAGAAGCTTTCTCCTTCTGAGGTATGGTTTTGGAAGTTTTCGCCATTGATATGAAAGGAAAGAGTGCAAAGGAATGTGAAGAAATAAAAAGCACCAAATTCTGGTATGGGTGGCCCCGTAGCAGTGAAATAAAGAGAATAGATAAGAAAGTTTGGAAGAAGATAAGGCGCAAAAGTGGTAAAGGTTGTATGGAAAGACTATTTATAGACTAAGGCATGACGGTTCGGTATCAGTGGTGGCCGACCACCGTCTGACACACATTAAATTCTTCGGTAAAACTGAGTCGATAGTACAGCTATCACATACGTCAAGATCGAATTCGATAGAAATGTCAGCATAAATTTGATCGAGCTGCAGGGAAATCATGTAGTTCCTTGCCACATCCTTCCCGAGAAACGAGGGGACTATCTGTGTATGGTCAAAACCGATTCTCAGTCATAATGATCGGTTGATACAATGACATTTCAATTGAACGGTATCCACATGACAAGCTTGGACGAATTCCGAAGTAGGGACGTCGAACTTCACGCTATAAACGGCAAAACTCGATATCATTATCGAGCCCGTTTCCAAATCAGACTACGGGGCAACACCGATCAATACATGCCCTGAATATTGATGCCCAAAGGCAGAACCGAGTTCGAACCAAGACCGGTGGTTCGACCTAACACTGAGCTCGAGCCAGTACCAAGCTCGCAGACAAGAGCCGTTACAACCACACCGATGGAGAGAATCTTGGCGAGAATCAAGGAAGAGACAAACCATCATGGGGTCCTCCACTATATGTATTATTTTATTATGTTATTATAGATAAATCAATGATCCTATACTATAAAAAGGGGGATAGACTGCAATAGAGGCAAGTTCTCCAAGATACATTTAAGATTTCATTGTGCTTGTTTTTCTAACTCATTTCAGTCTTCCCATCCATAATTCCCATTTTATAGCAAAAATACCTGTATTTTCATTTTTGTATCAAAGGGATTCGCATACCCTTAGAACCATATCTAAATTTAACGTTATCCAATTTTTCGGGTAAACAATTCCTTATAAATTTTACTATTCCGAGTAATCTTGTGTTGAAAGATATGTACTAGAAATGTGTATCGAATGCTCCTACCATATTGTGCTCTCCTTCGGGAATGTATTCAAACATGACCAATGTGTCGGAATATTATGATTTCAATCATGTTTATTGCAAGTTATTATGCCAAGCTGTGGAAGAAAACTCAATGTGCTAAGATTCTTATTGTTCATATACATATCAAATCTCTATTTCCAAGTATCCTTATTGTTGATAAACTGTGACTAAGTTCGGAAGTGGAAGAAGCAAGAGTGAGGTATAAAATGTGGCCATGGTTGTTGTAACTAGAGCACTTGAATTGAATTTGTGTTTCAATCATAAATCACCATGATCTTCTTTATAAGCAATTCCAATATGACTCGAGTCCTTACCTACTCACAAGCTGAAATTGTGTATTGTCCTTTTGGGAAAAAGTATTTTAAAAACAAATGGTGTATTGCTCGTTTATGATTTTAACGTTTGTTTCTATTGCTGGTCAATTTGCCCCATTCTTTGGGAAGAAACCTATTGGGTCTAAAGTTTCCATTACTAATGAACCTAAAGTTATGATTTCCAGAATATTCTATTTATTAATATTTATGATGATGATCAATGAAAGTAAAGAATGAAAATGTGGAATATGAAACACGACCAACGTGCCATGAATGAAGAATCATAAGTATGGCTAATAGACCCAAGGAAATAACGATGTTGTGAATGGTTGAAAGTACTAAAGAAGATATTTATAGTGTGAAAGATAATGAGGTGAATATAACATATATTTTTACTTTTGTTTTTCTTGTGTGCAAAACAAAATGTTTCTGGGAGTATCATTAGCAAACCGAGGAAGGGTGGGTCGTAAGGCCCACAACCGAAACTACACGTGCTGGTGTATGAGTGGATTATGATTTTTCCCCTTATTTTGGATGAGATTGAAATATTGATGTGATTGTGATTATTCCCCTTAATTGGGATGAGATTGTTGATAGCCCTGGATTTAATGTCGATTCACACGGCATATGTGAGGAGACGACCTAGCCGGTCGGGTGGTGATCGGACGCCATGTTGCGCATGGTGGTACTACTCTTGGTAACACCATTTTTCCGTATCACATGTCAAACTGTGGTATATCGGTGCTAGTGATCTCCCAACCAAAAATATATATTATTTTAGTATTTTGAAAATTGTTATATTTTAACTGGGCATTTGGGTATTGTTGATTGTGACTTGCCGTTTCTATGGTTTTGCCTTTCTTATATTGGCATTCTATTTTGAAAGAGGACATTTAGCTTTACATACTAGTACTATTCCATATGTACTAACGTCCCTTTTACCGGGGGCGATGCATCTTCAATGGATGCATGTGGTTCGTCAGTGGGCAGTTTTCATCCTCAGTAGTAGTTCCTCTCTATTCAGCAGATTTTGGTGAGCCTTACTATGTTCCGGGCTTCATGTCATTTGACGTTGTACTTTATGTTTTGAGGTATAGCCAGGGCCCTATCGCCGACACTTCCATACTACTCTTCTGTTGTACTTAGAGGCTCCATAGACAGGTTGTGCCTGGCGTATGATGTTGGGAATTAAAATAGTAAGTGTTGGTATTTGGGCAAACATGTTTTTCATCATATCTATAAACTTGTAATATTTTGGAAATCATAAATGAATATCATTTAGTAATGGAAAAGACTGTGGAACACTTGACTCTTTGCATGTCTATCACTTGTACTGGTTCTTATATTGTTAATGGGCAAGGTTGGGTAGAAGGCATCTAGCAGGCTTGCTTAACCGGGGTATCTCGGTTGAGTGTCGGTCGCGCTCCCCGAGGTCGGGGCGTGACAGACAACCACAATAAACCACACATTCTTTAAGTTTGAAAACATAATAAAATAAGTTTAAGAACTAAATCTCATAAATACAGATACGAAAATACCGCGACTCAATATAATATTCCCCTAACATCCGGGTGTTATTGAGTGCATGAATATCTATACAACAACATGGTCTGAAATACTGTCTAGGAAGATAGAACAGTACAATAAAAACTAAAGGATAAAGGGGGAGAGTCAAGGTCTGCGAACTCCAAAGCAGCTACCTCGAGAATCTCCGAATTGATAAAGCTCCAAAATTAGCAACCACCGTACCTAGAAGTACCTGGATCTGCACACGGAGTGTACAGTGTAGTATGAGTACAACCGACCTAATGTACTCAATAAGTAATAAGATTAACCTTGGGCTGAATGCATTGACGAGCTTAATAGGTACAATCAAAATATAGAAATAACAGAAATCAGGAATGATACATCTTGATATTTACAGGTGAATTATGTATTCAACTGTAATGCAAAATAGTCATGAAATCATATGCATACTCTCAGAGTATCAAATCACTCAGTCGTCCCATTCACTCAATCCTCAAGTCACTCATTTCTTACAGTCACTCAGTCCTTACAGCTACTCAATCCTCCCAATCGCTCGGTACTCGCTCTTGGCACTCGCGCTCGACACTCGCACTCAGTAGGTACCTGCGCTCGCTACTGATAAGTCAGACTTCGGAGGGGCAGATCCTGCCCAAATTCTATAATAAGCCAATCATGGCATGAATTAATAAAGCTTGTTGCGACGTACAACCCGATCCCATAAATATCCTCACAATTAGGCCCTCGGCCTCACTCAGTCATCAATCTCTCCAGTCTCTCGGGCACACAAGTATCATGATAATCAGCCCAAAAAATGACAATATGATGCATCAATAAATGGCAACAGAGATTGAGAAATGATATGCAAATAATAGTTGTGACTGAGTACATAATTGCAAATTAAGCAAGTAATTTAACAGAAACACGACCTTTGTGGGTCCCAATAGTATCAGCATATAGCCTAAGCATGATTTCTAACATGAATCACATCTTAATTTCTTTAACACATTGAGAATATATAGATAACAACAAGATTATTCAACTACACAGTTCCATGAAATCGACCGAGTCACAATTCCTACGGTGCACGCCCAGACGCCCGTCACCTAGCATGTGCGTCACCTCAACACCAACCACATAACACGTAATTCAGGGATTCATATCGTCGGAACCAAGTTTAGAAGTGTAACTTACCTCAGACCATAAAAATCTATACTCCAACAAGCCCTTTCCTCGAGAATTGGCCTCCGAACGCCTCAAATCTAGCCACAAACAACTGGATATAATCAACACAGGCTATAAGAATCAATTCCATATGAAAAAGCTAAGTTCTTAATCAAAATTCAAAAAGATAACTCAAAAGGACAACCCCGAGAACATGTCTCGGAATCCGATAAAATTAACAAAATGTGAACACCCATTCAATCACGAGTCTAACCATACCAAAATTACTCAAATAAGATCACAACTCGACCTTCAAATAATCAAATTAAAGCCTATGAAGTTTCTACAATCTTTCCCCAAATTTTCAACCCAAATAACTAATTAAATGATGAAATCAATGATATATTCATGTAATTTAACCAAAACCGAGTTAGAATCACTCACCCCAATCACCCCCTTGAAAATATCTCCAAGAATAGCCTCAATTCGAGCTCCCAAAATCAAATTGTGAAATAAACTTAAACCCTTGTTTTTGAGATTTTATATTCTGCCCAGAAGTCCTCAATCGCTATCGCGGAAAATGCTTTCCAATCGCGAAGCACAAAACTAAGCTACCCAAAAATTAACTCTACGCGAATGCAAAAAGTCCCACGCGAACGTGATGACCAATTATCCCCGACTGATGCGATCACAGACACTGCTACGCGATCGCAAATAGCAACCTCGCGTGAACCCATCTGCCTCACATCCTTGTACGCGAACGCGATCCACCCCACGCATTCGCAAAGCACAAGCTACACTACCTCCATGATCGTGACCCTCTCTCTGTGAACGCAAAGAGGAAAACCCCAACAGCCCACAAAGACCCTTCACAATCGCGGACCTAACCTCGCAATCGCATAGAAGAAACCCAGATCAGAAAACTTCGGCATACTTCAGCAATCTTCCAAGTCAAATTCCACTTTGATAACCATCCGAAATCCACCCGAGGACCCCCGGGACCTCAACCATACAAGAAGTCATAAAACATGATACGAACTTAGTCAAGGCCTCAAATCACATCAAACAACATCAAAAACATGAATCGCGCTCCAATTCAAGCCGAATGAAAACTAATGAATTCCAATTTCTACACTCGATGGCGAAACCTATCAAATCAACTCCGATTAACCTCAAATTTTGCAAACAAGTCATAAATGACACAACAGACCTATTAAAACTTCTGAAACAAAAATCCGAGCACGGTAACCACAAAGTCAACTCTCGGTCAAACTTCTCAACTCTCCAAACTTCTAGTTTTCCAACTTTTTCCATTTCAAGCTAAAATCAACTACGGACCTCCAAATCGCTATCCGGACACAATCCTAAGTCCAAAATCACCCTACGGAGCTATTGCAACCATCAAAACTCCATTTCGAAGTCGTTTACACATAAGTCAATATTCGGTCAACTCTTTCAACTTAGGCTTCCAACCTCGAAACTAAGTGTCCCAACTCATTCCGAAACATCCCCGGAACCAAACCAACTACCTCGGAAAATTAGATAACAACAATTGAGAAACGAATAAGTAGTGAATGGGGGAACGGGGTGACAACACTCAAAATGACCGGCTGGGTCATTACATTTTGTATCCCGTACATAGCTCATATGGCTCACTCGATCCAAAAGAAGTGCAGAATGACTTATGTACAATAAGACTCGAGATATGACCCTATAGGTTATTTCATAGATTTTTGATGTATTTCATTTACCTCTCTTCGAGCTACCGTATTTTTATACATTCGTATGTCTTCTTTAAATACTAGTATTATTCCACATGTACTAACCTCCTTTTTTACGGGGACCATGCATGTGATTCTTCAGCGGACGACACATGTTTTTGATAGGAGTGGACCTTCCTTCAGCTGATTTTTTGTGAGCCATAATATGTATCGAGGCTCTCATGTTATATTGATCCTTACACATTGTTTTGAGGTATAGTCGGTACACCAACATTTCCATCTTTTTCCTACATCAGTTTAGAGGCTCCATAGACACAATGTGGGTCATGTATTATATAGGAATTCAATATGTTGTACGTCATTTTGCTTCCACTTAAAATTTTTTAAAATAACTTGTAATGTTTTGTTAGCTATTAATGAAATTGCTTAACTAATGGAAGAATAATTTTGGATGTTTCCCCCTATAAATATTCTTGGCTAATCTCTACGTATTATTTCTTGATAAATTGTTCATGGATAAAGGGATGAGAGTGATAATAGAAAGGAAGTCGGGAGGAAGAATGGAGTATAGCATTACCTCTAGAGGCAGGGATCTGATTTGACCGGTCTAGAAAAGGTCAATGCTGAACAAAGCGTAGCTCTATGTTTTATAGGCTTTATCATATTCAGTCGGAAGAGTTTAGGTAATACTTTCAAAGTGACTCTCGATGGGAGAATCCAGGCTATTCAGGAAGAATCACGGAAGCTATTGGAAGCAACTGGACTCTCCACTTAGCTCGACCTTTATCTACGTTAGCATCCACACGAACCGAACCACTAGAATCCTGCCTTATACACTCATAGAGGCCTTTCCTTGAAAAATAAGAGAAGTAATCACACACGGCGAAGACGTATCACGGTAGGGACTACTAAGGAGATGTACGAGTTTAGTTTAGTATCCTTTTGATAAGTGTGCCACGAGTGCTCCCTTCTAAGGCTTCTGCTTCTCTCTAATAACGAGAAAATGACTCTTTCAGAAAGCAAAGCTACAACTCTTCAGTCTAAGCTATCTAAGTTAGAACTTAAGGTTGGCCCCTTTTCATTTCCCTATTTGATTTAGTAAGGGGGAAAGGCAGTCCGCTTACCATATACAAAAGATCGATATCGCACAGAAGGCCTGATATCGCCCTATTTGAGATACTGATTCAAGTCTTAGTACTAACGAATGATCAAAGTCAACAGTCAGTCTTTTAGGTACGCCATTACTATAAAAGCTATTGGACATCAATGGTATCGGAGTGCGCCTCTTCACGAGGGTGATTAAAGTGCAATGAAATTTGATAGTAGGCACCAAGAAGTCTTGCTTGATCGGGATACCTCGTTCGGGCGTCGATCTCGCTCCTCGAGGTCGGGTCATGGCATTAGAATGCCAAGGTCATGCTTTTGTGTTTGGAATTTTGTAGATAATTTTCGCGGCGATCCAAGGATTTAAGGTTTTATAGTGCCAAAGTCAAGCTAATGTGTTCGCAAGCTCGCCGCGTATGAATTTGTTGACTGTTCAATGTATTATGAAGTAGGTAGAAGAATTTACAGAAAATAGCGATTCTGCAGTCAATTATGCAGATCGCGGATCAGTTCCGCTGACTGCAAAACCATCACTGATCGAGTCAGAAGTAACTTAATTTTGAGGGTCATTTTGCGGTGGGTTATGTGGACTACATAGCCATTTCGCGCACCGCGTATCCTTCCCATAATTAGCATAGGAATGTTTAGAAGAAGACTTTGTTGTCCAATGTGCAGATCGCGAAATAGTTTCGCTGACTGTGGATCCGTCGCGGACCTGACCAGACCCAACCCAGATTTGGAGGCCCGTTTTGCTGTCCATTTCGCATACCGCATAGCATTTTTGTGGTGCATTCCACGATCGCAGATTTGACATCAGGGTTATTTTTGGGAATTATCTAACTTGACTATATTTTAATAAAAAGGGTTAAGGGCTTATTTTAGAGGGAGAATCAGATCATTTTGAAGAGAGGGGAGAAATTTAGAGAGAGACGAAGAAGTTCCAAACCAACTACTCTTCAATTCCTTGCTCAATATTGGAGATTCAAGGAAGATACTCACAAGGTCTTCAACTAACCGGGTAAGATTTCACCTCTAAGCTTTCATGCAATGTTTTGTAGTGGGATTAAGTAAGATTTTATTATATTGGGGCTTATGGGGTGGTGATCAAAAGACATAAGCCCTCAATCTCAAATTTGGGTATATGTGAAGAATGAGAGTTGTGATTCTTGAGTTAGGAGTAAGTCATTGGGTATGCATATGCCAATGGAGGTGGTATGGAGGTTATTGAACAAATATGGGTTAATTGTTTGCATGAAAACTAGTGGTAGGATGAAGAAATCCCATTTTAGAAAGTTCTATACAAGAATGCACACTAAGTAATTGATATGATGCCAAAAAGACCTACTTTATGAGAATTCCTACTAATAGAGATTCTATCAAACCATGTTAATGTAGATTCAATTGTTTCGAGTAGTTGAATGAAGTAGGGACCCTAAGGGAGCTCGACTAAGGTATGTGTGGCTAAGATCCTTCTTATAGAATCGATTTCTATGAAATTCTCCTTGATCTTCCAAAGTATGATTTTTACATGCTTCCATGTCTTAGCTTCCAAATTGCTAGAAGATGATTATGGATGACAAGTAATTATATGCTATCCATATGTTCCTTCCCAAGTCATGACTTTTATGCCACGAAACTACATGATTGAAAGGCTTTAAATGATTGAATTACCAAATGCTCATGAAACTCTACACATCTTCTTATATGTTATTGCCATGCTATTTTCTTTGAAAATGTTTCAATGTTTTTATGATTTCATATAAACATGAATATGATTTTATGGCCTTCCAATGATTTAAATACTTCTTTATGATTTTGAATGACTCAATGCATATGTTATGGAATAAAAGAAATCATTTGATATGTGGCTGTTGAGCGAAGAATGAAGATTTACATGTATGGCCAAAAAATGAAAGATTTTATGATATGCTTTAAATGAAATATTTTTTTGAGCACTGTTATGTAAACGAGATAGTGTAGGTTGTAAAGGCATACACTTGAAACTACACGTGTCAGTGTGGAAGATAACTGGGGACATATCCCCCATCGCACAATGATGATATTAATCTCCTTAATTGGGATGAATTAATTGCTAGCATTAGTCCACGTTCCAATGTTGACCCACATGGTATTGTGGTGAGACGTCTTAGCTGATCAATCTAAGATCAGATGTCATGCCGCGCACATGGTGGCTCCTCCCTCATTTTTTATGTCGACCAACACACATCGTGGTGAGACATCTTAGCCGATCGAGTAGAGATCAGATGACCATGCCACACGCTTGGTGGTATGTCCTTCATTTTATTATACTGGATTCGCATCACCACGTCGATCCCCACACATCATGGTGAGATAGTTTAACTGATCGAGCCGAGATCAGACTCCATGCCACGAGCATGGTAGTTTATGTCGGTAACTAATGATCTCCTAATTAAATTAAAAAAGGTATGTTAGAATATTTTGCTCACATTATGCTTTTTATTATAGAGTGGCACTTTATATTTGTATTTGTATACTACTCTTTCATGTTTTCCTGACTTTATGTTCTTGTCCCATTTTATGTGAGGGAATTTTGCTTTGCATACTAGTACTATTCCATGTATACTAATGTCCCTTTTTGTCGGGGGCACTACATCTTTAATGGATGCAGATGGTAATATAGTACACGGTGTAGATCTTCATTAAGTATGATCTCACATTCTTATAGTCATGTGGTGAACCACATTCTACATCCGGGGTATCTGCGTTGCTACTTTTGGATTTATATTCTATTTTTGGTATAGCTGGAGCCTTGTCACCGGTACCTTTTTATTGTATTTCATGATGTCTTAGAGGCTCCGTAGATAGTTGTAGTTGATTTTATGTACGAAAATATGTTATTTCTTTAATATTCTATTATAAAACCTATGCGTGGCTTGTCACCAATTTTAATCCAAAAACATTGAAATGTTTTCTAACTAATTGAAGGAAACTATTTTAAAAAGAATTGTTCATTTTGATCTTGTAAATCATGCATGGGAACTTAAGGGATGGATATGGACCGAAGGCTTGCTTGACAACCGCAAGGGTGTTTGAACACTAGTCCCGCTCTCCAAGGTTGGGGCTTGACACTGTGTCAGGCACCCACGCAATGCTAAGTGTATGTATTCAATGTCAGTTGGGAATTGGCGAGTTGTGATGATGATACAGATGTGGTTCATGATGTTTTTCCCCTTGTGATAAGGTCAAACTACTATTGTCACCTTGCATATGAGTTTCCGTCTACTCCGGCCCTAGTATTGGTGTTGCCTATGAGTCTGGGGCCCTATATAATGTATTATGAGCATTCACAACTCTGTCTTCATGCGGTGTTAGTACAGAAAGGTAGGTTGATTGCTTATGTTTGCGGGAGTAAAATCCCCATGAGAAGGAATATTTGGTTCACAATTTGGAGTTTGTCATTTGTTCATTCGGTGGCTAGGCATTTGGGCTATGGATGTTCAAGATTTGGTTGATAGAGATCTAAGGTTGTCATTTCTTAGCTTAGTAGAGCTCTTGTGCTATTGCACAGTCATCCTTGTTTCATCACATGAAGGATCGTTGGTATGATGGTTTCCATTTATTTGCCTCCAAGGACATGGTATTGCGAGGTAGTGATGAGAAATGGCCCATAGAGCACCGTTTGCGACTTCCGGATCAGATTAGCATTCCTGTGTTTATGATTCGATGGAGATCATCTTTGAGGAGGCTCGTAGTTATGGTGTTTCTATTTGTACATGTCTTACAGAGAGATGTCATGATTTGAGGCAACATTATTGGGTGTGTTTCACGGTGTTTGAATGTCACTAGGTCGAGAAGGAGCATTAGGGACCGAGTGTTACTTCGGAAGATGGATATACTGATGTGGAAGTGAGAGCGCATAATTGTGGATTTTGTACCAGAATTGCCACGTATTTTGAAGATGTGTGATGCTATGAGGTCATTATGGACCATTGAGGGCATTTCATATTGATGGCGGCTTCTTACATTTTGAAAGTTCGAATTTGACGAGAAGGGTTTGCTTGAGCTACTAATGGATTGTGAATGCTTGATTATCATCTTGGTGTGCATACCATCTTGAGTTGGGGTGTGTTGAAATGTCTTCTAGTTGTTCATTGATGGAATTAAATAGACTTTTTCCAGCTTGTGGATGAGTGTGGACTGGAAAGGAGTCATCGATTACATAGCATTATATCATGGCAGGTCACAGAAAGATTTTGATATAATGTCACACAGGTAGGCTATCACCGGTGAGAAGGTTGGGGGTTGTCTGATTTCTTATGAGGTTTATATGGAGAGTTACACCTTCTACCCGACAGGTTGCATGTGCGACGGTATGGTTTCTGATCGTTTGAGGAAGATGACACAATTGTCACGAGGTTCAGTGTGAATTTGGGTTGATGATTTTGGATGCATTATTGTTTGTGCGACATGAACTTATGATGAATTCATCAGTGTAACATTGTGAGATTATTTTAGTTAATGAGGAGAATTCATTATGGGTTCTTGAGTCATGTGATTTTGGCTTACATCCAAGTGGGGGAGTCTACCATCGCCGATTGGGTCTCCTAGTCGTGTATTGTTATGGATTTAGGACCAAGGAACATTTGTGGGTTAGATATAATCTAGGAGAATGACATTGAGGATGATTCGAGCAAGGAATATCTTGGACGTGTGTTATATTTCAACTTGGTTATATATGGAGGTTGTGGTAGGACTCATGTTCAATATTCTTATGTGGAGGTAGTGTGCAAGGGAAGGATTTGAGCGGTTGTCTTCTTTTGGAGTATTCACGTGATAACTGAGCACTATTTTTTGGCGTGATTCGTTATGTATTCAGGACTAAGATTGAGTGGGTGACTCTCGAGTAGGTTTGATGGGTTCGAGATTCAATATGTGATATCTAAGGATTTTCAGATTCGTGTGTGACTGAAGTTTCGAGATTAGTGCTGGTTCTTGAAAGAGACTTGGAGTATTTTGGTATCCTTATTGATTTTGCAAGACAGTATTTGAGATTTGTAAGGAACAACTTTAGATTCATAGAAGGCTTATTCAGAACATGTACTTGGATTGGAGGTCCTATCGGATGTATAAGCGGGAATAAGTGGCTTAGGAGTCTTAGGACAATGAGATTCCATGTTAGGTTCACTTAGGATGAGTTTTGATTGAGGACTATAGTGTAGTGGGAATTAGTAGTGTTGCCTTGAAGGTGGGTCATGAGTAATCTGAACAAGTTGGGTCATTTAGCAGTGATTTGGTTCATCAAGGTAATGGAAATTATCGGCTCCTTTGGTATTACAGGGCTTTACATGTGTCTTTATCGTAATACTATTGGGTTTGGTAGTTTGTGTGATTTGGGTGATTTAGAGGTATTTGGTTCAGCTGGCTTGGTTATGTGCCGATGTATTCCAAATAGTTGCAATGATTTCGACCACGACTTGCGGTTGGTGTCCTCATAGAGGCGTGGGATTTTTGTTGTATGTTGTGCTTTTCCATTGAATTAAGCTTAGTGGAACGTTTATTGTTGATGGAGTATGTATCCTATTCGTGATTTAGAGTTGATAATAGAATTCTCGTATTCAGAGTTGATGCTTTCCTTTTGCTGGGGGTGCTGCTTTAATGGATGCAGGTGGTTCCATAGCAGGTGGTATTGATTAGTGATAGCAGCACACCCTCTCCTCAGCTTACTTGGTGAGCCCCATTTCATTTTGGGGTCCTATATTTACTATCCTTTGTATATAGAATTTTGAGGTATAGCCGGGGCCTTGTTGCCTACACTGTTATAGCACTCTTTTGTTCCTATTAGAGGCTCCGTAGACATAGTGTGAGTTGTATCTATTTTTGGGAAGGTTAAACTAAAAATGTTGTAATCGTATCATTTGTTCCACTTTAACTATGATTGTACAATGTACTGTTTTGAAGACTTGTTAAGGACGTAATTAATGGAAATGAATTGGTGTTGTTCTCATAACTTCTTACTGACTAATTAATGAAATGTATTCTTCTCTTTATTTGTGGGTGAGTTGGGTAGACGGCACTGTGCAGGCTTGCTCGATCGAGGTAATTCAGTTGAGCGCCGGTCGCACTCCCCGAGGTCGCGCGTGACATAACTGGTATTCCAGTTCCACCTCCAGCCCCAGTTTCTGATCCTGATGTATCTGATAAATATCTTAGGGGAGCCATACAGATGTTTGCTCATATAGTGGTTTTCCAGGCCTAGAGATCAAATGTATCACCCACTTCTTCTAGTCACTAGGGGATTCCGCTAGTTCCAGGGTGAACAGGTTTCTCCAGTTAGACCCTACAGTGTTCACAGGTACTGATCTTGAGGAGGAGCCCCCAGGATTTTATTGACGAGCTGCACAAGACCCTCCGAGTTATGTGAGCTACTGAGATGTAGGGAGTGGAGTTGGCCTCCTACCACCTGAAGTGGGTGGCCTATTCTTGGTTTGAGCTGTTGGAGGACTCCCGTGAGGAGGGGAGACCTCCGGCGAGGTGGAATGAGTTTGCCGATGCTTTCATTGATCATTTATTGCCTGTCGAGACTAAGGAAGCTCGCGCTGCCGATTTTGAGAGCCTGAAGCAAGGTAGCATGAGTGTGTGGGAGTATTATATGAGGTTCGCACGCCTGTCCAAATATGCCATCTACATGTTGCCCACTATGGAGGCTAGAATGCGCCGGTTTGTGTAGGGCCTTAGCCCCTTGGTTATTAATGAGGCCGCTATAACCGACTTTAATTCTGACATGAACTATGGTAAGATGGTGGCATTTGCTCAAGCCACAGAGACAAATTGCAATTGCAAGAATAGAATGGAGCGTGAGAGCAATTTCAAGGCCCGGTCCTCGGGCAACTTTGGTGGTTCTTCTGGTGATGGTGGTGGTAGGTCAGCATTCAGGGGAGGGTCATCAGGGCCATCCCAGTCTTTTGCTCAGTCATCAGTTAGTGCGCAAGCATCGGGGCCCAGTCAGCAGCAGGGGAGCCGCTTTAGGCCCAGTCAGGGCAACAAGGGACCCTACCAGCAGGGTCTGTCTGGTGGGAGATTTTAGCAGCAGCGGAGGCCTCCATGCCCAAGGTGCGGGAAGATGCACTTTGGGGCCTGCTTCATGGACCAGCCCATATGCTACGGGTGTGGTATGAGGGGTCACATTTTGAGAGATTGTCGTTCGTCTCACTAGAGCATGGGCAGGGGTACAGCACAGCCGACCAATTCTGCAGCTACTATATTCGCAGCACATCCTCCAGCTAGAGGCACCCCAGCACCCGCAAGGCGTGGTGCATCTAGGGGTGATACATAGAGTTCGGGAGGACCCAGCCGTTTCTATGCTATGAGGGGTTGCAAAGAGTTCAGAGGCTTCTCCAAATGTTGTCACATGTATATTGACCGTCCAATATCATGATGTGTATGCTCTTATTGATATCGGTTCCACTTTGTCCTATGTCACTCCCTATGTTGCTATGGAATTTGGGATACAGCCGGAATAACTCCATGAGCCATTTTGTGTATCTACTCTGGTTGGTAAGTCTATTGTGACCTTGCGAGTTTATAGGGATTGTGTTGTCAAGGTGCATGGACAGTACACCATGGCTGATCTCATTGAATTGGGAATTGTTGATATTGATGTAATAATGGGAATGGATTGGCTATATTCATGTTTTTCCAAGATTGACTGTCGAACCAGAACCGTTAGGTTTGAATTTCTAAATGAGTCAGTGATTGAATGGAAGGGGGATGGTGTGGTGCCAAAGGTAGGTTTACTTCTTACCTTGAGGCCACGAAGATGATTAACAAAGAGTGTATCTACCATTTGGTCCGGGTTACGGATACCGATGCTGAGGCACCTACTCTTGAGTCTATGCCTGTTGTGAATGAAGTTCTGGAGGTCTTTCCGGATGAGCTCCCTAGGATCCCGCGAGACATGGAGATTGATTTTGGGATTGATGTGATGCCAAGCACGCAGCCTATATCAATTCCACCTACAGAATAGCATCGACGGAATTGAAAGAGCTAAAGGAACAATTGAAGGATTTGTTAGGGAAGGGTTTCATCCGGCCGAGTGTGTCACATAGGGATGCACCGATCCTTTTGTAAGAAACAGAGATGGGTCACTGAGAATGTATATTGACTATCGGCAGCTCAACAAGGTCACGATCAAGAATAAGTACCCACTGCCAAGGATAGATTATTTGTTTGACCAATTGTAGAGTAAAAAGTAATTCTCCAAGATTGATTTATGATCCGGGTATCATCAATTGAAGATCAGGGAGCAGGATATTTGAAGATCAACTTTCAGGACCCGGTATGGGCACTTTCAATTTTTGGTAATGTCTTTTGGGCTAACAAGTGCCTTGGAAGATTTGATGGATCTTATGAATCGAGTCTTCGAGCCTTTTCTTGACTCATTTGTGATAATGTTTATTGAGGATATCCTTATATATTCTCAAATTCGAGAGGACCCTGCTGGTCATCTTAAGACAGTTCTACAGACCCTATATCAGCACAAGTTGTATGCGAAGTTTTCAAAATGTGAATTTTGGCATGAATCTGTCATGTTCTTGGGTCATGTCATCTCCAGAGAAGGAATTGAGGTTGATCCTAAGAAGATTGCAGCTATGACGAATTGGCCTAAACCTACTACCCCAATAGAGATTCATAGTTTCTTAGGCCTAGCAGGGTAATACAGAAAGTTTGCGGAGGGGTTCTCTACTCTTGCCTCTCCATTGACTAAATTGATGCAGAAGGCGGTTAAGTTACAATGGTTAGATGCTTTTTAAAGGAGCTTCCAGGAGTTGAAATTGATATTTACTACGACATCAGTGTTGACTCTGCCAGACGGTATAGATGGGTTTGCGGTATACTGTAATGCTTCAAGAATCGGACTTGGGTGTATATTAATGCAACATGGCAAGGTGATAACTTATGCTTCTAGGAAACTCAAGAATCATGAAAAGAACTATCCAACACATGACTTAGATCTTGCAGTGGTGGTCTTTGCGTTGAAGATTTGGCGTCATTATTTGTATAGGGTCCATGTGGATATATTCAAGGACCATAAGAGCCTTCAATATATTTTCAAATAGAAGGAATTCAATTTGAGGCAGAGAAGATGGCTTTAGTTACTCAAGGATTACGACATCGATAACCTATATAATCTGGGGAAGGCTAATGTTGTGGTGTATGCCCTTATCCGGAAATCTATGGGTATTTTGTCTCACTTGGAGGCATATCAAAGGTCGTTGGTCAAGGAGGTTCATTGAGTGGCTAGTCTGGGAGTTTGTCTTGCAGAATCTAGTATAGGAGGGGTGATTGTGCAAAATAGGGCTGAATCATCGCTTGTAGTCGAAGTCAAGGAGAATAAATATAACGATCCATTGTTGGTATAATTGAAAGAGGGGATTCATAAATATAAGACCTTGGCCTTTTCTATTGGCATGGAAGATGGCACACTAAGGTACCAAGGGAAATTATGTGTTCCAAATGTGGATGGTCTCCGCGAAATAATCATGACCGAGGCTCACACTTCTAGGGATTCCGTGCACCCGGGCTCTACAACGATCCACCATGATCTTAAGGAATTTTACTGGTGGAATGATATGAAGAGAAATGTAGCAGACTTTGTGGCAAGATGTCGAAATTGTCAGCAAGTGAAGGCCAAACACCAAAGGCCTGGTGGGTTGGCACAGAACATAGAAATTCTGATGTGGAACAGTATGCTCAGTTGTATATCAAGGAAATCGTCAGGCTGTATGGCACTCCAGTTTCCATCATTTCTAATCGGGGGGCACAGTTCACAGCTAACCTTTGGAAGAAATATCAGTAAGGGTTGGGCACTCAGGTAAATCTTAGTACAACTTTCCATCCACAGACTGACAGGGAAGCAGAGCGGACTATTCAGACACTCGAGGATATGTTGTGCGCTTGTATTCTCGACTTCAAGGGTAGTTGTGACGATCATTTTCCATTAATAGAGTTTGCCCACAACAATAGTTATCATGCTAGCATTCAGATGGCATCGTTTGAGGCTTTATATGGTATAAGATGTAGATCTCCTATTGGGTGGTTCGAGATTGGTGAAGTGGAGTTGATAGGGCCAGACCTCGTGCATCAGGCTATAGAGAAGATTAAGATTATTACAGAACGATCGAGAACTGCCCAGATTTATCAAAAGTCCTATTCGGATATACGTCGTAGAGGTTTGGAGTTCAAAGAAGATGATTGGGTATTCTTAAAGGTTTTCCCTATGAAGGGTATAATGCGGTTTGTTAAGAAAGGGAAATTAAGTCCGAGGTATGTAAGACCGTACAGAATCATCAAGAGGATTGGGCAGGTGGCTTACAGGCTAGAACTACCTCTAAAGAGATCTTTAGTGCACCCAATGTTTCATGTATCCATGTTGAAGAAGGTGGTTGGAGATCCGTCGCTTATTGTTCCGGTTGAAACTATTGAGGTTAATGAAGAATTGACTTATGAAGAAATTCCAATTGCCATTCTTGATAGGCATGTTTGAAAGTTTAGGAACAAAGAGATTGCGTCTGTTAAAGTACTATGGTGGAACCAGCAAGTTGAAGAGGCCACCCGGGAGACCGATGAAGAAATGAAGAAGAAATATCCTCATTTGTTTGAATAGACATGTATTTATTAAGTTGTGTTTTATGAAAATACTAAGAGTTTACCTTCTATAAATTATGTATTATTTGTACAGCTAATGTTAAGGGTGTTCCTTTTTGCGATATACTTCTCGTGAGGCCACGGTTGGCATTGTTTTTAAGTTATGTTACATCATTGCTTCATGTATATGTTGTTAGGGTTGGTTTCTAGGATTCTCTGACAGGTGGATAGGCCTAGTTATAGGGAAAACTCTGGCGAAAGTTTTGGAAATATGGGGAGTTAGTCAAAAGTTTGGAGTTGTTGGTGCGTGTTAACGCAGCCGAGTCACATTGGTTTCTAATAGCGGATTTTGGCTCTCATTCGAGGACGTATGATCTTAAGCGGAGGAGGATGTAAGGCCCCGTAAAATTTTACCTAAAACCCGAGGTTTCGTGGTGCCGAAGTAGGCTTATGTTTTGATGATTGCCAAATTACCTAAAACTCGCAAGATCACTGAGGTTTGGACTTTTTAGGTTGAACAGTGCGTTGGGGAGTTGAAAAATATTTTTTGGGAGTGCAGGGCATTTCTGCGGCCCAATCTGTGTTCGTAGAACCGATCTACGAACCGCAGATCTGCCACAGATTGTATAAATCTGGGTAAATGTTTGGACCATTATGCGGTCCATTATGCGACCGCATAATCATTTTGTGAACCGCATAACCCATCGCAGACCGAGCATAAAACATTTCGGAGGTTCTATGGCGCATTATGCGACCGCAGAATAGGTCTGCAAATCGCAGACCAGTCGAAGAGTGAGGCAGTAATGCCCACTTCTGGAGGGCCACTATGCGGCACATTTTACGGACCGCATAAGCATTATGCGCTCGCATATGTGACCACAGATATGCATCGGGGCTTTATTTTTTCTAATTTCTGAACCCGACCCCATTCTTATAAAAGAGTCTTAGGGATCATTTTAGAAGGTTAAAACTTATATTTCTAGAGAGAGGGAGTGCTATAGAGTGAGAGGGGAAGTTTCTAAGCTTATCATTCATCAATTCTTGCTCAAAGTTGAAGAAAGTACAAGAAGAATTCACTAGGCCTTCATCCTAGAGGTAAGATTCTACTCCCTAGCCCTCAATTTCGTGATTTTAACTGAAAATAGGTAGTAAGAAAAGATATTCTTGGGTGTGGGAGTTGTTTATTTTACATGCATGTACTATGAAGGGTAGTGAGAAGATTGTTGAGCTCATTTGGGTAAACTTTGGGTACTGGGATGAAATAATCCACCATTTGAGGACCTTGAAATCTTAATGCAAATCGGCTGGGACATGCGACTGGGAGAAGACAAGTGCGATACTGCCCCGCGACCTCATCAATGGCCGCTTCGGCCAGCGACCAACCTCCTTCAATGGCTGATTTGCCTTCCCAAATTCCCCATACTATTCCCAGCACCACTACAAACCTTCCCAAGCCCTTAGATTACTCTAACATCCACCAGTTATGTTGAACACTCCAGTCATTACGAACCGTAGTTCCAACAGCACTGTTGATTCAATCCCCCTAAGATGAGCAACTTTATTGCATGGAGAGCCGCTGGTGAAGTTTACAGAGGCTGAAGTTGAGCGCATGAACGTGATTGAAGGATTGCAGTATGCGGTCGTGTGCAAGTTTTCTTATGGATGGCCTGAGCTTCCAGAATTACGTAGGATTGTCACTGCTCAATGTGGGATTAAAGGTGAATGTAACATTGGCTTTCTTAGGGACATGCATGTCTTGATCAGATTGACTCTTTGTCAAGATTTTATAAATTTTATGTCCAAAAGTGTGAATTATGTCAAAGACAAAGTTGGGTATGAATATCGGTTGAGGACGTTAATTTATGATGCAAAATTCAAGGCCGAAGAAGAAACACCAAAGGTAATGGCGTGGATTTCCTTCCCATATTTGTTACCTACCTTTTTTGTCAAGGAGTGCCTATTCTCTTTGGATTCAGCTGTGGGAAAACATCTACATCTTGACATGGCTACTATTAACAAAACAAGACCTAGTTGTGCACGAGTGAAAGTTCTTGTTGATCTTCTAGCAGATTTACAAAAGAAAGTGCGTATGGACATTGAAAATGAACCACTGGTGAAATTCATACTGAATGGGTAAAGATTAATTATGATTATCTTCCTAAGTATTGTAATACATGCAAGTTACAAGGTCATGATGATTTGGATTATTGGAGGATTCATCCAGAATTAATGGAGTACAAAGAAAATGGAAAATAAGATGTACAGGATGTTCAAGGTGGGCACGATGTTGATCAAAATAGGCAGAAGAAGAACAATGCTAATCAGTCACTCATGATTTTATCGAGTGCTAAAGCTTTTGGTAAAATTGGGGATCAATGGAAAGAAGAAAGAGACAATAGGGTTAAAAATATTACAACGCATAATGCTACAGAATGTGCTACTGGATAGGAAATTATTCCAGTAAATCTAGGTGTAAGGGAACAAGGCTCCAACAGAAAAGGTGGTAGCTCAACAGATTCAAGTAGACAACAAATTTGTTGTTTTGGAAGTAGAAGATGGAGTGAATGAGGACAACAATGAATTGGCATTGGTGACAAGAAGTTGTGACCCTAAAAATACTAATGCAAATCAGAGTGGGATTGGGAATGAGGACAATCAGCTTGCTGTGGTAGAACAATCATGACATTGCAGCCCTAGACCTAATCCACCCCCTACTGGAAAATCATTAAATGCAGCTGCACCGGTTTTCAATCTTACTCTAGTAGGAACTAGGGCTACTAAAGAATAAAAAAACATTAAGGAAGTTGATAAGGGCAAGGAGAAAGGAAGTGAAATAAGAGAAGAATCTACATCTCAGTGCGTAAGTCGATCTTTTGGAGTTAATAATGTTACTAACCATCAATCATGTCAAGAAATCCCTTCACAAACTTTGGGCACTCAAGATAATTCTGATACTCCAATGGTTATTGCGAAGGATATGTCAAAGGGAATTGCTGCCAATGTGAATAATGAACAAGGAGGAACATATGTGGTACAAGGTAAAGGGGATGATCAGTCGAACAAGGAAGAGTTTGCTAATGCAAGTCCACTTACTGGAAAATTATGGAGTCAACAGGTAGAAGATGATTCTGACGAAGGGAGTGACTTATAATGAGATGAAGAGCCGCAGAAAGATGGTGGGGATGATCAATTTGATGATCAACAATATGAGGATGGAGTTCAGTTTATAGGGGAAGATGAGGATGATCAAGAATTGACGCGATCAAATAATAAGGAAGGCAAACATGATGAAGCTGGGAAGATAAAAGAACTATCCAGAACTGAACCTATTCTTAAACCACATGATATCCCAAACTTTTGTCCTAAATCAATTACCAATGTTCAAGATCATATTCCAAATATACCTAACTCTACCCATAACACACAAGGTATGGAATTAGTGGGAAGTGAGCATGCAGTTTCCAAAACTCAGATTGTGACTAAACAGTCTACTAGCAGGGCAGTAGTACTAAAACTAGCTAAAACTCAACTGGTCAAATAGTGACATGCACCAGATGAGGCAGAAAATGCAGAAGGAAAAGAAAAGTATATAGATGAAGAGTCCACAACTCAGAACATTAGGAATGTTGCTCGAATGGGTGATCTATCTCCTAGACATATGGACAAGGCAAAATCTGCAGGCAGAGGTAAGAAAAAGCAGCTGAAAGAAATTACTAATGTTCCTGGTACAGGAGTTCAAACAAGGAGGGTAATCTCTAAACCTATCAATTAATGATGAATGCATTGATTTGGAACATTAGATCAGTAAATACAATGCAAGCCTTTGAAAGGCTAATTACAATGCATAGAGAAAAATAATTTAGGTTTGTGGGACTAATAGAACAAATGCAGCAAGCTAGGAAACTGGAAAGGTACAGAAGAAGGATTGGATTTACTCAGGTGTTTGTAAATATTTAAAACAAGACCTGGGCTTTTGTGGATGAAGATTATGAAGTCACAGTATTAGTCAATATGGAGCAGCAAATGACTATAAGGTTGGTGGATTCTATTAATCAGTAGGAATTAATTCTCACTCTAGTTTATGCCAAATGCGATGTTATTGAGAGGATTGAATTGTGGGACACTTTATATGCATTGGCTTATGATATGTCAACTCCATAGATAGTTGGGGGTGATTTCAATGTAATATGGGATGAGGAGGAAACGTTTGGAGACTTACCAATACATATAAATGAGATAGATGATTTTAGACATTGTGTAACTACTAGTAATTTGCATGATCTGGGCTTCAAGGGTAGTATCTATACTTGGTGGAATGAAAGGGCTGAAGAAGATTGTATATTTAAAAGGCTTGAAAGAGTGTTGGCAAATATGGAGTTCCAAAACTTGTTTTCAGGTGTGAAGATTACTCACTTGTCAAAAATAGGATCAGATCATTATCCATTAATAATGACCTGTGATCCAAATTATGTTCCAATCAAGAAGCAATTTAGATTCCTTAATTTTTGGACAAACCATGCTACATTTCAGAATGTGGTAAAAGAGAACTAGAATGTGGATTTCAGTGCTAACCCTTTCATTATTTTCAATCACAAACTGAAGAAGGTGAAGAGAGCATTATGAGTGTGGAGTAAAGCTATGTATGGGGATATTTTTTAGAAGATCTTGAGCTTAGAAGAGGTGGTTCTCGTACATGAAGCTCAGTTTGAAATTAATCCAACAAAGCTCAATAGAGAGAGGCTTCGCAAGGTGCAGGCTGAACTAATCAAATATTTAGCTCCCGAGGAAGATTTTTGGATACAAAAATCAGACAGTCATGGTTGAAGGATGGTGATCGCAATACAAAACGGGTTCAATGTTCAAGTAAATGGAAGGAGGAAAAGGTTGGAACTCAAGAGGATTAAAGACAGTGAGGATAACTCGATCAAAGGTCCAATTGGCAGCAGAAGTAGTGAAATTTTACCAAGCTCAAATTTGTGAGGATGTTATACCTACTGCTTTTTAAATTATTAACCATGTACTTGACATGGTAACTGAAGAGCGGAACTTGGAGTTGGTGAAACAACCTACAAAAGATGAGGTCAAGAATGCTATTTTTGGCTTAAATGCTGATAGTGCAGGAGGACCAGACGGATTTACAGGGAAGTTTTTCCATAGTTGCTGGGATATAATAGGTAATGATGTACTTAATATGGTGCGACAGTACTTCAATGGTGATGAGCTCCCAAGATTTATTACCCACACGAACCTTGTTGTGTTGCCTAAGAAGAAGGAAGTTACTACTTTTTCAGATATGAGACCGATAAGCGTCAGTAATTTTATCAACAAGGTATTTTCTAGGGTAATTCATGAAAGGCTTGGTCCTATTTTGCCTAATCTAATCTTAGATGAACAAGCAGGTTTTGTTAAGGGAAGGAGAATAGTTGAGAATGTACTATTGACGCTAAAAATCATCACAGACATCAGGCTAAGAACAAGGTCAGGACCTAATGTAGTGATGAAATTGGATATGACAAAAGCTTATGATAGGCTTTAATGGTTGTTTGTGAATAAAGTGTTGAGGAAGATGGGCTTTTCAGAGAGGTTTATTGGTGTAGTGTTTGGCATTGTGTCTAACAATTGGTATTCTGTGTTGATTAATGGCCAGCCTTATGGATTTTTCAAATCCACTAGAGGAGTCAAGCAAGGGGATCCACTGTCACCTACACTATTCATATTAGCTGTTGAAGCTTTGTCCAGAGGTTTGAATGCTCTACACTTAAACCTTTATTTCCGTGATTTTGGTTTACCAAAATGGAGTCCAAAGATTAATCATATAGCTTATGTTGATGATACTATTATTTTCTCATCATCTAATGCCACTTCACTACAACTAATAATGGAGGTTTTGAGTGCTTATGAAGTGGCCTCAGGACAACTAATCAATAAGGCAAAATCAGCCGTTTACATGCATCATTTTACAAGTTTGGAAGTATTGAATAAGGTGAAAACGATTACTGGAATAGGCAAACAGAAGTTTCCTTGCACTTACCTTGGATGTCAAATTTTCTATGCAAGGAGGAGAATGAACTACTATGACGGAATTATGACTAAGGTACCTGACAAACTTTAATCTTGGAAAGGCAAGATTCTTTCTATTGGTGGTTGTGCAGTTCTGATTTCACATGTGCTTCAAAGTATACCAATCCATCTATTATCAGTAGTGAATCCCCCTCCCTCTGTCATTAATAAACTTCATAAAATGTTTGCTCATTTTTTCTGGAGTAATTCTGTGGAAGGAAGGGCTAAACATTGGGCGTCATGGGATACCTTATGTTTTCCAAAAGAGGAGGGTGGAGTTGGATTTAGCTCATTACATGATGTTTCAAAGGCTTTATTTTGTAAATTGTGGTGGAACTTCATGACAAAGGCAACCTTATGGAGCTCATTCATCTGTCAAAAGTATTATAAAAAGTTGAATGCAATGGTGGTCCCTTGGAGAAATGGATCTCATGTTTGGAGAAAAATGATTCAATGTAGATATTAGGTGGAACATAGGATAGTATGGCAACCAAGAATGGTCTTTTCTCTATTTTGATTCGATAATTGGACAGGCTTGGGAGCTTTGTACTTTGTTACTCCTCCGGAATTGTATTGTGATGAATCTGTGCACAATGTATATGATGTCCTCATTGATGGCTCGTGGGATGTGGAAAGGCTACTGGAAATTCTTCCACGAGATTTGGCACAACATGTGATTGAGAATATAAAGCCTTTTTTGATACATCATGATCTAGATAGAGCAGTTTGGGCTCTGAAGCCTAAGGGCAGATTTACTATTAAGTCTGCCTGGGAATATACTCGTAGAAGAAAGGATCCTAATGTTGTATATAATCATATATGGGTGAGAGGATTAATTTTCAAGATTGCTTTCTTCGTGTGAAAGGTTTGGAAAGGCAAACTGCCATTAGATGATTACTTTAGAAGATTGGATTATTTTATGCCTTCTAAACTGCCATTATTTTATGCTTTCTTCAGAGGAAACAATGTCACGCATACTTTTTTGATCATATGCAGCCTAGACCATGTGGCACGATTACTTATCAAATGCAGGCATCAACATAGAGCGACTATCCTTGCATCAGGAAATATTAAAATGTTGGCCTTTCTAGGTAATACTAACCTATTTTTCATGCTCTACCCTCCATCATTGTTTGGGAACTCTAGAAAAGGAGGAACAACTATAAGAATGGGGAGGCAGTAGCTGTTAGTAGGGTGATATACTAGATTTCATCCATAATTCAAGAGTTGGTGAGGAAAAGAAAACCGAGCTTAGTGAATATCCCTCATAAATGTCCAGAATTATTACTCTTAATGGAGAATCAAACACTTAAGTTGAAAGTGACCAAGGCTCTGTGGGAATTACCTGATCATGGTTAGGTGAAAATCAATACAGATAGGGCATCTAGGGGAAATCCAGGTAGGAGCTCGATTGGTTTTGTATTGCGTGGTGAGTAAGGTGATATAAGGTATGAAAGGGGAAAGGAGATTCAGGAGACTACTAATACTGAAGCAGAAGCAGCTGCTATTCTGGAGGCCATGAGGTATTGTGTGCATCATGGATACATTAACATCCTAGTGCAAACTGATTCGATGCCGATAAAGAATGTGATAGATGGAACTTGGGATCCACTATGGGCAGTGGCTGCATATCTGGAAGAAATAAATGAGCTGATGAGAAGGAGCAATACTAGAGTCACACACATAATGAGGGAGGGAAATAAGTTAGCTGATTACCTAACTAACTATGCCCTTGATAATGGGGACTTTGAAGCACAACCTTTTGAACAACTGGAACCACAAGGTAGAAGGATAGTCAATAATGACAAATGGTTATGTCCATATTTGCGAGTAAGGGCCAGGAGTTAGATGCAATGGGAGTAACCACTGGGGGGGGGGGGGGAAGAAGTGATACCAATAGGAATGGAGCTTACTACAACCATGCTCAAATCTGGATAGAGGAGAGTATGTTGGACTTGTTTATTACTTACATTGGGTTCTTTTTTGCAGGACAAATTACTGTAACCATGCCTCATTTCTCGAGGATCCTTCAATTAGTGGTATTAGTACTATGCACTCATTCCATTGGAGGGGAATCAAGGATAAGCACAAACATGGAAGCTAAGGATAACGGAGGTATACTAGGGTTAGGGATAGAAGAGCTTTATTTTGTTTTACATAATGTAACCAGCCCTGGTAAGCAGTGAAGCCAATGGAATTACAAGAGCAGGCTGCCTAGAATTTGCATGAGAAGTATGTAATATGGGCTACTAACTACGAGATCAAGGGGTGTGTTGAGGTTTAAAAATACATTGCATTTCATTACTTCAACAGTACATACATGGAGTTAGGCAAAAATATGTGTAGAACAACACTGGAATATACACGCAACCCTCACGCAAAACTGCTACATATTAGGAACTACAGAGGGTGCAAATGGTTCTGCTGGAGATCACACAGTCAGTCACCATGTTCCAATCCTTATGGAGAATAGCATGGTGATGATTTTTTACACTAACACAGTTTTCTTTTTTATAGGAAACTTTAATGTGGACATGCCTTACTTATTGATACGACTCCAAAGGATGGTATTAGCACCTAATGCTCATTCCCTCGGAGAAATATCAATAGTAAGCATAAGCATGAAGGCTAAGGAGGATAATGGGTAGGGTGATTTTAAATGGATTAAACTGGAACTCTGTGCTAGTTGCATTTATCAAGCAATGCCCCAAAATGTCATCTACATTTATCATCTATTTGTAAGATGATGGATATGAATACAAGGTAGCTTAACCTTCACACCAGAAGAATCATTCAGGAGAAACATCTACTGCCCAGGTGCTCGATATTCAGCTATGATGTGGGATAGTGGTGCTCAAACAAGGGATCGATGAGAGCATTGTGGACCAAAACCTCACTGCATTTCATTAACTCTGTATCCCAGGAACTATATCACACAAAGTTTTCAACAAGATTCAAAGGAACAACACACGAAATTGGATACAAAAATAGTGTAGCTGAACACTGTTGGACAGTACACTCACTATGGATCCTTTGGCAATATACTACGGCCAAATTGGATACAAAATGGGCTAAAAACTTGATGTAGCACTCTACTAGGCCAACTCAAGAAGGAATTCATGCAAAGGTTTCAAGAGATAGTAGAGGGAGGTCAGGCAAAAATAAGCGTAATAACAGTCTGGACAGTGCATTTTTTAAAATTTATGAGAGGCACAGATACATGAGCTACTGGAATGAGATACTGTGGATATGGAATTCAAACACAATACAAACAATGGTACAATCTCAAGGGAGGCTATCCTGGACAGTGGTTATTAGTTATAAAAAATGAGTGGGCTATTTGTGCAAGAAGCGGGACTGGGCAGCGGTCATTAAGGAATTTGGCTATTTGTGCAAGCAGCGGACAACACAGCTGGACATTAAATGTAATGGGTTTCAAGGGCTAGGTTTTGTTTATACTAACTATATTAGAACTCATGTACTATCATTGTTGACTATCTCACTCAACTTTGATAATAGGATATATGTAGTTGTCAAGGTTTATCTCTGTCATTTGGTAGAACTTCATGATACATTGTATTTTATTTTTGCTTTATAAATATAAAAACTAGCCCTAGGTACCTTGCCCAGTGGATTTGCCAAAAAAAAAAAAACCTTAATGCACACTTAGTGTTTGATAAAATGCTCAAGTGAGCTGGAACTATGAACTCCTTCCTAATTTGTGTTCAATTTTGCTATATCTCTAAATAGATCGAAGTGGCTTAGATTTCCAAAATATTGTAGTAATTTAAAAAGCTCGAAGCAAGGTATGTTGGCTAAACTTCCCTGTTAGAATTGAATTCCCACGATGTTCTTGTAAATCTCCAGTTGTCCATTATGAATTGACTTTTCTGAATAAGTTTGGTGTCGAAAGATGTATATATATATATGAATATATTCAAAATGTGTTCCGGAATATTCATATCTTATTATGTTATTCCTCGAGAGCGTGTTCAAATTATGAGTATGTATTAAAATGTTGTGACTTCAGGTCAAGCCCAAATGAAAGTGATCATTTCAAATTATGTAAGAAATCACATGTGCCTAAGACCCTAAATTGCTCAAATATGTGCTTAAAGTCTTGAATAGAAATGTTTGTTGTTGACAATCCGTGATAATGTTTGAAAGTGAAATAGTAAGGTACGGCCAACGTACCAATGATGATATTGTGTTATGGCCAATGGTGCCAATAAAATGAATGACATGTAAAAGAATATGAAATGAGTGGTAAATCCTTTTAATAATAAATGCCTTGGAAGTATCGTTTAGCCACCGAGGAAGGGTAGGTCGAGATAACCTAACCCTGAAACTACACGTGCCGGTGTATGAGGGATTGAGGGGTAAATCTCCGTGTTAATGTGATGAGACTGTTTCCCCTTATATGGGATAATATTGGTGTGTTGAGATGGTTCCCTTAAATAGGATGATATTATTGCTAGAGAGATGTGATGTGATGTCGACCCACACGGCAGTGTGGTGAGACGGCTTAGCCGATCAATCTGAGATCGGATACCATGCCAATCACATGGTAGTATTGTGAGTGTGTGTCTCAGGGTGAGCCGATTTAGCCGGTCGAGCTGAGATCAAACTTCGTGCTAAAACACGGTGGTGTATCAGTGCTAAAGATCTCCCAACATAAATTATCGAAACTTACTTGAAATTTAACTTTCCCCTAACTTGACACCTTGATACTGTTTAAGCCTCTTATTTATTTCATGTTTTATTCTCCGTTTACTATTTCTCGTTTTATTAGGAGGGTGTTTAGTTTTACATACTAGTAATATTCCATATGTACTAACGTTCCTTTTGTCGACGACGTTGCATCTTTAATGGATGCAGGTAGCCAATGACACCCCCCTGGAGTGGTTGATGATACTATACTTAATGATTCGGTTGAGAACCCGAGGGGTGAGGATATTCCCCCTACCACAATGCCTCTTGATTATACTACTCCTGCTTAGACTATACTGATTCATACTCCTATTAAGGGTGCAATGATTCCTCCTCCAACTTATATTCCAGTCCCACCCCTAGCCTCGACTTCCGATCCCAGTGTTTCTGATGTGGACCTTAGGGGAGCCATATAGATGTTGACCCAGATAGTGGCTTCCTAGGCCTAGAGGTTGAATGCTACACCTACTTCCTCTAGCCAACAAGGGGATTCAACTGGTTCCAGGGTGAACAAATTTCTTCAGTTGGATCCTCCGGTATTCACGAGTACCAAGCCCGAAGAGAACCCCCAGGCATTTATTGATGATATGCATAAGACTCTTCGTGTGAAGTGTGCCATTAAGACAGAGACAGTGGGATAGGCCTCCTATCGCCCGAAGCAAGTGGCGTATTCTTGGTTTGAGTTATGGGAGGAGTCCTTGTGAGGAGGGGAGTCCTCAGGAAAGGTGGAATGAGTTTGAAGATGCATTCATGGATCATTTCATGCATGCCGAGACTAGGGCAACCCGTGCCGCCGGGTTTGAGAACTTGAAGCAGGGTAGTATGAGTGTATGGGACTACCATTTGAGGTTCGCTGATCTTTACAAGGATGGTGCTTACATGATGCCCACTTTAGAGGCTAGGGTTCCCATGTTTGTGCAGGTCTTAGCCCTTTGGTACCATTTTCTCAAGCCACAGAGGCTTGAATCTTAAAGAATAGAATGGAGCAAGAGGGTAACAAGAAGGCCCGGTCAGTGGGCAACTTTGGTGGCTCATCTAGGGTTGGAATATTATTATTCAGGGGAGGGTCTTCCAAGCCATCATAGTCCTTTCCTCAGTCTTCAGTCAGTGAACCAACATCAAGGCCCGATCTACAGCAGTGGAGTTGTTTTAGGCCCAGTCTGGGCAACAAGGGATCCTACCAGCACGGTCAGCTTAGCGGGAGATTTTGGCCGTATCGGAGGGCCCCATGCCCTATGAGTGGGAAGATGAATTCAGGGGCCTACTACATATAACTACCCATACGGTACGGGTGCGGTGTTAGAGGTCACATTCAGAGGGATTGTAGTTTGTCCCGTCATAATGTTGGTAGGGTAATGGCACAACCAGCTAATTCTACATCTACTACATCTGTGGAACCTCCTCGAGCCCGAGGTACTCCAGCACCCGCAGGGCATGGTCCAACTAGATTTGGTGAACAGAGTTCGGGGGGACCTAGTAATATCTATGCTATGAAGGGTCACCAGAGTTTAGAGACTTCTCTAGATTGTTTCACGGGTATACTGACAATCCAATCTCATGAAGTGTATACTCTTATAGATCCTAGTTCCACCTTGTCATATGTCATCATTATGTTGCTGTGGAATTCGGGATAGAACAAGAATAATTTCACGAGTCATTCTCTGTATCTACTAATGTTGGTGAGTCTATTGTGGCTACACGGGTTTATAGGGATTATATTGTCACAATTCGCGGTCGAGACACCACGGCCGATCTCATTGAGTTGGTGATGGTGGATTCTAATATGATATTGGGGATGGACTGGCTACACTCATGTTATGCCAAGCTTGATTGCCGAACCTGAACTGTTAAGTTTGAATTTCCAAATGAGCCAGTCATTGAGTGGAAGGTGGATAATGTTATGCTGAAGGGTAGGTCTATTTCTTACCTTAAGGTCGTGAAGATGATCAACAAGGGGTATATTTACCATTTGGTCCGAGTCACGGATGCCGATGCTGAGGCACCTACACTTGAGTTTGTTCCAATTGTGAATGAATTTCCAGAGGTCCTCTTGGATGAGCTTCCTGGGATCCCACCAGACATGGAGATCATTTTTGGGATCGATGTAGTGCCAAGCACGCAACCTATATCCATTTCACCTTACAGAATGGCATCGATGGAATTGAAGGAACTAAAGGAGAAGTTGGAAGATTTGCTAGAGAAGGATTTCATCCGGCCGAGTGTGTCACCTTGGGGCGCACTAGTTCTCTTTGTAAGGAAGAAAGATAGGCCACTAAGAATGTGTATTGACTATCGATAGCTCAACAAGGTCACAATCAAGAATAAGTGCCCACTCCCAAGGATAGATTATTTGTTCAATAAGTTTCCAGGTGCTAAGTACTTCTTCAAGATTGACTTAAGATCGGGGCATCACCAATTGAAGATCGGGGAACAGGATATTCCGAAAATAGCTTTTTGAAATCATTATAGGGACAATGAATTTATGGTAATGTCTTTTGTGGTTATGAATGCCCCGATAGCTTTCATGGTTCTTATGAACCGAGTCCCTAAGCCTTTCCTCGACTCTCTCATGATAGTGTTCATTGACAACATCCTTGTGTATTTGCGAAGTCGGGAGGACTATGCCGATCATCTTAGGGTAGTGTTGCAAACTCTGAATCAATACAAGTTGTATGGAAAGTTTTCGGAGTGTGAATTCGCTTGCATCTGTCACTTCCTTGGTTCATCTCGTCTCTAGTGAAGGTATCAAGGTCGATCCTCAGAAGATCGCAGCTTTGAAGAATTGGATTAGACCTACAGCTTTGACGGAGCTTCGTAGTTTCTTAGGCTTAGATGGGTATTACAGGAGGTTGGTGGAGGGGTTCTCTGCTCTTGCCTCTCTATTGACTAAATTGACATAGAAGGCAGTTATGTTTCGATGGTCATATGCTTGTCAAAAGAGCTTCCAAGAGTTGAAGTGAAGATTGACTATGGCATCAGTGTTAACCTTACTAGAAGGTACAGATGGGTTTTTGGTATATTGTGATGCTTCACTGATTGTACTTGGGTGTGTATTGATGCAACATGGCAAGGTTGTCGCTTATGCTTCCAGGCACCTCAAGAATAATGAGAAGAATTACCCAACATATTACTTAGAGCTTGCGGTAGTGGTATTTGCATTGAAGATTTTGCGTCATTATTTGCATAGGGTCTATGTGGACATATTGAAGGACCATAAGAGCCTTCAAAATATTTTCAAGTAGAAGGAATTAAATCTGAGATAGAGAAGATGGCTAGATTTACTCAAGGACTACGACATCGATATTCTACATCATGCAAGGAAAGCTAATGTTGTGGCGGATGCTCTTAGCCATAAATCCATGGGTAGTTTGGCTCACTTGAAGGTCGTCCTGAGGACGTTAGCTAAGGAAGTGCATTGTCTAGCTAGTTTGAGAGTCTGACTTGCGGACTCTAGTGAGGGTGGGGTGATTGTGTAAAATCGCGCTGAATCATCACTCGTAGTGGAAATAAAGGTAAAATAATATGATGATCCATTATTGGTGCAGTTAATGGAGGAGATTCATAAACACAAAATGATGGCTTTCTCTCTTGGCTTGAATGATGGTACGCTAAGGTACTAAGCGCAGTTGTGTGTTCTGAATCTGGATGGTCTCTGGGAGAGAATCATGAAGGATGCTCACAGCTTTAAGTATTTGGTGCACCCAGGCTTTATGAAAATGTACCTTTATCTCAAGGAAGGCTATTGGTGGAATGACATGAAGAGGGATGTGGCGGACTATGTCGCAAAATGTCCAAACTGTCAACAAGTGAAGGTCGAGCACTAGAAGCTTAGTGTCTTGGCATAGAATATAGAAATTCTCATGTGGAAGTGGGAGATGATCAACATGGACTTTGTGGTAGGTTTACCTCACACGCCACACAAGTTTGACTCGATTTGGGTGATAGTTGATCGACTCACGAAATCAGCACACTTCGTACCTGTTAAGACTACCGACATCGCAGAACATTATGCTCAGTGGTATATCAAGGAAATAGTTAGGTTGAATGGCACTCCAGTTTACATCATCTCAGATCGAGGAGCGCAGTTCACAACTAATATTTGGCAGAAATATCAGCAAGGGTTGGGTACTCAAGTGAATCTTAGTACAACTTTCCATCCATAGACTGATGGGCAAGCAGAATGGACTATTCAGATGCTTGAGGATATGGTGAGTGCTTTTGTTCTTAACTTCAAGGGTAGTTGGGATGATCATTTTCTGCTCATAGAATTTGCCTATAAAAATAGCTACCATGCCAGTATCTGAATGGCGTCGTTCAAGGGTAGTTGGGATGATCATTTTCTGCTCATAGAATTTGCTTGTTGAAGAAGCCATCAGGGAGGCCGAGGAAGAGATGAAGAAGAAATACTCTCACTTGTTTATGTAAACCACATTGTTGTATTTTAAAAGAATGTGAGGAGTTTACTTGCTATAAGTTATGTTCAATCTTGTACAATTTATGCTAAAATGCCCTTTTTGGTAATATAATGCATGTGACGTTATGGTCGATGTTATTTTAATGCTATGATATATCATTGTGTTATGGACATGTTGTTAAGACTGGTTTCTGGGGCACTCTAACAGGTGGATAGGCCAAAATACAGGGGAGACTCTACTAAAATTCTTAGAAATTTAGAGAGTTAGCCCAATTTGGGACCCTTGGGGTGTGAGGGAAGAACTAAGTCGTGTTGGGTATTCGGGCAACCTCTATTTCGCATTCAAGGATGAATGATCCTAAGCGGAAAATAATGTATGGCCCCTTCAAATTTTGCCAAGAAATTTAAGGTTCTATAATACCGGGGTAGGCTAACGTGTTGGAAGGTTGTATACGGATTATTGGGGTTGAGCAATGGATTGAGGAGTTGGCGGAAAGTATTTGCAGAATATGGCATTTTTGCGGTCCATTATGCGACCACATAATGGTTTCGCGCACCGCAGAATCGTCACGGTGTTTAACAGGAGAAGCTCAATTTTGAAGGTCACTTTACGGTCCATTATGCGACCGCATAACCATTTTGCAGGCCGCACCTCCATTGCAGAATCAACATGAAAATTTTTGGAGGGGGTGGGATTTCACGGTGCGTTATGCAGCCACATAACTTATATGCAGACCGCAGACCTGGCGCACACTTGAACAGGCCAGCCCTGTTCTGGAGGTCAATTTTGTGGTCCCTTTCGCGAACCGTAGACCTTTTCTGCGTTGCACTCTGCGATCATAGAGTTGGGTTATGAGGGCTCATTTTGTTTATTTTATAACCCGACCCAATTTTGAACATAAGCCACTGGGGCTCGTTTTGAAGGCAAAAACCTGATATTTTAAGAGAGAGGGTAGGAACTAGGGAGAGAATGAGGGGCACTGACATCTTCCACTTCATATTATTGATCAGGTCTTGAGGATTTAAGGGAAGAGCTCTCAAGTTTTCTTCTAAAGAGGTAAGTCCTTGTCCCAAGCTCTCATGAAATGTCCCATTATGCATTTGTGGGTAGGATTTCACTATTATGAGGACTATGGGAGAGGGTTTGAAAGCCTTAGCACTCTATCTCGAAATTTGAGGTGTATAGGTAGAATTGGAGGTGTGGTTGTTGATTTGGGGGTGTGTCTTGGGCATGTCTATATCGATCAAGGAGATGGAGTTTGTTAGGTTATCCGAGGTGAATTGTCGATTGAGATTGGTTGTGGGATGAAGGAATTCCACCATAGAAACCTTGTAGTAAACTTTGCACACATAATGTTTGATGAAATGCCTAAGTGAGTCGAATGTTAGGAACCCCTTCCTAGGAATCATCCAATTTCATCATGTTTCTATATATTGACGTTTCCAAGGGTAGTGGAACATTCTAGTAACTCTAACGAAAGATCAATCAAGGTATGTTGGCTAAACTCCTCTTGTAGAATCGAATTCCATTAAATTCCTGCAATCTTCATGTGTGATTAGACCAAGCTCTTATTTCTAATATTCCGAGCCGTTCCCAATAAGTGGAGTTATCCCAAAAGATCATTGTGTCGAAAATTATATACTCAAAATGTGTTCCAATTTCTCCTATCACATTATGATCTCCTTCAGGAATATATTCAAGTATGACTAATGTATCAAATGATATGCCTTAAATTCATGTCTCAATTGCAAATTTATTATGCCCAATTTTGGAAAGAAAACTTAATGTGTTTGAGACTCCTATTGCTCATATATTTATTTAAAGGTCTTGATTTCAAAATGCTCTTATTGTTGATTACCTATGATGATACTTGAAAATGAAAGAATGAGCGTATGAAATATAAAATGCGGCCATCGTGCCAAGAATGAAGAATTATGTTTGTGGCCAAGAGTGCTAATGAAATGAAGGGAAATGTGAAAGGCTATGAAATGAATTGTAACTCTTTAATATATGATAAATATTTTTGGGAGTTCTGTTAGGTCACTAAGGAAGAGTGGGTTGAAATAACATAAACCTGAAAAAATAAGAGTTGGTTGATTGATTAAGGGATAAATTCATGCATTGATGTGTTGAGATTAATACCCTCAATTGTGATAAGATGATAGCTAACAAAGGACCATGTCAACCCACGCAACATTGTGGTGAGACGGCTTAGCCGATCGAGCGGTGATCAGACACCATGTCGCGCACATGGTGGTGGTGTTGTGTTTCTATGTCAACCTGCACACACTGGGGTAAGATGTCTTATTCGATCGGGCGGAGATCGGTCCCCATGCCATAATAATCGTGGTGTGTCGGTATAGAAAATCTCCCAACTCTAAAGCATCATTATTTACCTGCGGATTTACCTTGCTCTTAGCTTGGCATTTTAATGTTACTTGGGTTTCTTAATTACTTCCATGTTTTTTATGTTGGATCTCTATTCCATGAGAGGGTATCTAGTTTTACATACTATTACTAAGGTCCCTTTTATTGGGGGCTCTGCATCTTTAATAGATGCAGGTGGTTCCTCGGCAGGCGGCTTTGATCCTCATTAGCAGCTTACCCCTCTACTCAGCGGATTTTGGTAAGCCCTGTTCTTCTTCGGGGCTTATGTCACTTGAAGTTATATATTGTATTCAGAGGTATAGTCGGTGCCTTGTCACTAGCACTTTCATATTACTCTTTTGTTTCATTTAGAGGCTCTGTAGACATGGTGTGGATTGTATTTGATTGGGGTAGCACACTAATCAAGTTGTAAGTATCATATATGTTTCAATTTTTAACTGTAAACTCGTAATATTTTGGGAAATCAGAAATGAAGTTTCTAAAGGTAATGAAATTTGTATTGTACATGTTATTCCCTCGTTTCACTAACTCTTGATAGTTATCTTCACATTATTCACGGGTAAGATTTCATGGAAGGCACAAAGTAGGCTTGCTTGACTAGGATATCTCTATTGAGCATCGATCGTGCTCCCCAAGATCAAGGTGTGACACATGAGCATACTAGGGCAGAGTCACTAGATCCACATGCGAACCAGGTAGAGGATTAGTTTGTTGATGTTCATGTTGAGGCTCTAATTTCCACTATTTAACCAAAGGTATTTGTTGTTGCACAGGTGTTTCAGGAGGACATAGCCTAAATGGTCGGCTATATAGATGCATTGACTCAAGCTATAGCGGTTCCTGTAGCCCCAGCCACATCTCAGGCTAGAGGGGGAGCTGAGACCCCGGTCACTTCTCTAGAGCATCCTATTTTAGTAGGTAGACATGTGATTAAGCTTTCTATGTCTATCGACGAGTTGAAGGGTCTTGAGAGGTTTCAGAAGTTATATACTCCACACTTCGATGGTGATGCTTCAGAAGATGCCTATGACTTTCTAGACATATGTTATCAGATTCTTCACAACTTGGGATTGGTTGAATCCAATGGGGTGGAATTAACTATATTTCAGTTGAGAGGGGTAGCCAGGAGATGGTGGAAGACTAATGATCTAGGTAGTCCATCAGGTTCACCTCTCTTACTTGGACCCACTTCTCACAGTTGTTTCTTGAGAGTTATATCCCACACACTAGGAGGGATGAGTTGAGAGGCCAGTTCAAGCATCTTCAGCAATATTGGATGATTGTGACCGAGTATTAGGTGATATTCACATAGTTGTATTATCATTCAACTATCTTAATCCCCATTGAGGCAGAGAGGGTGAGGATATTAATTGAGGGTTTGAATTATGGCATTAGGATTTCTATGGCTCGAGAGTCAAAGATAGGGACTACTTTCCACTAGGTTGTGGAGATAACTCGGAGGATTGAGCATATTCGTAGTTAGGGGAGAGAGGCTATGGTAAGAGACAAGAGACCCCATCATTCTTGTAGCTTCAGTGGTAACTTATCTGGAGGTAGGGGTCAGTTTGGCAGAGGTCATCATGGTAGGCCAACTCATTCTACACCGCACATGGCACATGAAACGACAGATTGTTAGCCTTTAGTAATATAGCTCCATCATCTTTTAGTTATTTTCTAGTGATTTCATAACGTGCTTCATCTATTCAGGTATTTTCCAATGGGTACCTGGGTCATCAGGGCCAGTTGTCAAGTCAACAACCTTAGTCTTCTAGAGTTTGTTATGATTGCGGAGAGTTTTGTCATATGAGGAGGCACTGCCCTAAGATTGTTAGGGGCGCAGCTCCTTATATTTCTCAGCCAGTGGTTTCCGCACCAATTGTTTTATCCCCTGCCCAGCCAGCTAAATGTGGAGGACAGGCAGCCATATGTCACCCTAGATGAGGGGGCCAAGTTAGTAGTGGTCAGACTGGTGGTGGTCAGTCTCGTTCTCTACTTTTGGGGTAGACTCAAGGTGGTGGCCTCATATGTTGTGATCACATGAATGGTTTTGATTTGTCATAAGGATGCTTTTGTGTTGTTTGATCTGGGGTGTACCTATTCATCTGTCTCATCATATTTTGCTCCTTATTTGGATATGCCATATGGTTCTCTTGATATTCATGTCATGTATATATACTTATTAGTGATTCTATTGTAGTGGATTGTGTATATTAGTTTTGTGTAGATAAAGGGTTAGTCAACCTATTGTATCTCCTTGGGGTGGCAAAAGTGTCGTTTGTGAAATAAAAGGATGGTTTTATGAGGATATGTATTGATTACAAGTAGCTGAACAAGGTCACTATCAAGAACAAGTTTCCATTGCCTCGAAGATTTATTTAAGATCGGGTTACACTCAGTTGAAGATTCGACGTTTAAACATCCGTAATACAGCTTTCCGGACTCATTATGGGCATGATAAATTTTGTATGATGTTCTTTGGTTTGATCAATGCTCCAACAACTTTCATGCACTTGATGAACATTATGTTCCAGCCCTATTTGGATTCGTTTATCATTGTATTTATTGATGATATCTTGCTATATTCCCATAGTGGGGAGGAGCACGAGCAACATTTGAGGATTCTACATAAGATTTTGAGGGAGAAGAATTTGTATACCAAGTTCTCCAAGAGTGAGTTTTGGTTGGATGCAGTGTCATTCTTGGGTCACGTATTGTCTAGTGATGGTATCAACGTTGATACGAAGAAGATAGAGGCAGTTCACAGTTGGCCTAGACCTTCTAAGCTACAGAGATTAGGAGTTTCTTGGGTTTGGCTGGCTACTATAATCGCTTTATGGAGGAATTCTCTTCAATTGTAGCTCCATTGACCAAGTTGATTTAAAAAGGCTTTCCTTTTAGATGGTCCGATAAGTGCGAGGATATATTTCAAAAGCTCAAGAATGTTTTGACTACAACTCCAATTTTAGTATTTCTCTCAGAATTGGGGATGTATACTGTCTATTGTGATGCTTCGCGCATTGGTCTTGGTTGTGTGATGATGCATAATGGTTGGGTGATTTTCTATGCATTGTGCCGGTTGAAGCCCTGTACATGCACTCATGATTTTAAGGCACTACTTGTACATTGTCTCTTGTGAGGTTTATGCTGATCATAGAAGTCTTCAACACTTATTCAAGCAAAAGAATTTGAATTTTAGGCAGCGGAGGTGGTTAGAGTTGATGAAAGATTATGATATCACTATATTATATCATTTGGGTAAGGAGAATGTTGTAGCGGATGCCTTGCATAGAAAGGCAGAGAGTATGGGGAGTTTGGCATTTATTCTAATTGCGAAAAGACCGTTGGCAATGGATGTTCAGGCCTTGGATAAAAAAATGGTAAGATTGGTTGTTTTTAAGCATAGCAGAGTTCTTGCTTCTGTTATTGCGTACTTTTCCTTGTTAGAAAACATCAAGTCTCATTAGTATGGTGATCCCTAATTGCTTGTCCTTAAGAACACAATGTTGCAAGGTGGTGCAAAGGAGGTGGTCATTTGTGATGATGGTTTATTAAGAATTCAGGGTTGGATTTTTATTCCTAATGTGGATGGTTTGAGGGAGTTGATTCTTAAGAAGGCTCATAGCTCGCGGTGTTTTATCATGACTTGAAGCAGAATTATGGTGTCAAAAGATGAAGAAGGACATTATTGAGCATGTTTCAGAGTGTTTGAATTGTCAGCAGGTCAAGTATGAGGACCAGAGAGTTGGTGGTTTGCTTTAGACGATATATATACGAGAGTGGAAGTGAAGTGCATTACTATGGACATTGTGGAAGAGCTGCCATGGACCTTGCGGAAGTTTGATGTTGTTTGGGTAGTTGTGGATAGGCTGACAAAGTCTACACATTTGATTCCAGTCACGACTTCTTACACTTTAGAGAGGTTGGCTCAGATATACATCAGAGTGATTGTCTGCTTGCATGGTGTGCATACTTCTATTATATCAGATTGGGGTGTGAAGTTTGCATCGCACTTTTGGGTAGTTGTACAACGAGAGTTAGGCACTCAGGTGGAGCCTAGAATAATATTTCATCCGCAGATGGATGGGCAGTCTGAGCGGACCATTCAGATCCTTTAGGATATGTTCAAAGCCTCTATCATTTATATTAGGGGTCAGTGGGAAAAGTTTTTACAATTGAAGGAATTTTCTTATAATGACTTACCAATCATGTATTCAAATGGCTCTATATGAGGCATTATATGGGAGGTGATGGCATTCTCTTATTGGTTGGTTTGAGCCTGGTGAGGCTTGGTTATTGGGTACTAATTTGGTCCATCATTCTTTGGAGAATGTGAAGTTGATTCAGAAGTGGCTTCATACAATACAGTCTAGGATGAAGAATAATGTTGATAGGAAGGTTCGTGATATGGCTTTCATGTAGGCTAAAAAGGTTCTTCTCAAACTTTTGCCTATGAAGGGCGTGATGAGATTTGGGAAGAAGGGAAAGTTGAGCCCTCGGTATATTTGTTAATTTGAGGTTCTTGAGAGAGATGGTGAGGTGGCTTATAGGCTTCCTTTACCACCCAGCTTGTCAGGAGTTCATTGGGTATTCATATTTCCTTGCTTTGGAAGAATTAAGATGGTGTAACATGCGTTGGATTTCAGATCAGTGCAGCTTGATGAGAATTTAGCTTATGAAGAATAGCCAGTGGCCATCTTGGACAGTTATGTCCAAAAGTTGATATCAAAATAGATTGCATAAGTGAAGGTTTTGTGGAGAGGTCAACCAGCCGAGGAAGCGACTTGGCATATCGAGCATAATCTGCGGAGCAAATATCCTCAACTTTTTGGAATTCCAAGTATGATTCTAAAAACGTTCGAGGATGAATTTTTTTTTTAAGAGGGGATGAATGGAATGCCCAGTCGGTCTTTTGTGTATTTATGTCATGCCCAACCTCGAGGAGAGCAACCGGCGCTCAAGAAAGTTACCCCGGTCGAGCAAGCCTGCACAATGTCGTCTACCCAACTCACCCAAGAATAAAGAGAATAATACATTTCATTAATTAGACACTAATAGGTCATGTGAATAACACCAGTTCATTTTCATTAGTTACGTCATTAACAAGTCTCCCAAACAGTACACTATACGAACATAGTTAAAAGTGGAACAACTGATATGATTACAGCATTTTTAGTTTAACCTTCCCAAAAACAAGATATCACCCACCCTATGTCTACGGTTCCTCTAGAAAAAATGAAAGAGTGCTATGACAGTGCCGGCAACAAGGCCCCGTCTCTACCTCAAAATGCTATATACAAAGGATGAGAGATACATGACTCTGAAAGGAAGTGGGGCTTACAAAGTCAGCTGAGGAGAGCATGTGCTGCTATCACTGATAAATACCACCTGCTATGGAACCACCTGCATCTATTAAAGATTCAACCCCCCCTAGCAAAAGGGACGTTAATACATATGGAATAGTACTAGTTTGTAAAGCTAAACACCCTCTCAATAGAACGAGTAATAGTAAACGGAGAAGAAAATATGAAATCAATAAGAGACTCAACAGTATCAAGGTGGCAAGTTAGGGAAAGGAAAATTTCAAGTAAGTTTCACTAGTTTAAGTTAGGAGATCTTTAGCACCGATACACCACCGTGCTTTAGCACAGAGTCCGATCTCAACCAGACTGGCTAAACCGTCTCACCCCAAGACATACACTCACAATACCACCATGTGCGCAACATGACATCCAATCTCAGCCCGACCGGCTAAGCCGTCTCACCACAATACCGTGCGGGTCGACGTCACATCACATCTCGCTAGCAATAATTTCATTTCATTAAAGGGGAAATATCTCAACACATCATTCTCATCCTATATAAGGGGAAATAACCTCATCACATTAACACAGGGATTTACCCCTCAATCACTCCTACACTGGCACATGTAGTTTCGGGGTTAGGTTATTTTGACCTACCCTTCCTCGGTGACTAAACGATACTCCCAAAACATTTATTTTTAAAAGGATTCACAACTCGTTGCAACATCTCGTTCTCACGTCTTTCTTTCATTGGCACTAATGGCCCCAATTGTAATATCATTGTTGGCACGTTGGCCATATTTCATATTCTATATTTACTGTTTCACTTTCAAACATCATCCCACAGATCGTCAACAACAAATATTGCTATTCAAGACTATAAATACACATTTGTGCAATTAAGGGTCTTAGGCACATGTGAATTCTTACACAATTCGACATGATAGTTTTCGTTAGAATCACGTTTTCAAGTCATAACATATAAACACACAGCCCATGCTTAATCACCTTCTCAAATAGGAACTCAACATAACAAGAACATTTGGAATACAAATTGAACGCATATATATTTTGATACAAGGCCTATTCATAATAATCAATTTATAATGAGTAATACAGGACTTATAAGGATATTGTGGGGGTTCAATTTTAAGAGAAGAGTTTAGCCAACATACGTCGCTTTGAGATTTCCTTAATTCACTAAATAGTTCCAAAAATACTAGAAAGTTTGATCTATTTAGAGATATATCAAAATTGAAAACGAATTAGGAAGGAGTTCATGTTTCCAGCTCATCTAAGCACTTTATCAAACACTAGGTGGGTGTTATGATTTATAGCTTCTCCTATGGAGGATTTCCTTTAACCCACAACCCAAGGTCCACCTATTTGAGTTCAAATACCTTCCCACAACTCATGAATGTACATGCATGCATAAAAAACAACCCTCATTCATAAAACCTTCCTCCCCATTACCTATTCCCAAAAAATATTTTAAAATTGAATGTTAGGGCTAGAATCTTACCTCTTGGTTGACGACCTTGTGAGCGTTATTGTTGAATTTCAAAGCTTGAGCAAGATTTTGGATGAAAACTTAGCTTAGGGATTTCACCTCTTACTCTAGGGAACTTCCTCTCTCTAAACATTTCAGATACTCCCTTCAAAAATGGTCCCTTACATCTAATTATCGAGATAGGGTCGGGTTATAAAATTTAGAAATATGAAGCCCCGATACAGATCTGCGGTCGCATATGCGACCGCATAATGCTTCTGTGGTCTGTAAAATTTACCGCATAATAGCCCTCTGGAACTGAGCACTTCTGCCTCATGTTGTGACCAGTCTGCGGTCTGCAGACCAATTCGGCGGTCATATAATTTGATGTAGAACTTCCCTTCAGAAATTCTTTTGTTGGATTTATGATGGGTTGTGCGGCCCGCGAAATGATTATGTGGCCGCATAATGGTCCAAAAGGTTTCCCAAATTTTTGCATTAGTCTACGGCAGATCTGCGGTCTGCAGATCAGTTTTGTGATCGCAGAATGGACCACAGAAATACCCTGCACTTCCTAAATTTCCTTCAACTCCCGAACACACTGTTTTTACAATCATCAATGCAAAATTCTACCTCAGCATCACGAAACCTAGAGTTTTAGGTGAAATTTTATGGGGCCCTGCATCCTCCCTTACTTAAGATCATTCGTCCTCGAACGAGGGCCAAAATCCGCCATTAGAAACCAATGTGACTCATCTACTATAACACACACCAACAGTTCTAGACTTTTGACTAATGCACCAAATTTCCAAAATTTTTGGCAGAGTCTCCCCTGTAACTGGGCCTATCCACCTGTCAGAGAATCCCAGAATCCAATCCTAACAACACAACACAACCACAACACAATGATGTAAAACAATATGGAAACAACACCGACAACAATGCCATAAACATTGCATCACCAAGAGGGAGTATCCTTAACATAAGTTGTACAAGAGAAATCATAATTTGTAGAAAATTAGCTCTTAAAATCATGGATACAATTACATAGCTATTCAAATAAATTAGGGTACTTCTTCTTTAATTCTTCCTCGACTTCCCAGGTGGCCTCCTTAACCTGTTGGTTTCTCCATAGCACTTTCAAGGAGGCAATCTCTTTATTTCTCAACTTCCGGACTTTCCTATCAAGAATGGCAATCGGAATTTCTTTATAAGTTAGTCATTCATTAACCTCTATAGTCTCAACCGGAACAATAAGCGACGGACCTCCAACCACCTTCTTCAACATGGATACATGAAACACTGGGTGCACTAAAGGCATCTCTGGAGGTAGTTCTAGCGTGTAAGCCACCTAACCGATCCTCTGAATGATTATGTACGCTCCGACATACCTTGAACTCAATTTCCCCTTCTTACCAAACCGCATTACCCCCATCATGGGAATACCCAATCATCCTCTTGGAACTCCAAATCCCTACGACGTATATCTGAATAGGACTTCTGATGACTTTGGGCAGTTTTCAGCCGTTCTACAATGATCTTAACCTTCTTAATAGCCTGATGCATGAGGTCTGGTCCTATCAACTCCGCTTCCCCAATATCGAACCATCTAATGGGAGATCTTCATCCTCTACCATATAGAGCCTCGAACGGTGCCATCTGAATGCTAGCATGATAACTATTATTGTAGGAAATTTCTATGAGCCGCAAATGATCATCCCAGCTACCCTTGAAGTCAAGAACACAAGCGCGCGACATATCCTCGAGCATCTGAATAGTCCATTCGGCTTGCCCATCGGTTTGTGGATGGAAAGTTGTACTAATATTTACCTGTGTACCCAACCCTTGCTGAAATATCTTCCAAAATTTAGCTGTGAACTACACCCCCAATCAAAAATGATGGAAATTGGAGTGCCATGCAGCTTGACGATTTCCTTGATATACAACTCAGCATACTATTCTACTGTGTCGGTAGCCTTAATGGGTAAGAAGTGTGCTGATTTCGTGAGTCGATCCACAATCACCCAAATCGAGTCGAACTTGCGAGGAGTGCAAGGTAGTCCTACCACAAAGTCCATATTGATCATCTCCCACATCCACATTGGAATTTCTATGTTTTGTGCCAACCCACCAGGCCTTTGGTGGTCTTCCTTCACTTGCTGACAATTTGGACATCTTGCCACAAAGTCCGCTACATTCCTCTTCATATCATTCCACCAGTAGACTTCCTTAAGATCATGGTACATCTTTGTAGAGCCCGGGTGCACGAAATACCTAGAAGTGTGAGCCTCAATCATGATTCTTTCCCAGAGACCATTCTTTCCCTTGGTACCTTAGTGTACCATCATCAATGCGAAGTGAAAAGGTCATGGTCTTATGTTTATGAATCCCCTCCTTCAATGGTACCAACAATGGGTCGTTGTATTGCTTTTCCTTGACTTCCACACCAAGGGATGATTCAGCCCTATTTTGCACAATCACTCCTCCTTCACTAGAATCCACAAGTCAAACTCCCAAACTAGCCAACCGATGAACTTCCTTGGTCAACTGCCTTTAATATGCCTCCATGTGAGCCAAACTACCCATAGATTTCCGGCTAAGAGCATCTGCTACAACATTAGCCTTCCCAGATCATACAGAATATCGATGTCGTATTCCTTGAGTAACTCAAGCCATCTTTTCTTCCTCAGATTCAACTCATTCTATTTGAAAATATATTGTAGGCTCTTATGGTCCGTGAATATATCCACATGGACCCCATACAGATAATGACGCCAAATCTTCAATTCTTGAGTTGCCTAGAAGAATAAGCTATCACCTTGCCATGTTGAATTAATACACACCCAAGTCAACTTCTTGAAGCATCACAGTATACCATAAACCCATTTGTACCGTCTGGTAGAGTCAAAACTGATGCCATAGTCAATCTCGATTTCAACTCCTGGAAGCTCATTTCACAAGCATCTGACAATTGGAACTTAACCGCCTTCTGCGTCAATTTAGTCAAAGGAGAGGCAAGGGTAGAGAACCCCTCCACAAACATCCTGTAATATCCAGCTAAGCCCAAGAAACTGCAAATCTCAGTTGGGGTAGTAGGTCTAGGCCAATTCTTCATCGCTGAAATCTTCTGAGGATCGACCTTAATTTCTTCTCTGGATACGACATAACCCAAGAATGTGACAGATTCAAGCCAAAATTCACATTTCGAAAACTTCACATACAACTAGTGCTGATACAGGGTCTGCAAAACTGCCCTGAGATGATCAGCATGGTCCTCTCGATTGCGTGAATATACAAGGATATTATCAATAAACACTATCACAAAAGAGTAGAGAAATGACTTGAAAACTCGGTTCATAACATCTATGAAAGTTGCCAGGGCATTTGTTAGCCCATAGGACATTACCATAAATTCAAAGTGCCCATACCGGGTCCTGGAAGCTGTTTTCAGAATATTCTGCTCCCTGATCTTCAATTGGTGATACTCGGATCTTAAATCGATCTTGGAGAAGTACTTAGCACCTTGCAATTGGTCAAACAAGTCATTTATCCTTGGAAGTGGGTCATTTATCTGGAGACATGTTAGTCAATACACATTCTCAGTGACCCATCTTTCTTCCTTACAAAAGGGACTGGTGCGCCCCAAGGCGACACACTCGGCCAGATGAAACCCTTCTCTAACAAATCCTTCAGTTGTTCCTTTAGCTCCTTCAATTCTGTCGGTGCCATTCTGTAGGGTAGAATAGATATATATTGTGTGCCTGGCATCACATCAATCCCAAAATTAATCTCCCTATCTGGTGGGATCCCAAGGAGCTCATCTGGAAAGACCCCCAGATGAGCTCAAGTGTTGGTGCCTCAGCATCGGTGTCCGTAACCCGGACCAAATGGTAGATACACCCCTTGTTTATCTTCATGGCCTTAAGGTAAGAAATAAACATACCCTTCGGCACCACATCATCCCCATTCCATTCAATCACTAACTCATTTGGAAATTCAAACCTAATTGTTCTGGTTGGACAATCAAGCTTATCAAAACATGAATAAAGCCAAACCATCCCCATTATTACATCAAAATAAACCATCCCTAATTCAATTAGGTTGGCCACGGTGTCCAAAACTTTGCCCAAGTTTTTGCGTCAGTCTACGACAGATGTACGGTCTGCAGAATGGACTGCAGAAACACCCTGCACTTCCAAAATTTCCTTCATCATCAACACATAAGTCTACCTCGGCATCACGAAACCCCGTATTTTAGTTGAAATTTTACGGGGCCTTACAATTGGAGCCTCGTTCGCCTATTTGATGCTTCCTGTATGTTTACGCGATGTTTATGACTTTCAGAGACGGTTGATTTTCCTTTGGGAAGGTTTGAGAGTGATTTGAAATACTTAGTCTTATTTTGGAAGCTTAAGTTGCTAGAGTTGACCAAGGTTTGACGTCTAAGTGTATGACCTTGGATTGGTTCGTATGGTGATTTTTGACGTGGGCGTATGTTAGAATTTTGTTTTGCATGCTCTAAGAAGTTTTTTTATTGGTCAAAAGTTGGAAAATAGTAGAATTAAAGAGTCGAGCTTTGTCTGATAGTTGACTTTGTGTTTGCATAACGTTCTAGAGTCGTGACATATCTACAAGATCTGAATAAATGTAATCTTATTCCTTTCGCACTTTTTTATCGCATTCTTCCTTTACCATTCTATATTTACCAGAACCACTTAACTCCGACTTAATACCGCATCACACCATCTTCCCCCCTTTAGGGGAGTACTAACATTTAATGCTCTGAAGTTTTACCTGGAGTTGTTTTACCTCTTCATATTCGACGTCTTTTCACATTTTCAATAACCCCTTACTCGCCTTGGGGTAACACTTCTGTAACAGGGATAACTTAATTTCTTACGAACGAGGGTGATACCTAGAGTAACTAGCACACTTAGTCCCTTAAGCTTAACTCTTCTCATAACGCTTGCTAACGGGAACCGTCTTCCTGAATGACCTTGAAAAGTTATTCTTCTATTGTCCATTCTATTATTGCCAGAATGCGGTCTCTAAAATTCTCACGATGTCGACTATTACCGAATATTCTGATCCCTAATTCATGTTCAATTTATCTTGTTTACTAGCCCATAGTGATTTCTATTACTCTGCGGTAAGGGGGGTCTAACTTATCCTTTTGGTAATCATGTTGGAGTCACCAACTCTTTTCTCAAAATTAGGATATGACTTTACAACTTATACTCTTATAGTCTCAAGGCATGTCTCCTATTATGTTTTCCTTCACTTGACTATATACTTTGTCATTCTGTCGTACTTTATGGCTTATCTTGAAACATTCTAGTATTCATATATGACTGTACTATACTAGAGTGCACAACCTAGGTGTCTCATAGGGAGAACCATTATCACGTTTGCAATATCCTTCAGAAATGTTAGTTAATGCTAACCGTCCATCCACCATTTTGGGTTACTCTAACCCCAACTGGATCCTGATATCATATCCTTCTCTTAAACTATATTTGTTAACTACCATAGGGCATAACTGAGATGGGTGTGGCCAATTGTACATACCTCTGTTACTGTTGAAAGTAACTTAGAATGCTCATATTTTTATGCCTGAATTGTAAGTACTGATAATTTTTACTAACTGGATACCTCGTACCCTTCTTCACCTTGCTTTTGGTACTTGTTGAAACTTATACTTTTACTTTCTAATACTCCTATGGCCTGCTATTTGTGGGGTTTTAGCTATTCCTGTCTTAGGGTCTTAAGGAAGAAATTTGCACATTTGGTATGCACGATCTGATAGGGCATCAAATTGGGCCATGTCGGCAAGAACTCTCTCTCTCTCTCTCTCTACTAGTGCCCTTACCTACTGTTGTATTAGCCCTCTGGCTAGCTGTAATCTTCCTAGCTGCAAGAATCTCTGTATTACTAATAAACATATATCCTGATTTAAACTCTTATGACTCAACTCTATAGCACTATTTGGATTTGAAAGAAGGATAATAGACTCATAAATGCCTTGTAGCTTCCTATTTATATAATGTGGTGCACAACACATCTATAAACAAGACTTTACTAGACATGGCTGGTAGACTCCCTAGGACAGACCTACTCGTATACTAAGTTTGTCACACTCCAAACCTGGGGAGGCGTGGCCGACACCTAGTGCCATACCTGGGCTGAGCGTACCACTTTGTAACTATGAACTATGGAAAGGTAACCCTAAACATAGGCAGACGACGCCTACATACAAGCTAAAAATACCAATCAAGGCCGACGAGGCCATATTTTGAATCATCTAAAAATAATGTCTACAACTAGCAATACCAAACTGAACATGTATACAGGTCTAGTAAGGCCAGAATAGAGACAAACAAAATATTAGAGGACTCATCTACAAGCCTCTAAAGATAATAAAACTGTATCATGGTTGAGACAGGGCCTCGACCTACCCATCAAACCTGTATATACAAAATTGACTCCAAGGTCTAGATATGATGTTTGCCTCTTTCTATTGGGAAGGTCTATCCGGCTATCTATCAAGACCTTCAGGCATGGAATGTAGCATCCCCGACAGGGACATCAGTACAAAATAATGTACCGAGTATGTAAGTTAATAGAATAATAGAAAATTGAAGCTGAACTAATAATATAATACCTTAATGTAACTGAGAGTCAAAGATGATTTGAAGATATGCTTACCTGCTTATGTTGTCTCATCTCTCTCAATATAGTAAGTAAAATAGCTATCTGACCCAATAAGACTCGGTACGTGTAACTGCTCGACCGTAGTAGGCTTGGTTGGATTCCTTTGTGATTTTATTCATTGGTGATAATTTGTTTAATCTTTTAGTAGAGATGAGCATGAGCAACACCTGCGGATTATACTTCATACCTTGAAGGATCATCATCTTTATATGAGTTCTCGTTGGACTCAGTGACTTCTTGGGCAATGTTATGTCTTGTGATGGTATCAAAGTGGATACTAAGAATATTGAGGCAGTTCAGAATTGGCCTAGACCTGCTTCAGCTAAAAAGATTCGGAGCTTCATGGTATTGGCGGACTACTATCTCCGTTTTGTGGAGGGGTTTTCATCCATAGCAACCACATTGGCCAAATTGACTTAGAAGGGCTCTCTTTTCTGATGGTCTGATGAGTACATGTAGAGTATTCAGAATCTCAAGACTGCCTTGACTACAGCCTCAGTGTTAGTGTTGTCTACATGTTTAGGGTCTTACATTGTGTATTGTGATGCATCAAGTATTGGACTTGGCACCGTATTGATGCAAAATAGTAGGGTGATTGCCTACGTGTCTAGTCGGTTGAAGATCCATGAGAAGAACTACCTTATGCATGACTTAGAGTTGGCAGCTTCCATACACACGCTAATGATTTGGAGGTATTACTTATACGACCTGCCATGTGAGGTCTACGCCGATCCATTGGATCCTGCAACATCTATTCAAACAAAAGGATCTGTATTGAGGTAGAGGAGATGGTTGGAGTTATTGAAAGCCTATGATATCACTATATTTTATCATCAGGGTAAGGCAAATATGGTGCCAGATGCCTTGAGATGAAGGCAGAGAACATGTGTAGCTTGGTATTTATACCAGCAGTAGAGAGGCCGTTGGATATAGATGTTCAAGCTTTGGATAAAAGGTTCGTGAGGTTGGTTATTTCGGAGCCTAGTATGGTTCTTGCTTGTGTTGTGCTGCAGTTATATTTGTTGGAGCACATCAAGGCTCACAAGTTTGATGATCCTCACTTGTTGGTGTTGAAAGACATGGTGCAGCGAGGTGGTGCTAAGAAGGCAATGATTGGGGATGATTGTGTTATGCAACTTTGGGGCCAGATTTGTGTTCTGAATATTGATGTTTTGAGAGAGTTGATCCTTGAGGAGGCTAATAGCTCACTATATTCTATTCGCCCACGTATCATGAAGATGTGTCGTGTCTTGAAGAGCATTATTGGTGGCGGGAGATAAAGAAAGACATTGTTAGATATGTATCTCAGTGTTTGAATTTCCAGCAGGTGAAGTATGAACATCAGAAACATCGTGGTTTGACTAAGAAGTTCGTGATACTGGAGTGCAAGTGGGAGCACATCACTATGGACTTTGTGGTGGGCTTACCACGGACTTTGAGGAAGTATGATGTCATTTGGGTCATTGTGGATCAGTTGACCAAGTCTACACATTTCATTCCGGTGATGACTTCCTACACTTCAAAGCAGTTGGCTCATATCTACATCAAGGAGATTATTCGCATGCACGGTGTGCCAATTTCTATCATTTCAAACCATGGTACGCAGTTCACTTTACACCTTTGGAGAGCTGTGCAGCATGACTTGGGCACACATGTTGAATTGAGTACTACATTTCACCCTTACATATATGGGCATTCCGAGAGGACCATTCAGATTTTGGAGGATATGTTGACGGCCTGTATTATTGATTTGCAAGTCCAGCGAGATCAATTTCTTCCAGAGAAACAGCAAGAAAATTGTAATTATTGTATACAGAAAGAAGAAATACAAAGAATATTTAAAGAATAACATTATAACAGGAAAACTAAAAGAAAATTACACTATTAGATGAAACATTTTATCCGTGCAAAGGTCGCTCCACGTCTCAAACAAGGCCCTACAAGCTAATATGCATTGTTACATTCGAATGATGCAGCAACTATTCTAAGAGAATTTCATGAGCTCTTTAGTCTGGCCCTTGTTAGGAACAGATATCTCCTCACAGCTAGAAGCAAAACCCATGTGGTTTTTGAGATCTTCTCCTTTATCATTAACAGCAATGCTGAGCTTAGAACGGTCTTCAGGATCTGAGGCTGTAACCCTTTAAAGAATCCCATTAGCCCTTCCTTTTTCCATATGGCACGAAGGGATCCAGAGATTGTTTTTCGGGCTTTTAACTCGGCTTCATCCTCCCCATCTTCTTCGGATTCAACAGATTGTATCATGACTTTACACCTATACCCGAGGCATATGATATGAGTAAGTTTATGTTGATGCTAGAAGAAAGGGAAGACATCAACATGCAAGATTTATAGCAGGAATAAGATGTCAAATGTAGTCCGATAATCCAATTAATGCCCAACTGAATCTTGATAACTCAGGCAATCATATTCCAATTTTAGAGCAAAATTATGTCTGACTAGGTAATTACCAATATGAAAAAAAACAGATATTCAAGTGTCCTTCTACGTGTTTGATACAACTGGGCATAGATTGTTCTATTTGGCATTGGTTGCAGAAAAAGATTAAACAATGCATTTGGTCAAACAAGTTTATCAACACAGGATCACATCTAAAACATAAAGAGATATTCCCAGCAAGAAACTCCTTAATATGGATGGTATCAAAAGAGTGAAAGTGGAAAATGGGAAAGGAAATTTCTTGAGCAAGAATTGCTCAATGGAATCTTGCATTATCAATGGGTATGTGATGCAGGTGGCAAAACATTTTGAGACTGCCCCCAATATGAAAGCGGAAAAAGCAGAAAGAGATTCTGGAGATGATTCCACCCCTCTTTTGCTTTTCATCTTCTCCTTCAGCATTCTTTCTACAAACATACATTATACAAATCTGTTTGCATTGATTCTAGTTCCAACAACCTCGTCTTACCTAGTACAAGTTGCTTGACTAACAAGCCACATTAGACACCATCTAAAATCTCATATGACGTAATCTGTGCACCAAACAAGACATAACTCAAATATGACTAATAAGGAAAGGAATCCCAAGTACCAGAACTAACCAACACCAGTAACATATATAACAACCAAAACAAATGCTATGAATCTATCCCACAGAGAAGAAGTAAAGCACCCAAATAAGTTAAAAGGAATCATACCCAACATCTCACCGTTGCGGCGTGCAACCCGATCCACACATGATACAGTTGCAGCGTGCAACCCGATTCGAACATCGTACCCGTGGAGGCGAGCCACCCGATCCACGCATAATAATCAACATGTGAATACCCATCAAGCCAAAATTGTCCATACTCATTACACAAACGTTTATCAACCACGGGCATGCCAAGTGCATAAACATAATCCTGGGTAGACGAATAGCATAATGCACTTATTAAAAAGGCCAAGCACGATTAAGGTGCAATAAACAAACCAACGTCTCGAGAGCCATCTCGCTCATATAACACCGTATAGCCTACACAGGACCACAACATGCATGTGAATAATCAAGCTACTTCACAACCTACATAGCATAAATAGTAACACATGAAATAGATGATGACATGAATAACATCCACTATGCCAGAAGACTCATCCATAGACAAATGCTGGGCTAAAGTAACATATCTGATCTGGTGTAGTATATGCATTGGCATTAGGCACGCCAATGCACCTCTAAACCGATTTTGAACATCTCAACATAGGTAAATAGCCTACCAAAGATCTATAGTGACTTTATACATGATGCACACAATCGACCGTCAAACCCTGAGAAAACATTCACAGTCTGCAACCAAAGGAATAAGCTATCTCTCAAACATAAACTCTCCAATCTGCGACAGTACCAGAATCTCCATACCTGATCTCAATCTCTCCCACTTAAGTGACTAACACGTCATATCTACACAATCATCCCTTCGGAGATACTCTCCCAACCTTCCGCGTCAAGTAACAAAATCACTACACCTATGATTACCAACCATGCTACATCTGTAGTGCTAATCAAGAATCCGTAAATAATTACACAACGCCTCTTCCATAGAACACACCATTCTTATATGACACTAAAATAGCTTTATTATACTCTGATCATCTGAAATCTCCCCCTTTCTGTTGAACTCGTGACATCCCTATCAAAATTGAACCACAACCTTGGCCAAATATGTGATTTGTTTTGAGATCCAACCCGAGTCTAGTTGAATTCCGAAATTAAGACCAAATCCCAATTATCCAGTCACCCCCAAGTCCAAATATGTGATTTGTTTCGAGATCCAACCTCAAATCAAGGTGTAAACCTCTAAAATATACAATCCTAAATTTCTACCCAAAAATTCTATTTTTGCTCAATGAAAACATAGATTTAGTAGTGAAAATATATGAAACAATAATGGAAATTGAACAAAAATAAGTTAAAGTTACTAACCTATGAAGTTGGAAAGAAATTGCTCTCCAAAATCGCCTCTATGTGGAGTCTCGGTCTCAAAGATGGAATAAAATGAGCTAAATCCCGAAATCCTTACATTTTACCCAGCTGTAGGTATCGCAATTGTGAAATCTTGTTCGCAAAAGCAAACAACTGGTCACAAATGAGAACCCGTCACTGAGTCTCTGATCTCGCAAATGCGGCAATATCTTTGCAAATGCAAAGACTGAAACCCTCGCAAATGCGAACTAGAGACTCGTAAAATTGAAGGCCAACCCCTCGTAAATGCGAACTAATGTGAAGATGTCCTACGCTTATAGCATCGCAAATGCGATCTTGCATTCGCAAATGCGAGACTCGCATTTGTGAAATGGCCATCGCAATTGCGAGGTCTGCAACACCAACAATCCAAATCCTAACAAATCTGCCTGAAACTTACCCGAGCCCCTCGGGCTCCAATCCAAACATCCAAACAAAGGCAATAATATCATACGAACTCGCTCTTAAGCTCAAATAATCAAAATAACATCAAAAGTTAAGAATCAAACACCCAAACTCAAAGAATTTCATAGTTCATACTTCAAAATTTCTAGCTTTCACATTAAGCAATGAAATGGCCTCGAGTCATAGAGACCCCAACCAAACATGCGTACATGTCTAAAATCATCATACGAACTCTAGCCATTTTTAAGTTCAAAAATTTCTAGAATCATCAAAATATCGATATGAGGTCGTTTACCAACAATGTTGGCCGTGCTCAACTCTAGCCATTTTTAAGTTAAAAAATTAAGCTTTCTTTAAAAATTCACATTTAAATGTTTGGAAAATCAACACGGACCATGCACTCAAGTCATAAATTATCAAATAGCACTACAAAAGGTCTCAAATCATGAAATGGGGATTTAGAACTCATAACGGCCTATTGAGTCGGGACATTCTCCACCTTTAAAACAAACGTTCGTCCTTGAACGGACACAGAGATATACATAGATAGGTAAAAAGTTGTTGATATCTACCCCCATGTCCGACTCGGACTCCCAAGTGGCCTCCTCAATCGGTTGACCTCTCCAACACACTTTCAAAGAAGGAATATCCTTAAATCTTAACTTTTGAAACTTCCGATCTTGATTGGCTATCAGCTCCTCCTCATAAGTCAAATATTCATTATGATGCACTGTGATGAAGTCCAAAATATATGACCTATCTTCATGGTACTTCTGAAGCATAGAAACATGAAATACAAGATGTATCCCTGCTAGGCTGGGAGGCAACGCAAGCCTATAAGCAACCTCCCCAGCCTCTCCAAGATCTAGAATGGGTCAATAAACCTCGGGATCAACTTGCCTTCTTCCCAAATCTCATCACACCATCATAGGCGAAAGTTGGAGAAGAACATTCTCCCTCTCCATGAAAGCCACATCACAAAATTTCTTATTATCATAACTCCTTGGCCTGAATTGTGCTGTATGAAGCCGCTCCTGAATCCATTTCACCTTCTCCAAAGTGACACAAACTAAATCTATGCCCAACAATCTAGCCTCACTAGGATCAAACGAACCAACTGGAGAACGACATCGCCTTCCATATAAGGCATCATACAAAGCCATCTGGATACTCGACTGATAGCCATTGTTGAGAATGCGACAATGGTTCTTGTCGAACGGAAGAACCCCATGATTTATTGATTTGATGGGTGCTTATGAGATTTTGCACATCTCTTTCATTGTTGCAGTATTGTGAGGTTTGCAACATGATTTTTATCTATCTTGAGGTATTTTACTGGTACTGGGTTTAAAGATATTACTATAGGCATATGAATTATGTGGTGCATCGTATGGTTACAACTTGGGCATATAATAATGCTTTGGTACAACCTTTTGAGGTTGGTAAAGTGTATACATGCAAGAATCAGACCTTATGCAAAATTCCAGATGTTGGAAATTGGTTCTAAGGCTTGTGGGATAAGGTAGTAGAAAATGATCTTCAGTTGAGGTTGAGCTAATATGTTAATATGAATTGAGGTGGTATGGGTATGTGCACAAGGAGTTATACAGTGATTCGGCAGCTTGGGGATGACTCTTGGCACAATCGAGGACGAACGCATGTTTAAGTGGGGGAGAATGTAATGACCCGACCAGTCATTTTGAGCTCTAGCATGTCGTTCAGTGGTTTGAGACCTTGAGTAGCTTCGCTTTATGTACTATGACTTTAAAGTGTAGTCCTTTCTTATTTTCGAGATGTGCAGAGTTGATTTGAAGAATAATTCTCAATTCGGAAGTTTTAAGTTGGAAGAGTTGATCGAGGTTTGACTTTTGAGTGAACAACCTCGGAATCGGGATTTAAAGGTTCCTATAGGTTTGTAAGTTGATTTCGGAGATGGGCGTATGTCCGGCCAAATTGAGTAACGGATGGTCCAGGGGCGATTCGGCGTTTATTGTTGGAAGTTTGCATTTTGGGGTTTTTTGAATTTGCTATGTCTTACTTGGAGTGAACTTTGGTGTTATCAAACTTCGGACAATATTTCGGGACCTTAGACAGGTTTATTTAGTTGATTGGAACTTGTGTGTAATGTTTGGTCGTGACCCAGAATGTCTAAGTTTGATTCGGACGTGTTCGGCAAAGTTTGAAGGTTTAAAAGTTAAGAAAAATATTTTGATCGTCGATTGTTGGTTTTGATGTTATTCGTGGTGTTTCGAGCCTTTAGATAAGTTAGTCTAATGAATGGGGACTTGTTGGTATGATTTGATGGGATCCCGGGGACTCGGGTGTGTTGCGAAATGGTTTTGGACCAATTCCCTTTGATTTGAAGCTTTGATTTTTGGTGTCACTGGTGTGCATCACGATCGCGGAGAAGGAATCACGATCGCGGAGTGTTATATGAAGCTGAGAAGAATTTTTTCTTTGCGATCGTGGTTCGTGATCTGGTTGTGCTCTACATTCGTGCTGTAAGGGTCGCGAACGCGATGTGTTAGTGGGGCTGGCCTGCTTAGTAGGGTTGCTCATCGCGATCGCGGAAGGGAATTTGATGAGGCTGGAAGATTGGTCTTCGCGTTTGATGAGTGGAGATTTTACCATTTAATTTAGTCTCATTTCTTTCGTTTTTGCATCAGTTAATTATAATATGAGGTTTTTTTGTCTTCAAGAGAGTTGAGATCAAATGAAGGGAAATTATGCAAAAAGAGTAAAAGAAGTGAAAATATTTCCAGTGGAATCGCATCTGTGCAAGCAAGTCCACATCTGCGGTCTCGCATCTGCGGAATGAGACTTGAAAGGTAGAAATCGCATCTGTGATTGATGAACCGCTTATGCGGTCTCGCTTCTGCGCTTGAAGACTGCTTCTGCGGATGCGCTTCTACTTTCTTTTGGCCTCTTTTGTGGAATAGCCATTTTCCACCAAACATCGCTTCTGCGAGCAGGAATCCCGCATCTACAGAACTACACCTGCGAGATGTGTTCTGCAGGTACGGTTAACGGGCTACATCTATAGACAATCTTGTTATGCTTTGAGACTTATTATGCTAAGCCAAACACTTAGAAAGGTTTTGAGAAAATATTTATAACTAATTGCGAAAATGTAAACTAACCTAGAAAGCAAGTAAAATGATCAATGGCTACAACCATGGATGCACGGGGAATTACATTCAAGTAACGATCCAATGTATTTCACGATTTTATAAATATGAGTGAGTTTATGCTAATTAGCCTCGGGTAATAATTCTATATTAGCTTCTTCTGAACACTAACAAGACATCCTAATTGAATTATCCCTAAAATAATTAATAGATTAAACACACCAGAATATGGCTACAAGTAGTTCAATCTTATCCCTAGGTAGAATATATTAAGTGAGGGTTAACGCCTCAAGTTCTTGTTAATTAATCTTTCCCAACCCCAAATTATCTTTCCCAAAATTAATTCGAAGTGAATGGGTGAGTCCTAGGATTAGCTAATCCCTTTGGAAACATTAAAGAAGAAGAATAATTAAAGAAACAATAACTCACTTCAATATAAATAAAAATCACTCAATACATAAGCACAACAAGATATTTAATCCACACATTAAATATGAATATTAGCATAAACAAGATTCAAGTGTTGGAAAAAATACTACACACATAGATATATAATACAAAGCAAGGAAATGAAGAAATGAACATAAATGGGTAAACATTTACAACCAAAAGCTTTACATCTTCAAGACCCAAGTGTGTGTGCAACAACCCTAACTTCCAAACTTGTCTTCTCTAGTCAAGAGACTCAAAAATAATCCAAAGATCTGCCAAAGATGCATTTCCAACAAGCTAGGTCCTATATTTGTGGGTTGTGAATAGAGGAAACGTAAAATGCCAAGACTGTCCATAGCTGAAGACCAGAAGCTCATCCGCAGAAGCGGTCTTCAAGTGCAAAAGCGCGACCGCAGAAGCGGTTCATTAATCACAGATGCGATTTCTACCTTGCAAGTCTCATTCCGCATATGCATTCTTGTTAATTAACCTTTCCCAACCCCAAATTATCTTTCCCAACCCTAAATTATCTCAATCCGCCCATTCTTGTTAATTAATCCTTCCCAACCCCAAATTATCTTTCCCGAAAGTAATTCGAAGTGAATGGGCGAGTCCTAGGGTTAGCTAATCCCTTTGGAAACATTAAAGAACAAAAATAATTACAGAAACAATAACTCACTTTAATATAAATAAAAATCACTCAATACATAAGCACAACAAGATATTTAATCCACACTTTAAATATGATTATCCCCATAAACAAGATTCAAGTGTTGGAAAAAATACTACACACTTAGATATATAATACAAAGCAAGGAAATAAATAAATGAACATAAATAGGTAAGAAATTCACAGCCAAAAGATTCAAATCTTCAAGACCCAAGTGTGTGTGCAAGAACCCTGGCTTCCAAACTTGTCTTCTCCAGTCAAGAGACTCAAAAATAATCCAAAGATCTGCCAAAGATGCCAAAGATGTGTTTCCAATAAGTTAGGTCGTGTATTTGTGGGTTATGAATGGAGGAAATGTAAAATTCCAAGACTGTCCATAGCTGAAGCCCAGAAGCTCATCCTCATAAGCGGTCTTCAAGCGCAAAAGCGCGACCGCAGGAGCGGTTCATCAATCGCAGATGCGATTTCTACCTTGCAAGTCTCATTCTGCAGATGCATTCTTGTTAAATAATCTTTCCCAACCCCAAATTATCTTTCCCGAAATTAATTCGAAGTGAATGGGCGAGTCCTAGGGTTAGCTAATCCCTTTGAAAACATTAAACAACAAAAATAATTAATGAAACAATAACTCACTTTAATATAAATAAAAATCACTCAATACATAAGCACAACAAGATATTTAATCGACACTTTAAATAAGATTATTCTCATAAACAAGATTAACGTGTTGGAAAAAATACTACACACTTAGATATATAATACAAAGCAAGGAAATGAATAAATGAACATAAATGGGTAAGAAATTCACAACCAAAAGCTCCAAATCTTCAATACCCAAGTATGTGTGCAAGAACCCTGGCTTCCAAACTTGTCTTCTCCAGTCAAGAGACTCAAAAATAATCCAAAGATCTGCCAAAGATGCCAAAGATGTGTTTCGAATAAGTTAGGTCGTGTATTTGTGGGTTATGAATGGAGGAAATGTAAAATTCCAAGACTGTCCATAGCTGAAGCCCAGAAGCTCATCCGCATAAGCGGTCTTCAAGCGCAAAAGCGCGACCGCAGGAGCGGTTCATCAATCGCAGATGCGATTTCTACCTTGCAAGTCTCATTCTGCAGATGCATTCTTGTTAAATAATCTTTCCCAACCCCAAATTATCTTTCCCGAAATTAATTCGAAGTGAATGGGTGAGTCCTAGGGTTAGCTAATCCCTTTGAAAACATTAAACAACAAAAATAATTAATGAAACAATAATTCACTTTAATATAAATAAAAATCACTCAATACATAAGCACAACAAGATATTTAATCGACACTTTAAATAAGATTATTCTCATAAACAAGATTAACGTGTTGGAAAAAATAATACACACTTAGATATATAATACAAAGCAAGGAAATTAATAAATGAACATAAATGGGTAAGAAATTCACAACCAAAAGCTCCAAATCTTCAATACCCAAGTATGTGTGCAAGAACCCTAGCTTCCAAACTTGTCTTCTCCAGTCAAGAGACTCAAAAATAATCCAAAGATCTGCCAAAGATGACAAAGATATGTTTCCAATAAACTAGGTCGTGTATTTGTGGGTTGTGAATGGAGGAAATGTAAAATGCCAAGACTGTCCATAGCTAAAGCCCAGAAGCTCATCTGCAGAAGCGGTCTTCAAGCGCAAAAGCGCGACTGCAGAAGCGGTTCATCAATCACAGATGCGATTTCTACCTTGCAAGTCTCGTTCCGCAAATGCAATCTTATTAATTAATCTTTCCCAACCCCAAATTATCTCATTCCGCCCTTTCTTGTTAATTAATCTTTCCCAACCCCAAATTATCTATCCCAAAATTAATTCGAAGTGAATGGTCGAGTCTTAGGGTTAGCTAATCCCTTCGGAAACATTTTAGAACAAAAATAATTAAAGAAACAATTACTCACTTAAATATAAATAAAAATCACTCAATACATAAGCACAACAAGATATTTAATCCATACTATAAATATGATTATTCCCATAAATAAGATTCAAATGTTGGAAAAAATACTACACACTTAGATATATAATACAAAGCAAGGAAATGAAGAAATGAACATAAATGGGTAAGAAATTCACAACTAAAAGCTTCAACTCTTCAAGGCCCAAGTGTGTGCGCAAGAACCCTAGCTTCCAAACTTGTCTTCTTTAGTCAAAAGACTTAAAAATAATCCAAAGATCTGCCAAAGATGCCAAAGATGTGTTTCCAATAAGCTAGGTCGTGTATTTGTTGGTTGTGAATGGAGGAAATGTAAAATGCCAAGACTGTCCATACCTGAAGCCCAGAAGCTCATCCACAGAAGCGGTCTTCAAGTGCAAAAGCGTGACCGCAGAAGCAGTTCATCAATCGCACATGCGATTTCTACCTTGCAAGTCTCATTCCGCAGATGCATACCTACTCTCGCAGATGCAGGCCTGCCTGCGCAGATGCAATTCCACTAGAGATATTTTCACTTATTTTACTCTTTTTGCATAATTTCCCTTCATTTTATCTCAACTCTCTTCAAGACATCATTTACCTCAAAATCTAGCAATACACACCATAAACAACCTCATATTATAATTAAAGGATAAAAAATCTAAAACAAAAGGGACTAAAATAAATGGTAAAATCACCACTCATCAACACCCCCAATCTACAATTTTTTCTTGTCCTCAAGCAAATTATGTAATGACTCAACCGGTCGTTTTGAGAGTGTTAGCCCTGAACCCCTATTTATTGCTCCCTCCACTTCATTTTGTGGTTACGTGACTTGCCGGGAGGATTTGTTTTTGGTTTCGGAATGTAATGGGACACATAATCCCTAAAATAGAAGTTTAAGTCGTAGGAATTGACCGTAGGTTGAATTGTGTGATGACAACTCTGAAATGGAGTTTCGATAGTTCCAATAGCTCTGTAGGGTGATTTTGGTCTTAAGAGTGTGTTTGTACGTTGAATTGGAGCTTCGTAGGTCATTTTAGTGTCAATTGTCCAAAGCTGGAAAATTGGATGATTATTGGGAAGTTCGACCGGGAGTGAACTTTTTGATATCGGGGTCGGATTCCAATTTCGGAAGTTTGAGTAGGTCCCTAATGTAAATTATGACTTGTGTGCAAAATCTGAGTTCAATCGGACTTGATTTAATAGGTTTCAGCATCGGATGTAAAAGTTCAAAGTTTTAAAGTTCATTAGGCTTGAATCGATGCGCAATTCATATTTTTGGCATTGTTTGATGTGATTTAAATGCTCGACTAAGTTCGTATAATGTTTTGGGACTGGCTGGTCTATTTGGTCGAGGTCCCAGGGGCCTCGGGTGGTTTCCGTATGGTTAACGGATCAATTTGGACTTGGGAGAATGGCTGAACTGCACCAGTTTTGGTGTAATTGCACCTGCGCAAGATTGACCGGAGGTGCGAGCTCGCAGAAACGAGCATTTGGCATGTGGCCGTAGGTGTGGTGTGAAGGCCGCAGAAGTGGAGTCGCTTCTGCGGAAGAGCGATCGCAGGAGCGGATGAGTGTTTGGGGGAGGGGGGGAGGGGTTGTCCGCAGAAGAAGACGAGTTTGTGTAGATGCGCACCCTCACAAGCGGGCTTTGAACCATAAAAGCGGAAATTATCAAGGAAGCTGGGACCGCATAAGTGACTGGGAGGCCCGCAGAAGCCAGTCCGCAAGAGTGGATGAAGAGACCACACGATTAGGGGAAACCACTGAAGCGGGTATGTTGACGCTTCTGCGATGCCGCAAGCGCGTCTAAGTTTCTGAGGGTTCGCGATTTTTCTTCATTTTAAACATTTTGAGCTCGGGTCTTGGCAATTTTTAAGAGCATTTTCGAGGGATTTCTTGAGGTAAGTCTCTTGTACTCATTTTTTATCAATAATCTTGTTTCCCCATTGATTTTCTCACCAAGTTGTGTGTATTTAAGGTGAAATTTGGGAGTTTGAGGCTAGGAATTTGGAGAGTTTAATTTGGGGATCTGAGTGGCGACTTGGTGTTGGATTTTGGTAAAATTGATATGCTTGGACTCGTGGTCAAATAGGTGTTTGTATTTTGTGACTTTTACCTGATTATGAGACGTGGGTCCGGGTTGACCTTTTGGGGCGATTTGTGAATTCTTTGTTAAAGTCATAGTTTCATTATTTAAATTATTTCCTTGCAGTTATATTTATAGTATGTAATTGTTTTGGCTATATTCGAGCCGATCGGAGTCGGAAAGTCGAGGAAAAGGAATTCTTATAGATTGATTGAGAGAGATTTGAGGTAAATGACTTGTCTAACCTTGTGTGGGGGGGAATTCCCTTAGGATTTGGTACTGTTGTAACAATTTGTGATGTGTGAGGGCTAAATGTGGAAATTTTCGTTCTTGCTGAGTAGATTTCTTTTAAATTCCTTTACTGAGTTGCCTTAGCATGCGTAACTATCATGTTTAGTCTAGTATTGCTTGTCTAAGTGCCTTAACCTTTACTTGAAGTTCGTGCAACATGCTTAATTGAATTTCCTGTTTCCTTGATTACTGTATTCTGTCTTTAACTATAGGATTTCCTTGCCGTAAATTTGTTGTTCCATAATTTATGAATTGTATAATTACTTTTGGGACTACGAGGTGGTACCTCAGGAGATTCCCCTGTTGCATATTTACTTTTGGGACTACGAGGCGGTACCTCTAGAGATCCCCCTGTTATGTATTTACTTTTGGGACTACGAGGCGGTACCTCGGGAGACCTCCCTATTGTATATTTACATTTGGAACTAGGAGGTTGTACCTCGGTAGTCCCCCTGTTGTTTACCTCTATTTGCTGTGTTGTTACCTTTCTGTAATTTCTTGCAGTTCATTTCTCAGTCATTTCATTGTATTATTATATTTTCTGCCTCATTACCTTTTATTCCACTAGGGCCTTGACCTGACCTCGTCACTACTCTACCGAGATAAGGCTTGGCACTTACTGGGTACCGTTGTGGTGTACTCATACTATACTTCTGCACATCGTTTTGAGCAGATCTAGGTTCTTCCTACCAGACCAGATACCAGTGAGCTGGACTGCACGTGGAGACGTCAAGGTATATCTGCCAGCATCCGCATGCCTTGGAGGCCCCCTCTATCCTTATTATGTTATTTCCCTTATTCTCTTTAGACTTTGATATATAGAGATATTTAGTATTTTCTCTTAGAAGTTTGTGACTTATTTTTACCGGGTTTTGGTTTATGTTATATGTTGAGATTTGAGTTTCAGTTTTATATTTTTGTTATTCCGCATAATTGTTAGGCTTAACTAGTCTTAGATACTAGGTGTCATCATGACATCCTACGGAGGGAAATTGGGGTCGTGACAAATCAAAACCCAAAATTCAATGAGGCTCTACCATTTAAAGCATAATTAGCATCACTATCATTTCAAAATCATATTTTCCAATTAAGCACAATACTTATGGCTTTGGTTGGTAGTAATAATTAGGCTCAAGCAAGTGAATCTCAATCAAATAACTCCCCCATTTAAAACAATCTCAATAATGCAATGGAGTTTCACATAAACAAGTGACAACAACCAAGCCTCAAGAAGTGACTCAAAAGCACTAGTCTACTACATATGCTTAATTTACACAATTCAGAATCTATCAATATCACCAATTCATCATAATCCATGTGTACTCACAAGAAAGAAAGTCCTAAAATCATCCTATTTACAAAAAAATACAAGGGACAAATGCACAAAGACACTCACTCTCAACAAAGAATTTCAAGTGTTACAAAATATCATGCCATAAGCTTGCCCTTATTTTAATTCACCGCCTATTCAAGAACATTCGATTGGAGATCCCATAAGGACTTTTCAAGCTTGTAATGTAGGATTAGATAAGTGTAGGATAGGCATTTGGGAAACAAGTGACTGCACCCTCTTTGAACACTACTCACATTTGTCTTTCGTTTTGCACTTTGCTTCTTTTTAAACCACATAGTCCTTATTGACATCTAGTTACCAACATAGAACCACCTTAAATACCTCTCTAATTTTCTCAAGACTCCAGTTTCCATTTTTTTATACAACTATTTTTATTTGGAGATTGAGTGTCTTCATATAAACAACTTTGAGGTATATTTTTCTACACCCAATGCACATATTCACCATTTTCCAATTAACACCAACACCCCTAACTTAGGCTTTTAGCCTCATTCTTAACATTCAAGGAGGGAGGGGTTCAAAAGAGGAAATTATTTCACAAAAGGGTAAATGTTTGTAATGTAGTAGCCAAATGAAAGGTTAAAGGCTCAAAAGGGGTTAACTAGTGATATTATTTATTCAATGGTAGGCTCGAAAGCCTAAATAGGCTTTTTCAAAGATCACAAAGAATTCCTAAGGTCATCCCTCAAATCAAACATAATTAATATTAGTATTGAAAGACCAACCAGGCAAGTTCTAGATGATAAAATTAAACACAATAATTATATTTACCAAAAACTAACACACATGGTACATGAACTAATCAAAACGGATCAATTTCACTTTTTAATAAGAACAATATCATGCTAAGTAGTGGGTAAAGAGTCACAAAATAAGCCAAAAAGTTATCACAAAAATTATTCTTTCCCATGCAACTTATTTTTTCAATTTACAACCAAAAATCGAAGGGTTATTCTTAATTCACGCTTCACATACAAGAGACTAATTTTATTAGTACCAAACAATCCAAAAGTCTCCACAAACAAAACAAGACTAATTCCATTAAGAAAGTCATCACGCCATCCATCATAGGAAAAAGTCACCCGGTTCAACACAAAAATATTCCTCGGGAAAGAACCCTAGCATAAAGAAAACCTTAGGAAATTTATTGAAAAGTATATTACTACTAAATAGATAAAAATAATGTAAATTAAAAACTACAAAATAAAATAAAATTAACATTTAACGAATAAAAAATAAAATAACTAAAAACTACTAAAGAAAATAAAATAACAAAAGCAATCAATACTAAAGGAATAAAAATAACATAAACTAAAAACTACTAAGAAAATAAATGAAAAAAGAAAAATAAAATAGAAGAACAAAAGTGACTAATCCGCAAATGTATCAGCAATCACAAACTACGCCCGGCAAATGCACATGATAAACACTAGATAACAAGCCCATCAAGGGCACACACTATCCATACAAACCCATAAGCCGGCAAGGGCACAAGTCAATCATCAATGTACAAATAAAATATACTCCCTAAAACCGGGCTTCTTCTAGTGTCACTGGTGTGCATCGCGATTGCGGAGTGTTATATGGAGCTGAGAAGAATTTGTTCTTCACGATCGTGGTTCGTGATCTTGTTGTGCTTTGCATTCGCGATGTGAGGGTCGCGAACAAGATGTGTTAGTGGGGTTGGCCTGGTTTGTAGGGTTGCTTATCACGATAGCGGAAGGGAATTTGCTGAGGCTGGAAGATTGGTCTTCGTGTTCGCAAATCTGGGCTCTCATTTGCGTAGGCTTGGCAAGTTGTGTAACATGATCGTGAGAGGACCTCGCATTCGCGGAGAATGAGTTCTGGGCGAGGCTGGTTTGGCTTTTGCGAGGGAGCTTCTGCAATCACGCATGAGGACGACTGGGCAGTGTATAAGAATTTGAAGTGTCTGAGAGGCGTTAGAGTTGGTTATCGGATTTCAGAGCAAGTTAAGTCTCCTATCTAACCTTGTAAGAGGGAATTTACTCCATAGGTGCTATATTGGTTATGTGATATGTGTTATGGGATCTACGCACGTATGAGGTGATGAGTGTCCATGCATATGATAGATCCTTGATATGAGGTAGAGTTAGACTCACTCCATGTTTTAATTGTACTACTTGAGTTATTCTTGCATGTTTAAATGCTTTAATTTATACTGTAACCTGAGACTTGACTTGCGTAAGGTGTTAAACTTTGCTATTCCAGATACTTGGCGTGCTACATGATTAGCTGCAAAAATTATACTTTTGTTACGTATTTCTCCCGTGTTGTGCATATTTGTCCGAAAGTTTCTTGAATTTCATAACTCACATATATATTAGTAAGTTGGGCTAGTGACTTATCAAAGTCTCACTATTCTTATGGGATCAGGCTGAACTCCTCAGCAGTACTATTATGGATCGGGCCGTATGACCTCAACAGTATTTTGAGATGCATTTACGGATCGGGTCATACGACCTCGATAATGTACACTATTTTATGAATTGTGCCGAACAACCTCGGCAGAGTCGTGTGTTATATTCGACCGAGAATCCGCGTACCTACTAGTTTTCTTGACTTAAGGTTTGGAATTTTATTTGTTAATGATCATATGCATACCCCATTCGAGGTAGTATTCAGTATTTGAGGATATCGTATCTACTCTTCTGTTAAGGATCGTGTTATACACCTATATCTGTTTTCGTTGCTTTTACTGACTATGTTTCATACCTATCTACCTTTATTGTATTTTGATTATTGGACCCTTAGTAAGTGTCTATGTCGACCCCTTATTACTACTTTTTTGAGGTTAGGCTAAATACTTACAGGATACGCGATGATTTACGTACTCATACTATACTTCTGCACTAATTGTGCAAGTACTGAGACATGTGCGTTTAGTGGTCAAACTGGTGTGTAACCGTAGTTGTTGAGGAGACTTGTGATGAGCTACTCTCTATGCTACGATCTGCAGTACGCGGAGTCCCCTTTCTATTCATTTACTGTACTCTGTCTATTTTTTATTCCAGACAGTTGTTGTAGTAGTATTGTATATTTCAGTAGATGCTCATGCACTTATGACACCGAGTTTTGGGGATTTTGACTAATGTTCTTAGGTGTATTCTTGTTACTACATTTGGTATTTTATTTTGATCATGTTCAAATCTTGAAAATGATGTTAGTATTTTCTATAAAAACAAAGAAATTTTTCTTGATTATTTCACCATTGTGTTTAAATGTGTTATGAACCGTCGATTTTTGTGTGGTTAAATTGTTGGGTGTCCTAACGATAGTGTTGGGCGCCATCATGGTCTATGGTAGGATTTGAGTCGTGAAATATACTATATAAACAAAGGACATACAGACAAATACGTGATCCTTTTAAAATAAAACTTTATTGATTTGAATAAATAAATGTTCCATAGAAAATATTATAACAAAACTCATTGTTTATAGTATAATCCTAACAATCTCCTACTTAGTCTCAAAACCATGCGTCTACAATCTTAACACCCATTCTATATACATGCCTGTCAAAAGTCATATGTGCAAGCTCTTAAGTAAACGGATCCGCCAAGTTCTCTCACGCAATCTTGAAGACTACTACATCCCCTTTATGTACTATATCGCGAATTAAATGATATTTAACTCAATGTGTATTGCTCTTTTATGACTTCGTGGCTCCTTCAAATTTGCAATCACACCACTATTATCACAGTAAAGTCCAATTGGTGCTTGAATTTAGGGAACTACACCCAACTCTCTTAGGAGGTTTCCGAGCCAAACCGCCTCCTTGGCCGCCTCAGAGGCTGCCACATATTCGGCTTCCATGGTGGAATCAGAGACACATGGTTTCTTGATGCTCCTCCAACTTATGGCCCCACCTCTTAGAGTAAACACATTTCCTGAGGTAGACTTTCTAGAATCTCTATACGATTGGAAATCCGAATCAGTGAACCCTATGGGTACAAAGTCATCTGAATGGTAGACTAACATATAATCCCTACACCTTTTCAGGTACTTGATTATATGCCTAACCGTAGTCCAATTCTTTCACCCAGTATTAAACTGAAATCCGCTAACAATGCCTAAGATAAAGCAAATGTCATGTCTAGTGCATTACATGGCTTGCAGTAGATGCATAAGGGATCGTCTTCATCTTTTCCATCTCTTCATCAATTTAGGAGACTAATCTTTAGATAGAGCAATTTCATGCCTGAAAGGAAGAAATCCTTTTGTGGACTCTTATATGCTAAACTTGGAGAGTATTGTATCAATATAAATAGCATGAGATAAGCCTAATATCGTTTTCTTGCAATCTCGCACGAGCTTGATCCCAAGGATATGAGCCTCTTCTCCCAAATCATTCATATCGAAGTGCGTGAACAACCATTCCTTACCTGAATTCAACATGCCCACATTATTTCCTATGAGCAATATGTCATCTACATATCAAATTAAAAATGCCACTTTATTCCCATCCCACTTATTGTATACACAAAACTCATTAAGACATTGATCAAAACCAAAAGTTTTAATTGCCTTGTCAAAATAAGTGTTCCATGCCCTAGATTCCTGTTTCAGACCATAAATAGACCTTTTAAGCTTATACATCGTGTGTTTCTTGCCACTTTCCATGAAACGATCTGGTTGCATCATATATATGCACTTTTCAAGACTTCCATTAAGGAAAGTTGTCTTGACATCCATTTACAAAATCTCATAATCATAATGAGCAGCAAAAAATAAGAAAATCCTAATATACTTAAGTATGGCTACCGGCGAAAGTTTCCTCTTAATCGAACCCTCTTTCTGAGTGAACCCTTTTGCTACAAGCCTTGCTTTAAAAGTTTACACTTTCTCGTCTACACCTCTATTTTTCTTATAGAACCACTTACATCCAATATATTTAACCCCATCAAGTGGTTCTACAAGATCCCAGACTTGATTAGAGTACATAGACCTCATTTCTGATTTCATAGCGCCAACCCACTTATCAACATCCTTTTTTTAGTGATTGGTCATAATTTACAGAAACGGTATTAGGCTCTTCAGGGATTCTATTGTATGATTCTCCCAAGATCGTATACCGACCTGGCAATCTTATTTCTCCCCACTATGACTACGAACTACATCAGTTGCAACTACACCATTATGATCTTATAGTAGAACCACATCATTATCAAGAACCTGAGTCTTCATGATTTCCACATGGATATCAATGACTTCATCCTCTTGTGTAGTTTGCTCAACATTACTCCCACTACTTTGTGGCAGTATGACTTAGGGAACTTGTTCTTGAGAGACAACAAGTCTATTGACATTTCTCCTACTACTAAATACAACGGCATGTCAAATTTGACTTCCAAGGTTTGTACTTGGTCGTTTTGTTGTTCAGATGACTTAGTTTTGATTCCTTTGCCTAGTTCCTGTAAAATAAGTTACTTCTAGGAACATGGTTCATCAAATAGTCCTCTTTAAGAAACTTGGAAGTTGTGCTAAAAATTACCTTCTTACATCTTTTGTTCCCTTTCGATAACCCACAAACACATATACATTCATTCTCTCCTCCAATTTATGCGTTTTCTCTTTCAACACATGTATTGGACAACCCCAAACCGGAATATGCTGCAGACTAGGATTGCGCCCAGTCCATGATTCTATAGGGGTCAAAGGTACTGGCTTTGAAGGAACTAAATTCATAACGTAATTTGATGTTTCTAAGCCATATCCCAAAAAAGACGAAGCCAAATTAGAATAACGCATCATTGATCTAACCATTTCCATAAGAGTCATATTTTTTATTTCAGCTACACCATTTTGTTGTGGTGTTCTAGGTACAGACAATTGAAATATAATTTTACATTCTTAAATAACTAATAAATTTTGCAGAGAGGTACTCCCCACCATGATCATATCGTAATGTCTTGACGTATTTATTGTGTTGCATTTCAGTCTCTTTCTTAAATTCTTTGAACTTTTCTGTAATGATCCTTGATCCCCTAATGTCTTGACATATTTATTGTCATTTTGAGTATTCTATCCACGATCCCCTACATTATGCTCCCTCTATGCTATATTGTGGTTATGTAACTTGTCGGGGTGGTTGTCTTTGCTTTTAGGTAAGTTTCGGAGTGAAATGGGACACATAGTCCATAAGTTGGAGGTTTAAGTCGTAGAAATTGACCGTAGTTGACTTGTGTGAAGATGACTCCGGAAAAGAGTTTTGGCAGTTCTAACATCTCTGTAGGGTGATTTTGGTCTTAGGAGTGTATCGAGATGTTGATTTGGAGGTTCGTAGATCATTTCAGCGTGAATTGGCGAAAGTTAGAAAGTTGGAGGATTTTGGAAATTTTGACTGGGAGTTTACTTTGGTGATATCGAGGCCGGATCCCAATTTTGGAAGTTGGAATTAGTACGTAATGTCATTTATAACTTGTTTACAAAATTTGGTGTCAATCGAAGTTGTTTTTGTATGAATCGGCGTTGGTTTCGGAATTTGGAAGTTCATAGTTCATAGGCTTGAATTTGGGTTGCGATTTGTAAAATGTATGTTGTTTGATGTGTTTTTTGGCCTCGAGTAGGTCCGTTAGGTGTTTTGGCACTAGTTGGTATATTCGGACGGGTCCCCGGGGGCTCCGAGTGTTATTCGAATCGAATCCGGAACGATTTGGACTTGTTAAATTTTGCTGAAGGTACCCAGCTTCTGGTGTCATCTGTCACACCCCGACCTCAGGGAGAGAGACCGGTGCCCAATAGAGTCACCTTGGTCGAGCAAGCCTGCACAGTGAAGCCTACACAGTGCAGTCTACCATACTCACCCAAAATAAAGAGAAGAGTGCATTACCTTAATTAGTGTGTAACAAGTCATGTGAACAACAACATTTCATTTCCATTTGTTATGTCCTTAACAAATGTTCAAAATAGTGCACTGTACATCATAGTTAAAGTGGGACAGGTGATACAATTACAACATTTTTAGTTTAACTTTCCAAAAAAGAGATACAACCCACACCATGTCTACGGAGCCTCTAACAAGAGCAGAAGAGTGCGGTGACAGTGCCGAAAATAAGGCCCTGGCTATATCTCAAAATGCTATGTACAAAGGATAGAAGATACAGTACCCCGAAATAAAGTGGGGCTCACTAAATCAGCTGAGGAGATGGTGTGCTGTTATCACTGATCGATGCCACCTGCTATAGAACCACCTGTATCCATTAAAGATGCAGCGCCCCTGGCAAAAGGGATGTAACTACATATGGAATAGTACTAGTATGTAAAACTAAACACCCTCTCAATAGAACGAGCAACAGTCAATAGTAAACGAAGAATAAACATGATATCAATAAGAGACTCAAACTGTATCAAAGGGTCACATTAGGGGAAATGTAAATTTCAAGTAGGTTTCGATAATTTAAGTTGGGAGATCTTTAGCACCGATATACCAACGTATTTTAGCATGGAGTCCGATCTCAGCCCGAACGGCTAAGCCGTCTCACCCCGAGACATACACACATAATACCACCATATGTACGGCAGGGTGTCACATCTAGCTAGCAATAATCTCATCCCATTTAAGTGGAAAATATCTCAACACCCAATCTCATCCCATATAAGGGGAAACAGTCTCATCACATTAACACGAGGATTTACCCTGCAGTCACTCCTACATCGGCACGTGTAGTTTCGGGGTTAGGTTGTTCCGACCTACCCTTCCTCGGTGGCTAATCGATACTCCCAAAGAATTTGTTATTAAAAGTATTTACCACTCAACTCATATTATTTTACATGTCATTCATTTTATTGACATCATCGGCCATAATGCAATATCATTCTTGGCACATTGGTCGTGCTTCATAATTCAAGCTCATTATTCCACTTTTAATCATTATCATGGATTTTCAACAACATGGCATTTATGTCAAGACAATAAGCATACATATGAGCAAACAAGAGTCTTAAGTGCATTGAGATTTCTTACACAATTGGTACTGGCTATCATTTGAAACGCAACTTGAAGCCATAACATTTAGCTAAGCAACCAATACTTTGAATACATTACCAAATAGTAGTACAACTTAACAAGAGAATTTGGAATACATGTTGAACACAAAACTCTTTTGACACAACATTTATTCAGAATAATCGATTCATAATGAGTAACTTGGAATTTACAATGACATTGTGGGGTTCAATTCTAAGGAAAACATTTACCCAACATACCTCACTTGAGCTTCTTTAAACTCTAAAATGTTTCGAAAACCTTAGCAACTTCGATCTATTTCAGAAATATAACATATTGAACCAAATATTAGGAGGATGATCATGGTTACAACTCATTTGAGCATTTTATCAAACACTATGTGTGCATTAAGGTTTCAAGGTCCTCCTATGGTAAATTCCATCATCCCACAATCCATTATCTACCATTTATTGCTCAACAATCTTCCTACACCTCTTGATAACACATGCATTCAAAATGAACAACTTCCACACCCAAGAATTCCCTTACTAATTACCTATTTTTAGGTGAATTTCGAAATTGAGAGTTCGGGTGTAGAATCTTACCTCTAGGATGAAGACCTAGGGAGTTTCCCTTGTTAATCTTCCAAGATTTGAGCAAGAATTGAAGAACAAATTATTGAGGAACCCTCTTCCACTCCAAAGCACTATCTCACTCTCAAAATACCAGGTTGTTTCTTAAGAAATGGTCCATAGCGTCTATAGAATGGAATAGTGTTAGGTCATGAAAACCAAAAAAATGAAGCTCTAGAACCCAATCTGCGGTCTCATATGCAACCGTATAATGCTTCTTCGGTCCGCAAAAGGGGCCGCGAAATGTCCCTCTAGAACTGGGCAGCCCTGCCCAACAATACGGCCATTATGCGGTCCGCAGACCTGTTCTATGGTCGCATAATGCGCTGCAGAACCTCCCTCCAGAAAAATCTTCATGCTAGTTACACGGTAGATGTGCGGCCTACGAAATGGTTTTGTGACCACAGTATTGAACTCACAATACCATCCAAACTTGCCCAGTTTCATGTTTCACTCCGCGGCCATTCTGCGGCCTCAAAGTGATTCTGCGGCCGCATAGTGGCCGCAGAAATCATGTCTTCTGCCAAAATGTTTCCCTTACTCCCCAGCACACTACTCAACCCAAACATATTAGCCTACCTCTCCACCACGGAACTTCGGGTTTTAGGCAAAATTTTACAGGGCCTTACATCATCGCACTTGCACAGGGTTTGGTTGTAGGTGCAGGTGCGCAAAAGCGAGCAACTGGTCGTAGAAGCGAATTTGGCTTAGCCCAGTAGGGAGCATAGGTGCGAGGACTTATCCACATATGTGAATCCATAGGTGCAGAGAGGAGATCGTAGATGCGGACATGGCTGGCCTGGGCTATGGTCGCAGAAGCAGAAGGGTTCTATGTAGAAGCAGGCTCGCAGGTGCGAGCCATGGTCGGCAGAAGCGGAAATTTTGGACTTAAGTGTTTTCCGCACCTGCGATGGTTTTTCTGCAGGTGCAGCGTCGTAGAAGCAAACCAAAGTCCGTAGAAGCGTAAGTCGCTAGGCAAAAATATGAAATTCGAGGGTTTTGATTCATAATTCATTTTGGGAATAAGAGAGCTCGGTTTGAGGTGAAAGTTTGAAGATTTTCAGATAGAACTTTGGGGTAAGGATATCTAACTCATTTTTTTATTAATCCACATGAATCTATTGATAATTCCTTCATTTAATTATTTCGTTGGAGTTGGAAATTTGGGGGAAATGGTAGAAACTTCTTTGGCCAAATTTTTGAGTTTTTGAATATGAATTTGAGGTCAGGTTCTGAGACGCGGGCCCGAGTTGAATTTTTTTGGTGATTTTTAAATTCTTTGCAAAGATCGTAAATTAGTTTCCTATAGTTATATTTATAGTATGAAATTGTTTTGTCTAGATTCGAGTCGTTCGGAGTTGGAAAATCGGGGGAAAGGCCTTCTAGTTGATTGATTTAGTGTGGTTTGAGGTAAGTGACTTGTCTAACCTTGTGTGGAGGAATTACCCCTTAGGATTTGGTATTTTTGTGATAATTGTGTTATGTGAAAGCCGTGTACGCAAGGTGACAAATGTGTACACGTGCTAAGTGTTGAAATTTCCGATTTTTAGCTATGTAGATTCCTTTCATGCTTTAATTAAGTTACTTTAACATGTTATAGTCATCATATTTAGTCTAATTTCACATGTCGACTTGTCCTATCTCTTACTTGCTAATTGCTCCACTTGTTTAGTTGAAATTCTTGTTTCCTTAATCCGTTTTCACTATTTAACTGTTGATTCTTACTTGAAATTGCTACTCCTTGGAATATTTTGTTGTTGAAATTAGTATTGAGTTGCAAAGGCTGTGATTCCTATTAAGGCAAAGTGTTAAGTTGTGAAATATCATTCTATTGAGTTATTCTTCCTATTTTTATTGTTGAAACTTTGTGTACATTGTGGTTGAGCCGTAGGGATCCTTATTGTGAAATTCTATTATTGTTTGGTTTTTCTGGAAAATTGTGATATTGGGCACTTGAGGTGCGATTTGTGACACGGTATGTTATTGATATACATGCGGTGGTATAAGGTCTGGGTGTTGAAACACATGCGGTGAGATAAGGTGGGTTTGATACTCGTGGCTAGTAGGGGAACTACTAGAAGCCATGTGGTGTAATAAGGTAGGCTAAAACTCGAGATACTATTTCGGGAAAAATAATTTTCAAAACCAAATATAAAGGCTCTCGCGATGATATAAAGAAAGATTGTGATTTATTTTTTTGATTTGAGACTACGATGCAGTACCTCAGTAGTGACTCTTGTTGACATTTCCCCGTTCCTTGTACTTGTCTTTGATTGTTGTTTCCTTAGCATATTATTATTTATCTTTCTCTGTGTTGTACTGTTTGCTTAGCTCTATGTATTAAATCTTGTTACGGTATTCGTTGTTTCAATTTCATTATTGTCTTTATCACACTGTCTATAATTGTTTAGTCTTTTATTTATTTTCAGTAGGCCCCTAACCTGACCTCATCACTACTCTACCGAGGTTATGCTTGGCACTTATTGGGTACTGTTAAGTTGCACTCATGGTACTCCTTTGCACATTTTTTTGTGCAGATCCAGGTACTTTTTATCAGCCCAGGCATTAGTCGGGATTCTACTGCGGAGACTTCAAGGTATACCTGCCGGCGTCTGCAGGCCTTGGAGTCTCCTTCTCTCTAGATCTCTTATTCCATTATCCTTTATATATATAGACACGATGTGTAGGATTATCCAGTATTCATACTTAGAGCTCGTAACTTGTATTTTCACCGGGTCTCGGGATTTGTATATGCTGAGTTGAAGCGTTGTTTTATATATAGCTGTTGTGTTTGAAAATTTTATTTATTGTTATTTCAATTATACCGCATGTGTTAGGCTCACATAGTCTTAGAGACTAGGTGCCGTCACGACATCCTGCGGAGGGAATTTGGGGTCGTGACATTTTCAAAACATTCAGACTTGCGACACAACAAATAAATATATCCATACTTTGAGTAATCATCTGTGAATGTCACAAAATACTCAAAACTACCTCTTGCTTGGACATGCATTGGACCACACAAATCAGAATGAATTAACTCTAATTTATCAGTTGCTCGATTTTCTTTTGGGGGCAAAATTTGTTTTGTCATTTTTCCCTCCAAACAAGTTTCACATGTTGGTAGTGCCTCCATTTTAATGAACTTAAAGGTCCATCCTTAACCAACCTTGAAACCCTATTCAAATTTATATGACCCAAACACACGTAGAATAAATAGGTTTCACTCAATTTAGAAGAACGTTTTCTCTTACTTGGTAAATCAATACAATTCAGTTCTTTAGGCTGCAACAGTTTAGGAGTAGTATCAATAATAAAAAGATCATTAATCAATGTAGCCGAAGAGATATAACGCTTATTATGACTAATAACACATTTATCAATATCATGAAATTAATGTCATAACCATTTCTCATAGCGCTAGAAACCGAAATCAATTTCCTTCTAACGGAAGGTACATATAATGTGTCAATTAAAGTTAATACTCTATAACTACCAAACGAAATACTAATATTATCTTATGCTAAAGCTAGAGCTGCCAAACCATACGCTAGAAAAATATTGACTTCCCCTCTACTTAATTGTTGCATTATCTGAAAACCTTACAAAAAGGTACAGACATGATTTGTGGCTCTCGAATCTACACATTGTGACATGGTAGATACAACCACTAAAAACGTTTAAACGGCAAGTAGATGAAAACCATCTGGTTTGTTATTCAGCTTGGCTATATAAGCCGGACATTGTTTCTTATGATGCTCGGGATTCTTGTAGTGATAACACTTGCCCTTAGGCTTTTTCACACCAGCAATTGGGCCTCCAACAGAGGGTTTTTAAGCCTTTATCTTCTTTTGCCTGCCTCTCGTCTTAGAAGAAGAACCTGTCTCAAAATTGAATGCCACATGAGGAGCTTGTTTCTTGATAATAGTCTCTACTGAATTTAGCAATTTTGCAAGGGACAAATCCATTTTGTTCATGTTATAATTCTGGCGAAATTGCTGAAAGCTGTCTGTAAGAGTCTGCAGGATCATCTCAACCTGCGTATCCTTATCAATATTAGCTCCAAGGACCTCCAGTTTATTCAGAACACTCATTATCTTCATAACATGATCCCTAACAGATGAACTTTCAACCATTTTGGTGTTCAAAAGAGCTTTCATGGAAGTATGCTTAGCCGAACGATTCTGATCTCCAAACATCTCTTTCATATTTTCCATATTATCATAAGCAGACGTCATAGACTGATGCTGATATTGCTGAACATTCGACATAGCTGCCAGAATGTAACATTGCGCTGTCTTATCAACCTTAACCTATTTATGGTAAGCTTTCTATTCATCATCTATAGCATATTCTCCATGTTTTTCTGGACACACCTCGTTAAACACAAATTTATACTCTTCAACAATTAGAATAATATCCAAGTTTGGTTTCCAATCAACATAATTTGGATCCTTAGGTTTGTTTTAAGTAAGAATAACAGTAAGGGGATTGAAAGAAATCATGGTTAATATAAGAGACAATTAAATAAATAGATCAAAATCAATCATATTTCATTGAATATTAAAATTCAATACATACTACATACATACAATTCATGCATCGTGAATAACAAGTTTCGATGGGAAAAAAGTTATTCTTGAAATATACATATGTAATGATAGATTATTCACTCCATAATTTAAACATGCCTAACTTAGATGGATAGTATAATATTAAATTAACTCAAGTGAATATCAACATTCAAGATACTAGTCCCATTGAGCCAACATGCTTACTCAGATGGAGAGTGAATACAAGTAATCAACAACTAGTAGTTAAGACCTAGTGATTACCTTTAATGAGTTTATCCTATATGGAAGAAGACATACTTTAACGTGTAAATTCATGATATCACCAGTATTTTACCATGGAGAAGTAACGACTCAACCGATCATTTTATGTATTTTAGCCTCGTTTCCCCTTTTGAAGTTTTCCGTATGTGTATTTGTGGTTTTATGACTTGCGGGGATAGTTGAATTTTTTCGGGGAAGTGTTGGAGTGATGGAAATGCTGACTTATGTTTGAATTTTTGTGAAAATGATCCCGAAATGGTGTTTTGATGGCTCCGACAGGTTCGTATCATGATCTTAAACTGAGGCGTATGCCCGGAATTAAATTCGGAGGTTCCTAGGTTGATTTGACTTGTTTTGCCGAAAGTTGTCAATTTGAGGCTTAGAAATTCCTTAGATTTGACCATAGGTTGACGTTATGGTTATCAGGTTCAAAATTTGGTTTTGGGACTTGGAATAGGCATGTTTTGCTATTTGAAACTTGTCAGCAAAATTTAGTGCAATTCGGGGTTGGTTTGATAGGATTCGGACGCTTGGTTGTGATTCTAAAGGTTCTTAAGTTTTCTTTTGAATTTCATGTGTTTTGGTGTCCAATTCATGGTTTTGGATATTATTTTGGTATTTTGATCACGTGAGCAAGTTCGTATGATATTTTTAGTCTTGTGTGCATGTTTGGTGTAGAGCCATGAGTGCTCGAGTGAGTTTCCGACGTGTTTTGGATTGGTTTGAACTCATTTCTAGGTTGCTGGTGCTCCAGTTATCGCAATTGCGAGCACCAGCATTGCAATTGCGATCATAGTAGAGGGGTCTCAGGAATCGCATTTGCGACACCTTGATCGCATTTGCGACCATTTGGTCGCATGTGCGAAAGGGGCTGACTTTGCATTTTGCAAAGTTAGTGTCACAATTAGACATTCCCTTGTGCTCTCAGGCGCCGCATTTGCGAATTAGTGTTCGCATATGTGAAGGTTCACAATTGTGAATCCAAGGTCGCAATTGCGACTTCTGCACCTGAACAAAAGGGTTGGAAAAATGGGATTTGGTCTCACCTTCATATTGTAGAACCCTAGAATCGGCAGGAGGCGATTGTGAGGATAGACTTTCACCTACAACTATTAGGTAAGTGATTTTGATCAATTTTCAATTATATTACAATGATTATGTATGGTATTTAACATCAAATTTAGGAATTTCTAAGAGAATATTTTAGGAATTTTGGCTATGTTTTAAAAAATACTTTTTTTTATTTGAGCGTTCAATTGGACTCGGATTTGAAAACAAAATAGATATATGAACTCGTGGGGTTATGGGTAGTCGAGATTTATCCTTGACTCGGGTTTTGACCAGGCGGGCCTGGGGTTGACTTTTGCTGACTCTTGGAAAATTGTGTAAAGATCTTAGCTTTATTAATCGAAATTGGTTTCTCTTGCATTGTTTGATGATATTATGTTGTGCTTGGTTAGATTTGAGCCGTGCAGAGGCGAATTTTATGGGAAAAGCCATTTTTGAGTGTTGATTTAGCCTATTTGAGGTATGTATCTTGCCTAACTTTGTGTAGGAGAACTTTCCCTTAGGATTAGGTTGATTGTGCTATTTGAATAATGTGAAAGCCATGTACATGAGGTGACGAGTACGTACATGGTATTTTATGTGAAAGATTGACCGGTTTAGACTCTTAGGTTAATTATAAGCATTTAATTGAAGTTGTTATTCGTTCTATCTTTCGTTGTCAAGTTTATTCTTATATGCTTTAATTGAAGTTGTTATTACATGTTCTATTTTCCATTGTCGAGGTTAATCATATATGCATTTATTAGTAGTTGTTATTACATGTTATTTTTTCCATTGTTGAGTTATTTTCATGCATTGAGTCGTAGTTGCTATTTCATGTTATCTCTTATATTGTTGAGAGTCACGACCCAACTCTATGTTAGGTCGTGATGGCATCCAGCATCATTGCTAGACAAGCCAATAGTGAACAACTTGCTGATTTCCCATTTAGCTTTACTTAATTTAAAAATATTTGGTAAATACAGAATTTTTAAGGCAAATAAAAGGAAACATGTAAAAGCAGTATAACTGTTGAATTACAACCCAAAAAAAATCAAAGTCTACTAATACGTGCCAAGATCTAGTGTCACAAGTGTGTGGGAAACTAGTAGGATATACAAAAGATGACTATCCTACTGTCTGAAAGAGAATAAACAGGAAAAAAAAACAAAAGAGAAACTCTGGCATGCTGCTGAACGGCTCAGAAGGGGCAGCTCATCGTGAAGTCTCGGTCCAAGATCAAGTATGCGTGCCAGCGGGTAACTAGATGCACCAGCCTCAGATCCTGTACAATTAAGTACAGAAGTGTAGTATGAGTACATAAACAATATGTACCCAGTAAGTATCCCGCCTAACCTCGAAGAAGTAGTGAGTATGGGTCGACATGAGACTTACTAGGCCAATAATAATATAATTAAAGTACTATGATAAGCATGGATAACATGAATAATACTGACAGTTCAACAACAGGAAGAGATAAGTCCTTCTTTCATAATTATAACATAAATTTCAGTAATGCTATTTAGCAACTTGCATTTCAAGGCATTTAAGCAGAATAAATCATGGAAAATTCCCAAATAATTACCATGCGCAATTATGCCGAGGTTGTACGGCCCGATCCAAAAAAATAATTAAATTGTGCACTACCGGTTGGTCGAACGACGTGAACCATAGATGCATCTATTTACTACCGAGGCGCTCGGCCCGATCCACAAATAACAAGTATTTTCAAGAAAACACAAATTTCTCATTTACAGTCAAGTATCTCATACAAACCTTCAAGTAAATGTATTCAACCTCATAAAACCCTTATATCAATTTCTATCACAACTAAGTGATTATATTAGCAAGTAATGGCACAAACATTCCAAGTGTAGCATGATACGGGTCCTAAACTACCCGGACAATAGCATAATAGTGGCTACGTACGAACTCTCGTTACCTCGTACGTACGTAGCCCCCATAATTAGGTACTAATATTTATTTAATTCACCTATAGGGTTAATTCCCTCTTACAAGGTTAGAAAGGAGACTTACCTCGCATCAAAGTCTACTTCCCAATTCAAGAACGCGTGCAAACTACTAAATTTGATGCCATACGACTCGAATCTAGTCATACATTACATAAACTAATCAATCTATGCTCAAAAGTTCATAATTCCACCATTTAAGTGATTACCGAACCTAAATTGCAAGATTCAAAAAATTCACACTCGAGCCCGCGTGCCCGGATTCCGGAAATTTTTAAAGAAAGTTGTTACCAATAAACTTAAGAACATAAATATATGATTTCTATTAAATTTCATAACGAATTTCGTGGTTAAATCTCATTTTTATCAAAAACCTAGGTTTTCATCTAACCCGTAATTTTCACTAATTTACATGTTATAACCTACCCATAAACCATGTATTTAACTCACATTTGATAGGAATTACTTACCTCAACTAGTTGATGGAAATCCCCTGTCCAAGCAGCTCCAAAATCGCCCCCAAGAAGAGTAAGAAGTGAGCAAAAGTTCTCAAACCCCGATTTAAAACATCACTGCCCTTCAGTAACTTCCGCACATGCGGTTAAATTGGCGCACCTGTGATTCTGCTTCTACGGACAACTCATGCAGGTGCAGACCAAAGCCAGGCTGACTCATCTCGCTTCTGCGTCCAAGTGATCAAACCTGCGGCCATGCATCGGCGACACTGCCCGCTCATGCGATGCCCGCCTTCACACCTGCGCTTTAGGAGGTGCGGCCCTTCTTTCACTTCTGCGATGGATGGGCAGCCTATGTTGGGATGCATCTGCGATTATGATAGCAACTGGAGCTTCATATTTGGCTTCCCAATTCCAACTTGGTCTGAGCCTGGTCTGATTGACACTCGGGGACCCCGAGGCCACGTCCGAACATACCAACAAGTTTGAAATCAGAAAACAGACTCGCTCGAACTCTCGGAATGCCCGAAACAACATTAAAACTAACCTAAAACCAATTGAATCAAACTTAAGAACTTCAAGTTCTTCAATTTACTTCCAATGCGCCGAAACGTGCTTACACTACTCGGAATGACACCAAACTTTGTGTGCAAGTCTTAAATGACATTATGGAACTATTTCCGGTCTCGGAATTGCATTTGGACCTCGATATCATGAAAACCTGCTCCAAGCCAAATTTAAAGAATTTCTTAAAACTTTCAAGAACCAGCTTTCACTATTAGGCGTCGAAACGCTCCCGGTTCATCCAAAACCCAATCCGAACATATGCCTAAGTACGAAATCATCATACGAACCTATTGGAACTGTCAAATCCTAATTCCGAGATCGTTTACTTAAAATTTTGACAGAAGTCAAACTTGGCCTTTAAAGCCAGCCTTAAAGAACCCAGTGTTCCGATTTCAACTAAAACTCTTCCAAGTCCCAAACCAACCATCCCCACAAATCATAAATCAGTAAAAACAAGTACGGAAAGTCTTATTTAGGGGAACGACCGGTCAGGTCGTTACATTCTCCACCTCTTAAACAAATGTTCGTCCTCGAACGAGTTTAGATTAATACCTGAAGTGCTGAGTAAGTGTGGATATCTACTCCGCATATCCTCCTCGGACTCCACGGTCTCCTCCTTGACTTGTTGGCCCCTCCACTGAACCTTTATCGCAAAAATCCTCTTGGACCTCAACTGGCTATCCTGCCTAGCAATAATAGCAACTAGCTCCTCCTCATAACCCAAGCTCTCATCTAGCTGAATAGTGCTGTAGTTTAACATATGTGCCAGGTCGGCATGATACCTCCGGAGTATAGACACGTAAAATACTGGACGAACCCCTGATAGGCTGGGAGGTAAATCAATTTCATAAGCCTTGACTCAACACCAAAAATGGGTCTATAAACCTTGGGCTCAACTTGACCTTCCTTCCGAATCTCATAATACCCTTCATCAGTGAGACTTTCAAGAGAAACTTCTCGCCTACCATAAATGATACATCACGCGCTTTCTGATCCGCGTAACTCTTATGTCTAGACTGTGCTGTACGAAGTCGCTCCTGAATCAACTTTACCTTTTTCAAGGCATCCTTCACCAGATCAGTACCATATAACCTAGCCTCGCCGGGCTCAAACCATCCGATGGGAGAACGACATCGCCGACCATATAAAGCCTCAAATGGGGCCATCTCGATGTTGGACTGATAACCGTTATTGTAAGCAAACTCAACCAAAGGCAAAAACCGATCCCACTATCCCCCAAAGTCAATCACACATGCTCTCAGCATGTCTTCCAATATCTGAACTGTCCGCTATGACTGCCCGTCGGTCTGTGGGTGAAACACCGTGCTCAGCTCTACACGGGTCCCCAACTCACTATGTACGGCTCTCCAGAAATATGAAGTGAACTGAGGGCCTCTATCTGATATGATAGAAACAGGCACACCATGCAACCGAACTATCTCCCGAATATAAATCTGGGCCAACTTCTCTGAAGTATAAGTAGTCACAACTGGAATGAAATGTGCCGACTTGGTCAATTTTTTCACAATGACCCAAACTGCATCCAGCTTCCATAAGGTCCACGGCAATCCAACTATGAAGTCCATAGTGATGCGCTCCCATTTCCACTCAGGTATAGTTATCTGCTGAAGTAGGCCACCTGGTCTTTGGTGCTCATACTTGACCTGCTGGCAATTTAGACACCTAGCAACATACCCCACTATGTCTTTCTTCATCCGCCGCCACCAATAGTGTTGTATCAGGTCACAATACATCTTCGTAGCACCTGGATGAATAGAATACCGAGAATTGTGTGCCTCCTCTATAATCCTCTCCCTCAAGCCATCGACATTAGGTACACATAGATGGCCCTGGAGTCGCAGAACACCATCATCGCCAAAAGAAAACTCCTTGGCACAACCATGTATTATCATATCTCTAAGAACTGCCAAGTGTAGATCATCAAACTGTCGGGCCTTGATATGCCCCAATAATGGATACTGAGCAACAACACATGCAAAAACTCAGATGGGCTCTAAAATATCCAACCTCACAAGTCTGTTATCCAAGGACTGAATGTCCAAAGCTAGTGGCCTCTCCTCCGCTGAAATAAATGCCAAGCTATCCATACTCTTTACCTTCCTGCTTAAGGCATCCACGACCACATGTTCCTGACCTGGATGATAAAGAATGGTGATGTCATAATCCTTCAGTAACTCGAGCCAACTATGCTGCCTCAAATTGAGATCCCTTTGCTTGAACAAATGTTGTATGCTGCGATGATCAGTATAAACCTCACATGACACTCCATATAGATAATGCCTCCATATCTTAAGAGCATGAACAATCGCAACTAACTCTAGATCGTGCACAGGGTAATTCTTCTCATGAATCTTCAGCTGACGCAAAGCATATGTAATAACTCGCCCCTCTTGCATCAATACACAACCCAAGACAACGCGTGAAGCGTCGCAATATACCGTATACACACTAGAACCGGTGCTGTAGTCAAAACTGTCTTGAGCTTCAGGAAAACTCGCCTCAAAATCATCGGACCAATAGAACGGAGCACCATTCTGGGTCAATCTAGTCAAAGGTGCTGCAATGGATGAAAATCCCTCCACAAACCGGTGATAATAGCCAGCTAACCCCAAGAAACTCCTGATCTCAGTCGCCGAAGTGGGACGAGGCCAACTCTCAACTGCCTCAATATTCCTAGGATCCACTTTAATACCCTCCTATGATACAACATGCCCCAAGAATGCTCCTGCTCTTGCAATGTATAAAGTACCACTCTCAAATACTGCTCCTACTCCCCCAGGCTACGTGAGTAAATCAATATGTCATTAATGAAGACAATCACAAAGGAATCAATATAAGGCCTAAACACTCTGTTCATCAAATCCATAAATGCCACTGGCGTATTAGTCAAGCCGAAGGACATCACTAGAAACTCATAATGACCATATTTGGTACGGAAGGCAGTCTTCAGAACATTTGAGTCCCGAATCTTTAACTGATGGTACCCCGATCTCAAGTTGATCTTAGAAAACACCCTAGCACCCTACAACTGGTCAAATAAATCATTAATACGTGGTAGAGGGTACTTGTTCTTGATGGTAACCTTTTTCAACTGGCGGTAATCAATGCACATCCGTATAGTCCCTTCTTTCTTCTTCATAAATAACACTGGTGCACCCCAAAGTGATACACTTGGTCTCACAAACCCCTTTGCTAACAACTCCTCAAGTTGTTCCTTCAACTCCTTCAATTCTTTTGGAGCCATACGGTATGGTGGGATAGATACAGGCTGGGTTCTTGGAGCCAAATCAATACGAAAATCAATATCACGATCTAGCGGCATGCCTGGAAGGTCAGAAGAAAACACATCGGTGAACTCCCAGACTACTGGCACTGAATCAATCATCGGAGGCTCTGCGGTGGTATCCCGAACATAAGTTAGATAAGCCAAACACCCTTTCTCGACCATATGTCGAGCCTTCAAAAAAGAGATGACTTGCCTAGGTGTACTAACCGAGGAACCTTTCCACTCCAATCTCGGTAATTCTGGCATAGCTAAGGTAATATTCTTGGCATGACAATCAAGGATGGCGTGATATGGGGATAACCAGTCCATGCCCAGGATGACCTCAAAGTCGATCATATCATGCAATAGAAGGTCCGCCCTAGTCTCGTAACCACATAATGCGACCACACAGGACCGGTAGATTCGATCCACAACCAAAGAATTGCCCACAAGATTGGACACATATATAGGAGTACCCAAGGACTCACGAGGAATATCTAGAAAATGAGCAAACAGAGATGACACATATGAATAGGTAGACCCTGGATCAAATAATACTAAAGCATCCCTACCACATACATAAATAATACACGTGATCACGGCATCTAAGTCCAATGCATCTGGTCTGGTCGAAAAAGTATAGAATCTGGCTAGAGCGTCGGTTGGCTAGCCCCCGCCTAACTGAACAGTAGGTGACTGGCCTCCCTCTGCCTAGCCTCTACCTCTAGGATGGCCCCTACCATCCTTCCCTCTACCTCTGGGCGGCTAGAAAACCGGTGCTGAAATTATGGCCTGCTGGCCCTACTGCACTGCCTTGCCCCAAAGCCTGGGGAAAAATATCTTCACGTGACCGAGATCTTTGCACTCAAAACAGCCCCTCGGTTTGATAATCTGCTGCCCTGATGTCTGACCCTGATGGCCTATCAACCTAGTAGAAGAAGCTTGAATAGCGGATGGGCTGTATGAACTCTGTAGCATGGCATTAAAATAGGAAATGGAAGAACACTGGTGACCTGAGTTCCCACTGGAAGAACCCTTGGTGGCTGGTGGGCGGTAAGAACTTTCTGGCATGGCGCTGAAATAGTGGTGCGCTAGAGCAGCTCGAGGAGGTGGTGGTGATGAATATGGGGGGCTGTTAGGCTGACCCCTACCAAACTAACCTTTGTCCCTAGCCGGGGAACCTCTAAACTCTCCAGAGAAGTGGCCATCTTGTCCTGATGTATCTGCTCTCTCCCCCTCTATCGCTAGCCCTGAATCCTCTAAGCAATCTCCACCACCAGCTGATAGGAAGTCCCCATCTCAACCTCTCGGGCCATATTGGCCCTAATACCAGAGTGCAGCCCCGCAACAAACCTCCACACTCTCTATGTGTCCATAGGAAGTATCATAAGTGCGTGGCAAGACAACTCAGAAAACCTCGCCTCATAGTCGGTAACTGACATCTGACCCTGCTCAGCTTGCTCAAACTGATATCATAACTCTTCCCTCTCAGAGGGTGGAATATACCTATCTAGGAAAAGCTGTGTGAACTGGCTCCGAGTCATGGGAGGAGAACCTACTGGTCTGCCAAGAAGATAAGACTTCCACCATCTACGGGCCATGCCCTCCAACAAGAAAGTAATGAAGTCAACCCCATGAGACTCCAGTATCCTCATGTTGTGCAGTCTGTCCCTGCACCTATCAATGAAATCCTGGGCATCCTCATGACGCTCGCCCCTGAAGATAGGAGGGTGTAACCTAGTCCATCTGTCCAATAACCTTTTCGGATCGTCGTCCGCAGTCGGTCTAAGCTCAGGTGCAATCGCTGCAACAGGCTGGGCTCCGCCCACGGGTAGTGCACCCGAAGTCTGATATACCGCAGCTAGGTGCTCGAGAGGCTGAGCAGTAGGGATCGGTGCTCCTCCTCCTGTATGAGATGTGGTTGGGTCCACTGGAAATAAACTAGTCTGAGTCATGGTGTCCATGAACCGCATCATATGGCCCATGACCTTCTTAAAGCCCAGTGTTGTCATGAAATCTACCGTGGCTGGCTCTTCGGCAGGCATCTTACCCTGCTCCTCAATAATGGGATCCTCCATTGGATCCGCTGGTGGTCATACTGGGGCAGCTCTGGGATGCCCTCGTCCCCTACCTCGGGCCAGTGCCCTCCCCCGGCCTCTGCCTCGGCCTCAAGCAATGGGGGTAGCAGCTCCAACCGGGTCTGGAACGTCTGTCTTATGCGTCCTCACAATTTGTGAGAGAATACAAGAAGGAAATTTAGTATACCATCAATTGCACGATAGGAGATGAATTTCCTAACTCCCCACAGCCTCTCAAAGATAAGTATGGATGTCTCCGCACCGATCCGCAAGACTCTACTAGGCCTGCCCATAACTTGTGAGACCTACGTGAACCTAATACTCTGATACCATATTGTCATGACCCAACTCTATGTCAGGCCGTGATGGCATCCAGCACTGTTGCAGGACAAGCCAATAGTCAACAACTTATTGATTTCCCATTTACCTTTACTTAATTTAAAAACATTTGGTACATAAAGGATTTTAAGTCAAATAAATGGAAACATCTAAAAGCAGTGTAACTGTTGAATTACAACCCAAAAAAAATCAAAATCAACTAATACGTGCCAAGATTTGGTGTCACAAGTGTGTGGGTAACTAGTAGGATATACAAAAGATGACTATCCTACTGTCAAAAACAAAATAGACAGATAAAAACAAAAGAGAAACTCCGGCATGCTGCTGAATGACTTAAAAGGGGCAGCTCACCGTGAAGTCTCGGTCCAAGATCAAGTATGCGCACCGGGCGGGTAACTAGATGCACCAGCCTCAGACCCTGTACAATTAAGTCCAGAAGTGTAGTATGAGTACATAAACAATATGTACCCTTTAAGTATCCCGCCTAACCTCGAAGAAGTAGTGACGAGGGATCGACTTGACACTTACTAGGCCAATAATAATATAATTAAAGTACTATGCTAAGCATGGATATCATGAATGATACTATCAGTTCAACAACAAGAGGAGATAAGTCCTTCTTTCATAATTATAACATAAATTTCAGTAATACTATTTAGCAACTTGCATTTCAAGGCATTTAAGCAGAATAAATCATGGAAAATTCCCAAATAATTAGCATGCGCAATTATGCCGAGGTCGTACGACCCGATCCAACAAATATTTAAACTGTGCAGTGCCAAAGGGTCGAACGACGTGAACCATAGATGCATCTAGTTACTACCGAGGTGCTCGGGCCAATCCACAAATAAAAATTATTTTTCAAGAAAACACAAATTTCTCATTTACAGTCAAGTATCTCATACAAACCTTTAAGTAAATGTATTCAACCTTACAAAATCCTTTTATCAATTTCTATCATGACTAAGTGATTATATTAGCAAGTAAGGGCACAAACATTCCAAGTGTAGCATGATACGGGTCCTAAACTACCCGGACAATAGCATAATAGTGGCTACGTACGAACTCTCGTCACCTCGTACGTACGTAGCCCCCATAATTAGGTACAAATATTTATTTAATCCACCTATAGGGTTAATTCCCTCTTACAAGGTTAGAAAGGAGACTTACCTCGCATCAAAGTCTACTTCCCAATTTAAGAATGCGCGCAAACTACTAAATTTGATGACAAACAACTCGAAGCTAGTCACACATTACATAAACTAATCAATATATGCTCAAAAGTTCATAATTCCACCATTTAAGTGATTACCCAACCTAAATTGCAAGATTCAAAAAATTCACCCTCTAGCCCGGATTTCGGAAATGTTTAAAGAAAGTTGTTACCAATAAACTTAAGAACATAAATATATGATTTCTATTAAATTTCATAATGAATTTCGTGGTTAAATCTCATTTTTTATCAAAAACCTAGGTTTTCATCTAACCCGTAATTTTCACTAATTTACATATTATAACCTACCCATACACAATGTATTTAACTCACATTTGATAGGAATTACTTACCTCAACTAGTTGATGGAAATTCTCTGTCCAACCAGCTCAAACATTGCCCCCCAAAAGAGTAAGAAGTAAGCAAAAGTGCTCAAACCCCGATTTAAAACATCACTGCCCTTCAACGACTTCCGCGCTTGCGGTTAAATTGGCGCACCTGCGATTCTGCTTCAGCAGACAACTCGCACAGGTGCGGACCAAAGCCAGGCTGCCTCATCTCGCTTCTATGCCCAGGTGATCGCACATGTGGCCACGCATCAGTGACAAACGACGCCCATCAGCGACACTGCCCGCTCCTATGATGCCTGCCTTCGCACATGCGCTTTTGCAGGTGCGACCCTTATTTTGCTTCTGAGATGGCTTAGAAGCCTATGCTGTGATGCATCTGCTATCATAGGGCTCGCACCTATGAGCTCGCACCTGCGGCTGACCAAGCGCAGGTGCGATTATGACAGCAGTTGGAGCTTCAGCTTTGGCTTCCAAATTCCAACTTAGTCTGAGCCTCGTCCGATTGACACTCGGGGGCCCCGTGGCCCCGTCCAAACATACCAACAAGTTTGAAATCCGAAAACAAACTCGCTCGAACTCTCGAAATGCCCGAAACAAAATTAAAACTAAGAATCGCACCCTAAAACCAATTGAGTCAAACTTAAGAACTTCAAGTTTTTCAATTTACTTCCAATGCGCCGAAACGTGCTTACACTACTCGGAATGACACCAAACTTTGCGTGCAAGTCTTAAATGACATTACAGAACTATTCCCGATCTTGGAATTCCATTTGGACCCCGATATCACCAAAACCCGCTCCAAGCCAAATTTAAAGAATTTCTTAAAACGTTCAAGAACCAACTTTCACTATTAGGCGCCAAAACGCTTTTGGGCCATCCAAAAACCCGATCCGAACATACGACTAAGTCCGAAATCATCATACAAACCTATTGGAACCATCAAATCTTGATTCTGAGGTCATTTACTCAAAATGATAACCGAAGTCAAACTTGGCCTTTTTAGCCAACCTTAAAGAACCAAGTGTTCCGATTTCAACTCAAACTCTTCCAAATCCCGAACCGACCATGCCCGCAAGTCATAAATCAGTAAAAACAAGTATGGAAAGTCTTATTTAGGAGAATGGGGTTTAAAAAGAAAAACGACTGGTCGGGTCGTTACATTGAGCTTATGTTATGCATTTGAATTTGAAGTTGTCATTTCATTGAAATAACTTCATTATTGTGTTTATTGAAGTTCTAGTTATTGAGAGCTATCAACACGTTTTGTGGTTGAAGTTATTGATTATTGGAATAGCTTTCCTTGTTCAGTTATTTCCCGTTCATTTGTTGTTATTGAGATTCTTGTACACATTGCAGTTGAGCCGTGGGCTATGTGTTGTGGTGATATTGGTATTGTTGATCTTGGCAATGTTGTGGAATATGGGCATGTGTGGTGCGAGTTGATTATTGTGTTGTAATATTGATGCGCATGAGGCGGTATAAGGGTGGTGTATTGATGCTCATGCGGGAAGATAAGGTGGGATTTTATGCGCGTGTTGCTAGTAAGGGAATTACTTGTAGCCTTGCAGCGAGATAAGGGGGCTAAAAATAAATGCACGGATCACGCGGCGATATAAGAAAGATTGTGGTTGTGACTTGTGAAATGTTAATATGAGGTGTGGTACCTCAGTGTGCTTCTTGTTGTACATTCTATGTTGGAAAGGCTTGTTGATTTGAACGATTATTGTTTTGGTTTCCTTACATCATTCCATTCATATTTTGATTGTAATTGGTTTCTTGTTATTTTTATCACATGTACACTCTTTGTTATCATTTTTTGATTTTATTTCCAATGTTAGCCTTGTATTGATAAATTGCTTAATTGTCATTTATTGCCTTTACTTCCCCGTTGTTATATTTCATTAATATTCTGCACAGGTTTCTATGTCTAGTAGGTGTCTTGACCTGACCTCGTCACTACTATACTGAAGTTAGACTTGATACTTACTAGGTACCGTTGTGGTATACTCATGTATCGCTTCTGCACATTGTTGTGCAAATTCAGGTACTTTTGCCCGTGTCGGATGCCAGTGAGTTGGTCAGCCATTTCGTGGACTTCAAGGTATACCTGCCTGATGCTTGCAGGACTCGGAGTCACCTTTAGATATTGTCTCAATTACTGTTTATCTTCCTATCAAAACAATATTGTATTTAGAGATTTCTAGTGTACTTCGTTAGAGATTATGACTCAGTTCCAATAGTTTTGGGAATTTTATGATTGTTATTCCACTTTAGTTTTATTATTATAATTATCAGCTTAATTTGATATCTTAGTCGTTATTTATGCTAGATTCTCAATGTGTGTTAGGCTTACCTAGTCTTAAAGACTAGGTGCAATCACGACTTCCTAAGGTGGAATTTTGGGGTTGTGACAGGAGACCTTAGGGAACGAACCCTACGACCACTAGATTAAAAATACTTAAAAATTTTCAGAAAACAATTACAAATCAATAGAAAAACGCCCAAAAAACAATCTAAATTTCAGGTCATAAGCAAATCTGCTGAGTATTTAACACTAGGCCATTTCTGATGGACCCACCAAATTTCAGGTCAATCGGAGTCCGTTAACATGTTGACTTCCGATTTCATGACCAATTCGGCTGAAAACCGAGTTTTGCGTTTTCTAGGGTTAACTTTATTTTCAGATTATTCCTATCAAATATCAACAATAACTAACTGATATTACATGATTTATAGAGTAATCAAGATTCTCATAATAAATATTCATACAAGGCGCAACACAGGTTTTTCAAAAACAAACCTATGCACGTAATTCAAAACTCGCATATTAGCATGATGTTTGTTTTTCATGATCATCTTCATTATCTAATTAGACATGAGTAGGATCTGATACCAATTGTTGGATTATATAACACATCGGAAGCAATTTCGGTATCGAATTCACGTAGATATTAAACTATTAGCGCATAGTGAGTTTACACGAGTTACCTCTTGAATTGAGAACAAAGTAAACTAATCGCGTCGGTCTCTAGTTCCAGAGTAGCACGGTCATGACCTCTAGAAATGTCCCACATTTTTCTACTGTATTATCTAATTAATATCCAGAAATAGTGAATTTCGGGTGGGCAAAATTCCAAGGATAACACACAACAAATTCGGCCACCTTAAGGCGGAGAGTACCCATGTATTTATAGCCACGTTTTAAGGGTAAAAATCCTTTTTTAAAACTTGTTGGGTTTTCTTTTTCTCCAAGGAAAGGTTTTCTTTATTTTCTATTATTTAGGCACAATAAGGACTACAAAATTTAATTAACAAAGCTCCCTATTATGGAATTAATTTGGAATTTCAAAATTTATATCTACCATAATAGACTACGAATTATTCCACAAAAAAATCATTATTGCGCTCCTTAGTTAAATTTCGAAATTCTTCCATAAAACCTCATTTAAATCCCCATGTTAAGATTCAGATACTAATCAATAAAATTAAATTACTGATAACTTAATTTATTTGATTACTTCCTTTACACTTTCACTTAACTTATTTCATGTGTCATATACAAAATTCACCATCCGGGTTTACCCATAAAAACTTATAAGCTTTCATAAAGGAGTATCATCAATCTCAAAACTAAGACATAGATTCTATCAACTGATTATCACTTCGCCAATATATATCATTATTGTCTAATTTACCAGGCTTATTTATCCATGAAAGATCTCGTCTTTTAATAAAATAAAACAATACTCCCTCCATTTCAATTTATGTGAACATATTTCCTTTTTAGTCCGTGCTAAAAAGAATGACCAATTTCCTTATTTGGAAATAATTTACCTTTATGCAGTAATTTATAGCCACATAAAATATATGTGCCTCATTTTACACCACAAGTTTAAAAGTCTTCTCTCTTTTCTTAAACTCCATGCACAGTCAAATAGGTTCACATAAATTGAAACGGATAAACTATATGATACATACAACTAATAATAATTATATCAAGATTAAAAGTATAAGTACATTGAATGGAGTAGAGAATTATTTTATTAAGTTAATATAAAATACTTATCTCTACTTGATCCATTCAATACATATAAAATGTATTAGCATATGAAGCCGAAATGTAACCATTCCCATAATCACGATAAATTATATTTAATCTTGTGTTACAACCATTCCATTGGTTTGTCCATGTCACGACCCCAATTTCCCTCTGTAGGATGTCGTGATGGCACCTAGTCTCTACGACTAGGTAAGCCTAACATTTGATAACAGAGGAACAGAGTCACAAGCTCTATAGAGTAAAACTAGAGTAACTACTACATCACTGTCTGAAAGAAAATACAATAGTAAATAAGAATAAAGGAAGGTGACTCCGAGGCCAGTAGACGCCAAGCAGACATACCTTGAAGCCTCCGTAAGACAGCTATAGATGATCTCTAACGACACGAGCAAACGTATACACCACAACGGTTCCCAGTAAGTATCAATCCTAACATTGGTAGAGTAGTAACGCGTCCAGGTCAAGACACCTACTAGGATATACTAAACAATATGAAAACATAACAAGGATAAATAAGGGAAAGCAGAGAAATAACTGATGCAAAATAGTTAACAACATGAACTAATACCGGAATTTTAAGCACGAAAATAACATAAGGAAAACAGTTAAGGAGAACCACAATTATCATAAACGGAGAATAACTGACAAAAACAAGGAAGAACACAATAACTAGAGTCACAACGAGGTACCACCTCGTGTATAATAAGAATCACCACCGAGGTACCCTATCGTGTATATATATCAAGAATCATAGCCGAGGTACGGCCTTGCATTCACAATTCACATTCGCAATCACAATCCTTCCTTATGCCGCCGCGTGAGCCTTACATCTGAAATAGGTTTTGAAAACGGTTTTTACGAAATAGCTACATGCACTTTATCCCACCTTATGATGCCCCGTGGCTTTACGTAGTTCCCCTACAAGCAACACGCACATAAGTCCCACCTTACACCGCCGCATGCACATTAATCCCAAGCCTTATATCATCGCATGTGCGTAAATAATATATCACAATTACAACTCGCACCACAAGTGACCATATATCACAACTTGCCAACAATTATCAATATCAACATTTTCACAACAATAGCCCATGGCTCCACCACAACGTGTACAAGAACATTGTTTACCCTAAACTAATGGATAACAATTGAATTTACACACGGTTTTAAGGATACGTGATATAACTTGGCACAAATTAAGATAATAAATTAATATTGAAATTGACAATAGAAGAATAAATGCAAACCACACGTATCGAATTGCCTTGGCCCTCAAGTTTGACCACCTTCAAACCAAAGATGTTTCAACAGAAGTATGAACATGCTAATAGATTAACAATATAATAAAAGCTAGAAAATGTCAGTATATTGCTTTATGTTGTGTTGATATGATGTCTATTATAAATGATCAGACCCCCATTTATATAGTATGGGTATCCTACTCATGGTACAATTCTATACAAGGTAAAAAATCTTATGATTTGCTAATTACTCGGCCTCTCCTTGATATGTGCCGAGATTTCTGCCGTGATCCTCGACCGATCGCGGATATTTCGGTTGTCCGTTATTTGGCTGGGTAAGTTTCCCTCGATCTTGCTCCATATTGATCATGCTCGGTATCAATCTTGCTCGACCTCGATCTTGCGCGATCTCGATCTTGATCGATCTATGGGTTACGAGCTCGATGATCTAATTTTGCGTCATGGTTCGATATAATACGAGGTCGAACCTTAACCTATCATATTTTATTATCGATTAATCACACAAAGGGCGAGCCCGGTTTTAACCGTATACAGATAGTCCCCTCATTTCTCAGAGAGAAGATGACGAGAAACGATATGAACTTCTAAATCCTGTCTCGATGGGCCATGAAGTAAGCGACAAACATCACTAATACACCCGACTATGACGTAAGCAACAAATGGATATCGAAACATCCCATCGATCCAGTTACCAAGGTATTAAATGCCTTTCAGTTACTGGTCGGCCACTTTGGGTTCTGAACAGTCACCAACAAGATATAAGTACTCTAACCTTCCTCTATTCAAACTTTACGTTCAAAGCTCTTTCTATTCTTGTTTCTTTTCAAAAATCCCTTTGCTTTGCAACTCTTGCACCCAAATTTCTCGAACTTTTAGCAAACCGTATACCAACCTAATTCCCTTTTCTTCTATTCTACAATGGCGAAAACTTCTAAGACTGTACCGCAAAAGAAGGTCGCCGCTTCATCACGACCCGCCGGCGATGGGGCTGCGGGGGAACCTCATCCTGAGTAATTCGTTCCGGCAGGGTGTCCTACTATTGTCGATTTTAAGATTGAAAAGACCTCCTCAGTACCGGGTCAATGTGAGCCGATCTTGAGGTACATATGCACAATTACCGATGATCTCCTCACCAAGGTTAAAAAGTATTGCAACTGGGTCGATAAACATGTAGTGGTACCTTCGCCCGAAGAATCGATCACTACCCCACGTGGAGGGTTTTCTATGTGTTTACACTTACTCCTTCACATTGGTTCCCTTAGACCCTATCATCATTGCTTTTTGGAAGATGTACAACGTGAATCTTGGCCAGATCCACACTTCCTTCTGGAAAATAGTGATACTCCTCCGATTCTTCGTAAGCAAAATTAAGGGATGTCCCTTTACCCTCGATCACCTTATGCGCCTCTACAGTCCCCGACTCTATCAAGGAGGGCTGATCAAGCTTGCTCTCTAGGCCACCAAGGCCCCATTCTCGAGTATAAATGAGGCTCTCGAGTATAGATGGGTCGATTTGTTCAAATAAAGACTTCGGACCTAATCCCTACTGAAGACATGCCATTTCCTAAGAAATGGAACACGAATTGTAAGTAGTACTTCGCCTTGAATGTTCAATATTTTTGTTTTGGTGTTGCAGCTGTGGCCCAGATGTCGAACGTAGTTCCTGAACTCAAGGAATGGGTCGAGGGCCTTGTGTCACAAAGATCATATTTCGAGCGTGCTTGGATAGAATTATCGAAGGGTCGATGGGAGGCCTATAATCATTTTAAGTTTTTTCTTTTGATGTAATAATGTTTAATTCCCTCCTCGTACAGTAAATTCTTATCGTTCTATTTTCTTTTGTAGGTCTCCCCAAATATGATGCCATGAGGCCTCCATCTGGTGAGGAGGATGTGGCTCTCAAGTCCCCAGCTCTGAAGCAGGGTGATGAAAAGAAGAGAAAAAGGGTCCCGAGCTCCCCGAACAGGGAAAAGAAGAAACCGAAGAAGAGGTCGCGCAAACCCAAGGGAAGCATCGGCGCTCTATCCTTGGACTCAATCTGTTGATTAAGGGATGAGCCCGAATAAGAAGAAGAAGAAGAGAAATCCCAGTTGGTGGCCTGTGTGCGGGCAGGTGTTGTGATGCAAGGGTCCTCTGAACCGACGGATGTCAAAATCGGACTGTCACGACATGAGGAGGTTGATGAGGAAGTCTTAGTTGAAGCTCCCAAACCAGAAGAGGTAGAGTCCACTCCACCCCCAGCTAAGGGGTCGAGATAGAGACTTGGGGTGTCGCTTCTCGAGTAGAGGAAGGTATCCCTAGAGACGAGCTTGGGGTGATCAACATTACCGGGTTCCCTCAGATTTCAGACGCCATGATTTGCAAGGCCGGTATGTTAGAAAGCCGCTCTTACGAGGGGCCTCAGGGGGTGACTGATATCCACCACTTCTTGGACGGATTTGAGCTCAGTGCCTTTTAGGATGTCACTGGGCTCGGAGACTTGCCGGTGCCAATGAAGGTACCATCGCCAGGAGCTAGTGGGTCTTCCTCGAGCCCAAAATCGGTGAACCGGTCCCCGTCCCAGAGCATCGATCCTAACCGAAGACGGTCAATAGCTTTCTCTATCCCGGAGGATGCCCGGGTTTTCTCTGCCCCTATGGGGGTCGCTAGCTACCTTCAATGCTTGGTGACCGAAGAAGATCGGGCAGTGATGGACAAGGAGGAAAACCCCTGCCTATTCAATCAAGCCCAACAAGCATTAAATTGGGTAACTTTGTGTATCTTTCTTCTTATATATTCTAAATTTAAAGTTGTAAATAACCATAACACCTTCCCTTATGCTTGCATGCTTCGGTGCTACATCATGAGACTTTCCTCCGATACCGGGAGATTTAACTCACCACGAGGCCGAGGTTCGGGACCTCACTGAGAAGAGTGACACCTACAAGCTTCTCAGTGAGAAGCTTCAGGACGATATAGCATACCGAGATGCCCGAGCAAGTATTTCGAGTGCTTCATGATAGTGAAGATGAATTGAAGATAGTGACTAACGATCCGATCCTGAAGGCCCGGCAAAGGCTTGAACAGATCGGGGAGCTTCAGGCACAGGTAGATACAATTTGAGTTGAGGCTGAGGAGTTCAAGAAAAATATGGACATCTTAGCCTCGAAAAGGGAAGCTACCCAAGCAGAACTTGAGTCGGCCGAGACCCAGCTCCGAGCTACAAAAGAGAAGGCCTCGGTGAAGGTCAAGAAAATCGAGGAGCTTCAATTCCAATTGGACTTCGCTATTTCTGATAAGGCAAACTAGGTCAATGAACTCGAGGCAGTCAAATCTGAGGTGGCCGTGGCCAATACCAAAGCCAATGCTAAAGTGTTCTAATTCAAGGTCAACGTAGAGGCCATCCAGGCGCAGGCCAAGAGCATGGTGGATCATTCAAGGTGTCAAGCTTGAAGGGAAGCCCTCGAGGGAGTCCATGCTCAGGACTTTGATATACTGGCTGAAATCAAGAATGTCAAAGCAGAAGAAGCCAGGGCCTGGAAGCTAGCCTTTCCTGAGGAAGATTTTGAGAGTTTAAGCGAGTCTGAAGGCAAGGAAGATCCCAGGGCGGAGATGCTGCCTTCGATGAAGACCAGGCCACTTAGGCCATATATATGTTTTGCTTTCATATACATCTTTTTGAGGTTATTTCGGCCATTGTAAATTTCTGAATTAAGCCATTCAGTCATCTGTAAAAATATTACTGGGTAAATATATACAAGTCTTTGTTTTCCCTTTTGGCTTTCAAATTGTTTATCTACTTTATTACTTGTATTCACAAAGGTCAAAATGCCTTAGCCTAAAATAGCTTAGGTTGTGTAAGTTTGAACAAACCCTGCCTTTACATTATTTTTATTTTTGAGTCATCTTAGAGGTTCGGTGTTACCGAGAACCTTCTCCCAAAGGAAGTAACTCGGATTATTGTTTGCCGAGGGTAGCCTTTAAAATTGGTTATGAAAATTTTGAAGGCCAATTTTATGTTACGGTTCTCGGGCATCTCCGAGCCAGGTTAATATGGCCGTAGCCTTTTAATTCGGGTGTAGCCCAGTGATCTTGCTTTCCCAAGTTATCCAGGCTTGCGTATGATAACAGTCCCCGAGTGGGTATGGACGTGGCCTTTAAAATGTGGGGGTTTCCTTAGAGTTCTTATGTCCCCAATGTCTAATAGTTCGATCTGTTCGAGTTTGTTTTTCGGACGGCAGTCCTCGAGTGAGGGAGTGATCATCCGAACTCTGGTTATAATCAGCTCTTGAGCTCTTTTCCTTAAGAGATCGAAAGTACAAAATTGTAAAGAGGAAAGTTTTCTAAGACATAAGATAGTTGTAAGGAAATTACTTCTCTTTATTTTTGTGAAAAATAGTTATACATGCGTACATGTTTTATGCCAAGGCTCGAGCAACCTATGTGGGCACAGTTTGTTTGACCGTTTGGTCCTTACAATGAATCTTACCTATCGAGACCCTTCTATTACAAAGTAATTTCCTCGCAAAAGTCAATATCCAAGGGTAATGCCCCTCAGTATTCGAGGTAGATTGTAGAGGAATCTCAGATACTGTTAGTGTTGTCTTCGACACCGATTCATGATTGGCCTTTGATTCTAAGTTAGCACGATCCACTGTTGCCTCGTTAAAAACCTTGTCAAAAAACTCAATTGGGACAAAAATGGTTCAAGGGAAAAATAGTGCAACGCATGCTTTTAGATCTAAAGACCCTATGCCGCTCCTTGTCGACCACCTGCAAGTGTTAGTCCGAAAATAAAAAAAAATGAAATGGGGTCGTACCTTAGCAGTAATATCGTTTTAGGTGAGTTATGTTCCAAATGTTTGGTAGTTGTTCTTTGTTTGTCATTTCGAGCTTATAGGATCATTTCCCTGTGACCTCGAGAATCTAGTATGGTCCTTCCCAGTTCGGACCCAATTTCGCTTAGTTCGAATTTCGGGTGCTTAGTGTGACCTTCCTTAGTACTAAGTCCCCAACATTCAAGTATCAAAGGTTGGCCCTTCCATTGTATTACCTCCCGATCTGTTGCTTTTGGGTGGCAAATCGAACAAGGGAGGCTTCACGCCTTTGATCCAATAGATCTTAACTCATGTTTATGGGCTCGTCATTTGATTCCTTTGTTGCATATCGAAATCTGGCCATAAACCGGTATTAGATCTTTGGCGCCATAAACCAATGAGAACGGGGTAGCCCCGGTACTGGACTTGCAAATTGTGCTATATGCCTAAAGAACTTCGGGCAGGATCTCTTTCCATTTTCCCTTACCGTCAGTCAACCTTTTCTTAAGGTTTTTGATTATGGTTTTGTTAGTTGATTCGGCTTGTCTGTTCCCACTGGGGTGGTATGGCGTGGACAATATCCTTTTGATCTTATGATCTTCGAGAAATTTGGTCACTTTGTTGCCGATAAATTGTTTCTCGTTGTCACATACGATTTCGGATGGCATCCCGAACTAACATATGATGTGGTCCCAAATGAAGTCAATGACCTACTTCTCCCTGAATTTCTCGTATGCCTGGGCTTCAACCCACTTAGAAAAATAGTCAGTCATAAATTAGATAAATTGAGCTTTACCTAGTGCCCATGGAAGAGGGCCAACAATATTCATTCCCCACTTCATGAATAGTCGTGGCGACAAGACCGAATGTAGCGGTTCTCTAGGTTGATGAATCATCAGAGCATGCCTTTGACATTTATCACATTTTTGTACGAACTCCATTGCATCCTTTTCCATATTGATCCAGTAATATTCGGCTCTGATTACCTTTCGAACAAATGATTCGGTGACTGAGTGGTTCCCGCAGGTGCCTTTGTGGACTTCCCTCAGAACGTACTCGGTATCTCCCGATCCCTGACATATAGCTAGTGGGCCATCGAACATTCTGCTGAACAAGGTTCCGTCCTCGGTCGACATGAATCGAACATCCTTTGTGCGCAAGGCCCTCGACTCTTTAGGATTTGTGGGTACTTTGTCGGTCCTCAAATATTCTATGTATTTATTCGTCCAATCCCAAGTTAGGCTTGTAGAGTTTATTTCGGCATGACCTTCCTCTACTACCAATCTCGTGAGTTGTACGACTACCCCTGGTTTGAGCTCAACGTCCTTGAACGAAGAGCCTAAGTCTACAAGTGAATCGGCCTCACTATTCTCGTATTTGGTTATACACGGAATAGGCATCGAGAAAGCTGAGGATCTCGTGGCCGGCCGTGGCGTCGATCATGCGATCGATGTTAGGCAATAGGAAAGAGTCTTTGGGGCATGCCTTATTTAAATCCTTGTAATCCACACACATTCTCAATTTATTTCCTTTTTTAGGGACTACCACTACGTTTGCTAGCCATTTCGGGTATTTGACTTCCCAGATGGACCCTATTTTAAAGAGTTTAGTTACCTCATTTTTGATGAAAGCATGCTTTATCTCGGACTGCGGTCTCCTTTTCTTCTTGACCAGATAGAATTTCAGGTCCAGGCTTAGTTTGCGAGTGGTGATCTCCGATGGAATCCCTGTCATATCGAGATGGGACCAAGCAAAACTATCCATATTAGCAATAAGAAATTGAATGAGTCTTTTCCTAAGCTAGGGAGTTAATCCTGTGCCCAGGTATACCTTTCAATCGGGCATATGTTCGATTAGTATGACTTGCTCCAGCTCTTCGATCGTCGATTTAGTAGCATCGGAATCACTGGGAGCTATAAAGGATAAAGGAACCCCGTAATCCTCGTCTTCGTCAATCCCTTACTTGTTCGATAGGGTGGCATCGATAATTGCTATTTGGCTTCCTGTTTTGCCTTTTAACCTGAGTCCTTTGTTAATGAGAGTGTTGGTATTGGAATTACTTCATCGATGACAAACGTCTCCTATGCAGCGGGTTGCTCCCCATAAACTGTCTCCCTTCTAGTGTTGCAAATTTTAATACCTAGTGAAGGTTTGAGGGCACAACCCTCATGTTGTGGATCCATGGCCTACCAAACAGGGCATTGCACCTCATGTCCCCTTCGATCACATAAAACTTGGTCTCCTGGGTGGTACCGGCTATGTTTACCGGTAATGTTATATCTCCCTTAGTAGTTTCGCAAGCCAAGTTGAATCCATTCAGCACTCGGGCCGCAGGCACGATTTGGTCCTGTAGGCCGAGTTGTTCTACGACCCTCGATCGAATGATGTTGGCCGAACTACCTAGATCAATTAACACACGTTTAACTCGAGTTTTATTCATGAGTACAGAAATTACCAGTGCATCATTATGGGGCTGCATGATTCCTTCTGCGTCCTCGTCATTGAAAGATAAAGTTCCTTCCGGTATGTAATCTCGAGTCCATTTTTCCTTGTGATTGAAACTTTGGTGCGTTTTATCACCGGACCTTAAGGAACATCGACCCCTTTGATTATCATATGAATGACGTGTTGGGGCTCATCTTGTTCTTTCTGTTTATCGGAATCCCTGTTTCTCAAATGATTCTTAGCTCGGTCGCTCAGAAATTCTCGAAGATGCCCGTTGTTGAATAACCGGGCTACTTCTTCTTTCAATTGTCGATAATCCTCTGTTCTGTAGACATGTGTTCCATGATATTTGCATATTTGGTTGGAATCCATTTTTGTTGGATCGTTTTGTAGAGGTCGAGGCCATCTGGAATCTTTGATACGTCTGATAGCTGATACAATGGCGGCTGCGTCAACACTAAAGTTGTACTTTGATAACCGAGGTGACTCTTTGGGTCCGATGGGCTTGTCCAAACCATTCTTATTAACAAGCCCTTGAGAGCCCTGACCTCGATCACTTCTCCTTTCATTCCATACAGGATTCTACCCAGGTCTGTCGCTCTTGCGATCTCCATTATATGGCCGATATCATTCTCTGTTCGACCTTAGTTCTCGGTCGATATCCATCTCAATTCTGTCGACGGGTTTGATAGGATAAACGAACCAAGAAGGAGCCCCAAGTTGGTCATCTTCGACCCTAATCTTCGATTTATACCGATTATGTACATCGGTCCAAGTGACAGTCGGGTATTGTATCAAATTCTGCTTTAACTGTTGTGAAGCCACTGAGCTTCGAACATTGAGTCCTTGGGTGAAAGGTTGAACTGCCCAATCGTCGGCGACTGGTGGTAGGTCCATCCGTTCCATTTGGAATCGAGACGCGAATTCTCTGAGGATTTCTTTGTCCTTCTGCCTTACCTTGAAAAGGTCAGTTTTCTTGGTTTCGACGTTGATGGCTCCGACGTGTACCTTTACGAAAGAATCTGCAAGCATAGAAAATGAGTCAATAGAATTAGGTGGCAAATTATGGTACCATATCATAGCCCCCTTTGACAAGGTCTCTCAAAATTTCTTTAGCAAGACTGATTCGATCTCGTCATCCTCTAGATCATTCCCTTTGATAGTGCATGTGTAAGAGGTGACATGCTCGCTCGGGTCAGTCGTTCCATTATATTTAGGAATTTTGGGCATTCAGAATTTCTTGGGAATCGGCTTGGGAGCAGCGCTCGGGGGGAAGGCTTTTGAACAAAGTTTTTGGAGTCCAGACCCTTTAATATTGGTGGTTCCCCCGGGATTTAATCGACCCTGGAATTGTAAGTTTCTACCTTCTTATCATTTCCTTGATCTCCTTTTCCCCTCACTCGATTCTTTTTGTCAACTCTTCGAGAATCTTCATGATTGCAGGGTCAGTCCTCGATTCTTTCTCGTTCAATTTCCTTGAAGCTGATTTGACCCTATGGACAACTTCCTTGGATGGCTCGGTTTCGATCCTATCCGGTGGGCGATTCGTATTTTGGAGCTGGGCTATCGCTGCCTGTTGAGCTTGCAATATTTCGAAGATTACTCGCAGGCTGATCCCACCCTCTTCACCGCCATGGGTGCTTTCAGCGGCTGATCGAACATCCCTACAGACACTACCCTCGGGATCGATGACCAAATTTGCATTGATGGCCATATGCGAACTGACGTCAACCGGATCTACAGCCGGAACTCCATCGAGATTGACTGGAGGTATGTCGTTCCGTAGTGATATGTTGTCATTCTCTCCATGGTGGTTGGAATCATTGTCAACGTGAAGGGGTGCTGATTTTGAGTTTGAAATTTTCGTCCTGGAATCAAAAACACTCCAAAGAACAAGTGTAACATAGTGTGTGTTATGAAAGTTTACACCAAATAATCACTATTATCCTTAGCCCAACGGTGGGCACCAAACTGTTTACCCTTAAAAATGGATAACAATTGAATTTATACACGGATTTAAGGATGCGTGATATAACTTGGCACAAATTAAGAAGACAGATTAATATTGAAATTGACAATACAAGAATAAATACAAACCACGCGTATCGAATTGCCTTGGCCCTCGAGTTTGACCACCTTCAAACCAAAGATGTTTCAACTAAAGTATGAACAGGCTAATAGAGTAACAAGATAATAAATGCTAGAATGTGTCAGTATATTGCTTTATGTTGCGTTGATATGATGTATATTACAAATGATCAGACCCCCCTTTATATAGTAGGGGTATCCTACTCTTGGTACAATTCTATACATGGTAAGAAATCTTATGATTTGCTAATTACTCGGCCTCTCCTTGATATGTGCCGAAATTTCCGTCGTGATCGTCGATCGATTGCGGATATTTTGGTTGTTCGTTATTTGGCTCAGTAAGTTTCCCTCGGTCTTGCTCGGTTTCGATCTTGCTTGGTATCGATCTTGCTCGATATCGATCTTGATCTGTCTTTGGGTCACGAGCTCGATGATCTAATTTTGCATCATGGTTCGATATAATACGAGGTCGAACCTTAACCTATCATATTCCAATCTCGATTAATCACACAAGGGGCGAGCCCGGTTTTGACCGTATACAAATATAGATCACAACAATGAATGTAAAATGCTCAACAAGGAAGATGTTCTAACAATAACAATTTTGCCTCAACGTGATAACGGATTTCACTACTTCAACACCAATAACTCAACAATGAGAGACAATGTATAACAACGATATTAAATAAGAATAACTCACAATGAAAGAGATATTGTGTAACAATGACTTCAAATAATGGAAATCAAAAAGGAAAGGGGTAACATGAACAATAACTCAAAGTAATGATAATCAATAATGAAAGAGATAACACGAACAAAAACTTCAAATAATGATAATCAACATTGAAAGAGATAACACGTAACATTAATAGATGCAACAAGTTCAACTAAAGCATGAGAGCAATTTATCAATTAGAATGTAGAACAAGTGTTAACGAAATCTTTTAAGACATGTAAGGATAGACTAAAACAAGTAAGAATAGACTGACTATGATAATTTAGAACATGATACTACAATTCAACTAAAGCATGGAAAAAGTCTAAGTAGCCTAAACCGGTCAAACACCACGTACAACCCGTGTACCCACTTGTCACCTTGCGTACACGGCTTTCACATAGCACAATTGAATCAATCAATACCAATCCTAAGGGGTAGTTCCTCCACACAAACTTAGGCAAGACACTTACCTCAAAAAGGCCAATTCAACACTCGAAAATAGTTTTTCCCTTAAAATTCGCCACCACACGGCTCAAATCTAACCAAAATCGATGTAATATCATCAAACAATGCTAGGGAAATCTATTACAATAGATAAAGCTAAGATCTTTAAACTTTTTCCAAAAAGTCAACAAAAGTCAACCCGGGGCTTGCCCGGTCAATGCCCGGGTTCAATGGTAGATTACGACTTCACATGACCCCACGAGTTCATATACGGGATTAGTTTCAAAATCCGAGTCCAAATCAACTCTCAAAACTCAATTTCTTGTTTTTCAAAAACATGATAAAGTTTCACAAATTTTCACTTTGATTCACATGATTTTGATGTTAAAATCAAAGATATGTTGATGGAATATGATTAGAAATAGATTAGAATCACTTTCCCAAAGTTTGTAGGTGAAAATCCCCTCACCAAATCGCCTCCTACCGAGTCTAGGGTTCAAAAATGTGAGAATGTGAGAATGAGAGATGAAATCCCGACTTCAAGCCTTTTTGATCAGCTGCAGATATCGTAATTGCGAAATGGGTTCGCAATTGCGAACACTCGCAAGTGTGAAGTATTTCTCGCAAATGCGGCCACTGTCAGTCCTATGAGGAGGTTGCAATTGCGACTCTGGCTTCGCATTTGCGAAGCCTGTCTCCATTGCGAATACGACTGTTTTGTTGCAAATGCGAACTACCCTCTACCTGAAGCTACTTCGCAATTGTGAGCCAGGTATCACAATTGCAATACATGTAGCCCCCTGCTAAGCTCACAATTGCGAATCTGGTATTCGCAAATGCGACACTAAAGGCTGCTGCACACTAGACTTTCTAGTTTTCAATCCAAAACACTCTGATAAAAACATCAACACAAGTATAAAAATATCGGACGAACTCGCTCGCGCGATCAAGACACAAAAATAACATCTAAAACTACGAATCGAACACTAAAATACACGAATTTCAAAGTAAAGTTCAGGAATTTCTAAAGTTACAACTAAATGTTTGAATCCTATAAAATCAACTTCAAACGACACCAAATTTTGCAGACAAGTTCTAAATACCAAAACGAACCTATTCCAAGTCCCAAAAATCAAATTGAACCTCCAATCTTCTAAAAGTAAACATAAAGTCAAACATTTTAACTTCAAATTGCCAAATTTTGGCAAATCAACTTAAGGACTTCCAAACACAATTTCGGACATACGCCCAAGTCTGAAATCACGATACAAAGCTATCGAGGTCATCAAAACATAGTTTTGGGGTCGTTTTCACAAAAGTCAAAGTTTGGTCAATATTTCTAATTTAAACTTCTATGTCAAGAATAATAGGGTCCAAATCAATCTAAAAGCTTCCCGGAACAAAAATAACCAACCCCACAAGTCATAAAACAATAAACACACATATGTGAACCATAAAATGGGGTAACAGGGCATAATTACAAAAAATGACCGATCGGATCGTTACATTCTTCCCCTCTTAAGACAAACGTTCGTCCTCGAACGTGCATAAGGACATACTTGAAGTGGTGAATAGATGAGGATACCGACTCTGCATGTCGTGCTCGGTCTCCCAGGTCTCCTCATCGACATCATGACCCCTTCATTGAACCTTCACTGAAGTAATGTTCTTTGATCTCAACTTATAGACCTTCCAGTCTAAGATAGCCATGGGCTTCTTAATATAAGTCAAATCCTTGTCCAATTGGACTGTGCTGAAGTATAGATTATGAGACGAATCACCATAATACTTCTGAAGCATAGAGACATGGAACACCCGATGAACTGCAAATAATCTAGGTGGCAAAGTAAGCTTGTAGGCCACCTCCCCAATCCTCTCAAGGATCTTAAAACGCCCAATATACCTAGGGCTTAACTTGACCTTCTTCCCGAACCTCATTACACCCTTCATGGGTGAAACCGGAGCAAGACTCTCTCTCCAACCATGAATGCAACCTCATGAACCTTCCGATCCGCATAACTCTTTTATCTAGATTGGGTTGTACGAAGATGATCCTGGATCATCTTGACCTTTTCCAAGGCATCACGAACCAAATTTGCGCCTAATAACTTAGCCTCACCCAGCTCAAACCATCCAACTAGAGAACGACAATATCTCCCATATTGAGCCTCATAAAGAGCCATCTGAATACTCAATTCGTAGTTGTTGTTGTAGGCAAACTTCGCAAGTGGCAAGAACTGATCCTAAGAGCCCCCTAAATCCATAACGTAGGCATGAAGAATATCCTCAAATATCTGAATAGGGTGCTCGGATTGTCCGTCCATCAGGGGGTGAAATGTTGTACTCAACTCAACCCATGTGCCTAGCTCTGCTACCTTCATCTTCTTGACATGAGTGATCTTGAGTGGACAACATCCGCCCCATACAATATTATTGGTATGACCACCACTCTGTAGAACTTACCTTTAAGTATCAGCGGCACCTTCTTGTCACATAAAACACCGAAAGGAGGTCTCCATTTCATCCATCCCGCCCCAACACGATGTGTGACATCTTCATCAACCTCCCTATCCCCCTGAATAATAGACTCAAGGTACTTAAATCATCCTCTTCTAGGAATGACCCGTGAGTCCAGCCTCACCTCCCCTTCCCTCCCTGAGTCTCACCACTGAACCTACACTCCAATTATTTTGTCTTGGTCCTGCTCAACTTTAGACTCCAGGGTCTGCCTCCATACCTCTAACTGCGCGTTCACACTGCCTCACATCTTGTTAATCAATACAATATCATCTACAAATAGCATGCACCACGGCACCTCCCCTTGGATGTGGCACGTACGTCCATAGCTAGGGCAAAGAAAAAAGGGCTGAGTGCCGACCCATGATACAACCCCATCATGACTAGAAAATGATCTGAGTCCCCACCCACCGTTCTTACTCGGGTCTTTGCTCTAGCATACATGTCCTTAATCACCCTAAATAGGCAACAGGTACACCTCTAGCCTCCAAACATCTCCACAAATACCTCCCTCGGGAATTTATCGTACGCCTTTTCTAAGTCGATAAACAAGTCCTTCTTTCTCATTCTATACTGCTCCATCAATATCCTAACAAGGAGGATGGCTTCTGTAGTTGAACGCCCGGCATAAACCCGAACTGGTTCTTGGAAATAGGCACACTCTTTCTCATCCTTAGCTCTACCACTCTCTCCCAGACTTTCATAGTATGGCTAAGCAGCTTGATATCCTGATAGTTATTGGAATTTTGGATATCACCCTTGTTCCTATATACAGGAACCATCAATATGCACCTCCACCCTTCGAACATCTTCTTTCTTCAAAAAATGACATTAAATAACCTGGTGAACCACTCCAAGCCCGCCTTGCCCACACTCTTCCAAAACACCACCAGGATTTCATTCGGCCCGGTTGCTTTGCCCCTCCTCATCTTACGCATAGCCCCCTCAACCTCATCAACTCTAATCCGCATACAATACCCAAAGTCACAAAGACTCCAGGAGATTCCAAATCATCTAGTACAATTTTCCTGTCCCCCTCCTCGTTCAAGAGACTATGGAAGTAAGGCTGCCATCTCCGACGAATTAGTCCCTCATCTAACAAAACACTACCTTCTTCGTAGTTGATGCACTTCACCTGGTCCAAGTCTCGAGCCTTCCTTTCTCGCTCCTTGGCTAACCTGAACGACCTCTTATCCCCATCTCGACCCTCGAGTTCCTCATACAAACGACTCAAAATTGCATTCTTGGCCACCATAAGTGCTAACTTCACCTCCATCCTAGCCAGCTTATACTGCTCCCTATTCGCCCTCTTCTCCTCTTCGTCTACACTTCCCACTAACTTCAGATACGCCGCTTTTATAGTTTCAAGTTTTCCTTGCACCTCTCCATTCCACCACCAATCTCCCTTGTGACCACCAGAGTAACCCTTTGAGACCCCTAATACCCCTCGAGCAGCTTCCCTAATGCATTGTGCAGGCGTGGTCCACATAGCGCTTGTGTCCCCACTACTCCTCCAACCCCTTTTGGTCAGCAACTTGACACCCAACTCTTGCACTTTAGCTTTCGTCAAGGCTCCCCACTTGATCCTATGTTGGCTATACATCGCCTTCTTCCTCCTCTTTCTCGTGATCTCAAGGTCCATGACCAGAAGCCTATGAAGGGTCTAGAGGTTCTCACTCAGGATGACCTTGCAATCCATACAATGAACTCTATCGGACTTCCTACATACTAGATAATCAATTTGAGTCTTGGCAACTGAACTCCAGAAGGTAACAAAATGCTCCATCTTCTTCGGGAACGTGATTTATTGGGAAAGAGGAAACTTTTATGTTTATATATTATTATAATTAGTCAGACATAAAATAATCTGGCGGGTTTAGGAAAATATCTGGGTGAGAGTGAGGAGGGAATTACTAATGTAAGGTTTCGCAATTGCGATTCCTTCTTCGAAATTGTGAGAGTTAAAAATTGTTAGCCCAGGGTCGCAAATGTGACATCCGCACCAGAACAAATGGGTTGGGCGGTCGGGATTTGATCTCATTTCTCTCAGTTTAGAACCCTAGACTCGGTAGGAGGCGATTTGGAGAGGGAATTTTCATCTACAATCATTGGGTAAGTAATTTTGATCTATTTTCAATTATATTACATATTTGTATATGAGACTTAACATCAAATTCATCAAAATCAAAGAGAAATTTTGTCTATGTTTTGAAAAATAAAATTTGGGATTTGAGAATCGAAATGAACTCGGATTTAAAAACTAAACACATATATGCACTCATGGGATTATGGGTAGTCGTGATCTACCCTTGGACTCGGGTTTTGACCGGGCGAGCCCGACGTTGACTTTTGTTTACTTTTGGGGAATTTTGTAAACATCATATCTCTATAAATCATAATTGATTTATCCTACATTGTTTGATGATCTTAAGTCATTTTGATTATATTTGAGTCGTGTGAAGGAGAAATTTAAAGGAAACAATATTTTTGAGTGTTGATTTGACCTAGTTGAGGTATGTAACTTGCCTAACTTTGTGTGGGAGAACTACCCATTAGGATTTGGATTGAGTGTACTATTTGAATTATGTGGAAGGTGTGTGCATGAGGTGACGAGTGTGTACATGAAGGTTATCACCTAATTGAAGTTATTATTATTTGTTCTATCTTTCGATGCAAGTTTATTCTTACATGCCTTAATTGAAGTTGTTATTACATGTTCTAGTTTTCATTGTCAAAGTTGCTCTTATATGCATTTATTTATAGTTGTTGTTAGATGCTATCCTTCCCATTACTGAGTTATTTCCATGCATTTAGGCGTTTTCATTGTTAAGCTTATGATATGCACTTGAATTGGAGGCTACCATTCCATGGGGATACCTTCATTAATAGTTATTGAAGTTGTAGTTGTGAAAACTATTAACACATTGAGGTTGAAGTTGGTGATTATTGAGATATCTTTCCTTGCTGAGTTGTTTCTCATTCATTTTTTTCTCATTGAAATTCTTGTACACATTGTGGTTGAGCCATAGGCTATGTGTTGTGGTAACATTGGTAATGTTGATGTTAGCAATGTTGTGGCATATGAGCACGTGGTGCGAGTTTATTATTGTGTTGTGATATTGATTCGCATGCGGCGGTATAAGGATAGGGGTTGATGTTCATGCGGTGAGAAAATGTTGGATTTATACGTGTGTTGCTAGTAAGGGAATTACTTGAAGACACACTATGCGATAAGGGGGATACAACGCGTGTAGCTATTTTGGAAAAAAATATTTTTAAAATTTTAAATGCAGGGCTTACGCGGCGATATAAGAAAGATTGTGATTGTAAATTGTGAAATGTGAATATGAGGTGTGGTGCCTCAATTGGGATTCTTGTTGTACATTCTATGTTGAAATATTGATTGAATGGTTATTGTTATTCCTTCATTGTTTTACTTGTATTTTGATTGTATTTGATTACTTGTTGATCTTATCATATGTTTATTATTTGTTGTCCTTTATTGCTTTAATTCTCATTGTTTGCCTTATATTACTGCACTGTTTTGTTGTCATTTATCTCTTCGTTTTTTGTTATTAGATTATATTAATGTTCAGCACAGGTTTTTATGTCTAGTAGATGTCTTGACCTGGCCTCGTCACTATTCTACCGAGGTTATGGTTGATACTTATTGGGTACCATTGTGGTGTACTTATGCTACGTTTATGCATATGTTCTTGTGCAGATCCAGGTACTTCAGCTCATGCTGGATGTCAGTGAGTTGACCCAGATATATCAGAGATTTCAAGGGATACTTGTTTGACGCTCGCAGGGCTCAGAGTCACCTTCTGTTATTGCCTTTACTATTGGATATCTTCTTATCAAACAATATTGTATTAGAGATTCTTAGCATATTTCTTTAGATATTATGACGCAGTTTCATCGGTTCTGGGGATTTTATGATTGTTATTCAGTATTGATGTTTTCTTGAGATTTATCAGTTTAATTTATTACTTCTAGACATTGTTTCTGTTAAATTCTTCTCTGTGTTAGGCTTACCTAGTATTAGATACTTGGTGCCATCACGACCAAGGGTGGAGCTAGCCCATCGAGTGCGGGTTAGGCTGAACCTAGTTGCTTTGGTCCATTCCATGTATTTGTCTTAAAAATTCCATTAAATATGTATAAATTATTAATTTAGAACCCAGTAATTTAAAAGGATTAGAACCCCAAACCCATAAGCTTCAAATCCTAGCTTCGTCTCTAATCACGACATCCTAAGGTGGGAATTTGGGGTCGTGACACTATTGTTTGTTCACCTGTTAGAACCATGTTATCTTAATTCTGAAGCCTTAAGCACTATTCTAATATGTTTGAGCATGCAATATAATGAATTGAATGAACCACATATTGGTCAGCTTCATATAAAATATTAGGATAAGGTATATATTTAGGTGTGCCTGCTATGAGTCTATAAATGACCCAACTGAAAACATACAATTATTCTATGTCTATCTCTTTGTTGCTTTCTTTTTTAGATCATGTGTAAAATCACCTCCAACATGCTTCAACTAATAGAACTTCTTTAGAAATCATGCCTATAAGACCTATCACTGGTAGTCTAACTTAGACTTTGGGTCAAAGATAAATGATGTTAGGTAGGATGTCTTGTCATGCTGTAGAATTAAGCCAAAGAAACTTTTATGACAAGTTGTGAGGTGTCTTGTCACTACTTATTCTTTCGCAGTTCTATATATATTCAAAATGTCAATGAGTTCTCTTTTCTGTGTGAGTTGTTAAAATAAAAGTACGCCCTCATTTTCTTGATAAAAGTGTAAGTGTTGTATTGGGTAAAATATGTTATGACATGTGGTCGTCCGAGAAAGGGATACGTGGAGACCAAGACAGGGAGATGACTGAAGATTGAAGATAACTATTTTGTTTGTCACCGGTAGGAATAATGCTCATAAAGATGTGATAAATGCTCTTCTCCCGGTAGCATTGAATAGAGAATATTCATAGCATTAAGAGCAGTTATCCATTACAAGGAATTTGGCAATTATGTTCACCGTTACATTTTCATAAATGCCCTCATAATTGACATTAAAAAGGGAACGACCATAGGACTTTCTTCATAGCTATATATAGTGAGCTCAATTGTCATTGTAAGGAGAGGAATTTTCTGGGAAACTTATACTATATTTTATACCAAGCTAAATCCAATTTTATCTTTTGATTTCTCGATGCTTTTGTTGTTGTGTCCGGAAACCTTATTCCTGAAATTGTTGCTTCTGCTGTTTCGTCTATATCTTAAGTCTAAGTCTTGCATAAATCTTCAATTATTTATTTATTTTAGGATCAAATTAATTCACTTATCGAGCAATCACGTATAAATTCAACTGCACCATTTTATGGGTAAACAGTTTGGCACCCATTGTGGGGACTAGAAAGCCGTATAATTAAATTGATCCTTCCCTTTTTTACTAATGTGTTTTGATCATTTTTGTCATAGAAAAAATAATAAGAAATGGCAGATAACACTGTTAACGACATGCAGAGCCCCGAGATTCGAGGGGATCAGCCTCATTCTGAGGACTCAATCAGCGATCCCATAATGAAGGGAGTGACGCTACACCAGTGCATGACATATAGTATCCTCGATATGTTCGAGGGAACACTCTCGATGACGCTGATGAAGAGCATGTCATCGACGCGGTAAGGGTCTTGCAAGAGTAACAAGCAATCATTCTAGGCCACCTTACACGACAAAATAATGTTATGATGGAGATGAAGCAAGCATTGTCGGGAGCTTCAAATAATGCAAACAGACGAGATCCGATCCCTCTCGGGATTCCCACGAATCAAACAACATGGAGGATCGACAACAACACTGCCAAGGGTGAAATTGGCTCTGATAGGGTAGGGGGAACGGATCCGGTCTCAAAAATGAGAATGATTCTTTCAAGAATGAACTTTTACGGTTCATGAGGGAAGTAAACGCTTATATGGACTAGACCCCGGGCGCACCACCAGTGCAAAAAGGCCTACACTCGAAGAAGTATATTCAATTATCGTACAAGCCAAGTGCGGCACCAGAGTTAATCCCGAAGCGGTTAAAAATGCCTAAAATGCCAAAGTATGATGGAACTTCAGACCCCTAGGAGCATATTACCACCTACACAACAGCTATAAAAGGGATTGATTTAGCTCCTCACGAAATGGAATCTATGCTGCTAAAGAAATTTGGAGAAACCCTCACGAGAGGGGCCTTGGCGTGGTATTTGCTGTTACCCGAGCATTCCATATATTCCTTCGAAATGCTTGCGAATTATTTCATCAAGGCTCATGTCGGGGCAAGAAAAGTACAGGCCGGAAAGGCCTACATATTCAGGATAGCGCAATGAGAGTCTGAGCTGCTACGAGAGTTCGTTACCTGATTCTAGAAGGAGAGAATGTTGCTCCCGGTTGTCCCGGATGAATGGGCGGCTGAGGCGTTCACCAAAGGATTTAATCTGAGGAGTTCAGACGCTTCCTAGAAATAGAAAGAGAGCCTACTGGAGTTTTTAGCAACGACCTGGGTGGACGTCCACAACCGGTATGAATCAAAAATAAGGATCAAAGATGATGAGGTTGGTTTTCGATCGTCGACCAAAGGACGGAAAAATAATAAGGAAAAATCAAAGGATGATTATGACACAGACAGGAGGAATTTGAGGGGCTGGTTCTTGCCTTACAACGGACCAAAGGCCATAGCAGAGGTTTCTAGGCAACAGACAGGTTCACGATCGATAGGAGGATAGATCGCGGTCAGAATAATCTATCACTGCAGGATAAAGAAGTGGCAGGATCACGGGATCCTTCCTACCCCAAATTATCAGAATACAACTTCAACGTCAGTATAGTGGAATTGGTATCGGCCTTGAGAAACATCAAAGAAGCACAGTTCCCAAGACTGATGAGATCTAATTCTAACCAGAGGGATCCCAACTTGTGGTGTGAATACCACGGGACGAATCGCCACTGGACAGGGGACTGTCGACATCTTCGGGAGGAAGTGGAAATATTACTAAAGAATGGTCACCTTAGAGAATTCTTGAGTGACTTAGCTAAGAACAATTATGGTGGTAACCAAGACAACGCGGGGCCCTTAAAAGCGGGGGAAGATCCCCCGAGTCAAAAACTCAACATGATCTTCAGAGGGAATGAGATTAACGGGGTCACCTTTTCAATGGAAAAGAAGAAGAAAGTATCAATATCGCATAGCAAAAGGCTTCAGGAAGACGATATCACTTCTACGGAAGAGGACGCAGATGGATTGTTGCTACCACACAATGACACATTGGTAATTTCTTTAACTGTGCTAGATTATAAGATTAAATGTGTTTTAGTAGATCCAGGGAGTTCAGCTAATATCATACAATGGAGAGTATTGGAGCAAGCTAAACTCACCGGAAGCATTATTCCGGCCACAAATCTCCTCGTTGGATTCAACCTCGCAAGTGTGACAACTCTGGGAGAAATTTTGTTACTCACAAATGCTGAAGGAGTAATGAAAATAACTCTTTTCGAAGTTGTAGATAGTGATATGGGATACAACATCATTCTGGGAAGGCCATGGTTTCACGAGATGAAAGTTGTACCATCAACATATCATCAATTGCTGAAGTTTCCAACACCGGATGGAATTAAGCAGATAAGGGGTGACCAACCAGTGGTAAGGGAGATGAGTGCAATTTCGGTCTCCAATAGCAAAGGAAGGTAACACGTGTCATAGCAATTATAAGGCCCGACACCTACTCCCGAACTAGATGAAATTAGCCAGGTGTCGGAAGATAATCAGGTGCCAAGATATTTCCAAGTTCTATAAGAGACCGATGGGATGAAGTCCACAACAGAAGAGCTGGAGCAAGTGGCATTGATCGAGGAATTCCTAGAAAGGAAATTCCACCTGGGGACAGGATTGCACCCGGAACTCAGGTCTGCCTTCATTAAATTCCTTAAATCTAACGCCAATTATTTTGCATGGTAGCATGATGATATGACAGGTATCCCGATAGAGGTAGTCATACATTCATTAAGCTTGGATCCTAACATACCTCCGGTAAAACAAAAGAGGCACCCGATCGCCGAAGCCAGTAATAAATTCGTCAAAGAAGAGGTAACCCGCTTACTTAATATCGATTCGATCCGAGAGGTAAGATATCCAGATTAGCTAGCTAATGTAGTAGTAGTTCCTAAAAAGAACAATAAGTTTTACATGTGCGTAGATTATAATGATCTTAATAAGGCGTGCCTGAAAGACTCATTCCCACTCCCAAACATCGATCAAATAATTGATGCCACAGCCGGACATGAGTTAATGAGTTTTCTCGATGCTTATTTCAAGTACAACCAAATTAAGATGAACCCGGAAGATCAGGAAAAACTTCGTTTATAATGACTATCGGTATATATTGTTACAATGTGATGCCCTTCAGGTATGTCTTCAAATGCATGTGATCATCTTAAACATATGCAAGAGGCTTTCGACACTCTACGAAAGCATAATATGAAGCTTAATCCCGAGAAATGTGCGTTCGGGGTCAGCTCTGGTAAGTTTATGGGATTTCTGGTATCACAGAGGGGGATTGAAGTAAACCCCGATAATATCAAGGCCATAGAGGATATTCCGGACCAACTGACAAGCGTGAAGGAAGTCCAAAGGCTTACGGGGAGATTGGAAGCTTTGAGCAGATTCATTTAAAGGTTCAAGCCTGCTGGCGCGATTCCGAGAGTGGTCAATTACTCATATCCCAAGGGAAGAAAATGCAGAAGCAGACGCATTGGAAAACCTAGGATCATCAATAAAAACAAAGGGATTGGAGTCTGGGTCGGTAGTCCAACTGATGAACTCTAACGAGGTAAATTCAACTAGTCTGGTCTGGGACTGGAGGAATGAAACTATCGATTATCTCAAACATGGGAAGCTACCTGAAGACCCCAAAATGTCCCGGGTGATGCGCGCTAAAGCAGCACGATATAGCTTCAAGGGAGGCCAATTGTATAGAAAATCTTTTTAAGGCCCGCTGGCCCGATGCTTAGGAGTGTCCGAAGCTAACTATGTCATAAGAGAGGTTCACGAAGGGATATACGGCAATCACTGGGGCGCAGATTCCTTGGTGTTGAAGTTGGTAAGGGAAGGATATTACTGGCCCCGCATGGAACAAGACGCCAAGGATGTCATGCGAAAATGTGATAAGTATCAACGCTATGCGCCACAGGTGCATCAACCGGTAAACCCTTACATTCAGTCCTATCTCTATGACCATTCATGAAATAGGGAATGGATATCGTCGGACCATTACCATCGGCTCACGGAAAGGTAAGATTTCTTTTAATTTTAACTAACTATTTTTCTAAGTGGGTGGAAGCAGGTCCTTATCAAAAAATCGGAGAACGCAAAGTGGTGGATTTCTTGTGGGAAAATATAATTTGCAGGTTCGGAATACCAAAATAGATGGCAGGCGACAATGGACCACAATTTATAGGTGCAAAAGTTACAAAGTTCCTCCAAGATTTGAAAATAAATAGGATCACATCTTCCCCTTATAATTCGAGCGCAAACGGTCAAGTGGAATCGACGAACAATGTAATTATTCAAAGCCTCAAGAAAAAGTTTGAAGCAGCTAAGGGAAAGTGGCCCGAGGAATTACCCAGAGTTCTATCGGCATTCCGAACTATTGCCAAGTGGAGCACAAGGGAAACCCCTTTTTTCCTCCTGTACAGTGCAGAAGCTTTAATCCCGGTGGAATTAGGGGAACCAAACTTGAGATACTTCCAAGCAGAAGAAGAATCAAACAAGGAAGCAATGCTTGTCAAATTAGAACTGCTCGATGAATGCAGGGAATTGGCATATGTAAGAATGGTAGCTCAAAAGAAAAGAATGGAGCGGTATTATAATCGAAGAGCCAACCTCTGTTATTTCAAAGTAGGCGATTTGGTCCTAAGGAAAGTAACTCCCAACACTTGGGAGCTCAACGCGGGGAAGCTAGGTCCAATGTGGGAAGGCCCCTACCAGGTTTCAGCTATCACCGAAAAAGGTTCATACTAGTTGGAAAACAAAAATGGAGAGAAGTTGCCCAGCAATTGGAATGTGGCACACCTCAAAAGATGTTATTGCTGATGAACATTATCCGATCAGAAAGTATTTGTTGCACTCTTTTTCCCTTAGTTCAGTTTTTGTCCCAATTGGGTTTTTCTGGCAAGGTTTTTAATGAGGCAGCAACAGAAAACATACTACGAAGACAATAACAATAAGACCTTTAATAGCAAGGCACACAAGCACAGATCTACTTGGGGATGGTTAGATAATCTTTTGCTTTGCAAATTCCCATCGGGAAGTTAAGTTTGCTATTGAGCAAAGGTTATCTGATCATACATGAGCACAAACCACTAGAGGGTTGTTGGATAGTTCTTCGCTCGATAGCATAAACTCCTAAGGGGAAGTAAAATGTGTTACCAAGGATTATCTAGCAATGCATTAGTGGAATCATCGAAGATACAAGACTTCCAGTGTTCAAATTCACATTTTTCGCATTCGAACACTGGGGGTGATATGAGGATACAACAACAATGACTGCCACGTCGACCTGGAACAAAAAACCGAAAATATAATTACATCATCAGGACAGGGGACTGCACGAACGACCCCGTAGAAACAAGTTGTATAAGTTAGCCACAAGTAATGGCGATTTCTTTTCAACATAGGAAATGCTTATGTATTTTTTGAAAATAGAAGGAATAAAATGAAATCCTTTTGTGTTTATCTTGTTTCTAGTCTAAACGATGAATAAACTTTTTTATTTGAAAGTTAAACAAGTACTTCAAATGCTAGTGCCGTAATGAAAAGGAGACGTCCTCTTCAAGAGTACCGTAAACATAAGAGGGCCGTCTCTTATAAAAACCCTCAGAGTAAAGAACTGGGTCCGGAAGAATTTATGCCCGGAATCAAAAATACCATTGGGGGAAAATACACCCAAAGTCTCACATGAAAAGGATGCAAAAAGTAAATTTGCGCAAATACTTATCAAAGCCCACACGGAAAAGGGCTGATGCCCGGAGCCAAAAATGCTTTCGGGGAGGATACACCCAAAAGTTTCACATAATAAGACGCAAATAAGTCTGCGCAAAATTCTTAAATAAAATGCAAGATTAAAGGCTGGTATGAATATTCTAACAATGAGAAGACTCAAACAATACCTGAGCAAAAGATTTTTTTTATTTACAAAAACATGACAAGGAAAAGAAAAGCTAAACTGCATTGTCTCCGGAACCAAGAGAAAGAGAAGTGTCCGCGCCCCTGGAAGAAGTAGATGGATCCACCGATGGCTCAAAATTTTCACCAGTTTGGCCTTCGGCATCATCATCCTCTGATTCTTCTGTAGTTCCCGACAACTCAAAACTGGAAACAAAAGGACCAGGTGCACCAGACCTCAATGGGAGTCCACTTTTAGCAGCTAACTCAAGCTCATGGGCCTCTTCCAAGGTTATTCTCCCCATGTTGTACATGGCATAAGTTTTTTCAACAACGAGGGAAGTCGCTTGATGCTTGAGTTCTTCTTTGAGTTTGGTTACCTCGGCACAAAGGTTTTCTAGGGCGGACCAAGTAGATTTAAGGCTGACATCAAGGTCGCGGACAATTGAACTAAAGAGCCTATTATGCTCGATGGTTTTCCTGTACTTCTCTTCCAGATGGGCGTGTCACGCTCCCACTGAAGCAAGCTCTTCAATTTTGGTGTTCAAGGCTGCCTCTAAGTTGATCATTCTTTCAGCGAAGGCAGCCTCACGTTCGGTTGCAGCAAGAACGGCATTATGGACTTTAACCCATTCGGCCCTGGCTTCGTCAAATTTAACCCTCAGAGGGCCAATATCTTGGCTAAGGGTTACTACTTCTTGTTCAGTCTGCAGCAAACGAACTTCCAATACAACAGCCTCAGCGGCTTTGGCTTCCAGTTCCGAAAGGTGAGCGACATGTTTCTCTTGAAAGGTTGATCCCCTGCGGAGATAATCTCTTTTTTTTCACGTATCAACCTCTGAAGGCCCTTGGAAGTAAGAAAGCCAACCTACAAAGAAATAAGGGTAAAATTCAGGAGATGTTCACATCTGAAAATAGAAGAAGTAATAAAGGAAGAAATGAGCGTACTGCTGCGGCGTTATGCATAGCGTTGTTCAACAAACAATCTCCTGAGTGTGCTTGAATATTTTCCTAGTCTTTCTCTAAAGCCAAAGGCTTCCGATAATTAGCAAGCTCCATCGGCAGGATAGCAAGTTGCATCCGGTAGAGACCGAAAGTGTAACGTTCCTCCTCTTTTATGGATCTTCATAAAGGGCAGCATAATTTTGCCCCAAATTCCCATGAACCGGGGACTGTGGAAAAGGAACATGTTCTTCGTGGTCAGACGTGGCCGGCGGGGGTGATCTAGCAGTTGCTGGTGTTGGTGAAGAAGAAGATGAAGTTGATGGAGTTGAAAAGTGAGAAGCAGTTGCATCAAATGCAGTGCTGGTTGTTGGATGCTCGTAAACCAGAGATAGCAAGGGTCCCGTACTCAGTTCCGCAGTACCGGACACATCAATTGGGGCCTGAAAATGGGAGTCAACATTATCTACTAAATAAAATTCTCCTCAAAGTGTCGAGGCATCGTCCTCGGTTGGTGTAACTCTATCAACAGGTTGAGCATCCTGTTGAGATGATGAGGATCGTCATATTCTATGGAGAGAAGCTCTCTCATCACTAGCTTCTCCATCATCATCAATCGTCACGGTGTCTATGACCGGCCCGAAATGAGGGCCAGTCACCATCGCTACCGGAGATGACTCGGGGGCATCGGTCCTCACTCTTTTATTCTTTTCCCCGATTTTAGAGGAGCGTCTTCTCGTTGGTTATTTGTCTTCCAGTCGGGCACTCCAAAAAGAAGCATTTGCTGTCGAAGTAGGCCCAGAGCCACTTGTTCGAATAAGCGCCTCCTGAAGCAGCTTCGCCGCATCAGCAGGGTCAGCCAAGACATCCTCCTCGGGAATAGTAACAGAGCCCACGGGTAGACCTAATTTCATAGATAGGTTAAAAGAGATTAATCAAGTTCTTTACATGAAAAATTGAAACAAGATGGGTTTGAATTACCATGATTCTTGGCATTTCACCCGTATTTAGGGGCCAGTTATTTCCACAAGCAATTCTCAGGCGTTGTAATGTCCAAGATTTTTTGTACCCACCGGTCCAAATCTTCAATCACTAGTAGGACCCATCGATTTGCTGAAACAAACGAAGGATGGAGGATCAATACGGCCATCAAAAAATTGTTTTATAAAAGGAAATACTAAACTAAGAGCTTACGAGTGTGGTTCCAAGTGGCCGGAAAGGATGAAGCCGTTGCCGGAATGATATCATCGGTGGCAATTGCAACAAACCATTTCATCCACCCATGGTCGTTGCCATCATCCATGCTAGACAATAAAGCATGGTGGCCACACTTACAGAAATTTATCATTGCCCCGCAGAAGATTTTGGGAGAATAAAGATTCATCATGTGAGGTAAGGATAGCTCCTCTCCAATTTCCTAGCACAAATGCTGATGGCAAGCAACCGTCCTCCACACAGAAGGACTTATTTGTGCCAAACACACCTGGTAACAGAGGCAAAAACACCGCAATCACGGACTCAAGCTCTCCGCTCAAAGAAAATGCACCCAAAGTAAAGGGATACGTGTAAATATATGTATAACCCTCATTGGGAAGGATGACTCACTCCGATAGATCAGGAGCAATAATTTCTAAGTCATGGCAGTGACAGTCTTCCTTCATAGAAGGAATGCTCGAAGGACGTATGGAAAAAGGATACCTGCTAACGGCCCATGTACGAGAATTAGCAGTAGGGAATTTCTCATCGAAGTCTTTTGTGGTAATAAGACTTCTAGGATTGATGGAGACCACTATTGGATGAGCAAAGTCCTCAGCTTTGTTTTTGCTTTTTAAGGAACCGTTACGTTTCGAAAAGGAAGGCATTATAGGAAAGAAAGGGTTTTTCGTTTCAAGAGAATTAGAAAAAAAAAAGATGAAGAAACAATATGCAAGTTAGATGAAGGAAGTTCGAACAGTTATGAAATATAAGGGTGGAAGTTGATACGTATCAGTAAAAGTTTTGGTAGCTAAATTCTTGGCCAGATTTACCTCGATAATCGCCAAAAGATGTGCTGAATCATGGGAAGATGCGTGTTCGAGACATTAAGGGTCATTTTAGAAGGTTCAAAACTTATATTTTAGAGAGAGAGAGGAAGGTGGTTTAGAGAGAGGGGGAGTTTTAAGTCATTTAATCATCAATCTTTGCTCAAACCTTAAAGATTCCTCTAGGGTAACTCACAAGGTCTTCAACCAAAAGGTAAGATTCTACACCGTAACCCTTAATTTCGAAATTTAACTAAAAATAGGTAATTAGTAAGGCAATTCTTGTGCGTGGGAGTTGTTTATTTTACATGCATGTACCATCTAGGGTAGTGGGAAGATTGTTGAGCTCTTTTGGGTGAACTTTGGGTAGTGGGGTCAAAGCATCCACCATAGGAGGGCCTTAAAACTTTACTGCACCTCTAGTGTTTGGTAAAATGCTCCAATGAGCTGATACCATGAATATTTTCCTAATTTATGTTCAATTTTGCTATGTTTCTAAATAGATCGAAGTTTATAGGATTTTTGGAACTGTGTAGTGAATTAACAGAAGCTCTTTCGAGGTATGAAGGCTAAACTCTTCTTCTAATATAGGAATTCCCAAACACCCTTATAAAATTCTATCATGTGTAGTCGAATTTGAAACGCTATTGATGTGGGATGTTCAAGCTAGTAAATTGATTCTCCAATTGCATAACGTGTCCGAACCCTCATGTGTTAAATATTGTCTATTATGACTCAATTATGCTATACTCTTTGTGGGATAATGGTATTGTATGAAATCAATGTGATTCAGCCCTTATTTCTCATATTATGAAACCTTATGAACTTACACTGCTAAGGCCAAAGGTGCTAAATGGTTGATTTGAAAGGGAACTCTTTTGTACAAACTATTATAGTTTTGGGATCCTAAAATGTGGTATTGTGAATACACCTCCACCCGCATGTATTAGGGTGAGGCGGCGGGGTTACTTTATGTAGTGTTGTGATATTGTGAGTACACCTCCACCCGCATATGTTGGGGTGAGGCAGCAGGGCCGCTTTGTGTAGTGTTGTGGTATTGTGAGTACACCTCCACCCGTAAACATTAGGGTGAGGAGGCAGGTCCGCTTTATGTAGAGTTCCTGGTATTGTGATTGCACCTCCACCCGCATACATTGGGGTAAGGCGGCAGGGTTGATCTGTGTAAAGATAGTTGTTGAGGATACCCGATTTGATATTTATAAATGTTATTGAAAGCTCTTAATAAATTTGATATGGCTTTAAAGGCTAATTAAGCCTTTTATTGTTACCATAATTCATCATAATTCATGTTGTATTTCCAAGTCCTTGAATAGGTGCTTGGTTTTCATACTAGTACTATTCGACATGAACTAACATCCCTTTTGCAGGGGGCGCTGCATCTTAAATGGATGCAGGTGATTCCACGGTGGAAGACATTGACCAGTGATAGCGGTACACTCTTCTCTCAGCTGACTTGGTGAGCCCCGCTTCTTTCCAGGGTTGTGCATCTTTTGTTCTGTGTGTATTATGTTTTGAGGTATAGCCGGAGCCTTGTTGCCGGCACTATAATTATACTCTTTTATATCTATTAGAGGCTTCATAGACATAGTGTGGGTCGTGTATTAGTGTGGGAAAGTTAAACCAAAGATGTCGTAATTGTATCTCATGCTTCCACTGCAAAACTACGGTTGTGAAATGTATTATTTTGGAGACTTATAAATGAAGTATCTAATGGTGATGGAACTAATGTTGTTCATGAACCCTCGTGGTATTAATTAATGAAGTTTATATTCTCTTTATTTATGGGTGAGTTGGTATCAGAGCCTATGGTTTTAAAGTGTCCTAGGATGTCATCGAAGTCGTGTCTAGTAGAGTACTTCTTATCGGTGTGTTGTTGACCACGTCTATAATTAGGAGGCTACTTGGGCATTTAGGAATAATACCCTTCTTGGATGTTCTCAATCGTGCGATAAAGCTGATTGTAAGATTGTTCCTTCTTTAACTCGTGTTGTACTCTAACTTTCAGTACATGGCGCCTAGGAAGAAGGCAAGAACTGGCCAAGGAGCCACTATCACCCCAGGAGTGGCAGTTGATTCGATATTTGATGATGTGGGTGAGCACTTGAGGGGTGAGGATATTCCCCCAATTACTACACCGCATGAATCTACTATTCCTGGTCAGACTCCACCAGTTCCTTCTACCCAACTCACCCATAAATAAAGAGAATATAAACTTCATTAATTAATACCATGAGGGTTCATGAATAACACTAGTTCCATCACCATTAGATACTTCATTTATAAGTCTCCAAAACAATACATTTCACAACCGTAGTTTTACAGTGGAAGCATGAGATACAATTATGACATCTTTAGTTTAACTTTACCACACTAATACACAACCCAAATTATGTCTACGGATCCTCTAATAGATATAAAAGAGTACAATGATAGTGTCGCCAACAAGGCTCCAGTTATACCTCAAAACATAATACACACGAAACAAAAGATGCACAACCCCGGAAAGAATCCAGGATCACCAAGTCAGTAGAGAGAATAGTGTACCGCTATCATTGGTCAATGTCTTCCTTTGTGGAACCACCTGTATCCATTAAAGATGCAACACTCTCGGCAAAAGGGACATTACTACATGTCGAATAGTACTAGTATGAAAACCTAACACCTATTCAAGGACTTCGAAATACAACATGAATTATGATGAATTATGGTAGCAATAAAAGTCTTAATTAGACGTTAAAGCCACAAATATATTAAGATCTTTCAATAACATTTATAAATTTCAAGTCGGGGATCCTCTACAACTATCTTTACATAGAGCGGCCATGCCGCCTTACCCCAATGTATGCGGGTGGAGGTGCAATCAAAATACCATGAACTATACACAAAGCGGCGCTGCCGCCTCACCCCAATGTATACGGGTGGAGGTGTACACATAATACCACAACACTACACAAGCGGCCCCATTGCCTCACCCTAACATATGCGGGTGGAGGTGTACTCACAATATCACAACACTACACAAAGCGGCCCCGCCGCCTCACCCCAATGTATACGGGTGGAGGTGTACTCACAATATCACAACACTACACAAAGTTGCCCATCCGCCTCACCCCAATACATGCGGGTGGAGGTGTATTCACAATACTACAATTTAGGGTCCCAAAACTATAATAGTTTGTACAAAAGAGTTCCCTTTCAAATCAACCATTTGGCACCTTTGGCCTTAGCAATGTAAGTTCATAAAGTTTCATTAGATGAGAAATAAGTGCTTAATCACATCGATTTCATACAATACCTTTATCCCACAAAGGGTATAACATAATTGAGTCACAATAGACAATCTTTAACACATGAGGGTTCAGACACGTTATGCAATTTGAGAATCAACTTACTAGCTTGAACATCCTACATCAATAGCGTTTCAAGTTTGACTACACATGATAGAATTTTACAAGGGTTCGGGAATTCCGATACTAGAAGAAGAGTTTAGCCTTCATACATCTAAAGAGCTTCCCTTAATTCACTACACAGTTCCGAAAATCCTAGCAACTTCGATCTATTTAGAGACATAGCAAAATTGAACACAAATTAGGAAAATATTCATGGTATCATCTTATTGGAGCACTTTACCAAACACTAGGCGTGCATTAAAGTTTTAAGGTCCTCCTAAGGTGGATTATTTCACCCAACTACCCAAAGTTCACCCAAAAGAGCTCAACAATCTTCCCACTACTCTAGATGGTACATGCATGTAAAATAAACAACTCCCACACCCAAGAAAATTTTTACTAATTACCCATTTTTAGTTAAATTTCGAAATTAAGGGTTATGGTGTAGAATCTTACCTTTTGGTTGAAGACCTTGTGAGTAACCCTAGAGAAAGCTTTAAGGTTTGAGCAAAGACTGATGATCAAATGACTTAGAACTCCTCCTCTCTATAAACCACCTTCCTCTCTCTCTAAAATGTATGTTTTGAACCTTCTAAGATGACCCTTAACAGTGTTTTATAAGAATGGGTCGGGTTTATAAAACCAGAAAAATAAAGCTCGAAACACCTTCTATGGTCGCATATGCGACCGCATAATGCTTCTGCGGTCTGCAAAATGGGCCGCAAAATGGCCCTCCGGAACTAGGCAATTCTACCCCACTCTGCGGTCATTCTGCGGTCCGCAGACCTGCTCTGCGTCCGCATAATGCGCCGTAGAACCTCTATCCGAAAAACAATTCATACTAGCTCCGCGGTCGATGTGCAGCCCACAAATCGGTTTTGCGATCTCACAATTGACTGCACAATACCATCCAAACTTGCAAAGTGGTTATGCGGCCGCATAGTGGGCCGCAATAATGTCTTTTTCTGCCAAAATTTATTCTTTACTCCCCTAAGCCTACTTCGGCAACACGAAACCCCAGGTTTTGCTAAACCTTTATGGGGCCTTACAGATTTGGAATGCTGGCCAAGATTGTATGCGATAATGGAAAACAATTCATTAGAAGAAAAGTAACCAAATTCCTTGAAGAAAACAAGATCAAAAGGATCCTATCAACACCTTATCACCCTAGTGAGAATGGACAAGCTGAATCTACCAACAGAACCATATTCCAAAACCTCAAAAATATGTTAATCGATGCCAAAGGAAGATAGAAGGAAGTATTACCCGAAGTCCTATGGGTATACCGTACGACCTCAAAGTCCAGTATCGGGGCTACCCCATTTTCTTTGGTTTATAAGGCCGAAACATTGATACCGGTCGAGGTTAGAAAACCAAGTATTAGATTCCAATATACAACAAAGGAATCAAATGACGAGGCTATGAGTACGAGCCTGGAACTATTAGATAAAAGGCGCGAAGCCGCCCATGTCCGATTGGCCGCCAAAAAATGGTGGATCGAAAGGTATTACAATCGAAGGGCCAACCTTCAACACTTCAATACCGTGGACTTGGTACTAAGAAAGGTCACACTGAACACCCGAAATCCAAACGAAGGGAAATTGGGACTGAACTGGGAAGGACCGTACCAAATTATCGAGATCACCAGAAAAGTATCTTACAAACTCGGAACAATGAGCGTCGAGCAACTACCGAATAACTGGAATATAACTCACTTGAAGCGATATTACTGCTAAGGTACAACCCCATTATTTCTTTTACTTAAATTTTAAACTAACGTTTGCAGTAGCCAAGAAGGGACGATACGAAATTTTAGGTCTGAAAGCACGCGTTGCACTCTTTTTCCCTTGAACCGGTTTTGTCGCAAATGGGTTTGACGGTAAGGTTTTTAACGAGGCAACAAGTAAATCGTGCTAACTTAGAATCGAAGTCCGATAGCGAATCGGTGACAATGATCACAACAGCATTCGAGGCCTCTCTTTGATCAACCCTGGGGGCCGTTACCCTCTAATATCGACTTTAGTATGGAAAGAGACTTCAGGATTGAAGGGTCTCTATCAATAGGATTCAATGTAAGGGCCAAATGGTCAAATGAACCGTGCCCACATAGACTGCTCGAACCCTGACACAAAGCATGTACACATGTGCTACTATTATGCACAAGAATAAAGAGAAGTCTCCTCCTTGCAAACACCTCGTCCTTTAAAAGTTTTTCTTTGCATTTCTTAAGGAATTCCCTACTTCCGATCCCATAACGTTTTCGAGCCCAAGGGCCACCTTAACACGAGTTCGAACAATCACTCGGGGACTGCCATTTGAAAACAAACTCGGATCGTCCAAGCTATTAGACCTCGGGAGGATAAGACCTATAAGGAAACCCCCACATTTCAAAGGCCACAGTCTCCCCCACTGGGGGTCTGTTATCTTAGGCAAGCCCGGATAACTCGGGAAAGCAAGCCCATTGGGCAACACGCAAACAAAAAGGGCTACGGCCATATTAACACGGCTCGGAGATGTCCAAGACCCGTAACAAAAATAAAGCCTTAAAAATAAAATTCATAACCGGTTCTAAAGGCTACCCTCGACAAACTATAATCTAAATTACTTACTTTGGGAGAAAGTTTTCGGGAACACCGAACTCCTAGGATTCCTTAAAACAAAATGATATAAAGGCAAGGTTTGTTTGATCCTTCGAACATAACCTAATTATTTCATGCTAAGGCATTTCGTTCTTTGTGAATACAAATAATAAAGCAAAGGGAAAAATTCAAAAGTTGTGAAAGGGAAAGAAAGCCTTATATATTCATATCCAAAATTCTTTACCAGGGCCAAATAGCCCCGATACAGAATTTTACAACGGCCAAATGGCCTCAAAAAGCAAAAGTCAAAAATGTCTAAAAGGATCCTAAGTGGCCTAGTCTTCGCCAGGGGCCGCATCATCACCTTCAGGGTCTCCGCCACCTTCGGACTCACCCGAATATTCCCACCCCTCGGAATATTCCTCCTCGGGATAAGCCAGCTTCCTGGCCTTGGCTTCGAGTACCTTGGCATTCTCAATTTCAGCCAACAGGTCAAAACCCCGAGCATGAACTCTTTCAAGGTCCTCCCTTCGGGATTGCCACTTCATATGCTCCACTATATTTCTCACTTGGTCCTGAGCTGCCTCGGCATTGGCCTTGTGCTAGGCCACCCTCTCATTGGCCCGGGCCTTGACAAAGGAAACCTCCGACTTGGCCGCCTCAAGTTCCTTGGCAAAATTTTCTTGACCGGAGACCGCCGAGCTCAACTTAGTCTAGAGCTCCTCGATAATTTTAGCCTATACCAAAGATTTTTCCTTCGTAGCTCGAAGCTGGACCTCAGTCGAAGCTAATTGTGCCCGGGCAGTCTCCTTTTCCATGGCCAGGCAGTCCATGTTTCTCTTTCATTCTTCGGCCTCAGCCTTCAATGTATCCACCTCCGCCTGGTGCTTCTCGATCTGGTCAAGTGCGGGTTCGGATAGTTAGCCATTGTGTCTGACTCATCGTCACTAACTTCAAACACTTTCCTTACCTGCTCGACTAGGTCGGCATGCTCCTTCCAAGCCGCTTCTAGCTCAGCCTGGAGTTTCTCAATGAGAAGCTTGTAAGCATCCCTCTTCTTAATAAGCTCTTGAAGACGGTATTTTCTTTGGTACCGATAAGTCACACAACCCGGTGATGTCTTTCGAGGCGGTAGAATCTAAGGCATCGAAGAAGTTAATGAAAGAATATGCCGCCCCTTGAGGCCCCTCATTTGGGTGTCCTTTCAGCATCTGAGCCTCGTTGATCATAGAGTTAGTGAATGAAGGCGACTCGGAGAGATCTATCACCCCAAGTGCGTCAATCGGGACATTTTCTTCTGCCCGAGAAGTACCGTCCATGTTTTCTTTGTCGACTTCCCCAGCTCGAGGAAAAATGGCTTCGTCCTTCCCCGGTTCGGAGGCCTTAGCCACTGCCTCTTCAGCAGCCACCTTGGTTTGAGGCAGTTCGGCAGCGCTTCTCATGCAGTACATCAGCTCGGAAGCTTCTTCTTCTTCTTCAGATTGGTCCCTCAGTCGATTGAGTGAATCTAATGGGATCCCCCGAGCTCTAGTGCTTTCCTTGGATTTGAGCACGAGCCTTCTTTTCAGTTTTTCCTTCTCCGAGTTCGGAGAACTCGAAGCCCCTATTCTTTTCTTCTCTTTATCCCGCCTCGGAGTAGATGGTTCGGGGAGAATTTATTCATTGCTGGATGGAGGCCTCATTACAACATCTTTGGGAATACCTGCAAAGGAAAAATAAGTGAGAACGAGCGCAACAGGAAAATTAAGTGTTATCCACTCGGGAGAGGAACCTCACTGTGGGAACGGGCCTTCCACCGGCCCTTCAAATATTCGTGCCACATACACTCGGAATATGGAATCTATGACACAATTCCCTCGACCCACTCCTTGAGTCGAGGAACTACATCCGGCACCCGAGAAACAGCTGCACCACCACAAAACATTGATAAGAAGGGCGGAAAAGGAAAAGCGATAAACAAAATCTTAAAGAAAATGTTATACTTACGTTTCATGTTCCATTTCTCAGGAAATGGCATATCCTCGGTCGGGATTCAATCCGAGGTCCCCACTCGAACAAACCGACCCAACCAGCCTCGGTCTTGATCCTCGTCTGTAAAACTCCTTAAAATTTCTAAGTACTTAAGCGCTATTAAAAAAGTTGATGTGCGCTAATTATATTATTTTGTGTGCTAAAAAGGACTATTATATGAATGATATCAATTGATCATGATAATATATATGTATGAGGTGCATTAATAATGGTTTATGGTTAAGAAGATCCCCAAGGCTAAGTCAAGTTGAAAATTTTATAATGGGATAAAGTTTCAAGTGAGTTCGCACAAGACCTAACTTCAAACGAGTATAAATCTCTTGATATGAAGATTTATATGGTTTAGTACCTATCAAAGGAAAGATCTATGTGTATAGTTTCTAAAACTTTAAACCATTTGTCATTTGGACATTCCTACAAGAAGTTATGACCAAATTCCCAAAGGTTGGAAGAATGCGATTCTGTAACCAATTCTGTGACCATTATGCGATCGCAGAAGTGGTTATGCGACCGCAAACTGGTCGCAGAATGGACCAGTACAACCCAGATTTTGGAACCAATTTTGCGATGTATTTTTCGACCCACATAGCCATTCTGCGGTCCATTATGCGACCGCAGACCTAATTTCGGAGGGTTAATATTTTTATTTTCATAACCCGACCCCATTTTGATAAATAGGCGTTGGGGCTTATTTTGGAGCAATCATCTGATGTTTTTTAGAGAAAAGTGAGAGTGTTCTAGAGAGAGAAAGTAGATGAAGTGTTTTTTACATCAAGATCTTGCCCAAGCTTTGAAATCGAACAAGGAAATCTCACAAGATATTCATCTAAGAGGTAAGATTCAAACCCCTTGTCTTCAATTTTGAGTTTGGGGTAAAAGATAGGTGATTGGGAGTATGATTCTTGGGTGTAAGAGTATTATTTATACATGCTTGTACTAATAAGGTTTGTGGGAAGATTGTTGAGCTCAAATAAGTAAATATTGGGTTGTGGAGTGAAGAAAATTTTGTAGAAGAACCTTGTAGTTAAATTTGCACATCTAGTGTTTGATAAAATGATCAAATGAGCTGAGACCATGAATATCTTCCTAATAATGGTTCAATTTTTGTTATGTATCAAAATAGATTGGGATTGCTAGAATTTCCGGAACGTTGTAGTAATTTAATAAAAGCTCAAAGCAAGGTATGTTGGCTAAACTACTCTCTTAGAATTGAATTCAATGATGTTCTCATAAGTTTCAAGTATGGTTGTCTCAAGTTCCTTATTCTATGTTCCGAGTTGTGCCCAATGATTTATGAATATTTTCAATGTGTTTTGCGTTCTTACATATTCGTGAGTGAAAATTGTGTATTGCCCTCTTTGGGGGGGAATATGTCAAGAACAAATGGTGTATTATTTGTTGATGATTTTAACTTGCGCATCAATTGCCAATTATTTTACTCCATTTCTCGAAAAAAAATCTATTGTGCTTAAATTATTCATTTCTAATGTACTTAAAGTTGTGATTTCCGGAATATTATATGTATGTTGATATTTATGATGATGATACATGAGAGGGAAGAAATGAAAGAGTGGAATAACAAATATGGCCACCGTACCTTGAATAAAGAATTGTGTGAATGGACAAAAGAGCCAAGGAAATAATGTTGTCGTTTTTGGTTGAAAATACTAGGGGAGATTTATACAATGTGGAAGATGATGAGGTAAATACATTTGCACCTATGTTATTTTTGTGAATTATTCCCCTTATTTGGGATGAGATTGATGTGATAAAATTATTCCTCTTATTTGGGATGAGATTGATATGATAAAATTATTCCTCTTCATTGGGATAAGATTGATTGATATAAAAGGGTTGATGTCTCAAATAAAACAACCTAGCCGATCGGGTCGTGATCGAACACCATGCCGCACACATGGTGGTGATTGTGCTGGAAATTGTAATTGAAATTGTGATTTTGGTTGATGTCATCAAATAAGACAGCCTAACTGATTGGGTCGTGATCGAACTCCGTTCTAGATTCACGATGGTATATTTGCATAGAGATTGTGATTGAGATTGTGGTTGATGTCTTCAAATAAGATTGCCTAGCCGATCGGGTCATGATCGGACTCTGTGCTAAAAGTACGGTGGTATTGGTATTGATAGTGATTGTGGTTGATGTCTGTAATGAGATAGCCTAGTCGATCGGGTCGTAATCGAACTTCGTGCTAAAAGTACGGTGGTATTGCTATTGTGAATATTGGTATTGTGAACCGTGGTATTGGTATTGTGAATATTTGTATTGTAAAAGGTGAAATTGTAAACAATGATATATCGGTGCTAAGGATCTCCCAACAAAAAATAATATTATCATCATATTTTGATTATCACTTCACAATGTTATCTTCATATTTTAGAAATTATTATGTTTTAACTTGGCATTTAAATATCATTGATTTTTGAATTCTTTTTCCACGGTTTTCCCTTTCTTACATTGGTATTCTATTTTGAAAGAGGACAGTTAGCTTTACATACTAGTACTATTTCATATGTACTAACGTCCCTTTTGTCGGGGTTGCATCTTCAATGGATGCAGGTGATTCAGCAGCGGGCAAGTTTGGTCCTCGTTAGGAGTTACTCCGTATTCAGCAAGTTTTGGTGAGCCATACTCTATTTCGGGCCCGATGTCACTTAATGTTACACTTTGTGTCTTAAGGTATAGCCGGGGCCTTGTTGCCGGCATTTTATACTATTCTTCTGTCATATTTAGAGGCTCCGTAGACAGGTTATGGGTGGTGTATGATGTTGGGAATTGAACTAGAAATGTTGCTATTTGGCAAACATATTTTTTATTATATCTATAAACTTGTAATACTTTGAAAACTATGAATGAAGTTACTAATGGAATGAAATGGGAGTTGTAAATAAAATATTTTCAGTGTTTGATTAATAGAGTACATCTCCTCTTTATTCATGGATGAGTTTGGGTAGAAGAAAATCCAATAGGCTTGCTCGGCCGGGTTCACTCGGTTGAGCGCCGGTCGCGCTCCCCGAGTTTGGGGCATGACATCGTCGATGCTCGAGAATGCGGCCTTACTAGCCCGACCGAAAAGTTTTATTAATCCCCTTGGATAGAGTCGGGGACTGTACAGATGAATGAGATAATCGATGGTAAAGGGATACCCCTAAATTTTGTTTACGAAGAAGCGGAGGAGAATTACTATCCTCTAGAAATAGGGATGAATTTGACCGATGGTTACCTCATACTTCTTACAGAAGGCGCTGATGACCGGATCCAAGGGGCCCAACGTAAAGGGATAAGTGTAAACACGTAAAAACCCTCCACGTGGATAGTAATCGCTTCCTCGGGCATAGACACCACCACATGCTTACCAACCCAGTTGCAATCCTCCTTGACCTTGGAGAGGAAGCTATCGGTGACCGAGCATATATATCTCGAGAACGGCTGGCACCGACCCGGTACTGAGGAGGTTTTCTCGACCTTGAAATCAGCACCGGTCAGGCACTGTGCAGGAACGAACATCTTCAAGAGGGGCTCCAGTGCTGTTTCCTCAGTAGCAGCAGACGAAACATTTTCCTCTTCTACCGTTTGCGAGGCAGAGGGAGTTTCTTTTTGGGGAGCGGACTTTGAGGTCTTCGCCATTTCTTTGGAAAATTAAGGGAAAAGAGGAAGTTAAAAAATGTGCTTGATAATTTGGGATAAGGAACAGAAGTTCTTATAAATGGATTTCAGAATAATCAGAAAATTGATGTTTGGGAATATTGAGATTTCTATGGTACGAGGGAAGAAGGTTTGAAAATAAAGTTTGCATGAGATAATGAGGGAGTATTTATAGTTTCTCAGCGACTGTTCATATCTGGGAGTGGTTGACTGGCAACTGACATGTATTTAATGCTATTAAAACTTGGCTGACGAGACTTTGTGACTATTTTATCGTTTCTATCACTAAATATCGAGGTCAGGATCGAAAGTTCATGTCGTTTCTCGTCGTCTACTTTCCAAAAAATGAGGAGACTATCTGTATACGGTCGAAATCAAGCCCGACTACAACTTGGTAGATTTAGCTTGGAACATGGCGACCACGAACTGGAGATTGACCTCGAGTCTCACCAAGCTAGAATCTGAGGTTGGAAGACCTACCCTCGAGGAACGTTGAGTCCGATCTCGACCTTAGCCTCGAGAGAACTCAGAAATAACAAACGGAAGATCGAAATATCCGCTACTAGGCGGATATTACAGCGGGAATCTCGGCACATATCGGCAAGGAGCCGGCAATTAGCAAATCAAGAGATTATTACCTTTAATAGAAATATACCTAGAATAGGATTCATTTGCTATATAAAGGGGGGTCTGATAATTCATTCCACATATTGTAACACACATCCCAAGCAATATACTATTATTTCTAGTTCTTATTATCTTATCATTCTTTTCCGGCATCGATTAAAGCATTTTTGACTCAAAGGTGACCAACCTTCAAGGACAAGATTGTTCAACTTGTTTGGTTTGCATTTACTTTTTCATCACTAGTTTCAATATTAATCTGATTTCTCATTTTATATCAAGATAGATCACGTATCCTTAAAGTCATATATAAATTCAATTGTTATCCGATTTTGAGGATGAACAAAATTATTTCGTAAGAACGTAAATATCCTTATGAATTTAAAACATACTAATCAAACTCCATTTAGCCTACCCATATAATTAATATATATTTCTTTATTTAACACTCCCCTTTACATTTTTTTAAGGTTAAAGTTGTTAATCTTTTAGTATTGTTAACATCATCTAACACCTAGAAGTTCTAAACTCATAGGTTTCCATCAGGAATGGAGGATGTTCTTTAAGACCCATGACCTAGGATTTTTGAGAACAACAGTCAAGGTAATATTTTTGTATCTACTATTAATGATAAAAAAAAAAATTATAGTGTAAAATGGCATTCATAACATAAAGATGGTGGAGTTCACGTGTAGAATCGATATGAAGCCATTTATGGCTAAGTAAAACTTAGAATTTGAGGACAAGAGATGAGATTATAGTTATATTAATGGTTTTAACCATTTATTGTATATTTTCGAGAGGTTTGAATATACAAGTTCATTGATAGAGGTTCTTTACCGATGATCCAGGCGAGTTTAACAATATTTTTACTAAAGTTATCTTCTCACAAGTATCATGTCACAAGTTATTATTGTTAAATCACATAGAATGTTAATGTGAGTTTCGATTCACATTATCCATTAGAATTCTAGAAAGTGCTCAGATGATTATCCGATTTGATCTTACCAGAATAGTCCATTATTCCAAAAATTACACATCATGCATTTCATGACTTGCATATGTCTCATAATATTATAAAATGTTGAAATATGTTTCATATGAATTGAAATAATTGTTTTCACGTAGAACTAATTTTGATATAGAACTGTTTTGATAAGAACTATGAAGAACTATTATTGATTTGAAGCATATGATTAAAAAAATACTCATAATTATTTTTGGGAGTCCCTAGATCTCTAAGAGAGGCTAGTAACATTTGGTGGTTTATGATACCTCGAAACTGGTCATGTTAAAAATAGGAGATTAATGTAGTGTTATTTCGAGCACTATGACAGAAATGCCCTAGTAAGGCACAAGAACGCGAGCACGCAAAAATCATAAACTGTGAGGTACCACAGGAATGAGGTCCAGGCGATCGGTCTGGAATCGTCCACCATACTGATCATATAGTAATATTTTTAGAATAAGAATAAGAAAGAATGTCAGAATCAATGGTATTCCCCAGCAAAAATAAAAAAAAGAAAATGTTATAGAAATATTACAAGTATTGTTCTGAGAAAAAGTTTACATGTTATCTGCTTGATTTATATCTTGTCCCAAAATAGAAAAGAGAAGAAAGAAATTATAATGAATGAAATAAAGAAAATTTTTTACAACGGAAGTATGTGTTTGTTTCAACTCTTCATAAGAAACTTTTATAATTTTATTATATCAGGCATACATACATCATTTAGAGTCATGTTTCGATTTTAGTGGGAAGATTATTTTATATACTGAGTACCACTAGGGTGTACTACATTCTCTTCATGGAAATCTACATTGATTTATGTCAATATATGCACAAGTTTACAGGAAAGAAGGTTATGAGCTAGAATATCATCCTCCCTATCACAGTAATTGGCGAGCTCCGCTTTTGCTTCCTATAGAGATACGTTGTTCTTGTTCAGTGACATTTTGAGGATTAGCTAGGAAACTTGTGTCATGGGAAGTCCGTCAGTTCTCAGAGTTAGAGGCTTTGTAGACAGTGTCAAAACGGGATTTTGGATGTCCACTTTGCATTATATTTATTTTTAATGTATTTACGAAAAAAAAATTACTTTAAGAATATTATTTAGTTTAAAGCTTCAGAATAAAAAAAATTTAAATCATCTTAAATTACGTTGAGATGCATTGCATAATAAAAATAGAACAAAAAAAAAACCAAAATGGTTTGCTTGGGTCTAAGTTAAGGCACCTAGTACCGATTATAAGTTGGTCCGAAATAGGATTGTGACAAGTATCATGGAAAATTGTCTAACACAATTTAAAACATTTAGAGGTTAATGCACGAGAGGAATATTGTTGTAACACATGTATTGAGAGAGGGCGATAAACTAACAGATTATTATGCCAATGTGGCACTTAATCAAGGTGAAGTTATGGCCAATTCTTTTCCATATTTAGAGGTGCAATGAATATAAATTTTAAATAGTGACAAATACAAACAATCCTATATAAGGTTAGGTCATATAGAGGATGATTATTAAAAGGATATGGTTAATGGAAAAGAATAAGGGAGGCATGACCATCATGTTCAAATCCTTAGAGAGGAGAACATGATGGTATTTTTTATCACTAACTTTATGCTCTTTTTTTGCAGGTTGATGTTTGGCTAAAAATTTATATATTTACAGGTAAATTTCCTTGCATTATACCTCGACCTTGTTAAATTTAGTGCGAATATTTGAGACTCAAGCTTAATAATATTATTTATATGTGTAGGGGTCAATCAGAGCGGATATGGCATCCCGGTTTGAGCCAGGCCCGGTTTTACAGGATAATATTATTGAAGCTAAAATGAAAGAAATTAGAGGAGTATTTTTTTTTTTGCGTCCCGATTTGAGCCAGGCCCAATTCAAAACGTAAAAGATAACACTACACAGAGTTCGGCACCCAGCTTTGTGCCAGGCGCGATCCGTGGCGCCCAAGTTGGAAAGTTTTCCTATTTCGGCTAGAACTTAGTAGTTACGACCCTACACGCACCCAACATGTATAAAATGGGTTCTAAACCTATTTTTAGAGGAGAGAGTTATTGGAGATGAAAAAGGCTGCGGGAACACATGGAAGCAACAAATCACAATAGTTTTCTCTCGATTCTTCCTTAGTTTGTAGATTAATTGTAACGACCTAGCTGGTCATTTTGAGTATTTTAGCCTCGTTCCTCCATTTATCGCTTCCTATATGTTCATTTGTGGTTATGTGAGTTGGGGTAGTTAGTTTGGTTCTGGGGATGTTTCGAAGTGAATTGGGACACTTAGTCCTAAGGTTGTAAGCTTAAGTTGAAAGAGTTGACAGGAGTTTCACTTTTATGCAGACAACTCTGGAATAGAGTCTTAATGGTTCTGATAGCTTGGTATGGTAATTTTGGACTTAAAAGTATGTCCGGATATTGATTTGGAGGTCCGTAGGTTATTTTGGCTTGAATTGGCATAAGTTGGAAAGTTGAAGGTTTGGAAGGTTGAGAAGTTTGACTGAGAGTTGACTTTGTTAATATGGGGTCCGAATTTCAGTTCCGGGAGTTGGAGTAGGTCCGTTGTGTCATTTATGACTTGTGTGAAAAATATGAGGTCAATCAGAGTTGGTTTGGTAGGTTTTCGAATTACTTTTAGAAGTTGAAAGTTCATTAGTTCATTAGGCTTGAATTGGGGTGCGATTCGTTTAGTTAATTAGGCTTGAATTGGGGTACGATTCATGATTTTGATGTTATTTGATGTGATTTGAGACTTCGACTAAGTTTTTATCGTGTTTAGGACCTGTTGATATGTTTGTATAGAGTGTCGAGGCCATCGGGTGTGATTCGGATCAAGTTCGACTTCATTTTGGAACTTGTTAGACTGTTGTTTGTTGAGTATCTAGTTTTCCCTTTAGAAATCACGAAGATAGGGACGCGATCGCGAAAAGTTGTTGTTGGCAGCTGGAAATTTGTGCTTCACGTTCGCATTAGAGGGCTCGCGTTTGCGTAGATTTGTAAGGCTCAGGTCATCGGAGACGCGAAATGGTTCACGCGTTCGCTCAGAGTTGAGGTCAGCTGGGGGCATCAGGCGTTAGGCTTATGTGATCGCGTAGATGAACCCGCGTTTGCATAGGGGTAGGGCAGGTGAGCATCGCGACTGGATTTTCGCGTTCTTATAGTGTATTTTGGAGGGCAGTTATTTTTGTTCTTAGCAATCGCGGGGGACTTTTCGCGACTGCAAAGAGGAACATCTAGGCAGTAGATTTCAAAACGCAAATCGAGGGTTAGAGTTATTATTTCATATTGTGAGTTGTAGAGCTCGATTTTGGGACTCAGATTTCGATCGGGGTAACTGTTTATGACTCAGTTTTGTTAATATTTCATGATTTCATCTTTGTTTTTAGCATCTAATTAATGAATTAAAGTGAAGAAATGAGAAATTTTGGGGAAACTTTTGAAAAAAATGAAAAATAGAGGTTTGAAGGTCGATTTGAGGTCGAAATTTAATTATTTTTGTATGGTTGGACTCATAATTGAATTGGTATTCGGATTTTGTGAATTTTATGAGGTTTCGAAGTGCGAGCCCGAGGTTGACCTTTTGGGTTGACTTTTGATTTCGGTTAAAGATCTTAGCTTTATCGTATGGAATTGATCCCTATAGCTTGTATAGATTATATAAAGTTGTTTGTGACTGGATTCGAGTAGGTCGGAGGCCGTTTTGCGAGGCAAGGTCTTTTTGGAGTAGTTAGTTGCACACTTTGAGGTAAGTAACACTTCTAAACTTGGAAGTAAGTGTATTTATCCCAGGAAAATATGTTTTTCATGTTGTTTTAGGGTGACGCACATGCTAGGTGACGAGCGTGTGGGCGTGCACCATGGTAATCATGATCTGGTTGATTCTTTTGAATTATGTTGTTATCAAGTCTTGTTCTATCTGTGAAATCCCTTCTTGTTAGAGTAATTGAAATGTAATTCATGTTAGAAATCATATTTAGGCTATGTGCTTATTCTGTTGAGGCCTTGTGAGGTTATTTCAGTTGTTTTAAGTTATCTGCTTTAACTGAAATTATGTGTTCAGTCATGATCCGTCATCTGCGTATCATATCTCAGTCTCTGTTATCATTTAACATCACGTCGCATGTTATTATTATTTGGGCTGAGTAGCACAAAACTATGAGCCCTTGAGACTTGAGAGATTGATGACTGAGGTGGGCCTGAGGGCCGGGTTATAAATGTTATTATGGATCGGGTTACATGCTACAGTAGGCTTTATCGGCTTATTTATTTATTGTGGATTAGGCTGCACGTTGCAGCAGGCCTTATCGGCTTATTTGTTTATTTATTATGGATCGGGTTGCACGCTGCAGCAGGCTTTATAGGCTTTATATTAGCGCTTGGGCAGGATTCGCCCCTCCGGAGTCTGACATACCAGCAGTGAGCACAGGCACAGTGATATATATGCACACGTTTTGGTGAGGGGCATTGATTCTAGGCACCAGTACATTGCTGAGTGATTGTGTGTGTGATGAGTGGGCATTTGAGATAGATAGATTGAGTATCCTGAGAGTGTGAGTACCTGGAAATATCACTATGATACCTTACATTTAACCTGCATATTTGACATGTAGGCATAGAGATGTACCATTCCTCATGCTACATATACTTGACATGTTCTTATCAGTGTTGGTCTTTAATTGTGAACTAGAAAGCATGTCTAAATTTATGTACCATGAACGAGCTGAATATTGAAGTTTTTTTGAGTTATTTACACTCATTGTCATTATCTTACCTGTGTTGTCACTATACTGGTTCTGACTATATTCTTCTAAGATCATCACTGCTTTTACCCAAAGGTTAGTCATGTTAGTTATTGAGTACATTGGGTTGGTTGTACTCATACTACACTCTGCACTTCATGTGCAGATCCAGATATATTTGGACGTGGTGATTGCTAGATCGTTGCCAGTACTTGCTTGGAGACTTCGAGGTAGCTGCTATGACGTACGCAGACCTTGACTCTCATTTCTTATTTTTCTTCAGTATTGTTCTATTATTCAAGCTGTTGTATTAGAGTTTTGGTTTATGTTGATACTTAGTAGTACTCATGTACTCGTTGACACCAGGTTTTGGGATGGTTATAGTCGAGTTTCAGTTACTTTTATCAGATATTTATGAGATTTTCCGTTGTTGAGTTTATGAAAATATGTTTTATTCGAATGTTTAGTTGTTATGTGATTGTCGACTTTCCTAGAAAGTGTACTAGCCGCCATCATAAAAGGTTGGGGTTTTGGGTCGTGTCAAGTTGGTATTAGAACACTAGGTTACTTAGGTCTCACGAGTCATCAGCAGGTTTAGTAGAGTCTTGCGGATCGGTATGGAAACCTCTGTACTTATGTTCGAGAGGTTACTAAACCATTAGGAAACTTCACTTTCTTGTATTCTTGTTGTGCGGATTTGTTAATTTCGAAATTTGAACTTCTATTCTTCTATTCTCTGACATATGGTGAGGACACGTGCGACCGGATCAGGCGGAAAGACACAAGTACCACCAGCTAGGGCTGCGAGAGGCAGGTTCCACGGTAGAGGCAAAGGTGTGGCTCATACTACAGCTAGATCAGCTCCTATGGAGCCACTAGTTCCTCCAATTGTGGAGAAGATACCAGATTTTGTTGAGCCGGTGGGACCAGCTCAGGCCCAAGCTGTACCCATTGTGATCCCAGCCCTTCAGGAGGCTTTAGCCTATATTTTAACTGTGAGCATGAGCCTAGCTCAGGCAGTCTTCATTCCAGCTGCACCAGCCACTTCACAGGCCGGGGGGGATGCTCAGACTCCCACAGCCCATACTCTAGAGCAGGTAGCTTTGGGACTCCAAAAACAAGGGGCACAACTAGAGCAGTTTGGGAGGCTTAAGCCTGCAGAGTTCAGCGGGACAGAGTCAGAGAATGCTTAGGATTTTATAGACAGGTGTCAGCAGATCCTTCGCACAACGGGTATTTTGGAGACCTGTGGGATTTTATTTACTACTTTTCAGCTAACAGGGGCATCTTATAGATGGTGGGAGGCCTATGAGTTAGGCAGGCCAACCGATGCACACCGCTTACATGGCATTAGTTCTCAGTTGTCTTCTTAGAGAAGTTTGTCCCACAAACTCGTAGAGAAGAGTTGCGTAGGAAGTTTGAGCAGCTATGCTAGGAGGGTATGACCATGACTCAGTATGAGATGAGGTTTACAGAGTTGGCTCATCATGCGGTATGGTTGGTTCCCACTGAGAGGGAGAATATTAGGAGGTTCATTGATGGACTCAACTATGGATTACGGTTTATTATGGCTTGGGATGTGGCAAGTGCAAGGTTTGACCAGGTGGTCGATATTGCTAGACGATTGGAGTTGGTTCGTACTCAGGAGTGTGAGGAGCAGGAGGCCAAGAGGCCTCGTAGTTAAGGTGATTTCAGCAGTGCCTCATCTGGAGGGCAGTCCCATCACAGCAGGGGTCGTCCTTATAGTCCCGCTCAAACGGCTCATCCGATTCATTATGGTACATCAGATAGTCATGGTTCATACAGTGCTCATCCGGGCCAATCATCTTTCAGTGCCCTCCCATCTTAGAGTATATCTCGTGCTCCATCAGTTTAGAGTTCGTTAGTACCTGATTCTTCTAGCGGTTATTCTGGTTCTCGGGGTATGGTTTATTCCCTGCCACCATTGGTAGATCGAGGTTGCTACGAGTGTGAAGAGTTGGGGCATGTGAGGAGGTATTGCCCCTGCCTTATGGGAGGTCCAGTTCAGCAGAGAGGTCAGGCTATGACTTCCGCACCAATTACTTCACCACCCGCTCAGCTATCTCGGGGTGGGATTCAAGCAGTTCGAGGTCGCCCTAGAGGGGGAGGTCGATCAGGTAGTGGTCAGGCTCAATGCTAAGCTTTTCCTACCAAGCCAGAGGCAGTTTCTTCAGACGCACTAATCACATGTATTGTTTCAGTGTGCCACGAGGATGCTTCCATATTATTTGACCCTGGTTCCACTTATATGTATCATCGTACTTTTCTCTCTATTTGGATATGCCTCGTGATTCCTTAGTTATACTTGTTTATGTATCTATACCGGTGGGTGATTCTATTGTTGTGGACCACGTGTATTGGTCGTGTGTGGTACTATTTGGGGATTGGGGATGAGATTTGATCTTTTGCTTCTTAGTATGGTTTATTTTGATGTGATTTAAGGCATGGATTGGTTGTCACCATGTCACACTATTCTGGATTGTTATGCTAAGACCGTGACATTGTGTCATGACCCAAACCGATGGGCCGCGATGGGCACCCGGTACCTTACTCAACCAAGTACCAACATAACGTATCTTTTCATGTCATACTATGATAGATAACTGAGCCAGAAGGCTGCCGTGAGATAAGTAGAATACAACATGTGATACCAACCTATACATAAGACATACGGGCCTATAAGACCAAAATAACCACTCGTACACTGAACATAGGCCGATAAGGCCATACAATCTTTTACGTACATAACATCTGTCTACAAACTTCTAAGAATACATAATTTTAATAAAGGTCGGGACAGATCCCCGCCATACCAAACAATACACATCTAAATCATACTGACCAAACAAGCAACTCCGAAGCAAATGGAGTGCACCCACATTTTTCTGCTGAGTTGATCGACTACTTTGAGGACTCTCGACATGTCTATCCAGACCTGCGGGCATGAAATGCAGTGTCCCCAAGAAAAAGGGACGTAGTACAAATAATGTACCGAGTACGTAAGGAATGGAAATCAGTAAATAATAGACATGTGAGAAACATGGGGTAAAAGACTCGACATGTACGTCTGCATAGCTCTGTGAATCATTTCATTTTTATAATGTCATGCATATGCGTATAAATGTCATACCATGCATAAGTATATGTGTTCATAACATCATCAAGCCAGTGAGGGCATCCCATCATATCATTTCGGCCACTGTGGGCAAATCATCAACGTATACCAGCTGATCAGGTGGTGGTGCGTATATAACGCCATAACCTTTTTTTATATCCCATATACATATAATATACATATATATATATATATATATATACGTATATAACGCCATCTGGTCATGGGTCAATGTACATGTATAAATGCATGAAATGTATAAGAAATACGTTAATAATATTTTCTCGAAATGGCATAAAAATAATATGCCTTAAGAAATACGTTAATAAGATTTTCTCGGAATGTCATAAAAATAATATTCCTAGCGGATAAATTTTATCAAATACGTATTTTTCTGAGAACCATGAACAGAAGATATAATAATTATTCATATAGGGAATCAAAAATATAGACATCCCTAGTATTTCTATGAATAGAGTCATTTATGAAAGTTACGTATTTTACTCGTTTTATTTGTATTATTTGGATCACGCCAAAAAGAAAGAAGGGATAGCCTTAACATACCTGGAGTAGGGAAAATTTCGTATGATATTCTTGGAAAAGGTTGCACCGTACTCCTTTAGAACCACAAAATTTTACGTTGTTATGATTTCAATGATTCTCATTGGAATTGTTTTGTCGCAAGAAATTTTGTTGAAACTTGCTAGATTATAGCGTATGTCTGAATGTTTGAATTTAAGAAGATGTTATAAGGTTTCTTTTAGAAACTTGCTAGATTGAGGGAGTCTGTTTGAAATGGTTGATTTTGGAAAAATGTTCCAAGATCTCTTACTTTGTTTCTTTAAGTCTAATGAAGCCAAAATGCTAAATGACTTACACGTTATGATGCCACCTTTCAATTAAGGTCATTAGTCACTTATCTTAAATGTAGGGGCTGCCAAATTTAGTCATTAACACATATATCCCTAATTAATTAGGTAATATTCCATTACCCAATAATTAATCGATTACTCACATAATTAAGAATTACCTAAAATACTACTCCTTTTTAATACACTTTATACATCATACTATCATGGCAATATGGTACCTTGTATGGCACTAATCTATAAATATCGGGTATTATAGCTCGGACCGTATTTTATCCCAAATTGTCAAACTTCGAGAAATTTCATTTTCTTCGATTTGCTTACCCTCTCTCCTTCATGAATATTCTCATCACTTGCTTGGAATAGCACAATACTTATAATCCCAAGATAATCTCGTTCCCGAGCTTACGTCGATTAACTTACGATGACATATTAGCGTACAAAAAAACATATGGGATATAACATCTCATTTTAGAGCTTTCATCAATTTACTTATGGCGTACTTTCACGTACGAAAATATGTGGTGTAACACATTGGCGATGCCGGGATTGCTTAGGGTTGAGTGGAGAGGTTCCTCGATTATGTTCCTAGTAGAGTGATTTCATACTTGAAGGCTCGACGGATGGTTGAGAAGGGATGGTTGGCATATTTGGCCTTTGTGAGGGATGTTGGTGCTGATACTCCTACCATTGAGTCTGTTCCATAGTGAGGGACTTCCCATATGTATTTCCTGCAGACCTGTCGGACATGCCACCCAACAGGGACATTAATTTTGGTATTGATTTGGTGTCGGGCACTCAGCCCATCTCTATTCCTATGTATCGTATGGCACCAACTGTGTTGAAGGAATTGAAAGAACAGCTTCAGGAGCTACTTGATAAGGAATTCATTAGGCTTAGTATGTCGCCTTGGGGTGCACCGATTCTATTTGTGAAAAAGAAGGATGGTACTATACGGATGTGCATTGATTATAAATAGTTTTACAAGTTACAATTAAGAACAAGTAACCACTACCATGCATTGATGATTTATTTGATTAGCTTTTGGGTGATAGAGTGTTCTCTAAGATTGATATGAGGTCTAGGTATCACTAGTTGATAATTGGGGATTCTGATATTCTCAAGACGGCATTCAGTACTCACTATAGTCCCTACGAGTTTCTTGTGATGTCTTTTGGGCTGACCAATGCCCCAGCAACATTTATGCATCTGATGAATACTGTATTCCAGCCATATCCTGCTTTTTTTCGTAGTATTCATTAATGATATACTGGTGTACTCACGCAGTCAAGAGGATCATGAGCAGCATCTGAGGATTGTACTCTAGACGTTGAGGGAGAATAAGCTATATGCTAAATTTTCCAAGTGTGAGTTTTGACTTGATTCTGTGGCGTTCTTGGGGCACGTGGTGTCCAGTGATGGTATCAAGGTAGATCCGAAGAAGATCGAGGCAGTTAAGAGTTGGCCCAGGCCATCTTCAGCTACTGAGATTCGGAGTTTTCTTGGCTTGGCTGGATATTATCGCTATTTCGTGAAGGGTTTCTCATCCATTGCTACACCTTGAACTAGATTGGCCCAGAAGGGTGCCCCATTCAGGTGGTCTGATGAGTGTAAGGATAGCTTTTAGAAGCTCAAGACTAGCTTAACCACAACTCCAGTTCTAGCTTTGCCTTCAACATCGGGTTCATATAAGGTTTATTGGGATTCTTCTCGGAATGGTATTGGGTGTGTCTTGATGCAGGAGGGTAAGGTGATTGCTTACGCTTCATGCTAGTTGAAGCCCCATATGAAGAACTACCCCGTTCATGTTGAGTTGGCAGCTATTCTTCATGCATTAAAGATTTGAAGGCATTATCTCTATAGTGTGTCTTGTGAAGCATTTACAGATCATCGAAGTCTATATCACTTGTTTAAGCAAAAGGATCTAACTTTGAGGCAGCGGAGATGGCTAGAGTTGTTAAAAGACTATGATATCACCATTTTGTATCATCTGGGGAAGGCCGATGTGGTGGCTGATGCCTTGAGTCGGAAGGCTGTGAGTATGGGTAGCCTTGCATATATTCTGGTTGGTGAGAGACCGCTAGCATCAGATGCTTAGGATTTGGCCAATTCGTTCTTGAGGTTAGATGTTTCAGAGCCTAGTTGGGTTCTAGCTTACATGGTTTCTCGGTCTTCTTTGTAGGAGTGCATCAGAGAGCGTCAATATGACAACCACCATTTACTTGTCCTTAAGGACACGGTGTAGCACGGTGAGTCCAAGGAGGTTTCTATTAGAGATGATGGGGTGTTGCGGATGCAGGGTCGGATTTGTGTGCCCAATGTGGATGGGTTGAATGAGTTGATTCTTGAGGAGGCCCACAATTCATGGTATTCCATTCATCTGGGTGCCGCAAAGATGTATCAGGACTTAAGGCAGCACTATCGGTGGAGAAGAATGAAGAAAGATATAGTGGAGTATGTGGCTCGGTGCTTGAATTGTCAACAGGTGAAGTATGAGCATCAGAGGTCGAGCGGTTTCTTCAGAGACTTGAGATTCTTGAGTGGAAATGGGAGCGTGTTACCATGGAATTCATTGTTGGGTTCCTATGGACATTGAAGAAATTCGATGCAGTTTGGGTGATTATGTACCTGTTGACTAAGTCCGCACATTTCATTCCAGTTGTGACTACCTATTCTTCAGAGCAGTTGGCTAAGATCTATATCCATGAGATTGTTTGTCTTCACGGTGTGCCGGTGTCCATTATTTCTTATCGAGGCATGTAGTTCACATTGTAGTTTTGGAGAACAGTGCAATGAGAGTTGGGCACACAGGTTAAGTTGAGTACAACATTCCACCCCTAGATGGACAGACAGTCCGAGCGCACCATTCAGATCTTGGAGGATATGCTACGCGCTTGTGTTATGGATTTTGGGGGTTCTTGGGATCAGTTTCTATCGCTCACTAATTTTGCCTATAGCAACAGCTACCAATCGAGTATTCAGATGACTCCTTATGAGGCCTTATATGGGAGGCGGTGTCATTCACTAGTTGGTTGGTTTGAACCGGGAGAGGATAGGTTGTTGGGTACTGATTTGGTTCGGGATGCCTTGGAGAAAGTCAAGTTGATTCAGGATTGGCTTCGTACAGCAAAGTCTAGACATAAGAGTTATGCTAATAAGAAGGTTTGTGATGTTTCCTAATTGGTGGGAGAGAAGGTATTGCTCAGAGTTTCACCCATGAAGGGTGTGATGAGGTTCGGGAAGAAGGGAAAGTTGATCCCTCGATATATTGTCCCTTTTGAGGTGCTTGAGAGGATTAAGAGGTGGCATACAAGCTTGCATTGCCACCTATTCTATCAAGTGTTTACCCAGTATTTCATGTTTCTATGCTCCGGAAGTATTATGCTGATCCATTTCATGTTTTGGATTTTAGCACGGATTAGTTAGATTGGGATTTGACTTATGATGTGGAGTCGGTATCCATTTTGGATCAACAGGTTTGAAAGTTGAGATCAAACAATATAGCTTCATTGAAAGTTTAGTGGAGAGGCCAGCCAGTCAAGGAGGCTACCTGGGAGACCGAGCAGGTGATACGGAGAAAATATCCACAATTATTTGAGACTTCAGGTATGATTCTAGACCCGTCCGAGGATGAATGTTTATTAAGAGGGGGAGAATGGAATGATCCGGTCGGTCGCTTTGAGTATTGTTTCCCCGTTCCCCCATTTATCACTTTTTGTATGTTCATTTGTGGCTATGCGATTTTTCGGGGTGGTTGGTTTGGTTTTGGGGATGTTTCGGAGTAATTGGGATACGTAGTCCTAAGGTTGGAAACTTAAGTTGAAAGAGTTAACCAGAGTTTGACTTTTGTGACGACTCCGAAATAGAATTTTGATGGTTCTAATACATTCGTATGGTGATTTTTTACTTAGGAGTATGTACGGATATTGATTTTGAGGTCCATATGTTGTTTTGGCTTGAATTGGCGCAACTTGAAAAGTTGAAGGTTTGGAGGTTGAGAAGTTTGACCAATAATCGACTTTGTGGATATTGGATCCGAATTTCAGTTCCAGAAGATGGAGTAGGTCCGTTGTGTCATTTATGACTTGTGTGCAAAATTTGAGGTCAATCGAAGATGGTTTGGTATGTTTTGGCATTTATTTTATAAGTTGGAAGTTCATTAGTTCATTAGGCTTGAATTAGGGTGTGATTCGTGATTTCAATGTTATTTGATGTAATTTGAGGCTTTGACTAAGTTTGTATCGTGTTTAGGACCGTTTGGTATGTTTGTATGGAGTCCAGGGGGACTCAAGTGTGATTTGGATCAAGTTCGACTGCATTTTCGACCTTGTTGGACTGTAGTTTGCTGAGTATCTGGTTTACTCTTTCGCGATTGCTAAGATAGGGACGTGGTCGTGAAGATTTGTTGTTGGCAGCTGGAAATTTGTGCTTCGCGTTCGCGTTAGAGGGCTCACGTTAGGCTTACGAGATCGCGTAGATGAGCCCGCATTTGCGTATGGGGGCAGGTGAGCATCGCGTTTGCGATTGGAGTTTCGCGTTCGTGTAGTGTATTTTGGAGGGCAGTTATTTTTGTTCTTAGCAATCGCGAGGGACTTTTCACGATCGCGAAGAGGAACATCTGGGCAGTAGATTTGAAACCCCAAATCGAGGGTTAGATTTATTATTTCATATTTTGAGTTGTAGATCTCAGTTTTGGGCAATTTTGGAGGGGGTTTTCAAGATTTGGATCGGGGTAAGTATTTTTGACTCGGATTTATTAATATTTCATGATTCCATCTTCGTTTTTAGCATCTAATTAGTGGATTAAAGTGAAGAAATAGGGGATTTAATGGAAACTTTTCAAATATGAAAAATGGAGGTTTGTAGGTCGATTTGAGGTCGGAATTGAATGATTTTGTATGGTTGGACTCGTAATTAAATGGGTGTTTGAATTATTATTTTTTTAATTTTGTCGGGTTTCAAGGTGCGGGCCAGGGGTTGACTTTTTGGGTTGACCTTTTACTTTCGGCTAAAGATCTTAGCTTTATCGTATGGAATCGATCCCTAGAGCTTGTATTGATTATATGATGTTGTTTGTGACTAGATTCGAGTCGTTTGGAGGCCGATTCGCGAGGCAAGGGCTTGTTGGAGTAGTGAGTTGCGCACTTTAAGGTAAGTAACACTTATAAACTTGGAACTGAGGGTATTTATCCCTTGAAAACGTGTTATTCGTGTTGCGTTGGGGTGATGCACATGCTAGGTGACGGGCGTGTGGGCGTGCACCATGGTAATCATGATCCAGTTGATTCTTTTGGATTGTGTTGTTATCAAGTATTGTTCTATTCATGAAATCCTTATTTGTTAGAGTAATTGAACTGTAATTAATGTTAGAAATCATGTTTAGGCTATAAGCTTATTCTGTTGAGTCCTAGTGAGGTTATTTCTGTTGTTTTGAGTTATCTGCATTATTTGCAATTATGTGCTCAGTCATGATCCTTCATTTGTACATCATATCTCAGTGTTTGTTATCATTTAGCGTCACATCGCATGTTATTATTGTTTGGGCTGAGTAGCACGAGATTGTGAGCCTTTGAGACTTGAGAGATTGATGACTGAGGCAGGCCTGAGAGCCGGGTTGTGAGTGTTATTTTGGATCGGGCTGCATGCTGCAACAGGCCTTATTGGCTTATTTATTTATTGCGGATCTGGTTGCACGCCGCAGCAGGCCTTATAGGCTTTATATTAGCGCTTGGGCAGGATACGCCCCTCCGTAGTCTGACATACCAGCAGTGAGCGTAGGCACAGTGATATATATATATATATATATATATATATATATAATTTATATTTATATATACACGTGCTTTGGTGAGGGGCATTGATGTCATGCACCCGTACAGTACTGAGTGATTGTGTATGAGATGAATGGCCATTTGAGATAGATAGATTGAGTACTCTGAGAGTGTGAGTACCTGGGAATATCACTGTGATACCTTATATTTGACATAAATATTTGACATGTAGGCATAGAGATATACCATTCCTCATGCTACCTATACTTAACCTGTTCTTATCACTGTTGGTCTTTAATTATGAACTTGAAGGCATGTCTAAATTTCTGTACTATGAATGAGCTGAATATGGACGTTTTCTGAGTTATTTATTGCCATTGTCATTATCTTACATGTGATATCATTCTACTGGTTCTGACTATATCCTTGTGAGCTCGTCACTGCTTTTAGCCCAAGGTTAGTTTTGTTACTTATTGAGTACATTGGGTCAGTTGTACTCATACTACACTCTACACTTCGTGTGCAGATCCAGGTACATCTAGACACCGTGATTGCTAGATCGTTACCAGTACTTGCTTGGAGACTTCAAGGTAGTTGTTATGACGTCCGCAGACCTTGACTTGCTTTTCTTATATTTCCTTCAGTATTGTTCTATTATTCAGGCAGTTGTATTAGAGTTTTGGTTTATGTTGATACTTAGTAGTGCTCATGTACTCGTTGACACCATATTTTGGGATAGTTATAGTAGAGATTTAGTTACTTTTATTAGATATTGATGATATTTTCCATTGTTGAGTTTATTAAAAATTTATCTAGGGTTTTATGGAACCTCCTGGTGGATGAAATCTTATTATGTTTTAATATAATTTAGCCTTTGTATTTCTCTACTTGTTTAACTACGTGTTTATTTTAGTTGATTGAATGGCCATCAATTGACTCTGCCTATTTATTATGTATTTCATGGGAAAGAGTACATATTTAGGTTGTTGTTGAAGAATGTCACTCCTAAAATATGTGAGGAACCAATACGGTGGGTTTAAATGCGGGTTTAGGAATAACAAAGCCTTGATGTGGTCATAGTGATCAGTAAGATAGTGCCAACTAGCATAGTTTGGAAGAGTATGTCTAGTAAATTATTGTAATTTCTCGGAAGATAATTACGACACATGAAGTGCTCACGATCAGTACATAATACTTAAGCAAAATTATAGGAGACATAGCGGGAAGGATTCCGACAATTGGAAAAATCATAACTCTAGGCTTTCTTAATCTTGTTTCCAACCCTTAGTCTCTTTAGTTAATAAATTTTTATTGCTTTCTAATAATTGTTAGTTAATTAGTTTAAAATATAAATTACAATCTTTATAACTAGAAAATTATTTGAACTTGTGTTTCTTAGCGATATTGAACAGTTATAGCTAAGCCTTTGTTCTCTATGGGATTCGACTTCAGACTCTTAGATCAAATTATATTTGCAATGACTACTTATCCTTTTTAGGACTAGAGTAGGGCGTGATCCAATTGTGGCGCCGTTGTCGGGGAACTAACATTGAAGTTGTAGTTGTATATATTGCTAGGTTTCAAGTTTGAACTTTTATTTTTAAATTTTTTTTAACTCTATTTTATACTACTTGTTGATTTGAGAAACATGACATCTTAGAATTATGAGAGTTTAGGTGTTGGTAATTCTACTTTTGATCCTCATACATATTGTGAAATAAACCACCCGTGGCAAAATTATTAAAATATTTTCGGGAGCAAGTTATGTGCACCAACTCAATCTTATATGTGGAATATGTATGATGTGTGTAGTAGTAAAGATGGTCACTTTTATTGTTGTGCTTATATTTTTTATCCTCCCCCAACCCTTTGTTATGATGGTTCTATATTTTCTTATAAAGTTAAGAACAAAGAACCAGGGGATACTTACCTAAAAGAGATCAAGGATGTGTTAATATGCCTCTTGGAATAAAATAATGAAAAAGAAATGCAAATACAAAGGCAATAGGCTACTATCTAAAGGCAAGAGGCAACTACTGCCAATATGGAGGCTCAAGTGGCTCAATTAGTTGAAGCTTTTAATATTCAACAAGCTAATATTGTGGATAGTAGCCAAAAAGAGCGTAAATTAGATGCACAAATTGAGGTGCTAATGTAGGAGGTCAGAGTAGAACACTAACAATCTATCCAACTAGAATTTTAGGATGTCAATGTTTAAGAAGTAATACTAGAATCATCCAAGGATATTGAGGATACAAATTTAGTTGACTCTAGTATGATTGGTGTTGAGGATGTCGAAAATCTTGAAGTTTATATATTTGAGCGCGTTGTACCTCACTCCAAATAATTCTCTACATTATATTTGGATGGTGAAATAGGCATGGATCCTTACGAGTATAAAAAGGAGTCTAGGAAAGAGGTAGATGAGCCTTATATTTTGAAATTTTCAAGATCGTCTGAGCAAAACGACACTCCTCATTTATAAGCCAAAAAGTGCATAAGGTAATATTTAGTTTTTAGCTCGCAAGTGTTTGTTTCACCACCCCTGGAGCATAGTATAAAATTTGAAGCAATATTGGGGGTCCAATTTATAAGTTTTAGGTGGAGGTAAAAAGAGGTTCACGTCATGCCGCGACGTTAAATCATCTACTTATTGGGAGGCAACCCAACTTTACTGATTTCCTTTTTTTTTTATTGTATTATTTTTGTAGTTTCGTTTTTGATTTTCTAGGAGCATGGGAAGCAAAGCCATTAGAAGGAAAAAAAATCAAGCCAGATGGTTGGAACTAAGTGTGGGTTGCCCGCACAAACGACCGAGCTTGGGAGAAGTCTGAGTATCTCCTGAGCTGCTAATGCTTCGGCCTTTGGCCTTCCAATGAGTTTCTTTTATCCTCTTATCATTTATGATGTGCATCGGAGACAATGCACAATTTTTAGTGTGGGGTGAGGAGATTGTCTGGGTAATTTTCTATGATATTTTAGTTGTGTTAGTTTAACTGAAGAAAAAAAATTAATTACATCAAAATAAAATTTAGACTTTTTCCGACGATGGATCTCATGAACAGCTTTCTTGAGGGATTAAGGTCCAATAAAAAATTTTAAAATTTTTTTTTTTTTAGTTAGTCGTAGGTAGGAAATAATATCTTTAGTTTTTCTTTGGGCAACGATTCTTTTTCAGGGGATGTAACTTGAATCGGACATTTTTATTTTTAGGAAATCGAGGGAAGAAAACTTGAGTGGTCCTATGTTCCTTTTGATTGTTTGATGCTAGCATAGTTAGGCCTTAGCATGCAAATTACCTTCCTGGCATGTTTTGATGAAAATCAAAGTCATGAAAGATTGAATATCCTATTCGTGACACATCCTCTCAATTTCTTGACTCGTTGTTGATGTAGTCCTTTATTTCTTAATACTTCTTCACTTTGAGATTATTTTCCTAAACTTGAGAGTTGGAATGGAACCGTTTTGACTGTGGTCATGTGCATTATGTGATGTGAGGCCTTGATTACATTATATGCTATCCTGTGTTAGTCTAGAACTTGCCCCGTGTATTAGTCGAAGTGAAATAAGTAAGCTTTGTGAGTTTAGGAGATGATGTAGGCATTTTTTTTATTGTTCATTGAACTATTATACCACCATAAATAAAATTATCCTTAGATAGCCCATTTGAGCTTATAAACCTTTTCTTTTGCGCCCAATTACAACCCGATTTCCATTTTGTTCTTCATTTAATTTTATTGAATTAATCTGCGAAATCACTTAAGTCGCTAGAAGATTAAGGTGAGAGTTGGGGTATCTTTTGAGTGGAACCATATAAAGGCCAAAAGGTGCACATATATTTTGAATGATCATTAGTCAAGGAAACTAAATTTATGGTGAGTGTTGAAAAAAAAATAAGAAAAAGAAAACCAAAGAAAATACGAAAAGAAAAATGAAAGATATAAAATCCACCTCATATTCCTCTTAATATGAGCTAATGAATATATAGATGTGCTTAAAGAAGAAGAGCCAAATCATTTTTCAATTGCTTAATTTATATATACTTGCCTGGTTCCTCAGATTTTTCAATTGCTTCATGATTAGTAAAATTTTCAGATGGTTCATGCACAACTTGTGATGTAGGAGTGATGGAATCCATTGGCACTTGCCGCACTTGTTCTTGTACTCCTTGTGCTATAGAAGAGGTAGAAATCAATGGCACTTGCCACACTTTTTCTTGCAATTGAGATCTTTGCGAAACCTTTTCAGCTTTTGATTGTCTTTTTCATTTTCATTAGACATTATTGCATGAAAGGTTCTTTTTGTTATCAACGATTGATTTCGCAAAAATGCAAGTGATCGAGATTCTGATTGTCTTTCTTCATTTTCATTAGACCTTATAGCTTGAGAGGTTTTTTTTGTTGTCAACGACGAAACCTGTTGGTTTCGCAAGATGCAAGTGATCCAGCTGGAATGCGGTTGGATATTTATTTATTTTTGCTGAGCACCCTTCTTGATTCATGACTGTTAAAATATCTGTCATATTCAAAAAAACAAACACGAAATAGGGTAGCAAAAGCATTAATAGAAAGCATTTTTAAGTAGTTTCTGAATCAAATAAATATCAAATAGGTTAGCAAAAATATTGCCAGAATTATATTCCCGAAAACAATATCAGTTCTCTGTCAATTAATTCAGCAGTAGCAACAAAGTTAATAGATCCCAAGTCCTGCAAAATTGAAGCATATCAGAATAATAATCTACAAGATATAAAAAAATCTTCATATATATATAAATGCATTATCACTTACTCAAAAAATAATATATTTAAAAGAATTTCAGAATTTTCTTATTTAATCATTTGCTTCCATCCAGTCCCAATCAGTATCATCAAACCCACCCTCCTCTTCCGATTCTATAATCATATCATGTGAATGTTGTGCATTAGTTGGAATATCAACAATATCAACGGGTACATCTTCTCTTGACCATCTAACATCAACATCAAGTAATCTAGAGGAGGAACCAATGTCATTATTAGGGTCCCTCCAAAATGTGTCTCCAATATTGGGACAATTATCTTCCTCTAGATCATACAAATCAACAGATACTTTATTCCTTGCATAATAAACATCTTTTCAGTTGGATCCTCCACATAAAAAACTTGATAAACTTGTGATGCCAATACAAAAGTGTCATCTGTACTGCATAATCTATTGAAGTACACCCGAGTTAACCCATAATCATCTATTTCATTACGAAACCAAACACATCTAACTAATACAATGCTAAAACAACCCCAATAATCAACCTCAATGATATCCTGAATAGCTCCATAATAGATAACCTCACCATCGATAGGATTTTGGTCCCTGGCACTAGCAAAACTATCAGTTGTTGCCGATAAAGTCACTCCACTATTTTGAGTCTTGCATCGGAAATCCCGTTCTTTGGTATGAAATCGGTATCCATTAATAAAATATGCAGTATATCTTTTGGCCACCATATTGGGTCATTTGGCTAGCCGTCGTAAATAATCTGGCACTACAATATTTTTAACTTTCTCTTTAAACCAATTACTGAATTTCCGACTATGATTCCTCGCTCTTTCCCGTGCATTTGATCTACTATGATGAACAATTAAATTCTTATATTCCCTGCAATCATGAATATTTCAAGTTTAATCATATAATAAACAAATATAAAATATAAATAAATATATATAAAATTTATCTTACTCGATAAACTTTTCCATTTGCTCATCTCCAGTATTGAACAAAGCATATCGATGTGCTTTAAAACATAACTGTGAATCCATGAGAAAAGTATTTTTTTTTCTTACTTCCAATTGGATGGCCTATATTAGGGAATAAAGGTGACAAATTTTGAGAGCACTCATCATCCACAGTTTGGTACCTACTGAATTTTGTCTTCACGCCATCATGTAGGTATCTCGAACAAAAAGTCAAGCACTCATCAGTCAAAACCCCTCTGCTATTGACGCTTCTGGACAAGATCGATTGCGTACAAATGCCTTGTACTTATATAGGTTTCTCTCAATGGGATACATCCAACGAAGATGAGCCATACCCCTAAGCTTAATTTCATTCACCAAATGAACAGGCAAATGTGGCATATGTTAAAAAATGTTGGATGGAAAATATTTTCATGCTCACATGTTATTTCAACAATTTCATACTGCATTTTTTCAAGATCTCTTTTCCTTATGACCTTACTACATATAGCTCTAAAGAAATTTCCCAACCTAATCAAGGCCAATGAAACATTCTTGGGCAACACTTTTCTAACAGTAACCTGGAGCAAGTAATGCATCATAAAATGAGCGTCATAACTCTTGTACCCTGATATTTTCATCTCCTTCACATGCACGCGTTCTGAAATATTCTAAGCACACCCTTTTAGTAATTTAGCATTTTTCATGACAGTACAAAATAAACGTTTCTCTTTTGGTTTCATGTAGAAACAAGATTTAGCCAAACTTATAGTTCCATCATTATTTGTTTTTGGTTGTAGCTCCTTTCGTATCCCCATTTCTTGTAAGTCATAGCGAGAATTTTCATGGTCTTTTGACTTTCCATCTATTTCCAATAAAGTTCCGAGCAAACTATCACATATATTTTTCTCAATGTGCATCACATCAAGATTGTGCCTCAATTTGTTATGCACCCAATATGGCAATTCAAAAAAATGGATCTCTTTTTCCACGGACCCTTAGCACTCCGAGGCCTTTTTTTAGTTCCCTTTCCAAAGATATTGTTGAATTCAATCAGCTCTTCAAACACTTCTTCACCCGACAAAGGAGCAGGTGTAAGTCTATGCTCCTCTTTACCGTCAAATGACTTCTTATCTCTTCGGAATGGATGATCAAGAGGCAAAAATCTTCGATGACCCAAGTAACACATCTTGTGATTATGTTTGAGATATTGAGAGCATGTGTCATAATTCCAAGTGGGGCATGCCAATTTCCCCTTAGTGCTCCATCCTGAAAGCATATCTAATGCTGGAAAATCACTAACTGTCCACAATAAGGCAGCACGCATTCGAAAAGTTTGGTTGGTTACAGCATCAAATGTGTCTATCCCCGTTTCCCATAGTTCCTTCAATTCTTCAATTAATGGTCGTAGGTACACCTCTATATCATTTCCTGGAGACGATGGACCTGGAATAATCATAGATAATATTATATACTATGGCTTCATGCAAATTCACGATGATAAATTATAGTTCATTAACATAACAAGCCGCATGCTATGAGAAATGCTCATCGTCCGAAACTGTTTGAAACCATCACTTGAAAGACCCAATCTAACATTACGAGGATCGCTAGATAAATCTTGATGCAAAGAATAAAAATCCTTCCAAGCTTCCCCATCAGCAGGATGTCTTATATTCCTATCATTGAGTCCTTCATTAGCATGCCATCTCATTGTAGCAGCCGTTTCAGGAGACATGAATATCCTCTGAAGCCTAGGCTTTAAAGGAAAGTACCTTAAAATCTTTGCAGGGATTTTAGAGCTTGCGTTAGTCAAAGGACCACCATTCTTCCATCTTGAAGACCCACAAATAGAGCAATTATCGGCCTTCTCATTTTCTTTCCAAAATAACATGCAATTATTAGGGCATGCATGTATTTTTTTATAATGAAGACCCAAATCTTTTATCATATTTCTAGCCTTGTTGAAAGATTCTGGTACTTGAGCAAAGGAAAATGCCTCTTTTATCAACTCTAACAAATCTGAGAAAGCCACATTACTCAATCCATGCAAGGATTTAAGCAAGTACAACCGAATAGTGAAACTCAGTTTACTGAAATTTTCACACCCCGGATATAATTCTTGCTTTCCTTCCTCCAATAATTTGAAAAATTTTCTTGCATCTTCAAATTGTCTTTCCCCAACTCCTTCTTTATCCTTTGTCTGACTCTCTATATTTCCAAATGTATCATGAAGTATTCCATCAATATCGTCACGCATGTTAGAACCTTCATCATCATTTCTTGGAAGAGGTGTATTTCTCTAGGAAAATCCCTCCCCGTGGAAAACCCATTTGGTATAACCATCAACAAACCCATGAACAATCAAATAATCCTCCACCATATTTCTATAATGCCAATAGCGATTAATACACTATTTGCAAGGGCATAATATTTCATTTCCTTGGGCGGCTCGTTCAAATTCCTTTTCAAGAAAATTATTCACTCCACATATATACTCATCCGTCCATCTTAGGAGATTCATCCAGCTTTTATCACCATAATCCATGCATATCATATATGATATATTCAAATTACCAAAATTAGTAGTCAAGGTAAGCAAAGTCCAGGGATCAAGAAGGCCATACTTGGAGGTAAAAAAAATAAAAAATTTACCTTTCTAGAGAAACTATACAATGAAGAAACAGATGTAGGATAAGGAATTGTGGATAAAATTTATTCAATTAAGACTGTGAGATTGCAAAGTTAATTACACAATTCACTTTTCTCTATGAAAAGAAAATTTGACACCTAAAGGATAAGATCTCCTAGCCCTAGGTTGAGATTGAGCGGAAATTGGAGATATGATATTTAATTTCACATCCAAGGCTGAATATTTAGAACGTGAACAACATAATATATTGGTTCAACAAAATCTAAATACAAAATATTATTGATAGGTCTAATACTGTATTAAGAAAACAAATCATTGGTCTAATTTAACTGCAAAGATAATTATGTTTCACACGACTGTTCCTACGAATGATTATGTTCTAAAAATAATGAAAAAATTGATGTTTATAGCTTGTACTGATGTATCTAGATTTTCTACTCTATCTGGGTGATGTAATCAAGAAGAGAAGTCGCGTAAACAATATGAAAATATTTTAATAGTACTACAATATTTAGTGTAAGGAAGGATATAATAATAAATTAAGAAGGTATTTATATTTAATTAGAGAATAAAGTAGAGTTGATGTGTGAAGGAACTCAACGGTGTAAATGCTAAACCACAACAAAGAATCCTATAAAGTAGAGTTCATTTTCAGCATTTTTTGTTTGGCTAGTTATATACGTTTTCTTGTTTTAAATGAAACTTGAAAGATGTCTATTGTACTTTAGGTTCTATAGCTTTTAGCTGCTAGTGTGTATAGGGTATGTTAAACTTCAGAAACTGAGAAAGAGAGTGCATGCAGAGGAATCTTTGCTTTCTTCATTCAATGAAGTTTTCCTAAATCCGAAGCATTTGCATGTTTTCATTCATAAACATATCAGGGGTCTGTAAAAGAGATAAGAGATTATAGTGATAATGGTAAGGAAAAGAATCACCATGTTTGAAGGTACAGACAATCAAGAAAGACAACAGAGTTGTGACAAAAATGAGAAAGAAATAGATATGGATTAGCTAAAAGGTAGTATTAGAAAAATTATGTTTAAAGTGGTTTATTATTTACCTTGAAGGTAGACTGAGTTGAAGATGGTTGAACCCTAGCTTTCTTATTAGGTGCCCCGCTTGTAGCTCTATTGTTGCACTTCGCGAAAAGGCAACAAAGAAAGAATTAGTCACTCTTAATCTCCAATTATCTCAAACTAAACTCTACTAGTATATATATCTCCATAAAGCAAAATTTAAATTAGAAAAAGATCTTAGATCATGTGATGACCCAAAAGGTCATCTTATGTTTTAGAACTCGATTCTGCGCTCTTAATCCTTAAAAATCTCATTTTTTTACCCTTCTCGATTTACGTGCGCAGTCCGAGCATGTTTCCGGAAAACTTTTATAATAAAAATTATTGAAAATAAGAATTTTTACCTTAAAAGTTGATTTTAGTTGACTTCGGTCAACATATTTGGTAAACGGGCTTGGATCCGTATTTTGACGATCCCGGTGGGTCCGTATCGAATTATGGGAATTGGGCATATGCCCGGAATCAAATTCGGAGGTCCTTAGCTCGAGTTATGAATTTTTGATGAAAATTAAAAGTCTGAAAATTATTTGTTTTAAGAATCGATTGATGTTTGACATTGTTAGTACCGGGTCCGTATTTTAGTTCCGGTGCCCGATACAGGTTCATTATAATATTTAAGACTTGTCTGTAAAATTTGGTGAGAAACGGAGTTGATTTGACGTGATTCGGACGTCTAGTTGAGAAGATAGGAATTTTAAAGTGTTCTTGAGAATTTCATTTGATTTGGTACTAAATTCGTAGTTCTAAGTGTTATTTTGGCGATTTGACCGCACGAGCAAGTTCGTATGATATTTTTAGACTGGTGTGCATGTTTTGTTTGGAGCCTCGAGGGCTCGGGTGAGTTCCAGATAGGCCACGAGATATTTGGACTTTGAAAAATCTGGTTTTCTGCAGATTCTGTTGTTCTAGCTTGTCCTTCTTCGCGTTCGCGAAGGTACTCTCGCGAACACGAGGACTAAACTGGTGAGGCTAAAATTTCTTCTTCACCAACGTGAAGGCCGGGTCGCGAACGCGAAGTGATGGGGGATTTACCCTTCTCGAACGCGACCGGCTCATCGCGAACGCGAAGCATTTGAAACCTGGGGGAGGGTTGGTCGTTCCTTCATCGCGAACGCGAGCAATGTCACGTAAATGCGAAGGCTAGGGGGGAGTAACTATCACGAACACGAGCAAGGTCTCGCGAACACGAAGGCTTGGCAGCTCTACTCTTCGTGAACGCGACAGTGGCCTCGCGAACGCGATGCACACTGTCGCTCAATGCTTAAAACAGAATCAAAACGGGATTTAGCCAAAAAAAATCATTTTCTCAAAAACCAAACGGTTAGAGGCGATTTTCTAGAGTCATTTTCTTCCTCAAAGTATTGGTCAGTGATTCGAAACCATTTTCTTTCAATTACCCATTACATTTCATGAATTATCTACCTAAAATCTAGAGTTTTCATGGTATAATTATGGGTTTGGGTAGAAACTAGGGATTTCAGAAATTTGGGAATTTAGACCTCAATTTGAGGTCGGATTCCAAAACAAATTATATATCCGGGCTCGGGAGTGAAAGGGTAAATAGATTTTGATCCGAACCTCGGGTTTTGACCAAGTGGACTGGGGTCGATTTTTAACTTTTTAGAGAAAAATTTGGGAAATTTAATTTGTGCAATATAATAGATTCCTTTAGCAATATTTGATATTATTGAGTCATTTTTTGAATAGATACGTGTGGTTTGAAGGTGAATTCTAGAGGAAAAGCTGTGATTGAGAATTAAGTCGCCTTCGAAGCGAGGTAAGTGTTGTGTCTAACCTTGACTTGAGAGAATCAGGAACCTCAGATTATCTGCTATGTGAAATTCATGTGAGCGGCGTATATGTGAGGTGACGAGTACTTATGCGCTGCCAAATTACCTGTTTTCTCCCATTTTTCTTATATTGTGTCTCTCGTATGCCTAATTATTATGTGTTTAGACTAGTGTTGTTAAATAAATCGTTCTTATCATGTTTATGGATTCTCTGGTGATAATTCAGTATTTATTTCAAAGTTGATATTGATATTGTGGGACCAAATGTTGAAGTAAGGCATGTGCTTGTTATTCTATCTCCCTGTTGTTATTTATGCATTGCATTATGGTAAGGGAGATTGTTAATGCACGAAAGGTGATGTCGTGCCATATTATGAGTGTTAATGCACGAAGGGTGATGTCGTGCCATATTGTGAGTGCAAAAGCACGAAGGGTGATGACGTGTCGTTTCTATTGATTTTATGGTGAGATTGATAGTAAAAGCACGAAGGGTGATGCCGTGCATTTTTTCTTTACTGTATTCGTGCTGCTGTTGATTCATAGCATATTGGCTATTGCAGTTCTCATTCTGCTATAGCTCTTTATTTTGTATTTCCCCCAGCATGTTTTCACCTCCCGATAATTCTTGTCTAGCTCTTCATTACTATTATTTGTATATACACAATTAAATTGTACAGGTTGATTTATAAGTGCCTTGCCTTAGCCTCGTCACTACTTCGTCGAGGTTAGACTTGACAATTACCAGTATATGGGGTCGGATGTACTGATACTGCACTCTGCGCTTTCTCTGTCAATTTTAGTACCGGCTCGGGTTGATCGAGATTTTAGCTGTTGGACCCGCTATTCGAAGACTCAAGATAGATCTGTAGTCATTCACATACCTTGAAGTCCTTGTCTATCCTTCTGTTTAACTGTTTCTTTCATTCAAACATTTGTATTTCTTTCAGACTATTACTTGTAGTAAATTCTAGAATGCTCGTGAATTGTGACTCCAAATCCGGGTGGTAGTAATTAATACAGTTTTTATATTATTCCGCACTTATTATATTTCATCTTAGTTAAGTATTGTTATTTACTGAATGGAAATAAGGGTTTGGTTTAATGATTCTCTAACGTTGGCTTGCCTAGCAAGTGAAATGTTAGGTGCCATCACGGCCCCTAACGGTGGAAATTTCCGGGTCGTGACAAGTTAGTATGAGAGCACTAGGTTGCCTAGGTCTCATGATTCACGAGCATGCTTAGTAGAGTCTGGAGGATTAGTACGGAGACATCTGTGCTTATCTTCCAGAGGCTATGAAGTTTAGGAACAAATTTCACTTCTATTCTTCTGTGTCGTGCGATTTTGTTTTCTCAATACTAATTGAACTCTTCTACTCTTATTCCCTCGCAGATGGTGAGAAAACGTACCACTTCCTCAGTTGATCAGCAGCCAGAGCCTCCAGTGGCAGCTCCTACGTGGGGCAGAGGTCGAGGCCGTGCCAGAGGCTGAGGTAGGGGCAGGGCTCAGCCCAGAGCTCGAGCAGCAGCCCCAATAGTGGAGCCTCAGATAGAGCTTGATGAGGAGATTCCAACCCAGACTATTCCTGCCGGGCCAGCTCAAGTTCCGGAGGGGTTCATTGCCACCCCAGTACTTTAGGATGCTTTGGTCCGTTTTGGTAGGCCTTATGGAGAGTGTGGCCCAAACTGGCGCATTTCCCATGGCACCAGCCGTCTCTCAAGCTGGAGGAGGATCCCAGACTCCCACTACTCTTGCTCCGGAGCAGATAGCTCCCCAGTATCAGGCTCCAGCAGCTCAGCCAGTCGGAGTAGTTCAGTCGATTGTTGCAGCACAGGCCGGAGAGGGGCCAACTATGTCTTCTGAGGCTTTATTGAAATTGGACAGGTTTACCAAGCTCTTCCCAGTTCACTTCAGTGGTGCTCCTTTAGAGGATCCCCAGGAGTATCTCGACAGCTGTCACGAGGTTCTACGGGACTTGGGTATAGTGGAGACCAATGGGGTCGATTTTGCTGCATTTTAGATGACTGGTTCCGCCAAGAAATGATAGAGAGATTATTTGTTGACCAGACCAGCTGGGTCTCCTGCTCTTACTTGGGACTAGTTCTCTCAGCTCTTCATAGAGAAGTTTCTACCTATCACATTGAGAGAGGAGTGTCGCCGTCAGTTTGAGTGTCTCCAGCAAGGTAGTATGACTGTTACTCAGTATGAGACCCATTTTGTGTATTTGGCCCGTCATGCTATTCTTCTGCTTCACACCGGGAGAGAGAGAATGAGGAGGTTTATTGATGGACTTGCTCAGCCTATCATATTTTAGATGGCTAAGGATACTAGGAGTGAGATTTCTTTTCAGGCGGCTGCTAGTGTCGCTAGACGAGTCGAGATGATTCTTGCTTAGGGAGGTCAGGGGTCTAACAAGAGACCTCGTTATTCCGGTGAGTTCAGCGGTGCCTCATCTAGAAGCCGGGGTACTTTTGGTTGAGGCCATCCTCCCAGGCCATTTCATTCAGCACTCCAGGCATCCCATTGTGCCTCAGGTGGTCGTGGCACTCAGATGCATTATTCCGACCAGTTAGCCTACAGTGCACCACCAGCTCCTATTAGTGCACCTCCACTCCAGAGTTATCAGGGTGGTGACTCATGTCGACAGGGTCAGTTTCAGGGTCAGCAGCCGAGGTTATGTTATACTTGTGGTGATTCGAGGCACTTTGCTAGATTTTTCCCTCGGGCAACGGGCAGCTCACAGCATCAGAGTTCTCGTGCCATAGCTCCGGCACCAGTTGCTGCACCACCTACTCAGCCAGCCAGAGGCAGGGTTCAGGCAGCTAGAGGTAGAGGCCAGACTGTTAGAGGTGAAGGTCAGGCCGTTAGAGGTGGAGACCAGCCAGTTAGAGGTCATCCCAGGGACGTAGTTCAGGGTGGTGAGGCCCAGCCTCAGTTTTATGATTTCCCAGCCTGGCCTGAGGCTGTTATCTGACATTGTTACCACATGTACTATTTCAGTTTGCAGTAGAGATGCTTTAATTCTATTTGATCCGAGGTCTACTTAGTCCTATGTGTCATCCTATTTCGCTTCATATTTGGTAGTGCCCCGTGATTCTTTGAGTGCTCCTGTGTATGTGTCCACGCCAGTAGGGGATTCTATTATTGTAGATCGTGTTTATCGTTTGTGTATGGTCACCATTGGGAGTCTTGAGACTCATGTCACCCTATCATGCTATATTAGATTGTCACGCCAAGACGGTGACCTTAGCCTTGTAGGGGTTGCCTCGATTAGAGTGGAAAGGGACTCTTGGCCATTCTACCAGCAGGGTTATCTCTTATGTGAAGGCTCGGCATATGGTCGAGAAGGGGTGTCTAGCTTATTTGGCTTATGTCCGCGATTCCAGTACGTAGGTTCCTTCCATGGATTCAGTGCCAGTTGTTTGTAAGTTTCCAGAGGTGTTTCTTGTAAACCTACCGAGGATTCCACCCGACAGGGATATTGATTTCTACATTGATTTGGCTCCAGGTACTCAGCCCATTTCCATTCCGCCATACCGCATGTCCCCGCCAGAGTTGAAAGAACAGTTATAAGATTTGCTTGATAAGGGCTTCATTAGACCTAGTGTCTCGCCCTGGGGTGCACATGTGTTGTTTGTGAAGAAGAAAGATGGATCGATGAGCATGTGTATAGATTATTAGCAGTTGAACAAAGTCACCATCAAGAACAAGTATCCATTGCCGAGGATTGATGATTTATTTGATCAGCTACAGGGTGCCAAAGTGTTTTCGAAGATCGATTTGAGATCTGGCTACCATTAGTTGAGGATTAGGGCATCCGATGTCCCTTAGACAGCTTTTCGGACTAAGCATTATGAGTTTCTAGTGATGTCATTTGGGCTGACAAATACCCCAGCAGCATTCATGGAATTTGATGAAGCGGGTGTTTAAGCCCTACTTGTATTCCTTTGTGATTGTGTTTATTGATGATATCTTGATCTACTCCCACAGCCGAGAGGAGCATGAGCAGCACCTTCCAATCATTCTTCAGACTCTGAGAGACAGCCAATTATATGCTAAATATTCAAAATGCGAGTTTTGGTTGAGTTCAGTTGCTTTCTTGGGTCACGTTGTATCAGCATAGGGTATTCAGGTGGATCCTAAGAAGATTTAGGCAGTTCAGAACTGGCCTAGACCCACATCAGCTACAGAGACCCATAGTTTCCTGGGTTTGGCGGACTATTATCGTCGATTTGTGGGGGGGGTTTCATCCATAGCAGCCCCGTTGACCAGGTTGACCCAGAAGGGTGCCCCGTTCAGGTGGTCAGACGAGTGTGAGGCGAGCTTCCAGAAGCTCAAGACTGCTTTGACTATGGCACCGGTGTTGGTGTTACCCACAGGTTCAGGATCTTATACAGTATATTGTGACGCATCTCGTATTGGTCTGGGTGCGGTATTGATGCAAGGTGGCAAGGTTATTGCATATGCTTCGCGGCAGATGAAGGTTCACAAGAAGAATTACCCTGTTCATGATCTAGATCTAGCAGCCATTGTTCACGCGCTGAAGATTTGGAGGCACTATCATTACGGCGTGTCATGTGAGGTATTCACTGATCATCAGAGCTTACAGTATTTTATCAAGCAGAAGGAGCTCAATTTGAGGCAGATGAGGTGGTTGGAGCTATTGAAAGACTATGATATCACCATATTGTACCATCTCGGGAAGGCCAATGTGGTAGCCGATACTTTGAGTAGAAAGTCAGCTAGTATGGGTAGCCTTGCATATATTCCAGCTGGTGAGAGACCCCTTGCATTGGATGTTCATGCCTTGGCCAACCAGTTCGTGAGATTGGATGTTTCTGAGCCCAGCCATATTCTAGCTTGTATAGTTGCTCGATCTTCTTTGTTTGAGCACATCAGGGATCGGCAGGATGACGATCCTCATTTACTTGTCCTTATAGACACAGTGCGGCACAGTGGTGCCAAGTAGGTTACTATTGGAGATGATGGAGTTTTGAGGATGCAGGGTCGTATTTGTGTGCCTAATGTGGATGGACTTCATGAGTTAATTCTTGAGGAGGCCCACAGTTTCCGGTATTCTATTCATTCAGGTGCCACCAAAATGTATCAGGACTTGCGGCAACATTATTGGTGGACGAGGATGAAGAAAGACATAGTTGCATATGTAGCTCGGTGCCTAAATTGTCAGCTAATGAAGTGTGAGCATCAGAGACCTGGTGGTTTACTTCAGAGGTTAGAGATTCCTGAGTGGAAGTGGGAGCGTATCACTATGGATTTTTTTGTTGGACTCCCACGGACTTAGAGGGAGTTCGATGTAGTTTGGGTCATTGTGGATAGTCTAACCAAGTCAACGCACTTCATTCCTGTGGCAGTTACTTATTCTTTGGAGCGGTTGGCAGAGATTTACATTCGTGAGATCGTCCGTCTTCACGGTGTGCCCGTGTCTATCATTTCTGATCGAGGTACGCAGTTCACCTCGCACTTCTGGAGGGCAGTACAGCGTGAGTTGGGTACTCGGGTTGAGTTGAGCATAGCATTTCACCCTCAGATGGATGGGAAGTCCGAGCAAACTATTCAGATCTTGGAAGATATGCTCTGCACATGTGTTATACACTTCGGAGGATCGTGGGATCAGTTCTTTCCCCTTGAAGAGTTTGCCTATAGCAACAACTACCGGTCGAGCATTCAGATGGATCCCTATGAGGCATTATATGGTAGGCGGTGTCGGTCGCCATTTAGGTGGTTCGAGCTGGGAGAGGCTCGGTTATTGGGCACAGACTTAGTACATGATACCTTGGATAAGATAAAGATCATTCAAGATCGACTTCACACAGCTCAGTCCAGACAGAAGAGTTATGCCGACCGCAGATTTTGTGATGTTGTATTCATGGTCGGAGAGAGAGTGTTGCTTCGGGTATCACCCATGAAGGGTGTACTGAGGTTCAGAAAGAAGGGCAAGTTGAGCCCTAGGTATATCGGACCTTTTGAGATTCTAGAGAGGGTAGGAGAGGTGGCTTGCAGGCTTACGTTGCCACCTAGTTTAACAGTTGTTCATCTAGTATTCCATGTGTCCATGCTTCAAAAGTATCACAGCGATCTGTCCCATGTGTTAGATTTCAGCTCCGTCTAAATGGACAAGGATTTAACTTACGAGGAGGAGTCGGCGGCTATTCTAGCCCGGTAAGTTTGCTAGTTGAGATCAAAGAGTTACCCTTCATTTCGAGTGTAGTAGAGAGGTCAGCCTGTTGAGGTAGCCACTTGGGAGTCCGAGTCCGATATGCGGAGTATATATCCCCACCTTTTGACCAGCCTAGGTACTTTTCTATGTCCGTTCAAGGACGAACGGTTGTTTTAGAGAAGGGTTGGTCGTTCCTTCATCGCGAATGCGAGCAATGTCTCGCGAACACGAAGGCTAGGGGGGAGTAACCATCACGAACGTGAGCAAGGTCTCACGAACGCGAAGGCTTGGCAGCTCTGCTCTTCGAGAATGCGACAGTGGCCTCGCGAACACGGTGCACACTGCCGCCCAGTGCTTTAAACAAAATCCAAAGGGAATTTAGCGAAAAAAATTCATTTTCTCAAAAAACAAACGGTTATAGGCGATTTTTAAGAGTCATTTTCTTCCCCAAAGTGTTGGTAAGTGATTCTAAACTATTTTCTTTCAATTACCAGGGACGTAGTTCAGGGTGGAGACCAGCCAGTTAGAGGTCATCCCAGGGACGTAGTTCAGGGTGGTGAGGCCCAGCCTCAGTTTTATGATTTCCCAGCCTGGCCTGAGGCTGAGTCATCTGACGTTGTTAACACATGTACTATTTCATTTTGCAGTAGATATGCTTCAATTCTATTTGATCTGAGGTCTACTTAGTCCTATGTGTCATCCTATTTCGCTTCATATTTGGCTGTGCCCCGTGATTCTTTGAGTGCTCCTATGTATGTGTCCACGCCAGTAGGGGATGCTATTATTGTAGATCGTGTTTATCGTTTGTGTATGGTCACCATTGGGAGTCTTGAGACCTGTGTAATCTTCTACTTCTCGATATGGTTGATTTTGATGTCATACTGGGTATGGATTGGATGTCACCCTATCATGCTATATTAGATTGTCACGCCAAGACGGTGACCTTAGCCTTGCAGGGATTGCCTCGATTAGAGTGGAAAGGGACTCTTGGCCATTCTACCAGCAGGGTTATCTCTTATGTGAAGCTCAGCATATGGTCGAGAAGTGGTGTCTAGCTTATTTGGCTTATGTCCGCGATTCCAGTACGGAAGTGCCTTCCATGGATTCAGTGCCGGTTGTTTGTGAGTTTCCAGAGGTGTTTCTTGTAAACCTGCCGAGGATACCACCCGACAGAGATATTGATTTCTGCATTGATTTTGCTCCGGGCACTCAGCCCATTTCCATTCAGCCATACCGCATGTCCCCGCCATAGTTGAAAGAATTGAAAGAACAGTTACAAGATTTGCTTGATAAGGGCTTCATTAGACCTAGTATCTCGCCCTGGGGTGCACATGTGTTGTTTGTGAAGAAGAAAGATGGATCGATGAGGATATGTATAGATTATTGGCAGATGAACAAAGTCACCATCAAGAACAAGTATCCATTGCCGAGGATTGATGATTTATTTGATCAGCTACAGGGTGCCAAAGTGTTTTCGAAGATCGATTTGAGATCTGGCTACCATCAGTTGAGGATTAGGGCATCTGATGTCCCTGAGACAGCTTTTCGGACTGGCATTATGAGTTTCTAGTGATGTAATTTTGGCTGACAAATGCCCCAGCAGCATTCATGGAATTTGATAAACCGGGTGTTCAAGCCCTACTTGGATTCCTTTGTGATTGTGTTTATTGATGATATCTTGATCTACTCCCACAGCCGAGAAGAGCATGAGCAGCACCTTCGAATCGTTCTTCAAACTCTGAGAGACAGCCAGTTATATGCTAAATTCTCAAAATGCGAGTTTTGGTTGAGTTTAGTTTCTTTCTTGGGTCACGTTATATTAGCAGAGGGTATTCAGGTGGATCCTAAGAAGATTGAGGCAGTTCAGAACTGGCCTAGACCCACATCAGCTATAGAAATCCGTAGTTTCCTGGGTTTGGCGAGCTATTACCGTCGATTTGTAGAGGGGTTTTCCTCCATAACAGCCCCGTTGACCAGGTTGACCCAGAAGGGTGCCCCGTTCAGGTGGTCAGACTAGTGTGAGGCGAGCTTCCAGAAGCTCAAGACTGCTTTGACTATGGCACCGGTGTTGGTGTTACCCACAGGTTCAGGATCTTATACAGTATATTGTGACGCATCTCGTATTGGTCTGGGTGCGGTATTGATGCAAGGTGGCAAGGTTATTGCATATGCTTCGCGGCAGATGAAGGTTCACGAGAAGAATTACCCTGTTCATGATCTAGATCTAGCAGCCATTGTTCACGCGCTGAAGATTTGGAGGCACTATCATTACGGCGTGTCATGTGAGGTATTCACTGATCATCAGAGCTTACAGTATTTTATCAAGCAGAAGGAGCTCAATTTGAGGCAGATGAGGTGGTTGGAGCTATTGAAAGACTATGATATCACCATATTGTACCATCTCGGGAAGGCCAATGTGGTAGCCGATACTTTGAGTAGAAAGTCAGCTAGTATGGGTAGCCTTGCATATATTCCAGCTGGTGAGAGACCGCTTGCATTGGATGTTCATGCCTTGGCCAACCAGTTCGTGAGATTGGATGTTTCTGAGCCCAGCCATATTCTAGCTTGTATAGTTGCTCGATCTTCTTTGTTTGAGCACATCAGGGATCGGCAGGATGACGATCCTCATTTACTTGTCCTTATAGACACAGTGCGGCACAGTGGTGCCAAGTAGGTTACTATTGGAGATGATGGAGTTTTGAGGATGCAGGGTCGTATTTGTGTGCCTAATGTGGATGGACTTCATGAGTTAATTCTTGAGGAGGCCCACAGTTTCCGGTATTCTATTCATTCAGGTGCCACCAAAATGTATCAGGACTTGCGGCAACATTATTGGTGGACGAGGATGAAGAAAGACATAGTTGCATATGTAGCTCGGTGCCTAAATTGTCAGCTAATGAAGTGTGAGCATCAGAGACCTGGTGGTTTACTTCAGAGGTTAGAGATTCCTGAGTGGAAGTGGGAGCGTATCACTATGGATTTTTTTGTTGGACTCCCACGGACTTAGAGGGAGTTCGATGTAGTTTGGGTCATTGTGGACAGTCTAACCAAGTCAACGCACTTCATTCCTGTGGCAGTTACTTATTCTTTGGAGCGGTTGGCAGAGATTTACATTCGTGAGATCGTCCGTCTTCACGGTGTGCCCGTGTCTATCATTTCTGATCGAGGTACGAAGTTCACCTCGCACTTCTGGAGGGCAGAACCGCATGAGTTGGGTACGCAGGTTGAGTTGAGCACAGCATTTCATCCTCAGACGGACGGGCAGTCCGAGTGCACTATTCAGATTTTGGAGGATATGCTCCGCGCATGTATTATAGACTTCGGAGGATCATGGGATCAATTCTTGCCCCGTGCAGAGTTTGCCTACAGCAACAACTACCGGTCGAGCATTCAGATGGCTCCCTATGAGGCATTATATGGTAGGCGGTGTCGGTCGCCAGTTAGGTGGTTCGAGCTGGGAGAGGCTCGCTTGTTGGGCACAGACTTAGTACAGGATACCTTGGATAAGATTAAGATCATTCAGGATCGACTTTGCACAGCTCACTCCAAGCAGAAGAGTTATGCCAACCGCAGATTTCGTGATGTTGTATTCATGGTTGGAGAGAGAGTGTTGCTTTGGGTATCACCCATGAAGGGTGTAATGAGGTTCAAAAAGAAGGGCAAGTTGAGCCCTAGGTATATCAAACCTTTTGAGATTCTAGAGAGGGTAGGAGAGGTGGCTTGCAAGCTTGCGTTGCCACCTAGTTTAACAGTTGTTCATCTAGTATTACATGTGTCCATTCTTCAAAAGTATAACGGCGATCCGTCCCATGTGTTAGATTTCAGCTCTGTCCAAATGGACAAAGATTTGAGTTACGAGGAGGAGCCGGTGGCTATTCTAGCCCGGTAAGTTTACCAATTGAGATCAAAGAGTTACCCTTCATTTCGAGTGTAGTAGAGAAGTCAGCCTGTTGAGGTAGCCACTGGGGAGTCCGAGTCCGATATGCGGAGTAGATATCCCCACCTTTTGACCAGCCTAGGTACTTTTCTATATCCGTTCGAGGACGAACGGTTATTTTAGAGGTAGAGAACGTGATGACCCAAAAGGTCATCTTATATTTTAGAACTTGATTCTGCGCTCTTAAGCCTTAAAATCTCTTTTTTTACTCTCCTCGATTTGCGTGCGCAGTCCGGGCATGTTTCCGGAAAGCTTTTATGTTGAAAATTGATGAAAATAAGAATTTTTGCCTTAAAAGTTAATTTTAGTTGACTTCGGTCAACATTTTGGTAAACAGGCTCGGAACCGTATTTTGACGGTCCCGGTAGTTCCGTATCGAGTTATGAGACCTGGGCGTATGACCGGAATCGAATTCGGAGGTCCCTAACTCGAGTTATAAATTTTTTATGAAACTTTAAAGTCAGAAAATTATTTGTTTTTAAGAATCGATTGATATTTGGCATTGTTAGTACCTGGTCCGTATTTTGGTTCCGGAGTTTGGTACAGTTTCATTATAATATTTAAGACTTGTCTTTGAAATTTGGTGAGAAACGGAGTTGATTTGACATGATTCGGGCGTCCAGTTGAGAAGATAGGAATTTTAAAGTGTTCTTGAGAATTTCAATTGATTTGGTGCTAAATTCGTAGTTCTAGGTGTTATTTAGGCAATTTGATCTCGCGAGTAAGTTCGTATGATATTTTTAGACTTGTGTGCATGTTTTATTTGGAACCCCGAGGGCTTGGTTAAGTTCCGGATAGGCCACAGGATGTTTGGACTTTGTAAAATCTGGTTTTATGCAGATTCTGGTATTCTAGCTTGTCCTTCTTCGTGTTCGCGAAGGTACTCTCGCGAACACGAGGAGTAGACTTGTGAGGCTGAAATTTCTTCTTCGCGAACGCGAAGTGATGGGGGATTTACCTTTCGCGAACGTGACCGGCTCATCTCGAACGTGAAGTATTTGGGACCTAGGGGAGGGTTGGTCGTTCCTTCATCGCGAACGCGAAGGCCAGGGGGAGTAACCATCATGAACGCGAGCAAGGTCTCGCGAACGCGAAGACTTGGCAGCTCTGCTCTTTGCCAACACGACAGTAGCCTCGCGAACGCGATGCACACTGTTGCCCAGTTCTTAAAACAAAATCAAAACGGGATTTAGCCAAAAACAAAATTCATTTTATCAAAAACCAAACGGTTATAGGCGATTTTTAAGAGTCATTTTCTTCCCCAAAGTGTTGGTAAGTGATTCTAAACCATTTTCTTTCAATTACCCATTACATTTCATGAATTATCAACCTAAAATCTAGAGTTTTTATAGTATAATCAGGGGTTTTGGGTACAAACTAGGGATTTCAGAAATTTGGGGATTTAGACCTCAATTTGAGGTCAGATTCCAAAACCAATTATATATCCGGGCTTGGGGTGAATGGGTAAATGGATTTTGGTCCGAACCTCGGTTTTGACCAAGCGGGCCCGGGGTCAATTTTTAACTTTTTGGAGGAAAATTTGGGGAATTTAATTTATGCAATATAATAGATTCCTTTGGCAATATTTGATATTATTGAGTAATTTTTTGAATAGATACGTGTGGTTTGGAGGTGAATTCTAGAGGAAAAGTTGTGATTGAGAATTAAGTGGCTTTTGGAACGATGTAAGTGTTGTGTCTAACCCTGACTTGAGAGAATTAGGAACCTCATATTATCTGCTATGTGAAATTCATGTGAGCGGCGTATATGTGAGGTGACGAGTACTTATACACTGCCAAATTACTTGTTTTCCCTGTTTTCTCCCGTTTTTCTTATATTGTCTCTTTCCTATGCCTAATTGTTACGTGTTTAGACTAGTGTTGTTAAATTGATCGTTCTTATCATGTTTATGGATTCTCTAGTGATAATTGAGTATTTATTTCAAAGTTGAGATTGATATTGTGGGACCAAATGTTGAAGTAAGGCTTGTGTTTGTTATTCTATCTCCCTGTTATTATTTATACATTGTATTATGGTAAGGGAGATTGTTAATGCACGAAAGGTGATGTCGTGTCATATTGTGATTGTTAATGCACGAAGGGTGATGTCGTGCCATATTGTGAGTGTAAAAGCACGAAGGGTGATGTCGTGCCATGATATGAGAGTTAATGCACGAAGGGTGATGTCGTGTCGTTTCTATTGATTTTATGGTGAGATTGAGAGTAAAAGCACGAAGGGTGATGCCGTGCATTTTTCCTTTACTGTATTCGTGCTCCTGTTGATTCATAGCATATTGGTTGTTCTAGTTCTCATTCTGTTGTAACTCTTTATTTCGTATTTCCCCAGCATGTTTCCCCCTACCGATAATTCTTGTCTAGCTCTTCATTACTGTTATTTGTATATACACTGTTAAATTGTACAGGTTGATTTGTAGGTGCCTTGCCTTAGCCTCGTTACTACTTCGTTGAGGTTAGGCTCGACACTTACCAGTACATGGGGTCGGTTGTACTGATACTGCACTCTGCACTTTCTGTGCAGATTTTAGTACCGGCTCGGGTTGATCGAGACTTTAGCTGTTGGACCCGCTATCCGGAGACTCAAGGTAGATCTGTCGGCATTCACAGACCTTGAAGTCCCCGTCTATCTTTCTGTTTTACTGTTTCTTTCATTCAAACAGTTGTATTTTTTCAGACTATTACTTGTAGTAAATTTTAGAATGCTCGTGAGTTGTGACTCCAGATCCGAGTGGTAGTAATTAATATAATTTTTATATTATTTCGCACTTATTATATTTCATTTTAGTTAAGTATTGTTATTTACTGAATGGAAATAAGGATTTGGTTTAATGATTCTCTAACGTTGGCTTGCCTAGCAAGTGAAATGTTAGGCGTCATCACGGTCCCGACGGTGAAAATTTTCGGGTCGTGATAGATCAAAATAATACTGTAACTGAAAGTTAAAGAACATGTATAAATTTTGCAACCAGATGCATATTTATCATACACAAAGAGGCCAAATGTTGTACTATCAAAAAGGTTTGCAAGCAATAGACCTCTATTACTTTTTTTTTGGTTGTTGTTGGGGGGGGGGGGGCGCACTATTAAATATTAATTCATACCTCAGATGAATGATCAGGAGGTGGGTGTCTTGTTTCTGACTTGTTAGAAAAATCGAGCATGTTACTGCTCAAAGTTGTGACATAAACATGGTGTTTTTCTTTGTAGACCAATTACTTCTTGAGTTAACGTTTTATAATTACTATCAGGGGTCTGAAAAAAATACAACTACTTAATTAACTTTGTCATACTATTAATTGTTCTCCCTCTTTGCCATAATAGCATCTGCCTAAGAAGAAAAGACCAGTAAGCAAACATAAGACTTGTTCTTACAGTACTGGAACATGATATCAATGTATTACATATTACGCCCTCCTCTCAATTTATATGGCATGCTAGAGTGTCATGGGGATGGAAGGAAAGCAAATGAGTTGATTATAGTGAGCCGAACTACTCAGAATTAGTCAACTATCAACAGAAGAGAAGTACCCATTTATTGATAGTCTCCAACCATCAAATGGCAATTTGATAACTCGAATAATTGATGGGTGAAGTGATTAAAGTTTCACAGGGACACCGAAGATGTCAAGGGAACACTCAAGAATAAATCTCATCCAATCACCAGAATCTTGGATTTGACCTTCTTATTGATATTATATGCTACACAGTTATTAATAGAACTCATCACATAACTGCACTAAGATAACTCCTGGCCTTTATAGCTAGGGTGATTTCTGTTACTTAAAAGAACAATATCCTGTCAAATACACTACAGAGCCTTCCTTTCAAGTTTCAATTTACTTGCATAAAAATAAAAATCGATTAAGTTTTAACCGATTCTAGCTAAAAAATTAGGTTTTGGCATTAGTTAACTATCAACCAAATTCATTAGTGAAATTAACTGAAGACATGAAAAATGTACAAATAATTCAAGAAAGGAGGTAACAAATAATCAGGTCTTTTCTTTGCTATTTTTTCTGCCGTAGTTCTCTAATTTAGCCCACAAAAATATAATTCCTCCAACACATCTAAACCAAAATCCTACATGAAGGAAGCTTACAGAAACACCGAAATTTAAACAAAAACACAAAAAAACAACCCAGAAATTTAAACAAAAACAAATTAAAAAAGCTGCTAAAAATTAAGCCTTCAACCATGAGCATATACTCAAGTTGAGACCCACTTTCAAGATTGATATACCCAATTGATTAATTCATGAATGAGGCCCAAAAACAACACCCACACGAGCTAAGAAACTTTTGCAATAAGTGTATATTTATCGATTTTCAGATTTGGAGAAACTCTAAAGGATTAGCACGCCGCCTCCGCTGCCGCCGATTATGGAGGAGTTGTTGAGCCTGGAGGAGATTGTCGATTGTCTCCTTGTCATTTTCGAAATCATAGAGCTGTTGACCGGAGGAGATCGTATCTCCTTGTAATTTCCGAAAGCCTGGAGGAGATGGTATCCCCTTGTAATTTCTGATAGTGACTTAGCTTGTACCCTAATTTTTAGGGGTTTACATATTTGATAGTATTTTATTAGGTATAAAAACTAAAAATTAAAAATCAGATGGTGGGCCCCTTTCATTTTAGCGGGTATAGAAATTTTGGGTGAAAAATAAGGAGGGAATTAATGACCGTAACAATAGATATAACCGTTACCATAGATTGATTTATTGCTACGGTTATAAAAAACATTGCCATATATACCTCTATCGGAACGGTTTTAACACTATTTCAACGGTTCGGCTGCTAAGTGTCCCGATAGTTCCAATAATTATTTGTAACGGTTAAAACAGTAATAATACACTATCTATAGAAACGGTTACTGATTCGTAGCAATAAAAAGCGTTGTCATAGCTCCAATTTCTAGTAGTGTTTGCTTGGTCGCATACGGACATGACAAGTATCCCAACGGAGGTGGCCGTACCCAAGATAAGTTTGGATCACAACATCCCTCCGATAAGACAAAAGAAACGCCCTATTGCGGAGGCCAGGAATAAATTCGTCAAATAAAAGGTAACTCGCTTACTCGATATCGGTTCGATCCGAGAGGTAAAGTATCCAGACTGGCTAGCAAATATAGTAGTAGTTCCTAAGAAGAACAATTAATTTCGCATGTGTGTAGATTATAAAGACTTGAATAAGGCGTGCCCGAAAGACTCGTTCCCACTACCAAACATCGATCAAATGAATGATGCTACGGCCGGGCACAAGTTAATGAGTTTCCTCGATGCTTATTCCAGGTACAACCAAATTAAGATGAACCCGGAGGATCAGAAAAAGAATTCGTTTATAACGAATTTTGATACATATTGCTATAATGTGATGCCCTTCGGGTTGAAGAACGGCGGAGCCACTTATCAGCGGCTCGTAAACAAGATGTTTGAAAAACAAATAGGGAAAACTATGGAAGTTTATATAGACAATATGCTCGTTGTGTATTTGAATGCAAGTGATAACCTTAAGCATCTACAAGAAACCTTTGATATCCTAATGAAGCATAACATGAAGCTTAACCCCGAAAAGTACGTATTTGGGGTCAGCTCCGGCAAGTTCCTAGGATTTCTGGTATCACAAAGGGGGATCGAGGTAAACCCCGATAAGGTCAAGGCCATCAAAGATATGCTCGATCAACTGTCAAGCGTGAAAGAAGTCCAATGGATCACGGGGAGATTGGCCGCTTTGAGCAGATTCATTACTCGATCATCAGAGAAATGCCACCGTTTCTTCGCAATGCTCAAAAAGAAAAACAACTTCAAATGGACCCCAGAATACCAGCAGGCTTTGAGAGATTTGAAAAGGTACTTGTCAAGCCCTCCATTACTTTCGAAACCAAAGGAAGGTGAAACATTATTGGTCTACCTAGCAGTCTCGGAAGTAGCGGTAAGTGTAGTTTTTGTCCAAGAGGATGAAGGTACGTAATCTCCCATTTATTACGTTAGTAAAATTTTAACGAGAGCAGAAATTCACTACCCGCACTTGGAAAAGCTGGCCTTAGCTCTCGTAGTCGCCGCTTGGAAGTTGAGGCCCTACTTCCAATGTCATCCGATAGCTGTGGTGACCACATTTCCCCTACATAATATCCTTCACAAACCCGAACTCTCGGGTAGGCTGGCCAAATGGGCCATCGAAATAAGTGAATTCGACATAGAATATAAACCAAGGACTACGATTAAGTAACAAGTCTTGGCTGACTTTGTGGCCGATTTCAGTCCGAGATTGCTGCCTCTAGCAACCAAAGAAGCAGTCATGGTGTCATAATCGACATCGGGAGTTTGGACCTTATTCACGGATGGAGCCTCCAATGTAAAAGAGTCCGGGCTTGGCATAGTATTAACCACGCCTTCGGGAGAAACCCTAAGGCAAGCCATCAGAACGGTCCCTTTAACTAACAATGACGCAGAGCATGAGGCTTTGATTGCAGAACTTGAACTAGCCGAGGGACTAGATTCTGAGGTCATGGAAATCAAGTGCTATTCATAGCAGGTGGTAAATCAGGACTACGGGATCTTTGAAACCAAAGAAGAGCGCATGCAAACATACGTGGTGAAGGCCCAGGCTCTGCTGGCTCGATTTTGGGAGTGGTCGATTACTCACGTCCCGAGGGAAGAAAATGTAGAAGCGGATGCACGGCTAACCTTGGCTCATCGACGAAAATGAAGGGATCTGAATCCGGGATGGTAGTACAACTAATGCATTCGGTCCTGGATGCAGATAACTATAATAAGGTAAATAATACTAATTTGGTCTGGGGATGGAGGAATGAGATCATCGATTATCTCTAGCACGGGAAATTGCCTGAAGATTTCAAGGCGTCTCGGGCACTGCATGTCAAAGCAGCATGGTATAGCTTTAAAGAAGGATAATTGTACAGAAAATATTTCCAAGGCCCGCTGGCTCGATGTTTGGGAGGATCCGCAGCAAATTATACTATGCGAGAGGTCCACGCAGGGATATGCAGAAACCATTTGGGTGCAGATTCCTTAGTGTTAAAACTGGTAGGGGCTAGATATTATTGGCCCCACATAGAACAAGATGCCAAAGTTTTTGTACAAAATGCGATAAGTGCATATGCTACGCACCGCTAGTACATCAACCAGCAGAACCACCACATTCAGTCCTGTCTCCATGGCGGTTCATGAAGTAGGGGATGGACATCATCGAACCGCTACCGACGGCCCCCGGTAAGGTAAGATTTCTTTTGATTTTAATTGATTATTTTTCTAAGTGGGTGGAAGCAGGTCCTTATCAGAAGATTGACGAATGCGAAGTGGTGGATTTCTTGTGGGAAAACATAATCTGCAGGTTCGGAATACCAAAAGAGATAACGTGCAACAATGTGCCGGAATTTATCTACGCAAAGATCAAAGTTCCTTGAAGATTTGAAAATAAAGAGGATCACGTCTTTGCCCTATCATCCGAGCACAAATGGCCAAGCGGAGTCAACGAACAAAGTAATTATATAAAGCCTCAAGAAAAGGTTAGAAGCGACTAAAGGTAAATGGCCTAAGGAATTACCCGGAGTTTTATGGGCATACCGAAGGACGGCCAAATCGAGCACGGGGGAAAATCCTTTTCCCTTGTGTACGGAGCAAAAGCCTTAATTCCGGTGGAAGCAGGGGAGCCTACCTTAAGGTACTTCCAGGCAAACGAAGAAACGAACAATGAAGCAATGATGGTCAATTTGGAGTTACTCGATGAGCGCAGGGACTTGGCACATATAAGGATAGCGGCACAAAAGTAGAGAATGGAAAGTTATTACAATCGAAGAGCCAACCTTCGTTACTTTAAGGTGGGAGATTTGATTTTAATGAAAGTAACTCAAAATACACGGGAACTCAACACATGAAAGCTAGGCCCAACCTGGGAAGGCCCCTATCAGGTTTCAGCTGTCACCGGGAAAGGTTCGTACGAGTTAGAGAATCATAATGGAGAAAAAATTTCAAGCAATTGGAATGTGGCACACCTCAAGAGATATTATTACTGACAAACATCATTTGTACTGGAAGTATGTGCTACATTCATTTTCCCTTCGTCCAGTTTTTGTCCCAATTGGGTTTTTCTAGTAAGGTTTTTAACGAGGCAGCAATGGAAAGCATACTAAGAAGAATCACTTCGGGCGTTAGATAATCTTTGGCTCTATAGCAAATTTCCACCGGGAAAATAAGTTTGCTATAAAGCAAAGGTTACCCGACCGTTCACAAGTGCAAACCATTAGAGGATTGTTAGATAGTACTTTGCTCGATAGCATAAATTCCTTAGGGGAAGCAAAGTTTGTTACCGAGTGGAGGATTGTCTAGAAATTTATTAGTGGGATCCTCGAAGGTTCAAGATTCCTAGTATTCCAATTCACATTTGAACACTATGGGGGGGAGGGTGATATGAGAATGCAACAAAAATGACAGCCATGTCGACCGGAGCCCGAAAACTGGGAGCATAATTATGTTATCAGGACCAGGGACTGCGCGGCCAGCCCCGTAGAAACAAGTTGTACAAATTAGACACAAGAAATGGCAATTTCTCTTTAACATAATGAATGCTTATGTACTTATTGAAAACGAAAGAAATAAAGTAAAGTCCTTTTATTTTCCATCTTGTTTCTTGTCTGATCGATGAATGAATTTTATCATTTGAAAGTTAAACAAGTACTTCAAATGCTAATGTCATAATGAACAGGAGACGTACTCTTGAAGAGCACCGTAAACATAAGAGGGCTCTCTCTTATGAAAACCCTCATGTTAAAAGGTTGATTTCGGTAGAACTTATGCCCGGAATCAAAATACTTTCAGGGAAAAATACACCCAAGTCTTCACATAATAAGACGCAAACAGTAAAATTGCGCAAAACTCTTAAGCAAAAAGAAGAGAATGCAAATATTATAACTTGCATAAATGTTCAAATGAAAGAAATACTCAAACAATACTTGAGCAAAAGGATTCTTTTATTTACAATAACATGCCAAAATGGCACAGATACAAATATTGGAAAAAGAAAAGAAAAGCTAATTTGGTGCATCTCCGGAACCCGGAGGAAAAGAAGTGTTTGTGCCCCAAGGGAAGTGGGTAGATCCTTCGATGGTTCAACATTTTGGCCCTCGCCAGTTTGGCCTTCAACATCTTCGCCTTCCACTTCCTCTTCAGTTCCCAAAGTTTCAGAACCGGAAGCAACAGGCTCTACCGGGAGACTTCTTTTAGCGGCTAACTCGAGCTCACTGGCCTTAGCAATTTCAGCATCAAAGTCAATGATACCAGGTTTGGACTCTTCCAAGGTTTTTCTCCTCATGCTGTACATAACGTAAGTTTTCTCAACAACGAGGGAAGCCGCTCGACACTTAAGTTCTTCTTTGAGTTGGGTTACCTCAGCAGAAAGGTTTTCCCGAGCGAATTTAACGGATCTGAGGCTAACATCAAGGTCACAAATAGTTGAACTAAATAGCATATTATGCTCAATAGTTTTCCTATACTGTTACTCAAACTGGGGATGTTTCACCCCCGCAACAACAAGCTCTTCAATTTTAGAGTTCAAGGCTGCCTCTAAGTTGGTCAATCTTTCAGCGGAGGCACACTCACAGTTGGTTGCAGCAAGAACGGCATAGACTTCAGGCCATTTGGCCCTGGTTTCGTCAAATTTAACCCTCAGCCGGCCAATCTCTTGGCTAAGGGTTACTACTTCTTGCTCGCATTGCTGCAAACGAGCCTCCAATACAACGGCCTCAGCAACTTTGGCTTCCAATTCTGAGAGGCAAGTGGCAGTTTGCTCTCGCTCCGCCAAAGTTGATCCCGTGCGGAGTTAAGTTCTTCCTTTTCCCGAATCAATCTTTAGAGGCCCTCGGAAGCAAGAAAGTTGGCATATAAAGAAAGAAAGGAAAACATAGGATATTTTCAGGCAAAAGCAAAAGGAATAACAAAGGAAGTAAGGAATATACCACTGTGGCGTGGTGCATGGCATTGTTCAACAAGCACTCTCCCGAGAGAGCATGTATCTTTTCCCAATCTTTCTCTGAAGCCAAAGGCTTCAGATAGTTAGCAAGTTCCACCGGCCAGGAAAGCAAATTGTATCCGGTGGAGACCGAGAGAGTAACATTCCTCCTCCTTTGCGGATCTTCTGAGGGGGAGCATAGTTTTGCCCCGAATACCCATGAATTGGGGATTGGGGAGGAAGGATACCCTCTTCTCGGGCAGATGCGGCAGGTGGAGATGATGTAGCAGTTTTTGGTGGAAGAGTTGAAAAAGGTGGAATGATGTAGCAGTTGTTGGTGTTGGTGAATATGGAGATGAAGCTGATGGAGTTGGAGAGTGAGAAGCAGCTGCAACAAACACAGTGTTGGTTGTTGGTTGCTCGTCAGCCGAGGACGGAAGGGACCCGGTACTCAGAGCGCCGAGACATCATCCTCAACTGGTGTAACTAACTCAATGGATTGAGCGGTCTGTTTAGTTGAGGAAGTTTGTCGTCTTCTATGTAGAGAAGCTCCTTCCTTACTAGCTTCTCCATCGTCGTCAATCATCACGGTTTGAATGGCCGGCCCGGGTGGAGGGCTCGTCACTACGACTTCCATAGATGACGCGGGGGCATCATTCTTTGCCCTCTTATTTTTCCCTCCGGCCGTAGAGGAACGCCTTCTTTTTGGTTGTTTGTTCTCTGGTCGGGGACTCCGTGAAGAAATACTTATGCCCAAAGTAGGCCCGGAGACACCTGTTCGAGTAAGCGCCTCCTAAAGCAGCCTCTCCGTGTCAGTAGGATTAGCCAAAACGTCCTCCTCGGGGATGACAACCGAGCCCGCAGGTATACTTGATTTCAGGAAAAGGCGAGAAAGAGTCAATCAATTTCCTAGCGTAAAAAGCAAAAACGAGACGAGTTTGAGTTACTATGGTTTTTGTCCTTCCACCCGTATTTAAGGGCTAGTGCTTTCCATGTTCGGGTCTCGAACGTAGTAACATCTAAGATTTTTTGGACCTATCGGGCCAAGCCTTCAACCCTAGGTGGAACCCACCGAGTGTCTGAAATAGGCGAAAGGAGGAGGATCAGTACAAATATGAAGAAATTTCTAGTAAAAGGGGTATTAAACAAGGAGCTTACGAGTGTGGTTCTATGATTCGGGAAAGGATGAAGCCGTTGCCGGAATGATATCATTGGTGGCAATAGCAACGAACCGTTCCATCCACCCGCGGTCGTTGTCATCATCCATAATAGATAGTAGATCATGGTGGCCACATTTGCTGAAGTTTATCATTCCCCCGTGGAAGATTTCGGGGGAATAAAGATTCATCACATGAGCTAAGGATAGCTCCTCTCCCGTCTCTTGGTACAAACGCTGAAGGCAAGCAATCGTCCTCCACACAGAAGGACTTACTTATGCCAAACATACTTGGTAGCGGAGGCAGAACTCTGCAATAACGGAGTCAAGTTCTCCACTCAACGAAAACGCAGCCAAAGTAAAGGGATACGTGTAAAAGTATGTAAAACCCTCCTTGGGTAGGGTTACCTGCTCCGTCAGATCGGGAGCGTAAATGGTTAGGTCCTGGAAATGACAGTCTTCCTTTACAACAGGAATGCTAGAAGGACGGATGGAAGAAGGATACCTACTAACGGCCCATGTACGAAAGCTAACAGAAGGAAATTTCTCTTCGAAGTCTTTTGTTGTAACAAGACTTCTAGGGATGATGGCGCCCATTGTTGTAGGAACAGAGTCCTCGTCTTGGTTCTTGTTCTTTGAAGAACTGTTATTCTTTGAAGAAAAAGCCATTATATGGAAGAAGAAAAAGTTTTTTCGTCTGAAGAGAGTTGGAGAAAGGTTGAAGAACATGATGCAAGTCGAATAAAGAGAATTTTGAGGGTTATGGAGTATGAATGAAGGAGGTTAATGCTTATAAGTAAAGGTTTAGGAGGCTAAATTCGTGACCATGATTACCTTGATAACCGAAAAAGTTATGTTGAATCGTGGGATGATGCGTGTTCGGGACGTTAAATGCGGAGAGATGTGCGTCTAATCAACCGTCAGAAGCTTTTCATAAGGAATCATAGTAATTCCCGCCAAAAAGAGTGCTTCTACCAACTTCCCGGTGACACAAAGTTATGTCACCGGAAAGTAGGGGGACATTCTGTATAGGATAAAATGTTCTATGCTACATGGTCGTCCAAAAGAGGGACACGTGGATCCTAAGATGGGGGATAGCTAATATCGAAGGCAATTGTCCCGTCTGTCACCAAAAAGAATAACGCTCATAAAGATGCAATAAATACCCTCCGTCCGATAGCATTTAATGGAGGATATTCCACAACATTTAGCGCGCTACCCATTACATAGAATTTATGCTCACCGTTACACCTTTTTCAATGGCCCTCATAATTGACATTAAAGAAGGACATGATCCTAGGACCTTGTTCCCTAGGTGCAACTATAAATAGTGAGCTCTGTTATCATTGTAGATGACACGCTTTTCTGACAAACTTACGATATAATCAATAAAAAGCTTTATACAATTTTACTTTCTTGTTCCTTGATTTCATCACTGCTGTGTCTGGAAGCTCTGCTCCCGAATCATTGTTCTTCGTGATTTTATCTTCATTTCAAGGCTAAGTATATTTTATTTCTTTAATTATTTCATTATTTTAGAATCAAATTAATTCACTTGTCTAGAAACTACGTATAAATTAAACTGTACCATTTTACGGGTAAACAATATACCAAGGAGGTCAAGTTTATCTTTGGACGTGAACAAGATCACTCATTTGTTACTATGTTGAATTGGCTAGACATGAACATACTGGTTTGCGGTGAAGGTTATTTTATGGCAGCCTCATATGAAAATTTGCAATTCAGTTTCTGGAATGGACAAGACGTCAATTTTTCATAAGGCATATGGATGCATGCAACTACAAAGGACGCATCAAGAATTGACACTTTGTATATTCTGATTAGTGATCACTTTTATATTTTTATTAAGGGCATCTTGTAAAATCAATTGGTATCCTCCTATATTAATTTGGTTCTAGAACTTTTACTTCTTGCAAGTTCGTATTTCTTTCGTTTGTAAAGACTTTTATTTTATTATTATTAATAAAATTGGCTTCTAATCAATTAGCTTAGTAGCTTTTTTTTAAAGGACATACATAACACTCAATATTCATCAAAGGACGGAGAAAATGAGGATCAAATGACATTAAAACATAAGTGAAGCTCAACATCAGTCTACAAAACAAACAACTCTTAAAAGGTTTAAATACGGTGTCACAAATACGGTTTAAAAGCTCAGCATCAGTCTACAAAACAAACAACTCTTAAAAGGTTTAAATACTCTTAAAAGGTTTAGATACCTCTTTCCATGTTTTCGCTTCATCACACTAATCTCCTCGTGGCTTATGTTATGTTTACCTCCTTTATTTCAGTTTTCTTAAAACAATTATTTTTACCTATTTATCACTAAAAGTATAAAAATATCAATCATTATAGAGTGCAGGTTAAAATTGTTCGATTTTATTTAATAAAATAAAGAGGTGTGAATGGGAAATTGAGAGAAAAGAAATAAAGGGGAATGAAATTTTAAATTAATTCTTTTTACAAAGGAACTTTGTCCCTTATTGGATAGAAAGAGGAAAATTATTATACTTATATATAGAAGTACTTCTTCTAGCTCTTAAAGAGTTGAGAAGAGAGCAAGCCTCGCACCGTCGTCGTACTTGCCTGCTCGGCTCGGCTCGGCTTTGGCTTTGGATTTGAATTTGGATTTAGTCAATTGATATGATCGATTGATAAGTTTTTTTGGACCACATTTATTTTCCTTTTTTCTAATATTTTTTCAGGGAATTTTTCAATTTAAAAATTCGCGCTAGTAATTTTTCCAACGGTCAAATTCGCGACCAAACAATTCGCCTAACAAAAATTTAATTAATTTCTACCGAACAGACACCTTGTTAAACGAATTGGTATCTTGGCACCTGTTGAGACTCAAATTGTTGGCTATAAATTCAGAGGTTTGGCCTCATTTTTAACTCACTGAAAATCTGAAAACTTTCCCCTCTTTTTTCAGTATATTGCATATTTTTCCAAAGAAAAAAGTCCAATATGATTTACAGTCGTTTGTTTAGTTCGACAAAATTCTATAATTTTCATTGTCCGTATTACAGAATAGTTGTTCCGTTCTATTTTGGGAGAAATTAATCCAATAACCTTGGGCAACGGTGAGGAGATTAAATTTCTTAAGTAAACATAATTTTCTGTTGGGCTCGAAATTTTTAATTTTTCTACTTCTGTTTCTATTTTACTTTTTTGCGGAATTTATTTTTGAACACAATCTACTAACAAGCTTAAGAAATTTAAATATATATTTCTGCATTCATCTTACATTCTGCCTAGGGAGATTAAAATCCTAGTGACTTTTTACTCTTGTATTAGAGACTAAGATCTTCGGATTTTCTACTCCAGTTTTGAGATTAAAGTCTTTGTCATTTTTTACTCAAATTCGAGATTAAAAACCTCGATTGTTTGTATTCAATTTGAAGATATAAAAACTTCACCGGTTTACTAAATCTGTTTGTGTCAACTTTTGACAGGAAAAATGACAACAAATACGGAACAACAAAATAGTTCTGTTGCGATGATTATTTGTAATGACCCGACCAGTCGTTTTGAGCTTTAGTATCCCGTTTAGTGGTTCGAGATCTTGAGTGACTTCATATTGTGTATTATGACTTGTGTGCATGGTCGGATTCGATTTTCGAATATTTCGGGATTGATTTGGATAAGTGATTCTTATTTTAGAAGTTTAAGTTGGAAATATTGACCGAAGTTTGACTTTTATAAAAACGACCCCAGAGTGGTATTTTGATGGCTCTGATAGGTTCGTACAGTGAATTTGGACTTAGGCGTGTGCCCTAAATTGAATTCGGTGGTCCCTAGGTTGATTTGGCATGTTTTACCGAAAGTTGGCAATTTAAAATTTTAGAAATTCATTCGGTTTTACTATGGTTTGATTTTATGGCTATCAGATTCAGATTTTAGTTTTGGGACTTGGAATAGGTACGTTTTTCTATTTGGAACTTGTTTGAAAAGTTTGGCGTCATTTCGAGTTGATTTGATAGGAATCGGGCGCGTGGTTATGCCTTTAGAAGTTCTTAAGTTTCAATACAAATTTTATTTGTTTTGATGTCCGATTCATGATTCCGGATGTTATTTTGATATTTTGATTATGTGAGCCAGTTCGTATGATATTGTTAGACTTGTGTCGATGTTTGGTGTGGAGCCCCAAGGGCTTGGGTGAGTTTCAGATGCGTTCCGGAGAGTTTGTAGAAGGTTTAGATTTGCTAGTGTTTCTGATTTAACATCAAATTTTTTAAAATCAAAGTGAGATTTTGGAAATTTTTGTTTATGTTTTGAAAAATAAAAATTCGGGATTTGAGAGTCGAATTGGACTCGAATTTTGAGACAAAACACATATATGGGATTATGGTTAGTCAAGATCAACCCTTGGACCCGGATTTTGACCTGGGCGAGACTTGTGTTGACTTTTGTTGACTTTTGAGAAATTGTACAAAGATCATAACTTTACTTAGTGGAATTGGTTTCTCTTGCATTATTTGATGTTATTAAGTCAATTTTTGTTAGATTTGAGCCGAGTGGAGGTGAATTGTAAATGAAAAGCTATTTTCGACTGTCGATTTGGCCTAGTTGAGGTAAGTGTCTTGCCTAACTTTGTGTGGGAAAAATACAAAGTTATCCGTGCAGATATGAGATATTGTTATTGGTGGCATGTGAATTGTCCGTACAAATATGAGATATTGTTATTGTTGGCAGGTAAGTTATCCGTGCGGGTGTGAGGTTATTGTTAATGATATTGGCACATGAGTTTTTCATGCATCACGTGAATTGTCTGTGTAGTTCTGATTGGTAATCTGGACCCGAGATACCATGTGATTAAGGTTCGTGATTTGGGAACTTGTGAAATGTGAATGTGAGGTGTGGTACTTTAGTATGATTCTTGTTGTACATTTTATGTTGAAAAGCTTGATGAGTTGAACGGTTGTTGTTCTTGATTTCCTTATTTCCTTCCATTCGTATTTTGATTGTACTTTGTTACCTGTTGTATTTATCACATGTACTCTCTTACTATCATTTGTTGCTTTATCACCGTTGTTAACCTTGTATTGATAAATTGCTTTATTGTCCTTTAACTGTCTTTATTTTCCATTGTTAGATTATATCAATGCCTTGCCCAGGTTTCTAGCTATAGTAGGTGACTTGACCTGACGTCGTCACTACTCTATCGAAGTTAGGAGTCACGACCCAAAATCCATTAAAGGTCGTGATGGCGCTTGACACCGTTGTCAGGCAAGCCAAAAATAAATACTTGATTTGGTTCTCATTTTAATAATTTTGAAATCATATTTTCTCCAATTAAATAGTAAAAGATGGAATTTATAGAGTAAATAATAATATTTTTAATAAATTTCAATACAGGACAACCCGAATCACCCCAAAACCCGGTGTCACAAGTTCATGAGCCTCAACTATGAATATTAAATAAAATACAACATCTGTACGAAATATAAATTCGGACAGGAGAATGATAAATACTCTGAACGAGACTCTGCTGGCTGCGGACTCGTAACGTGGAATGTAGCTCACCTAAATTCCCGCAATAATCACGCCTCTGCGCCCACAAAGCCACTAGACATATATGTACTTGCACAAAAATGTGCAGCGAGTGTAGTATGAGTACGTAAATCAACGCGTACCCAGTAAGTATCTCACCTAACCTCGAAGAAGTAGTGACGAGGGGTCGACTTCGACACTTACTATGGGCTATAAATAAAATATCAATGATATAATTAGGCATGGATTACGTAGAACGGCAGTAAGCTCAATATCATGAAATAAGTAAACAATTCTTTTGTTCATAAGAAATTTCCAAATTTATTTGCATCATTTAACATTTTTGGACCTCGGGCCAATGAAAACAATATCAATTATTATCAATTCCAAAGATATATCATGCGCAAATCATGTTGAGGTCGTATGACCCGCTCCAAACATAAATATTAAATTGTGCACTGCTGAGGGTCGAATGGCAGATGTATCTATTTAACCTACCGAGGCGTTCAGCCCGCTCCACAATGTGAAAATACAATTTAAAACAACCAAATTCAAGATTTATTAAGCCAACTATTCAAGAAATACAAATTCTCATTTATAGTCAAGAAGAATGGAGTTTAACCTTTTAAAGTTCCTTTATTGAGTTTCTAAATGTTTTAAATAATTAAATTAACAAGTAGGGCGCAAATATCGTAAGTACAACATGATATGGGTCCTAGACTACCTGGACATAAGCATATTAGTAGCTATGCACGGACTCTCGTCACCTCATGCGTACGTAGCCCCCACAAATAGAAGAAAATATTGAATTATTTCACCTATGGGGTTAATTCCCTCTTACAAGGTTAGAAAGGAGACTTACCTCTCTCCGAAGTTGCACAGCCGGCTCTTAAGCATTTCAAACAACTCAAATCGATGCCCAACGATCCAAAACTAGTCAATAAATGAGCAATTCCATAAATATATACTTTGATACTCATTATAATCTTATTTACAATAATTTCCAACTCCGTTCGAAAAGTCAATAAAAAATCACCCTCGGGCCCAAGTGCCCGAATTCCAAAATTTTTCGAAGATACCCATAACCCCACGAACTCAAATATATAATTTATTTTCAATTCCATGCCCAAATTCGTGATCAAAAACTAAGAATACTAATTTCTAGGTTTTTCTTCAAAATCCCAAAGTTCTACTAATTTTTCATGCTTGAATCAATATAAAAACAATGTATTTATCTTGCAATGGATGGGAATAACTTACCTTGGCATAGATGACGAAAAACCCCGTTGAAGCTCTTCAAAAATCGCCCAATCAAGAGAGAATAGAAGAAAATGGGCCAAATCCCTGTTCTTAAAAAAACACACTGCCCAGCGATCTCTCACACCTGCGGTCACTTGACCACTTATGTCGTCCTCCTTCAGGCCCCTCAACTCCGCTTTTGCGGCTCCACGTGCGTAGGTGTGGTCCCGCTTCTGTGGCACTCGACCGCATCTGCGGTCCCAGCCTTCCCCAGCCAGAACCGCTCCTGCGACCCTCAGGGTCGCTTCTGTGGCTCCGCACCTGTGGCCATAACCTCGTAGGTGCGGTTACACCAGAACATATCAGCCTCAGCACATCTTCCAAGTCCAAATCCGATCAGTTAACCATCCGGAATCCACCCGAGGCCCTTGGGACCTCAACCAAATATACCAACACGTCCCAAAACACAACACAAACTTGCTTGAGGCCTCAAATCACATCAAACAACGTCAAAATCATGAATCGCACCCCAATTCAAGCTTAATGAACTTTAGAACTTCAAACTTCTACATTCGATGCCGAAACCTATCAAATCATGTCCGATTGATCTCAAGTTTTGCACACAAGTCACATTTGACATTACGGACCTACTCCAAATTCTGGAATTAGAATCCGACACATATATCAAAAAGTCCACTCCCGGTCAAACTTCTCAAAAACTTTCAAATTTCTAACTTTCTCCAAATGACCCCAAAAATGACCTACGGACCTCCAAATCTACATCCGGACACGCCCCCAACACCAGAATCACCTTATGGAACTATTCCCAGACTCAGAATCCCAAACGGACATTGATTATATTGCAATACACTTCAACCCAAATTTATGAAATTTATTCAAAATACCAACTTCCACAATAGTTTTAGAAACGCTCCTTGGTCATCCAAAACCTGATCCGGACATACGGCCAAGTTCAAAATTACCATACGAACCTGTTGGAATCTTCAAATCTTGATTCTGAGTTTGTTTACTTAAAAATCATACTTTAGTCAATTCCTCCAACTTAAAGCTTCCGAAATTAGAACTTTCCTTCCAAATCAACTTCGAACTTCCCGAAATTCAATTTCGACCATGTGCACAGGTCATAATACCTGAAGTGAAGCTACTCAAGGCCTCAAACTACCTAACGATGCACTAGAGCTCAAAACGACCGATCAGGTCGTTACATTAGGCTTGATACTTACTGGGTACCGTTGTGGTGTACTCATGCTATGCTTTCTGTACATTTTTGTGCAAATCTAGGTACCTCGGAGCATTTCAGTCGCTAGATAGTTGATTGTGAGTTGCTGTGAAGACTTCAAGGTATACTTGCCATCCCATTCGCACGCCTCGAAGTTACCTTCTATTGCCTTTCTTTACCACTGTTCATTTCTATTCCGGAATAGTTTGTACTTAGAGATTTTCTAGTGAACTAAGTAGAGTTTATGACTTGTACTACTGGTTTTGGGATACTATGCATCTATTGATGGTTGTTGGTTATGTATAATAATTACTGGTTCATACTTAATAAATGATTGGTTTAAATCTGTTAATAACTCAGTATGTGTTATGCTTACCTAGTCTTAGAAACTAGGTGCCATCATGACTCCAAAGGAGGGATTTTGGGTCGTGACAAGTTGGTATCAGAACTTTAGGTGCATAGGTGCTACGAGTCATAAGCAAGTATAGTAAAGTCTTTCGAATTGGAATGGAGACGTCTGTACTTATCTTCGAGAGGCTACAAAACTATTAGGAAACTTCGCTTCTTCCATTCCTATCGTGCAAGTTTATTGATTTTGTATTTTGAGCCTTGTCATTATATTCTCTCACAGATGGTGAGGAAATGAGCTGCAGTTACTGATGATGTTGCCCCTAGAGCCGGAGTTGCTAGGGGCCATGGTAGAGTCAGAGGCATTAGGATGCGTGATTCTCATTTTAGAAGCTTAAGTTGGAAATATTGATCGAGGTTTGACTTTTGTGAAAACGATCTCGGAGCAGTATTTTGATGGATCCGATAGGTTCGTATAGTAATTCTGGACTTCGATGTATGCCTGGAATTGAATTCGGAGGTCCCTAGGTTGATTTGGCATATTTTGACGAAAGTTGACAATTTGAAAGTTTAGAAATTCCTTAGGTTTGGCTATGTTTTGACTTTATGGCTTTCGGGTTCGTATTTTGTTTTTGGTACTTGCAATAGGTCCATTTTGCTATTTGGAACTTGTTTGTAAAGTTTGGCATCATTCCGAGTTGATTTGATAGGAATTGGACAGGTGGTTGTGTTTTTAGAAGTTCTTAAGTTTCAATGTAAATTTCATGTGTTTTGATGTGCGATTCATTATTTTGGATGTTATTTCGATGTTTTGATCACGTGAGTGAGTTCTTATGATATTTTTAGACTTGTGTCGAGCTTAAGTTGGAAATATTGATCGAGGTTTGACTTTTGTGAAAACGATCTCGGAGCAGTATTTTGATGGATCCGATAGGTTCGTATAGTAATTCTGGACTTCGATGTATGCCTGGAATTGAATTCGGAGGTCCCTAGGTTGATTTGGCATAGTTTGACGAAAGTTGACAATTTGAAAGTTTAGAAATTCCTTAGGTTTGGCTATGTTTTGACTTTATGGCTTTCGGGTTCGTATTTTGTTTTTGGTACTTGCAATAGGTCCATTTTGCTATTTGGAACTTGTTTGTAAAGTTTGGCATCATTCCGAGTTGATTTGATAGGAATTGGACAGGTGGTTGTGTTTTTAGAAGTTCTTAAGTTTCAATGTAAATTTCATGTGTTTTGATGTGCGATTCATTGTTTTGGATGTTATTTCGATGTTTTGATCACGTGAGTGAGTTCTTATGATATTTTTAGACTTGTGTCGAGCTTAAGTTGGAAATATTGATCGAGGTTTGACTTTTGTGAAAACGATCTCGGAGCAGTATTTTGATGGATCCGATAGGTTTGTATAGTAATTCTGGACTTCGATGTATGCCTGGAATTGAATTCGGAGGTCCCTAGGTTGATTTGGCATATTTTGACGAAAGTTGACAATTTGAAAGTTTAGAAATTCCTTAGGTTTGGCTATGTTTTGACTTTATGGCTTTCGGGTTCGTATTTTGGTTTTTGGTACTTGCAATAGGTCCATTTTGCTATTTGGAACTTGTTTGTAAAGTTTGGCATCATTCCGAGTTGATTTGATAGGAATTGGACAGGTGGTTGTGTTTTTAGAAGTTCTTAAGTTTCAATGTAAATTTCATGTGTTTTGATGTGCGATTCATTGTTTTGGATGTTATTTCGATGTTTTGATCATGTGAGTGAGTTCTTATGATATTTTTAGACTTGTGTCGATGGTTGGTGTGGAGTCTCGAGGGCTCGGATGAGTTTCGGACGCGTTCCGGATAAATTGTAGAAGGTTCAGATTTGCTTGTGTTTCTGATCTCGCATTTGCGAGGAAAAGGCTGCATTTGCAACTATCGCTTTTGCAAACAAGTCATCGCATTTGCGAAGAAGTTGGGGACTAGAAGGCTTCGCACTTGCGAAGCCAATCTCGTATTTGCGATAGTGACCTGGGTTGTGGGGAAGTCGCTTTCATGACCAACTGGCCGCTTTTGCGAAAGGCTAGTTTCGTATTTGCGACATAAGTTTTCGCATTTGCGATGTGAGTAGAACAGTCCAAACTTCACTTTTTTGAGGGTTCGCATTTGCGAACCCCAGGTGGCAAATGTGACATCTACACCAGGTTATATGTTTTGTAAGATAGGATTTTAGCCTCATTTTTCATATCTTTGAACCCTAGACTCGGTAGGAGGCGATTTGGAATGGGGATTTTCACCTACTATCATTGGATAAGTGATTTTGATCAATTTCTAACTATATTTCATGATTATATATGAGATATAACATAAAAATTTTGAGAATCAAAGTGAGATTTTGAGAAATTTGGATGTTTTAAGAAATGAAATTTTGGATTTGAGAGTCGAATTGGACTCGGATTTTGAAACAAAACACATATTTTGAAACAAAATTTTGACCATTTGAGCCAGGGGTTGACTTTTGTTGATTTTTGAGAAATTATACAAAGATCATAGCTTTACTTATTAGAATTGGTTTCTCTTGCATTATTTGATGTTGTTAAGTCGATTTTTGTTAGATTTGAGCCGAGCGGAGGTGAATTGTAAAGGAAAAGCTATTTTTTAGTATTGTTTTGGCCTAGTTGAGGTATGTGTCTTGCCTAACCTTTTGTTGGGGAACTATCCCATAGGGATTGGTTTGATTGCACTAATTGATTATGTGAAAGATGTGTATACGAGGTGACGAGTATGTACACGGCCTTATATGTGGAAGTTTGACCAATTTAGACTCTTAGATTTCTTATGTTCATTAAATTGAAGTTGCCCTATCATGTTATATCCCCCATTGATAAATTTACTCTTACATGCTTTATTTGAGGTTGTTAGCTCTATCTTTTATTGCGAGATATACTCCTATATGCTTTAACTAAGTTGTTGCCTCTTTTATTGTCATGTTATCTCTTTCACTGTTGATTTATTCTTACTTGAAGTCGTTGCTACATGTTATCTCTCTTATTGTTGAGTTTTGTTTATTTGAAGTCATTATTACTTTTCATCTCTTTCATTGTTGAGCTTATTCTTCCATTTCATTGTGTTGTTGTAATTCTTGTGTAGATTTACTTGTCGTACTCATGTGTTATTATTGTTGTTGTTGTTTTACTCAGTGTTGTTGAGCCGTGGGTTATGTGTGGGTGTGGTGTTGGAATTGTGGTTATTGAAATGTTGTCGCATTTGGGCACACGTGATGCGAGTTATTATATTGTGTTGTTATGTGTTTTGCACATATGGGATTGTTGAGAGGATTGTCGGGGTTTTTGCACGTGAGTTTCCTATGCTATTATTATTACTGATATTTGCATATGCGGCATGACAAGGCGGTCTATATATGTTGGATTTGCGTATGTGGCAAGACAAGGTGGAATAATTATCTATGCGTGTGTGGCGAGACAAGGCGGGCATTTACTTTATTGTTGCACACGCGGCGAGACAAAGGGGGCTATGTCAGGATTTATTTGTGATAACCTCAGGGCATTGTCATTGATGTTATTTGTGTGGTGGTGTAACTATCTTGTGTGAGTCATGCATATTTCAGGTTTTGTTGTGTCATTTCTAATGTGCTATTCGGTGTCTTTGATCTTACTTGTTGACTTGAGCTGTGATAGTACATTTGCACAAGCATACACCATAACTTGTCACCTATATAAGTCCAGGAGTATAATTCTTGATGTTCATTGATCATGTACGTGTATTCTTGTATATATGCCTTCTGTGTGAGGACTGGACTATTAGCACGTGAGTTGTCCATATGGATATGAGATATTGTTATTGTTAGCACGTGAGTTGTCCGTGCAAATATGAGATATTGTTACTGTTGGCAGGTGAGATGTCCGTGCGAATATGAGATCTTGTTACTGTTGGCACGTGATTTGTCCGTACGGGTATGAGGTTATTGTTAATGATATTATTACGTGAGTTTTTCGTGCAGCACGTGAATTGTATGTGCAGTTATGATTGGTAATGTGGACCCTAATATCATGTGATTAAGGTTTGTGATTTGGGGACTTGTGAAATGTGAATGTGAGGCGTGGTACTTCAGTATGATTCTTGTTATACATTTTATGTTGAAAAGTTTGATGATTCGAATGGTTTTGTTCTTGTTTTCCTTATTTCCTTCCATTCGTATTTTGATTGTACTTGGTTACCTGTTGTCTTTATCACATGCACTCTCTTACTGTCATTTGTTGCTTTATTGTCGTTGTTAGCGTTGTATTGATAAATTGCTTTATTGTCCTTTAACTGCCTTTATTTTCCATTGTTAGATTATATTAATACCTTGCACGGGTTTCTATGTCTAGCAGGTGACTTGACCTGACGTCGTCACTACTCTACCGAGGTTAGGCTTGATACTTATCGGGTACCGTTGTGGTGTACTCGTGCTATACTTGCTGCACATTTTTGTGCAGATCCAAGTACCTCCGAGCATGCCAGTCATTAGATAGCTAATTGTGAGTTGCTGTGGAGACTTCAAGGTATACTTGCCATCCCGTTTGCATGCCTCAGAGTCACCTTCTACTGCCTTTATTTACCACTATTTATTTCTATTCCGAAACAGTTTGTACTTAAGAAATTTTCTAGTGAACTCAATAGAGCTTATCACTTGTACTACCGGTTTTGGGATATTTTACATCTATTGATGGTTGTTGGCTATGTATAGCAATTACTAGTTCATGTTTAATGGTTGATTGGTTTAAATCTGTTAATAATTTAGTATGTGTTATGCTTACCTTATCTTAGATACTAGGTTCCATCAGGACTCCTAAGGAGGGAGTTTGGGTCGTGACACTACTGCTGCAGTGGCTACTGCATCGCCAAGACGCACAACGCCAGGTCCGTCAATTGCACTAGCAGAAAAGCTCGAAAACCTTTTGGTACGGACTTCAAGTGCTAGCAGGAGATGATGTTCTTTTATCCGACCACGCTCAGTTTTCAATGCTTTATCAACAAGTACATTCCAATTTTGGCAGAAGGAACTCCGGATAATAAGCAATTTGTGGTCACGGAGGCTTAGAAGCATTCTGAATTTATTTGCAAGAACTACACTCAGTTGTTTGGAAGATGGACTATATAATAATTATAGCATCATGGAAACTTCCAAAGAGTTGTGGAATGCTCTTGAAAAGAAATACAATATAGAAGATGTCGGACTTAAAAAATTTATTGCCGCAAAGTTCTTGGAATTTAAAATGGTTGACGTCTAGTCTGTCATAACTCAAGTCCAAGAAGTGCAAGTCATTGTCCATGACCTCCTTACTGAAGGTATAAATCGAATCAATATTTTTATTAAAGATATTGATTATCTAACTAATTATAAATTTATGATTGAAGGTATGGTCATAAATAAAGCGTTTCAAGTTGCGGCATCTATTAAAAAGTTGCCTCCACTGTGGAAGGACTTAAATATCACAATCCAAACACCCGTCGGAGCCGTGATGGTGCCTAACACTACTTTCTAGGAAAGCCAACAGATTCACATTATCAATAAACTTAATAAAGAGAAAGTGATAATCTCAATAGCATAAATATCATGAAATATATAAGGAGCACGGTGATAACACTACTACAACCATCCCAAGAATCTGGTGTCAACGATTACATGAGCACTGCTAAATATCAAATACAACATCAAATCCTCAGTACAACTATCTGAACAATAGAACAGTAATAACAGAAAATAAATGAAAGAGAACTTCAAGATCTGCAAACGATATAGCGGCTACCTTGTAGTCTCCCAAAGGTTGGTACAACACAACTCTAGCAATCACCGCGTTCAAAAGTACTTGGATCTGCACACGAAGTACAGAGTGTAGCATGAGTACAATCGACCTCATGTACTCAATAAGTAACAAACCTAACCTTGGGCTGAAAGTAGTGGGCTTAGAAGAAACAGTCAGTGATCAATATCAATAATCAGTAACAGCTCAGGATATATGGGAAATAGTATAAGTAACTAACTCAATGATATCATGCTCAACTCATTCACATTACACAAATTTAGACATGCTTTCTAAGTATAACAGTTAAAGCCCAACACAGATAAAATATTTCAGTTACCAGCTAGCATGGGGAAAGTACATATCTATGCCTACATGTCAATTCAATATCATCACAGTGAAACCATCAAGAATAACCACGCTCAGCACACTCACGGTGCCTGACACAATGCCACTCACCATCACACACACTACACTCAGCATTGTATGGGTGTATGGCATAAATACCCCTCACCAAAGCACATGTATATATGCCAATGTGCATGCCCTCACTGTAACCTTAGACTCCGAAGGGGCGGATCCTAGCCCAAGTGCTAATAATTATCACATAGCCCAATAGTGGGGCATGGTGCATGCGTCGCCCCTAGACCATACCATCACATTGGCTCTATGGCCCAACTTAGTCATCAACCGCTCAAGTCTCATCTAATCACCTCTCACAATACTCATCTCAATAGTGTTACACATATGAGGCATCAACAACATGTGAGAAAATCAAAATAAGAAAACACTGAGACGGAGATATCATACATGCATATAGCATCATAACTGAGAATATGTGTACAATTAAGGCAAACTGCTCAAAATATCAAGAACATCCCTATCATATCTCAAACAAATAAGCACATAGCCAAGACATAATTTTTAAGATGAATCACAACTCAAATAATTAATCAAGTAAAGAAAACACGGATATAACGAGGCATGATAGAAAATAAGTCCAGTAATAGTCAAAAGTCCACTCGGATCATGAATACTCTAGTGCACGCACACGCGCCCGTCACCTATTGTAATGACCCGATCAGTCATTTTGCTTCTAGATCCCTGTTCCACTATTTAAGACTTTTTGTATGTATTTTTACTATTTTATGGCTTGCTGGGATGGTTGGTTTGATTTTAGAAGGGTTCGGGTTGAATTTGAAATGCTTAGTTCCTTAATAATGGCCTAAGGTGGCCAAGTTTTATTTGTGTCAACATTTTGAGTAAACGACCTCAAAACTGAGATTTGAAGGTTCTAATAAGTTTGTATAATGATTTTGGACTTGTGCGTGTGTTCAGATCGAGTTTCGGGTGATTCGGGAGCACTTCGGCGCTTATTGTTGAAAGTTGGCACTGTGAAGGTTTTAGAGTTTCCTAAATTTAGTTTGAAGTATACTTTGGTGCTAACGATGTTCGTTTGGGATTCCTAGCCTGGGAATAGGTTCGTATTGTAATTTGTGATGTGAATGTAAAATTTGGCATCATTCCGAGTTGTCTAAGCATGATTCATCGCATTCAGAGCTAGTTGAGGAAGTTTGAAATTCAAAAGTTGATTAATATGGTTTTAGGGTACGATTCCTAATTTTGATGTTGTTATATGTATTCCGAGGCTTCGAGCAGGTCAGTATTATGTTATGAACTTGTTGGTGCTTTTAGATGGGGTCTTGAGTGGCTCAGGTGTGTTTCGGACTACCCAGAGTTAAGTCCAAATTGTTAAATTTGTTCTTACTGGTTTCCTTCTTCGTGAACGCAGAGAGTGTCTCGTGTTCGCGATTGACTCTGGGGGAAACTTTGTACTTCGCGTATCCGAAGGTTGGGAGCTGTGAAGCTTTGCGTGTTCATAAAGGAAGGACCGCATTGGCAAAGAAGGAGATGAGGATGGGGATGGTAGGCTGGTAGCCTTCGCGTTCGCGAACAACATTTTTTGGGAACTGTCCGCTTTTGCCTTCATGATCATGAGGGTATTTCCGCGACCGCGAAGAAGGGGTCACTGGGCAGAAACTTTTTAAAAGGTCGGGATTAAGTTCATTTTCTCATTCTTACACTTTTCTTGGCCGATATTGGAGCTTTTAGAGAGGGATTTTTCATCTAGCATTTTAAGTAGTGATTCCTACCTAATGAGAGTTTAATACATAGATTTTAACATAGAAATTGTAGAAATTATGGGATTATATTGAAAAACCTAGGGTTTGGTAAAAATGAGATTAGACCTAGAAATTGATTATGGAATTGAGTAAAAATTATATAATTGAGTTCGTAAGGTCATGGGTAGCATTTATCTACAAAACATTACAGAATCCGGGCATATGGGCTCGGGGTGACTTTTAGGAACTTTCTGATTTGGGTTGGGTAATTACTCTAATAGATTAATTATGAACTTTTGACCATATATTGATTGGTTTGTACGACTTTTGAATAGTTCGTGTTGCTCGGCGTTAATTTGAGGCTATTAGTGTGGTTTGAGGGCCGAGAAGAGGACTTAAAAGTGAGGTAAGTCTCTTTCCTAATCTTGTAAGAGGAAATTATCCCCGTTGGTGTTTAAATTCTTATTTGTTACTAGTTTTGGGTGCTACATACGCACGATGTGACGAGAATCCGTGTGTAGCTAAAATCATGTTCATGTTCGGGTAGACTTAGGGCTTTATCATGCAATATTTGTATTATCTGAACTCAACATGTTAGTTAAATTACTTAGATTTATAATTGAAATATGATTAGGGATTATGCTAGGCCAATTTTTAGTACCTTGAGTTTTGGCGGAATACTTGATTGTTAGTGAAAATTATGCTTTCTTTAAGTACCATCCATGTGTTCTAGTTGTTTGATCTGTAGTTGAAGAGTTTCTCTCTTCCTATGGCTCGGGCAGAATGCCTCGGCAATATATATTTGAGATGTATCCCTGGATCGGGCCGTACGACCTCGGTAGTATATGTACATGATTATTATGGATCGGGCCATACGACCTTGACATAACTAGTGCGTAATATCGCTATGAGTCCATATATATAAAAGATACTTCCTTCATGACTTGAGACTTGATATTTACTTGATGGTTTTTATTTGTTGAGATGGCATGTGATATTTGGGGATTTTAAACTGATATTTTGTTAAAGGATTACGTTAATTTTTGCTTCTTATTCCATTGTTATTGTTGTATTTCATGCCTATTTATAATACTTGCACTTTATTTATTGACCACTAGTAAGTGTCGATGTCGACCCCTCATCACTACTTCTTCTAGGTTAGACTAGATACTTACTGGGTACATGCTGATTACATATTCATGCTACACTTCTGCAAAAATTGTGCAGGTACTGAGGTAGGTACATCTAGTATCTGTTCACCCCCCCCCCCCCCATGCTCTGATCCGTAGCACCCAGAGTCTCCTTCCTGTTGCATTTTATATTTCTATCAATTTCATTTTAGACAGTAGTTGTAGTGGTTTGTATATTCTACTAGATTGCTTGAGCACTTATGATATCGGGTTTTGGGAAGTTCTAGTAAATGTTTATGGTTTTGCATAATATTATCACCATGTAGTTTTTATGTTTTATTTATGCTTTATATCACCACGGCTTTCTATACTTAGTTTCCTTATTAAATAAAATTCATGATTTCAAAAGTAATAAAATGAGCAATTAAATAGATAGTTTATTGTTGGCTTGCCTAACGGTGACGTTGGGTACCATCACGGCCTATAGTGGGAAATTAGGTCATGATAGCTTGATATCAGAGCACTAGGTTCACATAGGTCTCACGAGTCATGAGCAGACCTAGTAAAATTTTGCAGATCAATGCGGAGACGTTTGTACTTATCTTCGAGAGGGTATATGGTGTTAGGAAACTTCTCTTTCTTCATCTCATATCATGCATTTGATGTTGTGCTAAGTATATTTCTCTTATTCTCTCACAAATGGTAAGAACGCGCGCTACGGTTGTACGCGGCAGTAGACGAGTTGCTCCCTCTGTTGTTAGAGGCTGAGGCTGAGGCCGAGGGAGGGCCACGTCTCCTACTAGAGGATGAGGGCATCCTAGGGTTGCTCCTGGTGTACCACCAGTGGATCCAGTGGAGGATCCTGTTATTAAGGAGTAGGATGAGGCGCCCGCAGCTGAGCCGGCCCCGACAGATTTTATGACGGCATCGGGATTTCAGGATGTTATGGGTCGTATATTGCGGTTCATGGATTCTATGACTCAGGTAGAACTATTTCAGGCAGATCCGTCCACATCTCAGGCGGGAGGGGGAGCACAGACCCCTACCGCTCAGGCTCCAAGGCATATGCTGCCGTTTATCAGACTCCAGGTGCACGACCTGCGGGCGAGGCCCAGCTAGTTGTAGCGGTTATACTAGAGCCCAGACCAGCCGCGATCGTTGAGAAGTAGAATCGATTGGACAAGTGGACTAGGCTACATCCTCCTGTCTTTGGTGGCGAGCGACATGAAGACCCACAAAACTTCATTGATCATTGCAGGGAGAGGCTGCATAATATGGGAATATTGGAGTCCAACGGGGTGGACTTCACCACATTTTAGTTGGAGGGCATGGCCCATAGATAGTGGTTGTCTAATCTTTGTAGCAGGCCAGCAAGTTCACCTCCCTTGACTTAGGACCAGTTCACACGTCTCTTTTTGGATAGGTCTATTCCACCCTCTCAGTGGGAGGAGTTACGGGGTTAGTTTGAGCGGCTCTAGCAGGGTCATATGTCTGCGACCGATTATGAGGCAAGATTCTCTAAGTTGTCTCACCATGCACTTATGATACTCCCCATAGATGCAGAGATAGTGCGAAGGTTTATTGGGGGCTTGCATTATGGCATCCAGGTTACTATGGCCCAAGAGGTTTAGATGGGGACTTCTTACGAGCAGGTTATGGAGATAGCTTGGAGGGTCAAAGGTATCCGTAGCCAGGGCCGATTGTATATGACAGGGGAGAAGCGACCTCGGCATACTAGCAGATATAGTGGCGCCCCGTCTAGGGGTAGAGGTCAGTTCATGAGGGGCCAGTCTAGTAGGCCCATGTATTCAGCACCATCGCCTGCTCGGAGCGCTCCAGCATGGCACTACTTCAGTGTCATTCCATAGAGTACCTACCGTCCACCATCTCAGGGTTCCTCTAGTGGGTATTCAGGTCACCATGGTCAAACTCAGGGTCAGCAGTCTTTCGCACCGAGAGGCTGCTACGAGTGCGGGGAGCTGGGCCATATGAGGAGGTTTTTCCCAGGCTTCAGGGCAAGGCAGTACAGCACGATCATCAGCCCATGATCACTACACCAACTATCACACCACCCGTCCGGCCGGCCAAAGGTAGAGGGCAAGTGGGTAGGGGTCGCCCTAGAGGTGGAGGCCAGCCAGGTGGCGCTTCGGCTAGGTTCTATGCCTTTCCTGCTACACCAAATGCAGTAGCCTCAGATGCCATGATCACAAGTATTATTTTTGTCTGCAGTAGGGATGCTTCGGTCCTATTTGATCCAGGGTCTACTTATTCATATGTATCTTCTCTATTTGCTCCTTATTTGGATGTCTCCCATGAGTCCTTGAGTATTCATGTATATGCGTCCATGCAGGTGGGTAATTCTGTTATTGTGGATTGGGTTTACCGGTCCTGTGTTGTGACTTTCTGTGGTTATGAGATCAGAGATGATCTTTGGTAGCTTGATATGACCGACTTTGAGGCTAGCCTGGGCTGGTTATCTCCGTACCATGTTGTTATTTATTGCCATGCCAGGATTGTTACCTTAGCGATGCCAGAGTTGCCTAGATTGGAGTGGAGTGGCTCTTCTATCAGTACGTCTAGTGGGGTTATCTCTTTCTTGAAGGCTTGACATATGGTCGAGAAGGGTTGTTTGGCTTATCTTGCTTATGTTAGGGATACTACCGTGGATACTCCCATGATTGATTCAGTGCCCGTGGTATGGGAGTTCTCCGATGAATTCCCTTCTGATTTACCAGGCATGCCACCAGATCATGATATTGATTGCAACATTGATTTGGCGCCAGGAACCTAGCCTATCTCTATCTCACTATATCACATGGCTCCGACGGAGCAGTTCGAGGAGTTGCTCGAGAAGGGGTTCATACGGCCGAGTGTGTCGCCTTAGGGTGCACCAATATTATTTTGAAGAAGAAGGATGGGAGTATGTGGATGTGCATTGATTACCGCCAACTAAACAAAACCACTATCAAGAATAAGTACTCGTTGCCGCACATTGATGATTTGTTTGATCAGCTACAGAGTGCTAATGTATTCTCTAAGATCGACTTGAGGTCTGGGTATCATCGGCTGAGGATTCGTGCTTCGGACATTCCGAAGATGGCTTTTCAGACTAGTTCTGGGCACTATAATTTTCTAGTGATGTCATTTGGCTTGACTAACACCCCAACGACATTTATGGATTTAAGGAATCGGGTGTTCATGGAAGAGCATGGAAGAGCACGAGCAGTATTTGAGGATTGTGCTTCAGACTTTGCGGGAGAAAAAGCTATATGCTAAGTTCTCCAAGTGCGAGTTCTGGTTAGATTCAGTGGATTTCTTGGGCCATATTGTATTAGGTGAGGGTATTAAGGTGGATCCCAGGAAGATCGAGGCAGTTCAGAGTTGGACTCATCCTACCACAGTGATTGAGATCAGGAGTTTCTTAGAGATAACTGGTTATTATCATCGCTTTGTGGAGGATTTCTCGTCCATTGCAACTCCTTTGACTAGATTGACCCAGAAGGGTACTCCATTCAGATGGTCCGATGATTGTGAGGTGAGATTTCATAAGCTTAAGACCACATTGACTACATCACCAGTGTTAGTTTTGCCCTCAAGTTTAGGGACGTATATTATGTATTGCGATGCTTCACGCATTGGCTTGGATGTGTCTTGATGCAGTAGGGGCGAGTTATTACATATGCTTCATGTTAGCTGAAGCCCCATGAGAAGAATTATCATGTTCATGATTTGCAGTTGGCCGCGATAGTTCATGCCCTCAAGATCTGGAGGTATTATCTTATGGGGTGTCGTACGAGGTTTACACTGATCACCGCAGTTTGCAACATTTTTTTAAGCAGAGGGACCTTAATCTAAGGTAGCGTAGGTGGCTTGAGTTACTGAAGAATTATGATATTACTATCCTTTATCATCTAGTGAAAATGAATGTGATTGCAGATACCTTGAGCAGAAAGGCCAGGAATATGGGTAGTTTGGCATACATTTCAGCGGGGGAGAGGCCATTGGCTTTGGACATTCAGTCCTTAGCTAACCGACTTGTGAGGTTGGATATTTCAGAGCCCAGTCAAATTCTTATATATGTTGTGGCTCAATCTTCTTTATTTGAGCGGATCAAGGCTCGTCAGTACAATGATCCGCACTTGATGGTTCTTAAAGAGACGGTGCTACGGGGTGGTGCCGAAGAGGTTACTATCGGTGATGGTGGTGTTCTATGACTCCAGGGTAGCCTATGTGTTCCTAATATTGATGGCATGAAGGAGACGATACTAGAGGAGGCACATAGTTCGCGGTATTGTACTCATCCAGGGGCCACGAAGATGTATCTTGACTTGAGGCAGCATTACTGGTGGCAGAGATAAAGAAGGACATAGTTGAGTATAAGGCGAGGTGTCTAAATTGCCAGCAGGTTAAGTATGAGCACTAGAGGCCAGGTGGCCTGTTTTAGCAAATGGTTATACTAGAGTGGAAGTGGAAGCACATCACTATGGACTTTGTAGTTGGGTCGCCGCAGACGTTGAAGAAATTAGATGACGTTTGGGTCATTGCCGACAGACTGACCAAGTCTGCACACTTTATTCCGGTGGTGACTACGTACTCTTTGAGAGGTTGGCCCAGATTTACATTGAGGAGATTGTCTTGTTGCATGGTGTGCCTATTTCCATCATTTCAGATAGAGGCCCTAAATTCACTTCACATTTCTAGAGAGCATTACAAAGTGAGTTGTGTATCCGGGTAGAGCTCAGCACGACCTTTCATCCGCAGACCGACAACTAGTCGGAGTGAGCAGTTCAAATTCTGGAGGATATGCTCAGAGCATGTGTGATTGACTTCGGAGGGCAGTTGGATCGATTCTTACCTTTGGTCGAGTTTGCTTATAACAACAGTTATCAGTCTAACATCAAGATGGCTCCATTTGAGGCCTTGTATGGTCGGCGGTGTCATTCCCCCATCGGTTGGTTTTAGTCTGGAAAGGATAGATTATAAGGTACTGATTTAGTAAAGGATGCCTTGGATAAGGTAAAGTTGATATAGGAGCAACTTCACATAGCTCAGTCCAGGTAGAAGAGTTACGCAAATTAGAAATTGCGTGATTTATCATTTATGATGGGAGAGAAGGTTCTCTTGAAAGTCTTGCCGATGAAGGGTATCATGAGGTTCAGAAAGAAGGGCAAGCTAAGTCAGAGGTTCATCAGTCTATTTGAGGTGTTAGAGCAAATTGGAGAGGTTGCTTACAAGCTTTCTTTGCCACCCAGTCTATCGGGAGTTCATCCAGTTTTCCATGTGTCCATGCTTCGGAAGTACTATGATAAGATGTCACATGTGTTATATTACAGTACAGTTCGGCTAGATGAGAGCTTGGGTTATGATAAGGAGCCAATTGCTATTGTTGACAAGCAGGTCCGCTAGTTGAGGTCTAAGAATACTTCAGCGGTAAAGGTCTAGTGGAGGGGTAAACCAATCGAGGAGGCGACTTGGGAGACTAAGGAGGACATGAATAGAAGATATCCACACTTATTCAGCACTCCAGGTATGACTCTAGACTCGTTCGAGGACGAACGTTTGAATAAGAGATGGAGAATGTAACGATCCGACTGGTCGGTTTGCTTTTAGATCCTCGTTCCCCTATTTAAGACTTCCTATATGTACTTTTACTATTTTATGGCTTGCGAGGATGGTTGGTTTGGATTTGGAAGGGTTCGGGTTGAATTCAGAACACTTAGCTCTTTAATACTGGCCTAAGGTGGCAGAGTTTGACTTGAGTCCACATTTTGAGTAAACGACTTTGGAATCAGGATTTGAAGGTTCCAATTGGTTAGTATGATGATTTTGGACTTGGGTGTGTGTTCAGATCGAGTTTAGGGTGATACGGGAGCACTTCGGCCCTTATTGTTGAAAGTTGGCGCCTTGAAGGTTTTAGAGTTTCTTAAATTTGGTTTGAAGTAAACTTTGGTGCTAACGATGTTCATTTGGAATTCCAAGCCATAGAGTAGGTTTGTATTGTGATTTGTGACTTGTGCGTAAAATTTGGCATCATTCCGAGTTGTCTAAGCATGATTTGTCGTATTTCGGAGCTAGTTGAGGATGTTTGAAATTCAAAAGTTGATTAGTATGGTTTAGGGTGCAATTCTTAGTTTTGATGTTGTTTTATGTGTTACGAGGTTTCAATCAGGTTCGTATTATGTTTATCAACTTGTTGGTGCTTTTGGACGGGGTCTCGGGTGGCTTGGGTGTGTTTCGGACCACCCAGAGTTAAGTACAAATAGCAAAATTTGTTGGTACTAGTTTCCTTCTTCGCGAACACGGAGATTGTCTCCATTCATGATGAAGGTTTGGGTATGGGGGAAATTTTGTATTTCGTGTTCCCAAAGGTTAAGCTGCGTTCACGAAGGGTGGGAGCTATAAAGCTTTGCGTTAGCGAAGTCACGAGCGCATTCGCGAAGAAGGAGATGAGGCTGGGGATGGCAGGCTGGTAGCCTTCGCGTTCGCGAAGGGTAGGCCAGGTTAGCCTTCGCGATCGTGTGGCTCCTGTCACGTTCTCAAAGAACGTTTTCTGGGAGCTGTCCGCTTTTGCCTTCGCGATCGCGAAGAAGGGGTCACTGGTAGAAACTTTTTTAAAAGTCGGGATTAAGCTCATTTTCTCATTCTTACACTTTTCTTGACAAAATTTTGGAGCTTTTGGAGAGGGATTTTTCATCTAACATTTTATGGTAAGTGATTCCTACCTAATGTGAGTTTAATACATAGATTATGGGTAGATTTTAACATAGAAATTGTAGAAATTATGAGATTATGTTGAAAAACCTAGAGTTTGGTAAAAATGGGATTAGACCACGAAATTGATTATGAAATTGAGTAGAAATTATATAATTGAGTTTGTGAGGTCATGGGTAGCATTTATCTATGAAAACTTTCGGAATCCCGGCACGTGGGCCCGTGGTGACTTTTAGGAAAATTCCGATTTGGGTTGGGTAATTACTCTAATAGATTAATTATGAACTTTTAACCATATATTGATTAGTTTGTACGACTTTTGACTAGTTTCAGGTTGCTCGACGTTATTGGAAGCGAGGAAAGTCACTTTTCTAATCTTGTAAGAGGGAATTATCCCCATGGTGTTTAAATTATTATTTGTTACTAGTTGTGGGTGCTACGTACGCACGATGTGACGAGAACTAAGATTATGTTCATGTCCGGGTAGACTTAGGACTTTATCATGCAATATTTATATTATCTGAACTTAACATGTTAGTTAAATTACTTAGATTTATAATTAAAATATGAGTAGAAATTATGCTAGGCCGAGTTTTATTACCTTGAGTTTTTGCGGAATAATTTATTGTTAGTGAAAATTATGCTTTCTTTGAGTTCCATCCTTGTGTTGCTATTGTATGACCCGTACTTCGAAGAGTTTCTCTATTCCTGTGGCTTGGGCCGAACGCCTCGGTAATATATATTTGAGATGCATCCCTGGATCGGCCATACGATCTCGGTAGTGTATGTACACTATTATTATGGATCGGATCGTATGACCTCGGCATAGCTCTATGTAATATCACTAGGAGTCCGAATATACAAGATATTTCCTTCAGGACTTGAGACTTGATGTGGCATGTGATATTTGGGGATTTTAAATTGATATTTTGCTAAAGGATTACGTTAATTGATGCTTCTTATTCTATTGTTATTGTTGTATTTCATGCCAATTTATAACTCTTTCACTTTATTTATTGACCACTAGTAAGTGTCGATGTCGACCCCTCGTCATTACTTCTTCGAGGTTAGACTAGATACTTACTGGGTATACATTGATTACATACTCATGCTACACTTCTGCACAAAATATGCAGGTACTGAGGTATGTATATCTGGTATCCGTTCGGGCACGCATCCACATTATTCGGAGACTTAGTGGTGATCTACCTCCCCTTCCTTCCTCCCCCAATGCTCTGATCCGCAGCACCCGAAGTCTCCTTCCTATTGCATTTTATATTTCTATCTATTTCATTTCAGACAATAGTTGTAGTGGTTTGTATATTCTACTAGATTGCTCGTGCACTTGTGACACCGGGTTTTGGGAAGTTCTAGTAAATGTTTATGGTTTTGCCTAATATTATCACCATTTCATTTTTATGTTTTATTTATGCGTTATATCACCACGGCTTTCTATACTTAGTTTCCTTATTAAATAAAATTCATGATTTCAAAAGTAATAAAATGAGCATTTAAATAGATAGTTCATCGTTGGATTGCCTAACGGTGGCGTTGGGTGCCATCACGGTATATAGTGAAAAATTGGGTCGTGACACCTAGCATGTGCGTCACCCTAACATATCTCATATAACATAGTTCCCAAGGTTAATTGTCCTCAAATCCATGTTTAGATATGTTACTTACCTCAAAACAAGAGAATCAATACTCCAAAAAGCCTTTCCCAGGCGAATAGGGCACCGAGCGATCCAAAGCTTTCTCATTTTTTTTATTTTTTTTTTATTTTTTTTTTCAATTTCCGCTAGTGGTGTATTATTTTCCAAAATAAGTGCACCATTCTTTCTTTCATTGGTTCCACTCAAAAGTCACCCCACACTTAGTCCCTTCTTACTTCTTTTAGCGCTCATCTAACAATTAAAGTGCTTTAAAAGGTAAAAGGATCAAAATAATGTCAATTAAGAATAAAAAGTGTATAGGCTTGTAATGTGGGTACCAAATAACAGGTCTACAGGCTCAAAAGGGTTAACTAGGGATTGATTTTATTTGTGATAAGCAATAAGCTCAAAAAGATCAAAGAAAGCCTAAAATCATTTTTTTCAAACCGAGCATCACCTAAAATTTCGCTTCAACTCACATACCGGGCAAGTTCTAGACACAAGTGCACTACATGGACTACACAAAAAATCTCACCACACATGGCACATGACTCATTAAGGACAGTCACATTCCGACTCTCAAACAATGCAAGTATTCACGAAGCCACGAGATATTAAACATTAAGCGCAAAGTGAACATAAGTCATGTAAACGAGACATAGGTATCACAAACATGCTATCCAATACATGAAGGCTTCATGATCAATTTCAAAACATAGGAGAGGCCCTACATATGCCAAAGCCTGACTATGCTACTATCAAACAAGTCAGTAGCCCCCTCGGAATCTCATATTTCTTCCTCCATTTATTTTCTAACTCTAATCTATTCTAAAAGAAAAAGTTTCTACCCGGTTCAAAATACATCCCATGGAAAAGAACCGATGCACAAAGAAAAACCACATGGGATTATTACTACCTACAGAGATACTATATATATAGATAAATTTTTTTTTTAAATTTTATTTCGAGAATAAACTGAGAGCTACTCCATATAGATGAATTTACTGCTATTATATGCCATTAATCCAGTGAATGTTTTAGTACATTCATCCATACAACAAAATATGAATAGCCCCCACCCCACACTTAGGACTGTGCGTTGTCCCCAATGCACACAAACAAGGTAAAGTAGGGTGAGAAGAACTCCCTCAAGTCAAGGTGGAGGGCTCATCCACACTTAACTGCCTAGGCAGCGGTTCCATTTCCTTCTCCGTCCGCTTCCTTTTTCTCTGTGGATTTGGGCCGCCTGCTGCCCTTCCGGTAGGCTTTTTGGCGGTTGCTTGTTACCATCTTTGTCTTGTTGCTTTGACGGTTTACTTGTTGCTGTCATTTTACAAATCTGCGTACCTGCAATGCAAAGAAATCAACAATTAGCATATGAAACAGTGAAGTTCAGCTTTTAAAGCCGTTGCAACAGCTTGCACTTCCAATTATTCGTAATTATAGCGTCCGCCATTCAATATTTCATCCATACAACAAAATATGAATAGGAATTATAGCTCATGGCTTTCAGCAAGTATGTGATAACTCTCTTCAATTTTACACAAAAGCCTTGCGCTATATAGATATCGTTATGCTAAACATGAGGTCTATCCTAGCGACGCTCACTAACCACGGTCAATTTTCACATAGCACCTCACTCGACCCCACACCTATTCTCAAGCATATACCAATGTTGCTCGGTTACTCAGACTTCACCGACGCCTAAATTCTCCTCATGGACAATTCGTCGAACATGTGATATGCAACAAGTGTGCCTAGTTCATTCTATCAGTTGGGTAATGCGACTACCCTCCCAAAATTTGACGAGATGAAGGGAATTATAGTTTATCATCTCGCAACCAGTACAACTACCAAGAACGACAGCCCTAAACCCCAGGCTTTTACATGTGTGATTTTTGAAATTGCAAAACCTACTTGTTGCTACCATTGAGAGAGAGAAGAGAGACGAATTAGGAGAGAAACCAAAGAAAGAACGAAGAAGATGATGCGTACCTGTTGCGTTTGTATGCTTGCAAGTTGAATTAGAGAGATGTGTATGCGTTTGTATGCGTCGCAAGTTCGATTAATGAATTTGTATGCGTTTGTATGCCTCAGTTTATTCTTAAGATGTGTTAAAATATATAGTACTTACCTGTGCGTGCGAGCTTAGACGCGACGCATCCCCTCTTTTTCCTTCAAAATTTGTTGGACGTGACACGGACGCGATAGGCAGACTTCACTGCCTTGAGCAATTGGCCCGTCAATTTTTTCATGCTGAGGGGGATGCGACGCATCCCCTCTTTTTCCTTCAAAATTTTTTGGACGCGACACAGACGCGTTAGGCAGACTTCACTGCCTTGAGCAATTGGCCCGTCAATTGTTTTCATGCTGAGGGGGATGCGACCCATCCGCCTCGTTTTTACATATCTGGAATACTTTTTTTTTTATATACATACAAGATCTAATTCCTACAAAACAATGAACTAACTAACTTGGGTGGCCTCCCAAGAAGCGCCTGATTTAACGTCGCGGCACGACGCAATATGTTCTTCATGCCTCCCCTAAATCCATCGTGGTCTTGTGATGTGAAATGTCACCACCCCAATAGTGTTTTACTCTTTGTCCATTTACCAAGAATGTCGCATTGGACCCCTTATCACACAATTCTATTGCACCATGAGGTTTCACACTAACCACTTCAAACGGACCCGACCATCGAGATTTAAGCTTTCCTGGAAAAAGCTTTAGCCTTGAATTAAACAGTAGAACTTCTTGACCTGGTTCAAACTCACGATGTTGGATATGCTTATCATGCCATCTTTTGGTCTTTTCTTTATACAATTTGGCATTTTCATACGCATGAAATCGAAACTCATCAAGCTCGTTGAGTTGTAGCAATCTCTTCTCACCGGCCAAGTTCATCTCCATATTTAGCTTTTTAATCGCACAATATGCTTTGTGTTCAAGCTCGACGGGCAGATGGCAGGCCTTCCCATAAACCAACCTGTACAGAGAAGTACCTATTGGGGGTCTTGTATGCAGTGCGATATGCCCATAATGCGTCATCCAGCTTCCCGGCCCAGTCCTTTCTATTCATACTTACTGTCTTTTCCAAAATCTGCTTTACCTCTTTGTTGGATACTTCTACTTGACCACTCGTTTGGGGATGATAGGTAGTGGAAACTTTGTGCTTAACTCCATATTTTGCAAGAATATTATTCAGCAATTTGTTACAAAAGTGAGTTCCCCCGTCGCTTATCAACACTCTTGGAGTCCCAAAACGTGTGAAGATGTGCTTCTTTACAAAGCTTACCACTACCTTTGCGTCATTAGTAGGAAGAGCAATGGCCTCCACCCACTTAGAAACATAGTCGACCGCAACCAATATGTATCTGTGCCCATTAGAATATGGGAATGGTCCCATGAAATCAATCCCCCAAACATCAAAAAGTTCTACTGCCAGAATATTTTGCAAGGGCTTCTCGTGCTTCCTCGTGATAGTTCCAGTTCTTTGGCATCTATCACAATTTTTAACGAAGGCATGTGCCTCCTTAAACAATTTTGGCCAATAGAAACCTGATTGTAGCACTTTTTGGGCGGTTCTATCCCCGCCGTGATGACCTCCATACGGCGAAGCATGGCAGTCATGCAGTATAGCCTTCATCTCTTCCTCAGGAACACACCTTCTCACCAACTGATCTGCACACTGCCTATATAAGAATGGCTCATCCCACATGTAGAACCTTACATCATGTAAGAATCTTCTTCTATTGTCAGGTGTCCATTCTAGTGGCGTCACCCCACTTGCAATAAAATTCACATAATCTGCATACCATGGGGCTTCACGCGAGGAGACTGCTAGTATTTGCTCATCCGGAAATGTTTCTTTGATTGACCCTCCTTCAGCTACATGGTCCCGACTTTTTAATCTGGACAAATGATCGGCCACTTGATTTTCTGTCCCTTTTCGATCTCGGATCTCTAAGTCAAATTCTTGCAAGAGGAGGACCCAACGAATCAGCCTCGGCTTGGCATCTTTCTTTTCAAATAAGTATCTGATAGCTGAATGATCTGTGTAGACGATGACTTTGGTTCCCACTAGATAGGATCTGAACTTGTCAAATGCCCACACCACTGCAAGTAACTCCTTTTCAGTAACTGTATAATTCATCTGAGCTGGATTCATAGTTTTGCTCGCATAATAAATGGAGTGAAAGATTTTATCCCTCATTTGCCCCAATACCACTCTGATTGCTATGTCACTTGCATCGCACATCAACTCAAATGGTTGTGCCCAATCGGGGCCAATGATAATTGGTGCAGTCACCAATCGTCCCTTCAGCTCCTCAAATGCTTTCAGACATGCATTATCAAACTTGAAGGTAACATCTTTCTCTAGAAGCCTACACAAAGGAGAAGAAATTTTTGAAAAATCTTTAATAAAACGACGATAAAAACCTGCATGACCCAAGAAACTGCGAATGCCTTTGACGGATGTTCGGTGGGGGCAATTTTTCAATCGTCTCCACCTTTGCTTTATCCACCTGTAGACCATCTTTTGAAACCTTGTGCCCCAAAACTATACCTTCACGTACCATGAAATGGCACTTTTCCCAGTTTAGCACCAGGTTCGTCTCTTCACACCTAGCAAGCACTTTATCAAGGTTCATCAAACAACTATCAAAAGAAAATCCAAACACAGAAAAATCGTCCATGAATACTTCTATGAATATTTCAACCATGTCAGTAAAAATAGCCATCATACACCTTTGAAAAGTCGCAGGTGCATTACAAAGACCGAAGGGCATTCTCTTGAACGCATACGTGCCATAAGGACATGTAAATGTAGTTTTCTCTTGGTCTTCTGGGGCTATAGCAATCTGATTATACCCCGAATAACCGTCCAGGAAACAGTAGTATTCCTGGCCAGCTAATCTATCAAGCATTTGGTCAATAAAAGGAAGGGGAAAGTGGTCTTTCCGGGTGGCATTGTTCAGTTTTCTGTAATCTATGCAAATTCTCCATCCAGTGACAGTTCTTGTAGGAATTAAGTCATTATTTTCATTAACTACTATAGTTATCCCCCCTTTCTTCAGCACACATTGAACGGGGCTTACCCATTTACTATCAGATATTGGAAATACAATACCTGCATCAAGCCACTTAATCACTTCTTTTCTTACCACTTCTTTCATGATTGGATTTAGTCGGCGTTGGTGCTCTACACTTGGCTTGTGTCCGTCCTCCATGAGGATTTTGTGCATGCAGAAAGCTGGACTAATGCCTTTAATGTCAGACATTGTCCACCCAATTGCTCGCTTGTGCTCACGTAGCACCCTTAATAGCTTTTCTTCCTGTAATTTACACAAGTGAGAAGAAATAATAACAGGTAAAGTGTCAGAACTTCCCAAATAAGCATATTGAAGGTGAGGGGGTAGGGGTTTAAGTTCCAATTTTGGAGCTTCTTCAATTGACGGTTTTGATGGGGGGCACTTGGCCTATTCAGGGGCTCAAACGGGATTATTCCTTGCATGTAAGCACATGATGCATCTAGGATATGCATCATCTCCTCGACCTCATCATCCATCTCCAAGCTATCAAACATCATGATTGCTTTTTCTAGAGAATAGTCTAGATATACACTCGTGTCAAGAAGTTTCTCATGCACCTCCACAACAGATATCATAGAGAGCTCCTCATAGTGGCGGGGAAGTTGGATTGCTTTGTAGACATTGAATACTGCTTCCTCGTTGTCCACCCTCATAATCATTTTCCCTTCTCTCACTTTAATTATTACATCACCAGTAGCCAAGAGAGGTCGTCCCAATATGATTGGGACTTATTCATCAGCCTCGAAATCTAGAATAATGAAGTCAGCTGGGAAGATGAATTTTCCAATTTGCAGCAGCACATCTTCAATCACTCCTTCGGGGTAGGCTATGGACCTATCAGCTAATTGCAACATCACAGTAGTTGGTCTCGGAGCTCCCAGACCCAATTGCTTAAACAAGGATAAAGGCATCAGATTTATGCTTGCACCCAAATCACAAAGAGCACGTCCCACGTCGATATTACCGATTCGCACTGGGATGGTGAAGCTGCCAGGATCCTTAAGCTTTTGGGGAAGCTTGTTTTGGACCCTTGATGTGCACTCCTCAGTAAGTGCAACCGTCTCGAACTCAGTCAATTTCCTCTTGTGAGCCACTATGTCTTTTATGTACTTAGCATACTTTGGAATTTCACGAAGTACATCCACTAATGGAATATTTAATTGAACCTGACTCAACATAGAGAGAAATTTGTTGAACATGCGATCGTCATTCTTTTTCTGCAACCTTTGGGGGAAAGGTGGTGGTGGCCTTGTAACCTCCATTCGCTCTGAACTTGCATCATTTTCCTTTGACTCTTTTATTGCCTTAGGTGTCAGCTCCCCCTCAGGTATGGGTTTTTCCTTTATCTTCTTTGGCACTTCCTCTAGTTCCCTCCCATTTCTAAGTGTAACTGCATTAACTTGAGGGTTCTTCTCTGTATCACTGGGAAGTGAACCTGTAGGTTTAGTATTTTGGTTTGCTGCTAACTGCCCCATTTGCCTCTCAAGATTTCTGAAATCGGTCCTGAGCTGTTGATTGTCTAGCAACAACTTTTTCAGCAAGTCATTCGTACTTTCTTCCATTTGTTGGGGTGGCTTCTGAGGTTGAGTGAAATTTCCTTGAGTCCTATACTGATTCTGATTCTGTTGATTTCCGCTCCATGAGAAGTTAGGATGATTCCTCCAGTTTGGGTTGTAAGTGTTCCTATATTGTGCATGTTGATTCATAGAACCTCTGTTTTGTTGCCCCATATAGTATATAGATTCAGGATTCGTGGGGCACATGTCAATCATATGACTGTCTCCGCATAGGTAGCAACAAATAGACATCTATTGTACATGTTGCATTTGTTGTGTTGTCATTCTGTTCATCTGATTTGCCAATTTTGCTATATCGGCTCTCATGGCGGAAAAGTCATCAAGCTCAATCAACCCGGCTGCCTTCTGTTTAATTCCCCTTCTTGAATCCCCCTCTCCTTGCCAATTATGGTCATTAGCAGTGAAGTTATTTAGCAAGAGTTGTATTTCACTATACGGCTTTGCCATGCAACTACCCCCACAAGCTGAGTTAAGATTCATCTTTGATGCTTCATCTAACCCATCAACAAAAGTGTGACCCAATACCTCATCAGTTTGACAATGATGCGGGCAGTCTCTGAGTAGCTTCTTGTATCTTTCCCAAGCTTGACGAAGTGTCTCGCCATCCCGTTGTTGGAACCCAAGAATTTGGCTCCTCAGCGACTTTGTCTTCTTAGTTGGGAAAAACTTGATCAGGAATTTCCTTGCTAGATCATCCCAAGTGTGGATAGAGTTCGCGGGCTCCTTTTGCAACCATTCCTTAGCTTCCCCCAACAGTGAAAAAGGAAATAGTGTCAGCCTGACATAGTCCTTGAAAATGTTCGGATAATTGTAAGTGTCCGTAATTTCCAAGAAGTTCTGAATATGCCTCTGCGGGTCCTCATGAGATAGACCCACATACTGTCCTGTGGACTGAATCAGCTGTACCATGTACTGTTTGAGTTCAAAATGCCCAGTGATATCAGGCTTCACAATAGCCTGAGTCATATTCGCAAGATTGGGCCTTGCGGATTCAATCACCGGACGCTCTCCATTGCCTGCCATCTCTATTGGTTGTGGTTGAACTGCGATGTCCAACTCTCTTTCTATTCTCGTTCTAGCTTCGAGTTCCCTTCTCACTCTATGTAGTGTTCGTTTGATTTCTGGATCAAGAGGAATGAGGTTGTTTGCACTTATACTCCTCTGCATTCGAGAGAAGATCCTGCGTTGATACAAACAAGGCAAACTGAAAATTAAAACTTGAACAAATATCTAATAAAAGCTTAACTTAGTCACGTAGCTAATTTCTAAGTCCCCGGCAACGGTGCCAAAAACTTGTCGGTTCCAAACACACTCACGCAAGTATACGTGGTCGTCAAGTAATAAAGTAGTGAATAAAGTATCGTTCCCACGAAGACTTATGATTAACTTTTGACTAATTCAAACTCGAATAGCTTATTGATTCAAGATATTTCTAACAAAATATATAATTTTCTAAATTACTACCTAAAGACTATCAAATAATGAATTGCTAAGAAATAAACACAACACTTAAATAGTTTTGAATAACAATCAATAGGATATAATATTCCAGGGTCACGGGTCATCTAACATTCATGTTGCATTCTTGGTTTAAAATAACTAAATGATTTATCGGAATTGTTGATTCACAGAGTTAATTTAACTTGTAAGAATCTGTCGAGTTCTTACAAACCTATTCAAGTTAACTTAATACCTATATGTCTATGGAATTAAGTTTAACAAGAACGCATTTACAATTCCTGTATTGCAACCGAGTAAGGCAATTAGGTATATCTCTATCCTAATCGCGAATCCGTTCCCCGATGCCCGGGTATGAGAACTTACTCTATTTACTTCTATATGCAATCTAGGGTTCCCACTTTCGAGTTCAACTCTAGATTCGTAGATAGTATTTCACTGTTAGCTACTCAGCAAAATAACTAAAAATAGAATTAAATAAACAACCCAATATGATAAACTCAACGTAGTCAAATTAAACTTCAAAAATCAACATTCATGTATACCCATGACCCTAGAACAATAGGATTCTTAGCCACTCATATTCGGGCAATCATCCAAATTTTCATAAGAGTGCATAAGAATCAATAAAAGAAAGAGAGAATAAGAACTCAAGACGAATTCCGTGGTTTTTTAACTTGGTTGTAGCTTCTTTCTTGTCCAATCCCGTCGTTATCTCTCCCAAAAAAAAGCGCTTTTAAGCTTTATATATATATCATCCAAAAAGTCGTGGGCTAAAGTTCTCCTAACCCTAGCCCAAATCGGCTTCAGGGGTTGATGCTAAGGTGGATGCGACGCATCCACTTCGTCCTCCATTTCTTAACTTTGCATGTGAGGGTGGATGCGACGCATCCACCTTCTCTTCTACTTCCCAATTTTGCATGCGAGGGTGGATGCGACGCATCCACCCTTCTCTTCTACTTCCCAGTTTCGGATGTTATGGCGGACGCTATGGGACGACTTCACTGCTAAGGGTGCACGAAAGATGATATTTTTCTAGGTTGGATGCGACGCATCCAACCCTTCTTCCTCTGGCTAGACCACCTTTTCTTCATATTTTGCACTCAAAACACCTTAAATCGTCACACATAACTTAATTAGTAATAAAACCAATAATTAAACCATGTTGGGAATTTTAAAGATCTAATAACATCAAGAAGTGGTTAAAACATGGGTAAAGTAACATCAACACATATCGAAATATGCCAAACATCAGATATGTTACTTACCTCAAAACAAGAGAATCAATACTCCAAAAAGCCTTTCCCAGGCGAATAGGGCTCCGAGCGATCCAAAATAGTCGACGCAACTTAATATCATCATAAACAACTCCAAATGATAAAGCTAAGGTCTTCAATCAAATATGCAAAGTCAACCCCAGGACTACACCCCGTAACCCGACAAAACTCACAAATTCTTAACACTCATTCCGATACAAGTCTAAATATATGCGTTTCACCCAAATCCAACATCAAATTAACCCTCAAATCACCAATTTTTACTCTCCAAAATCATAGTCAAAAATCCCCAAATTCCACCTTAAATTCACCTAAACTAGTCGAAATAATATATGGGTAATCAATATCTAACATTAAAATTGAATAAACTTCACTTACCTCTTCAATTGTGGTGAAAAGCATACCAAATTTTACCCTTAGCCGAGCTCCACAACTCCCAAATGAGAAAAACAATCAAACCCTTTGACATATAACTCTGCCAATGATTCTGAATCTGCGGTCACTTAACCGAACCTGCGGTACTGCTTGTGCCGTCAACGAACCGCTTCTGCGATCCTCACCAACAGCCCGACCTTCCACTTCTACGGATCACCTAGCGTACCTGTCCTTCTACATCTGCGGCTTCACATGCACTTATGCAACTCCCCGTCCGCACCTATGGACCCATCCTAAATCCGCATCTACGATCAACAAGCCGCACATGCCAGTATGCATCTGCGGCCAAGCACTCCATAGATGCGAAAACACCAGAACCTGAACCTTCAGCAATTCAACTAAGTCCAAACATGATCCGCAACTCATCTGAAACACACTCGGGACCCCATCCAAACATACCAGAAAGTCCTAAAACACAATACGAACCTACTTGAGGCCTCAAATCACCCAAATCAACATCAAAACAATGAATCTCGTCCCACTTCAAGCCTAAGGAAACTAATGAACTTTCAACTTCTAAAACTCATGTAGAACCATATTAAATCAACTTCGAATGACCTCAAATTTTGCATGCAAATCCCAAATGACACAACGAACCTACTCTAACTCCCGGAACCAAAATCTGAACCCGATATCAATAAATTCAACTCTCGGTCAAACCCATTAACCTTCCAAACCTTCAACTTTCTAACTTTCACCAAACTCATCGAATCAACCTACAGACCTCCAAATCCACATACGAATATACGCCTAAGTCCAAATTCACCATACGAAGCTATTGTAACCATCAAAACTCCACTCCGGACACATCTATATAAAAGTCAAACTCCAGTCAACCCTTTTAACTTAAGCATCCAACCTTGGGATTAAGTGTCCTAATTCACTTCGGAACTTTCCCGAAACCAAACCAACCACCCTGGAAAGTCTCATAATTGCAGATGCACATATGTAAAGCATCAAATAGGGGAAACATGGCTAAATTACTCAAAACAATTGGTCAGGTCGTTACATTAAACTACTTGAAACATAAGCGCAAGAAGATGATGCTTGAACACCTTATTGTTCACCTCAGGATTGAAGAGGATAGAATGCTGTAGAAAAGAAGTCTCATGGAAACTCAACAATAATGAGAGCAAATATTATTGAGGAAGCTTCAACGAGCAAAAGAGAAAGAAGTCATCTGGACCAAAGAATTACCCAAGAGAAAGGAAGTTCAACGGTAATTGCCACAATTGTGAAAAGGTTGGACATAATGCTAATTGCCATGTCAAGCAAACATGATTGAAAAGAACAAAGAAATAAAAACATGTGTGCCATGCTTTCTAACTGCAACCAGGTCGAAAATCTTAGAAAACGGTTGATTGATTCTGGGGCCACTTGTCATGTTTGTGCAAAGAAGGAGTTGTTTACTTTTTATGCTCCCGCTAGACCCCAAGAGACAATTTTTATGAAAAATTCTACTACTGCAAAAATAACGGGCAAGATAGCTTTGAAGATGACTTCTGGCTAGATCATGACTCTAAACAATATCCTTCAGATTCCTAAAATGCGAAAGAATTAAGTCTCGACATCAGTTATAATCAAGAATGATTTAAGTGTATTTTTGTTTCTGACAAGGTTGTAGTTAGTAAGAATGAAATATATGTAGGAAAAGGTTTTCTTACCGAGGGCCTTTTCAAACTCAATATAATTGCCATTGATATGAATAAAATTTCAGCTTCTTCTTACTTTATTGAGTCAAATAATTTATGACATGAATGTGTAGGTCACGTCAACTTCAAAACTCTACGAAAAATGATTAACTTGGAAGTATTTTCTAAGTTTGAATGTAATAACTTGAAATGTCAAATATGTGTCGAATCAAAGTATGTTAAACATCCTTATAACTCAGTTGAAAGAAATTCAAATCCTTTAGACTTAATTCACACATATATTTGCGACATAAAGTCAATACCGTCTCGCGTGGGAAAGAAGTATTTCATAACTTTTATTGACAACACCACTAAATATTATTATATTTATTTACTTAATAGTAAAGATGAAGCAATTGATGCATTCAATAAATACAAAAATGAAGTTGAAACTCAACTAAAGAGATCAAAATAACAATAAGTGATAGGGGCGGCAAAATATGAATCTCTTTTTGAAGAAATATGGTTGGAATCTGGCATTATTCACTAAACAACTGCCCCTTACTCGCCACAATCTAATGGGATTGCAGAAAAAAGAATAGAATATTAAAGGAGATGATTAATGCCTTGTTGATAAGTTCTGGTTTACCCCAGAACTTGTTGGGGGAAGCTATTCTTATAGATAATCGAATACCAATTGAGTTCCGCATAATAAAATGCAATCCATTCAATATTAAAAATGAAAAGGAATAAAGGCCAACTTAAAATATCTCAATGTGTGGGGTGTTTGGCTAAAGTTCAAGTTCCTAAATCCGAAAGGGTAGAAATCAGACCGAAAAAACTGTTGATTGCATTTTCATAGGATATGCAACCAATAGTAAGGCATACTGATTTTTGGTTCATAAATTAGAAAATTCTGACATTCATTTTAATACGGTGATAAAATCAATTAATACTGAATTATTTGAAAATTTATCCGTATAAAAAGGAGAGTGAGTCATCTAGTAAAAAATCTAAGTGACCTCGAGAAGAAGCAAAGGAAAGTACATTTAATGAGGAAAATCCAAGACGTAGTAAACATCAAAGGACAACTACTTTCTTTGGACCAGATTTTATGACATTCTTTTTGCAGCCATTTGTTTAGTTCGACGAAATTTTGTAATTTCCATTACCGGTATTACAAATAGTTGTTCCCTTCTATCCTGGGAGAAATTAGTCCAATAATCTTGGGCAACAATGAGGGGATTAAATTTCTTAAAGAAAACATAGTTTTCTGTTGGGCCTGGAACTTTTAATTTTCCTACTTTTGTTTCATTTTTACTTTTGCAGAATTTATTTTCGAATACAATTTACTAAAAAATTACTAATAATATTTTTTTTCTTTTTAACAATGTGCAAGATAGGTGTCTCAATGCAGAAGTTGGGAATGCGACATAGCTATTACACGATCAAAATAGAAAAAGCAAGGGAAAAGAAAGAAAATAATCACATAAATAGCTAAGTTGCCAAAACTCGAAAGAATACATAAATAACAAGAAGTTTTAACTTTATCCTACGTTACTAAAATGTGAGTTAAAATTCAATGAAAGATTTGGATAACTATGTTTACCCTTAAAATGGCACAGTTAAATTTGTAACGTGATTTAATACACGTGAATTAATTTGATCCAGAAATATAAAATAAACAAGAACAAAAGTAAGATTATGAAATAAATTTACAGAAAATACAAGTCTGGCTATAAACTTAGCCTCTCCGGTAATAGAAGCGAGAACAATGTTCAAAAATAAAGACAAAGAATAGTATTATAAGATAAGAGCTGACTTAAGTTTTTGTGTACAGAATATTTCGTGTCTACAATGGATGCTGATTCTCCTATTTATAGCTCTATTTAGGGAGACAAGATCCCCAAATCAAGCTCCTCTTGAATGATAATAAAACTATCATTAATGGATGCATAACGATTGGTTATAAATGCAGATATTCTCTAATTGTGCATGGTGTTGACATTTATCGCACTTTTGTACAAATGTCTTTGCGTCTTGCTCCATCTGGGGAAAATAGCAGCCAGCTCTAATTAACTTGAGAACCAACGAGTCTGCACCAGAATAGTTCCCACATACTCCTTCATGAACTTCCCTCATCACATAGTCAGTCTCCGACGTCCCTGAAAACCGAGCCTATGGTCCTTGGAATGACCTTATGTATAATTGTCCATCAACAAGACAGTAACGAGCCGTCTTGGTCCGTAATGCCCCAGATTCTTTCGGGTCTTCAGGCAATTTTCCATGCCTTAAATATTAGATAAATTCATTCCTCTAATCCCAAATTAAGTTGGTTGAGTTAACTTTACAGTAGCCGTCCACATCCAGCACCAAATGCAACCGCACCAGCATCAGACCCTTTCATTTCCGTAGATGAACCCAAATTTGTCAATTCGTCTGCCTCCACATTTTCCTCCCTTGGAATGTGGATGATTGACCACTCCCTGAATCGGGAAAGTAATACTTGAACCTTGTTCAAGTATTATTGCATGCGCTCCTCCTTGGTGTCAAAAATTATGTATACTTGGTTCACCACCAGCTGGGAGTCGCACTTTATTTCGATGACCTCGGAACCTAGTCCCCGAGTTAGTTCAAGTCTTGTAACTAAAGTCTCGTACTGGGCTTCATTGTTAGTTAATGGCATTTCTCAGGGTTTCCCCCGAAGGAGTGATTAATACTACCCTGAGACCGGACCCTTTTATGTTGGAAGCTCCATTCGTAAACAAGGTCCAAACTCTTGATACCATTCCCGATACCAACACTGCTTCTTTAGCATCTAATGGAATTAATCCCGGACTAAAATCGACCACAAAGTCGGCCAAAACTTGTGACTTGATTGTAGTCCTAGGCTTGTATTCAATGTCGAATTCACTAACTTCAACTGCCCATTTAGTCAAACGACCTGACAACTCAAGCTTATGAAGTACATTCCTCAAGGGAAAGGTTGTCACAACGGCTATAGGATGACATTGAAAATAAGGACTAAGTTTTCGATAGTCAACTACGAGAGCTAAGGTAAACTTTTCAAGGTGTGGATATCGTGTCTCCGCTCCCGATAATATTTTACTAACATAATAAACGGGAAATTACGTACCTTCTTCTTTCGGACCAAAACGACACTTACCGCTACTTCCGATACCGCTAAATAAATCAACATTTGCTCACCTTCTTCTAATTTTGACAACTACGGAGGGCTAGACAAGTACCTCTTTAGATCTTTCAATTCCTGTTGGCATTCCGGAGTCCACACAAAATTGTTCTTCTTTTTCAAAAGTGAAAAGAAGTGATACTTCTCTGAAGACCTCAAGATGAACCTGCTTAAAGCCACCAATCTACCGGTCAACCTCTGTACTTTCTTCAACTTGTTAGTTGGTCCGAGATATCCTCGATAGATTTGATTTTATCGAGGTTTACTTCAATTCCTTTTTGTGAGACCAGAAACCCCAAGAACATACCGGAACCAACTCCGAAGGAGCACTTTTTCGGGTTGAGCTTCATGTTGTATTTTCTCATTATGTCAAACGTCTCTTGGAGATGTTTCAGATGATCTCCTGCATTAAGAGACTTAACTAACATGTCGTCAATATAAACTTCCATTATCTTACCTATATATATTTCAAATATTTTAATAACAAGTCTCTGATAAGTGGCTCCATCACTTTTAAGCCCAAAAGGCATCATATTATAGCAATATGTGCCAAAATTTGTGATACAAAGTAGTCTTTTCTTGATATTCCGGGTCCATCCTAATTTGATTATACCCAAAATAAGCATAAAAAACTTATTAACTCATGCCCGGTCGTAGCATCAATCATTTGATCTATGTTTGACAATGGGAAAGAGTCTTTAGGGCATGCCTTATTTAAATCCTTATAATGTACGCACATTCTAAATTTATTATTCGCCGGGGTAATTTACCTCCCGAATTGAACCTATATTCAGTAACCTGGTTATCTCTTCCATGACAAACCTATTCTTGACCTCTACTATCGGTCGTTTATTTTGCCTTATCGGAGGGAAGTTAGGATCCAAGCTCATCTTGTGAACAACCACTTCCATTGGAATACATATCATATCTAAATGCGACCATGCAAAACAATCAACATTAGACTTTAGAAAATCCATAATTTGTAACCAGAGTTCGGGATTCAACCCTATTCCTAAGTGGAATTTTCTTTCCAAGAACTCTTTGAACAAGGCCACTTGTTCGAGCTCTTCTGCAGTTGATTTGGTTGCATCCGTCTCCTCCGGTACCTAAAAAGACCTTAGTACCTGATATAATTCCGATAAATCCTCTTCTTTATTATTTTCAATCGAGGTGGAAGGGGGCACCGATTTTGTAATTGCTATTTTCTCGTTTCATTGACCTTGCTACTGGAAATAGTCACTGTGTTTCGGTTGATCTCCTTTAATTTGTCTGATCCCTTTCGGTGTGGCAAATTTCAATAGTTAATGATATGTTGAAGGTACAACCTTCATTTCGTGTATCCATGGCCTCCCCAGGATCACATTATAACCCATGTCTCCATCTAATACTTCGAAAATGGTGGTCTTGGTTACTCCTTCGGCATGTGTGGGTAGCAAAATTTCTCCTCGGGTTATCACACTCGTTAAGTTGAACCCATCCAAAAGCTTTGTTACATGAACTATGTTTCTGTTCAGCTTTGCTTGCTCCAAAACTCTCCACTGTATGATGTTGGCTGAACTTCCTAGATCAACCAACACACGTTTAATTTTAAAATCTAAAACATTAAGAGAAATTACCAAAGCATTATTGAGTGGTAGAAGAAGTCCATCAACATCTTGTTCTGTAAAGGTGATGACATATTTTGAGACCTCTCGGATCCTCTTGACATGAGTCACTGATATCTTCGTCTTCTTTACTTCCAAAAATATCACCCCATTTACTTCATCTCCTCCGAAGATCATGTTTATCATCATTTGAGGTGACCATGCAACCGGTTTTGATGGTTTTGCAACATCCAGGTGTCTCCTATAATTGTTCTTGGCACGGTCACTTAAAAGCTCTTTGAGGTGACCATTCTTCAACAATGTCGCTACCTTTTCACGAAGATGCCGACAGTCCCGAGTCCTATGCCCATGAGTTCCATGGAATTCACACTATAGATTAGGATCCCTATGGCTAGGATCTGATCAGATTAGTTTCAGGAACCTAGCTTCTTTAATATTCCTCATAGCCGACACCAATTCTACCAAGCTGATGTTGAAATTATAGTCAGATAATCTGGGATATGTTAAATCTCGGGACCTCGATATCTCTTTCTCCTGCAACGATCTACTACCTTGACCTCGATCCGTCCTTCTATCGGAAGCGAACCTATCCATTGACTGAAAACCTTTATTTCTGCGTCCATCGGCCCTCTCGTAAGATTGAAATTGACTTCTAGAGGATCTCTGATCTACATCAAAATCATTTTTGAAATTATCTTGATTCCGATCACGATTTTGTCCTTTGGAAGACACCAAAGAACCCAACTGATCATCTTCTATTCTGATCTTTAACTCGTAGAGATTGTGAACATCTGCCCATGTGGTTGCGTGAAATTCTAACAAACTTTCCTTTAATTTTCGGGAGGCATCGGTGCTCAACGGATTGAGACCCTTTGTAAATGCCTCCACTGCCCACTGATCCTGTACCGCTGGTAACATCATCCTTTCCTTGTGAAACCGGATCACAAACTATAGCAACAGTTTGGATTCTCCTTGGGATATCCTGAATATATCTGCCTTCCTTGCATGAAGCTTTCTTGTTCTAACATGAGCTTTGATAAACGCATCTGCAAGCATTTTAAAAGAATCAATAGAATGCTCACTTAAGAGAGAATACCAAGTTAAGAAACTCGTCGTTAGGGTTTCGCCAAACTTCTTCAACAAAGCAGATTTGATCTCGTGCTGGGCCAGGTTGTTTCCCTTTACTGTTGCAGTGTAGGCCGTGATGTGTTCCTGTGGATCTAAAATCCGATCATATTTTGGTATATCTGGCATCTATAACTTCTTTGAGATCAACTCCGGAGCCGCACTGGGTTTAAATGGAAACTGCGTATACTTTTTGGAATCCGGTCCCTTTAACACCGGCGGCGCTCCCGGGATCTGATCCATCAGAGCATGGAACTCTTTAGCTTTTTGGTCCATTCGTTCATTCGTTTCTCTCATGGATCGTATGAGTTCGAATTTGAATGGGTCATTTATGTTGTTGTGGTTCCCATATCCACTTCCGGTGCCTCCTGCCTCGTCAAAACCGAACTCCTCCCTTGGACCGTTGTTACCGGTTCTTTGAACTGTTTCATTTCTAGGAACGCTGGGAGGAATCGGGGCTCTTCCATTGGCATTATTGGAAGCACCCGATAACACTTGTTTCAACTCTGTCATCACCTGATCTTGTCTTGAGAGGTGATCCGTAATTGCCCTTTGCTGCTCTCTTAGGATTTTGACCGTTTCAGCAACGTGTTCATCATCCGCATCATTAGGAGTTGGACTCCTCACATGTTGAGGATTCTGACCTTTGCGAACTGGAGTTATTTCACCTCCTTCATTGCGGGTTTTGCTGGTTGAATCATCCCGCTGAAACACATCTTCACGTTCATTTTGTGCCCCAACATTGTAGACATTGTTGACATCATTAGCTGCCATATCTGATTTTTCTTTTGCTAAGAAAGGAACCAAAATTTGTTAGTAACAGATAAATGGATCAAATCAATTACACAATTGTCTATGCCCCACGATGGGCACCAAACTGTTTACCCATAAAACGGTACAGTTGAATTTGTAATGTAGTTTATAGATACATGAATTAATTCGATCTAGAAATATGAAATAAACAAGAGAAAAAAATAAGATTATGAAATAAATTTAAAGGGAATACAAGCTTGGCTATGAACTTATCTCTCCAGTAACAGAAGCAAGAATAATGTTCAAGAATAAAGACAACGAATAGTATTATAAGGTAAAAGCCGATTTAAGCTTTTGTGTACAGAATGTTTCATGCTAATTTTCCTATTTATAGCTCTATTTAGGGAGACAAGATCTCCAAATCAAGCTGCTCTTGAATGAGAATAAAACCGTCATTGATGGCTGCGTAACGGTTGGCTGTAAATACAGATATTCTTTGTAACATCTGCTCATGTAATGCTACCCGATGCCAATTTTTAAAATCTTTGTCATCGGCTACTTTATCTTCGGTTCGGTTCCACGTGTCACCTCTTCATTCGTCCAACAGCCACTAACTATTACAAACTAGTCCCTGAACAATATTACGGCTAATGATTATGATCATTATTTGTGTATTTTCTTATTACTTAGAAGGATAAAAAACGAACTCACTCTCCATAATCAAATATATATAAATGAAATAATCAATCAGTTGTCTCATAGTCTACAACTTAAAATCTGACATAGTTGTCACGTAATCACAACAGAAAAAGGGGAAATAGCTAAGTTGTCGAAGGAACACAAAAGTAACTAACGGTTAGTATAATTTTACCTTTGTATATGTCAGCGGAAATAAATTTTCTTGTTTTGACCTTCTCCTCCGACTATTCACGAGATCCAAAAAAGTAGTACGAAAAATTGTACAAGGAGGAGACAGAGCGACAGAGTTAAAAAGAGAAATAAAGAATGCATCTGTTCAATGCGGCGGCAGTTGTTCGAATGGCAACGAGGTGTCATTCGAACCCTGGCCTGGGGGCAGAAATAGCATTTGGGACGGTGTCATGGTTCCTCTACGCTGGTATCTCTTGTTTTTTAGTACTCTTCGCCGGCATTATGTCCGGTTTGACATTGGGCCTCATGTCTTTGGGTCTCGTCGAACTTGAGATCCTTCAACGAAGTGGCACCCCCTCTGAGAAAAAACAAGCTGGTATCTTCTATTTCATGAATCTATGTGGCTATGACATTTGCTCAGTGGTCATTTTCTTAGGACAGTGTATATCTGAAATGGGTGGATGTATGGTTCATGGGCTAATTGTAAATGCTGAAAATTATTAGGAAGAATCTTTACCAATATATCAACTTTTCTGCTTTTCCATCTTTTCAGCTACGATACTTCCTGTTGTTCAGAAGCAACATCAGCTTCTTGTGACTCTACTTCTGTGTAATGCTGCTGCTATGGAGGTAACCACTGGATACCTGTCTTTTTCATCCACTTTAGGATGTCTTCTATTTAACTTTGCAACCAAAAAAAATGGCGGACCAAAAACATGATGAAGGGGAGGGGGGGGGGAGGTTTATGAGAAAATTTGGAGAGCTTCGTAAATCCATTTACACAGTATATATTGAGGTGTAAAATACCTGTACTTTTACCTAATCCAATATCCTAGACAGTGAGAGAGGCTGGGCGCAGGGGTGGGAGAAAGGAGTGGCGGCCAAGGGGAAACACGAACGAGAAGCTTTAGTAGTTAAATTGGAGCAATGGATTTGTATAAGGTAATTTAGATTCGAACTCATTTTTGGGACTGTTGTAGCTTACATACCCAGCAGCAGTACATATGATGTTAAGGAGGGAATACATTACCGATTAGAAATGAATCCTAAGAGATGTGATTCAAGTTGAATATACTTAAATTCAACCAATGAATTCAAATGAGAAAATGCATATAATTTTTCCTTTTTTACTTACCTAGATAAAATATGGAGAAAATGCTGTCTTTATATAACTTATTAGCTGCGGAGTATATACTTGAGTATTGTAGTTGAGGAGGATTTGACCTTTACTTCGTTTTCCTTGTTGCTATTTTCAGGCCCTGCCTCTATACCTGGATAAGCTTTTCAACCAATATGTTGCCATTATACTATCAGTAACTTTTGTTTTGTTTTTTGGAGAGGTAAATTACACCACTGGACTTTAATCAGGATCTCAGCATTTAAGATCTATGAATATACTCTGATCCTCCGGCTATTTTTGTTTTTCAGGTTATTCCTCAAGCAATATGCACCAGATATGGACTTGCAGTAGGTTCAAATTTTGTTTGGCTTGTTCGTATTCTGATGATCATATGCTACCCAATTTCTTACCCCATCGGGAAGGTAATCGCTGCAGTCTTTAAGTAATTAGCCTAAAGATAAAGTATGTTATATGATATTTGCCTTGAAAATCATTGGAGTTCTCTAAGGAAGGGGCTCCAAAAGCAAAAACAGTGCTGAAGTGATACATTTTGACTCGAAGGAGTGCCATTAATTCAAACATCCTGGATACCTTAATTCTTTTGACAACCTTCGTCTTCCTAGTGATTATGTGTTCAAGTACTTGGTTTGGAAAGAATGAGTATACCATGTTTAGAGGCATTTTAAATGATCTACCTAGTTGTTGGCTTGCTACACGGTTCAATTTTCTTTCAGAGCCTTGCTATGTACAGAAATTAACTCTACTCTAGGTCATTGGAAAACACTTCCCAATGATTTTGAGAATGTCTATACAAGAAAAGCATGCAATAGTTATGAATTTGTTTGTCACTAAATATGGACATTCGGAGCTTAGCTGACCTGCCTTTGGATAAAAAAGAATATGTTCCTCGTACTCATAAATTAATCATGCTGTACATTCTTTTTTATCATTCTTATTGTTCTTGTCTTAGAAGTAGGTTTCCATTAGGACCAGATATGTGTAACTTTTGGATAATCAATATTGATGTAGTTTTTCCTATTCTGGTGGAGTTATATTTTCAGTTAATTGAATCTTTTTTGCCTCTATACTTATGGATATTATAACATGTCCCATCGCAGCCAGAAGTGTATGGTTTATCATTGATCAACATAATATTGACGGAATTTAGCAGATAGAGGTGTTTCGAATATTAGATTAACAGCCTTGACTATCTAATTGAATATGGAAACTTCAGATCATGTTCCGACTTCTATGAAGTGCTTGCTCCAAGGTACTTTCAGCTAATGCAGTCCTCTTCAGTTGGACTTTGGATAGACCAGAAAGAACATGTTTGTGAAGTATTTTATTTAAGGATCACCAGATGCTCACTTGTCTTTAAGACTGCTGATGCTTCCTAGAGTCGCTGGACAATTTTGGGAAATGAAAATAATATATAGAAGAAGGAAGTTCCATACACTGCCATATCATATATTTTTCAAAATAATTATTCTAATACTACTTCTATGACGTTGCTCAGATCATCCTAAAATGCCACCACAACCGTTTTGGATCCTCCAAAATAGTGCATTTTTTGATGTTCCGACTCGGGTGCGGTTGCATTTTTGGAGGATCCTAGCAACTAATCTCGTATGGTTTGAACAAGTAGTAGAAGTACTAAAGTCCTATCGCGAGTCGCCTCTTCCTCTGCACTTTTGATTTAGCCAATGCTCTAGCAATTGTCATCTGAATGGTATTGAGTTTGTCTGAAGCGAAGTTGATGTTTTCTGCTTGCACCATTTAATAAGTTGGAGGTGGCTTGTATCAAGAAAAGAAATTATATCTTTCTTTATCAAGCTACATTTAAACGGAGCTTTTGTGCCTCTCTATTTTCTGGATCTCTTGACGAAAGTGAAGTTCTCTTAAGTTCTTCAAAAATTTGGTTGGCCAGTTCTTTGAAATAGTAGAGCTTCTGACTTGATGTTGTGCCTTTGCAGATCCTAGACTGTGTATTGGGACATAATGAAGTACTATTTAGACGAGCTCAGTTAAAAGCCCTTGTCTCTATCCACAGTCGAGAGGTCTGTATTGTGTATCTTCAATTTGCAGCTTTGATATTTCTGCAAACTAGCCGTTAACATAAATGTAAGTTCCTTTAGATTTTCCGAAGCCTTGTTTTGTTAATTGGAATTTTCTTCAGGCTGGCAAGGGAGGTGATCTTACACATGATGAGACAACAATCATTAGTGGAGCACTGGATTTAACTGAGAAGGTAGTGATAATGATACTGCCATCCTTGATATGCTTTTCACCCTGCATGCCTGTTCCCATAGGCCATAGATTCTGATGACCTAAGGTTTTAGGAGTCAGTAATGCTTGGCCCTTAAAATTCTCCTGTTTCCCTGTTGTTTTAATTTCTATAGACATAATAACTTTATGAGAAGAGACTTTTGATCAGCTTTTTGCTTAACAAAAATGATCAATGTCCTGAGATTCATGATTCATTTACACATAGCTGAAGTCCGGTGCAGTACCAATTAGTTGGGAATATATCTCATTCATGTTAATAGGTTTACTTTTGGTCATATGCTTTTTAGGAGTCATTTAACCCTATTGGAGATACTAATGTCATTAGGAGATATAGAGAACTTCTTAAGACGGAGGCGTAGTTGTTGGGTTGTTGCTGTATTATTCCAGACTCTCTCACCTTCTCTGTCTTTTGAAATTTGGTAACCTGGAATTTGTTGGTATGACGAGCGTCTCTCTCTCTCTCTCTCTCTCTCTCTCTATTTATCTCCTTTTTTGTTTGCTATTGATAGACTGCTGAGGAGGCTATGACACCCATCGAGTCAACATTTTCATTGGATGTCAATTCAAAGCTGGACTGGTGAGTGCATTGCTGTTAGTATGAAATGTTTCTGTAATATTCAAACCAAGTCTTCTGCTCTTCAAGTTTATGCAAAGCTTCTTGGTTCTCAAAAAATGAGGTGGCACTTTTTATGAAATTTTCCAAAAATTGATCTTGCAAACTAAGTTTTTAAACAATTTGTCATTGGGAATTTTGGTACAAAAAGTTAACATTTCTTTTAAGATTTCCAGAAGTTTCTCAATCTTTCAAAAATAAAAAATTACAACTGGAAATAATCCTTATGATTTGCTTCCATATCTGATAGAAAATATGAAAAAAGTTCCAGACTCTAGTGATATGAGACTATCTAGCTTGGTTCGGAGAGCACTTCTTGGGTTAATTTTTCTTTTGTTTCTAAAATTACGGCCTAAATGTTGAACCGTTGACCCTATTTGTTCGGGTAGGTGTTCACCCCAAAGTATCCAGGACTACATGCATACAACCCTAAGTAACTTATAGCCTGTTTGGCCAAGCTTCAAATATCACCTTATTTTTTGAAGTGCTTTTTCCAAAAGTACTTGTGGAGAGAGCAGTTTGTGTTTGGTAATTAATTTAAAAAGTACTTCTGAGCAGCAATTAGTGTTTGGCCAAGCTTTTAAAAAGTGTTTCTAAGTGAATTTTTCTCAAAGGTGCTTTTCAAAAATGTGCTTTTGGGGAGAAACTACTTTTTTGTGCTTCTCCAAAACTGTTTCTGCTTCTATTCAAAAGCACTTTTTTCTTCTTAAAGTTTGGTCAAACACTTTAACTTTAAAAAAAAACATTTTATTTTTGACAAAAAAATGTCTTTGGCTTTGGAGAAGTTTGGCCAAACATGCTATTAATAGAATATGAAAAATCTCTTTTGGAGGAATCAGTAAAGAAAAGACAGTGGGCAAACGACATCACAATCTGTATTTTAAGAGATTATATCAGGCAGTGGAGTGACCACGTGTACTTAGCTTTTTAGTTTTTGAAAGATTTGAAAAGTTGAATTTGGAATCTTCAAAAACAAAGCCCAAACACACATTTTTCAAAAACTCGACTGTATCTGGGAACTCAAGTTTTGAGACGACAACAACAACAACATACCTAGTGTAGTCCCACAAGTAGGGTCTGGGGAGGGTAGAGTGTACGCAGACCTTACCCCTGCCTTTAGAAGGCAGAGAGGCTATTTCCGGAAGACCCTCGACTCAAGAAGGAAAAAGTAGAGGGGCAATACAAGCAAACCAATCTGATGCCTTTAGAAGGCAGAGAGGCTATTTCCGGAAGACCCTCGACTCAAGAAGGAAAAAGTAGAGGGGCAATACAAGCAAACCAATCTGACAACCGAAGCGAAAGTACAAAACTTACACTAAATAATGCAATCAGAAAGAAACAAAGGCAACGCCAAGTAATAACAGAAGTCTAGGGATATGAAAAAACACAAAGGACACTAAATGATGTATCAAAGTTACTGCTACAAACAAGAACAACACTCGGCTACCTTACCCTTTACGTTTATACTCAACCTCCACACCTTCCTATCCGTGGTCATGTCCTCAGTCAGTTGGAGTAGCGCCATATCTTGCATAATCACCTCCCCAATACTTATTCGGCCTGCCTCTGCCTCTCCGGTAGCCCTCAAACACTAGCCTCTCACACCTCCTTACCAGAGCATCAATTCCTCTCCTCTTCACATGCCCTAAGTCTCGCCTCCCGCATCTTGTCCTCCACAGGGGCCATGCCCACCTTGTCCCGGATAACTTCATTTCTAATTCTATCTAACCTGGAATGCCCGCACATCGATCTCAACATCCTTATCTCGGCCACCTTCATCTTCTGGACATTGGAGTTTTTGACTGGCCAACACTCTGCCCCATACAGCATAGTCGGTCTGACCACCGCTTTATAGAACTTACCTTTAAGTTTAGGTGGCACATTCTTTTCACACAATACTGGAAGCGAGCCTCCATTTCATCCATCCCGCCCCAATACAATGTGGGACATCCTCGTCGATATCCCCATTCCCTTGTATAACAGACTCAAGGTACTAATTTTCTCTCTTAGGAATGACTTGGGAATCCAGCCACACGTCGCCATCCACTTCCTGAGTCGCGCCACTGAACTTGCACTTCAAGTATTCAGTTTTGGTCCTGCTCAACTTGAAACCTTTAGACTCCAGAGTCTGCCTCCAAACCTCCAACCTCTCATTAACCCCGCCCCGCGTCTCATCAATCAGTACAATGTCATCTACAAATAACATGCACTACCGCACCTCCCCTTGAATGCCGCGTCAGCGCGTCGATCGCCAGGGCAAACATGAATGAGCTGAGGGCTGACCCCTGATGCAACCCCATCACAGCCGGGAATTGTTCCGAGTCCCATCCCACTGTCCTTACCCGAGTCGTAGCTCCATCGTACATGTCCTTAATAGTCCTATTGTATGCAACATGAATGCCTCTAGCCTCCAAACATCTCCACAACACCTTCCTCGACCTTTATCATAAGCTTTCTCTAAGTCAATAAACACCATATGTAAATCCCGCTTCCTCTCCCTATACTGCTCCATCAACCTCCTAACAAGGTGAATAGCTTCTGTAGTCGAAAGCCCTGGCATAAATTCGAATTTGTTCTCAGAAATAGACACAATCCTACTCACTCTCAGCTCCACCACCCTCTATAATAATTTCATAGTATGGTTCAGTAGCTTGATACCCCGATAGTTGTTGCAATTTTTCTGAAGTTTTTAGAAACATCAGAAAAAGAAAAAAAAACACAACCTTAGTTTCAAGACAAGAGATTCTTCTGTAAATATTTTCCACTTTTTACGTTTTGTGCACACCCTTTACACTCTTACGATGTGGCTGGACTTACTGAGGTCAAGCACTTTACAAGTACCGATGCTGACCAAGTGTCTGTGCGTGGTTGTCATACTTGAATTGATAGTTAACTTCTCAAAAATGTTTGATCAGTTCTAATGATTAAAGGATACTTTTCTTTGCCCCTACATGCATGTGATATTTGGTGAACTATGCATAGCCATAATGCTTAACAAGACTAGTTTTTTTCTCTTCCTTTGGGTTGGTTGCTGGGTATTTAAATGAAACTTAAAAGGAGCTTTTGCCAATTGAACATTAGATGTTTCTTTCAGAAGAAATGAATGCTCTTTCTCTTTGAGCTTTATGTTCTACCTCCATGATGCCCCAGGGCTTTGGTTTGCTGGTAAGAGCGTAACACATGATGTGTGAGTTAGGCGCTTGTCATGGGTTCAAACCCTGCGTAGACAAAAGCTAAGTAAAGAAGGGTAAAGGGGTAGGCCCATTATCCACCAAGTTTCGGACTGTGTGCCACTGGCTTCCCCGTTATCAAAAAGAAAAATATACCTTCATGATAGATTTTCTTTTTTAAAAGAAAGAATTCTCTTAAGGCAAATGTTTGTGGATTTCTAGCACGCCATGGTTAGCTATCCTTGAGTTATTGCTTCAGAAGAAGTTTCAACTTCTTTTTTTTTTTACTTCTCAAAATGTTGTATGCATAATAAAGTAAAAGCAACTATTCAGTACTTGACTTTAAATCAGGTATGTTATCTAGATTATGATTTCTAGTAGTCGGCTTACACATTATCTTTTCCTGACTGCAGGGAGGCAATGGGAAAAATTCTTGCTCGGGGTCATAGTCGTGTTCCTGTCTACTCTGGCAATCCAAAGAATGTTATTGGACTTCTACTTGTGAGTTCTGAATTCTCACCATCTGGGCAAGTTTTAATTGTAATCTTGCTACTTTTTTCAAGTGATCATTTTGAAACTAATGTTAGGTAAAAAGTCTTCTGACAGTACGGGCCGAAACAGAGACACCAGTTAGTGCAGTTTCTATTCGCAGAATTCCACGGTAATTTTTAATTGTCCACGGGCTGTCTTTTGCATGTATGAACTAATATCCTAACATCATTGTTTGTCATACATCTTACCAGTGTTCCTGCTGATATGCCGCTATATGACATACTAAATGAGTTTCAGAAAGGTAGCAGTCATATGGCTGCAGTGGTGAAGGCTAAAGGGAAAAGCAAAAAGCCTCCCTCAGTAGTTGAGGAACAGAAGTCTGAAGACAATGAAGTCACCAGTGAAGCTGCTCCTCTTCTGATGAAAAAGGATGGAAAATCAGATAATGTCGTCGTTGATATTGAGAAGGCTACAGTGCCAGCAGCGATAAGCACACCAACATCTGGTGATGCAGTGACAAATAGTGTGGCTCATTCATTAGATGATATTGAGGATGCTGAAGTTATTGGTATTATCACCTTGGAAGATGTATTCGAAGAATTGCTACAGGTAACTCTTTGGGGTTATGGATTTCTAACTCTCTCAAACAGTTGTCTATAACGAATGGAACTTACATTTTAGAAACTTATCACTGGTGCAGGAGGAAATTGTGGATGAGACCGATGAGTATGTTGATGTACATAAAAGGTGCTTGAGAATCAGAAACCTTAATTTCACCTTATCTGTATTATTGCTATTGAAGAACAGATTGTAAAATTTCTCCTATTTTTACAGGATTCGTGTGGCAGCAGCAGCAGCTGCTTCATCAGTAGCACGAGCTCCATCAATCCGGAGGTTGACAGCCCAAAAGGCAGCTGTAAGTACACATTATGGATGTATTTATACGACTGTCCTGATAGATGTAAAATTCTTGAAAGTCAAGAATCCACGTAAATTATTTCTACAAGCACGAACTTGAATTGCGCAAATCTGGAATCACATTCTGACATCATCTGATGGTAATATTATTTAAACGTCTCCACTGCATGGGCAAAGAGTTGTCTGTGTACACCTTATTCAATCACATGGTATACGCAAATAGTTTTACGACTGTTGCATACCTCTCATTCTCAAGTAGTTATTGGCCTATTTTACCATTATCACGTAAAAGTCTTTGTGAAGTGGACAAATCGGTGAGGGGCGGAAGCCGGAAATTCTCAAAGTTGCGTCGCAGATTAGTGCGCACAATAAATTGTGGCACGTACTAAGGGTTCATATAAATCCTGAGTGGAATAATTTTGAGATGCTTTATTCCACTCAAGATTTGTATGCTTTAGTATTAGTATTAATTACTGCGACGAACTGAAGCACTGTTCTCTTTGATTCTCTTCTAGTTACATTTGTTATTAGAGTTTTAATGATGATAAGAGAGGGAAAATACTATGTTTCTTTTTTTATGAGTGTGACGTTTTGTCTTTTATTGTGGACAGAAGCTGCTTTCTTATAATGGCTAACGTTTATTATTGGATTTCTCAGGGAGGCCAAAGTAAACAAGGACAACCACCTAAGAAGTCCAGTGAGGACATTTCTAGCTCTAGAAGGATACAAGAGAATCTTGAAGAGCCTCTTCTTGAGAACAAGGCTATGAGATCATATGAGTCTTCTAAGAGGCTCTAAAATTTTGCAATCTGATTTATAATTTTGTGAGAATATATTTCTTTTATGCGAAAACTTCCTTATTGTCCATAAATTTCTCAGGTTTATTAATGGGATAAATTCACAAATACCTATAGAAGTCAAAATAATTACCCTTCCTCTACCTATTAAGAATCCTACCCATTAAATAATTACCATTATACCTATTTTAGTGCCCAACTCCTACATCAGCCATCTAACCTCTATTTCCTCTCTTTTTTTTCTTTCTTTTTTTTGTCCTTTTTTCTGTTTCCTTCTTTTCTTTTCTTTTCTTTTTTTCCCTTTTTTTCTCTTTTTCATTCCATTCATTTTTTTCCAAACTATATTTTTCTTTTTATCTGTTATGACCCAAAATCCCAACCAATCGGGACCGTGATGGCATCTAACACCGCTTGCTAGGCAAGCCAATGCACAACTGAAAGATACAAAAGAATTGCAATTAACAACTTACAGCAAGATAATAATATAGTATAAAAGCAACTCGAAAGTATTCATGATAAGTCTAAGATCAACACTAACGTTCAACCATCCCAAGACGTGGAGTCACAAGTACATGAGTTACTAGAGTTTACTAAATACAGTTTTGAAAGAAATATAATACTGTCAGAAATGTAGAAACAATACAATAGAAATAGGAAGATGACTCTAAGGCTTGCGAATGGAATGCAGCTCAATCTCGAATCACCTGACTGGTATCCGCTAAGCACCTCTCGGGAATCCGCCTTTACTAATGTCTAGATCTGCATAAGAAGTGCAGAAATGTAATATGAGTACAACCGACCCAATGTACTCAGTAAGTATAGAGCCTAACCCCGACAAGGTAGTGACGAGGCTAAGACAAGATACCTATAATAAACCTATGCAATTATATATCAAGAAGTAACAAAATAACTGGTAAAATATCAAGTATAATAACGGGATAACAACAAGTGAAAGGGATAACAAGTACACAAGTAAAGGGGCTTAAAATGGGAAAATAATGTAAAGCATCACTAAGTAAGCCACAACTCGTAGTTTTACAACATCTATAAACAATCTTTCAAAATTAAATAATGAAGCCACAAAGCCATGTCCATAATCCGAATATCAAAGTAAGGGATAATAAAACCAACAAAAGGCACGACATCACCCTTCGTGCTTTTACTCTCATCCTCACATCATATTATAATAGCAACCACAGAAACACCATTTGTGCATATCCTCACTTTCACTCAAGCAAGGAAACACCCTTCGTGTAATGATATCAACATATGAATAAGCACGGAAACACCCTTCGTGCACAATCATTCTTTCTCATAAGCACGACAACACCATTCGTGCATTTCAGTCTTCCTCACCAAACATCACATACAATACAATACCAAGAAAGGTAGGAAGCATATTCAACATCAAAGATAATATTTGAACACGACTCGTCATATGAGAAATTACTTTTAGTACCAACAACCAAATCAACAATTCAACGATCTCAACGCCTAATATCTCTTTAATCTCACATAGTAAATAACATGAGTGCAAGAAATCAAAGAATCATACAATCTATCTAAAGCATGGCAGACATAATACATAATGTAACATGGCACAAATAGGGCTAATACTACCTGCATGCTTATCCCATGGCCAACGCATATACACTCATCACCTTACATATACGCCGCCCCCAACACGTAGATCACATAGCAAATAGACTCGATTATATCCTATTTCCTTCAAATCAAGGTTAACTAAAACAATTACCTCTTTCTAAAACAAGATCAACAATCCAACGCGGCTTTTTCTTTAGAACAAGCCTCTAAACTATCTGTATCTAGTCAATTATTATTCAAACAACTCAAAATAAGATTCAAAAACTACCCTCGAATGAAAAAGGTTCGATCTTTACATAATTGAAAAAGCCAACAAAAAGTCAATCCGAGACCACGTGGTCGGAATTTAAATTAAGACCAAATCCCGATTACTCATCCACCACCGAGCCCGAAGATGTGATTTATTTTCAAATCCGTCCTCAATTTGAGGTATAAATATCAATTTTACAAAATCCCTAGTTTCTACTCAAAACCCCAATTTTTACTTTATGAATCTTAGATTTGATAGAAAATTTGTGAAAAAGTAATGTAAATTGAATGACAAGTTAAAGTTAAGTTGAGAAGAAATTTCTCTCCAAAAATCACCTTTACAGAGTCTAGATCTCAAAAATGGTATAAAATGAGCCAAGTCCCGAAATTTCCAATTTTTACCCAGCTGCAGATATCGCAATTGTGAATTCTTGTTTGTAATTGTGATATTCGCAAAAGTGCCCAGTGTCTGAGCCTCCCAGATGTCGCAAATGCGACAAAATCTTCACATTTGCGCAAGTCCAACCCCTCGAAAAAGCGACCCAAGTTTCACATATGCGAAACTTCTCCCAAGTCTCCTAGTGTTGCAATTGTGATGGGCTTTTGCGACCAGCCCATCGCAATTGCGATGCCCGCCCATTCGCAAAAGAGGGCTTGACTTTGCAAAAGCGAGTACCCAGCCTTCCCTATCGCAAATGCGAGCATTGTCTCGTAAATACGAGGCTCATATTTGCGAATAGGTCCTCCCAAATACAAGACTTGCAGGCCATCAACACCAGAAATTCTCACTGACGAGCGCAAAATCGGTGTATAAAATTTAAGCTCGCTAGTCAAAGATAGTATAGTATTAGATCGTCTCCACAGGGATTGGTTTAGATAATGTTCTAATAAATCTCAGCTTAACACTATCCAGGAAAATAAACCTTTGATTTAGGTTATTACCGACTAATAATAAAAACTAAGATTATCGATTATGAGAAAATAATGGAAATTTAGTGACTAAGTAGCAACGATTTGAATATCAGGTGCGAAGTAAGGGATGTGACAAGATATGTGATCAACTATTAATCTGGGTACCTCCGTGCTAAGTTCACTCTTAACTTCTATTTACTCTTTCGATTTCAACAAATGATTAGGCTATCTTGAGGATTCAAATTCTTCTTCCGAATGAATGAGAGTTTCGTTAACCAACCAAATGATAGGTCCTATGAACACATGCAAAAATACAGTGAATGAATGATCTTTCAAAGAACGTCTCTCGACTATTCTTCCAAATTAGGTCAATTGATAACTCTCTAAGCTTTTTCGATTACCTATGATAGGCGTATAATCAACCCAAACAAGATAACACAATGCGAATTGCAGCAACACTTCTCTTTCGATTAAAGTAAAACGACAATTGGCATTGCCATTCGATTAATAACCCATTCAACGAATTCAGGCAACTAACGTAGAGTAAACCCCAAACAACAGTCAAATCACAATATTTGTCAATAACCCTAAGATAGATTACTCCATAGTGGAGAAGTTGTTTATCACAAGAGAATTAGAAGAACAAGAAGACATTACAATTCCCAAAATCAACCAAACTTCCGTATTGAATGAATTGGATGAAGTATTTAGAGTCTCCGTTGTTTCCTTGCCTTCTTCTCTCCAAAAGTTGCTCCAAAATCCGAGATACCTTGTTTTGAGATGAGATAGGCTTCATACAGGTCAAAAAGAGTTCCTTGATCAGTTCGAATTCTCTGAGGCACTCTACATCGAACACAAATTTCACATCCTTGGCAAGTAATGATGTTAAGGGCTTGGTAATGCTGGAGAAATTCTTGATGAACCTTCTAAAAAACCCTGCATGCCCCAAAAAACTTCTGATGCTCTTCACTGACGTCAGTACTGGGAGTTTAGCTATCACATCTACTTTAGCTCTGTCGACCTCAATATCTTCAGCTGTGACTTTATGGCCCAAGACTATCCCTTCCTTAACCATGAAGTGACACGTTTTCCAGTTGAGTACTAGGTGAGTGTCCTCACATCGTTTCAGAACAAGTTCGAGATTCCTCAAGCAATCCTTGAAGTCATCTCCATATAGAGCAAAGTCATCCATGAACACCTCCAGAGACTTCCCATTCAAATTTGAAAAGATTGACATCATGCATCTCTGAAATATAGCTGGTGCATTGCACAATCCGAAAGGCATTCTCCGGTATGCAAAGATTCCGGAAGGGCAGGTAAAGGTGGTTTTCTCAACTTCTTCGGGAGCAATGGGTATTTGATTGTACCCTGAATATCCATCTAAGAAGCAGTAACATCCACACCCTGCCACCTTCTCCAACATCTGATCAATGAAAGGAAGAGGGAAGTGATCCTTCCTTGTTGCATCATTTAGCCTTCGGTAGTCTATGCACATCCTCCAACCAGTAATAATTCTAGTGGGAATTAGCTCGTTGTCCTCGTTTTTCACCACCGTCATGCCCTTTTTTTCGGCACAACCTGTACGGGGCTGATCCATTGGCTGTTAGAGATGGGATATATGCATCCAGTAATTTGAGTATCTCCTTTTGCACCACCTCCTCAAGGTTTTTATTCAATTTGCACTGGGGCTACACTACCGGTTGTCACACCTCTTTTTTTCCGAGGGAATATGGGAGTTTTTCCAATTAAAGTGACATTAATCGAAATGAGATTATTTATTTTAATTCAGAGTCGCCACTTGGAATAATATTATGGTGTCCCAAGTCACCGGTTTATTTTAAATCTCAAATCGAGGAAATTTGACTCTGTTTAAAAAGTCCGCGAAACCAAAAGATCGGGTAAGGAATTCTGTTAACCCGGGAGAAGGTGTTAGGCATTTCCGAGTTCCGTAATTTTAGCACGGTTGCTTTTAATCATACCTGGGTTAATTAAATTGTTTAATTACATATTTTAGAACCTATGTACTTTTACCCTTTTACCGCTTTTAATTAAGGCGTTATGGATTTATCTTCGAAACGGATCACATGTGTGTGAATCCGCTTTATTTGGATGTCAAAAATCATGCCATGCATACGTGTACAAAATTAATAACATTTTATTAAGATTAAGGTTGTTTCGTCCAAAGTTGCGCGAAAGCATACCTTGGTTTTAATTTTGAAAATCGTAATTATGTCACGCGAACGTATACATAATCACGATGATTTGATTAAGAGCGTGCTTAAAGCGCGACAAAAAATATTTGATGTCCATTAATTTATAAAGGATGGGCTAATTTGTGAATTTATTGAGAATGGGTCACAACAAAAGTGGCACAATCGGGCATGGGCAGAGACATTCTTGGCCCAAATTGTATTGAAGGCCTTCTTTTCTTTCTCGATTAAATCTTGCAGAGAAAGCCTTTTGTGATAAAGCTCCAAATCTAGCCTATTTCATTTTGGCCCCAACCATTTACAACATAACCAATTTTGCCACTTTAGCCCTTTACTTAATTTATAGCCATAGCTAATTATTGTCAATATTAGAATACTACTGTTATTTATCTCTAATAAAGCATAGCAACAGAAAGTTGAAACTCACTCTAAACATTAAACTAAATAAAACTTTCAATCAAGTAAATTTTATCATATTTTTGCTAAGAACGTTAACACACTAAAAATGGCAGGCTAATCTTATGCAAGTATTGAACTGAGAATTTAAAGAAGATGCATTTATTTATTCAAAATATTGGCAAAGTAAAAAGAAACGGACCTTCACTGGTAGAAAACCATCTTCAATGTATTAACAAAGAGAAATCCAAGTCAAACTTTGTACAATAGCAATGACCGTTCAATTAGGAAAACTGAAATTTGACAACAACATTGGAATCGGAAACGCGAACAAGACCCCGGCCGAAAACCTTCCCAACTCGAACGGATTTTCGGAACTCGAACTTCGATTGCCTCGATTGTCTACTCGTTCACTATTATACTCTCTATCAGTCTATCTTCTTCGATTTTCCTTCCTCCGTTTTTACCCATTCTATCACTGCTGCTTTCTCCAAAATTTTTCTGTCCGTCCCCCTCTCTTTAGGTGTGTCCTCTTTTTTGTGTGTGACTTTGTGTGTTTATATCCAGAGGAATGAGGGAGAAGAAAACGAGTTGGATGGAGACTGGTGGTGTGAGTTGTGAGAGTGCGCATGTGAGAAATTTCAAAGTTTGTTACTAAGTATAAGAGAGAATCTTGGACATGTGGCAATTCTTGTATGGCTCTTTTTTTTTGGTTGATTTTCTTTTCTTGATAAATAACTAAATAAAAACAAAACATACTCCTACTAAACTAAAAAATAGCAAGGTAAAATTACTACATACTCAATATCTTATTTATTAAAGCCTCTAACTTAGAAATTAAATTAAAACAGACGTAAAACATATTTTTTAAAACTTTTCTTTCTTTGCAAATGAAGATAAAACTTATACTAAAAATGTGACTTTTTTTAAAAATTATTTTTCAATTTTCTTAAGTAAAACCTATAAAAGGAGAAATAAGAGCTAAAATATATAGATTAAACTTAAAATATATTTACATACTAAAAAGTGATGAAAATTTAAATATAGTCAAAAATTTGGTGCTCACACCGGTTTGCTCCCTTCTTCCAACATTATCTTGTGCATGTAGATTGTGGGGCTGATTCCCTAAATATCAGCTATGCTCCAACCGATTGCCTTTTTATGCTTCTGCAGTAACTCCACGAGCATGTGTTTATGTTCACCTGTCAAATCATCGACAACAATCACAAGAAAATTGTTAGTCTCCAAAAAAACATATTTCAAATGTGTTGGGAGTACTTTCATTTTCAGCTTCGGCTTGATCTTTTCTTTCTCCAATTATTCTTCGTCTACCACCTAGTTCTCATCTTCCAGTACCTCAACTTTCTTCTTGATCTCAGGATCTTCATCCTCTACCGTACCTGATTGACTAATGTATCTTTCTAATGAATCGCCTACCAACTTGTCTAACTTGTGTTGTTCAGCTAACTCTCCCACCACATCCAGTTTGAAACAAGCATAGGCAGATGCCTCATCACACGGGTATTTCATCATTCTTTTAATTTGAAATACCACTTTTTTCTTTCCCACTCGTAGTATGAGTTGACCCTCATATATATCAAGAATAGCCCGGTCAGTGCAAAGGAATGATTTCCCCAGGATTAGAGGTACCTCCTTATTCACTTCCATGTCTACTACGATGAAGTCTACAAGGAAGACAAATTTGTCCACCCTCACCAAAATGTCCTCAATTATTCCCTCCGGTATGATCGTGGTCTGATCAGCCATTTGCAAAGATACCGACATAGATTTGATCAGGACTAGTTCTCCTTCCAATTTCTTGAACACTGATAATGGCATCAAGTTAATGGATGCACCTGAATCGCACAAGGCCTTGTTAAAATGTTTGCTCCCCAATGAGCAGGGTATAGTGAAATTGCCAGGATCCCCACATTTTTGAGGAATTTTGTTTTGTAGAATGGCACTGCATTAGGCATTGAGTTTGACCACTTTTGAGGAAAGGGTAACATTAGCATGTTCTTTCTTTCCTCAACTGCGCTGCTTAATTTCTGCTTATGAACCTCCTTGCCACTAATATCCTCCTTAGGCGGAGATTCACCAACTTTCTGTTCTTCGTATATCTTCGTTGAGTTAATTTCCTTCTCAACCCTTTGGTTTTGCAATCGACTCTGCTAATATTTTTTCAATCCTGAGAGACACGACCTTGATCGTCTCTTTTGGGTTCTTCTCAGTGTTTGCCGGCAAAGTCCCCGGAGCCCTTTCTGATAATAATGATGTGAGCTGCCCCATTTGTCTTTCTAGATTCCCGATGGATGTGCCTTGCTCCCGGATAGCTGTTCCTTGAGTCTCAAGTTTTTCATCTGATTTATTTATGAATGCCTTCACTAGATCTTCTAAACTTGAGTTGTTGCGTTGTGGAGGCTGGTACAGTTGCCTCTATTGGTTCTAGAAGCCAAGAGGTCCTTACACTGGTGCTCTGGGATTTTGCTGCTGCCATGAGTTCAAGCTGCCATTTGAAGAACTCCATGAGAATCCCGGATGTCTCTGTCCCATAGAATTGAAATTACTACCGCCTTGGTAGTTGCCTCTGTTGAAATTCCCCAATGCCTTAACTTTTTCTTCTGCGGTGAAGGTTTGGCACTCATGAGTTGGGTGTCCCATTCCACATATGCCATATCCCACCTGTAGTTGATTTTCAACCTGAGCTATCGTCAGTTGCTTGATGTCCTTAGCCATAGCTGCAATTTGGGCCTGTATTGCTACAGATGATTCTACTTGGTGCACCCCCGCTGATCTTTTTCGATCCCCTTGGTTAGTGGACCATTGTTCTGCGTCTTCAAATAGTTCATTCAGAAGTGTGACAATCTCTTCTGGAGTTTTCTTCATCAGAGGACCTTGCAAATGCACTATTAAGCAATCTCCTTGATGACGAGTAACCCGTCCCAGAAATGTTGGAGTTGCATCCATTGCTCCATTCCCTTATGAGGGCACCTCTGTAATAGCTCCTTAAATCTTTTTCATGTCTAAAACACCGTTTCCCCTTCACCTTGGCTGAAATTGTGAATCTCCTTCCTCATCTTTCCAGTCTTAGTAGCAGAGAAATATTTTTCTAAGAACTTGGTGGGCATCTCCTCCCACGTACGGATGGACTTTGTGGGTAGACTTCTCAACCATTGCTTTGCATCATCCTTAAGTGAGAAAGGGAATGCTCTGAGGTAGATGGCATCATGTGATACTCCATTATAGCAGAATGTATTCATAATTTCGTCGAAGTCCATCAGATGGTTATTAGGATCTTCATTGGGTTTGCCTCTGAATATGCAGTTGTTCTGAATGGTTTGGATGACTCCCTGCTTGAGTTCAAAATTGTTGGCATCAATGGGTGGGGGCCTCACACTAGATTTCTTCTGGTTGTACACTGGTCTGGCATAATCTCCTAGAGACCTCCCAGGCCTAGGAGCTACATCTTCAAATTCATCTTCAACCATGGTTCGTTTGAGATTGTACCTTCGATCCTCGTCGACTGTTTCATCTGCAGCTCTACAGGCTTCTTCAGCTACTAACTGTGCATCCTATTGTTGAGCTGCCCCTCTCGTAGCTAGGTTCACGTCCTTTTCATTATTCACCATTGTATTTTGAGTCGAAATCTGACCCTACAATGATCCTCTTGATTCTTTCTCCCTTCTCAACTGTCGCAAGTGCTTGTCTAATTCTGGATTGTATGGCACCAATTCCTTCGAAGACGATCGAGTCATACACTACTGAACTTAACCTGTTACCTCCACACAGATAAGAAGAGCGTAAAAAGAGAAAATAAAATAAAATAAAATCATTCCTGAATTAGCACTGAAAATTATTTCAAACAATATTAATCGCCAATTCCCGACAACGGCGCCAAAATTTGACGAGTGTAAAACCCGTGTATAAAACCTAGGCTCGCTAGTAAAAAATAGTACAGTATTAGATCGTTTTCACAGGGATTGGTTTAAATAATGTTCTAATAAATCTCAGCTTAACACTATCCAGGAAAATAAACCTTTGATTTAGGTTATTACCGACTAATAATAAAAACTAAGATTATTGATTGTGAGAAAATAATGGAAATTTAGTGACTAAGTAGCAACGATTTGAATATCAAGGTGCGAAGTAAGGGTTGTGACAAGATATGCGATCAACTATTATTCTGGGTAACTCCGTGCTAAGTTCACTCTTAACTTCTATTGACTCTTTCGATTTCAATAGATGATTAGGCTATCTTGAGGATTCAAATTCTTCTTCCGAATGAATGAGAGTTCCGTTAACCAACCTAATGACAGGTCCTATGAACACATGCAAAAATACAGTGAATGAATGATCTTTCGAAGAACGTCTCTCGACTATTCTTCCAAATTGGGTCAATTGATAATTCTCTAAGCTCTTTCAATTACCAATGAGAGGCATAAAATCAACCCAAACAAGATAACATAATATGAATTGCAGAAACACTTCTCATTCGATTAAAGTAAAACGACAATTGGCCTTGCTATTCGATTAATAACTCATTCAACGAATTCAGGCAACTAACATAGAGCAAACCCCAAACAATAGTCAAATCACAATATATGTCAATAACCCTAAGAAAGATTACTCCATAGTGGAGAAGTTGTTTATCATAAGAGCATTACAAGAATAAGAAGACATTACAAATCCTAAAATCAACCAAACTTCTGAATTGAATGAATTGGATGAAGTATTTAGAGTCTCCGTTGTTTCCCTGCCTTCTTCTCTTCAAAAGTTGCTCCAAAATCCGAGATACCTTGTTTTGAGACGAGCTAGGCTTCATACAGGTCAAAAAGAGTCATCTCCGAATTTTACAAAAATAGGCCTAGGTAAAGTTCCCGGAAGCGGACGTGCGCGGCCGCGCACCTGGAGGTGTGACCGCGCTCATGGTTGCGCACCTCTGGCAGTACACTGCGTCACTTGCGCGCTCAAGTGTGCATTGATGGTCTCTCATGCGCGGTCGCGCACCTAGGTTTTCCTCCTGCTCAAATCTTTTTCCTCCCACTACGTGCACTATTCGTCCATTGATCCCCTCTGCATCACCTGCACTGAAAAATAACATATTAGACTCAAACCTGGCCAAATCTCTATCGAATCAGCCAAAACATAGACACAAAGTGGGCATAAATAATAAGTAACTTTAAGCTCATCACTCACCTATTCCCAACTATATGCAACTCATCCAAAACTCACTCGAGCCCCTCGGGCTCAAATCCGGATATCCACACAAGTGTAATAACATCACACAAACTCGCTCAGAAGCTCAAATCATCAAATTAACATCTAAAATCAAGAATCAAACATAAAAAGACATGAATTTTCAAATTTCAACTAAAGTTTCTAAAATTTCACATAAAGCGTCGAAACGGCCTCGGGTCACTCGGGACCCCAACCAAACATGCGTGCATGTCCAAAATTATAATACGAACCTACCGGAATCGTCAAAATACCGATCGAAGATTATTTATCAAAAACGTTGACTGTGGTCAACTCTAGCCACTTAAAATTAAAAATCACATTTTCTTCAAAAATCCACATTTAAACTTTCCGAAAATCGACACAGACCACACACGCAAGTTATAAATCATTAAATATAGCTATGAATGGTTTTGAAACACAAAAAAGAGGAGTTAGTACTCAAAGCGACCTATCGGGTCGTTACATTTTTTCCTTACCTTGATTCCCTTTATTTTTTCTCAAAATCATATTTTGATTTCTTTTTTTCTTCTTAATTTAATTCCATTCAATATATTTGCTCTTTTTTATTCTTTTCCTCTATACCATTGAAAAAGGATATTTTATATAGTACGCTTCACCTTTTTACTCAGTATCTGATAAAAATAAGTGAGAAAATATCTTTTACTTTTTTTTTCTCTATATAAAATACAATATATATTTTATCTCTTTTTTTTTTAACTTCTTCTTAAATATATGTATTACTGTAAATATTTCTGGTATATAGTATATCAAAATAGTATATTAGTATAATTAAATGACATATCAGTTTTAATATTATTGGAAATATTTCATAAAGTAATATACCAACACAATATATAAAAATACCAAATAGATATGTTACTATTTTGTGTATATTCTTGTACCTAATGCTAATACCGTGAATAATACCTCCATGAAACTCAATCAAACACTTCATTTAAGAAAATATTTTAAAAAGTTTTGAAAAAGGACCCAGTTAAAAAATTTGAAAATTTGAGAAAGGATCCTATTATAACAATATATTGATATATTATATTGTATATAATAATAGTTTACTGTTGTAGTAAATTATATACTGTTGAATTATATATTGTATACCAAAATAGCATACAATATGTCAAAATGGTATCTTGTGCTCTTCATTTAATGGTATACTGTTACGTTATACTGTATACTGTAATAGTACTATTGCAATTAATTATATATTGCTAAATTAATTATCGTATGCCAAGATGGTATATAATATATCATTTTGGTATACAATACAAAATCATTTTTTTCACTAGTCTATCTATATTTTGGCAAAATTTCAAAAATCTACTCCAAAATCTCTTTCAAATTAACTCAAAGTTCAGCCATAACCTCCAACCAACATTTCGAATCAGAATTGAATCAAAATACCTACAAACTCAATAAATCAAGTTAATTTATAAGTTTCAAGCTTCAAGATCTTCAATGAATGTAATTTTTCTTGCAAAAATATCTAAAAATTAGCATTAATACCACTATCTACGCATCAAAGAACAACATTCAACGAATTCCAACAGCAAAATAGTTCAAGACACAAAAATTCATATCTAAAGTTTTGAACTCATACACATGAAGTCTTAATTTTTTTTTCTTTAGAACGACACTCTGCACGAGTAGTTATCAAAGCTAACTATGGATTGTAGACCTAAGAATACAGGAATCAGAATTGCAAATTTATTGCTTCTATGCTAATAATTGGCCAACTCAAGGAAACCCCAATAGTTGAGCATTTTAACAGGTATAGTTTACTAGAAAACAAGTAAATATTCACAAACATTTAGAGCAAAAGAAAGAAAAACAATGACATAAGCAATAATAAGATTGAGCTTTCGAGAAAGTGAACTTTGTCCCCATCTTGGAAGACAAGCATCAGTTGATAAGAGTAATGGAGAAGATGAGAAAAGGGAAAGGTATTTAGGCAGGTCGGGTAAGTAATTTGGATTAAATGGGTCCGATTTAAAACAAAAATTAGAATAGGTAAAGCCGGGTAATAAACCGGATATTAATTGCATGAAATACTATATGATTCATTATCTTTTACTGTTATTTTATTTGAAAAGGTAAGCTGATAAGTGAGAAAAATAAGCACACAAGGCCTACCGCAATTTTCTAAGGGTCCTCCTTATGTAAAGAAACGCACTGGAGTTTGTTGAATAGCAATTAAGCATGCGAACTAGGCTGGGTCGGCCCATTATATTTCAATTTGGTCCGATGAAAATTAGGACAACAACGACCGCGTCGGGCTGGGTTGGGAATGCAGGGCAGGGGTTGTGCCGGCCAAGGCTTTGGGCCCCGTAGATCAGCCCAGGTTCAAGATCGGGTAGCGTCCCACCGAGGCACAAGCCCGAACCGGGCCCGTTGGGAGCTAATTTTTTATTTTATAATATTAATAGCCAAACATTAGTAGCTTAGTCTAATCTAATTGAAAATTTAAATCATATGTCAATAAGATAATAAACTAGCAATAGAAATAAAGTTAGTTGTGAATGGATGAAACTTTAAACGATCATAACTTTGTGCTCGTTTATTCGATTTATAAAAAAAAAAAATTGTGTATTTTTTTCGTGATCTAGATTGTCACGACCCAAAATCTCAACCCACGGGGTCGTGCTGACGCCTAACACCACTTGCTAGGAAAGCCAACATATAACGATAAATAAGAAAGAAAAGAAACTAATGGTTAACAACCTTCTAATATCATAGCATAAATGGTAACTCACATACATACAATATGAGTCTAAAATCCGACACCGACAATCAACCATCCCAAGATGTAGAGTCACAAGTACATGAGCTACTAGAATTTACTAAATACATAGTCCGAAAGAAATGCAATATTATCTGGTAAGAAAACAAATAGTACAAAAGAAATGGGAAGACGACTCTAAGGCCTGTATATGGTATGCAACTCTATCTTGAGTCGCCTCTCTGGTATCCGCTAAGCACCTTTCAGGAATCCGCTAGTAACAATATCCAAATCTGCACAAGTAGTATACAAGTATAGTATGAGTAACTGACCTAATGTACTCCATAAGTGTTGAGCTTAACCCCGACGAGGTAGTGACGAGGATAATGCAAGACACCTACATATAAGCATGTAAAGTTAAGTGATAAGAATAATGGGAAATAACAAGGCAAGATAACAAGAAAGAAATAGCAAGTAAGACAACATGATATATATCCTTTGAGAGAGATAACACGTATAAAAAAAATGAGAAGATACAAAACGAGGAAATAAAGAAAGATACGATCAAAGTAAACCACAAATTATGCTTCCACAATCAACTCCAACAAGCCCTTCAAAATAACTGAAAAGTAACATAGCCAAGTCCTCCATTCATATAGTAAAAGCACAAAATATAAGGTAACATAATAATAACACGGAAATACCCGTTGTGCATGCTCACTCTTTCTCACAAACACAGAAGCACCCATCATGCAGTATCTCTTACCTCACAAGTGCGAAAGCATCCGTCATGTAATATCTCTCAACCTCCCAGCACGAAAACAATTATCGTGAAATCTCACTCTTTATCACCAGAAACACGTAGAGTCATTACCAAATAAGTTGAGGAACAATAACAACAACATCAACAAGAATCTTTACGTATTACATATCACAAGAGAATTTCCCCCACTTTTTCTACATTAGCAAAACTAACATTTCAAGAATGAGCAAAACTAACATTTCAAGAATTCTAACGCCCAAACGTTACAACAAATTTCCAACATAGTTTCCATCATAAATAACATCAAAGGAGATTTCCCGATCAATTTAAATCAAATAAGACATGATGCATAAAAAGAACATGGCATAGATAATGCTAGTTTTACCCGCATGCTTAACCCATGACAAACACATATACACTCGTCACATTACATATGTACCTCCCCAACACATATAACACATAACAATTAAACACAGTTACATTCTAATTCTCTCAAATCAAGGTTAACCAAGACACTTACCTCTTTTCGGTACAAATAAACCCTCTAAAATACCCTTTCCTTTGGAAACCACATCCGATCGGATGTAATGTAAAAATCAAATAGAAATTACTTACCCTCTTGCCTTTTGTAAAAATTCTCTTCAAAAATTGCGCTTCTCCAAGTCTAGGGTTTAAAAAATATGAAAATGGGTCTAAGTCCCGAAATCCCTTCAAAATACTCAGCTGCAGAAGCCGCAATTACGAGCCTCGCAAATGCGAACTGGATCCCTCATCTTCAGCCATTGTGACTGCAACTAGGAAGCTCACAAATGTGACCAAGTATCGCAAATGCAGACACCCCTTCGCAATTGCAGATGTTGCAATTGCGACAACAGTGCAAAGATGGCCTTCCCAGGCATACTTCGCATAAGCGATCAGGACTCCACAAATGAGGACCTTCACAATTGCGAGAAGACCATTACAATTGCGAGGTCTGTAGCACCAACAACAGTTGAATGTTCCCAAAATCAATTCGAAACGGGTCCCACACCAAACATCCACACAAGTATATAAACCTCATACGAACTCGCTCGAAATCTCAAAACATAAAAATAACATCTATAACCACGAATCCAACAAAAAAACACATCATGCAAGTCTTCAAGTTTAAGAACTTTAATTTTCACAACCAAGCGTCTGATTCTTACCAAACCAACTCGGAATGAGACCAAACTTTGCACACAAATTTCAAATGATAAAACGAACCTATTCCAAGTCTCGGAACAAAAATTAGAAACTGATAGCCTAGTCAACTAATGGTCAGGCTTATGAACTTTCAAAACCTTCAAACTGCCAACTTTTGACAAAAAGAGTCAAATCATCCTAGAAACCTCCAAATCTAATTCCAGACATATGCCTAAGTCCAAAATCACCACAAAAACCTGTTGGAGCCATCAAAATACGAATCCGAGGTCATTTATACAAAAGTAAAACCTTGGTCAACTCTTATAACTTCATCTTTCAAAAATGGAACTCAGTGTTCTGATTAACTCCGAAAACCTCCCCAGAACCAAACCAACTATCCCCGAAAGTCACAACATAACAACCAAGTACATGGAAAGAATCAATTGAGGAAACGGGGATCAAATACATAAAATGACCTGCCGGGTTGTTACATTCTTCCCCTCTTAAGCAAACATTCTGTCACGCCCCGAACCTAGGAGCGAGACAAGCACCCTGTGCCTCACCTAACCTGGCGTACCAAATTGCGACTAAGGGACTTCTGAACACATAATGTCATACTTTGGCCATGGGGCCACCTTGCAAGACAATTTGCGAAGCAAAATATAAAACTGAATGAAAACTGGCGCTAACTAAACATCAATATAAAGCTAGGCCGACAAGACTGTCATAGCTACTACAGCTGAGAAACCATCAAATATACATACCAGGCCTACAAACCCAACATACTGCACTAACCAACAGGATATGCCTACAAGCCTCTACTGATAGATGTACTGTGATCGGAACAGGGCCCCGACCTACCCATAATATATATACAGATATACATAAGATGTACACAAAACTCTAGACCTGGCAACTCTGAAAGATGTGGAGCTTACCGATCAGGCGGAACTCGGGAAACACATACTGAGGAGGTCTACCCGTCTGTCTGTCTGAACCTGCACGCATGAAATGCAGCGCCCCCAAAAAGGGACGTCAGTACGAAATAATGTACCGAGTATGTAAGGCAATAAAATAACTGAAATCTGAAACTGAACTGATAATATGATAACTGAAATTAACTGGGAGTCAAAGATGATCTGGAGATATACTTACCTGCTGATACTGACTCAACTCCTTCAATATAGTAAGTAAAATAATTGTACGGCCTTATAAGGCTCGGTATATATAACTGCTCTGCCATAGTAGGCTCGCTCATAGGCGCTCGGCCATACTAGGCTATGTATCTCGACCATGCTGGGCTCGCTCATAGGCGCTCGGCCACAGTAGGCTCGGTATATAACTTTCCATCTGATCAGAGGTTGCCCAATAGGGGCCTGCCCATCGATTATAGCTCGATGGTAATGAAAATACTGTAATACTGTATATATAGGCTTGTTGCTCTCTTGACTGGAAGAAGACAATACTAAATTGAATATAGAATCTCGATAAGGAATAATATTGTAACTTATGAGACTAGAATAGTGTGAATAAATTCATGAATATGAACTTCTCTTTTTGTCTCATTATTAACACATGTAGCTACGAGATCATGCCAAAATGAAGGAAGGCTTAGCCTTAACATACCTTATCACAATCTTTCCAATCACCAAGTTGAACTCACCTCTTCACACCTTAATCTACAAGAATGATAATAATACTATCGTTAAGTTACGAAAGGTACAACTATCGCACAACGAACGACAAACCTATTTTGTATTAAAACGGGCAGCATCTCCCCTATAATATGCCCTTCCTCCAAATTCAAGATAACACCAACAATACAAGAACAGAACAATAACAACATATATACATCATTTTCCAGCCCTATATACACCATCAAATACTACAAAATAGCCCAACACACCCCAATCTCTTCGTACACAAAACGACCACCGTAGTAGTGTCAAACGACCCGAAAATGTTATGACGAACGACCAGCCAACCACCCTACATTTATATGGTGTTTATAAACCCCCTTCCTCCTCCAAAACTCCACAAAATAGTAGTAAAACACGCAGCCCAACAGCAACACAAAACAGTCCACAAAACAGTCCGCTACAAGTGAATAACTCGAACTCACGGCTTCCGATCACCGTCCCGTGAGTTCTTACAAGTATAGAACGACTTACCATGAATTTACAGCAGAAAAAATGGATGAAAGAGAGCAGTAAACTCACCTTATTTGTTGGATAACTCAGCTCCTATCTTGGTTCTTCAAACTCTAAGTTTTACCTCCAATTGGAACTTGAAAGGGAGAGAAAATCAATTAGGGTTTGTGGGAAATTTTTGGGAGGATTCTTTGCAGAGCTTATATCTGGTTATTATGCTCTATTTTAAGTCTAATATATGAAGAAAATAGGCCCTTAAAAGGCCTCTTTGGACGACCCGAAATGGCCCATATTTGGGCTTTCATTTAAGCAAGTAGGTGACACACCTACTTGTCACCTAGCAGCTTGCGCAGTATTGCACAAATGCCCATATATCTCTACTCCGATGTCGTATTGACAAACGGTTTAATGAGTTGGAAAATAGACTCATAGATCTTTAATTTGATGGGTGGAACACCCCATAACCCTAAGTATATTGGGAGAAAATCGTAGTTACATTCGACCCAAAGTTTCAGTAAAACTTATGAATGTAACTTGTGATGACTTTCATCGACTTTTGTTCCACAACTCTCTTGACTTCAAAACATAACAAACGGATGTCATACGACTAATATAAATCATAACATAATCTCCTTATCATGTTAATCACCCTAGTCTCACCCCAAAGGTACATGTTATAACATTCCCAACTTGTCGACTTTCGACGAAACATTGTTTTATTCAATTGCTTAGCTTCTGAACTGTCCAACCCTCTTTGTACTTGTTGTTCATGATCTTCAATATTTGTAAACTCAGAGGTAACATTATTAACTTACTTTATATACTTTTAAATATTATCTCATTTTTGGTCCTACATTAGTTTGCTTACGAAGCATTTTTATGTACGAAAATATAGGGTGTAACATCATTCCCCCCTTGGAAACATTCGTCCTCGAATGTTTACTCTTAGAGACTTTGGAAACTTTTGCCAGAGTATCCTTCGTACACTAGGTTAAAACCAACCTGCACGTAGCCAAAAACATACTATGCATGCCACATATGGCCAATCTTTATAAATAGCAGCAATTTGCCTCACCGACCGTAAATCATAAATATTGAAAGTGAAAAATAAAAGCTTACCTGATGACCTGCTAGCCTACATAAGAGCTATGTTGTAGCGTCCCATCTCGAACCATATCTTCAGTTTGAAATAGGTGGGGGTATTTAGACTTCATTTCTTCCTCCGATTCCCACGTCATCTCTTCTACATTCTTGCTCCTCCATAAAACCTTTACGGAAGCTACCTCCTTATTTCGTAGATTGCGGATTTGTCGGTCTAGGATGGCAACTGGAATTTCCTCGTATGACAAGTCCTCTGTAATCTGTACATCATCCGTGGGCACCACTCGGGTAGGATCGCCAATGCACTTCCGTAGCATAGATACGTGAAAAACCGGATGGACAGACTCCAATTCTGAGGGCAACTCTAACTCATAAGCTAGTTGGCCCACTCTCCGAATGATCCTATAAGGCCCAATATACCGTGGGCTAAGCTTTCCTTTCTTGCCAAACCTCATCACGCCCTTCATAGGTGATACCTTTAAGAATACCCAGTCATTAATCCTGAACTCTAAGTCTCGTCGCCGCACGTCAGAATATGACTTCTGACGACTCTGAGCTGTCAACAGTCGCTCCCGGATAACCTTTACTTTCTCTATGGCCTGCTGAACCAGGTCTGGCCCATGTAACCCAGATTCTCCAACATCAAACCACCCTATAGGAGATCTGCACTTACGCCCATACAAAGCCTCGTACGGAGCCATCTGGATACTGGAGTGGTAACTGTTATTATATGCAAACTCGATAAGAGGTAGATGTTCATCCCAACTTCTTTTAAAATCCAACACACATACTCGTAACATATCCTCGAGCGTCTGAATTGTGCGCTCGGCTTGTCCATCAGTCTGTGGATGAAAAGCTGTGCTGAGATTCACCTGAGTCCCTAGACCTCTCTGAAATGACCTCCAAAAATGTGCTGTAAACTGAGCCCCACGGTCAGATATAATAGAAACTGGTACTCCGTGTAGCCGCACTATCTCCTTAATATATAACTTTGCATAATCTTCTGCTGTATATGTAGATCTGACCGGTAGGAAGTGAGCTGATTTCGTGAGCCTATCGACTATCACCCATATGGAATCGAACTTACGATTAGAACGAGGTAAACCCGTGATAAAGTCCATGTTTATCGCCTCCCATTTCCATGTCGGGATCTCTATAGTCTGCATTAGCCCTCCAGGCTTCTGGTGCTCTATCTTCACTTGCTGGCAACTAGTACATTGGGCGACAAACTCAGCAATGTTCTTCTTCATATCATTCCACCAGTACACATCCTTAATGTCATGATACATCTTCGTCGATCCAGGATGGATGGAATACCATGAATAATGTGCCTCTGACATAATCTTGTCTCGTAGCCCTGCTACATCTGGAACACACAAACGACCCCTGTATCTAAGAACCCCATCTCCCTTGAGCTCTAACAATGGCTTCTTCTGCTGCGAAACTCGCTCTCTCAACTCGACCAACTCTGGGTCCTCGTACTGCCTTTCCTTGACTTCAGCTATGAGGGATGATTTTGCAGTGTTTTGGATTACAACTCCACCATCCTCAGAATCTACTAACCGAACCCCCAACGAAGCCAATTGATGAATCTCTCTAGCTAATTGTCTTTTCTCGGGCTCTACATGTGCTAAGCTACCCATAGATCGACGACTTAAGGCATCTGCTACAACATTAGCTTTCCCTGGATGGTAGAGAATGTTAACATCGTAATCTTTCAATAACTCAAGCCATCGCCTCTGTCGCAAATTCAACTCTTTCTGCTTGAAAATATATTGTAGGCTTTTATGATCAGTAAATACATCAACATGAACACCATATAAATAATGCCTCCATATCTTAAGTGCATGGACAACCGCAGCTAACTCGAGGTCGTGGGTCAGATAATTCCTCTCGTGCTTCCTCAACTGCCTTGAAGCATACGCAATTACCTTCCCATGTTGCATCAGGACACATCCTAACCCGACACCTGATGCATCACAATACACGGCATAACCCTCTAGACCCTCTGGAAGTGTTAGAACTGGAGCTGAGGTCAACCTGTTCTTAAGCTCTTGGAAACTCCGCTCACAAGCCTCTGTCCATTGAAACTTAGTTTCTTTCTGTGTCAACTTCGTCAATGGTGCCGAAAGGGAAGAAAAACCCTCTACGAACCTCCGATAGTATCCTGCTAAGCCTAGAAAGCTACGAACCTCTGTCGGAGTGGTAGGTCTAGGCCAAGATTTCACGGCCTCAATCTTCTGAGTGTCCACCTTTATCCCTTCATCTGATACAATATGCCCCAAGAATGCTACAGACTTCAACCAGAACTCACATTTAGAAAACTTAGCATACAACTTACGATCACGGAGGGTTTGGAGTACCGCTCGCAGGTGGTCCGCATGCTCATCCTCTGAACGGGAATAAACCAGAATATCATCAATAAATACTATCACGAACAGATCTAAAAATGGTCGGAATAGGCTATTCATCAAGTCCATAAATACAGCGGGTGCATTAGTCAACCCGAAGGACATGACAAGGAACTCGAAGTGGCCATATCGGGTCCTGAAGGCTGTCTTCGGAATATCTTTTTCCCGAACTCTGACTTGGTGGTACCCCGACCTCAAATCTATCTTTGAAAAGCATCTAGCCCCCTGCAACTGATCAAACAAGTCATCGATCCTTGGAAGTGGATACTTATTCTTAATAGTTACCTTGTTCAGCTGCCTATAATCGATACACATCCTCAGCGAGCCGTCTTTCTTCCGCACAAATAGTACCGGTGCACCCCAAGGTGAGGTACTGGGCCTAATGTAACCTTTCTCCAGCAAATCTTTTAACTGCTCCTTCAACTCCTTCAATTCGGCAGGTGCCATTCTATACGGAGGGACGGATATTGGTTGAGTTCCTGGAAGCAAATCGATGCTAAAATCAATCTCTCGCTCTGGAGGAATACCTGGAAGCTCATCTGGAAACACATCTGCATACTCTTTGACTATGGGAATAGACTGAAGTGTAGGTATCTCAGCATCTGCATCTCTAACTCGCACAATATGATAAATGCACCCTTTTGCGATCATTTTCCTCGCCTTCAGATAGGAAATAAACCTACCTCTGGGTGTTGGTGTATTACCTACCCATTCAAGGACTGGCTCACCCGGAAAATGAAATTTGGCTGCCTTTGCTCGGCAATCAACTGTGGCATAGCAAGCTGCCAACCAGTCCATGCCCATGATAGCATCAAAATCCATCATCTCTAGCTCAACTAGGTCAGCTGAGGTCTGACGACTACAAATTGTCACCGTACAACCTCGGTAAACCCGTCTAGCAATAATCGATTCTCCGACCGGTGTAGATACCGCAAAAAGATCACTTAGTATTTCAGGCACTATACCAAACTTCCTCGCGACAAATGGGGTAATATACGATAAAGTAGATCCTGGGTCTATCAAAGCATAAGCATCGTGAGAGAAAATGGTTAATATACCTGTCACAACATCTGGTGAAGACTCCTGGTCCTGTCAACCCGCTAGAGCATAGATACGGTTCTGATTACCACCTGAACTGGAACCTCTACCTCTACCAGCCGAAGACTAAGACTCGCGCCTTGAAGGATGCACGAACATAGATGATCCTATTGTTGAACTCGCTGGTTGTGCCATTCCCCCCGAATCTCTATTTGGGCAATCTCGCATCATATGCCCCGGACGCCCACATATATAACAAGCATCAGAACCTGCTCGGCATTGGCCCAAGTGTCCTCTACCACAGATTTCACACCGTGGAGGAAATGACTATGTCTGTGCAGATCCTCGCTGTCGCTGCAAACCCGATACCCGTGAGCTCTCACCTGGTCCTGACTGAGTATAGCAGTCATACCTGTAACCCTATAACTGAGGTGGCGGAGGCCTAGGTGGCCGTCCGAAGTACTGGGTCCTATAACTACCCTGAGATTGCTCCTGAGACCTGGGAAATCTCATCCTCTTACGTTGCCCTTGCTCAGCCCTCTCTGTACCCTGCTGCCGACGCCTACCCCTTTCTATATTCTGGGCGAATGCCTGAATCCGGGAGATATCCATACTATCCTGCAATGCAGCGGTGGCACATGCCTCGGTTAACTCTGGGGCTAACCCTGCTATAAACCTGTGAATCCTGTCCCGCATAGTAGAAACTATGGATGGTGCATATCTGGCCAATGAGTCAAAACGGAGACTATACTCTCGAACACTCATATTACCCTGCTTGAGGGCTAGAAACTGATCGACTCGAGCCTGTCGGATCTCCCGCGGTAAGTACTGGTCAAGGAAAGCATCTGAAAAATTCTCCCAAATAGCTGGAGGTGTATCACGTCCCCTGGACCTCTCCCATCCCTCATACCAAAGGATGGCTATATCTCGGAGTCGAAAAGCTGCTAGCTCAACTGCCTCTTTCTCCGTGGCATGCATAACACGAAAGATCCTGTGAAGTTGATCTATGAAATCCTGCGGGTCCTCCCTCTGATCTGTCCCCGTGAACTCTGGGGGACTCAAAGCAATAAACTCTCGGACCCTTGAACTCCCAGACCCCTCAGAAGTTCCTGCACTAGCTGATGCCCTAGCATGTTGCTGGGTAGCTACCAACTGTGTCAACAAATGCACCGCACTCCTTAAGTCCTGATCTGATGGAAGTGGAGGGGGAACTGGATGTGCGGTTTCCCTAGGAATCTCCGTAGTTGGTGGAGGAGCCGGTAATGGCTGAGTAGGGGTCTCCCCTTGAGCCTCAGACTGGGCCCCATCTACGGGGGTACCCTGCTGGTCCCCTCACCTACTACTGTATCTCTCCTCTGGCTAGCCGTAGTCTTCCTAGTCACCGTCATCTGTGCATGCAAACACCAACACATAAGTTTAATTCAAATTTCCTATAACTCAGTTCTATAGCACGATTTAGATTTCAAAGAAGTGTAACCAACTCCTAAATGCCCTGTAGTGCCCTGCTTATATAATGTGGTGCACAACACATCTATAAACAAGACCCTACTAGACACAACTTGTAGACTCCCTAGGACAGAACTACTCTGATACCAAGTTTGTCACGCCCCAAACCTAGGAGCGAGACAAGCACCCTGTGCCTCACCTAACCTGGCGTACCAAATTGCGACTAAGGGACTCTGAACACATAATGTCATACTTTGGCCATGGGGCCGCCTTGCAAGACAATTTGCGAAGCAAAATATAAAACTGAATGAAAACTGGCGCTAACTAAACATCAATATAAAGCTAGGCCGACAAGACTGTCATAGCTACTACAGCTGAGAAACTATCAAATATACATACCAGGCCTACAAACCCAACATACTGCACTAACCAACAGGATATGCCTACAAGCCTCTACTGATAGATGTACTGTGATCGGAACAGGGCCCCGACCTACCCATAACATATATACAAATATACATAAGATGTACACAAAACTCTAGACCTGGCAACTCCGAAAGATGTGGAGCTTACCGATCAGGCGGAACTCGGGAAACACCTACTGAGGAGGTCTACCCGTCTGTCTGTCTGAACCTGCACGCATGAAATGCAGCGCCCCCAAAAAAGGGACGTCAGTACGAAATAATGTACCGAGTATGTAAGGCAATAAAATAACTGAAATCTGAAACTGAACTGATAATATGATAACTGAAATTAACTGGGAGTCAAAGATGATCTGGAGATATACTTACCTGCTGATACTGACTCAACTCCTTCAATATAGTAAGTAAAATAATTGTACGGCCTTATAAGGCTCGGTATATATAACTGCTCTGCCATAGTAGGCTCGCTCATAGGCGCTCGGCCATACTAGGCTATGTATCTCGACCATGCTGGGCTCGCTCATAGGCGCTCGGCCACAGTAGGCTCGGTATATAACTTTCCATCTGATCAGAGGTTGCCCAATAGGGGCCTGCCCATCGATTATAGCTCGATGGTAATGAAAATACTGTAATACTGTATATATAGGCTTGTTGCTCTCTTGACTGGAAGAAGACAATACTAAATTGAATATAGAATCTCGATAAGGAATAATATTGTAACTTATGAGACTAGAATAGTGTGAATAAATTCATGAATATGAACTTCTCTTTTTGTCTCATTATTAACACATGTAGCTACGAGATCATGCCAAAATGAAGGAAGGCTTAGCCTTAACATACCTTATCACAATCTTTCCAATAACCAAGTTGAACTCACCTCTTCACACCTTAATCTACAAGAATGATAATAATACTATCGTTAAGTTACGAAAGGTACAACTATCGCACAACGAACGACAAACCTATTTTGTATTAAAACGGGCAGCATCTCCCCTATAATATGCCCTTCCTCCAAATTCAAGATAACACCAACAATACAAGAACAGAACAATAACAACATATATACATCATTTTCCAGCCCTATATACACCATCAAATACTACAAAACAGCCCAACACACCCCAATCTCTTCGTACACAAAACGACCACCGTAGTAGTGTCAAACGACCCGAAAATGTTATGACGAACGACCAGCCAACCACCCTACATTTATATGGTGTTTATAAACCCCCTTCCTCATCCAAAACTCCACAAAATAGTAGTAAAACACGCAGCCCAACATCAACACAAAACAGTCCACAAAACAGTCCGCTACAAGTGAATAACTCGAATTCACGGCTTCCGATCACCGTCCCGTGAGTTCTTACAAGTATAGAACGACTTACCATGAATTTACAGCAGAAAAAATGGATGAAAGAGAGCAGTAAACTCACCTTATTTGTTGGATAACTCATCTCCTATCTTGGTTCTTCAAACTCTAAGTTTTACCCCCAATTGGAACTTGAAAGGGAGAGAAAATCAATTAGGGTTTGTGGGAAATTTTTGGGAGAATTCTTTGCAGAGCTTATGTCTGGTTATTATGCTCTATTTTAAGTCTAATATATGAAGAAAATAGGCCCTTAAAAGGCCTCTTTTGACGACCCTAAATGGCCCATTTTTGGGCTTTCATTTAAGCAAGTAGGTGACACACCTACTTGTCACCTAGCAGCTTGCGCAGTATTGCAAAAATGCCCATATCTCTCTACTCCGATGTCGTATTGACAAAAAGTTTAATGAGTTGGAAAATAGACTCATAGATATTTAATTTTATGGGTGGAACACCCCATAACCCTAAGTATATTGGGAGAAAATCGCAGTTACATTTGACCCAAAGTTTCAGTAAAACTTATGAATGTAACTTGTGATGACTTTCATCGACTTTTGTTCCACAACTCTCTTGACTTCAAAACATAACAAACGGATGTCATACGACTAATATAAATCATAACATAATCTCCTTATCATGTTAATCACCCTAGTCTCACCCCAAAGGTACATGTTATAACATTCCCAACTTGTCGACTTTCGACGAAACATTGTTTTATTCAATTGCTTTAGCTTCTGAACTGTCCAACCCTCTTTGTACTTGTTGTTCATGATCTTCAATATTTGTAACCTCAGAGGTAACATTATTAACTTACTTTATATACTTTTAAATATTATCTCATTTTTGGTCCTACATTAGTTTGCTTACGAAGCATTTTTATGTACGAAAATATAGGGTGTAACACATTCGTCCTCGAACGAGTTTAGAGTAATATCTGAAGTTCCAAAGATATGGGGGTATGTGCTCCGCATATCATTCTCGGTCTCCCATGATGCTTCCTCGACTGGTTGACCTCTCCACTGAACCTTCACCGATGCATTATCTTTCGACCTAAGCTTTCAAACCTGCCTATCCAAAATGGCCATCGACTCCTTCTCATAAGCCAGATTATCATCCAACTGTACTGTGTTGAAGTCCAAATCATGTGACTTATCTTCATGATACTTCGGAAGCATAGACATGAAATATCGAATGAACTCCTACAAGGCTAGGAGGCAAGTTAAGTCTATATGCAAACTTGCCGATTCTCTCCAACACCTCAAAAGGACCAATAAACATCATGCTCAACTTGCCCTTCTTTCCAAATATCATCGCGCCCTTCATAGGTGCAACTCTAAGGAGAACTTTCTCGCCCTCTATTAAAGCTAAATCACGAACCTTACGATCTGCAACTCTTCTGCCTGGACTGAGATGTGTGAAGCCTCTCCTGAATCAACTTCACCTTCTCCAAAATGTCACAAACCAAGTCTCTGCTCAATAACATAGCCTCGCCGGGCTCGAATCAATCCACAAAGAACAACATCGTCTCCCATATAAGGCATCATACGGAACCATCTGGATACTAGATTGGTAGCTGTTGTTGTAGGAAAACTCTGCTAAAGGTAGAAATTGGTCCAAAATCAATAGTGCATGCCCTCAACATATCTTCCAAGATCTGAATGGTTCGCTCAGACTTTCAATCTGTATGAGGGTGAAATGGAGTGCTCAAATGCACCTACGTGCCCAACTCACACTGAACCGCCTTCCAAAAGTGCAAAGTAAATTGAGTGCCGTAGTCTGAGATGATAGAAACAGGTACACCATGCATGTGAACAATCTCTTAGTATAGATCCTAGCCAACTGCTTCGAAGTGTAGGAAGTCATGATCGAAATGAAATGCGCTGACTTGGTCAATTGATTCATAATGAACCAAATGGCATCAAACTTTCTTAAGGTCCGCGATAAGCCTACCACAAAGTCCATATTAATATGCTCCTACTTCCACTCTGGTATCACCAACATTTGAGTCAACCCACCATATTTTTGATGTTCATACTTCACCTATTGACAATTCAAATATTGGGAGACATGTCCAACAATGTCTTTCTTCATCTTCCACCAACAATAATGTTGCTTCAAGTCACAATACATCTTAGTGACACCTGGGTGAATAAAATACCGTGAGCTATCAGCCTCCTCAAGGATCAACTCTCTCAAACCATCAACATTCAGAACACAAATCCGGCCTTGAAGTCGCATAACACCATCATCCTGTATCACAACCTTCCTAGCACCACCCATCTGCACTGTGTCTTTCAACACCAATAAGTGAGGCTCATCAGACTAGCGAGTCTTGATGCGCTCCAACAAAGATGACTAGACCACCACACAAGAAAGAACCCTACTGGGCTCCGAAATATCCAACCTCACGAACCTGTTAGCCAAGGCCTGAACATCTAGAGCCAATGGCCTCTCCACATCTAGAGTGGATCATGATGCAATTAATTCTAATTAAGTAGGTAAAGGTGAAACTAGTAATTAAGGAACGTAATCTTAACAAGAACAACCACATATTCAATTAATACAAGGACCTAGAAACTCTAAGAGGCCATTTTCCACAAATAAGTCCAAGCACGTACTCGTCACCTCGCGTACACGGACTACAATCAACATAGAAGACTCAAACCTTAATGGGTAGTTCCCCCACACAAGGTTAGGCAAGATACTTACCTCAAAGAAGACAAACTGATACTCTAAAATGAACTTCTCAGGTGAAATAACCTCTGGACTGCTCAAATCTAACCAAAGTAACTTCAAAATACAAATAAAGCTCATAAGAAACTATTCCAGATTATAAAATATTAATCTTTATCAAATTCTAAAAAATCAACCCAAAAGTCGACCCCAGGGCCCGCACCTCGGAACTCGACTAATTTCACAAAACCCGAACACCCATTCCGATACGAGTTCAACCAAACTAAAATTATCAAATTCCGATACCATTTCGTCCCTCAAATCATGATTTTTCATTTTGAAAACTTTCTTAAAAAAAACCACCATTTTCCTCAAATCAAAACACAAATTAAATGATCAAAATGAAGATAAAATCATGGAATATATAAAATTCTAGGTGGAGAACACTTACCCAATCGGTTTGCTTGAAAAACCCACAAGGAAGTTCCCAAAATCGAAGTCTAAAACTATCGACTTAAATGATTCTGCTAGGATTTCCGCATCTGCGGATGAGGAGGCGCACCTGCGCACACGCATTTGCGAGAAAGAGTCCGCATCTGCGAACTCAGCTAGCCAGGCCTGGAACTGCATCTGCTGATTTACAACCGCACCAGCGACACCGCAGCAGCGAAAGAGGGAAACGCAGAAGAGAGCTTCTTCGCAGGTGCGACCGCAGGACCGCAAAAGTGGCCTTCGCACTTGCGTGCCGGCCTCCGCAGAAGCGAGCGAGCTCCCAGGCCCTTTTGACCGCAGAAGAGATCAAACTCATGCACGAACGGAGCCACACCTGTGCTCCAAAGTGTCAGAGGTGCGAAAACACCAGAACCAGACCTGTTCAAAACTATAAAAATCATTCGAAACTCATCCGAAACTCACCCGGGGCACCCGGGACCCCATCCAAGCATACCAACAAGTTCCATAATCTAACACGAACTTGCTCGGGGTCTTAAATGATATCAAACAATGCCAAAACTACAAATCGCACCATGAATTGAACTTATGAGCTTTCAAATCTTCCAACTTCTAAAACTCGCACCGAAACCTATCAAACCAACCCGGAATGACCTCAAATTTTGTAGGCAAGTCCCAAATAACATAACGGAGTTGTTCCTACTCTCGAAATCGTATTCCGACCCCGATATCGTCAAAGTCAACTATTGGTCAAACCTCTCAACCTTCAAAACTTTAACTTTTCCAACTTTCGCCGAAATGCTCCAAATTACCCTACGGACCTCCAAATCCAAATCCGGACGCACGCCTAAGTCCAAAATCACAATACGAAGCTGTTGAAATCATCCAAAATCCATTATGGAGCCATTTACTCAAAAGTCAAATTCCAGTCAACTCTTACCGCTTAAGCTTTCAAAACTTGAATCCTTCCTCCGATTTGACTCTGAATCATCCGGTAACTGAATTCGGCCACACACGTAAGTCAATACTCATAATACAGAGGTGTTCAGGACCTTACGCCGCCGAACGGGACTTAAATTCTCAAAATCACCGGTCGGGTCGTTACAACAATATAAAAAGAAATAAATAGCAAGTAATACGATAAGATATATAATATGTGAGAGAGATAACACGTATAAAAAAATAAATAGATACAGAACAAGGAAATTAAGAAAGATACAACCAAAGTAAACCACAATTTGTGCTTCCACAATCAACTCCAAACAATCCCTTCAAAATAACCGCGAAGTAACATAGCCATGTCCTCCGTTAGCTTAGTAAAAGCACATATTATAAGGTAACATAATGATGGTAGGCTATAATTGCGTATTTTAGTCACTTATTGCACTCTAATTCACTGCACTTTATTTGTGTTTGAGCGTTAATTGGTAGTGTTTTGCACTTATTGTGTGTTTTATGCCTTGTAGGTTGCGATTCCAAGCTAAGACGTATTTTTAGAGCTAAAATGAATATAATGGGATTTTGAAGTATGAGTAGAAGTCCAAGGGCTAAGCTGGGATCGAATTCAGAGGTCGAAAACTGAGTATGCATAGAAAAAAGAAGGAAAAACTAACAAATGGATGAAATTATGCTGCAAGCTAACGTGACTAATGAGGTGCTAGTGGAAAAATGCATTATTCAAAAGATTTAAAGCTAATATTAGAAGACAAACATAAAGAATTGGGAAAGCAAAGAGATAATGGATATTTAGGAAAGAAGCACATTGAAGTGAGCTTTGGATTTAACATTGCAATAGCAAAAGCGTAAGGCAACAAAAATAATACAGTGGTATGACGCACCGTGCGTCGCGTGGTGCGACGCGGCAAGAGAAAAAGGCAACAGAGTGAAAATTTCTAATGACTCTGGATATTCCCACTAATGCCCCATGTGGTGCGTCACCCCATGCGGCGCGCCTGTGCAATCCTTACAGAGCCAAAGTCCTGTTTCGGATAGGAGAAGGTGGTTTCGTCTGGGCCCGACCCTACTTGGTATAAGTACATGAAAAAATGTTATTTTCTGGACTTTTGACATACGTTCGACCTAAGGAAGCTATGGAGGAGTTGGAAGAACACAAGCACAAAGATTTCATCATTCCTTCCCCGCTCAAGACCCGAGTTTGGATCGAATCTATATTTTCCTATACTTTAATTATATTTGTGATAATTTCTCCATGTTTATGGAGTAGTTCCCTTTAGGGTTTGATAAATTTGGTGTATTGATGATTGCTTGTGGATTATAACTCTAGTTTGATGTATTGAATCGTTATGGAAGATTTCATTGTTGTATCTATATTTACTAGTTCATGTAATCGAGAGAGGCATAACTTGTGATATCTTTGCATTATATTGTTGGTTGAGTTCATAGATTCTTCTAAGTAATCAAAATAGGCTAGTTGAATCATTTATTAAACCTAGTTAGGAGAATAATCGAAAGATGTTTTCCTAAAGACCATCCACTACGCATTCTTGCATATCTTTATAGTGCTTAATTTGGTTCGTCCTGTGAGGTTAATGCTTAATTGAGAGAGGAGTTTCTACTGAACGTTTGAACTAATAATTGAGTGAATTCGAGAGACTCACTTGAACGTTAGAAGTGAGTTATCTAGAGTTAGATCCCGAACAATTATCTTGCACCTATCCTATCAAAACCCTACCTTCTCCCACTGATAACCTTATTTGCTTATTCCTTGTCTCGATAGTCACTAGTCAATAACTTTAGATTCTTAGTTAATTTTAATTAGTAATCATATAAATCTCAACTAATGATCCACCTAAATAGCAATCAAGTTAGAAACTACGAGAATAATGTTTAAATCCAATCCTTGTGGATAAGATCTTATACTATACTATATTTGATTAGCAAGCATAATTTTTGTGGTGTTTTGCGCTCGTCACATAAAAATAGCACGAAAATACCCGTCATGCATGATCACTCTTTCTCACAAGCATGAAAGTACCTATCGTGCAATACCTCTCACCTCATAAGCACTGAAGCACCCGTCGTGCAACATCCCTTACCTCACATCACGAAAACACCCGTTGTGCAATATCTCTTAACCTCCTAGCCCGGAAACATCCATCGTGCAATCTCACTCTTCCTCACCACAAACACTTAGAAAAAATACCAAAAAAGATGAGGAACAACAACAATATCAACAAGAATTTTAACGTATTACGTATCACAAGAGAATGTTCCCAACTTTTGCAAGATTAGCCAAAGTAACATTTCAAGAATTCCAATGCCTAAAAGTTCCAACAAATTTCCAACATAGTTTCCATGATAAATAACATCAAAGGAGATTTCACGATCAATTTAAAGCAAGTAATACATGATGCATAACAACGACATGGCATAGATAATGCTAGTTCTACCCATGGGAAAATAAGATGAAATGTCAAAATCAAGTAGAAATCACTTACCCTCTTGCCTTGTGTGAAAAGTCGCCCCTCTCCAAGTCTAGGATTCAAAATATGAGAAAGTGGGTCTAAGTCCCGAAATCCCTTTAATATAGTAAGCTGCAGAAGTCACAACTGCGGCCAGGGGTTCGCAATTACGAGCCTCGCAAATGCGAGAAAAGGCTCACAAATACAAACTAGATCCCTCAGCTCCAGTCATCGCAATTGCAACCCGGAAGCTCGCAAATGTGACCAAGTGTCACAAAAACGGACATCCCTTCGCAATATTGGATGTCACAATTGCGATACCAACTTCACAAATGCGAATTTGGCCTTCCCAAGCATACTTCGCAAAAGTGATCAGGACTCCTCAAAAGCATACCTTCACAATTGCAAGCAGACCATCGCAATTGCAATGTCTGCAGCACCAGCAACAACTAAACCTTCCCAACACCAATCCGAAACTCGCCCGAGCCCCTCAAGTCCCACCCCAAATATCCACATAAGTATATAAACCTCATACAAACTCGCTCGCAAGCTCAAAATATCAAAATAACATCCATAACCACAAAACTAACACAAAATCACATCATGCAAGCCTTCAAGTTCAAGAACTTTAGTTTTCACAACCAAGCGTTTAATTCCTACCAAACTATTTCGAGACAAAACTTTGCTTACCAGATCCAAATGTTAAAACAGACATATTCCAGCTCCCGAAACAACAATCCAAACCCGATATACTTAAAGTCAACTCATGGTGAAACTTATAAACTTTATAAACCTTCAAATTGCCATCTTTCTGCAAAAAAGAGCCCAATTATCCTAGGAATCTCCAAATCTAATTTCATATATACACCTAAGTCCAAAATCACCTATAACAACCCAATAGGTTATTTTGCATACTAACTCCCCTTTTTATGTTTTGAGACCTTTCATAGCTCTATTTGATGATTTATGACTTGCGTGCGTGGTCCGTTTTGATTTTCAAAAAGCTTAAATGTGAGTTTATAAAGAAATTGTGATTTTTGATTTTGAAAGTGGCTAGAATTGACCATGGTCAATATATTTAGCAAACGACCTCAGATCGGTATTTTGACAATCTCGGTAGGTTCGTACAATAATTTTGGACTTGTACACATGTTTGGTTGGGGTCCCGAGTGACCGAGGCTATTTCGACACTTAATGTGGAAAGTTGGAAATTTGTATTTGAACTTTGAAAATCTTGAGTTTTGGAGAGTGATTCTTGATTTTTGATATTATTGTGATGGCTTGATCTTACAAGCGAGTTTGTTTGATATTAATATACTTGTGTGAAAGTTCGGATTGGAGTCCGAGGGGCTCAGATGATTTTCGAATCGGTTGCAGACTGTTTTTGCATAGTTGAAGGTTGCTGGTTGCAGATCTCACATTTGTGAGGACCTGCTCGCATTTTTATAATAGGAAGGAGTATGGCAGCTTCGCATTTGTGAGGGGTACAACCTTAGCATTTGCAAAGTTCTAGTCGCAATTGCGACTCTGAAGGAGTAAGGGGCAACTTCACACTGGGTTCGCATTACAGATACCCCAGGTTTGCATTTGCGATCATGCATCGAATTTGCATTATTGGAAGCTCAGGAGCTGGTGCGAACATGAGTTCACAATTGCGCTACATGAAGGTGGGTATAAGACTGGGTTTCATAACTTAGTTCATTTTACATAATTTTTGAGACCTAGACTCCATATAGGTGATTTTTGGAGAGCAATTTCTTCTCAACTTCATATATAGGTTAGTAACTTTAACTTGTTTTCATTCAATTTCTATTACTTTTTTCATGAATTTCCTTATTAAATCTAAGACTCATCGAGTATAAATTGGGGGTTTTGGGTAGAAACTAGAGATTTGATAAAATTGAGATTTAGACATCAAATTAAGGTCGGATAGTGCCGGCAACAAGGCTCCTGCTATACTTCAAACACATATGAAACAACAGATGCACAACCCCAAAATGATATGGGGCTCACCAAGTCAGCTGGGAAGAATGAGCACTGCTATCAGTGGTCAGTATCCTCCGCTGTGGAACCACCTGCATCTATTAAAGATATAGTGCCCCCGGCAAAAAGGGACGTTAGTACATGTCGAATAGTACTAGTATGAAAACCAAACACCAATTTAAGAACTCAAAAATACAGTATGAATATGATGGATCAAGGAGACAATATAATAGCATAGATAGCTATTTAAACCAAAGCAAGCTTATCAAGAGCTGTCATTAACATTTATAGAATTCAAGATGAGATCCTCTGTAACCATTTCCACACAAAAGCGGCTCCGCCGCCTCACCCCAATGTATGTGGGTAGAGGTGCAACCACAATACCAAAACTCCACTCAAGCGGCCCTGCCGCCTCACCTCAATGTATGCGGGTGGAGGTGTAAATACAATACCAATTTTCACAAAAAGCGGCCCCGCCGCCTCATCCCAATATATGCGGGTAGAAATGCATCAACGATACCAATACCTTCACAAAGCGTCCATGCCGCCTCACCCCGATATATATATATATATATATATATATATATATATATATATATATATATATATATATGTGTGTGTGTGTGTGTGTGTGTGTGTGTGTGTGTGTGTGTGTATTGGGGGGTGGTGGTGCAACAACAATACCAAAATCATACACAAAGCATCCCTGCCACCTCACCCCAATATATGCGGGTGGAGGTGTAACCCCAATCACAATCTCTATAGAATTTGGCAAAATAGTTTTTCACATAAATCACGACTTGGAATCATAACACGTAGATACACAATCCATAGTTTGGAGCACATCCTCAATTTATAATACAATATCCTGAGAGCATTTGAAACACAAATTAAACATATATCTTTGTCACAAAACTTATTCGGAATACTCAACTTGCAATAAATATCTTGGAACTTACAAGGGTATTGGGGTTCCAATTCTTAAAGAAGAGTTTAGCCAACATACCTTAATTTAGCTTCCTTAAACTCTAAAATATTTCAGAATTCTTAGCAACTTCAATCTATTGTAGAAATATAACAAGTTGACCCAAAATTAGGAAGATGAATGGTTCTAGATCATTTGAGCATTTTATCAAACACTAGGTGTGCATTGAGGTTTCAAGGTCCTTTTATGGAGGATTCCATCATTCCCCAACCTATTCTCTACCATTTTTAGCTCACAATCTTCCCACATTCTTTGATAACACATGCATGCAAGATAACAACCCCCACACCCAATAATTGTCTTGCTAATTCCTCCCATTTTAGAAGATTTTTGAAATTAAGAGCTAGGACATAGATTCTTACCTTTAGGATGAAGATTTCCTTTGTTAATCCTCAATGATTGAGCAAGAATTGGTGGATAATAGGTTGAAGGTTACTCCCCCACTCTAAGAACTCTCTCTCACTCTAAAAATATCAGAAATGTGCTCAAAATGGACTATGGCATATGTTTTAACGAAGAAGGGTCGGGTTTAAAAACCCCTAAAATAAAGCCCCGGAATAGGATATGCGGTCACATATGCGACCGCATAATGGATATGCGGTCTGCATATCAGCCGCACAAATTGGGTGCCAAAACTGGAAAGGAACTGACCGGGTCTGTGGTCACTATGCGGCCTGCATACATGTTCTGCGATTGCATAATGCGCTGTAGAATCTCCCTTCGCAAAACTTCAAAACTGATTGTGCGACAAGAGTGCGGCCCCTGAAACGGTTATGCGGTCGCATAATGGACAACGAAAATGACATCAATATGACCCAGAAAACTAACTCACTCTACGACTCGCAGAGTGATTATGCGACCGCTGAATGGCCTGCAGAAATGCCTATTTCTGCCAATGATTTTCCTTCAACTCCCCAGCGCACTGTTCAATCCAAAAAGTTTGAACCGCGGCGAGCTTGCGAGCTGCGAAGAATTTCTACTATTTTTAACCTCCACACTTGCCCCGGCATCACAAAACCACGGTTTTTAGGAAAAATTTTACGGGGTCTTACACGGTTGCAGCCACTAATAGGGGTAGGATTCAGGGCAAGGGCAGAGGCAGAGAAGGAAGTAGAGATCATCTTAGAGCACGTGCAGTAGCACCCGTAGTTGAGCCCCTAATAGCTCAAAATGATGAAGTTCCAGATCAGGTTGAACAAGTAGGATCGACTTAGGTTCCAGAGGGGTTCATTGCTGCCCTAGTGCTTCAAGACGCCTTAGTTTGCATAGTTGGTTCCATGGAGAGTATGGCTTAGGCCTTTGTGTTTCCAGTGGTACCATCGGTTTCTCAAGCAGGGGAGGAGCTTAGAATCCCGCTGCTCATACTCTAGAGGAGATGGCTCATGGCTACCAGACCTTAGTAAGTTCTACCAGTTGGGGCAGTTTGACCTATTGTTGATACATAGCCCGGGGACAGACCCACGATGTCAGCTGATGGATTGAAGAGGTTGGACAAGTTCACCAAGTTGTTTTCCCCTCACTTTAGTGGTGCACGTTCAGAGATTCCCATGACTTCTTGGACCATTACCATGAGATTTTGCGCAACATAGGACTAGTGGATTCCAACTGAGTTGATTTCACCGTCTTTCATATGCATGGTTTTACCAAGAGGTTGTGGTAGGATTATGAGCAGGGTAGTCTAGCGGGATCACCTCCTCTCATATGGTCTCAGTTTTTTTAGTTGTTCTTGGAGAAGTTTATTCCCTTCTCTCAGAGAGAAGAGTTGATAGTTAGTTCGAGCGCCTTCAGTAGGGTAGCATGACTGTTACTCAATATGAGACTAGATTTGTGAATTTGCCATGCCATGTAGCTATCTTGATCCCTACTGAGAGATAAAAGGTGCGGAGGTTCTTAAATATGGAATCAGACTTCAAATGGATAGAGAGACCAAGGTTAAGATTTCTTTTACTTAGGTAGTTGAGATCTCTAGGAGAATCAAGCGCATCAAAAGCTAGGAGAGGGAGACGACCTCTAACAAGAGGCCCCAACATTTTGGAGGATTCAGTGGTGCCTCATCTAGGAGTAGGGGTTCCTTGGATAGAGTTCATCCTATTAGGCCGATACAGTAATCCCTACAAGTCACACATGGTACTTCAGGTAGCCACAGTTCTTATGGACCTCATTCCGAGTAGCCATCATACGGTGCACATCCAGCTCTCATTAGTGCACCTCCGATATCGAGTTACATGGATTGTTATTCGGGTCATTAGGGGCAACTCCAGATTTAGCAGCCATGTCAACCAAGGGCTTGTTATGTATGTGGTTATCTAAGGCACGTCGCGAAGTTTTTCCTTAGGTCACAAAGCAATATGCCATAATAGGGTACTTGTGCCATGATTCTGACATCGGTTGCTCTACCACCCGCTCAACCAGCTAGAGGAAGGGTCAAGTAACCTGAGGTAGATGATAGTTGTTTATAGGTGGAGGCCAGTTAGTGAGAGGCCATCCAAGAGGTGGAGGACAGATTGGCGGGACTCAGTATAGTCGTTATGCATTTCTGGGTCGTCCCGAGGTAGAGTCGTCCGATGAAATTATTACAGGTATTATCTTAGTCTATCATAGCGATGCTTCTATGTTGTTTGATCTGGGTTTTACATATTCTTTTGTGTCTTCATGTTTTGCTTCGCATTTCAGTATGCCTCGTGATTCTCTTGATGTTCCTGTTTTTGTGTCTACATCAGTTGGAGATTCTATAGTAGTTGATCGAGTGTATCGGTCTTGTGTTGTTACTATTATTGCTTTTGATACTGTAATTGATCTTTTGTTGCTGTATATGGTGGATTTTGAGTTCATTCTTGGTATGGATTATTTGTCCCCGTATCACGCGATCTTGGATTGTCATGCCAAGACTGTGACTTTAGTCATGCCGGGGTTGCCTAGATTGGAGTGGAAAGGGACCCTCGGTCATTACACTAGCAGGGTGGTTTATTTGAGGCTCGACATATGGTTGAAAATTGGTGTTTAACACATTTGGCTTAATATGAGATTCTAGTGCAAAGGTTCCTCCTATGGATTCAGTACCGATTGTGAGGGAGTTTCTAGATGTGTTTCTTACAAATTTGCCGGGTATGCCACCCGATAGGGATATTGACTTTTGCATTGATTTGGTTTTGGGCACTTAGCCTATTACTATTTCGCCGTACCATATGGCTCTAGACGAGTTGAAGGAATTGAAGGATCTATTGCAAGATTTGCTTGACAAGGGATTCATTAGACCGAGTGTTTCAACTTGGGGTGCGCCGGTGTTATTTGTTAAGAAAAGGACAGATCGATGAGGGTGTACATTGACTATGGGCAGTTGAACAAGGTTACCATTAAGAACAATTATCAATTGCCTAGGATTGATGATTTATTTGACCAACTTTAGGGTGCCAAGGGGTATTCCAATATTGATTTTAGATCTGGCTACCATCAGGTGAAGATTAGGGCATCAGATGTCCCTAAGACAACTTTTAGGACTTATTATGTTCATTATGAGTTCATAGTGATGTCATTTGGCTTGACTAATGCTCCAGCAGCCTTCATGGATTTGATGAACCGAGTGTTCAAGTCTTATCTGGATTCCTTAGTGATTGTATTCATTGATGATATTTTGGTTTAATCCTGTAGTAGGGAGGAGCATGAGCAACACCTACGTATTGTACATCAGACTTTAAATGATCGTCAGCTATATGCCAAGTTTTCAAAGTGTGAGTTTCAATTGGACTCAATCGCCTTTTTGGGTCATGTTGTGTGTTCAAAGGGTATCAAAGTGGATCCCCAAAAGATAGAGGTAGTTCAGAATTGGCCTAGACCTACTTCAGCTATAGAGATTCAGAGCTTCTTGGGTTTGGCGGGCTACTATCGGCGATTCATGGAGGGGTTTTCATCTATCTCAGCCCCATTGACCAAGTTGACTCAGAAGGGCGCTCTTTTCAAATGGTCTGATGAGTGTGAGGAGATCTTTCAAAAGCTTAAGAATGCCTTGACAACAACCCCAATGTTGGTGTTGCCCATAGGTTCAGAATCTTACACTGTGTATTATGATGCATCGCATATTGGACATGGCACCATATTAGAGAGTTCACAAATAATAAGAAGAGAATATCAATAGGTTCCAAAATATCCGAAATTCCTCATTTACTCGACGGTTACAAGATCTAACATTAAATCAACTATTTACGAATAATTTAAATAGCCAGAATGAATGACTGAAATGGTAGCGTGACCTAAGGAAACGACAACTCAAATTTATCATTAAAAAAGTCAACATTTGTTCATTTTGGCAGATCATCTGAAATCCTCTAAGTTAAGTCAACATAAAAATCCTATTGTTCTTGGCGAAATATTTTCTTTTGTTTTGGCAATTGATCATTCTTTCTATAACCTTAATCAAGCTTCAATCGACCTCCGAATAATAAGTTTTTTTACTCTCTTCATTTCATCAATTTATCATTCTATGCATATTTCTCTCAATTGCTTAACTATTTTTGGATTAAATCAATTGCGTTTGGCCTAATTTTATATTAATATCTAACTTTTAAAACAATTATACTAACGACCTTCACTAATTTATGTTTGATATAAGTAAAGTTTCAACATGGCCGGATACATTCCAATGAACACAAATGCAAACAACCAAGTAGAAGATAGCTCCATTGAGAAAAACTAAAAATGATGAAGTAAAATTTCCAAGAATTGATGGGATGCAATTAACCTCAACCTTCTTCAATGTAATGATCCGGCCGCTCATTTTGAGTATTTTAGCCCCGTTTTCCCTATTTTATGCTTTACATGTGTGTAATTGTGATTACGTGACTTTCTGGGGTGTTTGGTTTTGTTACGGGGAGGTTTTGGTTTGAGTTGGGACACTTAGTCCCTTGGTTGAAGGCTTAAGTTATAAGAGTTGATCGGAGTTTGATTTTTGGGTAGACGACTCCGCAATGGTGTTTTGATGGTTTCAATAGTTTCTTAAGGTGATTTTGGACTTAGGCGTATGTCCGAAATTGGATTTAGAGGTTCCTAGATCATTTTGGCTTGAATTGGCGAAAGTTGAAAGGTTAAAGGTTTGGAAGGTTGATAGGTTTGATCGAGAGTTTACTTTGATGGTATCAGGTTCGGATTGTGGTTCGGGGAGTTGTAATATGTCCGTAATTTGAGGTCATTCTGAGTTGTTTAAGTTTGTTCGGCATAAGTTTTGAATTTTGAAATTTTGATTAGTTCATTAGGCTTGAATTGAGGTGCAATTCATGGTTTGGATGTTGTTCGGTGTAATTTGAGGCCTCTAGTAGGTTCACATTATGTAATAGGATTTGTTAGGGTGATTGAGCGGGGTCTCATGGGCCTCGGGTGTGTTTCAGATGGGTTTCAGACCATTTCACCATGTTTTGGATTGCTGGTTCTGATGTCTGGTTTCCTTCTTTGCGATCGCAACAAGGCAGTCACGTTCGCGAAGGGAAATTTATAGGTAGGTGTGTTTGTTCATCGTGTTCGTTGAGGGGAGATCACATTTGCAGAGCTTATGGAGGTAGTGGCCTTCGCATTCACGTGCTGGGAGACGCGTTCATGTAGAAGGGGAGGTTGGTTGGGGCGTCAGGATTTTAGCCTTCATGATCACGAGTAGAGGAACGCGTTCACGTAGGCTCAACATTTTTGTGCATTGCGTTCATGACCAGGAAGTCGCGTTTGTGTAGGGCTATTATGAAGTATCATTTGGATGTGCTTCGCGTTCGCGAAGTTGGTCCCGCGATCGCAAAAGGTATCCCTGGGAAGACCTCAAGTACTCTATTTTTTAGGGTTTTAGTCATTTTAACATATTTTGAGATATAGAGCTCGAATTTGGGCGATTTTGGAGGGTATTTTCATGATTTGGATTAGGGTAAATATTTTTTACTCGGATTTATTCATTATTCATGATTTCAACCTTGATATTTCGTGATTTATTGATGAATCTAAGTGAAGAAATTGGGAATTTTAGTAAAACCTTTTCTAAAGTAAAATTGATGATTTGAGGGTCGATTTGAGGGCGGACATGGACGAAACACATATGTTTGGACTCGTATTGGAATGAGTGTTCCGAATTTTAAAGTTTTGTCAGGTTCCAGGGTGTGGGCGCATGGTTGACCTTTTAGGTTGACTTTGCATAATTTGTAACGACCCAACATGTCATTTTGAGATCTAGCTCATTGTTCGGCGGTTTGAGGCCGTGAGTAGCTTCACTTCATGTTCTATGACTTGTACGCATGGTCAGAATTGAATTTCAGGAAGTTCAGAGTTGATTCGAATGGAAATTTCTCAATTCAGAAGTTTTAAGTTGGAAGAGTTGACCAAGGTTTGACTTTTGAGTAAACGACCTCAGAATCAGGATTTGAAGGTTCCAATATGTTCGTATGATGATTCCGGACTCGGGCGTATGTTTGGGTTGAGTATCAGGTGGTCAGGGAGCATTTCAATGCTTATTTTGGAAAGTTGACATTTTAAAAGTTTTAGAATTTCATAAGATTGTCTTGAAGTGGATTTTGATGTTATCGATGTCCGTTTAAGATTCCGAGCCTTGGAATAGGTTTGTATTGTGATTTATGACTTGTGCGTAAAGTTTGGCGTCATTCCGGAATGTTTAAGGATGATGCAGACTTGTTCGTCGAAGTTTGTAAGTTTGAAAGTATAAAGAAAGATTTCAATCGTCGATTCATAGTTTTGGTGTTGATTGATGTGATTTGAGGCCTCTAGCAGGTCTGTGTTATGTTATGGAACTTTTTGGTATGTTCGGACAGGGTTCAGTGGGCCCCAGGTGTGTTTCGGATGAGTCGAGGATCATTTTGGAACCTTGTTGTATTGCTAAAGGGCGTGAGTACTGATGCCATTGCACCTACGGATGAAGGACCGCAGATGCGATGCCGCAGAAGCGACCAAGCAAACGCAGGTGCCGATTTTGTTGGGAAGGACTGAGACCGATGCGATACTGTTGCCGCAAAAGCAGAATTGCACCTGCGGATGAGGCGACACAGAAGCGTGAGTGCAGAAGCGCTACTGGGACCGTAGATGCGGTCGGCCACTTGGACTGGGTTCTTGCAGGTACGAGCTTGATACCGAATAAGCGACCATGGAACAGTAGAAGTGAGATTTTCTGGGCAGACTAGGATTTAATACGGGATTTGGCTCTTTTTCTTGCATTTTTCACTTGGGTTGGCCGAATTTGAGGAGCTATTTTGAGGAGATTTTCATCGAGCAATACAAGGTAAGTGATTCCCACTCATTGTGAGCTAAATACTTGGATTATATATAGATTTTAACATGGAATTTGATAGAATGTTGTGGGACTTTTGAAGAAAAACCTAAAAATTATATTTCAGATTTTGACCACGAAATTGGACATGGAATTGGGAATAAATTATATATTTGAATTATTGATGTTATGGGTAACGTTTATCTTCAAAAAGTTTTGGAATTCAGGCATGTGGGCCCAAGAGTTGATTTTGTTGACTTTTCGAGCGGAGTTGGAAAGTGTTATAAATTAATTAATTATGATGTTGGAGTATATTTTATTGGTTTTCATGATTGTTTGACTAGTTTCAGATCAATGTGCATTGGTTTGAGGTTCTAGAGAGGCATTGGAGCCGGTTATGGAACTTCCGAGCGAGGTAAGTCTCCTGTCTAACCTTGTGAGGAGGAAATTTCCCTGTAGGTGTTACATTTTTATGTTCTACATGTTGTGGGATCTACACACGTATGAGGGGATGAGTGTCCGCGCGTATGCTAGGATTTCTATTTATGTCCGGGTAGACTTAGACTCACGCCATGTTGAAATTGTACTATTTGAGTCCCTTCTTGTTTAAATGCTTTAATTTACATTTATCATGAGACTAGACTCGCGTAGAGTATCATACTCGCTTTTTAGATATTCGACGAGCTACTTTATTAGTCGTGAAAAATTATGCTTCCCTTACAAATTTCTCCCATGTTGTGCGTATTATCGAAAAGTTTCCATAAATTTCATAACTCACAAGTATATTCATGAGTGCGGTCAAGGACCCGTTAAAGCTTCTTATTCAAATGGGATCGGGCCGTTCGCCTTGGTAGGATTATGTACCGCACTCTTATGGGATCGGGTCATTTTCCTCGACAAGATATTATTGTAATACACTCTTATGGTATCGGGCCATTCGCCTCAGCAGTATCATGTATCTCACTCCTATGGGATCAGGCCATTCGCCTTGGCAACTTCATGAAACACTCTTATGGGATCGGGTCATTCGCCTTGACAACTTCATGTAACACACTCTTATGGGATCAGGCCATTCTCCTCGGCAGTGTCATGTATCACACTCCTATGGGATCGGGCCGTTCTCCTCGGCAACTTCATGAAATAATCTTATGTGATCGGGTCGTTCGCCTTGGCAGAATCGTGCGTAATATTTGACAAAAAGCCAGTGTATCCGAGAGTTTTCCTGACTTGAGTTGTGATGATCTATATGGTAGGGACCATATTATATACACCATTTGAGGAGGTAACTGTTATTTGAGGACTTGTGTTTACTGTTCAAATGAGGATCAGATCATGTACCTATATTTGTTTTCACTGTTTAATTACCACGTTTCATACTTGTTTACTTTCTACTGTACTTAATTTATTAAACCACTAGTAAGTGTCGATGTCGACCCCTCATCACTACTTCTCCATGGTTAGGCTAGATACTTACTAGGTACGCGTTGATTTACGTACTCATGCTACACTTCTGCACTTATTGTGCATGTATATATTTCTGGTGGTCTTTTGGGTGCCTATTGTGGGGACTTCACGATGAGCGGCATCCCATGTTATGATCCGCAGTATACGGAGTCTCCATCATAGTTATTTACATTATCCTGTCTATCTTGTATTCCAAACAGATATTGTATTGCTATTGTACTTCATAGTAGATGCTCATGCACTTGTGACACCGGGTTTTGGGGTGTTCTAGAATTTGTTTATGATTTTTCTTACCATTGAGACACTTTTTCTTTATATTTTACTTAAATCATATGTATCTATAATTTTTGATGCATCAATCTCTCTATCTAATAAGATTCATGATTTCAAGAATAATAAAATGAACAATTAAGTTGGTAGTTTATCGTTGGCTTGTCTAACGGCGATGTTGGGCGCCATCACGACCTATAAAGGGTTTTGGGTCATGGCATAATTGAGCCAAGATCTTAGCTTTATTGTTTGGGCTTGTTTTCTATGACTTCTATTGATATTATTAAGTTAATTTGGTTAGATTGGAGTCGTCCGAAGGTTGATTCACGTGGAAGGGCTTCTTAGAGTAATAATTTGGTTTGCTTGAAGTAAGTATCTTGCCTAAACTTGGTTGAGGCACTAGTTGCATGAGTTATTTGTGATAGCTACGTGCTATGGGTGGTGCACATGTGTGGGGTTGATCCCATGTGCATGCACCGGGGTATTTTTCATGCTCGGGTTATTGTTTAGGCTATAAGATACCTTGGATTGATTACTAAGCTACATGATGTGATGGTTCTTATATTTGTACCCCTGTTGTGAGCTATTTAAGACATGTTTGAGGTTACATAGAGGTTAATCTCCTGATTGAAGATGATAATTGCTACTTTTGTGATGTATTTGCCTGATTTGATCGATGATAACATACTTTGCACATACATACACCTTAGCATATCACTTATACTAGTCTAGGAGTATAAAATTTGATGTTCATTGATCCTGTACATGCATTTTTGTATATGTTCTTTCTGTGTGATATGGATTGGACTGGTAGCATGTGACCACATTGTGCAGATTGTGATATTGAGCCTGTGATCATGCCGGGTGAATTCTGATATTGAACCTGTGACCATGCCAGACGGATTGTGATATTGAGCCTGTGACCACACCGGGCGAATTGTGATATTGAGCACGTGGCTATGCCATGCAGATTGTGATATTGAGCCTGTGATCAAGCCGGGTGGATTGTGATATTGATCACATGACCACGCCGTGGAATTGTGATATTGAGTTTGTGACCATGCCAGTAGGATTGTGATATTGGCATGTGAGTTATTCATGTAGCCTATGAATATGGATCCCCCCTAGGGTCACTCTCTCATTTTCCTTCTTGACGGTGTACAAGCGGTTTGAGGAAAGATGATCAGTGGTTTGGTTCGGTTATGGAAATTCATAGGAAAAGCAAACTAGTGTTTGATTTAATTATTGCATTTCATCTTTACTTGGAATTTCCTTGGTTGTTTACCTCATTTATTTGCATATCTTCTTTATATGCTGAATTGTTGATTGAGCAGGGTACGTTAAGTAACTATGTGCATCTAAGGCAGTTCTTTCTGTGATTCATGACTTGATCGTATTATTGTTCTGTACTTGTTGGATTTATGAACTCTACAAGTGATTAGCGAGTATCATTTATAATTCTTGTTTCCATTACTTCGCCGAGGTTAGTTATGATACTTGCTGATTACATGGGGTCGGTTGTACTTATACTACACTCGGCATTTAATTTTGCAGATCCAGGTGTTGGATCGAGCCACCATTAGACGAGGCTAGTTGATAAGTTATCCTTGGAGAGACGAGGTAGAGCTGCATCTCAACCGCAGTCTTGGCGTCTCTTTTCATTTTGTACTGTTGTTTTTCATTCAGACATTATTGTTATTTGGTATTTCAGACTTGTATTTCCGTTTTAGATCTCATGACTACGTATTTACCAGTTCGGGGGGATTTGTTATGTATTGGCGCTATTATGTTATGTTGATATTTTTAGACTTGTATTATTTTCGTCATTTATGTTATTATGATTTGTTATTGTAATGTTCGGCTTGCCTAGTAAGTGCGTTAGGCGCCATCACAACCAGTTGGTGGTTTTGGATCATGACATTCGAGGAACTCTCCTCTGCATCGTTCAGGGGGAACATCACCTCAACGAGAAACTAGAGAGCCATCTGGAACTACAGACTTGATAAAATTCATAAATGCACATAAAGCTTGGAGCCAATAGATTAATGAGGCGATAGGAAGTTTGGAAGCGACTGTGAGTGCCCGGTCACCAGCGTCACTAAAAATTGATCTCACTACTATACCTCAAAATTCATATTATGCGGTACTCCCGAATGCTGTGATTCACTACGTGGAATGACATACACAACTGGTACAACACCAAGCTATGAATAGAATAAGACATGGTAAGTAATTTTAACAATAATAACATATCCGAAGGCAAATGCACTAAATGCACTGACAGATCATCAAGACACATAGAATCTAATCACAAATGTTCAAGGAACCATTACGAACCTTATTGCAGACCATCTCGACGTGATAATGAAATAATATGAGTGTCAAATCAGGAATATTGAGCACTCAGTTAGAATAGAAGTGCCAGATCTTAACAGATGGGAAAAGAATCGAAAGTACCTAAAATTGGGAATTATAACTTCAATGTAAGTGTTTTTGAATTGGTGGTTGTATTTGGAGAAATGGGAGACAATGTATGGTGGCCCAGAGAAATGAGGTCAGATCCAAAAAAAAGAAGCCAAGACTTTTGGTGCAAACTTCACAGCGACCATGGACACAAGACCATAGATGGAAACATCTTGCAAAGTGAAGTAGTGAAGTAGCTCGGCTTTTGAAGGAAGGATACCTCACGAAACTATTTAGCGTGAAAGGAAAGCAATCTAATATTAAAAATAGGAGCAAGGATGACCTTCCAGAGCCCCATCTCCCATACAAACAATTATGCTTGATAATAGCACACAACAATGCACTAGTTATTACATTATGAATTTTAGATACTGATGTAAAATGATCCTTGATTGACCCAAGTAGCTCAGTTAATGTTATTCAACTACGAGTTATCGAGGAGATAAGTTAATGGATCATATCATTCCAAAATCTTGATCACTGTTTGATCTTGACAATTCAAGTTGAACAACACGAGATGAGATTGTTCTAACAACTTTTGCACAAGGAGTGGTCAAAGCTACCCCATTTCAGGAAGTAGCTGCAGATATGGTTTACAATATTATTTTCATAAGACTATTGATCCATGACATATATGAAGCACCGTCAATAATACATCAATTTTTCAACTTCCTATCTTAATGGGGAATCAAGGAGATCAAAGGAGTTTAAAGAGCAACTTGAGAGATAAATTCGGCGGCTATTGCTAAAGGCTTAGATAAAGATAGAGATGCCCAATAGCAATTACAGTATCCGGGATCCGAGGATGTCAAAACTTCCTCAAACAAGGTAAGTTAAAATATACCTAAGTAATCAGATGCTGATATCTCAGATGTACATATCCCAGATGTAATTGTTGAACCAGAGGAGACAAATGCGACCAAGTCAACCGCTAAATAATTGGGAATTGTTACACTCTTTGTCAATTTCCCGAAAAAGAAAGTTTACATTGGTTCAGGAGTCGACCCAGAGCTCAAAAATAAGTTAATTGATTTTTATGAGTTAACACAGATTGCTTTATGAGCCCAAAATCCCAACCCATCATGAGGCGCCCAACACACCGGCTAGGAAAGCTGAAAATAACAACAAAGAACCAGAATAACAAAATTTATAGAAATAGCATAAGTTTGAAATCTCAATATAACAAAATACCGCTTATACTGGATAAATCCCCCAAAACTTGTAAATACAGAGTCATGATCTCTAATACAGAAATACAATTCTGAAATGACTAAATATAATACTGTCGGAAATAAATACAATAGTGTATAAGAAAAGAGACGCGAAGACTGCGGGCGAGAATGCAACTCTACCTCGTCTCTCGAAACTCAGCTCCACGATCAAATCTGCTAATGGTAATTGGTCCCAACACCTGGATCTGCACAATTAAGTGCAAAGTGTAGCATGAGTACAACCAACCCAATATACTCAACAAGTATCATAACTAATCTCAACGAGGTAAAATAAGCAAGAATTATAAATGATACTTGCTATAACATGTATAGTTTCATCAATTTAACAAGTGCAGAACAATAATATGATCAAGTATAAGGCACATAAGAAATTAGTTGTGTGTGTGAGTGTACAGTTTCTTAAGTACTCTGCTCAGTAAATTATGCAACATATAAGGGTGATATGCATTAAATTAGGTAAATAACCACGACAAGATTTTCCTCAACCTTTCCATTTTCGTACCAAACCAGTGATCAGTTTTCCTCAACATCCGCATGTACACCATAAAAAGAGAAACATGAGAGGGTGACCCTAAGGGATGGATCCGTATTCATATGCAAGCACATCCAATTCAACGTGCTACCCGCCCGGCGTGGTCACAGGCGCAATATCATAATCCACCCGGCGTGGTCACATGCATAAAAATACAATCTGCCCGGCATAGTCACATGCATAACAAAACAATCTTCCCGGTGTGGTCACAGGCATAACAACACAATTGGCCCAGCATGGTCATAGGCTTCACAACATAATCTGCCCCGGCGTGGTCACATGCATATCAACACAATCCACCCGGCGTGTTTACAGGAATCCTATCCAAATCATATCACATAGAAGTAAATATACAAGTATACATGTATATGATGAATTAATAATAGATCTCATGCTCTTGGACTTGTATAAATGACATGCTAAAGTGTAGGCATATGAAAAGTGTGTTATCATAGCTCAAATCGGCAATTTCATCACAGAATGGCAATTATCAAGTTCATTTCGGGAAATAGCCCCCATGTACCTCAAACATATCTCAAATAGTTCACAATAAGGTTACAAATATGAGAAACATTATAGCTTACAGCTTAACAGTCGAATTCGAGGCATATCATAGCCTAAGCACTACCCCGAACATGGATAAATGTCCCGGTGCTCGCACATGGGTTCAAACCCCACACGTATGTGCACCATTACCATCCCATAAGTGATAATACTTATTTATTGCTCATATATTCACTAAAAATCCATGCATGTAGGTTTAAGGGTGAAGGATAACCTTTTGTAGTCTAAATCTTGGAAACCAACTTTTGGGTGTTCTTGGGATTTTTTTAGAAATTCTATAGAATCCAAGACAAAAACATTATTGTTACTAGTGATTGAGAAGTGAATTGATCATAAAAACATACTTAAAACCTCACCTTGAGTGTGTATTAGAAGCCTTGGTCGGATGAGTGGTGGAGAGAAAAGCCCTGGCCTTGAAATCTCTTTTATTTCTCTCTCTCACGCTCAAGTATTAATAGGTCCTCGTACAATATTTTTTTCTCTGGCACTATAGCTGTGTTATGGAGCTTTAGCTCACTGGTTTGCTAAAATTTCTGCTCCCCTCCTGTGCTATAAGTGTACTATGGGGAGATAGTTCACTGCCTTTTCCTTAGTTTTTATTTCTTTGAAATTAACATCCAAGTGTTCCCCATTAATCAAACACTCAAAGATTAATAAAATAATAAACCCTAAGTATCCAAATAACTTTATCCACTCCAGTAATTTTCATGTAGTTCGGGTCTAAATTAAATTATATTTCTAAGCTCGAAATTACTCGAATTAGCTACATAAATTCATGGGGCCTTACACGAATTCACTTCCAAACCTTCATATAAGTATGAAACCATGTTTACATGATGACACCCTCATCCTTGTCCATCCATGGCATGCAAAACAAAAAGTTGAGATTTCGAGGCGCACTTTAAGGTCTTAAACTTATAGGAAATCTTGAAGGCCTTACAACAATGTAGAATCAAAATCATTGGAAAATAATTTTATATTGAGATATATATACTTGTCCAAAGTCAAGGAATGCACGACTTAGGACACCCTGTTACACTTAGCATTTCTAACTTGTTCCAAGCAAACTCTTTTTACTTCTAAATATCATTAACTTGCTCCAAATAACTTCCCTCATACATTTTCGTGACCAAATGATGTGGTCCAAGTTAGTAGGGCTCCTTGGACACTCAAAATTATTATTCCCAAATACCATTGGTGCAATTTTAAAATATTAAATCATTAAAATTTTTTATGGTGCCTTACATTCTTCCCTACGTGGGAATATTCATCCTCGAATATTGGATCTTAGCCTATTTCGTCCTTATAGCGTGTACTTATGTTTTCTTGCAACTTATTCATCTCCTTTAGGTTCTAAACCTTAATCAAATTCTTGAGACTCCACAAGTATGAGCTAAGTACAGAGTCATCCTCCTTACCCCTATACTATCATCTTAATCATTCATAACTTACCCTCAAGCCTTAGTTCTTCAAAATTTAATTAGCTCCCCAAAATTTTCACAACTTTTGGCGGAGTCTCCTTTATATATAGATCTATCCACATTTCAAAGAGCTATATAAACCAACAAAAGAAACATATCCACATGGAACACAAGGCAACATAAGTATACATAGCACTAAACACACCATTTCTTACCATTTCATTGTTGTTAACTTACATAAGTGAAGCCATGTAGGTACATATACATGAGCATAAAACATAATACCCAAAAAAAGAGCTTCCAATAGTCTTTACATACTATTACCTTATTCTACAAATAAGTAAGGATATCTCCTCTTCATATCTTCTTCTGCTTCCTAAGTCGCTTCTTCCACATGTTGGTTCCGCAATAACACCTTGACAGATGCAACTTCTTTGGTTCTCAGCTTACGCTCTTATCTATCAAGTATGGCAACAGTAACATGTTCATAGGTCAACCTTTATTAATTTCAAAATTCTCCATAGGGACAATGAGTGACAAATCCTCAATCACTTGCTTCAATAGGGACACATGAAACACGGGACGCATGGAGGACAACTCTTGGCCGGATGGGTGGTGGAGAGAAAAGTCCTAGCCTTGAAATCCATTTTATTTCTCTCTCCCCGCTCAAGTATAAATAGGTCTAGGTATAGTATTTTTTTCACTGGCGCTATAGTTTTGCTATAGATACTTAGCTCACTGGTTTGCTAAAATTTTTACTTTCCTTCTGTGCCATAGATGCGCTATGGGAAGATAGTTCACTGACTTTTCCTTAGTTTTTATTGCATTGAAATTAACATCCAAGTATTCCCCATTAATAAAACACTCAAAGATTAATAAAATAATTAATCCCAAGTATCCAAATAACTTTGTCCACCCTAGTAGTTCTCATGTAGTTTGGGTTTAAATTAAATTGTATTTCTAAGCTCGATATTTGCTCGAATTAGCTGTAACAACTCATGGGGCCTTACATGAATTCACTTCCAAACCTTCATATGAGTATGAAACCATATTTTCATGATGACACCCTCGTTTGTGGCCATCTGTGGCAAACAAAACAAAAAGTAGTGATTTTGAGGCGCACTCTAAGGTTTTAAACTTATAGGAAATCTTGAAGGCCTTAGAACAATGTAGAATCAAAATCTAAAAAATAATTTTATATTGAGAGAGTTATACTTGTCCAAAGTCAAGGGATGCACGACTTAGGACACCCTGTTCTACTTAACATTTCCAACTTGTTCCAACCAAACCCTTTTTGCTTCTAAACATCATTAACATGCTCCATATCACTTCCCTCATACATTTCCTTGACCAAATGATGTGGTCCAAGTTAGTAGGTCTCCTTGGACACTCAAAAAGGTTATTCCCAAATACCATTGGTGTAAAATATTAAATCATTAGAAAACTTTATGGGGCCATACAAAATCCGACAAACAATTCAAATGAAACCATGGTGAACATCTTCGTCCACATCACTTTCACTTCCATTTCCCTTGCTTTGCTCACTTCAACGTTATTTGTAGACTCCAAAACATCAACTTTTCCTATCAATTTGTCCCATTTAAGCTTGCATGCATCCAACAACATATTCAGCGTATTGATTTTGACAATGGTAATATCTAATTTACACTTTAAATCGTTGATTACTATCAACACTTTGTCCGGGATGGCTTTATCTAGCCATTCCCAATATCCAAATGACTTGTTATAACAAACACAATGAATAATTATGCTAAAGAGCAGAAAAATATACAACTTTAAAAAATTCAAATAATGAATCACAACAAAAATTTAAACTTACTTCAGGTTTAGCACACTTGTAGAATCTCTTTAGGGGTTGTCTGGAGTCGTCGAAGTGAAGTTGTTCGCAATCTTCCCACAGTGGCACCTCCTCCTCGATGTAACACTAGAACTAGATATTGAACCAACTTTTTAAGACTACCTTATAAACGAAGAAGAGCAAAAAAAACTGAATTAGAAGTTCTAGCTTTTAAGTTATGGGAGAGAGAGAGAGAGAGAGAGCTTCTCCAACAAGAATAAAAAATAAGTGCAACAAATAAGGTTTCACACATTAATAGGGTGAGGGGTCTAGCTTTTAGGGTCGGGTAAACGGTTTGGGTCGGATAAGTAACAAAAATAGCTGGATGCGTTTAGTCGTGCCACGTGGACCATCTGTTAAAATAAGAGTATTTGTGCTTAATAATAATATGACAAAGGAATTATTACTCAAATAGTATGACGGTGGGTGTTTTTAAATAATTAATGATAGTAGAGGGGTATATCATATCCATTTCTATAGTAAGTATCAGTTGACCAATCTCGCCACTAATTCGCCGCGGTTAGTCTTAATACTTATTGAATATATTGGATCGGTTGTACTCATTGTATGGGGGAAATTGGTTAGCGATAGTTGGACAAATGATGAAGTGACATGTGGAACTGAAGACAGGTAGGACGTGAGTCAACAAACAACTGGAATTGGATGCAAGCATGTGACCGGTGCTGGATAAATCCCAAAGAAAGAGTAGCCAATAACAAAGATTCAAAGAATTTTCATTGGGTTGCATTCAATAAGCAACTGGTATAGAGAATATCTGTACTCATAGCCAATTATTATGTAGCCATCAATGATGATTTTATTCTCATTCAAGAGGAGATATATTTGGGGATCTTGTATCGCTAAATAAAACTATAAATAGGGGAATTAGCATCATTTGTAGACACGAAACATTCTGTACGAAAAAGCTATAATCTGCTATCATTCTATAGAACTACTTTCTTTCTTCTATTCTTAATTTTGTTCTTGCCACTGCTATTAGAGAAGCTAAATACTTAGCCAGGCTTGTGTGTCCTTTAATTTTATTTTATTATCTTATTTCTGTTCTTATTTATTTCGTATTTTTGGGTCAAATCGATTCACTAGTCTATAAACTACGTTACAAATTTAATAGTATCATTTTATGGGTAAACAATTTGGCGCCCACCGTGGGGCATAGAAAATTGGGTAATTGCTTTGATCCATTCATCTCTTACTAAAAGATTTTGATTCCTTTCTTAGCAAAAGAAAAACCAAATATGGCACCTAACGATGTCAAAAATGTCTATAATGTTGGAGCACACAATGAACTTGAAGATGTGTTTCAGCGTGAGGATTTGACCAGCAAAACCCGCAATGAAGAAGATGAAACAACTCCAGTTCGTGAAGGGAAGAGTCTTCGCCATGTGAGGAGTCCAACTACCGATTATGTGGATGATGAACACGTTCTTGAAACGGTCAAAATCCAGAGAGAGCAGCAAAGGGCAATTATGGATCACCTCTCAAGGAAAGATCAGATGATGACGAAGTTGAAACATGCATTATTAGGTGCTTTCAATAATGCCAGTGGAAGAGACCCAATTCCTCCCAGCATTCCAACAAATCAAATATTTCAAAGAACCGGTAACAACTCTCCAATGGAGGAGTTCGGTTTTGAGGAGGCAGGAGGCACCAGAAGTGGATCTGACAACGACAACAACGTAAATGACCCATTCAAATACGAGCTCATGAGATTCATGAGAGAAATGAATAAACGTATAGATCATAATGCAAAGGAATTTCATGCTAGGATGGATGAGATCCCGGGAGCGCCACCGATGTTAAATGGATCTGATTCCAAGAAGTATACATAGTTTTTGTTTAAACCAAGTGCATCTCCGGAGTAGATCCCAAAGAGGCTTAAAATGCCAGATATACCAAAATATAATGGGACTTCGGATCCACAGGAACACATCACGACTTACACTACAATAGTAATGGGAAATGACTTGGCCTAGCATGAGATCGAATCTGTATTATTGAAGAAGTTTTGCGAAACCTTGACGAATGGTACCGTAACTTGGTATTCTCTCTTACCTGACCATTCCATTGATTCTTTTGAAATGCTTGCAGATTTTTTTATCAAAGCTCATGCTGGAGCAATAAAGGTCCAGTCAAGGAAGGCAGATTTATTTAGAATATCCTAAGGAGAATCCAAACTGTTGCGAGAGTTTGTGATCCTGTTCCAGAAAGAAAGGATATTGTTACCAGCAGTTCCGGATGAGTGGGAAGTAGAGGCATTTATAAAGGGTCTCAACCTTTTAAGCTCCGATGCCTCCCAAATATTGAAGGAAAGCTTGCTTGAGTTTCAAGAAACCACATGGGCGGATTTTCACAATCGCTATGAGTCAAAAACAAGAATAGAAGATGATCAACTTGGTTCCTCGGTGCCTTTCAAAGAACAGAATCGTAATAAGAACCAAGATAAGTTCAAAAATGATTTTGATGCAGATCAGAGGTCCTCTAAAAGTCATTTTCAGTCATACAAGAGGGCCGATGGGCGCGAAAATAAAAGATTTCAGTCATTGGATAGGTTCGCTTCTGATTGAACGGCGGATCGTGGTAGGAGTAACAGATCGTTGCAGGAGAAAGAGGCATCTGGGGCTCGAGATTCAGCGTGTCCCAGGTTATCCGATTATAATTTTAATATCAGCCTGGTAGAATTGGTGTTGGCTATGAGAAATATTAAAGAGGCTAGGTTTCCGAAATCAATCTGATCATATCCTAGCCAAAGGGATCCTAATGTACGGTGTGAGTTCCATGCAACCCATGACCATAGGACTGGGGACTGCCGACACCTTCGTGAAGAAGTGGCAACATTATTGAAGAATGGTCACCTTAGATAATGTTTTAGTGACTATGCCAAGAACAACTATGGGAGAAACCTGGATGTTGTAGAACCATCAAAACCGGCTGCAGGGTCATCTCGGATGATGATAAATATGATCTTCGGAGGAGACGAAGTAAATGGGGTGACATTTTTGGTAGCATATAAGACGAAGATATCGGTGATTAATGGCAAGAGGATCCGAGAGATGTCAAAAAATGACATCACCTTCACATAAGAAGATGCTGATTGAATTCTTCTACCACACAATGATGCTTTGGTAATTTTGCTTAATGTATTAAATTTTAAAATTAAACTTTTGTTGGTGGATCCAGGTAGCTCATCCAACATCATACAATGGAGAGTTTTGCACAAGAGAAACTGAATGGAAAAATAGTTTTGGTAACAAAGCTTTTGGCCCGATTTAACTTAACAAGTGTCACAACTCGAGGAGAATTTTTTCTTCCCACACATGCCGAAGGAGTAACGAAATCCACACTACTCAAAGTGGTAGATGGAAACATGGGCTATAATGTAATCCTTGGAAGGCCATGGATACATGAAATGAAGGTTGTTCTCTCAACTGACCATCAACTGTTAAAATTTCCAACACTAGAAGGGATCAAGCAGATCAGAGGAGATCAACTAGCTACAAGGGAGATAAACACGGCAATCAATTCCAGTAGCAAGGGTAAAGAAACAAGCAAATAGCAATTACAGGAACTGGTGCCTTCTTCTATCTCAATTGAAGATGATAAAGACGAGGAGTCACTGGAATTATATCAGGTACCTAAGTCTTTTCAGGTACCGGAGGAGACGGAGACAACCAAGTCAACCGCATAAGAGCTCGAACAAGTTTCCTTGTTCGAAGAATTTTTTGAAAGAAAATTCCATTTAGGAATAGGGTTGAGTCCCGAACTTAGGTTAAAAATTATGGATTTTAATAATCTAACGTTGATTGTTTTGCATGGTCGCATTCTAATATGACGGGTATTCCATTGGAGGTTGCGGTCCACAAACTGAATCCGGATCCTAACTTCCCTTTGGTAAAGCAGAAGACGACGAATAGCAGAGGCTAGAAATAGATTTGTTAAGAAAGAGGTAACCCTATTACTTAATATAGGTTCAATTCAAGAGGTAAATTATATGGATTGGCTAGCTAACATTGTAGTATTGCCTAAAAAGAATAACAAATTTAGAATGTTTGTAGATTATAAAGATTTAAATAAGGCATGCCCTAAAGACTTTTTCTCATTGCCAAACATTGATCGAATGATTGATGCTATGGCCGGGCATGAGTTAATGAGTTTTGATGCTTATTCTGGGTATAATCAAATTAGGATGGACCCGGAACATCAAGTAAAGACTTCTTTCGTCATACATTTTGGCACATATTGCTATAATGTGATACCTTTTGGGCTTAAAAATGACGGAGACACTTACCAGAGGTTTGTTAATAAATATTTTGAAAAACAAATAGGTAAGACATTGGAAATTTATATTGACGACATGTTAGTTAAGTCTCTTAATGTAGGAGATCATCTAAAACATGTCCAAGAGACATTTGACATTTTGAGAAAATACAATATGAAGCTCAACTCGGAGAAGTTTGTCTTCGGAGCTGGTTTCGATAAATTCTTGGGGTTTCTGGTCTCTCAAAGAAGAATCAAAGTAAACCCCGACAAAATGAAAGCCATTGAGGATATCCCAAACCAGTTAACAAGTGTGAAGGAAGTATAGAAGTTAACCGGTAGAGTGGAGGCTCTAAGCAGGTTCATGTCAAGGTCTTCGAAAAAGTGTCATCATTTCTTTTCACTTTTGAAAAAGAAAAACGACTTCATGTGGACTCCGGAATGTCAATAGGCACTGAAATATCTATAAAGGTACCTGTCTACCCCTCCATTTTTGTCAACACCTAAAGAAGGTGAGCAACTGTTGATCTATCCGGCAGTCTCGGAAGTAGCGGTAAGTGCTGTTTTGGTCCGGGAAGAAGAAGGTACAATATTTTCCTTTTATTATGTTAGTAAAGTATTATCAGGAGCATAGACAGAATATTCACACTTTGAAAAGCTGGCCTTAACTCTCATAATTGCCTCTCGAAAGCTTAGGTCTTATTTCCAATGTCATCCAATAGTTGTTGTGATATCCTTTCCCTTAAGGAATGTTCTTCATAAGCCTGAGTTGTCGGGGTTGTTTGTCTAAATGGGAAGTCGAAGTTAGTAAATTCGACATTAAATACAAGCCCAAGACTGCAATCAAGTTACAAGTTTTGGCTGACTTTGTGGCCGATTTCAATTTGGGATTAATGCCTTTAGCTACTAAAGAAACAGAGTTGGTATCGGGAAATGCATCGGGAGTTTGGACTTTGTTTAGGGATGGAGATTCCAATGTAAAAGGGTCTGGTCTTGGGGGAGTATTAATCACTCTTTCGTGGGAAACCTTGAGACAAGCCATTAGAACTATACCATTAACTAACAATGAAGCCGAGTATGAGGTTTTGGTTACAGGACTTGAACTGGATGGAGGACTAGGTTTTGAGGTCATCGAAATAAAGTGCTACTACAGATGGTGGTGAACCAAGTATATGGAAAATTTTGACATCAAGGAGGAACGCAGGCAACAATACTTGAACAAGGTTCAAGTATTACTTTCCCGGTTCAAAGAGTGGTCAATCATCCATATTCTAAGGGAGGAAAATATGGAGGCAGACACATTAGCCAATTTGGGTTTGTCCACAGAAATGAAAGGGAGGCTGACTACGTGATAAGGGAAATCCATGAAGGAGTCTTCGGGAACCATTCCAGTGCAGACTTGTTGGTTCTCAAGTTAGTCAAAGTGGCTACTATTGGCCCCGGATGGAGCAAGACGCAAATACATTTGTTCAAAAGTGTGGTAAATGTCAATGCCATGCACAATTAGTGCATCAACCAGCGAAACTTTTGCAATCGGTGGTGTCACCATGGCCATTCATGAAATGGGGAATGGAAATAGTCTGTCCCTTACCACAAGGACCCGGTAAGTTAAATTTCTATTAGTTTTAACTGACTATTTTACTAAATGGGTTGAAGCTGATGCTTACCAAAAGATCGAAAAATGAGAAGTGATCGATTTTATATGGGACCACATCGTCTACTAATTTGGAATACCAAAAGAAATTGCTTGTGACAACGGACCACAGTTCATAGGTTCCAAAGTCACAAAGTCTTTTGAATGGTTGAAGATCAAACAAATTACATCTTCATCGTACCACCCGAGTGCTAATGGACAGGCAAAGTCAACCAATAAGGTAATTATTCAAAACCTTAAAAGAAGTTAGAAGATGCTAAAGGCAAGTGGGTAGATGAGCTATCAGGTGTGTTGTGGGCATATCGGACCACGGTAAAGTCGAGCATGGGTGAAACACCCTTTTCACTTGTATACGGTTTAGAGGCTTTGATACTGGTGGAAGTGGGAGAACTGACCTTAAGGTTTTCCCGTGCAAACGAAAAAAATAATAATGAAGCATTGCTGGTTAAACTAGATTTTCTTGAAGAGCACTTGGATTTGGCATATGTGAGGATGATGGCACAAAAGCAAAGTATGGAAAGGTATTACAACCATAGAGCAAATCTCCGATATTTCAAAGTTGGGGATTTGGTTTTGAGAAAAGTTACTCAAAGTACTCGAGAAGTTAACGTCGGAAAGTTGGGACCAACATGGGAAGGACCTTACCGAGCTTCAGCTATAACCGGTAATGGTTCATATGAATTGGAAAATCAAGATGGAGTTAAATTGCAAAGTAATTGGAACGTGACTCACCTCAAAAGGTATTATTGCAGAAGATCCTTGCTGGTACTGAAAGTATGTGCCGCACTCATTTTCCCTTCGACTAGTTTTTGTCCCAATTGGGTGTTTTTGGAAAGGTTTTTAATGAGGTAGCAATATAAAGCATACTACGAAGGAAGAATCATCGACAAATGCAAGACTTCCAGTGTTCGAATTATCATACTTAGCATCCGAACACTGGGGGGAGCTAATACATGACAAGCCACTAAAAGTGTTATGATGGAAATAATAAATGACAAGGCACTAAAAGTGTGAAAAAGATCGGGGGCTGTTAGAACCGGGATCAATATCTTATCAAGACCGGGGACTGCATGATCAACCCCCTAGAAATAAGTTGTACAAGTTAGCCACATGTATTGGAAGCTTTATTTACTTAAGCAAAATAATATTTATGTAAATGTACGTTTAAAGATAGAGGTAATAAATCAAAGTCCTTTTATTTTTATCTTATTTCTTTTCTGAATGATAAGTTAATTTATTTTATCATTTGAAAGTTAACAAAAACTTCAAATTCTTGTGCCGGAATGAAAATGAGATGTCTGCTTCAAGAGAAACGTAAGTATTTATGCCCGGAGTCAAAAGATATTGGATGTGAAAAGATTTCCGAAGCTTTGTAAGTTAAACAATAAAGAGTATTTTTTGCACAAAACTTAAGTAAAAGAGTTTCTTTTATTGATTAAAATGTCAAACTCAGTAAAGAAGTTTTGGCATAATTACAAAAGTAAAGAAAAAATATATACATTAGGTCTTGCTGCCAGAACTCAAAGGGAGACAAATGTCTTCGATTTCCTTATTGAGAGAAGGTTGTTCCGCTTCCGGTTTGAGGCCTTCATCTTCTCCATTTTCTCCTTCATTTCTCGAATACTTAGAGTTAGGATTCGAAGAATCAGAAGCAACAGCCCAAGTAGGGAGGTTCTCATGAGTAGTTGTCTATAGCTCCTGGGCCTTGGCAATACATTTATCGATGTTAGCGATTCCTTCTTTGGAATCCTCCAAGGTTTTCCTCTTCGTATGATATCTGACATAGGTTTTCTCAAAGAGGACATAATCTTCTTAGTCTTGGAGTTTTGCTCGGAGTTTTTCAATTTTGGAATGGAGCTTTTCATATTCAACTTTCATAATGTTGATTCTGGAATCAAGCTCAACATTAGTGATCGAGTGAAGTTGATTCTTATCCATGACACTTTTGAGTCTTTCTTCCATTCTTGCTCTCCTCTCCTCGGAAGCATTGGCCTCCTCAGTTTTGAAGCGTAAGCTAGCCTCCAAGTTATTAACTTGCTCCATGAAGGCAGATTCACGCTCGGCAGCAACAGTTACAGTATCATGAAGTTTGGCCCACTTAGCCTTAGCATCTTTAAGGTCTTCATGTAATTGAGAGGCTTCTTGGATGTGGACCATCCTATCTTGTTCGGACTGCTGTAACCGGGCCTTAAGATCATCCATTTGAACAATTCTTTCCTCCATCACTGAGAGGCGCTCGGCAAGCTGACTCTGTTCAGTCAAAAGTTGATCTCGTTATGAAGTAAGCTCTTGCTTGTCAGAAATCAACCATTGTAGGCCTTTGGAAGCAAGAAGGTTGGCCTAAAAAAGGTTAGAGCTAATGTTATTAATGCAAAGTATAAGTTGAAAAGAGACAGAATAAAGTTAGATTGATGCCTGCGCCGAACAGTGCATGCTATTGTTTATCAAACACTCCGCAGAAAGAGAGTCCATCTTTCTCTAACCTTTTTCTGAGGGCAGTAGCTTCAGATAATTGGAAAGCTCCACCGCCTTTGAAGGTATATAGCACTCATTCGAAACCAAAAGGATGACACTTCATTTTATATGAGGGTATTGAGTGGGCGTCGAGTAAGTATATCCCAAATGTCCATGGTTGGGCGACCGTGGCAAAGGGGCATTTTCCATTTGTTCAGCTAGGGCCAGTGGAGAAGAAGCAGCTAATGTAGATGGAGAGGTAGTCACTATCGGCTCAGAATTTGGCGGTGGAGAAAAGTCAGGGATTGAACTCCTTTGACCAGAAGCGATTGTGGGATTTTGAAAATGAGATAAAGAGTTTTAAGCCAATCCCATTTCACCGAAGAGTCCTTGAACTTCTTTTGGCTCTGGAGTTTGAAGCTCACTTGGCGGAGCATCCGGTTGAGCTGATGAAGATCTTTTTCTTCTCTAGAGAAGAACCACTTCATCATCGGTTTCTTCATCAAGGACCATTGTGGCGGTCCGGTTGTTGTTTCTTTCTGTCACGACCCAAAATCCATTAAGGGTTGTGATGGCGCCGGACACCGCTATCAGGCAAGCCAACACTAAATAATTAATTCAGGTCTCATTTTAATATTTTTGAAATCACAATTTTCCCCTCAATTAAATAGTAGAAGATGGAGTTTACAAAATACATAATAATATCTTTAAAATTTCCAATACAGTGCAACCCATAATCATCCCAAAACCCGGTGTTACAAGTGCATGAGCATTAACTAGGAATGTAAAATAAAATACAACAGTTGTCCGGAATACAAATTGGACAGGAAAAATGTAAGTACTCTGAAGGAGACTCTGCTGGCTGTAGAGCGTCGTATAGGATGCAACTCACCTAAGTCCCCGCCATAATCGCGCCTCTGCGCCCACAAGGCCGCTAAACATATGTGTACCTGCACAAAACTGTGCAGCTAGTGTAGCATGAGTAAGTAAATCAACGTAAACCTAGTAAGTATCCCACCTAACCTCGAAGAAGTAGTGACGAGGGGTCAAGTGACCCGTCCGAAACCCAAGTAGGTGAAGTTTAACCTTTTGAAATTCCTTTATGAAGTTCCAATATGTTTTAAATGGTTAAATTAACAGGCAAGATGCAAGCATCGCAAATATAATGCAATTTGGATCCTAGACTACCCGGACATAAGCATAATAGTAGCTACGCACAGACTTTTGTCACTTCGTACGTACGTAGCCCCCCACAAGTAGAAGCACATATTGAATTATTTCACCTATGGGGTAAAGTCCGTCTTACAAGGTTAGAAAGGAGACTTACCTCGCTCCGAAGTTCCATAACCGGCTCCCAAGACCTTCCGACGACTCAAACCGATGCCCAACGCTCCAAAACTAGTCAATAATTATGCAAACCCATTAATATATACTCAAATAATCATTATAATCCTAATTACAACAATTCCCAACTCTGCTTGAACAGTCGATAAAATCGACCTCGGGCCCACGCGCCCGGATTACGAAAAGTTTCGAAGATAATCATTACCCATAACCTTAAGAACTCAAATATATGATTTATTCCCAATTCTATACCCAAATTCGTGGTAAAAATCCAAAATACCATATTCTAGGTTTTCTACCAAACCCCTCCACAATTTCTACTAATTTCTATGTTTAAATTCTTATACAAACCATGTATTTAACTTATAATAAGGGGGGATCACTCACCTTGGGTTTCTTGCTGAAAATCTCCCCTCGATACACATCAAAGTCGCCCAAACCAAATGAAAATGGGAGAAAAATGGGCCAAGTCCCATTTTAAAGAAACCCTATTGCCCAGCGACATTTTCACACATGCAGGTCTTAGGCCGCTTCTGTGCATCCGCTTCTATGGAACTCCATCCGCACCTGCGGCTACTGACATCGCACCTGCACCATCGGAGGTGTGCAAATCCTTCCGCTTCTGTGGTTCTCAGGAGCCTTGGCTCTTTTTGCTTCTGCGAGCCATCTCTCGCACCTGCGGGCTTGCACATGCGGCCCTCATCATGCAGGTGCGGTTACACCAGATGCCCAGCTGCTTCAGCTCTTCCTCAAATTCAAATTCGATCCGTTAACCACCCAAAATCAACCCGAGGCACCCAGGACCCTGTCTAATCACACCAACCAGTACAATAACATAACACGGACCTGCTCGAGGCCTCAAATCACATCCAACTACATCGAATTCATGAATCACGCCCCTATTCGAGCTTAATGAACTTTAGAACTTCAAACTTCTACATTCGATGCCGAAACCCATCAAATCACGTCCAATTGGCGTCAACTTTTGCACACAAGTCACATTTGACATTACAGACCTACTCCAACTTTCGGAATCGGATTCCGACCCTAATATCAAAAAGTCCACTTCCGGTCAAACTTCTCAAAACCCTTCAAATTTCTAACTTTCGCCAAACGACTCCAAAATGACCTACGGACCTCCAAATCCACTTCCGGATGCGCTCCCAATACCGGAATCACTATACGAAGCTATTCTCTGACTCGAAATTCCAAACGGACATTGATAACATTGAAATGCACTTCAACCAAAATTTATGGAATTCTTCCAAAATGCTAAGTTCCACAATAGGTGCCGAAACACTCCCGGGGTATCCAAAACCCGATCCGAACATACGCCCAAGTCCGAAATCATCATACAAACCTGCTGGAACCTTCAAATCCCGATTCCGAGGCCGTTTACTCTAGAATCCAATCTTAGTCAATTTTTCCAACTTAAAGCTTTCGAAATGAGAATTGTCTTTCGAATTCAACTCTGAACTTCCCGAAATTCAATCCCGACCTCGCGTACAAGTGATAATACCTGAAGTGAAGCTGCTTATGGCCTCAAACCGTCGAACGGCGCACTAGAGCTCAAAACGATCGGTCGGGTCATAACATTCTCTCCTACTCAAAGATACATTCGTCCTCGAACGTGCTAAGAACTGCTCTGGAGTTGTCTGAAATTACTGCTTAACACCTCGTGCACATACTCGTGCTATCACAACTCAGTTGGGCACATTAGCTCAAGCTAATCTGAAGATTTTCCCTTTTACTTAGCCAAATAGGCCTTAAAGCTCAATTTTAACATACAAAATTCTCTGCCAGACCTGCTTCCATCATATGAACATCGTATCAATCTCTGTACGATGTACTAGAACATGACTGCATATCTTTGCTGAATTCACACCATGCACCGCAATATTCACATGACTATAATAATATTCTCTGATCATAATAGCCGATATTCCCCGAATCTGATACTCACCATGCACCTCATGACATATATAAGTCTGGTTCCAACTCTTGCAATACCGCCACGACGAAAGAGACGTGTAGAAATTCATAACCAATTGCCGAGTCAACAAATCAATGAATCTCCCCTCTTGACTAGAATCACCACACCCTTATTAACCGAATAATGGTACTTGCTCTTTAATATGCTTCATATAATCCGATCGCATTGATCCCAGATCCAAAACTCTCGTCTCACCCAATATAAGTTGCCCAGACAATAAGCCCCCTCAGGCACTGCCAAAAGTCTCATGTGATGCCACAATGTGCCAATAAGCTACAAACTTGAATGTGATACATAAGGAAAATGAACTCTGGAAAGAAATACTCAACCCAGGTAACTAATTAGATAACCAAAAAGGCGTTATGAACCTTCCTCAAAAAATGAGAAACAAAACACACAAGAATAGATATAGGGAACTGTACACAACATCACACTATTGCGGCATGCAACCCGATCCAAACAACATGTACGTGGAGACATGCCACCTGATTCGCACATAATAACCTGCAAGGAATTATTTACCGAGCTAAAATGCTCATGTCATGCCCAAAACCTGGGGAGCGAGACCGGCACCTGGTGCCTCACCTACACTTGCGTACCAATTTGTGACTAAGTGAATCAGAACATAGAATGTCATACTTTGATCATGGGCCACATTGCAAGACAATTTGCAAAGCAAAATATAAAACTGAATGGAATCCAACGCTGACTAAACATACATATAAAGTTGGACCGTCAGGGCCGTCATAACTACTATAGCTGCCAAACCAACAAAATATACATACAAGGCCTACAAGCCCAACATACTACACTAACTGATAGGATATATCTACAAGGCTCTACTGCTGGATGTACTGTGATCGGAACAGGGCCCCGAACTACCCATAACCTATATACATATATATATATATAGGATGTACATAAAACTCTAGACACGGCAACTTCGAAGGACATGGAGCTTACCAATAAAGCTGGACTCTGGCAACACCTACTGAGGAGGTCTATCCGTCTGTCCGTCTGAACCTGCACACATGAAATACAGCGTCCCTAGAAAAAGGGACGTCTGTACAAAATGATGTACCGAGTATGCAAGGCAATAAAATACTGAAAACTGAAACTGAACTGATAATATAATAACTGAAGTAAGTGGGAGTCAAGATAATCTGAAGATATTCTTACCTGCTGATATTGACTCAACTCTTTCAATATAGTAAGTAAAATAGCTGTCCGACCCTATAAGGCTCGGAATATGTATATATCTGCTCTGCCGTAGTAGGCTCGCTCATAAGCGCTCAGCCATAATAGGCTCTGTATCTCGGCCAACTGGGCTCGCTCATAGGCGCTCGGCCACAGCAGGCTCGGTATATACCTTACCATCTGATCAGAGGTTGCCCAATAGGGGCCTGCCCATCGATTATAGCTCGATAGTGGTGAAAATACTGTAATACTGTATATATATAGAATCTTTTCTCTCTTGACTCGAAGGACACAATACTCAATTGAATATAAAGTTCCGATAAGGGAGAATACTGTAATTTATAAGACTAGGATAATATATATAAATTCGGGAATATGAACTTCTCTTTATGCCTCGTTATCAAACACATGTAATTACAAGATCATGCTAAAATGAAGGAAGGGCTTAGCCTTAACATACCTGGAGTAGGGAAAATCCGTATGATATTCTTGAGAAAGATTGCACCGTACTCCTTTAGAATCGCAAAATCTCACGTTGCTAAGGTGCTAAGAAATCTCGTTGGATTGAGGTTGCTAAAGTTGGAATCCTTGTAGGAATTGGTTGAAGGTGTTATGAATTCTTATTTATATAAATTCTTAACGTTTGTTTTGTAGTATTTTGTAGTTAACACATCCAAATGAAGTCAAAATGCTAATCTTCTATGTCTTTACATGTAGAAACATGTAGTGTTTTGTATCTAATACATTAGTTTGCCACATAACCCATAATGACTAAGAATCATATGTTTAGGTAGTGGCTTGCTGCCACGTGGGGGGGGGGGGTAATCTTTATCCCATAATTTATTAGTTAATTTAGGTAATATCCCATTACCCAAAAATGAACCAATTACCCACATAATTAAGAATTATCTCAAATTACTTAAAATACTACTTACTTTTAACATATTTTACGTATCCTACTATCGTAGTCATGGGGTACCTTGTATGGCATTAGTCCATAAATACGGGGTATTATAGCTCGGTCCGTATTTTATCCCAAATAGCTAAACTTTGATGAAACTTATTTTCTTCGATTTGCTTACCCTCTCACCTTCACGAATTTACATATCCCTTGTTTGAAATAGCATAATACTTGTAATCTCAAAATAATTTCCTTCCCGAACTTATATCGATTAACTTACGACAAAACTTTAATGTATGAAAACACGAGATGTATCATTCTCCCCCCCTTAGAAACATTCATCCTCAAATGTTTATTCTTAGAGACTTTGGGTAAACTTTACCAGAGTCTCTTCCGTACATTAGATTAAAACCAACCTGTACGCAGCCAGAAAATATACTATACATGCCATACATGGCCAATGTCTATAAATAGAAACACTTGGCTTCACACAATTGTCCATTATAAATTCTGAAAATCAATAATAAGAGCTGACCTGATGAAATTACTGGCCTGAATAGAGCTGTGCTGAGGTATCCCACCTCGAGCCATATCTTCAGTTTGAAATAGGTGGGGGTATTTAGACTTCATTTCTTCCTTCTCTTCCCACGTCATCTCTTCCACATTCTTGCTTCTCCATAAAACCTTCACGGAGGCTACCTCCTTATTCCGTAGCTTAAAGATTTGTCGGTCTAGGATGGCAACCGAAATTTCCTCGTATGACAAGTCCTCTATAATCTGTACATCATCCGTGGGCACCACCCGGGTAAGATCGCTAATGCACTTCCGTAACATAGATACATAAAAAACCGGATGGACAAACTCCAATTCCGATGGCAATTCTAACTCATAAGCTACTTGGCCCACTCTCCGAATGATCCTATAAGGCCCAATATAACGTGGGCTAAGCTTGCCTTTCTTACCAAACCTCATCACGCCCTTTATAGGCGACACTTTTAAGAATACCCAGTCATTAACCTTGAACTCTAAGTCTTGTCGCCGTACGTCAGAATATGACTTCTGACAACTCTGGGATGTCGACAATTGCTCCCGGATAAGCTTTACTTTCTCTACGGCCTGCTGAACCAGGTCTGGCCCATATAACCCAGATTCTCCAACATCAAACCACCATATAGGAGATCTGCACTTACACCCATACAAAGCCTCGTACGGAGCCATCTGGATACTGGAGTGGTAACTGTTATTATATGAAAACTCAATTAGAGGTAGATGTTCATCACAACTTCTTCTAAAATCCAACACACATGCTCGTAACATATCCTCGAGCGTCTAAATTGTGCGCTCGACTTGTCCATCAGTCTGTGGATGAAAAGCTATGCTGAGATTCACCTGACTCCCTAAACCTTTCTGAAATGACCTCCAAAAATGTGCTGTAAACTGGGACCCACAGTTAGATATAATAGATACCGGTACCCTGTGTAGCCGCACTATCTCCTTAATATATAACTTTGCATAGTCTTCTGCTATATATGTAGATCTGACCAGCAGGAAATGAGTTGATTTCGTGGGCCTATCAACTATCACCCATATGGAATCGAACTTATTATGAGAATGAGGTAAACCTGTGATAAAGTCCATGTTTATCGCCTCCCATTTCCACGTTAGGATCTCTATAGTCTGCACTAGCCCTCCGGGCTTCTGGTGCACTACCTTCACCTGCTGGCAACTAGGACACTGAGCGACAAACTCAGCATTGTTCTTCTTCATATCGTTCCACCAATACACTTCCTTAATGTCATGGTACATCTTCGTCGACCCAGGATGAATGGAGTACCACAAATAATGTGCCTTTGACATAATCCTGTCTCATAGACGACCCCTATATCAGAGAACTCCATCTCTTTTGAGCTCTAACAACGACTTCTTCTGTTGTGGAACTCGCGCTCTCAACTCGACCAACTCTGGGTCCTCGTACTGCCTCTCCTTTACTTCAGCTATGAGAGATGATTTTGTAGTATTTTGGAGTACAACTCTACCATTGCCAGAGTCTACAAACCGAACCTCCAAACAACCCAATTGATGAATCTCTCTAGTTAATTGTCTTTTCTTGGCCTCTAAATGTGCTAAGCTACCCATTGATCGATGACTTAAGGCATCTGCTACAACATTAGCTTTGTCTGAATGGTAGAGAATGTTAACATCGTAATCTTTCAATAACTCAAGCCATCGCCTCTGTCGCAAATTCAATTCTTTCTGCTTGAAGATATATTGCAAGCTTTTATGATCTGTAAATACATCAACATGAATGCTATATAAATAATGTCATCATATCTTAAGTGCATGGACAACTTCAGCTAATTCGACGTCGTGGGTCAGATAATTCCGCTCGTGCTTCCTTAACTGCCTTGAATCATACGCAATTACTTTCCCATGTTGCATCAAGACACATCCTAACCCGACACCTGACGCATCACAGTACATAGCATAACCATCTGGACCCTTTGGAAGTGCTAGAACTGGCGTTGAGGTCATCCTATTCTTAAGCTCCTAGAAACTCTGCTCGCAAGCCTCCGTCCACTGAAACTTAGTTGCTTTCTATGTCAACTTCGTTAATGGTGCTGAAAGGGAAGAAAAACCCTCTACGAACCTCCGGTAGTATCCTGCTAAGCCTAGAAATCTATGAACCTATGTCGGAGTGGTAGGTCTAGGCCAGGATTTCACAGCCTCAATCTTCTGATTGTCTACCTTTATACCTCCATCGGATACAATGTGCCCCAAGAATGCTACAGACTATAACCAGAACTCACATTTAGAAAACTTAGCATATAATTTACTATCATGGAGGGTTTGGACCACTGCTTAAAGGTGGTCCGCATGCTCATCCTCTGAGCATGAATAAACTAGAATATCATCAATAAATACTATCACGAACAGATCTAAAAATGGCCGGAATAGGCTATTCATCAAGTCCATGAACACGACAGGTGCATTCGTCAACCCAAAGGACATGACAAGGAACTCGAAGTGGCCATATCGGGTCCTGGAAGCTCTCTTGGGAATATCTTTCTCCTGAACTCTAACCTGGTGGTACCCCGACCTCAAATCTATCTTTGAAAAAGCATGTAGCTCCCTGCAACTGATCAAGCAAGTCATCTATCCTTTGAAGTTGATACTTATTCTTAATAGTTACTTTGTTCAGTTGACTATAATCGATACACATCCTCAGTGAGCCGTCTTTCTTTCGTACAAAGTGTACCGGTGGACCCTAAGTGAGGTACTGGGCTGTATGAAACCTTTCTCCAGCAAATCTTTTAACTGCTCCTTCAACTCCTTCAATTCGGCAGGTGCACTTCTATACGAAGGGATGGATATTGGTTGAGTTCCCGAAAGCAAATCGATGCCAAAATCAATCTCTCGCTCTAGAGGAATACCTGAAAGTTCATCTGGGAATACATCTGCGTACTCTTTAACTACTGGAATAGATTGAGGTGTAGGTATCTCAGCATCTGCATCTCTAACTCACACAATATGATAAATGCACCCTTTTGCGGTCATTTTCCTCGCCTTCAAATAAGAAATAAACCTACCTCTGGGTATCGCTGTATTACCTACCAATTCAAGGACTAGCTCACCTGGAAAATGAAAGCTGGCTGTCTTTGCTCGACAATCAACTGTGGCATAGCAAGCTACCAACCAGTCCATGCCCATGATAGCATCAAAATCCAATATCTCTAGCTCAACTAGGTCGGCTGATATCTGACGACCACAAACTGTTACCGTACAAACTCGGTAAGCCCGTCTAGCAATAATCGATTTTCCAACCGGTGTAGATACCGCAAAAGGATCACTCAGTATTTCAGGCACTATACCAAACTTCCCCACGACAAATGGGGTAATACATGATAAAGTAGATCATGGGTCTATCAAGGCATACGCATCGAGAGAGAAAATGGTCAACATACCTGTCACAACGTCTGGTGAAGACTCCTAGTCATGTCGACCAGCTAAAGCATAGCTACGATTCTGGTTACCACCTGAACTGAAACCTCTACCTCTGCCTCGACCTCTACTATCCGAAGACTGAGACTCGCGCCCTGATGGATACACAAACATAGATGATCATGTTGCTGAATTTGCTGGTTGTGCCATAACCCCAGAATCTCTATTTGGGCAATCTTGCATCATATTCCCCAGACATCCACATGTATAACAAGCATCGGAATAGGCTCGACATTGGCCCAAGCGTCCTCTACCACAGATGTCACACCGCGGCAGAAATGGCCATGTATGCCCTGAACCTCAGTGTCGCTGCAAACCCGATGCTCGTGAGCTCTCACCTGGTCCTGACTGAGTATAGCAGTCATACCTGTAACCTTGTAACTGAGGTGGCAGAGGCCTAGGTGGCTGTTCGAAGTACTGGTGCCTATAACTACCCTGAGACCTGGAAAATGTCATCCTCTTACGCTATCCTGACTCAGTCCTCTTTGTACCCTATTGCCGATGCCTACCCCTTCCTATATTCTGGGCGAATGCCTGAATCTGGGAGATATCTATACTATCCTGCAATGCAGCGGTGGCACATGTCTCGGTCAACTCTGGGGCCAAACTTGCTATAAACCTGTGAATCCTGTCCCGCATAGTAGCAAATATGGATGGTGCATATCTGGCCAATGAGTCAAAATAGAGACTATACTCTCGAACACTTATATTGCCCTGCTTGAGGGCTAGAAACTGATCGACTCAAGCCTGTTGGATCTCCCACAGTAAGTACTGGTCAAGGAAGGCATCCGAAAAGTTCTCCCAAATAGCTAGAGGTGCATCACGTCCCCTGGACCTCTCCCATCCCTAAGGATGGCTATATCTCGGAGTCGAAAAATTGCTAGCTCAACTGCCTCTTTCTCCCTGGCATGCATAACCCGAAAGATCCGGTGAAGCTGATCTATGAAATCCTGTGGGTCCTCACTCTTATCTATCCCCATGAACTCTAGGGGACTCAAAGTAATAAACTCTCGGACCCTTGAACTCCCATACCCCTCAGAAGATGTTGCACTAGCTGGTGCCCTAGCATGTTGCTGGGTAGCTACCAACTGTGTCAACAAATGCACCGCACTCCTCAAGTCCTGATCTGATGGAAGTGGAGGGAGAACTGGATGTGCTGTCTCCCTAGGAATCTCCTCAGGTGGTAGAGGAGCCGGTAATGGCTAAATAAGGGTCTCTCCCTAGGCCTCCGATTGGGTCCCATCTACTAGGGTACCCTGCTAGTCCCCTCACCTACTGCTGTATCTCTCCTCTGGATAGCTGTAGTCTTCTTAGTCATCATCATCTGTACATGCAAATGCCAATGCGTAAGTTTAACTCAAATTTCCTATAACTCAGTTCTATATCACAATTTAGATTTGAAAGAAGGGTAACCAACTCTTAAATGCCCTGTAGTCCCCTGCTTATATAATGTGGTGCACAACACATCTATAAAGAAGATACTACTAGACACGGTTTATAGACTCCCTAGGACATAACTGCTCTGATACTACTTTTGTCACACCCCAAACCTGGGGGGCGAAACCGGCACCCGGTGCCTCACCTATCCTTGCGTATCAATTTGTGAATAAGGGAATCTCAATATATAATGTCATACTTTGGCCATAGGCCACATTGGAAGACAATTTGCGAAGCAAAATATAAAACTGAATGGAAATCAACGCTGACTAAACATCCATATAAAGTTTGACCGGCAGGGCCGTCATAACTACTACAATTGACAAATCAACAAAATATACATACAAGGCCTACAAGCCCAACATACTACACTAACTGACATGATATGTCTACAAGCCTCTACTGCTATATGTACTGTGATCGGAACAGGGTCCCGAACTACCCATAACATATATACATATATATACATGATGTACACAAAACTCTAGACCCGGCAACTCCGAAGGACATGTAGCTTACCGATAAAGCTGAACTCGGGCAACACATACTGAGGAGGTCTACCCGTCTGTCTGTCTGAACCTGCATGCATGAAATGCAACATCCCCAGAAAAAGGGATGTCAGAACGAAATGATGTACCGAGTATGCAAGGAACTAAAATACTGAAAACTGAAACTGAACTGATAATATAATAACTGAAGTAAGTGGGAGTCAAGATAATCTGAAGATATTCTTACTTGCTGATACTGACTCAACTCTCTCAATATAGTTAGTAAAATAGCTGTCCGACCCTATAAGGCTTAGAATATGTATATATCTGCTCTGCCATAGTAGGCTCGCTCATAGGCGCTCGGCCATACTAGGCTATGTATATCGGCCAACTAGGCTCGCTCATAGGCGCTCGGCCACAGCAGGCTCGGTATATACCTTACCATCTGATCAGAGGTTGCCCAATAGGGGCCTGCCCACCGATTATAGCTCGATGGTGGTGAAAATACTGTAATACTGTATATATATAGAATCTTTTCTCTTGACTGGAAGGACACAATACTCAATTGAATATAAAGTCCCGATAAGGGAGAATACTGTAACTTATGAGGCTAGGATAATATATAAAAATTCGGAAATATGAACTTCTCTTTATGCGTCATTATCGAACACATGTAATTATTAGATTATGCCAAAATGAAGGAAGGGCTTAGCCTTAACATACCTGGAGTAGGGAAAATTCGTATGATATTCTTGAGAAAAATTGCACCATACTGCCTTAGAATCGCAAAATCTCACGTTGCTAAGGTGCTAAGAAATCTTGTTGGATTGAGGTTGGTAACGTTGGAATCCTTGTAAGAATTGGTTGAAGGTGTTATGAATTCTTCTTTATATAAATTATTAACATTTGTTTTGTATTTAACACATCCAAATGAAGTCAAAATTTTAATCTTCTATGTCTTTATACGTACAAACATGTAGTGTTTTGTATCTAATACATTAGTTTGCCACATAACCCATAATGACTAAGAGTCATATGTTTAGGCAGTGGCTTGCTGCCACGTGGGGGTGGGGTTTTTTAATCTTTATCCCATTATTCATTAGTTAATTTAGGTAATATCCCGTTACCCAATAATTAACCAATTACCCACATAATTAAGAATTATCTCAAATTACTTAAAATACTACTTACTTTTAACACATTTTACGTATCCTACTATCGTGGTCATGGGGTACCTTGTATGGCACTAGTCCAAGGTAAAAATTAATATATTGAAGGCTTTTATGGTCCGTGAATATATCAACATGGATCCCATATAAATAATGACGCCAAACTTTTAATGCAAATACCACTGCCGCAAGTTCTAAATCATGTGTTGCATAGTTCTTTTCATGATTCTTTAGTTGCCTAGAAGCATAAGCTATTACCTTCCCATGTTGCATTAATACACATCCAAGCCCGATTCTTGAAGCATCACAATATACCACAAATCCATCTATACCCTCTGGTAGAGTCAATACCGGTACCGTAGTCAATCTTGCTTTCAATTCCTGGAAACTATTTTTACAAGCATCTGACCATTGGAACTTAATTGCCTTCTACGTCAATTTAGTCAATGGAGAGGCAAGAGTAGAAAACCCCTCAACAAACTTTCTGTAATATCCAGCTAAGCCTAAGAAACTGCGAATCTCTATTGGAGTTGTAGGCCTCGACCAATTCTTCACCGCTGAAATATTTTGAGGATCAACCTTAATTCCCTCACTAGAAACTACATGACCCAAGAATATGACCGATTCAAGCCAAAATTCATACTTTGAAAACTTTGCATATAACTGGTGCTGATGCAGGGTTTGCCGAACTACCCTGAGATGATCGGCATGGTCTTCTCGACTTCAGGAGGAACAATCTTACAACCATCTTTATCGCACAATCAAGAACATGAAAGAAGTGTACTATTCCTAAATGCCCATGTAGCATCCTAATTATAGATGTGGTCGACAACACACCTATAATAAGGACTCTACTAGACACGGCTCCGAGACATCCTAGGACACTTTAAAACCTTAGGCTCTGATACTAATTTTGTCACGCCCCAAAACCGTGTAGCGCGACCGGTTCTCAACTGAGTGAACCTGACCGAGCAAGCCTGTTAGATTTCTTCTACCCAAACTCATTCATGAATAAAGAGAATATATGTTTTCCTTAATTAAACAATAAAGTGGTCGGGTCTACAATTACCAATTTCTTACCATAAGTTTCACCATTTTTAAAGTCTCAAATGGACAAGTAATACAACCGCAACATAGCATTGTATGTCTTTCCCAGTACAAATACACAACCCACACTATGTCTACGGAGCCTCTATAGATAAAGAAGAGTACAATGATAATGCCGGCAACAAGGCCCCAGCTATACCTCAACCATAATACATAAAGAACAAAAGATACATAACCCCGGGATGAAGTGGGGCTCACCAAGTCAGCGGGGAAGAAGGTGTACTGCTATCACTGATCAATGTCTCCTGCTATAGAACCACCTGAATTCATTTAAAGATGTAGCGCCCCCGGCAAAAGGGATGTTAGTACCGTCGAATAGTACTAGTATGAAAACTAAACACCAATTTAAGAATTCAGAAATACAAGATAAATATGATGAACCAATGCAGCAATAGAATAATATAGATAAACGTTTAAACCATAACAAGCTTATTAAAAGCTATCAATAACATTTATAGGATCTAAGATGAGATCTTCTATAACCATCTTCACACAAAGCGGCCCCACCGTCTCACCAGATGTATGCAGGTGGAGGTGTACGTACAATACCACAACTCTAATAAAGCGGCCCTACTGCCTCACTCCAATGTATGCGGGTGGATGTATAACCACAGTACCAAGAACCTACACAAAGAGGCTATGCCGCCTCACCCCCATGCATGCGGATGGAAATGCATAACACAAAGCAGGTATGCCACCTCACCCCAATGTATGCAAGTGGTGGTGCCACAACAATACCAAAACCATACACAAAGCGGTCGTACCGCCTCAACCCATTGTAAGCGGGTGGAGGTACAGTCCCACAATACCTTAATCCCTACACAAAGCGGTCATGCCGCCTCACCCCAATATATATATATATATATATGCGGGTGGAGGTGTATCACAATCACAATCTCTATACCATAATCCCCACAAAAAGCAGTCATGCTGCCTCACCCCGATGTATGCGGGTGGAGGTGTATCACAATCACCATCTCTACATAACTTGGCATAATAACTTTCACATAAATCACGACTAGAAATTATAACACGTGGATACATAATCCATAGTTTGGGACACATCCTCAATTTATAATGCAATATGATAAGAGTATTTGAAACACAAATTGTATATATATCTTCATCACAAAACTTATCGGATTACTCCATTTATAATCAACATCTCAGAACTTACAAGGATATTGGGAATTCCAATTCTTAAAGAAGAGTTTAGCCAACATACCTCAATTGAGCTTCCTTAAACTCTAAAATATTCCGGAATTCTTAGTATCTTCAATCTATTTTAGAAATATAACAAATTGAACAACAATTAGGAAGATGATTATGGGTCTAGCTCATTTGAGCATTTTCTCAAACACTAGGTGTGCTTTAAGGTTTCAAGGCCCTTTTTATGGAGGATTCCATCATCCCACAACAAAATCTTTACCATTCATAGCTCAACAATCTTCCTACAGCCTTCGATAACACATGCATGTAAGATAAACAACTCTCATGCCCAAATATTATCTTGCTAATTACCCATTTTCAGATGATTTCGAAACTAGGTTATAGGGTGTAGCATCTTACCTCTAGTATGAAGACCTAGTGAGCTTTCCTTCTTAATATTCGAAATCTTGAGCAAGAATTGTAGAACAATTATTTAAGAATCACCTTCTCACTCGAGGGCACTCTCTCTCACTCTAAAATGTCAGATAATAACTCAAAAATGACCCAAAGAGTGTATTTAACGAAATAGGGTCGGGTTTTTAAAACCCAAAAATGAAGCTCCGGAACAGGTTCTGCGGTCGCATATGCGACCGCATTTCGGACGCATAATTGGTGTCCAAAATGACCAAAAATCTGCCTGAGTCTGCGGTCACTATGCGGTCCGCATAAGTGTTCTGTGGTCGTATAGTACACTGCATAAATGCTATGCGGTCGCATAGTCGACCGCATAATTGTTTCCAACTGACCCAATTAACTGCCTCACTCTGTGGCCATTATGCGGTCTGCAGAGTGATTCTGCTGTCGCATAGTGGACCATAGAAATGTACCTTTCCGCCAAAAAAATTCCTTTACTTTCCAGTGCATTGTTCAACCCAAAAAGTCTGAGTCGCGGCGAGCAAGCTTGCCATGAAGAATTTCTATAATACTAAACACGTAAAACCAATTCGACACCACAAAACATTATTCTCTTTTGCAAAATTTTACAGGGCCTTACAGTGGCTTCCCTGGCCCAGAGATCAGATATTGCCCCCCACTTCATCTAGTCATCCAGAGGATTCCACTAGTTCCAAGGTGAACACATTTCTCTATTTGGACCCTCCAGTGTTCACAGGTAGTGACCCTGAGGAGGACCTCTAGTTATTGACGAAATGCACAAGACCCTCCGAGTTATGTGGGCTACTGAGATGGAGGGAGAAGAGTTTGTCTCATACTGCCTGAAAGTGGTGGCTTATTCTTTATTTGAGATGTGGGAGGACTCCCGTGAGGAGGGGAGCCCTCCGGCGAGGTGGAGTGAGTTTGCCGATGCTTTCATTGATCATTTCTTACCTGCCGAGACTAAGGCAGCCCGTGCCGCCGAGTTTGAGAACTTGAAACAAGGTAGCATGAATGTGTGGGAGTATCATATGAGATTTGTGCGCCTGTCCAAATATGATATCTACATGTTGCCTACAATGGACGCTAGAGTGTGTCGGTTTGTGCAGGGCCTTTGCCCCTTCGTTATTAATGAGGCCGCTACAACTGCCTTGCATTTTGATATGAATTATGGTAATATGGTGGCATTTTCTCAAGCCACAGAGACCTGAAAACTGAAGAACATGATGGAGTGAGAGAGTAGCAACAAGGCCCGGTCGGCGGGCAACTTTAGTGGTACTTCTGGTGGTGGTGGTAGTAGGACAACTTTCAGGGGAGGTTCATCAGGTCCATCCTAGTCTTTTGCTCAGTATTCAATCAGTGCACCGCCATCGGGGCCCAGTCAGCAGCAAGGGAACACTTTTAGGCCCAGGCAGGGCAATAGGGGATCCTACCAGTAGGGTCGGTCTAGTGGGAGATTTCAGCAGCAGCGGAGGCCCCCATGACCTAGGTGCGGGAAGATGCACTTTGGGATCTGCTACAGGGACCAACCTATATGCTACGGGTGTGGAATAAGGGGCACATTCAAAGGGATTGTCGTTCGTCTGACCAGAGCATGGGCAGGGGTACAACAGATCCAGCCAGTTTTGCGGCTACTACATCCGTAGCACCTCCTCTAGCTCGAGGCACCCTATCACCCATAGGGCGTGGTGCAGCCAGGGGTGTCGCATAGAGTTCAAGAGGATCTAGCCGTTTTTATGCTATAAGGGGTCACCAGAGTATAGAGGCTTTTCCAGATGTTGTCACATGTATATTGACTGTCCAATCTCATGATGTGTATGATCTTATTGATCCCGGTTCCACCTTGTCCTATATCACTCCCTATGTTACTATGGAGTTTGGTATAGAACCGGAATAGCTCCATGATCCGTACTATATATCTACTACGGTTGGTGAGTCTATTATAGCCGCGCAGGTTTACATGGATTGTGTTGTCACGGTGTGTGGTCGGGACACCATGGCCGATCTCATTGAATTGGGAGTTGTGTTGAACTTAGCACCTATTTCTACTTCTTTCAGTTGCCTCTAATACCAAATTACACGCAGTATCGCTACAACGGCTCTTTCATAGGTATTCTTATTATATACCTATGTGTTTTCCTCCCAGTCATTCATGAGTGTTGCAGAATATGATGGAGAACTATTATCTTCCTTCTGCTTGGATTTCATAAAATCCATAAAGTCTTTGTACATGGGATGGTCTGTATTAAGACTAGATGTATTTGCAATATTTGAGCTCAAGAATAATATCCCTGCCCACATTTATCCTTCCTCTTCCTCTTCTATTAGAAGAGGGATTGAAACTTGGTCTCATTGTAACGACCCGACCGGTCGTTTTGAGATCTAGCACATCATTCAGTGGTTTGATGCCTTGAGTATCTTAACTTCATGTTTTATGACTTTTACGTGTGGTCAGAATTGAATTTCGGGAAGTTCAGAGTTGATTCGGATGGAAAATTCTAATTCCGGAAGCTTTAAGTTGGAAAAATTGACTAAGGCTTGACTTTGGAGTAAATGACCTCAGAATCAGGATTTCAAGGTTCCAATAGTTTTGTATGATGATTTCGGACATGGGTGTATGTTCGGGTTGAGTATCGGTTGGTCCGGGAGCATTTCGACTCTTATTGTAGAAAGTTGTGATTTTTTAAAGTTTTAGAATTTCATAAGTATGGTTTGAAGTGGATTTTGATGTTATCGACGTTTATTTGGGGTTTCGGTACTTGGAATAGGTTTGTATCATTAATTGTGACTTGCACGCAAATTTTGGCATCATTCGAGATTGTTTTGATATGGTTCAGATGCGTTCGTCGATGTTTGGAAGTTTGAAAATTTAAAAAAGGATTTTGATCATTGGTTCATAGTTTTGATATTGTTTGGCGTGATTTGAGGCCTCGACTAAGTCCGTAATGTGTTTTGGGGTACCTTGGTATATTTGGTCAATGTCCCGGGGGCCTCGGGTGGATTCCGGATGGTTAACAGATCAGATTTTGAATTAAAGGAAAAACTGGAGAATTCAGTTTGTTGTTGCAACAGCTTCTGCGGAAGGTGTGTCATAGAAGCGATAATTGCATCGTAGAACGGAGGAACGCTGACTAGGAAAGGCTTCACGGAAGAGGATAATGGAATGCTTCTGCGGCCCTGCAGAAGCGACAAAGTGGTCGCATAAGCGAGCTGGAGCACAAAGGCGACTATGGCTTCGCACATGCGGTTGCGCAGAAGCGGGAAGTAGTCTGCAGGTGCGATGGGGTTGCTGACTAGTGGACTTTGCAGATTCGCATTTATGGTCACAGAAGCGACGTCACAAAAGAGAGGATCATGTCTGCAGAAGCGAAATTGGGAAGAACATAAGGGATCAAAACTTGGTCATTTCGTCATTTTGGTTCGGGATTTTGGATCTCGGTTTTCGGGCAATTTTGATGAGTTTTCATCATGCAACACAAGGTAAGTAATTTCCCACCTATTGTGAGCTAAATGTATGGTTTCTATGTGGATTTAAGGAGGAAAATTTAGGAAAATTGTGGGATTATGGTTGGAAACCTAGAGTTTATAAATCTAGATTTTGGGAACGATTTTGGAAATGGAATTAGGAATAAATTATATATTTGAGTTCGTAGTGTTATGGGTAAAGTTTATCTTCAACATTTTTGAAATCCGGGAACGTGGGCTCAACGGTTGATTTTATTAACTTTTCGAGCGGTGTTGGGAATTGTTATGAATTGATTTATTATGAGTATTAGGGGTATATTTTTATTGATTTGCACGTTGTTTGACATGTTTTGGAACGACGAGCATCGGTTTGAGGTGTTAGAGTGGTGTTGGAGCCGGTTATGGAACTTCAGAGCGAGGTAAGTCTCCTGTCTAACTCTATGATTGGGAAATTACCCCTAGGTGATGTATTTTATATGTGCTACTTATTGTGGGGGCTACGTAGGTGCGAGGTGACGAGAGTCCGTACGTAGCTAGATTCATGTTATGTCTGGGTAGATTATTCCGCGGCTATACATGAAGCCCGTCAAATCTCTACAATAGCAAGTCTATAACTCTATGCAAGTCAAGTCTCAAGTCGTAATGTAAAATAAAAGAATTTAATAGGCAAGGGACAACTCAAATAGTACAGTTATAGCATGGCCGGAGGACATAAACATACTCTAGCTACGTACGGACTCTCGTCACCTCGTGCGTATGTAGCACCCACATCTAATGGCACATAACAATTACATCACCTTGGGGGTAGTTTCCCCCTCACAAAGTTATACAGGAGACTTACCTCGCTCTGAAGTTCCATAACCGGCTCCAGCGCCACTCTAACACCTCAAACCGATGCCCGTCGCTCCGAAACTAGTCAAACAATGTGCAAACCAATAAAAATATACTTCAATGCTTACAATTTAACGTTTTATAACATTTCCCAATGCCGCTCGAAAAGTCAATTAAGTCAACCCTCGGGCCCACGTGCCCGGATTGAGAAATTATTCGAAGATAAATTTTACCCATAACATTACCAACTCAAATATATTATTTATTCCCAATTCCATGTCCAATTTCATGGTCAAATCAAAAAATACCAATTCAAGGTTTTCTAACAAAATCAAAAAAATTAAATGATATTTCATATTTAAATCCATAAAAAACTCATGTATTTAACTCACAATAGGTGGGGATAGCTCACCTCACAATGGATGACAACAATCTCCTCATCAAGAACCGCAAAACTCACCTAACCAAGTGAAAAATGTGAGAGGAATGGTCAAGTCTCGAATTTAAACACCCCGCTGCCCAGCGACCCTCGCATATGCGGATGAGTAGCCTCTTCTGTGCCTCCGCACCTGCAGAAATTCCCATCGTAGGTGCGGTTACCACTAAGCCCAGCCAAGTCTGCTTCTCCGAACAATATTCCGCTCCTGCGGTGTCATGACCTGGAATTTCGGACCTTCAGGATCGTGATGGCGCCTAACATTTCACTTGGTAGGCAAGCCAACATTAGTGCAATTCTTAAGCCAATTTTAATCAAGTCAAATAATTAAACCAATTTAAACCGCAATGAAACTAAAACGAAGTACGAAGTCGCATAATACCCAAAATATCTAAGTACAACCCGGATCTGGAGTCACAAGTGCACGAGCTTCTAAAAGTGCTACAAATATAGTCAGAAATAAGTACAACTGTCTTGAATGAAATGAACAGTTAATAAGGAAAGAGGAAGGGGACTTCAAGGTCTGTGGATGCCAGCAGATCTACCTCGAGTCTCCAAATATGCCAATCCGAGCTGATGCACCTCACGAACAATAGGACAAGTACCAAAATCTGAACAAGAAATGCAGAGTTTAGTATGAGTACAACCGACCCAATGTACTCCGTAAGTGTCGAGCCTAACCTAGACGAGGTAGTGACGAGGCTATGACAGGACCCTCACATAATTAAACCTGTGCAAACGAAAATATACGTACAACATAACAACAATAAAGACTAAACATGTGCTATTGGGAGGGGGGTATACGAAAGGGAACATAATACGATAGCTATAACAGAAATAACAACATAAAACCGTCAAGTAAATCACCAACAAATGGAAACGGATAACATAATGAATAAATACTGCACGACATCACCTATCGTGCTTTTACTCTCAACCTCACCATGGAACAACAACAATGGCACAGACAAATTATTTCGCAGCAGCTTGAACTGAACCGGCGCTATTTCGCCCTTACTGCTGTAGTTGAAGTAGCATCACCCTTCATAATTGTACTCTCAATCTCTCCATAAAATAATAAATACGGCACGGCATCACCCTTCGTGCTTTAACTCTCTTCCTTATTATGTATTAATCAATAATGAAACAATAATCATCACGACATCACACTTGGTGCTTTAACAACTCCCTTATCAGGTAGCAGTGAATATATATATATATATATATATATATATATATATATATATATATATATATGATCAGGGAGATAGAATAAGTAAGAATAAACCTTACGTCAACAACGGTTCCACAATACTAAAACTCAACTTCCAAAAATACTCAATTATAATAAATAGTTTATAAATGCGTAAAGAACGATCAATTTAGTAATAAACTAGTCTAAGCATGGATATTGTAATCAAAGAATGATATAAATTATAGGAAATAAGTCCCACCCACATGCTTTAACCTAACAACAATTTATAAGTACTCGTCACCTCACATATATGTTGTACACAAACAGTTAAACACGTAGCAAGTAGGCAAACAAGTCCTAATCCCTCAAGTTAAGGTTAACCACAACACTTACCTCACTCCGTAGTCAATTTAGAGCTCTACCGGGGCCATTCCTCTAGAATCCGCCTCCAAACCACTCGTATCTAACCATTATCGACTCGATTCAAATAACGCGAAGGGAATCAATTAGAATACATAAATAAAGTATTTTCAAACTTTTCTCAAAAGGTCAAAAAAATCAAACCCGGGCCCGCTTGGTCTAAATCCAAGGTTCGGACCAAAATCCATTTACCCATTCACCTCGAGCCCGATTATGTAATTTGTTGCGAAATCCAACCTCAATTTGAGGTCTAAATTCCATTTTTTACAAAAATCCCTAATTCTACCCGAATCCCCAATTTCTACCATGAAAATCCTAGATTTAACGCTGAATCTTATGAAATGTAATGGGTAATTGAAATAAAGTAGATTAGAATCACTTACCAATGAATTGGGGAAGAAAAGCTCTTGGAAAAATCGCCTCTTAAGGTTTTTAGGAATTAAAATTGGGAAGAATGAGAAAAATCCCATCTAACTTAGCTTAAGTCCACGCGCAGATGTTGCAATTGCGACCTGGGGTTCGAAATTGCAAACCCTGCAAATGCAAAAAAAACATCGCAAATGCAAAGTTCTCACACTTCTGCTTCCATTGCCATTGTGATGGTTTGTTCGCAAATACGAACTTGGACCCCTCACAATTGCGATCATTTTGATCGCAAATGCAAACTGTGCTCCCCCAACCCCACTTCGCCATTGCTAAGTAATTGTTCGCAATTACAAACCATTGATGCCTAGTTATTCTTCACAAATGCAAGGAAGTAGCTCGCAAATGCGAACCTAACAAGGACATTTCCATATCGTAAATGCGAAGCCAAACCTTGCAATTGCGAGGTCTTAGGCCTGTACCAGAAATAGGTTTTGCACCAGCTATTTTCTAAGTCCAAATTCACTCAGTAGCCTATCCGGAACTCAACTGACCCCTCAGGGCTCCAAACCAAACATGCACACAAGTCCAAAAACCTCATACGAACTCGCTTGCACGATCAAAATACCAAAATAATATCTAGAACTACGAATCGAACACCAAATCAAATGAAATTTTCAATGAAATTTAAGAATTTCCATTTTAACAACCGGACATCCGAACCACATCAAACCAATTCTGTTTTGCACCAAATCTTGCAGTCAAGTCATAAATATAGTAATGAACCAATGCCAAGCTCCGGAACTAAAAATCCGGACCCGGTAGTAATAAAGTCAAATTTTGGTCAAGTTAATTCTTTAAACCTTTAAACTTCAAGTTTCCGACAAAATGCGATAACGTGAGCTAGGGACCTCCGAATTCGATTCCGAGCATACGCCCAAGTCCCAAATCACGATAAGGATCCACCCGGACCGTCAAAATACTGACCAAGGTCAACTCAAAACACTGACCGTGGTCAACTAAAATGAATTTTCAAGGCACAAATTCACATTTTATTCAATTTTTCACATAAATGCCTTCCGAAAAAAGATACGGACCGTACAAGCAAATCGAGGAATGCAAGAAAGGAGCTATTTGAGGCTTCGAAACATATAATTAAGGTTTAAAACACTAGATGACCTATTGAGTCATCACATTCTCCACCTCTAAAATAATCGTTCGTCCTCAAACGGACATCAAAAAGTACCTGGACGAGCGAAAAGGTGTGGATATCTTCCCCGCATGTCAGGCTCAGACTCCCAGGTGGCTGCCTCGACCGGCTTCCCTCTCCATTGCACTCGAACTGAAGGATAACTCTTTAACCTCAACTGTCAAACCTGCCAGGTTAGAATAGCCATCGGCTCCTCCTCATATGTCGAATCCTTGTCCAACTGGACTGAGCTGAAATCTAACACATGGGTTGGATCACCGTGATACTTCCAAAGCATAGACCCATGGAACACCGGATGGACTGCTGATAAACTAGGTGGCAATGCGAGCCTGTAAGCCACCTCACCCACTCTCTCAAGAATCTTGAAGACTCCGATATACCTAGGGCTCAACTTGCCCTTCTTCCCAAACTCATCACACCCTTCATGGGTGAAACCCGAAGCAATACCCCATCTCCAACCATGAATGCAATATCACGAACTTGACGACCGGCATAACTCTTCTACCTAGACTGAGATGTACAAAGTCGATCCTGAATAATCTTGGCCTTGTCCAAGGCATCCTCTACCATATCTATACCCAACAACCGAGCCTCCCACGGCTCGAACCATCCAACTGGCGAACAAAACCGCCTCCCATATAATGCCTCATAGGTAGCCATTTGAATGCTCGACTCGTAGTTATTGTTGTAGGCAAACTCCACAAGTGGTAAGAATGGATCCCAAGAACCCCCGAAATACATAACATAAGCGCAAAGCATGTCTTCCAGTATCTTAATAGTGCGCTTGGACTGTCCGTCCATATGGGATGAAATGTTGTGCTCAACTCCACCTGCATGCCCAACTCATGTTGTACTACCCTCCAGCAGTGCGAGGTGAACTGCGTACATCGATCATAAATGATAGACACGGGCACACCGTGAAGGTAGACGATCTAGGGCATGTAAATCTCAGCCAACCTCGCTGAAGAATAGGTAACCGCCATAGGAATGAAATGCGTTGACTTTGTCAGCCTGTCCACAATTACCCATACCACATCAAACTTCCTCTGAGTATGTGGGAGTCCAACAACAAAATCCATAGTGATACACTCCCACTTCCACTCGGGAATCTCTAACTTCTTAAGCAAACCACCATGTCTCTGATGCTCATACTTAACTTGCTGACAATTTAGACACCGAGCTACATATGCAACTCTATCCTTCTTCATCCTCCTCCACTAATAATGTTGCCGTAAGTCCTGATACATCTTGGCGTCACCCGGATGGATAGAATACCGGGAGCTATGGGCCTCCTCAAGAATCAACTCGCGAAATAAATCTACATTGGACACACAAATTCGACCCTCCATCCTCAAAACTCCATCATCTCCAATAGTAACCTGCCGCACCGTGTCCCTAAGGACAAACAAGTGAGGGTCATCATACTGCCGCTCTCCGAACTAATTGGACAAAGTCTGAACATCCGGAACAAGCGGCCTCCCACCAACGAGAATAAATGCAAGGCTGCCCATACTCACTGTCTTTCTACTCAAGGCATCGGCCACCACATTGGCCTTCCCGAGATGATACAAAATAGTGGTATCATAATCTATCAACAGCTCCAACCACCTCCTCTGCCTCAAATTGAGATCCTTTTACTTGAACAAATACTGTAGACTCCGATGATCCATGAATACCTGGGTACAAAACGTCATAAAGATAATTCCTCCAAATCTTCAGCGCATGAACAATGGCTACCAACTCTAAGTCATGAACATGGTAATTCTTCTCGTGAACGTTCAACAGGCGCGACACATATGCGATCACCCTACCATCCTTCATCAATATTGCACAAAGCCCAAAACGAGATGAATCACATTACATCGTGTAAGATCCTGAATCTATGGGTAGCACCAACACTGGCACCGTAGTCAAAGCAGTCTGGAGCTTCTGAAAGCTCAACTCACACTCGTCCGACCATCAGAACGGGGCACCCTTTTAGGTCAATCTAGTTAATGTGGCTGCTATAGATGAAAACTCCTCCACGAATCGACGGTAATAACAAGCCAAACCTAGGAAACTCCGGATCTCCATAGCTGAAGTGGGTCTAGGCCAGTTCTGAACTGCCTCAATCTTCTTAGGATCCACCCATATGCCCTCTTCCGATACGACGTAGCCCAAGAAAGCAACCAAGTCCAACCAAAACTCGTTGTACGAAAACTTGGCATATAACTGGCTATCCCTCAGAGTCTGAAGTACAATCCGAAGATGTTTCTGGTGCTCCTCTCGACTGCGGGAGTAGATCAAGATATCATCAATAAATATAATCATGAAGGAATCCAAGTAGGGCTTGAACACCCTGTTCATCAAGTCCATAAATGCTATTGGTGCATTTGTCAACCCAAATGACATCACTAGAAACTCATAATGCCCATACCAAGTCCAAAATGTTGTCTTAGGCTTAGGGACATCAGATGCCCTAATCTTCACTTGATAGTAGCCAGACGTCAAATCAATCTTCGAAAATGCCTTGGCACCCTGAAGCTAGTCAAATAAGTCACCAATCCTCGGCAATGAATACTTGTTCTTGATGGTGACTTTGTTCAACAGCCGATAGTCTATGCACATCCTCATCGATCCATCTTTCTTCTTCACGAACAACACAAGCGCACCCCAGGACGAGACACCAGGCCTAATGAAGCCCTTATCAAGGAAATGTTGTAGATGCTCCTTCAATTTTTTTAACTCTGGCGGGGCCATACGGTATGCCGGAATAGAAATGAGCTGAGTGTCCAGAGCTAAATCATTACAGAAATCAATATCCCTATCAGGCGGCATCCGCGGCAGGTCTGCAGGAAATACCTCTGGAAACTCACAAATAACAGGAACTGAATCCATGGACTTCCGCACTAGAATCACAGACATAGGCCAAATAAGCTAGACACCCTTTCTCGACCATACGCCGAGCCTTCACATAAGAGATAACCCTACTGGTAGAATGTCCAGGAGTCCCCCTCCACTCTAATCGAGGAAACCCCGACAAGGCTAAGGTCACCATCTTGGCGTGGCAATCCAATATAGCATGATAAGGTGACAACCAATCCACACCCAAGATGACATCAAAATCTACCATATCAAAAAGTAGAAGATCTACGCTAGTCTCAAGACTCCCAATAGTAACCATACACGAACGATAGACACGATATACTATGATAGAATCTACCATAGGTATGGACACATACACAGGAGCACTCAAATAATCACGAGGCATAACTAGCTAAGAAGCAAAGTAGGATGACACGTAGGAATAAGTACAGCCTGGATCAAATAGAACTGAAGCATCTCTATGGAAAACTAGGATAATACATATGATAACAACGTCAGATGACTCAGCCTCAGGCCTCGCTGGAAAATCATAAAATCGAGGTTGGGCCCCACCACTCTGAACCGCATCCTTGGGACGACCTCTCACTGGTTGGCCTCTACCTCTAACGGCTTGACCTCCATCTCTAGCTGGCTGAGTAGGTGGTGAAGCAACCGGTACCGTAACCATGGCACGAAAACTCTACTAATGTGAGCTGCCCGGTGCATGAGGGCAAACTCTAGCAATGTGCCTCAGGTCACCACAAGTATAATAGGACCTCGGCTTCTATGACTACTGACCTTAAAACTGACCTTGTCGACCTGAGTAACCACCCTGGAAACTCTGGAGCGGAGGTATAGTAATAGGAGATAGTGGTGCACTGTAGGCTAGCTGAGCAGGATGAGACATATGAGGGTCGCTACCACCTGAAGCACTGTGAGATCCCTAGAGCCCTAAGTGAAAGGTCTTGGGAGGATGGCCTCTACAAAAAGTACCCCTACCTCCACACGAGGCACCATTGAACCCACCGAAATGACGAGGCCTCTTATTAGACCCCTGCCTTCTCTCCTGTGCAAGAACCATCTCGATTCGCCTAGTAACATTAGTAGCCGTCTGAAAGGGAATCTCACCCCTGGTCTCCTTGGCCATCTGTAGCATGATAGGGTGAGTGAGTCTATCAATAAACCTCCTCAACCTCTTCCTCTCAGTAGGAAGCAAGATAAGAGCATGGCGAACTAGATCCACAAAACGGCTCTCGTACTGAGTAACAATCATATTGCCCTGCTGGAGATGCTCAAACTGCCTACCGTAATCCTCTCTCAGTGTGATAGGGAGAAACTTCTCTAGAAATAGCCGTGAGAACTTATCACAAGTGAGTGTATGCAACCCAGCTGGTATTGTCAAGATGTAATCCCTCCACCACATCTTGGCGGAACCCATCATCTGAAACACAACAAAATCAACCCCACAGGTATCAACTATACCCATGTATCGCAGCACCTCATGGCAGCGGTCAAGATAATCCCGTGGGTCCTCAGAAGGTGCACCACTAAAGTGAACTAGAAAGAGCTTAGTAAAATTGTCCAACCTCAATAGCCCTCAGAAGAAATGGCGGGCCTATCACCGGCATATGCCGCAACAACTGGCTGAACTACCCCAACTTGCGGGGCTGTTAGAGTCTGATACCGGGGAGCCATCTGCTCCGGAGTGTGAGTAGTGGGAGTTTGTGCTCCTTCCCCAGCCAGAGAGACGGCTGGTGCTACCGGACATGTACCGGCCTGGGCCACACTCTCCATAAGGCCCACCAAACGGACTAGAGCGTCCTGAAGCACTGGAGTGACAATGAACCCCTCTGGGATCTGAGCCGGTCCAACAGGTACAGTGTGAGCTGGAACCTCCTCATCTAAATCCACCTGAGGATCCACTGCTAGTGTTGGTGCTCGAACTCCAGGATGAGCTCTACCTCTGCCTCGGTCTTTGGCGCGACCAGGGCCTCGACTTCTGCCCCCCGTAGGAGCTGCCACTGTGGGCTCTGGCTGTTGTCTAGCTGAAGATGCAATACGTGTTCTCCGACTGCGAGAGAACAACAGTAGAAGAGTTAAGTCATCAGTAATAGAACAAAATCGCACGATAGAGAAGAATAGATGTGAAATTGTTCCTAAACTCCGTAGCCTCTGGAAGATAAGTACCGACGTCTCTATACCGATCCTCCAAACTCAACTAAGTCTGCTCGTAACTCGTGAGACCTAGGTAACCTAATGATTTGATACCAACTTGTCACGACCCAGAATTTCCAATCTTCAGGATCGTGATGGCGCCTAACATTTCACTTGCTAGGCAAGCCAACGTTAGAGAAATTCTTAAGCCAATTTTGAACAACTAAAATAATTAAACCAATTAAACTAAAATGAAACAAAAACAAAGTGCGAAGTGGCATAATACCCAAAATATCTAAGTACAACCCGTATCTGTATTCACAAGTGCACGAGCTTCTAAAAGTGCTACAAATAAAGTCTAAAATAAGCAGACTGTATCGAATGAAATTAAAAGTAAATAAGTAAGGAGGAAGGGGACTTCAAAGTATGCGGACGCCAGCAGATCTACCTCGAGTCTCCAAATATGCCAATCTGAGCTGGTGCGCGTCACGTACAGTTGGGACCAGTACCAAAATCTGCACAAGAAGTGTAGAGTGTAGTATGAGTACAACTGACCCAATGTACTTATTAAGTGTTGAGCCTAACCTTGACGAGGTGGTGATGAATCCATGACAGGACCCTCACATAATTAAAAATGTGCAAACAAAAATATACGTACAACATAACAACAATAAAGACTAAACATATGCTATTTGGAGGGGGCATACGAAGGGGAACATGATACAATAGCTATAATAAAAATAACAACATAAAACCGTCAAGATTTTCACCAACAAATGGAAACGGAGAACATAGTGAATAAAGACTGCACAACATCACCCATTGTGCTTTTACTCTCAATCTCACTATGGAACAACAACAATGGCACGGTGTAACCCTTTGTTCCTTTACTCTCAATCTCTCCATAAAATAATAAATACGACACGGCATCACCCTCCGTGCTTTAACTCTCTTCCTTACTATGTATTAATCAATAATGAAACAATAATCGTCATGACATCGCCCTTCGTGCTTTAACAACTTTCTTATCAGGTAGCAGTGAATATATTTATATATATATATATATATATATATATATATATATATATGATCAGGGAGATAGAATAAGCAAGAATAAACCTTAAGTCAACAACGGTTCCACAATACCAAACCTCAACTTCCAAAAATACTCAATTATCATAAATAGTTCATAAATGCGTAAAGAACGATCAATTTAGTAATAAACTAGTATAAGCATGGATATCGTAAACAAAGAAGGATATAAATTACAGGAAACAAGTCCCACCCATATGCTTTAACCTAAAAACAATGTATAAGTACTCATCACCTCACATATACGTTGTACCCAAACAGTTAAACACGTAGCAAGAAGGCAAACAAGTCCTAATCCCTCAAGCTAAGGTTAACCACAACACTTACCTCACTCCGCAGTCAATTCATAGCTCTACCAGGGCCATTCCTCTAGAATCAGCCTCCAAACCACTCGTATCTAACCAAAATCAACTCGATAACGTCAAATAACGCTAAGAGAATCAGTTAGAATACATAAAGATAGGAATTTTAATCTTTTCCCAAAAAGTCAAAAAAATAAACCCCGGGACCGCTTGGTCAAAACCCGAAGCTCGAACAAAAATCCATTTACCCATTCACCCCCGAGCCCAATTATGTAATTTTGATTCGAAATCCAACCTCAAATTGAGGTCTAAATACCAATTTTTACAAAAATCCCTAATTCTACCCAAATCTCCAATTTATACCATGAAAATCCTAGATTTAAGGTTGAATCTTATGAAATGTAATGGGTAATTGAAATAAAGTAGGTTAGAATCACTTACCAATGAATTGGGGAACAAAAGCTCTTGGAAAAATCTCCTCTATGGTTTTTAGGGTTTAAAATTGGGAAGAATGAGAAAAATCCCGTCTAACTCAGCTTACGTCCAGGTGCAAATGTCGCAATTGCGAACCCCGCAAATGCGAAGGTCTCACACTTCTGCTGCCATCACAATTGCGATGGTTTGTTCGCAAATGCGAACTTGGACTCCTCGCAATTGCGATCATTTTGATTGCAAATTCGAACTCTGCTCCCCCAGACCCACTTCGCTATTGCGAACCATTAATGCCCAGCTATTCTTTGCAAATGCAATAAAGTAGCTCGCAAATGCGAAGATGACAGAGAATGTGCCATATCGCAAATGCAAAGCCAAACCTTGCAATTGCGAGGTCTGAGACCTGCACTAGAAACAGGTTTTGCACCAGCTATTTTCTAAGTCCAAATTCAGTCAGTAGCCTATCCTGAACACACCCGAGCCCTCGGGGCTCCAAACTAATCATGCATACAAGTCCAAAAACCTTATACGACCTCGCTCGCCCGATCAAAATACTAAAATAAAACCTAGAACTACAAATTGGGCACCAAATCAAATGAAATTTTCAATGAAACATAAGAATTTCCATTTTAACAACCAAACGTCTGAACCACATCAAACAAACTCTATTTTGCACCAAATCTTGCAGACAAGTCATAAATATAGTAATGAACCTATGCCAAGCTCCGGAACTAAAAATCCGGACCCGGTGGCAATAAAGTCAAACTTTGGTCAAGTCTTTAAATTCTTTAAACCTTTAAACTTCATGTTTCCGACGAAATGCAATAACTTGAGCTAGGGACCTCCGAATTCAATTCCGAGCATACGCCCAAGTCCTAAATCAAGATACGCACCCACTGGGACAGTCAAAATATGGATCCGGGTCAGTTTGTTCAAAACCTTTACCGAGGTCAACTCAAATGAATTTTGAAGGCACAAATTTACATTTTAATCAATTTTCACATAAAAGCCTTCCAGAAAGAGACACGGACCGTGCACGCAAATCAAAGAAGGCAAAAAAGAGCTATTTCAGGTTTTGAAACACAAAATTAAGGTTTAATACTCTAGATAAGCTATCGGGTCATCACATGCGGTCTCGCTTTTGGGGAGAACTTACCGCTCCTGTGGTCCAGCATCAAAGGCCTAGATTCTGCATCTACGCACCCAAACTCCATACCTGCGGCCCTTCACCGAACTGACCTTTTTTGCTTCTCCGATGACCTCCTTCGTACCTGCGTGTCTTCAGTATTTCCCCAAATCAAAATTTCGATCTGATTTCAATCCATTTCAAACCCGAGGTCCCGGGGACCCCATTTGAACATACGAACACATCAAAAGTATGAATCGATGACCAAAACCTTTCCTTAATTTTTCAAACATTAAAACTTTGCCGAATGCATCTGAATTATACTTAAACATTTCGGAATGACGTCAAACTTTACGCACAAGTCAAAAATAACGACACGAACCTATTCCAAGGCTCGGAACTCCAAACGAACATCGATAACACCAAAGTTATTTTCAAACCAAACATAAGAAATTCTTAAACTTTCAAATGCCAACTTTATACAATAAGCGCCGAAATGCACTCGTACCACCCGATACTCAACCCGAACATACGCCCAAGTTTGAAATAATCATACGAACCCATTGGAACCTTCAAATTCCGATTCTGAGATCGTTTACTCAAAAGTCAAACCTTAGTCAATTAATCAAACTTAAAGCTTCCGAAATTAGAATTTTCTTTCCAAATCCACTCCGAACTTCCCGAAATTAAATTTTGACCACACGTACAAGTCATAATACATGAAGTGAAGCTACCCAAGGCCTCAAACCACCGAACGACACGCTTTAGCTCAAAATGACCGATCGGGTCATTACATTCTCTCCCACTTAAACATATGTTCGTCCTCGAAGTTGATAAGAGTTGCTCCGGAGTTGTCAAAAATCACTGTTTAACACCTCGTGCACCTATCTGTGTGACCACAATCCATGTGAGCAAGTTAGATCGAGCCAGACCTATGATCCTTCGTATAACCTTAGCTAACAAGCTTTAGAATCAAATTCCAACATCCAAAATTTTACACGAGACCCGATTCTAACATACGAACACCGCATCAATCACCAGACATTGTACCCCAAAATGACCATGCTCCTCCGCTAAAATCATACCATGTAACACATAATTCACTTGACCATAATAACATCCTCCGACCTTAATAGGTTCCATTTCATGAATCTGGTGCCCGCAATACCCCTCATAATACATATAAGCCCTATTCCAACACTTCCAACACTGCCACGACGGATGCGATGTGTAGAAACTAATAACCACTTGTCGAATCAACAAATAATAGAGTCTCTTCTCCGAACATGAGCCATTACCTCGTTCTGAACTGAATGACGATGTTTGCTCTTTAATATACCCTACATAACTCCAATCGCATTGATCTCACGTCTAATAATCTTGTCTCACCCAGTACAAGCTGCTTGGGCAATAAGCCATCCCAAACACCATCTAAGATCTTATGCAGCACCATAAAATCCCCAACAAGCTACCACTCGAATATCACTCATAAGGAAGAATTAACTCTAACGGGGAATTACCCAGCCCGCATAATGAATAAAACAGCTAAATAGATGCTATGAACCTACCTCAAGGATGAAAAACAAGGCACATAAAATAAGTGTAAGGAACTATGCTTAACATCTCCCTGTTGTGGCATGCAACCAAATCCAATATGACACTGTTACGGCGTGAAACCTCATCCAAACATGAAATGTTACAGCGTGCAACCCGATCCACACAACATGCCCGTGGCGGCATGGCACCCTATCCAAACAATATACCTATGGCAGCGTGCCACCCGATTCGCACATAACAGTCAAGAAGAAAGCACACACCAAGCCATAATTCTTATACTTACTAAATGCCCGAATATCGACCACAATCATGCCAAGTGCATAATACAAATCCTGGGGAGATGGATAGCGCCATACGCTACGAAACAAAAGCACAACTAAGGTGCGATAAATGACCTACATCTCAAGAGCCATCCTGCTCATATAACACCACAAGCTACATTGGACCACAACCTATGTGCGAATAAGAAAGTTGTCTCACAACCCACATGGCGCAATAGATATTACACAAAATTGCTGACGATGAGAAAAACATCCTATGCCCGACGACTCCTCCGTAAGCAATGCTCTGACGAAAGAACACATCCGACCTGACGTAGAGCACCCATTCACATTAGACCCACCAACGGACCTCAAACCAATTTGGATCATACCATAATGGGCCAAAAACCTTCCAAGGATCCACCATGGCCCTATTCATGACACACACGAGGAGCCATCCACTTCGGACCAAACTCCCACAGTTCACAACCAAAGGAATAGAGCACCTTCCAGGCATAAACTCTCACATTAATGATAGTACCAAAAATCCCCATACTTAGTTTCAATCATTAACAATCAAGTGACTAACATGTCATACTTATACAAATCTCCCCGTGAGGTATGCTCCCATGACCTTCTGCCCAGGTAGCAAAGTCCGCACATCCATACCACCAACCGTACTAATTCTGTAAGGCAAATAGAGAATTCGCAAATCAATACACAAAGCCTCTTGCACAGAACGTCGTTCTCAGGTGACACTAGAGAAAATAATAGCTTATTCTAAACATTTGAATTCTCCCCTGCTTATCCGAGCTCGTGACATTCTTGTCAATACTGAACCGCAACCTTGATCCTCGAATTTCAAATTCCCATGTCGCTTACTGCATCTATCATACCGCTACGCAAGAATACAAGAATTCATCATAACCCTTTAACTACTAATAGAATAAACACTTCACTGGCTAGAAACCTTTCACTTAGCTCATTTCAGAAGAAGTAATGCAACACGCAACTGAATTCCCAAACCGCAGAAAATTCAAGCCTCAAGTCGTGATCTAAACTGACATGACTCTTTCGGAATATATTTACACCACAAGGCCATTTGAATCAAATACCTCCCAAAACAATCAAGTTATAGTGGTTGTCGAGCCCGCACGTACAACCACAAACCACATATATAACTTCACACGCCGAAGGAACTGATCATTGCCAAAATCATGCTAATTCAATCATTACTAACCGAACCAACTTCCTCCAATTCACTCTTGACTTTCCTTAGAAATAATAGTAGCTCCATCCAAGAATCATAACGAAACTCAAAAACACTCCTCCCGATCGTCTCAATACCCATGAATCATCTCACACCTTCCTCATGCGCACAATAGCATCTCCAACTGGTACACCAATTCTGAAAGACCTTCCGCGAATCTAAAACTATTTCTCCCATTTTTCCAATATTGCCCCACAGACCCAATGATAACATAGAAAATACCCCAAGTGTTCTTCATACTATGCTACAAAATCCCGGTCTCCAGCCACATAACGAACCTATTAGAACCACTGTTGAGAGTCACCCACTCTGACTTGGTCCCGAATATAAGCCAAACTCTAGTGTGTTGTCAGCACATGAACACTCCCAAAGAAGCAACCGGATGAATTATTTTTCCTTATACATCATATCTACCAGAAGCATAAACTTTGAGACTCCCCAAAATTTGCGCATGAATCGATAAGGCGAAATATAGCATGCATTAATCAAATCCTTTGCTCGAATTACCCCTGATGTTTTCTTTTCTTAGTCATAAATAATTCACTAATGCACTGATAACCAGAAGCTACACAAGCAGACAACCACGCGATCTAATCATTGACGGTGAGCTCCCCCACTTAGCTTTAAGCTACAATCACATAAATCTAGAACCCATAAATATTCCTCTTTCTCAATCACCATGATCTCACTTAACCCGCCAAATTCTCGAAACATCATGTTAAACTTTTCATAAAATAACCTAAATTATAAGCCACAATTGCCTGTTCGACCTCCCGCTGGATAGTAGGTAGAGCTCTTCGTAGAAACTTCATCAAAATCACGCAACTGCAAACCTGCTCACAGGAGATAACCCACATGTGGAATTCCATACCGAAATCTCCCAATAACGCTGCACGGGGTACAACTACCACGAAGTCAGCAAACCCTCCTGAGCCCATGCTCACGCACCAGTTGTACAAGTTTGTTCATTCTCGATTGACATCAACTGAAAGTCCGACAATACATTACAAACTCGAAGTCACGTTTCACACCTCTCCATTTCCCAGCAAACTCCCCTCTGCCAAAATCAAGCTTCCTCCGTCCAGCAGCCACCTTCCCAAATGAAATGCATAGGCTTAATCATTATCCACCAAGATTCCCAAATCGCTCTAAACACACCTCAAGGCAAGTGGCTTTCCTACCACAGAATCCATATGCTACTCTGCCACTCCCACTTTGGTTAAACCACCTCAATTAAGCAACTTCTCAACCTCTTCTCTTCATACTTGACCTTCTAGTAATTTGACCACCACGAGACACCTCCCGCCATGTCCTTCCTTATCCTTTGTTGCCCAAATGTTGCCTCAAATCAAAATCCTTCTCTGTAGCACCTGAACTAATAAATTGCTACCAACTCTAAGCCTCCTTGAAGATCATATTTCTCAAGCCATCATCTTTCAGAGCACCAAAGGCAAATCAAAGAAGACCAGAACACCGGCGAACATTAATACATTCAAACAAGGACAATGACACCACATCACAAATGAAAATTCTAACACGCTCGAAAATATCAAGACTCATTACTCCATCAACCAAAACCTGAACATCCATAGTCCGATTGTTGTTCCTCCTTTGGAATTCGATGCCGAATGTAACACCCCGAAATATTTCGAAGTACTTAAGCGCTATTAAGAAAGTTGATGTGCGCTAATTATATTATTTTGTGTGCAGACAAGGACTACTATATGAATGATATCAATTTATCATGATAATATATGTATGAGGTGCATTAATAATTGTTTATGGTCTAATAAGAGCCCCAAGGCTAAGTCAAGTTGAAAATTTTATAATGGGATAAAGTTTTAAGTGAGTTCGCACATGACCTAACTTCAAACAAGCATAACTCTCGTTATATAAAGATTTATATGGTGTAGTACCTATGAAAATAAATGTCTATGTGTTTATTTTCCAACTCTTCAAACCGCTAATCATTTGGATATTCCTACAAGAAGTTATGACCAAATTACGAAAGGCTGGTAGAATGCGATTCTGCGACCAATTTTGCGACCTTTATGCGATGCAAAAGTGGTTATGCGACCGCAAAATGGTCGCAGAATGGACCAGTACATTCCAGTTTTTGGCACCAATTTTACGGTGCATTGTGCAACCCGCATAGCCATTCTGCAGTCCATTATGCGACCGCAGACCTGATTTCGGAGGATTAATTTTTCTATTTTCATAACCCGACCCCATTTTGATTAATAGGCTTTGGGGCTTATTTTGGGGCAATCATATGAGGTTTTTTCGAGAGAAGTGAGAGTGTTCTAGAGAGACAAAAGTAGATGAAGTATTTTTTTCATCAAGATCTTGCCTAAGCTTTGAAATCCAACAAGGAAATCTCACAAGATCTTCATCTAAGAGATAAGATTCAAATCCCTAGTCTTCAATTTCAAGTTTGGGGTAAAAGATGGGTGATTAGGAGTATGATTCTTGGGTGTAAGAGTATTATTTATACATGCTTGTACTAATAAGATTTGTCGGAAGATTGTTGAGCTTAAATAAGTAAATATTGGGTTGTGGAGTGAAGGAAATCTTGTAGAAGAACCTTGTAGTTAAATTTGCACACCTAGTGTTTGATAAAATGCTCAAATGAGCTGAGAACATGAATATCTTCATAATAATGGATCAAGTTTGTTATGTCTCAAATAGATTGGGATTTCTAGAATTTCCGAAACGTTGTAGTAATTTAAGGAAAGCTCAAAACAAGGTATGTTGGCTAAACTACTCTCTTAGAATTGAATTCGGTGATGTTCTCATAAGTTTCAAGTATGGTTGTCTCAAGTTTCTAATTCTATGTTCCGAGTTGTTCCCAATAAATTTGATTGTCCCGAATAAGCAAAGCGTCAAGAATTAAGTATTCAAAACATGTTCTGAGTGTTCCTAACACATTATGTTATCCCTTGGGAATGTGTTCAGGGATTAGGTGTGAAAAGATTGCTTGAATAGTGTGAAACTTGACTTAAGTTGTAGTTCTACTCCGTTAGTTTAAAAAGAGTTTTGTATTTGTGAATTATCAAGAAAAGCTATTTTGTTAAGAGAATTTGATTAATTTAATTAAGAAACCAAGGTTGTGTCCCCATCAATGGAATGTAATGCTATCGGTATTAATATGATATGTTTCTAATGGATGGTCCTTTGATATGCAAATAGTTCCTAAATGACTACCCAATATTTTCCAATAACTAGGTAGTATTTCCTCTTTATGATTTTCCTAAATATGACAGAGTTACAATTAAGAGCAACTAATTTATGCCAAGTAGAACCCATTTATCCCTAAGCGATTCTATGAAATAAGGTTTAATGCCTTGAGTTCTTGCTATTCAATTCTACCAAACCCCACCCCACGTTTCCAAGTAAAGATAGAGTAAAATGGCACTAGTCAATGTTTGCAACCATCAACCATAAATGAATCATAAGAAATGAATAGAAATCAACCAACCATTATATATATATATATATATATATATATTCAATGGTAAAAACTAATTAACATTACACCCACTTATGGTCCACAACCTTAGTATTTAAAGTTAGCTACTCATACTAGAATACAAGAACAAAGTAATAAATAAAGTCATAAAGCTTACAAAGAGAATAAAGTCTTGGATTCTCTCTCAAAAGCTTCCAAAATAATGGTGTATTCAATGCTCTAAGTGTAGCCTCTTTTTTAGACAAGATGGTCCACAAAAACCCTAATCATTCTTTTTATAATGGTCTAAAAGTCGTGGTAAAAAGTGACAAAAATGACCCCGCAGATCATATCTGTCACCGCAGAATGGGTAACAGAACGCTTTCGTGGTCCGCACATCTTCATTTTTCACCGCAGAATTGATCACAAAGTTTTCTAGTTTTCCATCGTATTATGGTTATGCGGTCCGCATATTGGTTTTGCGACCGCATAACGTACCGCAAAGTCATCTTCACTGGAACTCCTTTTGCATTTGTGTGATCACTATGCGGTCCGCATAAGAGTTATGCGACCGCACAATGGATCGCAGACTTGACTCTCAGAAACTGGGATGTTATGCTTCATTCTGTGATGGGTCTGCGGTCCACACATCACTTTTTTGGTCGTAGACCTGCCGCATTTCGGCCTTTCCATCGGTCTTTGTCATCTTTTTCATGTTCTTGGATTTTCAAGTCTGGTTTCCTGCAAAACACCAAAACTACATAAGAAATGACTTATAATGCTTTAATAGATGGGCTAAAGTCTATGTAATTTGTATCAAAAGTGCCGCATTTCTATTGCACATCAGGCATCAGTTTCAACAGCCTTTGCCCAACTTAGATTAGCAAGCGTTAGGCATGGAAGATTATTAACCTTCTGCTTAATTCATTTGACAAATTTACAATGATCATCCGTTTATGATTTCGGATTTTTCTTTAGTCTTTCATAAAGAAATGAAGTATCCTTAGAAAGGTCCTTTATACAAGGACCAATATAATTAAGGCTTCCTTGAAACCTTTGAAATTGAGTCTTATCAGTTATGACATCAGGGAATTTGGATGCAAAGTCAATGCTTCTTTGGATTGGAACTATTCTTCCATTTTGAATATTATAACCTCAAAATCTTACATTGGTCTAAAAAAAGGCCATTTTTAGTTTAGAAATGACTAAACCATTTTGAATTATAATTTTTCAAAAAAGATCCAAATGTTTAAAATGAATTTCAATATTTTTTTAAAATACTAAAATATCATCAATATAAACAATTATAAAATTTGTTTAAGGCATGAAAATATCATTCATTATTTTCTGAAATTCAGAAGGGGTATTTTTTAAACCAAAAGTCATGACATTCCATTCATACTGACCCATTGGGACATTAAAAGCAGTTTTGTATTTATCTGACTCACATATCTGAATCTGCCAATAACCAGATTTTAAATCAAAATTTGAAATTATTATGACATCATGCAATCTATCAAATAAATCCTTTTTATTAGGGATTGGATATCTAATCCACTTTAAAAAGTCTTCTTCATAGGGAAGACTGACTATATACGTTTTCCTATTCCAAAATTGATTTTGCATGGTCCCCACATATTTGTAATGAAAACTAATTCTTTTTTAAAATTATTTTTTCTATAAGCTTTGGGTTTCGTAAATCTTCTGCAATAATAAGACTACAAATTTCATTTTTCAAGAAATCAATTTGTCTATTTTTGCAAAGATATTCTCAGTCATTTCATTTAAAAATCTTTTAAATTTGTTGAGCTATAAAATCAAAACTTATTTCTTTATTATCAAAGGTTCCTGTAAAACTTGGGCATCCCATCTAGTAAAAGGAATTATATGATGAAAAAATGGGACTCCTAATATAATATTATGGGATATATCCTTTACCAAAACAAATGTTCCAGGTATACAAACCGTATCTTGGCAAATTATAAGAAATATTTATCCTATCACCACTAGCATTTCTTCATCTATTAGTAGTTTTATGAAAATATTTTGAAGGTATTATTCCTTCTTTAAAACAATTCAAATCTGCACCACTATCAAATAAATCAGTAAATGTTTTTTTTGAAATTATAGTCTATTAAAAGAGTAACTTTTATTAAAACAATTCGAGTTGTAAAAAGCTGAAGCTTTTGTAAAAGCTCATCATCAGCCGTATTAACTACTCCTAGAAAATCACTTTTTGCCGCATCCATAGATGTACCAACATTAATATCATCAAAACCTTCTTCAGTAATATTAGTGATGAATTCCTGACTTATAGGGACATTGGAATTTTCTAATCTAATAATTCTCTTGTCTAAGGCTATATTTGAAGACTTTAAGTTCGAGATTTCTCCTTTGAGATTATTAATCTCATTTTTCAAATCTTGAACAGTTGTTGGCCTATCAATGGCCTGCGATTTTCTCATAAAATCCTTTTTATCAGACATTATATATTATCTATTTTGAGAAGGAATTTCTTCAATCTCTGGACTTGTAGGAATTGTATCCTGAATTTTGTCCAGTTGATCAATTATCTGAGACCTTAATTCTGGGTTTTTAATAACCCTGAGAAGTTCTAATAAACTATCATTAGTCAGGACATTAACTTCTAGATCCTTAAATTTAGAATAAAGATTAAAACATTCATCCTCTATGTTGTTATTACAACACTGATTCTTATTCTATTTGCAGGGTCCACATTCATCTTCTGAAAAATGTACTCTTCCTCCTGTAGAACCCTAAGATCTTCATCAGTTGACGAATCTCCATAATTACTCTCTTGGTCAGTATTATCAGGAGAGGAATTTAAAAGAATCTTATACAAAGAATCTTTAATACTATCATCAATATCAAGGTTTTTAATCTTGTCCTTGACTTTGCAATCTCTAGCATAATGGCCTACTCTGCCACATTTATAGAAAGCATCAGGCTCATTGGATTTTATAAACTCCTTCCTAGCCTTTCTTCTCTTTTCCTTTTGCTCAAATCTTTTATCAAAAGATCCTTTCTTCTTCTTTTTATACCTATAAGGTTCTTTCTTATGTCTATGAGACTCCTTTTTATTCCTAAGAATATCTATGGCGAATTGTTCACAGAATTCCCCTAACTATTGTCTTTCATTAAGACGATGTTTCTTAATTTCTTGGCTTAACTTAATTTTATTGCATAAAGCTAAGCCTTCTTGTGTACATATACTAATATGATTTCCATAGGAATAGCTATTATAATCTATACTCATTGTTGTTCCCCGAAGAGCTTTTCTAACCCTTTCAGCAAAGAGTGTTGGGAGTCCATCAATAAATTTAGACTTCCAGTGAGTACTATTACACTCTGGTAATTCCATGACTCTAGATAGAAAAACATCTTTATACCACCTAAAATATGTTAGACTCTTACATCTAAGGTTTTGAAGCATGATCCTTAAGGTCTCACTATTGTCTGACCATCTTCCAGAGAAATGTTCTATAATATTAAGAGCTAAAGAATAGACACAATTATGATAATTCTGTCCTTCTTCTACTTTTACCGCATTCATTATTTCAGCTCGATATTCATTCATCAAATAATTGTCCCACCATCCTTTTAATTGTCCAGTAAAACCTGCCACTGTCATGCCAACAATGGTTTTCTCGAAATTCTTATTAACCTTGCAGATAGTGTTGTACATAAGCATTCTACATACTTAAGTATAAATCTGACAGTCAATAAAACCATCTATGTTCCATTCATAGATTTCTGTGCCATTATAACTCTAGAAAAAATGAGTAGCATCAGGCTCCTCTATGAGTACATCTTGAAGAGTTGGCCTAAGATAATAGAACATCCTTTGTACCGATTTTCGAGCAAACTTTTCTGAGATTTTATTTATCTCATCATAGCCTTTTAGACTCATATCTTCATCATATCGATGCTCTAAATTTAAAGGACTAAGTTTGAATCCTTTAAATTGTTTATCTAATAAATTCTCAACGTCCTCGAGACTTTTTAATTTAAAGTCTTTGACCTCATGAAGCGGTTGGATATGTAACGACCCGACCGGTCACTTCGAGTTCTAGCGCATTGTTCGGTGGTTTAAGGCCTTGAGTAACTTCACTTCAGGTATTATGACTTGTACATGTGGTCGGAATTGAATTTCGAGAAGTTCGGAGTTGATTTGGAAAGAATATTTTTATTTCGGGAGATTTAAGTTGGAAAAATTGACTAAGGTTTGAATTTTTATTAGACAACCTCAGAATCAAGATTTGAAGGTTCCAATAGGTTCGTATGATGATTTCGGACTTGGACGTATATTCAGGTTGAGTATCGGGTATCCCGAGAGCATTTCTGCGCTTATTGTGGAAGTTGGCATTTTGAAGGTTTTAAGAATTTCTTAAGTTTGAATTTAAGTGGACTTTGGTGTTATTAAAGTCCGTTTGGGATTCTGAGGCTTGGAATATGTTCATATTGTTATTTATGACTTGTGAGCAAAGTTTGGCGTCATTCCAGAAAGTTTTAGTGTGATTCAGACGCGTTCGTCGAAGTTTAATAGTTTGAAAGTTTAAATGAAGGTTTCGATCATCGATTCACACTTTTGATGTTGTTTGGTGTGATTTGAGACGCCGAGTAGGTTCGTGTTATGTTTTGGACTGGTTGGTTCGATTGGATGGGCTCCCGGGGGCCTCGAGTTTGAAACAAATTGATATTTGGATTTAAAGAAAATGCTGGAAACTGCCGAGATCTGGTGTCATCGCACCTGCAGTTGTTTGGTCGCACGTGTGGACACGCAGACGCGATGGAGGTCGTAGTAGAAGCAAAAGAGGCCAGCTGGGGAAAGGGCCACATTTGCGGAGTTTTGGCATGAAGATGCGCATCCACAGAAGCGGATGAGGCACCGCAGATGCGGAAGCTGGGCCTTTGATGCTGGACCGCAGTAGCGGTCATTGCTCCGTAGAAGTGAGACCGCAGGAGCGGACGTTTTTCCGCAGAAGTGGACTTGGCTGGGCTTAGTGGGAACCGCACCTGCGATGGGAATTTCCGCAGGTGCGGAGCCGCAGAAGCGGCTACTAGTCCGTATATACGAGGGTCTCTATGGTAGTGGGGTGTTCTTAAATCCGAGACTTAGCCCATTTCGCTCACATTTTCATTGGGTTGGGAAATTTTTGGAGCTCTTGGAGGGGAGAGTTTCATCATCTATGTCAAGGTATGTAATTCCCACATATTATGAGTTAAATACATGGTTTATATGTAGATTTGAACATGGAAATTAGTAGGAAATTTGGTATTTTGGTAGAAAATCTAGAAATTGTTATTTTTTGATATTAACCATGAAATTGGACATGGAATTTGGAATAAATTATATATTTGAGTTCGTGATGTTATGGGAAAAGTTTATCATCGAAACATTTCGGAGTCCGGGCAAGTGGGCTCGAGGGTTGACTTTATTGACTTTAGTGTGGGGTTGGGGATTGTTATGAATTGATTAATTATAAGTATTGGAGTATATTTTGATTGAGCTGCACATGGTTTGACTAGTTTCGGATCGTTTGGCTTGAATTGAAGATTTAGAGAGGTGTTGGGGCCGGTTATTGAACTTCGAAGCGAGGTAAGTCTCCTATCTAACTTTGTGAGTGGGAAACTAACCCTAGGTGATGTAATTACTATATGATAGTAGTTGTGGGTGCTACGTACGCACGAGGTGACGACAATCCGTACGTAGCTAAAGCATGTTTATGTGTAGGTAGACTTAGGACCTTATCATGTAATATTTGAATTATTTGAACTCATTCTGCTGGCTTAAGTACTTGAACTTATAATTGAAATTGATTTAGAATAAATATATGTATACTAGGCCGAGCCTTATCACCTTGAGTTATTGGCTAGTTATATTAAATTTCTGCTCGTACTGTTTTGTAATCACATGTCTCGTGATTCGACAACTTTCTTCCTTTCTTGTGGAGCGGGCCGAAATCCTTGGCAGTATAATAGATACATCTATAGTTTGTGTCGCTCGACCCTCGGTAGTGTACACATTATTCTGGATCGGGAAAAATGACATCGGCATAATCGTGCATTATATCGCTAGTAGTCCGAACATTCACGAGAATATATTTCCACTGATGCCCGACATTTTATATGGTATTCCTTATTCATTTGATATTGGTACTTGACATTTTCCGAGCTGTTAAGGTAGAATACATTATTGAAAAATCCATACTTTAAAAGAAATATTTGAAAGATTAACTTACTGAAACACCCCATTATGGTTGTGTGCTTCACATATGATTATTGTGTTATTATATTTCTTGTTGGAACTCTAGTAAGCATCGATGTCGACCCCTTGTCACTACTTCTTCGGGGTTAGGTGTCATGACCCAAAACTCACTATAGGCTGTGATGGCGCCCAACGTCGCCGTTAGGCAAGCCAAATGTGAACTACCGATTTAATTATGAGTTATATTATTTTCGAAATCGTTGCTCTTTATTAGATGAATAAATCAACGCATAAAAATCATGGAAATATAAAATTTGTTAACAGTATAGATGATATAAATGTGTAAATGCTTAGACAAATCACGACAACTTCTAGAACATCCCAAAACCCAGTGTCACAAATGCATGAGCCCTTACTAAGGAGTGCAATAATAATACAACATATGTCTAGAATGTAAATGAAGCAGAATAAAATGAATAGTACGATGGTGACTCAGTAGATTGCGATGCGTAGCGTGGGATACAGTTCACACAAACTCTCCTCAACAGTTGCACCCACGGGCCAAGATAATCACCCAATGAGCCTGTCAAATCCTGCACATTTAGTAAATAAGTGTAGCATGAGTATGTAAATCAACGCGTACCCAATAAGTATCTAGCCTAACTCTCGGAAAAGTAGTGATGAGGGGTCGACATCTACTAGAGGTTCAGTAAAATAATATAATAACTCATAGCAGATATGAAGTGCACAAAGACAATGAGGTAAATCTATAAGTTACATAATCTTCAAAATATTTACTTCAAAGTATGAATTTCTCAATCTTATATTCTACCTTAACGGGTCAGAGAATGTCAAGTGCCAATATCGATGAATAAGGAATCCATATAATATGCCGAGCTTCAGGAGAAAGATAATCTCGTGAATATTCGGGCTACCAGTGATATAACGCATGATTATGCCGAGGTCGTTCGGCCCGATCCAGAATAATGTGTACACTACCGAGGGTCAAGCGGCACGAACCATAGATGCTTACAACACAATACATGAGTACAAGGTGAATATAATCTTTACCGTTTCTCAAATAACTAGCCAACAACTCAAGGTGATAAGGCCCGGCCTAGTATACATATATTTACTTCTAAATCAATTTCAATCATAAGTTAAACTAGTTAAGCGAGCTGAACGAGTTCAAATAATTCAATTATTTCATAATAAGGTCCTAAGTCTACCCGGACATAAATATGCTTTAGTTACGTACGGACTCTCGTCACCTCGTGCATACGTAACACCCAAACCTAGTATCACATAGCAATTACATCACCTACAGGGTAGTTTCCCCCACACAATGTTAGACATGAGACCTAACTCGCTCCAAAGTTCCAAAACCGGCTCCAACACCTCTCTAACTCTTCATTTCAAGCCAAACAATCCGCAACTAGTCAAACAATGTGCAACTCAATAAAGTTAACCCCTGAGCCCACGTGCCCGGATTCCGAGAATATTCGAAGATAAACTTTACCCATAACACCACGAACTCAAATATATAATTTATTCCAAATTCCATGTCTAATTTCGTGGTCAAAATAAAACAAATACCAATTTATAGGTTTTCTACCAAAATCCCAAATTTCTACAAATTCCCATGCTTAAATCCATATATAAACCATGTGTTAACTCGCAATGTGAAGAAATCACTTACCCCGTAATAGATGATGAAAATAGCACTCCAAAATTGGTCCAATATCGGCTCTCATGCACGAAATGAAGTGAAAATGGGCCAAACCCCTGTTTATGAAAAAGCCATACTGCCTAGAACATCCCGCTTCTGCGGTCTAAAATGTTGCTTCTGCGACTTCAATCTCGCACCTGTAAGAACCCAGGCTAGGTCGTCGGCCGCTTCTGCTGCCCTGATGCGCATTTGCACCCCCGCTTCTGTGATGCCCCACTCCGCAGGTGTGGTCCTATTTATACGGCGAAATGACCGCATCTGCGGTCCCAGCACTGCCTAACGAAAACCGCAATTGCACTTGCTTGGCCGCTTTTGTAGTGTCACACCTGTTGCCCTTTTCTGCATGTGCGATTGCACCAGTACTCAGGCCCATCAGCAATACAACAAAGTTCCAAAGTGATCTGCGACTCATCCGAAAAGTACCCGAGGCCCCCGGGACCCCGTACGAACTTACCAATAAGTTCCATAACATAACACGGACCTACTTGGGGTCTCAAACAACACCAAACAACATCAAAATTGTGATTTGACGATCGAAACCTTTATTTAAACTTTCAAACTTTCACAAACGCAACCATACCAAAACATTCTGGAATGACGCCAATGATAGAATAAAATCGCACGATAGGGAAAGAAAGAAGTGAAATTTTCCTAAAGCTACATTGCCTTTAGAAGATAAGTACAGACGTCTCCGTACCGATCCTCCAGACTCTACTAAGATTTCTCATGACTCGTGAGACCTAAGCAACCTAGTGCTCTGACTCGAACTTGTCACGACCCGAAATCTCACCCTCGAGAACGTGATGGTGCCTAACATTTCACTTGCTAGGCAATTCAACATTAACTAGATTATTTAACAAATTTTAACAATTCAAAATAAAACATTTATAGAAATAAACCGAAATAGTCTGAAATGGAATAATAGAATACTAACGACAATATCTAAACATCTCCCAGAATCCGGAGTCACGAATACATGAGCAACTAGAGTACTACACATATAGTCCAAAGCAAATACAATTGTTCGAGACTAGATAAATAGTAGGATAGATAAAGAAGGGGACTTCGGGGTTGCGGACGCTGTGCAGCTATACCTCAAGTATTTGATTGTCTCTGGATCCGAGCAGAACACCACTAGACGCCACTGGCACCAACACCAGTATCTCCATAAGAAGTGCAAAAGTGTAGCATGAGTACAACCGACTCAATGTACTCCGTAAGTGTCGAGCCTAACCTCGATAAAGTAGTGACGAGGCTATGACAAGACGCCTACGTATAATCCTGTACATATATATATATATATATATATATATATATATATATATATATAGAAAGCAATAAAATAACAAACATAACAATAAAATATTAACTGCACGGAGACATGCGAAAAGGGGAAATATCATAACAACAATTATAATATCACCAAATAACATCATCCGAAATAAACAACAATGTAACCAAGTAAATCACCAATACGGAAGTTAAATAAGGAAATGAAATAAAGAAGGTACGACATCACCCTTCGTGCTTTTACTCTCTTCCTCACCATGTAATATCATAAATAAAATGGCACAGTATCACCCTTCGTGCTTTTACTCTATGGCACGACATCACCCTTCGTGCTTTAATCCTCACAACTTCTCAATATATGATAATGAATGCAAATAAGATACGGCAACACCCTTCGTGCTTTTCACTCTTCCTCACCAAGCAACAATACAAATCTGAATAACAAATGCAAGGTGAAAAATAATTTCACTTCAATTATAGTGCCATGATAAAATTATCTCAACTTTTAAAATTCCCAACATCTTCAAAACAAACAATAAATATGAGGCGAATAATTAAAACGTAATAATGTAACCTAAGCATGGAGAATATGGTCAATAAAACAATATAATAAAGAAACACTTTCCACCCTCATGCTTTAACCCAATGACGACGCATATATAATCGTCACCTCACATATATGTCGTCCCCACACATAATACATATACCAAATAGACCAACAAGTGCTAATACCTCAAGTCAAGGTTAACCATGATACTTACTTCGCTCTGCAACCAAATTAAGGAACAGCCGTGGCTTTACCTTTAGAATTAGCCTCCAAACCAATCAAATCTAGCCAAAAGTAGTTCAAATAATTCAAAATAGGATTCAGAAACTACCCACAAGTGAAAAGATGCAATCTTTAATGATTTTGGAAAAAGTCAACCCCGGGCTCGCTTGGTCAAAACTCGAGATTCGAACCAAAACCTAATTAACCATTCTCCCTCGAGCCCGATTATGTGATTAGATTCGAAATTCGACCTCAATTTGAGGTTTACATCTCAATTTCTCAAAATCCCCAATTTTTACCTAAACCCCTAATTTCTACAATGAAAAACAGCTTAGATTAAAGGTTAAAATCAATGGGTGATTATGGAAATGCGACAAAAACAAGTTAAAACATACTAACAAATGAAGTTGGGATTCAAAACCTCTTCAAAATCGCCTCTGGGCCGAGCTCAAACTTGAAAATGGTGAAAATTAGCTCAAGTCTCGACATTTGAAATATTTAATACCTGGGCATCAGGTGTTCTTCACGTTCGCGAAGCACGTGATGCATTTGAGAAGCATCAGTGGCCAAAGGCCTTCGCGTTCGCGAGCCCCTCTTCACGTTCGCGAAGAGTAACAAGCAGACTTCCTCCCATAACCCCATAACCCTACGCGTTCACGAGAGGACGATCGCGTTCGTGAAGGGTAAGCCCCCCCCCCTCCCCCACTACTTTGTGTTCGCGACCATGTCCCTGTGTTCATGAAGAACAATTCCGCCCCAGTATCATTTTCCCATTTATGATCGCGAGAGTAGCTTCGCGATCACGAAGCACAAGGCATCAAATACGACAAACAGCTGAAACCAATTACCTCCTAAGTCCAAAACTATTTCGTAGCTTATCCGAAACTCAGCCGAGTCCCACGGGCTCCAAACCAAATATGCACACAAGTGTAATAACATAATAGGAACTTACTCGTGCGATAAAAACACCAATATAAAACCGAGAACTACGAATTGGATGTCAAAATGCATGGAATTTTAAAGAAAACTCAAGAACTTCTAAATTCACAATCGAGCGTTCGAATTCTATAAAACCAACTCCGATTTGCAACAAATTTTGCAGACAAGTTTCAAATAGCAAATTAAACCTATACCAAGTCCCAAAATCAATATACGAACATGTTAGCCATAAAGTCAACCAAGGAAATTTTTAAACTTTCAAATTACTAGCTTTCGGCAAAACAAGTCAAATCAAGTCAGGGACTTCCGAATTTAATTTTGGGTATACTCCCAAGTCCAAAATCACGATATAAACCCACCGATCGTCAAAATACCGATCCGGGGTTGTTTAAACAAAATGTTGACCGTAGTAAACACAAGTTATTTTTAAAGCCATAAATCATGTTTTATTCAAAGTTTTACATAAAATCATTCTAGAAAAAGACACATATTACACACGAAAATTAAGAAACATTAAATGGAGCTAATAGAGGTCTCCGAATACGGAAATAAGGGCTAGTACTCAAAACAACCTATTTGGTCGTCACAGGACCAGGCCTAGTAGATCTACAAGTAGCTACAATCTTCATTTAGCAAAAGGGATCCTAGACTGGAACTCAGACCTGAGTTCTAAAGAAATCATAAGGCCCAGTTCAATCATGTACACAAATGAAATAAAGGTCCATTAGTAAAATCAATATGAGATCTAACTAAGTAAAATCACAACACATAAACGAGAATAAATAATATTGTGTAACCAATTCTATTTATGCTTATCTTAGGAGGATTTATAAGAGTCAATAATTAAAGGCTTAGGTAAAACCTTATTCACGGACAAGATACCATTTGGATCCCTGGAACTTTAAAGATCACAAAGGTCTTATGGACCCTGAGCAGTGCTTGTGTCAAGGAAGAACATCTCAACCACAAACTAGGTTTCACCCCAAATACCCTTAATTACTCTCGCTTACTCTTTCCCAAAGGTTTACATACAAATGAGGTATTCACTTTAGCAATTAACATGAGAGCAACAGTAGGCTCAAAAGGTACAAATACACAGAGTTTAGAAGCCACAGGGAATATCATCAAAGGGCATAAACATGAACACTTTTAGAACCACACCATTAACCTTAAGATCAGAAACTAGAATTTAAAGGCCAGCTGCTGCAAATATTTATATTGTCCAGGGATATTCAATGACCACTCATAGCATGTATTAGAACATTTAAAGAGACCATCATAGATGTAAAACAAGGAGAGTTCATGGTAAACCATTAATAGACTAATTCAAGTTTAGAAATGCAATGTTACGTGATCCAAGGGGTAGGAAAGATATGTATGTTTACTTCATTAGTCCTACTGTGAGTTCAACATTTTAGAATCGTTAATCAGTTTCACATTAATTCAACAGTCAATGCATTAGTATTCAGGACAGTCAAGAGTAGGCATGTACATGATTAAGGCCTTACTACACTAAGGACCTATACTAATAGACTTGTTTAACCAAGTAGAGATATCAAAGTAGGCCAGGTGGTCAGTTTCAATCTGGTCCAAACATAGTAGAATGATCACTAGTCTATCAGATTCTCAATCAACATCCAGATTCATAACTAAATCTTTACTGACAAAAGGGCATCAACCAATTATAGAACAATGTTCATTTTAACAGGATAAGTAAGTATTATGGATTGGTTTAAGCCTATAAGTGACAACAGTAAACTCCTCATTTCACAATTCTATATTACTCAAATAGTTAGGTCATTAAGGCTAGTAGGATTCCGTCTCATTCTTGAAAAAGCAGTTTCAAATGAAGAATATAGTAGTAGAAGCATAAAACTTCCTCAGATGAAAAACATGCAAGGATTCACAAGCATTACTAAACAAGAATAAATATGGAGGTCATCAAAAGTTACTCAACCTATATACAATGAAGTTTTTTAAAGAGTTGCATGATTACAGGATATATCAAATGAGAAAATAACATAATGACTGTGAATTTATTACATAACTCTAGATTATAATGACATACGAACTCTTAAGTGTGTACATTAGGCATGGTTTCAATAATGGATTATTTAGTCAAAGCAGATAGGTTGTGTGACATGGATACTATGATGGAGATCATTTTCAATTAAATCAACAGGTGGTATAACATTACTAATCCAAGGATCAATGTAGCACAGATGTAGCAAACATGAACTCTCAACACGATATTAGAAAAAGTCTAAGAAGCTAGCTTAATCAAGTTGGCAAAACATTTTAGAATAGCTAACAAAGCAGACATGGAATCATCAGAAGTCTTTAGATAATGACAAAGGTTCAGCAGAACTCATATCATTCACTATAGCAAATGTTTATCTAGTTAAGTCATGAAGTTCATTAACATAAATTAACCAATAATACTAGAACAATCATAACTTATCAAGGAAATAATTAACTTTGATCAATGAGAACAGCATCACATGATGGACAATCATAAAGAACTAACATATATCATGAATGAAATACAATCAACAGAGAAAACATTATAAACATCAAGTAAACAATTAATCAAAGAAAGGAAGGTCAGTGTGCAGTGACCTTCTGCAGGGAAACAAACCAAACAAGAGCTCTTTGTTTAGCCATTTAGGAATCCAAACTCCAAATGAACCACGTATAGAGATTAAAGCTCGAGCAGAAAACAAAAGAAGAAAGGAGAACTTAGTAGAAACTACTGGAAACTAAATTTAGCAGAAAATACTTGAACTTTAAGATAATTTTTCTAGTAATATCAAGTGTGTTCGTTTGTTGATCGTGTAAGGTGTTGTTAGGTGAGAGCATTAAAGGGTCCTATTTTATAGTGAAAGTTCAAGCCTTAGGGTTTCGATTAAATTAAAAATCGGCAGTGGAAAGTGACGATATGGCAGATGACAATTGAGAATAGGTGAAATCAGGAGGAACAAAGGGGAAATTAGTGATGGATTCTAGTTGAGAAGAGAGAAGTCGATCATTGAAGTCTTCAAGCCAATGGTCAAATATGTCCAGATGTCACTGTATTTGACCTCTGGACAAAGAATCACGATGATGAAGCTGAAGATATCAACCATGCATGCTCCGATTTGAAAGAATATAAAAGGGATTGATGGATTCCAGGTTACACATTTTTAGGTCTAGGGTTTCAGATTGGGGTTTGAACTTTAGTGATGAAAGGGGAAAGAATTAGGCAAGATCCGTTGACATAGGAGGCAGATTGAGTGTTGTAAGGTTTGAATTTATGACCTTGCACTGATTTGTGCAAGGATTGATGACTGATTGGCATGAAGGGTTTGAGAGAATAAAGAGTAAAAAAGGAAAGAGAAGAGGCCGTTCTTGGTGAGAATCAATAAGGTTTGGGGGTGGTCTTTGGATTAAAATAAAAGACGAGTTCTGGGCCGTTGCATAATTTGATCAACGGCCCAGATAATTCAGGTAATATGGGTTTAAGAAAAATGTTATTAGGGAAAAATGGGAACCGTTGGATCGGTTGAGATAATATATAGGGTGGGGTTTAAAATAAAAGGGAAAATATGAATAAATATGGACTATCGATGATTTGGAATCGACGGGCCAGATCAAATGTCTTTCTTTTGTGAGTGAGTGGGACAGGTGACATGGCATGATTTTATTGGCTCTCAAGGTTTTGCATGGATCACCAAGGTGGATAAGAGGGGCTGGTTCTGGACCGAGTCAGGTGGCAGTGGGCCTGTGTTTTGGGCTGAGTTTGTTTAATCAAATAGCCACATTCTGTTTAATTAGGCATTGCAGCCTTTTAATCTTTTAACCCCTTTAAACTTAACTTAATTAAGCTTAATTAATTTTAATTGAACGTGATAAAAATAATCATCAAATACACTATGAATTACTGTAATTAATTATTTATCTATTAAAACACTTTATTTACCAAATTATGAAATTATTTTCAAATTAATTTAAATAATAAGTGATGTTATTAAAATAAAAGATTAATTTGTCAAATTAATTGTAAAACTTTTGTATCAAGATATAGAGGTTATTTTGATAATTTCAAAATAATAAGGGTAATATATTTTATAAATATTTAATTAATTTAACACTATTAATTACTAATTTCCTATTATATTTTATGTAAAAATAGGTATTATCGGTTAGAAAATATTTCTACCACATTTATTGCAAAGTATTAGGTATAAATAATTAAATTTTAAAATAGGGGGGCAAAATTGGTCGTCAACAGCTGCCCCTCTTTAACAAGAGACGATGAAAGCATTTTCGGGCAAAGAAATTTAACTAAGACCAATTTTGTCCCGATTTCAGGCATGTATTGTAGGAATGGCATGTGGATTTGGGAACGATTATGAGTTGTAAGATTAGGGAAATATTAGGGGCCAAATTTTGACTTTGAATCGCCTACATACCTCGGTTTAATGAGGATCATGCCTCATGTTGTTATGGAATGATGATTTGGAGGGGTGATGCTTGCAGGAGTTGCCCCAATATCGTGTTATGACGATACTACAAGTCAAGAAGATTTTGGAACCTGGACAACTTTGCGTATTGTAGCTTGATTATGAAACTTGGAAGATTTGACGATTTGGAGTTCTACTGATCAGATTGAGGTGGAGTTTGAATCCTTGGCTCGCTTATGAGTTTGTTGTCCCTCATAGCGGTGTAGCTTGGTTTGTTGCTTAGAAGAAGTTCTATGTCGCAATGTTTGATCCTGCAAAAGAAGATACGCACATACCCATATGTTAATATATGATGTAAATAATGCAGGAATGATGATGCCAGGTGTAACGACCCGCCCTGTCATTTTGTGTGTTGTATACCCATTCCCCTATTTATCGCTTCTTCTATGTTCATTTGTGGTTATGTGACTTGCCGGGGTGGTTGGATTGGTTCGGGGAGGTTTCTGAGTGAATTGGGACACTAAATTTCAAGGTTGGAAGTTTAAGTCGAAAGAGTTGACGAGTTTGAGTTTTGTATGGACGACTCCATAATAGAGTTTTAATGGTTCCAATAGCTTCGTATAGTGATTTTGGACCTAGGAATATATCCGTATATTAATTTGGAGGTCCGTAGGCCGTTTTGGCTTGAATTGGCGAATGTTGGAAAGTTAAAGGTTTGGAAGGTTGAAAGGTTTGACCGAGAGTTGACTTTGTTCATACCGGGTCTAGATTTTTGGTTTTAAGAGTTGGGACAACTCTGTTGTGTCATTTGGGACTTGCATGTAAAATTTGAGGTCATTCGGAAATGATTTGATATGGTTCGACATTTGTTTTAGAAATTAAAAGTTCATTAGTTTATTAGGCTTGAATTGATGTGCAATTTGTGATTTTGATGTTGTTTAATGTGATTTGAGGCTTCAAGTAAGTTTGTATCGTGTTTTAGGACTTGTAGGTATATTCGGACGGGGTCCGGAGGGCCTCAGGTGTGATTCAGATCAAGTTCGGCTTCATTTTTGACTTTGAAGAATTGCTGAACCTGTGCATTTGGTTTCCTTATACGTGATCGCGATCGCATAGAGTTATTTGGTGGCTAGTGTAAATTGTGCATCATTTTGTGATTTTAGGGACGTGTTCGCGAAGGTTGAGGCAGGTTGTTCACCACGAACACTAGCTTGGTAACGCATTCACGTAGAAGGTAGGTAAGGCTCAGGGGTGGCAAGTGATTGTTTTTCGCGGTCGCGAGACCAGGACCGCGATCGCGCGGCTGTAGGGTGTTGACCATCACGTTCGTGACTAAGTTGTCGTGATTGCGTAGGAGGTTTTAATAGCTGGTGTGATTTGTTCTTCGCGAACGCAAGGCATCTTCCGTATTCGCAAAGAGGAATGACTGGGCAGACTCTTTTAAATCCCATTTTGATGGTTAGAGTTATTATATCATAGTTTGAGTTGAGAGCTCGGGTTTGGAAAGATTTGGAGGGGATTTTCACGATTTGGATCGGGGTAAGCGTATTTGACTCGGATTTGTTCATTATTCATGATTCCATCTTAGTTTTTCTCATTTATATGGGAATTGAAGTAGAGAAATTGGGGATTTTGTAAAAACTTTTCGAAAATGAAAATTGAGGATTTGAAGGTTGATGTGGAGTCAGAATTGGATGATTTTGGTATGCTTGGACTCATATCGGAATGATGTTCGGAGTTTGTGAGTTTTCCCCGGTTCCGAGATTGGGGTTGACTTTTTTATTTTGATAAAGATCAAAACTTTATTGTTTCAAGTGGTTTCCTACGACATTTTTTTGTTGATATTAAGTTGTTTTTTTACTAGATTCGAGTCGTTTCGAGGCCGATACGGGTGGAAAGGGCTTGTTGGAGTATTGATTTTTGCATTTAGAGGTAAGTAATATTTCTAAACTTGGAGGGTAATAATCCCTGAAAAAAAAAATTATTTGTGTTGTGTTTGGGTGTGTTACACCCTATATTTTCGTACGTAAAAATGCGTCGTAAGCAAACTAATGTAGGACCAAAAATGAGATAATATTTAAAAGTATATAAAGTAAGTTAATAATGTTACCTCTGAGGTTACAATATTGAAGATCATGAACAACAAGTACAAAGAGGGTTGGACAGTGCAGAAGCTAAAGCAATTGAATAAAACAATGTTTCGTCGTAAGTCGACAAGTTGGGAATGTTATAACATGTACCTTTGGGGTGAGACTAGGGTGATTAACATGCTAAGGAGATTATGTTATGATTTATATTAGTCGTATGACATCCGTTTGTTATGTTTTGAAGTCAAGAGAGTTGTGGAACAAAAGTCGATGAAAGTCATCACAAGTTACATTCATAAGTTTTACTGAAACTTTGGGTCAAATGTAACTGCGATTTTCTCCCAATATACTTAGGGTTACGGGGTGTTCCACCCATCAAATTAAAGATCTATGAGTCTATTTTCCAACTCATTTAACCATTTGTCAATACGACATCAGAGTAGAGAGATATGTGCATTTTTGCGATACTGCGCAAGCTGCTAGGTGACAAGTAGGTGTGTCACCTACTTGCTTAAATGAAAGCCCAAAAATGGGCCATTTCGGGTCGTCCAAAGAGGCCTTTTAAGGGCCTATTTTCTTCATATATTAGACTTAAAATAGAGCATAATAACCAGACATAAGCTCTGCAAAGAATCCTCCCAAAAAGTTCCCACAAACCCTAATTGATTTTCTCTCCCTTTCAAGTTCCAATTGGAGGTAAAACTTAGAGTTTGAAGAACCAAGATAGGAGCTGAGTTATCCAACAAATAAGGTGAGTTTACTGCTCTCTTTCATCCATTTTTTCTGCTGTAAATTCATGGTAAGTCGTTCTATACTTGTAAGAACTCACGGGACGGTGATCGGAAGCCGTGAGTTCGAGTTATTCACTTGTAGCGGACTGTTTTGTGGACTGTTTTGTGTTGCTGTTGGGCTGCGTGTTTTATTACTATTTTGTGGAGTTTTGGAGGAGGAAGGGGGTTTATAAACACCATATAAATATAGGGTGGTTGGCTGGTCGTTCGTCATAACATTTTCGGGTCGTTTGACACTACTACGGTGGTCGTTTTGTATACGATGAGATTGGGGTGTGTTGGGCTGTTTTGTAGTATTTGATGGTGTATATAGGGCTGGAAAATGTTGTATATATGTTGTTATTGTTCTGCTCTTGTATTTTTGGTGTTATCTTGAATTTGGAGGAAGGGCATATTATAGGGGAGATGCTGCCCGTTTTAATACAAAATAGGTTTGTCGTTCGTTGTGCGATAGTTGTACCTTTCGTAACTTAACGATAGTATTATTATCATTCTTGTAGATTAAGGTGTGAAGAGGTGAGTTCAACTTGGTGATTGGAAAGATTGTGATAAGGTATGTTAAGGCTAAGCCTTCCTTCATTTTGGCATGATCTCGTAGCTACATGTGTTAATAATGAGACAAAAAGAGAAGTTCATATTCATGAATTTATTCACACTATTCTAGTCTCATAAGTTACAATATTATTCCTTATCGAGATTCTATATTCAATTTAGTATTGTCTTCTTCCAGTCAAGAGAGCAACAAGCCTATATATACAGTATTACAGTATTTTCATTACCATCGAGCTATAATCGATGGGCAGGCCCCTATTGGGCAACCACTGATCAGATGGAAAGTTATATACCGAGCCTACTGTGGCCGAGCGCCTATGAGCGAGCCCAAGCATGGTCGAGATACATAGCCTAGTATGGCCGAGCGCCTATGAGCGAGCCTACTATGGCAGAGCAGTTATATATACCGAGCCTTATAAGGCCGTACAATTATTTTACTTACTATATTGAAGGAGTTGAGTCAGTATCAGCAGGTAAGTATATCTCCAGATCATCTTTGACTCCCAGTTAATTTCAGTTATCATATTATCAGTTCAGTTTCAGATTTCAGTTATTTTATTGCCTTACATACTCGGTACATTATTTCGTACTGACGTCCCTTTTTTGGGGACGCTGCATTTCATGCGTGCAGGTTCAGACAGACAGACGGGTAGACCTCCTCAGTAGGTGTTTCCCGAGTTCCGCCTGATCGGTAAGCTCCACGTCTTTCGGAGTTGCCAGGTCTAGAGTTTTGTGTACATCTTATGTATATCTGTATATATGTTATGGGTAGGTCGGGGCCCTGTTCCGATCACAGTACATCTATCAGTAGAGGCTTGTAGGCATATCCTATTGGTTAGTGCAGTATGTTGGGTTTGTATAAATTGGTGGTTTGTCAGCTGTAGTAGCTATGACGGCCTTGTCGGCCTAGCTTTATATTGATATTTAGTTAGCGCTAGTTTCCATTCAGTTTTATATTTTGCTTCGCAAATTGTCTTGCAAGGTGGCCCCATGGCCAAAGTATGACATTATGTGTTCAGAGTCCCTTAGTCGCAATTTGGTACGCCAGATTAAGTGAGGCACCGGGTGCTTGTCTCGCTCCTAGGTTCGGGGCATGACAGGGTGATGCATATATTAGGTGACGGGCGTGTGGGCGTGCACTATGGTAATCATGATCCAGGTTGATTTTTGTATTGTGTTGCTATCAAGTCTTGTTTTATCCATGTAATTTCTATTTGTTAGAGTAAATGAGCTGTGATTCCTGTTAGAAATCATGTTTAAGCTATGTGTTTATTCGGTTGAGAGCTAGTGAGGTTATTTTATGTTATTAGATTTAACTGTATTTTTAAACTCAGTCAAGATTCTTCATTTGGCATGTCAAATCTCAGTCAATGTTCATCGTTCATTGTTGCATCTCATATTATTATTGTTGTTCCATGTGTGGAGTTGTTGATATGAATTGTATGAGATTGTGAGCCCTCGAGACTTGTGAGATTGATGTGTGAGGTGGGCATGAGAGCCAAGTGGAGAGTGTTATTGCGGATAGGACTACATGCCGCAACAGGCAATATTGGCTTTACTAATATTATTATTATTATTATGTGGTTCCGGTTGCACGCCGCAGCAGGCCTTATTGGCTTTGATTAGCTTTTGGGTAGGATACACCCCTCCAGAGTTTGACATACTAGTAGTGAGCGCAGGCACAGTGATATATACACGTGCTTTGGTGATGGACATTGATGCCAATCACTCGTACAATGCTTAGTGATTGTGTGTGTGAGATAAGCGGGCATTTGAGATAGACAGATTGAGTAATTTGAGAGTGAGAGTACTTGGGGATATCACCGTGAAACTATTCATTTGACATGCATAACTGGCATATAGGCATAGAGATGTATCATTCCTCATGCTAGCTGTAATTGACATGTTCCTAACAATATTGGGCTTTTATTGTTGAATTTGAAAGTATGTCTAAATTTCTATTACATGAACATGACGATTATGATAATTCCTTTGAGTTATTTATTGTCATTGTCATCATTATATCTGTGTTGTCATTGTATTGGATTCTGACTGTCCTCTTCTGAGCACTTCACTACTTTCGGCCCAATGTTAGTTCTATTACTTATTGAGTACATGGGGTCGGTTGTACTCATACAACACTCTGCACTTCGAGTGCAGATCCAGCTGCATCTGGAAGTGGTTATTGTTAGATCCGTGCTAGTATAAGAGCTTGGAGACTTCAAGGTAGCTGATATGACGTCCGCAGACCTTAACTCTCTTTTCCTTTATTTTCCTATTATTGTTCTACTATTCAGACAGTTGTATTACAGAATTGGTATATATTTTGATACTCAGTAGTGCTCATGTACTCATTGAAACCAGATTTTGGGGGTTGTTGTAGTAGTTTATTATTGTTTTTTCTAAGACAATTATAATATTTTTGATGTTAAGTATATTAAACCATGTTTTGCTCAAATATTTAGTTGTTATGTGACTATTGGCTTGCCTAGCAAGTAGTGTTAGGCGTCGTCGCTACTCCAGTGGGAGTTGGGTCATGGCAAGTTGGTATCAGATCACTAGGTTGCTGATGTCTCACAAGTCATGAGCTGGTTTAGTAGAGTCTTGCGGATTTGTACGGAGACGTCTGCACTTATCTTTGAGAGGCTACCAAATCGTTAGGAAAACTCACCTTCTTGCATTCTTATCGTGTGGATTTCTTATTTCTAAAGCTTTAATATTGACTCTTCTATTCTCTCATAGATGGTGAGGACACGTATGATAGGATCCGGCAGACGGCCACTAGAATCACCAGCTAGGGCCGTGAGAGGCCAGGGTCGCGGTAGAGGCCAAGGTGCGGCTCGTACTATATATAGAGCAGCACTTGTGGAGCCACTAGTTGCTCCAGCTAAGGATCAAGCACCACATATTGTTGAGACGGTGGGACCAACTCAAGCACCAGCAGTGCCCATTGTTATCCCAGGCCTTTAGGAGGCCTTGGCCTATATTTTGACAGTATGCACGAGCCTGGCTTAGGCGGTTTTGGTTTCAGCGGCACCATCCACTTCATAGGCAGGGGGAGGTGCCCAGACTCCCACCACTTGTACTCCAGATCACCTAGCTCAGGGACTCCAGACACCATGGGTACTACTAGCCGAGCCGGTTGCTGCTTCTTGGGCCAAGGTTAGCCCACCTATGAGTGATGAGGAGCATAATAGATCTGAGGAGTTTGGGAGGCTTAAGCCGTAAGAGTTCGGTGGAGCAAAGTTCGAGGATGCTTAGGAATTTCTAGATAGGTGTCAGTGGATTCCTCACACAACAGGTCTTTTGGACACTAATGTGGTTGTATTTACTACATTTTAGCTGACCGGGGTAGCCTACAGATGGTGGCATACTTATGATTTGAGCAGGCCAGCCGATGCTACACCACTTACATGGCATAAGTTCTCAATTCTTTTTTAGAGAAGTTTGTCCCGTAGACTCATAATGAGGAGTTGCATAGGCATTTTGAGAAGCTATGTAGGAGGGTATGATAATGACTCAGTTTGATATGAGGTTCGCTGATCTGACTCGCCATGCAGTGTGGTTGGTTTCTACTAAGAGAGAGAGGATCAGGAGGTTCATTGATGGCCTCAACTATGGCCTACGTTTCAGTTTGGCTCGAGAGGCTGAGACAAATATTTGGTTTGACCAGGTGGTCGATAGTTCTAGGTGCTTAGAGTTGGTTCGTAGGCTTAAGCGCGAAGAGCGCGAGGGCAAGAGGCCTCATGTTTCAGGTGGTTTCAGTGCTCCCTTATTTGGAGGTCAGTCACATCATACTAGAGGTCGTCCTTATAGGCCCACTCAAATGGTTCAATCGGTTCATCGTGGTACATCAGCTAGTCATGGTTCATATAGTACTCGTCTGGTCCAGCCTTTATTTAGTGCACTCCCAGCTTAGAGTTCATATCGTGCTCCTTCAGTACAAGGTTCGTCAGTACCGGGCTCTTATAGTGGTTATTCTAGCTCTTGAGGTCTGGTTCAGGCCCCGCCGTCATACTTACACCGAGGTTACTTCGAGTGTGGGGAGTTAGGGCATGTGAGGAGGTGTTGTCCCCATCTTACGGTAGGTCCTGATTAGGAAAGAGGTCAGGCTACTACTTCCGCACCAGTTACTTCACCACTCACTCAGCCACTAGAGTGGTACTCAGGCAGTTCGGATTTGCCCTAGAGGGGGAGGTCGATCAGGTGGCGGTCATGCTCGATGCTATGCTTTTCCCGCCAGGCCAGAGGCGGTTGATTCGAATGGTGTGATCACAAGTATTGTTTCAGTGTGCCACAGGGATGCTTCAGTATCATTTGATCGTGCATCCACTTATTCATGTGTGTCATAATACTTTGCTCATTATTTGGATACGTCCCGTAATTCTTTAGTTATGCATGTTCATATATATACACTGGTGGATGATTCTATTATTGTGGACTGTGTGTATCGGTTGTGTATGGTGAGTATTGGGGGATTGGAGACAAGAGTTGATCTTTTACTGCTTAGCATGGTTGATTTTAATGTGATTTTAGGCATGGATTAGTTGTCACCATGTCACGCTTTTTTAGATTGTCACTCTAAGACCGTGGTGATGCCGTGATTGCCTAGGGTTGAGTGGAGAGGTTCCCGGGATTATTTTCCTAGTAGAGTGATTTCATATTTGAAGGCTCAACAGATGGTTGAGAAGGGGTGTCTAACATATTTGGTCTTTGTGAGAGATGTTGGTGTTGATACTCCTACAATTGAGTTTGTTCTAGTAGTGAGAGACTTTCCGGATGTGTTTCCTATAGACCTGTCGGGCATGCCGCCCAACAGGGACATTGATTTTGGTATTGACCCAGTGCTGGGCACTCATCCCATCTCTATTCCTTTGTATTGTATGGCACCAACGGAGTTGAAGCAACAACTTTAGGAGCTACTTGATAAGGGCTTCATTTGGCCTAGTGTGTCGCCTTGGGGTGCACCTGTTCTATTTGAAAAGAAGAAGGATGGTATTAAGTAGATGTGTATTGATTATAGGCAGTTAAACAAAGTTACAATTAAGAACAAGTACCCACTACTACGCATTGATGACTTATTTGACCAGCTTCAGGGCGCTAAAAGTGTTTTTGAAGGCTGATCAGAGGTCAGAGTATCATCAGTTGAAGATTAGGGATTCTAATATTTTTAAGACGACATTCAGGACCCGTTATGGTCACTAAGAGTTTCTTATGATGTATTTTAGGCTGACCAATGCCCCAGCAGCTTTTATGCACTTAATAAACAGTGTATTCTAGTCATATCTTGATTCATTTGTTTTTGTGTTCATTGAAGACATATTGGTGTACTCACATAACCAGGAGGATCATGAGCATCACCTGAGCATTGTACTCCGGACCTTGAGGGAAAAGAAGCTATATGCTAAATTCTCTAAGTGTGAGTTTTGGCTTGACTCAGTGGCGTTCTTGGGCCATGTGGTGTCTAGTGAGGGGATCATGGTGGATCTGAAAAAGATTGAGGCAGTTTAGAGTTGGCCTAGACCGTCTTCAGCTACAGAGATTCTTGGGTTTGGCAGGTTATTATCGTCGTATTGTGGAGGGGTTTACATCCATACTGCACTTTGACTAGATTGACTCGGAAGGATGACCCATTCAGGTTATCTGATGAGTGTGAGGAGAACTTTTGGAAGCTCAAGACTGCTTTGACCACCACTACAGTTCTAGTTTTGCCATCATCGAGTTCATATACAGTTTATTATGATGCTTCGCAAATTGGCATTGGGTGTGTCTTAATAAAAGAGGGTAGCGTGATCGATTGTGCTTCACACCAGTTGAAGCCCCATGAGAAGAGTTGGGAGCCATTGTTCACGCATTGAATATTTGGAGGCACTATCTCTATGGTGTGTCGTGTGAAGTATTGACAGATCATCGGAGTCTACAACAGGTGTTTAAGCAAAAGGATCTAAACTTGAGGCAGCATAGGTGGTTGAAGTTGTTAATAGACTATGATATCACCATTTTGTACTATCCGGAAAGGCCAATATGGTAGCCGATGCCTTGAGCCGAAAGGTTATGAGTATGGGTAGCCTTGCATATATTCCAGGTGGTGAGACACCTATAACATTGGATGTTCAAGCTTATGCCAATCAGTTCGTGAGGTTAGATGTTTCGGAGCCTAACTGGGTTCTTCCTTGCGTGGTTTCTCGGTCTTCTTTGTATGAGCGCGTTAGTATGACTGCCCCAATTTACTTATCATTCAGGATACGGTGTAGCATGGTGATGCCAAGGAGGTTTCTGTTGGAGATGATAGGGTGTTATAGATGCGGGGTCGGATTTGTATGCCCAATATGGATGGGTTGCGTGAGTTGATTCTCGAGGAGGCCCACAGTTCGTGGTATTCCATTCATCCAGGTGCCCCTAAGATGTATCAGGATTTGAGGCAACACTACTGGTGGAGAAGAATGAAGAAAGATATAGTAGAGTTTGTGGCTCGGTGATTGAATTTTCAGCAGGTGAAGTACAACCATCAGGGGTCGAGCGGTTTGCTTTAAAGACTTTAGATTCCCGAGTGGAAGTGGGAGCGTATTACCATGGATTGCGTTATTGGGTTCCCAAGGAGTTTCAGGAAATTTGACGCAGTGTGAGTTATTGTGCATAGGCTGACCAAGTCTGCTCACTTCGTATCGGTTGTGACTACATATTCTTCAGATAAGCTGGCTCAGATCTTTATCCAGGAGATTGTTCACCTTCACCGTGTGTCGGTGTCTATTATCTCTAATCGAGGCACGCAATTCATATCACATTTCTAGAGAGCTGTACAATGTGAGTAAGGTATGCGGGTTGAGTTGAGTACCACATTTAACCCCCAGACATACGGGCAATTCGACGCAACATTTAGATCTTGGAAGACATGCTAAGCGCCTGTGTTATGGATTTCGAAGGTTCATGGGATCAGTTCTTGCCGCTTGTAGAGTTTGCCTACAATAACAACTACCAATCGAGTATTCATATGGCTCCTTATGAGGCCTTATACGGGTAGCAGTAACGTTCTCTAGTTGGTTGGTTTGAGCCGGAAAGGCTAGGTTGTTGGGCACCGATTGAGTTCGGGATGCCATGGAGAAAGTGAAGTTGATTCAAGATTGGCTTCGTACAACTTAGTCTAGGTGCAGTAGATAACGGTTATTAACATCAAGATAACCTAAAGCACAAGCACGAACACAATATAATTACCTCCTACAGTAGATTCAAGTCTAAATCCAAGCTATATTTATCTTACAACAGCCCTCAATGACAATACAATATCATAGAAGTGTTAATTCTCACTTAATCTAATCTTCACTTCCAATCTCATATTTCATATGTTTCTTTAATCAATTCACTTGATAAACATATAGACATAGATAAAAACAATATATATATATATATATCCTAAGAACAATCCAACAAATATAACAACATCTCTTCCCCTTTCAAGTGATATCTTGTAATCATTCACTCCAACACCACAACCAACATATAATTAACCTTAAATACAACCAAAAGGATGTTAAGAATACCTTAGGCAGTAGATACAATTCAAAACCTAATATTGTTTTTGGTCACCATCATCCTTATTCACATCACAACACCATAGAGGGGTTATTCTTCACCTTTGGCTAACTTTGATGTTGGGTTATGTTGTATTTTTTTTTTCTTTTAGAATTTGTATGGAGCCTCAGGGGAACTGTTTGAGAGGTTTAGGACAGTGTGAAGACAGAAAGAGGTCAAAATTTGAGCAAATATGATCCCAAAATTGAGATAACAATTGGTGAAGGTCGGCCACCAACCAAGTAGATCCCATAAGGGCTACCTGCGCAGCCTTGTGAAAATGTAAACATCTCTCTAATCTACTATCGTATTGACAAACGATTTTATGCATTGAAAACTAGGATCGTAGATCTTCAATTTGACTGGTGGATCACCTCGTAACTCCAAATATATTGGGATAAAATCTTAGTAACATTAGACCCAAATTTCAGTTAATTTATGAACTTAACTTGCGACAACTTTTGCCGACTTTTGTTTTACAACATGCTTGAATTCAAAACTTAAAATACGAATATTATATGATTCAAGTACCTTAAAATGAACTCCTTAGAATATTAATAACTCCTAGTTTTACCCCGAAAGTACGATTTATAATATTTTGAACTTGCCGAATTTACACGAAACTTATTTTCTTTGATTTATTTAGCTTCTAAACCATCCAACCCTCTTGGTACTTGTTCATGATATTAAATATTTGTAACTTTCAAGGTAACATAATTAACTTAATTTATATACTTTCAAATATGATCTCATTAACGAGCTTACATCAATTGACTTTCGGCGTACTTTTACGTACTGAAATATGGGGTGTAAAATCATTCCCTCCCCCCCTGGATCATTCGTCCTCAAATGTTGACTGATGTGCTTATCAGTCTATAACCCTCACGATACTTTATTAACACCTATTTTAACTCATCATTATCTTTGTAAAGGTCCTTAAACTCTACGACTTATATTGATTCACTTAAGATGCATTCCAACAATTAAAGTACGAGTTTAACATCCTTCTCTCCTCAAGAACATTTGTCCCCGAATGTTAACTCTTGGAGAGTTGAAGAAATTCCACCAGAGTATCCTCTGTACACTAGACTAAAACCAACTTTCACGCAGCTAGAAAATATGTTATTCATGCCACACAAGGCCAATGTCTATAAATAGCAACACTTGGCCTCACACGGTTGTCAGTCATAAGTACTGCAAGTCAAATATAAGAGTTCACCATACGACCTACTGGTTTGAACTGGGCTATGCTATAATATCTCATCTCAAGATATATCTTTAGTTTGGAATAGGTGGGGGTATTCAAATGTCATGTCCTCTGCGGCCTCCCACATCATTTCTTCGACGGACTTTTTATCCATAAAACCTTTACAGAAGCTACCTTTTTGGTCCTCAACCAAAAGATCTGTCGATCTAAGATAGCCACTGGAATCTCCTTGTAGGATAGATCCTCTGTAATCTAAATGTCATCTACTGGGACAACCCGATAAGGGTCTCCAATGCACTTTTGTAGCATGGAATATGGACTGACTTTAACTTTAGAGGCAATTCAAGCTCGTAAGCTACTCTGCCTATCTGTCAAATGACTTTGTAAGGACCCATATATCCCGAACTAAGTACTCCCTTCTTACCGAATTTCATGACGCCTTTCATAGGCGACATATTTAGGAATACCCAGTCATCTATGACTTTCCATACGTTCATATTTTAGGAATTCTTATTCTTCGACCTTGGCCAGCGTATAATGTTTATTTTGATGCTTTTAGAACCAAATACAATCCTCACCTCGGTTCTCATAGTTCTTGCTTTACTTTTCTTAAGCTTAGTTATTAGCTTGGTACTTGTAACATTTCGATCCAACCCTTCTGTCGCACCTGGTATAGAGATATGCATATATTTTTGCTCCGCTTGAAGGGTGAGTTATTTAGGATAGGCTTTAACTTCTCAACCTCATATTCTATCCTTCTAATTTATCCCGATCTCGTAAAAATTTATATGTTTATCTTAGCTCACTCACATTCTTAATCTTTTAAATTGTGGTACTTATGTAAAAGCTAGAACATTTCTATCTTTTAGAATTACTTGTCCTAGCAGACACTTTTGATCTAAATGGTCGATCTGGAGAGTCATTCATCTATGTTATACTTTATAGTCCGCGATCATCTTTGAAGTACCGACCATATTTTATAACATATGATCATGTACTCTTCACTCGAATGGTAAAAATGATGCTCCTTCGCCCTGGTAATGTCTCAGAGTCTCGCAATATTGGGGGACATATTTAGCTTGTCATCTCCACTCCATCTTTTGTTATCTCTAAGGCCAGTACTCTTCTAACTGACTTTATCATAGAGCTGTTATAGAGTATGTCCATTGTACTATCTCTCTTGTACTTCTGCTATTAAGAATGATTCTGCAATGTTCTGAGTCATGATTTCCATAACCATCCGTGTCTAATACTCGGACTCCTAATTTACATATCTGAAGTAACCCTCGAGCTTTCTCTTCTCTCTTAGCCTTTAAGTAGGCTTACGTTGTCTTCCAATCTATGGTTCAGGGTATTGGTTATTACATTAACTATTCAAGGACGCTATGGAACATCCAAGTTATAATATGCTAACAACTCAAGCCTTTATTTGTAATGGGGACTCAATTCTTTCTTTTAACAACATACAGAAGTTTCATATAGCTGTAAGAATGTCAACAGATATGTTGCATGGATAATACTTAGAAATCTTAAATGCGTTCATAACGGAACTAACTCTAGGTCATAGATCGAATAATTCTTTTCGTGCCTTCTCAGTTGTGTAAGCAATTACCTTTCCTGACCGTTCTTCCACTTGCATGAATACTTGGCTTATCTTAGTGCCCACGCATATTGGAATTCGGTGCCACTCATATGATCTCGAATATTACTTTGGCTTTTACTTCATGTTCATTAGTCAAGATAGGTGCCACTTTCTTATGGAGTGCATACAATGTCCTTACGAGACTGTTGTTACAAGGTCATTTTTCTATAGTATAGAATTCAAGTTCCTATCCTTAGGTCAGAGCCGTCTTCCTTATTTTCTCATCTAGTATTTCATTGTAGTACTTAGGGGAGACCTTCTGACTCTTGTAAAGCTGCAAACTTATTACATCGTATACCTAACAAAATTTTCAATGTTCTGACTCGCCTATAAGTATCCTTAGTTACTTATCTCCATGAACTTGTGCTTTTAGGGTTACTTCTGAACTCAAATTTTGGTTGTCTCCCCACTAACACTCTCTTTTATTTTCGTAACACTTATACGGTACCTTTAACTACCCCAACTTCAATCTGAATATTTTACAAGGATTACGATCTCGTATCTACAAGACTGAATTTCCTATGCTAGGGTTCACTACGTGTATCTTGCATGATCTGTTGATTTATTAGTGACCTCTTGTCTAGCCATAACTAGGCTCTTCTTGAATCAACTACTAACTACTTGTTGGTCCATTCTCATATCTATATTCTGCGTAACCTCTCTTGGGTTATGCTTTTTGTCTTAACCTACCTTTTGCACAAGCTCCTTATGTATCAAGTGTCCATTCACACTTATTATCAATTTACATCATTGTCAAAACCCTTAATAATACATTGTAACAGACAACGATAACACAAAAATATTGGGAGTCACCCACTCTGACCTAGTCCCGAGTATAATCGAACTCCAACACTCTGTTAGCACACGAACACTCCCAAAGAACCAACCGGATGAATTCTTTTCCTTATACATCACCTCCACAAGAAGCATAAACTCTGAGTCTTCCCAAAACTGCACATGAACCGATAAGACAAAATATAGCACAGATTTGACAAGTTCTTAGTCTTAATAACCCACCAATGCACCGATAAACAGATACCGCACAAGCAGACAACCAAGCGATCCAATCGTAGACAGTGGGGCTCCCCTACTTAGCTTAAAGTTACAATTACATAAACTTAGAACCCACAAAGATTCCTCCTTCTCCATTACAATGATCTCGCACATTTAACCCGCCAAATTCCTCGAAATATCTTGTTAAACTTCTCATGAACATTCCGAATTATCATCCACGATTGCATATTTGACCTTCTGTCGGGTAGTAAGTGGAACTCCCCGTAGAAGCCTCATCAAAATCATGCAACTGCCAACCTGTTCACAGGAGCTAACCCACTTATGGAAACTCCATACCGACATCTTTCAACGACGCTACATTGGGTATAACTACCACGAATTCAGTAAACCCTCCGAAGCCTATACTCGTCCACCAGCTGTAAAAGTTGGTTCATTCTCCATAGAAATCAACTGAAAGTCCGACAATACATTCCAAACTCGAAGTCATGTTGCATCCGAAACGACAATAAAATCTTCACACCTCTCATCATTTCAAGCAAACTCCTTTTTGCCATATCCAATCTCCCTCCGTACAGTAACCACCATTTCAAATATAATCCGTGGACCTAGTCACTGTCCACCATGCCTCCCAAATAGCTCTAAACTTCCTCAAGGTGTATGGCTATCCTACCACAAAATCCATATGCTACTCTGCCACTGCCACTTCGGTCAAACGATCTCCTTTAAGAAACTTCTCGACCTTTGCTTTTTATACTTGACCTGCTAGTAATTCAACCACTGCGAGACACCTCCCTCCATGTCCTTCCTCATACTTCACTGTCCAAATATTGCCTCAAATCAAATCCATACATGTAGCACCCTAACTAATAAATTGCTACCAACTCTAAGCCTCATCGAAGATCATCTCTCTCTCAAACCATCGGCATTAGAAATACCAATTCGATTTTGAACCGCTACACACCGCTATCTCTGACAACCGCTCCTCAGGCACCATTTCACAACACCCTACTCCGAAGGAAAAATTAAAGAAGACCATAGCACTGGGGAACCCTATTGCGTTCGAACAAGGAGGATGACACCACATCACAAATGAGAATTCCACCATGCTCAAAAATATCAAGTCTCATTACTTCATCAACCAAACCTGGACATCTATAGTTCGATTGTCTTTCCTTTTGCTAGAATTAAATCATGCACTGAGAAATCCTCCTTTCAAGTCACTCACTACCTCGACACATAAACAAGCACCCTACCATTAAACTAACATTGTGCGATAACAACGCATAGACATCATAGCAATCCGTGCACAGTTTCGAAACCATAGTAAATACAGATACTGAGCTGGAACAAAAGAACATACTTCCGCAAGGCGACGATAATTGCCCGCCTAAACACGCAGGGAAAAACATCTTGCACCACGTCTGCAGTACCACTACAACTCCTCGACACCTAATTGATAACAAGCGCCCTACGTCAGGTAAGATTAAGTAGGAAGGAAATAAATGAACAAGTCTCAACGGAATCAAATTGCACGATGAGGAAATCAAGTAGGGAAGTGCTCCTAGTAGCCTTGTAGCCTCTCAAAGATAAGTACAAACGTCTTCGTACAAATCCGCAAGACTCTACTGGACTTGCACATGACTCGTGAGACCTAAGTGAACCTAACACTCTGATACCAAGCTGTCACAACCCAAAACTCATTATGGTCGATGATGGCGCCCAGCATCGCCGTTAGGCAAGCCAACTATAAACTACCAATTTAATTACGAGATTTATTATTTTCAAAATTGTATCTCTTTATTAAATGAATAAATCAACGCATAAAAATCATGGAAATTTACAATTTGTTAATAAAATAGATGATATAAGTATGTAAAAGCTAAGCCAAATCACGACAACTCCTAGAACATCCCAAAACCCGGTGTCACAAGTGCATAAGCCCTTACTAAGGAGTGCAATAATAATACAACATCTATCTACAATGTAAATGAGACAGAATAAAATGAATAGTACGATGGTGACTCAGTAGACTGTGATGCATATCCTGGGATACAGCTCACATAAAGTCTTCTTAACAGTTGCGCCCACGCGCCAGGATAATCACCCAATGAACCTGTCAAATCCTGCACATTTAGTGCAGAAGTGCAGCATGAGTACGTAAATCAACGCTTACCCAGTAAGTATTTAGCCTAACCCTCGGAGAAGTAATGATGAAGGGTCGACATCGACACTTACTAGAGGTCCAGTACAATAATATAATAACTCATAAATGATATGAAGTACACAACGATAATGAGGTAAATCTCTAAGTTACATAATCTTCCAAATATTTACTTCAGAGTATGAATTTCTCAATCTTGTATTCTACCTTAACAGCTCAGAGAATGTCAAGTGCCAATATCGATGAATAAGTAATCCATATACTATGCCGAGCTTTAGCAAAAAGATAATCTCGTGAATGTTCGGACTACCAGCGATATAACGCACGATTATGCCAAGGTCGTTCTGCCCGATCCAGAATAATATGTCACTACCGAGGGTTGAACGGCACGAACCATAGATGCATTTATTATACTACCGAGGCGTTCGGCCTGCTCCACAAGAAAGGAAGGAAGTTATCGAATCATGAGACACATGCTTACAACACAGTACATGAGTACAAGGTGAATATAATCTTTACCATTTCTCAAATAACTAGCCAAGAACTCAAGGTGATAAGGCCCGGCCTAGTATAAATATATGTTATACCCCATGTTTTCGTACATGGAAGTATCCCAAAAGTAAATTGATATAAATTCGGAAATGAGATGTTACATCTCGCATTTTCGTACGTTGAAGTTTCGTCGTAAGTTAATTGACGTAAGTTCGGGAATGAGATTTATTTTGGGATTATAAGTATTACGCTATTTCAAACAAGTGATAAATTAATTCGTGAAGGTGAGAGGGTAAGCGAATCGAAGAAAATGAATTTCGTCAAAGTTTTACATTTTGGGATAAAATAAGGCCCGAGCTAAAATACCTGGTATTTATGGACTAGTATCATACAAGGTACCACATGACCATGATAGTACGGTGTATAAAGTATGTTAAAAGTGAGTAGTATTTTATGTAATTTGAGATAATTCTTAATTATGTGCATAATTGGTTAATTATTGATTTGAGTGGAAAGTTAACAAATTAATTTAAATTTGTGGATAAGCTTAATAAAGTCCCTATCCCCACATGGCAGCAAGGAACTTAAGATGCAATGACTCTTGGTCTTTATAGTTTGGTGGCATGATTAGGGGTATTTTGGATAAATAATCCCCAAAAGTGGGGCCCATAAATCTTAAAGGTTAGGGACTTTCATATATCTCGTAAGTGAGTTACGGATGAAAGTCTCGAAACAAAAATTCATATGACTCTTTTACAAAGTAAGATAGGTTGACGTGATTTTGCTTCAGCAAAAATTTCATCCGAAATTACACTGCATAATAGCAACGGGATTTTGCAATTCTAAGTGAGTACAGTGCAATCTTTCTCAATAATATCATACAGATTTTCCCTTACTTCCATCCGCCATTACGTGTTGTCACAATTGATGTGTGTTAGAGGGATTGTCAAGAAAATTAACTCATGTATGTTAAGGTTATCCCTCCTTTCCTTTTGGCATGGTCCAAATGATACAAATGAAACTAGCAAAATACGCAACTTTCATAAATGTCTTTATTCATAAAAATACTATGGGTGTTTATATTCTTGATTCTCCATGTGTCTTATTATTCTATCATCTGTTCATGGGTCTTAGAAAATACGTAAGTTGATAAAGTTTATTTCATGATATTAATCAAAAGCATAATAGTCTTATGACGTTCCGAGAGATTTTATTGATGTACTTCTCATGCATTGCATTCATTTATATATGTACATTGACCAATGACTAGATGGCATTATATACGTGTATATATGTACATTATATGTATATGGGATATGGGAAAAGGTTACGGTGTTATATATGCACCACCACATGATCAGCTAGTATACATTGATGATTTACCCACAGTGTACAAATAATATACATGTTGAGTCATTTACTCCATGTTTCTCTCAAGTCTATTGTTTACTAATTTTCATTCCTTACATACTCAGTACATTATTTGTACTGACGTCCCTTTTTCTTGGGGATGCTGCATTTCATGCCCGCAGGTCCCGATAGACGGGTCGAGAGTGCTCCAAGTAAGCTATCAGCTCAGCGGAAGGTGTTGGTGCGCTCCATTTGCTCCGGAGTTGCTTGTTTGGTCAGTATGCTTTAGACGTGTATTGTTTGGTATGGTGGGGCTCTATCCCGACCTTTATGACAATTATGTATTCTTAGAGGCTTGTAGATAGACGTCATGTACGTAAAAGATTGTATGGCATTGTCGGCATATGTTCAGTGTACGGGTGGTTATTTTGGTCTTATAGGTCGTATGTCTTATGTATAAGTTGGTATTTCATGTTGTATTCTACTTATCTCACGTCTGCCTCTCCGGCTCAGTTATCTATGATAGTATGATATGAAAAGATATGTTATGTTGGTACTCAGTTGAGTAAGGTACCGGGTGCCTGTCGCGGCACATCGGTTTGGGCCGTGACAGTATATTTACTTCCAAATCAATTTCACGCATAAGTTCAATTAGTTAAGCGAGCAAAGCGAGTTCAAACAATTCAATTATTTCATAATAAGGTCCAATCTTTCTCCCTCACAAGGTTACATCACCTAGGGGGTTGTTTTCCCCTCACAAGGTTAGACAAGAGATTTACTCGCTCTGAAGTTCCAAAACCTGCTCCAACGCCTCTTTAACTCTTCAATTCAAGCCAAACGATCTGAAACTGCTCAAAGAATGTGAAACTCAATCAAAATATACTCCAATGCTTATAATTAATCAATTCATAATAATCCCCAACTCTGCTCTAACAGTCAATAAAGTTAATCCTCGAGCCCACGTGCCCGTATTCTGAAATATTTCAAAGATTAACTTTACCCATAATGCCACGAACTCAAATATATAATTTATTCCAAATTCCATGTCCAATTTCGTGGTCAAAATCTAAACATACCAATTTCTAGGTTTTCAACCAAAATCCCAAATTTCTACAAATTCCCATTCTTAAATCCATATATAAACCATGTATTTAACTCACAATGTGAAGAAATCACTTACCCCATAATAGATGATGAAAATGGCACTCAAACATTGCTCCAAAATCGGCTCCCATGGAGTGAAAATGGGTCAAACCCCCGTTTATAAAAAAAAGCCACACTGCCCTGAACATCCCGCTTCTGCGGTTTAAAATGTCGCTTCTGCGATGGCCACTTCTACGGGTTCAATCTCTAACCTGCGAGGACCCAGGCCAGGTCACCAGCCGCTTCACCTAATGTGCATCTGCGCCCCCGCTTCTGCGATGCCCAACTCCGCATCTGCGGTCCCGCATTTGCGGTCCCAGCATTGCCCAACGAAAACCGCTCATGTGCTTATCTGCCTAAAGTGATCTGCAACTCGTACTAAACACACCCGAGGCCCTTGGGACCCCATACGAACTTACCAGTAAGTTCCAGTAAGTTCAAAATTATGAATCGACGATCAAAACCTTTCTTTAAACTTTTGAACTTCGATGAATGCGTCTAAATCATACAAAAACATTCTAGAATGATGCCAAACTTTGCGTACAAGTCATAAATCATAATACGAAGCTATTCCAAGGATCGGAATCCCAAATGGACATTGATAACACCAAAATCCAGCTCAAACTAAGCTTAGGAAATTCTAAAACCTTCAAATGGCCAACTTTCAACAATACGCGCTGAAATGCTCCCGGGTGACCCGATACTCAACCTGAACATTCGCCCAAATCCGAAATCATCATACAAAACTATTGGAACCTTCAAATCCCGATTCTCGATTCCGGGGTCTTTACTCAAAAGTCAAATCTTAGTCAATTTTTCCAACTTAAAGCTTTCGAAATTAGAATTTTCTTTCCAAATTAACTCCGAACTTTACGAAATTAAATTCTAACCACACGTACAATTCATAATACCTGAAGTGAAGCTGCTCAAGGCCTTAAACTACTGAACGACATGCTAGAGCTCAAAATGATCGGTCGGGTCATTACATTAGGCTAGATACTTACTGGGTATGCGTTTATTTACGTACTAATGCTGCACTTCTACACTAAATGTGCAGGATCTAACATGTTCATTTTTTATCATCTTGGCGCATAGGTGCACGTATTGAGGGGACTTTATGTGAGCCGCATTCCAGGCTATGCATCGTAATTCACCGAGTCTCCATCGTACTACTTATTTTATCCTGTCTCATTTACATTCTAGACATATGTTTTAGTATTATTCCACTCCTTAAAAAATGCTCATGCACTTGTTATACTGGGTTTTGGGGTTATACTAGTTGATGCTTACGGTTTCGTATATTATTATCGCCTATCATTTCTTTTATAAACTACAGATGTTGTACATTCTTAAGGATTTAGAAGTATAAATCTCCTTCCTTATAAAAATCTATGATTTCAAAAGTAATAAAATGAGTAATTAAATCAACATTGTGTTGCTTGACGGTGGCGTTAGGCACCATCACGACCTATAGTGGGTTTTGGGTCGTGACAACTTGGTATCAAAGCTCTAGGTTCATTTGGGTCTCATGAGTTATGAGCACGTCTAGTAGAGTCTTGCGAATAGGTATGGAGACGTCCGTACTTATCTTCAAGAAGCTACAAGGCTATTAGGAGCACTTCCCTTCTTGATTCCTCGTCGTATGATTTGATTTTCATTGAAGCTTATGCCTTCATTCCTTTCCTACTCATTCTTATATGATGTTGAGTGCTCGTGTCAATTGTGCATCGAGGAGTTACAATGGTACTACAGATGTGGAGCAGGATGTTTCTCCCTGCATATTCGAGCGAGTTATTATCATCTTCTTGTGGAAGGGTGTTCTATCATCTCAACCCGGTATCAGTATTGCCTATGGAATTGAGGTTATGCACTGATTGTTATGATTTGTACGTTGTTATCGCACAGTGTTGTTATCCCATGAGTTATTATCATCTTCTTATGGAACGGTGTTCTGTCATCTCAGTCCAGTATCAGTATTGCATATGTAATTGAGGTTGTGCGCCGATTGTTATGATGTTCATGCGTTGTTATCACACAGTGTTGGTTTAGTGGTAGGGTGCTTATTTATGGATTGTGGTAGTGAATGACTCGAAAGTAGGATTTCTCATTTCACGGCTCAGAGGTTCGGCATTTAATTCCAGCCGAGGAAAGGTAATCAGACTATGTATGTTCAATCCTTGGTGGATGGAGTAACGAGACTTGATGTTTTCGACCGTGGTGGAATTCTCATTTGTGATGCGGTGTCATCATCCTCGTTTGAATGCATTAAGGTTTGCTGGTGTTATGGTCTTCTTCTATTTTCCTTCGGGGCAGGGTGTGGTGAAATGGTGCCTAAGAAATAGTTGTTAGAGATGGCGTTGTGTAGCGGTTTCGGAAATCGAATTGGTGTTTCTTAGGCTGATGGCTCGAAAACGATGATCTGCGAGGAGGCTTAGAGTTGGTAGCAATTTATTAGTTTAGGGGCTTTAGGTATGGATTTTGATTTGAGTCAGCATTTGTGTAGCGAAGAATAAGGAAGGACATGATAGGAGGTGTCTCGCGGTGGTTGAATTTCTAGTAGGTCAAGTATGAAAAGCAGAGGTCGAGAAGTTGTTTAAAGGAGATGGTTTAACCAAAGTGGGAGTGGCAGAGTAGCATATGAATTCTGTGGTAGGATAGCCACATGCCTTGAGAAAAGTTTAGAACGATTTGGGAATCGTGGTGGCAAGTGACTAGGTTTGCAAATTTTGTTTGGGATGGAGACTACGACACTGAGGAAGATTGAATATGGCAAAGAGGAGTATCTTGAAATGAAGAGGGGTGTGAAAACTTGAGTATCGTTTTTGGATGCAACTTGACTTCGGGTTTGGAACGTATTATCGAACTTTCAGTCAATGTCAATGGGGAATGAATGGATTTGTATAGCTGGTGGACGAGAACGGGCTTAGGAGGGTCTACTGAATGCGTGGTAGTTGCACCCAGTACAGCGTTGTTGGAAGATGTCGGCATGGAATTCCACAGGTGGGTTATCTCTTGTGAGGAGGTTAGCGGTTGTGTGATGGTGATGAAGCTTCTACGAAGAATTCTACTTGCTACCCGATAAGGGGTCGATTATGTGATTGTGATTGGTAATTTAGAATGTTCGTGAAATGTTTAAGAAAAAGATTTCAATAAATTTGGCATGTTAAAGGTGCGAGATCATGGTAATTGAGAAGGAGGAATCTTTGTGGGTTCTAGGTTTATGTGATTGTAGCTTAAAGCTAAGTGGGGGAGCCCACCGTCTATGATTGGATGAGTGGTTGTCTGCTTGTGCAGCTTCTGTTTATAGGTGCATTGGTGGATTATTTATGACTAAGAAAAGGAAACATCAGGGGTAATTTGAGCAAAGGATTTGATGAATGTGTGCTATATTTTGCCTTATCGATTCATGCACAGATTTTGGGGAGGCTCAGAGTTTATGCTTCTAGTAGATATGAAGTACAAGGAAAAATAATTCATCCAATTACTTCTTTGGGAGTGTTCATGTGCTGACAACACACTAGACTTTGGCTTATATTCGGGACCAAGTCAGAGTGGGTGTATCTCAATAGTGGTTCTAATGGGTTCATTATGTGGCTGGAGACCAGGATTTTGCAGCAGAGTGTGAAGAATACCTGTGGAATTTTCTATGTTATCATTGGGTCTGCAGGGCAATATTGGAAAAATGGGAGAAATAATTTCGGATTCGCGAAAGGTCTTTTAGAATAGGTTTACCAGTTACAGATGCTATTGTGCGCATGAGGAAGGTATGAGATGGTTCATGGGTTTTGAGAAAGTGTGGTCTCGTGAAGTGGGTCACTCGGGAGGAGTGTTGTTGAGTTTCATTATGATTCGTGAATGGAGCTACTATTATTTCTAAGGCGATTCAAGAATGAATTGGAAGAAGTTGTTTCTGTTAGTAATGGTTGAATCAGCATGATTGTGGCACTGATTAGTTCCTTTGGCGTGTGACGTTATACATGTGGTTTGTGGTTGTACGTGCGGGCTCTATAGCCACCATAACTTGATTGATTTGGGAGGTATTTGATTCAAATGGCCTTGTGGTGTAAATTGATTCTAGAAGAGTGATGGCGGTTTTGTTCATGACTTGAGGTTCACGACTTGAGGTTTGATTTCCTGCGATTTGGGATTTCAGTTGCATGTTGGATTGGTTCTTCTGAAATGAGCTAAGTGAAAGGTTTCTAGCCAATGAAGTGTTTATTCTACTAGTAGTTCAGGGGTTATGATGAATTTTTGTATTCTCGCGTAGCGGATAGGTGTAGTGAGCGGCATAAGAATTTGAAAGTTGAGGATCAAGGTTGCGGTTCAGAGTTAACAAGAATGTCACGAGCTCGGATGAGCAGGGGAGAATTCAAATGTGCAGAGTAAGCTAACATTTTCTTTAGTGTCACCTGAGAATGGCATTTTGTGTAAGAGGCTTTGTGTATTGAATTGCGGATTCTTGATTTTCTTTATAGAATTAGTACAATTAGTGGTATGGATATGCGGACTTTGCTACCTGGGCGGAAGGTCGTGGGAGTGCACCCCACGGGGAGATTTGTATAAGTATGAAATATTAGTCACTTGATTGTTAAGGATTGAAACCAAGTACGGAGAATTTTGGTACTATCGTTAATGTGAGAGTTTATTCCTGGAAGACACTCTATTCCTTGGGTTGTGAACTGTGGGAGTTTGGTCCGGAGTGGACGGCTGCTCGTGTGTGTCAGGGATAGGGTTATTGTGGATCCTTGAAAGGTTATTAGGTTAGTATGGTATGATTAGATTCGGTTTGAGGTCCGTTGGTGGGTCTAATGTGAATGTGTGCTCTACGTCAGGTCAGATATGTTCATCTAGCAAAGCATTGCTTAAGGAGGAGTCATCAGGCATTGGATGTTATTCCAGTCATCAGTTATTTTGTGTAATCTCTATTGTGCCATGTGGGTTATGAGATGGATTTATTATTCAAACATGTGAGGTCCCGTGTAGCTTGTGGTTTTATATGAGCAGGATGGCTCTCGAGATGCAGGTCATTTATGGAACCTTAGTTGTGGTTGGGTTTCATAGCGTATAGCACTATCCGCCTCCCCAGGATTTGTATTATGCACTTGGCGTGCTTGTGGTCTATATTCAGGCATTTCGTAAGTATAAGCATTATGGCTTGATTTGTGCTTCCTTCTTGATTATTATGTGCGGATCGGGTGGCATGCTGCCACGGGTATATCGTTTGGATCGGGTGGCACGCCGCCACAGGAATGTTGTGTGAATCGGGTTGCACGCCGAAACATTCTCATGTTTGGATCGGGTTGCACGTCGCAACAATGTCATATTGGATTGGGTTGCACACCACAATAGTGAGATGTTGAGCATAGTTCCTTACATTTATTTTGTGTGCCTTATTTTTCATACTTGAGGTAGGTTCATAGCATCTATTCGGCCGTTTTATTCATTATGTGGGCTGGGTAATTCCCTGTCAGAGTTCGTTCTTCCTTATGAGTTATATTCGAGTGGTAGCTTGTGGACGCATTGATGGCGTCATATGCGTCTTGGGTTAGTATTTGAGGTAGCTTATTGCCTGAGCAGCTTGTACTAGGTGAGCCAAGACTATTGAACCTAAAATTAGTACAATGAGATTTATATAAGGTACATTAAAGAGAAAATATCGTTATTTATTTCAGAATGAAGTTATGGTTCTAGTAAGGAGGAGAGACTCCGTGATTTATTGATTCGGCAGGTGGTTATGAGTTTCTACACATCTTTTTTTGTCGCGGCAGTATTGCGAGAATTGGAATAGGGTTCACATGTGTTATGAGGCATATTGTGAGCATTAGATTTATGAAATTTTAGCTTATGTGGTCGGAGGATGTATTATAGGCATGTGAATTATACGGTGCATGGTGTGAATTCAACAAAGGTATATGATCATGTTTTGGTACAGTGTGTGGTGATTGATACGGTGTTTGTATGTTAGATTCTGGTTTTGTGGAGAAATTCGGAGGCTAGAAATTTGTTCTAAGGCTTATTGACTAAATAAAAGGGAGAATCTTCAGTCTGGCTCGAACTAATCGACGCTTATTGTGGAAGTCAGCATTTTAAAGGTTTTAAGAATTTCTTAAGTTTGAATTGAATTGGACTTTGGTGTTATTGAAGTCCGTTTGGGATTCTGAGCCTTGGAATAGGTTCGTATTGTGATTTATGACTTGTGCGCAATGTTTGGCGTCATTCCGAAAAGTTTAAGTGTGACTCGGACGCGTTCATCGAAGTTTAAAAGTTTGAAAGTTTAAAGGAAGGTTTTGATCGTTGATTCGCAATTTTGATGTTGTTTGGTGTGATTTGAGATCCCTAGTAGGTTCGTGTTATGTTTTGGGATTGGTTGGTACATTTGGATGGGGTCCGGGAGGCCTCAAGTTTGAAACATATTGAAATTTGGATTTAAACAAATGCTGGAAACTGCTGAGATCTGGTGTCATCGCACCTCCGGTGGTTTGGTCACAGATGCGGACATGCAGGCGCAATAGAGGTAATCGCAGAAGTGAAAGAGGACAACTGGGCAAAGGGCCAAAGGTGCGGAGTTTGGGCGCGCAGAAGCGGAGGAGGCACCGCAGATTCAAAAGCTGGGCCTTTGATGCTGGACCGCAGGAGTGGTTAGTGCTCCGCAGAAGCGAGACCGCAGGAGCGGAATTTTGTCCACATAAGCGGACATGGATGGACATAGTGGAAACCGCACATGCGATAGGAATTTCCGTCAGTGCAGAGCCGCAGAAGCGACTAATCGTTCATAGATGCTAGGGTCGTTGGGTAGTGGGGTGTTCTTAAATCTGAGACTTAGCCCACTTCTCTCACATTTTCATTGGGTTGGGCAATTTTTGGATCTCTTGGTGGAGAGGTTTTCATCATCTATATCAAGGTAAGTAATTCCCACATATTGTGAGTTAAATACATGGTTTATATGTGAATTTGAACATGGAAATTAGTAGAAAATTTGGAATTTTTGTAGAAAACCTATAAACTGGTATTTTTGGACTTTGACCACGAAATTGGACATGGAATTTGGAATAAATTATATATTTGAGTTCATGATGTTATGGGTAAAGTTTATGTTTGAACAATTCCGGAGTCCGGGCACGTGGGCCCGAGGGTTGACTTTATTGACTTTTAGAGCGGGGTTGGGGATTGTTATGAATTGATTAATTATAAGAATTTGAGTATATTTTGATTTAGTTACACATTATTTGACTAGTTTCGGATCGTTTGCCTTGAATTGAGAGGCGTTAGAGCCGGTTATGGAACTTTGGAGCGAGGTAAGTGTCATGTCTAACTTTGTGAGGGGTAAACTACCCCTAGGTGATGTAATTTCTATGTGATACTAGTTGTGGGTTCTACGTACACACGAGGTGATGAGAGTACGTACGTCGCTAAAGCACGTTTATGTCCGGGTAGACTTAGGACCTTATCATGTAATATTTCAAGTATTTGAACTCATTCTGCTGGCTTAATTATTTGAACTTATAATTGAAATTTATTTAGAAATAAATATATGTATACTAGGCCGAGCCTTATCACCTTGAGTTATTGGCTAGTTATTTGAGAAACGGTAAAGATTATATTCAATTTGTTCTCATGTACTGTATTGTAAGCACATGTCTCGTGATTCAACAACTTCCTTCCTTTCTTGTGGAGCGAGCTGAATGCCTCGGCAGTATAATAGATGCATCTTTGGTTCATGCCGCTCAACCCTCGGAAATGTACACATTATTCTGGATCGGGCCGAACAACCTTGGCATAATCGTGCGTTATATCGTTGGTAGTCCGAACATTCACGAGGTTATCTTTCCACTGATGCCCGACATTTTATATGGTATTCCTTATTCATTTGATATTGGTACTTGACATTTTCCGAGTTGTTAAGGTAGAATACAGGATTGAGAAATTCATATATAAAAAGAAATATTTGGAAGATTAAGTAACTTACGGAAACACCCCATTATGGTTGTGTGCTTCACATCTGTTTATTGTGTTAATATATTTCTTGTTGGACCTCTAGTAAGTGTCGATGTCAACCCCTCGTCACTACTTCTTCGGGGTTAGGCTAGATACTTACAGGGTATGCGTTGATTTACGTACTCATGCTACACTTCTGCACTAAATGTGCAGGATCTGACAGGTTCATTTGGTGATCATCTTGGCGCGTAGGCGCACCTGTTGAGGGGACTTTATGTGAGTTGAATTCCAGACTACGCATCGCAGTTCACCGAGTCTCCATCGTACTACTTATTTTATCATGTCTCATTTACATTCTGGATAGATGTTGTACTATTATTCTACTCCTTAGAAAATGCTCATGCACTTGTGACACCGGGTTTTGGGGTTATACTAGTTGATGCTTACGGTTTCATATATTATTATCACCTTTTATTTTTTTTATAAACTACAAATGTTTTACGTTCCCGTGGAGTTATAAATCTCCCTCCTTATTAAAATCTATGATTTCGAAAGTAATAAAATGAGTAATTAAATCGATAAATCGTTGTTGTCTTGCCTGACGGTGGCATTAGGCGCCATCATGACCTATAGTGGGTGTTGGGTCGTGAAAGGATACTTGCGGTAGCAATTTGCTCCTTACCTTTTGTAGTATCCTTCTTAGATATTTTCTGGACTTCTTCTATTAATATGTCCAGTATTTCATTAAGGAATTTGAGCATAGTATTCAAATTCCTAGCAGTAATTTTGCCAGTATCATCTTCAAATAATTTTGAAAAGGTTGTATAATAAATTACTTTATCCTTTTCTCCCATTTGAAAAGGGGTTTGTGGGGGAAAAACAGATCTAGTAATTTCACCACTAGTGAGTTTATAATCTCTCTCTAGCATAGAAATATAACCATCAACATATTTATTCATAAACCATGCAACAAAAGCAATCATTTTATTGTGACCACTAATATCCTCGTAAAAATCATTTTGGTAGAAATTTATTAATTTCTCATCAAACATATCAAAAAACCAATTTCTTAAAAGTTCCCATCTGAGTTTTTTAAATTCTTTTGCAATCATTTTTCATGTTGGCGCACCCGGACTAAAATCTATTTGGTATTTATCCATTTAAACAATTAGAAAAATCCATTTTGGATTCAGATGGATCAGGAATAGCAATAGCAATATTATCTGTGCTAGTTTTTATTCCTCTATTCTGTTATTATCTCTAATTTGCAAAGTAAATGCTCTTGATGGAAAATCTACAGTACAATCAACAGGTGAAATCTAAGAGGAATTTGATCTAGTTAATCTAGATGAATAACTGACATTATCAACTTGATCGGGTTCATTGAACCTGATCATAATAGTTCCATCAGAAGTTTGTTCAACTTCTATTATTTCACTGTTATTGTCATTTCGAGGGGCTATTGCTTCCTCAATGACCCATTCTTTTGGAAAATCTATTTCATCACATTTAATAGGTCTTCTGGTTGTAACTTTAGATCTACCAAAATTACTTTCTATAAGAATAGTTTCATTTTTGAAATCCATAATTTTGCACATAAGATTTAATTATATAAAGGTTTGTAATAAATCCTATAACAAATACATATAACTTATTTCCATGCATATAATCACAACCATGAATCTTAATACTTTATATTAAAGCATTTATAGAGTTTTCATCACTCAAATAAATCTGCAAATTAGGATATGCATTAAAATATACAGGGTCATAGGCCAAACTGGTTTGTACTGTCCCTGTAAGGGATCTTTTCTTGTTTTGGTTTCTGCCATTTTTGAGAGCTAATATAAAGCTTTCTGGTAAGCCTCTTAAAGTAAGTGGCTTGAAGGCAACTTGTATTAAACCAATATGTAAAAATCCATGACTTTCCCTATAAGGGGCTAAATCATTTTTAGATAATAATCTAAAAGTAGCATGATCACTATCTACTATGATATTCTCTTCAGTAGTTTTAACTACTTATTTTAATCCTTATTTTTCAAAGGTACCTAGTTGATATATAACCTTAGGTTGGATTCTAGGAATCTTCCATTTATTAAGAAGATCTAATTGATGGGGCATATCATACTCTTCTTTCCTACAGTTTTAACATTAGTTTGTTTCCTAATGATATTCATTAGATAAAATGTGTTTAGTGTTAAGCATTTTCCCTATAAGGGGCTAAATCATTTTCAGATAATAATCTAAAAGTAGCATGATCACTATCTACTGTGATAGTCTCTTCAGTAGTTTTAACTACTTGTTTTAATCCTAATTTTTCAGAGGTACCTAGTTGGTATATAACCTTAGGTTGGATTCTAGAAATCGTCCATTTATTAAGAAGATCTAATTGTTGGGGAATATCATATTCTTCTTTCCTACTATTTTTAACGGTAGTTTATTTCCTAATGATATTCATTAGAGAAAATGTGTTTAGTGTTGAACTAAGCACTTATTTCTTCTTCTTTCATTTGGAAAATTACGCACAGGATCGCTAACAAATTACACACAGGATCACCACAACGGCTCTACAGGGAAGATTTTACTAAGATACCAGCCCTGTCAAGCCACATTTCATGTCCAGCAAACCTTAAACCACGGTCCTCCTCATGACTCTCTCAACGCCCACCCGGCTAATACGAGATTTAAGGACCACCGGTTATGTTGCCATAACCAAGGTTTACTGCCTGGACTGTTAAACTGTCTGGGCTCTACAATCTCAACCTCAGAATTATCGGGTGATACAGTGTATAACTAGTAGTAAAACATGATTTACAAGTAGATTAGTATGCATAAGTTCAACACAACACTATTTTGTCTATCATTTAGGCTAAATGAATATCAAAATTATTTTTTAAAAAAAATATCTGAGACTGTCAGATTGTGGACAAAAATGTCACGACCCAAAATCCTCTAAAGATCTTGATGGCGCCTAACACCGCCGTCAAGCAAGCCAATGGTGAATGATCAACTTAATTACTCATTTTAGTATTTTGAAGTCATAATTTTCCTTAATTAAATAGTATGAAATAGGAACCCCCAAAACTCGGTATCACAAGCACATGAGTATTTTCTAAGGAGTACAATAATAATACAACATCTGTCCAGAATGTAAATAAGATGGGATAAAATAGATAGTACGATGGAGACTCGGTGGACTGCGATGCGTAGCCTGAATTACAACTTGCATAATGTCTCCTCAATAGATGCGCCTACGCGCCAAGATGATCACCCAATGAACCTGTCTGATCCTGCACATTTAGTGCAGAAGTGTAGCATGAATACGTAAATCAACGCGTACCCAGTAAGTATCTATCCTAACACTGGAGAAGTAGTGATGAGGGGTCGACATCGACACTTACTAAAGGTCCAATAAAATAATATAATAATTCATAACTGATATGAAGTGCACAACAATAGTAGGGTAAATCTGTAAATTTCATAATCCTCCAAATATTTCTTTTAAAGTATATATTTCTCAATCTTGTATTCTAACTTAATAGCTCAATAAATGCCAAGTTTCAACATCAAATAAATAAGAAATACCATAAAATGTCAGGCATCATTGGAAGGTTTATCTTGTGAATATTCGGACTAATAGCGATATAACACACGATTTTGACGAGGTAGTTCGGCCCGATCCAGAATAATGTGTACACTGCCGAGGGTCAAGCGGCACGTACCATAGATGCATCTATTAACTGCCGAGGCGTTCGGCCTGCTCAACAAGAAAGGAAGGAAGTTATCGAGTTACGAAACACGTGTTTACAATACAGTACATGAGCACACAATGAATATAATCTTTACCGTTTCTCAAATAACTCGCCCATAACTCAAAGTGTTAATGCTCGGCCTAGTATACATATATTTATTCCTAAATCAATTTCAATTATAACTTGCATTAATTAAGTCAGCAGAATGAGTTCAAATAATTCAAGTATTACATGATAAGATCCTAAGTATACCTCGACATAAACATGCTTTAGCTACGTACGGACTCTCGTCACCTCGAGCAAACGTAGCGCCCATAACTAGTTGCACATAACAATAAATATCACCTAGGGGTAGTTTCCCCCTCCTCACTCCGATGTTTCAAAACTGGTTCCAACGCCTCCCTAACTCTTCAATTCCAGCCAAATGATCCGAAACTAGCCAAACAATGCGCAACTCAGTAAAAATATAATCCAATACTTATAACTAATCAATTCCTAAAATTCCCCAACTCCGCTCTAAAAGTCATTAAAGTTAACTCTCGGACCCACGTGCCTGGATTCCAAAACTTTTCGAAGATAAACATTACCCATAACATTACGAACTCAAATATATAATTTGTTCCTAATCCCATGTCCAAATTCGTGGTAAAAATCCAAAAATACCAATTTCTAGGTTTTCAATAAATTCTCATGCTTTAATCCATATATAAACCATGTATTTAACTCACAATGTGAAGAAATCACTTACCCCATAATAGATTATGAAGATGGCACTTCAAAATTGCTCCAAAATCGGCTCCCATGGATGACCTGAAGTGAAAATGGGCCAACCCCCATTTTAAAAGAACACACTGCCCAACGACCTTTCGCATCTGCGGTCCATTAGCCGCTTTTGCGGCTCCGCAGATGTCATGCTCCCATTTGCTTCTGTGGCTTCCCTTGCTTCTGTGGACAAAACGTTCGCTTTTGTGGAATCGCTTATGCGACAACACTACCTCTTCTACGAAGCAGCCCTCCCTCTCACTTTCCGCTTCTGTGATCAATCTGTCACCGGTGCGACTCCTCTTCTGCGGTCCACCTGCCCACTTCTGTGACCCCTGCCTTAGTCATGCCTTGCCGCTTTTGCGAAGCCCATCGAGCTCGCAGCTGTGAGCAAAGTTCCACAGGTGCGATTGCACCAGAAGGCAAAATTCCTACAAATTTCTTCAAGTTCAAATTTGATCTGTTAACCATCCGGAATCCACCCGAGGTCCCTGGGACATTGACCAATTATACTAACGCATCCCCAAACACATTACGATATTAGTCGAGGCCTCAAATCATGCCAAACAATATCGAACTATGAATCGATGATCGATATCCTTCTTTGAACTTTCAAACTTTCAAACTTCGGCGAATGCGTCCGATTCATGTAAAAACATTTCGGAATGACGCTAAACTTTGCGCACAAGTCATAAATAACAATACAAACCTATTCCAAGGCTCGAAAACTCAAACGGACATCGATAACACCATATCCCACTTCAAATCCAACATAGGAAATTCTTAAACCTTTAAAATGCCAACCTTCTATAATAAGCGCTGAAATGCTCCAAGGCGATCCGATACTCGACTTGAACATACGCCCAAGTTCGAAATCTTCATACGAACCCATCGGAACCTTCAAATCCTGATTTCAAGGGTGTTTACTCAAAAGTCAAACCTTAGCCAATTCTTCCAACTTGAAGCTTCCGAAATTATAATTTTCTTTCCAAATCAACTCCGAACTTCCCGAAGATCAATTCCAACTACACGTACAACTCATAATACGTAAACTAAAGGTACTTAAGTCCTCAAATCGCCGAACGACATGCTAGATATCAAAACGATTGGTCGGGTCGTTACATTCTCCCCCACTTAACATACGTTCATCCTCAAACGTGCTAAGGACTGCTCCGGAGTTGTCCAAAATCACTTCTTAACACCTTGTGCACCTGCACATACCATCACAACCAAGTTGAACACATTAGATCATGTTAGACTGAAGATCCTCTCTTTTTATTTAGTCAATAAGCCCTAGAACTAAATTCCAACCTCCTAATTTCTCTACAAGACCTGATTCTAACATACAAACATGTATCAATCACTACACACTGTACCAAAACATGATCGTATAACTTTGCTGAATTCACACCATGCACCGCCTAATTCACATGCCCATAATACATCATCCAACCATAACATCTAAAATCGCACGAATCTGATGCCCGCAATATGCCTCATAACACATGTTATCCATGTTCCAATTCACGCAATACTGCCATTATGAAAGAGACGTGTAGAAACTCATAACCACCTTCCGAATCAATAAATCATGGAGTCTCTCCTCCTGACAATAACCATTACCTCATTCTGAATTGAATAACGATATTTTCTCTTTAATGTACCTTATATAAATCTGATAGCACTAATTTCAGGTCCAATAATCTTGTCTCACCCGGTACAAACTGCTGAGGCAATAAATCACCTCAAATACTGACCAAGATCTTAAGCAGCACCATCAAAGCGCCAATAAGACACCACTCGAATATAACTCTAAAGGAAGAACGAACTTTGATAGGGGATTACCCAGCCTCCGTAACGAATAAAATGGCCGAATAGATGCTATGAACCTACCTCAGGGATAAAAAACAAGACCCACAAAATAAGTGTAAGGAACTATGCTCAGCATCTCACTGTTGCGGCGTGCTACCCGATCCAATATGACACGGTTGCATCGTGTAATCCGATCCACACAACATGCCAGTGGCGGCGTGCCACCTTATCCAAACAATATACCAGTGGCGACGTGCCACCCGATCTGCACATAACAATCAAGAAGAAAACACACATCAAGCCGTAACGCTTATACTTACGAAATGACCGAATATCGACCACAAGCACGCCAAGTGAATAATACAAATCCTGGGGAGATGGATAACGCCACACGCTATGAAACCCAAGCACAAATAGGGTGCCATAAATTACCTACACCTCGAGAGCCTTCCTGCTCACATAACACCACAAGCTACACGCGACCTCAACACATGTGCGAATAATCAATCCCTCTCACAACCCACGTAGCCCAATAGAGATTTGCATGGAATAGATGACGATGGGAATAAGATCCAATGGCCAACGACTCCTCCGTAGCAATGCTATGACGAATGAACAAATCTGACCTGACGTAGAGCACACATTCACATTAGACCTACCAACAGACCTCAAACCGATGCTGATCATACCATACAGGGCCAATAACCTTCAAGGATCCACAAAGGCCCCATTCATGACACATACGAGAAGCCGTCCACTCCGGGCCAACTCCCACAATTCTCAACCAAAGGAACAAAGCGCCTTCCGGGCGTAAACACGCACATCAATGATAGTACCAAAAAACGTCGTACTTGGTTTAAATCTTTAACAATCAGGTGACTAACGTGTCACACTTATACAAATTTTCTTGTGGGGTACGCTCCCATGACCTTCCGCCTAGGTAGTAATGTCCACACATCCATACAACAAACCGTGCTAACTTAGTAAAGCAAATCAAGAATCTGCAAATCAATACACAAGGCCTCTTACACGGAACGATGTTCTTAGGTGACACTAAAGAAAGTGCCAGCTTACTCTGAACATCTGAATTCTCTCCTGCTCATCCAAGCTCGTGACATTCTTGTCAACACCAAAACACAACTTTGATCCTCAACTTTCAAATTCCCATGCCGCTCACTACACCTATCATGCTGCTATGCAAGAATACATGAATTCATCATTACCCCTGAATTACCAGTAGAATAAACACTTCATTGGTTAGAAACATTTCACTTAGGTCATTTCATAAGAGCCAATGCAACCTGCAACTGAATTCCCAAACCGCAGAAAATACAAACCTCAAGTCGTGGTTTAAACCGCCATGACTCTTTCGAAATCCATTTAAACCACAACTTCTTCTAATTTACTCTAGACTTTCCTTGCAAATAATAATAGCTCCATTCAAAAATGTAACGAACCAAACCCGCACTCATCTCGAGTGACCCACATCACGAGACCACATCATCTCAATACTTATGATCTACCTCATACTCTCATTATGCTCACAATAACATCTCTAACCGGCACACCCATTCTGCAAGACCTTCCACGAATCCGAAGCTATTTCTTCCTTTACTCCAATACTGCACTGCATACCCGATGATAACATAAAACATTCTAAGTTCCGTTCGCAATCCACTATGAAAACTCGGTCCTTAACCACACAACGGACTTGAAATCCTTAGGCACTGTACTTTAATTCTTGAACCCCCTAGGACCGTTGTTGAGAGTCACGCATTCTGACCTGATATCGAATATAACCAAACTCTTAAGTGCTGTTAGCACATGAACACTCCCAAAGAAGTAACCGGAGGAATAATTTCCCTTGTACATTACATCCACAAGAAGGATAAACTCTAAGTTTTCCCTAAACCTGAACCTGAATTGATAAGGCAAAGTATAGCACACATTAATTAAGTTCCTTGCTCGAATTACTCCTGATATTTTCTTTTCTTAGTCATAAATAATCCACCAACGCATCAATAACCAGAAACCATGCAAGCAGACAACCACGCAATCCAATCGTAGACGGTGGGGCTCCCCCACTTAGCTTTATCCTACCATCACATAATGTAGGGCCCACAACAATTCCTCCTTCTCAATTACCATGATCCCATACTGTTAACCCACCAAATGTCTCGATGTCCTTTGTTAAGCTTTTCATGAACATTCTAAATCATCAGTCACAATCACATATTCGACCTCTTACCGGGTAGAAAGTATTATTCTTCGCAGAAGCTTCATCAACATCATGCAACCACTAACCTGCTCACAGGAGATAACCCACATCTTCCAATGGCACTACGCTCGGTAAAACTACTACAAAATCAGTAGACCTTCCTGAGCCTGTGCTCATCCACCATTTGTACAAGTCTATTCATTCCCCATTGACATCAACTGAAAGTCCGACAATACATTCCAAACTCGAAGTCATGTTGCATCCCAACGATAATCAAGTTTTCACACGCCACTTCCTTTCAAGCAAACTAATTTCTGCCATATCCAATCTTCCTCGATACAGTAGCCACCATCCCAAATAATATCCGTAAACCAAATTACCTTCCTCTAATACAAAGCTGTCACGGCATAAAATCCTCTAAAGGTCATGATAGCGCCTAACACCACCGTCAGGCAAGCCAACAGTGAATGATCAACTTAATTACTCATTTTAGTATTTTGAAATCATAATTGTCCTTAATTAAATAGTATGAAATAGTATTTGTAGGGTAAATGATAATATTTACACGAACTACAATAACGAACAACACGTAGGAACCCCCAAAACCAGGTGTCACGAGTACATGAGCATTTTCTAAGGAGTACAAAAATAATACAACATCTGTCCAGAATGTAAATAAGATAGGATAAAATAAATAACACGATGGAGACTCAGTGCACTGTGATGCGTATCCTGAATTGCAGCTCATATAAAGTCTCCTCAATGGATGTGCCTACGCGCCAAGATGATCACCCAATGAACATATCAGATCCTGCACATTTAGTGCAAAAGTGCAGCATGAGTACGTAAATCAACGCGTACCCAGTAAGTATCTAGCCTAACCCCGGAGAAGTAGTAACGAGGGGTCGACATCGACACTTACTAAAGGTCTAATAAAATAATAAAATAATATAATAATTCATAATAGATATGAAGTGCACAACAATATTGGGTTAAATCTGTAAATTTCATAATCCTCCAAATATTTCTTTTAAGTATAAATTTCTCTATCTTGTATTCTACCTTAATAGCTCAGAAAAAATCAAGTGTCAATATCAAATAAATAAGGAATACCATAAAATGTCGGGCATTAGTGAAAGGTTTAACTCGTGAATATTCACACTAATAGCGATATAAGGCATGATTCTGCCGAGGTCGTTCGGCCCGATCAAGAATAATGTGTATACTGTCGAGGGTCGAGCAGCATGAACCATAGATGCATCTATTATACTGTCGAGGCGTTCGGTGCGCTCCACAAGAAAGGAAGGTAGTTACCAAATTATGAGACAGGTGTTTACAATACAGTACATGAGCACAGAACGAATATAATCTTTAACGTTTCTCAAATAACTCGCCAACAACTCAAAGTGTTAAGGCTCGGCCTAGTATACATATATTTATTCCTAAATCAATTTCAATTATAACTTCCATTAATTAAGCCAGCAGAATGAGTTCGAATAATTCAAATATTACATGATAAGATCCTAAATCTACCCGGACATAAACATGTTTTAGCAACATACGGACTCTCATCACCTCATGCACACGTAAGACCCACAACTAGTTTCCCATAACAATAAATATCACCCAGGGGTAGTTTCCCCCTCAAAAGATTAGACAGGAGACTTACCTCGCTTCAAAGTTTCAAAACCGGCTCCAACGGCTATCTAACTCTTCAATTCAAGCCAAAAGATCCGAAACTAGTCAAACAATGTGCAACTCAGTCAAAATATACTCCAATTCTTATAATTAATCAGTTCATAACAATTCCCAACTCTGCTCTAATAGTCTTTAAAGTTAACCCTCAGGCCCACGTGCCCAGATTCCAAAAACTCTTGAAGATAAACATTACCCATAACATTACGAACCCAAATATATAATTTGTTCATAATTCCATGTCCAAATTCAAGGTAAAAATAAAAAAATACAAATTTCTAGGTTTTCTACCAAAATCCCAAATTTTTACAAATTCTCATACTTATATCCATATATAAACCATGTATTTAACTCACAATAAAAATAAATCACCTACCCCATAATAGATGATGAAGGTGGCACTTCAAATTTGCTCCAAAATAGCCTCCCACGGACGAAATGAAGTGAAAATGAGCCAAACCCCCGTTTTATAAGAACACACTGCCCAGCGACCTTTCGCCTATGCGGTCCATTATCCGCTTCTGCGGCTCCACAGATGCGATGCTCCCCTTTGCTTATGCGTCTTCCCTCGGTTCTACGGACAAAAGGTCCGTTTTTGTGAAATCGCTTCTGCAGAAACACTGTCGCTTCTGCGATCGATCCGTCACAGGTGCGACTATGCTTCTAAGGTCCACCTGCCCGTTTCTGCGACCCCTCCCTTAGTCATGCCTGGCATCTTCTTCGAGCTTGCACCTGCGAGCAAAATTCCGCAAGTGTAATTGCACCAGAAGGCAGAATTCCTGCAAATTTCTTCAAGTCGAAATTTGATCTGTTAACCATCCGGAATCCACCCGAGGTCCCTGGGACCTTGACCAATTATACCAACGCATCCCAAAACATATTACAAACTTAGTCAAGGCGTAAAATCATGCCAAATAATATCGAAACTACGGATTGACGATCGAAATCCTTCTTTAAGCTTTCAAACTTTGACGAATGATTCATGTCAAAACATTCCGAAATGACGCCAAACTTTGCGCACAAGTCATAAATCACAATACGAACCTATTCCGAGGCTCGAAATCCCAAACAGACATTTATAACACCATAGACCACTTCAAACCCTACTTAGGAAATTCTTAAACGTTCAAAATGCCAACCTTCCATAATAAGCGCCGAAATGCCCCCGGGTGATCCGATACTCAACCCGAACATACGTCCCAGTCCGAAATCTTCATACGAACCCATTAAAACCTTCAAATCCCGATTCCGAGGGTGTTTACTCAAAAGACAAACCTTAGCCAATTCTTCCAACTTAATTCTTGCGAAATTAGAATTTTCTTTCCAAATCAACTCCGAACTTCCCAAAGTTCAATTCCGACCACACGTACAAGTCATAATACTTTAAGTGAAGCTACTCAAGTACTCAAACCGCCGAAGGATGCGCTAGAGCTCAAAACGACTTGTCAAGTCATTACAAAAATAATATAATACCTATAAAGAATTATACTTAAATCAAAATATTCTAATAAAAGTATAATTTCTTCATAGGTATTATTATCATATACCTCTGTGTTTTCCTCACTGTCATTCATGAGTGTTTCAAAATATGATGGAGAACTATTATCTTCCTTTCTGCTTGGATTTTATAAAATCCATAAAGTCTTTGTACATGGGATGGTCTGTATTAAGACCAGATGTATTTGATAAATTTGAAGTTATTAGCTTTTGTTGTCCCATCTGGACAAGAATATTATATGTGCCCACATTTGTCCTTCCTCCTCCTCTTCTATTAGAAGAGGGATTGAAACTTGGTCTCATCCTGACAAAGATTAACAAAAGATTATTAATCCAAATATTCTCTAGTAAGGAAGTTAGGAAGACATTTATCATACCCCTTTTTATAAATTATTTCAAAATCAAATGGAGCTAACAGGGCTTGCCATCTTGCAAACATATGTTTAGAAACATCATGTTTACAATCTTTATTAAAGATAAACTTTGCTGCTTGGCAATCAGTTTTTATTAGAAACTTCTGATTGTATAAATCAGTCTGAAACTTTAATACACACTTTACTATGGCAAGGATTTCCTTAGCCACAGTAGCATAATACTTTTGGGAATTATTCCATTTCCCCTAATAGAATTGAACAAGATATTCTTGTTTATCAGTTGGGGAATATTATTTTAATATTCCACCATATCCAATATTCGAGGCATCAGTTTCAACAACTTTTTCCCAACTTGATTTAGCAAGCGTTAGGCATGGAAGATTATTAACCTTCTGCTTAATTCGTTTGACTGATTTATTGAGATCATCAGTCCATGCTTTCAGATTATTCTTTAATCTTTGATAAAGAATTGAAGTATCCTTAGCAAGGTTTTTTATAAAAGGAGCAATACAATTAAGGCTTCCAAGAAACCTTTGGAGTTGAGTCTTATCAATTATGACATCAGGGAATTTGGATACAAATTCAATGCTTCTTTGGATTGGAACTATTCTTCCATTTTGAATATTATGACCTAAAAATCTTACAATAGTCTGAAAAAGGGCCATTTTTGGTTTAGAAATAACTAAACCATTTTGAATTATAATATTTCTAAAAAGATCCAAATGTTTAAATAAATTTCAATATTTTTTGAAAATACTAAAATATCATCAATATAAACAATTATAAAATTTGTATAAGCCATGAAAATATCTTTCATTATTTTCTGAAATTCAAAAGGGGGATTTTTTAAACCAAAAGGACTGGCATTCCATTTATACTGACCCATCGGGACATTAAAAGCAATTTTGTATTTATCTGACTCAGATATCTGAATCAGCCAATAACTAGATTTTAAATCAAATTTTGAAAATATTATCGCATCATGCAATCTATCTAATAAATCCTTTTTATTAGGGATTGGATATCTAATCAACTTTAAAATATTATTAAGGGGCTTATAATTGATAACTAATCTTGTAAGTCCTCGTTCCTGTTCAACATGCTTATTAACATAAAAACCAGTACATGACCATTTAGACCTTTTTGCAACAATGAATCTATTTTTTTTGCACAATTTCAAATAACCTGAATTCATTTGGCAAGGTCTAGCCTTAGTTGGAATATTATCTTCCAAAAAGTCTTCTTCATACGGAATACTAACTATATGCTTTTTCCTATTCCAAAATTGGTTTGGATGTGTGACGCCCCGGTCAGTCGTTTTGAGAGTTATAGCTCCAATCCCCTATTAACTGCTTCCCCCGTACCTATTTCTGCTATTGTGACTTGTTGGAAGGTTTCATTTTAGTTTTTGGAGTATTTTGGGACACTTAGTCCCTAAACGAAAGTTTAAGCCTTAAGTTTTGGATCGTAGTCGAAACTATATGAAGACAACTCTGGAATGGAGTTTCGTCAGTTATGTTAGTTCTGTTAGGTGATTTTTGAATTAGGGGCATGTTCGGATTATGTTTAGGAGATCTGTAGCTCATTTAGGCTAGAAATGGCGAAAGTCGAATTTTTGGAGATGTTGACTGGTAGTGGACTTGGGGTCGGATTCCGATTCCAAAAGTTGGAGTAGGTCTGTAATGTTGAATATGACTTGTGTGTAAAATTTGGGGTCAATCATACGTGGTTAGGTTGGTTTTGGCATCGGTTGTTGAATTTGGAAGTTTCAAGTTCTTTAAGTTTGAATCGGATGATGATTTGTGATTTTAGCATTGTTTGATGTGGTTTGAGGGCTCGAGTAAGTTCGTGTGGTGTTTTAGGATTGGATGGTATGTTTGTTGGGGTCCCGGGGGCCATTTCAGATGCTTAACAGAAGAAATATTGAACTTAGTAAATTGCTGAAGCCTTCAGGCATCTGGTGTTTTCGCACCTGCGGTGGGGAGATCATAGGTGCGGGGTCGCACGTGCAGATGATTAAGCGCAGAAGTGGTTTTTGAAGGAATGGTAAGGGGTCGTAGGTGAGAGGTGATTTCCGTATCTGTGATGCCCGCAGATGCGCTGGTGAGATTGCAGGAGCGGTGGGGGACCGCAGAAGAGGACATAGGTCTACAGGTGCGCACACGCAGGTGCGACCTTTTGACCGCAGAAGCGGGCGATGAGTTTTAAGTGAAATCTGCACCTGCGATGGAAATTCCGTAGGTGCGAGACCTCAAATGTGGTTGAAGGCTCGCAGAAAAAGGGCTAAGTGCGAGGGTTTAATTTCATTCTTCATTTTTGGACTTGAGAGCTCGGAATTTGGCGACTTTTCGAGGGATTTTCAGAGGAAGCTTTGGGGTAATGATTCCTAAATATTTTTTGGTTGTTTTCCATTAATCTATAGTTGTTTTCTCCTATTAATTTCGGATTTGGGGTTTAAAATTTGGGGAAAAGTTGAGAAAAAATCTTAGGCCAAATTTTGGGGTTTTGATCGAGATTTTGGTATCGGATTTGAGTAATTTTGGTATGAGTTAATTCGTGAGTTAATGTGTGTTCATATTTTGTGACTTTTACCCGATTCCGAGACGTGGTCCCAGGGAGGCATTTTAGGTAGATTTTCTAATTTATCGCTTTAGTTTTGATTTCATTAGCTAGATTAGTTCCTTGTAGTTATATTTATGTTATGTAATTTATTTTGGCTAGATTTGGGCCACTTGGAGTTAGATATTCGTGGAAAAGGCATTGTCACCGATTGATTGAGCTTGGTTCAAGGTAAGTGGCTTGCCTAACCTTGTGTGGGAGAAATCCCCTTAGGATTTGGTACTGTCTTGATATGTGAGCGCCGTGTACGTGAGGTTACAAGTACGTACACGGGCTATTTGTTGAAAACCCCGATTTATTTTACTAAGTAGTAACATGTTTTTCCTTTAATTTGAGTTATACCGTTTAAATGAGTATTAGTCTGTTTTCATTCTTAATTGAGTTATTCCAACATGCGTAGTTATCCTGATTAGCCAGATATCGCATGTCTACTTGCCTTAACTAATTATTTGAACTCTATGAAGCATGCCTAGTTGATTTTCCTTTTTTTCCTTGTTCTTTATCAGTCTTAACTGTAGAGTTCTTGCTATTTACTATGGTATTTATCAGTTTAGTTCTGTGTTTACTTTTGATACTACGAGGCGGTTCCTCGGGAATTCTCCCTGCATATTTACTTTTAAGACTACGAAGTGGTTCCTCGAGAGTTCTCCCTGTATATTTACTTTTGAGACTACGAGGCGGTTGCTTGGGAGTTCTCCCTACATATTTACTTTTGAGAATACGAGGCGGTTCCTCGGGAGTTCTCCTTGTATATTTACTTTTGAGACTACGAGGCGGTACCTCGGGGGTTCTCCCTGCATATTTATTTTGGGACTACGAGACGGTATCTCGGGAGATTCCCTGTTGTTTATCCCTGTGTGTTGCATTGTTATATCGCTGTGTTTTCTTTTTGTTAAATTCCAATCTCTTATTATACTGTTATATTTTCCTACTTTATTTATTATATACTAGTGGGCCTGACCTGACCTCGTCACTACTCTACCGAGTTTAGGCTTGGAACTTACTGGGTACCGTTGTGGTTTACTCATGCTACTCTTCTGCACATGTTTTTGTGTGCAGATCTAGGTGCTTCTTATCAGCCCCGCTACTAGCTGATAATGCTTGGTGTTGTATGGAGACTTCAAGGTACATCTGTTGTATCCGCAAACCTCGGAGTCCCCCACTATTCTCTCCTTGATCGACGATGATGAATAATGAAGGAAGTTCTCTACATAGAAGACCACGACCTTCATCAGCTCAACAGAATGCTCAATTTGTTGAGCTAGTTACACCAATCGAGGACGATACCTCGTCACTCGGGGGGAATATAATGTAGTGGAAGATGCCAATTCTCGCTTTTGAGTCCCAATCGTTGTTCCCGGTACCATGAGGTTGGGTACCGGGTCTCTTTGTAAGGCTCCGTAAAATTTTGCAAAAGAAAATAATGTTTTGTGGTGCCGAATTAGTTTTACGTGTTGAGTATTCTCGCAAGCTCACCGCGGCTCGGACTCTTTGGGTTGAACAATGCACCGAAAAGTAAAGGAAATTTTTTGGCGAAAAAATGCATTTTTGCGGTCCATTATGCGACCGCAGAATCACTCTATTGGTTGCATAATGGCCGAAGAAGTGAGGTAGAAGAGGGTCAGCTTGGATGTAATTATGCGGTCGACTATGCGATCGCATAACTGTTATGCGGTTCATTATGCGACCGCAGAACAGTTATGCGGACCACATAGTGACCGTAAAGACAGGCAGATTTTTGGTCGTTTTGGTCAGCAATTATGCTACCGATATGCGGTCCGCATATTGATTATGCGATCGCAGAATTTGTTCCGGAGCTTTATTTTTGGGTTTTTAAAACGCGACCCTATTTCGTTAAATACATTCTTTGGGCTATATTTTAGCTATAATATGACATTTTAGAGTGAGAGAGAGTGCCCTAGAGTGAGAAGGTGTTCTTCAATAATTGTTCTTCAATTCTTGCTCAAGTTTTGGAAGATTAAGAAGGGAAACTCACTAGGTCTTCATCCTAGAGGTAAGATTCTACACCCTAACCCTCAATTTTGAATTTTGTCTAGAAATATGTAATTAACAAGATAATGTTTGGGCAAGAGAGTTGTTTATTTTAGATGTATGTGTTATCAAAAGGTGTAGGAAGAATGTTGAGCTAAAAATGGTAAAGATTGGGTTTTGGGATGATGAAATCTTACATAAAAGGACCTTGAAACCTTAATGCACACCTAGTGTTTGATAAAATGCTCAAATGAGCTAGAACCATAATCATCTTCCTAATTTTGATTCAATTTATTATACTTCTACAATAGATTGAAGTTGCTAAGAATTCTGGAACATTTAGAGTGTAAGGAAGCTCAAGTGAGTTATGTTGGCTAAACTCTTCTCTTAGAATTGGATCCCACGATATTCATGTGAATTATGTAAGTCCCGAGTGGATCATTATAAAATTGGCTAGTCCGAGTAAGATTGGGTTGAAAGATATATGTTTAACAAGTATTCCAAATGCTTTATTTATGTTGTGTTATCAATTGAGGATGTGTTAAAAATATGGGTTGTGCATTAGAAATGTTCGACTTCAAGTTAAATTCAAACGAAGGCTATTATGCCAAATTTTGTGAAGAATCTCTATGTGCCTTAGACTCTTAATTGCTCACATGTGTACTACATGCCTTGATTTGAATTGTTGTTGATTGTTGTTAATGATGTTGATGTTAGAAAGTGAAAAGGTGAGTAGGAAATACTAAATATGGCCAACGTGCCAAGAATGATCTTATATTTATGGCCATTAGTGCCAATGAAATGAAAAGATGTGAAAGTAATATGAAATGCAATGATTGATAATATAAAAAGGTTGATGTCTCGAATAAGACAGCCTAGTCGGTCAGGTCATGATCATACACCATGCCACACATATGGTGGTGATTGTGCTGGAAATTGTAATTGAAATGGTGATTGTGGTTGATGTCCCTAATGGATAGCCTAGCCAATCCGGTCGTGATTGGACTCCGTGTTAAAGACGGTGGTATTGACATTGAGGGTAATAGTGGTTGATGTCTCTAATGATATAGCCTAGCCGGTCGGGTCGTGATCGGGCTCCGTTCTGAGAGTACGGTGGTATTGGTATTGTGAATAATGGTATTGTGAACAATGGAATATCAATACTAAAAATCTCCCAATGTGAGATATGGAAATTAATTTGAACATTGTCTTAATCCTAAATTGAGGTTTAATGTTGATTAAGGCTTTCACTGATATTATGATATTCTTGTTTGTATTATTTGTTCTATTGAGAGGGTGTTTGGTTTTCATACTAGTACTATTCGACGGTACTAACGTCCCTTTTGCCGAGGGCGCTACATCTTTAAATGGATGGAGGTGGTTCCACAACAGGAGATATTGATCAGTGATAGAAGTACACCTTCTTCCCAGCTGACTTGGTGAGCCCCACTTCATCCCGGGGTCATGAATTTTTTGTACTATGTGTATTCTGTTTGAGGTATAGCTGGGGCCTTGTTGCCGGCATTATCATTGTACTCTTCTTTATCTATAGAGGCTCTGTAGACATAGTGTGGGTTGTGTATTGGTGCTGGGAAAGTCAAAATATGTTATGTTGTGGTTGTATTATTTGTCCATTTGAGAATTTAAAAATGATGAAACAATTGGTAATGAATTGGTTTTGTATACATGAATACCTTTTTGTCTAATTAATGAAAATATGTATTATCTCCATTCGTGGATAAGTTTGGGAAGAATGAAATATAACAAGCTTGCTCGGTCGGGTTCACTCGGTTGAGCGCCAGTCGCCCTCCTCGATTTTGGGGCATGACACTCTCCCATCCTCGGTTGATGAGCAACCAACAACTAGCACTGCGATTGTTGTAGCTGCTTCTCAACCTACAACGCCATCAGTTTCATCTCCTTCTTTACCAACTCTGTCTTCGCCACCAGCAATTGGAACATCATCTTTACCGACCGTAGTTGCCCGACAAGGAGGATGGACCTTTTCCCCAATCCCTACTTTATAGGAGTTTGGGGCAAAATTACGTCGTCCCCTCCGAAGATCCCCAAAGGAGGAGGAGCATCACCCTCTTGGTATCTACCGGATGCCATCTGTTGTTCCGATCGGTGGAATTTTCTAACTATACGAAGCCTTTGGCTTTAGAAAAAGATAGGGATAAAATACAAACTTTCTCGGGAGAGTGTTTGCTGAACAATGCCATGCACAATACAGCGGAGGTATAGTCTTTGTTTCCTATGTTGTTTCTTCTATCTTTGTTATGGCAAGGTTTTAAATTTGCATTTTCGTTTTGCAGGCCAATTTCCTTGCTTCTGAGGGCCTTCAAAGGCTAATTCGTGATAAGGAATAACTTACCTCCGTGCGGGATCAACTTTTGAATAAGCAAGATCAGTCTGCTGCTCACCTATCAGAACTGGAAGCACAAGCTGCTGAGGCCGTTCAGTTGGGGGCTTGGTTGCAGTAAAGCGAACGAGAAGTAGGGATCTTTAGCCATGAGTTTTCCCCATTAAGGGTACAATTTGACGAAACTAAGGCCAAATGGGTTGAAATCTAAATACCATTCTTGCTTCATCCGATCGTGAGGCTGCCTCCGCTGAATGATTGAATAATTTGGAGGCAACCTTAAACTCCAAGACTGAAGAAGTTACTGCTACCGAGGCGAAGTATGCCCGGTTGGAGGAGAAGCATAAGAGGACCATTGAGCACAATAGAGTTTTCAGCTCCACTCTCCGTGACCTTGATGTCAGCCTCTGGGCCACCAAATCCGCGCAGGATAACCTTTCTGCCGAGGTTGACCGACTTTAAAGAAGAACTCCAGCGCCGAGCGGCTTTCCTCATTGTCGAAAAAACATATGCTATGATTAGCATGAGTATAAAAACCTTGGAAGAGGCCAAAGCGTGTGTCATTGACTTTGATGGCGAAATCGCTAAGGCACATGAGCTGGAGTCAACTACCAAAAATGGTCTTCCGGCCCGCCTTGATGCTACCGACTCTTCTAGTTCCGGTTTTGAGTTCTCGGGAACTGAAAAAGAAGCGGAAGGTGATGATGTTGAAGGCCAAAATGGTAAAGGCCAAGATATTGAGCCGGCGGCAGATCCACCCACTTCTTCTGGGGTGCAGATGCTTCTCTTCCTCCGTGTTCCGGAGATACAGTAGCTTAGTTTTTGCTTTCTATTCTTTTTCATTCTTTTTTATTTGTGCTACTTGGCACATTTTTCGTTTAAGTACTCTTCAAGTTTTTCTCTTTTCGTTTACGTATATGTGCAAGTTTTACTCTTTGCGTCCTTTTCATTGAAGTATTTTCATAAGTTTTACTCTTTGCATCGAATTATGCAAGGCTTCGAGTGTATTTTTCCCTGAGAGCATTCGAATTCCGGGGCATAAGTTTTTTCGAAATCAACCCTTTAATGTGAGGGTTTCATAAGAGAGGGCCCTCCTATGTTTACGGTGCTCTTGAAGAGGATGTCTCCTTTCATTACAGCACTAGCATTTGAAGTACTTGTTTAACTTTCAAATGATAAAATTAATTCATCGTTCAGACAAGAAACAAGATAGAAATAAAAGGACTTTACTTTATTCTTTTCATTGTGGCTAATTTGTACAACTTGTTTCTACGGGGTTGGTTGCGTTGTCTTCGGTCCCGGTGATACAACTTTGTTTCCGAGTTTCGTATTTCGATCGGTGTAGCAGTCATTGTTCTTGTATCCTCATATCTTTCCCCCCAGTGTTCGAATGCGAAGAATGCAAATTTGAACACTGAAAAACTTGATTCTTTTGAAATTCTACCAGTTGATGGTTAGATAATCTTTAGTTCGATAACAAGCTTCACTTCCCCTTATGAAATTTGTTATCAATCCAAAGACTATCTAACAAACCCTAGTGGCTTGCACCCGTGAACGTTCGGGTAACCCTTATCCGATAGCAAATTTTACTTCCCAGTAGGAACTTTTGCTACCAAGCCAAAGATTATCTAACCTCTCCATAGTGATCCATCATCTGCGTGCCTTGTCATTTTAAGGTCTTATTTCTGCAGACAAAGCTTCCTTAGTACTATGCTTTTCGTTGTTGCCTCGTTAAAAACCTTGCCAAAAAAACTCAATTGGGACAAAAACTGGATGAAGGGAAAATGAGTGCAGCACATACTTTCAGTGTAGGTCAGGTTCATTAGCAATAATATCTTTTGAGGTGTGCCACATTCCAGTTGCTCGTCAACTTTACTCCATCTTGACTTTCCAATTCGTATGACCCTTTTCCAGTGACAGCGGAAACGCGGTAGGGGCCTTCCCACATTGGCCCCAGCATCCCTGCGTTGAGCTCCCAGGTGTTCTGAGTTACTTTCCTTAAAACCAAGTCTCCTACTTTGACATACTGGAGGTTGGCTCTTCGATTGTTATATCTTTCAATTCTCCGCTTTTGGGCCGCCATCCTTGTATGTGCCAAGTCCCTATGTTCGTCGAGCAGCTCCAATTGGACCAACATTGCTTCATTGTTTGCTTCTTTGTCCGCTCGGAAATATCTTAGGGTAGGTTCTCCTACTTCCGCCGGGATCAAGGCTTCCGATCCGTACACAAAAGAGAAAAGAGTTTCCCCGTGCTTGATTTGACTGTTGTACGGTATGCCTATAGTACTCTTGGTAGCTCTTCGGGCCATTTGCCTTTAGCCATTTCCAATCTCTTTTGGACATTCAAAATAATCACCTTGTTCGTTGATTTTGCTTGACCATTTGCGCTCGGATGATAGGGTGATGATGTGATCCTTTTGATTTTAAGACTTCAAGGAACTTTTTGACCTTAGCACCTATAAATTGTGGCCTGATGTCACAGGTTATCTCTTTTGGTATCCCAAATATGCAAATTATATTCTCCTACAAGAAATATACCACTTTACGTTCGTCGATCCTCTAAGAAGGACCTACTTCAACCCACTTAGAAAGATAGTCAGTTAAAATCAAAAGAAACTTTACCTTACCGGGGGCCGGTGGTAGTGGTCCGACGATATCCATCCCCCACTTCAATAATGGCCATGGTGACAAAACTGAGTGCAGTGGCTCTGTCGGTTGATGTACCAATGGTGCGTAGCATTGACATTTATCACATTTTTGAACTTAAGCCTTGGCGTCTTGTTCTGTCCAGGGCCAGTAGTATCGTTCCCTAATTAATTTTAACATTAAGGAATTCGTGCTTGAGTGATTTCCGCATACACCTTCGTGAACTTCTCGCATAATATAGTTAGCTTCGAAAGCTCCCAAACATCGGGCCAATGGGCTTGGAAATATCTTCTGTACAATTGGCCTCCCTTGAAGCTATATCAAGCTGCTTTAGTGTGCAGCGCCTGAGATGCCTTAGGATTATCAGGCAATTTTCCATGCTCGAGGTAGTCAATATTCTCATTTCTCCAGTCCCACACTAAATTGGTTGAGTTTATCTCGTAATAGCTATCTGCGTCCAATACCAAATGCATAAGTTGTACGGTCCTGCTAGAGTCTGGTCACTTCATTTCCGTGGATGAACCTAGATTGTCTAGTGTGTCCTCTTCCGCATTCTCTTCCCTTTGGATATGCATAATTGACCATTCCTTCAACCGAGCTAGCAGATCCTGAACTTTCACTACATATTGTTGCATGCGTTCCTCTTAGGCTTCGAAGATCCCGTAGACCTTATTTATTACCAATTAGGAATTACATTTTATTTCTATGACCTCGGAGTCCAGTCCCTGGGCCAGCTCGAGTCCTGCAATCAAAGCTTCATACTCTGCTTCATTGTTAGTCAGAGGAACGGTTCTTATGGCCTGCCTCAGGTTTCTCCCGAGGGTGTGGTTAGTGAACAAGGTCCAAACTCCTGATATTGATTTTGACACCATCACTACTTCTTTGGTAGCCAAAGGCAACAGTCGTAGACTGAAATCGACCACAAAGTCGGCTAAAACTTGTGACTTAATCGCAGTACTAGGCTTATATTCTATGTCAAATTCACTCATTTCAATGGCTCACTTGGCCATCCTACCTGAAAGTTCAGGTTTATGAAGAATATTCGGCAGGGTAAAACTGGACACCATGGCTATCAGATGACATTGTAAATAAAGCTTAAGATTTCGAGCGATGACTATGAGAGCTAAGGCCAATATTTCTAGATGTGGGTAGCGTTTTTCTGCTCCAGTTAAGATTTTACTAACATAATAAATAGGAGATTGCATACCTTCGTCCTCACATATTAAAACGGTACTTACCGCTACCTCCAAGACTACTAAGTAGATCAGCAGTTGTTCGCCTTCCTCTGGTTTTGACAATAGTGGAGAACTTGACAAATATATTTTTAAATACTTCAGAGCCTGTTGACATTCCGGAGTCCACTCAAAGTTATTTTTCTTTTTGAAGAGTGCAAAGAAATAATGGCATTTTTCTGAGGACTAGGAAATGAATCTGCTCAAAGCGGTCAGTCTCCCTATGAGTCTTTGAACCTCTTTCACGCCTGATAGCTGGTCCATGATGTATTCGATGGCTTTGATTTTGTCGTGATTAACCTCGATCCCCCTTTGTGACACAAGGAATCCCAGAAACATACCGGAGCTGACCCCGAATGCAGACTTCTCGGGGTTAAGCTTCATGTTGTGCTTCCTTAAGATGTTAAAGGTCTCTTGCCAGTGTTTAATATGATCACATGCGTTCAAATACTTAACCATCATATCATCTATGTAAACTTCCATAGTGTTCCCTATTTGTCTCTCAAATATTTTATTCATGAGCCATTGATAAGTGGCTCCGGCGTTCTTTAGACCGAAAGGCATCACATTATAATAATATGTGCCGAAATTTGTTATGAATGAAGTTTTTTCCTGATCCTCTGGGTTCATCTTGATTTGGTTGTACCCAAAGTAAGCATTAAGGAAACTCATTAACTCGTGCCCAGTCGTCGCATCAATCATTTGATCAATGTTTGGCAATGGGAACGAGTCTTTTGGGCACGACTTATTCAAATCCTTGTAGTCAACACATGCAAAATTTATTATTCTTCTTTGGAACTACTACTACATTAGCTAGCTAGTCAAGATATTTTACCTCTCGGATTGAACCGATATCAAGCAAGCGAGTTACCTCTTCTTTGACAAATTTGTTTCTGACTTTGGGAATAGGACTTTTTACTGTTTTATCGAAGGGATGATGGGATCCAGGCTCAGTTTTTGCATGGCCACTTCTAGCGGGATACCTGTCATATCCGCATGTGACCACGCAAAACAATCGACATTAAATTTAAGAAATTCGATAAACCCATACCTGATCTTAGGGTGTAGTCCTGTCCCCAAGTGAAACTTCCTCTCCAAGAACTTTTCGAACAATGCGACTTGTTCAAGTTCTTCCGATATAGATTTTGTTGCGTCCATCTCTTCTGGTACCTGGAAATATCTTGGTACCTGATAGGATTCTGACGACTCTTCCCCTTGGTTAACTTCGCTCGGCTCAGGAGAAGACGCCAGTTCCTGTAATTTCTATGCCGCATTCTCCTTCCCTTTGCTATTGGAAATTGAGATTTCATTCATCTCCCTTGCTGCCAGCTGGTCACCTCTTATTTGTTTAATTCCCTCAGGAGTTGGGAATTTCAGAAACTGATGATATGTTGATGGCACAACCTTCATCTCGTGTAACCATGGTCTCCCCAAGATAATATTGTAACCCATATGTCCGGCAAAACCCCCCCGACATTTGTGGGCAGCAGGATCTCTCCTCGGGTTGTGACTCTTACTAGGTTGAACCCGGCAAGGAGTTTTGTGGTTGGAATAATACTTCCGATGAGTTTGGCTTGCTCCAAGACTCTCTGCTGGATGATATTGGCCGAACTTCCTGGGTCCACCAAAACACGTTTAATTTTAAAATCTAAGGCATTTAAAGAGATTACCAATACATCGTTGTGCGGCAGCAACAATCCATATGCGTTTTCCTCCATGAAAGTAATGTCATCCTCAACGACTTCCCAGAGTCTCTTACTATGGGTTACTGACACCTTCATTTTTTTGCCGATGAAAATGTCACACAATAATCTCGTTCCCCCCGAAAATCATGTTGATCATCAAGTGTGGGGGATTTTCTCCTACTTTTGAAGGTTCTCCATTATCATGATTGCGGTCGTAGTTGTTTTTAGCCCGATCGCTTAAAAATTCTCTAAGATGGCCCTTTTTCAGTAATGTCACCACCTCATCGCGCAGATGCCGACAGTCTTCTGTCCGGTGGCCGTTGGTTCCATGGTATTCACACTACAGATTAGGATCCCTTTGGTTGGGATTGAATATCATTGGCTTCAGGAACCGTGCCTTTTTAATATTCCTCATAGTTTACACCAACACCACTATGCTAACGTTAAAGTTATATTCGGAAAGCCTGGGGTAGGAAGAATCTCGAGAATCCAATGTCTCCTTGTCCTATAATGACCTATTATTCTGGTCGCGATCAGTTTTCCTATTGATAGAGAATCTATCTGCCGACCGAAAACCTTTGTCGCGTCCTTCGGCCAACTCATAGTGTAAAACTCACCCCTTGAAGACCGTCGATCTCTGTTGAAATCATCCTTCAATTTCTCCTTACTCTTTTCCCGGTCCCGAGCTTTGGTTGACGCCGGAAAGACGAGTTGATCATCTTCAATTCTTATCTTTGGCACGTACCGGTTGTGAACATCCGCCCATGTTGTTGCCTGGAACTCGAGCAGACTTTTTTAAAATTTTCAGGAATCATCAGAACCTCCCAGATTCAACCCTCTAGTAAATGCTTCTGCTTCCTATTCGTCTGGCACGACTGGGAGCAGCATTATGTTTATCTGGAATCGGCTCACGAACTCCCGCAACAATTCGGACTCTCCTTGTGCAATCCTGAATATGTCGGCCTTTCGGGCCTGTACCTTTCTGGCCCCGGCATGGGCCTTAATAAAAGAATCTGTGAGCATCTCGAAAGAATCTATGGAATACTCGGACAAGAGTGAATACCATGTCAGGGTCCCATTCGTGAGGGTCTACCCAAATTTCTTCAATAAGACTAACTCAATCTCGTACGGAGCCAAATCATTTCCCTTCACCGCCGTTATAGGTAGTGATATGCTCCTGAGGATCTGAAGTCCGATCATACTTTGGCACGTCTGGCATTTTGAATCGCTTCAGGATCAACAATGGTACCGCGATCGGTTTGAACGGTAGTTGGGTGTACTTCTTTGAATCTGGTCCTTTCAATATTGGTGGTGCACCCGGTATTTGATCCATTTGGGCGTTTATTTACCTCATGAACCGCATGAGTTCAGTTTTAGAGGGATCATTCTCATTGTTGTTACTAGATCTGCTACCGTTCCCCCCTTAGGGTGTTATTATTGACCCTCTGCATTGCTATATTTACGGGAGCACCTGGAGGAACTCGACCTCATCCATTCGTGTTGTTGGAATCACCTGACAATGCCTGCCTTAATTTAGTCATGGCATGATCACGCCGCGAAAGATGGGCCCATAATGGCCTTTGTCGCTCCCTCAGGATCCTTATTGTTTCAACGACGTGCTCGTCTTCAGCATCATCAGGAGTTGTGTCTCGAACATGTCGTGGATATTTCTCGCCATCAACCGATGTGTCCTCATCCCCTCGTTGTGGGTATTGCTGATTGAATCTTCGTGCTGAGGCTGATTTCCATGGGCCTCAACATTGTGTGCGATGTTGACATCGTTATCTGCAATTTTTAATGATTTTTTCTAGGAACAAAGAATTAAACAAGTTAGTAATAGATGCAAGGATCAATTCAATAACACAACTGTCTAAACCCCACGGTGGGCGCCAAATTGTTTACTCATAAAATGGTACAATTTGATTTATACGTGATTTATAGACAAGTGAATCGATTTGATCCTAAAATGATAAATAATTTAGACAAAAATATAAGATATAGCGTTGAAATCGAGATAAGACAATAGAGATCTTAAGCTCGGGAGTAGAGCTTCCGGGGGCAGTAAAAAAATGTAAATAAGCAAGAAAGTAAAAATGTTATTGAGCTTTTGATAGAAGATAGGGTATGCTTATCAGAAAATTCATGTCCTTTAAAATGATGGTAGAGCCCACAATTTATATTTGCACCTAGGGAACAACGTCCAAGGATCAAGCCCCTCTTAAATAACAATTATGAGGGATATTGAAGAATGTGTAACGGTAGGCAGTGAATGCCATATTTCTGTAACGAACTGTGTGCTTAATGTTATAGAATATTCTTCATTGAATGCTACCGGGTGGTAGGTATTTATTTTATCTTTATGAATATCATTCTCTCCAATAATAAATGAGATCGTTGCCTTCGGTTCTGACTGTCTTCTATATTCGGCTCCACGTGTCGCTTTCTCACATAATCATTTAATAAAAACATATTTTACCCTATACAATAGTGTGAAAACCATCAAAATTGTACCAAATTCAAGATCAAAAGGAGCTCAAAATGAAACCCAAGGGGATGTATGTTTATGAAAGCAATATAAGGATATCATATCTCAAGTTTACTTTCTACACTTCAAATTTTATTACGTTTTTTACTTGTTCCAATAAAAATACTAATATTTTTGGTACATACACTGATGTCCGTCCAACTGAATTATTTTAGGTCAACTAGATCATTTTAAGTCAACTAATAATTTTAAAATACCACAATTTACCCCTCTTGTGTTTTCACAATAAATTGTAGTACTGTTGCTCCAATCTTCTGACTCGCTAGGTAAATCAAAGCTATTCTCAGACGGTACAATCTCTATTTATTTTTATTGTGGCTTAGAAATGAAGAGCATTTCCTCCTTCAATGGCCCAACTTTTTCCAGTCTCTAACTCTTTGATGGAGCTTTTGAAATCACAACATAAGTAAAATTTGTTGGGAACTACTATTCCACAAAAATAATATCCACATTAAATAACAATAAAAATAGACTAACAAAGACACCAAGCCTTTTAACATGAAAAATTTAATACTTGTCACGATCCAAAATCTCAATCAATCGGGATCGTGATGACACCTAATAATGCTTGTTAGGTAAGCCAACACACAACAAAATAAATAGGAAGAACCACTATAAAATACTGACAATAGAATAATAACATAACGGAAAAGCAATTTCTTATATAAGCAGAATAAGTCTAAAACCAACATCTAACGAGAATACCCCAAGACGTGGAGTCATAAGTACATAAGCTTCTAGATCAAAAGAAATACAATGTTATGAAAGAAATACAACATTGTCCGAATTAAAATGGAAACAATACAATAAAAATAGGAAAGTGACTCTAAGTCCTGCGAATGGAATGCAACTTTACCTTGAATCACCACATGGTATTTGCTAAGTACCTCTCCGGACTCCGCTCCTACCAATGTGAGAATCTGTAAAAGAAGTGCAGAAGTGTAGTATGAGTAACACCGGCCCAATGTACTCATCAAGTGTCGAGTCTAACCCCGACGAAGTAGTGACGAGGCTAACACAAGACACATTGTATAAACTTGTGAAATTATATATCAAAAGTAATGGAATAACAAATAAAGTATCAAAAGTAACAACAGGATAGAGACATATAAAAGGGGCAGCATTCGGGAACATAAAGCCAAGTATCACAGAGTAAACCTCTTTCACAAGTATTCAACGAAACCACAAACCCAAGTTCACAATCCAGATATCAAGTAAAAACAATAAAATCAACAAACATGCACGGCATCACCCTTCGTTCTTTTACTCTCATCCTCACCATATAATATAAAAGCAAGTGCACTGCATCACCTTTCGTGCTTTTACTCTAATCCTCACATGCAAAATAATATGAAGCAAGTGTGTGGCATCACACTTCGTACTTTTACTCTCATCCTCACATGATAATAATAACAATAAAGCATGTGCATGATATCACTTTTCGTGCTTTATCCTCGCCATCACTCAAGCAATTATATCAATATATAAATAAGACACGACAACACCCTTCATGCTTTCCACACTTCCTCACCAAGCAATCACAACAACACAATACCAAGCAAGGTGGGAAGCAAATCAACTTCGACAATAGTATTTGAACATAACTCATCATATGGGAATCTTTCAACAATTAGTACCAACAACCAATCAACAATTTCCACGATCTCAACTCTCAATATCACAATAATCTCAACATAAGAAGTAACTTGAAAGCGAGTAATCAAAGAATTAACAATCTATCTAAGGAATGGAAGGTATAATACACCAAATAATATGGTATAAGTATAGAAAATTCCACCCGCATGCTTATCCCATGGCCCACGCATATACACTCATCACCTTGCATATACGTTGTCCCCAACACGTAATTTACGTAGCAAATAGACTACATTCTGCCTTATTTCCCTCAAATAAAGTTTTACCAAGATACTTACCTCTTTTTGAAATAGAATTAACAATTAACCACAATTTTTCCTTTAGAACAAGCCTCCAAACCAATCGAATGTAGCCAAATATCGTTCAAACAATTCAAAACAAGTTTTAGCAACTACCCACGAATAAAAAAAATGTTCAATCCTTTGCTAAATTGAAAATGTCAACAAAATTCAACTCGAGCCCATGTGGTCGAAATCCAAGATTAGGACCATATTACGATTATCCATTCACCCCGGAGTACGAATATGTAATTTATTTCGAAATTCAACCTTAATTCAGGTCTAAATCTTAATTTTACAAAATTCCTAAATTTTATCCAAAACCCCTAATTTCTACCTTGAATACATAAATTTGATGATAAAATTCATAGAAAAGTAATTAAAATTTATTGATAACAAGTTAAAGTTGCATGTCAATGAATTTGGACAGAAATCCCTCTTCAAAATCGCATATATGGAGTTTAGGGTTGAAAAATGGTGTAAAATGAGCTAAGTCCCAAAATTCCAACATTTACACGCTACAGATGTCACAATTGCGAAATCTTGTTCGCAAATGTGAATAACTGATCGCAAAAGGGACAAGTGCCACAGTGCCCCATATTTCGCAAATGCAACTATTCTATCGCATTTGCAAAAAAAACCTTCATCCCAAATGCGGCAAAAGCTTCGCATTTACGAAGCTTCCTGCCGTTGTTCAGTTGTCGCAAATTCGATTCCAAGATCGCAAATGCGAACTCCCCCAAGTCTACAAATGTGATTCTCCGTTCGCAAAAGCAAAGTCTTCAGTCCCCAGTCTAATTTTGCAAATGCGAGCAATCACTCGCAAAAGCGAGGCTCGCATTTGCGAGCAGGTACTTCGCAATTGCAAGAACTGCATGCAAGAAAAACCAACTGAGGCATCAGTTATCCAAGACCTTGCACAACCCATCTGAAACTCACCCGTGCCCTTCGGCCTCCAATTCGAACATTCATACAAGTTTATAACATCAAATATCAAGAATCAATCATCAAAACTCAAGATTATCAAGTTTGAAACTCAATTTTCCAATTTTTCACATAATGCATCGAAATGCCCTCGGGTCACACGGGACCTTATCCAAACATGTGTAAAAGTCCAAAAACAACATACGAACCTACCAAAATCATCAAAATACCGATCCGAGGTCGTTTACCAAAAATGTTGACCATGGTCAACTCAAGTCATTTTTACAGCCAAAAATCATATTTTCTTTAAAATTTCATATATAAGATTTCCGAAAGACGACACGAACTATGTACACAAGTCATAATTCATCAAATAAAGATATGGGAGGTCTCAAAACATAGAAAAGGGAGCTAGTACCCAAAATGACCTATCGAGTCGTCACAATCTCTACCTCTAAAAGAACATTCGTCCTCAAACAGACATAGAAATGTACCTGGACTAGTAAAAAGGAGCAAGTATCTACTACTTATATCAGACATGGACTCTCACGTAGCCTCCTCAATCGGCTGACCTCTCCAATGCACTTTCACAGAAGGAAAAGTCTTAGATCTCAACTTCCGAACCTACCGGTCTAGAATAGCCACCGGCTCTTCTTCAAAGGTCAAATTCTCATCAAATTGCACCGTGCTAAAGTCCAAAACATGTGACTTATCCTCATGATACTTCCAAAGCATGGAAACATAAAATACCGGATGTACCCCTACTAGGCTAGGAGGCAATTCAAGTCTAAAATAAACCTCCCCAACTCTCTCCAAAATCCCAAAAGGACCAATAAACCTCGACCTTAACGTGCCCTTCTTCCCGAATCGCATCACTCCCTTCATAGGCAACACTCGGAGAAGAACCTTCTCACCTTCCATGTAAGCCACATCTCGAACCTTCGGTCAACATAACTCTTTTGCCTAGACTGAGTTGTACAAAGTCGCTCCTAAATCAGCTTAACCTTTTTCGAAAGCATCACGAACCAAATCGGTGCCCAACAATCTATCCTCACCGTGCTCAAACCAACCAATTGGCAAATGGCATCCCCTCCTAAACAAGGCCTCGTATGGAGCCATCTAGATACTCGACTAATAGTTATTGTTGTAGGTGAACTCTGCTAGTTGTAAAAACTTGTGGCACTGACCCCCGAAATGCATAAATCATACCCGTAACATGTCCTTTGAACTATGAATAGTGCACTCGGACTGTCTGTCCACGTGAGGATGAAATGCGGTACTCAACTCAACCTGTGTGCCCAACTCACACTGTACGACTCTCTAAAAATATGATGTAAACTATGTGCGTCGGTCTAAAATGATGGATACGGGCACACCGCATAGGCGGTTAATCATCCGGATGTAAATTTGAGCCAACGGCTCTGAAGAATAGGATATCGTCATGGGAATGAAGTACCAGACTTAGTCAATCGATGCACAATAACTCAAACAATGTCATATTTCCTCAAGGTCTGTGGTAAGTCCACCATAAAGTCCATAGTGATGCACTCCCATTTCCACTCTGGTATCTCCAATCTCTGAGTCAACCCACCCTGGTTCTGATGCTCATACTTCACCTGTTGACAATTCAAACACCGAGAGATATAACCAATAATATCTTTCTTCATATTTTGCCACCAATAGTGCTGCTTCAAGTCACGGCACATCTTCATGACACCTGGGAGAATGGAATACCATGAACTGTGAGCCTCCTCGAAGATCAACTCTCTCAACCCATCATCATTCAAAACACAAATTTGGCCTTGAAGCCACATAAAACTACAATCTCTAATCACAACCTCCTTGGCACCACCCGCTGCACCATGTCTTTCAATAGCAACATTTGAGGATCATCAAACTGGCGAGTCTTGATACGCTCCAACAATGATGATTGTGCCACAACACAAGAGAGAATACTACTAGGCTCCAAAACATCCAACCTCACGAACTTGGTGGCCAAAGCCTGAACATCCATGGCTAATGGCCTCTCCACTGCTGGTAAAAATGCCAAACTGCCCATGTTTTCTGCCTTCTAACTCAATGCATCGGCCACTACATTAGCCTTCCCCCCATGATATAGTATGGTGATATCATAGTCTTTTAGTAACTCTAACCATCTCCTCTGCCGCAAATTAAGGTCTTTCTGCTTGAACAAGTGCTGGAGACTCTGATGGCTGGTATAGACCTCACATGGGATGCCACATAGACCTCCAAATCTTGAGCGCGTGAATAATGGCTGCCAACTACAAATCATGCACATGGTAATTATTCTCATGATCCTTTAACTAATAACACATGTAGGCAATCACCCTACCGTCCTGCATCAATACTGCTCCAAGTCTGATACGTTATGCATCACAATTCATAGTGTAAGATATCGAACATGTAGGCAAAACCAACACTGGGCTGTAGTCAAGGCAGTCTTGAGTTTCTGAAAGCTTGCCTCACACTCTTCGAAACATCTAAAAAGAGCACCCTTCTGGGTCAACTTGGTTAGTGGGGCTGAGATAGATGAAAAACCCTCCACAAAGCAGCGATAATAACCAGTCAAACCTAAGAAGCTCCGAATCTTTGTAGCTGAAGTAGGTCTAGGCCAGTTTTGAATTGCCTCAATCTTATTAGGATCCACTTTGATACCCTCGAAAGACACAACATGACCTAGAAAGGCAACTGAGTCTAGCCAAAACTCGTATTTCAATAACTTGGCAGATAACTAACGATTCTTCAAGGTCTGCAGTATGATCCGTAGGTGTTGCTCATGATCCTGTCTACTTTGAGAGTAAACGAAAATATCATTAATGAAGACAATCATGAAGGAATCCAAGTAATCTTGAATACTCAGTTCATCAAATCCATGAAGGTTGTTGGAGCATTAGTAAGGCCAAATGACAATACCAAGAATTCGTATTGATCATAACAAGTCCGAAAAGTTATCTTAGGGATATATGATGCCCTAATCTTCACCTGATGGTAGCCAGATCTCAAGTCAATCTTCAAAACAACTTTGGCACCCTGAAGCTGGTCAGATAAATCATCAATCCTCGGCAACGGATACTTGTTCTTGATAGTGACCTTGTTCAATTGCCAATAATCTATCCACATCCTCATCGATATGTATTTTTTCTTAACAAACAATACCGGCGAACCCCAAGGTGAAACACTCGGTCTAATGAATACCTTATCAAGCAAATCCTGTAATTGATCCTTCAATTCTTTCAACTTAGCTGGAGGCATACGGTATGGTAGAATAAAAATAGGCTGAGTGCCCGAAACCAAATCAATACAAAAGTTGATATCCCTGTCGGGAGGCATACCTGGCAAATCTATAGGAAACACCTCAAGAATCTCGCTCACAATTGATACTGAATCCATAGAAGGAACCTCTACACTAGAATCACAGATATAGACCAAATATGCTAAACATCCCTTCTCGACCATACGCCGGGCCTTCATTTATGGAACCACCCTACTAGTGGAGTGACTGAGAGTCCCCCCTCCACTCTAATCTAGGCAACCCTGGCATGCCTAAAATCACAGTTTTGGTATGAAAATCCAAGATAGCGTGATACAGGGACAACTAATCCATACCACGAATAACCTCAAAATCCACCATATCAAAAACTAGAAGATCAACAACGGTATCATAACCATTAAAAGTAACAACACAAGATCAATACACCTGATCAACTACTATAGAATCTCCAACTAATGTAGACACAGAAACAGGAACATCAGGAGAATCACGAGGCATACTCAAATGCGAAGCAAAATATAAAGACACATAATAATATGTAGAACCCAGATCAAACAACATAGAAGCATCTCTATGGAAAACTGAGATAATAGCTGTAATAACTACATCGGACGACTCCGCCTCAGGTCTATCTAGAAATGCTTAACGGGGCTGAGTCCCACTAACTTGTCCACCACCTCTGGGATGACCTCTCCCTGATTGACCTCCACCTCTAACTGTTCGACCACCACCTTGGGCTACCTGACCACCGCCTCTAGTTGGCTGTGCATGTGGTGGAGCCATCAGTGCCAAAACTATGGTACGAGTACTATGTTGTGTCATGGTGCTCTATGACCTAGGTCTAAACTTCGCGAAGTGCCTCAGATCACCAAAATTATAACAAGCCCTTGGATAACGTGACTGCTAACTGTAGAACTATCCCGATCGACTTGACTAACCACCCTGATAACTTAGAATCGGAGGTGCACTAACCGTAGCTTAAGGTACACTGTATACTAGCTGCTCGGGATAAGATCCATAAGCATTGTGGCTGCCTGAAGAACCATAGATAATCCGTAGAGCTGACTGAACCAGCCTGATAGGATGGCCTCTATCAAAAGAACCCCTGCCTCTAGAAGAGGCACCACTGAATCCTCCAAAATGACGAGGCCTCTTGTAAGAGTTCGTCTCCCTAGCCTGGCCCCTGATGCGCTCGATCCTCCTGGCGATCACCACAACCCGAGTGAAATAAATATCACCCTCGATCTCTCTGGCCATCTTTATCCTAATACCATACGTAAGTCCATCTATGAACCTCTGCACCTTTTCCCTCTTATTAGGGATCAAGATAGTCGCACGGCATAATAGATCCACAAATCTGGTCTCATACTGAGTAATGGTCATGCCACCCTGCTGAAGGCGCTCAAAATGACTATGAAACTCCTATCTATGAGTGAAGGGAATGAACTTCTCTAAGAACCGTTGACGGCCAATTTTTTTTTAATCCACTAAGCACTGTGCCTAGGGCTAGTTTTTATATATATAATAAAATAAAATAAAGTAGTATGGTGTCTTACGATGAGTAAGACGATAATATATGTGCACTACATAGATCCTATTATCAACTTTGAACTTGTGAGGCCCAAAATTGATATTACAATATTATCTAATAAGAATATGAAAAATAAGGACTAAAATATGTATAAAAACTAGCCTATTACAAACATAGCCATGTACTGCATTGTCACGCATTTGTTCTCTATTGTTCCCTATTCTGTTGTGGTTTTCAAATGTGATGATTTTCTTTGTATTTTCATGTGTTGGTTGATTGCATGATCTGCATTCATTGATCTTTGCATCTTCAAGATTCCAAATATGGCTATCTGCTCCTGCTGTGCATACTGTCCAGTGCCAAACTTCTGTGCTGACCTTGCCTTTTCTCGTCCATAATTCAAGAGTGATCCATGAGTGAAACTATGATTTTCCTGCTCTGTTCTGTTCCTTATATATCTTACTAGCTATATGAGATAAGCTTCTTGATGTATCATAATGCACAGCCTCCAAAAATCTAGTTGGAAATTGCTGCCTCGATAATGAATAACTGGACTCTTTTTCCAGCTCTTGTGACCTTCATTATCATGCTTGTGCCTTCCCCAGCTTTCCCTCTAGTGTAATGAGTACGAAGTACTAATACCACCACTTGGAATTTGGGCCAAAGGAAGGGCATAATTACAGTAATGTTTCCTGCATCTTTGCACCATCTGCGATCATGTGTGTAGTTGTTCCTTTTGTAAGTACATGCGTGTGGATCCCAACACCACTGCTGCATATTTCTAGGCAGCCTATTCCTATGTTCCCAATCTGGTGCATTGCTCTTGTATATGCCATGATGAATATTGCCTTTATTTTCTGTAGCATTGCTCTCTATTTGAATTGGAAACCTTTGTCTCCCAAGTGTGTTGCTTCCTTTACTGAACACTGACCAACTGTGTGGTCTCTTCGACTTCATGCTTGTGCTTATCATATTAACTCCTTAAAGGGAATGAGCGCTAGGTGCTAATACCACCCACTGAATTCGTATAATATGAAAAGGCATGAAAACAGTAGCTTTTCCTGCAAAACAGAAAAAAGAGTTAGTAAAAACTGAGCTCAGCACATCCTCCTCCCTAAGGATTTGAATATGCAGCTTCAATGATCTCTCATGTCCCTTGCTCTTCATTACATCCTTACTCCTTGTAGGTAAATTTGTCCAGCTGTTAATGATCCATTGAATAGCATTCCCACACATATGTCTCCTCAAATGAGCTATGCTTTTGATGTGCTCATATCTGAATCTTTCCATTTTTCCTGGTATTTTTTGTGCTTTCCATTGCTGACACGTATCCATCCTTGTGCAACTATCTTCCTTTGTCTTTGAGGTATTAGGATGCAGTTGATTATTTTGTAGTAACACCTCAGTATATCTTGATTTATACCATAAGGAATCTCTTGCATTAGCTGTAGGCAGTAGTGTATTGCTGCTTGAAAAAATTCCTTTGCCTATTCTTAATTTCCTCCCGTTGGATTGAGTGCATTGCACTAATACCACCAACTGAGATTCCATTAAAAAATAGAGCCAAGACATATCACCTTCACCTGCAAAACAGAAAAAAAATATTAGTGAAAAATAAACTCATCATGCTCTTTTCCTCATGGATTTGAGCATGATGATCAGCTGCGTATGCCCCTGCTAACACCTTGTTCCTGCTCATGTTACTCATTTTCTCCCCATTTCTTAATCTCTTGCAACCTTCACTCTTATGTATGGACATTGTAGCTTATCACTATTCACAATCTTCCTCCCCTTGACATCAAGCTCCCAAAATATATGACACTCTAAAGGACCTGTGTCAATAGCATAATTTGCAATGTGGTCTGCTAGTTGATTACCCTCTCTGCATGTGTGTGAAATCTGCAAATTACATCTGCCCATTAATTCCTTTATCTCTTCCACTTCTGCAGCAACTGTCCATGGTATAGCCCACACCCCTTGAATCACATTTTTTACCAACATCGAGTCTGTGTGAAGATCAATCAGTATATAATCATTGTTTACACAGAACTTCAAAGCTTCCAAAATAGCCTTCACCTCAACTTATGTGTTTGTTCCTTCTTGGATTTCTTTGCCACAAGCATAGACTACATTTCCTTCCTCATTTCTCAACACATAACCAATTGAGCTTCTTCCTGGATTGCCCCTAGATACACCATCTATATTTACTTTTATCCAACTCTGCTCAGGAAGTTCCCATAGAACCTTAGTGTATTTCAACTTAGGTGTATACTGCTCCATCATGGTTATTAAGTCTGGCCATTTGTGTGGGATATTCTGTAGGCTTGGCTTCCTAAATTTCACCAATGATTGAACCATTGTTGAAATCTGATATATAACTCTATTGACAAAAACATGATCCCCATACTTATAGCCATTTCTCCTTTTCCATAATTCCCACACTATGATCGATGGTAGAGCTTGAATAATTGGTTTCAACCTTGGAATTGTCTGCAAAGTCCAGCATCTCACAATCGCTTGATGGAAAGTCAATCCATCCACATTAATACCTGCAGCTATTAGAAAGTATTTCCACACCTTTCTGGCAGCATACGAAGTGAAGAACAGGTGTGTCATCGTCTCTTCTTGTGGCAGCACACAACACCAATATTTGGAAGCCATTAAATAGCCCAACCTTTTGAAGAAATCATCCAATGGCAACTTGTTTTTCCAAACCTTCCACATGAAGAATGAAACTTTGAATGGCATCCCCTTTATCCATATATTCATATATGCATTACTTGGATCTCGTCTTCTTCTCAAATAATCCCAAGCTGACTTAGCACTAAACTCACCTCTTGGTTCTAGTTTCCACACAGGTTTGTCCAGCATTCCATCTTGAATTTGCTTCACTTGCTGCTGGATATACTCAGCTAAATCTGCTGGTAATAATTGGTTAAGCAGCACTGTATTCCATCTATTTCCCTGCACCACCTCATACACATTTTGTATGGACTCATCACAGAAAAAATTAGGTGGAGTAAAAAAGTATAAAGCACCTAGACTTGTCCAATTGTCGAACCAAAACAGTGATGAACCCATTTTTGGTTGCCATGCTATTTGATGCTCTACACTGTCCCTACACTCGAGCATTTTCCTCCACATATGCGATCCATTTCGCCAAGGAACAATGATAGCATTCAACATTTTACAGTATTTTTGACTCATAAAGGAACTCCACAATGAAGGCTTTCTTCTAAAACTCCACCAAAGTTTGCAAAATAAAGCTTTAGACACATCGTGTAATGATCTAAAACACATTCCCCCTTCATCACATGGTAAGCATAGATTATCCCATGACGCCCAATGTCTACTCCTTCCATCAACAGAATTGCTCCAAAAACATCTTGCCAACAGTTTATGTATTCTGCTAATTACAAAAGCTGGAGCATTAATAGCAGATAGTAAGTGTATGGGCATACTCTGTAGGACATGATAGATAAGTACAGCTCGACCCCCTATCGATAAAAGTTTTCCTTTCCACGACTGAATTTTATCTAGGATTTTATTGATTAATCCTTGATAATATTCCAGTTTTCTTCTTGCATAAAAAATGGGGCATCCTAAATAAGTGAAAGGAAAATCTTGTCTACATATTCCAGTTACACACTCGACCTTCCTTATCACTGATTCATCAATGAGATGATGCAAATATACAGTTGATTTCGATTTGTTAATGAGCTCACCAGAAGATGCCTCATATGCTGCCACAACTTCCATTATTTAGCGTAATGAAGTTGCATCAGAGGAGGAAAAAATAATCGTATCATCTGCATACGATAAATGATTGATCTTAGGACTCCATTTTGGTAAACCAAAAAGCACAGAAGTATAAATTCTAATGAAGTGAGTTCAATCCTCTCGACAAAGCCTCTGTTGCAATGATGAACAAGGCAGGTGATAATGGATCACCATGCATAACTCCCCTTATCGATTTGAAAAATCCATAAGGCTGTCCATTCAAAAGAACAAAATACCAGTTATTGGATATAGTCCCAAAAACTAAACCAATAAACCTCTCATTAAAGCCCATTTTTCTCATAACTTTCGTTAACTTTCCAACTTGATAATTATATTAGGACCTTCCTTGGTTCTCAACCTAATGTTTGTGACTATCTTCTGCATAAGCAGGACATTTTCTACAATACTTCGACCTTTGATAAATCATGCATGTTCATCTGAGATGATATTGGGAAGCAAACTAACCAACCTTTCATGAATTACTCGAGAGAAAACCTTGTTTATAAAGTTACTAAGACTTATTTGTCGCATGTCTAAAAAAAGTCTTAATGTCTTTCTTCTTAGGTAACAACACTAGGTTAGTATGTATAATGAACCTAGGTAGTTCCTGTCCAGAAAAGAAGGCCTTCACCATTTCAACCACACCAGTTCTAACTATATCCCATCATGTATGAAATAATTGGCCATTGAACCCATCCGGACCTCCAGTACTATCAGCGTTGAGTCCAAATAATACATGCTTTACTTCTTCCTCTGTAGGTTCCTTAATTAGTTCCCGGTTCTGCTCTGTGTTGATCAAGAAATGAACATGATTAATTATTCCAAAATTAGTAGGTACCTTATCTTCATGGAATTGTTTTTGAAAAAAGTTCACTTCTTCCTCTGCCATTCCAGTAGCATCTTCAATCAAGTTTCCTTCTCTATCTTGTATTGTTTTCAATTGTAATCACTTCCTTTTCCCATTGACATGTGCATGAAAAAATTTGGTATCTCTATCACCTTCATTAAACCAAGTCATGCCAGATTTCTGCTTCCAAAACTGCTCCTCCAATGCTAATTACCTAAACAATTTTGCCTGCACTTTCTGCAATCTTTCCCTATTTTGCAAAGTAGGCCTGAGCTCAAATTGTGCTTCATGTACTTTTACCACCTCCTCTAGACTTGAGATCTTTTGGAATATATGACCATATATTTCCCTACTCCATGTTGACAAAGCCTTCTTCAATTATTTAAGCTTGTGATTGAATAGGATAAAAGGATTAGCATAAAAATCTGCTTGGCAATTCTCCCTTACCACTGATTTGAAGTATTCATGCTTTGTCCAAAAGGATAGAAATCTGAAACTCTTTTTAATCTGGACAGCATCTGGATTACATGTTATTAGTAATGGACAATGATCAGATCCAATTTTTGATAGGTGTTCAACTTCCACTCCTGGCCATAGTTGCTGCATCTCCATATTTGCAAAACATCTATCCAACCTCTTAAAAATTCAGTCTTGTTCAGCTCTTCCATTCCACCAAGTGTAGATACTTCCTTTGAACCCCAAATCTGTCAAGTTACAGGTGTTCATACAATGCCTAAAGTCATCTACTTCATTCAATGACACAATCAGGCCTCCAAACTTCTCCTCCTCATCCCATATAACATTGAAATCCCCTCCTACCATCCATGGTATAGTCATGTCACTAGCTAGATAGTACAATGAGTCCCACAACTCAATTCTCTCAATATGATCACACTTAGCATAGATTAGTTTTAGCATGAATTTTTTCCACTCCTCTGTATCAAATAGCTTCAAAGTTAACTGTTGCACAGCATTAATCTCCACATTTACATCATATTTGCCATCTATGAAAGCCCAGATCTTATTAGAAGTGTTCACAAAAGCTTTCTCAAACCCAATTTGCCTCCTATATTTATCCAATTTTCTTGATTGTTGCATTGGCTCCATTACGCCAATAAATTCAAAATGATATTTCTTGTGCATTGTGATGAGCCTTTGAAAGGCTCTTTGTGTATTAACTGATCTAATATTCCATATTAAACCATGCATATCTAGTTAATGGATTTAAAAATAGTCTTTCTTGTTTGAACACCTGCTAGCTGCACAGTATTATCCTTTCCTTGCTTCTTTCTGCCTCTACCAACTTATCTTCCTTTTTCAATCTGTCTACGAGATAAGTCTCCTTGTCTAGCCACATATTTGAAGTTCTGGCATGTTGATTATGCATCCAAGTCTTTCCCTTTTTCTCCAGTATTCTCTTCCAAAACCTTTTGTTGTTGAGGTGCTACAATCTGTGTTTTAACAGGTTTAGGAACCACAGATTTTTCTGTATTGTCATTGTTCTTCTGTTCAGTCTTCTTAGCAACTATAGTGTGGTCTGGCTTCTACAGCAATTCCATCATATCATGTATTGCATCATGACTCAATTTATTCTGCTGCTCACCTCCACCTGAATCACCAGGATCAATTGGTTCTTCAAAAGCTGCATTTGAACCATTAGTAGTTTGCTGTAGTTTTGTACTTGAACCTTCAACCCCAGCCTTAGCATCAGTTCTATTTGTTTCCTTTTAGATGGTCTGTATATCTTCTTTGCTAGTTTTTCCATTAACACTTATTTCTTCTCCTTGTGGCTCATCTTCAGCTTCCAAAGCAGTATTTTCTTCCTCTTCATATCCTTCTGATAAGTCACCTTCATCTGAGTCATCCTCCTCTTGATCACACCATAATCTCCCCCCTGTGAAATTAATTTTCTTTGTCAAAACTTCATGTTCAGCAAGTGCATCTGTATCTAATGATTGTGAGGGTACTTCTTGGCAGGATTGATTCACTGTTACATTGTTTGCAGGAAATGCTCGATGAACCCATTGAGCTGTGGTTTCCTTAACGGTGTTCTATCCCTTATCCACCTCAATATTGCCTTCCTTTGTAATATTAGTCTCCTTTGCTGCATTATTATCATTTGGAGTAGGAGTAAAGCTAGGTGTTGCAGAATTGAAACTTCTAGTGTCCTTAGGAGTAGGTTGTGGACTTTTTTGAACAATACTGGTAGTCACAAGAGCTAGTTGCTTATCCACCTATGAGTCAGTTCCTTTAGTAACAACTGGAGTTACTATCCCAGCTTCTTTTGGTACAGATACTTGACTTTTTTTAGCTGCATTTGCCTCCACTAAAGTTTGCTGATTTGCATCATCAACCTCACCATCCTCCACTTCCAAAACAGCAAATTTATTGGTCGTTTGAACTTGTTTTGATGCTGCATTTTCCACAGCAATAATTTCTTTCCCAGTTGCACCATTGCCTTCAATATTTTTACCTTTATTTTGACCATTATTGTCTCTAACTTCCTTCCATTGAGGTCCTACATTACTAACCATGTTACCACTACTAAGTATCATCAAATGAGCAATTTGTTTTTCCTTTTCTACATTCCCTTGTACCACAGCTTCATTAGAAGCCTGCTGATCAACAATTTTGTTCTCCATTAACTCCGGATGAATTCTCCAACATTCAATCATGTCATGCCCTTGTAATTTACTCTCTATATAGTACTTTGGCAGATATTCATATCTAATCGTCACCCACTCAGTTCTCATCTCTTTTGTCACTTCATTCTCGATATCCATACGTACCTTCTTAGGTAAGTCGGCTAGTAAATCCACCAACACTTTCACTCTTGCACAACTTGGCCTCGTTTTGTTAATAGTAGCCATATCAAGATGAAGTGGCTTTCCAACAGCAGAAGCTAACGAGAATAGACATTCTTTTACAAAAGAAGTTGTCAATAAATTTGGAAAAGAAATCCATGCCATCACCTTCGATATTTCCTCTCCGGCTTTGAATTTTGTATCATAAATCAAGGTTCTCAATTGGTATTCTTGTCCAGCCTTATCCTTGACATAATAGACACTTTTCGATGTAAAATTGATATAGTCCTTCCATAATGTAAATCGTATCAAAATGTGTCTATCACAAAGATAACCAATGTTGCACTCGTCTTTAATTCCACACTGCATTGGAATTATTCTACGTAGTTCTTGCAATTCTGGCTAACCATATGAAAACTTACACACCACGGTAAATTGAAAACCTTCAATAATGTTCATGCGCTCCACTTCTGCTTCAGTAAACCTTACCAATGGTTGTCCTTGAAGAAAAGTAGCTCGTCTAGGTTGAATAGGATCCACAGTCGACGTAATACCAGCACTGTTTTGCACAGCACTATTAATCACAGCAGGTTTAAGCGCTCCAGCGTAATCCATGGGATTAGAAGTTGATGTATTGTTGTTAGGGGTGGTGGGGGATGCTTGGGAAGGCTGGCCAGCCGTTGGAGGAGGCTGGTCATCGGCCGGCGAGGCTCTTCATTCCTGCTGGGCACTGTTCAGAGTTGAAAGTTTCAGGATTTTCGAGAAATCAAATGGCTGGGGATTGGATTCTGTGGTCGTATGTTTTGGGCGATGGAGGGAGTGGGCTGACCAGCCTGAAAAGGTTGCTGGCCGCCGGCCATTGTGGCCGTTGAAGCTCAAAATCCCAGCTTTTCCGCGATGAACAGTAGCGAATCATTGTTTCATTGGATGAACAGTGAAGTGATGCTACTATTCACTACACAGTAGCAGCAAAACAGTAACAAAATCACTGTTCGCATCACTGTTTGGCACTATTCACTGATACAGTGACGGCAGAATTTGGAGAATCTTGACGGGCAATTTTGACCCTCCCTTTTAAAATTAAATTATTTACGCATATTAATTAGCAATAAATGTAGTAAAATATTTTTCAAATCAATAACACCTATTTTTTAAAATATAAATAATATAATACATAATAATAATTAACGATGTTAAATTAATAACAATTTGGTATTAAATATGCATAAATTATATTACTCTTACTATTTTGAACTATTGAAATGACTTTCATATCTTAATAAACATGTTTTTCAATTAATTTAATAAATTAGTCTTTAATATATACCATACTGCCTTTATTATTTTAAGTAGCCAAATTTAGTTTTCATAGATTAAGTATTAATAACTAATTAATTATAGTAATTCATAATATATTTGATGATTATATTTTATTGCATTTAAGTATGATTGATCAAGTTTAATTAAGTTAATTTTAAAGGGGGTTAAAAATTTAAAAGGGTGTAATTGCAATTGGTTAAAGTAAACTCAATGTGGCTACATTGTTAAATTCTATTTCAGCTAATCTAGCCCATTACACAATCCCAACCACCCTTGACCCAGTCCAGGCCCACCCACTCTATCCAGTTAGTGATCTGTGTCACCGCATCTGAGCCAATGATATCATACCACGTCACCTCTCTTCTACACTCACATAAGAAGCACAAATAGATCTGAACTGTTGATCCAACTCATTAACGGTCCGTAATTAATCTCCGTTTTTCCATTTCTTTTAAATTCTTGTCAAGACCTCATCTAAACTATTGGATTACAAGGATCCAATGACCGTCCTTTTATTATAACAAACCCTTTTATTAATTTTTATCCTCCAAAATATGAGGGACGTTGATCAAAAGATCCAATGGCCCAGATTCCATCTCTTATATTAAACCAACCAAACCCTCTCAACCCTAATCATTCACCCACACCACCTGCCAACCCTCATTTCCCTTTCCACTCTCCTTTCCCTCATCCGTCAAAACCTATCAATCGAAAAACCTTTCATAAATTTGTGCAAGGTCACTTAAAATCGCTTCAAATCATTCCCTTTGTCACTACTACACAACGAATCCCGCCTGTTAATTTCCGATTTTGTCGTTACAATTCAAAATCCCAAATTCAAACCCTATATCTAGAAGAGTGATTTGGGGATTTCATATGTCTTATTTCTGTTCTTTCAACTCGAAGTATGCATGATTGGTTTTCATTATTATTATTCATATACACATGTCAAACGTAGTGACCTCTGGACACTAGAGCTTTGGCCGATGGATCTTCACTCTCAACAGTCGATTACTCGTCTACTTGTGCCCAGGTAAAAGTCTCTAGTGTTTTCCCCTTTGTTCTTCTCTGATTTAATAGTATTTCTATCATCATCCACCCGTCATCACCATCCACTAACTAATTTGAATTTGCCGAATCCCTAAGGCTTTAAGGCCACTATAAATATGGCCTTAAATGCTCTCACCTGAGAGAGATATAGATATACAGAAATAGAGATTGATACACACTTAATACCACTGGCTTATACCCCAAAAGAATTTTAAAAATTCAAGTCTTTACTGTTAAGTTCAAATTCCAACAGTTCTCCTCTAATTTCTTTTTCTTGTCATCTTTTTTTGTGTGAGATCAACTTCTATGAGTTGATTGTTGTTCATTTGGATCCTTAAACGGCTATTGAACAACTCCTGCTTGGTTTGCTGTCTTACAAAGGTAAGTTCACACTAACCCCACTTTACCTTGAATTAATTGTGTAATACTGTGTTCATAATGATTTCCTTGTTGATCATTTGTTGTTTATGTTAGATTATTATTTATATAAAGCTACACTTGTTGTGCCATGTCTTTAGATGCTATCTTTATTGTTAAGTTAGGAACCTTCTAATTAAGATATGTTGTATTGGTGCTGCTATAAAATCTGTACTATTGAATCCTACCTCACATTATTTGATTAGTAGGAATGACTCTATACTAAGTGATATTCTTATGATTAATCTTATTGAGTCACCGTGATTAGTTGAGTTAATCTTTATGTTGCTTTTGTGTATAGCCCACCTGTAACGACCCGACCAGTCATTTTGAGCTCTAGCGTGTCATTCAGCGGTTTAAGGCCTTGAGTAGCTTCACTTCAGGTATTATGACTTGTACGTGTGTTCGGAGTTGATTTAGAAAGAATATTCTAATTTCAGAAGCTTTAAGTTGGAAGAATTGGCTAACATTTGACTTTTGAGTAAATGACCTCGGATTCGAGATTTAAGGGTTCTGATAGGTTCGTATGATGATTTCGGGCTTGGGCGTATGTTCGGGTTGAGTATCGGATCACCTGGGAGCAATTCGACGCTTATTATGGAAGGTTGGCATTTTTGAAAGTTTTAGAATTTCATAAGTTTGGTGTGAAGCGAATTTTTATGTTATCGATGTACGTTTGGAGTTTCGAGCCTTGGAATAGGTTTGTGTCATGATTTGGCACTTGCACGTAATGTTTGGCATCATTCCGGGATGTTTAGGTGTAGTTCGGACGTTCATCGAATTTTGAAAGTTTGGAAGTTTAAAGAAAGGTTTTGGCCATTGATTCGTAGTTTCGATGCTATTTGACGTGATTAGAGATTTTGACTAAGTCTGTATTGTGTTGTGGGATGTGTTGGTAAGTTTGGACGGGGTCCCGGGGGCCTCGGGTTTGAAACGTAATGAAATCATATCAAAATTTGAAATTGAGGCAAAGATGGAGAATTCTGGTTGCTAGTGCAACCGCTTCTGCGAAAGATTCACCATAGAAGTGACCTCGCAGAAGCGAGGTAGTAAACCGCAAGAGCGTCCGGGAGTGAGCTGGGCATAGGTCGCATGTGCGAAGGAATTCCTGCACCTGCGTGATCACGGATGCGACCACTGGGGCACAGAAGAGGATTTGTAGGGAAGGTTGGAACCGCAGATGCAAAACCGCACCAGTGGCCGAGGCGTCATAGAAGCGAGGCCGCATGTGCGGCATTTGGTCCGTATAAGCGTACTTGGCTGAGCTTAGTTGGAACCACACCTGCGATGGGTATTTCCGCAGGTGCGGAGCCGCATAAGTGGCTAATGGACCGTAGATGCGAAAGGTCACTGGGTAGTGTGTTCTTTTAGAACAGGGGTTTGACCCATTTTCACTTCATTTCGCCCATGGGAGCCGATTTTGGAGCAATGTTGGAGTGCCATCTTCATCATCTATTATAGGGTAAGTGATTTCTTCACATTGTGAGTTAAATACATGGTTTATATATAGATTTAAGCATGAGAATTTGTAAAAATTTGTGATTTTGGTGGAAATCCTAAAAATTGATATTTTTGGATTTTTACCACGAATATGGACATGGAATTAGGAACAAATTATATATTTGAGTTTGTAATGTTAAGGGTAATGTTTATCTTCAAAATATTGTGGAATCCGGGCACGTGGGACCGAGGGTTAACTTTTTTGACTTTTAGAAAGGAGATGGGTATTGTTATAAATTGATTAAATATAAGCATTGGAGCATATTTTGATTGAGTTTCACATTGTTTGACTAGTTTCGGATCGTTTGGCTTCAATTTAAGAGTTAGAGAGGCGTTGGAGTCGGTTTTGGAACTGCGGAGCGAGGTAAGTCTCATGTCTAACCTTGTGAGGGGGAAACTACCCCCTAGGTGATATTTATTGTTATGTGCAACTAGTTGTGGGTGTTGGGTACGCACGAGTTGACGAGAGTCCGTACGTAGCTAAAGTATGTTTATGTCCGGGTAGACTTAGGACTTTATCATATAATAATAGAATTATCTGAACTCGTTCTGCTGGCTTAATTAATTAAAGTTATAACTGAATTTGATTTAGAAATAAATATATGTATACTAGGTCGAGCCTTAACACTTTGAGTTGTGGACGAGTTATTTGAGAAACGGTAAAGATTATATTCATTTTGTGCTCATGTACTGTATTGTAAACATGTGTCTCGTAATTCGGTAACTTCCTTCCTTTCTTGTGGAGTGGTCCGAACACCTCGGCAGTATAATAGATGCATCTATGATTTGTGTCATTCGACCCTCGGCAGTGTACACATTATTCTGGATCGGGTCGAATGACCTCGACAGAATCGTGCATTATATCACTAGTAGTCCGAATATTCACGAGATAAACCTTCCACTAATGCCTGGCTTTTTTATGGTATTCCTTATTTATTTGAAATTAACACTTGGAATTTTTCTAAGCTGTTAAGGCAGAATACATGATCGAGAAATTTATACTTTAAAGGAAATATTTGGGAGATTATGGAATTTATAGATTTACCCCACTATTATTGTGCCTTTCATATCTGTTATGAATTATTATATTATTTTATTGGACCTCTAGTAAGTGTCGATGTAGACCTCTCGTCCCTACTTCTCCGGGGTTAGGCTAGATACTTACTGGGTACGCATTGATTTACGTACTCATACTGCACTTCTACACAAAATATACAGGATCTGACAGGTTCATTGGGTGATCATCTTAGCGCGTAGGCACATCTATAGAGGAGACTTTATGTGAGTTGCAATTCAGGCTACGCATCGCAGTCCACCAAGTCTCCATCATACTAGTTATTTTATCATGTCTTATTTACATTCTGGATAGACGTTGTATTATTATTGTACTCCTTAGAAAATACTCATGTACTTGTGATACCGGGTTTTGGGGGTTTCCTATGGGTTGTTTGTTATTGTAGTACGTGTAAATATTATCATTTACCCAATAAGTTCTATTTCATACTATTTAATTAAGAAAAAATTATGATTTCAAAATACTAAAATGAGAAATTAAATTGGCAATCAACGTTGGCTTGCATGACGGCGGCGTTAGGCACCATCACAACCTATAGTGGATTTTGGGTCGTGACAACTTGGTATCAGAGAGTTAGGTTCATTTAGGTCTCACGAGTCATGAGCAACTCTAGTAGAGTCTTGCGGATCGGTATAGAGACGTTTGTACTTATCTTCGAGAGGCTAAAAGGCTGTTAGGAGCACTTCCCTTCTTCATTCCTCATCATGCGGCAGGATTCATTTGAGGCTTATGCCTTTATTTCATTCCTACTCATTCTTATGTGACGTGAAGCGCTTGTTATCAATTAGGCGATGAGTAGTTGTGGTGGTAGTGCAATGTGGTGCCGGATGTTTTGTTTTACGTATTTGGGAAGGTTATTATCGTCTCCTTAAGGAAGGATGTTCCGTCGTTTTGGCTCAGTATCTATATTTTCAATGGTTTTGATGCTATGCATGGATTGTTATGATGTTCAAGCGTTGTTATTGCACAGTGTTGGTGCAATGGTAGGGTGCTTGTCTATGTGTCGAGACAGTGAATGACTTGAAAGGAGGATTTCTTGGTGCATGGTTTAGAAGTTCGTCATTCAATTCCAGCAAAGGAAAGGCAATTGGACTATGGATGTTCAGGCCTTAGTTGATGAAGTGACGAGACTTGGTATTTTCGAGCGTGGTGGAATTCTCATTTATGATGTGGTATCGACGTCCTTGTTGGAACGCATTAAGATCCGCCAGTGTTATAGTCTTCTTTGATATTTGCCTTCGGGCAGAGTGTGGTGGCATAGTGCCTAAGAAGCGGTTATCGGAGATAGCGGTGTGTAACGGTTCCGAATAGAATTGGTAATTCTAATGTTGATGGCTTGGGAAAGATGATCTTCCAGGAGATTTAGAGTTGGTAGCAATTTATTAGTTCAGGTGCTACAGAGATGGGTTTTGATTTGAGGAAGCATTTGGGCAGCCAAAGATGAGGAAAGACATGGTGGGAGGTGTCTTGTGGTGGTTGAATTGCTACATGGTCATGTATGAAAAGAAGATTTCGAGAAGTTGCTTAAAGGATATGGTTTAACCGAATTAAGAGTGGCAGATTAGCATATGGATTCCGTGGCAGGATAGTCGTGTGCCTTGATAAAATTTAGAGCGGTTTGGGAATCATGATGGAAGGTAATTAGGTCTACGAATTTTATTTGGGATAGTGGCTACTACATCGAGGAAGATTGGATATGGCATAAAGGAGTTTTCTTGAAATGAAGAGGGGTGTGAAAACTTGATTATCATTGGGATGCAGCATGACTTCGAGTTTGGAATATGTTGTCACACTTTAGTTGATGTCAATGGGGAATGAACGGACTTGTAGAGCTGGTGGGCGAGCGTGGGCTCAGGAGGGTTTACTGATTTTGTGGTAGTTGTACCCAGTTCAGCGTAGTTGGAAGATGTCGGTAAGGAATTCCACATATGGGTGATCTCTTGTGAGCAGGTTAGCGGTTGCGTGATTCTGATAAAGTTTCTGTGAAGAGTTCTGCTTACTACCCGGCAGAAGGTCGAATATATGATTATGGCTGATAATTCAGGATGTTCATGAAAAGTTTAATAAGAAACTACAAGAAATTTTGGCGGGTTAAATGTGCGAGATCATGGTAATTGGGAAGGAGGAATCTTGGTGGGTTCTAGGTTTATGCAATTGTAGCTTTGAGCTAAGTGGGGCAGCCCCGCCGTCTATGATTGGATCGCGTGGTTGTCTGCTTGTGCAGTTTTTGGTTATCGATGCATTGGTGGATCATTTATAACTAAGAAAAGAAAACATCAGGGGTAATTTGAGCAAGGAACTTGATGAATGTGTGTTATATTACACCTTATTGGTTCATGTTCAGGCTTTGGGAAGACTCAGAGTTTATGCTTCTTGTGGATGTGAGGTACAAGGAAAAGAATTCATTCGGTTGCTTCTTTGGGAGTGTTCATGTGCTAACAGAGTGTTGGAGTTTGATTATACCGGGGACCAGGTCAAAGTGGGTGACTCCCAATAGTGGTTCTAATGGGTTCAAGGATGTAAGCATGGTTCCTAAGGATTTTGGGTTCGTTGTGTGGTTAAGGATCGAGTTTTCGTAGTGGATTACGAATGGAACTTGGAATGTTCTATGTTATCAATGGATATGCGGTGCAGTATTGGAGGAAAGGAAGAAAGAGCTTCAGATTTGCGAAAGGTCTTGCAGAATGGGTTTACCACTTGGAGATGCTATTTTGCGCATAAGGAGAGTATGAGATGGTTCATGAGTATCGAGACGATGTGGTCTCGTGATGCGGGTCACTCGGGATGAGTGCGGATTTGGTTCGTTACTTTTTTGAATGGAGCTATTATTATTTCTAAGGCAAGTCGAGAGTAAATTGGAAGAAGTTGGTCGGTTAGTATTGGCTGAATCGGCATGATTATGACAATGGTCAGTTCCTTTGGCGTGTAAAGTTATACATGTGGTTTATAGTTGTACGTATGAGCTTGACAGCCACCATAACTTGATTGATTTGGGAGGTATTTGATTCAAATGGCTTTGTTGTGTAAATGAATTTTGGAAGAATCATAATAGTTTAGATCACGACTTGAGGTTTGTATTTTCTATGGTTTGGGAATCTAGTTGCGTGTTGAAATGGTCCTTCCTAAGTATGTTAGGTGAAAGGAATCTAACCAATGAAGTGTTTATTCTACTAGTAGTTCAGGGGTTATGATAAATTCTTGCACTCTCGTGTAGTGGCATGTTAGGTGCAGTGAGCGGCATGGGAATTTAAAATTGAGGATCAAGGTAGTGGTTCGGTATTGAGAAGAATATCGCGAGCTCGGATGAGCATGAAGGAGTTCAGATGTTCAAAGTAAGATAGTAATTTCTTTAGTGTCACCTGAGACGGTGTCCTATGTAAGTGGCTTTGTGTATTTAATTGCGGATGCTTGGTTGGCTTTGCAGAATTAGTGTGGTTGGTGGTGTGGAGGTGAAGGCTACCTAGTGCGAAATGTCATGGGATAGTATCCCACGGGGAAATCTGTATAAGTGTGACACATTAGTCACTTGATTGTTAAAGATTGAAACCAAGCATGGAGAATATGGTACTATTGTTAATGTGAGAGTTTATTCATAGAAGGCACTCTATTCCTTTGGTTGTGAACTGTGGGAGTTGTTCCGTATTGGGACGGCTTGATTATTCGCATATGTGTTGAGGTCCCACGTAGCTTGTGGTGTTATATGAGAAGGATGGATCTCGAGATGTAGGTCATTTGTCGCACCTTAGTTGTGCTTGGGTTTTGTGGCATATTGCGCTATCCGTCTCCCCAAAGTTGTATTTTTTGCACTTGGCGTGCTTGTGGATGATATTCGGTATTTCATAGGTATAAGCATTATGTATTGATGGTTATGTCCTTTAATATTGTTATGTATGGATCGGGTGGCACGCCGCCATGGGTACGTTGTTTGGATCGGGTTGTATGCCGCAACTGTATATCTATTCATGTGTATTTGTTTCTCAATCTCTGAGAAAGGTTCATAGTGTCTCTTCGGCCGTTTTATTCATTACGAAGGCTGGGTAGTTCTTTTCCAGAGTTCATTCCACTTTATGTGTCACATTCGAGTTTGTAGCTTGTTGGCGCGTTGATGGCGTCATATGAGATTTTTGGAAGTGTTTGAGATGGCTTAATGCCTGAGCAGCTTGTACAGTGTGAGACAAGGTTATTGGAACTGTGATCAGTGTGATCAAAGTTATGAAGGGTATATTAAAAGGCAAATATCGTTATTCGGTTTAGAACGAAGTAATGGTTCTTGTCAGGAGGAGAGACTCCATGATTTATTGATTTGGCAGGTGGTTATGAGTTTCTACACGTCTCATTCGTCATGGCAGTATTGCAAGAATTGGAACAAGGCTCACATGTGTTATGAGGCGTATTGCAGACATCAGATCCATGAGATTTCAGTTGTTATGGTCGGAGGATGTATTATGGGCATGTGAATTATGCGGTGCATGGTATGAATTCAGCAAAGACGTACGATCATGTTTTGGTATAGTGTGTAGTGATTGATACGGTGTTTGTATGTTAGAATCGGGTTTTGTACGGAAATTCGGAGGTTGGAATTTAGTTTTAAGGCTTTTCGACTAAATAAAAAGGGAGGATCTTCAGTCTGGCTCGGGCTAATGTGTTCAACTAGGTTGTGGTGGCACGGGTAGGTGCACAAGGGGTTGAACAGTGATTTGGGACAACTCTGGTGCATTCCTTAGCACGTTCGAGGACGAACGTATGTTTAAGTGGGGAAGAATGTAACGATCTGACTGATCATTTTGAGCTCTAGCGCGACGTTCAGTGGTTTGAGGCCTTGAGTAGCTTCACTTCAGGTATTATGACTTGTACGTGTGTTCGGAGTTGATTTGGAAAGAAAATTCTAATTTCGTAAGCTTTAAGTTAGAAGAATTTGCTAAGGTTTGACTTCTGAGTAAATGACCTCGAAATCAGGATTTGAGGGCTCTGATAGGTTTGTATGACAATTTCAGAATTGGGCGTATGTTCGGGTTGAGTATCAGATCACCCGGGAGAAATTCGGTGCTTATTATGAAAGGTTGCAATTTTCGAAAGTTTTAAAATTTTATAAGTTTGGTGTGAAGCATATTTTTATGTTATAGATGTCTGTTTGGAGTTCCGAGCCTTCAAATAGGTTCGTATCATGATTTGGGTCTTGCACGTAAAGTTTAACGTCATTCCACGATGTTTAGGTGTAGTTCGGACGCGTTCGTCAAAGTTTGAAAGTTTGGAAGTTTAAAGAAAGGTTTTGGCTGTCGATTCGTAGTTTCTATGTTATTTGACGTAATTTGAGATTTTGACTTAGTCCGTATCTTTTTGTGGGATGTGTTGGTATGTTTGGACTGGGTCCCGGGAGCCTCGGGTTTGAAACAGATTGAAATTGGATCGAAATTTTAAATTGAGGCAAAGCTCGAGAATTCTGGTTGCTGGTGCAACCGCTTCTGCGGAAGATTCACCGCAGAAGCGACCTCGCAGAAGAGAGGCAGTGAATCGCAGAAGCGTCTGGGAGTGAGCTGGGCAGAGGTCGCAGGTGCGAAGCAATTCACGCACCTGCGTGATCGCAGATGCGACCACTGGGGTGCAGAAGCGTAGTTGCTGGGGAAGGTTAGGACCGCATATGCGAAACTGCACCTGCGAACGAGGCATCGCAGAAGCGAGGCCACAGGTATGGAGCCGCAGAAGCGGCTAATGGACCGCAGATGCGAAAGGTCGTTGGGCAATGTGTTATTTTAAAATGGGGGTTTGGTCCATTTTCACTTCATTTCGTCCATGGGATCCGATTTTGGAGATATTTTGGAGTGTCATCTTCATTATCTATTATGAGGGTAGTGATTTCTTAACATTGTGAGTGAAATGTGTGGTTTATATATGGATTTAAGCATGAGAATTTGTAGAAATTTGGAATTTTGGTGGAAAACCTTGAAATTATTATTTTTGGATTTTTACCACGAATATGGACATGGAATTAGGAACAAATTATATATTTGAGTTTGTAATGTTAAGGGTAATGTTTATCTTCCAAAACTTTTGGAATCCGGGCATGTGGGATCGAGGGTTAACTTTATTGACTTTTAGAGTCAAGTTGGGGGTTGTTAGGAATTGATTAATTATAAGCATTGGAGTATATTTTGATTGAGTTGCACATTATTTGACTAGTTTCGGATCGGTTGGCTTGAATTGAAGAGTTAGAGAGGCGTTGGAGCTGATTTTGGAACTGCGGAGCGAGGTAAGTCTCCTATGTAACCTTGTGAGGGAAAAACTATCCCTTAGGTGATATTTATTGTTATGTGCAACTAGTTATGGGTGCTACGTACGCACGAGGTGACGAGAGCCCGTACGTAGCTAATTGAATTATCTGAACTCGTTCTGCTGGCTTAATTATTTAAAGTTATAACTGAATTTGATTTAGAAATAAATATATGTATACTAGGTCGAGCCTTAACACTTTGAGTTGTAGGAGAGTTATTTGAGAAACGGTAAAGATTATATTAATTTTGTGCTCGTTTACTATATTGTAAACACATGTCTCATAATTCTGTAACTTCCTTCCTTTCTTGTCCCTTCCTACCACTCTCCCTGTAGGTCGAGCCTCCTTTTCAGTCGCCCTCTACATCGTTATTTGTTCCATAGATATCTAATTTACTTTCTTGTGGAGCGGGCTGAACGCCACGACAGTACAATAGATGCATCTATGGTTTGTGCCGCTCAACCCTCGGCAGTGTACACATTATTCTGGATCGGGCCGAACGACCTCAGCAGAATCGTGCGTTATATCGCTAGTAGTCCGAATATTCACGAGATAAACCGTCCACTTATGCCTAGCATTTTTGTTGTATTCCTTGTTTATTTGAAATTGAAACTTGGCAGCTTTAGTGAGGGATTTTTTTGTAAGGCCCCGTAAAATTTCACCTTAAACCCGGGGTTTCATGGTGCCAAGGTAGACTTATGTGTTGTTGATGTATGGAATTTTTGGTTGGGTGGCTTACAAGCTTGAACTACCTCCATAGATGTCTTTAGTGCACCCGGTGTTCCACATATCCATTTTGAAGAAGGTGGTTGGAGATCCATTGCTTATTGTTCCAGTTGAGTCTATTGAGGTTAATGAGGAATTGACTTATGAATAAATTCCAGTTGTCATTCTTGATAGGCAAGTCCGTAAGCTGAGAAATAAAGAAATTGCCTCCGTGAAAGTGCTATGGCGAAACCAATAGGTTGAAGAGGCCACCTAGGAGGCCGAGGAAGAGATGAATAAGAAGCACCCTCATTTGTTTGAATAGCTATGTAATCGATTCTATGAAATTGTTCCCTGTGAATTATGTATCATTTGTACAGTTGATGTTAAGGGTGTTCCTTTTTGGTGATATACTGCTCGTGAGGCCACGGTTGGCATTGTTTTTATGTTATGTTGTGTCGTTAGTTCATGTATATGTTGTTAGGGTTGGTTTCTGGGATTCTCTGACAGGTGGATATGGCTAGTTACAGGGGAAACTCTGGCAAAATATTTGGAAATTTAGGGAGTTAGTCAGAAATTTGGAACAGCTAGTGGGTTAAATAGGAGCTGAGTCACATTGGTTTCTAATGGTGTATTTTGACCCTCATTCGAGGACGAATGATATTAAGCGGGGGAGAATGTAAGGCCCTGTAAAATTTCACCTAAAACCCGGGGTTTTAGGGTGCCAAAGTAGACTTATGTGTTGTTGTGCAGTACGGACTTTTTGGGTTGAACAGAGCGTTGGGGAGTTGAAGAAAAAATTTGGCAGAGTAGGGCATTTCTGTTGTCCATTATGCGGTCGTAGAACTGATCTGCAGAGAACTGGGCAAATTTGGGATGATATTTTGCGATCAATTATGCGGCCGCATAACCATTTCGCCGGCCGCACAATCCATCGCAGATTCAGCATGAAGATTTTCATAGGGGAGTTCTGTGGTGCATTCTGGGACCGCAAACCTGTCGCAGACCAACCCGAACAGCCTAGTTTCGGGATCCTTTTCTGAGGGCCGCATACCTATTTTGCGGTTCGGTCTGCGACTGCAGACCCGGCTTCGTAGAGTTTAAGTTTGGAAAATTTCACCTGATCCCATTTTCATAAAAATAACTTGTGAGTTATTTTGGTTGGTCCTAACTGATATTTAGAGAGATGGGAGTGGTTTAGAGTGAGAGAGGAAGTTCCTAAGGCTATTGTTCATCAACTCTTGCTCAAAGTTGAAGAATTCACAAGGAAATAAACTCACCAGGTCTTCATCCTAGAGGTAAGATTTTACACCATAACCCTCAATTTCAAAATTTAACCAAAAATAGGTAATAAGGCAAGCAAATTCTTGGGTATGAGAGTGTATCTATGCATGCATGTACAATCATGAGTGTGGGAAGGTAGTTGAACCCAAATAGGTAGACCTTGGGTTGTGGGATGAGGGAAATCTACCATAGGAGGACCTTGAGACCTTAAGGCACACCTAGTGTTTGATAAAATGCTCAAATGAGCTGGAACCATAAACGCCTTCCTAATGTGTGTTCAATTTTGCTATATTTCTAAATAGATCGAAGTGGTTAAGAATTCCAGAACATTGTAGTAATATAAAAAGCTCGTGGCAAGGTATGTTGGCTAAACTTCTCTCTTAGAATTAAACCCCACAATATCCTTGCAAGTCCCAAGTTGTTCATTAAAAATTGATTATTCCAAATAAGCCTTGTGTCAAAAGATATATGTTCAATATGTATTCCAAATGTTCTTGTTATGTTATGTTCTATTTGAAAATGTGCTCAAAGCATGGGTTGCATATCTAAATGTTATAACTTCAAGTTGTGATTCAAATGAAAGCTATTGTGCCAAATTTTGTAAGAAATCTCAATGTGCTTAACATTCTTATTTGCTCACATGTGGACTTAAAGTCTTGAATAGAAATGCTTTGTTGTTGATGATTTGTGATGATGTTTGAAAGTGAAAGAGATGAACATGAAATATGAAATACAGCCAGCATGCCAAGAGTGACATTGTGTTATGTACATTAGAGCCAATGAAATATATAGAAGATAATGAAATGAGTTTTCAATCCTTTAAATAAATAAACACCCTAGGAGTATCGTTAGTCACCGAGGAAGGGTAGGTTGAAATAACCTAACCCCGAAACTACATGTGCTAGTGTAGGAGTGGATTGTGATTGTACCCTTTTATTGGGATGAGATTGTTGTGACGAGAATATTCTCCTTTATTGGGATAAGACGATTTCTACAAAAGGATGATGTTGATCCACACGGCATTGTGGTGAGATGGCATAGCCAGTCGGGTCATGATCGAACGCCATGCCGCACACATGGTGGTGAATGTGCTTGAGATTATGATTGAAATAATGATTTAGAGTGAGATAATGATGGTGATTGTGGTTGATGTCTTTGGGTGAGACGTCCTAGCCGATCGGGCCGTGATCGGACTCCGTGCTAAAATCACGGTGGTATATCGGTGCTAAGATCTCCCAACCAATAATACGGAAATTTACTTGAAAACTTGTCTTGCTCCTAACTTGATGTTTTGGTATTGTTTGAGGCTCCCATTGATTTTATGATTGTCCTTACTTGTGTTATCATTCGTTCTATTGAGAGGGTGTTTAGTCATTCATACTAGTATTATTCCATATGTACTAACGTCCCTTTTCCCAGCTGATATACTAGTACAGACATCTTTGATCATTGATAGTGGTACACCCTCTTCCCAGCTAACTTGGTGATCCCCACTTCATATCGGTGTCGTATATCTTTTGTTCCTTGTGTATTATGTTTTGAGGTATAGTCGGAGACTTGTTGCCGGCACTATCATTGTACTCTCTTGTATCTATTAGAGGCTTCATAGACATAGTGTGGGTGGTATGTTGGTGTTGGGGAAGTCAAACTAGTAATGTTGTATTTGTACCACTTGTTTCACTTCAATTATGAAAGTGTATGTATTTTCAGGCTTTAAAATGAAGCAACTAATGGTAATGGAGTTAGTGTTGTTCATGAATCCTCTTGCTATTAATTAATGAAATTTATCTTCTCTTTATTTATGAGTAAGTCGGGTAGAAGGCAATCTAGCAGGCTTGCTCGGTCGAGTTATCTCGGTTGAGCGCCGATCACGCTCCCCGAGGTCGGGGCGTGACATTTTGAGCCAGGCACCCGTATAGTGCTGAGTGATTTTGTGTGTGATGGCGAGGGAAATTTGGGCCAGGCACCTTGAGTGTGCTGAGAGTGAGTGCACTTGATGATTTCACTATGATATTATTGACTTGACATGTATATTTGACATATATATTTGACATATCGGCATAGAGATGTATTTTTCTTATGCTAGATAGAAATAAGGTGTTATTGACTTGACTTGTATATTTGACATGTAGGCATAGAGATGTGACTTGTATATTTGACATGTAGGCATATAAATGTATTTTTATCATGCTAGATGGAAATATGGCGTTATTGACTTGACATGTATACTTGACATGTAAGCATAGAGATGTATTTTCCTCATGCTAACTGGTAAATAAAAAGTCTTATTTGTTGTTGAAGGTTTGGATAAATCACAGCTCTCTAATGAACTCATATTGTAGTGACTTCGGTGGAAGATTCGGGCTTAAACTATTATACTTGTTAAGCATGTAGTGAACGAGCTGAACATAATATTTCTTTTGATTTATTTATTGTTACCGTCATTATTAGATCATGTGTTGTTATTGATCATTCTTTTTGTACATTGACCTTCTTCCGAGCTCATTACTACTTTCAGCCTGAGGTTAGGTTTGTTACTTATTGAGTACATGGAGTAGGTTGTACTCATACTACACTTCTGCACCCTGCGTGCGGATCTTGATATTGTTGTGTATGGCGGGAGCTGGTATTGAAGATGTACATGCTTTCCGGATATATCTACCATTTGTCCACGTGTATCTAAGTGTTACTAAGATGTACTTCTTTCCAAAATTAGGGGGAGAAAATGATGAAACCAAATGGGAAATTTTGTGGAAACATTCATCAGTGTCACCTCTTAATCCACGTGTATCTACGTGTGAAAAAGAGATACAAAAGATTATTCATTTGTTGAAAATAGAAAATCAATACGTGAGAGTACATCGTAAGCCAATTAATGTAAGCCCAGAAATGAGATCATCTTTGAAAGTACATAAAGTAAGTTAATAATTTTATCTTGTAGGTGATTTAAGATCATGGATAACAAGTACCAAGAGGGTTGAAAGGCTTAGAAGCTAAACAAATTGAGGAAGATAAGTTTCGTCAAAAGTCGATAAGTTGGGAATGTTATAACTTGTACTTTTGGGGTGATACTTAGATGCTTAACATGACAAGGAGGTTATTTTATGATTTATTTTATTCATATGATATCCGTGTGTTATGTTTTGAAGTCAAGCAATTTGTGGAAGAAAAGTTGGCAAAGGTCATCACAAGCTACATTCATAAATTTGCTGAAAAATAGGTCAAATGTAGCGGCGCTTTTCTCTAAATATACTGGGAATTACGTGTTGGTTTATCTACAAACTTGAATATCTATGAGTCTAGTTTCTAATGCATTAAACCATTCTTTGATACGACATCGGAGTAGAGAGATATTTGTATTTTTGTGAGATTGTGCAAGCAGCTCCCAATGAGACCTACTCAGGCGGTGGTCGACCTACTTCACTTTAAAAACGATTTGGACTACCTTCACTTCTCATTTTTCGACCCAACCTCGTCCCTACACTCCTAATAACCCTCCTAAACAGATACCATAAGGGTTTGAAGTGATTACACCATATGTTTTAACATCAAAAGTTAGTTCTACTGAAGAACAACACCTCTTTGAGGTGGTGTTGTCATTGAGAATAATTGTGGACTGTGTTTGGCTGAAATTTCAAGTTTTTTCTACTGTCTAAGGTGAGTATAACAGCCTACTAATTGTGCTTAAGCTTGCTTGTATGTTGGTTAAGTTGTTAGGATGATAAACTACAAGATAATACTTGTTGTTCTTGATGGATTGGTTTGAAAGTTGCTCTTATGAACTTTAAGTGGCTGGAAATTATGGAAAATAAGTTAGCTATGATATTGTTAGTATATTATGTTGGTTTACATGTCAATCTTGTTGAGGAAATTGGTAACTCGAAAAGGAAATGGCTATAAAGCACTTGGAAGTTGTCGACGGTGATATTATCTTGTGTTGGGCTATTTTGGGTAACTTTAAAATTGAGTACAAGGTTGGAAATCCTTTAAAAGGTATTTGTTATTATACTGGATATATTAATATGTTCAATAATGAATGATAATGGGGTTGAAGGGTGCTAAAGGGATTCAATCCAAGCTTACCGCTCGTCGTGATATGTTGATGACTTGTTAATACAATATTTTGAACCCTATTGTTAATGTTGTTCTTATTGAATTGCTCTGGTTATTGTTGTTGGTATATGGTATTGGAGGAGGCCCTTGTTCTGGGGAGATGCTTCCCAAATTTACATAAATGAGCTACTAGTTTAAGTTGTGGGCTTAGCCTTTACTCAGCACTAATTTTGAATCTCCTTATGCTATGGTAGATTGAGTTGAGTTGTTTGAAGAATTGCTTGGAAGGTATTAAGGACTCAACAGAGTTAAGTTATGTTAAGTCTAAACCTTTCCTTCATTTTGGCATGAACCCGTAACTACATGTGTTTGATAATGAGACATAAAGAGAAGTTCATATCCTGAATTTATGTATATTATCCTAGTCTCAAAAGTTATCATTTTCTCCCTTATCGAGACATTATATTCAGTTAAGTATTGTCTTCTTCCAGTCAAGAGAGTAGAGGGTCTCTATATATATATATATATACATACAATATTACAGTATTTTTACCACCACCGAGCTATAATCGGTGGGCAGGCCCTTATTGGGCAACCTCTGATCAGATGGTAAGTTATATACTGAGCCTACTATGGCCGAGTGCCTATGAGCAAGCCCAGAATGGCCGAGATACAGAGCCTAGTATGGATGAATGCCTATGAGCGAGCCTACTACGACAGAGCAGTTATGCGTACCGAGCCTTATAGGGCCGGACATCTATTTTACTTACTATATTGAGTGAGTTAAGTCAGTATGAGCAGGTAAGCATATCTTTAGATCATCTCTAACTCCTAGTTACTTTCAGTTATTATATTATCAGTTCATTTTCATCTTTCAGTTAGTTTGTTTCCTTACATACTCGGTACATTATTTCGTATTGACATCCCTTTTTGTTGGGGACGCTACATTTCATGCATGCATGTCCTAATAGATAGCTAGATAGACATTCCTAGTGGATAAAGTCAAATATCAGCTCGGTCAGGAACCTCCACTTCCTCGGAGTTACTAGGTCTAGACCTTAGAGTCCATTTTATATATACAGGTTTGATGGGTAAGTCGAGGCCCTGTCCCGACCATGATACAGTTCAGTTATCTCTAGAGGCTTTTAGACGAGTCCTGTATATTTTGTATGTTAGTATTGTGGCCTTGTTAGCCCTGTGTGCGTGTTCAGTTTGGTATTGCTCGTTATAGATGTTCATGGCGGCCTCGTCAGCCTGCACAGTTATGTATATGAGCTTTTGGTTATGTTTACCCCTCATATGAGTGAGACGTTATTTTCAGTTTCATAATATGGCCTCCTCGGCCTAAGTTGAGGGTTATCCCTCCAAAGTTCACCGCTACAGAGTGGTACGCTCTGGCCGAGTATGGAATCGGGTGTCGGCCCCACCTCTCCAAGTTTGGGGTAAGATAAACTTGGTATCAGAGCAGTTCTATCCAGGGGAGTCTACAAGCTGAATCTAGTATAGCTTTGTTTATAGATGAGTTGTACACCACGTTATATAAACAGGAAGTTACAAGGCATTTAGGAGTTTGTTACCCTTCTTCCAAATCCAAATCGTGTTATAGAGCTGAGTCATAAGAGTTTGAGTCAGGACTTATGTTCCCTAATGATACAAAGATGTTTGCAATTAGCAAGATTAAAGCCAGCCAGAAGGCTAATACAACAACAGGTAAGGGCAGTAATAGAGAGCATTCTTTACAACGTCGCCCTGTTTGAGACCCTATCAGATCGTGCATACCGGATGTGAAAAGCAAGCTGTCATGACCCCAATTTCCCTCCAAAGGATGTCATGACAGCACCTAGTCTCTAAGACTAGGTAAGCATAACAACATGCGGAATAATTGAAATAATAACAAATATAAGTCTCAAACTCAATAGCTATATAAAACAACGTTACAACTCAACATATACAAATCCCGAGACCTGCCATAATACAAGTTACAAGCTCTAAGTATAGATACTGGATAATCCTATACATTATGTCTATATATATAAAGGATAATAAATAAGAGATCTAGAGAGGGGGGGGACTCCGAGGCCTACGGACGCCGTTAGGTATACCTTGAAGTCTCCGCAATAGAATCCCAACTAATGCCCGGGATGGTAAGAAGTGTCTGGATCTGCACAAAAAGATGTGCAGAAGAGTAGCATGAGTACACCACAATGGTACCCAATAAGTGTCAAGCCTAACCTCGGTAGAGTAGTGACGAGGTCAGGTCAGGGGCCCACTAGAAATAATAAAAAAACCTGAACAAATATAGGCAGTGTAATAAAGACAGTAATGAATTGGAACAATGAATAGTATAACAAGATTAGTTACACAGAACTAAGCAAATAGTACAACACGGAGAAAGACAATTAATAGTATGCTAAGGAAACAACGATCAAAGACAAGTACAAAAGAATTGGGAAATGTCAACAAGAGTCACTAACGAGGTACCGCCTCGTAGTCTCAAATCACAAAATAAATCACAATCTTTCCTTATATCACCGCGGGAGCCTTTACGTTTAGTTTTGAAAATCATTTTTCCCGAAATAGCATCCGTGTTTTAGCCCACCTTATCACACTGCATGTCTTCTAGTAATTCCCATACTAGCCACGCGTATCAAGCCCACCTTATCTCACCGCATGCGTTTCAACACCCAGACCTTATACCACCGCATGTGTATCAATATCACAAGGTATCACAAATCGCACCTCAAATGCCCAACATCACAATTTGCCAGAGAAACCAAACAATGACATAATTTCATAATAAGGAGCCCACGGCTCAACCACAATGTAAACAAAGTCTCAACAATAATAACCGGAAGAATAACTCAATAGAATGATATTTCACAAAGTAACACTTTGACTCAATATAAATCACGGCCTTTAACTCAATACCAATTTCAACAACAAGATATTCCAAAGAATAGCAATTTCAAGTAAGAATTCAACAGTTAAATATTGAATACGGAATAAGGAAACAAGAATTTCAACTAAACAAGTAGAGCAATTAGCAAGTAAGAGATAGGACAAGTAGACATAAGAAATTAGACTAAGTATGATGACATGACTATAACATGTTAAAGAAACTCAATTAAAGCATGAAAGGAATCTGCATAGCTAAAAACCGAAAATTTTAACATTTAGCCCGTGTACACACTCGTCACCTTGCCTACACGGCTTTCACATATCACAATTATCACAACAATACCAAATCCTAAGGGGTAATTCCACTACACAAGGTTAGACAAGTCACTTACCTCAAACCATACTAAATCAATCCACTAAAAGGCCTTTCCCTCGATTTTCCAACTCCGAATGGCTCGAATTTAGCCAAAACAATTTCATACTATAAATATAACTATAGGAAACCAATTCAAACAATGAAATTATGATCTTTACAAAGAATTGAAAAATCGACCCAAAAAGTCACCCCGAGTGCGCGTCTTGGAACCCGACCAAAATTATAAAATTCAAACACCCATTTGATATCGAGTCCAACCATACAAGAATTACTCAAATTCGATCTCAATTCACCTTTCAAAACTCAAAAATTTCTCCTAAGAAGTTCTACCACTTTTCCCAATTTTTCCAACTCAATCCTTAATTACATGATAAAAACAATGATAGATTCGAGTAATTTAACCAAAATCGAGTTAGGAATTCTTACCCCCAATGATCTCTCTGAAAATCTCTCAAAATTTTGCCTCAAACCGAGCTCTCTAAGTCCAAATTGTGAAATATGAAATCAACCCTCGATTTTAAACTTAAGTTCTGCTATCCAGTTATTTACACATCGCGATCGCGGAAATCCATTCGCGATCGCGTAAGACAATTACTACCCAACTCAAATTTACTCTCTGAGATCGCGTAAAAGCACTCGCGAACGCGATTAACAAGATGCCTAAACATCACAATCGCATCTGAGACCACGCGATCGCGATGCACAATTGCCTCAGCCCTCCAGCTTTGCCATTCCTTCTTCGCGAACGCAACGACCTTCATGCGTTCGCGATTCACTGCAAGCCAAACATCTATGATCGCATACATCATTTCGCGATAGCATAGAGTAAAATTTTCCCAGTGCCAAACAACTCTTCGCGGTCGCGTTAACAAACTCGCGATCGCGTTAACCCACTCGCGATCGCGTTAACCCACCAGATTCAGCAAACTTCAATGTTCCGAAATGCGCCGAACATGATCCGAATTACAGCCGAGGCCCCTGGGACCTCAACCAAACATACCAACAAGTCCTAAAACGTCATACGAACACGCTCAAAGTGTCACATCATATCAAACAACACTAGAATCATGACTCGCGCATATTCAAGCCTAAGAACTTATGAACTTCCGAATTCCAAAACTAATGATGATTCATACCAAAACAACTCCGTTTGACTTCAAATTTTGCACACAAGTCATAAATTACATTACGGACCTATTCCAGTTTCCGAAATCGGGATCCGACCCCGATATTCATAAAGTCAACTCCTGGTCAAACTTCCCAAATCTTTCAAATCCTAAATTTCCTAACTTCGCCAAATCACGCTAAAATGACCCATGGGCCTCCAAATCCACATCTGATTGCACCTCCTAAGTCTAAAATCACTATACGGAGCTATTGGACCCTTCAAAACTCCATTCCGGAGTGGTCTTCACCAAAGTCAGACTACGGTCAACTCTAACAACTTATACCTTCAAATTAGGGAGTATGTGCCCCATTTCACTCCGAAACTCACGAGAAACCAAAACCAAACACCCCGGCAAGTTATATAACCACAATATAACATAGAGGAAGCATAAATTAGGGGATCGGGGATACAATACTCAAAATGACCAGCCGAGTCGTTACATCCTTCCCCTCTTAAAACAAACATTCATCCTTGAGTGAGTATAGAGACATACTTGAAGTGGTGAAAAGATGAGGATAACGGCTACGCATATCATGCTCGGTCTCCCAAGTCGCCTTCTTGACTGGCTGACCCCTCCACTGAACCTTCATTGAAGCAATGTTCTTCGACCTCAACTTTCGAACTTGCCTGTCCAAAATGGCCACCGGCTCCCCAACATAAGACAGATCCTTGTCCAACTGGACTGAGCTGAAATCCAACACATGAGACGGATCGATGTGATACTTCTAGAGCATAGAAACATGGAACACTAGATGAACTGTAGCTAAACTAGGTAGTAGTGCAAGCCTGTAGACCACCTCTCCAACCCTCTCAAGAATCTCAAAAGCTCTGATATACCTAGGGCTCAACTTGCCCTTCTTCCCGAACCTCATAACACCCTTCATGGGCGAAACCCGGAGTAAGACCCGCTCCCCAACCATGAATGCAACGTTGCAAACCTTCTTATCCGTATAACTCCTCTGTCTAGATTGGGCTGTACGAAGTCGATCCTGAGTCAATTTAACCTTTTCCAAAGCATCTTGAACCAAGTCTATACCCAATAGCCTAGCCTCACCCAACTCAAACTAACCCACCGGAGACCGACACCGTCTACCATACAAATCCTCATACGGAGCCATCTAAATGCTCAACTGGTAGTTGTTGTTATAGGCAAACTCCGCAAGCGGCAAGAACTGATCCCAAGAACCCCCAAACTCTATCACACACGCATGAAGCATATCCTCCAATATCTGAATAGTGTGCTTGGACTGTCCGTCCGTCTGAGGGTGAAATAATGTACTCAATTCAACCCGCGTGCCTAACGCATGCTATACGGGCCTCTAGAACTAGGATGTAAATTGCGTACCCCGGTCAGAGATGATAGATATCGGCACTCCATGAAGCCTGACATTCTGGCGAATATAGACCTGAGCCAGCTGCTCTGAAGAATAAGTAGTCACCACTGGAATAAAATGAGCTGACTTGGTCAATCTATCCACAATTACCCATACTGCATCGAACTTCCTCCGAGTCTATAGAAGCCCAACAACAAAATCCATAGTAATCCACTCTCATTTCCACTCTGGAATCTCTAACCTCTAAAGTAATCCACCTGGCCGATGATGCTCATACTTCACATGCTGACAGTTTAACCACCGAGCTACATATTCTACTATGATCTTCTTCATTCTCCTCCACCAATAGTGTTTCCTCAAGTCCTGATACATCTTGGCGGCACCCAGATTAATGGAGTACCGCAAACTGTGAGCCTCCTGGAGAATCAACTCACGCAAGCCATCAACATTAGGCACGCATAGCCTGCCCTACATCCGTAACACACTATCATCCCCATTAGTTACCTCCTTGGCATCGCCATGCTGAACTATGTCCTTAAGGACAAGCAGATGGGGGTAGTCATACTGACGCTCTCTGATGCGATCATAAAGAGAAGACCGGGAAACCACACAAGACAAAACTCAACTCGGCTCAGAAATATCCAATCTAACAAACTGGTTGGCCAAGGCCTGAATATCCAAGGCTAATGGCCATTTTGCTACTGGTAGATATGCTAAACTAACCAAGCTCTTCGCCTTGCGACTCAAGGCATCGGCCACCACATTGGCCTTCCTAGGATGATATAGAATGGTGATATCATAGTCCTTAAGAAACTCAATCACCTCTGCTGCTGCAAGTTAAGATCCATCTATTTGAACAGATGTTGTAGACTCTGGTGGTCGGTATAGACCTCGCAAGGGACACCGTACAAATAGTGTTGCCAAATCTTCAAGGCATGAACAATAGATGCTAACTCAAGGTCGTGGACAAGATAGTTCTTCTCATGTACCTTAAGTTGTCTAGACGCATAGGGAATCACCTTATTATCCTGCATCAACACCACGCGAAGAACAATATGCGACACATCACAATACACAATATAAGACTCCGAACCCTAAGGAAACACCAACACATGGGTTGTAGTCAAAGCAGTCATGAGCTTTTGAAAGCTCTTCTCAAACTGCTCGATCGACCTGAACGGAGCACCCTTCTGGGTCAATCTGGTCATAGGTGCAGCAATAGATGAGAAACCATCTACCAATCGATGGCAATACCCTGCCAAACCAAGAAAACTCTGAATCTCAGTAGCTGAAGACGGTTTGGGCCAACTTTACACTACTTCAATCATCTTCAGATCTACCTTGATCCCCTCACTCGACAATACATGACCCAAAAATGCCACTGAATCAAGCCAGAATTCACACTTTAAAAATTTTGCATACAACTTCTTTTCTCTCAAGGTCTGAAGCACGGTCCTCCGGTGCTGCTCATGATCCTCCCGGCTCCGAGAGTACACCAGAATATCGTCAATAAACACAATGATGAATGAGTCAAGATAAGGCCGGAATACACTGTTAATCAAGTGCATGAATGTTGCTGGGGCATTGGTCAACCCAAATGACATCACAAGGAAATAGTAATGACCATATTGAGTCCTAAAGGCAGTCTTCGGGATATCTGGCTCCTGAATCTTCAACTGATGATAGCTTGAATGCAAGTCAATCTTGGAGAACACTCTGGTACCCTGTAGCTGATCAAATAGCTCATCAATATGTGGCAATAGATACCTATTCTTCACTGTAACCTTGTTCAACTGGCGATAATCAATACACATGCGCATAGAACCATCCTTCTTCTTTACAAATAATACCAGAGCACCCCAAGGTGATACACTGGGCTCAATGAAACCCTTATCAAGCAACTCCTACAACTGCTCATTTAACTCCTTCAACTCTAGTAGGGCCATACGATATGGTTGAATAAAGATGGTCTGAGTGCCGGTAACAAATCAATACCAAATTCGATATCCCTGTCGGGTGACATGCCCGGAAGATCAGCCGGGAATACATTTGGATAATCCCTCACTATTTGAACTAACTTAACAGTAGGAGTATCAACACTGACATCTCTCACATATGCTAGATACACATCACGTCCCTTCCCGACTAGTCACTGGGCCTTTAGAAATGAGATAACCCTTCTAGGGACATAATCTAAAGTACCTCTCAACTCTAACTGTGGTAAACCTGCCATAGCCAGGGTCATAGTCTTGGCGTGACATTCAAGACTAGCATGATAAGGCGACAACCAGTCCATGCCCAAAATAATATCAAAATCTACCATACTTAGCAATAATAGATCGGCTTTGGTCTCAAAACCACTAAGAACTACTAAACACAACCGATACACATGGTCAACAATAAAGGAATCTCCCACATGTGTGGACACATAGACAGGAAAACTCAAAGAATCATGGGATACACCCAAATATAGAGCAAAGTAAGATGATACATAGGAATAAGTGGAGCCTGGGTCAAATAAGACTGATACATCTCTATGAAAAATCGGAACAATACTTGTGATAACTGAGTCAGATGCAACTGCCTCCGTCCTAGAAAGAAGAGCATAATATCTGGCCTAGCCTCCCCCTTTAGGGAGACCTCCATCTGCCCGACCTCCACCTCTAGCTGGTTGTGCAGGTAGAGTGGCAACTGGTGCGGTAACCATGGCCTGAGGACTCGATGGAATACGCAAAGCCTGAGTAGTCTGTGAATGTGCACCCCTCCCGAGTGTGGGGAAATCCCTCACCAGATGATGAGTGTCACCATACTCAAAATAAGCTCTTAGAGGACGTGGCTGATGTGACTAGCTCGGGCCTGATCGGCTGGACTGACCGCTGAAAGCACCCCGCGCAGGAGGTGCACTAGACAATGGCGGTGCATAATTGGGAACCTAGGCTTAAGACTGGCCGAAATACCGCTGGAAGCTAGAAGTACTGAATGAACAGGGCGGCTCACATAGCCCCAACCATGACGGGCTGTAACTGGGGCACGATCACCACTATATGTTCCAAAATCTCGAGGACTCTTGGCATCCCTCTCCTTTCTCTTCTGGGCCCACATACCCTCTAATATCCTAGCAATCTCCACCACCTGATGGTGTGCAATGTCCATCTCTAGCTCTCAAGCCATGCTAAATCTGATACTAGGGTTGAGCCCCTCGATAAATTGACGGACTCGCTTTCCAACAGTAGCAACCAAAGATGGTGCATGCCTAGATAAGTCACTGAACCGGACTGCATACTCTGATACGCTCATAGAACCCGGGCGCAACTGCTCAAACTCTACGCACCATGCATCTCTGAGACTCTGGGGAACAAACTCCCTCAAGAATATATCTGAGAACTGATCCCAGGTGAGTGCAGTTTCCTCGGTCAGACTACCCAACCAGTTCGCTCGCCACCACTGATAAGCTACTCCCTTAAGCTAGAATGTAGTGAAAGCAACCCCATAGTACTAATGATATGGTGGCACCCCTCAAGAAAACCTTGGGCATCCTCTGAAGCCAACCCGCTTAAAGTAGGAGGGTGGTACATCTTGTACCTCTCGACCCTGAGCTTCTCCCCCTCAGAAGATGTTGCCCTAACCATGGGCTGAACTAGGGTGACCGACTATACTGGTATGACTGCTACTTTTACCTTCAAGTTCACTTAGGTAATATTGGATCTAGTCAATTTTTTTTCTTAATTTTGTCAATTCATCCGGGATTTGTGACTTGACTGTTCTCCTAACAATACATTGTCAATGTGCCATGAAATCTCCATAAGTTGTAATCCATGGCGCATTCTGCCTATAAAAATTAAATACAATTCTGCGAGCTAAATACTTATGATGAAAACTTGAGGATGAAAAGAGTCACAATTTTCTTACCATGACAGCATCAACCTGCAAATATAAATTATAAGGTTCCAAAGCCAATTTGAGAGATCAAAGGCTACGAATATATTATTTACTTGCTCAGAAAAAATATGAAACACAAAGTAAAAGCACAAAATTGCTACCAGTATAAAACATACTTAATCTTCAAAAATTTAACACATGTAATAGTTAAATCACTTTGAGTTATTTCGTAAGAAATTTCGACAAAAAGATAACAATATATTTAGATGACTCATACTATAAAATTCTTTTAGGTGTTTCCTTTTAAATAGCACCCTTTTAAATAGCATACTTATTCATATACTACGATCATGTAAAACAAATAATTACAATGCATTACCTATTTATGCATATAACAGACTTTCTATGCATTTAACAGCTTAGACATCTAGCACAATTCTTTTTGGTGTATGTACTAATCAAACTTTTTCTTTTATTAAATTAAATGAAAACAAACTAAAATGATGTATAGTCCCTGTAATTGTCTTAGGTACCCCTACCTTGTGAGATATCGCAGGTTTTGTAAAACAGAATTAAACCCTGAAGAAACCCTCGTCCCTCGCCTCGCCCCCCGCCTCGCCCCCCCGACTATCGTTTCTACCATTGATAAACTCATTTACACTTGAGATGACTAAAGGAGGCAAAGCAACCGTGCTAACATTTACTGAAAAAAGCAAGGTTAGTGACCCCTTATTCATTTACAAATTTCCTTCAATTATAAGTACTATTCTTGAGATATATCCTATGCGCGCTTTCTCAGAATATATTGGAGTCAAATTGGCAAGGTTACCTTAATACCGTGAAGGCTGATGCTAAAGGAAGGTATGTGCTTTTATTTTATGACGAGAGATTACTATTATTATTATTATTAACTGAAATTGACTCCTTTCCTTCTGTTTGTCGTGTGTTTATTACGTTCTTTGTTCAGCAAAGGGGAAATATACACTTCAAAAGTCCGCTATTTGGTCAAGAGAGGCAAGCCCTACGTCTGGGTAGCCGAAAATGATATGCACAATGTGGTATATAGATGCTCCTCAACATTTTATAATTTTGCACCCTAGTAACTAATGTTTTGGCATTATTTATTCTTTCTTTTCAACCCATAGCCAACTTATGCTGTTGAAAATATTGCAGTGGCCTCTTATCTTGCTCTTTCTTATGTAGCATAGACTTCAAAATCTTTTAACCTAATTAAAATTTGTGTTGAATCCAAATATGATCTTTCTGGCTCTGGATTCTAGCCAACTATTGTTTAACTAAAAAACATTGTTTCTTGTGGAAAGATCAAGAAAGTATTACTAGAGTAACTATTCTCTGATTGTTCATCTAACTTGAATACGAATCAGTTTCACATTTTAAGCACTTTGATATTGGATTTTTGTAGTAATTCTAATATGCATCTATCAAGTAACATTGTTATTTCTATGAATTACTTTGTCTTACATGTGCTACCGGGTAATATGTGATAAGAAGGATGCCTCCCAAGGTGAAAAGTAAGTTATATAGAAAAGCTATAAGACCAGCTATGTTTTTTTTTTAAATTCTTTTATGAAGTAAATTAGAAGACCAGCTATGTTATATGGTAGTGAATGTTGGGCTGCTAACGTTCAACTGTACAAGATGAGTTTTGCAGAAATGCGAATGCTAAGATGGATGTTCGGTTACATAAGATTAAAAATGACCACATTCGCCATAAGGTGCAAGTAGCACACATTGAGGATATGAGAGAAGGCCGCGTGAGATGGTTTGATCATGTCCTGTGTCGAGAAAGTTGTCTCAAAAGACCTACAAATTCTTGGAATTATTGCAGACTTAGCCAAATATAGGGCACACTGGAAGAGAAAATCCATATAGGTGGTGATACCTACTACTTGGGACAGGTTTAGACCTAGTAATTTTATTTTATTTTATTACTGTAATGTATTTGAGCTAAATGAGGAACGATGATTCATATCGCTAACCCCAACTTGTTTGGGATTGAGGCGTAATTGTTGTACTTTGTCTTACATCGAATTGCTTACCTGGAAGCTGGCAGTGTAAAGTTGTTATCCTCTTGAGGGTATTGTAGATTTTTGTTTGGACAAGATAGTGGATAGCATCATGTTATTATTACATCAGGTGTGTTTTATGGTGTTCATAGTAACAAAAATGACAGCAGGAAACTTGCATACGAATAAGATGGACCCTACGCATTCATGATCACCCTGCTAATCAATGATATTAAGCTTATCCATGCTTATAGCCTGTGTGGCGAAGCTGCAAAAATTAGCTTATTTTGAGAAGTGCTTTTCTCAAAAATGCTTTTTTCAAAAGTACTTTTGGTGAGAAGCAGTTTGTGTTTGGCTAATTAATTTGAAAAGCACTTCTGAGCAGCAATTAGTGTTTGGCCAAGCTTTTAAAAACTGCTTCTAAGTATATTTTTCTCAAAAGTGCTTTTGGAGAGAAACTACTTTTTTCTGCTTCTCCAAAACTGCTTCTGCTTCTCCTCAAAAGCATTTTTTTTTATTCTAAAAGCTTGGCCAAACACTTCAACTTTGAAAAAAAGCACTTGGCCAAACATGCTATTAGAAATTTTGAAATTGTGCTTTATTCCCTCCCCCCTCCAAAAAAAAAAAGAAATTTTTTGAGCTTGTGACTCGAGCCTTTATTTTTTTTTTTGAATCAAGAATGAGCTGAGCCTTATTTTCCCTTCTTCATCTATTCTCCCCTCCTGTCTCCCTCCAATTGCCTTGTTGTGCATGGTTGTCTCCCCTTCAAAGAGAGGTTGAGTGAATGACAGTATTCTATATATTTTTCGTCTAAATACTTTCTGCTAGTAGCATGATTCATGTGTTGATACCCCAAAAAGCTCTTTGTTTTCTTGACCTACATGCGTTTTTGGAACTCAGTTTGGTGAGTTTAGATCTTATTTATTATTTATTTTAGCTTGCTGGGGTAGATTTATCTGACTATTATTTTTGGTTTATCTTGTTTCCTCACAAGTCATCTCTAAGAGAGGAAGTTTCAAGTACCTTGGGTCAATTATCCAGGGGGATGGGGAGATAGACGAGTATGTCATGCATCGTATAGGGGGGTGGATGAAATGGAGGTTAGCGTCTGGAGTCCTGTGTGACAAAAATGTGCCACTGAAACTTAAAGGCAAGTTCTATAAAGCGGTGGTTAGACCGGCCATGTTAAATGGGGCTGAGTGTTGGCCAACCAAGAATTCTCATATCCAAAAGATGAAAGTAGCAGAGATGAGGATGCTGAGATGGATGTGTAGGCACACTAGGCTGGATATGATTAGGAATGAAGATATTCGAGAGAAGGTGGGCGTGGCTCCCATAGACGACAAGATGCGGGAAGCGAGGCTTAGATGGTTTGGGCACGTGCGGAGGAAAAGCCAAGATGCCCCGGTTAGGAGGTGTGAGCGCTTTGATGGGTATGAGAAGAGGTAGAGGGCGGCCTAAGAAGTATTGGGGCGAGGTGATATGGCAGAACATGGTGCAATTTCAAATTTCCGAGGTCATGACTCTTGATAGGAAGGTGTGGATGTCGAGCATTAGGGTTGAACATTAGGAGGTGGTCGAGCGTTTTTCTTCCTTCGTACCGGGGGTGGGGTTAGTCTGTTAGGGTATTGTCTTGGATTATTAGTGGTGTATGTTGTGTCCACACTATTTTTCCGTTTTTTTCATAGTACTGTGGCATTATTACTGGTTGTTGTTATTACTTTTCCATATATTTTATGCTTCCTACGGTGCTTATATTATTTTTCTGATTTTTGTTGTCACAGATTCTATTGTCTATTTTCGTTTTCTTGAGCTGAGGGTCTCTCGGAAATAGCCTCTCTACCCCTCCGGGGTAGGGGTAAGGTCTGCGTACATTCTACCTTCCCCAGACCCCACTTATGGGATTTTACTGGGTTGTTGTTGTTGTCTTGTTTCCTCCATGTAAGAAGAAGTTTTAAAATATAGGCAAGATGGCACATTCAAATATGCGTATGATATGCGTATGATATGATTAGTAATTTGTCAAAAACAAACAGCGTACAAGGGGACAGATAAAAGGAGTAACAGATACCTAGATTAAATGGAAATTTAAAAACATGAAAAAAATGGAAGATAAATACGTGAAGGTGTAATAATTACAAAGCTACCTACCATTGTCGCCCCTCTAGAGGAAGTAACTCATGATTCATAGTATGGGTAAAATACATCTTGTAGGAGATTGATTTGCATAGAACTACAACTCTTGGTAAAGTTGTTATTCTTTAGACAATGCCCATCGAGTATTGGAAAGAGTAGATGATGACTTATGAATAAAATAGAAAAATAAGATCCAGTCTTGAGAATTTGTAACATTGATCAACGATGACACCAAAAATCTTATCCGTTAGATAGTTCCTTTGCCACATTTTAGTTGCTTCCAGTACCAATTATTCTATAAATTAAAGAAAACATCAATTTAAATAGTAAAGACATATCACACATGTAAATCAAAAGGCTAGAGAAGACTTGGACAAGCATTCCTCTTTGCATTATGTGGACCTGAAAGAAACCGAAGATGCTTTGATAAAAGTGAGGAAGATCTCTCGCTCGTAAAAAAAGAAGATGTATTCAGAATTTGAAAATATGGTGTAATGCTGCTTTTGGTTTTGACTCTGACGGAATACTACACTTTTAGATACGCTTTAGGTTTGAGGGGGCTGCATCCAGTTTGGTACCTTTTGTAATGATGCAGTTTCATCTCGGTACTGCCTGGCATTTTTTTAGTAAATTATCTTTTACTACAACAACAACAACAAACCCAGTGAGTTCCCACAAGTGGGGTCTTGGGAGGGTAGTGTGTACATAGACCTTTCCCCTACCTTGGGAGGCCAGAGAGGCTGTTTCCGATAGACTTTTGGCTAAAGAGGCAACAAGTGGTAACAACAAGATATTAAGAAAATCGAAGCGAAAGAATACAATCAAACAATAGGTAGTACCAACAATCCAAGAATAGAGGGATACCATGCTAACCCTTATGCTAACGACCGGAGAACGACAAAGGAAAATGCTCCACTGCCTATTAACATTCCACCCTAATTCTCGACCTCCACACCCTCATACCAAGGATCATGTCTTCGGTAAGCTCCAGCTGCGCCATGTCTTGCCTAATCACCTTATTTGGCCTACCTTTACCCCCTCTTCATACCCACCAAGGTCAACCTCTCACACCTCCTAACTGAGGCATCTGTGCTTCTCCTATTCACATGTCCGAACCATCTCAGCCTCACCTCCCGCATCTTATCCTCCACGGTGGCCACTCACCTTTTACCGAATAACTGCATTCCTAATCTTATCTAACCTGGTATGCTCGTATATCCATCTCAACATACTTATTTCAGCTACTTTCAGCTTTTGGATATGAGAGTTCTTGACTGGCCAAAAAAATAAGACGACGATGGCTGGAAAAGGGCAGCACAGTGCACAAGGCATCCCGCGTTCACTCAGGGTCCGGGGAAGGGCCGCACCCAAAGGGCTGTGATGTAGTCAGCCTAACCTAATGCGAGCATTAGTGGCTGCTTTCATGGCTTGAACCCGTGAGCTATATGTCACACAATGGCTGATGAATGAAATAAGAACATCAGGCACACTCTCGAGAGTTTCACCATTTATTATAAGATACTGAACATATCTTCTAATTAGTTCCTTTACCACAATAAATCTACTTCAAGTACCAATTATCCTGTATAAGATTATTAAACAGAAGACTATAACACTGAGAAATCTATATGCTAAAAAGGAGGAATATGAGAAGGGAAAGGAAGACTGTACATGTTTTTGCATCCATGGCCTATTGAATTTAATATGAAATAAGAGTAGGTGAGACTTTCCGAAGCGTGATGATTAGAAATCTGGATCAATATGGACTTCCATATGGATTACGAAGCTCGTTGCAAATCCATTTTGAGTAGGATTATTTTTTCTCTTAATTACAAATTCAGGCTTGTGATTTATAAGTCAGATTCTACAAGAGGGGTGAAGTTTGGGTTATCACATTTAGAACAGATCAAAACTGAGGAGATGGTGTGAGTTATTTTAGGGTGTTGATGCTTAACTTTTTTTGTATCTATAAAGATTTTCCCTGGTCTGAGAAGCAAGGCACCTGGAGAATTAACTAAGCCTGTTTCTTAAGGACCTTCTTGTAAACAGGGAAACTTTCTTTTGGGGAACGTTAAATAAGACGGGAAAAATGCTGAAAAGAAGATTTGAATTACTTTATGTAGAAATAACTAAGCCTCTGGTGAATAATCTGAATTACCTTGTACGATGGCTCTTTGTGTCATTTCCTTTTTTCTTGATTTCTACATGCCTGGGAAGCCAGATTTATTTTATTGTCTGTACTTTACTTTGCTTTTAGAGCTTAAGCCCCTAATTTCTAGTCAATGATGATTCTTATTCTCTCAAAACCTTTCTCTTGAAGCTATAGCTATCAGAGACGATATACGACGGAGTGATTATGACGGTATATTAGTTGGAGACGGTATCACAAGGATATAATTAGATCTGTCTTGAACAGATATTGCTATAGGACTTCATAACTTTTTCATAAACTTCTTTTAGGAAATTTCTTAGTTTTTATTTTAATTCAAGAATTCCTGGTTTCGGTTTTAGAGCTCTACGTTAGTTTCTGAAACTGTAAGGGAGAATAAAATTCTTTGGCTACTAGCAATACCAATTTTATTTCTGATGCAGACTTCATTGTTAGATTGTTCATTTGGAAGATAGAGCATACCTGACATTCAGTTTCTCCTTTCTGTGTAGAACACAATGATAGATGAGCGTGGATCTTTTGCTGTGACCAGTCCCATGCCAGGTCCACTGGCAAATCTACTCAAGTCCATCAAGAAAGTGGGTATAGAACCATTCATTTGCCTATACTTCTTGTTCTCCTCCTGATAGCTTAAACTTTAGCATTCAAAATATATTTTCTAATATGGCTATCAGTCACTTAAGTGGTTTATTATGTTGTATATCACTTTCTTGTTTCCATTTGGTTCTTTTACTGGAGTAACTTTCCTCTCACAGAGTGCATCCTTATTTTTGGTGAATATTTAGCTTTTGTGTACAAACTGACAAAGCCTATTATGCAGCTACCAGCTCGGGTTGCTCTGATGGGTGAAGTTCTGCTTCTTAAAGATGAAAAGGTGTGCTTTATACAGTCCTACTCTTTACCAATTAGTGACACTTTATTTAGTCTCTATTATTTCTCGTTTGAATATTCAACTCATTTGTGCTATCTTTTGCTTTTCTGAGGAACTCTGAGTCAGCTTATGTATGTTCTGCTAAATAGCAGTCTCCTTTGGTGATATCAGCATCCCAACTATTCATAGCAGTGAAACTATGCGTGAGAGGTCTTTTTTAGGGGGGGGGGGTTGACAAGCGTCTCCCAAATGCGATTTTGGAAAACCTTTTAGGGATGTGAGTTCGACGCTGCATGGACATGAAATAAGTGCATATTACTCATCCATCCCTTTTGGTATTCACCCAGGAAACTATAATCATCCCTCTGTATGAGTGTAGTAGATTTAAAAAATCTGAAATAATGAGATGTACCAAATACTAGAAAGTTGGATAATAACAGAAAACAGTACAAATTATAGAGAAAAAGATTCATGAGGAAATGAGTGATTATAATTTTTTTGATCAGTAAATGATGTGTATATAAATATCAGCATCAAGTGAGTGGTGAGGAATATATACAGTATAGCAACACTACAGGTTTCATAATGTGCTCAAAAAATCTAACATGACTTCTACATCGTTAAATGAAGCCATGGTGCACCAAAAAGAGAGTAAATAAATACATCTAGATTTGACTATTAAAACAGATTCTTTCTTGTTCTAAAAACCCTAGAGTTCCTTTCTTCCAGATTATCCACCAGTTAGCTGCGGAGAGATGATAAGTTTTAAAGAGAGATGGAGACTTTCTCGTTTGGCTGAATAGGTTCAAATTCTGAACTGGAGGTTGGTTACCGGTCATCATATATATATATATATATATATATATTTCGGCACGTGCTTTGCACATGTATGTGGAGTCATGTAGCACCTGATTTTGTAAAATAATATCAATATTATTAAAACAAAGATTTGAGTAAATAATTATACAGGAAAAAATAAAATACATGGTTTTGTGGATCATTGTATAGTAATTTATTCGTCGAATTTAAGATGATTGGATATCATCTGAGCATACAAAGATAATAATCAAACTATAATAAGATACATGTAGGGCTGCTTATCGGGCGGATTGGGCGGTTAATTACTCTTAACGGTTTGGCTTAACGGTTATCGGTTTTTAAATGTATTAATCCGCTAGCCACCTGATAAGATATCGGGCGGATTGGTAACGGTTTAGCTCTTATCGGGCGGTTATTGGGTGGTTTATCGGCCTAATTCAATCTATATTGCGTTCATTAATTGTTTTTTGACCGCCTAGCATACAAATTCAAAATAGAAAATTACACATTGAATCCATACATACATGTTTGTTAACGCCTACATAAGAATGATGTAGTGTGTCATGTATTATAGAGTGAAAAAAGTTGTGGCACAACACTATTGTTCTTCTATTAAACATAGACAGCAGGCATTAGTTTTAAAAAAATAAAAGCAGAGGTGAATCATAGAAAACAGCTTAAACAATCTTTTTGTAGGGTGGGAGAATAAGCTAAGCTAAGCCAAGCCTGGGATCTTCTGATGCATAGTACGTAAATGTTCTGATTATTTAGGAATAAGGCGTTAGAACTTAGAGATGGAGTACTCGAAGAAGTGGAAAGGTTTTTGATATTTAATATATATATATATATATATATATATATATATATATATATGCGTTAGAACTTAGAGATGGAGTACTGGAAGAAGTGGAAGGGTTTTTGATATTTAATATATATATATATATATATATATATTCTTAACGGGTTAACGGATTATCCGTTAAGAAAATTGAATAATCCGCCACCAAACCGATAAGCCGTTAATAAAAAAATTTCAATCCGTTCCCCGTCCGTTAAGCCGTTAACCCGATACCAATAAGCCATTAAGCTTCGGTTTCGGTTCGGTTTTCGGTTTCGGTTCGGTTTTGAACACCCCTAGATACATGTGATTTATTTACTTATCTTGATTTTATGGGGTACAAAGATGTAACGAAGCGTATCTCACCTACTACGTCCTTATAGATGATATTCCTAGTGTATGTTCCTTTCATCCGTTTCAATTGCTCTGGCATGAGTAGAACTCTTGTTGTCGACTTTGATATCCCCTTAACATGAAGTTGGCCATGCGAGAAAACAAAGCTAAACTGATTTCTCAAGTGTATTGTCCTCTTTAAATTCTACCATAGCACTACGAATCAATCCGAGCACATAAGATGAACAAAAAATGTGTATATCCAAAACATGTATGATGAACTTTTGTGTTTGAGTGGTTACACAGGGCTATTGGGGAGGAAGAGGTGAGGGACTTGATCCACGCACCTTTCAAAAGATGATTGAGTACTCCCAAAACTTTGATAAGTTAAATGTTTTCGGCGTGTGTGTGACACTATTAGTACTTCTGATTTATTAGATATTGGTTCTTGACTTATTTATTACAAAAGTAAAAAATTAAAACAAATCAGAGAAGACTATCAAGTGCGACACATTAGAAAATTGATGATTCAGTGCACAATACATGGGATTAAAGAACGAGCTAACAAATGTAGAAGCACTACAAAGGGAGTACATAATAAAGATTTAGTAAAATAAACAACAAAATTGAATATGCCATTCTCTCTTGAAAGCTTGATCAAAATAACTAATTCTCCATGAAAGAATCAAATAGCATGACACTAGGTTAACGGAAAGCCAAAATCTTGAGGTAAGATTAAACATGATCAATATAGAAAACGTACATCATAAACAAGGGCCCCAGTAGAATGGTTCAATTGGTTTTTGTGGCTCATTTCAATATTTATTTAATTTTATGTTAAATCTCCCAAGTAATATTTATTTTTACATATAAGAGATTTGAAAATAAAATATAAGAGGTCTTTGCACAGTAATAAGAGTCATGTTGAACCATTATTTCTTACAAGGGAGCACTAGGAGGAGTAGTTGCATTTGAGAAAATTTAGAGGCACTATGGTATCTTTTTTTCAATGTTTAGAGTCATAGTATGAGATTGAGGAACCTGAAACATTTTCCTCTCTCGATTCATTCTTTGATATAGAACCTCATCCATAGCACTTTTTTTTTGTGGTTCACTGTTGCAAAACTCTTTATTCTTCGACATAATAAACTTACATCGCTTTACTTTTGCTAGATACACATCAACTGGAGCTTAATTAGAGCCTTTGGATACATAAGGGTAGGTTATACTAGGTGATACTTATCATTCAGTTCATTTTCAATATGGATGCTGCATTGCCCCAAATATATATATATATATATATATATATATATATGTAGCACCCCGGAAATTTTCAAATGTTAAAGGCCTCATTAGAAGGTCATTAAGCACTATACGTATCATTTATAAGCTAGCAATAACTGCAATTATCGATAAATCCATTTGGATATGTGGACATGTATTTTACATGGTTTGAAGGATTATAATGATATTTAGAAGTGGGGAGAAGTAGCTTGAAACAAGTTAGAATTGTTGAAGAGAAAAAGACGCCCAAAGTCGCACTTGACCTAACTTCAAACGATCATATCTCGCCGTGTATAATGAGTTACACTGTGGATAGGATATCAAATTAAAGCTCTTTGAGTCTAGTTTCAAATGGTTCAAACAATTCGTCATTTGGACTTTTGTACAAAACATTATGACCAATTTATTGAGCACTATCCAACATGCGCGCCCGACTGCATGGCCGCGTACCTGAAGAAGTTGGCTGCCCCAAGTGCACGCCAAGATGCGCGTTTAAGTCTTAGATGCGCGCCAGCGCACCTGGGAAGGTTATACATACCCCTAGGTCGGGGAGAGATGATTTGGGGTCAAATTTTGGGAGTTCATTGGGGCTTTTGAAGAGGTTTTCGACCAAGGCTTCACTTGGATCATACAAGGTGAGTTTTTATCCAAGTTTTGTGGTAATTCAGGTTGATTAACACTAATAGCAACAAGATTCAACCATGGAACTTGTTAAATTCTTCCAAATCCTCCAAGAACACAAAAAAGGAGATTTTCAAGATTTGTCTTCAAGAGGTAATCCCACTACTCAATGTTCATCTATTGCGTATAAATAAGTATATAGAAGGTGATTTGGAGTAAAAATCATGGTTTGGTTAAGTTGGGAGATGAACCCTAGAAATGGGTATTGTGAATAAGATTGGCTAGTGGGTACAGACGATGAATAGTGTCAATTTGGTGAAAATGAGTTAAATGATATTTTCTATAATCTTGTGAGCAATTCAATTATTGAATATCGTATTGTTGTGTATGCAATGAGAGATTTAGAGTTAAAAACTCAAGAACCGACTTCTATGGTGGGAATATCAATTTTTACTAGACTTGTAAAGTTGGACCTAAGTGTTGAACAAATAGTTGACTTAGTTGGTGTTATTGTAACATGTCCTTGACGAATATGAGTTGTTATGTATATATTGGCTTGTTGGCGACGTTTAAGAGTTCTAAATGAATTAGAGCCTTATAGTACTATTTTGGAGCTTGGGCTTAAGGTAAGTTGATTAAAACTTACTCTACTTAAGAGATGTTCTCTAAACACTTGTTTTGACTTAATACATGAGATTGTTCGCAAATGTACCTCCGCACTCGTTGGGACAAGCGGGAAAGGATGTTACCATGGTCTTTGAGTCGTGTTGCATATGAAATGGTGCCATGTTATTTTGTAAAATCCTGTTGTCAAAAACTTGTTAGCAAATGACACTTGAGGCAAATGTTATAAGTTTTATTAAAAACTTATGTTGATGATAAAGGGATTAAACGCTTGAGTTCTATTGTCACCTTTGTTTTATAAAATGAGGAATGTAATATTTCTAAAATCTTTATATTTCGAAGTAGCACTTGTTAAATCTTTAAGGATTGAAATCTCATTTTGTTAATTGCTTAATATGAAATGAAGAAGGATCTTATTTGATTTTATTCAAACGATTTGGATTGACTATTCACGTCATGATTTGACAAAATAGATACTTTGAGGCTATTCGGCTATGAATCTGTTTTTGGAGTATCAAATATTTTGAGAGTTACTTGTGTTCACCAAGATTGGTTTCGGATATATCGTGTTTCGTCGTCATGAAACTACGTGTCGGTGTAGGCGTAGATGGCCACTTTGTGGTATAGACTACGACAGAGTATCCTCCTTGAGAGGTGCTATTTTGTGCTATTAATAGCATGACTGAGTTGATTCATATGGCACTGCGATGAGACGACCTGAGTAAGTAGGGTATATGATACTTGCTGCTAGATATATAACCTAGTTGACCTTCTTGTGTCGGTGATGGTATAGTAGTCCTGATGGAAGATAAAAGATGATTTTGTTATGTATAGGTCTAAGGAGCCGAAAGTGATTTCAATGACTTGATGAAGTTGAAATGGTTTTGCATGATTTTATTAGAATCATGGGTTGATATAAATATTTTAAAAGTTTGTATCATGATTTACATTTTACTAGTCTTTTTATTTAAAATGATAAAGAGTATGAACTTGTGTAATGGTTTATCGCTTCATATAAAATGTTGGTTGCATATGTTTTATAAAGCCTTGTCCCAGGAACTCGAGTTAAGGATAGGGATGGGCATATTTCGGTCAGAACCGAAGAAACCGACCGAACCGAAAATACTTTTATTTCTGTTTTTTCGGTCGGTTTCGATTTAAAATTTTAAAATTTCAGTTTTTCGGTTATTAATTTATTTAGTTCGGTTAACCGAAAAATCGAATTATTAGCATATAGATTCTTTAAGTTATATATAGGCTAAGCCTATATAATACATTAATACTATTAGGTCCAATCCATCAAAGACCCAACCCAATTAAGTAATATGATAGTTCCATAGCATATATGATAGTATACCGGAAGATTTCACACACAGTTTTAATTTACACTATGTTTGAATTTTATGATCCATAATAGTGTGCAAAGTTTATTCTATTTTTTTTAATAAACACAGTATTTCCAAGAAGTCCGAAGTTTTGGAAAAAAACAACAAATTCGCTAGTCCTATTATTACATAAAAGGAGCCCAATATGATAATGTTCAAACCGAAAACCGATTCGAAATAAACCGAACCGAAATTAGAAAACCGAACTGAACCGAACTTATTTCAGTTCGGTTTCGGTTACTACTTTTACAAAACCGAAAACCAAATAACCGAACTGAATTTCTTCAAACCGAACCAAATCAACCGAACGCTCACCCCTAATCAAGAACCTTTTTAAGTCTATTAAAGCACCTTAGATATAATCTTGTAGATGCTACCCTACCCACTAGACTAATAGGTCTATAATCTCTGATGCACGTCGCTCCCTCTTTTTTCGGCACGATATCTAGGAAAAAAGTGTCGAAGCTACGGCTTAGAGTTGTGCTGGGGACTAGGCCTCTGGACCTGATGGCTTCATATTAGCTTTCTTCCAGCAATGTTGGAGCACAGTGAAGGGGGAGCTGATGGAGGCTTTTGGGAAATTCCATGAGTCTAGAGAGCTCGAGAGGATAGATTTAGATTTTTTCTTCTAAGTTATGGCAAAAACATGAAACTTGTTTCATAGCAAATATACCAATACACTTCTACATAGTTTTAGTAATAAACAAACCATCTGCTAGGGTATTCTTAAAAAAAAGGGGATGTGATATGTACTAACAAGAAAATAAAAAAACTAAAAAGAAAGAGATAGTAATAGTACTCAGACATTTGTTAACTTGGTGAAACACAAAAAATTTGGTGCCGTCAAAGAAAAGAAGGAAGATATCATACCCCCAAAAAATAGTGGAACGAAGAAAGCTTGTGAGAAAACCCCAACACAACAGACATTATTATCAATCTTTAGTAGTATTCAAAATTTTATCAGAACACTCTATTTGCTACATTATTAGTAAACTTTAATAAATACTTTTTCCTAGAAAATATTTTTCACCCTCCAATCAAAAAATACCTGAAAGCATTATCTTGATTTTTTTTTTTCAAAAGATAAGTTTTTTTTACAAAATAGTTTTTAGAAAATGTGTCAGGCTTGCCGAACAGACTAGAGCATGAAAATAGTATAACCAAAACCAAGTTATTTCTCTTATAAACACTTGCATTTGATGTTTAATAGTAACAAACTACGGTGAAAGCCCAAGGAAGTTAATGGTTTTAATTGCATTGACTTGGCACAGGCAGCATAAGTTATTTCTCCTAGAATGGTAAAACTTTTCCTATTGCCGGCCAGGAAAATTTTGAATTGTTCTCACTACTGAGAAATCTAACTTCTCATGTCATCAACTTATGGAGGCAACTTACTGCCTGAAAACACATAGGCATGTAACTCTTTCTCTGCGTTTCTATTAAGTCAACCTATTACAAACACAACAATTGCATAGAATGGTATCATTATCAACTCTTTCAACAATATATAATGCCAGAATTAAGTCTTTATCCTTGGGGCCATTTGGTAGGGTGTATAATATAGTACTGAATATGGTATATTAGTAATGCTGGGATTAGTAATACCGAGATCGGTTATGCTGAGATTATTTCTTATTGACTGATTTGTTTGGTGTATTAAAAATAACATGCATTGCATAATTTTGATTTTTTTTTGTTTGTTTACAAAAATACCCTCCACATTCTTTAAAAAAGATTTGGAGAAGGTTTTGAACGGGAAATTCTATCTTTATACATACTTATCCATGCATTAAAAACAATGGTATTGCTAATGCTATGGTTTGCTATGTATAAGAATAGTACTGAATAGAGTGTATAACTAATACAAGTATTAGTTATACATAGGTTAAAAAATACTACCAAACAAGGGATTAATAATACCAAAGCTAATACATGTATTATTTTCCCTAATATATCCTACCAAACGACCCCTTAAGGTTAATGCTGCTATTATCATCTCTAGAAAAGGCAATAATCACAAATTCAGAATTAAAACCATGGTATTTTACAAGGCATCGTCATCAAAAGCATTTTTCTACTACTTAGTTATCAGAATTGAGAGACTAATTAAAAGTGAACATTCCACCAATGTATTCTCAGGGAAATCAAATTTACCGTATATACACATTTAGAAAGCACCAGGTGACAAACTATATCCTGCAAGTCAGCAGCAAATTCAGCCTAACCAGCATGACAAAGATCCTAAAGTTGATTCTTCCTTCTCTCGTATTCTTCTGCTCTCTGGCATCCGCCCAGGGGCATCTTCCGTTGCAGTGGCGACATGATTTTTCAAGATCTTTGATACTCCAAAAAGTAGCAATAATTTGATAATAGAAGAACAAAATAAGTGAAGTCGTTTGAATGAAGAAGTTTTCGTTCAATAGAAGTTGTCCGAAGGTGCGCATCGCTTCATATATGAAACCGTGGGTTTAATTAGGGTTGTTGTGTAGCGTTTTGCTTTTATTATTTGTACGTAGTAAAAATGGTATATTTGTGATTTAACTTTTAACTTCTGGGCTTCCCATTCTTAATACGTATATATAGTACACTTCATTTTTTGAGAATGGTAACATTTTATAAAAGAAAACAGCACAAATTTTGTGCTGCTAAAAGTGACAAAATACATCCAAAAACAGTAAAGAATCCCCTACTACAAAAACTTACAAGGATTATATGATATCAAGTATGGAGTCACTATCATTTACAGGGCATTCTTTACACCTATATATATATAGTACACATCATTTAACAAATTTATAAGTGGAAAGATGTATCTGTTGGGTGATACACCTATCATTGCCCAACATCTTAATCCTTACAAAAAAAATGGCCGTGATATGGCTTCTCATAGTTATATTTCTGCTTTTCATAAAATTGTTTGGTTCGACAATTCTGTGTAGTATATGCTAACTGAGGAGCTGAGCTGATATAGTGGTAGCTCGTAACCATTACCTGTTATACAGCTAAATTGGCTAGCTAAAAGAGACCCGTTACTGAAATGAAATTTGTTTCTTTTCACTAAACAACTTCATGCGGAACAGTAAGAAGTGATTTCCCTGACTGTTTCTTCTTTCTCTCCATGACAGGCTAAATTAGCTAGAGAGAGCCTTAAGGAAGTCATATCATCTGAAAGGAGCATGATAGAGAAATTCTCTTACTCCGTTTTGGGTATATTGAGTTCATCTTCCCTTGGTGTTACATGCCGAGGTGACAAACTCCAGGAATTATTTGATGCGGACAAAGGATATGTTGTGTTCAAGTTCAATCCAAGGTGAAAAGATTTAATTAAGCTAGATTATCATGTACTCTTTTATTTTTTATTTTTTTTTATAGATGAAGGATTATTATGTAGTCTTCTAAAGTGTGATCTTTGATTCCTCCTAACCTTCTGGCCCTCTGCAATATTAAACTGAGTCAAACATGGAAATGACTTTAAGCTGTTGAGATGACTACTTATTCAACTAGAAAACAAAAGAAGCTTGAGATGAGATCCTTACGTTTGCACTGCTTTCTTAAAGCTACTATTAGCACGACTGGCTCTGGAACCTAGTTTGATTGCTATTCGTTGTGATTGTTGATTGATATTCTTATCCTCCTAGGTAATACCTATACTCAAATTTTTGTGAACTTTTCGATGAAACATATATTAAAAATTTGTCAGCTTTTAGATAAATGGGATTGGATCTCCAGAAATACTTATATAGGCTGTAGCTTCTCTTTAATTTACTCCCTGGTTGTGCATGTGATGCAATTTTACTGTGCTTGAAAATTACGGAGTTAGTTAACTTGCATATTATAATGGTTGATAAAAATACTAATGTACTTTTCTGACTTAGATGTTTCAGCTTATTGTTTATTCTTGAATTGCTTATTTGCTTTAAACTCTTGAAAACCTCTGAGTACATTATTGTGTACAAGTGTGCAAACAATTTTGGGAACTTTCTTCTATGGTAAACCTCACCCACCAAATTAACCCCCCCCCCCCCCCCCCTGCAAAAAAAAAAAAAAAAAAAAAGCTTTTGGAACATTGCAATATGAAAAATGTATAACATAAATTGGATGGATGGAATAATTAAATAAATCTGAAAACTGACTAGAAATATGTCTTGACATATGGAAAATTATCTACTCCACAGTTCATGCATGTATATTGATAGTACTGGAGGGACTCATGAAGTAGATCTTGAGGAAGTCCAAGCAACAAAGCCTGATCCTTTATGTAAGAGACTTAGAACTCAACTGTTGATGTTTGCTGCGTATCTGATCTTTTTGAGGACCAATGCATTCTCATTAGCATTATGCTCTAAATGTATGTTTTCCATTTGTAGCATCATATACTATGAGCCTAATTGATGGAATTAATCAAAGTGAGGCGAGGCGTAGAGCTCTAATTCTCTTCTGCATCACACACTTGAATAAGAATGCAAAGGTGATCTTCTGGTAGTCTCTGAAAGCTTTGGTTAAAATGTATTTGTTCTCTGAGTTCTCTTGCTAATAATCTAGTAGGCGATTTACTTCTACTTTTGCTTGGAAGTTCGAAGATAAATTGTAGCAGTGTATTTAGGGCCAATATACCTTCGCGTGTCAATTGATTAAACTCGAAACATTGTTTGTGCATAACCAGGCAAATGTTTACACATGTTCACAGCCATTTTTTTTTTCCAGCTTTCATGGCTGGGAGATCCTTTGATTTTATGTCTTGACTTATAATTGTTGCAGCATATCATTGATGTGATCCTGCTTGTTACTATTCGTGATACCCTTAAGCCATAAATCCATGCTGAACATCAACAGATATTGTCCTTGGCCTGCTAATTTGCATTGTCATTCAGTCAATATATAAATTACTGCTGGCTGATACGCAGAAGAGAAACTGATAGCTGGTTTTATGTGAAGGATGCCTATCTGCTTTCTATAGATCAGAAAGGATTTGATGTGCTGGGGAAAGTTTTAGGTCCAGTAAGGAGCGATGGTTCTCGTGAATATCAGTGGAGGGAGTTCAGAATTCCATTGAAAGAAGAGGCACACAGTGTTGAAATATTCTGCCGTCAGCTTGTTGAAATGGAGGAGAAAGCGCTCACGAGCTTCTCCAACTTTACTGGCCTATAAATAAGGGTAGAATCAGCTTGTATCAGCATCACCTGACTGGTGTGAAGAAAAAGCAAGGAGTAATGATAGGCAAGCCCCAGAGGGAACAACTGCAAGGTCACTTTTGACGAACTGCGATGGAGGGCCCTAGCAAGGAACAGAAAGATGCATTGCATTTTATTGCAGAAGAGTGAGCTTGTGAGTTGGGCTGTGTTCATATCCGATCTTATAACCTAAGCTTTCTGAAATTTTGTAATCATAAAATATAACCTTAACTAAGACATGACATCCAAGTTTGAGGAACGTGATTCATTTCATTGTGATGTAGACTGTAAAAAGCTGATCGTTGGTATGAGTTTGCATATACTCACGTATACTCAAGGAAACGTGTTTCATTCGATAAAGTTATACCGCATTTATTTAAGGGAAAAGGGTAAAAAATGCCCCTCAAATAGAGCAAATTTGTTTTTATTTAAATTTAGTCTCAGACATGCTCTTATCATTAGTGAATTGTTTCAGATTTGCCATAGAAAATAGAGCAAAATTGCCCTCAGTTTGACTTTAGTTTCAAATATGCCCTTATTATGATGAATAGAGATTTATATTTGCTCCTCAAAACTAACGGAATTTATTTTTTTTTATCAAAATCCTTCTATTTTAGGGTCAAATATTTATTTGGTTACTATTTAAAAAACAAGAGGAAGAAGAAGAGAATAAAATGAGAGAAAAAGAACATGTAGAGTTTGTTTAAAAAAAAGAGATTCATAAAATATTTTATTTTACTCAAAGGATATCTAATCATATCTCTCAGTTTTTGTCTTTGTGACCATTACTATTTTTTTGTTTACGCAATTGCAATTATATGCATAAATTTCAAAGGAATAAAATTAATATTTTATAGATTTTGTTCTTTCCAGCATAACAAAGATTGCAATTTCTTTAGCAATATCAAAACTTGTTGCTAAGTGTATATAATAACTCCCTGTAATTATCTATTTACTTTCAATTTTTTACTAATTTAAGCTAGCGTTTGTACATAGATTTTGTTGAAACTTGTAAATTATTTTTTTCAAAGTTGTGTTGAAAAATAATTTTTGGAAGTTGAAGTTGCATTTGGACATACATTTTACTTGAAAAAAATATTGAAGTGTTGTGAATGGAAGAAAAATTTTCATCCAATTTGTTTTCATTTTTTTTTTTTCAAAAACTGATCAAATTCCATGAACAAACAATGTTTTAAATTTTTTTTTGGGGAAAAAAGTAGCCAAAATCTATGTCCAAACGGGAGCTAAGAATTTCAATTTCTATTTGGGTTCATGAAGATTTATATTTTTCCCATGAAAAATATTTGATTTTCTAAAATTGGTGTTCTGTTTAATTGTTGTTAAATTTAAGGAGCGTAAAGATTTTTAAATAGGGGAAAGACATGAAGATGATGAACAATTAGATATATTTCAGATCTTCTAACCATTTTTATGTGTGTAATTTTCTTGTTAATTATTTTTACAAGAAATTTTCGGGGTTAATAATTATTGTCTTGCAATGTGGCACTCCTTCATAATAATAAAATATATTTAAATGGGTAAAAGTAAGAAATTAAAAATCTCTTACTTTTGAGGGGTTAATCTAAGCCAGTCCACTAGGACATATTTGGGACCAAAGTTAACAAAAGGGTAAATTTGTTGTATTTCCCATAGATGAGGTGATAAGGGCATGTGCGAGATCAAATTCAAAATAAAGACAACTTTGCTATATTTTCCACAATGGAGGGACATTTTTGGTCCTTTTCCCTTTATCTAATGGAAGAGATTATTATTATTAGGCCCTCTACTAACATCCATACCACCAGTCATACTAGCACCCTAACATCTTGATTACTTTCAAGTTCCTTCATATTGGCTTCAAACTCTATCATTGTATGCAAGTTTTTACTCCATCCAATTATTGAATGGCTTGCACAAGCACTTCCTCTCTCTTCTGGTTACTAGTAGAAGACAACTTGGGACTGAGCATACATACTTGATTAAGGATGGCAATAGGGCGATGCGGGTTTGACCTTTTGCGGGTGCAGGGCAGATTGAAATAGAGTAACTTTTTAAAATCTTATGCGGAGCAGAGGGGGGTTGCAGGTTTGAGGAATCCAAGTCCTACCTATTTCTTAGTATGTAGTCTGACTGTAATTATCTTTGAACATAAGTGTAATGACCCGGCCGGTCGTTTTGAGCTCTAGCGCGTCATTCGATGGTTTGAGGTTTTGAATAGTTTCACTTCATGTTTTATGACTTGTACAGGTGGTCAGGATTGAGCTTTGGGGAGTTCGGAGTTGATTTGGATTTTTTTTTTATTTCGAAAGATTTAAGTTTAAAGAATTAACTAAGGTTTGACTTATGAATAAACGACCTCGGAATCGGGATTTGAAGGTTCCAATAGGTTCGTATGATGATTTCGGACTTGGGCGTATGTTCGGGTTGAGTATCGGATCACCGGGGAGCATTTCAGTGCTTATTATGGAAGGTTGGCATTTTGAAGGTTTAAGAATTTTCTAAGTTTGGTTTGAAGTGGGCTTTGGTGTTATCGATGTCCATTTGGGATTTCGAGCCTTGGAATAGGTTCGTATTGTGATTTATGACTTGTACGCAAAGTTTGGCGTCATTCTGGAATGTTTTGGTATGGTTCGGACACGTTCGTCGAAGTTTGAAAGTTTAAAGAAGGATTTCGATCGTCGATTCATAGTTTCGATGTTGTTTGGCGTGATTTGAGGCCTCGACTAAGTTCGTAATGTGTTTTGGAACGCGTTGGTATGTTTGGTCAAGGTCCCGGGGGCCTCGGGTGGATTCCGGATGGTTAACTGATCGAATTTTGGACTTAAGGAAAAGCTGGAGAATTCTGGTTGCTGGTGCAACGGCTTCTGCGGAAGCTTCATCGTAGAAGCGAGGCAACGAACTGCAAAAGCGGCTGGAAATGAGCTGGACAGAGCCCGCAGGTGCAAAGTAATTCCCGCACCTGCGTGATCGCAGATGCGACCATTAGAGTGCAGAAGCGGAGGTTGGCTAAGAAGGCCTGGGACACAGAAGCAGACGTGGAAGCGTAGGTGCGCGAGCACAGAAGGGCTTGAGGTCCGCAGAAGCGGAAGCGCAGGTGCGCTACCGGGGGTGCAAAATCGAGGGCTGTTGGTTTGTGATGGAGCCGCACCTACGATGGATTTTCCGCAGGTGCGGAGCCGCAGAAGCGGCTACTATTCCGCAAGTGCGAGGAAGCACTAGGCAGAATTAGATTTTTATACGGGATTTGACCCATTTTCTTTCATTCTCTCTTGGTTTAGACGATTTTTGGAGAGCTTCAAGTGGGGATTTTCATCAACCATTGCAAGGTAAGTAATTCCCACACAATTTTAGTGAAATACTTGGATTATATACGGATTGTTACATGGAAATTTATGGAAAATTTGGGATTTTAAGAGGAAGATCTAGAATTGATAGTTTTAGATTTTCACCATGATTTTGGAGATGGAATTAGGAATAAATTGTATATTTAAGTTCATGGCGTTATGGGTAAAGTTTATCTTCAAAGATTTTCGAAATCCAGGTATGTGGCCCCGAGGGTTGACTTTATTGACTTTTCGAGCGGAGTTGGGAATAATTATAAATTGTTAAATTATAAGCATTGGAATATATTTTGATTGATTTACACGTTGTTTGACTAGTTTCGGGACGTGTGGCTTTGAGTTGAGGTGTTAGAGAGGCGTTGGAACCGGTTATGGAACTTTAGAGCGAGGTAAGTCTCCTGTCTAACTTTGTGAGGGGAAACTACCCCTTAGGTGATATTTATTGTTATGTGTAACTAGTTGTGGGTGCTATGTACGCACGAGGTGATGAGAGTCCGTACGTAGATAAAGCATAATTATGTCCGAGTAGACTTAGGACTTTATCATATAATATTTAAATTGTTTGGACTCGTTTTGCTAGTCTAATGAATTGAAAATTTTAACTGAAATTTATTTAGAAATATGTAAATATATTAGGCCGAGCTTTATCACCTTGAGTTGTTGCCAAGATATTTGACAAATGTAAAAGGGTATATTTATTATTGTGCCCATGTACTGTATTGTAAGCATGTGCCTCGTAATTCGATAACTTTCTTCCTTTCTTATGGAGCGGGCTGAACGCCTCGGCTGTATAATAGATGCATCTATGGTTCGTGCTGCTCGACCCTCGTCAATGTACACATTATTCTGGATTGGGCTGAACGACCTCGGCATAATCGTGCGTCATATCGCTAGTAGTCCGAACGCTCACGAGATTATCTTTCCACTGATGCCCAACATTTGCTATGGTATTCCTTATTCATTTGATATTGGCAGTTGCCATTATTTTTAGCTATTAAGGTAGAATACAAGATTGAGAAATTCATACGTTAAAAGAAATATTTGGAAGATTACATAACTTACAGATTTACCCCATTATTATTGTGTGCTTCATATCTACTTATGATTTATTATATTACTTTATTGGACCTCTAGTAGGTGTCGATGTGGACCCCTTGTCACTATTTCTCTAGGGTTAGGCTAGATACTTACTAGGTACGCGTTGATTTACGTACTCATGCTGCACTTCTACACTAAATACGTAGGATCTGACAGGTTCATTTGGTGATCATATTGGCGCATAGGCGCACCTGTTGATGGGACTTTATGTGAGCTACATTCCAGGATACGCATCGCAGTCCACCGAGTCTCCATCGTGCTATTTATTTTATCCCGTCTTATTGACATTCTCGACAGATATTGTATTATTATTGTACTCCTTAGAAAATACTCATGCACTTGTGACACCGGGTTTTGGGGTTATACTAGTTGATGCTCACAGTTTCATATATTATTATCGCCTTTCATTTCTTTTATAAACTACAAATGTTGTACGTTCCCGTAGATTTAGAAGTGTAAGTCTCTTTCTTTATTAAAAACTATGATTTTGAAAGTAATAAAATGGGTAATTAAATTGATAAATCACCGTTGGCTTTCCTGACGGAGGCGTTAGGCGCCATCACAACCTATAGTGGAAGTTGGGTCATGACAGCTTGGTATCAGAGTGTTAGGTTCACTTGGGTCGCACGAGTCATGATCAAGTCTGGTAAAGTCTTGCGGATCAATACTGAGACGTCTGTACTTATCTTCAAGAGGCTACATGGCTCTGAGGAGCACTTCCCTTCTTGATTCATCGTGCGATTTGATTCCTTTGAGGCTTATGCCTTTATTTCCTTCCTACTCAATCTTATACGATGTGAAACACTTGTTATCAATTGGACATCAAGGAGTTGTGGTGGTACTGCAGACGTGGTGCTGGATGTTTTTCCCTGCGTGTTCAAGCAGTCTATTATTGTCTCCTTACGGAAGGATGTTCTGTCGTTTTGGCTCAATATCTGTATTTTCTATGGGTTTGAGGCTATGCACAAGTTACTATGATGTTCATGCATTGTTATCACATAATGTTGGTGTAATGGTAGGATGCTCATTTATGGATCGCGGCAGTGAATGACTCGGAATGAGGATTTCTCAGTTCATGGTTTAGAAGTTCGGCATCTAATTCCAGCAGAGGAAGGGCAATCGAACTATGGATGTTCAGGATTTGGTTGATGGAGTAACGAGACTTGATATTTTCGTCATCCTTGTTTGAATGTATTTTAGTTCGCCGGTGTTATGGTCTCCTTTGATTTGCCTTCGGGGCAGGGTGTTGTGAAATGGTGCCTGAGAAGCAATTGTCAGAGATGGCAGTGTGTAGCAGTTTCAAAATCGAATCGGTGTTTCGAATGCTAATAGCCCAAGAAAGATGATCTTTGGGGAGGCTTAGAGTTGGTAGCAATATATTAGTTCAGGTACTACAGAGATGGATTTTGATTTGAGGCATCATTTGGGTATAGAAGGATAAGGAAGGACATGGTGGGAGGTGTCTTGCAGTGGTTGAATTACTAGCACGTCAAAGTATGAAGAGCAGAGGCCGAGGAGTTACTTAAAGGAGGCGGTTTTAACCGAAGTGGGGGTGGCATAGTAGCATATGGATTCTGTGGCAGGAAAACCACTTCCCTTGAGAAAGTTTAGGGCGATTTGGGAATCGTGATGAAAGGTGATTTGATCTATGGATTTTATTTGGGATGATGGCTATTGTACCGAGGAAGGTTGAATATAGCAAGGAGGAGTTTGCTTGAAATGAAGAGGGGTGTGAAAAACTTGATTATCGATTTAGATGTAATATGACTTCGAGTTTGGAATGTGTTGTCGGGCTTTCAGCTGATGTCAACGGGGAATGAACAGACTTGTACATCTGATGGACGAGCGTGGGCTCAGGAGGGTTTACTAATTTCGTAGTATTTGTACCCAGTGCAGTGCCATTGGAAGATGTCAATATGGAATTCCACAAGTGGGTTGTCTCTTGTGAACATGTCAGCGGTTGTGTGATTTTGGTAAAGATTCTTCGAAGATTTCTACTTACTACCCGGTAGGAGATCGAGTGTGCAATTATAGCTGATAATTAAGAATGTTTTATTAAAAGCTTAACAAAAGGGTTCGAGAAATTTAGCGGGTTAAAGGTGCGAGATCATGGTGATTTAGAAGGAGGAATCTTTGTGGGTTCTAGATTTATGTGATTGTATCTTAAAGCTAAGTGGGGGAGTCCACCGCCTACGATTGGATCGCGTGGTTGTCTGCTTGTGCAGTTTCTGGTAATCGGTGCGTTGGTAGAGTAATTAAGACTAAGAAAAGGAAACATTAGGGGTAATTCGGGCAAAAGATTTGATGAATGTGTGCTATATTTTGCCTTATCGATTCATGCGCAAATTTTGGGGAGATTCAGAGTTTATGCTTCTGGTAGATGTGATGTACAAGGAAAATAATTCATCTGGTTACTTCTTTGGGAGTGTTCATGTGCTGACAGCGCACTAGAGTTTGGCTTATATTCGGGACCAAGTCAGAGTGGGTGACTCTCAACAGTTGTTCTAATGGGTTCGCTATGTGGCTGGAGACCGGGATTTTGCAACAGAGTGTGAAGAATACTTTGGGAATTTTCTATGTTATCATTGGGTCTGCGGTGCAGTATTAGAGGAAAGGGAGAAGTAACTTCGGATTAACGAAAGCTCTTGCCAAATGGGTGTACCAGTTGGAGATGCTATTATGCGCTTGAGGAGGGTATGAGATGGTTCATGGGTATTGAGACGCTGTGATCTCGTGAATTGGGTCGCTCGGGAGGAGTGTTGTTGAGTTTCGTTATGTTCTCGAATGGAGCTATTATTATTTCTAAGGAAAGTCAAGAGTAAATTAAAAGAAGTGGGGACAGTTAGTAATGGTTTGAATCAGCATGATTGTGGCTATGATCAGTTCCTTCGACACATAAGTTATACAGGTGGTTGGTGGATGTACGTGCGGGCTTGACAACCACCATGATTTGATTGATACGTGATGTATTTTATTCTAATAGCCTTGTTACGTGTAAATGGATCCCGGAAGAGTTATGACGATTTAGATCACGACTTGAGGTTTGTATTTTCTGCGGTTTGGGAATTCAGTTGCGTGTTGCATCGGTTCTTATGTAATAATCTAAGTGAAAGATTTCTAGCCAATGGAGTGTTTATTCTACTAGTAGTTTAGGGGTATGATGAATTATTATATTCTCGCGTAGCGGCATGATAGGTGCAGTGAGCGGTATAGGGATTTGAAAGTTGAGGATCAAGGTTGTGGTTTGGTGTTGACAAGAATGTCACGAGCCCAGATAAGCAGGGGTAAATTCAGATGCTCAGAGTAAGCTGGCATTTTCTTTAATGTCACCTGAGAACGGCGTTCTGTGTAAGAGGCTTTGTGTATTGATTTGCGGATTCTTTATTTGCTTTACAGAATTTGTACGGTTGGTGGTATGGATGTGTGGATTTTTCTATCTGGGCGGAAGGTCGTGGGAGCGTACCTCACGGGGAGATTTGTATAAGTGTGACATGTTAGTCACTTGATTGTTAAAGATTGAAACCAAGTATGGAAATTTTTGTTACTATCATTAATGTGAGAGTTTATGCATGGAAGTCGCTCTATTCCTTGGTTGTGAACTGTAGGAGTTTGGTCCGGAGTGGACGACTACTCGTATGTGCCATGAATGTGTGCTCTACGTCAGGTCGGATGTATTCATTCATAATAGCATTGCTTATGGAGGAGTCATCGGGCATTGGATGTTATTCTTGTCGTCAGCTATTCCGTATAATCTCTATTGTTTCATGTGGGTTGTGAGACAACTTGATTATTTGCACATGTGTTAAGGTCTCGTGTAGCTTCTGGTGTTATATGAGCAGGATGGCTCTCGAGATGCATGTCATTTATCGCACCTTAGTCGTGCTTGAGTTTTGTAACGTATGGCGCTATCCGTCTCCCTAGGGATTTGTATTATGCATTTGGCATGCTTTTGATCGATATTCGGGCATTTCATAAGTATAAGCGTTACAACTTGTTGGGTGTTTCCTTTCTGATTTTCATGTTTGGATCGGGTGGCACGCCGCCACAGATACGTTATTTAGATCGGGTGGCACACCGCCATAGGTATGTTGTGTGGATCGGGTTGCACGTCATAACAGTGTCATGTTTGGATCAGGTTGCATGCCACAACAGTGTCATAGTTGGATCGGGTTGCACGCCGCAACAATGAGATGTTGAGTACGGTTCCATATACTTATTTTTGTGTATTTGTTTCTCATTCTCTAAGAAAGGTTCATAGCGTCTCTTCGGCCGCTTTATTCGTTACGCGGGTCGGATAGTTCCTTTTTACAGATTTCGTTCTCCCTTATATGTCATATTCAAATTTTAGCTTGTCGGCGCATTGATGGCGTCATACGAGATCTGGGTCAGTGTGTGAGATGGCTTATTGCCTGAGCAATCAGATTTATATAAGGTATATTAAAGAACAAATATCGTTATTCAGTTCATAATGAGGTAATGGCCCTTGTCAGGAGGAGGGAGTCCATGATTTGTTGATTCGGCCGATGGTTATGAGTTTCTACATATCTCTTTCGTCGTAGCAGTATTGCGAGAGTAGGAACATGGCTTATATGCATTACGAGGTGTATTGCGGGCATCCGATTCGTGAAATTTTAGCTATTGTGGTCGGAGGATGTTATTATGTGCAACTGACTTATATGGTGCATGGTGTGATTTAAGAACAAGTGAACAATCATGTTTTGGTACAGTGTGTAGTGATTGGTACGGTGTTCGTATGTTAAAATCAGGTCTTGTAGAGAAATTCAGAGGTTGGAATTTGGTTCTAAGGCTTATTGACCAAATAGAAGGGAGAATCTTCAATCTGGCTCGAGTTAATGTGCTCAAATGGGTTGTGGTGGCACGGGTAGGTGCGCAAGGTGTTGAACTCTAATCTTGGGGGCAACTGCGGAGCAGTTCTTAACACGTTCGAGGACGAACATATGTTTAAGTGGGGGAGAATGTAACGACCCGACCGGTCATTTTGATCTCTAACGTGTTGTTCTGCGGTTTGAGGCCTTGAGTAGCTTCACTTCATGTTTTATGACTTGTACGGGTGGTCGGAATTGAACTCCGGGGAGTTCGGACTTGATTTGGAAAGAATTTTTTTATTTTGGAAGCTTTAAGTTGGAAGTATTGACTAAGGTTTGACTACTGAGTAAACGACCTCAGAATCGGGATTTGAAAGTTCCAATAGGTTCATATGATGATTTTGGACTTGGGCGTATGTTCGGGTTGAGTATCAGATCACCCGGGAGCATTTCAGTGCTTATTATGGAAGGTTGGCATTTTGGAGGTTTAAGAATTTCCTAAGTTTGGTTTGAAGTGGGCTTTGGTGTTATCTATGTCCATTTGGGATTCCGAGCCTTGGAATAGGTTCGTATTGTGATTTATGACTTGTACGCAAAGTTTGGCATTATTCCAGAATGTTTTGGTATGGTTCAGACGCGTTTGTCAAAGTTTGAAAGTTTAAAGAAAGATTTCGATCGTCGATTCGTAGTTTCGATGTTGTTTGGCGTGATTTGAGACCTCGACTAAGATTGTAATGTGTTTTGGGACGCATTGGTATGTTTGGACAAGGTCCCGGGGGGCCTCGGGTGGATTGTGGATGGTTAATGGATCGGATTTTAGACTTAAGGAAAAGCTGGAGAGTTCTGGTTGCTGGTGCAACCACTTCTACGGAAGCTTCATCGCAGAAGCGACCTTGCAGAAGCGAGGCAGTGAACCGCAAAAGCGGCTGGAAATGAGTTGGGCAGAGGCCGCATGTGCGAAGGAATTCCCGCACCTGCGTGATCGCATATGCGACCATTGGAGCGCATAAGTGGAGGTTCGCCAAGAAGGTCTGGGCCGCAAAAGCGGACATGGAAGCGCAGGTGCACGAGCACAGAAGCGCTTGAGGCCCACAAAAGCGGAAGCACAAGTGCGCTAATGGGGGCACAGAAGCGAGGGCTGTTGGTTTTTGCTGGTGCTGCAACTGCGATGAATTTTCTGCAGGGCAGAAGCGGCAACCTTTCTGCAGGTGCGAGGAATCTCTGGGCAGAATTGGATTTTTATACGGGATTTGGCCCATTTTCTTTTATTCTCTATTGGTTTGGGCGATTTTTGGAGAGCTTCAAGTGGAGATTTTCATCAACCATTGCAAGGTAAGTAATTCCCACACAATTCTAGTGAAATACTTGGATTATATACGAATTCTTTCCATGGAAATATTATATACCTACTGATGCCTAACATTTTATATGGTATTCCTTATTCATTTGATATTGGCAGTTGACATTATTTTTAGCTGTTAAGGTAGAATACAAGATTGAGAAATTCATACGTTAAAAGAAATATTTGGAAGATTAGATAACTTACAGATTTACCCCATTATTGCTGTGTGCTTCATATCTACTTATGATTTATTATATTGATTTATTGGACCTCTAGTAGGTGTCGATGTCGACCCCTTGTCACTATTTCTCTGGGGTTAGGCTAGATACTTACTAGGTACGCATTGATTTACGTACTCATGCTTCACTTCTGCACTAAATATGTAGGATCTGACAGGTTCATTTGGTGATCATATTGGCGCGTAGGCGCACCTGTTGATGGGACTTTATGTAAGCTGAATTCCAGGATACGCATCGCAGTCCACCGAGTCTCCATCGTGCTATTTATTTTATCCCGTCTTATTGACATTCTGGACAAATATTGTATTATTATTGTACTCCTTAGAAAATGCTCATGCACTTGTGACACCGGGTTTTGGGGTTATACTAGTTGATGCTCACAGTTTTATATATTATTATCGCCTTTCATTTCTTTTATAAACTACAAATGTTGTACGTTCCCGTAGATTTAGAAGTAAGTCTCTTTCTTTATTAAAAACTATGATTTTGAAAGTAATAAAATGTGTAATTAAATTGATAAATCACCGTTGGCTTGCCTGACGGCGGGATTAGGCGCCATCACGACCTATATTGGAAGTTGGGTCATGACAATAAGTCTCTCTACTCTTTGTAAAACAAAAAGTTCCATGTTAAAATAACACAATAAAAGATTGCAGAGAAAAGAGTTTATTAATTTTTGGATGAATTACAACGGAATAGAACCCCTCTATTTATAGGGGAAAAGTGACTTGACTACAAAGTAAAAAACTCTAAAATCTCTCTAAGTGATAGACATTCACCTTAAATACAATACTATTTATAACACTCCCCCTTAATTGTCTATTCAACAGATAATGTGCCTCGTTAAAACCTTAATTAAATTAAAACCCAATGGAAAAAAATTCTAGTGAAAGAAAAAGAGTACACATGTTTAATAATACGCCTTTTATTTGCCTCGTTAAAAATCTTGCAAGGAAAAACCAGTGGACAAAACCTTTTATGGGAAAAAGAGTAAAACACGTATTAATTCCCCATGATGAGAGCAACAATTCACATCTTTGAGCCTTCACATCCTAATCTTGTACACTAGCTTCTTGAAGCTTGACGTCGGTAGAGATTTAGTGAACAAATCATCCATATTATCACTTGTATGAATCTGTTGCACATTGATATCACCATTCTTTTGAAAATCATGGGTGAAAAATAACTTTGGCGAAATGTGCTTTGTCCTATCTCCTTTTATGAATTCTTCCTTCAATTAGGCTATGCATGCTGCATTATCTTAATACAAAATCGTGGTTATTTTGTCATACTTCGAACCACATTTTTCTCGAATAATATGTACTATAGACCTCAACCACACACATTCTCGACTTCTTTCATGAATAGTATTTACACGCATGATTAGATGAAGTAGCCACAATTGATTAGCTAGTCGATTGCCAAGATATGGTAGTGCCTCCACATGTAAACATATAGCTTATTTGACATCGAGCCTTGTGTGGGTCAGATAATTACCCAGCAGCGGCATAACCAATAAGATCGGGACTGCAATCATTGCCATAAAATAAGTCCATATCGGTAGTCCCTTTTAGATACCGCAATATGTGTTTGATTTCATTCCAATGTCTCCTTGTAGGAGCAGAGTTATATCTTGCTAAGACATTAACTAAAAATGTTATGTCAAGCATTGTTATATTAGAATGATACATTAGTGCACCAATTGCACTAAGATATAGTGCTTCAGGACCAAAAAGCTCTTCATTCTTTTCTTGTGCTCGGGATGGATCCTTATTCTTATCAAGTGACCGAACAACCATTAAAATACTTAAAGTATGGAGTGCTACATCCATATAAAACCATTTCAATACATTTTCTGTATAGGCAGATTGATGAAAACAAATCCCGTTTGCCAAATGTTCAATTTGCAAACTGAGACATAATTTTATCTCTCCGAGATCTTTCATCTCGAATTCCTTTTTTAAATAATCAATTTCCTTTTGGAGTTATATAGGAGCTCCAATAAGGTTTATGTCATCATCATATATGGCAAGTACAACAAACTCCGATGTTGTTTTCTTTATAAAAACACATGGACAAATGACATCATTTATATAATCTTTCTTTAATAAATACTCACTAAGGAGGTCATACCACATTCTTCCTAATTGCTTTAGACCATACAAAGATCTTTGCAATTTGGTTGAAAACATTTCGTAAGACTTTAAATTATGTGCATCAGGCATTGTAATGATCCGATCAGTTGTTTAGTGTATTTGAGCCCCGTTTCCCTATTTGATGCTCCCTGTACATGTTTTTGTTGTTATGTGACTTGCGATTGTGGTTGGTTTGATTTCGAGGAAGTTTTGGATTGAATTGGAACACTTGTTTCCTAGTTAGAAAGCTTAAGTTGGAAGTATTGACCAAGTTTGACTTTTGTATATTTGACCTTGGATCGGAGTTTTGATAGTTCTATTAGGTCCGGATGGTGTGGTGTTGGACTTAGGCGTATGTCCGGATTTGGATTTGAAGGTTCCTAGGCTGATTTGGCCCTAATTGGCGAGAGTTGACAATTTGAAGCTTTAGAAGTTTTTAGGTTTGACTCATAGTTGATTTTGTTGTTATCAATATCCGTATGGTATTTCGAGCATTGGAATAGGTTCGTATGGTGATTTATGACTTGTGTGTAAAATTTGAGGTCATTCTGGGTTGTATAGGCATGTTCGGCGTAAGTTTGGAGGTTGAATATTTTGATTAGTTTATTATGTTTGGATTGAGGTGCGATTTATGGGTTTGATGTTATTTTATACAATTTGAGGCCTCGAGTAGGTGCGTATTATATTTTTGGATTGGTTGGTGTGATTGGACGGAGTTCCGGTGGCCTCGGGTGTGTTTAAGACCATTTCTCTCATGTTTGGAGTTGCTGGTTTTTGGTGTTCATCACGATTACGGAAGGGCTATTGCAATCTCTGAGCGTGTTTTGTGCAATCTCATTGGTTTGTGTCCGGATGGGGGAAGGCATGTGGCTTAGCCTTCGCGTTCGTAAATAAGCAACATGATCGCCTAGGCCTGAGGTCTTGTAAACTGCGATCGCGGTTCTATTACCGCGTTCGTGCAGGGTCTTTTTGCGGCAGGTGTGACTTGTGCTTCGCGAGCATAAAGTGGGTCCCGCGTTCATGAAGGGTACCTCAGGGCAGACTTAAGTATTCTATTTCGAGGGTTTGAGTTATTTTGCCATATTTTGAGACCGGGAGCTCAGATTATGCGATTATTGAGCGAATTTTCAGGATTTGGATTGGGGTAAGTGTTTTTGACTCGGATGTGGTTATTATTCATGATTCCATCCTTGATTTTAGTATTTGATTAATGAATCTAAGTGGGGAAAATTTAGGATTTTGGAAAAACTTTTCTAAAATGAGAAATAGGGATTTGAACTCAAATTCCTAGTCGGATTTGGATGAAACTTGTATGGTTGGACTCGTGGACTCGTATTCGAATAGTGGTTCAGGAATTGTAACTTTTATTGGATTTACGGAAGGCGAGCTCGGGTTGTCTTTTTGATTTTTGATAAAGATCAGAGCTTTATTTATTAGAATCTATTTATATAGCCATGTTTTATATTATTGAGTTATTTTGGCTAGATTTGACAAGTTCGGAGGCCGATTCGAGAGGCAAAGGCCTTCTAGATTATTGATTTGTCTTGGTTGAGATAAGCATCTTGCCTAACCTTGTGTGAGAGAATACCCCTAAGGATTTGGCCTTAATTTCTCATTCATGTTATGTGAAAAGAAACGTGTACATAAGGTGACGAGCATATACACGAGTGCTATGTGTGGCTTATGACCGGATGAGACCTTAGGCAATTAATATGCCTTAATTTGATAATGAACTTTATATGAAACATGGTTAAACCACTTTGTGACTACATGATAATGATAGCTACATTTGACTTAGCCATAGTTATGCTTTAATTGTTTAACACCCCTTCGTACGTTTTTGTTATTGTCATGTCCTTGTACACTTTGTTGATAAGTTGTGAGCATAATCTTGATGAAACTTTGGTATTATTATTTTATGATATTGTGGCACATGTGGACATGTTGTGTGAGTTGATTGTTGTTGTGTAGAGTATAAGAGTGGCATTTCACTGTTATTATTGTTGTGTGGAGTATAAGGATGCCATCTTATTGTTATTGTTGTGTGGAGTATAAGAGTGGCATTTCACCAACGAAATAAGGGTGGCGATATGCGCATGCAGGTGAAATAAGGGAGACATTTCATTTTTATGTGCATGCCGCGAAATAAGGGTGGCATTGTTGATGTTGTCGTGTGATGGTTTCAGGTGTTTTTCTTGATATGTTTATGTGTTGAAATGAGGTTGTTATTTTGATTTCTTACATGTATCTAAAGGTTTCTGCCTTGTATTTTTAATGAGTTGTTAGATGAATTCGACATGCTATTACATGCCCCACCTCTTTGATGAATTGTTGGCTAAAATGAGTTTTCTATATTTAGCTGTCATCACATGATCTACGAGATGGTTGATATTGTTTCTCCTTGTATATTCTGTTGCTAGTTATTGATATATTGCACATGTTTTTGACTTGTGAATATCACATGACTTGAACCTCGTCACTACTTCACCGAGATTAGTCTTGATACTTATTGAGTACTGATCGTGGTGTACTCATACTATATTTATGCATATTTTTGTGCAGATCCAGGTGTTGCCGGTAGCTGATCTAGACGGTGAGAGCTTCTTCGACTGCAGGATTCAAGGTAGAGCTACATTGACCATCGTAGTCCCTTGGAGTCCTATCCTTATATTAATAATATCATTTCTATATCCGAACAACATTGTATTTTGAGGTATTTTTAAGTATTCAATTAGAGCTCGTGACTCTGTACTACCTGGTTATGGGGAGATGTTTTGATTATCACCACTTTGGCTTGTATTTCCTCTATTTTTGCATTTATGTTGAACTTTGCTTTATTTTATCACGTTTCATTGATTTAAATGTTGATAAGTGATCGACTTACCTAGTTTTAGAGACTGGGTTCCATCACGACCCATGTGGTGGGATTTGGGTCGTAACAAGTTAGTATCAGAGCCCTAGGTTATAGGTTCTATGAGTCACGAGCAAGTTTAGTAGTGTCTTGCAGATCGGTACGGAGACGTGTATACTTATCTTCGAGAAGCTACCAAACTGTTAGGAAACTTCACTTTCTTTTATTCTGCATCATGCCGATTTGTTTAATCCAAAGGTTGAATCTTTAATCTTCTATTCTCTCACAGATGGTGAGGACACACTCTACCATATTAAATGATCAGTCACTAGCACCCCTGCTAGAGCCACTAGAGGACGATGCCGAGGAGGGGCATGTGCTACAACTAGAGCACCTGCTAGAGAAATATTTGTGGAGCCTCCAGCAACTCCAGTTAAGGATCAGGAGCTTGAGCATGTTGAGCGTGCACCTGAGAAGCCTATTGCTACACTGGGACTCCAAGAGACCTTGGCACACTTCCCGAGTATGTTCAGGAGTTTGGCCCAGTCAAGGTTGATTCCGGTTGCCCCAACTACTTCACAGGCTGGGGGAGGTGCTCAAACTCCCACCACCTATTCACAAGAGCAACCGGCTCATACATATCAGAAACCAGGTGTTGTGCTGGTACAACAACTAGTTGCAGTTCAGCCAGAGGTAGTGCTAGTTGTGTCGGCCGAGGGGTAGAGGAGTTTGGAGAGGTTTTGGAAGTTCCATACTCCCCAGTTCAGTGGAGAGGCTTCTAAGGATGCACATGATTTCTTGGATCAGTGTCACCGTATTATGCGTACTATGGGTTTGGTGGAGTTAAGCAGGGTCGACCTTACTACTTTTCAGCTGACGGCATATAGATGGTGTCAGACTTATGAAGTGAGTAGGCAAGCTGGCGCATCATCACTTACTTGGTCCCAATTCTCTAATCTTTTCTTGAGAGAGTTTATTCCACAGACCTGCATGGACGAGTTACGTAGCGAGTTCGAGCAGTTGCGCTAGGGGAGTATGACTGTGTCCGAGTATGCTATGAGAATTACAGAGTTATCTCGTCATGCACTTGCCTTGGTTTCCACTAATAGAGAGAGTCTATAGATTTATTGAGGGACTCATTTATAGCCTCAGATTTGGGATGGTACGGGAGTTGAGGACTGAGACTCCATTCCATCAAGTTATGGAGATTGCTAAGAGGTTGGAGCGTATCCGCAGGCAGGAGAGGGGATAGGGAGGATAAGAAGACCCAAGGTTTTGGAAGATTTAGTGGTTCACACTCTTCGGCTCTGACCCATTATGGTAGAGGATTTGTCAGTCGGCCAGTTCAGTCTGCACTTCAGGTTACCCATAATGCTCCAGCTAGCCAAGGGCCCTATGGTACACATACCAAACAACCATATTTTCATCTTCTACATGGGGTTCATACAATGGTTATTCCAGCCGTCCGGCGTAGACTAAGTACCAACAGCCACGCCCGCAGAGGGGTTGTTATGAGTGTGGTGATACTAGACACCTTATGAGAGATTGTCCCAGACTTTGGAGGGGTGGACCTCAACAGGCTATGGTTTCCTCTCCAATTTCTACTTCACACGCATAACCAGCTAGAGGTGGAGGACAGGAGGGTAAAGGACGTCCTAGAAGGGAAGGCCAATCCCGTTGTTATGCTTTTCCTGGTAGGACTGAGGCTGTTGCATCAGATGCTATCATTACAGGTATTGTTCTAGTCTGTCATTGAGATGCATAAGTTTTATTTGATCCGGGTTCTACTTATTCGTATGTGTCATCCTATTTTTCTTCATATTTGGATATGTCTCATGATTCTCTAGATACTTTTATTTATGTGTCTATGCCCGTTGGTTATTCTTTTGTGGTGGACCTTGTCTATCACTCTTGTTTGATCACTATTGGGAGCTGCGAGACTAGGTTTGATCTTCTATTGTTTATATTATGTATGGATTGGCTATCTCCGTATCTTGCTATTCTTTATTGTCACGCTAAGACAGTGACATTGGCTAAGCCGGGGTTGCCGAGGTTGGAGTGGAGAGGTTCCTTGGGTCATGTTCCTAGTAGAGTGGTGTCTTTTCTAAAGGCTCAACAAATGGTTGAGAAGGGGTGCTTGGAATACTTGGCCTTTGTTAGAGATGTGAGTGCTGATACTCCCACAGTTGATTTAGTCCCCATGGTGAGGGAGTTTCCAGAAAACCTACCAGGCATGCCACCTGATAGGGATATTGAATTTGGTATTGACTTGGTGACGGGCACTCCAGCATAATTGAAGGAATTAAAGGAACAATTGAAGGAATTGCTAGATAAAGGTTTCATCACGCCGAGTGTTTTGCCTTGGGGGTGCTCCAGCTCTATTTGAGAAGAAGAAGGATGGTTTTATGAGAATGTACATTGACTACAAGCAACTGAACAAGGTTACTATCAAGAACAAGTATCCACTACCACGTATTGATGATTTATTTGATCAGTTTTAGGGTGCTAGGGTATTCTTAAAGATTGATTTAAGATCGCGGTACCATCAGTTGAAGATCATGGCTTCAGATATTCTTAAGACGACTTTTAGGACTCGTTATAGGCATTATGAGTTCTTGGTGATGTCGTTTGGGATGACCAATGCTCCAACAACTTTCAAGCACTTGATGAACAACATGTTTTAGCCTTATCTAGATTCCTTCATTATCGTGTTCATTGATGATATATTGGTGTATTCTCATAGTCGGGAGGAGCATGAGCAACATTTGAGGATCGTGCTCTAGACCTTGAGAGAGAAGAAGCTATATGCTAAGTTCTCCAAGTGCGAGTTTTGGTTATACTCGGTGGCATTCTTGGGTCACATGATTTCCAGTGAGGGGATTAAGGAGGATCCGAAGAAGATTGAGGCAGTTTAGAGTTGGCCCAGACCTTCTACCGCTACTAAGATATGGAGTTTACTTGGGTTGGCTAGGTATTATCGCCGCTTCATGAAGGATTTCTCTTCTATTGCATCTTCATTTACCAGGTTCACTCAGGAAGGTGCCCCATTTAGGTGGTCTGGCGAATGTGAGAAGAGCTTTCAGAAGCTTAAGACTGCTTTGACAACATATCCAGTTCTAGTTTGCCTTTGGTATCGAGTTCATATACAGTCTATTGCGATGCTTCACGGGTTGTCATTGGTTGTGTATTGATGTAGGATGGTAGAGTGATTGCTTATGCTTCGCTTCTGTTGAAGCCCTATGAGAAGAACTACCTAGTACATGATTTGGCATTAACAACCACAGTTTATGCGCTCAAGATTTGGAGGCATTATCATTGCGGCGTGTCTTGCAAGGTGTTCACGGATTACACGAGTCTCCAGCATCTATTTAGATAGAAGGATTCGAACTTGAGGAAATAGAGGTGGTTAGATATATTGAAAGACCATGATATCATGAGATCATTGGGGTAAGAATTCCTAACTCGATTTTGGATAAATTACTCGAATCTATCATTGTTTTTTTTATCATGTAATTAAGGATTGAGTTGGAAAAATTGGGGAAAAGTGGTAGAACTACTTAGGCCAAAATTTTGAGTTTTGAAAGGCGAAATGAGGTCGGATTTGAGTAATTCTTGTATGGTTGAACTCGATATCAAATGTGTGTTTGAATTTTGTAATTTTAGTCAAATTCTGAGACGTGGGCCCAGGGTGACTTTTTGGGTCGATTTTTCAATTCTTTGTAAAGATCCTACTTTCATTATTTGAATTGGTTCCCTATAGTTATATTTCTAGTATGAATTTTTTTTGGCTAGATTCGAGATGTTCGAAGTTAAAAAAATGAGGGAAAGACTTTCTAGTGGATTGATTTAGCGTGGTTTGGGGTAAGTGACTTGTATAACCTTGTGTGGTGGAATTACCCCTTAGGATTTGGTATTGTTGTGATAATTGTGATATGTGAAAGCCGTGTACGCAAGTTGACGAGTGTGTACACGGGCTAAATGTTCAAATTTCCAGTTTTTAGCAATGTAGATTCCTTTCATGCTTTAATTGAATTTCTTTAAGATGTTATAGTCATCATACTTAGTCTAATTTCACATGTCTACTTGTCCTGTCTCTTACTTGCTAATTGCTCTACTTGTTTAGTTGAACTTCTTGTTTCCTTATTACGTATTCACTATTTAACTGTTGAATGCTTACTTGAAATTGCTATTCCTTGGAATATCTTGTTGTTGAAATTGGTATTGAGTTGCAAAGGCCGTGATTCCTATTGAGACAAAATGTTAAGTTGTGAAATATCATTCTATTGAGTTATTCTTCCGGTTATTATTGTTGAGACTTTGTGTACATTGTGGGTGAGCCATGGGCTCCTTATTGTGAAATTATGTTATTGTTTGGTTTCTCTGGTAAATTGTGATGTTGGGTACTTGAGGTGCGATTTGTGATACATTGTGATATTAATACGCATGCGGTGGTATAAGGTCTGGGTGTTAAAACGCATGCGGTGAGATAAGGTGAGCTTGATACGCGTGGCTAGTTGGAGAATTACTAGAAGCCATGCGGTGTGATAAGGTGGGCTAAAATGCGGGATGCTATTTCGGGAAAAATAATTTTCAAAACTAAATATAAAGGCTCCTGCGGTGATATAAGGTAATACTGTGATTTATTTTGTGATTTGAGACTACGAGGCGGTACCTCGGTAGTGACTCTTGGTGATATTTCTCCATTATTTTGTACTTGTATTTGATCGTTGTTTCCTTACCATACTATTCATTGTCTTTCTCCGTGTCGTACTATTTTCTTAGTTCTGTGTAAATAATCTTGTTATACTATTCGTTGTTTCAATTCATTACTATCTCTATTACACTGCCTATATTTGTTCAGATTTTGTATTATTTCTAGTTGGGCCCTGACCTCGTCACTACTCTACCGAGGTTAGGCTTGGCACTTACTGGGTACCGTTGTGGTGTACTCATGCTACTCTTTTCCATATCTTTTTGTGCAGATCTAGGCACTTCCTACTAGCCCAAGCATTAGTTGGGATTCTACTATGGAGACTTCAAGGTATACCTGCCGACGTCCGCAGGCCTCAAAGTCCCCCCCCTCTCTAGATCTCTTATTCATTATCCTTTATATATATATAGACATGATGTATAGGATTATCCAATATTCATGCTTAGAGCTTGTGACTTGTATTACCCTGGGTCTCAGGATTTGTATATGTTGAGTTGTAACGTTGTTTTATACAGCTGTTGAGTTTAAGAGTTATATTTATTATTATTTAAATTATTCCGCATGTTGTTAGGCTTACCTAGTCTTAGAAACTAGGTGCCGTTATGACATCCTATAGAGGGAAATTGGGGTCGTGACAAGTTGGTATCAGAGCTCTAGGTTCATAGGTGTTACGAGTCACAAACAGGTTTAGTAGAGTCTCACAAATCGGTACGGAGATGTCTGTACTTATCTTTGGGAGGCTATAGAATTGTTAGGAAAAGCTTCACTTCTTTAATTCCTTATCGTGCGAAATTGTTAACTTTGGGATTCTAAATTTCTGTCTTTCTATTCTCTCACAGATGGTGAGGACACGCACAACCGGATCAGATGACCAGACACCCGCGCCTCCTGCTAGAGCCGCGAGAGGTCGGGGCCGGGGTGGAGGCCGAGAACATCTACGTGGTGCAGCTAGAGCACCTGCACGAGCTGCTACAGAGGAGCCACCAGTAGCTCCAACGGGAGATCAAGCACCTGAGACACCTCTTATTGCCCCAACACTTCAGGAGACCCTCGCCCAGTTTTGAGCATGTTTGTCACTCTAGTTTAGGCATGGTTGATCCCACTTGATCTTGCCACATCTCGGGCCGGGGAAAGAGCACAGCCTCCCGCCGCCCGTACCCTAGAGCAGCGAGTTCAGGTTGACCATGTCTCATGTGGAATTTTATTTATCATAATCGTGTAATTAGGATGTTTTACCTGTCATTTGGGATTATAGCACTGGAGGTGCTCACTATAGTAGTAAGATAGTTTTCTTGTGAACTTTCTGGCAAAACATGGGCAGTACATGTTTCAGTGCTTAACTTTTTTTAGATGATTTTTTCCTTTTCGTACATATATTCGACGAAGTTTATATTGGTGGAGTTATTTAGTTTGTAAAGATTCGTTGAAGCTTTAGATTAATTAATTTTTATTAAAGTATTTAAAGATTAATCTCGCAAATAACTTATACTTCCTTCTATAACCATATATGATACCAAGTAGAGGTGTAGACCTGCAATTTAACTGCTTCCTCCAGCTACATGGAATAAAGGTAAAATAACTTGCTGGGTGTTGTTGTATTTACCATAGATATAATTTATATAATGGTTTTGCCAATTGAGATGGGTACGCACGCTATACCTGATATAACTTTACGTTCTCATAACGCTACATAAGAACATAAGGAATGAAACCAAAGACATAGTCTGCTTGGCTATGTGCTAACCTTTACATAGCCTACTTGGTTTTGTTAAAGCAAGGTTAACCGAATTACATTAGTGATGTTGTTTACTGAACATTGCATTTGTTGTCTTTAACTCTTTTTTTGGCTTTCGTCGCTCCGTATATTTTTTTGCTATGTTGGAGAATGATGAAATTTCAAAAATCATGCTAATTTCATTCGATGACATTGGAATAATATTGTTCTGTGACATGAATCACGAATCTCTGGTTCTTCATTAGGGTACTATCGTAATTTTAGCTAAATGTATTGGTTTTGCCAAGGTTATTGATACCTCAACTTGATATAAAAATCTATCAAATTATCTAATATGCTAAATCACTTCTCCTCCGTCTTAGCAAGTATATCTGTATAATTTTCTGAAATACACCTATTTTAGCCAAATAGTAAATTTTGGCATATAGGTTTCAGTAGGTACCTAAAGTTTTAAAAATCTTTTGGAACCTATATGCCAAAAACACACTAGATTTTAAAATGCAGGAATTGAAAGTGATCACAAAAATTTTATACATCAAATTGATGATTGGATAGCTATTTTTTACACTAAGGTATAAATTAGGTATTTCCACAATTGGTGCAATATGATATGCCATGATTTAGGACTCGGGAGCATATCATTTAGTAGGCTTATATCAGTTTCTCAATACTTTCTCAGTTGATGGTGATTTCTCAAATTTGCTTGTAGCCAAAGTCATGGAGTCTGGTTCATACTACTCAAAGCTATTACTACAAGAATATGATGCAGTTGTTGTTTCTTGCTTCTTGAAGCCAGAGAATTACTCTATAAAGGAATCTTCACTTTTTCGTCTTTGATAAATATTGTACACAAAATAATATATTTTATTACAAAGTTATTATTTTACATAAAAAATTGTTCTCTCTTATAAGATGTAATAGTTTAGTAGTGTTCCATTTCTCTACACAAACTCAATCCTTGGAGATATCGTCACTATATCCTTTATTACAATAGTATAGCTTTGTTCACGTTGGATCCGGGCAAACCCTGGGCTACTCTCACTAGTTGGTATTATAAGTAAGAATTAATAAACTTGAAGGATTTCTTTTTTAATCTTTAGATAGCTTTATTCACATATTCTTATCCTAACACTTTGAATATTTAGGCACTTTAAATAAATATATATATATATATATATAAATTTATATATATAATTGAGGGACATACGCTGGTGACGTGACATGTCTCACTAACTAGCAATCTCATTTATCTTTTTCCTACATTTTTCTGCTTTTTTTTTTTCGGAAAACAAGAAAAGAAGAAACGAGCGCCACTTTTAATTTAATACTCCTAACGGATGCGTCTCTTCCTTTTATTAATTCCAAAATGCTTCTTGACTTCCTTTAATACTCCTAAACAACGGGGATTACTCCGTACCAAGGAATCGACAATGTTAATCTTCTCCATGGAGGATTAGGGTCTCGCCCCCGATGAGGATTTTAGAGCGCAAGGTAAATCTCATGTTTCTGTTTTAAAGATTCTTTGGTTTTCTTCTCGAATTTTTGCTTGAATTTAGGTCAATTTTAACAATCAAATTTGCATCTTTTTGTTATTTGTTGCCCATTTTTGCACGATTCAATTCAACTTGAACAGAATATACATAAATTACATTCTTACTATTGGTGGATTTTTATAACACCGGTTCAGTTGGAGTTTTCTGAAATAAGACGTTGGTTCTGAGATACGAAATTTTTACGGTCTTCCCCTCTTCCATTTGTGCTACCAAATGCAAAGAGAAAAAAAGGAGTAGATGGAAAGTAAAAATTGTACCAATTGGTCGCTTGGAGATGCAAGAAGTCAATAATATTGAATAACAGAGATACATGTTTTCAATTTAAATAATTATACTGTTGTTTTATGGATACTGAACAATGCCAATTTGATGGACACAATACCTAAAGAAGTAGTCACCATATGTTATAAGGATATGATAAGCTTCTGAACAAAGCACTCTTGGTAATAGTATATCAAGCAGGCTGAATGTGATTAACTTGGTCTTTTAAAAAACATGTAGACTTCAAAGGTCATTGTTATTTTGGTTATGAATACCACAAAGTTATTTGCAGTGAATAAAAATATTGAATTTTGAGGAAGTCCTCGAGTTGGAAGAGGGTGTTGATCCGTGATTTAGATACAATTTCTTTTGTGTATCCTAACAGGAAAACCCAATTGAATTGCTAATTTTGTCCTACAAATATTTAAGTTATTCAATTTATTATGAATTCGTTTTAACGACTTAGTTAACCATCTTCATAAAAATAATTTTAAAAGAATCAGAATACCAATTATAAGAAAAGGGGGAGGGGGGGTTCAATAAAAAGGCTAAATTAAGCACAACGTAGAGTTGGAGTATAAGGTTTATGGTGTGTTGAAGAAATCAAGGGTTCGAAGAAGGATGTCTTGGGGGTTCAATAAAAAGGCTAAATTAAGCACAACGTAGAGTTGGAGTATAAGGTTTATGGTGTGTTGAAGAAATCAAAAGTGACGGCATATAAAAGGAATGAAAAGTGATACTTCTGCTTTCTTCTTTCTCATTAGTTGGGTTGTATGGATAACTATTCTCTGTGAGTTGTTTTTGATTCATTTGTTGCAACTAACTGCTATTCTGATTATGCTTCTTTTACACTTTTCAGTTGTATTCTCTTTCAAATAATAATTTTCTTTTCCCCTTTTTGCTGAACTCTATAATGACATACAATATTAGATGATTCAATATTCTATGCAACATTTACAATAGGTGAAGTCTTTAACTAGAATTATGTAGTCAAAGCTTTCGATTCTCTTCAACTCCTTCAAATTTGAAGTCAATTCAAAAGAATCTTAGGAGTCACACCAACTAGCATCAAGAGTTTAAAACGGCTTTGAAAATTGACAGTGACTAATTTTTCTTTAACTATTGAAGGTGCGGAGAACCAGACTTGACAAACTCACAAGTCGCTGTTAAAGACGTGTTTGAATAAAAATAAAGAAGAAGAGTCCAAAGAAGGTAACAAAGAGAAGAAAGGCGAGAAAAAAGCTATATTGTTGGAGGGAGGAAAAAGACGATAGTGGGGAATGAATTCTAAATTCCAATACAAAAGCAAAAGGTTGGTATATGAGTTACTGAAATTCCACTTGAATATATATCCCCTGTCAAACTGATTTTGTATGATGAAGTTGCTTAACATGCGTTGAGGAACAATTCCAGTCAGTGTTTGGCCCGACCTGCCATTTCTCTTTTTCGTCGTCACAGTTTCCTGAGTAGATAAAAAATCCTTGAGCAGCTTAACAAAAAAAAAAAGTAATAAACTTAGACGTGTAATATTGTTTTAAAACTGTAAACTTCTCAAAACAAACTCTTTTTTCCCTTTCTTTATGGAATCTCATTGCAGAATAAAGTTATGCATACTTACTTTCTTTCCATTTCTCTTTCCTCACTTCCCCGTATCTTTGGTGAGCTCTGTCTTTTTGACAAAGGCAAACCAAAGGAACAATAGGGTAACAAATTAAAACGGCGTACTCAATTTAAGATGAAAAATATGTTGAGTACATGTTACCATCTTTTTTGCATTCTTTTCACGGGAAGATGATATATATATTAATTATCTTCCATCTTTACTTTATTAACTGTGAAATTGCCAGACTATTTGTGCATATATAAGATGCCGTAGGATGTTCTATGCATTTTTAAAGTATCTCACAAATCTCCTAATCTCTTTGTGATCTTAGGCGACACTATGCACCCCTTAGATAGGAAGGGGACACGTAAAAGTTTGTATTATCTCTTCTCACATATCTACTTTTCTATTTAAATCTGGATTACTACTGAGCAGAGCACTGTTCAATAATTTACCTTTTTTCTTTCAAATGTGATATTATGACACAATGTGGGAGACTGGAGCATAAAGCGTCTCCGTAGATGGGGTACATTTCCAGGATGCTGTAAAACAATGCTGGTTGGAGAGTCTGCATTTGCTTTTGGAGAAGAATCTGGTTGCATATGTAGTGTGCTGTTTGGTGATGAATAGTTGTGTTGAAGTGAGAGGGAAGAGAAAGAGTAGCCAATTGGCAGAGACTGATGAATTTGAAGACAAAATGAAGGAGTTGAAAACCATCTGCAATCCAGTCATTGCTAAGATGTATCAAGGTGGTGTTGGTGGAGCTACTATGGATGAAGATGGTCCATTCCATTGGTGGTGCTACTGGAAAGTAGAAGCGATGCTGAACCTAAAACTGAAAAAGCTGATTAAGAGCTTTTGTGGGGGTTATTTATTTATTATATATGGTGCTGGTTTTCGGCAACTTGCTAAATTTCACCATGCATGATGCATCGATCATCGCCTTTAGTTTTTTCGTGAGAGATGGAATTAATTAGCCTTCTTTAATTTCTATTCCAGTTTACTTTTTGTTGTCAATATGTATATTTTCAAATAGAAAATATTATTTTTATCCCAAAAATGTGCTTTGGTAATTTAATACTAGCCTTTTCTTTTTCTGACTATAGTCATATTCTGGTTGTTGCCATTCTGCAGTTGAATTAGATTGAGGTTCTACTTTTGAGGCTGCTAGAGTTTTACGTCGACTAAAAAAAACAAGTTTGCCAAATTTTATGTAGCAAAATGCGACTTTATTATAATCCAGTTGACATCATAGGCCTATATCTGGACCGTTTCGTAGCCTTCCTAATTGTAAGTTATTGTTGTTCTACATTAATAACTACTTATAAGCTATTCAACAATATCTGATTCATTTTACATTTATATAAACTTGCATTGATAATTAACATGTACACCATATAATAGGTGACTCAGAAGTGTAACAGGAGTAGTGACGTGCATGATCATCAACCTATTACAATAATCATTTTTTAACTTTTAGAACTTGAATCAAATAAATTTGAGAATTGGTGACATGGATAGTTGATCATTTTTTTACTTTTAGAATTTCAATCAAATAAATTTGAGAATTGCGGATAGTTGTGGAGTTCGCTGGAATAAATATACTTATTTATATGTATGTGCACAATTTTTTTATCTATTATATACTCCCTCCTTTCACTTATAATTGACATTTTTTGACTTTTCACGCCCCTTAAGAAATAATAAATGAAGTGCATAATTTACCATGATACTCATATTAATTGATGCATATTTTATTGGATTTGAGAAAAATGATTTGAAATAAGTAATAAATACAGTAGGTATAACAGGAAAAATAAATTTGTCTTCTCTTGATATACGTAAAGTGACAGGTAAAAATGAAAATCTATTTTTAGTATACCTGCAAGTAAAAGTGCACGGAGGGAGTATGAATCAAATTTACTATAAGTTCATATTTAAAATTCATTATCTTCTCTTATGACCACGCGAAGCGCGGAAAATTTGACTAGTTTAATCATATTCTTTGACCTGACTAATCCCCTTCTTGTTTTGGACAGTATATGAATCATGTGTTTAAAGTTTGCAGAAGTTTATTTTAGTTTTTATGATATTCTAGTTTAGAGCAACACTATAGAGGAGCATATACAACATCCTAAACTAAATTTTGATTGGAATTTGGAAAATCAACTTTATGTGAGATAAAAACAAATATTCTTTTGGAGCAAATAGAAAAATTGAATACCTTGTCCATTCTATATCAACCTCAACAAGTGTCCACTAATCTAAGAAAATGCAGTAGCGCTCAGTCATGAGAATAATGATGATTCAAGGCTTTAAAGTTCGCCAACGAGCTATTGGATTGTTGTTTTACATGCCAAAGGATAACTAAGGACGAGAATAATGTCATACGAGCATGGTGTTATACCTATATGAAGGTCTGGAAGTGATCCGGATTGGAAAAATAACAAGGTAAACCAAAGAATCGGGTTAGGAATTCAAGGAATGAAAAAGGACTCAAAGATAGGACGCAAAAGGCGCTCGCATCATGACCCCTGGAGACGTTCCAACCCGTTAGGCCTCAATGGAAGACACTGAACTAGAGGCATCACGAGGGAGGCTAATATCCAGAAAGTACTTAATGAGCAGGATGCTCGCGATAGGGGGCTCGCGATGCAAGCTCCCCTGACGTCTTACATCTGAAGCCTTTTAAAAGGCAAGGTCGGGCTTCACTATTCTTATTTCAACTTTTGCTCAAGTGTTACGGAGCTCTCAAGACCATTTGCTCTAAGGTTTTCTCCCGTTAACCAAGGTAATATTTGTTAGTCCCGCCAATATTGCTGCATTTGTAAATAAATGTAAATGATAATTCTGGGAAATATAAGTTATCGTAATGAAACAGTAATAAATTCGAGCCCACTGAATTCACAGTGTTTCCTTAAGGAATTTAATCCCCTCCTAGTACCCAAGGTTATGGATTATTTCCTCCCAAGATAGAACGAATAACACACTGGTGTAGCGGTACTTCAAACCCCAGTGTTTCAGCGAACACAAAGTTCGGTAGCAAATCACACTTACAGTTGCTTTGTTAGAAGTTAAAACAATGCAGAACAAAGGAGTAGAAACTCAGAAAATCGTATGAAAATGCTGAGAGGAAGGAGTGCAATGTATAGCCAAATCTGTTGAGCGTTTTTAGTTTTGTGTCTTGTGTATTGTGTGTGTCTTTCTTCAACAGCTGCTGCACATATATATAGCAGCCAGTGTTGAAGAAGAACGACCGTCCACCCTCCATGGTGGAGCATGCATTAGCTTGTTTGTGGAGCAAGCACTTGGCCATGGTGGGAAGAGCATTAGGCGGCTTGTTGTCGCAGCTGGTGGTCAGTACACGGATTGGAACATATCCGTTACAAATGCGGATAATCTTACGTTAATATTTACTATTAACAAATAAATTTGGTCCAAAAAATTAATCAATCAATCGATCATTTGACCGAATCCGAATCCGAAGCCGAAGCCGAAGCCGTAGACGAGCCGAGCGAGCGACGACGACGACGGCACGAGGCTTGCTTTCTTCTTAACTCTTTAAGAGCTACAAGAAGAGAAATCATATATATACCCACCAAAAATCTTTACCTCTTCCAATATGGGACAATGTCTCATTGTCAACAGGGAAAAACTTAAAATTTTACTCAAAAATTTCATTTTCCCTCCATTTTCCATTCACCCTCATTTTAAGACTATTTCATCTTAAATAACAAAACCTTCAACAATCCCGAAGTATGCATGAAAAACTGTGTGATTTACAAGCAAGGATTAATTGCATCTGGATAAGTAGGTTTCCCTTTGAACTTTCCGTAGTAAACTTATGTCGGATATACTCGGTCAATCGGTAGATTTGATATCTTTGAACCGTCGATCTTTGGTGTATACCTAGACAACCATAAGTCACACAATCAACCCTTAACCGTCTTTGGTTCTCATTGTTGTGTTCGTTTCAGCCATGAACACCGCCTGGTTTCATAAGTGCGTAGAGAACTGGCCTTACAAAGTTCTCCTTGAAGCGGCTAACACTTCACACTTACATAGGTGATTCCTAAACGTGTCATCCTGTAGATACACTATTTGATATACCCCGTATCAAATTTAGAAATCATTAAAAAGCCTTAATGCTTTATCCTTGGTACTGAACATTGTCTCATCACGAGAACGGACTAAAATTTTATTTGACAATGTTGAACCGTCATTAATGACTTTGTTTGATCTCCTTGAACCTAGATCTTGGGATCTCCAGTCTTCTAGGTAGAGTTACCGCCACAATGACTTGTTCTCGGCCATAGCCCCATTCCCCTTGATGATTTCTCAACTACCTCTCTAGTTAGGCCTTTTGTAAGTGGATCCGACACATTATCACTTGACTTTACATAGTCAATCGTGATAATTCCTCTAGAGAGTAATTGCCTAACGGTTTTATGTCTTCGTCGTATATGACGAGATTTACCGTTATACATAACGCTCCCAGCCCTTCCAATTGCCGCTTGACTATCACAATGTATGCATATTGGTGCCAACGGTTTGGGCCAAAATGGAATGTCTTCCAAGAAATTCCGGAGCCATTCAGCTTCTTCACCGGCTTTATCTAAGGCTATGAATTCAGCCTCCATTGTAGAGCGGGCAATACATGTTTGTTTGGACGACTTCCAAGATACCGCTCCTCCACCAATAGGGAATACATATCCACTCGTGGACTTAGAATCAGTTGAACCGGTGATCCAATTTACATCATAGTATCCCTCAATCACCGCAGGGAATTTACTGTAGTGCAAGTCAAAGTTCTGGGTATGTTCTAAATATCCCAAAACTCGTTTCATTGCCATCCAATGAGATTGGCCTGGATTGCTCGTATATCGACTCAATTTACTTATAGCACAAGCTATATCTGGTCGTGTACAATTCATGATATACATTAAGCATCCCAACACACGAGCATAATCCAATTGTGATATGCTTTGGCCTTTATTCTTTGCTAATGCAAGATTCACGTCAATTGGAGTCTTTGCAACTTTAAAGCCCAAGTGCTTGAATTTTTCAAGTACTGTCTTAATATAATGAGATTGTGACAATGCCAGACCTTGAGGAGTCTTATGGATCTTAATTCCCAGAATTAAATCAGCAACTCCCAAGTCTTTCATATCAAACTTGCTATTGAGCATACGCTTAGTAGCATTTATGTTGGCAATGTCATTACTCATTATCAGCATATCATCCACATATAGGCAAACAATGACTATGTGATTTGGAACATTTTTAATGTACACACATTTATCACATTCATTTATCTTAAAACCATTTGACAACATTGTTTGGTCAAATTTCGCATGCCATTGTTTGGGTGCTTGTTTTAGTCCGTAAAGAGACTTAACAAGTCTACATACCTTCTTTTCTTTACCTGGAATCACAAACCCTTAAGGTTGTTCCATGTAAATTTCTTCCTCTAACTCTCCATTTAAGAAGGCCGTCTTAACATCTATTTGATGAATTTCAAGACCATACACTACAGCTAATGCTACTAACATCCGTATGGACGTAATTCTTGTAACTGGAGAGTATGTATCAAAGTAGTCTAGACCTTCTCGTTGTCTATACCCTTTGACTACGAGTCTTGCCTTGAATTTATCAATAGTGCTATCATCTTTGATTTTTTTCTTAAAAATCCATTTAGAACCCAAAGGTTTATTTTCAGGAGGAAGATCAACCAATTCCCATGTATGGTTGTTTAATATGGATTCTATTTCACTATTGTCTGCCTCTTTCCAAAACAATGATTCCGAAGAAGTCATAGCTTCTTCAAATGTTTGAGGCTCATTTTCCAATAAGAAAGTCACAAAAACTGGTCCAAATGAAGTAGACGTTCTTTAACGTTTACTACGTCTTGGATCCTCCTAATTACATATACTTTCTTTTGTTTCTTCCCGAGGTCATTTAGATCCTTCACCAAACGACTCACATTCCTTTTTATACGGATATATATTTTCAAAAAACTCAACAATATCTAATTCTATAATCGTATTATTATGAATATCGGGATTTTCTGATTTATGAACCAGAAATCGATATGCTTACTATTTGTCGCATATCCTATGAAAATACAATCAATGGTTTTCGGTCCTATCTTTACCCTTTTGGGTTTAGGAACTTGCACTTTTGCCAAACACCCCCACACTTTAAAATAATTCAAGTTGGGCTTCCTTCACTTTCCATTTTTCATATGGAATGGATTGTGTTTTGCTATGGGGCACTCGATTTAATATTTGATTAGCCATAAGAATGGCTTCCCCCCACAAATTCTGTGGCAAACCAGAACTTATCAACAACGCATTCATCATCTCCTTTAATGTGCGATTCTTTCTTTCCGCAATCCCATTAGATTGGGGCATGTAATGGGCTGTTGTTTGATGAATAATTCCATATTCTAAATATATTTCTTCAAAAGGAGATTCATATTCACCACCCCTATCACTTCTTATCATTTTTACTTTCTTGTTAAGTTGCGTTTCAACTTCATTTTTGTATTTCCTGAATGCGTCTATTGCTTCATCTTTACTATTCAGTAAGTAAACATAGCAATATCGAGTACCATCGTCAATAAAAGTTATGAAATACTTCTTTCCACCGCGAGATGGTATTGACTTCATGTCACAAATATCTGTGTGAATTAAGTCTAAAGGATTTGAATTCCTTTCAACTGACTTATAAGGATATTTAACATACTTAGATTCCACACATGTTTGACATTTTGATTTTTCGCATTCAAACTTAGGCAGTACTTCCAAGTTAATCATTTTTCGCAAGGTTTTATAATTGACATGACCCAAACGTATATGCCATAAATTATTTGACTCAAGTAAGTAAGAAGAAGCTGAAATATTATTATTGTTTTCCACAACTATTACATTCAGATTGAAAAGGCCCTCGGTGAGGTAACTATTTCCTACAAATATTTCATTCTTACTTATGACAACCTTGTTGGACACAAAAATGCACTTAAAACCGTGCTTAACAAGAAGTCCAGTAGAGACCTAATTCTTTCTCATTTCAGGAACATGAAGGACATTGTTCAAAGTCATGACCTTGCCAGAATTCATTTTCAGAAATATCTTCCCATATCCTTCAACTTTTGCTGTTGAAGCATTTCCCATATAAACTGTCTCTCCGGGTCCAGCAGGAGCATAAGTAGCAATAGCTTCTCTAACTGCACAAACATGGCGAGTGGCTCCTGAATCAAACCACCACAGTTTAGGATTTCCCACTAAGTTACATTCAGAAAGCATGGCACACAAGTTATCAACATCATCATGGTTTACTACTATGTTTGCTTGACCCCTTTGTTGTCTTTCTTCGGAGCACGACACTCCGTAGATTTGTGTCCGATTTTCCCACAGTTGTAGCAGTTTCCACTGAACCGCTTCTTGCTTGGGTTGTATTTCGGACCAGAAGCCTTCTTCCTCCTTTTTTTATCTTTAACAATATTTGCTCCCATTATTGTTGAATTTCCACGACCTCTCCTTTCAGCAACTTTATTGTCCTCTTCGATTCTCAACCGAACAATGAGATCTTCAAGGGACATTTCCTTTCGTTTGTGTTTCAAATAATTTTTGAAGTCCTTCCACAACGGAGGCAACTTCTCAATCATTGCTGCTACTTGGAATGCTTCGTTGATGACAAGACCTTCAGCAAGTAGATCATGAATAATCAATTGCAATTCCTGGACTTGGGTAATAACAGACTTGCTATCTACCATTTTGTAGTCCAAAAATTTTGCGGCAACGAATTTTTTCATCCCTGCATCTTCAGTTTTATATTTCTTTTCAAGCGCATTCCACAATTCTTTTGACGTCTCCACGCCACTGTATACATTATACAGATTATCATCCAGTTCGCTAAGAATATAATTCTTGCACAAAAAATCAGAATGCTTCCACGCTTCAATCACGATAAAGCGGTCATTCTCTGGAGTTTTATCTGGCAGATCAGGAACATCTTCCTCGATGAACTTCTGTAGACATAACATAGTTAAGTAGAAGAAGTTCTTCTGCTGCCAGCGCTTGAAATCAATCCCGGAAAATTTTTCGGGTTTTTCTGCCGGTGCCAACGCCGGTGTTCGGCTTGTCGATGCGTTAGCAGTCACCATCGGAACAACTTGGTTTTCGTTTTCAGTCGTCATTTTTTTCTGAAAAAAAAAATGACACAAACAAACGTTTAATACACGTTTTCAAACTGGAGTAAAAATCACGTAGATTTGAATCTCCAACAAAACACCACGAAGGCTTTACTCTCCAATACGGGAGTACACAAAACCACAAAGGTTTTAGTTTGCAGAATAATAAGAATAACACAAATACAGAAATAAATATTAAATTCCTTAAGATTGTTAGTCCCGCCAATATTGCTGCATTTGTAAATAAATGTAAATGATAATTCTGGGAAATATAAGTTATCGTAATGAAACAGTAATAAATTCGAGCCCACTGAATTCACAGTGTTTCCTTAAGGAATTTAATCCCCTCCTAGTACCCAAGGTTATGGATTATTTCCTCCCAAGATAGAACGAATAACACACTGGTGTAGCGGTACTTCAAACCCCAGTGTTTCAGCGAACACAAAGTTCGGTAGCAAATCACACTTACAGTTGCTTTGTTAGAAGTTAAAACAATGCAGAACAAAGGAGTAGAAACTCAGAAAATCGTATGAAAATGCTGAGAGGAAGGAGTGCAATGTATAGCCAAATCTGTTGAGCGTTTTTAGTTTTGTGTCTTGTGTATTGTGTGTGTCTTTCTTCAACAGCTGCTGCACATATATATAGCAGCCAGTGTTGAAGAAGAACGACCGTCCACCCTCCATGGTGGAGCATGCATTAGCTTGTTTGTGGAGCAAGCACTTGGCCATGGTGGGAAGAGCATTAGGCGGCTTGTTGTCGCAGCTGGTGGTCAGTACACGGATTGGAGCATATCCATTATAAATGCGGATAATCTTACGTTAATATTTACTATTAACAAATAAATTTGGTCCAAAAAATTAATCAATCAATCGATCATTTGACCGAATCCGAATCCGAATCCGAAGCCGAAGCCGTAGCCGAGCTGAGCGAGCGACGACGACGACGACGACGACGACACGAGGCTTGCTTTTTTCTTAACTCTTTAAGAGCTACAAGAAGAGCAATTATATATATACCCACCAAAAATCTTTTCCTCTTCCAATATGGGACAATGTCTCATTGTCAAGAGGGAAACTTAAAATTTTACTCAAAAATTTCATTTTCCCTCCATTTCCCATTCACCCTCATTTTAAGACTATTTCATCTTAAATAACAAAACCTTCAACAATATTTACCTATATATTTGTATTAATTTCGATACTTTAAATCTAATATTATTATCTCTTAGTCATAAAACCTATAGATTTTCAAGAAATCTTCTCAAGGACTGATCAAGTGAAGGATTTTCTAGGGTTTACTACTAGAGGTAGATGTAAACTTCATTTACATTGTTTATACGTTTAGGAGAATTGATGATCGAGTTGAATGTTGGTGGAAGTTGTTGGTTAATGGGCGGCCATAAATGCAAAGACCTAAATGTTCCATTAGTGGAGTTAGTTGGGTAGGCAGAGAAGATGATGAATAGTGATGATGGATTAATAATGATAGATATTTATGGTCCAAATGAACTTGTTAATATATATTTTTTGTGGTTATTTGAGGTGATTTAGTCGACTAATAACACCTAAATGGCCGATTTAATTTTTTTGTGACTTAAACTTGTAGCCACTTGTTAGCTTGATATTATAGATTTGAATGAGTAGTTATTTATTAAAATGGGTTCGAATATTGTAGATTGACGTATTTACGTTTTGGGCTCACTTGTTAGCTTGATATTATAGATTCACATGAGTAGTTATTTATTAAAACGGGTTCGAATATTGTAGATTGACGTATTTTGAGTTTTTTGGCATCGTTGAGCCATTTAAATAATGATACTAAGATATGTTGAATTGAACCACCCCCTTCCATGAAATTGTTTTCTCTAAAACTCTATGTCTTTCATAAAACTTATGGGTTGGTCGGGTCCTTGTTCCGACAATATTACATATATTACACACTCATAAAGGCTTTTGTAGACTTATGATGTACATGTTATTAGTCACATCTAGATGTTGTGGTTGTATACATGTGATTGATTATGAATATGGGTTGTGGCCTTGTAGGCCTATGTATATACATCTATTGGGTTGGTATTACATCGACATTGTCATACTCTTTGTGTCTTCATATTATCAAATGCCACATTTTCTGTATGCATTATGTTCATAAGTCTTATAGATGGGTTTGCTCAGTCATGTAAGGCATCAGGTGCCTGTCTACCTCACTCAGGCTTGAGGCATGACAAATTTGGTATCAGAGCAGGTCTGTGTCCGAGAGAGTCTATAAAGCCGTGTCTAGTAGAGCCCTGTTTATGGATATGTCGCACCCCACACTTATAATTGGGAGGCTACAAGGCATTTAGGAGCTGTTACTTTTTATTAAAAATCTAGATTGTGTAGTAGAGCCGAATCATAAGAACTTGATTCTAACTCGTGCCTTGTTATGTGTTTTACAGAATATGGCTACGACAAGAGATAAGGTTGCTAGGCAAAAAGCTAATATAACTATAGAAGTAGGTACCAGTAGACCACCACCTGCTACTGTGGAACAGACTGAGGCTCAAAGTAACTTACCTACTCAGGTACACCCAACATCACAGTCACTAAGACCAGAGGAGTCCTGAGGAGTTCTCATACCTCCTGTTCCACCGCCCAACTCTTCTGATCATGATCTCAGGAATGCAGTTCAGTTGTTTATTCATATAGTAGCCACTCAGTCACAATGATAGATGGAAGCATCTACGAGTGCTGGACCTTCTGGAGGGTCATCCGGTTCGAGAGTTCGGGATTTCCTCCATATGAATCCGCTAGAGTTTATAGGATCCAACCCGAATAAAGACTGACGAGCTCCATAGGAAACTTCGGGTGATGCATGCTTCGAATACCGAGGTCGTTGAGTTAGCTTCTTTTAGATTGAAAGATGTAGCAGTATTGTGGTATGAGTCATGAGAAGCGTCTAGAGGGCCACATGCACTTCCAGCTGTGTGGGAAGAGTTCACTAAGGCCTTCCTAGACCATTATCTACCAATAAAGATATGTGAATCTAAGGCCGATTAGTTTACAACTCTCAGGTAGGATGATATGAGTGTGAGGGAGTATAGCCTTAAATTTGCTTCACTAGCAGATATGCTCCAGAGATGGTTTCTACAATGCATGCTAAAGTTTGTCGATTTGTGCTTGGCCTTGGGCCTCATTTGATCGGGAATGTTCTGTTGCATCCTTGAATAATGTCATGGATATCTCCAGGATTCAGGAATTTGCACAGATGACAGAGGAGCATAAGCAACAGCTTTAGGCTAATCGAGACAGAGACATGGAGCAAAGGAAGAGGGCCAGGTCAACTGGCAATTATGGGGAGTCTCACAGCGGTAATAGGCCATAATTCCCTAGACGACCAGTCAGGATGTTGTAGTCTGCAACCTATTCTTCCGCCAACGCACAACCTCAGTTCCTGAGGCTTAGGTATGATTAGCATACCCAGCCAAGGCCGAGTTCGAGAGCACCAGGTTTAAAAACTTAGGGGAGTTCGAGGTAGATGAGACCACCTTCACCTCCTTGTGGTTAGTGTGGAGGGGCACATGTTGGGGTGTGTAGTTGGGGCACAAATGCATGTTATGGATGCAGAGTTCCGGGTCATATGATACGATTCTGTCCACAATGGGGTAAAGGCAACATGGCTCTGTCTACAAGTTCAACCGCAACATCATTGAGAGAACCTCTCAAGGTCATGGTCCTCATGCACCGACAGGTCGTGGAAGAGGCATAAGTAGAGTATCTAGCATGGGCAGTAGTCAGAACCACATGTATATCCTTAGTAGGCTTACAATATTTAGAGTCGTCACCCTATGTGGTTACAGGTATACTATTTGTTTCTTTGTATGTTGTATATGCATTAAAAGATCCAGGGTCTACCTTGTTATATGCTACTCCATTTGTTGTCGGAAAATTTGGGGTAGAGCCAAAATTGCTGGGTAAGCTATTTTTTGTGTCTACCCCGATTAGCAAATCCGTTATAGCTAGACGAGTTTATTTGAATTGTACAGTTGTAGTATGTTGTCGTTGCACAATATTAGATCAGATTGAATTAGAAATGATTGATTTTGATGTTATTATGGGTATGGATTGGTTAACCTATTGTTATGCAATGCTCAATTAGATCGTGAGATTCTATTTTCCGGGTGAGCCAGTCCTAGAATGGAAAGGCAATGCTGCGACACTGAAGGGTAGGTTTATTTCTACCACGACCCAAAATCCAACTAGTTGTGATGGCACCTAACCCAAACCGCTAGGTAGGCCAAATAGCAACAATCTAATTCAGATGAGATTTACTGAGAAAATAAATGATGAAATAACTGAGCTTTTATCCAACTTCTCAAGGACTGATAGTACAAATCATGAGTTTCTAAGATTTAGAGTTTACAAAGCTGGTATGAAATAAATACATCATCTGTTCGAAATATACATAAACAGATTTATAAATCTAAAGCTACCAAGAACAAGAGGCTGCTATAACCAGAATGCTGGTACATCACCAATCCCAGCTCCTGCCATACGCAGCAACAATAGCTCCAAAATCTGCACGCAAGGTGCAGAAGTGTAGTATGAGTACAACCGACCCTATGTACTCAATAAGTAACAAACCTAACCTTAGGTTGAAAGCAGTGACGAGCTTGGACAACATTCAGAGTTCAACACCAATAGCCAAGAACAACTCGTAACAATATAAGAAAAGCAATACAAGTAATAACTCAAAGATATGATGCTCAACTCGTTCACATTTACAGAAAATAGGCATATTTTTCAGGTATAACAGTAAAACCCAAATCTTTCACCGAAATCACCAAAATATGAGTATATCAGAAAAATGTAATTTTTTCCAAAAACTTTCAACAACAGATAAGATATTTCATTCACAGATAGCATGAGGAAAGTACATCTCTATGCCTATATGTCAATGTGCATGTGTAGTCATGAATGTCATAATACCGTTTAGCATGAAGAAATGCATCTCTATGCCTACATGCCAAGTATGCATGTCAAATGTAATGCATCACAGTGATGAAGTCATGTACTCACACACTCAGAGTACTCAATCTCACTGTCTCACACTCAATCACTCGGCACTCGGTACCTGCGCTCACTATTGGTATGTCAGACTCGGGAGGGGCGGATCCTGCCCAAACGCTAATATAAGCCAACATGGCCTACTACGATGTGCAGCCCGATCCCATCATGAATCAATAAAACCTACTGCGGCGTGCAACCCGATCCCATCATGAATCAATAAAACCTATTGCGGTGTGCAACCCGATCCCATCATAAATCAATAAAACCTACTGCGGCGTGCAACCCGATCCCATCATGAATCAATAAAATCTATTGCGCCGTGCAACCCAATCCCATCATGAATCAATAAAACCTGTTGTACTGTGCAACCCAATCCCATAAATATCACTCATAATCCGGCCCTCAGGCCCCAACTCAGTCATCAATCTCTCGAGTCTCTCGGGCTCACAAATCTCATGCCAATCATCCCAAATAATTATAATATGATGTGACAACAAATGATAATAGAGACCGAGATATGATATGGAAATGAATGATTATGACTGAGTATGTAATTGCAATTTAAGCAAATAACTCAATTGCGGAGATGACCTGAGTGAGTCCAAACAGAATCAGCATATAGCCTAAACATGATTTCTAACATGATTCACAGCTCATACAATTAAACAAGTAGGGAGAACATGGATGTAATAAGATATAACAACAAAACAAGTCTGGTCATAGTCTAATAGTTGACTAAAATCATGATTTCCTCGGTGTACACCCACACGCTCGTCACCTCAATACATCTTTTATAACACGGTTCCCAAGAATAATACACTTAAATCTAAGTTTAGATAAGTTACTTACCTTGAACAAGATGAATCCAATACCGAGAAAGCCAAACAATACTCTAAAAATGCTTCCATGTGCGTAATGACCTCCGAACGACTCGAAACTAACCAAAACAACCTCAAGAACATCAAATAATACCAAAGGAAACAAACCCAATCGATAAAGGTGAAATATTTAATCAAAAGTTCAAAGTTAACCAAAAAGTCAAACCCGAGCCTGCACCTCGGAACCCGACAAAACCCACAAAATCTGACTACCCATTCAATTACGAGTCCAACCATACTAGTTTCACTCAAATCTGACTCCAAATCGATGTTCAAAACTCAAAAATCATTTTATGAAAGTTTAGACAAAAACCTCCAATTTATCTTTCAAAATTACCAATCAAATGCCAAAAATGTAAATGGAATCACGAAATATAATCAAAACGGAGTATAAAACACTTACCCCAATTCATATGGTGAAATTCACCTCCAACATCGCCCAAATTCGAAGTCCCTAACTCAACATATGACAAAAATGAACCAACCCTCGAATTTATAAGCTTCTGCCTAGAGATTCCACTTTTGCGAACCATCTGCCACTTCTGTGACATGACATCCGCTTCTGCGAAAACAACTAAAAAATCGACCCTTACACATGCGGACGCAATATCCACTTCTGCAACATCGTAGGTGCGACAAGGAACGCGCATCTGCACAATGTCTCCCTCCTGCGCTCAGAATCCCGCATCTGCACCATCACATATGCGTTGGGTCCTCCGCATCTGCTGACTCCTGCTCTAGCTCCACTCTCCGCTTCTGTGACTCTTTTTCCACTTTTGCGGCTCTACACCTGCGCCCATAGCTCCGCAGGTGCGGTCATACCAGAACCCCTGCCAAACCATCATAACCAAAATGATCCAAAATGATCCGAACCTCATCTAAAACTCATCGGAGCCCCTCGGGACCCCGTCTGAATATACCAACAAGTCCCATAACATAACACGAACTTACTCTAGGCCTCAAATCACGCATAGCAACACCAAAACCACGAATCGCACCTCAAATCAAACTTAATGAATTTTTGAACTTTCAACTTCCAAAACTCGTGTCGAACCGTATCAAATCAACCCAGAATGAACTCAAATTTTTCACACAAGTCCCAAAGGACATGACAAAGCTATTCCAATTCCCAAAACAACAATCCGAACCTGATATCAATAAAGTCAACTCTCGATCAAACTTATGAACATTCCAAATCTTTAAATTTCCAACTTTTTCCAAATAGTGCCGAAACCTTCTAGAAATACCCAAATGAAAATCTGGGCATACGTTCGAGTCCAAAATACCATCCGGACCTAATGGAACCATCAAAACTCCGATCCGAGGTCAAATACACAAAAGTTAAACTTGGTCAACTCTTCCAACTTAAAGCTTCAAACATGAAATTCATTCTTCCAAACTAATTCCGATATACCTGAAAACCAAGCGATTCACACATGTCATAATACATCATATGAAGCTACTCAAGATTTCAAACTACTGAACGAAATGCAAATGCCCAAAATGACCGGTCATGTCGTTACATTCTCCCCCACTTAAACATACGTTCATCCTTGAACGTGCCCACAGTCGTTCCAAAGCCATTAAATCGCCGTGTAACCTTACCGTGCACATACCCAAGGGTGATGCCACGTCACCCAAATCCATGCAAGCCTGACAGCACAACATAACTGAAGATCATTACTTCAACCTTAGTCCGTAAGACGTAGAACCCAATTTCCAACATCCAGAATTCCTTACAAGACTCGAATCTCGCACCTAAACATTGTATAAGTCTGAACAAGTTATATCAAGCCATAACCATACCCAAGATGAAATCACATGATATACCACATAACTCGCATATTCGTAACAAGAATTTCCGATCACAACAGCTGCTCAAAAACAAACCCGGTACCGATAACAAACCTGATATCAATTAAAACCCTGTTCTAAACCTTCGTACACTGCCAATGATGAATGAAACACGCAAAAACTCATAACCACTCATCAACTCAACAAGTCATGGAGCTCTCCCTCGTTCGACAAGAACCATAGCCAATTTCTAAGCTGACCAGTTACATTATCCCTCCAAATATATCGCAATCAAATCCGATAGGATCATATCTAAAGCCACAACTATGCAATCTGTGCACCAATAAGTAACAATTCAAGTGTACTCAAATATGGAAAATGACCCAATTGAGATAAGCGTCTCGCAAGATTAACAAGTACCACTACAAACGCAATGCTATGAACCCATCGCACCTAGTAGAACCAAGACACACGAATCTAATACAAAGGATCATATCCCAACATAACTCCACTACAATGCGCGACCCTATCCAAACACTGGTCCATATGAAATACCTCAAGCCACAATGATAAAAACAAATCAACAAGCACATGCAATTCGACATCAAGTACACGAAGTGCATGACTATAACTATGGAGGAATGGATAACACCATATACCACAAATAGGAAAGACCATAACCAAGGCATAATCAACCATTCAACACCCCAATCACCATCTCGCTTGATTTCTGCTACAAGGCCCAAACAGAACCGCATCATATGTGCATATAACCAACAAATCACAACCCCTCATAGCATAAGGAGTAATACATAGAACATCTCAGAACACGAACAAGCTCAACTCTAACCGAATGACACACCCCTCAACACTAACAGTTCTGAGTCAACAAATCTGACCCGGTGTAGAGTACACATCCTCATTGGGCCCACCAATGGGCCCCCAAATCAACTTCGGTCATCCCCAAACAGATAAATATCCCTCCAAAAGTCCATAATGATCTAACCCTAACACATAATACCATCTGGCTAACTTTGGCCACATCTTCACAGTCCATAACCACGAAATAATCTACTTCTGAGAACTCCAGTCTCCAAATCCATAGAACATATGAATCACCATAGCTGATCCCAACTCCACCACTCGAATGACTAACACATCTCGCATACACAATCATCTCACGAGAAATACTTCCATAACTCTTCTGTGCCATATAGAAAAATCTGAACATCGACAGTCGATCAACCATGCGAGTACCGCAATATCAATGAAGCATCCATAAGTCAAAACACAGTGCACCTTCTGAAACGCGCACCCTTCTTAGGCAATACCAAGTAGTAATAACATTCATTTAATCATCTGAAACCGTCCATGCTGTCTAAGAATTCTTGACCTTCCTTTGGAAACTGAATCATATACTTGCACATGCAAATCCCAATCTCACACCACACACCGCCTCTATCAGACCATCATATAAAAACATGAGAACCACATTATCAACTCTGAGTCACAAGTAGAATACATACTCAATTAGCTACAAATCATCCGCTTGATCCCGTCCAGGAAAAAATACCTGTAGATAATATCCATTAGCTACAAACCATACCCCTCATACCTGTAGATAATATCCATCTCAAATTATGGCAGAAATCATCGAGAACACTTCAAAACCTATTTACACATAACCAAGCCACTAGAACTGAATCTCTCTAACTCAACCAAGCCACGCAGGTCGCCAATCCTAAGAGCATTTCCACAAAACACCTATAGAGACCCACCACATCATAAGTACTTAAAGTGCCGATCATATCCATTACCGTGTTGATTCAACATACTATCAAGCTATCCTATTTCTCCGAGTTCCTTCCGAATTACCCTCAAGTTAACACTTCTCATTGCCAGTAGACTATGACCCTTACAAAAAGCTCACCACATAATATCCTAGCATAAAACCACACTGCCTTAAGGCCCATAAGCCGCTGTATTCCCTATTAAGCACCCCAAAAGTATCACAAACAAGACGTCCACTCTGGAGAGACCTTCTGTTAATACAAAGTTATTCCTTTTATCTTTCTGATACTGAAAATGTAGAATCCATAGTGATACAGAAATACCGCAAGTTCCGGCACCATCAAATGCAAATCTCAGATCTTAGCTATATACAAATCCGGAATATTCTCAATTGCCGTGTATAAATCTTGAACTCTATAGAACCTTCTCGAGAGTTATCCACCCATTTAAATCTCAAATGCATCACCCCAAAACGAGCCGAACGACCTATGTCCCATTATCACACCAGCGCCCAAAGGAGTAATCCACACCTCATAACAACCGAGCGAATCCCATTTTCTTAGTACATTACATCTATTACGAACAACAACCCAAAACCATTCCCAAGACTCCCATATATCCATAAGGTGTAATACATCATGCATCTAGAAATTTCCTTGCTTAAGTCATCCTCAAAATCAACATCTGCAAGTCATAATTGAACTATAAGTATGCCTTAGATCGAAACCAATACAACACAAAACTATGCAATCAAATCGTCGATAGTAGACTCCCCCACTTGGCTCAAAGCCATAGATCACAACATTTGATAACTCACAATACCCACACTCTATTACTGGCATAGTACCGTGGTGAGATTCAACTAAATTCTTCACAAGCTCATGCAACACAAACCATAAAATACCTCAAATCATCTATTAAGATCGCATTCATTCTCATGATAGTCAGGTCATCTTTCTCATTCAATCTATACTCAAATTGCAACATATATAACCCACTGGTAAAAAAAAACCATCCACACAACATCATACGGATCACACATCCGTAGATTGCCCCGCAGGTGATAACCCACATGCTTAGCCTCAAACTGACACCTTTCTTTGCCTTTTCACAACCACAACTGCCACACAGTCACTTAATCTTCCCGAGTCTGAACTCGTCAACAAGACATGGGAATCTACTTCGTTTCACAATTAAACAACATGAAAAATTCCTTAACACAATTATAACTCGAGACTGTACAACACATCAAGACAGAATTCAAGCATCCAATAGTCCTTTTTACATCCCAAGCAACCCTTCTCTCCACCTCCAACCCATCTGAATGCATCCTGCAGTCACATCATACTCATCATATAGCTATCCAACCACTCACCGAGCCATAAATTCCACTCATAGGGACGCTACCTGACATATAAGTCCAAAAGCATATGCTCACACCACATAAACCACCGAGCCTAAGTTACGGTCTAAACCTAGCCTCAAGTCTTCTAGACTGGCCCATCACCAAAACACAAAAAATGCATCTCGCACTTCATCCATGGAACTACAAGCCGTCGATGCACAGTTGATACCGAGCGCTCACATACACGTACAAGTGAGTGGAAGGAATTTAAAGAGATACGCTTTAAGATGAATCAATGCAGTACGATAAAGAAAGAAAGATGGGAAGTTTATCCTAAATGCCCTGTAGCATATCGAAGATGCGTATGGATGTCATCATAACAATCTGCAAGACTCTACTAGACACTTGCTCATGACTCGTAGAACCTATGAACCTTGAGCTCTAATACTAACTTGTCACGACCCAAAATCCAACTAGTTATGATGGCACCTAGCCAAAACCGCTAGGTAAGCCAAATAACAACAATCCAATTCAAATGAGATTTACTGAGAAAATAAATAATAAAATAACTGAGCTTTTGTACAACTTCCTAAGGATTGGTAGTATAAATCAAGAGTTTCTAAGATTTAGAGTTTACAAAGCTGGTATGAAATAAATGCAGCATCTGTTCAAAATATACATAAACAAATTAATAAATCTAAAGCTACCAAGAATAAGAGGCATCTATAACCGGAACGCAGGTACATCACCAATGCCATCTCCCGCCATACGCAACAACATTAGCTCCAAAATCTGCACGCAAGGTGCAAAAGTGTAGTATGAGTACAATCGACCCTATGTAATCAATAAGTAACAAACCTAACCTTAGTTTGAAAGCAGTGACGAGCTTGGACAACAGTTAGAGTCCAACACCAATAGCCAAGAACAACTCATAACAATATAAGAAAAGCAGTACAAGTAATAACTCAAAGATATGATGCTCAGCTTGTTCACAATTATGGAAAATAGTCATGTTTTTCAGCTATAACAGTAAAACCCAAATCTTTCATCAAAATCGCTAAAATATGAGTATATCAGAAAACTGTGATTTTTCCCAAAAACTTTCAACGACATATAAGATATTTCATTCACAGATAGCATGGGAAAAGTACATCTCTGTGCCTACATGTCAATGTGCATGTGTAGTCATGAATGTCATAATACCGTTTAGCATGAGAAAATGCATCTCTATGCCTACATGCCAAGTATGCATGTCAAAAATAATGCATCACAATGATGAACTCATGTACTCACACTCTCAGAGTTCTCAATCTCACCGTCTCACACTCAATCACTTGATACACTCAATCACTCGGCACACGACACTCGGTACCTGTGCTTACTGCTGGTATGTCAGACTCGGGAAGGGTAGATCCTGCCCAAGCGCAAATATAAGCCAACATGGCCTGCTGCAGCGTACAACCCGATCCCATCATGAATCAATAGAACCCACTGCAGCGTGCAACCCAATCCCATCATGAATCAATAAAACATGATGTGACGTGCAACCCGATCCCATCATGAATCAATAAAACCTGCTGCAGCATATAGTCCGATCCTATAAATATCACTCACAATCCGGCTCTCAGGCCCCAACTTAGTCATCAGTCTCTCCAGTCTCTCGGGCTCACAAATCTCATGCCAATCAGCCCAAACAATGATGATATGATGCGACAACAAATGATAACAAAGACTAAGATATGATATGCAAATGAATGAATATTAATGAGTATGTAATTGCAATTTAAGCAAATACCTCGAACAAGCCGAATCCAATATCGAGTAAGCCAAATAATACTCTAGAAATGCCATCTCATTCGTACCGACCTCCAAACAACTCGAAACTTGCCAAAAGCAACTCAAGAATATCAAATAATGCCAAAGGAAACAAACCCAATCGATAAAGGTGAAATCTTTAATCAAAAGCCCAAAGTCAACCCAAAAGTCAAACTTGGGCCCGCACCTCGGAACCTGACAAAACTCACAAATCTGATAACCCATTCAATTACGAGTCCAACCATACTAGTTTCACTCAAATACGACTCCAAATTGATGTTCAAAACTCAAAAATTCACTTTATGAAAGTTTGAACAAAAACCCCCAATTTCTTTTTCAAAATTTCCAATCAAATGCCAAAATGAAGATGGAATCACGAAATATAATCAAAACCGAATATAAAACACTTACCTAAATCCATATAGTGAAATTCACCTCCAACATTGCCCTAATCCGAAGTCCCCAACTCAAAATATGACAAAAATTAACCAACCCTCCAATTTATAAGCTTCTACCCAGAGATTCCGCTCTTGCAGACCATCTGCTACTTCGCGGTGTCACTTCTGCGACATGACATCCGATTCTGTTCAAATAGCTGAAAAATTAACCATCGCACCTACGGACAAAATATCCGCTTCTGCGACAATGCAGGTGCGACAAGGAAGGCGCATCTGCGCAACGTCCCGCTCCTACGCTCAGAATCCCGCATCTGTGCCATCACAGATGCGTTGGGTCCTCCGCATCTACAGACTCGTGCTCCAGCTCCACTCTCCGCTTATGCGACTCCTTTTTTGCCTTTGCAGCTCTGCACCTCCGCACCTCCGCCCATAGCTCCGCAAGTGCGGTCATACCAGAACCCCTGCCAAACGAGCATAGCCAAAAAGGATCCAAAACTATCCGAACTTCGTCCGAAACTCATCCGAGCCCCCTGGGACCCCGTCCGAATATACCAACAAGTCCCATAATATAACACCAACTTACTCGAGGTCTCAAATCATGCATTACAACACCAAAATCACGAATCGCTCCTCAAATCAAACTTAATGAACTTTTAAACTTTCAACTTCCAAAACTTGTGTCGAACCATATCAAATCAACCCGGAATGAACTCAAATTTTGCACACAAGTCCCAAATGACATAACGAAACTATTCCAATTCTCGGAACAACAATCCAAACCCGATATCATCAAAGTCAACTCTCGGTCAAACTTATGAACATTCTAAACCTTCAAATTTCTAACTTTTGCCAAATAGTGTCGAAACCTTCTAGAAATACCCAAATGCAAATCTAGGCATACGTCCATGTCCAAAATCATCATCCGATCCTAATAAAACTATAAAAACTCCGATCTAAGGTCAAATACACAAAAGTCAAACTTGGTCAAGTCTTCCAACTTAAAGCTTTAAACATGAAATTCATTCTTCCAAACTAATTGCGAAATGCCTGAAAACCAAGACCGATGATTCAAACATGTTATAATACATCATATAAAGCTACTCAAGACTTCAAATGGCTGAACATAATGCAAATGCTCAAAATGACTGGTCAGGTTGTTACAAGTTCTTACCTTAAGGCGAGGAAGATGATTTCTAAAGGGTGTATATATCATATAGTTCTTCTCAGAGATATGAATGCTGAGTCACCAACTCTTCAGTCTTTTCCAGTAGTTAATGAATATCCAAAAGTGTTTCCTGAAGAACTTCGTGGTATCCCTCTAGAGAAAAAGGTTGATTCAGGCATCGATGTGATTCTAGATACTTAGTCTATATCTATTCCTCCTTGCAGAATGGCTCATGCAGAGCTGAGGGAGTTAAATGAGTAGTTGAAAGATCTTCTCGATAAAGGCTTCATCAGATTTAGCATTACGCCTTGGGGTACACCAATACTATTTGTTCGAAAGAAAGATGGATCTCTGAGGAAGTGCATAGATTATCAGCAACTGAATAAGTTTACTATAAAGAATAAATATCCACATCCTAGGATCGATGATCAATTTGATCAGTTACAGGGTTTCAAATGTTTCTTAAAAATTGCTCTCAGGTCGGGTTATCATCAGGTGAGAGTCAAAGAGAAGGATATTCCAAATACGGCCTTTAGAAATCGAGATGGGCATTTTGAGTTCCTTGTTATGTCATCCGGATTGACTAATGCACCACCGGTCTTCATGGACCTGATGAATAGGATGTTCAAACCATTTGTAGCTATATTCGTGGTTGTCTTAATTAATAATATTTTGGTGTATTCACGGACAAAAGAAGTGCATGCGGGTCATCTACGAGCGGTGTTCCAAACACTCCAAGATAGCAAGTTGTATGCAAAATTAACCAAATATGAGTTTTGGTTGAATTCCGTAGCATTTCTCGGCCACCTAGTATCTAACGAGGGCATTAGAGTTGATACACAGAAGATTAAGGCAGTAAATAGTTGGCCTAGACCTAGAACTCCTATGAAGGTTCAGAGTTTCTTGGGTTTAGCAGGTTATTATAGAAGGTTTGTGGAGGTATTTTCCTCTATCTCAGCACCGTTGACTAAGTTAACTCAGAAGGCGACCAAGTTTCAATGGTCGGATGCATGTGAAAAGAGTTTTTATGAGTTGAAGAACAGGTTGACATCAACACCCATCTTGACACTTCTAGAGGGTTTTGAGGGGTATGCTATTTACTATGATGCTTTAGGTACTAGTTTGGGTTGTGTTCTAATGCAACACGGTAATTTGATCGCATATGCTTCGAGACAACTTACGAATTAGAAGAAGAATTACCTGACGCATGATTTAGAATTGGCGATAGTCGTGTTCACATTGAAGATATGGAATCATTATTTGTATGGGGTCCATGTGGATATATTTACAGATCATAAAAGCCTTGAGTACATTTTCAAGAAGAAGGAGTTGAATTTGAGGCAAAGAAGGTGGCATGAGTTGCTGAAAGACTGATATGGACATCTTATATTATCTAGACCAGACTAATATTGTAGCCGACACTCTCAATCGCTGATCCATGGGTAGTCTAGTGCACTTGGAAGTGGAGAAGAAAGAAATATACAAATATCTTCATCGATTGGCAAGCATCAAAGTCTGACTTTTGGACTCAAATGATGGTGGCGTAGTCATCCAGAACAAAGCAGAGTTGTCCCTGGTAGCAAAGGTGAAAGGAAGACATTTCCGTCTTATTCAGAGATTGGATTAATTCAGAAAGAAGAAATCTTGATTTGAAAAATTAAGCACTAGGGAAGAAGAAGAATACAATGAGATACTATGCAGTAGGAGCGATGACGTCATGGAACTCATGGAACATCAAGCGACATTAGCAATTCCAAAGGATTGTCGCACATATATTATAAAAACATTACTACAAAGCTATATAGGAGCTTACCGATATTAGTATGATAATTTGTAATTAGCTACTAAGAGGCCTAGTTCAAACAGAACCCTTCCTAGAAGGTGGCTGTGTAGATTAAGTGCTCTTCAAAAGACTTGTATTTGTGTGTGACATTTCAAATTATTATTATATAAAATAGAAGGCTTTAGCCTTGAATTTTTTATGAATTGTCTTACTTAGTTACTTTATAGCTTGAGATTATATTAAACAAATTACAAGTCTATTATAATTACTAAATATTTTTATACAAGCCTTTTGTTTTAATATTTTGTAATTCATTACTTAGTTTCTTTAAAGTTTATTAAGTTTTAAATTCATTAAAAAACTAAAAAACTAAAAAAATTAGTCATTGGCAACTTTACAAAAATTAACCATTGCTAACTGTATGTCACGACCCCAAATTCCCTCCGTAGGATATCGTGACAACACCTAGTCTCTAAGACTAGGTAAACTTAAACAATATGCGGAAACATTAAATAAGAGATTTAAACTTGAACATCCCAACAATTTCATAAAAAGTATTAACCAAAACTCAATACATAAAATCCCAAAACTTGGTGAGATATAAGTCACAAGCTTTAAGTATAGTACCGAATAATCCTATACATCAGAGTCTAACAAAATATAAAGAAATAAGAAAAGAACGGGATAGAAGGGGACTCTGAGGCCTGCGGATGCGGGCAAGTGTACCTTTAAGTCTCCAAAGCAGCAACACAACGCGCTAATATTGAGGCTGATAGGATGCACCTGGATCTACACAAAAACATGTACAGAAGTGTAGTGTGAGTACACCACAACGGTACCTAGTAAGTGCCAAGCCTAACCTCGTTAGAGCAGTGAGGAGGTCAAGTCAGGGCCCTACTAGAAATAATAAGAATAACATGCGGAAGATATAATAATGTGTTGAATGACAGAGAAGTGTAACAATAGAAATTCACAGAAGATAACAACACGGAATTTAAGAAGACAACTACAACACATAAGGAAACAAGAATCTTACAAGTTAAGAAACAACAACAACAACAACAATACATCAAATAGAGGTAAACAACAGGGGCTCTCCCGAGGTATCGCCTCGTAGTACCAAAAGTAAATATCTCACAATGGCACGGCAGAAACCTCGTGCAAACAATGATAACCACACGACAGAAACCTCGTGCCATAATAATACTCCGCACGGCAGATACTTCGTGCCACAATAACACTCCGCACAGCGAAAACCTCATGCCACAATAACACTACACACGACAGAAAACTCGTGCCACAATAACACTCTGCACGACAGAAACCTCGTGCCACAACAAAACAGTTATCGCAAAAAAATCACGAAAACAACACATAATAAATGGAATAATGAAATTACAGCAAAGAATCCTACACTTAAAGAATGAATGCAAAATCAATGGAAACAGGTAATTCAACTAAGTATGTTGCACAAATTGCAAGTAAGAGATAAGACACGTAGACATGTGACATTAGGCTAAGCATGATGACTACACGTGCTAGAGTAACTCAATTAAGGGAATAAAAACGAACTATTTAGCAAAAACCAGATTTTCAATATTTAGCCCGAGTACGCACTCGTTACCTCACGTACACGTCCTTCACGTATTTAAATTTACCATAACAATACCAAATCATAAGGGGAATTTCCACCACACAAGGTTAGACAAGTCACTTACCTCAAACATCGCTCAAACAGTCAATAAGAAGGCCTTTACCTCGATTTTCCAACTCCGATTGTCTCGAATCTAACCAAAACAATTACATACTATAAATATGACTATAAGAAACTAATTTAAATAATAAAATTACGACTTTAGCAAAGAATCGAAAAATCGCTCCAAAAAGTCGACTCGGGCCCACGTCTTAGACCTTGACCAAAATTATAAAATCTGAACACCTATTCGATATCGAGTCCAACCATACAAGAATTATCTAAATCCGACTTCATTTGGCCTTTAAACACCTAAGAATTTGGTATAAGAACCTTACATATTTTTCCCCAAATGTTTCAACCCAAAACCTTTATTAAATGGAGGAATAGAATATAAATTATTGGGAATTAATCAAAAACAAATCAATAATCCTTACCCAAATGTTTCCTTTGAAAATCCCTCAAATTCTCGCCTCAATCCGAGCACCCAAAGTCCCAAAGTGAAAATGAAGCCAAACCCTCGACTTTTCCCTATTTCTGCCTAGTCGAACCGCATCTGCGGACCAAGAATCGCTTCTGCGATGCCGCACCTACCGAAAAACTATCGTAGGTGCGGAAACACACTCATGTCTAGGGCTTACGCTTCTACAGATAAGGGCCCGCATATGCGAGACCACTTCTGCGGGAGTGGGATCGCACCTGTGACCACTGATGCTTTTGCGCCCTTACCATCGCAGAAGTGAAGGCGCTTCTCCGGAATATTGCCCTCTTCTGTGACCATTGCTGGGCATGACCAAACGTACTTCTGTGACCAAGAGCTCGCTTTTGTGAGCCCGCACCTGTGGCCAATCCTCTGCAGGTGCAAAAACAGCAAAAACATCCCAACATTCAGCATATTTCACAAGTCTCAAATTGTTCTGGTTTCAATCCGAATCACACCCGGGGTCCCCGGGACCCTGTCCGAAAATACCAACAAGTCCTAAAATATCATACGAACTTAGTCGAGCCTTCAAATCACATCGAACAATGCTAAAAACACAAATTGCACATCGATCCAAGCCTAATGAACTTTAGAACTTTTAACTTCTACATTAGACGCTGAAAACTATCAAATCAAGTCCGATTGACCTCAAAATTTGCACACAAGTCACAATTGACATTACAAACCTACTCCAACTTCCGGAATCAGAATACGTCCCCGATATTAAAAAGTCCATTCCCGGTCAAACTTTCCAAAAATCTTCTCACTTTCCAACTTTCACCAATTGATGCCGAAATGACCTACAGACATCCAAATCAACATCCGGACATGCTCCTAAGACCAAAATCACCCTACGGAGCTATTGGGACCATCAAAACTCCATTCTGGAGTCGTCTTCACACAATTCAAACTACAATCAATTCCTAGAACTTAAACTTCCAATTTAAGGACTACGTGTCCCACTTTACTCCGAGACCAAAAACCAAACCTCCCAGCAAGTCACGTAACCACAAAATGAAATATAGGGAGCAATAAATAGGGGTTCAAGGCTAATACTCTCAAAATGACTAGCCAGGTCGTTACACTGTAAAAATTAATCGTTGCCAACTTTAATGCTTAGATATTTAAATTTAGAAACTTTTAAATAAGCCCACTTAGGGCCCAAGTCCTGTCCCATTTGTTAGTGGGATGGGACGGTCCTAGTAGGTCATCCCATTTATATCGTCCCAGATAAGGCCCGCTCCCCTTATTTCCCATTAAAATTATGTCCCGTCTCGGTAAAATTATCTCATTCCATTGGAAAACCATAATTCTGGTGTCTTCACATACATAATAAAGAGCATGGGGGTCATCTATGAGCGGTATTTCAAATAGTCCAAGATAGCAAGCTGTATGCGAAATTCTCCAAATGTGAGTTCTGGTTGAATTCCATAGCATTTCTCGGCCACATAGTGTTTGACGAGGGAATTAGAGTTGATACACAGAATATTAAGGCCGTAAATACTTGGCCTAGACCCTCAACGCCTACGGAGGTTCGGTGTTTCTTGGCTTTGGCAGGTTATTACAAAAGGTTTGTGGAGGGCTTTTCCTCTAACTCAGCACAATTGACTAAGTTAACTCAGAAGGCGACCAGGTTTCAATGGTCGAATGCCTGTGAAAAGAGTTTTTAGGAGTTAAATAATAGGTTGACATTAGCACCCGTCTTGATACTGTAGCACCCCCAAAAATTTTCAAATGTTTAAGGCATCATTAGAAGGTCATTAAGCGCTAAGCCTATCATTTGTAAGCCAACAACAACTACGATTATGGATAAATCCATTTTTATACGTGGACATGTATTGTACATAGTTTGAAGGATTATAATGATGTTTAGAAGTGGGGAGAAGTAGCTTGGAACATTTAGAATTGTTGAAGAGAACAAGACGCCCAAAGTCGCACATGACCAAATTTCAAATGCTCATATCTACCTATATATAATATCTTACATTGTGTATAGGCTATAAAATTAACTCTCTTTGTGTCTAGTTTCCAATGATTCAAACCGTTTGTCATTTGGACTTTGGTATAAAACGTTATGACCAATTAACTGAGCATTGTCCAACATGCGCACCTGACTGTGTGGCCGCGCACCTGAAGAAGTTTGCTTTCCCCAAGTGTGCGTCCAGATGCACTGCAACACACCTGGGAAGGTTATATATACCCCTAGGTCGGGGAGAGATAATTTGGGTCAAAGTTTGGGAGATCTTTTGGGATTTTGAAGAGTATTTCGACTAAGGCTTCACTTAGATAATACTAGGTGAGGTTTTATCCAAGTTTTATGTTAATTCAAGTTGATTAACACCAATATTAACAGTATTCAACCATGGAATTTGTTAGATTCTTCCAAATCCTCCAAGACCACAAAATAGAGAATTTTTAAGATTTATCTTCAAGAGGTAATCCCACTACTCAATCTTCATGTATTGTGTATAAATAAGTATAGAGAAAGTAATTTGGAGTAAAAATCATGGTTTGGTTGAGTTGGGAGATGAACCCTAGAAATGGGTATTGTGAGTAGATTGACTAGTGGGTAGAGACGAATAGTGTCGATTTGGTAAAAATGAGTTAAATGATATTCTTTATAATCTTGTGAGTAATTCAATTACTGAATGTCGTATTGTTGTGTATGCAATGAGAGATTTAGAATTAAAAACTCAAGAACCGACTTCTACGGTGGGAAGATTTTACTAGACTTGTAGAGTTGGACCTAAGTGTTGAACACTTAGTTGGTGTTATCATAACATGTCGTTGATGAATATGAGTTGTTATGTAGATAATGGATTGTTGACGAAGTTTGAGAGTTCTAAATGAATTGGAACCTCATAGTACTATTTTGGAACTTGGACTTAAGGTAAGTTGATTAAAACTTACTCTACTTGAGGAATTTTCTCTAAACCCATATTTTGACCTGATACATGAGATTGTTCGTAAATGTACATCCCTACTCGTAGGGATAAGCAGGAAAGGATGTCACCACGTGTCTTTGAGTCGTGTTGCATGTGAAGTGGTGTCATGTTGTTTTGTAAAATCTTATTTTTAAAAATTTGTTAGCAAATGACACTTGAGGCAAATGTTATAAGTTTTATTAAAAAATTATGTTGATGATAGAGGGATTAAACGTTGAGTTCTATTGTTACCTTAGTTTTATAAAATAATAAATGTAATAATTCTAAAATCCTTATATTTTGAAGTAGCACATGTTAAATCCTTAAGGATTAGAGTATCATTTTCTTGATTGCTTAATATGAAAAGATAAAGGATCTTATTTGATTTTTTCAAACGATTTGGATTGACTATAAACGTCATAATTTGATAAAATAGATACTTTGAGGCTATTTGGCTATGCATCTATTTTTGGAGTATCAATTATTTTGGGAGTTACTTGTGTTCACTGTGATTGGATGGCCACTTTGTGGTATAGACTATGACAAAGTATCCTCCTCGAGAGGGTGCTATTTTGTGCTATTACTAGCATGACTGAGTCGATTCGTACGACACTATAATGAGACGACTTTAGCAAGTAGGGTATATGATACTTGCCGCTAGGTACATCACCTAGTTGATCTTCTTGTGTCAGTGATGGTATAGTATTCCCGGTGAAAGGTAAAATATGATATTATTATATATAAACCTAAGGAGCCGAAAGTAATATCAATGACTTAATGAAGTTGAAATGGTTTTGCATGATTTTTATTAGAATCATGGGCTGATATAAATATTTTAATAGTTTGTATCATGATTTGCATTTTACTATTCTTTTCATTTAAAATGATAAGGAGTATGAACTGTGTTATAGTTTATCGCTTTATATAAAATGCTGATTGCATATGTGTTGTAAAGCTTTTCCCGGGAACTCGAGTTAGAGAGAGTCTATGGCACTTATTGAGTACCATGGTGGTGTATACAGCCCTCAGGGGCCTTTCTCTAGGGCTGTGATGACCCGATAGGTCGTTTTGAGTACTTACCCTTATTTCTGTATTCCGAAACCTCTATTAGCTTCATTTGATACTTCTCGATTTGCGTGCATAGTCTGTGTCTTTTTCTGGAAAGTTTTTACGTAACAATTTGAAGAAAATATGATTTTTTGCTTTAAAAATAACTTGAGTTGATTACGGTCAACATTTTGTGTAAACGACCCCGAATCGGTATTTTGATAACTTCGGTAGTTCCGTATTGTGATTTTGTACTTGGACGTATGCCCGAAATTAAATTCGGAGGTCCCTAGGTTGATTTTACTTATTTTGCCAAAAGCTAGCAATTCGAATGTTTGGAAATTTTCTAGGTTTGACCGTAGATTGACTTCATGGCTATTGGGTTTGGATTTTGAGTTTGGGACTTGGTATAAGTCCGTTTTGTAATTTGAAACTTCTATGCAAAATTTGGTGCAATTCGGAATTGGTTTGATATGATTCGGATGCTCAGTTGTGATTCTAGTTGTTCTTGAGTTTCCCTTTGAAATTTCATTCATTTTGATGTTCGATTTGTAGTCGTTTTGATCACTCAAGCGAGTTCGTATGATGTTATTACAGTTGTGTTCATGTTTGGTTTGGAGCTCGAGGGGCTCGGGTGAGTTTCAGACGCATTTCGGATGAGTTTGGATAATGCAAGGACTGCTGTGTAGAGTTAACTTTTGGTGTCTGATGTATTTGCGAGTCTTGCTATTGCGAACAAAAATTTGCATTTGTGAGCATGGCCTGGGATGGTTGACCTCGCATTTGCGAGGAATAGGTTCGCTTTTGCGAACTGTCATGGTTGCTTTTGCGAAGATAAGGGTCGGCATTTGTGATCGTAGGCGACTTGAGTCAGCTTCGCATTTTGCGAAGCTTTTGGCGCATTTGCAAAGGGGGGCATGTTCGTATTCCCGAGATAATTTTTGTATTTTCAACATCTGGGCTTCTGATGCAAAATTTGCATTTGTGACATGTGCTTCGCGTTTGCGGTATTTGCAATTGCGAAGAAGACATCGCAATTGCGACATCTGCAGTTGGGTAATAGAGGGGAAAAATGAGACTTAGCTCATTTTACACCATATCTCAACCCTAAACAATCTAGAGGCGATTTTTCAAATATTTCTTCTTCCCAAAATCATTGTTAAGCAACTCTAATCCACTTTATTTCAATTCCCCTTTACTTTTGATGAGATTTCAACATCAAATTTTTGATTTCCATGGTAGAATTAGGGATTTGGGTATAAATTGAAGATTTTGTAAAATTAAGATTTTGACCTCAAATTGAGGTCGGATTTCAAAACAAATCACATAATCAGGCTCGGGGGTGAATGAGTAATCGGATTTTGGTCTGAATCTCGGGTTTTGACCAAGCGGGCCTAGGGTTGACTTTTGTTAACTTTGTTTTAAAAAAAGATCCAAAATTGAATCTCTTTCATTAATGAGTAGTTTCTAAAGCTTATTTTGAATCGTTTGATCGATAATTTTCTAGATTTGGTTGGTTTGGAGGCTTGTTCAAAAGACAAGACACTACTAAAAATCCTGGAAAATCCGTCCACAAAAACCAACCAAAGTTGGTCGGTAATGGCCAATAACCGTCCAAAACGCGACCATTTTTGTATGGACGGTATTTTGATGGTCGGAAGGTCATACCGACCAAAGTTGGTTGGAAATTACCGACTAACATTGGTCGATATGCTCTACACGACCATCTGACAATGTATTTGGCTTACCGACCAAAACTGATCGGAATATTATTTTATTAATTTAATTTTACCGACCAAACTTAGTTGGTGTATTAAGTTTGTTAAGTTTTTATATCGACCAACTTTGGTCGGTATTGGAAAATATATTTTTTGTATAAATTATTAAAATTTTAAAAAAACGACCAACTTTGGTCGGTACTGTAAAATATATTTTATTTTAAATAATTAAAATGTAACAATACCGACCAAAATTGGCCAGTAAACTAGACTGGGCAGGCAGCAAACTGACCAAAGATGGTCGGTAATATTGAATTCTGGAAATTCATTGCACATTAACCGACCAACATTGCTCGGTAATGTGAAATTTAATTTTTTTATTAGTAACCGACCAAGGTTTGTCAGTTTTCTAGTTTTAATTTTGGCAGAATATGCCTGTTTTGGTAGCTACACCACCTGCCAAATAGAAACAACATACCAATACCCCCAATTCAAATCTAATAACCACAAATCCAACCAGAAACCCAACAACAACAACAATAACAACCAAACATCGAATTAATACTTTAAAACTATCAAATTAAAGTTTAATTGAACATCACAATCCAAAACCAAGAAAATACTAATTACAACAAGTTCAAAATTGTTCAATCTAATCCAAAACTGGTTCTATTAGTCTAGTTCAAAGTATATCAAAGTAATTTTCAAGGGGTGTTTTCTACAACATCATCATCACCATCTGATGAACTTTCATCTACAAGACGGTATAGAGAACGGTCTTGTGGAGGACGGAAAACATGATTACGGGGAGGACGGGAAGAACGATCACGGGGAGGACGGGAGGAACGATCACGAGGAGGACGGGAGGAACGATCACATGGAGGTCGAGCCTCTGGCGATGACTCATGAGACCTGGGTAACGGAAAAGATCCAGTAGATAGGAGAGTTCTGATCTGAGCTTGAATGCCAAGGAATTGAGCATCTCTAAGCCTTTCTCTTTCCTTGGCCGCTTCTAACTTGGATGTGAGCTTTGTCATTGTCTCCCGCTTAGCCGAGAGGCTCTCCCTATTAAGTTCCTCGCCTTGCAAGGAAGTCCCTATTCCTTGCATTCCACACCTATAGCGATGGAATTGTTTAGTAGGAAGCCCGTATACCTTCCCCCATTTTGGACCGCCAACAGCCTCCAACCATATTCTTTCAGCATCCTCGTCCGAAGGTTGGGTTGGCTTGCCCGATTCACCAGCTGGCTAACTACGAATGAAGTCCTCCACGTTACTTTGGTAGCGATCCTACATTATTTTAAATTAAATTAGTATTTTAAAATTCTTATAAAAGTAAATTATAACACTTAAAGAAAATTAAAAGATTACATATGCAGTCGAGGCCCGGTCCTCGACCCACCTATCTCCATCCCCCTCTTTCTTCTTCTTTACAATATGCGCCTCCTTGAATAGCTCATCATGGCTTATTGGACACCCATACATCTTTTCCAGTAAACAAATTAATTTAGTTAATAAATAGAATTGATATACTTAGAAAAGTAAAATAATTTAATTAAGCAATTACCAGTCTTCTTTTTATTGTCCCCAGGTTGATAGCACCCTAGTGTGCAAGGAGCCATTGCCTTAACAAATCATTCCATAAATGCTCAAGAAACCATTTAGGCCTCTTGTTCTTCTTTCTAGAATCTGAGAAATAATCCGCCAATCTCTTGCCAGATTTATGATGAAAATTTGCAGACAATTCCGCGCTCTAGCGGTCTTCCCATACACATTTGCTCTACATTTCAAAAGTTAAATATTAGATGGAAACATCATAAATATAAATAAAAGAACATTTATACCTTAAATTGTTTGAAAATTTGCTCCTTCAGGGAGAATGGGAAATCAGTCCAAGTCGCATAAGGGCCATCATAAAGCTTTTTGATGGCACTGGTGATTATCTTCGTAGTCTTCTTACCTGGCATGAACCTGCAATTTAACAATAAAAGCACATGAATATATTAGTAAAAACATTACAAATCAATAGATGCAAAAATAACAAATAACTCTTACCCGTCACCTTCAGGGACTATGATGATCATGCTATAGCGATCATAATGCACTACCTCTGGATCATCATCCTTAGCATGTATATCAGAGGCATGTGTAGATGGTATAGGGGGCTCAGAGCTACTGTCTTGCAGGTGTAGGCCTGTAATAGATGGAGTCGATAATAAAGATGGCTGCGATCCCTGTGACTGCGACCCATGTGGTTGTGATACTGATGGCTGTGACTCGAGTGGCTTTGATATGGATCGATGCGATCCATTTGGTTGTGATACTGATGGATGTGACCTGAGTGGCTGTGACATGGATGGATACGATCCATGTGGCTGTGACATGGATGGATGCGATCCATTTGGCTGTGATATGTAGGGATGCGATCGACGTGGATGTGATGCAGATGGCTGGGATCCACGAGGATGTAAGGCAGATGGCTATATGTCGGACGTATAGTCCTATGGCCCTATGATGGAAGACCTGGTGTCTGGTTTAAGGTGTAGGCCTCGTGATGCTGTGGCAGCTCAGTTAGCCATGCGGTGGATGATAAGACATAGGCATCTCTGAAGAGAGTGGAAAAGAGGGAGTATTATTATCTACCCTCCACTTTCCCTTCCTAGCCTTTTCTCTACCCTGAGTACTGTTAGGGTCATTGTTACCTTGACCCTTGCTTGCCATCTGCATAATATAATACATATTTAGATTGAAACATATAAGAAACTAGTTATTAAATGAGAGTGTTTTAAAAAACCAACTTTTTAATCCTCGTCGACGTATTGTTCCTCGTCCGAGAATTCCCCGTCTTCACTTGTTTGAATTTCATCAGTTAATTCTTCGTCCTCATTTTCTATAATTGTTATTTCATTTATATCAACTTCTTCCAATATGCGTTCAGGATGTTCCAAATCATTTTCTAACTGATCGTCCACTATTTGGTGAAAACTAGAGATATCATTTTGATATGCAACATCTAACACATTCTCGACTTCCACCCTACCTATATGCTTAGTTTTTATAACAACCCACCAATTGGACTTATTCCGCCGCAATGGATAAGGAGCATAATACAGTTGCCTAACGTTATGCGCAATAATGAAAGGATCATAGCGATCATACTCCCTCGTATGATTAACCTCAATTATGTTGTATTGGTGGTGTACTCTTGTACCTCTTGTTGGATTTGGGTCAAACCACTTTCATCTAAAGAGTATAAATTTCTTATATGGCCAACCTGTATATTCTAGTTGTAATATTTCTTTGACCACACCATAATAATCTATATATCCAACTTGGTTGCCATCACCACCTTGAACCCACACCTCGCTGTTGTTGCTATTTTTATTTTTAGAGAAATCCTCTGTATGAAACTTATAACCATTCACTACGTACTTAGACATTGTTGTGACCTGAAGCCCAGGCCCCCAAGATATATCTTTTAAAAATTGATTTACACCATTATTTGGATTATTTACCTACATAGTGTTAAAAAAATTTATAAGTTAGCATAACCGAATATATATATATATATATATATATATATATATATATATATATATATATAGCGGAAACTTTAGAAGAACATTATTAGGATAAACTTACAAACTGTTTGAACCACGTATCAAATCTCGTATATACATCATCATGGCCAAATTGACCCACGAAGTGACTGTGACACATCAAATATTTTTAGTAGTTGCATCAATATGTAATTACATTTTGATAACTAATAAATCAAAACTTACTTGAGAAATGGTACAACTTCGGGACAATTTAGCAACACTTGAGTTGTAGCTGACTTGCATTCCTTATCACTCAAACTTCTCTTTCTAACATCCTTAGAACATCAGACTGGTTCATTGAATATGAACATTGGTGGATATAATGGATCATTCACACATTCGACAGTGTGCCTATTCCTAGAACATGGCACGTTACTCTCAAAATAATAAGAACAAAAATGTGCAGTTTCCTTTGCAAGATAGTCTTCACATGTAGATCCTTCAATCCTATTCCTCTGCTTAACAAATTGTTTGCATTTGCCAATTGTCCTACATAATGTCATGTTAGCCAAGAATATTCAAATAAAATAGAATATTACATCAAATTTATAATATTACCTCTCAAAGGGATACATCCATCTGCATTGAACATGCCCTCCAAGTCGTGCCTCATGTACAAGGCGGATTGGAAGGTGTTCCATCATATCAAAGAAACCAGATGGAAATATTTTTTCCATCTTACTAGAAGTTACACGAATGTTCTGATCCATCCGAAGTAGGTTTTCTTCCCTTAATGTGGTAGAACACAAGTCTTTGAAAAACAAATTAATCTTTGTGATGGGTTTCGAGATTCTTTCAAGTAAACCACAAAATGCAATAGGCACTAAGGTTTCCATGAAAACATGACAGTCATGACTTTTCAAATGGCTCAACTTCCCTACCTCCATATCTATTTTTCCCCTAGATTCGACGCATAACCCTCAGGCATCTTCAATTTCGTAACCCAATCAAAAATTTGTCGTCTTTCCTCCAAAGTGAATGTGTAACTTGCTTTGGGCTTGAACACCTTACCATTGTTTGCTGTCTGCAAGTATAATTCAGGTCGCCTGCAATATTCTTGTAAGTCCATTCTAGCCTTCGAGTTATCTTTTGTCTTACCTTTAACATCCATCATTGTGTTGAACAAATTGTCAAAATAATTCTTCTCAATATGCATGACATCAAGGTTGTGTCGGAGAAGATTATCCTTCCAATAAGGCAACTCCCAAAATATACTCTATTTCGTCCAATTATGAGTAACACCATATCCGGGGAATCTATAAGGTGGAGCCTCAGTAACTTTACTGAAGTTCTGGACCCTCTCCCAAATTTCCTCACCTGAAAGTATCGGAGGTGGGGAATCATATTCCACTTTATTATTTTTGAATGCATTTTTCATCCTTCTAAACTCATGATCATCAGGCAAGAATTGACGGTGACAATCAAACCATGATTGCTTTCGGCCATGTTTCAAAGTGAACGCTTTACCATTTTCCATGTAGTAAGGACAAGCTTGTTTCTCAGTAGTCATCCACCCAGACAACATTCCATACGCAGGAAAATCGTTAATAGTCCACATTAAATTAGCATGCAAATTGAAATTCTGCTTGGTTGATATGTCATATGTTTCAACACCATCATACCACAAATGTAAAGCTCATCAATCAAAGGTTGCAAATATACATCAATCAAATTTTTTGGATTACGTGGACCGGGGATAATACAATTTAAAAATATATTTGGACTAGTCATACACAACTCAGGTAGTAGATTATAAGGTGTAAGAAAGACAGGCCACCATGAATATGGTGTCGCAGATATAGAAAAAGGCGTGAAGCCATCCACACACAAACCTAACCGAATGTTCCTTGGTTCACTAGCAAAATCTAGATATGTCCTATCAAAGTGCTTCCAAGCTTCTCCATCTGAAAGATGACACATAACACCAGGTGGTCTTCTATTTTCAAAGTGCCATCTCATATGAGGAGCAGAACTCGTCGACGCATATAACCTCTTTAACCTAGGTATAAGAGGTAAATAATGCATCGCCTTTACGAAGACCATATTCCCGATGGAAAGCCTCTTGAAATGAGGCTTTTTGCAAAATTTACAACTTTCTAAATTTGCATCATCTTTATAATATAACATGCAACCATCTTCACAACAATCAATTCTCATTGACGAAAGTCCTAACTTAGAAACTAATCTCTTTGCCTTATAGAAATCACTAGGTAAGTTGATATTTGGGTCAACTAGTTCACTCATAAGGTCAATGAAAGAAGTCCATGGCTGCTTGAGAAATATTCCAATCAGAGTTGATACTTAGTAATCTAAATGCAACAGACAGCTCAGAGTGCAGACTTCCTTCACGTAGTGGACGACTAGCTTCCTTTAACTTTTCATAAAAACGTTTTGCATCATCATTAGGAGTTTGTTCAACATTTTCATTGGGCTCACCCCCGAAGTGCATTCTAAAAGCATCCGCAACCATATCTCGAATTCTAGAATCATGATTTGTATTCTCCACCGACCTACTACTTTCACCAACAACCATGTTATGAAATATTCCACGGTTACCATCGATCTCTCCATGATTAGTCCACACAAAGTAATTCTCTATAAACCCCATCCTATAAAGATGAAGCTAAATTTCCTCTGATTTTTTAAACTTCACACAATAGCACGTGACACAAGGGCACCTAATTACTCCAATTTGGTATGGTGAAAGTGACATTGCATGTCTAATAAAGTCATCAACCCCTTCTACAAAATCCTCCCGCAATCCCCGCCGATTAGGATAATTCTTATTGTACATCCAAGTACGATGTTCCATCTATACAAATAAAATAAGAAAAAATTAATTTATTCTACAATTATAAATTAATTAAATCTTTTTTTAGTTAATTAATATAATTATTTTTTCTTAATTACACTAAAGTTAAATTATAGTAAATATAATTAATTATAAACTATAAGTTCAATTCATATCCTAAGAGCTTAAACATAAACTAAAAGTTCAATTCATATCCTAAGAATTTAAACATAAACTAAAAGTTCAATTTATATCCTAAAAGTTCAATTCATATCTTAAAAGTTCAACCCATACCCTAAAAGTTCAATTCACAAGAACAAATAAAAAAACTCAATTCAATTCATATCCTAAGAGTTTAAACATAAACTAAAAGTTCAATTTATATCCAAAAAGTTTAATTCATATCCAAAAAGTTCAATTCATATCCAAAAAGTTCAATTCATATCCTAAAAGTTCAACCCATACCCTAAAAGTTCAATTCACAAGAACAAATCCTAAAAACTCAATTCAATTCATATCCTAAGAGTTTAAACATAAACTAAAAGTTTAATTTATATCCCAAAAGTTCAATTCATATCTTAAAAGTTCAACCCATACCCTAAAAGTTCAATTCACAAGAACAAATCCTAAAAACTAAATTCAATTCAAAGTTAATAATTCAATTCTAATTAAACTATTCAAAACAATACAAACTTAAACATTCAATTTACACCATATGTAACCAGTTCAATTAAAACAAGACCTAAATCCTAGATTTCAATAAAATGCATAGTTAAACAATCAATTGAAACACTAATTAACTAATTCATAACTAATTAACAAAACATTAAATTTATACACAAAAGAAATAAGTTGTAATTCAAACCTAGAATTTTTAGGAGGTGGAGAAGGAGGGGAGGCAGCGGCGACAACGACGACGACAGCGGGGGAGTGGCGACGCGGGGCAGTGGCTACGTGGGGTGGGGAATGGGATTTGTGTGAGGGAAGGGTATTGAGTTTTGGAGAAGATAGGTAAGAGAAATGAGGGGGAATCCCGTATTTTCAGATCTAATATTAGAATTACCGACCAAAGTTGGTCGGTAATTTTGGTCGATACATACTGTTGACTGTTTGACTATTAACCGACCAACTTTGGTCTGTTATTTTAAAAAAACTATATTTTTTTGTGTTTTTATTTCTTAAAATATTATAAACTATAAAAAAATTATTACAAACTATAAGCATTTATTTTATTCACATATACAATTATTATAAATAATTATAAACTATAAGCATAATCTTTATAAATAATTATATTAACTAATTACTTTTAATAAATTATAATAGCATCTATCTAAGTAAATTTTCTAAGTTATAATTAAGTATATGAGTAACACACACACACACACACACACTATATTGTAATTGATGATCAATTGCATATATTACTACCTACGAAAAATTTATCAATTGATAAGCCAATATTATTCTATTTTAAATATGTTTAGTCGTTAATTTGACCTATTAACTCATTTACTTAATGCTAATAACTTCTTTCGTTTCTTTAATTTTTAATATATATATATATATATATATATATATATATATATATATATATATATATACATGTCAAAGATGTTTAGTATTAATTCATCACTAATAATGAATGACATAGATTAATCGAAATAGGTCGAGACGTTTTATTTTTAATATTCATCGATATAGGTGGAACCGTTTTGTTTTTAATATTCATCGATACATCTAAATAAGTTATAAGTCGATGAATCAATTTACAATAGATATATTTGATGATGATAAATTATATATACTAATTAGATTATTGCTTTTTCACAAGTCTATCCCCAAAAGAACCCGAACCTGTGGTCCTAGCGCTTTATGTTCTTATATATATACGGCTATACCTATACACACCCACCCACACACACACACATACTTCGTTGTACTACTTTAACTATATATAGCTTGCTATAGTATATGTTGGTATATATATATATATATATATATATATATATATATATACACACACATACACACACACACACTTCGTTGTACTACTTTAACTAGAATGTTATAGTATATATTAGTGTATTCATTATTTGTATTACAAAATAAAGTGTTAAGGATTACATTTATATTATTTAGATAGTAAATATTAATGTGATTCAAATTAAAAGTTTGACCATGTTTGACCCATTAACTCATTTACTTAATGCTAATAACTTCTTTCGTTTCTTTAATTTGTAATCCATATATATATATATATATATATATATATATATATATATATATATATATACATGTCAAAGATGTTTAGTATTAATTCTTCTATATTTCATTAATTCATCACTAATAATGCATGACATAACTTAATCGATATAGGTCGAGATAATTTGTTTTTAATATTCATCAATATAGGTGAAAATGTTTTATTTTTAATATTCATCGATGCATCTAAGTAAGTTATAAGTCGATACATTAGTTTACAAATAGATATATTTGATGATGATCAATTATATATACTAATTAGATTATTGCTTCTTCACAAGTCCATCCCCAAAAAAACCCGACCATGTGGTCCTAGCGCTTCGTGTTCTTATATATATATATACGGCTAAACCCATATATATACACACACACACACACTTCGTTGTACTACTTTAACTATATATATAGCTTGTTATAGTATATGTTAGTGTATTCATTATTTGTATCATAAAATAAAGTGTTAACGGATTACATTTATATTATTAAGATAGTAAATATTAAAGTGATTCAAAAGTTTGACCATGTTTGACCTAATAACCGACCAACTTTGGTCGGTTATTTTCCAGGAAATAAAATATATCGACCAAAGTTGGTCGGTAAATGCTTCCCCTGCAATAACCGACCAACTTTGGTCGGTAATCTAAAATATAAATTCTTAAATTTTATAAAATATTTTAAATAATAATATAATTATTAAAATTGGATCCACATTACCGACCAAAGTTGGTCGGTAATCAAAAAGTTGCTTTGACTAAGCAATTCTGACCACTTCGGTCAACTTTTTGACCATTATACCGACCAACTTTGGTCAGTATTTAATTTAAAAAAAATATAAAATATATTTTTTGTTGTTTCCGTACGTGTTGGACGGTTTTTTGGTCGCTTGTTTTGGCCGACCAACGTTGGTCGGTATGGCTTGGTCGGTTTTCCCCTGATTTCTAGTAGTGAGACCGTGGTTGATTGATTGCTTTGTTCACGGACCTTGACTTTAGGGCATTAAGACTTGTTGAATTATTTATGATGTGAATTATGTGGGAAAATGGCGTATATGTGAGGTGAAGAGTGCATATACGCCGTCATGGGATTTAGCATGCGGGATTTGGATATTTATTTCCAGGTTTTTGTTTATTCCATGATATCTCTTGTTATATGCTTTAATTGTTACATGTTTTTATTTGACTTCTATGCTATATTTGTTATTTGTTATTGAATTGCTACTTGCCTTAATTTGTTCTTCCCTCACATGATTCCTGCTTATTTGCTACCTATTTCTACTTGCCTTAATTGTATATTTTAATTGTCACATGTTTTACCTGCTTTTATTGTTCTTATATTATTTGATGCACTATATAATGTTGTTTCACTTATGTGAGTTGTTTAACTATCCTATACTGATGAATTGGTAAGGTTTGAGATTTCGAGATGCTAGATATTTTCTGATTATTCTATGGTTCTTTACTGTCTGGTACATTCACCTTCTTTATGTTGATATTCTGTAAATGTTGTTGTTGAATTGTTTATGTTGATGGTTTGAAATTGTTTAGGGATCGGGTCGCATGCCGCAACAGAATTGAATGGTATTGAAATGATATGAAGGAATAAGGATGGATTATGATATAAACAGATGATAATATGATGGGATCGGGTTGCACGCCGCAATGGAATTGAATGGTATTGAAATGATATGAAGGAATAAGGACGGATTATGATATAAACAGATGATAATATGATGGGATCGGGTTGCGCGCTGTAACAGATTTGATATTTTGTAATTGTTTGTGATTGTTGAGTTATCCTCGGTATTGTGATATGAGACTTGAAACTTTGTTATTCTGGGGGTTCTCTGGTAATTGACCTTCTGGTCCGTTTATATGAGTTTATTGCTTTATTTCTATTCCTATATTTCTGTTATTATTATTTTATTTCATACAAGTTATTTGTAAGTGGCTTGCCATAGCCTCGTCACTACTTTGTCGCGTTTAGGCTCGGCACTTACAGAGTACACGGGGTCGGTTGTACTCATGCTATACTTCTGCACTTCTTGTGCAGATACTGGTGTAGGTCCCAGCGGCGCGTAGTGATACTTCTCGGATTCCGCTACTTTAGGAGACTTGAGGTATAGCTTCTCGGCGTCCGTAGCCCTAAAGTCTCCTTTACATTCTGTATTTAATGTTTATTTAGTTCCAAACAGTTGTATTTTGTTCAGAATTTATCCGTCGTTCTCTAGATACTAATGTATTTGTGACTCCAGATTATGGGATATGTTAGACTTCATCATTTACTATTTTATTAGTCTATTTCTAATGATTTTAGTTTATTATTGTTAATGGTTTGACTCTGAATTGTTGGCGCCATCACGATCCCGAGGGTGAAATTCTGGGTCGTGAAAAGTTGGTATCAGAGCACTAGGTTGCCTAGGTCTCATGAGTCACGAGAAAGCTTAGTAGAGTCTGGAGGATCGGTACGGAGACGTCTGTATTTATCTTCTAGAGGCTATAAGGCTTTAGAAAAGATTCACCTCCTTCTTTTTCTATCGTGCGACTTTATTCCATTACTAAAGTTTGAACCATTCTATTCTTTTTCTCTCACTGATGGTGAGAACATGCACAACATCTACAGCCGGGGCTGAGGCAGAGGCAGAGCTCAACCTAGAGCACGTGCATCGACACCTATTGCAGAGCCTTAGATTGATCGTGAGGAGGAGATCCTAGTTCAGACCGCACCAGTCAGTCCCGCTCAGGTCTCGGAGGGATTCGTTGCTACTCCCATACTTCAGAATGCTCTAGTTCACTTAGTTGGGCTCATGAAGAGTGTGGCTTAGGCTGGAGTATTTCCTATGGCACCATCTATCTCTCGGGCTGGGGAAGGAGCATAGACTCTCGCCACTCACATTCCAGAGCAGATGGCTCCCACATATCAGACTCCAGCAGTTCCAACAGTTGGGGTAGTTTAGTCTGTTATTACTACACAGCCCGGAGAGAGGCTCACGATGTCTTCTGAGGGATTGATGAGGTTGGATAAGTTCACCAAGCTCTTTCCTATTTGCTTTGGTTGTACACCTTCTGAGGACCCACAAGACTATTTGGACCATTTCCACTAGGTGTTACGCAACATGTGTATTTTGGAGTCCAATAGAGTCGACTTTACACTATTCCAGATGACCGGTTTTGCCAAGAGGTGGTGGATGGATTATGTGCAGAGCAGATCAGCCGGTTCACCTCCACTTACTTGGGATCAATTTTCGTAGCTATTTCTGGAGAAGCTCATTCCTTTCACTCTAAGAGAGAAGTACCGCAGGTAGTTCGAGTGCCTCCAGCAGGGTGGCATGACTGTTACCTAGTACGAGACCAAATTTGTGGATCTAGCTCGTCATGCAGCTATTTCGATTCCCATAGATAGGGAGATAGTGAAGAGATTTATTGATGGTCTTACTTTCAGTATCAGGCTACAGATGGCCATGGAGACGGGGGATAATATTTCTTTCTAGAGGGTCGTAGTGATTACTAGACAGATCGAGATGATTTGTAGCTAGGATAGAGAGACGGTGTCTGAGAAGAGGCCTCGTCATTTTAGTGGTTTCAGTGGTGCCTCATCTGGAGGCAAATGTTCTTTTGGTAGAGGCCATCCTCCTAGGCCGATTCGGTCAGCTCTTCAGGTAGCCCATGGTGCTTCGGGCAGTCAAGGTTCTTATGGATCTCGTGCTGAGCAGCCATTATTCTCTACACCTTCAGATCCTATCAGTGCACCACCGCTACAGAGTTACTACAATGGTTATCTGGGCCGTCAGGGTTAGTCTCAGCTTTAGCAGCCATAACAACCGAGAGAGTGCTTGAGTGTACAGTCACATCAGGAGGTAATGTCCTAGATTGATGAGCAACAAACCTCAGTAGGGTTCTCGTGCCATTATGCCGGCACCGATTCCTCCACCGCCCTCACAGCCAGCTAGAGGCAAGGGTCAGGATGCTAGAGGTGGTGGTTAGGCCATTAGAGGTGGAGGCTAGCCAGCTAGAAGCCGTCCGAGAAGTGGAGGTTAGAGTGGTGGGCCCCAGCCTCGTTGTTATGCATTCCAAGCTGGACTTGAGGCAGAGTCATTTGGCACCATCATCACAGGTATTGTTCCGGTTTGCCATAAAGATGCCTTAGTTTTATTTGATCCAGGCTCTACTTATCCATACGTGTCATCCTACTTTGCTTCATATCTGGTTATGCCTCGTGATTCTTTGAGTGCTCCTGTCTATGTGTCCACGCTTATGGGAGATATTTTTGTAGTAGATCATATTTTTCGCCCGTGTGTTGTTTCTATCGGGAGGTTTGAGACTAGGGTAGACCTTATACTTATTTATATAGTGGACTTTGATGTTATCTTGGGTATGGATTGGTTGTCACCTTATCATTCCATTATGGGCTATCACGCTAAGATGGTGTCCTTAGCCATGCCGACGTGATCCTATTAGCGTGGAGGGGGACTCTTGGCCATTCTACTTGCAGGGTTATTTCTTATGTGAAGGCTCGACTTATGGTGAAGAAGGGGTGTCTAGCATATTTATCCTATATCCGTGATCCTAGTACGGAGGTTCCTTCCATGGATTCAGTATCAGTTGTGCGCAAGTTCCCAGAGGTGTTTCCTGCAGATTTAACGGGGTTGCCACTAGACAAAGATATTGACTTCTATATTGACTTGGCTCTGAGCACCCAACCCATTTGTATTCCACCATACCGTATGGCCCCAATTGAGTTGAAGGAACTAAAGGAGCAGTTGTAGGATTTGCTTGATAAGGGATTCATTAGACCTAGTGTCTCGCCCTGGGGTGCACCAGTGTTGTTCGTGAAGAAGAAGGATGGTTCGATGAGGATGTGTATAGATTATTGGTAGTTGAACAAGGCCACTATCAAGAACAAGTATCCATTGCTGATGATTGATGACTTATTTGATCAGCTTCGGGGTACCAAAGTGTTTTTGAAGAATGATCTGAGATCTGGCTACCATCAGTTGAATATTAGGGCATCGTGTCATGACCCAAAATCTCACTTGTCATGATGGCGCCTATCTCAATACTAGGCAGCAGACAATCTCAATAAACCACCATATCGTTTAGAATTGAAAACATAATAATTAAATTCAGCGGAAGAATCTCCCAAATACAAAATAAACACTCCCAAAACCCGGTGTCACTGAGTGTATGAGCATATAATATGAATACAAAGTCTGACTGATAAAAATACTGTCTAAAAGTATAGAACAATACAGTAAGTGAAAGAAAGAGAGTCAAGGTCAGCGAACTTCAGGCATCTACCTTGATAGTCTCTAACCGATAGCACTGTGAGATCTAACGGTCGCCGTGTCCGAAAGCACATGGATCTGCACACGAGGTGAAAAGTGTAGTATGACTACAACCAACTAAATAAGTAACAAGACTAACCTCTGGGCTGAAAGTAGGGACGAGCTCCGTAGGTATAGTCTAGTACATAAATAATGGTACAGAAATGTAGGCATGCTTTCAAGTTCAACAGTTAAACTCTGTACAAGCAAAATAGATCAATACTGCATGATATGAGGAATGTGACATGTCATTGAAAAACACCTCATGTACTACTGGTCACTAATCATTCGGTCACTCGGTACTGTTTATGGCCAATCCAACCTAGGGATATTCCATTCCGTAAATATATACACATCGATTGACAGTCAGTCACTCAGTACCGTATAAGGCCAATCCAACCTTGGGGTAATTTATCCCCAAATATAAATGATACGGACAAGATCCATGTCCGAGGGAAATTCATCACAATATAAATAAGTAATACAAGTCCATGCCCTAGGAAGTCCACCCCGAATATATAATCACCTACGCTCACTGGGGGTGGGTACAGACTCCGGAGGGGCTCCTTCATCCCAAGCGTGATATAAAGCCGATATGGCCTGCTGCAGGCGGGCAACCCCAATCCATATAATGATAAAGCCAATAAGGCCTACTGCAGGCGGGCAACCCTGTTCCATATAATAATAATATATAAAGCCAATATGGCATACTGCAGGCGGGCAACCCCGATCCCATAAATATATTCACAATGGATGAACATGACTGAGTATGAAATATACATTTTTAAAACAATTAAATTCAACAGCAACACGATCCTGTAGGTCCCAAATTATCGGCACGTAGCCCAATCATGATCTTTAATACGAGTCTCAGCTCAATTTTCCTAACACGTGGAAAATGTTCAGATAACAACATGATTATTTTATTTTACAACTTCACAGAATTTGTTCAAGTCACAATTTCTATGGTGCACGTCCACATGCTCATCAACTATCATGTGCGTCACCTCTAATCAATTCGGGGATTCATACCCTCAGAACCAAGTATAAAAATGTTACTTACCTCAAATCGTGTAATTTATTACTCCGCTATGCCCTTGACTTTCAAATTGGTCTCCAAAAACCTCGAATCTAGTCATAATTAATTCGATTCAGTCAATACAAATCATTGTAATTAATTCCATATGAAAATACTAATTTTACCAACAAAAATCTGAAATTTAACTCAAAAATAGCACGTGGAGCCCACATCTCGAAATCCAATGAAACCCGACAACCCATTCAATTACGAGTCCAACCATACTAGTTTCACTCAAATTCGACTCCGAATCGATATCGAAATCTCAAAAGTTTATTTTATGAAACTTGTACAATTTTCCTCAATTTTCTATCTCAAAATAATAATTAAATGATGAAAACAATGATATATTCGTGTATATTGACCAAATCCAAGTTAGAATCACTTACCCCAATGTTTTTTCTTGAAAATCTCTCAAACATTGCCTCTCCCCAAGCTCCAATTTGTCAAAAATGGAAAATGGGACGAAGTCCCCTTTTTTATAACTTAAAGTTTCTGTCCAGGTGTGCCCCTGGTCGCGAACGCTACCCCTGGTCGCTTGCCCCGGTCGCGAATGCTTCCCCCAGTCACTGCCCCCGGTCACTTCCCCTGGTCGCTGCCCCTGGTCGCTGTCCCCGATTGAAGGAAACTAGATACAAACATCAGAAAAATTCCAGTAGCTGTTTAAGTCCAAATTTCGATCAGTTAACCATCTGAAACTCACCCGAGGCCCTCGGGACCTCAACCAAATACACCAACAAGTCCTAAAACATCATACGAACTTAGTCGAAACCTCAAATCACATCAAACAACACTAAAATCATGAATCATACCCCAATTCAAGCTTAATGAAACTTAAGAATTTCCAACTTCTACATTCGATGCCGAAACCAAACAAATCAATTTCGATTGACCTCAAATTTTGCACACAAGTCATAAATGACATAATGGAGCTATGAAAATTTTCAGAACTGGATTCCGACCCCGATATCAAAAAGTCAACTCCCCGGTTAAACTTCCAAACTTAGATTCCTATTTTAGCCATTTCAAGCCTAATTTAACTACAGACTTCCAAATAAAATTCCGGACACGCTCCTAAGTCCAAAATCATCATATGGAGTTATTGGAATCATCTAAACTTTGTTCCGGGGTCGTTTACACATACGTCGATATCCGGTCACTATTTTAACTTAAGCTTTAAACCTTGAAACTAAATATTTCAATTCATTCCAAAACCTCACCGGACCCGAACCAATTACCTTGGCAAGTCACACAACAACTGCAAAGCACAAATTGAGTTGTAAATGGGGGAACATGGTTGTAATAATCAAAACGACAGGCCGGGTCGTTATATTCTCCCCCACTTAAACATATGTTCGTCCTCGAATGTGCCAAGATTTGTTTCCAAGCCATCAAATCACTATTCCATCTTACCACACACGTACCTAGGGGTGATACCATGCCACCCTATTCCATACATGCCTCACAATACAACATAATTGAAGATCATTACTTTAACTTTTGTCCGTAACACTTAGAACCCAAATTTCCAACATCCAGAATTCTTTTCAAGACACGAATCTCACATCTACACATTGTATGAGTCTGAACAAGCTGTATCAAGCCATAACCATAACCCCAGATATAATCACGTAACATACTACACAACTCGCATACTCGCAACACCATTCCCGATCACAATAACTACTCCAAACTAACCCGATACTAGTATTAAACCCCATATCAAGCCAAACCATATTCCAAAACCTTCGTACACTACTGATAACAAAAGAAACACGCGGAATCTCATAACCCCTTATCAGATCAACAAGTCATGGAGCTCTCTCGCCCCAACCAGAATCATAATCACTTTTTAAGATAACTTTCAATATTATCCTCCCAATATACCGTAATAAAATCTGATAGCACCCATTCTAGCTCCAAACACCATATATTAATAAACACAACTCTTCTACTGACATGCCACACCAATACAACTCAAACCACAACTGCGCAACCTTATGCCCAAAATGGAAGATGCCTCAAAGTAGAGAACCGTATTGCAAGTTCAACAAGCACCACCACAACTGCAATTCTATAAGCTCATATATATAGTAGAACTAAGACACACGAATTTAATAACAGTAACTAGCTCTACTAGAGCTCACATTAACATCACTCGCACAGACAACTCATGTGCTATAGTATCAATATCTGGAACCGCACGGACAACTCACGTGCCAATAATATCAGTATATAGATCCACACAGACAACTCATGAGCCAATAATATTGTCATGTCCCGAGCCCGGGGGCGAGACCGGCACCCGGTGCCTCATCTATCCTTGCGTACCAACTTGCGACTAAGAGGCTCTGAACATATAACGTCATATTTTGTCCATGGGCCACATTGCAAGACAATTTGCGAAGCAAGATATAAAACTAAATGGAAACCAACGCAGACTAAACATTAATATAAAGTTGGGCCGGCAAAGCCGTCATAACTACTACAGATGACAAACCAACCAAATATACATACAAGGCCTACAAGCCTAACATACTGCACTAACTGACAGGATATGTCTACAAGCCTCTACTGATGGATATACTGTGATCGGAATAGGGCCCCGACCTACTCATAACATATATACATATATACATAAGATGTACATAAAGCTCTAGACCCGACAACTCCGAAGGACATGGAGCTTACAGATCAAGCTGAACTCGGGAAACACCTAGTGAGGAGGTCTACCCGTTGTCTATCTGAACCTGCACGCATGAAATGCAGTGCCCCAGAAAAAAGGATGTCAGTACAAAATAATGTACCGAGTATGTAAGGCAATATACTAAAGCTGAAACTGAATTGATAATATAATAACTGATAGTAATTGGAAGTCAAAGATAATCTAAAGATATGCTAACCTACTGATACTAACTCACTTTCTCAATATAGTAAGTAAAATAGCTGTCCGGCCTTATAAGGCTTGGTATATATATATATAACTGCTCTACCGTAGTAGGCTCGCTCATAGGTGCTTGGCCATAGTAGGCTCGGTATATAACTTACCATCTGATAAGAGGTTGCCCAATAGGGGCTTGCCCATCGATTATAGCTCGATGGTAATGAAAATACTGTAATGCTGTATATATAGATTCTATGCTCTCTTGATTGGAAGAAGATAACACTCAATTGAACATAAAGTCCCGATAAGGGAGAATACTATAACTTATGAGACTAGGATAATGTATGTAAATTCGGGAGTATGAACTTCTCTTTATGCTTCGTTATCAAACTCGGGTAATTACGAGATCATGCCAAAATGAAGGAAGGGCTTAGCCTTAACATACCTGGAGTAGGAAAAAATCCTTTTGATATTCTTGGGAAAGGTTGCACTGTACTCCCTTAGAATCGCAAAACCTTACGTTGCTTAAGACAAAATCTCGTATGAATTGTTGGATAACTCACATTACTATTACATAAGTTCTTATATGAACTTGCTGAAGCATCCTTCATCACCTTGTAGAGATACAAAGTGAGTTTAGAAAGGTTTTTTAGCCTTTAGGTGTGGGCCCCACATGGCATGATTAATTGGCCACTAAATTCTCTTAAAAAGTGCCACCTTGCTATGTAATATAAGAGTCATAATTTGGGTATTGATCCTTGTTACAATTGCTGCCACATTGGCTTAATTAATCTTATCCAAACATTATAATTAATTAACCACTAATCTCTTGATTAACTTAATAATCTTTCACTATCCAATAATTAACCAATTACCCACATAATTAAGAATTATCTCAAATTACTTAAAATACCACCTACTTTTAACACACTTTATACACCTTATAATCATGGTCATATGGTACCTTGTATGGCACTAGTCCATAAATACCGGGTATTATAGCTTGAACCGTATTTTATCTCAAATTGCCAAACTTCGATGAAACTCATCTTCTTCGATTTGCTTACCCTCTCACCTTCACAAATTTACTTATCACTTGTTTGAAATAACGTAATACTTATAATCCCAAAATAATCTCATTCCCGAACTTCTGTCGCTTAACTTATGACAATTTACTTATCCGAGCTTATATCAATTTACTTATGGCGTACTTTCACGTACAAAAACATGGGTGTAACATTATTCCCCCCTCTGGAACATTCATCCTCGAATGTTGACTGATGCAATTATCATAACTTATGTCTTCCAAATACTTTAGTACTTTCCTTGCCATCTAGGAAACTGCTCGGCAAATAAATCCAAAGGCCAGGGCATTCCCTCCTTTAGGCCTCTTTCTCACACCACGACTTGTGGTCAGAATTCTTCCAATCTCGTAACTATTGCTACCTTCTGTCATGCAGCTTGTACCACTTTTTCCTTGTATGTGAGCCTATGCGACTCTTCTCTCCAGCTTTTTCCTCCAGTTTTTAGCCAATCTTTAGGCCTCACTTTGTAAACATATACACAGCTTGACAAGATGTCTCTCTGGGCATCTATACGTATACTGAAGTTCTTCGCTTGATACTTTGTCGAACCTACGAATGTTGCTATATCTTATTTCATAGACATAGTTATCTATCCGTATGACTTTACTATATCTAGATATGGCATACTATACCATAACTCTTACTTTAATTTATCGTTACTGAGGTCTGCTTCCAAACTCCAGGTTACTCTCGTTGCTTATCCTATATGTATAAGTCTAAGTCCTTTAATGCTTCCTCATTACTGTTCATCTTAAGAATGATGGTCTAATCTCATCTCATACTTTGTGACTTTTGTCCATCCATTGTTGATTTACCTCAATATTAATCTACAATCCACCACTAATAACTTGAAACCTCTTACGTAATCACTAGTGCTCATGTTGCATCGTGGAACATTTGAAGTGATTTTTCTGATCCACCTGGGGCGATACGATACTATACTTCCATAACCGTATTTCATAGCATCCCAATGTGATTCACTTATGTGGGTATTTTAATCCTGTACAATTCTTGAAATCCCTTTATTTATCACAATTACACCCTCATTCTCTTACCAGGGCAGCATTCCATCTCTTCTAAATGCTACTAGTCTTAGACTCCTTTGAGTTCATTCGGCTATATTGAGCTTTCTACAACTTAGAGAAACCATCAGCTCTCTTGTTTACATGGGCTCAATCCCAAGGACTTAGCCATTCTCGTCACCTTCTTACTTTCCCTTTCTTATCCTTACTCGTGTCCTCCTAAAACTTTGTCACTTTTCCATTATTTAGCTTGCGACCTATACATATCTATTTATACTAATCGTAACCTTCCTTCAACTTGCTTGCACTATAAATTTCCTTATGTTATTCTGGAACATCAAGCGAGATATTATATTGTCTCTAACTCTTCTTTACTCTCTTGGCTGGATCTTTCAGTACCTAGAAACCATAGGCTAGAAGATATGCTACTGACGACGCCACTATTATTCCTAGATACTGAATCCCTATGCTTCTAGCCTTCTATCCGAAGTGTGGACTATTCATAACCCTCTGTATTTGAGTATCTTGTACGTTGTTCACCTTTACCTTACTTACCTTAAAGTCCCGCATCATATCTTCTATCTCTTTCATGACCTCTCTTCCACATAGGTATAATTCACATCCACAGCTTGATGCTCTATTACAATAGTTGCACCTCTGGTGCATACACAATCCGGTGGGGGCTTCATACTGACTTTTTATGAGGCTCATACTTTTATAACTGGATTTATCGTAGAGCCTTTATAGAATATGATTGTTGTGCTATCTCTGTTGTACCTCTGATATTAAGAGTGATTATGCAATGTTCTCAATCATGATGTCTATAATTTTTTGGGTCCAATAATCAGACTCGTGATTTACTTGGTTGACGTAACTCTTTAGTTTCCTCTTCCTTCTGATCAGCCTTTATGTAGTCTTAAGCTATATTTCGATCTGTGGCTCCTGGTATTAGTGATTACTTTAGCCTTTCATGGGCGCTATAGAATATCCATGATACAATCCTTTAATAATTCAATCCTTTGTCTATGACCCGGGCTCAATTCTTCCTTCTAATTTATACCGGAACCTTTTACTGCCGTATGATTGTCAACATCTATGTTGCATGGATAATACTCTGAAATCTTAAGTGCGTTCAGAAAGTAACTAGCTCTGGATCATTGATCGAATAATTCCTTTCTTTCCATCTCAGCTTTCTTTAAACGTAGGCAATTACTTTTCCTGGTCTTTCTGCCCCCTTGTTGCGTACATACTTAGCTTATCTTAGTTCCCACGCATGCCAGAATATTTGTGCAACTCATATGGTCTCGAATATTACTTTGGATTTTTACTCCCTGTTCATTAGCCACGGTAGGTGCCACTTTCTTTTGGAGTGCATATAATTTTGTTGTGAGACTGTTGTTACATGACCATTTTCTCTTTAGGTCACTTTGCTTAGGTTGAAGCCTTCTCCCTTATTTCCTCAGCTAGTCTTTCATTGTAGTACTCAGGGAGGACCCTCTGATTCTTGCAAGGCTGCGAGCTTGTTTCATCGTTTATCCGGCGGAATGTTTGACGTTCTTTCTTACTTGTAATTATCCTTACGTACTTACCTTCATGCCCTTGTGCTCGTAGGGTTGCTTCTGAGCTAATATTTTGATTGTCTTCCCAGTGACACTCTCTTTTATCTCCGTAACCCTCATACGGTACCTTTACTACCCCAACTTCTATCTTAATATTTCTCAAGGTTATGATGTCATAGCTGCGAGACTGAATGCCTCATGTTGGGGTTCATTATGTTTATCTTGCACGATCTGTTGATTTGTTTGTATCCTCTTGTCTAGCCATAACTAGGCCTTTCCTGAATCAACTACTGACTACTCGTTGGCCCATTCTCATATCAGTATTCCGTGTAATCATTCTTGGGTTATTTCTTTTGTCTTAACTTACCATTCGCACTGGCTCCTTATTTATCAAAAACATCTCGGGCCGGAACCCTTACTTTCTCTCCTTGACGTCGTGTCTGCATAATGTTCTGGAATCATAGAATATATGTAGGCTTTGAATAAGTGCAATCTCATCCCTTTCTCATTTTTATCGCATTCTTCCTTTACCATTCCGTAGTTACTAGAACCACTTAATTCTGACTTCATGCCTTATCACTCCTTATTCCCCCCTTTAGGGGAGTACTAAAATCTAGATGATCTACCTATAGATGTTTTATCTCTTTATCTTTGTTGTATTTTCACATCATTGATGATCTTTACTCGCCTTACGGTAATCCTTCTGTACCAAGGATAACAAAATTCCTTGCTCGCGAGGGTGACACTTAGTGTAACTGGCACATACCGTCCCTTAAGCTGAACTTTGCTCACATTGCTTTCTTTAGGAAAGAGTCTTCCTGAATGACCATTCTCTTAATTTCTCATGATGTCGACCATTATCAAATTACTCAGTCTCTAATTCATGTTTAGCTTATCTTGTTCACTAGCCCATACTGATTTCTATTATTTCTGGGGTCTAACTTTTCCATATGGTAATCACGTTAGAGTCACAAACTTATTTCTTGAAATGAGGCTATGACTTTATGGCCTATACTCTTTTGTTGCTTCCAGGCCTGGCATCTCTCATCTTTTCCTTCCCTCGATTATAGTATAATACTGTCATTTCATTTTTTCCCACTGTTGTCATCCATGTATCACATCTTACTCATAATGCTTCATTAACTCTTTTCTTATTTCCCGCTAATATTTATGTCTATCACTTTATTCTAAAAATGCGAACAAGATATTCTTCTGCTCTTAGCTCCCCTGCTCCATCCATTGGCTCTTCAAATTGCCTAACATTCTCGGGAGCCATACTAAGATAATATTTATCCCTTCTAGGCTTCCAGTACCCATCTTTGTAGTACTCATATCTTGCTGTACTATTTTAGAGTGCACCATCTGGGTGTCTCACAAGGAGATATATTAGCATATTTACACTATCCTTCGGAAATGTCAACTAACACAAATAATCCATTCACCATTTTGGGTTACTCTATCCCCAGCCGGATCCTGATATCTCGTCCTTGTTTTTTAAACTACTTATGTTAACCCCCATAGGGCATAACTGGAATGGGTATGACCAATTGTACATACCTCTGTTACTATTGAAGTTAACTCGAAATGCTTATATCTCTCTGCCTGAGTTGAAAATACTGATAATCTTCATTAACTGGGTACCTCGTACCCCTTTTCACCTTGCTTCTTTTACTTACTCGAACTTATGTCTACTTTCTGATTTCTTATTCCTTTTTACCGTAGGGGTGGATAGATATTCTTGCCTTAAGGCTCCTTATCAAGAGGCTTACATGTCTTAGTACACATATGATCTGCCAAAGGCCTCATATTTACTCATCACAAGCATGATGCAAAATCGAGTGCCTCTAACTTAACTCTTCCACAACCACATGCAATCTCTTGCCAATTGTCTTTCTAATGTAGGCATCGTCGTATTATGAATAAGATAGAGTTTAGGAACTTGAGTTCTTACAACTGAGCTCTACCACATGATCTAGAGTAAGAAGAAAGAGTGACAGTCCTAAATTCTCTGTAGCCTCCTGCTTATAAGAGTGATGCATGACACACCCATAAACAAGACTCTACTAGACACGACTTGTAGACTTCCTAGGACAGAACTGCTCTAATACTACTTCTATCACGCCCCGAGCCTGGGGGCGAGACCGGCACCCGGTGCCTCATCTATCCTTGCGTACCAACTTGCGACTAAGGGGCTCTGAACATATAATGTCATACTTTTGCCATGGGCCACATTGCAAGACCATTTGCGAAGAAAGATATAAAACTAAATGGAAACCAACGCGGACTAAACATCAATATAAAGTTGGGCCGGCAAGGCCGTCATAACTAATACAGTTGACAAACCAACCACATATACATACAAGGCCTACAAGCCCAACATACTGCACTAACTGACATGATATGTCTACAAGCCTCTACTGATGGATATACTGTGATCGGAACAGGGCCCCGACCTACTCATAACATATATACATATATTCATAAGATGTACATAAAGCTCTAGACCCGGCAACTCCGAAGGGCATGGAGCCTACCGATCAAGCTGAACTCGGGCAACACCTAATGAGGAGGTCTACCCATCTGTCTGTCTGAACCTGCACGCATGAAATGCAACGCCCCCAGAAAAGGGACGTTAGTATAAAATAATGTACCGAGTATATAAGGCAATATACTGAAAGTTGAAACTGAACTGATAATATAATAACTGAAAGTAACTGGAAGTCAATGATAATCTGAAGATATGCTCACCTGCTGATACTGACTCACTTTCTCAATATAGTAAGTAAAATAACTGTCCGACTTTATAAGGCTCAGTATATATATATATATATATATATATATATATATATATATATATATATATATATATATATATAACTGCTCTGCCGTAGTAGGCTCGCTCATAGGCGCTCGGCCATACTAGGCTCTGTATCTCGGCCAACTAGGCTCGCTCATAGGCCCCTGGCCACAGTAGGTTCGGTATATAACATACTATCTGAACTTGCTGAAGCATCCTTCATCACCTTGTAGAGATACAAAGTGGGTTTAGAAAAGTTTTTAAGCATTTAGGTGTGGGTCCCACATGGCATGATGATTTGGCCACTAAATTCTCTTAAAAAGTGCCACCTTGCTATGTAATATAAGAGTCATAATTTGGGTCTTGAACCTTGTTCCAATTGCTGCCACATTGGCTTAATTAATCTTATCCAAACATTATAATTAATTAACCACTAATCTCTTGATTAACTTAATAATATCCCACTATCCAATAATTAACCAATTACCCACATAATTAAGAATTATCTCAAATTACTTAAAATACCTCATACTTTTAACACACTTTATACACCTTATAATCACGGTCATGTGGTACCCTGTATGGCACTAGTCCATAAATAGCGGGTATTATAGCTTGGACCGTATTTTATCTCAAATTGCCAAACTTCGATGAAATTTTAATGTACGGATGTAACATCTCATTTCCGAGCTTATATCAATTTACTTATGGCGTACTTCCACATATGAAAACATGGGGTGTAACAAATATAATCCGCCTGGCGTGGTCACAGGCCTCCAGTCCAAGCTTATCATACATGAGCAATCAAATAAGTACACATGTATATGATAAATGAATTAAGATTCTCATGCTCCTGGACTGGTATAAATAACACGACATAGAGTAGGCAGGTGCAAAGTATACTATCACCACTCAAATCGGCAAGTTAACACAGAAATAGTAACTACCCAATTTATTCAGGGAATTAGCCTCGTTGTAACCTCAAGTGTAGCCTAGATAGTTCTCGACAAGGGTATGAATACGAGAAATGTTATAACTTTATGCTTAACAGTCCACTCTAGGCATATCTTTGCCTAAGCATTCTTCTGAGTATGAATACTTGCCCCGATGCTCGCACATGGCTCAAACCTCACATAAGTACGCACTTGTACCTCGCAGCTATCACAAATAATTAACGCAATTAGTGCCTCCACTGAGTTTAAATAAAATACTCACCTCAAACAAGACGCAACCTTGAAACAATTTGCTTTTGAGAACTCCCAGTCCCCCAAATTCATAGAACACATGAACTATCGTAAGTGATCACAACTCCAACACTCGAATGACTATCACATCCTTCATGCACGATCATCCCACTAGGAATACTTCCATAATTCTTCCGTGCCACTTAGCAATAAATTGAATATCAACAGTCTATCAACTAGGTGAGTACCGCAAAACCAATGAACATCCGTAACTCAAAACACAATGCGCCTTCTAACATGCACACCCTTCTCAGGAATTACCGAGAAGTTATAACATTCATCTAAATATCTGAAGCTGACCATGTTGTCCAAAATTTGGGACCTTCCCTTCAAGACTGAATTACCACCTTGTACATGTAAATTTTAATCCTGCACAACACACCGCATCTATCATGCAATCACGTGAAAAGCACGAGAATCTCATTATCAACTCTAAGTCACTAGCAAATTACATAACCGGTTAGTTAGAAACCTTCAATTTGCTCTCATCCAGGAGGAAATCACTATAAACAACATGTCCCCCACACCGGCAGAAACTATCTGGTTTGAACCATGGTAGAAACCATCAAGAACACTTTGAAATCCATTTGCACATAATCAAGCTATCAGAACTGAAATCCTCTAACTCGACCAAGCCACGCAAGTCACCAAACCCAAGAATATTGCCACCAAAACGTCTGTAAAGTCTCCACATCATAATTACCCAAAAGAACCAAGCATACCATTACCATACTGGTCTATCCTACAACCCAGTTGTCCTATTTACTTCTAGTTTCTTCTGAATTACCCTCAAGTTGACACTTCTCCTTGTCAGAACTCCACGATCCTTACCTCAAGCTCACTACAAGACATCCTAACATAAAACCACACAACCCTAAGGCCCATAAGCCATTGTATTCTTCTTAAACACCTCCATAAATACCACAACCGTAACACTCACTCTGAAAATACCTTATGTGAATTTAAAATTGTTCCTCTTACCTTTCTTATACTAAAATGTAGAATCCATAGTCATACAGAATTACCGCAAGTCCCGGCACCATTAAATGTTATTCTCAGATTCTATTCATACACAAATCCGAAAAAATTCTCGATTGCTATATATAAATCTCGAACCCATTAGAACCTTCTCGAGAGTCACCCACCTTTCTCAAATCTATATTGCACTGCCCAAACAGGCTGAAAGACACGTGCCCCATTAGCACAACAACACTCAAAGAGGTAACCCTGCCTTAACACCACCGATCAAATTCATACTCTGTGCGCACTACATCCTTCAAAAATAACAACTCACTCATCCCATGATTTTCATATACTCATAAAGCGCAATACAACCCATATTTAGGAATTTTAATACTCGAGTCATCCTCGATCTCAACCTCTATAAGTCATAACTAACACACAAGTATGCCTTAGACCAAAACTAAAATTTAACATATAACCATGAAATTGAATTGTCAATAGCAGGCTCCCCCACTTATCTCAAAGCCATAGATTAAAACACTCGATAACTCACAATACCCATACTCTATTACTGCCATAATACCGCAGTCAGTTCAACAAAAATTCTTCTCAAGCTCATGCAACGCCAACCATAAAAATACCTCAATCATCCGCTAAGCTTGCATTTATTCTCTTGACACTCAATTCAACTTTATCAACTAGATTCAAATTCAAATCTCAACACCTACGCCCCGCTGGCAGAAAAGAAACTCTCCACTAAACATTATAAGGAACACACCTACGTAGATTACTCCGCAGGGGATAACCCACCTGCTTAGCCTCAAATTGGCATCTTGTTATACCCTTTCGCAGTCACAATTACTATGCAATCACTTAATCTTTCTGAGTTTGAACTCATTAACATGACATGAAAATCTACTCCGTTTCACAATTAAACAACATGATAGATCCCTCAATGCACTCACAACTCAAGACTGTACGTCACATCAAAACAAGAATCAAGTACCGAATATCAAACTCTTTAGTCACAAGTAAACTTTATTCATCTCACTCAACCCACCTGAACACATCCCACATTCACATTATACTCATCATATATTCATTCAACCGCCCATTGAGCCACAAATTCCACTCATAGGGATACTACCGACGCATAAGTCCAAACGCACAAGTTCTTACATCCAAAACTACTGAGCTTAAGCTGCGGTCTAACCCTGGCCTCAAGTCCTCTAGACTGGCCCATCACCAAAACATAGAATACTCATCTCGCCTCGTTCATGGAATCACAATGGGTACAAAGTGTGCCTGAGCTGACCCCGTCAGCTCAACTATATCTGGAATTTGCTCCTATGCTGGAGCAACTGGTGGTGCTACATGTGCTGCTCCAAATACTATACGAGCTACACCTCGACCTCTACCACGGCCCCGGCCTCTCGCGGCCCTAACTGGTGGCACTCGTGGCTGACCGTCCGATCCGGTAGTATGTGTCACCATCTTAAGAGAATAGAATCGTAGAAATTTAGTTTCTGGAACCAACAAATTTGCACGACAGAGTACAAGAAAGTGAAATGTTTCCTAAGGGTTCGACAACCACTCAAAGATAAGTACAGACATCTCCGTACCGATCCGCAAGACTCTACTAAACCTGCTCATGACACGTAAGACCTATGTAACCTAGGCTCTGATACTAACTTGTCACGACCCAAAATCTCACCTGTCGTGATGTCACCTATCTCAATACTAGGCAAGACGACAATCTCAATAAACCACCATATCTTTTAAATTTGAAAAAATAATAATTGAATTCAGCGGAAGAATCTCAAAAATACAAATATAAACACTCCCAAAACTCGATGTCATTGAGTGCATGAGCATCTAATATGAATACAAAGTCTGACTGATAAAAACACTATCTGAAAGTATACTACAGTACAATAACTGAAAGAAAGAGAGTCAAGGTCAGCGAACTTCAGGCAACTACCTTGATAGTCTCTAACTGATAGCACTGTGAGATCTAATGGTCACCGTGTCCGAAAGCACCTGGATCTGCACACGAGGTGAAAAGTGTAGTATGACTACAACCAACTCAATAAGTAACAAGACTAACCTCTGGGCTGAAAGTAGGGACGAGCTCCGCAGGTACAGTCCAGTACATAAATAATGGTACAGAAATGTAGGCATGCCTTCAAGTTCAACAGTTAAACTCTGTACAAGCAAAATAGATCAATACTGCATGATATGAGAAATGTGACATGTCAGTGAAAAAACCTCATGTACTACTGGTCACTAATCATTCGGTCACTTGGTACTATTTATGGCCAATCCAACCCAGGGATATTCCATTCCATAAATATATACACATCGACTGACATTCAGTCACTCAGTACCGTATAAGGCCAATCCAGCCATGGGGTAATTTATTCCCAAATATAAATGATACGGACAAGATCCAAGTCCGAGGAAAATTTATCACAATATAAATAAGTAAGGCAAGTCCATGCCCTGGGAAGTCCATCCCGAATATATAATCATCTACGCTCACTGGGGGTGTGTACAGATTCCGGAGGGGATCCCTCAGCCCAAGCGTGATATAAAGCCGATATGGCCTGTTGCAGGCGACCAGCCTTCCATATAATGATAAATCCTATAAGGCCTGCTGAAGGCGGGCAACCCCGTTCCATATACTAATAATATATATAAAGCAAATATGGCCTACTGTAGGCGGGCATCCCCGATACCATAAATATACTCACAATGGATGAACATGACTGAGTATGAAATATACATTTTTAAAATAATTAAATTCAACAGCAACACGACCCTTTGGGTCCCAAAATATCGGCACGTAGCCCAATCATGATCTTTAATACGAGTCTCAGCTCAATTTTCCTAACATCTGGAAAATGTTCGGATAATAACATGATTCTTTAATTTTACAACTTCATAGAATTTGTTCAAGACACAATTTCTATGGTGCACGTCCACACGCTCGTCAACTATCATGTGCGTCACCTCCAATCAATTTATATAACACCAAATTCAGGGATTCAAACCCTCAGAACCAAGTTTAGAAGTGTTACTTACCTCAAACCGTGTAATTTCTTACTCCGCTATGCCCTTGCCTCGCGAATTGGTCTCCCAAAGCGTCGAATTTAGTCATAATTAATTCGATTCTGTCAATATAAATTATTGGAATTAATTTCATATGAAAATATTAGTTTTTCAACAAAAATCCGAAATTTAACTCAAAAATCGCCCGTAGGGCCCACGTCTCAGAATCTGACGAAACTCACAAAATCGCTCGTAGGAAGTATGATAAAATACGACATTTGTCTAGAATACAAAAATAGACATGGAAAATGTAAAATAACCCAGATGGAGATTCTGTGCGTGGTGCGGACTCGTAACATGGAATGCAGCTCACCTGATTTCCCGCAATAACCTTGCCTTTGCGCCCATAGGGCCACTAGACATAAATGCACTTGCACAAAAAAATATGCATCAAGTGTAGTATGAGTACGTAAATCAACGCGCACCCAGTAAGTATCCAGTCTAACCTCGAAGAAGTAGTGACGAGGGGTCGATTTCGACATCTACTATGGGCTAACAATAAAATATCGATAATATAATTAAGCATGGATTGTATAGAACGACTGTAAACTCTATAACATGAAGTAAGTAAACAATTCTTTTGTTAATAGGAAATTTCAAAATTTATTTTTCATCATTTAACATTTTGTATCTTAGGCCAATGAAGTAATATCAATTATTATAGATTCCAAAGCAACCAATTCAATCATGCACAAATCATGTCGAGGTCGTACGACCCGATCCAACATAAATATTTAGACTATGCACTGCCGAGGGTCAAACGACGTTAACCATAGATGCATCTATCTACTACCGAGGCGTTCGGCCCGCTCCACAAAAGAGAAAGCACATTAAACAACTATTCCAAGAATTACCAATTCTCATTTAACGGTCAAGTAAATGAAGTTTAACCCTTTTAACTCAAAAATCACCCGTAGGGCCCATGTCTCGAAATCCGACGAAACTCACAAAATCCGACACATTAAATTACGAGTCCAACCATACTAGTTTCACTCAAATTTGACTCCGAATCGACATCGAAATCTCAAATATTCGTTTTATGAAATTTCTACAATTTTCTCCAATTTTCCATCTCAAAACACTAATTAAATGATGAAAATCCGAGTTACAATCACTTACCCCGATGTTTTCCTTGAAAATCTCTCCAAAATCGCCTCTCCCCAAGCTCCAGTTTGTCAAAAATGGAAAATGGGACGAAGTCCCCTTTTTATAACTTAAAGTTTCTGTCCAGGCGTGCCCCCGGTCGCGAACGCTTCCCCCGGTCGCTTCCCCAGAACGCTGCCCCCGATTGAAGGAAACCAGATACAGGCATCAGAAAAATTCCACCAACTGTTTAAGTCCAAATTTCGATCCGTTAACCATCCAAAACTTCCCCCGAGGCCTTCGGGACCTCAACTAAATACATCAACAAGTCCAAACATATCATACGAACTTAGTCAAAACCTCAAATCACATCAAACAATGCTAAAACCATGAATCATACCCCAATTCAAGCTTAATGAAACTTAAGAATTTCCAACTTCTACATTCGATGCCGAAACCAAACAAATCAATTCTGATCGACCTCAAAGTTTGTACACAGGTCATAAATGACATAACAGAGCTATGGAAATTTTCAGAACTAGATTCAGACCCCGATAACAAAAAGTTAACTCCCCGGTCAAACTTCCAAACTTAAATTCCTCTTTTAGCCATTTCAAGCCTAATTTAACTACAGACTTCCAAATAAAATTCCGGACACGCTTCTAAGTCCAAATTCACCATACAGAGTTATTGGACTCATCAAAACTTTGTTTCAGGGTCGTTTTCACATCAGTCGACATCCGGTCACTATTTTAACTTAAGCTTTAAGCCTTGAAATTAAGTGTTCCAATTCATTCCAAAACCTCACCAGACCCAAACCAATTACCTCGGAAAGTCACACAACAACTGTAAAGCACAAATTGAGCAGTAAATATGGGAACGGGGCTGTAATACTCAAAATAACCGGCCGGGTTGTTACACATCGAATGTCCCTAAGACAGCTTTTCAGACTCGGTATGCTCATTATGAGTTCCTAGTGATGTCATTTGGCTTGACAAATGCCCCAACAACATTTATGGATTTAATGAACCGGGTATTCAAGTCCAATTTGGATTCTTTTGTGATCATCTTCATTGATGATATTTTGGTCTACTCCCGCAGTCGAGAGGAGCATGAGCAGCATATGCGGATCATACTTCACACTGTGATAGATAGTCAGTAATATGCCAAGTTTTCAAAGTATGGGTTTCGGTTGGATTCAGTTGCCATTTTGGGACATGTTGTATCTTTTGAGGGCATTAAAGTGGATCCTAAGAAGATTGAGGTAGTTTTGAATTAGCCTAGACCTACTTCAGCTACAGAGATTTGGAGCTTCTTGGGTTTGGCGGATTATTATCGCCGGTTTGTGGAGGGGTTTTCATCTATCTCAGCCCCATTGACTAAGTTGACCCAGAAGGATGCTCTTTTCAGATGGTCCAACGAGTGTCAATTGAGCTTTCAGAAGCTCAAGACTGCTTTGACTACAACCGTGGTGTTGGTATTGCCTACAGGTTTGGGATCTTACACCGTGTATTGCGATGCATCGCGTATTGGGCTTGGCGCGATATTGATGCAGGATAGTAGGGTGATTGCCTACGCGCCTCGGCATCTAAAGGTTCATGAGAAGAACTACCCCATTCATGATTTAGAGTTAGCAGCTATTGTTCATGCATTGAAGATTTGGAGGCATTACCTCTACGGTGTGTCGTGTGAGGTATTCACAGTTCATCAGAGTCTATATCACTTGTTTAAGTAAAAGGATCTAAACTTGAGGCAAAATAGGTGGTTAGAGATGTTAAAATACAATGATATCACCATTTTGTACCATCAAGGGAAGGCCAATGTGGTGGCCGATGCCTTGAGCAGAAGGGTTGAGAGTATGGGTAGCCTTGCATATATTCGAGTTGGTGAGAGGCTGCTAGCATTGGATGTTCAGGATTTGGCCAATCAACTCGTTGTTGACAAAAATTTTGACCCTCCCTCTTTAAATTAATTAATTTATACTTAATAATTTACAATAAATATTCTTAAAGTGTTTTCTAGTAACAAGTACTTATTTTTACAAATTAATTAAGTATTAGTTCTTACAATTAGTCACATAGTATTAACATTATGTAATTATAAATATATTTACTATTTTTAAGATTATTAAAATAATTCTTATACATACATTACATAGGTTCTATAATTAATTTGATAAATCACTCTTTAATTTAATTAATTAGATTATTATGTGAAATTCAAAATTAGTGTTGCAATTTAGGAAAAACAAAGTGTCTTACAAATGGTTAATTAAATAATTAGTAGTATATGTAGTAATTATAATTTTTACCATATTTATTGAAAATTTTTAAGCTTATTTAAATTAAATTCAAAAAAGGGGTTAAAAGACAAAAAGTCCACAATTGCAATTCTCAAACCAAAGACAAAGTGGCCATTTTTAAAATTATTCTGGCCCAATTAACAAGCCAAGTCCGATATTGCACCTAGTCCAAACAACCCCATCTCTCCATTGTGGCGATCCAAGCCACCCCATTGACGCCAATCACAACACACCACGTCACCATCACTCTCATCTCACAGAACAAACACACCCACATTTGAGCCGTTGGTCCATCTGATCAACGGCTCACGTTTATTCTCTAATTTTTTCTTTTGATCTAAATACCCGCCCCTAGAGATCTAATCTCAACCGCCCAAAACCCCATCATCCAATGGCCCCCGATTTTCACTCTTAAAACATTTCTAAAAAATCCAATCACCAAATAATTGGAGCCGTTGATCAACAAATCCAACGGCTCCTATTCCTCTTCTCACTTTTAAGAATAAATACCAAACCAATCCCCCCAGAAACCCTAATCATTTCCCCCTTACTCGGCCGCCCTAATTTCCCAAAATGCTCTCTACTTTTCTCTTGTCCTAACCTATCAGTCTCCAAAACCTTACACAAAATTGTGCAAGATCATCTCAATTAAATCCTGAAACGCCTATATGTCCCCTACTATCCGTGAATCCTGGTATTCTTTCCCATTTTGCCGATAGAATTCAAAAACCAAATCAAACCCTAAGACCCCAAATTGTTATTACTGAGCTCGCCTATTCTTTCCTCTGTGTTTTCAAATCCATGACATGCATGGTTGAAGTTTTTCATCACCATCATCATTATTCTTATCCAGAGGTCAAACACATTGACCTCTGGACATTACGGTTTGTCCGTTGGTTCTTTGCCTTCAACGATCGATCCCTCATCTCAGGTAAAATCGGCCCTGTTTTTCCCCTCTGTTTCTTTTTGATTTTCACTCGACTTGCTAGCTTCATCTACCATGCGTCACTCTCCACTACTGATTTGAATTTGTGAAGCCCTAAGATACTTCAATGTCACTATAAATAGAACTCTTTAATGTTCTCACCAACACGACCTAACACTGAAATCATCTACACAATCACTTAAGAGCAATTTTGAGATTAAAAACCTAGGGTTCCTTACTGTTCTTTTCCTTTTAGTTACTGAGTATTGTTGTTGCTTTGAACTTGAAGTTTTGGGGTCTTAAGCAATTAAGATTGTCTTCGTTTGGTATGGTGCCCTCGAAAAGGTTAGTGTACTCCTAATTTCTCTCCTTTAATCACCTTATATGAACATTATGAATATGCTGTTGGTTTTCTGTGAACTATAGTTACTTATGATGCTTACCATTAGCATGGAAATGTTTATCTTTCGTTTGTGACAATATGTTTTCTATCTATGATCATATCTCCTGCCTCTTGAATCTTTAATTAGTAATTGGTCAAACTATTATGTGATTCTTGATGAATTTCATTTCTGAGTCTAAATAATCCGCACAACTAAAATAGTAATGTGCCTTGAATGATTTTTCATGCTCACATAAACTTCATAGCCTTTCATTGATGATTCTGCAGTGACCTTTACCTTTATATGTTGTTTCTCTATATTCTGTTAGTGTTGTGGTTGAGTTTATTATTTGATAATCATAACTGAGATGAATCTGAAGGTTCCTAAGTTCATATCATCTACCATATGAATACAAATCTAAGTTCTTAGGTACTTTTCTTCTCTATACTTGTGCCCGTTAACTTTGAAAGCAACTTCTGGGTTGTCATTATGACATTCTTATGATCTCATCTAGTTATTGGTTGCATCTGTTGACCTAGTCTTGTTTGATTTGAACTTTCTTCTTTTCATGAATACTAATAGTTCTACTATACACATCCTGTTAGAATTAAGTTTTCCTTCCTTCATAAAACAACTCATGATCCTGTTATGTTATAGTTGACTAGTGGTTGTTTAGCTGTCTCATGTTTAGTTAAAACCTTCAATTGCATGTTCCATTCAAAACTTACTTGGTGTAATACTTCCCTATCTTTAATCTCTTTAAACCACTGTTGACTTTGTGAAGCTTACATGCATTTATTTTTAAGATTATCTCCCATAAAAGTAGGACTCAATTATTCTGTTATAATCAAGTGAAATCGTTTTTAAAAGGCTGGAGCATGACTACTTCACACTTAGATACTAAGCTAGACTTATGTCTAAAGGTAAACTTATTTTAATACAATGCTTTCCTTTATCTGTAACTCCCTCACCTCATGACATGTTTAACCTGTTTCTGTTATGTGCAAAGATCCCCATTCCTATTTGATTCCTGATTTCATGCTCTGACGTAAACTACCCCATTCCTTTCTCTCTTGTTAATTTGAAACTAAACCTCATCCTTAAGCCTTATGAGGTCCTTTGTTGATACTGTCTGAACATGATGACTTGTCAAGGTTAATACTGTTAGGGATATAACTCTGTTGAGCCCTTAGGGATTCCATGTTCAAATCTATGAACTTGTAGTCATGTTTAGAAGTTCAATCCCATTTCTAATATCTTCTCTAAAGGTGGCCAACCATAACTGTTTTGTCTGAATCTTTATTGATGACCTTTACAGTTCTAAGTAGTGTTGTCAACCCATGAATGTGCTAGAAGCAAACCAATCAGTTCACAGTTGGTTTGCCAGGGACAAAAACATATGTATCTTTTGAGTTGTTGCACATATGGACCCTGTATAGCTCGCCTTCCCTTTGAGTATGCTCTTCTCTTATGTTCATACCTTTACAGTATGCTTGTGGTGTTTCTGCTCCTCACCTATGTGTGTTCGAAAGTCAAACCATTGAATTCACTTGATATATATTCACTTGATATACATTGAAAGGGCCTTATTGGCATTTAAACTCATATGGAAAACATGTTGGTAGTGTTTAGGGGTATTTGGGAGTGGAGCTTAACTCTAGGTTGGGCTTCCCTCCCCGCCACAAGAATCTCCCTGGGCCTTGAGTCCCTTGGGAACTTTGAAGTATCGGGGGATTCAAAGGGGGCATTGACCTTGAGTAGAACTTCCTCTTTAGCCCTTAATTCATTGACACATTTGTTTCTTTAGGGGTTTAATGTTTATTGACAACGAAAAGTTTTCAATATAAATTATTTGCCATGTGTAGCTACCACTTTAATATAATTGTCACGACCAGAAATCCATTAAGGGTTGTGATGGCGCCTAACACTGCTGTCAGGCAAGCCAACAATTAAATAATTTCCTTCATTGCTCATCTAGTATTTCTGAAATCATGATTTTTCTTTAATAAAATAGTAAGGAATAAAATTTACAGAGTAAATGACAATATTCTTGCAACTTTAATGCAGAACAACCCAAAAGTATCCCCAAAACCTGGTGTCACAAGTGCATGAGCATTAATTAGGAAGTATGATAAAATACTACATCTGTCTAGAATACAAAATTAGACAGGGAAAATGTAAAATAACCCAGATGGAGACTCTGTGCGTGGTACGGACTCGTAACATGGAATGCAGCTCACCTGAGTCCCCGCAATAACCGTGCCTCTGCGCCCATAGGGTCACTAGACATAAATGCACCTGCACAAAAAAATATGAATCAAGTGTAGTATGAGTACGTAAATCAACGCGCACCCAGTAAGTATCCAGTCTAACCTCGAAGAAGTAGTGACGAGGGGTGGACTCCGACATCTACTATGGGCTAACAATAAAATATCGATAATATAATTAAGCATGGATTGTATAGAATGGCTGTAAACTCAATAACATGAAGTAAGTAAACAATTCTTTTGTTAATAGGAAATTTCAAAATTTATTTTTCATCATTTAACATTTTGTATCTTAGGCCAATGAAGCAATATCAATTATTATAGATTCCAAAGAAACCAATTCAATCATGCGCAAATCATGCCGAGGTCGTACGACCCGATCCAACATAAATATTTAAACTGTGCACTGTCAAGGGTCGAACGACGTTAACCATAGATGCATCTATCTGCTACCGAGGCGTTCGGTCCGCTCCACAAAAGAGAAAACACATTAAACAACTAATTCAAGATTTATTAAGGGGCAAATATTCCAAGAATTACCAATTCTCATTTAATGGTCAAGTAAATGAAGTTTAACCCTTTTTTTTACAATTCCTTTATCGAGTTTCTAAGTGTTTTAAACAGTTAAATTAACAAGTAGGGCACAAACATCGCAAGTACAACATGATATGGGTCCTAGACTACCCGGACATAAGCATAATAGTAGCTACGCATCGACTCTCGTCACCTCGTGCGTACGTAGCCCCCACAAATAGAAGCACATAATAATTTGATTCACCTATGGGGTTAATTCCCTCTTACAAGGTTAGAAAGGAGACTTACCTCGTTCTGAAGTTCCATAACCGGCTCCAAAGCCTTTCCAACAAGTCAAATCAATGCCTATTGCTCCAAAACTAGTCAATAAATGTGCAAATCCATAAATGTATACTCTAATACTCATTATAATTCAATTTACAACAATTCCAACTCCGCTCGAAAAGTCGATAACATCACCATCGGGCCCACGTGCCCATATTTCGAACATTTTTGAAGATAAACATTACCCATAACCTCACGAACTCAAATATATAATTTATTCTCAATTCCATGCCTAATTTCGTGGTCAAAATCCAAAAATACCAATTTCTCGGTTTTCTACCAAAACCCCAAATTTATACTAATTTTCATGTATAAATCCATATACAACCCATGTATTTAACTCACAATGTGCGGGAATTACTTAGCTCATAATAGATGATGAAATCTCCTCTTCAAAAGCTCCAATCATCGCCCAACTAAAATGAAATATGAAGGAAAACGGGCCAAATCCCGTCTTTAAAATGACACTGCCCAGCACTGGCCTTCTTCGCGATCGCGGAAACACCCTTGCGATCGCGTAGGCCAAAATCCATCCACCCAAAAAAACCTTCTTCGTGTTTGCGTTCCACACGACGCGTTGTCAAAGCCTTCTGCCCTCACTGCTTCGCGATCGCACACCCGGCCTCGCGTTCGCGTAGGCCAAATAGCCTCAGGCCTAGATCCTCACTTCCTTCTACGCATTCGCGACTGCCCAATCGCGTTCGCGTAGGTCCATCAAGCCCTTCACCGCGTTCGCATACCCCCCATTGAGTTCGCGATGGGAAAATACAGCAGCCCCCAAAAGTCTCCTTCGTGAACGCATGAGTGCCTTTGCGTTCGCGAAGAAGGAAACCAAATAGCAGCAACAACAACAACAAATTATTCCGTTTTGTTCCGAAACCACCCTGAAACACATCCAAGGCCCCCGAGACCCCGTCCAATCACCCACACTAGTCCCACAACATAACACATTGATCGAGTCCTCAAATTACACCAAACAATATCGAAATCATGAATCACACCCCAATTCGAGCTTAATGAACTTTAGAACATCAAACTTCCACATTCGATGCCGAAACCTATCAAATCACGTCCGATTGACCTCCAATTTTGCACACAAGTCACATTTGACATTATGGACCTACTCCAACTTCCGGAATCGCAATCCGACCCCGATATAAAAAAGGTCCACTCCCGATCAAACTTCCAAAAACCTTCAAATTTCCAACTTTCGCCAATTGACCTCAAAATGACGTACGGACCTCCAAATCCACATCTGGACGCGCTCCTAAGACCAGAATCACCATACGGAGCTATCCCCAGACACGAAACTCCAAATGGACACCGATAACATTAAAATACACTTCAACCCAAACTTATAAAATTCTTCCAAAAGGCTAACCTTCCATAATGAGCACCGAAATGCTCCCAGGTCACCCAAAACCCGATCCGGACATACGCCCATGTCCGAAATCATCATACGAACCTATTGGAACCTTCGAATCTTAATTCCAAGGTCGTTTTCTCAAAAATCAAACCTGAGTCAATTCTTCCAACTTAAAGCTTATAAAATTGGAATTTCTTTCCAAATCAACTTTGAACTTCCTGAAATTCAATTCCGACCACACGTACAAGTCATAATACCTAAAGTGAAGCTACCCACGGTCTCAAACTGCCGATCGACGTGCTAGAGCTCAAAACGACCGGTCAGGTCGTTACATTCTCTCCCACTTAAACATACGTTCGTCCTCGAACGTGCGAAGAACTGCCCGGGAGTTGTCCAAAACCACTGTTTAACCCCTTGAGCACCTGTCTGTGCTACCACAATCTAGTTGAGCACATTGGCTCGAGCCAGTTTGAAGATTCCCTCCCCCCTTTATTTAGCCAAAAGCCTTAGAGCCAAGTTCCAACATCCGATATTCTCTACCAGTCCTGTTTCCAACATACGAACACCACATCAGTCACTACACACTACACCAAATCAAGATTGTATACCTGTTCTGAATTCACACCATGCACCGCATATTTCACATGACCATAATAACATCCTCTGACAACAATAGCCACAATTCCACGAATCTGATGCCCACAAAACACTTCATGACACATATAAGTCCTGTTCCAACTCTTACATTACTGCCACGACGGAAGAGATGTGTAGAAATTCATAACCAACTGCCGAGTCAACAAATCATTGAGTCACTCCTTCTGACAAGAACCATTACCTCATTATGAACCAAATAACGATATTTGCTCTTTTTTAATTTTTTTTAATTTTTTTATGCCTCATATAATCTGATCGCACTGATCCCAGGTTCAATAATCTCGTCTCACCCAATATAACTTGTTCAGGAAATAAGCCATCTTAGACACTGCCAAAAGTCTCATATGATGCCACAATGCGCCAACAAGTTACAAACTTACATGTGATACATAAGGAAAAATAAACTATGGAAAGAACTGCTCAACTCACGTGACTAATTAAACAACCGAAAAGATGTTATGAACCTTCCTAAAAAATGAGACACAAAACACACAAGAATAGCTATGCGAAACTGTAATCAACGTCACACTGTTGCGGCGTGCAACCTGATCCAACCATGATACCCTTGGCGGCGTGCCACCCGATCCAAATAACATACCTGTGACGGCGTGCCACCCGATCTTCACATAATAATCTAAAGAAAACACACATCGAGCCATAACACTTATACTCACGAAATGCCCGAATATCAACCATAATCACGCCAAGTGCATAATACAAATCCTGGGGAGACGGGTAGCGTCATACGCTATAAAACTCAAGCACAACTAAGGTGCGATATATGATCTGCATCTCGAGAGCTATCCTGCTCACATAACACCACCGCTATGCGGGACCTCAACACATTGTACAAATAATCAAGCCGTCTCACGACCCACATGGCACAATATAGTATTACATGAAATAGCTGGCGACGAAATTAACATCCCATGCACGAATACTCTTCCATAAGGAATGCTATGCTGAATGAACACACCCAGGCTGATGTAGAATACACATCCACATCTGGACCCTTCAACGGACCTTAAACCGATTCTGATCATACCATGCTTGGGTAAACAACCTCTCAAGGATCCACAATGACCTTTTTCCCATGACACACAAGAACAACCGTCGAATCCGGAATAAACTTCCCCAATTCACAATCAACTGAATAGAGCGCCTTTCAGGCCTAAACTCTCACATTAGCGATAGTACCAAAATCTCCATACTTGGTTTCAATCTTTAATCAATCAAGTGACTACACGTCACACTTATACAATCTTCCTGTGGGATTTGCTCCCACGACCTTCCGTATCAGGTAACAAGTTTGGACATCCATATCACCGACCACACTAATGCTGTAAAGCAATTCAAAAATCTGCAAATCAGTACACAAAGCCTCTTACATGGGATAGCGATCTCAGGTGATATTAAAGATAATACCAGCTGATTCTAACCATCTGAATTCTTTCCTGCTCGTCCGAGCTCGTTACATTCTTGTCAAAACCAAACTGCAACCTTCATCCTCAACTTCAAATTCCAAAGACGCTCACTGCACCTAACATGCCAATACATGAGAGTATAAGAATTTCATCATAACTCCTGAACCACTAGTACGATACACACTCCATCATGTATGAACCTTTCACTTAACTCATTTCAGGAGAACAATAGCAACACGCGATCGAATTTAGATAACCGTAGAAATTACAATCCCCTAGTAGTGGTCTAAACCAGCATAACTCTTCCGGGATCCATCTACACATAACAGGACATATCGAATGCCTCCAAATAAAAATCAATTACGGCGGCCATCATGCCATACACGTACTACCACAAAGCATATGTATAACTTAACACGCTGAAGGAACTGATTATTACCACCATCAGGCCAATTCAACCATTGCTAACCGATCCGACTTCTTCTAATTTACTCCGGACTTGCCTTAGGAATAATAATAACTCGATTCAAAACATGACGAACCCAATTCGCACTCATCTAGAAGGACCCTATTGCACGAGACCACATTGTCTCAAAAACCACAAACCATCTCATACCCGCTTGTGCGCACATTCGCATCTTCAACTGGTACACCCATTCTGATATTTCCTTTACGAATTCGAAGTTATTTTCTCCCATTCCTCCAGTGCTACAACGCATACCGTTGATAACATAGAACACTCCAAGCCCCTTTTCATAATCCGTTGCAATGCTCGATAGTTAACCATACTACGGACTCGAAATCCTTAGGCACCACACTTTATTATTCTTATTTTTTTGAATCCACTAGGACTGTTCTTGAGAGTCACCCACTCTGACTTGTTCCCAAATATGATCAAACTCCAAGGCTTTGCTATCACATGAACGCCCTCTCAAAGAAGCACTCGGCTGTATCACCTTCCTTGTACATCACATCTACATGAAGCATAAATCTTGAGTCTTCCCAAAGCCTGAACATGAATCGATAAGGCCAATTGTAGCACACATTCCTCAAATCCTTTACTCTAATCACCACTGATGTTCGTTTTCCTTAGTTGTAATAACCCACCAACATGCCGATAACCAGAAACCTCACAAGTAGACAACCATGCAATCCAATCGTAGGCGGTGAGGCTCTCTCACTTAGCTACCATTACATGACCCTGGAACCTACCAAGATTCCTTCTTCCTCACTGACATGACCTCGTGCAATCGACCCGCCAAATTCCTCAAAATCTTCCTGTTAACCATTTCATGAACGCTTTGGATCCCTAGCCACATTCACATGTTTGACCTCATACCGGGTAGCCAGTAGAATTCTTTGCAGAAGCTTCGTCAACACCACCCAACCATTAACCTGCTCACCGGAGATAACCCACCTGTGGAAATTCTATGCTGACATCTTCCGACAACGCTGCACCGAGTACAATTACCACGAAACCAATAAACCATCCTGAGCCCGTGCTCATTCACCAGCTGTACAAGTGCGTTCACTCCTCATGGACATCAACTAAAGGTATGACAATACATTATGATCCAAAGTCATGTTGTATCCTTCTTCATACCATGCAACTCCTTTCCGTCGTATCCAACCCTTCTCCGTATAGCAGCCAATATTCCAAATTAAGTTTGTGGACTTAGTCACTGTCCACCATGAGTTCCAAATTACTCTAAACTTTCCTCAACGCATGTATCTATCCTACCACAGAACCCATCTGATACTCTGCCACTCTCCCACTTTGGTCAAACCCTCTCCTTTAAGCAACTACTCGACTTCTGCTTCTCACACTTGGCCTTCTAGAAACTTAACCGCAATAAGACATGCCTTAAATCAAACTTCGTCTCTATAGCACCTGAACCAATAGATCGCTACCAACTTTAAACCTCTTCGAAGATCATCCTTCTCGATCCATCAATACTAGGAACACCGATTCGATCCTAAACCACTGCACACTGCGATCTCTGACAGCCGCTTCCCCGACACCATTTCACAATACCCTGCCCCAAAGGAGAATTGAATAAGACCATAACACCAGTGAACTTAATACATTCAATCAAGGATGACGACACCACATCACAGATGAAAATTTCACAACGCTCGAAAATACCAAGTCTCATTTCTCCATCAACCCAGACCTGAACATCTTTAGGGCAACTCTTTTCCTGCGCTGGAAATAAAACACTGAACCTCTGGATCATGCACTGAGAAAACCCCCTTTCAATTCGTTCACTTCCCCGACACATAGACAAACATCCTACCATTACATCAATACTGCGTGATAACAACTCGTGAACATCATAGCAATATGTGCATAGCCTCAAGACAATCGGAAATACAGCTACTGAGCTAAAATTACAGAACATCCTTCCGGAAGGCGATGACATTAACCCAATCGAATACATAAGGAGAAATATCCTGCACCACCTCTACAGTACCATTAAAATTTCTCGATTCCAAATTGATAACAAGCGCTTCACGTCGCATAAGATTTAATAGGAAAGAAATGAAGCCATAAGTCTCAAAGGAATCAAGCCGCATGATGAGGAATCAAGAAGGGAAGTGCTCCTAACAGCCTTGTGGCCTCTCGAAGATAAGTACAGACGTCTCCGTACCGATCCGCAAGACTAAACTAGACTTGCTTATGACTCATGAGACCTAAGTGAACCTAGTGCTTTGATACCATGTTGTCACGACCCAAATTCCATTAAGGGTCGTGATGGCACCTAACACTGATGTCAGGCAAGCCAACAATTAAATGATTTACTTCATTGCTCATCTAGTATTTCTGAATATATGATTTTTCTTCAATTAAATTGTAAGGAATAAAATTTACAGAGTAAATGAAAATATTCTTACAACTTTAGTACAGAACAACCCAAAAGCATCCCCAAAGAATGAGTGCATTAGAGCAGGAACTGGCGGGGATGTGTACTTCTGTCACAGACTTGGGAGGTCGAGTGGATGCCCTGTCTACCCAAAATGCCAAGTTTGAGCGAAAGATCATGGCATGGTTGCGTACGCTTGGCCGAGCTTGCCATCTGGACCCCGTCACTGTCTCCGACACAAACTGACTCTATCAGGGAAGTTTCTTCGCCTTATTCTTTTTTTGTGTGACATGGGGACATGCCACCATTTAAAGTGTGGGGTAGGGATATTTTGTATATATCTTGTATGTATGTATGTAGTAATGTATATTAGTTTTAATTTCTTTGGTGAGTTGAGTACTGTAAGAAAAACAATTTCGACTTTTCCCGATGATAGATATCATTCGACGGGTTTCTTGAGGGATTAAAGTCGGAAGAAAAAAAATGCAAAAATATTTTCTTGTGTAGTTAGTGTAGTAATTCCCCCTTAGTTTTTATTTGTGTCACGGTTCTTGTCCAAGGGTTTCATTTGAACCGAGTGTAGTTAGTTTAGTTTTTTTTAGGAACCCTTGTGCTATGAGTTGGAATGAAAACAAGGCCTCTTCGTTACGCCTTGAAAATAGTGAGTGCTTTAGTGTGATGCCTAGGCTCAGGTTTTTGACTCTTGTATAAGTGCCTTATATTGTTCGTTGCTTAACTTTGCTTAACTACTTCGAGTAGAGCGTCTTGACAGTCCGATCCTGAGTGAGTATGTGCCATGTGTGTGTGAGTGTTTTTATGATTCTGTGCACTGCATTTGATGTCTAGAACTTGCCCCGTGTGTCTGCAAAGTGAAATAGTAGTGTTGTTCAGTCTTGGAAGTGATATAGGCATTTCTTTGTTGAGCTAGTGATACACTTTTACCACCTAATTTTTATGTATCTTAGTTAACCCCTTTGAGCTTGTAATCCTATTTTATTGGAAACCACATTATAAGCCTTACCCTTTTGTTTGAATTGATCATCTATTTGAACCTTTCACCTCCCTTGAGCACGTAAAATTGTGATGAACTGTGTAAAAGTTAAAGTGTGGGGTGGTTGGGTTGGCTTTTGAGTGGAACTATTGAAATAAGGAGAAAGGTGCAATGTTTTGAAAAAGGAAAAGTCACCTGAACTGAAGAAAAAAAAAGAAAAAAATTTAAAAAGTTGTATAGTTGAGAAATAATGGTGAATCTTGATGTAAAAGGACTTAAACAGGGGGAGTTAATGCATGTTGATATAAAGGTGGAGTAGGGTGTGACATAAGTGTGGGGTTCAACTGGTAAAGTGTTTGTATTAAAGGGCGTAGGGAGGTGTATTCACTCTTATATCTAAATGTATCCTACCCGTCCCGCAGCCTACATTACAACCAGTAGAAGTCCTACTTGATCCTTGACTGAATGAGCTCAATTAGTAGAGTAGTACACTACTGGCATGCCTATGGTGCATCTTTTGTGGCACATGAATATCGTTTCTGAGTGTGAGTGAATTCTTTCTATCTTGAGTTCCTAAGTGTTCTTGAATTTTATTGTATGAGGAACTACTCTCTTTTGTGCGTGAGGGCACTTGTTTCACGAAAGAAAGGTAAGTCTTGATCTCTATGTTGGAGTAAGTGAGTAAGTTATGAATAATACCTGGTGCTTGTGAGTAAATTCTTGAGGTGAAGATGATACACTATTGTGCTTAATCTATATTAAGTATTCTTGGTGTAATGAGTGAGGGAAGTCGCATAGTGAGGTTGCATTTATGTAAAGTGTGGTTTAATTACTCGAGGACGAGTAATAGTTCAAGTGTGGGGTATTGATGATCGGCTATAACTATGTGTTTTGGCCACTATTTACATTCTAATTTGCTACACTTTACTGATGTTTGAGTGCTAAATGGTAGTAAATTGCTCTGACTAATTGATTTATGTTTTTGTAGGAGAAATTTCGGGCTACAATGGTCTTCGGAATCGTTTTGAGCTAATATGGAGTGTTGGGGCCAAGTAAAAGATTATGGAGTACATTGGGAGCTCATTCGAGGATCAACAGAGGTTCGTGCATTTAAAAAGAAGAAATAAATTGAGAGCAGAAAATGGCCCAGGTGCGTGGCCGCGCACTGGGCCGCGCAAGTTAGACAGAAACTTTCGAATGTGCGCAGCTAGATGCACGGTCACTTGCCCAGGTGCGCGACCGCGCACGTCCCTCAGAGGAAAAATTTTGCAGGGCTAAATTTGTAATTTCGGGGGCGACTTTCCTTGACCTATATGAAGCCCAGCTTGTCTAAAAAGAGGGTATCTTGATTGGGAGAAGTAATTTGCGAGGGAGGAGAAGACGGAAGCAACGGGAAATCGATATATTTGATCAAATTCAGTCAATACGATAGTTTGGGCGGAATTTGGGAATCGTAATGTCTTCTTGTTCTTCTAGTACTCTCATTTTGTATACTTTCTTCATTATGGAGTAAGTCTCCTTAGGGTTGTTGACGGATGTTGTGAATTAATCCTTGTTTTTGGTTTTACTCTATGTTAATTGCCCGACTTTAATGAAGGAGTTCTTAATTGATTTGTAAGGCTTATTGTAGTCTTACTTTAATCGAAAGAGAAGTTTATTGCAATTGGCTTTGTGTTTTATAGATGGGGTTGATTTTATGTCTCTTCTAAGCAATCAAAAGAGCTTAAGGAGTTATTGATTTACCCAGTCCATGAGAATAATCGAGAGGTGTTCTCCGAAAGATCGTTTATTCACTAATTTTGTGCATACATTCATAGGCCTGTTATTGGGTTACCTAAGGGAATCAAATTCATTTGGAAGAAGAATCTAAATCTTTGAGGTAGCCTAATCATCTGTTGAAATCGAAAGAATCAATAGAAGTTAAGAGTGAATCTAGCATAGAGTTACCCGGAACAATAGTTGATCACATATCTTGTCATCACCCTTCCTTTTCTCATTGATATTACTTTATTTTTACTAATCATTTGGGTATCATCAGTTTCTTATAGCAAATAATCATAGTTTATTTGTAGTCAATAATAACATAAATCAAAAGGTTGATTATCCTGGATAATGTTAAGCTTAAAAATTAATAAAACATTATTGAAACCAATCCCTGTGGAGACAATTCAATACAATACTATCTTTGACTAGCGAGCCCAAGTTTATACTCCGGTTTTGCGCTCGTCAGCCTCAAATCACACCAAACAACATCGAAATCATGAATCACACCCCAATTCGAGCTTAATGAACTTTAGAAGTTCAAACTTCCACATTCGATGCTGAAACCTATCAAATCATGTCCGATTGACCTCAAATTTTGCACACAAGTCACATTTGACATTATGGACCTATTTCAACATTCGGAATCGCAATCCGACCATGATATCAAAAGGAAACCTTCAAATTTCTAACTTTTTCCAAATGACCCCAAAATGACATGCGGACCTCCAAATCCACATCCGGACGCGCTACTAAGACCATAATCACCATACAGAGCTATCCCCAAACTCGGAACTCCAAATGGACACCGATAACATTAAAATACACTTCAACCCAAATTTATGAAATTATTCTAAAATGTTAACCTTCCATAATGAGCACCGAAATGCTCCCAGGTCACCCAAAACCCGATCTGGATATACGTCCAAGTCCGAAGTCATCATACGAACCTATTGGAACCTTAGAATCTTGATTCTGAGGTCGTTTACTCAAAAATCAAACCTGAGTCAATTCCTCTAACTTAAAGCTTCTGAAATTGGAATTTTCTTTCCAAATCAACTCCGAACTTCCCAAAAGTCAATTTCGACCACACGTACAAGTCATAATACCTGAAGTGAAGCTACCCACAGCCTCAAACCGCCGATCGACATGCTAGAGCTGAAAACGACCGATCGGGTCGTTACAATAAATTCCCATAGTGTTTGAATATTGATTATTTCTTATTCTAGTCATTTGTCTATATACATTTCATACATGTTTGAATATGCTGAAAATATGGAGCATACATCTAATGACCTTCTTTCTTTTTGGGCATGTACACATTTGGGCCTGTTGAGTTCCTAAGGAACTCATGCCCAAACCAACCTTGTTGCATTTTCTGGAGGGTCCAGTCAGCTATAACAACATCTTTTAATTGCTGGGCCTACCTTCTTGAGGCCCAACCATCAGAGTCCAGTCTTCTTTCCCTCATTTCCTTTGTTATTATTTATTGCTTCCTTAATCTTGTTTACTGCTTCATTACTTTACCTACTGCCTTGTCGTTTTTATCGTATTTTGTTATCATGTATTTAACACTCATATATTAGATCACGTACTTTATCTTCATGCTTTAATATCACATGAAACATAGGCAAACTTTAAATAATATAGGATTTAAAAAGAATTAGTTAGTAACTAATCCTCATTTCGCTAATTCTAATCTGCCCGCATCATTATAATCTCATTACTCACTTGCCTTTTTCTTAAAGACTTTTGAAGCCCAGAATTTAGTCAAAACAACAGCCCCGTTTTCAGAAAGAAAAATCAGAAAAGAATCGTTGGTTTTACTAACAAAGGGGTAAATCAGATTTTCATAAAAAACGGTGAAATACTATTGCCCAAATGAATTTTCAAAGATCGCTTCTCTTCAAATTTTAGAATCAAGGTACATTCAGGTTCACTTTCTTACAAACATCTTTTAGAGTAATATAAACACCTATTTCATAAGTTAACTGTTTTCATAACTTAACCTCTTTTACAAGCCTTATAAAATATGGATGACTTTCATAAATCTTTTATAATCTCACATCCTTCTTAAGTCTTACATCCCTCTTAGATACCCTCCCTTAGATATATATAGTAAGCCGTGCTTTTAATGGTAATTAAGCATAGTATAAATAACTGATCCCTTAAAGTTAGTCTAAGTCTTATAGAGCTACATCAGGTAGATTTTAAGGGGTGCCTAACACCTTCCCCTTAAAAGAACAAGAACCCTTACCCATAATCTCATCGATTAGCAAACCAGTAAAAAATGTAACTTAATAATCAAATAGGTATCCTAGTATGCCTTTAAATATTATGTGGCAACTATTTTTCATCAATAACAGAGAAACCACAAGTTTGTATGAGTGTATCAGAGAGCGTTAGAATGACGACCCCCCATTTACTTGTCCTTAAGGACATGATGCAGTTTGGTGATGCCAAGGAGGTTTCTATTGGAGATAATGGGGTGTTGCGGATGCAGGGTCAGATTTGTGTGCCCAATGTGGATGGGCTGCGTGAGTTGATTCTTGAGGAGGCCACAGTTCACGGTATTCCATTCATCCAGGCGCCGCCGAGATGTATCAGGATTTGAGGCAGTATTATTAGTGGAGAAGAATGAAGTAAGATATAGTAGAGTATGTGGCTCGGTGTTTGAAATGCCAGCAGGTAAAGTACGAGCATCAGAGGCCGAGCAGTTTGCTTCAAAGACTTGAGATTCCCGAGTGGAAGTGGGAGAATATTACCATGGATTTTGTTGTTTGGCTCCCATAGGCCTTGAAGAAGTTTGACGCAGTGTGGGTCATTGTGGATAGGTTGACCAAGTCAGTACATCTCATTCCAGTGGCGGCTACCTATTCTTCACAATAGTTGGCCCAAATCTATATCCGTGAGATTGTTCGTCTCCACGGTGTGCCAGTGTCTATTATCTCAGACCGAGGCACGTAGTTCACATCGCATTTCTAGATAACAGTGCAATGTTAGTTAGGCACATGGGTGGAGTTGAGTACAGCATTCCCCTAGACAGACGGGCAGTCCGAGCGTACCATTCAGATATTGGAGGATATGCTACGTGCATGTGTTATGGATTTCAGGGGTTCATGGGATCAATTTATACCGCTTGCTGAGTTTGCCTACAATAAAAGCTACCAATCTAGTATTCAGATGGCTCCTTATGAGGCCTTATATGGGAGGCGGTGTCGTTCTCCAGTATATTAGTTTGAGCCGGGAGAGGCTAGGTTGTTAGGCACTGATTTGGTTCAGGATGCCTTGGAAAAAGCCAAGTTAATTCAGGATCGACTTCGTATAACCCAGTCTAGGGAGAAGCATTACGGTGATCGGATGGTTCAAGATGTAGCTTATATGGTGGGAGAGAGGGTTTTGCTCAGAGTTTCACCCATGAAGGGTATGATGAGGTTTGGGAAGAAGGGCAAGTTGAGACTTAAGTATATTGGTCCTTTTGAGATCCTTGAGAAAGTTGGTGAGGTGGCCTACAAACTTGTATTGCCACCAGCTTATCAGCAATTCACCTGGTGTTCCATGTTTCCATGCTCCAGAAGTATCTTGGTGATCCGTCCCTTGTATTAGATTTAAGTTCCGTCTAATTGGACAAGGATTTGACTTATGAGAAGGAGCCGGTGGCTATTCTAGCCTGACAGGTCCGGAAGTAGAGGTCTAAGAGTTATCCTTCTGTGAGAGTGCAGTGGAGAGGTCAGCCGATCAAGGAAGCTACGTGGGAGTCCGAGTCTGATATGCGGAGTAGATACCCATACCTTTTTGCCAGTCTAGGTACTTTTCTATGTCCGTTCGAGGACGTATATTTCTTTTAGAGGCAGAGAATGTGACAAACCGATAGTTCGTTTGGAGTACTAGACCTTATTTTTGTGTTCCGTGACGTCTATTAACTTCATGTAATGCTTCTCAACTTGCGTGCGTAGTCGCATCTTTTTTCAAAAAGTTTTTACGCAAAAATTGGAAGAAAATATGATTTTTGGCTTTAAAAATAACTTGAGTTGACTATGGTCAATATTTTATATAAACGACTCCGGATCGGTATTTTAATGACTCTAGTAGGACCATATTATGATTTTGGACTTGTGCGTATGCCCGAAATTGAATTTGGAGGTGCCTAGGTTGATTTGACTTATTTTGCCGAAAGCTAGTAATTCGAAAGTTTGAAAATTTCCTAGGTTTGACCGTAGGTTGACTTCATGGTTATCGACTTCGTATTTTAATTTTGGGACTTGGTATATGTCTGTTTTTCTATTTGAAACTTGTCTGTAAAATTTGGTGCTACTCGGAGTTGGTTTGATATGATTCGGACGCTTAGTTGTGATTCTAGTTGTTCTTGAGTTTTCCTTTCATATTTCATTCATTTTGATGTTCGATTTGTAGTTTAGATGTTATTTTGGTATTTTGATCACGCGAGGGAGTTTGTATGATGTTATTACAGTTTTGCGCATATTTGGTTTGGAGCCCGAGGGGCTCGGGTGAGTTTTAGACGCGTTTCAGATGAGTTTTAGACGCGTTTCAGATGAGTTTGTTGGTGCAGGGTTGACTTCTAGTGTCTGATGTATTTGTGAGCCTCTCTTTTGCGAACAAAAGTTCGCATTTGCGAGCAGTTCCTGGGATTTTTGACCTCGCATTTGCAAGGAATGGGTTCGCTTTTGCGAAGATAGGGGTCGCATTTGCAAACACAGGATACTTGAGTAAGTTTCGCAATTGCGAAGCTTTTGGTGCATTTGCGCGGGGGGGGGGGGGGGATGTTCGCATTTGCGAGATAATTTTTGCATTTGCGACATCTGGGCTTCTGATGCACATTTCGCATTTGAGACATGTGCTTCGCATTTGCAGTGTTCGCAATTGCGAACAAGACATTGCAATTGCGACATCTGCAGCTCGGTAAAAGAGGAAAAAAATGAGACTTAGCTCATTTTACACCATATCAAAACCCTAAACGCTCTAGAGGCGATTTGTCAAGAATTTCTTCTTCCCAAAATCATTGGAAAGCAACTCTTTCTACTTTCTACTTTTCATGAGATTTCAACATCAAATTTAGGATTTCCTTGATAGAAATTAGGGATTTAGGTAGAAATTGGAAATTTTGTAAAATTGAGATTTAAACCTCAAATTGAGGTAGAATTTCAAAACAAATCACATAGCCGGGCTCGAGGGTGAATTGGTAATCGGAATTTGGTCTGAATCTCGGGTTTTGACCAAGTGGGCTCGGTTGACTTTTGTTGACTTTTTGAATAATGATCCAAAATTGAACCTCTTTCATTAATGAGTATTTTCTAAAGCTTATTTTGAATTGTTTGATCAATAGTTTTCTAGATTTGGTTGGTTTGGAGGCTTGTTCAAAAGACAAGGACGTGGTTGATTGATTGCTTTGTTCATAGAGTGAGGTAAGTGTTGTGTCTAACCTTGACCTGAGGGAATTAAGACTTGTTGAATTATTTGTGATGTGAATTTTGTGGGAAAGCGGCGTATATGCGAGGTGATGAGTGTATATACGCCGTCGTGGGATTTAGCATGCGGGATTTGGATATTTATTTCCACATTTATGTTTATTCTATGATATCTCTTGTTATATGCTTTAATTGTTACATGTTTTTACTTGACTTCTATGCTATATTTGTTACTTGTTATTAAATTGCTACTTGCGTTAATTTTTTCATCCCTCACATGATTTTTGCTTATTTTCTACCTGTCGATTATTCTATGGTTCTTTATTGTCTGGTACATTCACCTACTTTATGTTGATATTTTATAAATATTGTTGTTGACTTGTTTATGTTGAAGATTTGAAATTATTCGGGGATCGGATTACACGCTGCAATAGAGTTGAATGTTATTGAAATGATATGAAGGAATAAAGACGGATTATGATATGAACCGATAATTATATGGTGGGATCAGGTTGTGCGCCACAACGAATTTGATATGTTGTAACTGTTTGTGATTGTTGAGTTATCCTCGATATTGTGATATGTGACTTGATACTTTGTTATTCTGGGGCTCTCTGGTAGTTGACCTTTGGGTCCGTTTATATGAGTTTATTGCTTTATTTCTATTCCTATTTTTCTGTTATTAATATTTTGTACAAGTTATTTGTAAGTGACTTACCATAGCCTCGGAACTAGTTCGTTGAGGTTAGGTTCGATGCTTACAGAGTACATTGGGTCCGTTGTACTCATGCTATACTTCTGCACTTCTTGTGCAAATATCGGTGTGGGTCCCACCGGTGCGTAGCGAGACTGCTCGGATTCAGCTACTTTAGGAAACTTGAGGTATAGGTGCTCGGCGTCCGCAGCCCTAAAGTCCCCTTTTCATTCTATATTTACTGTTTATTTAGTTTCAAACAATTGTATTTTGTTTAGGTTAAAACTGGTTAAGTAATTTAGCTAACATTGGGCTCCGCTTTCTTTACATTTTTTCAGGATGAGATGAGCAGATGACACTATGATGACTCTCTTTATAAGGTATATAGTGAGGCACCACTTCTATTTCTTGGTAGCTGTCATGTTGATCTTACTTTCTATTGGTTGGGGTTTGTCCCACATAGTTATTTTATCCTTGTGTCATATAGATTCCATAGACAATTATCATTATTTTTGGGTTGTAATTGAGAGTTATTCATATTGCATGCATTAAAGAAATATTGTTATCTTTATGCATTTTCAATTATTGAAAATGGTGGATTTAAAGATTATGTTTCATGTATGAACTTAATCATTTAAAATGATTGTGTTTTCAAAATGGCTTTCGCATGCATCTATTAGGCATAAAGATGGGTATTATTTTACGTGTTGGTCCATCTGGGTTGGGCAATATGCCGGGTGCCGGTCACATGGTTTTGGGTCATGATAAAATTGGTATCAGAGCTAGGTTCTAATTCGAGTCCTAGGAAGTCTATAGAATCATGTCTAGTAGAGTTCTCCTTATCGGTGTGTTGTGCACCACACCCATATCGGGAAGGCTACTTGGACATTATAGTATTGTCTCATTCCTTTTTTTTCACTTTAGATCGTGCGTTAAAGCTTGAAGAAAGTAGAAAATGTTCTATCTGTATCGAAGTTCAAACGATATTTGCGAAGGAGAATGATAAGCATAAGGCTTGAGATTCAAGTAGTGAAGCTAGATACTGGAAGGGTAGCAAGAAAGTGTTGGTGGTCTACAATGTGAATATATAGGCTATGGTTAGGAATGGAATGAAGAGGGTACATCCCAAATGGGGTAATCATGGATTGAAAATATTAACCTAGAGCTAATGATTAGTCTAAAGAAATGTGAGATGGGAATATCATTTCGATATCAGGAATCATAAAAAGTTAGTGCTATAGAATCAAATACGGACATCTTAAGAAGATATGGCCCAGGGATATGTTTAAAATTGCTCGAGGCAAAGGGTATATAGTCATTGTGATGACCACCAGTGGTGAAGGATGAGTAGTGTATGACATTGCTAAAGTTCAGATGATAAAATAAGATAGTCCGGAGTTGACTATAGAAGTTTGTATCTCAAGATTTTTGTAACCGGGAGTCAAAAGTTGACATGTGTCTTGTTGGTAAGGGAATACGAGTTATCAAAGCCTATAATAAGCGTTAGTATGACTCATAGAAAGGAGGCATGATTGGGACAATAAAGGCATGATCATAATCATATTCTAATAATAAGAATCTGATGAATACTTGATATGACAGGTTGTAATAATTATCATGTCACATGAGTTAGCAAACGACATGTGTAGAGTATCAAAGTGTATTTTCCAATGATCAAGGCAACTTGGATGACATAAATTATCAATGATGAGTGTAGATATACATGTGAACAGTATAAAGACACCTAAATGGATAAGTGGAAGACATGATAAAGTACAAAGTGTACAAAAGGCTTAACCTCAAAGGTTAAAGGAGGAACATGGATTGTTTAAAATGGAAAGACGTCATGAAAGGACAACACTAAGCTTGTCTACATAAGGTATATCTCATTTTAACATTAATATATTTGTGAAAGATAAAGTTTTGAGAATATGCCCTAGAATTATCTTAAGTGTGCCAATAGAGTGGTTGAGCGTAGATTGATTAAACATGTAAAGAGGTTGAATGTGTTGGATGACGTACGAGGCTAAGTTAATAAGTTTGATGGGTTGTAATTATTACATGAATGAATTAAGGTTAATGAGTTGAAGAATAATAATGATACATTCCGTAAGTCGAAGGATTTCAAGTGGTTCAAACATATGTAGTGATGTCTCATGTATCCTAAAGGTGTTGTGTTGGGAATGGAGCTAAGGATATCCTATAGAGTATGAAGGTGCTCATTGTATAACTACATGTTAAATTTTATGGGTAGTAGGGGTATGCCTCGAGAATGCATACGTGGACGTTGTTTGAAAATTAATATGGCACATAAAGATAGACCGTGAGTTGCTTATATTATTGTCGTGAAAACAAAGTTTATTATGAAAAGCTGCATAAAGTTATGATATACATATTTCTTGTGAAGGAGTCGTACTTGTTCAAAATGGTTGAGCTTGGACTTAGAGGACTAAGGGATTCGCGCTTGCCGATGACATATTCAGGCATTGACTTAGAGGCGTAATGAAGTCATACTTGAGAAAAGATATATATATGAACATGGGTTCATGAAAAGAGTAACAGAGTTGTACTTTGCAAAGGTATATTTGAGCATGGACAAAGGAGCATGATATTAGAAAGTCACGAGGATTGTACTGGTTCAAAAAGAAAATTGTGTTAATCATATCATGGTTGTTAGGGCGGAGAAACATGACACTTGGCAACATAAGTTGTTGTTAGGGAACATCATGGTACTTAAACAAGAAAGGAACTAGATGAGCTCAGATGAGCATGTCAATTTCATTCTATTATCAGAATTAGTGGGTAACACAAGTGTGATCAAGCTTTCTCGGAAGTGGAAATTATGAGATGAGATTCTTGGTTGAGAAATAAATGACCCCTAATATTTGGGCGTACACATAAGTGGTCAACATAAGTTTACTTGCATTATTAAGACTTTGTAAAGTCTACAGACAATATGCAGAAGCTTGAGAATGGATTTACTCCTAAGTGGGGAGAGTCGGGCATGGAAATTTACCATAAGGTGATAGGTGATAAAATGATAGATCTTACCTACTGGAAGAAAAAGACAAGTTGAATTTATTAAATATTTTTTAAGAGAAGACAAAGTACAAGAAGTACAAAGGAGGTTGTACCAAGGCTACAAGTTTGTTGTAAGTACAAGAGGTACAGTATTTTTCCATGGAAGTTAAAAAGGTAGATCGTCATTATTTGAACAAGCTGTCAATGAACGAAGGAATGGTTTGAATGATGTCCTAGAAGCTTGGATAGGGTATGACCCGACTTGAGGTTGTAAATACCAGTTTCAAGAGTTAAACATGAAAGTGTTATGTGCGCACACTTAGTGCGAGATGAAATAGGGAAAGATGTTTTTCCCAAAGTATATTCCTAGACAAGGAGTGCGTTATGTAAATTAAGACATGGTTACTAAAAAAAAGAAGGGCACGAAGTCGGAATGCAGTAGAAATCCTTAAAGGATGTAAATATAATCAGTATCACGTTAATGGCCAAGTGTCGAAGGTCTATGGGTGGTGTTATTATGCTTATTATAAAACAAATAAAAAATAAGAGAATGGGAGGATGAACTTTAACATTTAGAAATTGACAGCAGCTTGGCAATAGTAGTGAATGGATATTGTTCCACGAAGTGGACTTATTAGCTACGATGAGTTAGATGTTGAGTTTGAAGGCAATCCAATTGCAGTTATTGTAAAGGCGGTGAGATAAACTGCGTGTTATTGATACGATGAAGATAAGACAATATCATGATAGGCCCTTAGAAGAGTAAAGGAACATTTTAGACAGATTTGGATGGTTGTGAGTCATAACAGTCTCGAACGGATGGAGGTGTCAGAGAATAGCACCTGTACTATGGGCATGATGATAAAATTTTACTTATGAGATGAAAAAAAATGGGATCTTCAGCCATAACAGAATATTTTCACGTATGAATTTGGTCAAAACCTGGAAAATAGATAATGGTTATGTAATATCACTTTAAGTGTTACAGTGTGCCCGAAATCCAATATGAATGTAGAAAGGAAAATATATATGTAATATCTCAAGTATAAAAATTATTATTTGGATGGACGTCACCTACAATGTGGGTATAAGAGATATGACGTGGTATCCTTAAAATGGAATCGTGAAAAAGAAACAATGAGGTTCAGATGTTAAAGCATGCTCCTTTGAGATTGTATGAGGTTTCTAGAAAGAGCGGGGGTCACAAATGAGTTGACATTGTCACTGGAACTACCTTTAGTATCTTCGATCTTCTATTTACCTAACTACGGAAATATGTTGATGGCAAGATAAGTGTGATTCTTGTTAAATATGAGGTAATAACCTTAGAGGTAATTCCATTTTCTTTTCATTGTATGCATGTTTATATATTGTGAATGATGGTTTGACTTTCAAGAAGAACCGGTTGAGATTATTGATATGCAAGTTCGTAGGTTGGGAACTAAAGATGTTGCTTCAACTAAAGTGTTCTGTCACGACCCAAAATCCCTCTTTAGGAGTGGTGATGGCACCTAGTATCCAAACTAGGTAAGCCGGTCTCTCAACATTATTTAAAATAATTAAAGCATGAAATAATGAAAACGATGTTTAACATAAAAAAATGGAAATAAGAATAATACAGGCCGGAGCAACAAATACTCAACATAATATCCCAGAACTAGGTGATACAAAGTCACAAGCTCTAACTAAATACACGAGTGGCCTCTTCAACCTGCTGGTTTCGCCATAACACTTTCACGGAGGCAATTTCTTTATTTCTCAACTTTCGGACTTGTCTTTCAAGAATGGCAACTGAAATTTCTTCATATGACAATTCTTCATTAACCTTAATGGTCTCAATCGGCACAATAACGGACGGATCTCCAACTACCTTCTTCAACATGGACACATGGAATACCGGGTGCACTAATGACATCTTGGGTGGTAGCTCAAGCTTGTACGCCACCTCACCGATCCTCTGAATGATTCTGTACATTCCGACATACCTCGGAATCAATTTCCCTTTCTTACCAAATCGCATTACGCCTTTCATGAGGAAAATTTTCAAGAATACCCAATCATCTTCTTTGAACTCCAAATCCCTACAACGAACATCCGAATAGGACTTCTGACGACTCGGAGCAGTCTTCAACCGCTCCTTAATGGTCTTAACTTTTTCCATAGCCTGATGCATGGGATATGGCTCTATCAACTCTGCTTCCCCTATTTCGAACCACCCAATGGGAGATCTACATCTCCTACCATACAATGCCTCAACTGGTGCCATCTGAATACTAGCATGAAAGCTGTTGTTATAAACAAATTCTATGAGTGACAAATGATCATCCCAGATACCCTTGAAATCAGGAACACAAGCATGCAAAATGTCCTCTAGCATCTGAATAGTCCGATCCGCTTGCCCGTCAGTATGTGGATGGAAGGCTGTACTAAGATTCACCTGAGTACCCAAACCTTGCTGAAATGTCTTCCAAAATTTTTTCGTGAACTGAGCCCCTCGATCGGAGATGATAGAAACTAGAGTGCCATGCAGCCTGGGTAATTCCTTGATATACAACTGAGCATACTGTTCCGATGTGTCGGTAGATTTAACTGGCAAGAAATGTGCTGATTTTGTGAGCCGATCCACAATCATCCAAATTGAGTCAAACTTGCGCGGAGTGCGTGGTAATCCTATCACAAAATCCATATTAATCATTTCCCACTTCCACATTGGAATTTCTATGTTTTGTGCTAACCCACCAGGCTGTTGATGTTCGGCCTTCAGTTGCTGACAATTCAGACACCTTGCCACAAAGTCCGCCACATTCCTTTTCATGTCATTCCACCAATAGACTTCCTTGAGATCGTGATACATCTTTGTAGAACCTGGATCACGGAATACCTAGAAGTGTGAGCCTCAGTCATGATTCTTTCTCGGAGACCATCTACTTTCGGAACACATAGTTGCTCTTGGTACCTCAGTGTACCATCATCCATGCCAAGTGTAAAATCCATAGTCTTATATTTATGAATCCCCTCCTTCAGCTGTACTAACAATGGATCGTTGTATTGCTTCTCTTTGACTTCCACAACAAGCGATGATTCAGCCCTATTTTGTACAATTACCCTTCCTTCACTAGAGTCCGCAAGACGAACTCCCAAACTGGCTAGGTGATGAATCTCCCTGGCCAACGTCCTTTGACATGCCTCCAAGTAAGCCAAACTACCCATAGATTTCCGGCTGAGAGTATCCGCCACAACATTGGATTTCCCAGGGTGATACAGAATATCAATGTCGTAATCCTTGAGTAACTCAAGCCATCTTCTCTGCCTCAGATTCAGCTCCTTTTGCTTGAAAATATATTGGATACTCTTGTGGTCCATGAATACATCCACATGGACCCCATACAAATGATGACGCCAAATCTTCCATGTCAAATCTACCGCCGCAAGTTCTAAGTCATGAGTTTGATAGTTCTTTTCATGATTCTTGAGTTGCCTAGAAGCATAAGCTATAACCTTGCCGTGTTGCATTAATACACACCCAAGACCGATCCTTGAAGCATCGTAATATACCACAAACCCTTCTGTACTCTCTGGCAGGGTCAACACCGGCGCCGCAGTCAATCTCGATTTTAACTCCTGGAAGCTCCTTTCACAAGCATCATACCATTGGAACTTAACCGCTTTCTAAGTCAATTTAGTCAATAGAGAGGCAAGAGTAGAGAACCCCCTCTACAAACGTTCAGTAATACCCTGCTAAGCCCAAGAAGCTGTGAATCTCGGTTGGCGTTGTAGGTCTAGGCCAATTCTTTACTGCTGAAATCTTTTGAGGATCAACCTTAATTCCTTCTCTAGAGACAACATGACCCAGGAATATGACCGATCCTCAATTGATGATACCCGGATAATAAATCAATTTTGGAGAAGTATCTAGCACCCTGTAACTGATCAAAAAAATCATCTATTCTTGGTAACGGGTACTTAATTTTGGTTGTGACTTTGTTGAGCTACTGATAGTTAATACACATCCTCAGTGATCTATCTTTCTTCCTCATAAAGAGGACCAGTGCGCCCCATGGTGACACACTTGGTCGGATGAAACCCTTTTCTAACAAATCCTTCAATTGCTCCTTTAGTTCCTTCAATTCTGCTAGTGCCATCCTGTAGGGTAGAATAGATATAGGCTGCGTGCCTGACATCACATCAATCCCAAAATCAATCTCCCTATCTGGTGTTATCCAAGGGAGTTCATCAGGAAAGACCTCTGGAAATTCATTCACAACTGGCACAGACTCGAGTGTAGGTGCCTCAACATTGGTGTCCGTAAGCCGGACCAAGTGATAGATACACCCCTTGTTAATCATCTTCGTGGCCTTAAGGTAAGAAATAAACCTACCTTTCGGCACCACATTATCCCCCTTCCACACAACAACTGGCTCACTTGGAAATTCAAACCTCACAGTTCTAGAGCTTGGCAAAACATGAGTAAAGCCAATCCATACCCATAATTACATCAAAATCGACCATCCCCAATTCAATGAGATCGGCCACGGTGTCCCAACCACGTACCATGACAATACAACCCCTATAAACCTGTGCGGCCACAATAGACTCGCCAAACGGAGTAGATACAGATAACGGCTCATGAAGTTGTTCCAGTTCTATCCCAGATTCCATAGCAACATAAGGGGTAACATAGGATAAGGTGGAATCGGGATCAATACGAGCATATATATCATGAGTTTGGACAGTCAATATACGTGTGATAACATCTGGAGAATCCTCTACACTCTGGCGACCACTCATAGCATAGAAACGGTTGGGTCCTCCTGAACTCTACACACCACCCCTAGCTGCACCATGCCCTACTGGTGCCGGAGTGCTTCGAGCTAGAGAGGGTGCTGAAGATGTATCAACTGCATAACTGGATGGATGTGTTGTTCCCCTGCCCGCACCCAGGCAGGATAAACGACACTCCCTCTAAATATGGCCCCTTATTCCGCACCTGTAACATACCGGCAGGTCCTGGTAGCAGATCCCTATATGCATCCTCCCATGTTTGGGGCATGGGGGCCTCCGCTGCTACTGAAATCTCCCTCCTGATCGGCCCTGATGGTGGGGCCCCCGGTTGCCCTGATTGGGCCTGAAGCGACTCCCCTGCTGCTGGCTATGCCCCGCTGGCGGTGCACTGGCCGAAGACTGAGTATAAGACTGGGATGGACCTGATGACCCTCCCCTAAAAACTGATCTTCCACCACCAAATGGATCTCCAGGGTTGCCCGCGGACCGGGCCTTGCTGGTACCGTCTCGCTCCTTTCATTCTTCAACTTACGGTAGCTTTAGCAAATGCTACCATTTTCCCATAGTTCATATCTGAATTCAAGGCAGTTGTAGCGGCCTCATTGATAACCAAGGGGCTAAGGACTTGCACAAACCGGCGCACTCTAGCATCCATAGTAGGGAACATGAGAATAGCATATTTAGACAGACGCGCAAACTCCATATGATACTCCCACACACTCTTACTTCCTTGCTTAAGGTTCTCAAACTCTGCGGCATGAGCTGCCCTTGTCTCGGCGGACAAGAAATGGTCCATGAAAGCATCAGCAAACTCACTCCACCTCATTGGAGGGCTCCCCTCCTCCCGAGAGTCCTCCCACAGCTCGAACAAAGAATAGGCCACCCCTTTCAGGCAATAGGCGGCCAACTCCACTCCCTCCATCTCAATAGCGTGCATAACCCGGAGAGTCTTATGCATCTCATCAATAAAGTCGTGTGGGTCCTCCTCGAGATTAGCACCCGTGAACACCGGAGGAGCCAACTGCAGAAACCTGTTCACCCTAGAACTAGTAGAATCCCCTTGTGGGTTAGAAGGTGTGGGTGTAACAATCGACCTTTAGGCCTGAGAAGCCACTATCTGAGTCAGCATCTGAATAGCTCCCCTAAGATCCCCATCAGAAATACCAGAACCGGAAGCTAGGGCTGGATGTGGAACTGAAATATTAGGTGGAGGAACCGTCACACCCTTAGTAAGTGTAGGGACTGGTGTGGCCTAGCTAGGTTTAGTGGAATCAGGCAGTGAAGTAGTCGGGGGATTATCTTCACCCCTAGGGTATTTACACGCATCATCAAATAGAGGGTCAACTGCCACTCCTAGAGCAACATTGGCCCCTTGGCCAGTTCTTGCTCTCTTCTTAGGTGCCATATACTGAAAGTTAAAGGAATTCACGAGTTAGAGGAGGAATAGTTGCACAATTAGTTTCATCATACGATCCAGGAAATGTCTAAGTAGCCTCCAACTTATAGATGTGGTCGACAACACACCGATAAGAAGGACTCTACCAGACGCGGATCTGAGACATCCTAGGACACTTTAAAACCTTAGGCTCTAATACCAAGTTTGTCATGCCCCAACCTCGGGGAGCGCGACCGGTGCTCAACCGAGTGGACCCGGTCGAGCAAGAATGCTAGACACTATCTACCCGACTCACCTATGATCCATAGAAAGCATGCTCTCATTAGTTAGGCAGTAGAAAGTTCATACATATATACATTACTAAGCCATTTCATTTTGTTACATCATTGTTAAGTTTCAAAATACACACATCATTATGACTGAGTGGAACAAGAGCCCAAAATACAACATGATCTGTTGACCTTTCTAACACCCATATACAACCCACATAGTGTCTACAGAGCCTCTAAAGATACAAAACAGAGTAAAGATGGTGCCGGCAATAAGGCCCCAGCTATACCTCAAAAAGTGACCATAATATAAACAAAAGGTACAATACATGGCCCCGGAATGAAATGGGGCTCACCGAGTCCGTTGAGAAGAGGATGCATCACTATATGTGATCAACACTGTCTTCTATGGAACCACCTACATTCATTTAAAGATGCAGCGCCCCCAGCAAAAGGGATGTTAGTACTGTCGAATAGTACTAGTATGTAAAACTAAAACATTGTCTCAATAGAATGAACAATAATACTGGGGGAAACAGTCAAGAATGCAATATGGGCTTTGAATAACACTAAAACATAAAGTTAAGGATCACATAGATTTTTAAGTCAATTCCCGCATTATTAGGTTGGATGGTTTTTAGGGCCAATATGCCACAATCCACAATACAACCGTGTTCTTACATGGAGTTCGATCTCGGCCCGATCGGCTAGGCCAACTCATCTGAGACATCAACCATATTCACAATTTCATACACAATAAAACCGTGTTCTTATATGGAGTCCGATCTTGACCCGATCGGCTAAGCCATCTCATTGCGAGACATCACCCCTTTTCAATCAGTCATCTCACTTCATATTTCTTTCCTATCTTTTCAATACAATGGCACGAGTGGCCCCAATTATAAAGTTATTATTGGCGCTTGGCCATATTTCATGATTCAGGTTCTTTTCCATATTCCAACATTTTTATTATCATCAAGAACAACACGGTTTTTCATTCAAGACTTTTTGATTTCACATGTGAGCAATTTAGTATCTAAGGCACATAGAGGCTTTTCACATAATTTGGCATAACAATCATTAGTCGAATTTGACTTGAAGGCTAGGCATTTGCACATATTCTAAGTTTGAACATTTCCTCAAATGACGAGATAACATGATGGAAGTATGGGAATACATATTACACATATATTTTCAAAACAAGCACATTTGAGATAGCGATTTCTAGGACGTTCATTTTGGGATTTGCATCGATTTCATGAATACCATGGGATTCAATTCTAAGAAGAGGGGGTTTAGCCAACATACCTCAATTGAGCTTCTTAAAACTCTAAGATGTTCTGGAATATTAGCAACTTCAATCTATTTTAGCAATATAGCAAAAATTGAACCAAACATTAGGAAAACGATCATGATTCTAGCTCACATGAGTATTTTATCAAACACTATGTGTGTATTAAGGTTCCATGGCCCTTTTATGACAGACTTCACCATCCCACACCTCATTATTTTCTATATCTAACTCACAACCTCCCCACGTACCTTAAGAATACATGCATGCAAGGTAAGCACTCCTATCCCTATGAACTACCTTACTAATTGCCCATTCTAGTTATATTTCGAATTTAAGAGCTTGATGATAGAATCTTACCTCTTAGGATGAAGACCTAGGGTGCTTCTCTTGATAATCTTCAAAGGTTTAAGCAAGAATTGAAGAGAAATTTTTGATGAGGATCACTTTCTCCCTCTAGGACTCTCTCTCTCACTCCAAAGATATCAGAAATAAGCTCAAAATGGTCTATGGAATATGTTTTAATGGAATAGGGTCGGGTTTAAAAAGCCCCAAAATGAATATTCAGAATAGGTTCTGCGGTCTCATATGCGACCGCATAATGATTATGCAGTCCGCGAAATGACCGCGAAAGGTGGCACTAGGAACTGGGCTGGCCTGCTTCACTCTGCGGCCGTTATGCGGCCCGCAGACCTGTTCTGCGGTCACATAATGTGCCGTAGAACCTCCCTTCACAAAAGTCTAAGGATGACTATGCGACCAAAGTGCGGTCCGCGAAACGGTTATGCGGTCACATAATTGGCCGCAAAATTGACCTAAAGAATGCCCCAGAAACCTGCCTCACTCTGCGACCATTCTGCGGTCCGCAGAGTAGTTCTGTGGCTATAGAATGGGCCAAAGAAATGCCTACTTCTGTCCAACATTTTCCTTCAACTCCCCAGGCACTGTTCAATCGAAAAAGTCCGAACCGTGGCGAGCTTGCTCGCCGCGAAGAATTTCTACTACTATTAACCTCTACGCCTACTTCGGCATCATAAAATCTAGGTTTTTAGGAAACATTTTACTGGGCCATACAAATGGCTTCGAGTCCTATCAACTCAATGAAATACGACTGGGGCGTCCTTAGAATTGCCCTTCCACTCAGCCATGAAAGTATCCAATTTATCCATTCTCCCCTCAAGTTTGTCAGCATCTCTCTCCATTCTTCCTATTTATGTGGGGAGACCCGGTGCCTCATTCTCTCATTGTAACTCCGAATCATATTGCTAACACCCACAAAGTAATCAACCATGGCCTCTTGTTGATAGAAGTGCTATGTGGCCGATATTTGGAGTAATGGGTTGCAACCCTTGAAAAAATCGTATCCCGAGGAACATACAGACAGTGCTTTGAGAATTTATGCCAACATCATTGGCACCAAGGTGGCTTGGAGGTTACCTCTGAATGTTTCAAAGACCACGGATAGCAAGTTGATGTTGATCTGTCCTCTCCTTTGTGGGAAGACCAACAATCCTAGGAGCGCCAAAAAGAAGGCCATGGGGCGGAGACTTTCCCAAGCATCTTCACACTAAAACTATGCCACGTACCATTCGTAGCTCTCTCAATATCCAAACCTATCAAACAATTGGTCCAGGCTTACCCATCCATCTTCAATGTTCCTCAGACTCCAACTACCTGCCAAACTCAAAGCATCAAGAAACCTGTATTGGGGCATGGTGACTGGTAGTATCGGCCTTCTCCCAGTAAATTGAAGCTCTGTGAAGCAAGTAACTTCTTCAAATGTTGGCACCTTGAAAACCACTTTGACCGAATCCTAGAATTCTATCAGTAAACGGGTAATCACATTGTCGGCCCGGATGTTCAGTAAGGCAGTCAATGCTCCTAGGTATGTCCTGATTTTGTCTCCATGCTCTTGGTGGATGTTCTTCCACCATTGCTTTAGCTTGTGAGGTTCTCCCATGACCATATTGGTTTTGGGGATGTTCTGGTTTATTTCCATTTTTGAAGATAGTAGAAAAGGGTTGATAAGTGTTTGCTCCAAATCATTAGTGTCTCATCATGATTGGTTCATCATTCCGCAAAAGTCACGTCGTTGGGTGCATGAACCATTTACATTAGGGTGGCTTTCCTAATTGTGTGTCGATGCCGATGACCAACACACCTAAGGTTTATGTAGTATGACCTACATTTGCTAGAGTAGAGTATTTCCTAACATCTGAGTTGGACTGAATACTAGGAGAAGTTATGTCATTTGACCTGGCAAAGCCATTCTCTGGAACTAAAGAATTTTGAAATAAGGTTCGGAGGGGTGTAAAAGACAACCCTCGCGTGCCATTTTGTGTGATAGTGTACAACTAAGACTCGATAGGAAAGAGTGTGATGATAGTGTATATAAAGAGATAACAGATAATGGGATATCAACAATAACATTAGAGCAAGCAGATAAGTACAAGATGAACAAGTAAGGTAGGTAAGCATATATTTGCAAATTAAGCACATTTAAAGCAGTATATAAACAAATGTTCCTAAATTCTAGGTCTAGTAAAAATTTGCTAAGGTCAGAACCTACGTGTGATCCCCAACAGAGTCGCCATGTTGTTGCACCCTATTTTGCACGAGTCAAAATAAGATTCAACTAGTGGTTTCCCTATTGATGATAAAAGAAAGTCGCCACATAATATTTAAAGGTATACTAGGGTACCTATTTAGTTGTTAAGATCATTATCTTATTAGTCTTCTAACCAGTGAGATTTCGGGTAAGGGTTCTTGTTCTTCTAAGGGGAAGGTGTTAGGAACCCCTTAGAATCTACCTAAGGTAACTCCATAGGATTTAGACTAGGTTCGGAAATTTAGATGTCTATATCTTACTTAGCTAGTGCTTAAAAGTGTGGCTTACCTTATGCAATGTTTTAAAAGTTTATCAATTTTGAAAGAGGAGTGATATATAGGCTTTGAAAAAGGTGTAGGTTTTATTTGAGAAAAAGTATTTGAAAAATGTCTACTAAAGGGTTTTTAGAAAAATAGGTTTTTAATACTTACTTTTCTAATAAAGTGAGGTTAAGTTTAAAAGTTTTGACTTTGAAACTAAGTGGCTATTCGTATAAAGTATGAACAATTTGAGAAAAATGGGGTTTAGATATACCTTGAAAATTTTATTTCAAATCTCATATTCAAGGTCAAACCATTTGAAAGATCCTTAATTGCAACAATGTTTGTTTGGACGACCCGCTTTTGGAAATCATTTCTGGGTTTTTGGTTTCTTCTTGTTTTAAAAAAGAGAAGGTTGTTGACTTTGCAAATCTATCTTAGTTCCAAAGTTCCTGAAAATTGTTAGCGAAAAATAATAATGGAAGTTAAATAATAGAATTGATTAACTATTAGAGTTAATTACTACTAAGTTGCAGTACTACTCTTCTTTTTTACCTACGTTCTTTAAGGCTTGCCTAGGTAGTCAATATGATTCAAATAAATAAAAGTAAAACATTCAATCCAATATTGTCAGTGTTAATACATATATAAACAACAGTAGACATATAAAAGCAATAGAGAAAGAGAAATGGACTCATGGTTTGGGCCTGAGAGGGATTAGGCCTAGCAGACAATGAGCGAACATCGGCAGTTTCAAGTGACTCCAATTTCAGGCTAAATTTTGGGCCTGAGTTCTTTGAGAACTTGGCAGGCCCAACTTAGAAACATGTGTGAAAAAAAGAATGAAGGTTATTAGATACATGGCCCAATTCAATATTTAAACATAAGTAACACTAATGTAGGCCCAAAACAAAACTATAATAATCATTAATAGTGAGGAATGCAAATTAAGGTGATATCACATAGAGTAAAGCAATTTACGATGAATCCTTGGTTTCTATTTAATACTAAACCTAAAGAGATTAGTAAATGTCAATATATTAAGGGCTTAAGGTAAAATTTCGTTCATGGCCAAGATACCCTTTGGATCCCTGGCACTTCAAACTTTACAAGGGTCTCAAGGACCCTGAGCAGTGCTTGTGTCAGGGAGAGTATCTCAACCAAGAACTAAATTCTACTCCTAAATACCTTTAACAACTTACACTTACTCTTCCATACAGGTTTATGTGCTAATGAGGTACTTAATGTGAATTCCAATATGACAGTAATGACAACACACAAGGAGATGTATAATTATTGTAAATAACTGTTCAGAATACTACAGATAATACCATAAGAGATCATAGTTCACATATGAGCATGTAACATACTGTCACGTATTTAATCATGGCTTGAGAGTATTCAACATAATCAATTACATATGCTGGTAAGAAATGAGAACACCAACATGCTAATACAAGAACTTAGAACAAGTATGTCAGGTTTTTCAATTGTGCATAGGAGATATTATGTGTATTAACCTTACTAATCCTACTAGTAGATTCATACTTATGAGAATCATTAGCTGTAATCATGCACTTAATCATGTATACACTTAATGGAATCTACACACAGACTAGCACTCCGATTCTCACTAAGTGTAAGGGTTAACAGTCCACTTTAGGGTTCTTAAAAGACAAGGATATGCAAATACATTTACTTAACAAGTGACATGACCTCTAAAGAGATATTTTATTCCATCTAGGTTGATTATAAGTTAAATATATAGTTCTACACTTAAACAGGGTAGATAAACATCAAAGGGCCTCTCCTAAGTCCATGGGTAAACTACAGTAAACTTAGTAGGTTTCAATGATATGGATGTACAATCACGAACATGATGTACAAGCATTAGTCCCCTTTTGAGACATGGATGAATACAAAACTTACAATAGATGGCATTTAAATATGTACATAGTACATTCTAACCAGACTAAAACATTACAACATGACTGAGTACCAAACAACAAGGGATTAAACTAACATTGTCATTATGGTGATCTAGAATAATGAAAGTTTATACTAAGTAAGCATGGTTTAGTTATAAGTTGAGTAGATTAGTCTGTCATGATGAAGTTTAGCAATACCTAATTTAACAAATGGTACTCAACCATAGCAGGTGCAACTTCAATCATCTTTCTGGGCATGACTTAAGCTAAGTAGATAGCAGTAGACAAAACCTTGAATGCAGAGATTCATTAGAGCTTAATCTAGTTATTTTAAGCAATTATCTCATGTAATGAGACTTACAAATGTGATCAAACAATTATGGGAGCTGACAGAAGACTTTTACACTGATCTCTCTAGAGTTACAGAATCACAGAATAACACATTAGGGAAGAATACAACTCAAACATTATAAACTGCTATACTTGAATTAAAGTGACAACTCTATACTTAACCTTAGGTGTTCATATGCACTTAGGCTAGTTATCAAGTGAATCATACCAATAACACTAAGGCAAACTAATATGGCACACATGAGAATCATAGTAAAGCATCAGAAGCTCTAATAATTAAGATAACCATATGAAATCATTTGAAAGCTTCTTTGTTAATCTCAGAAGCTTAACATTGTATAAGTTATTCAAGACATATTCATTAAGATTGCAAGGAGGTAATTAATCAGTACTTGATTCTGATTTCAGAATATTAAGAAACTTATAACTCTAGAGTTTAATAATCAACCATGAGCTAATGACAAAACACATAGAGGTAATTAACTATAACATATCAGAAAAATAGAGTGAATTAACATGTAAACACCAGAACAAACATGATTCTAATTAAATAATTAAGAGAGAAGAAATGTTGAGGTATACTGACCTTCTTTTGGGCAGCAAACCAAATGAGAGTCTTTCTCAGCTGTTAAGAATCAGAAAACTCAAACTCAGACCAGTGTAGAGCTCAGAATCGGAAAGAAATCAAAACTAGTTAGAAACCCTAGTTTGATTTGACTACTCAAGACTAAAATTGATATTTCCTTGTTTGTAGACTGATTTTAGCGTGTATCTTCTGTTGCTAGGTGAGAGCATTAAAGCCCCTATTTATAGTGGCATAAAATGCCTTTAGGGTTCAACATAATTCAAATTGATAGTGGAGAGTGATGGAGAGGTTGATGATGCGAGCAAACGAGTGAAAATCAAAGAGATCGGAGGGGAAAATTGTAGGCAGATTTATCTGAGTGGGAGACAACCGTTGTTGGTGAGAAAACCATCCGACAAAGACCATAAACCTAGAGGTCATTGCATTTTACCTCTGGTCTTCAAATAAACATAATGTGATGCTCATGCATGCTCTGATTTGGTCGCAGCATAATGAAATCTAAAGACTCAAAGTTTCATCATTTAGTCTAGGTTTTCAAACTGACACTTTTGAATTCGTGTGATGAAACGGGGAGAAACCGGCGATGTTTGTGGGGTCAAAAAATAGAAGTGATGATTTTGAGTCATGATTCGAGACTTTGAACGGATTTGTGCAAGTCTTTGGTTGATTTAGGTCTGTGGGAGTTGAGAGAAATGAGAGAGGAAGGATAAAGGGGATGGCAGGTCAATAGGAGAAATGATTAGGGTTTGGGGAAGATTGAGTTGGTCTCTGAAGGTTAAAAATGAAGGGTGTAATTTGGGCCATTGGATATTTAGATCAACGACCATGATAATTCTGGAGTTAAGTAATTAAAAAGAAGAATTATGGAGGTAGTTGGATCTTTGGATTTGGACGGTGTAGATTAAATCTGATGAGGTATTAAAGCTAAAGGGAAAAATGAGATAAACGTGGGCCGTTGATCTGAATGATGGATGGCCTAGATTGATTGAGTTTCTTTTGTGAGTGTTATGGAGAGGTGACGTGGCACGAGCTCATTGGCTCAATGAGAGTGGCCTGGATTGCCAAGGTGGAAAGGGAGGAGTGTTTGGACTATGTGAGATTTTGATTTGGGCTTGTTGTTTGGGCTGGTTTAAATTTAAGGAATAGCCATTTCGTATTTAATTATACAATTGCTAATGTATCCATTTTAGTCTTTAACCTTTTAAAAATTTAATTTAAATGAACTTAAATGATTTCAATAAAATGTAATAGCAATTAAATTATCAAATACACTATTAATGATTGTAATTAGTTAAATAATTACTAAATATCTATGTGATATAACCTTGTTAAATTAATTATAGCCTATGTGAGGAATGTAAGAGTTATTTTAATAGTTTCACAAATGGTAAAATAGTAAAGATAATATATTTTTAATTATATAATTACTAAATTACTAATTAACACCATTAATTACTTAAAATAGGTATTATCAAATAGAAAATATCTTAACATATTTATTGAAAATTAATAAGTATAAATAAATAAATTTTTTAAAAGGAGAGTCAAAATTGGTCGTCAACACTCGTCACTACTCTACTGAGGTTAGGCTTCATACTTGCTGGGTACCATTGTGGTATACTCATACTACGCTTCTGCACATCCTTTGTGCAGATCTAGGTACGTCTGCCCGGGCTGGATGCTAGTGATTGACTTATTAGTTGCTTTATGGAGACTTCGAGGTATACCTGCTCGACGTCCGCATGCCTCGAAGTCACATTCCGTTATCTTCTCATTACTGTTATTTCCTTTATCAGACGGTGTTGTAGTAGATGTTTTAGAATATTATGTAGAGCTTATGACTCAGTTCCACTGGTTTTGGGAATCATCTTGTTGATGTTCTATTTTGGGAATTTATATGAGCTTATCGGTTTTAGTTTAGTATCTCAGTTGGTTATTTATGTTAAGCTATTATTAAATGTTAGGCTTACCTAGTCTTATAGACTAGGTGCCATCACGACATCCTAAGGGAAAATGGGGTCGTGACAAGTTGGTAGTAGAGCTCTAGGTTCATAGGTGTTATGAGTCATAAGCAAGTTTAGTAGAGTCTTGCGGATCGGTACAGAGACGTCTGTACTTATCTTCGAGAGGCTACAAAACTGTTAGGAATCTCCACTTCTTTGATTCTTTATAGTGCGAATTGTTGACGTCTAAATCTGAATCTTTGGTTTTCTATTCTCTCACAAATAGCGAGGACACGCACTACTAGATACGATGATCACACACATGCGCCCCCTACTACAGCCGCGAGGGGCTAAGGTCGGGACAGAAGCTGACGAGGGGCACGTGGTGCAACTAGAGCACCTGCCCGAGTAGCGACTGAGGATCCACCACTAGCTTTGGTTGGGGGACAGGCACCCGAGACGTCTGTTGTCACCCCTGCACTTAAGGAGACCCTAGTACAGTTCTTGAGTATGTTCGGTACTCTAGCTCAAATGTGGTTGATTCCCCTCGCACCATGTCACGACCCCAATTCCCTATCGAAGGATGTCGTGATGGAACCTAGTTTCTAAGACTAGGTAAGCCTAGCATGCATGGAGAAATAGCGAAAATAATAATAATAATAGAACTTCAAATTTAAACCATCTAGCTATCAAAAAAGAAGTCAACAATACCGCTGACAATGACTCCCAAAATCTGGTGAGACTGAGTCATAAGCTCTACACGAATATACTGTAGCATCCCTAGTACATCACTGTCTAAATAAAGAGTAAGCAGTAGAACGAACAAGAATAGAGGGTCACTTTGAGGCCTGCAGACACCAAGAAGGTATACCTTCAAGTCTTCGAGATGTATAGCCAAATCACTGATGTCTAGCCTGATATGAGGTACATGGATCTGCAGAAGCGTAGTATGAGTTCACCACAATGGTACCCAACTAGTATCAGGCCTAACCTCGGTGGAGTAGTGACGAGGATTGGTCAAGACACCTACTAGGATAAGAAAAAGAAGCCGAACAAGTACAAGAATGGTATTTCAACATTTAACAACCTTGCCTCAATGTGATCACGACTTGTACAATTTCAACACCAATAGCTCAACAAGAAGATATTCCATGAAATCAACAACTCCAAGTAAATAATTCAACAATTAAAGAAGTAACAAGACAATAACTTCATTTAAAGCATATTAGAGAAAATTACAAGTAAGAGGTGGAATAAGTGTTAACAATGTTAAATAAAGCATGTGAGGGTAGATTAATACAATTAAACATATAACATGCTATGACAATTCAATTAAAGGCATGAAAAGAATCCAAAGCCTAAACCGGTCAAATACTACATATAGCGTGTGTACCCACTCGTCACCTTGCGTACACAACTTTCATGTATCACAAATAGCACAATCAACCCAAATCCTAAGGGGTAGTTCCCCCCCACAAAGTTAGGTAAGATACTTACCTCAAACAAGCTAACTCAATATACTAGTAAGCCTTTAACGTGCATATCCAACTCCCGATGGCTCGAATATAGCCAAAATAACTTTATACCATAAGTACAAACCATAGGAAACTATTCCAGATAATAAAGTTGAAATCTTTAAAGAAAATCAAAAAGTCAACTCAAAAAGTAAACCCTGATCTCGCGTCTCGGAACCCGACCAAACTTACAAAATCCGAACACCCATTCAATAATGAGTCCAACCATACTAAAATTATCCAATTCTGACCTCAAATCGATCATCAAATCCTCAATTTATAGTGTAGGAAGTTTTCACAAAATTCTTCAATTTTTCCAACTCAAAACACTAATTAAATGAATAAAATAATGGCGGATTCATGTATAATAATCAAATACCGGATCAACTCTTTATAAATTCCTTCCAAAATAGCCCAAAACTGAGCTCTCTAAGTCAAAAGATGAAAATAACTCTAACCCCCGATTTGGAATTTTAATATCTACTACCTAGTTATTACTCTACGCGATCGCGGAAAAGCACTCACGATCGTAGAGAATAAACTCCACCAGCTCACTAAAGACCCTACGCGATCGCGTGACTACATACGCGAACGCGATGGCTGAACATCCCCAAGCTTTGCAATACCGGACTACTCCACACAAACACGATGAATAACGCAAACGTGATGAATAACACGTGCCATCACACAACCCTTCCTTCCTTCTATGCAAAAACGGTCCCTCACATGTGTTTGCAATGCAAGATCACCCAACCTTCCACAAATGCAGCCAATCCTTCACGTACATGAAGAGCAAAAATCATCTGCCAGCAAATACCCTATGCGATCGCGTCCTATTCTTCGCAATCGCGAAGAAGGAAACCAGAAGCTCTGAAACCAGCAATCTCAACACATGCATAAATGGTCCGAACTCAATCCGAAACACACCCGGGAACCCCGGGATCCCTTCCGAACATACCAACAAGTCCTAAAACACGATACGAACTCGCTCGAAGCCTCAAATCACATCAAACAACATCAAAACCAATTACACATCAATTCTAGCCTAATGAACTTCCACCTTCTAAAACTAATGCCGAAACATACCAAACCAACTCCAAATAACCTCAAATTTTGCACACAATTCATAAATGACACAATGGTTCTATTCCAACTTCCCAAACCAAAATGCGGACCGAATATCAATAAAGTCAACTCTCGGTCAAACGTTTCAATCTTCCAAACCTTCAACTTTCCAACTTTCGCCAATTCAAGCCAAAATGACCTACGGGCCTCCAAATCAATATCCGAACATATGCCTAAGTCAAAAATTACCATACAAAGCTATTAGAACAATCAAAACTCCACTCCGGAGTCATCTACACAAAAGTCAAACTATGGTTAACTCTTTCAACTTAAGCTTCCAACTTTGAGACTAAGTGTCCCAACCACTCCGAAACTCACCCAAAACCCAAATCAACCACCCCGGCAAGTCCCATAACCACAATATAATATAGAGGAGGTAATAAATAGGGGAATGAGGCTAAAAATCTCAAAATGAACGGCTGGGTCATTACATCCTCCCCCTCTTAAAATAAATGTTCGTCCTCGAACCAGTATAAAGGCATACCTGAAATGATGAAAAGATGAGGATAATGGCTACGCATATCATGATCATTCTCCCAAGTTGCCTCCCCGACTGGTTGACCCCTCCACTGAACCTTCACTGAAGTAATGTTCTTTGACCTCAAACTTCGGACCTGCCTATCCAAGATGGCCAGCGGCTCCTCAACGTAAGTCAAATCCTTGTCCAACTGGACTGAACTAAAATTTGAAACATGAGACGGATCACCGTGATACTTTCGGAGCATGGAAACATGGAACATCGGGTGAACTGCAGATAAGCTAGGTGGCAGTGCAAGCTTATAGGCCACCGCTCCTACTCTCTCAAGGATCTTAAAAGGACCGATATACCTAGGGCTCAACTTGCCCTTCTTTCTGAACCTCATCACACCCTTCATGGGTGAAATTCAGAGCAAAACCCTCTCTCCAACTATAACTGCTACATCACGAACCTTCCGATCAGTATAAATTTTCTGCCTAGACTGTGCTATACGAAGCTGATCCTGGATCAACTTGTCTTTCTCCAAGGCATCTCGAATATGCGCAACAACCTAACCTCATCCGGCTTAAACCAACCAACTGGAGAACGATATCGCCTCCCATATAGGGCCTCATAAGGAGCCAGTTGAATACTCGATTGGTATTTGTTGTTGTAGGCAAACTCTGCAAGTGGCAAGAACTTATCCCAAGAACCCCCGAAATCCATAACACATGCACGAAGAATATCCTCAAATATATGGATGGTGCGCTCGGACTGCCCGTCCATCTGTGGGTGAAATAATGTACTCAACTCAACCCGTGTCCCTAACTCATGCTTTACGACTCTCCAAAAGTGTGATGTAAACTGTGTGCCCCGGTCAGAGATAATGGATACTGGCACGCCATGAAGTCGAACAATCTCGTGGATATAGATCTGAGCCAAATGCTCCGAAGAATAGGTAGTTACCACCTGGATGAAATGAGCCGACTTGGTCAACCTATCCACAATGACCCATACAATGTCAAATTTCTTCTGTATCCGTGGGAGTCCAACAATGAAATCCATGGTAACACGCTCCCGTTTCCACTAGTAAATTCAAGTCTCTGAAGCAAGATGCCTGGCCTCTGATGCTCATATTTTACTTGCTGACAATTTAGGCACCGAGCTACATACTCCTCTATGTCTTTCTTCATTCTCCTCAACCAATAGTGCTGCCTTAAATCCTGATACATCTTAGCGGCACACAGATGAATGGAGTACTGTGAACTGTAGGCCTCCTGAAGAATCAACTCACGTACCCATTCACATTGGGCACATATAACCAGCCCTGCATCCGCAACACACCGTCACCTCCGATAGAAACCTCCTTGGAATCGCTGTGCTGTACCGTCTCCTTAAGGAAAAGCAAATGGGGTCATCATACTGACGCTATCTGATGCATTCATATAAAGAAGACAGAGGCACCATGCAAGAAAGAACCCGGCTAGACCCTGAAACATCCAATCTAACAAACTGATTGGCTAAGGCCTAACATCAATGGCTAGTGGCCTTTCTGTTGCCGGTAGATATGCCAATCTACCCATACTCTCTGCCTTTTGATTCAAGGCATCAGCCACCATATTGGCCTTCCTGGAATGATATAGAATAGTGATATCATAGTCTTTAAGCAACTCAAACCACCTCCGCTATCGCAAATTAAAGATCTTTTTGTTTGAACAGATACTGGAGACACCGGTGGTTGGTATAGACCTCACATGGGACACCGTACAAATAGTGTTGCCAAATCTTCAAGGCATGAACAATAGCTACCACTGAAAAGTCGTGGATAAGATTATTCTTGTCATGAACCTTCAACTGCCGAGTTGCATAGGTAATCACCCTACTGTTTTGCATGAATGTTGCGCCAAGGCCAATAAGTGATGCATCATAATACATAGTGTAAGATCCCGAACTCGTAGGCAACACCAACACTGAGGTTGTAGTCAATGCAGTCTTGAGATTTTGAAAGTTCACCTCACACTCCTCGGGCCATTTGAAAGGAGCACCCTTCTGGGTCAATCTGGTCATAGATGCAACAATGGAGGAGAAACGCTCCATGAAATGGAGATAATACACGGCCAAACCAAGAAAGCTCCAAATCTCAGTAGTTGAAGACGGTCTAGGCAAACTCTAAATTGCCTCAATCTTCTTTGGATCTACCCTGATCCCCTCACCCGACACCACATGACCCAAAAATTCCACCGAATCGAGCCAGAATTCACACTTTGAGAATTTGGCATATAACTTATTTTATCTAAAGGCCTGGAGCACAATCCTAAAATTCTACTCATGATCCTCCCGACTGCAAGAGTACACCAAGATGTCGTCAATAAACACAATGATGAATGAATCAAGATATAGCTAGAATACACTATTTATTAGGTGCATAAATGTTGTTGGGGCTTTGGTAAGCCCAAACGACATCAGAAGAAACTCATAGTGACCATATCGAGTCCTAAAAGCAGTCTTCGGGATATTCGGATTGTAACAATCCAGAAAATTTTGAAGTAATTCAATGTAAAGCCCTGTAAAATTTCGCAAATGAATTCAAGGTTTCGTGGTGCCTGAGTAGGTTTACATGTTTGAGGATTGTATAAATTCTTCATGGCGAGTTTGCTCGCCGTGGTTCGGACTTTTTGGATTGAACAATGCGCTGGGGAGTTGAAGAAAATGTTGGGTAGAAGTAGGCATTTCTTCAGCCTATTCTGCGACCATAGAACCACTCTGCGGACGCAGAATGGTCGCAGAGTGGGTCAGTTTTCTACATCATTTTGATGTCAAATTTTGCGGCGATTATGCGACCGCATATGCGACTACAGAACCTATTCCAGAGCTTCATTTTTTGGGTTTTGTAAAACCCGACCCTACTTTGTTAAAATAGATGTAAGGGGCCATTTTTTAGCAAAACCTAATACTTTAGAGTGAGAAAGAGTTCTTAGAGTGGGGGAGTAACCTTAAACCTATTATCCATCAATTCTTGATCAATCATTGAGGATTAACAAAGGAAGTCTTCATCCCAAAGGTAAGAATCTATGTCCTAGCTCGCAATTTTGAAAATTTACAAAAATGGGATAGTTAGAGAGATAATTCTTGGGTATGGGACCTGTTATCTTGCATGCATGTGTTTTCAAAGAATGTGGAAAGGTTGTGAACTAAACATGGTAGAGAATGGGTTGGGAAATGGTGGAATCTTACACAAACGGGCCTCAAGAACTTTAATGCACACCTAGTGTTTGATAAAATGCTCAAATGGGCTAGAACCATGATCATCCTCCTAATTTTGATTCAATTTGTTACATTTTCAAAATAGATTGAAGTTGCTAAGATTTCCGGAATATTTTAGGGAGTAAGGAAGCTCAATTGAGGTATTTTGGCTAAACTTTATCTCTTAGAATCAAATTCCATAATGTCCCCATGAGTTTCAAAGTATGGGTTGCATATTAAAATGTTATGCCTTTGAATCATATTTCAAATGAAAGCTAGTATGCCAAATTGTGTGAGAAAATCTCAATATTCTTAAGACTCTTAATTGCTCATATGTGTACCTAAAATCTTGATTGAAAATGTATTATTGTTGATAATTTATGAAGATGGTTGGAAATGATATAATTGAATTGGGGGTATAGTGTGTGGCCAACGTGCCAAGAATTTAACTTATGATTGTGGCTAATAGTGAAAATGATTTGAGAGAATGTGATAAAGAATATGAAATAAGCCTCGACTCAATTGTTTAAAAATGATTTCGAAAATAGAATTTCCTCAAAGCTTTTGTACTCAATTCATGCCCATAAGAGGCTGCTTTAACTAATGCTTTACTTTAAAAATATATCCAGTGTGATTCGAGTTCTTACATACTCAGGTGTCAAAATTGTATATTGTCATTTCTGGGAAGGAGTATTGCAAGAATAAATGGTGTATTGATTGCTTATAATTTTGATGTGTGCTTGTATTGTTGGTCGGTATGCCCCATTATTTGGGAAGAAACCTTTTGTGTTTAAAGTTTTCATTACTAATAAATTTGAGTTATATGATTGCTGAAATATTCTACATGTTGATATTTGAAATTCAAAGAGGTGAAAGTGTGGAATATGAAATATGGCCACCGTGCCTGGAATAAAGAATCTTGTGAATGGCCAAATGAGCCAAGGAAATATTGTTGTTGTGACTAATAAGAATTTATACAATGCAAAAAATATTAAGGTGAGTACAATTGTATTTATGTTACCCTTGGGTGCAAATCAAATCAAAAATATTTTTGGGAGCATCATTAGCAAAACCGAGGAAGGGTGGGTCATAAGGCCCACACCTTAAACTACACATGCCGGTGTAGGGGTGAATTGTGATTATTCCCCTATTTAGGATGAAATTGAAATATTGGAGAAATTGTAATATTATTCCCCTTAATTGGAATGAAACTGGTAATAACTGTGAATTGGAAAAGTTAACCCATACGGCATATATGGGAAGGCGGCCTAGCTGATCAGGTGGAGATCAGACGCCATGTTGCGCACATGGTGGTACCACTCTTGGTAACAACTTTCTTTCGCATCACATGTCAAACCACATTGTTCGTGGGGAGATGGACTAGCCGATCGGGCATGATCGGACTCCGTGCTAACAAAGATGGTTGTATATCGGTGCTAATGATCTCCCAACCCAAAAAATAAAATTTGTATATGAAGTTCGTATTTTGAAAATTATTATGTTTTAACTGGACATTTGGATATTGTTGATTGTGACTTGCTGTTTCTTTGTGTTGCCTTTCCTTATATGGGCATTCTATTTTGACAGAGGACTTTTATCTATACATACTAGTGCTATTCGACAGTACTAACGTCCCTTTTTTCTGGGGGTGCTGCATCTTTAATGGATGCAGGTGGTTCTACAGCAGGCGACATTGATCAGTGATAGCAGTACACTCTTTTAAGCTGATTTGGTGAGCCCCACTTCATTTCGGGGTCATGTATCTTTTGTTTCTCATGTACTATGTTTTGAGGTATAGCTGGGGCCTTTTGCCGGCATTTTCATATTACTCTTCTATTGTACTTAGAGGCTCTGTAGACAGGTTGTGGGTTGTGGTTCATGTTGGGAATTAAACTAGAAATATGGGTATTTAGAAATCATTTTTTTTCATTAATTTTATAAACTCGTAAAATTTTGGAAATTATGAATGAATCTGCTAATGTGAATAAAATGGAAGTTGTTAATAAAAAATCTTTTCAGTGTTTGATTAATGGAGTACATCTCCTATTTATTCATGGATGAGTTTGGGTAGAAGGAAATCTAACAGGCTTGCTCGGCCGGGTTCTCTCGGTTGAGCACCGGTCACGCTCCCCGAGTTTGGGGCGTGACACGGATCCTGAATCTTCAGCTAATGATACCATGATCGCAAATCTTTGAGAACACTCTACAACTTGTAGCTGATAAAATAAGTCATCAACGTGCGACAATGTGTACTTGTTCTTCATTGTAACCTTTTTCAACTGCCGATAATCAATACACATGCGCATAGAACTATCCTTCTTCTTCACAAACAGAACTTGATCACTACAAGGTGACACATTAGGCCAAATGAAGCCCTTATCAAGTAACTCCTGGAACTGCTCTTTTAACTCCTTCAACTCCACTAGGGCCATGCGATATAGTGGAATAGAAAACGGCCGAGTGCCCGGCAACAAGTCAATAACAAAATCAATATCCCTATTAGGCAGCATGCCCGTAATATCTGCTGGAAATACATTTAGGAAGTCTCTCACTATCGGGACCGACTCAACGGTAGGAGTATAATTGCTAACATCTCTCACAAAGGCTATATGTGTATCACACCCCTTATCAACCATCTGTTATGCCTTAAGGAAGGACACCACCCTTCTAAGAATATAATTCAATGTAACCCTCCACTCTAACCACGGAAAACCTGGCACAACTAGCGTCACAATCCAAAATAGCATATGTAACGACCCAACCAGTTATTTTGAGCTCTAACGCGTTGTTCGGCAGTTTGAAAGATTTAAGTTGGATTAATTGACTAAGGTTTGAATTTTGAGTAAACTACCTAGGAATCGGTATTTGAAGGTTCCAATAGGTTCGTATGATGATTTTGGTCTTAAGAGTGTGTTTGCATGTTGATTTGGAGGTTCGTAGGTCATTTTGGTATTAATTGGCGAAAGTTGGAAATTGGATGATTTTAGGGAAGTTTGACCGAGTGGATTTTTTGATATCGGAGTCGGATTTCGATTTTGAAAGTCAAAGTAGTTTTGTTATGTGAATTATGACTTGGGTGAAATATTTGAGGTCAGTAAGACTTGATTTGATAGGTTTTGGCATCGAATGTAAAAGTTTGAAGTTCTAAAGTTCATTAAGCTTGAATTGGGTGCGATTCGTGGTTTTAGCATTGTTTGATGTGATTTGAAGGCTCGGTTAAATTCGTATTGTATTTTAGGACTTGTTGGTAGGTTTGGTTGAGGTCACAGGGGGCCTCGGTATGGTTTTGGATGGTTAAAGGATCAAGTTGAAGCTTGAAGAATGGCTGAAGTGCACCAGTTCTAGTGCAATCGCACCTGCGCAAGTTTGACCGTAGGTGCGTGACTGCACAAGCGAGTAAATGGTCGCAGGTGCGGTTTGGGCAAAGTTGGGAAATGATTGCATGTGTGAAGAGTTGTCCGGACCTGCGAGGTATCGCAGGTGCGAGAACGAGAGAGATAGCCTGGAGGGCGTAGGTGCGGAAGTATATCCGCAGATGCGGATGCGCATATGTGCATGGGAGACCGCAGATGTAGAAGGGGGCTGGAAGTCCTGGATCGCAGTAGCGGTGGGAAATTCATAGAAGTGGGACCGCAAATGCGGTCAAGTGAAGCGAAAACTGGGCAGAACATAAGGGATCGAACTTAGTCATTTTGTCATTTTCATTTGGGATTTCTGGAGCTCGGTTCTTGGGCAATTTTGAGGAGTTTTCATCATGGAACACAAGGTAAGTAATTTCCCATTTGTTGTGAGCTAAATGTAAGGTTAATATGTGGATTTAAGGAGGAAAATATTTGGAAAATTGTGGGATTTTGTAAGAAAACCTAGAATTCATAATTTTGGATTTTGACCACGATTTTGGAAATGGAATTAAGAATAAAGTATATATTTGAGTTAGCAATTTTATGGGTAAGGTTTATCTTCAAACAATTTCGGAATTCGAGCACGTGGGCCTGAGGGTTGACCTTATCGACTTTTCGAGAGCAGTTGGTAATTATTTAAATTGATTAAATTATGGGTATTATACTGTATTTTGATTGGATTGTACGTTGTTTGACTAGTTTTGGATCGACGGGGATCGGTTTGAGGTGTTAGAGAGGCTTTGGAGCCTCTGATGGAACTTCGTAGCGATGTAAGTATCCTGTCTAACTCTGTGAGGGGGGAAATACCCCTAGGTGATGTATTTGATATGTTATACTTATTACGGGGGCTACATATGGTGACGAGAGTCTATATGTAGCTAAATCCATGTTATTGTTCGGGTACACTTAGGATCACACCATGCTATAGTTGTACTATTTGAGTTGTCCCTTGCCTATTAAATTCCTTTATTATTACGACTTGAGACTAGACTTGTGTAGAGTAATAGACTTGCTATTGTAGACATTCGACTAGCTTCATAATTAGCTGCGAAATAATTGTACTCCTCTTACGAATTTCTCCTGCGCTATGCGTTCTCATCGAAAGGTTTCCCAAAAATTTATAACTTACACATCTATTCGTGAGTGGGGTAAAGGACCCATCAAAGCTTCTTATTCTAATGGGATCAGGCCGTTCGACCCTCGGCAATGTGCACATTATGATGGATCGGGCCGTAAGCCTCAGTAGGATTATGTATCACACTCTCATGGGAGCGGGCTATTTGCCTCGACAATATAATAGATGTATCTATGGTTCAAAAATATTATGATGGATCGGGTCGTACGCCTCGTTGAGGTACATTATATATACTCTGATTGAGGAGGAAACTACTAGTTGAGAGTTTGAGTTATTGCTAAGAGGAGAATTTACCGCGTATTTATACTTGTTATTTCGTTTATTTTCTCTGACTCTCATCTGTTTACTTCTACTGTATCTGTCTTATTGGACCACTAGTAAGTGTTGATGTTGACTCCTCGTCACTACTTCTATGGAGTTAGGCTAGATACTTACTGGTTACGTGTTGATTTATGTACTCATGCTACACTTGCTGCACTTTTTGTGCAGGTACATAAATGTCTGGTGGTCTTTTGGGCGCAGAGGCGCGGCTATTGCGGGGACTTTACTGTGAGCTGCATTTCATGTTACGATCCGCAGCCTGTAGAATCTCCATCAGAGATATTTATATTTTCCCGTCTAATTTGTATTCGAGATAGATGTTGTATTTTATTATATTTACTAGTTAATACTTATGCACTTGTGACACCAGGTTTTGGGGGGTCTTATGGGTTGTTCATTATTATAGTTCATGTAAATTCTATTTCATGCTATGTAATTAATAAACATTATAATTTTAAAGTACTAGAATGAGTAATTAAATTGATCAATCACTGTTGGCTTGCGTGACGGCGGTGTTAGGCGCCATCACGACCCATAGTGGATTTTGGGTTGTGACAGCTTGGTATCAGAGCGTTAGGTTCACTTAGATCTCACGAGTCATGAGCAAGTCTAGTAGAGTCTTGCGGATCAGTACAGAAGTGTCTGTACTTATTTTCGAGAGGCTACATGGCTGTTAGGAGCACTTCCCTTCTTGATTTCCTCATCATGCGGTTTGATTCCATTGAGGCTTGTGACTTTATTTCCTTCCTACTCAATCTTATGTGACGTGAAGCTCTTGTTATCAATTGGGCATCGAGGATTTGTAGTGGTACTGCAGACGTGGTGCATGATGTTTTTCCCTACGTGTTTGGGCAGGCTATTATTGTCGCCTTGCAGAAGGATGTTCTTTTTTTCTAGCTCAGTATCTGTATTCTCTATGGTTTTGAGACTGTGCACAGATTGCTAAGATGTCTATGCATTGTTATCGCACAATGTTGGTGTAACGGTAAGGTGCTTGGTTATGTATAGAGGTAGTGAATTACTCAAAATGAGGATTTCTTAGTACACAATTTAGAGTTTCATCATTTAATTCCAGCAAAGGAAAGACAATAAGACTATTGATGTTCAGGTTTGGGTTGATGGTGTAACGAGACTTGGTATTCTCGAGCGTGGTGGAATTTTCATTATGATGCGATGTCGTCATCCTTGTTGGGACGCATTAAGGTCCGCCGGTGTTGTAGTCTTCTTTGATTTTTGCCTTTGGGGTAGGGTGTTGTGAAATGGTGCCTAAGACTCGGTTGTCAGAGATATCGGTGTGTAGCGATTCCGAATCGAATTGGTGATTCTAATGTTGATGGCTCTAGAAATATGATCTTCCAGGAGGTCTAGAGTGGGTAGCAACTCGTTAGTTCAGGTGCTACAGATATGGATTTAATTTGAGGCAACTGTTGGGCAGCAAAGTATGAGGGAGGATGTGGCAGGAAATGTTTCGCGGTGGTTGAAGTACTAGAAGGTCAAGTATGAAAAGCAGAGGTTGAGAAGTTGCTTAAAGGAAATGATTTAGCCGAAGTAAGACTGGCAGATTAGCATATGGATTCTGTGGTAGGGTTGCCGTGTGCCTTGAGAAAGTGTAGAACGGTTAGGGAATCGTTATGGAAGGTTATTTGGTCTACGGATTTTATTTGGAATGTTGGTTACTGTACGAAGAAAGATTGAATATGGCAGAAAGGAGTTTTCTTGAAATGAAGAGGGGTGTGAAGATTTGATTATCGTTTCAGATGCAATATGACTTGAGTTTGGAAGGTATTGTTGAACTTTCAGTTGATGTCAATGGGGAAGGAGCAAACTTATACAACTGGTGGGCGAGCATGGGTTCAGGAGAATTTACTAATTAGGTGGTGGTTGTACCCAGTGCAGTGTCATTGAAAGATGTCGGTAAGGAATTCCACAGGTGGGTTACATCATGTGAGCAGGTTAGTTGTCCCGTGATGTTGATGAAGCTTCTGCGAAGAATACTACTTGGTACCCAGTAAGAGGTCGAATATGTGATTATGACTGATGATTCAGAATGTTCATGAAAAGCTTAACAAAAGACTTCGAGAAATTTGGCGGGTTAACGGTGCGAGATCATGGTAATTGAGAAGGAGGAATCGTTGTGGGCTCTATATTATGTGGTGGTAGCTTAAAGCTAAGTGAGGGAGCCCACCGTCTACGATCAGATCGCATGGGTATCTGCTTGTGTGATTTCCGGTTATCGGTGTATTGGTGGATTATTTATGACTAAGAAAAAGGAAATGTCAGGAGTAAGTCGAACAAGGAACTCGATGAATGTGTGCTATACTACGCCTTATCGATTGAGGTGCGGGATTTGGGAAGACTCCGAGTTTATGCTTCTTATGGATGTAATGTACAAGGAAAAGAATTCAGATGGTTGTTTCTTTGAGAGTGTTCTCATGTACTAGCAGAGCATTGAAGTTTGGTGATATTCAGGATCAGGTCAGAGTGGGTGACTCTCAACAACGGTTCTAGTGGGTTCAAGAGTTAAAGTGCAGTGCCTAAGGATTTTGGGTCCGTTGTGTGGTTAAGGATCGAACCTTCACAGTGGATTGAGAATGAGACTTGGAATGTTCTATGTTACCATTGGGTATGCGGTGTAGTATTGGAGGAAAGGAATAAGTAACTTCGTATTCGCAGAAGGGCTTACAGAATAGATGTACCAGTCCGAGATGATATTGAGCACATAAGGAGGGTATGAAATGGTTCATGAGTATTGAGACGATGTGGTCTCGCGATTCGGGTCACTCAGTATAAGTGTGTATTGGGTTCGTATGTTTGAATGGTGCTATTATTATTTCTGAGGCATGTCCAAAGTAAATTGAAAGAAGTTGGGTCGGTTAGTAATGGTTAAAGCAGCATGATTGTGGAAATGATCAATTCCTTCGGCATGTAAAGTAATACATGTGGTTTGTAGTTGTGCGTGTGGGCTTGCCAGCCACCATAACTTGATTGATTTTGGAAGTATTGGATTAGCATGGTCTTGTTGTGTAAATGGATTTCGAAAGAGGCATGGCGGTTTAGATCATGACTTGAGATTTGTATTTTTTGCGGTTTGGGGAATCCAGTTGTGTGTTGTATTGGTCCTTCCGAAATGAGTTGAGTGAAAGGTTTCTAGCCAATGAAGTGTTTATTCTACTGCTAATTCAGGGGTTACTTGCAATCTCGCATAGCGGCGCGATAGGTGCAGTGAGCGGTATGGGTATTGGAAGTTGAGAATCAAGGTTGTGGTTCGGTGTTGTTAAGAATGTCGCGAGCTCGGATGATTCGGGAGGAATTTAGATGTTCAGAGTAAGTTGGCATTATCCTAGTGTCGCCTAGGAATGGTGTTTTGTGGAAGGAGAATTGTGTACTGATTTGCGGGTTCTTGAATTTCCTTACAAATTAGTACGGTTGGTGGTATGGAGGTGCAGACTTTTCTACCTGGTGCAGAAGGTCGTGGGAGCATACCCCACTGGGAGATTCGTATAAGTGTGACATGCTTGTCACTTGATTGTTAAAGATTGAGACCAAGTACGGAGATTTTTGGTACTATCGTTAATGTGAGAGTTTATGCCTGGAAGGCGCACTATTCCTTTGGTTGTGAACTATGGGGGTTGTGCCGGATTGAGACGGCTGATTATTCGCACATGTGTTGAGGTCCCGTGTAACTTGTGGTGTCATATGAGCAGGATGGCTCTAGAGATACGACAACAACGACCCAGTAAAATCCCAGAAGTAGGATGGCTCTAGAGATGCAGGTCATTTATCGTACCTTATTCATGCTTGGGTTTTTTGGCGTATTGCGCTATTCGTCTCCCCAGAGTTGTATTTTTGCACTTGGTGTGCTTGTGGTCGATATTAGGTATTCTGTAGGTAGAATAATTATAGCTTGATGGGTATGTCCTTATTTACTTTCATGAGTGGATCGGGTGGCACGCCGCCACAGGTACGTTATTTGGATCGGGTTGCACGCCGCAACAATATCATGTTTGGATTGGGTTGCACGCCGCATCAGTGATATGTTGAGTACGGTTCCCTATATCTATTCCTGCATATTTTGTTCTCATCCTTTAAGAAGGGTTCATAACATCTGTTCGACCGTTTTATTCGTTACGGGGGCTGGGTAATTCTTTTCCAAAGTTTGTTCCACCTTATGTGTCATATTCGAGTGTAGCTTGTTGGTGCATTGATGGCGTTATATGAGGTCTGAGTTAGTGTTTGAGGTGGCTTATTGCTTGAGAAGCTTGTACTGGGGGAGGCGATATTATTGGACCTAAAATTAGTGCAATCAGATTTATATAAGATACATTAAAGGGAAAATATCGTTATTCAGTTCAGAATGAGGTAATAGTTCTTGTCAGGAGGAGAGACTCCATGAATTATTGATTCAGCAGGTGTTTATGAGTTTCTACTCGTCTCTTTTGTCGTGGCAGTATTGCGAGAGTTAGAACATGATTTATATACGGCATGAGATGTATTGTGGGCATCAGAAACGTGAAATTACATCTATTGTGTTAGGATGATGTTATTATGGCAACCGATTTATGTGGTGGATGGTGTGGTTTCAGCATAGGTGCGTGATCATATTTTGGTACGGTGTTCGTATGTTAGAATCAGGACCAGTAGAGAAATTTGGAGGTTGGAATTTGGTCCCAAGGTTTATTGGCTAAATAAAAGGGAGGATCTTTAGTCTGACTCAAAACAATGTGTTCAACTAGATTGTGGTGGCAAGGGTAGGCGCACGAGGATTTAAACAATGATTTTGGACAACTCCGGAGCAGTCCTTAGCACGTTTGAGGACGAACGTATGTTTAAGTGGGGGAGAATGTAACCACCTGACCGGTCATATTGAGCTCTAGCACGTCAATTGGAGATTTGAGGCCTTGGGTATCTTCACTTCAGGTGCTATGACTTGTACGCTTGGTCAGAATTGAATTTCGGGAAGTTCGGAGTTGATTTGGAAAGAAAATTCTAATTTCGGAAGCTTTAAGTTGGAAGAATTGACTAAGGTTTGACTTTTGAGTAAACAACCTCGAAATCAAGCTTTGAAGGTCCCAACATGGTCGTATGATGATTTTGGTCTTAGGAGCGTGTCCGGATGTTGATTTGGAGGTCCTTAGGTCATTTCGGCGTCAATTGGCGAAAGTTGGAAATTGGATGATTTTTGGGAAATTTGACCGGGAGTGGACTTTTTGATATCGGGGTCGGATTTCGATTCCGGGAGTAGGAGTAGGTCCGTATTGTCAATTATGACCTGTGTGCAATATTTGAGGTCAATCGGACTTGATTTGATAGGTTTCGGCATCAAATGTAGAAGTTTAAAATTCTAAAGTTCATTAAGCTTGAATTGGGGTGTGATTCATGGTTTTAGTATTGTTTGATGTTATTTGAAGGCTCGACTAAGTTTGTATTGTGTTTTAGGACATGTTGGTAGGCTTTGTTGAGGTCCCGGGGGGGCTTGGAGTTGTTTCGGATGGTTAACGGATCAAGTTAAAGCTTGAAGAATGGCTGAAATGCACAAGTTCTAGTGGAATCCCACCTGCGCAAGTTTGACCGCAGGTGCATGACCGTAGCAGTGAGTAAATGGTCGCAGGTGTGGTTTGGGCGATCCTGGGAAATGATCGCAGGTGCAAAGGGTTGTCTGTACCTGCGAGGTCGTAGTTGCGGAGCGGTGTCACAGGTTCGAGAATGGGAGAGGAAGCCTGGGGGCCCCAAGTGCGGAAGTATATCTGTAGATGCGGATGCGCATCTGCGCATGGGAGACAGCAGATGCAGAAGGGGATGAAAGTCCTGGATCGCAAAAGCGATGGGAAATCCGCAGAAGCGGGACCGCAAATGCTGTCAAGTGATCCGCAGAACCGAAAACTGGGCAGAACGTAAGGTATTGAACTTGATCATTTCGTCATTTTCATTTGGGATTTTTGGAGCTCGATTCTTGGGCGATTTTGAGGAGTTTTCATCATATAACACAATGTAAGTAATTTCCCACTTGTTGTGAGCTAAATGTAAGGTTTATATGTGGATTTAAGGAGGAAAAATTAAGGAAAATCGTGGAATTTTGGTAGAAAACCTAGAATTGATAATTTCGGATTTTGTCCACAATTTTAGAAATGGAAATAAGAATAAATTATATATTTGAGTTAGCAATGTTATGGGTAAGGTTTATCTTTAAAAAATTTCCAAATCCGGGCATGTGGGACGGAGGTTTGACTTTATCGACTTTTCGAGCGGAGTTAGAAATTGATTAAATTATGGGTATTAGAGTAAATTTTGATTGGGTTATGGGTAGTCAGAATCTACTCTTGGACCCGGGTTTTGACCGTGCGGGCCTGGGGTTGACTTTTGTTGAATTTTTAAGAATGTTGTAAAGATCAAAGCTTTATCTATTGTAATTGTTTGATGATATTAAGCCACTTTTGGTTAGATTTGAGCCGTGTGGAGGCAAATTTTAGGGGAAAAGCTATTTCTGAGGGTTGAGTTGGCCTAGTTGAGGTAAGTATATTGCCTAACTTTGTGTGGGGGAAACTACCCCTTAAGATTTGGTTTTATTGTGCTATTTGTGTTATGTGAAAGCTGTGTACGGAAGGTGACGAGTGGGTACACCAGCTTTATGTGGTATTTGACGGGTTTGGGTTATTTAGACTCTTTCCATGCCTTTAATTAAATTGTCATAACATGTTATATCTCTCATTATTACTCCACTCTTACATGTGTTAATCTACCCTTACATACTTTATTTGACATTGTTAACACTTGTTCTACCTCTTACTTGTTATTTTTCTCTTACATGCTTTAGTTGAAGTTTTTGCCATCCTTAATGTCTTGTTACCTATTTAATTGTTGAATTACTTTTACACGAATTTGTTATTTCGTGTAATATCTTCTTATTGAGTTATTGGTGTTGAAGTTGTAAAATCCATTATCACATTGAGGTGAAGTTGTTAATTGTTGAGATATCTTTCATGTTGAGCAATTCACGCTCATTCTGTTATTGTTGAGATTCTTATACATATTGTGGTTGAGCCATGGGTTAATTGTTGTGTAAACATTGGTATGGTTGATTCTTTTGACAAGTTGTGGCATATGGGCAGTTGTGGTGCGAGTTGTGATTATGTTGTTATATTGATACACATGTCGTGGTATAAGGCTAGATGTTGATATGCATGCAGTGAAATAAGGTGGTCTTGATTCGCATATTGCTAGTAGGGGAACTACTTGAAGCCACACGGTGAGATAAGGTGGGCTAAACCGCGTGTAGCTATTTAGGGAAAAATGATTTTTAAAACTAAATGTAAGGCTCACGCGGTGATATAAGGAAATATTGTAATTGAAATTGTGAAATGTGAATATGACGCAGTACCTCAGTTGTGATTCTTGTTGTGCATTTCATATTGAAAGGATTTATTGGTTGAACAGTTCTTGTTGCTTTTATTCTTCCGTGTCTTGCTAGTTTTGTCCGTATTTGATTATTTGTGGGTCTCGGTATGTGTTTCCTTCTTGTTGCCCTTTTGCTTAAACTACTTTGTTATCATTCATTTCTACGGTTTCCATTACATCCCATTATTATATTTTGTTTAGTTTATCTTGTCCTAGTATGTGTCTTGACCTGGCCTCGTCACTACACTACCGAAGTTATGCTTGATACTTACTGGGCATTATTGTGGTGTACTTATACTACACGTCTGCACATCTTTCGTGCAGATCCAGGTACGTCTACCCTTGATGGATGCTAGTGATTGATTGATTAGCTGCTTTCCAGAGACTTCAAGGTATAACTGCTCGACGTCCGCAGACCTCAGAGTCACCTTTCGTTATCTTCTCATTATTGTTATTTCCTTTATCAAATAGTGTTGTAGTAGATGTTTTAGAATATTATGTAGAGCTTATGACTCAGTTCCACCAGTTTTGGGAATTATGTTGTTGATGTTCTATTTTGGGGATTAATATGAGCTTATCGGTTTTATTTTAGTATCTCAATTTGTTATTTATGTTAAGCTATTATTAAATGTTAGGCTTACAAATTCTTAGAGACTAGGTGCCATCATGACATCCTAATGTGGGAAAAATGGGGTCGTGACACAAGACGTAATAAATGCCAAAGAATGTCCACTTAATTTTGTGACTCTCTTATTGGAAAATAAGACTCGAGCATTTAAAGAAGCTATGTCTTCTTTTGAGTCATTATTTTGGAAAGAAGCTGTCAATAGTGAAATTGTTAAACCAAGTACTTTCATGTTTGAATGCATCTTAAGTGAATCAATATGAGCTGGGGAGTTTAAGGACTTTTACAAAGATAATGATGGGTCAAAACAAGTGTTAAGGAAGTATCGTGAGGGCTGGAGGCTAAACGAATTAAAGATGTTATAACCTATAATTTTGGGGTAAAAGTAGGAGTGCCTAATATATTAAGGAAGTCGTGTTTAAGGTAATTGAATCGTATAATATTTGTATGTTAAGTTTTGAAGTCAAACGAGTTGGAAAACACAAGTTGTCAAATGTTATTGCAAGTTACATTCATAATTTTACTGAATTTTTGGTCTAATGTCACTGAGTTTTTCTCCCAATATACTGCGAGTTACAGGGTGATCCACCCACCAAATTGAAGCTCTATGCGTCTAGTTTCCAAGGCATTTGCTCGTCAATCTGACATCGGAGTAGAGCGATATTTGCGTCTTTGCGAGACTGCGCAAACTATGTAGGTGACAAGTAGGTGTGTCACCTAATTGCTTAAATGAAAAGAACAAATAAGTCCCCAAAAAAGGCTAGTTGGGGTCGTCCGAAGGGCCCTTTAAAGGGATGATTTCCTTCATTTATTCCACTCAATTTAGAGCCTAAAATCAGAGAATAAACCCCTGCAAACTTCTCCCAAAAATTCCACACAAATCCCGACGTTACTTTCTCGTCTATTTAAGTTCTAGTTGGGGAAAAACCCAAGAGTTGAAGAACCCAAGTTAGGAGCTGAGATCTTCACTAAATACGGTAATTATACTGCCCTCTTTCAACTCTTTTTTCTGCTGTAAAGGTAGAGAAATTTTTTCCATAATAGTAAGAACTCGCAGGATGGTGATTGGAAGTAGTGAGTTCGAGTTGTTCAACTTGTAGTGGACTGTTTTGGACTGTTTTATGAGCTGCTTCGTGTTGTTGTTGGGTTGTATCTTTCGATACTAATTTTATGGAGTTTGGTAGGATAATGAGTATGGAGAAATCCAACATAACGGCAAGGTGGTGTGCTGGTCGTTCGTCGTTACATTTTTGGGTTATTTGACACTAGTATAGTTGTCGTTTTGTATATGAAGTGATTGGGGTGTGTTGGGCTGTTTTATAGTATTTTATGATATATTTAAGTTTGGAAAATTATGTATATATTTTTTTATTGTTGTTGTTGATGTTATCTCGAATTGGGAGGAAGTAAAAGTTATAGGGGATATGCTGCGTTTTAAAAAAAAATAAGTGTGTCGTTTGTTGTACGATAGTTGTAGCTTTCGTAGCTTAACGATAGCATTATTATCATTATTGTAGATCAAGGCGCGACGATACAAGTTCATCAAGGTTATTGGATAGATTGTGATAAGGTATGTAAAGGCTATCCCTTCTTTCATTAGCATAATTCCATAATAAGAGAGAGTGTGATGAATTGTATAAGTGAAATGCATATCGTAGAGTCATGCCTCTATAGGTGTTACATCTTCCCATATGTTCTCGTCGTATCTTAGTGAGAGGGATCCCTATTCACTCCATTGTTTTCCAAGATGTTATATGCATATCATGCAGTTCATACAACTCAGCAAAACAAATGCCACATAAGCTTGTTTAACGGTCAGAGGGATTTAAATCGTTTATTTTGATCGAGTACAAGTGTTCGAATGAAAATTCGTGAAATATAGGGACCGAGATGACAAGCCAGAACAAGTACAAGAGTCTACTGGGCTATTCTGCCACATATATTTTTTGTTGCCTGGCCACTTGGTCAGTGAGAGTTTGTATTTGCCTGGCCTCTTGGTTAGTGAGAGATATTATTGCCTGGTCACTTGGTTAGTGAGAGATACTATTTCCTGGCCTTACGGTCAGTGAGATTTTATATTTGACTGGTCACTTGGTCAGTGAGAGTTTATATTTGACTAGCCTTACCGTCAGTGAGAGTTTACTGTTGCTTGGCCACTTGGTCAGTGAAAGGTACACCGAGTCTTATATGTGGTCGGCTAGCTATGATATCACTATATTATATTGTGTTGAGTAAGAACAGGTGATTATGTCTCAGAGCATTCTTTGGCTTCCAAATTATTATGTACTTCAGTTCCGTTTCAGCTTTCAGTTATTCTTTTGCCTTGCATACTCGGTTCATTATTTCGTACTGATGTTCTTTTTAACGAGGGTGCTGAATTTTATGCCTGCAGGTCCTGATTGACAGCCGGATGGACATTCCTAATAGACAGAGCCAGACATCATATTGATTGGTAAGCTCCACTCTCCCATAGTTACCAGGTCTAGACTTTGGAGTCTATTTTGTAAATACAAAATTGATGGGATGATCGGGACAAAGCCAGACACCATATTGATTAGCCTGCACAGTTATTATATGAGATTTTGGGTATGTTTACCCTTCAGATGAGATAGAAATTATTTTCAGATTATTTGGAATACGGCCTCATTGCCCTTGGTTGGTATTGTCTGCTTGCAGGTAGGACTCGTTGGCCAAAGTTGAGGGTTACCTCTCCAAAGTTTACAGTTACAGAGTGGTACACTGAGTCATAAGATTTTGAGTCAGGACATATGTTTGCTAATGATTCAGAGATGCTTTCAATTAGAAAAATTACAGGTATCTAGAGTGCTAATATAGAAGCCGGTAAGGGCACTAATAGAGAGAGTTCTTGACGACATGGCCCAGTTTGAGGCCTTATCAGATCGTGCATAACGGATGTGCAAATTTCCTACTTAAGACCCTAAGAGGGGAACATCTAACACACCCCTTGAGTAGCAGGCCATGAGAGTATCATAAGGTAAAAGTATAAGTTTCAATAGGTAAAAGAAGCAAGGTGAAGAAGGGTACGAGGTAGCTGGCTAGTGAATATTAACAATATTCACAATTCAGGTAGAGAAATATAAGCTATTCTGAGTTTATTTTCAACAAGTAATAGAGATATGTACGATAGGCCTCACCCATCTCAGTTATTCCTTATGGGAGCTAACATATATACTTTACGAGAAGGATGGGATATAATGATCCAACTGGGGTTAGAGTAACCCAAAATGGTGGATGGATTGTTAGCATTAACTAAGATGTCTAAAGGATATTGCAAACATGATAATAGTTCTGCTCTTAAGATTCCCAGGTGGTGCACTCTAGAATAGTACAGTCAGATATGAATACTAGAATTTTCAGAAAATTTAGAAGATAGGCATTGAAATCCTAGAAGGGACAAATATTTACCCTAGTATGGCACCGTCCCTAGTAAAGAGAGAATGTTAGGTGACCCGAAGAGCCACTGAAATGGAGCAAAAAGAGATAAAAGTGAAAGAATATTCTGTTGAAGTTTTTAATATAAGGTAATAGACAAAAACATTAGCAGGAGAATAAGAAAATAGTAAATGAAGCATTATGAGTAAGATGGGATAAGAGGGTGATATCGGTAAATCAAATACGATAGGATGACAAAGTCTATAGTCAAGTGAAGGAAAAGATAAGAGAATATAGGCCTTGAGACTATAAAGGAGTATAGGCCACAAAGTCATATCCTCATTTTGCAAAATGAGTTGGTGACTCTAACGTGATTACCAGAAGGCTAAGTTAGACACCTGGAGTAATAGAAATCAGTATGGGCTAGTAAACAAGATAAACCGAACATGAATTAGGGATTGGAGGATTCGATAATAGTTGACATCGTGAGAATTTTAGAGACCGTGTTCCGGCAATAATAGAATGGACAACAAAAGAATAACCTTTAAAGGTCATTCAGGAAGACGCTTCCCTTTAGAAAGCGTTGTGAACAAAGTTAAGCTTAAAGGACTAAGTGTGCAATTTACACAAGGTGTCACCCTCGTGCATAAGAAATTCAGTTATTCCTGGTACATATGGGTTATTGCAAGGCGAGTAAGGGGCACTGAAAATGTGAAAAGACGCCAAAAATGAAGAGGTAAAACATCTACAGGTAAAATTTTAGAGCATTAAATGTTAGTACTCCCTAAAAGGGGGAAGGCGGTGTGATATGATATTAAGTTGAAGTTAAGTGGTTCATGTAAATATAAAATGGTAAAGGAAGAATGCAGTAAAAAGGCGAAAGGAATGAGATTGCATTTATTTAGATCCTATAGATATGTCATGACTCCATAACGTTATACAAGCACGACATCGGGAAGAGGCAGTAAGGGTTCCCGACAAGGATGTTAATTGATAAATAAGTGTGAATAGACACTTGATACACATGGAGCCAATGCGATAGGTATGTTAAGATAAAAGACATAACCCAAGAGAGGTTACGCAGAATATAGATATGAGAATAAACAGATGAGTAGTTAGTAGATGAGTCAGGAAGAGCCTAGTTAAGGCTAGACAAGAGGTCACAGATAAATCAGCAGATCATGCAAGATAAACATAGTGAACCCCATCATAGGAAATTCAGTCTCGCATATACGAGATCGTAATAGTTTGGGTAGCTAAAGGTACCGTACATATGTCACGGAAATAAAAGAGAGTTCCACTGAGGAGAGAATCAAAATTTGAGTTTAGAAGTAACCCTACAAGCACAAGGGCACGAAAGTAAGTAACTAAGGATAGTTATAAGCAAGTAAGAACATCGAAAATTCTGCAAGGTATACGATGTAATAAGCTCGCAGGTTTACAAGAGTCAGAGGGTCTCCCCTAAGTACTACAACGAAAGACTATCTTAGGAAATAAGGAAGAAGGCTACAACCTAAGCATAGCAACCTGAATTCGATATTATATTGTAACAACAGTCTTATTAGAACATTGTATGCACTCCATAAGAAAGTGGAACCTATCGTGACTAATACACGGGAAGTAAAATCAAAAGTGATATTTGAGATCATTTGAGTTACAGGAAATTCCAGTATGTGTGGGCACTAAGGTAAGCCGAGTATTCATTCAGCAAGTGGTAGAATGACTAGGATAAGTAATTGCTTATGTTTAAAGATGGATGAGAAGGCACGACGAGAATTATTCGATCTATTACCCATAGTTACTTACGTTATGATAGCAGTTAAGATTTCAGTGTATTATCCATGCAATATATATGTTGACAGTCTTACAATTATAGGAGACTCCCGTATATCGTTAAAAGAAAGAATTGAGTCCACATCACAGACAAAGGCTTGAATTGTTAGAAGATTATTACATGGATGTTTCGTAGCATCCACTAAAGGTTAATGTAATAGCTAATACCCTGAGCGCAGATTGGAAGACATCTTAAGCCTACTTAAAGGTTGAGAGGGAAGAGTAAACTCGAGAGTTACATCAGCTAAGCAAATGAGGAGTCTGATTATTAGACCCAGATAATTATAGAAATCATGACTCAGAAGATTGCAGAATCACTCTTACTAGCAAAAGTACAAGAGAGATAATACAACGACTATATTCTATAACAACTCTATGATAAAGCCAATTAGAAGAGTACCACCCTTAGAGATAACAAAAGATGGAGTGGAGATGACAGGCTAAATATGTACCCACGTTGTTGTGGGACTCTGAAACATTACCAGGGCGAGGGAGCATTATTTTTACCATTTGTGTAAAGAACACATACGATAGCAAAGTCGTCATCTAGAACACTGCAGAAATAAGAAGACATGATTTGAGATGAGCGACATCATGCGGATGGTACTTCAAAGATGATTGCGGACTATAAATTATATCATGGATGAATGACTCTCCAGATCGATCGTTCAGTTAAAAAGTGTCCAGTAGGATAAGTTATGCTAAAATTAGAAATGTGCGAGCTTTTACAGAAGTAAGATAATTTAAAAGATCAAGAATGTGAGTGCGCTAAGATCATAAGTCAAGTAACAAATTTTACGAGTCTGGGATAAGTTAGGAGGCTAGAACACGAGGTGGAGAAGTTGAAGCCTATCCCAAATCACTCACCCCTAAAGTGAAGCATAATATATGTATATCTCTATACAAGGTGCGATAGAGGGATTGCATAGCAATGTTACAAGTACAAAGTTGATAACTAAGATTAAGAAAAGTAAAGCAAGAACTATGAGAGCCAAGGTGAGGATTGTATTTTGTTCAAAGAGCATCAAAATAACAATTGTACGACGGCAAAGGTCGTAGAATAAACACAATCCTATAGTACAAACGTATGGAAGTCATAGACGACTGGGTATTCCGAAAGATATCACCTACAAAAGGCGTCATGAGATTCGATAATAAGGGCAAGCTTAGCCCGAAATATATGGGGCCTTATAGAGTTATTCGACGGATAGGCATAGTAGCTTATGAGCTTGAATTGTCTCCAGAGTTAAAGTTAGTCCATCATCCATACTACGAAAGTGAATTGGAGATACTCCTCGGGTTGTCCCATTAGATGATTTTGAGATTACAAAGGATCTATTCTACCAGGAGATTCTTGTGGCTATTTTAGATCGATAGATCCGTAAGTTGAGGACCAAAAAGGTAGACTCCATGAGGGTATTATGGATAAATAAAAAGGTCGAAGAAATAAAGTGGGGGGCGTAGAGGGGATGAAATCTAAATACCCCCACCTTTTACAAAAATATAGATATGGCTCGAGATGGGATATTACAGCACATCCTGGTTCAAACTAGTAGATCGTGAGGCCAGCTATTATTTTTTACTTGAAATACTTATAAACGACGTCCGTGTGGGACCAAGTGTTACTATTTATATATATATTGGCCATGTGTGGCATGTATAGTATGTTTTCTAGCTGCGTGCAGGTTGGTTTTAGTCTAATGTATAGAGGAGACTCTGGCAAATTATTTGCAAGTTTCTAAGAGTTAACATTTGAGGATGAATGTTCTTAAGGGGGAAGGATGTTATACCCATACATTCATGTTAGGATGCGTCTTAAGTGAATCAATATGGCGCAAATATTTTAAGGACCTTTACAAAGATAATAATGGGTTAAAACAAGTGTTTACGATGTATCGTGAGGGTTGGAGGCTCAACAAATCAAAGATGTTATAACCCGTACTTTTGGGGTAAAACCAGGAGTGCTTAATATTCTTATATTCGTATGTTAATCTTTGAAGTCAAACTAGTTGTAAAACAAAAGTCGGCAAAAGTTAGTCCAAGTTACATTCATAATTTTACTGAAATTTGGGTCTAATGTCACTCCGAGTTTCTCCCAATATACTTGGATTTACTGGGTGATCCACCCAAAAATTGAAGCTCTATGAGTCTAGTTTCCAATGCATTAAAGCATTTGACAATGCGACATCGGAGTAGAGAGATATTTTTGTTTTCACAAGACTGCATAGACTGTGTAGGTGACAAGTAGGTGTGCCACCTACTTGCTTTAATAAAAGGACCAAATAAGTCCCCTAAAAGGGGCTAGCCGTCGGCCAAAAGTACCTTTTAAGAGCTGATTTCCTTCATTTATTCCACTCAATTTAGAGCTTAAAATCAGAGAATTGACCCTTGCAAACTTCTCCCAAAAATTCCACAAAAACCCTATGTTAGTTTCTCTTCTTTTCAAATTCTTGTTGGAGGAAAACCGAAGAGTTGAAGAACTTAAATTAGGAGATGATATATTCACTAAATAAGGTAAGTATACTGCCCTCTTTTCAACTCTTTTTTCTTCTACAAAGGTAGAGAAATTCGTTACATAATAGTAAGAACTCACGGGAGGGTGATCAGAAGCCGTGAGTTTGAGTTGTTCAACTTGTAGTGGACTGTTTTGGACTGCTTTGTGGGATGTTTCGTGGTGTTATTGGATTTTCTATTTTGATAATATTTTTGATGTATTTTGGGAGAAAAATTGTTGTGGAGAAACACCACGTAACGACAGGGTGGTTGACTTGTCGTTCGTCGTTATATTTTCGGGTTATTTGACACTAGTATGGTTGTCGTTTTGTGTATGAAATGATTGGGGTATGTTGGGGTGTTTTGTGGTTTTTTGGGATGTACATAAGGTTGGAAAATGATGTATATATGTTGTTATTGTTTTTGTTGAAGTTATCTCGAATGGGGATGAAGTAAAGGTTATAGGGGAGATGTTGCCTGTTTTAAAATAAAATAAGCTTGTTGTTCGTTGTACGATAGTTTTATCTTTCATAGATTAATGATAGCCTTATTATCATTGTTTTAGATTAAGGCACAATGATAAGAGAACAACATGGTTACTGGATAGATTGTGATAAGGTATGTAAAGGATATCCCTTCTTTCATTGGCATATAAATCCATAATAAAAGAGAGTTTAACGAATTGTATAAGAGAAACACATATCATAAAGTCCATGTCTCTATAGGTGTTACATATTCCCGTATGTTCTAATGTTGGAAAGAGATAGAGAGTTATACATATACCTTCACACATTCTACAAAATAAATGATATACAACATCTTATACATATAGTTTCTGTTGCCTCGCCACTTGATCTATGAGAGTTTATATTTGCCTGACCATATTATCTGGCCATTTGGTCAGTGAGATATACTATTGCATGGCCTTATGGTCAATGAGCGTTTTTTGTTGCCTGGCCAGTTGGTCAGTGAGAATTTATATTTTCCTGGCCACTTAGTCAGTGAGAGTGTATATTTGTCTGGTCACTTGGTCAGTGAGAATTTATATTTCCATGGCCGTACAGTCAGTGAGAGTTTACTGTTTCCTGGCCACTTGGTCAGTGAGAGATACACTGAGCCCTATAAGTGGTTGGCTAGATCTGATATCACTATATTACATTGTGTTGAGTCGGAATAGGTGAGTATGTCTCAGAGCATTCTTTGTGTTCCAGATTACTATATACTTTAGTTCAGTTTTAGCTTTCAGTTATTCTATTGACTTACATACACGATACATTATTTTGTACTGACGTCACTTTTATCGGGGGCACTGCATTCCATACCTGCAGGTCCTGATAGACAGCCAAATAGACTTTCCTAGTGGACAGAGCCAGACATCAGCTTGATTGGTAAGCTCTACTCCCCGGACATACCAGATCTAGACTTCGGAGTCCATTTTGTATATACAGAATTGATGGGTAGGTCGGGACCCTGTCCCGACCATGATATAGTTCTGTTATATCTAGAGGCTTGTAGACGAGTCTGGTGTATTTTGTATGTCAGTATTGCGGCCTTGCCGACCCTATGTACATGTTAATTTTGTTATTGCTAATTGTAGACATTCATGGTAGCCTCGTCGGCCGGCACAGTTATGTATATGATCGTTTGGGCATGTTTACACTTCAGATGAGATAGACGTTATTTTAAGATGATTTAGAATATGAGCTCGTTGGTCTTGGTTGGTATTGTCTGCTTACAGGTAGGCCTCATCGTCCTAAGTTGAGGATTACCCCTCTACAGTTTACAGTTTCGGAGTGGTATGCTCGGGTCGAGTATGGCACCTGGTGTCGGTCACGTCTCCCCAGGTTTGGGGTGTGATTGAAATAGAATCCATATTGAACAACCATACATGGAAATTGATTGATCCTCCTACCAGGAACAAACCGTTAGGCTCCAAATGAATTCTTAAAAGTGAAATGAAGGTTGATGGCTCTATTGACAAGTACAAGGAAATATTTGTTGTCAAATGTTATAGAAAATGAGAAGGACTTATTATTTTGACACATACTCGCCTATTACAAAATTTATGTCCATACGAATGTTAATAGCATTAGCTATTGTGTATGATCTTGAAATCCATCAAATGGATGCTAAGACGGCCTTCGTAAAGTGATATTTGGAGGAAGAAATTTACATGGAACAACCTGAAGGTTTGTGCTGACAGATAAAGAAAAGAAGGTTTTTAGACTTGTTAAGTCTCTTTACGGACTAAAACAAGCACCCAAATAGAGGCATGTGAAAATTGACAATACAATGTTGTCACATGGTTTTAGGATTAATGAAAGTGATAAATGTGTTTACATTAAGAGTGTTCCTAATCACATAGTCATTGTTTCTTATATGTGGATGATATGTTAATATTGAGTGACGATATTGCCAATATAAATGCGACAAAGCACTTTCTAACTAGCAAGTTAGATATGAAAGAATTGGGAGTTGCCGATTTAATCTTGGGTATTAAGATCCATAAGACTCCTCAAGGTATGGTATTATCGGAATCTCATTACATTAAAACAGTACTTGACAAGTTTAATCACTTATATTTAAAAGTTGCAAAGACTCCAATTGATGTGAATATTGCACTTGCAAAGAACAAAGGTCAAAGAATATCTCAATTGGATTATGCTCATATGCAGGGATGTTTAATGTAGATCATGAATTGTACACGACCAGATATAGCTTGTGCTATAAGTAAATTGAGTCTAGATATGTATTCACAATGGAGGAGCGGTGTCTTGAAAATCATCCAAACAAACGTCCATTGTCCGCTCTAAAATGAAAGCTGAGTTTATAGCTTTAGACAAGGTCGGTGAATAAGTTGAATAGCTCTGGAATTTCTTGGAAGATATTCCATTTTTCCCAAATCATTTGCACCAATATGTATTTGTTACGATAGTCAAGTGGAAATAGGAAGGGATAGGAGCATTATGTATAACAAAGAATCTTGTAATAAATGACGAAGACATAAAACTGTTAGGCAACTACTCTCTAGGGAAATTATCACAATTGACTATGAGAAAGCGATAATATGTTGGATCCACTTACAAAAGGCCTAACTAGAGAGGTAGTTGAGAGATAATCGAGGGCAATAGGACTATGGCCGAGGACAAGTTATTTTGGCTGTAACTCTACCTAGAAGACTGGAGATCCCCAAGATCTAGGTTCAAGGAGATCAAATAAAGTCATTAATGATGGTTTAACATTGTTAAATAAAATTTTGGTCCATTTTTGTGATGAGATAATGTTCAGTAACAAGGATAAAGTGGCATTTTAATGGTTTCTAACTTTGACATGGGATTGTCAAATAGTGTATCTATGGATAACACGTTTAGGAATCACCTATGTAAGTGTGTACAATTAGCCGCTACAAGGAAAATTCTATAAGGCCAGTTCTATAAGCACTTATAAAATCAGTCGGTTTTCTTGGTTGAAACGAACATAATAATGAGAACCAAAGATGGTTAAGGGTTGATTGTATAACTTATGGTTGTCTAGTTATAAACTAAGTTTGATGGTTCAAAGATATCAAATATACTGATTGACCTAGTATATCCGACATAAGTTCACTACGGAAAGTTCAAAGGAAAACCTATTTATCCAGATATGATTAATTCTTGCTTGCGAATCACATGGTTTTTCATGAATATTTTTGTTATAAATCCATTTCTCATTCATGTGGGGGATTGTTAGATTCTTTTGGCTTAAAAGTGGTGAGAAAGAGAAATGGAGGGAAAAATGAAATTTTAAACTTTCCTCTTTATAAAGGAACATTGTCCCATATTGGAGGAGGAAAAGAGATTTGATGGGTTTATACACAATTGCACTTCCTCTAGCTCTTAAAACATTGAGAAGAAGGAAATTCTCGCGTCACCGTCGTTATCGCTTGCACGGCTCGGTTCAGATTCAGATTCGAATTTGGATTCAGATTCCTTATTCTGATTCAGATACAGAGTTGTTCAAATGATCTGATTTATTGATTAATGTTTTGGATCAAATTGTTATGACCCAAAATCTCAACCCTTGTGATGGCACCTAACACACTGGCTAGGCAAGCTGAAGCATAACAATAAAGAACCAGAACAATGTAAATTATAGAAATAGCATATGTTTGTAACCTCAATGTAACAAAATACTGCAAATACAAGGTAAATCTCCCAGAAACTGGTAAATACGGAGTCATGAGCTCTACATCAAAATACAAATCTGAAAAACTAATTAATAATACTTTCTGAACTGAAACAATAGTACATAAGAAAAAGACAAGTCAAAACTGCGGCCAAGAGAGCTGCTCTACCTCGCCTCTCGAAGCTGGGTCTAAGAAGTAAATCTAGCGCTTATAACTGGTCCCCATGCCTGGATCTTCACAATTAAGTGCAGAGTGTAGTATGAGTACAATCAAACTAATGTACTCAATAAGTATCGTAACTAACCTTGGCGAGGTAAAAGAAGGAGTATAAATGATACTAGCTATAACCTGTACAGTTTCATCATTTTTAACAAGTATAGAACAGAAATGAAATCAAGTCATAAAGCATAGGAAGAAGCATCTGTGTGTGAATGTGTATAGTTACTCAATTACTCTTCTCATTCAATGTTCATCATATAGAGATGTTACGAAGATAAGTCAGATAATAGGGGCTCAACCCCCACACATATGCGCCACCCATAGCACGTAGCTATCATAAATAATCTAGGAAACTAATCCCTCAACAAAGTTTAGATATGATACTTACCTCAAACATGTCCAATCACTCCTCTAACAAGCCCTTCCCACGTGTATCAACCTCCGTACGGTTCAAATCTAGCCAACAAAATGCAATACCATCAACAAAAGCCATAGGAAGTGATTCCAAAAGATAAAGCTAATATCTAGTCAACCCCGAGCCTACACCTCAAAACCCGATAAAATTCACAAATTCCGGACACACATTCAATTACGAGTACATATTCAATTAGAGAGAGAGGTAGAATCTCTATCAAATTATACTCTCCAATTCTTGCTCAAACCTTGGGAATTCAAGAGGGAAACTCGTAAGACCTTCTGCTTACAAGCTAAGACTTAATCCCTAGCCTTAATTCAATGTTTAATAATGGGTTTAATTAGTATGTTATCATGGTGGGGATTGTGGGATGGTGACCGAAATCCATAAGCCCTCAATCTTGAATTTTGGAGTATGTGAAGACTAGGAAATATGATTTTGGTGGGTTTGAAGAAAATGGTTGGGCATGCATGTGACGGATGATGGTTGATGGGTGTTGTAGGGATATTTTATATTGGTTAGATTCTTGAAAATTCATGGTGGGGGTAGAGGAATTTCTATTATAGGACCTTGTAGTCGATTTCGCAAATTAGGTGTTTGATGAAATGTCAGAAAGGGCTAAATCTAAGAACACCTTCCTAACTATGGTTAAATTTGGTTTTGTTTATATTGATTGAGGTTCCTAGGAGTGTGGGACATTCTACTAATCTAAGGAAAGCTCAATCAAGGTATGTTGGCTAAACTACCTTTCTAGAATCGGAATCAATGAGTTCCCCATAAGTTCTAAATGTGGTTTGTTCAAACTCTCATTCCAACTGTTCCAAATTGATTCTGAAGTTTGATTTTCCTAAATGTTTATGTGAGCCATGTTCAGTTTTCCTTTACCATATTATGCTCCCCATAGTGGGAAAATTTTCAAATATGGTTGTTTTAACTAATGCATATGATTTGAATCCATGTTTCAATTGTAAATCAGCATTCTCTCCTTTGTAAGTATTTCCAACGTGTTTTGAGTTCTTACATACTCATGAGTTGAAACTGTGTATTTCCTTTTGGAAAAAAAGTATTCCAAGAATTAAATGGTGTATTACTCGATTATGATTTTAACTTGTGCTTCGATTGCCAGTCATTTTGCTCCATTTGGAAAGAAATTCGTTGTGTTTAAAGCCTTCATTACTAATTAACTTAAAGACATGATTTTCGAAATATTCTATATGTTGTTGTTTATGATAACGATCCTTGAAAGTTATGAAATGGAAGTATGAAATATGAAATACGGTCATCGTGCCATGAATGAAGATGTCTATGTATGGCCAAAAGAGCCAATAAAATAATGATGTAGTGAGTGTTTAAAAGTGCTAATGAAGCTATATATGGTATGAAAGGTTATGAGGTGAATACATTTATATTTTTATTTCCATTGTATACAAAAAATGTTTTTGGGAGTATCATTAGCGAGCCGAGAAAGGGTGGTTTGTAACGGCCCACACTCGAAACTACACATGATGGTGTAGGAGTTGATTAAGATTATTCCCCTTGATTGGGATGAGATTGATGTGTTGAGATTATTCCCCTTAATTGGGATGCGATTGTTGCTTGACTTGGATTGGATGTCGACTCACACGGCATATGTGGGGAGACAACCTAGCCGATTGGGTGGTGATCGGATTCCATGTCGCGCGCATGGTGGTTCCTTCTTCTTATTATCATATTATTTTCGCATCACCATGTCAATCCACATTGATTCATGGAGAGATGGCTCAGTCGATCGAGTTTGTGGTCAGACTCCATGCCTCGTGTATGGTGTGATGATCAGAGGCTAATGATCTCCCAACCAAAAATGTTAATTTCTTATTTGGAAAATTGTTATGTTTTAACTTGGCATTTGAATATCATTGGTTGTTCCTTGCTGCTTTCATGATTTTCCCCTTATATTGGCATTCTATTTCATGAGAGGGTAGTTAGTTCTACATACTAGTACTGTTCCATATGTACTAATGCCCCTTTTGTCGAGGCAACTATATCTTTAATGGATGCAGGTGGTTCCTCAGCGAGCGGCTTTGATCCTCGGTAGCAGTTACCTCTACTCATCAGATTTGGTAAGCCCTATTCCATTCCGGGCCTTATATCACTTGGTATTGTACATTGTGGTTTGAGCTATAGCTGGGGCCTTATCACCGACACTTCCATACTACTCTTCTATCACACTTATAGGCTCCGTAGACATGCTGTGGGTAGTGTTCGATTTGGGGTCATGAACTAGAAATGCTTGTATTTGTCAAACATGTTTTCCCTCGTAACTATGAACTAGTAATATTTTGGAAATTGTAAATGAATCTTCCGTAAGTAATGGATAAAGGATGTGGTACACTTTACTCTTCTCATGCATATTTCTTCTTACTGATTCTAAAATTGATCATCGGTAAGGTTGGATAGAAGGCATCAACTAGGCTTGCTTGGCAGGGATGTCTCGGTCGAGCGCCGGTCGCGCTCCCCACGGTCAGGGCGTGACATCCAACCACAAATCGCCCCTCAAATCCTCAATTTTCACTCTCCAATAACATAGTCCAAAACTCCCCAAATTCTAACTTAGATTCATGAAAATTAGGTGCAATAATCAATGGGTATTCAATATTCATGGACAAAAGTGATTAAAAGTCACTTACCTCTTCAATCTAGGTGGAAACCTCTCCAAAACTCGCCCTAGTCCGAACTTCAAAATCTCAAAAATGAGAAAAACAACTACATCCTTCGACTTTAAACACTGCCCATCGACCTCACTTCTGCATACAAAATCAGCGCACATGCGCTTCTTCTTTTGCAGAAAAAGCTTAGCTTCTGCAAAATCCTCTTAAACTCCGACCTACCGTTTCTGCGGCTCAAGTCCTGATTATGCGTGTCCACTTCTGCGGAAGATCCTCCGCACCTACAAATGCATGTTTGCACTCATACGTCTGCTTCTGCGGACTCCCAATCCCCGTTCATCCTCTGCTTCTATGAAAGCCAATATGCATCTGCTGGCTCACAGATGCAGCATATTACTTGCACCTGCGACCCACCAGTAGCCCAGCCAAACACGCACCAGACCTAAACCTCCGAAAATTCCTTAATTCCAAATCTCCATCCGATTTCAATATGAATATCAACCGAGGCCCTCGGGACACCATTCAAACATATCAACAAGTCTTAAAATATAATACAAACTCGCTCGAAGCCTCAAATCACATCAAACAACATCGAAATCGTGAATCTCACCCCAATTCAAGACTAATGAAACTAATTAACTTCTAACTTATAAAACTAATGTCAAATCATAGCAAACCAACTCCGATTGACCCCAAATTTTGCACACAAGTCATAAATGACACAGTAGACCTATCCCAACTTTCGGAACCAAAATCCAAACCCGATACCCCCAAATTCAACTCTTGGTCAAACCTCTCAACCTTCCAAACCTTCAACATTCCAATTTTCGCCAAAATGCACCAAATCAACCTACGGACCTCCAAATATAAATTTGTACATACGGCTAAGTGCAAAATCACCATACAAAGCTATAGGAACTATCAAAACTCCATTTCAGAGTCCTTTACATAAAATTCAACATTCGGTCAATTCTTTCAACTTAAGCTTCCAACCTTGGGACTAAGTGTTCCAATTTACTCCGAATCATCCCGGGAACCCAACCAACCACCCCGGCAAGTCACGTAACCACAAGTGAACATAGAATAAGCAATAAATAGGGGAACGGGTCTACGATAAACAAAATTACCGACTGGATCGTGACATTCTCCCCGTCTTAAACAAATATTCATTCTCGAACGGGTCTAGAATCATACCTGGAGCCTCAAATAGGTGTGGGTGACTACTCCGCATCTCTCGCTTGTCCTCTCAAGTAGCCTCCTCAACTGGCTGGCCTCTCCACTAAACTTTCACTGAAGCTATATTCTTTGATCTCAACTTTTGAACCTATCGATCCAAAATGGCCACCGACTCCACATCATAAGTCAAGTCCCCATCTATTTGACCCGTGCTGAAATCCAAAACATATGACAGATCACCTTAATACTTCTAGAGCATAGAGACATGAAACATTGGGTGAACACCCGATAGACTAGGTAGCAATTCAATCTTGTAAGCCACCTCTCCAATTCTCTCAAGCACCTCAAATGACAATATACCGAGGGCTCAACTCGCCATTCTTCCCGAACCTCATCACAACCTTTATGGGCGAAACTCTAAGCAAAACCTTCTCACCCACCATATATGCAAATTCACGAACCTTCCTATCATCATAACTCTTCTACTTTGGATTGTGTTATATGAAGCCGATCCATAATCAACTTGACTTTCTCCAAGGGACCCGAGCCAGATCAGTACCCAATAACCTAGCCTCCCCAACTCAGACCAACCAACTACAGATCGACACATCCTCCCATATAAGGCCTCATAAGGATCCATTTGAATACTCAATTGGTAGTTGTTGTAGGCAAGCTCTGCAAGCGGTAGAAACTAATTCCAAGAGCCCCCAAAATCCATAATAAAAGCGTGTAGCATATCCTCCAAGATCAGAATATTGCACTCTGATTGTCCGTCCGTCTAGGGATGAATTGTTGTACTCAACTCAACGCATGTGCCCAACCTTTGATGCACTGCTCTCCAAAACTGCAATGTAACTGTATGCCTTGATCAAAGATAATGGACACCAGCACGCCATGAAGGCGAACAATCTCACGGATATATACCTGAGCCAGTCACTCTGAATAATAGGTAGTCACACGCAAAAGAAAATGTGCGGACTTGGTCAACCGTTCCACAATCACCCAAACTGCATCAAATCTCTTCAAAGTCCATGGGAGCCTAACAACAAAATCCATGGTAATACGCTCCCATTTTGACTAGGGAATCTCAAGTCTCTGAAGCAAACCGTTCGGCCTTTGATGCTCGTACTTTACCAGTTGACAGTTCAAGCACCGAGCAACAAACTCTACTATATCTTTCTTCATCATCCTCCACCAATAGTGCTGCCTCAAATCCTAATATATTGTAATGGCACTCGGATGAATAGAATACCACGAACTATGGGCCTTTTCAAGAATCTACTCTCATAATCCATTCACATTGGGCACACAAATCTGACCCTGCATACGCAACACCTCATCATCTCTAATAGAAACCTCTTTGGCATCACCGTGCTGCACCATGTCCTCAAGGACAAACAAATGGGGGTCATCATACTATCGCTCTTAGATGCGCTCATACAAAGAAGACCGAGAAACCACGCAAGCAAGAACCCGACTAGGCTCTGAAACATCTAACCTCATAAATTGATTGGCCAAAGTCCGAACATCCAATGCTAGCAGCCTCTAACCAACTAGAATACATACAAGCCTACCGATACTCTCAGCCTTTGTACTAAAGGCATCAGCCACCACAATGACCTTCCCGGGATGATACAAAATGATGATATCATAGTATTTTAATATCTCTAACCATCTCTGTTGCCTCAAATATAGATCCTTATGCTTAGACAAGTGTTGTAGACTCCGAAGATCTATAAATACCTCACAAGACACTCCATAGAGATAATGCCTCCAAATCTTCAATGCGTGGACGATGGCAGCCAACTTTAGATCATGCTTGGGGTAGTTCTTATCATGGGGCGTCAACTGGCGTGAAGCATACGCAATTGCCCCACCCTCCTTCATCAAGACACACCCAATATCAATTTGAGAAACATCACAATAAACCGTATATGAACCTAATTCAGAAGGCAAAACTAGAACTAGAGTTGTGGTCAAGGCAATCTTGAGCTTCCGAAAGCTCTCCTCACACTCATCAGATCACCTGAATGGGGCACCCTTCTAGGTCAATCTAGTCAAAGGTGTAGTAATGGACAAGAAACCCTCCACAAAATGTCGATAATACCCGGCCAAACCAAGAAAACTTCGAATCTCAGTAGCTAAAGACGGTCTGGGCCAAATCTGAACTGCCTCAATCTTCTTCGAATCCACCTTGATCCCCTCACTAGACACCATATGCCCCAAGAATGCCACAAAATCAAGCCAAAGCTCACACTTGGAGAATTTAGTATATAACTTCTTCTCCCTCAACGTCTGGAGTACAATCCTCAGATGTTGCTCATGATCCTCCTGGCTGCGTGAGTACACCATTATATCATCAATGAATACTATGACAAAAGAATCAAGATATGGCTGGAATACACAGTTCATCAAGTGCATGAAGGCTGTTGAGGCATTGGTGAGCCTAAAAGACATCACAAGAAACTCGTAGTGACCAAAGTGGGTCCTGAATGCCGTCTTTAGAATATCACAATCCTCAATCTTCAACTGGTGATACCCATACCTCAAATCAATCTTTGAAAACACTCTAGCTCCCTAAAGCTGGTCAAATAAGTCATCAATGTGTGGTAAATGATACTTGTTCTTAATTGTAACTTTGTTCAACTGCTTGTAATCAATACACATCCGCATAGTACCATCCTTCTTCTTCACAAAAATAACAGATGCACCCCAAGACGACACACTAGGCCTAATGAATCCCTTATCAAGTAGCTCCTGAAGATTTTCTTTCAATTCCTTCAACTCTCGGCACCAGGTCAATACCAAAATTAATGTCCCTGTTAGGTGGCATGCCAATCAGGTCTATAGGAAACACATCTAGAAAGTCTCTCACTACTGGAACTGCCTCAATGGTAGGAGCACCTGTACTAACATCCCTTACAAAGGCCAAATATGCCAGGCATCCTTTCCCAACCATCTGTTAGGACTTTAAATATGAAATCACCCTACTGGAAACATAGTCTAGAGAACCTCTCCACTCAACCCTAGGCAATCCCGCCATCGCCAACATCATGGTCTTATCGTGACAATCTAGAATAGCGTTACATGGTGACAACCAGTCCATGCCTAAAATCACATCAAAATCAACCATGATAAGTAGTAAAATATTAAATCTCATCTCAAATCCCCCAATAGTAACCACACACATCTGATACACATAGTCTACACTAATTGAATCGCCCACCAGTATAGATACATGAATAGACATAATTAAGGAATTACGGGGCATATCCAAATAACGAGCAAAGTATGATGATACATATGAATAAGTGGAACTAGTATCAAACAATATCGAAGCATCCATGTGGCATACTGAAACAATACCTGTGATTGCGGCATCGAAGGCAACTGCCTCTGGCCTGGCTGGAAATGAGTAGAACTGGGCTGGACCACCAAATGACTGACCTTCCCTCTAGGGCGGCCTCGAGCTAACTAAGCCCCACCCCGAGTTAGCCGCGCGGGTGGTGTAGCTGCTGGTGCTGGAGTCATAGGCTGAGAACTCTAACCCTATCCAATAGTAGGGAAATCCCTCTTGAGATGACTCAACTCCTCGCACTCAAAACAACCCCTCCTCTGACGGAGCTGCTGACCTTGATGATTTGAATAGCTGCCTAAGGAACCCTGTGCAGATAAATCATGGTAAGAACTTTGTGTTGGCAATGCACTGAATGATGACTAAGCTGGGTGGCCACTATAGAAACTGTGGCTAACCTAAGAACCACGAGAAACATGGTGAGCTGCCTGACTAGGTCTAGAAAAAAGACCTCTACTATAGTAGGATTGGCCTCCAGATGAGGCACTACTGAAACCACCTGAACTACGAGGTCTCTTGGCCTGCCGCTCCTCATGCTCCTACCTGCGAACCAGCTCTAAGCGTCTAGGAATATCAACCACCTCATCAAACCTCACACCCGTGGCAAGCCCCCCGAGAAATAATGAAGTGTAATCCATAGTTGAGGCCATCAATGAGCCTCCTAATCTTCTCCCTCTCAGTGGAAACCAACTATACCGCGTGACGAGCCAACTCTAGAACCCTCGTCTCATACTGAATCACGGTCATATCCTCCTAGAGTAGCTGCTAAAACTGCCTACGCAACTCCTTTCTAGTTTGTGGAATAAACTTTTCTAAGAAAAGAACTAAGAACTCATTCAATGTAAGTGGCTCTGCATCGACTGGCCTACTCAACTCATAAGCCTGCCACCATCGGCAAGCTTCCCTTGTCAGCTAAAAAATACTCAATGAAACTCCACTAATATCCAAAATACTTGATGTGCAAAGAATTCGCTGACACCGGCCTATGAAATTCTGAGCATCCTCCAACTCTGCTCCACAGAACTCTAGAGACTTAAGCCTCCCAAACCGCTCTAGTCTCTTCTGGTGCTCATCACTCATATGGGGATCAACCTCGGCCCTAGCGGCAGCAACCGGCTAAACTAGCAATACACCTGGTGTCTTGTGACCCTGGTCTAGCTGCTCTGGAGTACGGCCAACAGGAGTCTAGGAACCTTCTCCAGCCTGTAAAGTGGATGGTGCAGATGGAACTAAAACCGCCTGAGCCAGACCTATGCACACAGTCAAAATGTAGCTAAGGCCTCCCAAAGGACATGAATCAAAATGGGCACCGCTGGTGCCTAAGCTAGTCCGACCGGCTCAACCACATATGGTACCTGCTCCTGAGCTGGAGAAACAGATGGATCCATAGATGCTGCTATGGCCGTAGTATGAGCCATGCCTCGGCCTCTGCCATGGCCCTAGTTGGTGGTATTGGGGGTCATCTGCCTAATCCAGTAGCTTGTGTCCTCACCATATGTGAGAGAATAAAAGAGTCAAGTTTAACTTTTGAAAATAACAAATACGCACAACAAGAAAACAAGAAAGTGAAGTTTCCTCACATTTCGGTAGCCTCTCGAAGATAAGTACAAACGTCTTCGTACCAATCCACAAGATTCTACTAAACTTGATCATGATTTGTAATACCTATGAACCTAAGGCTCTAATAACAACTTGTCACGACCCAAAATCTTAACCTATCATTATGACGCATAACACATCGGCTAAGCAAGATTAAACATAACTATATAGAACCAGAACAACGTAAATTATAGAAATAACATAAGTCTATAACCTCAATGTAAGAAAATACTACCAATACAAGGTAAATCCTCTAGAAACTAGTATATACAGAGTCATGAGCTCTACATCAGAATACAAGTCTGAAAAACTTGATAGTAATACTGTCTAAAATGAAACAACAGTACATAAGAAAAAGAAAAGTCAAAACTGCGGCCAAGGGAGCAGCTCTACCTCGCCTCTCAAAGCTGGATCCAACAAGTAAATCTATCATTGATAACTGGTCCCCACACCTAGATCTTCATAATTAAGTATAGAGTGTAGTATGAGTACAACACAATAAGTATCATTACTAACCTCGACGAGGTAAAAGAAGCGAGGACTATAAATGAAACTAGCTATAACCTGCACAATTTTATCATTTTAAAAAGTACAGAACTATAATGAAATCAAGTCATAAAGCACAGGAAAAAGCATATGTGTGTGAATGTGTACAGACTCAATTACTCTACTTAGTCAATGTTCAACATGTAGAGATGTTACGCAGATAAGTCAGATAATAATCCATGGAAATTTGCCAGTAGAGATGAAATGCAATTCCAAACAACACTGGCTAGACTTTCCTCAATATCCGCGTGTACATCATAAAGGTAGACACATGAGAAGGTGACCCTAGGTGGATGGATCCATATCCACACACTACATGTACAACTCACGTGTTGCACGTACAACTCACGTGCTAATAATATAAATGACACATACAACTCACGTGCTAATAATATCAATATCTTGATCCGCACGGACAACTCATGTGTTGCACGGACAACTCACGTGCCAATAATATCAACCACACGTACAACTCACGTGCTAACAATCACAATCCGACCAGTGTGGTCACAGGCTACTAGTCGAGCTCATAACACAGAGAAAACAAATATACGAAAATACATGTACATGATCAATGATTACCAATTTCATACTCCTGGACTAGTATATCTAGCATGCTATAGTGTAGGCATGTGCAATATATGCTATCACAGCTAAAAAAGATAATTTCATCATGGAATAGCAGTTTATTAGTTCCAACCAGGAAAATAACCTCAATGAAACCTCAACATGGTACAAATAACTCAAAGAGGGGTACAAATATGAGAAACATATCAACTTCAATCTTATCAATCATTTCAATGCATGTCATAGCTTAAGAACAACCCCGAGAATGAAAATAGTACCCCGGTGAACGCATATGGGCTCAATCCCCCCCACCCCATAGTATGTAGCTATCACAAATAATTCAGGCAACTAATGCCTCAACCAAGTTTAGATAAGATACTAACCTCAAGAAAGTCCAATCACTCCTCTAACAAGCCCTTCCCGCATGTATCAACCTCTGGACGGCTCAAATCTAGCCAAAAAATTCAATACCATCAACAAAAGCCATAGGAAGTGATTCTGAATAATAAAGCTAAGATCTTTAACTCAAGTCAAAAAGTCAACCCAAAAAGTCAACTCCGGACCCTCACCTCGGAACCCAACAAAATTCACAAATTCTGGATACACATACAATTACGAGTCCATCCATACCAAAACCATCTAATTCCAACAACAAATCGCCCCTCAAATCCTCAAATTTCACTCTCCAATAACATAGTCCAAAAATCCCCAAATTCTAACTTATATTCATGAAAATTAGGTGTAATAGTCAATGGGTATTCAATATTCATGGACAAAAGTGATTAAAAGTCACTTATCTATTCAATCTTGGTTGAAATCTCTCCAAATATTGCCCTAGTCCGAACTTCAAAATCCCAAAAAATGAGAAAAACAACTAAACCCTTCAATTTTTAACACTACCAAGCGATCTCGCTTCTGCGGACAAAGTGCACATGCGCTTCCGGTTTTGCGGAAAAAGCTTCTCTTCTGCGAAGTCCACTTAAACTCCGACCTACCGCTTCTGTGGAAGATCCTCCGCACCTGTGAATGCACTTGTGCCCTCCTACGTCCCCTTCTGCGGACTCCCAATCCTAGTTCATCCTCCGCTTCTGCGGAAACCAATACGTATCTTCGGGCTTGCAAGTGCGGCATATTCCTCGCACCTGTGACCCACCAGTAGCCTAGCCAAACAAGCACCTGTGATCCCAAAGGCCTCTTCTGCGGCTTCGTACCTACGGCCAAAACCACGCAGTTGCAGTTATTCCAGAGCTGAAGCTCCATAAATTCCTTAAGTCCAAATCTCCATCTGATTTCAATCCGAATCTCACCCGAGGCCCTCGGGACCCCGTCCAAACATACCAACAAGTCCTAAAACAAAATACAAACTCGCTCAAAGCCTCAAATCACATCAAACAACATCGAAATCACGAATCGCACCCCAATTCAAGCCTAATGAAACTAATGAACTTATAACTTCTAAAAACCATGCCGAATCATATCAAACCAACTCTGATTGACCTCAAAGTTTGAACACAAGTCATAAATGACACAACAAACCTATTCTAACTTCTAGAACCAAAATCTGAACCCGATACCCACAAGTCAACTCTCGGTCAAACCACTCAACCTTCCAAACTTTCAACTTTCCATTTTTTGCCAAAAAAGCACAAAATCAACCTACGGACCTCCAAATCCAAATCTGGACATTTGCCTAAGTCCAAAATCACCATACAAAGCTATCGGAACTATCAAAACTCCATTCTATGTCAACATCCATTCAACTCTTTTAACTTAAGCTTCGAACCTTGGGACTAAGTGTCCCAATTTACTCTGAATCATCCCTGTTACCAAACCAACCACCCTGACAAGTCACGTAACCGCAAGTGAACATACAATAAGTAATAAATAGGGGAATAGGGCTAATACCCAAAATGTCTGACTGGGTCGTCACACTAATTTATTAGTTAATATTAATATTTACTAACTTTTTCTAACCGTTTGTCATGGTAATTTAATTTTTCTCCGCTTTGATTTTCCCATTTAAGTTCAAAAGTGGCGGTTTGCATAAATAGTCGTTTTGTAAAACAACACTTTGAGTTGCAACCTTAAAGGAACAGTTGAAACTCTTCGGTTTTAATCTACCTTTTGGCTGTAAATACATATTCTTTCGCTCCGATTTTCCTGACGAAAAAACCGAATTCTCTTCTTCCTTCTGCATTATTTTCTAATAAAAAGTAAACAAAAGTAAGTGTGATTTGCGATCGATCTTTGAGTTTGTTGGTTACCGGAATTTGACGTACTGCTACACTAGTGAGGGAACCGCTACCGGAATTTATTTATGTTTCTTCTACATTTCTGTTTTTTTTTACAAGTTGCAGAATTTAATTTTGAATACATATTAAATAAGACATATAATTTACTGCCCGTTTAGAATAAATGTGGGTCTTGAAGTACTTTGTGATAACAGAGTATATAATTATAAGTTATTGATAATATAGAGATTGTTTTTATAAAACAGACATAATTTTATAAAAAATATAAAATATAAAGTAAAATGATTAAGTTGGAATTGCGAAATATAACTAAGGAAGAGCTTATAAATTTGTAAGAGATATATAACGCGTACTATAATTTTGGTTAATAGGTCTAGATCAGCGATGACACCAGTATATTCACTAAAGAGAATCAAAATATAAAGACGTAAACAAACATAAATACCACGAAATGTTTTATGTATTATTTATATACAAAAAATAATTTTATCCTCATATATACAATGTAGTTTTTTGGCTAAGGGGTTTCGGACGAACCTTTTTGCATCTCCTTGTTTTCCCCTAGGTCCAACACACTCTCTTGCTCCTCATATACTACCCAATATCTTTTATTATAACTTCTTGTATTTATTTTATATGGAGATGTTTTTCTTAGATGAAGTTTAAGAAAGAAAGAAAAATATTTTGGCTAGTCCAAAAATACTATAAAAATTTGTGGTCTTAAATATATTTCAATAATCCTACTACTATAACAGTAAATCACTATGTCACGACCCAAAATTCCATCTAAGGTTGTGATGAACCTAACCTCTAAGACTAGGTAAACCAATCACATAATGAGACAAAATATTGAAATAAGATATAATAAGGCTTAATTTAACATAAATTGCGAAATAAAGCCTCAACAAAGCCAACATAGGTACATAGGCCAAACTTCCCAAAATCAGGTAACGCTGAGTCATAAGCTCTAAACAGAATACATAACGAGTCTCAATAAGTAAAATATGATTTGAAATTAATAACAACAACATGAAAATAAGAGAAGAGGACTCCAAAGATCTGCAGCGTCCATGCAGCACTACCTTGAATCCTCCGGAACAGTCAAAGCTCACTCTCGAGGAATGCTACTTTCAATACCCAGATCTACACAAAAATATGCATAAGCATGGTATGAGTACGTGACCACATGTACTCAATAAGTATCAAGACTAACTTTGATAAAGTAGTGATGAGGTTCAAGTCGTATGATACTCACTAATCAGAGAACCTTTGTAGTGACTCAAATAACCGAAAGCAAGAATATAATGAGATGTACTACCATAAACAAACAAAACAAGTGTTATCAACTCATCACAGGTAAATCATGTTTGACAAAATCATTATCAGTCAATAATAGAGGCATAAAGTAGCATGTTAAAAGCAACATGAAATCATGTAAAGTGCATAACATAGTATAAAGAATGCACTTGCTCAATTATGAATGCCACCCTTATACTCCATATTTCATCAACAAGAATGACTCCCTTATACTCCACATATCATAGATATGGACCAGCTATTTGATAGATTTGGGCACCGTGAGAGCTATGAGTGGCATCTTGAAGAATTCCAGTGCAATCAAGCAGCAGGGGAGAGCCTCCACCCCTAAACTATCATGACCCAATTTCTCCTATAGGTCGTGATGGCGCCCAACGTTGCTGCTAGGCAAGCCAACGGTAAACTAACCATGTTTTATTCTTTTTAACAATTTCGAAAGAGTTGATTTTTATTTATTAAGCAAGTGAGAGGTGAAAGATTTGATAAAGTAAATCATAAACAAACATAAGAACAAGTGTGGTGAAATAAATACTCAAAAACCATTGAATGTCTACTAGCATATTTTTTTCAAGACCTAGTGTCACAAGTGTATGAACTACTAGTAGAATATACAAAATAATAAACTACTGTCTGAAATGGAGTAAATAGAAAATAAATGCAAAAGAGAGACTCTGGGTGCTGCAGAATGGACTCGGAAAGCAGCCCACCACTAAGTCTCAAAATATCAGGGGTGTGCGCCGGGATATTTGCCAGATGCACCTACCTTAAAACCTGCATGATTAGTGCAGAAGTGTAGCGTGAGTACATAAAAAACATGTACCAGTAAGTATCCGGTCTAACCTCGAAGAAGTAGTGACGAGGGGTCGACACCAATACTTACTATGGGCCAACAGTAAAATACAGAATATTCTAAACAGGTATGAGACATGGAAATAATAATAATAACACAATGTCAAGCAGTGAATAAATTACCCATTAACTGAGAATAAATTCCTAAATCTCTATCCAATATCCATTGACCCCAAATCAATTTATGTCATTAAATAAATTATAACCTTTCAAGCCATAAAGTAATATCAAGTTAAATCAGGCTATGGGTATTATCATGCACGAATTATGCCGAGGTCGTACGACCCGATCCAAAAATATGTTGTGTGCACTGTTGAGGGTCAAACGGCACGAACCATTGATGCATCTATTACACTGCCGAGGCGAACGACCCACTCCTATGAGAATAGAGAAGTTTACCTCGCTTGCGGAAGTACTTGCGAAGCGAGAGGATATGGATTTCTCAAAGATATTAAATATTCATCAATTCTTCCCCAAAAATAAGAATTCTAAATTAGAAGTTTTCAACTTTAAAATCTCTAGTCTCAACCTTATTCAAGATGATTCATATACATAACAAATATGATAGTACAATTAAAGCACGATGCGAAAAGACTACCCGGACATCTCATGAAATATAGCCACGCACGGACTCTCGTCACCTAGTGCGTACGTAGCTCCCCACTAAAATTAACACACAACAAGATATACCTAAGGGGATGAGTTCCTTATTACAAGATTAGGCAAGAGACTTACCTCGTTATCAAGCTCACTTTCAGCCCACAAATTCGTTCTAAAGCCTCAACTCAGTGCCGAACAATCCGAAACTAGTCAAATGTTTTATAAGTTAATCAATACATGCTCAAAAGTTCAAAATTTACCTATTGGAGTAATTACCAAACCCAATTTGGATGATTCCTAAAATTCACCCCAGGCCCACGTGGCCAGATTCCGAAAATTTTCGAAAATAATTGTCACCCATAACTCAAATATATAACTTTCACCCAATTCCATAACCATTTATGAGGTTAAATCCCATTTTTATCAAAACCTAGGGTTTTCACCTAACCCATAATTTCTACTATTTTACATGTTAAAATCTACCCATAATCCATGAATTTAACTTACATTGAGTAGGAATTACTTACCTTCAATAGCTAGGTGGAAATCCCTCTCTAAGAAGCTCCAATAATCTCCCAAGAAATGAAATAAATGAACCAAAATGGCCTAAGTCCCTTATTAAATGGACCTCACTGCCTCCCAGCGACTTCTGCTTCTACGGAGAATTGGCCACAGCTGCCGCGCCGCACCTGCGAAAAATCCATCATAGGTGCGGTCCTATCCCATGCTGCCTCACTTCACTTCTGCAGACGAGCTCCCACTTCTACGGAAAGCAAAACGCACCTGCGGTCTAGGCCTGTCACACCCCGACCTCGAGGAGAAAGACCGACGCTCAACAAAGTTACCTCGGTCAAGCAAGCTTGCACAGTCTCATCTACCTAACTCACCCAAAATAAAGAGAAGAGTGCATTTCCTTAATTAGTCTATAGGTTGTCATGTGAAAAACAACATTTCATTACCATTAGTTACATCCTTAACAAATGTTCAAAACAGTATATTGTACATCATAGTTAAAGTGGGACAAGTAATACAATTACAACTTTTTTAGTTTAACTTTCCCAAAAATAGATACAACCCACACTATGTCTACGGAGCCTCTAACAGGAACAAAAGAGTGCAGTCATAGTGCCGGCAACAAGGCCCCGACTATACCTCAAAATGCTATGTACAAATGATAGAAGATACAGGACCCCGAAATGAAGTGGGGCTCACCAAATCAGTTGAGGAGAGGGTGTGCTACTATCACTGATTGATACCACCTGCTATGGAACCACCTACATCCATTAAAGATGCAGCGCCTCTTACAAAAGGGACGTCAGTACATATGGAATAGTACTAGTATGTAAAATTAAATACCCTCTAAATAGAACGAGCAATGTCGTCTGGGTAGACATTACACCACATCTATCTAGAAATAATCTCATCCCATTTAAAGGGAAAATATCTCAACACCCAATCTCATCCCATATAAGGGGAAACGGTCTCATCACATTAACACGGGGATTTACCCCTCAATCACTCCTACACCGGCATGTGTAGTTTCAGGGTTAGGTTGTTCCGACCTACCCTTCCTCGGTGGATAATCGATACTCCCAAAGTATTTGTTCTTAAAAGTATTTACCACTCAACTCATATTCTTTTACATGTCATTCATTTTATTGACATTATCGGGCATAATGCAATATCATTCTTGGCACATTGACCGTGCTTCATAATTCAAGCTCATTATTTCACTTTTAATCATTATCGTGGATTTTCAAGAACAAGGCATTTATGTCCAAGACAACAAGCATACATATGAGCAAACAAGAGTCTTAAGTGCATTGAGACTTATTAGACAATTGGCACTAGCTATCATTTGAAACGCAACTTGAAGCCATAATATTTAGCTAAGCAACCAATACTTTGAATACATTACCAAATAGTAGTACAACTTAACAAGAACATTTGGAATACATGTTGAACACAAAAGTCTTTTGACACAACGTTTATTCGAAATAATCGATTCATAATGAGTACCTTGGGATTTACAATGACATTGTGGGGTTCAATTCTAAGGAAAGAGTTTAGCCAACATACCTCAATTGAGCTTATTTAAACTCTAAAATGTTCCAGAAATCTTAGCAACTTTGATCTATTTCAGAAATATAACAAATTGAACCAAATATTAGTAGGATGATCATGGTTCCACCTCATTTGAGCATTTTATCAAACACTAGGTGTGCATTAAGGTTTCAAAATGCTCCTATGGTGAATTACATCATCCCACAACCCATTATCTACCATTTTTAGCTCAACAATCTTCCTACACCCCTTGATAACACATGCATGCAAAATGAACAACTTCCATACCCAAGAATTCCCTTACTAATTACCTATTTTTAGTTGAATTTCGAAATTGAGAGTTAGGGTGTAAAATCTTACCTCTAGGATGAAGACCTAGTGAGTTTCCCTTGTTAATCTTCCTAGATTTGGGCAAGAATTGAAGAACAAATTATTGAGGAACCCTATTCCGCTCAAGAGCACTCTCTCACTCTCAGAATACCAGTTTTTTACTTAAGAAATGGTCCATATCGTCTATATAATGGAATAGGGTAAGGTTTTGAAAACTAGAAAAATGGAGCTCCGGAATCCAATATGCGACCGCATAATACTTCTGCGGTCCGCAAAAGGGGCCGCGAAATGTCCCTCCGGAACTAGGCAGCCCTGCCCCACTCTGTGGCCGTTATGCGGTCGCATAATCCGCCGTTAAACCTCCCTCCAGAAAACTATTCATGCTGGTTTTGTGGTCGATGTGCGGCTTGTGAAATGGTATTGCGACGGCATGATTGACCGCACAATACCATCCAAACTTGCACAGTTTCCTGCTTCACTCTGCGGCTATTCTGCGGCCGCATAGTGGGCTGCAAAAATCACTTCTTCTGCCAAAAGTTTTCCCTTACTCCCTAGCGCACCAACGCACTATTTCTACCATAACCAAACATATTAGTCTACCTCGCCACCACGGAACCTTGGGTTTTAGGCAAAACATTAAGGGGCCTTACAAGGCCAGACCGGCCTCTCTCCGTATTTACGGACTCCTTCATCGCAGAACCGAGCTTTCTTATTTGGAAATGCTTCGCTTCTGCGGAGCTTGATGACCCCTCCTCTTTCCGCTTCTGTGAGCTAGGTGACGCATCTGCGGTCATCCCACTGCAGGTGCGAACACACCAGATGAAAGGCACCAACAACCCTTCTCCAAAGAGCAAACAAGTTTGGTCGACCCTTTGAATCCTTTACGGGGGCCCCGAGGCCTCGACCAAACATATCAACAAGTTTGTAAACATAAAACAGACTCTCTCGCACCCTCAGAACGCAGAAAACAACATTAAAACTAAGAATCACAACCCAAAACCAAATAGAATCAACTTATAAACTTCAAGTTCTTCCAGCTTACTCTGAACGCGCCAAATCATACTTAAACTACTCGGAATGACAAAAAAATTGGCGTGCCAGTCTTAAATCACCATACGGAGTAATTCTTAGCCTCGGAATTCCAAACGGACCTCTATAACACCGAAATCTACTCCAAACCAAATTTAAGGAACTTTAAAACCTTCAATAAGCCAATTTCCAACTTTAGGCGCTGAAACGCTCCCGGGTCATCAGAAACCCGATCTGAACATACGCCAAATCCAAAATCATCATACGAACCTATTGGGACCATGAAATCCCGATTCCAAGGTCGTTTACTAAAATGTTGACCCAAGTCAACTTGACCCTTTTAAGCAAATATTAAGAAACTAAGCGTGCCGATTTCAACCCGAACTAACAATCCCCCGCAAGTCATAAAACAGTAAAAGAACGTATAGGGGGGGAGGGTCTTATTTAGGGGAACAAGGATCTAGAAGGAAAAATGATTGGTCGTATCGTTACAAACGTTTGTCCTCGAACGTGTCTAGAATCATACCTGGAGTGCCGAATAGGTCTGGATATTTTCTCCGCATGTCCTCCTCAGTTTCCCAAGTCGCCTCCTTGACTGGTTGACACATCCACTAAACCTTTACCTTATAAATCTTCTTGGACCTCAACTAGCAAACCTGCCTGTCAACAATGGCAACTGGCTCCTCCTCGTAACCCAGGCTCTCATCTAACCGAACCGTGTTGTAGTCTAACACATGTGACCTGTCATCATGATAGTTCTGTAGCATAGACACGTAGAAGACTAGATGAACTCCCGATAGAGTGTGAGGCAAAGCAAACTCATAAGCAACATCCCCAACTTGTCTCAACACCTCGAATGGGCCTATAAACGTTGGGCTCAACTTGCCCTTCTTCCCGAACCTCATGATTCCCTTCATCGGCTAGACCTTCAAGAGAACCTTCTTGCCCACCATAAATGGTAAATCACGCGCCTTCTGATCCGCGTAACTCTTCTGCCTTGACTTTGCTGTGCCAAGTTGCTCCTGAATCAACTTTACCTTTTCCAAGGAATCCTTCATCAGTTCAGTACCATATAACTTAGCCTCACTGGACTCAAACCATACGATGGGCGAATGAAATCACCGTCCATATAAAGCCTCAAATGGATCCATCTCTATGTTGGTTTGATAACTGTTGTTGTAAGCAAACTTAGCCAATGGCAACAACCGATCCCACTGTCCTTCGAAGTCAATCACACATGTTCTGAGCATATTATCCAAGATCTGAACCATCCACTCCGACTGCCCGTCGTTCTGCAGATGAAAGGCTGTACTGAGCTATACTCGGGTCCCCAACACACTCTGTATTGCCCTCCAAAAATGCGAAGTAAACTGAGGTCCTCTATCTGATATGATGGAAACAGGCACACCATGCAACCGAACAATCTCCTGAATGTAAATTTGAGCCAATCTCTCTGAATAATACGTGGTCACGATCGGAATGAAGTGTGCTAACCCAAACTGCATCAAACTTTCTCAAGGTCCGCAGCAACCCAACTACGAAGTCCATAGTGACGCGCTCCCATTTCCACTCAGGTATAACCATATGCTGGAATAGGCCACCTGGCCTCTGATGCTCATACTTAACCTGATGGCAATTTAGGCACCTCGCTACATACTCGACTATGTCCTTCTTCATCCGCCGCCAACAATAATGCAGCCTCAGGTCGCGATACATCTTCATAGAACCCCAATTAATATAATACTGAGAATTATGTGCCTCCTCTAGAATCATTTCCCTCAATCCATCAACATTAGGGAAACATAGACGACCTTGGAGTCGCAGAACACCATCCTCACTGATAGTAACCTCCTTGGCACCAATCTATAGTACTATCTCTCTGAGAACCAATAAGTGCGGATTGTCATACTGGCGAGCCTTGATCTGCTCGAATAGTGAAGACTGGGTGACGACGCATGCAAGAACTTGGCTGGGCTCCAAAATATCCAACCTCACAAGTCTGTTAGCCAAGGACTGAATGTCCAAAGCTAATGGCCTCTCCTCTGCTGAAATGAATGCCAAACTAGCCATACTCTCCGCCTTTCTGCTCAAGGCATCCGCTACAACATTCGCCTTGCCCGGATGATAAAGGATGGTAATATCATAATGTTTTAGTAACTCAAGCCATCTGCACTGCCTCAAACTTAGATTCCTCTGCTTGAACAAATGTTGCAGGCTGCAATGATCGGTGTACGCCTTACAGGACACCCCATAAAGATAATGCCTCCAAATCTTAAGAGCATGAACTATCGTGGCCAACTCCAAATCATGTACAGGGTAATTCTTCTCATGGGGCTTCAACTGATGTGAAGCATATGCAATAACTCGCCCCTCCTGCATCAATACACAACCCAGGCGAATGCGTGAAGCGTCACAATACACAGTATACATCCTTGAACCGGAAGGCAACACGAACACCGGTGCTGAAGTCAAGTTAGTCTTGATAGGGGTGGGCCTAAATTAAAAAACTGAATTCTGAACCGAACAGAATTAATTTGGTATTTCGGTTTCGGTTTTTTCGGTATTTCGGTATATTTTGGTTCAAAATTTTCGGTATTTTGGTATTTCGGTACGGTATATGGTATTGAGTTTTTGATATTTCGGTATATCGAAATACCGAAATATTTAAGTCCAAGCCCAACTATATTTTTATTTTCCAACCCAATAACTAGCGTAAGCCCAACAACCCAAGCCCCCTAATTCCCTAATCCTTAGCGCTCGAGCAGACTTATCACTTACGGGCAGTACCTGGTAGGTTTGAAGTCTTAACCATTATACACTGTTTAAGCTTCGAAGACTTCCCCTCACACATTATGGGTATATTGTTTTGTGAAGGTTCAGTGTCAACTGTCAAGGAAAACATATTCAGCTTTCAAAATAGCCTACTCCCATTCAATATTCCACAACATTTGTTTGATTTTAATTTCCAATCTATTCATTTTTTTTTACTTTGTTTTTGCTGGTTTGTCTTTTAAGTTATTTGGTCTTGTAATTGCAGAGGATGGAGGAGTCATTTGGGAGTTCGACAAATGAATCCTTGATTATTTTGCACTTCCTTCATTTGCTCCATAGTTTTCCATTTTCTCTTTTTAGTTATCACGGGGAGTAGTTCACAACTTCACATTAGCCTCTATAGTTCAAAATTTTTTATACAAGATAATACACAATTTATTTTCTAGCTCTACATTTGAGGAGCAGTGGCTACATTGATGTAGTTAATTAATTTTAGTTACATTGAAAGACTTTTGTATGATACCGAAATCGTACCGAACAAAATAAGAAAATACCGAACCATACCGAACTACTTTGGTACAGTATTTGGTACGCACAATTGATATACCGAATACCGAAGTACCGAACCATAGTTATTAAATACCGAACCGAAGTACCGAACGCCCACCCCTAGGTCTTGATCTTCTAAAATCTCACCTCCCAATCGTCGAACCATCAGAACGAAGCACCCTTCTGGGTCAATCTAGTCAAAGGTGCTGCAATAGGTGAGAAGCATTCTACAAACCGACAATAATAACCTGCTAACCCTAAAAAGCTCCTGATCTCGGTCGCTGTGGTAGGACAAGGCCAACTCTTAACTGCCTCAAAATTCTTGAAATCTACCTTAATACCCTCGCCTGATACAACATACCCTAAGAATGCAACAGAATCTAACCAAAAATCATACTTAGAAAACTTAGCATATAGCTTCCGTTCCCGCAAGGTCTGAAGCACCACTCTCAAATACTGCTTGTGCTCCTCCATGCTACGCGAGTAGATCAAAATTTCATCAATGAAGACAATGACAAACGAATCAATATATGGCCTCAACACCCAGTTCATCAAATCCATAAATGCCGGCGGGGCATTAGTCAAACCGAAGGACATCACCAGAAACTCATAGTGGCCATATCTAGTTTGGAAAGTCGTCTTCGGAACATCTAAATCACGAATATTCAACTGATGGTACCCCGATCTCAAGTAAATCTTAGAGAACACCCTGGTACCCTGCAAATGGTCAATCAAATCATCTATACGCGGCAACGGGTACTTGTTTTTAATGGTAACTTTGTTCAACTGGCGGTAATCAATGCACATCTCCATAGTCTTATCTTTCTTCTTCACAAATAACACCGGTGCACTCCAAGGTGAACACTCGGTCTGCCGAACCCCTTTGCTAGCAACTCCTCAAGCTGTTCTTTCAGCTCCTTCAACTCTTTTAGAGCCATCCAGTATGGAGGAATAGAGATAGGCTGGGTACCGGGAGCCAAATCAATGCAGAAATTGATATCACGGTCCGGCGGCATGCCTAGAAGATCAGAAGGAAACACATCAGAGAAATTCTGAACTATGGGCACTGAATTAATCACTGGAGTCTCAGTGGTAGTATCCCGAACATAAGCTAGATAAGTCAAACAACCCATCTCGACCATGTGTCGAGCCTTCAGAAAAGAGATAAAGATGCACTGACAGACGAACCCTTCCACTCTAATCTAGGAAACTCCGACATCGCCAAGGTAATAGTCTTGGCATGGCTATCAAGGATGGTGTGATATGGAGACAACCAATCCTTGCCCACGATGACGTCAAAGTTGGTCATATCAAGCAACAAAAGATCCTCTCAACTCTCATAACCACCAAAAGTAACAATGCAGGATCGTTAGATCTGATTCGCAACAACAGACCCAGGAAATGAGCAAACAGAGATGAAATATATGAATATATAGACTTGGATAAAATAGTATCGAAGCATCCCTACTGCAGACATAAATAATACCTGTGATCACGACATCTGAGGCTAGTGCATTTGGTCTGGCCGCAAAAGCATAGAACCTAGCGGGAGCACCACCTGACTTGCCTCCACCTGTCTGGTCTCCACCTCTAAGACAGACCCTACCCACCTACCCTCCACCTCTGGGCAGCCAGGCAGTTGGTGCGGCAGCTGGTGCTGTAATCATAGGCTGATGACCCTATTGTACTGCTTTGACCCAAAGTTTGGTACAACACCTATTCATGTGGCTAGGATCCCCACACTCATAACAACCCCTCGGAACGCTGGACTGTTGACCTAAAGTCTCACCCTGAAGGCCCGAATACCTACTGGAGGAGCCCTGAATAACTAGTGGGTGATAAGAGCTCTCTGGCATGACACTGAAATAGGGCCACACTGGAGCACCCTGAGAAGGCAGTTGTGTTGGATACGTGGGCCTGCTAGGCTGACCTCTCCCAAACTGACCTCTTCCCCCAGACGGAGCACCATTGAACCCTCCGGAATAACGAAATAGCTTGTCCCGCAGCATCTGCTCTCAGCTCTGCTAACGAACAACATCGATACTCCTATCTATCTCCACAACTATTTCGTAAGAAGTCCCCATATCAACCTTCCGGGCTATAGTGGCCTAAATACAAGAGTGCAAACTTGCAACAAACCTCCGCACTCTCTCTTCATAGTTAGGAAGTATCATAAGTGCATGGTGAGACAACTCAGTGAATCTCGCCTCACAGTCGGTCACAGACATCTGACCCTACTGGAGCTACTCAAACTGAAATCGAAACTCTTCCCTCTAAGAGGGTAGAATATACCTTTCCAGAAAGATACGTGGGAATTGGTCCCAAGTCAAGGGAGGAGAACATGCTGGTCTTCCAAGAAGATAGGACTGCCGCCATCTACGAGCCCTGCCCTCAAGCTAAAAGGTGCTAAAGTCCACCCTGTAGGACTCCAATATCCTTATGTTGTGTTGTGTTGTCTGTCCCTGCACCGATCAATAAAATCATGGGGGTCCTCATGTCTCTCACTTCCAAAGACAGGAGGATGTAGCCTGGTCCATCTGTCAAATAGCTTCTGCGGCTCGCCGACTGGAGCTGGTCTGGGCTCAGGTATAGCTGCTGCAATTGGCTGAGCTCCGCCCACGGGTAGTGCACCTGGGTCTGATATATGGTAGCTGCATATCCTGGAGCCTGAGCGGTGGGGGTCTGTGCTCCCCCTCCTGTCTGAGATGTTGCTGGGTCCGCTGGAAATAACCCAGCCTGAGTCATAGAATCCATGAACTACAGCATACTGCCCATGACCTCCTGAAATCTCAGTGCATACATGAAATCCACTGAGGATGGCTTTGCTGCATGCACATTGCCTGGCTCCTCAATAATAAGAATGACTCCCTTATACTCCACATATCATAGATATGGACCAGCTATTTGACATATTCGGACACCGGGAGAGCTATGAGTGGCATCTTGAAGAATTCCAGTGCAATCAAGAAGCATGGGAGAGCCTCTGCCCCTTAACTGTTACGACCCAATTTCTCCTATAAGTCATGATGGCGCTCAACGTCGCCGCTAGGCAAGTCAACGGTGAACTAGCCATGTGTTTATTCTTTTTGACAATTTCAGAAGAGTTGATTTTTATTTATTAAGCAAGTGAGAGGTGAAAGATTTAATAAAGTAAAGCATAAACAAACATAAGAACAAGTGTGGTGAAATAAATACTGAAAAACCATTGAATCTCTAGTAGCATAGTTTTTTCAAGACCTGGTCTCACAGGTGTATGAGCTACAAGTAGAATATACAAAACACTAAACTACTATCTGAAATGGAGTAGACAGAAAATAAATGCAAAAGAGAGACTCCAGGTACTGTAGAACGGACTCAAAAAGCAGCTCACCACTAAGTCTCGAAATATCAGGGGTATGCGCCGGGATAACTGCCAGATGCACCTGCCTCAGAACTGACACGATTAGTGCAGAAGTGTAGCGTGAGTACATAAACAACATGTATCCAGTAAGTATCTAGTCTAACCTCGGAGAAGTAGTGATGAGGGGTCGACATCAATACTTACTACGGGCCAACAGTAAAATACAGAAAATTCTAAACAGGTATGAGACACGGAAATGATAATAATAACACAATGTCAAGCAATGAATAAATGAGCCATTAACTGAGAATAAATTCCTAAATCTCTAGCCAATATCCATTGAACCCAAATCAATTTATGTCATTAACTAAATTATAACCTCTCGAGCCATAAAGTAATATCATGTGAAATCAGGCTTCGGGTATTATCACACACGAATTATGCCGAGGTCGTATGGCCTGATCTAAAAATATATTGTGTGCACTGATGAGGGTCGAACGGCACAAACCATTGATGCATCTATACTGCTGAGGCGAGCGGCCCACACCCATTAGAATAAAGAAGTTTACCTCGCTCGCAGAAGTACTAGCGACCCGAGAGGACATGAATTTCTCAGAGATATTAAATATTCATCAATTCTTCCCCAAAAATAAGAATACTAAATTGGAAGTTTTTAACTTTAAAATCTCTAGTCTCAACCCTACTCAAGATGATTCATATACATAACAAATATGACAGTACAATTAAAGCATAATGTAAATCCAAGACTACCCAGACATCTCATGAAATATAGCCACGCATGGACTGGACTCTCGTCACCTAGTGCGTACGTAGCTCCCCACATAATTAACACACAACTAGATACACCTAAGGGGATGAGTTCCCTCTTTCAAGGTTAGGCAAGATACTTACCTAGTTATCAAGCTCACTTTTGGCCCACAAATTCGTTCTAAAGCCTCAACTCGGTGCCGAACAATCTGAAACTAGTCAAATGTTATATCAATTAATTAATACATGTTCAAAAGTTTAAAATTTAACTATTGGAGTAATTACCCAACCCAATTTGGAAGATTCCTAAAATTCACCCCCGGGACTACGTGCTCAGAATCCAAATATTTTCAAAAATAATTGTTACCTATAACCTCACAAACTCAAATATATAATTTTCACCCAATTGCATAACCATTTTCGTGGTTAAATCCCATTTTTATCAAAACCTAAGTTTTTCAAATAACCCATAATTTATACTATTTTACATGTTACAATCTACCCATAATATATGTATTTAACTTACATTGGGTAGGAATTACTTACCTTCAATAGTTATGTGGAAATCCCTGTCTAAGAAGCTCCAAAAATCGATAAAGGAATGCACGGGTTAGAGGAGGAACAGTTTCCCAATCCGTTTCATCGCACGATCCAGAATATCAAAGAAGGGTTTATTCCTAAATATCCAAGTAGCCTCCAACTTATAGATGTGGCCGACAACACACTGATAAGGACTCTACTAGACACGGCTCTGAGACATCCTAGGACACTTTAAAACCTTAGGATCTAATACAAAGTTTGTCATGCCCCAAACTCGAGGAGCATGACTGGCGCTCAACCGAGTAAACCCGGTCGAGCAAGCCTGTTAGACACTTTCTACCCAACTCACCCATGGTCAAGAGAAGGCATGATTTCATTAATTAGATAGTGAGAAGATCATATACATACAATACCAAAACCTTTCTATTAGTTTCTTCATCTTTAATATCTCAAAATACACATCTTTTTATAGTCTAAAGTGGAACAAGAGATCAAAACACAACATAATCTGTTTGACTTTTCTAGCACCCATGTACAACCCACATAGTGTCTACGGAGCCTCTAAGAGATACAAAAGAGAGTTATGATAGTGCCGGCAACAAGGCCCCGGCTATACCTCAAAACGTGATAACAAAATGTATAAAAGATACATGACCCCAGAATGAGGTGGGGCTCACCAAGTCTGCTAGGAGGAAGGTGTACTGCTATCGCTGATCAACACTGCCTGCTATGGAATCACCTGCATCCATTTAAAGATGCAGTGCCCCTGGCAAAAGGGATGTTAGTACTGTCGAATAGTACTAGTATGTAAAGCTAAACATTAACTCAATAGAATGAATAATAATACAAATGGAACACAGTCATGAGTTCAATACGGGCTTCAAACTATACTAAAACATCAAATAATGATCACATAAGTTTTCAAGTCAATTTCCATGTTATTAGGTTGGGTGATCTTCAGTGTCGATATTCCACAATTCACAATACCTCTGTATTCTTACACGGAGTCCGATCTCGACCCGATCGGCTAGGTCGTCCAATTTGAGACATCAACCATAACTACAATTTCAATTATCATTTTCAGCATAGTCACCACCATGTATACGGCATGGCATCCGATCACGACCTGATCGGCTAGGACGTCTCACCCAAGACATTACCCTTTTTAATTAATTATCTCACATCATACTTCGTTCATATTCTTTCGATTCATTGACACTAGTCATCATGATTACAAAGTCATTCTTGGCACTTCGCCGTATTTCATAGTTCCAGTTCCGTTTTCCATATTCAAATATAATTATCATTATCAACAACAATAGGGCTTCCTATTCAAGTCATTAGATTCACATTTGAGCAATTTGGGAACTCTTAGGCACATAGAGGCTTTTCATACAATTTGGAATAACTATCTTTATTTCGATCTTGACATGAAGTCTTAACATTTCTAACACATATTCCACATTTGGAACACATTTCTAACACATATTACATAGGTTGTCTTTCAGCTATCGAGCTCGAACTTTGATTTTGGGACTTGTAGGCCGTATTGATATTTAGAACTTGTGTACAAAATTTGGTACCATTTGGAGTTGATTTGATAGGATTCAAACGTTTAGTTGTAATTCCACATATTCTGGAACTTGACTTTGAAATTCATGCGTTTTAGTGTGAGATTCCTAGTTTTAGATGTTATTTTTGTTTCTTGATCATGCGTTTGAGTTCGTATGATGTTTTTAGACTTGTGTGGATGTTTGGTCTGGAGCCCCGAGAGCTCAGATGAGTTTCAGATATGTTTTGGAAGGTTTTGAACTAAAAATGAAAAATCTGGTGTCTGGTGCCTCTGGTGTCGCATTTGCGAACACTAGGTTCGTAATTGCAAGCTTAGCATGGGGGCTCAGGAATCTAAATTGCGATACCTGGCTCGCTATTGCGAAGAAGTTAAGGTAGAGGGCTAGTTCACATTTGTGACAAAACAATCGCATTTGCGATGGAGACAGGCTTCGCAAATGCGAAACCAGAGTAGCAACTATGACCTACGCATAGGACTGACAATGGCCGCATTTGCGAAGAATACTTTGCAATTACAAGGTTTCGCAATTGCGAACCCATGTCGCAATTGCGACACTAGCACCTAATGAAAATGGCTTGAAGTCGGGATTTCATCTCATATTCTCTCATTTTAGAACCCTAGACTAGGTAAGAGGTGATTTGGAGAGGGAATGTTAATCTACAAACTTTGGGTAAGTGATTTTAATCTTTTTACGACTATATTCCATAAATATACCTTAGATTTTAACATCAAAATCATGTGAAATAAAGTGAAAATTTGTGAAACTTTGTCATGTTTTTGAAAAATAAGAATTTGAGTTTTGAGAGTAGATTTGGACTCGGATTTTGAAACTAATCACATATATGAACTCGTGGTGTTGGGTAGTCGTAATCTACCATTGGACCCGGGTTTTGACCGGGGGGGGGGGGCTAAACGTTTGTTGACATTTTGGGAAAAGTATAAAGATCATAGCTTTATCTATTATAATTGATTTCTCTTGCATTGTTTGATGATATTAAGTCGATTGTGGTTAGATTTGAGCCGTGTGGAGGTGAATTTTAGGGGAAAAGCTATTTTCAAGGGCTGAACTAGGCTAGTTGAGGTAACTATCTTGCCTAACCTTTTGGGGGGGAACTACCCTTTAGGATTTGGGATTGATTGTGTCATTTATGCTATGTGAAAGTCGTGTATGCAAGATGACGAGTGGGTACATGGGTTGTATGTGGTATTCGACCGGTTTAGACTACTTAGACTCTTTCCATGCTTTAATTGAATTGTCATATCATGTTCTAAATTCTCGTAGTCTATCTATTCTTACTTGTGTTAGTCTAATCCTTACAAGACTTAAATGACTTTGTTAACACTTGTTTTACATCCTACTTTATAATTTGCTTTTAAGTTTTAGTTGAACTTGTTTTCTCTTTTATTGTTACATATTTTATCTTTTATTGTTGAATATCATTATTTGAAATCATTGTACATGTTATGTCTTTCAGTGTTGATTATCATTATTTGAAGTCATTGTCCATGTTAACTCTTTCATTGCTCTTATTCTTATTTGAAGTCATCGGTACATGTTATCTTTCTCGTTGTTGAGTTATTGGTGTTGAAATGGTGAAAGTCGTTATCACGTTGTCACGCCCCGACCTTGGGGAGCCCGATCGGCCCTCAACCGAGATGTCCCAGTCAAGCAAGCCTACTTGATGCCTTCTACCTGTCCTTACACATGAATAAAGTGAAGATGCATGCCATACGTTAGACAATGAGAGGATTTCATAAACAAACCAATTTCATTACCATTAGTTAGCTCATGTACAATTCCCAAAAAAATACATTACACTTTCATAGTTTAGAAGTGGAAACATGTGATATATATACAACATTTCTAGTTTGACTTTCCAAAATCAAGATACAACCCACACTATGTCTACGGAGCCTCTAATGGATAAAAAAAAGTAATATGATGGTGCCGACAACATGGCCCCGGCTATACCTCAAAACACTATATATAAGAAACAAAAGATACAAGACCCCGATATTAAGTGGGGCTCACCAAGTCAGATGAGAAGAGGGTGTACCACTATCACTAATCGATTCCCCCTACTGTGGAACCACCTGCATCTATTAAATATTCAGCGCCCCCAGTAAAAGGGACATTAGTACATATGGAATAGTACTAGTATGTAAGACTAAACACCCTCTCAATGAAACGAGTAACAATACAAGGAGAAAGAAACACAGAATCAATAAGAGCCTTAAAAAATATTAAAGCATCAAGTTAAGAGAAAGATAAGTGCTAGAGTAAATATCAATATTTTTAAGTTTGGAGATCTTTAGTACTGATACACCACTGTGCTTTTAGCACGGAGTCCAATCTTTTCCCGATCGTCTAAATCATCTCACCCAAAGACATCCAATCACAACACCGCCATGTGCGCCCCGATCTCGGCCCGATCGGCTAAGCCGTCTCCCAACAATTCTATGTGGATCGACATCACTTTTCGCAAGCAATCATCTCATCCCAATTAAGTGGAATAGTCTCAACACATCAATCTCATCCCATTTAAGTGGAATAATCTCAACCCATCAATACATGGATTTACACCTCAATCACTCCTACACCGGCATGTGTAGTTTCTAGGTTAGATTATTTCAACCTACCCTTCCTCGGTGACTAACGATACTCCCAAAACATTAATTATATAAAGGACTTAAAATTTATTTCATAATCTTTCACAAATCCTTTCATTTCATTGGCACTGTTGTCCATAAGTGTAGTGTTCATTCTTGGCATGATGGCCACATTTTATACCTCATATCCACTTCCCTCACTTTCAAGCATCGTCATAGGTTGTTAACAATAATAGCATTTGGAATCAAGACTCTAAATATGTATATGAGCAATAGGAGTCTTAAGCACATTGAGTTTTCTTTCAAAAATTAAGCATAATCAACTTGCATTTGAACCATGAATTGAAGTCATAACATTTTGATACATAAACCCTATTTGAATACATTCCCGAAGGAGAGAATAATGTTATAGGAGCAATTGAAACATATTTTGAGCATATAATTTCCTACACAATGCTTATTTGGAATAAATTAATATATTAGGAATGGCCCGGATCATGAGAAAGTAAGAACATGTGCCAACCACCCTTGAAACATATGAGGACATCATGCAATTTAATCCTATGAGAGAAGTTTAGCCAACATACCTCGCTTGAGCTTTCCTTAAAGTACTACAATTTTCTAAAAATCCTAGCGACTTCAATCTATTAGAGACATGACAAAATTGAACAATAATTAGGAAGATATTCATGGGTTCAGCTCACTTAAGCAATTCATCAAACACTTGGTGTGTAATTTGAATACAAGGTTCTCCTATGGAGTCTTCATTTACCCCACAACCAAAATCAATCAACAACTAACCCCACATAGTTCAGCGACCTTCAAGACCCCTATATCGAAGCATGCATGCCATAACTTCTTATACTCCCTGTCCCACTTAGACCCAAAACAAACTCACATGGATGATGTAGGACAAGAACTTACCCGGATAGGTGATAGCCTAGTGACTGATTCCCTAGAATCATCAAGATTGGGGCAAGGATTGATGATCATAGGACTTGGGGATTCCTCCTCTCTCTCTAAAGCACTCCACTCTCTCTAAAATAGTCGTTTAAACTAGCCAAAATAACCCCAAAGTTATTTTATAAGATATGGGGTCGGGTAATAAAATAGAAAATGGACCCTCCAAACATAACTCTACGATTGTAGAGTGGACCGCAGAACAAGTATGTGGTCCGCATAAGGGTTCGCGAATTCATCCTTCAAAACTAGGTTGATCGGGTTAGGTCTGTGGCAGGTCTGCGGTCGGCAGACCAATTATGCGGTCGCGTAACACACATCAAAAGTCTCCTTCTGGAGTTTTTCATGCTGAATCTGCGACGGATGTGAGTCCTACGAAATTATTATACGGTCGCATTGTTTACCACAAAATGACCTTCACGAATTGGCTTTATCTTCTGCTCCACTCCACGGCGAATCTGTGGTCCAGGGAGTAGTTCTTCGGTGGCATAATGGACAGCAAAAACCCAAAATGTCTGTACCGCGGTCTACAACCTTCAACCACGTTAGCCTACCTCGGCACCACAAAACCTTGGGTTCTAGGTAAAATTTATGAGGCCTTACACACGTTGAGGTGAAGTTGGTAATTGTTGAATACCCTTCTTGTTGAGAAATTTACGTTCATTGTTATTGTGATATTCATGTACACATTGTGGTTGAGCCATGAGCTATTATTGTGGAAACATTGATATTGTTGATTATTGTCCCTTTTTCTGGGGACGCTGCATTTCATGTGTGCAGGTTTAGACAGACAGACGGGTAGACCTCCTCAGTAGGTGTTGCCTGAGTTTAGATTTATCGATAAGCTCCATGTCCTTCGGAGTTGCCGGGTCTAGAGTTTTGTGTACATCTTGTGTATATATGTATATAGGTTATGGGTAGGGTGGGTCCCTGTTTCGATCATAATACATCCATCAGTAGAGGCTTGTAGACACATCCTACCAGTTAGTACAGTATGTTAGGCTTGTAGGCCTTGTATGTATATTTTGTTGGTTTGTCAGCTATAGTAGTTATGACAACCTTGTCAGCCCAGCTTTATATTGATGTTTAGTCAGCGTTAGCTTCCGTTCGGCTTTATATTTTGCTTCACAAATTGTCTTGCAATGTGGCCATAGCCAGAGTATGACATTATATGTTCAGAGTCCCTTAGACGCAAGTTGGTACGCAAGGATAGGTGAGGCACCGGGTGCCGGTCTCGCCCCCAGGTTCGGGGCGTGACAGTTTACCCCATATTTGGATATATCTCGTGATTCTTTGAATTGTCTTGTTTCTGTGTCCACGCCTGTGGAAAATTCTATTGTTGTGGACCGTGTGTATCGGTCGTGTTTAGTTGTTATAGGTGATTTTGAGACCAGTGTTGATATATTGTTACTTAGTATGGTAGACTTTGATGTTATCTTGGGAATGGACTGGTTGCCGCCTTTTATGCTATTTTGGATTGTCATGCCAAGACTGTGACATTTGTTATTCCAGGTTTTACATGGTTAGAGTAGAGGGGTGCATTGGGTTATGGTCCTATCAGGGTTGTATCATATCTAAAGGCTCAGCGGATGGTTGAGAAGGGGTGTGATGCTTATCTAGCCCTTGTGAGAGATGTCAGTGTTGATACTCCTACCTTTAAGTCAGTTTCGATAGTGAGAGACTTTCTAGATATATTTCTAGTAGATCTGCACGGCATGCCGCCCGATAGGAATATTAATTTTGGTATAGACTTGTTGCCGGGCACTCAGCCCATCTCTATTCAACCATATCGTATGGCCCAACAGAGTTGAAAGAGTTAAAGGAGCAGTTGCAAGAGTTGCTTGGTATGGGTTTTATTCGGCCTAGTGTATCGCCGTGGGGTGCCCCGGTCTAATTTGTGAAGAAGAAGGATGATTATATGCGCATATGTATTGATTATCGACAGTTGAACAAGGTTACAGTGAAGAACAAGTATCCAATGCCATGCATTGATGACTTTTTTGATCAGCTATAGGGTGATAGAATGTTCTCAAAGATTGATTTGTGGTCAGATTATCATCAGCTAAAGATTCAGGATCTGAATATTCCGAAGACTGCCTTTAGAACTCGATATGGTCACTCTGAGTTCCTTATGATTTCATTTAGTATGACTAACGCTCCAGCATCATTGATGCACCTGATGAACAATGTATTCCAACCATACCTTGATTTATTCGCCATTGTGTTTTTGAACAACATCTTGGTGTACTCCCGCAGCCAGGATGATCATGAGCAGCACCTGAGGATTGTGCTCCAAACCTTAAGCGAGAAGAAGTTATATGCAAAATTCTCAAAGTGTGAATTATGGCTTGATTCGGTGGCGTATTTGGGTCGTGTGGTGTCAAGTGAGGGGATAAAAGTACATACAAAGAAGATTCAATCAGTTCATAGTTGCCCAGACCATATTCAGCTATTGAGATTCGGACTCTCCTTAGTTTGGCGGGGTATTATCGCCGTTTCGTAGAGGGTTTCTCATCTATTGTTGCACCTATGACCGGATTGACCTAGAAGGAGCTCCTTTCAGATGGCCCGAGGAGTGTGAGGAGAGCTTTCAAAAGCTTAAGACTACTTTGACTACATCCCCAATATTGGAGTTCTATATGGGTTCGGGGCCTTAAACCGTGCATTGTGATGCATCACGTGTTGGCCTTGGCGCGATGCTGATGAAAGATGGTAGGGTTATTGCCTACGAGTCTCGGCAGTTGAAGACCCATGAGAAGAATTATCCAGTCCACGACTTGGAATTCGCATCGATTCTTCATGCATTAAAGATCTGGCGGCATTATTTGTACGGTGTCCCTTGTGAGGTCTTTACCGACCACCGGAATCTACAACATCTATTCAAGCAGAAAGATCTCAACTTGCGGTAACGGAGATGGTTAGAGTTGCTTAAAGACTAGGATATCACCATTCTATATCATCCCAGGAAGGACAATGTGGTAGCCGATGCCTTGAGTTGAAAGGCGGAGAGCTTGGGCAGTTTAGCATATCTACCGGTAGCAGAGAGGCCACTAGCCATGGATGTTCTGGCCTTGGCTAACCAGTTTGTTAGATTGGATGTTTTGGAGCCCAGTCGAGTTCTTGCTTGCTTGGTTTCTCATTCTTCTTTTTATGATCACATCAGAGAGCGTCAGTATGACACCCCCCATTTGCTTGTCCTTAAGGACACGGTACAGCACGATAATGCCATGGAGGTTTCTATATGTGATTACAATATGTTGCGGATGTAGTGCCGATTATTTGTGCCCAATGCATATGGGTTACGTGAGTTGATTCTTGAGGAAGCCCACAGTTTGTGGTAATCCATTCATTCGGGTGCCGCTAAGATGTATCAAGATTTGAGGCAGCACTATTGCTGGAGGAGAATGAAGAAAGACATAGTGGAGTATGTAGCTCGGTGCCTAAATTGTCAGCAGGTGAAGTATGAGCATCATAGGCTGGGTGATGTACTTCAGAGACTTGACATTCCCGAGTGGAAGTAGGAGTGTGTTACCATGGAATTCGTTGTTGGGATCCCACGAACTCCGAAGATATTTGATGCGGTATGGGCGATTTTATTCTGGTAGTGACTAACTATTCTTCGGAGCAGCTAGCTCAGATTTATATCCGCGAGATTGTCTGACTTCATGGCATGCCAGTATCTATCATCTATAACCGGAGTACGCAGTTCACATCACATTTTTGGAGAATTGTACAGCGTGAGCTAGGCACATGGGTTGAGTTGAGTATAGCATTTAACCCCCCAGAGAGAGGGATAGTCTGAGTGCACCATTCAGATATTGGAGGATATGCTTTGTGCCTGTGTTATGGATTTTGGGTGTTCTTGGGATCAGTTCTTGCCGCTTGTGGAGCTTGCCTACATCAACAACTACCAATCAAGTATATAAATGGCTCCTTATAAGGCCCTATATAGGATACGGTGTCATTCTCCAGTTGGTTTGTTTGAGCCAAGAGAGGCCAATTTATTGGGCACAGATTTAGTTTGAGATGCCTTGGAGAAGGTCAAATTGATCCAGGATCGTCTTCATATAGCCCAATCTAGATAGAAGATTTATGTAGATCGGAAGGTTCAGGATATTGTATTCATGATTGGAGAGCGAGTTTTGCCCTGGGTTTCACCTATGAAGCGTATGATGAGGTTCAGAAAGAAGGGCAAGAGGAGCCCTAGGTATATCGGACCCTTTGAGATCCGTGAGAGGATTGGTGAGGTGGCCTTCAAGCTTTCATTGCCACATAGTTTATCTGCAGTTCATCCGGTGTTCTATGTTTCTATGCTCTGGAAGTATTATGGTGAGCCATCTTATGTTTTAGACTTCAGCTCAACCCAATTGCTTCATGAAGGTTCAATGGATTGGTCATCCGATCGAGGAGGCGACCTGGGAGACCGAGCACAACATGCAGAGTTGTTATCCTCATCTATTCACCACTTTAGGTATGACCTTATGCACGTTCGAGGACAAACGTTTATTTTAAGAGGGGGAGAATGTAACAACCCGACCGATCGTGTTGTGTAATTATGCCTCGTTTCCACTTTTGATGCTTCACACATGTATGTTTATGATTTTATGACTTACGGGGTTGATTAGTTTTATTACGGGAAGTTTTCGGGTTGATTCAGACCCTTTGATTCTTGACTTAGAAGCATAAATTAACAACGTTCACCGAACTTTGACTTTTGTGAAAATGACCCCGAAACGGTGTTTTGATGTCTCTAATAGCTTCGTATCGTGATATCGAACTTGGGCATATGCTCATAATTGATTTCAGAAGTTCGTAGGTTGATTCGTGTTGTTTTGCCGGAACTTGGCAATTTGAAGTTGAGAAGTTTGACTGTATGTTGACTTTTAGCTATTAAGTTCAGAATTTGATTTTGGGACTTGGAATAGGTCTATTATGCTATTTAGAACTTGTCTACAAAATTCATGCATTTTAGTGTTCGATTTGTAGTTTTAGATGTTATTTTATGTTTTGATCGTGCGAGCAAGTTCGTATGATATTTTTAGACTTGTGTGGATGTTTGGGTTGGAGCCTCGAGGGCTCGAATCCATTTAGGACATGTTTTGGAAAGTTTTGAACTGAAAATAGAAAATCTGGTGTCTGGTGCTTCTGGTGTCGCATTTGCTAACATCAAGTTCGCAATTGCAAGCTTAGAAGGGGCCCTCATGTATCGCAATTGCGATACCTGGCTCGCACTTGCGAAGAATATTTTGCGACCTCCGCATAGGACTGACAATGGCCGCATTTGCGAGGAATACTTTGTAACTGCGAGGGTTCGCAATTGCGAACCTATGTCGCAATTGCGACATTAACAGCTGATCAAAAGGGCTGGAGTTGGGATTTCATCTCATATTCTCTCATTTTAGAACCCTACACTCGGTAGGAGGTGATTTGGAGAGGGGATTTTCATCTATAAACTTTGGGTAAGTGATTCTAATCTACTTACAGCTATATTCCATCAATATACCTTAGATTTTAACATCAAAATCATGTGAATCAAAGTGAAAATTTTTGAAATAAGAATTTGGGTTTTGAGAGTCGATTTGGACTTGGATTTTGAAACTAATCACATATATGAACTCGTGGGGTCATGGATAGTCAGAATCTATCATTAGACCCGGGTTTTGACTAGGCGAAACCTGAGTTGACCTTTTGGGAAAAGTGTAAAAATCATAACTTTATCTATTGTAATTGATTTCCCTTGCATTGTTTGATGATATTAAGTCGATTGTAGTTAGATTTGAGCCACGTGGAGGCGAATTTTAGGGGAAAAGCTATTTTCGAGCATTGAATTGGCCTAGTTGAGGTAAGTATCTTGCCTAACTTTGTGTAGGGGAACTACCTCTTCGGATTTGGGATTGATTGTGTCATTTGTGCTCTGTGAAAGCCGTGTACGCAAGGTGACGAGTGGGTACATGGGTTGTATATGGTATTCGATTTGTTTAGGCTACTTAAACTCTTTTCATGGTTTAATTGAATTGTCATACCATGTTCTAAATTCTCATAGTCTATCTATTCTTACTTGTGTTAGTCTATACTTACATGCCTTAAATGACTTTGTTAACATTTGTTCTACATCCTACTTGATAATTTGCTCTTAAGTTTTAGTTGAACTTGTTGCCTCTTTTATTGTTACATGTTGTCTATTTCATTGTTGATTTTCATTGTTTGATGTCATTGTACTTGTTATCTCTTTCATTGTTAATTATTATTATTTGAAGTCATTGTACATGTTATCTTTTTCATTGCTATTATTCTTATTTGAAGTCATCGGCACATGTTATATTTCTCATTAATGAGTTATTGGTGTTTAAATAGTTAAAGTCATTATCACGTCGAGGTAAAGTTGTTAATTGTTGAGATACCCTTCTTGTTGAGAAGTTTACATTCATTGTTATTGTTGATATTCCTGTACACATTGTGGTTGAGCCATGGGCTATTGTTGTGGAAACATTGATATTGTTGATTATTGGCAAGTTGTGACATATGGGCACTTGTGGTGCGAGTAGTTATTGTGATATGATATTGATGATCATGCGGCGGTATAAGGATAGGGGTTAATATGCATGCAGCGGCATAATATGGGACTTATGTGCATGTTGCTTGTAAGGAAATTACATGAATCCACGTGGCGTCATAAGGTAGGCTAAAGTGCGTGTAGCTATTTTGGGCAAAAATATTTTCAAAACTATTTAAATGTAAGGCTCACGCGGCAGTATAAGGAAAGATTGTGATTGAGATTGTGAATTGTGAATACGAGGCGGTACCTTGGTTGTGATTCGTATTGTTCATAAGGCGGTAGCTCGTTGTGATTCTTGTTATTTATCTCGTGTTGTAAGGAGTTATTTGGTGGGAACACTTCTTGTTGTTTTGTTCTTCTTTGTTCTATCAGTTATTGTCCGTTTATGAACATCATGCTTCTTTTGAATTGCTTCCCTTATGTTACCTCTATGTTTACAGTCCTTTCGTTAGTCTATGTTATTTACTTGCTTCATATTACTTATTGCTCTGTTTTCCGTTTCTTCTTGTTATTACATTTTCATTATGTTTATTATATCGTAGTATGTGTCATAACCTGGCCTCGTCACTACTCTACCGAGGTTAAGCTTGATACTTACTAGGTACTGTTGTGGTGTACTCATACTACGCTTCTGCACATCGTTTTGTGCAGATCCAGGTACGCCTGCTCGTGCCAGATGCTAGAGTTGATTTGAGTAGCTTCTTTTGGAGACTTCAAGGTATACCTGCTCTACATCCGTAGGACTCGGAGTCCCCTTTTGTTTTAGAAATTCCACTGTTTCTTTCTTGTTTCAAATAGTATTGTAGTTCGATACTGGTAGTACTATCTTGTAGAGCTTATGACTCTGTTCCACCAGGTTTTGGGGAAAATGTTGGATATTGTACTGTTGAATTATTATTATAGTATGAGGGTTTTATTTGAAGTTTTTGTAGTATTTCTGCTATTTCTCTGTGCATGTTAGCCTTACTTAATCGTAGAGACTAGGTTCCATCATGACATCCTACGGAGGGAAATTGGGGTCATGACAGAACATCAAAGAGCTTTTGGTCATATGAGATTCTGATTTACTAATACACCAAGTTCAGGGTGAATGGACCACCAAGAATGTCAAGATCCTTCCATACTTGCACTGTGTAAAGGATCTGTGTAAGACGTTCACTAAGATCCAATTCAAACATGTTCCCAAGAATCACAATGAGTTCGCCAACGCTATTGCAACATTGTCATCCATGATTCTGCACCCGGACAAGAATTACACGACCCTATTAATAAGGTAGAGGTTCGAGATCATCACGCATATTGTTTCCACGTGGATGAAGATCCAGATGGTAAGCCTTGGTACCACAACATCAAAAGGTTCCTCGAAGTAAGATAATACCTAGGAAGCACCACCAATGGTCAGAAGCGAGCATTATGAAGACTAGCAAATCACTTTTTTCCTTAACGGGGAAGTCATGTATAGGAGGACCCCGGACTTCGATTTGTTAAGGTGTGTGGATGTTTCTGAAGCAACAAGGTTATTGGAAGAAATGCATGCAAGAACGTGCGGCCTCACATGAATGGCTTCACCTTAGTCAAGAAGATGCTCAGAGCCAGATACTTTTGGATGACCATGGAAAGGGATAACATCCTCTACATGCAGATGTGTCACAGTGTCTGGTTCACGAGGATTTCATACGTGTTCTGCCGAATAAGTTAAACATAATGGGTTCTCCTTGGCCGTTCGATGCTTGGGGAATGGATGTGATTGGACCTATAGAGCCTCCCACATCGAATGAGCATCATTTCAACTTGGCAGCCATCGACTACTTTACCAAATGGGTCGAAGCCACTACATACAAGGTTATCACGAAGAAGGTGGTGGCAGTTTTCGTCCGTAACAACATAGTTTGCAGATTTGGGATTCCAGAGTCAATCATAACTGACAATGCAGCCCATTTCAACCGTGATCTCATGAGGGATATTTGTGAGAAGTTCAAAATTATCCACCGTAACTCCACAGCCTATAGACCACAAATGAATGGAGCAGTCGAAGCAACCAACAAAAACATCAAGAGGATCTTGTGGAAGATAGTGGAAAATCACATGCAATGGAACAAGAAGCTATAATTTTCCCTACTTGGTTACCACATTACCATGAGGATATCCACTGGGGAAATGCCATACTTATGGGTATATGGCACAGAAGCTCTGATACCCGCAGAAGTCGAGATCCCATATTTGAGAGTTATCAAGGAAACCAAGCTAGATGATGTAGAGTGGATACGTGTCAGGCAAGAACAACTCATGCTCATTGATGAAAAGAGAATGGATGCAGTGTGTCATGGTCAGCTGTATCAAAAGAGGATGGCCAACACGATCAATAGAAAGGTGAAACCTTGGCAGTTCACACCGAGGCAACTGGTTTTGAAAATGATATTCCCCTATCAAGAAGAGGACAAAGGGAAGTTCGTGCCAAATTAGCAAGGTCCTTATGTGGTCCATCGAGTATTGTTCGGAGGATCATTAATCCTAGCAGAAATGGACGGCAGAGTCAGCACGAAGCCCACCAATTAAGACACAGTCAAGAGATACTATATTTGAAGACAATAGAGTTAGGGTTTTGTTGTAACAGAACTATGCCTGACCTGACTTCCTACGATGGGATACCTACACAACCCACGTTGGGTCCGGTATCCCTTCCCCTCTTATAATAGAAATCCAAATGTCATTTTCTACGTATTCGAATTTATGCCACGACTTGATTTCCTTTGGCAGGAATACGTAGGCAATCCACGTCGGATTTAGTTATCTATTGTTGCGAACTATGTTTTGGCCTGATTCCATTTAGATACATAGGCAGTCCGAGTCAGACTCAGCCATATCATTTCAAATTTCTTTCCACTTTGCATCTATTGTAATCGAACTACATTTAGACCTTATTCCATTTAGATACATAGGCATAGTTGCAAACCTCATCGCCGACTTCGCCAATCAAAGGATGGACCATCCAATTCAGCCATGCGTTCGTCGATCGATGGCTGCAAATTAGTTCTGCAGTCAAGAGTACCTCTGGGGAAGGCTCAATTACTTTTCTGTTTTATCTTGAATGCTTTGACATTTTTATTTATGCATCTTACAAGCATTTTTTACATTCAAAGTGAAATACTTCCATCGTATGGAGATTTTACATTCAAGGTCAACTATTCCCATCGCGAGGAGATACTCCCATCGTGTGGAGATATTAAATTCACAGTCAACTACTCCCATCGCACGGGGATACTCTCATCGCATGGAGATACTTATGCTCTGACCGTTGCGGAATGGTACACAACCTGGCTAACAATCAAGTCAGATTTAAAGGTCTATCCCCGACATCCCAAATAATACTCCAGAGCTCGGAGACTTCAAATTCAAACATCCCATTGCCCCAAGATCCTAATAACGACTAGCCAGCAGCCAAGCATCATCATTCCTACATATTTACATCATATCTTAACGTATTTGCATTACGATATATGGGTTTGTGTGTATCTTCTTTTGCAGGTTCACACACTATAACGTGGAACTTCTTCTAAGAAGCAAACCAAGTTACACCGCTATGAGGGAAAGAAATCTCATAAGTGAGTAAATGATCCAAACTCCAACTCAATCTGATCAGTAGAATTCCAAAATCGCCCAGTCTTTCAAATCTCGTAATCAAGTTACAATCTGTGAAGTCATTCGGGTTCCAAAATCCTTTTGTCTTGAAGTATCATCATAATACAATACTGGGGAAATTCCTGCAAATGCCACCCTCTCCAAATCATCATTCCAGGACTACATGAGGCGTGATCCTCATTAAGCCCGAGGTTTGTAGGCAATTCAAAGCTAGAATTCGGCCCCTAATCTCACGACTCATGATCTTTCCCAATCCTACCATCTCTGCAATATATACCTAGAGTCGGGACAAAATTGATCTTTAAATCTGTTTCTTTGCCCTCAAACTCTTTCATCGTCTCCGGTCAAAGAGGGGCAGCTGTTAACGACTAATTTTGACCCTCCCTTTTAAAATTAAATTATCTATGCTTATTAATTGGCAATAAATGTCGTAAAATATTTTTAAATCAATAATACATATTTTTCTTAAATATAATAGATAATAATAATTAATATTATTGAATTAATAACAATTTGATATTAAATATTTATAAATTATATTATTCTTACCATTTTGAAATATTAAAATAACTTTTATATCTTAACAAACAAGTTTTACAATTGATTTAATAAATTAGTCCTTAATATATAGTTGCATTGTCTTCATTACTTTAATTTGCCAAAATTAGTTTCACAATTCAATAAATGAAATATTATAGAAACAACTAACGTTCAGTAATTAATAATATATTTGATTTGTAAGGCCCCGTAAAACTTATCTCGCAAGCTCGCCGCGGTACTAACATTTTGGGTTGAATAGTGCGTTGGAGAGTTGAAAATTGTTTTTGGCAGTGCAGGCCATTTTCTACGGTCCATTCTGCGATCGCAGAACTGATCTGCGGACCGCAGAACTGTCATGGAATAAAGCAGAAACTTGAGCTACTTTTAGGACCATTATTCAGTCCATTATGCGGCCACATAATCCTTTCGCATGCCGCACAATCCATCGCAGATCCAACATAAAATTGTTAGGAGGAAAGTATTGTGGCGCATTATGCGACTGCAGAATTGGTCTACGGACCGCAGACCTGTCGCTGAGTGAAGCAGAAATTCCCAATTTCAGAGGGCCATTATGCGGTCCATTCTACAAGCCGTAGAAGCGTTATGTGGTCGCATATGCGACCGCAGATCTTCATCGGGGCTTCATTTTTCTAATTTTTTTAACCCGACCCTATTTTGATATATAGTGGTTAAAGACTATTTGTAAGGTAAAAACCTAATATTTTTAGAGAGAGGGAGTGCGATAGAGTGAGAGGGAAAGTTCCTAAGATTATTATCCATCAAATATTTCTCAAAGTTGGAGAATTCAAAAAGGAGAAACTCACAAGTTCTTCATCCAAGAGGTAAGGTTCCATGACCTAGTCTAAATTTTGAATTAGGGGTAGAATATGGTTAATGAGGGGTGTGATTCTTGGGTGTGATAGTGTATCTATGCATGGATGTACAATCATGAGTTGTGGGGCAGTAGTTGAGCTCAAATGGGTAGACCTTGGGTTGTGGGGTGAATGAATGAATCCACCATATGAGGACCTTGAAATTATAATACTCACCTAGTGTTTGATAAGATGCTCAAATGAGCTGGAACCGTGAACTCCTTCCTAGTTTGTGTTCAATATTGCTATATCTCTAAATAGATCATAGTTGCTAGGACTTCCGGAATTGTGTAGTGAATTAAGGAAAGCTCAAAGCGAGATATGTTGGCTAAACTCCTCTTTTAGAATTGAACCCCATAATGGCCTTGTAAGTCCCGTGTTGCTCATTGTAAATTGATTATTCCGAATAAGCCTTGTGTCAAAAGATATATGCGTTCAATATGTATTTCAAATGTTCTTGTTATGTTGAGTTGCTATTTGAGAAGATGATTTAAGTATGGGTTGTGTGTTAATATGTTATGACTTGAAAATGTGATTCTAATGTAAGCTATCATGTCGAATTGTGTAAGAAATCACATGTGCCTAAGACCCATAATTTCTCAAATGTTTACTTAATGTCTTGAATAGAAATGTTTGTTGTTTATGCTCCATGATGATATTTGAAAGTGAAACAATAAGTATAAAATATGAAATACGGCCAACATGACAACAATGATATTACATTTGGGGCAATTGTGCCAATGAAACAAAGAGGCGAGAACAACATGTTGAAATGCGGTGTGCATCCTTTTAATAATAAATGCTTTTGGGAGTATCGTTTAGTCATCGAGGAAGGGTAGGTCAAAATAACCTAACCCCGAAACTACACGTGCCGGTGTAGGAGTGATTGAGGGGTAAGTCCCCGTGTTAATGTGATGAGGTTGTTTCCCCTAATATGGGATGAGAATGATGTGTTGAGATATTTCCCCTTAAATGGGATGAGATTATTGCTAGCGAGTTGTGATGTGTATGGTGAGATGGCTTAGCCGGTCGGGCTGAGATCGGATGCCATGTCGCGCATTTTACACCCCATGTTTCCGTACGTGAAAGTACGCCAAAAATAAATTGATATAAGCTCGGAAATGAGATGTTACATCCCGCATTTTAATATGTTAAAGTTTCGTCATAAGTTAATCGACATAAGTTCGGGGATGATATTATTTTGAGATTATAAGCATTATGCCATTTCAAACAAGTGATGAGTAAATTCGTGAAGGTAAGGGGGTAATCAAATCGAAAAAAATGAATTTCGTCGAAGTTTGTCATTTTGAGATAATTCATAATTATGTTGGGAAGGGGTTAATTATTAATTTTAGTGGAAAATGTAGAAATTAAAAAATATATATTTGGTGAAATATTAAAGTGTGTTTTGTTTAGGGGACATCATCCACTTGGGATATAGAAACTTGGCAGCAAATGATCTTCTTAATCAAGACAAAAACGTGGCAGGAAACCTACACCCATATTAGTGACTCTTAAGTTGTATGGTAAGGTGGCAAAATTAGAGGTTAATGTGGCTAAGTCACCACATGAAGTGGGGCCCACAACCTACTATTTAAAGAAACTTCTTATCTCATTAGATTGGATGTTAGGCTTGCTATTTAAGGATGGAAAACTTCACCAAGAAAATTTCATCCAAGATCATATAAGATAGTAACGTAAGTTACTTCAATTCGTACGAGACTTCTTAGAAAATTAGTAGCGGGATTTTGCGATTCTAAAGCAGTACGGTGCAATCTTTCTCAAGAACCGCATACTGATTTTTTCCTACTTCGATCTGTCATTATGTGTTATCGCAATTGTCATGCGTTAGAAGGATTGTCAAGAGAATCGATTCAGGTATGTTAAGGCTATCCCTTCTTTCTTTTTGGCATGATCTATACGACACTAACGAAACGAGCAAATGCACAATTTCCATAAATGACTATTCATAGAAATATTAGGGGTGTCTATATTCTTGATTCTCCATGTGAATTATTATTATATCTTCTGTTCATGGGTCTCAGAAATATATGTATTTGATAAAATTTATCCGACAGGCATATTATTTTTATGACATTCCGAGAAAATCTTATTAACGTATTTCTTATGCATTTCATGCATTTATACATGCACATTGAACCATGACCAGATGGCGTTATATACGCGTATATTATATGTATATGGGATATGGGAAAAGATTATGGCGTTATATATGCACCACCACCTGATCAGCTAGTATACGTTGATGATTTTGCCCACAGTGGCTTAGTTGATATGATGGGATGCCCTCAGAAGCTTGATGATGTTATGAACACATGTACCTATGCCCGACATGACATTCATACGCATATGCATGACACTATAAGTATTTCATGATTTACTGAGTTATCCAGACTTACATGTCGAGTCTTTTACTCCATGTTTCTCTCATGTCTATTATTTACTAATTTTCATTCCTTACATACTCGGTACATTATTTGTACTGATGTCCCTTTTTGCCTGGAAACGCTGCATTTATGCCTGCAAGTATACACAATCAGTTTGATGAGCCCTCATAGTAGACGAGGTTAGCATTCAACTAAGGATCAGTAAGACTCCACCTCATTCGGAGTGCAGCCGAATCTATGAGTCATCGTGTCAGAATTTTGCTACAAGCTTTTGGGTAGGCCAGTACCCTGTCCCAATTGATGTCATATACTCTTAGAGGATTTGTAGATAGTGGTTCATATTGTATAGTATGTCAGAGGCCTTGATGGTCCATATGTATTCATGTTTTAAGAAAGATGGTTCATTGATACAGTGCTTTCCCACTTATAGTTATACTTAATGAGTTGTAGCCATGATGGCCCAGTTACCAATGACAGTACGATAAGAAATATATGCTATGTTGGTACTCTGTTGAGTAAGGCACCGGGTCCCCGTCGCGGCCCATCGTTTTTGGTCGTGACAACGCACATGGTGGTATTGTGAGTGGATGTCTCAGGGTGAGACGGCTTAGCCGATCAGGCTAGGATCGAACTCCGTGCAAAACTCACGGTGGTGTATCGGTGCTAAAGATCTCCCAACTTAAAAAGATTGAAAATTACTTGAAATTTACCTTTCCCCTAACTTGTCACTTTGATGCTGTTGAATCTCTTCATGATTTCATGTTTTCTTTTCCGTTTACTATTATTCGTTCTAATGAGAGCGTGTTTAGTTTTACATACTAGTACTATTCCGTACTAATGTCCATTTTGCCGGGAGCACTGCATCTTTAATGGATACAGGTGGTTCCATAGCAGGTGGTGTTGACCAGTGACAGCAGCACACCCTCTCCTCAGCTAACTTGGTAAGCACCACTTCATTTTGGGGTCCTGTATCTCTTGTCCTTTGTACATAGCATTTTAAGGTATAGTCGGGGGCCTTATTGCCGGCATTGTCTTAGCACTCTTTTGTTTCTGTTAGAGGCTCAGTAGGCATATTTTGGGTTGTATCTTGTTTTGGGAAAGTTAAACTAGATTTGTTGTAATCGTACCACATGTTCCACTTCAACCACGTATGTACAGTGTACTGTTTTGGAGACTTGTTAATGACGTAACTAATGGAAATGAACCAGTGTTGTACCCATGACCTCTTACCATCTAATTAATGAAATGTATTCTTCTCTTTATTCATGGGTGAGTTGGGTATACGACATTGTGCAGGCTTGCTCGACCGGGGTAACTCTGTTAAGCACCGGTCACCCCCCTAGGTCACGGCGTGACATGATGATTATATTTTATTCCATTTAATTACGATTAATTAAGCCCAAATAAGTTGATTTTAAAAAGGTTAAAAGCTCAAAAGTCTGAAATTGCAATTATTGATTAAATCCAATGTGGCTATGTGTTAAATTCCATTTAAGCTATTTTGGCCCAAATACACAAGCCCAAACACCCCTGACCCAATCCATACCCACTCTCCTTATCCCATGTTGGCAATCCATGTCATTTTGTCTTAGCCAATAGTATCATGCCACGTCGCCCCTCTTACACACTCATAAAAAAACACAATGGATCTGGACCGTTTGTCCCACATCATCAACGGTGTACATTAATCTCTATTTTTTATTTTAATTATAAAAGCTTTGTCGGCACCCATATCAACCATTGGATCATAAATATGCAACAGCCACTATATTTCTCACCAAAAAACAATTTATTAATCTTTACTATATGAAATATCAGTGCCGTTGATTGAACAATCCAACGGCCCAGATTTTGTCTCTCATTTTAAACTAACCAAAACCCACTAACCCTAATCATTCTTCTGCGATACCCGCCCCCCTTTTCTCTTTCACTCTCTTGTCTCTCAAGACCCGGACCTCCATCAATCTCAAAACTTGCACAAATTTGTGCAAGGCACCTAAATCATCCATCTTGTCTCTGCTAACCGTGAAGCTTCCCTTTTATTTCATCTATTCAATTTGAATCCCGAACATCAGAAACCATATACCTAAAGGTGAAACTTGAGATTTCAATTGTCTCTCATCCTTTCCTTCAAATCAAGACATGCATGACCGTATCTTTGACTTCATTATCATTATTCTTTGTTAGAGGTCAAACGTAGTGTCCAATGGACATTAGGGTTTGACCGACAATCTGATGGCTTCAACAGCCGACTCTTCCTCTCCCCACGCTCTGGTAAATCATACACTGTTTTTCCCCTCTTTTGCTTCTATTTTCACCTTTATTGCTATCCACATCTGTGCAATCATCACTCTCAACTATCGATTTGAAATCAATAGGAACCCTAAGGCTTGAAGTCCACTATAAATAGGGCATTTAATGTCTTCACCTACGACGCATACAAATACAATTAGAAATACAAAAATAAAGAAAGAAAAGAGTTAATATTTAAGTTTTCCTCACTAAGTCTAGTGATACTCTCTAATATTTTTTATTTTCTTTTCTCTTCCCTTTTACGGTTTGTGTTTAACCGTTGTGATTGATCTTGAGTTTGGATCTATAAACGGCCCTTGAACTACTTCTACTTGGTTTGCTGCCCTGCAGAAGGTCAGTACATACTAACCCCCTCTTACTTTGAATGAGTTGTTTGGTTCTGTGTTCTTAATGTTTTCCTAGTTAATTCTTTAATTGTTCATGTTGGATATTAAGATGTGCTTGTTATGTCCTGCCTTTACATGTTATTTTCATTATTAAATTAGGGATCTTCTGATTAATTTAAGTCATATTGAAGCTATCATCAAATATGTGCTAATGAATCCTATCTTTCATGGTTTTATTAGTAAAGTGACTTTATACTAGGTGATATTCTTGTGATAAACTTGATAATCCCCTATGATTAGGCTAAATTAACTTTTGTGTTGATTTTGTACATAACCTACCTCCGTTAGTTGAGCAATAATATTATGTCAGCTAGGCTAACTGAAATCATGTTCTTGAACTTTTCTTTGTGTCTCTGTACCTTCATAATAACTTGACTCTTCTACTTGTGATATTGTATTGATCTTACAAATGATTTTCCCTATAAATCATGTTTTGTATTTGACCTGCTTACTTGGATGACTAGTTGATAAGTCTGTTATTGGTATCGTGCCTGTTCTGCCCATTTAGTGATCTGTGAACCTGTATTGGTCTTACCCTTAGACCCTATTAAGCTTCATGGTTAATTGATATAAATATTATGTTTATGGTTATATGTATTCTTTTCTAAGTAACCAAGTAGTTGGGATAAAATCGGCTTCTAAATATCATTCATATACTATCAATACTTGCTACATTGTGCCATCTTGACACCTATGATATTCTGCTATTTTGATATTGTTTATATTATTGTGATAGAGTTATTTCTGTATGCTTCTTGTAATGATTTGAAACTAAAGAAACCATATAATGACCCTGCTAGTGAGTTAGGAAGACTGTCCTGTTGAGATTGATCCTTGTAGTGAGTGCTGACATGTGCCCTTTCATGACTATTTGAGCTTTATGGAATTCTTGTTGTAATATTAATGACCTCCACACCTGAGTTCACACATGTCATGTTAATTATACTATGTTTACAGACTACCACATGACTTCAGTTAGAAGGATTGCAGGCTTACATCTATGTACTAATTCTCTATCATAATTCTGACCTTGTTGTGGTGATGTGGTAGTTTGAATTTTTGAATATTTCCCATTAAGTGACTTGTTCCTAATGCTTATGATGACATGTTCTGTAACACTCCGAAAATTCATACTAGGTGTGTACATGTTAAATGACTATTAATGTGATATTTTAGACATGTGAAGTCTCATCGGGATGATTATGGATGTAAATAGTTATTTTGGAATCAAGGTGGAGAGTGTGGTGCATAAGATTTGATAAAATCGACTAAGTTTGTGGAATGTCTGTCTTATATCAGGATTTCGTAAAATTTATTGCGAATTTTGGAAAACATAAACCGTAAAAGTTGTAGCCCTTTGAAATAGCTTGCCAAAGATATATTGTGGATCCCGAATGGATCTCTGTGCAAAATGTTATGTGTGTTTTACTGGACAATGCGCAGTATACGAGCCCAGGTACGCGTCCGGATGGTCCCGTGCGCGGCCGCGCACTTGTGGTAGTGCTACTGACCTTCTACATGTTCATGTGCACGTTTTGGACTTCACGTGCATGGGAGCGCACCCGCGGGGTCATTTTAAAAGCCCTACTTCGTCCCCCACACCCCAAAACATGAAAATTTGCTCTAGAAAGGGATGCTCTCAAGAACCTAACCTCCCCCAAGTCCCTCGACTATCCAAGGTGAGTTCTAATGGTGATTCTAAGTTTATTTCAATTCTTCAACACCTTATTAACATGGGTAAATCCTCCAAATTATTAGATAATTGATTCAGACATCATTGTTGAGAGAAGAAACCCTATAACTAGAATTCAAGAGGATGGAACGTCAAAAGGTAATATCTTCATCCTCTAATTGATTATAGCATTGGATTAATGATTATAGACTCTACGTTCATGAGATATGAGTTGATGGGTTTGATAGAAAATCATGAATGATTATAGGTTTTGGTTGTTTATTGTTGATTATAGATTAAGGGTGTTATTTATCGTATAGATAATGAAGAATGCTATTGATTATAGCAAGTTAAGATTTTAGAATTTTCTAGGAGTAAGAGAATGGGATATTGGGTGTAAAAACACAATTAATGAGGGCTATGAAGTTTTATAACCATCTAGTGTTTGATAAAATGCCTAAGTGACCAAAACATAAGTATTATTGCTAATTTGGAATCCCTTTGACTTGTATTGATATAGATTAAAGTTGAAAGGGTTGGCGAATGTTGGATTACGCTCAAGAGCAGGACGTTAATGTATGTGAGGCTAACTCTCTATGTTTGGGAATGTTAATGATTCTCCCTACACTACGTTTCTTTTACGACATTACTAATTGCCTCAGAAATATAGTTAAACCTAGTTCGTTGAATAGTTGCACAACTTCTATTCTCTGGATTCATAACTCGTTTACAGCTTTCATTCTGAACATTGTAAGCTCAGTGCGTAATAAATATAGACTTGGGTTTGATGCCCATGAGTCTCAGTCTAGATTTCTCAACATGTCATAAAAAATTGAAGTTTTAGTTTTCATAATAAGTTCAGGAATACATGTCTCAGTCTAGTCCTATTTAGTATTCCAGTATCATGTAACTCAATATGATTTAGTATTTCAGTATCACATATTGCAGTATGATTCTCAACTCCTGAATTTAAATCCCTGAATCTTGAACACCTGTATTTGGGCCGGAGGCCGTAGTTTATATGCTTTATGCATATTTGGGCCTGAGGCCGTAGTTTATGCATTATGCATGTTTGGGCCTTGTTTGGGCCTGAGGCTGTAGTTTATGCTTTATGCATTTTTTGTCCTGAGGCTGCAGTTATGTATACGTATACGTGGGCCTGAGGCCATAGCTTGTGCACACATATATTGGGCACGCGGCCGTAGTTTATTCAGATAAACAGGTGGTTCATCATTCAGAAGAAAGAGTATTCATATCCTTACTTCATTTGTTCATTTTAGTTATCAGTTATAATTTCAGTTATCAGTTCTTATTTATCAGCTCAGTTTTAGTTTCAGCATTTATAGTTCTTTCTTTCAGCTGCTTTACATACCAGTGCAATTCAAATGTACTGACATCCCTTTTTCTCGGGCCTGCATCTCACGATGTTGGTAATGATTTGCAGGTTGAAGATTCAGAGTGCTAGGATTCTCGTACTAGCTATTTGGTGATCCCCAGTTCTTTCGGGCCATTACCATTACTTTACAGTCTTTCAGTAATTACAGATAGTCAGTATTTTCAGTACTTCATTAGTGGCTTTATAGACTATAGTAAATGTTAGATAGAGTCACATGCTTTTCATGTTAAGCAATGTTGGATACAGATATACTTCAAACTTATGTTAGTATTTTCGCACATTGATTTATATCATTCAGACTTGTAGTATATCAGCATGTGTAAGTTTATCTTCCGTATTCAGTATGTGATGATATCACATGTTGATTCAGCTTGCCAGTTGGTTCTCTTGGTCACATATAGTCAGGCACTGAGTGTCGTGTTACGTCTAGGCCCAGGTTCGGAGCGTGAAAAATCTTGGTATCAGAGCCAGGTTCAAGATTCCTAGGGAGTCTATAAAGTTGTGTCCAGTGGAGTTTCCTTTATGTGTGTGTGGTGGCCACTCATATAAATGGTTAACTACCAAGACATTCAGGATTGTCTCATTTCTTTCTACTCTAGACTGTGCTATGAAGCTTAGAGCAATAGTTAACCTTTTCTTTCTATCGAACTCCAGACTTATCGAATGCCCAAGCGACACGCAGGAAAAACCCAAGGTTCTAGAGAGGATGATTTCCCATTGGGGTATAATTATGGAGTATAGGTTGGTAACAAATAAGACTTGAAAGGATGCAATGGATAGTAGTACAGATTATAGCATAATCTTATCAGAAAGAACAAAAGTAGTTATCATGTTTTATGGTTATCCATTTACCTCAGTTACCAGTTATATAGTCTTTCAGTTATCAAGGTTATGGTTATTCAGTATGCAAGTATTCAGTTAGTTAGTTACCAGATCTCTAAATTTCAGTGTGTCCAAATTCTGGTGACTTGTGAGTTTATAGTGATGCATATGGGTGCAAAAATAAAATGCAAGTAACAATGATTATAGCAAAATCTTTGCATGTTCTAGGTCGAGATAAAGACCCAAGACTCACCAGATGGAGCAGGAAGTGATTTATCAGATGATGGTATACTCTGAAGAATAAGTTTGTGCATGGTAGTATATTCGTATGTGTTATACCTCCCAGAAAAACTTTATTTAATTCTTGGAAATGGAGCCACATGTTGGATGATGATAGTTTAGATGTCAGACCCCATGGTATAACAGGTTAAGGATTTAACCGCAGCGAGCACAGAATTGATCACTATAGTTTTGGACAGAAAAGATCCTAAGAGCAAAATACCTAGGAGGAAGAAATGTTTGATATTACCAAAGATGTATTTTTCGCATGACTCAATAATATGAGTAAGAAGATATGATGTACAAAATGAGAACCAAGATCAACCGATATTGAATTTCACGGAATGATTTTAAGCTGTTTAGATTTATTGAAATCAGAATTAGTAAGTACCACGTTAGTAAGTTACTATATAAAGCAGTTATTATTGTGAGATAAAAGATATGACAGTTCTCCCTTAGGTTATGTGACTAAGTGTTTACCCCATATGTTTATAGTCTGATATGATTTTGAAGTATATAGAAAGTTTGGGGTTAGATATTTCAGTTTCGTTTAAGACGAATGAACTTTCCCTAAGTGTGATCCATCTACATAGTAGCGACCATAGAATAGGGTCGGATGGTGAGGGAAGTTAGGAATAACCTTATGCTTCACTTTAGTTATTCAAAGTAGAACAAGAAAATATGATATTAGAAGATGGTTAGTAAAAGAATAGTAAGTAAGCTTTGAGTAGATATAGTGAATTAGCAATTTAAGCAGAGCTAGTAGAGGTACGATTTGATTTATTTAACCAGGTCAACACTAGTGAGTGGGTAACACTTTGAAACATCGATCACGTGTTAGAACCCAAAGATTTTAAGTTAAATTAGAAGTACAGTGATAATGGAAGAAAAAAAACTCAGCTAGGCAAAAAGAAAGAAAACTACAAAAGAATAACATTTAAGAGTTATCGGAAAGGGGTTTCCCCAAGATTGACAGTGTGAACAGAGTTAGATCATTAAGATTGTGTATGATAGTTGTGAATACATTAGCTTTCTGTTTATATAAGTAATTTAGTTTTTCCTAGTAAAAACGTTTGCATAAAAGTACGTCGGAAGAAGAGCCGTCATTGACATAAAGTGCAAAGAATTGCAAAAGATAAGGAAAGTTGTTGGATCCCAACAAAAGAGAAGGATCTACAAGTACATGACCTTAACCTTTGGTCTAAGAGGGAGATTTGATAATTGTTAGTAAGTCCAGTTGGAGACTTGAAACCAGCATAGTTAGGCACGGGATATAAAAAAACTATAAAATCATGCCTAGTTATGTAACACGAGGGTAGTGCATTGCAGGAGACTCTAATCTTTGGAGTACCGGTCAAAGACATAGCTCACAACAACTGTATAAGTATTTTTAGGAAGTACCTTAAAAAGATAATCAAGTATGGGAAGTATAGCTCATGATTGAGGCAGACAAGAGAACTATGGTGAAAGAAGTTCAACACTTAGCCAAGCTAGGATTTCGACTTTCGGAAACAGAAGATGGTGGAGTTGTTATCCAGAACAAGACTTATTCCTCCGTAGTAGCTGAAGTGAAGGAGAAATAGTTTGATGATGCCTACTTGTTGCAGGTGAAAGATATGATTCATAAGCATAAGATAATGGCTTTTGTATAAGGGGGAGATGATGGTACTTTGATGTACTAAGATGGACTATGTATTATGAACATAGATGGGCTCAGAGAGCGGATTATGTCTAAAGCCCAGAATTTCAGGTATCTATTTACTCAGGTTCCACAAAGATGTATCACGGTCTTAAGGAGATTTATTAGTGGAACAACATGAAAAAGAACGTCGCCGACTTTGTGGCCAAGTGTGTGAATTATCAGCAAATGAAAGTCAGAAAGCCTAGTGTTTTACCACAGTTTATACATATTCATGAGTGAAGATGGTAAATATAGAATTTATAACAGGATTATCTCGCTCATTTTGAAAGCATGATCCAATTGTATGATCACATACCACTCATTGAGTTTGCTTATAATAACAGCTACCATTCTAGTATCAAGATGGCATTGTGCGAGACTCTGTATGGGCGAAGGTATAGGTCGCCAATTGGTTGGTTCGAAGTTGGCGAAGCAGAGTTGTTGGGACCAAATTTAGTCTATCGGTCTATGGAGAAAGTCAAGTTGATTCAAGAGCGTTTGAAGATGGCTTAGAGTCACCAAAAGTCCTATTCGAATGTGCGGCATGGAGACTTAGAGTTCCAAGTTGATGATTGAGTGTTTCTGAAAGTTTCACCTATGAAAGGCATTATGAGATTTGGGAGGAAGGGGAAGCTTAGTCCCTGCTATATTGGGCCAAATAGAATCCTGTGAAAGATTGCACAAATAGCTTATGAGTTGGAGTTGCCACCAGAATTAGCGGTTCTACACCTAGTACTTCACGTGTCATGTTATGACATTCAAGTTTTCAATACTCAGATACTCATATCAATTCAGTATGCAGATACTCATATCAGTTCAATACTCAGATATTTATATCAGTCCAGTACTCAGATATTCATGCCATCTTAGTACTCAGATATTGATGTCAGTTCAATATTCAAATATTTGTGCCAATTCAATATTCATATATCCATGTTAGTTCAGTATTCACGTATCCATGATAGACTAGTATTCACGTATATATTTCATGTTATGCACATTATGATGCTTTGTGAGGCTTGTGATATGCTATTATAGCTGGAAGATGTTTCAAAGAATGTTGAAGGTAACTAACCTTTTCATTTAGACCTTATATTACAATCTCCATGTCTTTATTTTTTCTTCTTTATAATTTGTATCATGATTCAATCAAAATTTCTCGAGTTCTTCTAATTTGTAACTTCACCAAAATCGTAATAGTTCTTTTACTACTACATGTCTTTCAGTGTTCAGTCAGCTCAATATTCAGTCTATGTAGTAGTCATTCAGTTCAATATCTTAGTAATCATGTATTCATTCAATTTAGTATGCAACGTTCATGAAATTTCAATGTTCACATGTTTCCACTAGACCCATTTAAGGTCCGGAGTTAGCCGTAGTTACAGTCAGGACAATCATTCGAGGATGAATGATCCTAAGGGGGAGATAATGTAACAGTCTGAACATTTGCACTACGTGTCGACATGTTAAATGAGTATTAATGTAATATTTTAGACACGTGATGTCTCATTGGGATGAGTTTGGGGGAAATAGTTGTTTTGGAATCAAGGCGGAGAATGTGGTGCATAACATACGATAAAATTGACTAAATTTATGGAAGGTCAGTCTTATATCAGGATTTCGTAATTTTTTGTTGAGACTTTGGGAAAACTTAAACCATAAAAGCTGTAGACCTTTAAAATAGCTTTCCAAATATATATTGTGGATCCCGAATGGATTTCTGGGCAAAACGTTATGTGCATTTTACTGGACAATGCGAAGTATGCGCACCCAGGTGTGTGTACGGATGGTCTCGTGCACGGCCGCGCAATCGTGGCAATGCTACTGCCCTGCTGCGTGTTCAGGTGCACATTTGGGCCCTCAAGTGTGCGGGAGCGCACCCGGGCTGTCATTTTAAAAGCCCTACTTTGTCCCCCACACCCCAAAACACAAAAACTTGATCTAGAAAGGGAAGCTCCCAAGAACCTAACTTCGCCCAAGGTCCCTCCGCCATCCAAGGTGAGTTCTAATGGTGATTCTAAGTTTATTTAAATTCTTCAACACCTTATTAACATGGGTAAATCCTCCAAATTATTAGATATTTGATTGGGACATCATTGTTGAGAGCAGAAAGTGTAAGGCCCCGAAAATTTGTTTTTACCTAAAACCCGGGGTTTCGTGGTTACGAAGTAGACTTATGCGTTAATGATTGTAGAGATTCTTCGCATCTCGCAAGCTCGTGGCGGTTCGAACTTTTTGGGTTGAACATTGCATTGGGGAGTTGAAGAAAATTTTTGGAAGTGCAGGGCATTTCTACAATCGTAGAATTGATCTACGGACCGCAGACTGAAGCAGAAATTTGGGCAAAATTTTTGGACCATTATGCGGCCGCATAATCATTTTGCGGTCCGCATAACCCATCGCAGACCCAGCGCAAAATATTTCGGAGGAAAATTTTGCGGCGCATTATGCGACAACAAAATAGGTCTGCGGACCACAAACCGATAGAAGAGTGAGACAGGAGTGTCAAGTTTCGGAGGGCCATTATGCGGTCCATTTCGCGGACCGCAGAAGCGTTATGCGGTCGCATATGCGATCGCAGATCTGCATCAGGGCTTCATTTTTTCTAATTTTTGAACCCGACCCCATTCTTATAAAACAATCTTAGGGATCATTTTAGAAGGTTCGAACTTATATTTTAGAGAGAGAAAGGTGGTCTAGAGTGATAAAAGGAAATTCCAAGTCACTTGTTCATCAATATTTGCTCAAGCCTTGAAGAATTCTCCAGGGTAACTCACAAGGTCTTCAACCAAAAGGTAAGGTTCTAGCCCTAGTCTTCAATTTCACGTTTTTACTGAAAATAGGTAATAAGATAAGAAATTCTTGGGTGTGGGAGTTGTTCATTATGAATGCATGTACTATATGGTTGTGGGGAGATTGTTGAGCTCAATTAGGTAGATTTTGGGTAGTGAATTAGTGGAACCCACCATAGGAGGATGTTGAGATCATAATGGCCACCTTGTGTTTGATAAAATACTCAAATGATCTAGAACCATGAACTCTTTCCTAATTCGTGTTCAATATTTTTGTGTCTCTAAATAGATCCAAGTTGCTAAGATTCCGGAACTGTGTAGTGAATTAAGGAAAGCTCAAAGCGATGTATATTGGCTAAACTCCTCTTTTAGAATTGAAACCCACAATGGCCTTGTAAGTCCCGTGATGCTCATTATAAATTGATTATTCCAAATAAGCCTTCTATCAAAATAAATATATGTTCAATGTATTCCAAATATTCTTGTTATGTTGAGTTACTGTTTGAGAATGTGGTTTAAGTATGGGTTGTGTGTTATAATGTTATGATTTAAAAATGTGATTCTAATGAAAGCTATCATGTCAAATTGTGTAAGAAATCACATGTGCCTATGACCCTAAATTGCTCAAATATGTGTTTAAAGTATTAATTTTAAAGGCATTGTTGTTTATTATCCTTTATGATATTTGAAAGTGGAAGAAGAGAATATAAAATATGATGTGCGACCAACGTGCCAAGAACGATATTGCGTCATGGCCATTGGTGCCAATGAAATGAATGATATGCAAAAGATTACGAAATCAATGGTAAATCCTTTTAATAGTAAATGCTTTGGGAGTATCGATTAGCCACCTAGGAACGGTAGGTCAAAATATCCTAACCAAGAAACTACATGTCACGATCCAACTGGAGGGTCATGACTAGCACCCGGGCCATACTTGCCGAGCACCAACGTACATTTTATCTAACCTTCCTTATTATCTTTAAGGGCCGACAAGACCCATATAAATGGTAGACATGGATCATGGACATCCAACAATGAAATATAATGTCATGAACATACGTAACATGGGACGACAAGACTGTCAAGAAACTATATATAAGGTACGAGCTACCATGGTGCCATGAAAGACTATACAACAAAAATCAGCCGACAAGGCATTCCAAACCATACATGAGTCGACACCTGTCTATGAGCCTCTAAAAGAACATAAGTGCTACAACATTGCCGGAACAGGGCCCCGACATACCCATAATGTCTATAACAAAAATGCATACCAAGACCACGGCAAGTCCGGAGAAAGGATCTTGCCAATAACGCTGAACCGGATAGCCTACTGTGATGGGGGAGCTGCGTCTACCCGTCTATCAGGACCTGCAGCACGACATGCAGCGTCCACAAATAAAAAGGACGTCAGTACGAATAAAGTACTGAGTATGTAAGGCAGAATAGCATAAGTAAGAACAATAATGTAAACAGTGATAGGGAATATACAACCTGTGACATCTGGGTACCTCTGAGGGCTACTGACATGAAATATATATATACATAAACTTTTAAAACATATGCCTTTGTGGGCATCATCATCATCATATCGTACCAGGCCGTAATAGGCTCGGTAAAACGTACCCGGCCATCATAGGGCTCGGTAGAATCGTACCCGGCCACGTGGAGCTTGGTAAAACCCAACTGATCAGTGGTTGCACAATAGGTGCCATACCCGTCTGACTATAGCGCGGCTCGGTAGAGTAAAATAGATACATATATATGATGCATGCTGGACTCGTTGGAATCATATTTTGAACCTTTCGGAGTGACGTAAGGTCGGTATCCTTCGTACACATTATTAGGATTAACTCTTCATCAAGAATCTTATAAGAATCAGGAACTACCAACAACATTGATAATATAAGAATAAGAGAAGTAACATCAATATCAATCGTTTCATAAGAAGGGCAGCAATGTAAGTACTGCTAGCTTCTAAGAGTAGAGTATCTTTGGGAGCTCGTTCATTACATTATGTACAATTGGAGTCGTGCAAAAGAATGAAGGGGATAGCCTCACATACCTTGTATATACTGCCCAACCTCAAGCTATGCAAATGTCACGACTCCTTAGTCTACAATAAAAGAAATGACACTATCATTATCGTTTAAGCGTCGTAACTATTATGTATCGACCGCAACCTATTTTACGATGAAACGGACAGCACCTCCCCTATTTATATGAATTCACACAAGTCAATACAATCACCAAAAAGCCCAAACAACATCATTAATAATCATATTGATCCTCTAAAACAGTCCACCAACTAACAACATTACTACCAAGCCTTTCGATATATATTTCACAAGTTCTAGCATCAACGACTTAGCCACAACTTGGATAATCTTAAATATATATAGAGTAAGAGGTTCCTTACCTTTAAACAGAAAGAACAACTCCAATTTGACCTTAATTTTCCACGAAATATCCCTTCAATTCTGCCACAAGAACAAGGAAGCGAAACTAGCAATTAATTCGGGTTTTTCGGCACTAGAATTACTTTAGAAGACTTGAAATCACTTAGGGTTGATATTAAAAACTTGAAGGTGTATTTACAGAACATAAAGCACTTAAAACAACCTCCCACACGAGCTGGAACAACACAAAAATCAGCAACAACAAGAAGAACAAGAAACTTACTAGCACCACGGGATTCCCGACATTTGATTTGTGTTGTTTGCCCTTTGTTTGGGTCTTGGATCATGAGAGAACCTTGAGAGACTGTTTTTAGGGTTATAAGGTCTGAATATACTGAAAAATAATGACTTAAAACGGGGTTGAGGTATCTTATATATGTCCAAATGTCTTAAACCGCCTTTGTGGGTCCCATAGAGAGCAGCTTGGCGCACTCTCGCAAAAATGCGAATATCTCTCTATTCCGAGATCGTATCGACGAACGGTTTATTGCGTTGGAAACTAGACTCATAGATCTTCCATTTGATATGTAGATCACCCCATAATTCCAAGTAAATTGGGAGAAAAATGCAGTAACAGTTGACCTAATGTTTAAGTAAAATTATAAACCTAAGTTGCGACAACTTTTATCGACTTTTGTTTCATAACTCGCTTGACTTCAAGACTTATGATACGGATATTATATGATTAAAATACATTAAAACAAGACCTCTTGGGATAGTTAATCACCTCTAGTGTTACTCGAAAATATAGGTTACAACATTCTTGATTCGTTTAACTTCTAATACTTGTTAACCACTCTTATACACCCTTGTATCATTTAAGACCAATATGATTAATTTATTATCATCTCAAAGATAATCTCTTCTTGGATTTACATCGACTAACTTACGGTGTGATCTATGATATGCGAATTTGCATTGTAACACTACACGTGCCGGTGTAGGAGTGATTGATGGGTTAATCACCGCGTTGATGTGATGAGTTTGTTTCCCCTTATATGGAATGAGATTGATGTGTTGAGTTGTTTCCCCTAATATGGGATGAGATTATTGCTAGTGAGATGTGATGTGATGTCAACCCACACGGCATTGTGGCGAGACAGCTTAGCCTATTGGGCTGAGATCGGACGCCATACCGAGCACATGGTGGTATTGTGAGTGGATGCCTCGGGGTGAGACGGCTTACCCGGTCAGGCTGATATCGGACTATGTTCTAAAACACGATGGTGTATCGGTGATAAAGATCTCCCAACTTAAAAAGATTGGAACTTACTTGAAATTTTCCTTTCCCCTAAATTGACACCTTGATACTATTTGATTCTCTTATTTATTTCTTGTTTCCTTCTCCATTTGTTGTTACTCGTTCTATTGAGAGGGTGTTTAGTTTTACATACTAGTACTATTTCATATGTACTACCGTCTATTTTGCCGGGGGCGCTGCACTTTTAATGGATGCAGGTGGTTCCATAGCAGGTGGTATTGATCAGTGATAGCTGGACACCTTCTCCTCAGCTGACTTGATGAGCCCCACTTAATTTCAGGGTCTTGTTTCTGTTGTTCCATGTACATAGTGTTTTGAGGTATAGCTGGGGTCTTGTTGCCAGCACTATCGTGGCACTCTTTTATTTCTGTTAGAGGCTCCGTAGACATAGTATGGGTTGTATTTGTTCTTGGGAAGGTTAAACTAACAATATTGTAATTATACCATCTATTCCACCTTAACTATGATTATACAATGTACTATTTTGGAGACTTGTTAATGACCTAACTAATGGAAATGAACTGGTGTTATTCATATGGACTCTTACTGTATAATTCATGGTCACGCTTCCCGAGGTCGGGGTATGACAAACTTGGTATCAGAGCCTAAGGTTTTAAAGTGTCCTTAGATGTCTCAGACCGATTTGTAGTAGAGTCATTCTTATTGGTGTGTTGTCGACCACATCTATAATTAGGAGGCTACTTGGGAATTTAGGAATAATACCCTTCTTTGATGTTCTAGATCGTGCGATAGAGTTAATTGTAAGATTGTTCCTCCTTTAACTTGTGCATTGCTCTAATTTTTAGTATATGGCGCCTAGGAAGAAAGCCTGAACTGGCCAAGAAGACAATGCCACCCTAGGAGTGGCAGTTGATCCTTTACTTGATGATGTGGGTGAGCACCTGAGGGGTGAGATTATTTCCCTGACTACTGCACTGCCTGATTCTACTACACCTGATCAGATCGTACCAGTTCCTATAGCTACTGAGGGTGCAACGGTCCCTCTAACTGATATTCCAATTCCACCTCCAGCCCCAGCTTCCAGTCCGGTGTATCTGATGGGGATCTTAGGGGAGCCATATAGATATTGGCTCAGATAGTGGTTTCCCAGGCTCAGAGATCAAATGTTGCACCCACTTCTTCTAGTAAGCCAGGGGATTCCACTAGTTCCAGTTGGATCCCCCAGTGTTCACAGGTATTGATCGTGAGGAGGACCCCCAGGGCTTTATTGACGAGATGCAAAATACCCTCCGAGTTATGCGTGCTACTGAGACGGAAGGAGTGGAGTTGGCCTCCTACCGGCCTATTTTTAGTTTGAGATGTGGTAGGACTCCCGTGAGAAGGGGAGCCATCCAGCGAGGTGGAGTGAGTTTGCTGATGCTTTCATTGATCATTTCTTGCCTGCCGAGACTAAGGCAGCATGTGACGCCGAGTTTGAGGGCCTGAATCAAGGTATCATAAGTGTGTGGGAGTATTATATGAGATTCGCGTGCCTGTCCAAATATGACATCCACATGTTCCCCCCACTATGGAGGCTAGAGTGCGCCGGTTTGTGCACGGCCTTATCCCATTGGTTATTAATGAGGCCGCTACAACCGCCTTGAATTCTGATATAAACTATGGTAAGATGGTGGCATTTGGTCAAGCCACAGAGACCCGCAATTGAAGAATAGAATGGAGCGTGAGAGCAGCAGCAAGGCCCGGTCCGCTGATAACTTTGGTGGTTCTTCTGGTGGTGGTGGTGGTGGTGGTGGTGGTGGTAGGTCATCATTCAGGGGAGGATCATCAGGGCCATCCTAGTCTTTTGCTCAGTCTTCAGTCAGTGCATAGCCATCAGGACCCAGTCAACAGCAGGGGAGGCATTTTAGGCCCAGCCAAGGCAATAGGAGATCCTACCAGCAGGGTCGGTCTGGTGGGAGATTTCAGCAGCAGTGGAGGCCCTCATGCCCTAGGTGCAGGAAGATGCACTTTGGGGCTTGCTTCATGGACCAGCCCATATGCTACGGGTGTGGTATGAGGGGTGACATTCAAAGGAATTGTTTTTTGTCTCACCAGAGCATGGGCAGAGGTGCAGCATACCCAGCTAGTTCTGCAGTTACTACATTCACAACACCTCCTCCAGCTCGAAGAACCCCAGCACTCAGTCGTTTCTATGTTATAAAGTGTCTCTATAGTTCAGAGGCTTCTTCAGATGTTGTCACAGGTATATTGACTGTTCAATCTCATGATGTGTATTCTCTTATTGATCCCGGTTCCATTTTGTCCTATGTCGTTCACTATGTTGCTATGGAATTTGGGATAGAATTGGAACAGCTCCATGAGCCGTTCTCTGTATCTACTCTGGTTGGTGAGTCTATTATGGCCGCGCGGTTTTATAGGGATTGTGTTGTCACGGTGCGTGGTCGGGACACCATGGCCGATCTCATTGAATTAGGGATGGTGGATTTTGATGTAATAATGATGATGGATTGGCTTTATTCATGTTTTGCTAAGCTTGATTGTCAAACCAGAACCGTTAGGTTTGAATTTCCAAATGAGTCAGTGATTGAATGGAAGGGGGATGATGTGGTGCCGAAGGGTAGTTTTATTTCTTACCTTAAGTCCATAAAGATGATTAAAAAGGGGTGTATCTACCATTTGGTCTGAGTTATGGACACCGACGCTAAGGCACCTACACTTGAGTCCGTGTCTGTTGTGAATGAATTCTGGGGGTCTTTTTGGATGAGCTCCCTAGGATTCCACTAGACAGGGAGATTGATTTTGGGATTGATGTGATGCCAGGCACATAGCCTATATCTATTTCGCCCTACAGAATGGCATCGAGAGAATTGAAGGAGCTAAAGGAACTATTGACGGATTTGTTAGACAAGGGTTGCATCCGGCCGATTGTGTCTTCTTAAGGCGTATCGGTCCTTTTTGTAATGAATAAAGATGGGTTAGTGAGAATAGGTATTGACTATCAGCACCTCAACAACGTCACGATCAAGAATAAATACCCAATGCCAAGGATGGATGACTTGTTTGACCAATTTGAAGGTGCTAAGTACTTCTCCAAGATCGATTTAAGATCTGAGTATCATCATTTGAAGATTAGGGAGCAGGATATTCCGAAAATAGCTTTCAGTACCCGGTATGGGCACTTTGAATTTCTGTTAATGTCTTTTGGGCTAACAAATGCCCTGGCAGCTTTGATGGATCTTATGAACCGAGTTTCCAAGCCGTTCCTCGACTCTTTTGTGATAGTGTTTATTGACAATATCCTTGTATATTCACGCAGTTGAGAGGACTATGCCGACCATCTCATGACAGTTTTACAAACCCTGTATTAGCACCAATTGTATGTGAAGTTTTCAAAATGTGAATTTTGGGTTGAATCTATCACGTTCTTGGGTCAAGTTGTCTCTAGAAAAGAATTATGGTTGATCCTCAGAAGATTTCAGCGGTAAAGAATTGGCCTAGACCTACTACCCCAACTGAGATTCACAGTTTCTTAGGCTTAGCTGGATATTATAGAAAGTTTGTGGAGGGGTTATCTACCCTTTCCTCTCCATTGAATAAACTAACGCATAAGGCGGTTAAGTTCGAATGGTCAGATGCTTGTGAAAGGAGCTTCCAGGAGTTGAAATAGAGATTGACCACTGCACCAGTGTTGACTCTACCAGACAGTACAGATGGGTTTGTGGTATATTGTGATGCTTCAAGAATCAGACTTGGGTGTGTATTAATGCAACGTGGCAAGGTGATAGCTTATGCTTCGAGGGAACTCAAGAATCATGAAAAGAACTATCTAATGCATGACTTAGAGCTCGCGGCTGTGGTATTTGCATTGAAAATTTGGCGTCATTATCTGTATAGGGTCCATGTGGATATATTCACGGACCATAAAAGCCTCCAATACATTTTCAAACAGAAGGAATTGAATTTGAGGCAGAGAAGATGGCTCGAGTTACTCAAAGATTACGACATTGATATTCTATATTATCCGGGGAAGTCTAATGTTGTAGCCGACGCTCTTATCCGGAAATATATGGGTAGTTTGGCTCACATGGAGGCATATCAAAGGCATTTGGCCAAGGAGGTTCATCATTTGGCTAGTTTGGGAGTTCGTCTTACGGATTCTAGTGAAGGGGGAGTGATTGTGCAAAAAAGGGTTGAATCATCGCTTGTTGTGGAAGTCAAGCAAAAGAAGTACAATGATCCATTGTTTGTACAACTGAAGGAGGGAATTCATAAACATAAGACCATGGCCTTTTCTCTTAATATGGATGATGGTACACTAAGGTACCAAGGGCGACTATATGTTCCAAATGTAGATGGTCTCTGGGAAAGAATCATGAATGGGGCTCACACTTCTAGGTATTCCGTGCACCCGGGCTCTACAAAGATGTATCATGATCTTAAGGAAGTCTACTTGTGGAATAATATGAAGAGGAGTGTAGCGGAAGTGGGAAATGATCAATATGAACTTTGTCGTGGGACTAACTCGCATGCCCCGTAAGTATGACTCGATTTGGGTAATTGTGGATCGACTCACGAAATTAGCTCACTTCTTACCTGTTAAGGCTACTGACACAGCAGAACAATATACTCAGTTGTATATCAAGGAAATAGTCAGTTTGCATGGCACTCCAGTTTCTATTATCTCATATCGAGGAGCACAGTCACACCTAACATTTAGAAGAAATTTCTGCAAGGTTTGGGTACTCGGGTGAATCTTAGTACAACCTTTCACCCGCACACTGATGGGCAGGCAGATAGGACTATTCAAAACTTGAGGATACGTTATGCGCTTGTGTTCTTGACTTCAAGGGTATATGGGATGATCATTTGCCACTCGTAGAATTTTCCTACAACAACAGTTATCATGCTAGTATTTAGATGGCACTGTTAGAGGCTTTATATGGTAGGAGATGTAGGTCTCCCATTAAGCTGTTTGAGATTAGGGAAGCGGAATTGATAGGACCAGACCTCGTACATCAGGATATGGAGAAGGTTAGGATTATTAAGGGTCAGTTAGAAACTGCCCAAAGTCGTCAAAAGTCCTATTTGGATGTGCGTCGCAGGGATTTGGAGTTCAAAGAGGATGATTGGGTATTCTTGAAGGTTTCCCCCATGAAGGGCATAATGCGGTTTTGTAAGAAAGGGAAGTTGAGTCCAAGGTATGTTGGACCATACAGAATCATTCAAAGGATTGGTCGGGTGGCATACATGCTTGAACTACCTCCAGAGCTGTCTTTAGTGCACCCATTGTTCCACATATCCATGTTGAAGAAGGTGGTTGGTCTGTCGCTCATTGTTCCGATTGATACAATTGAGGTTAATGAAGAACAGACTTATGAAAAAATTCCAGTTGCAATTCTTGATAGGCAAGTTCAAAAGTTGAGGAATAAAGAGATTGCCTCTGTGAAAGTGTTATGGCGAAACCAACAAGTCGAAGAGGCCACCGGGAGGCTGAGGAAGAAATTAAGAAGAAATACCCTCGTTTGTTTCAATAACCATGTATTTATAAAGTTGTGTTCTATGAAAATGCTAAGAGTTTACCTTCTATGAAGTATGTATCATTTGTACAGTTGATCTTAAGAGTGTTCCTTTTTGGTGATATACTGCTCGTGAGGCCACGGTTGTCGTTGTTCTTATGTTATGTTGCATCGTCGGTTCATGTATATGGTGTTAGAGTTTGTTTTGGGTTTTTCTGACAGGTGAATAGGCCCAGTTGCAGGGGAAACTCTGGCCAAAAGTTTGGAAATTTGGGGAGTTAGTCAAAAGTTTGGAACTGTTGGTGTGTGTTATGGCAGCTGAGTCACATTGGTTTATAATGGCGGATTTTGGTCCTCATTTGAGGATGAATTATCTAACACGTGGGAGGATGTAAGGCCCCAAAAACAAATTCACTTAAAACCCGGGTTTTCGTGGTGCCAAAGTAGATTTATGCATTGATGATTGTAGAGATTCTTCGTGGCTCGCAATCTCGCCGCGGTTCGAACTTTTTGGGTTGAACAGTGCATTGGGGAGTTGAAGAAAATTTTTGGAAGTGCAGGGCATTTCTGCGGTCGCAGAACTTATCTGCGGACCACAGATCTACCGCAGACTGAGGCAGAAATTTGAGCAAAATATTTGGACCATTATGTGGTCCATTATGCGGCCGCATAATCATTTCACGGGCCGCATAACCCATCAAAGACCCAGCACAAACATTTCCGGAGGTAAGTTCTGCGGTGCATTATGCGATCGCAAAATAGGTCTACAGACCATAGACTAGTTGCAGAGTGAGGCAGGAGTGCCCAGTTCCGGAGGGCCATTATTCGGTCCATTCCGCGGACCGCATAAGCGTTATGCGGTTACATATGAGACCATAGATCTGCATCGGGGCTTCATTTTTTCTAATTTTTGAACCCGACCCCATTCTTATAAAACAGTCATAAGGATCATTTTAGAAGGTTCAAACTTATATTTTAGAGAGAGGAAGGTGGTCTAGAGTGAGAAAAGGAAATTCTATGTCACTTGTTCATCAATCTTTGCCCAATCCTTGAAGAATTCTCTAGGGTAACTCACAAGGTCTTCAACCAAAAGGTAAGGTTTTAGCCCTAACGATAAGTTTTGCATTTTTACTGAAAATAGGTAATAAGCCAAGTAATTCTTAAGAGTGGGAGTTGTTTATTATGCATGCATATACTATCTAGGGTTATGGAGAGATTTTTGAGCTCAATTGGGTAGATTTTGGGTAGTGAATTAGAGGAACCCACCATAGGCGGACCTTGAGATCATAATGGCCACCTAGTGTTTGATAAAATGCTCAAATGAGCTAGAATCATGAACTCCTTCCTAATTCATGTTCAATGTTGATGTGTCTCTAAATATATCAAAGTTGCAAGGATTCCAGAACTGTGTAGTGAATTAAGGAAAACTCAAAGCGAGGTATGTTAGCTAAACTCCTCTTTTAGAATTGAACCCCACAATTGCCTTGTAAGTCTCGTGATGCTCATTATAAATTGATTATTCTAAATAATCCTTCTTTCAAAATAAATATATGTTCAATATGTGTTCCAAAGATTCTTGTTATGTTGAGTTACTATTTGAGAATGTGGTTTAAGTATGGGTTATGTGTTATTATGTTATGATTTAAAAATGTGATTCTAATGAAAGCTATCATGTCAAATTGTGTAAGAAATCACATGTGCCTTAGACCCAAAATTGCTCAAATATGTGTTTAAAGTCTTAATTTGAAAGGCCTTGTTGTTGATTATCCTTGATGATATTTGAAAGTGAAATACGAGAACATGAAATATGATGTGCGGCCAACGTGCCAAGAACGATATTGCGTCATGGCCATTGGTGCAAATGAAATGAATGATATGCAAAAATTTACGAAATAAGTGCTAGATCCTTTTAATAGTGAATGCTTTGGGAGTATCGATTAGCCACCAAGGAAGGGTAGGTCGAAATAGTCTAACCCCGAAACTACACGTGCCGAGGAAGGAGTGATTGAGGGATAAATCCCCACCTTAATGTGATGAGATTGTTTCCCGTTATATGGGATGGGATTGATGTGTTGAGTTATTTCCCCCTTTATGGGCTAAGATTATTGCTAGTGAGATGTGATGTGATGTCGACCCACATAACATTATGGCGAGACGGCTTGGCCGGTCGGGCTGAGAGATGACTCCGTGCTAAAACACGGTGGTGTATCGGTGCTAAAGATCTCCCAACTTAAAAATATTGGAACTTACTTGAAATTTTTCTTTCCCCTAACTTGACACCTTGATACTATTTGATTCTCTTATTGATTTCTTATTTCCTTCTTTGTTTGCTGATACTCGTTCTATTGAGAGGGTGTTTAGTTTTACATACTACTATTATTCTATATGTACTAACGTCCCTTTTGTCGAGGGCGCTGTATCTTTAATGGATGCAGGTGGTTCCATAGCAGGTGGTATTGATCACTGATAGCACCACACAGTGATCTAGTCCCGCGTATAAGGAGCTAGATTGTAACAGACAACGATCACTGTACAAGTCATAAATCACAATACGAACCTATTCCAAGGCTTGGAATCCCAAACAGACAACGATAACACAAAAATCCACCGCAAACCAAACTTAGGAAATTCTAAAACCTTCAAAATGCCAAATTTCCACAATACGCGTCGAAATGCTCCCGGGTGACCGGATACTCAACCCGAACATACACCCAAGTCCGAAATCATCATACAAACCTATTGGAACCTTCAAATCTTGATTCCGAGGTCTTTACTCAAAAGCCAAACCTTAGTCAATTTTCCAACTTTAAGCTTCCGAAATTAGAATTTTCTTTCGAAATCAACTTCGAACTTCCCAAAATTCAATTCTGACCACACGTACAAGTCATAATACCTGAAGTGAATTCAAGGCCTCAAACCGCTGAACGACACGCTAGAGCTCAAAACGACTGGTCGGGTCATTACATTCTCCCTCACTTAAACATACGTTCGTCTTCGAACGTGCTAAGGACTGCTTCGGAGTTGTCCAAAATCTCCGTTCCACACCTCGTACACCTACCTATGCCACCACAACCCAGTTGAGCCCATTATCTCGAGCCAGACTGAAAATCCTCCCTATAACCTTAGCTAACAAGCTTTAGAACCAAATTCCAACTTCTGAATTTCTTTACAAGATCTGACTCTAACATACAAACACCGTATCAATCTCCACATGTTGAATTCACACACGATCATGCACCCATGCTGACATAACACAACGCACCGCATAACTCATTTTCCTAAGGAAACCTTCTCCAAGCACAACAACTGAAATTTCACTGACCCGAAGCCCGTAGTATACCTCATAACACATATAACACCTAATCCAACTCTCGCGATATTGCTACGATAGAAGATACGTGTAGAAACTCACAACCACCTAACAAAATCAATAAATCATGAAGTCTCTCCTCCTGACAGGAACCATTACCTCATTCTGAACCGAATAACGATATTTGCTCTTTAATATACCCTTCATAACTCCGATCACACTGATCCCAGGAATATAACCTCATCTCACCTCATCTCAGCCACTAAAAGCTTCTCAAGTAATAAGCCATCTCAAACACTGCCAAAAATCTCATATGACGCCATCAACGTGCCAACAAGCTACAAGCTCGAATGTGACATATAGAGATGAATGAACTCTGGAAAAGAACTACCCAGCCCGCGTAACGAATGAAACGGCCGAAGAGACGCTGTGAACCTTTCTCATTGATGAAAAACAAGGCACAAAAGATAAGTGTAAGGAAATATACTCGACATCTCACAGTTGCGGCGTGCAACCCGATCCAACATGACACTGTTGCGGCGTGCAACCCGATCCACACAACATGCACGTGGCAGTGTGCCACCCGATCCAAATAATATACCCGTGGCGGCGTGCCATCAGATACGCATATAACAATGAACACTTTATTGGCTAGAATCCCTTCCACTCAACTCATTTCAGATGAACCATGGCAACACACAATCGAATTCGCATAACCACAGAAAATACAAACCTCAAGTTGTGGTCTAAACCACCGTAACTCTTCCGGGATCCATCTACAAATAACGAGACCATTTGAATCGAATACCTCCCTAAATCAATCAAATTACGATGGCTTTCAAGCCCACACGTACCGCCACAAATAACCTATATAACATAACACGCCGAAGGAACTGATCATAGCCTCAATCACGTTGATTCAAACTATTACCAACTGACCCAACTTCCTCCGATTTGCTCTTGACCTGCCTTAGAAATAATAATAGTTCCATTCAAACACATAACGAAACTCGATCAACACTCATCCCGAGTGACCCAAATCACGAGATCACTTTGTCTCAATACCCACTGTAAAAACTCAAAATCCTTAGATACCACACTTACACATTGTAACACGCATCCCAAAATAATACATTGTTATTATTTCTCTTTAAGCTCTTGTTCTTATGTCTCCTGACACTGATCGAAGCATACATGGCTCGAGGGTGGCTAACCTTCCAAGGATGAAACTGTTCAATTCATGTGGTTTGTATTTACATTATCATTATTTATTTCAATTGTAATCTAATTTATTATTTTGTGTCAAGTTAATCCACGTATCCTTAAAACTACTTACAAATTTAATTGTTATCCGATTTTGAGGGTAAATAGTTTGGCGCTCACCGTGGGGCTAACGATAATAGTGGTTATTTGATACAAATCATCATAACACACATTGCTTTACACTTGTTCTTTTAAGTGTCTATAATTTCAGGTTAAAACACAAAATGTCAAACTTTCAATCAACAGCACCCCTGCATGTTGGCAACGGGTCCGGTCATCTTGGTGAAAATAATAACATAGCACCCGATGATGAAGTACCGCCCGTTGATCCCATCGGAATTCCGATCGCAGACTTGATTGACGCTAATTCACATGTGGTTATCTACACAAACCTGCCTACCGACCCTGAGAATAGCGTCCGTGGTGGAGCCCGATCGGCAGCTCAAAATAAACAAAACGTTGGTGGAGTCGGGATCAGTTTAAGGGTGATCTTCAAAATACTGCAGGCTCAACAGGCGGCGATAGCTCAGTTACAGAACCAAAGCCGCGCACCGAGTAGAGTTGAACCCGATCCACCACGGGAAGTCATCTGCAGGGATGAACTGGTCGCAGAGAGGTCGAAAGAAAATGAACCAGGGACTAAACCCGTGATCATAAAGATGCCCGAGAAACTAACAAAATGATTAGAATCAAGGAAGAAGAAAATCGAAGCTAATGACAAAAAGGTAGAAACCTACAATTCCAAGGTAGACCAAATCCGAGGAGCGCCGCTGATATTGAAAGGCCTGGATTCTAAGATGTTTTTGCAAAAACCTTTTCCTCCGAGCGTGGCTCCAAAGCCAATCCCTAATAAATTCCGCATTCTCTAGATTCATAAGTATAACAGAACGACCGACCTAAATGAGCACGTTACCTCTTACACATGTTCCATCAAAGGGAACGACTTGGAGGATGATGAGATCGAGTCTGTCCTATTAAAGATGTTCGGGAAGACCCTGTCAAAGGGAGCTATGATATAGTATAATAACTTACCTGTGAATTCTATTGACACATTTGCTATGCTTGCATATTCTTTCGTGAAAGCGCACGCTGGGCCATCAACATGGAGACCAGGAAGTCGGACCTTTTCAAAGTAAAACAGAAGTATAACGAGATGCTCGGAGAGTTCGTGTCCCGATTTCAAATGGAATGGATGGACCTGCCACCGGTCGATGATGATTGGGTTGTTCAGGATTTCACCCAAGGACTCAATGTTCGGAGCTCATTGGCTTCACAACAATTGAAATTGAACCTGGTGGAATATCTGGCCGTCACTTAGACTGATGTACATAAATGATAGCAATCAAAAATTAAGGTCAAAGATGATCAGATTGGGACCCCTTCCGGGTCCGTGTATCCCATTAGAATCATCGACAAAGTCAAGAGACACATCGATCGTGACCCGAGATCAAACAGGGATCGGTATCAGCCGTATAATGGACACCAAAGAAACAGCAGGTACAGGCGAAACTCTATGAGAAATGAAAGGAGAAGTGAGCGAGGTCAGAGCCACCGAGGAGTTATGAGCAAAAACAGCTTCGACAGGACCATCGGGCCTAAAGAAGCACCGAGGTTATCGGAATACAACTTTAACGTCGATGTTGCCGCATTGTATCAGCTATAGGACGCATCAAAGATACCAAATGGCCTCGATCTCTACAATCCGATCCAACTGAAAGGGATGCAAACCAGATATGTAAATATCACGGCACTCACGGCCACAAAATAGAGGATTGCCGACAATTGAGAGAGGAAGTGGCCAGACTATTCAACAACGGGCATCTTCGAGAATTCCTGAGCGCCCGAACCGAGAATCATTACAGGAATAGGGATTCTAACAAATAGACCGAACAAGAAGAACCTCAACACATCATTAACATGATCATTAGTGGGGTCGATGTCCCTCAGGGGTCGATGTTGAAGCGCACCAAAGTTTCCATCACGAGGGAGAAACGAACTCGAGATTGCAAACCGGAAGGAACCTTATCTTTAAATGACGAGGACGCGGGAGGGATCGTGCAGCCTCACAGTAATTCACTGATAATATCTATACTCGTAAATAAAATTGAAGTTAAACATGTATTAATTGATCTAGGTAGCTCGGCCAACATCATCCGATCGAGGGTCGTGGAGCAGCTCGGTCAACAAGATCAAATCGTGCCTGCAGTCCGAGTTCTAAATTGATTCAACGTGGCATGTGAAACCAATAAGGGTGAGATAATATTATCGGTGAACACCACCGGGGCCATCAAGGAAGCTATGTTTTATATGATCGACGGAGACATAAGGTACAACGCTTTGTTCGGAGGCTATGAATCCACAACATGAGAGCAGTGCCCTCAACACTTCACCAGGTGCTGAAATTCCCAACACCCAGCGGAGTCAAAATAGTTTATGGGGAACAACCGCCGCCAAGGAAATGTCCGCGGTCGATGAAGTGATCCCAACATCCACAGTCTAAATATCGAAGTATTTGAAACAAATGATCAAAGACGAGTCCAAATAGCAATCACTGATACCAGCCTCAATGGAATTGGAGAAACAAGGGGTAGACAAGGACGATGACTATGGGGTCCCCGGATCTTTAATAGCTCCCGAGGACTCCGACGCTACGAAATCAACAGTTGAGGAACTGGAACAAGTCGTATTGAGTGAATACATACCCTATCTAAAAGGTATACCTAGGCACGGGGTTAAGCCCCGAGATCAGGAAAAAACTCATTCAATTTCTTATAGCTAATGAAGATTGTTTTTCTTGGTCCCAATATGATATGATAGGGATCTCGCCGGAGATAACCACTCACAAACTAAGCCTGGACCCGAAGTTCCATCCGGTCAAGAAGAAGAGGAGACCTAGTGTGAGGTCAAACATGCTTTCATCAAGCACGGGTATCTAAACTCCTTAAAATAGGGTTCATTCAGGAGGTTAAATGCTCGGATTGGTTAGAAAATGTAGTACTAGTCCCTAAAAAAGGAAACAAATTAAAAATGTGTGTAGACTATAGGGATTTGAATAAGGCATGTCCCAAGGACTCTTTCCCTTTGCCCAACATCGATCGCATGACTGACTCCACGACCGGCTAGGAGGTCCTCAGTTTTCTCGATGCCTACTCTGTGTAAAACCAAATACGTATGAACCCAGGTGATCAGGAAAAAACCTCCTTCATCACTAGATACGGCACATACTGCTATAATGTGATGCCATTTGAGTTAAAAAATATCGGTGCCACTTACCAACTCATAGTAAACCGGATGTTCGAGGAACAACTAGAAAAATCAATGGAGGTTTACATTGACTATACGTTGGTTAAGTCCCTGCGAGCAGAGGACCGTTTAAAACATTTGCAGGAAACCTTCAGCATATTGAAGAAATACAATATGAAGCTGAACCTAGAGAAATGTGCGTTTGGAGTTGGGTCAGGTAAATTTCTTGGATTCATGGTATCTAACTGGGGAATCGAGATCAACCCCGACATGATCAAAGCCATCGAACATATCACGGTTGTGGACAATTTGAAGGTCGTGCAAAGGTTAAACAGGCGCATAGCCTCCATGGGGCGATTCATCTCGAGGTCCTCCGACAAAAACCATCGATTCTTCACACTATTGAAGAAGAATAATAACTTCTCATGGACCCCGGAGTGCCAACAGGCCTTGGAGGAACTCAAGCGGTATCTATCGAGCCCACTGCTGCTTCACACGTCGAAGACAGACGAACAACTATACTTGTACTTGGCAGTATCGGAGATAGAGGTAAGTGCAGTCCTGGTCCGAGAAGAGCAAGATACACAATTTCAAATTTACTATATTAGCAGGACCCTAGGTTACGCTGAAACTAGGTACCCTCACCTAGAAAAGCTAGCGCTCGCTTTGCTAAGCGCCTCTAGAAAGCTAAAACCATACTTCCAGTGTCACCCCATATGTGTCGTGACTACTTACCCATTGAGGAATGTCATGCATAAGCTCGAGCTCTCAGGACAGTTGGACAAATGGGCGATGGAAATCAGTGGGTATGATATTGAATATCGACCCCAGACTGCCATTAAATCTCAAAATTTGGCAGACTTTGTGGCCAAATTTACACCGGCCTTAATACCCGAGGTCGAAAGAGAGTTATTAATCAACTCAGGAACTTCCTCGGGGATCCGGACCCTCTTTACGGATGGTGCCTCAAACGCAAAAGGGTCCGGACTTGGCATTATATTGAATCCACCAACATGAAATGTAGTTAGACAACCTATTAGGACTGTGAAATTGACTAACAACGATGCCGAATATGAGGCCATGATTGCAGGTCTCGAACTAGCCAAAATCTTTGGGGCAGAGGTAATTGAAGCCAAGTGTGACTCCCTCCTTGCGATGAACCAACTTAATATGACGTTCGAGGTCAAAGAAGAACGAATGCAAGGTACCTGGTTAAGTTGCAGGTAACATTACATCGGTTAAAAGAATGGACTTTGCAACACATACTTCGGGATCAAAATAGTTAGGCCGATGCCCTCGCTAACCTAGGGTCATCGGTCGAGGACGACGAGTTCAACTCGGGGGCAGTCGTACAACTTATGAGATAGGTAATGGAAGAAGGTCATGCCGAGATTAAGTCAACGAGCCTAACTTGGTACTGGAGAAATAAATATATAGAATATCTGAAGAACGGAAAATTGCCCTCGGATCCAAAGGAATCAACGGCCCTACGTACAAAGGCAACCCAGTTTAGCCTGTCCGAAGACGCAACCTTGTTCAGAAGAACATTCGATGGCCCAGTCGCGATATGTCTAGGACCAGGGGACACCAAGTACGATTTGAGGGAAATCCACGAAGGCACCTGTGGAAATCATTCAGGCGGCGAATCATTGGTTCGAAAAGTGATCAGAGCCGGTTACTACTAGATCGATATGGAAAATGACGCAAAGGAGTTCATACGAAAATGTGATGAATGTCAAAGACACGCTCCAATGATTCATCAGCCTGGGGAGTTGCTACATTTGGTTTTGTCACCATGGCCGTTCATTTAGTTGGGAATGGATATCGTTGTCCTCCTTCCGTAGGCACCCGGTAAGGCTCAATTTATATTGTTTATGACTGACTATATTTCTATGTGGGTGGAAGCCCATGCATATGAAAAGGTCAGGGAGAAGGAAGTCATCGATTTCATGTGGGACCACATCATATGCCTGTTCAGAATGTCGGCCGAGATTGTGTGCGACAACGGGAAACAATTCATCGAAAGCAAAGTTAGCAAGTTTCTAGAAGCTCATAAGATCAAAAGGATCCTATCAATACTCTAACACCCTAGTGGGAACGGACAACCAGAATCGACAAACAAAACCATACTCCAAAACCTCAAGAAGAGGTTGACCGATGCCAAAGGAAAATGAAACGAAATCCTGCCCGAAATCTTATGGACATACCGTACAATCTCGAAGTCCAGTACCGGGGCCACCCCATTCTCATTGGTTTACGACGCCGAAGCTCTAATACCAGTCGGAGAACCAAGTTTCAGGTTCTGATATGCAACCAAGGAATTGAATGAAGAGGCTATGAACACGAGCCTAGATCTATTAGATGAAAGGCGCGAAGCAGCCCTTGTCCGGTTGGCCGCCCAAAAATAGCGGATCGAGAGATATTACAATCGAAGGGCCAACCTTCGACACTTCAATGTTGGGGACTTAGTGTTAATGAAGCTAACACTAAACACCCAGAACCCAAACGAAGGAAAGCTGGGGCCGAACTGGGAAGGACCTTATCAAATTATCGATATCACTGGTAAAGGATCGTATAAGCACGTAACAATGAACGATGAGAAACTACCGAACAACTGGAATATAACTCACTTAATGCGATACTATTGTTAAGGTACGACCCCATTCATTTCCTTTTATTTATTTCCATTACTAACTAACACTTGTAAGCAATCATCAAAGAACGATACAATATTTAGGTTTGCATCCAAGAGTGGCCGACTAGCAACTGACAAAGATTTAATGCCATTAAGACTTGATTGACGAGACGTTTTGACTGTATTGTCATTTCTGTCGTGTGGTGTCAAAAAAAGAATCAAAAGGTCATGTCGTTTCTCGTCGTCTACTCTTTGAAAAATGATGGGACTATCTTTATATGGTCGTAATCGAGCTCACCTATGACATGGCAAATTAGGTCAGAACATGACAACCAAAGACTTAAGATCAACCATGACTCCCACTGAGCTAGAACCCGGGGTCAAAACGCCTGTCTTCGAGAACATTGAGTCTGCAATCCTGGAGTTGACCTTATCACAAATCGAGCTCAAAGAAATATTGTTAGCATAACCAACAGAAGACCAAAATATCCATGACCGATCGGGTATTACGGCGGAAATCTCGGCGCGTATTAGTAAGGAACCGAGAATCAACTAATCAAGAGATTTTTTACCTTTTATATAATTGTACCTAAAATAGGACTCCTCTACTATATAAAGGGGGGTATGATAATTCATTTCACACGTTGTAACATGCATCCCAAAATAATACATTATTATTTTTTCTCTTTAAGATCTTGTTCTTTTGTATCCTGACACCGATCAAAATGTACCTGACTCGAGGGTGGCTAACCTTTCAAGGCTGAAACTGTTCAATTCGTATGGTTTGCATTTACTTTATCATTATTTATTTCAACTGCAATCTGATTTATCATTTTGTCTCAAGTTAATCCATGTATTCTTTAAACCACTTACAAAAAGATTTTTGCCTTTTTATTTTAGTTGCTAGTTATTCAAATTTGAAAGAAAATCACAAAGAATATAATTGTTTACCCCAAAATTGGGTAACAATTAAATTTGTACGCGGTTTAAAAGATACATGGTTTAATTCAACATGAATAATTAAGAATAACAGATAAATTAATTAAATACGGAATAAATGATCAAACCAATCGCAATATTATGAACAAGCTTGATCTTCGATTGAACAGTGACCTTGTCCTCGATTGAACTCTCGGTTCAAGCCTAGTCGCGAATGAAGAACACAACAAGTGAGCAAAGTCTTTAACAAAAACTAGAAGGCAGTAATATCCGGTTGTGGCGATTATTATGGCCCCCTATCCGTCATGCATAACCGTCCACCGCGTCTCCTGATGTTTAGAAGTTATACTCGGTACGGGGTGCGTCACTTTACCGTGTCTGATGTCGGATATGTCATTCACTCTTCTAGGGTATAGATACGATGGGTCTCTACCTTCGATTATAATCTCACGGATCTGTGCTCCCCCTTCGTTCTCTCATCGGAGAATCGGGGTAGACATTGCCCCCAATTTTACCCGTACACAGATAGTCTCCTCATTTTTCGGAGGGTAGATTAATCTAAACGATGGGAAGAAATAAATGAACCCCCTATTCTTTCCTTCATATGTTACAACAGAGATGACGGGTCAACGAAACACCTCATCAGTCAATTCATTCTGACTTCGGACATGTGTCAGCCATCGGTTGACAGTCCTTGAATGTGAAATGTCATGCATTGATTGTCCTTCCTCTATAAATACTCTGACCTCTTTTTCACTTCTTCACTTTCCGATTCCAGAGCTCTTTGATTTACCCTCGAATTCTCTACTTACCTTTAACTTCTTCAAATCTTCATACATTTCTCCTTAGATCTTCATCCTCAATCTTCATACATTCTTTTTGAATCTTCAACCCAGACCTTCATATCTTCATCCATCTTCAAATATTCTTAATTATTTTTCAAATCTTCATATTTTCCAGAACCCGATGGAAAAAACTTCCAAATTCGTGCCTTAGCAAACTGCCCATTCATCTTCCAACTCAGACACAGACACAGAGGTGGCCATTCCTGAGGTGGCCCAGGAACTTCCCTTGAAGAGCTTCGTACCTGGAAGGTACTCTATCGAGAACGACTTCAACGTCGAGAAGTCCTCTTGTAAACATGAGCTAGGTGAGGGAGCATGGAGGTACATATGCTCCGTTACTGAGGAGACTCTACCCATAGTTCGGGTAGACTGTAATAGGGAGGTCAAGAAGGTGGTCATCCCCGGGCCCAACAAATACATTACCACTCACGCAGAGGAGTACCTAAGTGTTTACACTTACCCCTTCACACTCACCCAGGTGGACCCCGTAGTCCTCGACTTCTGCAAAAGGTACGAGTTCTGTCATTGGCACGATTCACCCGTTCTTTTGGAGGATTGTAATCCTCCTCCAACACTTCATAAATAACACCAAAGCACCTCGGTTCACACTCGACCATCTGCTTCTTCTCTACAGGATCTGAATCTTCTGAGGGGTTTGATCATGCTCGTTTGCCGAGTAAGCAAGGCTCCATTCTTGAGCATCGACGAGGACCGAGATCGAGGTTGGTAGGGGATGTTCGTTTGGGTGAAAACTGAAGACCTCAACCGTCTGAATTTCTACCGTTCCTCAAAATGTGGAACACATCCCGTAAGTCTAATCCTTCTAGAGTATTTGGCATTTCCTTTTATTTGTTTTCTAATTGCATATGTTTGTCATTATGCAGCGATTGCCTAAGTTCCTAATGCAGTTCCCCGCGTTAAGGAGTGGATCGAGGGGATCTTCAAACAGATGTCCTACTTCGAGCGTGCATGGCACAAACTCTCGAAGGGCAAGTGGGGAGGCTCATTCCCATGGTTAGGCTCTCTTCTGAATGATTACATTCACACACTTGACTTATATTTCTCTAAGTCTTCTTCCTTCCCACAGGTTAGCCCAAGATCACCGAGCTTAGGCCGTTGGATGAGGATGAGTATCCGTACTCGCTCGTCGAACCCTCTACTTCAAGACAGCCTAGGGCTGCTAAAAAGGAGAAGAAGAAGAACAAGAAGTCCTCGGGCTCCCTAGATGATGAGGTGAAGAAGAAGAGGGTGGCCATCCGGGTTTGGAAAAGCAACAAAAAGAGCACCAAGTCCAGGTACCGGTATCTGATTCCCTCTACCAGCTCAGGGATTATCCCGAGGATGATGACCTTGAGTTCATTGCTCATGAGTCGACCCTCAACGAGGGGGAGCAAGCAGGTGGTAACCGGGAATGGTGATGAAGAGGTCGATCCCTCTCTAGCTCGGGAACCAGAGGGAGAGTTAGAGGCCACGGTCTCCCGAGAAGCCGCTCCTGCCCAAAGGAGGTAGTTGGTGTCATTGACATCAAGGAGACATCGTCCTCTACTGAGTCCATGCTCAAAGAATCTCAAGTTGACAAAGAGAAATGAAATGAGATGACGCTGAGACCGGGACCGGATAAAGCCCTCAACACATTCTTCGATGATATGGACATGGCCGTGTTGGTCACCTGGAGGTCCCAAAAAAGGATGTGCCATCTGGAGCGGGCAAACCAAACTAGAGCCCGAAACTAGTGAAGATGTTCCCTGCCCCTAGTGTTGGCCGCGACCGTAAGTGAACAGTCGCTATTACTATCCTAGCGGATGCCTGGGCGCTGTCCGCTCTGGTGGGCATGGCCAGCTACCTTTGTTACCTGGTGGCCGAGGAGGACCAGGCAAAGATGAACGAAGTAGGCACGCTGAGCCTCTTCAACGAGGTGCAAAGTGCACTGAACCGGGTAAGACGTCTATCCTTTGCATCCTTTGCGGATATTTGCTCAGCATATTCTAATGAACTCATTGGTTTTTCAGGCTTCGGTGCTTCATCATGAAATCTTTCTCTCGTCTCATCTGGAAATCTGCCAGCTCGAGTTTGAGCTCAAAGAGCAGATCCAGAAGAAGGACATGTATAGTACTCTTAGTGAGCAACAAGACGAGGCTCTTAAGGATATCCCCAACTCTTCGGGCCGAGCTGGAAAAGGATTAGAAGGAGGCCTCGTCCGAGGAATGGGAGCATGCTGATCTGGTCGAGAAGGTAAGAATCTTTGAGGCTAAAAAAGAGAAGCTACTTGTGATGACTAACAATGCATCTTTGCAGCTCTAAGAGAAGATATACTTGATCGACCAGCTTCAGGCTAAGATGGACAAGGTCAAGGCAACAACCGAAGTGTTGAGGGTCAAGATTGACCTACTGGCTTCGAAACAAAAGGCGACAAAAGAGGAGCTGGCTTTGGTCAAGGACTGGCTCTGGGTGGAAAAGAACAAGGCCGACAAGTGGTCTCAGCTAAATGATGAACTCGGGGTACAACTAAACTCAGCCATCACAAAACGGGATGCCCTCGGCCAAGAATATACTGCACTGAGGTCAAAATTGGAGGTAACTCCGCTCGATTCCTCTAATGTTGAGGAAATGCTGGCCCAGAATAAGGCTGATGTGGAGATAGCCGAGGACCGCTTATAGACGAAGACCGAATATGTGTAGCAGCTATCTTGGAGAAAGACCCTCGAGGAGATTCACACCCGAGGTTTTGACCTGTCAACCGAGATCGAAGAAGCCAAGAAACTCGAGGCGGAGGAAAAGGAACTCTACGAGCCTGCGGGTCCCAAAGGCTCCGAAGATTCCGACGGTTCTGATGACGAGTTGAGCCCCGGTGAAGACCAGGGGTAGATGCCTTAATTTCTTTTAGATTTTCCTTGTATATTTTCTTTTTGTTCATTTTGGGGCCGATTTATATATAAAATTTTCCCGTTTTCAATACCGTATCTTTACCTTTCAGCATCTATTTGATTTTGTTTTTACATGCGTATCATTTTTAATGCCTTAGCATAAAATCGAATGTAGTCTAGAGCATATGTTCTTCGGAGGTCCGAATAGGGCTTGATGTTGATGGCAACCCTGGCTTACTCATGGCTTTGAGCCTTCAATAAAATTAAAGGACTTTAGGACGCTAAAGTGTTTTAGTCATATACAACGGTGTTTTTTCCGAGGGTAACCTTTTAATAGGTTTTGACATAAAGGCCTTACTTTTTAGGTACGAACTTCGGACTTCTTCGAGCCATTTCAGGGTGGCCGTAGCCTTTCGTATTCGGGCACTGCCTAATAGACTCCGTACCTCCGGGATTCGATAGTCCGGGCCTTTTGAATTTCTTACCGAATGATAGTGCCTGAGTAGGGGTAGCCCATGGGCTTTAGGATTTAGGATTTGTTGTGAAGAATCAAAGAAACGAAATGCGTAGTAATAAAGTTCAAGGGAAGCAGAGATTCCTTTCATTGTTTTATATGTAGGGTACATAATCGGAGGCCCATAAACCTTGTGCCGTGGATAGAGTGGGCTACATGGGCACGATTCGTATGACCATTTGACCCTTAAAAATGAATCATAATCACCAAGACTTGGCTTTTGACATATAAAAGTTTCCCTTTCTAAGAATCCTAACCTAGGGGTAATGGCCCCCGATATTTTAGGTCGAACTTGTGATGGCTCGAATACCATTGATTTGGTGAAGATGATCATCAATTTTGGTTTAAGGCCGGTCTTCAGAACTAAGGTAGCATATTTTACTATTGCATCTTTAAAAAACCTTACCGAAAAACTTGTTACGAGATAAAATCAGTTCAAGAGAAAAGGAGTACAACACATGCTTTCAAACCTAATAGTCATATCCTTCCCTGGCCGGGTACTTGCATACGTTTGTCCGTAATGTAACTAAATTAAGAAGGAATTAAGTTCATACCTTAGCAGTAGTACCGCTTCAAGTGTTCCATGTTCTAGTTGTTCGGTAGTTGTATGCCATTTCCCGATTCGAGTTTGTGCAAGCCTTTGTCGGTTATTCCGACGACTCGATACGGTCCTCCCCAATTCGGGCCCAGTTTCCCTTCGTTTGGGTTCCTGGTGTGTTTTGTTATCTTTCTCAATACAAAGTACCCTACTTGAAAATGTCAGAGGTTGGCTCTTCAGTTGTAGTACCTCGCTACTTGTTGCTTCTGGGCGGCCAACCGGACTAGGGCGGCCTCCCACCTTTCGTCTAATACTTCCAGGCTCGTGTTCCTGGCCTCACCGTTTGACCGTTCGGTAGCATACTGGAACTTGAGGCTCTGTTCCCCTACCTTGACTTGTATTAAGTGTTCGGCTCCGTAGACCAGAGAGAACGGGGTCGCCCCGGTACTTGACTTCAAAGTCGTACGGTATGCCCACTGGACTTCGGGCATGATTTCCTTCCACTTTTTTATCGAATCGGTCAACCTCTTTTTCAGGTTTGGAGTATAGTTTTGTTCATCAATTCTGCTTGCCCGTTCCCACTAGGGTGGAAAGACATTGATAATATCTTCTTGATCTTGTGATCTTCGAAAAACTTACTTACCTTGCTGCCGATGAATTGCTTTCCGTTGTCGCAAACGATCTAGGCTAGTATCCCAAATCGATGTATTATGTGATACTAGATGAACTCGATGGCTTCTTTCTCTTGGACCTTCTCGAATGCCTCAGCCTTAACCCATTTGAAAAATTAATCAATCATGAATAGTATGACTTGAACCTTTTCGGGTGCTCATGGCAGGCGACCGACGATGTCTATTCCCCACTTCATAAATGGCCATGATGATAGGACCGGGTGGAGAATCTCTCTTGATTTATGAATCATCAAGGCATTTCTTTGGTTCTCATCGCATTTTCGCACGAAGTCATTCGCATCCTTCTCCATTTCATTCTAGTAGTAGCCGGCTCTAATTAGCTTTCGAACTAAGGATTCTGCCCCCCGAATGGTTCCCACAAGTGCCCTCGTGCACTTCTCATGGCTTATTCGGTCTCTCCTGGCCGTAAGCATCATACCAGTGGGCCGAACAAGATTCTCCTAAATAATTCCACTTCGACTAAGCAAAATCTGGCAGCCTAGGTGCACAGGGCTCTCGATTCATTGGTGCCCGAAGGCAATTATCCTGTCTTCAAGTAGTCTATGTATTTATTTCTCTAATCCCAAGACAAACTTGTCGAGTTTACTTCGGCGTGACATTTTTTTACCACAGAGTTTATCAGTTGTACCACTGGCCCCTAGCTGAATTCATTGGAGTTGACAGACGACCCTAAGTTAGCTAGTGCATTGGCCTCACTATTTTGGTCTCGAGGTACATGCTGTAGAGTCCATTCCTTGAATATGTGCAGGGTCACCTACAATTTGTCCAAGTACCTCCGCATCCATTCCTCTTTTACTTCGAACGTTCCGTTGACTTGATTTACGACGAGGAGGGAGTTGCATTTGGCTTCGATCACTTTGCCCTCGAGGTTCTTAACCAGTTCTAGACATGCAATCATGGTCTGATACTCGCCTTCATTGTTAGTCAATTTCAGCATTCTAATAGACTGCCTAATTACGCTTCCTACAGGTGGTTTTAACATGATACCGAGCCCGGACCCCTTCGCGTTGGAGGCACTGTCTATGAATAGGGTCCACATTTCCGAATTTTCCCCCGATATGAGCAGTAATTCCTTTTCGACTTCAGGTATTAAGGTTCGCGTAAGGTCTACCATGAATTCTACCAAAATCTGGGATTTTATGGCCATTCGGGGTCAGTACTCGATATCATACCCGTTAATATCTATGGCCCAACTGGCCAACTGGCCCGAGAGCTCGGTCTTATGCATGATATTCCTCAGCGGGTACCAGATCCAGAAGGGGCCTCGAGTTGGTAGTCCTCGACCCTGATCTTTGACTGGTACCTGTTGTGGACGTCGGTCAAGGTTACCACCGGAACTCTGCAATATTTTATTTTAGCTGTTGAGAGGCCAAGGAATTTCGAGGGTTGAGCCCCTGAGTGAATGCCTGAACGACCCAATCATCTGCAACCGGTGGTAGGTCCATCCGTTGTATCTGGAATCTTGACACGAATTCCCTGAGTATCTCGTTATCGCTTTGTTTGACCTTGAAAAGATCTGACTTTCTGGTCTCGACCTTGATAGCCCCTGCATGGGCCTTTACGAAAGCATCTACAAGCATAGAAAATGAGTCAATGCTATTTGGGGGCAAGTTGAGATATCATATCATTGCTCCCTTGTACAAAGTTTCTCAAACTTTTTCAGTAACACCGACTCGATCTCATCGTCTTCCCAATTGTTCCCTTTGAATGCGCTTGTATAGTAGATCACATGCTCATTTGGATCCATGGTCCCATTATATTTGGGGATGTTGGGCGTACGAAATCTCTTTGGGATCGGTTTTGATTCCGCGCTTGGAGGAATGGGATTTTGGATAAAGTTTTTGGAGTCCGGTCCCTTCAATATCGGGGGTGCTCCTGGAATCTAATCGACCCTGGAGTTGTATGTTTCCACCTTGTTGTCATTAGCCTCAATCTTTTTCTCTCCCGACTCTACCCGTTTTGTCAATGCCTCGAGCATCTTCATTACCTCGAAATATACCCCGGGCTCAACTTCACCTGGTCTCTTAGTAATTTGTTTATCTATTCGAGTGCTTTCCCGGGATTGTTCGAGCTCGACCCTGTTGGGGGTGTGGCTTTGATTCTGCAACTGTGTTATTGCCGATTATTGAGCCTTCACCATTTTGAAAATCAGCCATAGGCTCGCCCCATCACCTTCACCTTCGGGCGCTTCTTGAACTGTTGGTTAGGGTCCCCCGCAAACACTGTTTTCGGGATCAGTTGGCAAATTGACGTTGATGACCTCCTGTGAGTTAGCATCAATTGGATCGGCGACTGGGACACAGGTGGGATCGACAAGAAGCACATCATTAATGGGCACCACATTATTGTTTTCGTCGTGATAGCCTGATTCAACGTCAACGTTCAAGTGATTCAACTGAAAGTTTGACATTTTTAGGCTAATCTGGAATTAATATTTCAAAGAACAAGCATAAAATAGGGTGTGTCATGGAGATTCATATCAAATCACCACTAATATCCTTAGCCCCACGGTGGTCGCCAAACTGTTTACCCCAAAATTGGGTAACAATTAAAGTTGTACGCGGTTGAAAGGATACGTGGTTTAATTCAACACGAATAATTATGAATAACAAATAAATGAATTAAAGATAAAATAAATGATCAAACCAATCGCAATGTTATAATCAAGCCAGATCTAAGATTGAATAGTGACCTAGTCCTCGATTGGACCCTCAGTTCAAGCCTAGTCGTGAATGAAGAATACAACAAGTGAGCAAAGTCTTTAATAGTAGCTAGAAGGAAAAAATAAACTTTTAATATTTTGAATTGCGTGTTACAATGTGTAAGATCGAAGAAAAAATTTCCCTTTATATAGTAGGAGAATTTCAGTCCTAGTACAAGTCTACGAGAGGTAAAGATCTTCTTTTCCTAGTAATTGTTGATCCATAATCGATTCTTAAGGAGATTCGCACTGTAATATCTGGTTGAGGGCGATTATTATGGCCCTTTATTCGTCGTGCATAACCATCCACTAGATTTCCCGAGGTTTAGAAGTTATACCCCATCCGAGGTGGGTCGCTTTACCATGTCCGATGTCAGATATATCATTCACTCTTCTCGTGTCTCGATAAGATGGATCTCTGGCCTCGATTATATTCACGCGGATCTGTGCTCCCCTTTCATTCTCTCATCAAGGAATCTAGGTAGACATTGCCCCCAATTTTACCTGTACACAATAATTTAGTTTCCTCAATCTAGTCTTACATCAAGCAGAAAAATAGATGTAAAAATGGATTGAAACTAAGACATTGGAGTTCGAGTTGAGAGTTTCATTCGTAGTTCGGCTGCAGTTTCTGCTCGGGTTACGCTGCTATTTTTTTGTGGAGATTTCATGTCGACATTCACTCATTTGTACATCCAGACATATTTCATTTGAAAGATTTTGCTTCTGAGGTCCATTCTTCTACTCTCTATTATTTTTACTATTATTTTCTATGCTGTTAAAACATGTTATTCGTCCAGAGTGCTATTTTGAGTCATTGAGATCATTGTTGATGCCCTTAGTTTCATTTTAGTTATAGTTGTTTGCTTGGCATCCTTCTGTTGAACACACACAGATATATATATATATATATATATATATATATATATATATATATATATATATATATATATACCTTTAGTTCAATTTTTTTTATTTCATAGTCTTCTTTTAAAATATGCTCTATGTGGTAGTTTTCAGTTGTTATAGAATTTTTTATATGATAATATACTACAAGGTTATTCACCTAGCAGTGCATATATATAATAAATCCCAAATTGGGTCCAACTCTTACATCTTGTCCAAATAATAGAAAATACAATGCTAGCAAAATGGCTGGTGATAACTATTACACTGTAATAATTTTGTAAATAAATTAACTTTTACAAATTGTGTAGTGGTTGATGTCGAACTTATTATGATGCATATGAATTCCCACGCCAGTTGCAAAAAGCTCCATGTAGCACCTACAAATCTCTCACCATGCACCAATTTTTGCATTCCAATGGATACGACATGTATAAATCCACAACCGCTACATCACAGAAGCTCTGGCATCTTTTATTTAGCTTGGTAGAACTTGGCCTCAAGCAGCATCGTTGATTTTGTATAGATCAAAGTCTTCTTATATGTAGTTGTACCACTCCCATAATGAGCATTATAAAATGCTAATACCACTGGTAAATGAAACAGTTCCGTATAGTAAGTTTCCTATATGTAGTGCACAATGACCACTTGATAATGATCCCTGTATGCTCTTGTTCCTGAAATGAATAACTTGTATGAGTATTAGCATTATAATCGATGTGCCAGATTACTCTGTCAGATCCATTGTTGAAAGTGTTGGTGAATGCACGACAATTATACCACACCAAAGGAGATGTCCTGAATATATAAAGTAGTTTCCCTTGTGTCATTGTTTGTAACCTATTGATTTACATTGTTGCATTGCATATTGCAATCCCCTGTTTCTTTGCTAATAGCACTGCATTATACGTTGTCATTGTACAACACAATCTTCTATTGTAAATCAATATAGTCAAGATAATAGTCATCAGTCTGGTGGCCTTTTTTTTGCAATCCTATTTCTAAGATAAGGCATTTGTGCATTATCTTGGTTGATAAGTGTCTTTCGTGGTTTAGGAAATTCATGGAATGATTGAAATGATGTTGTACCTGCAAAAGAAAAGGCAAGGTTATCTAGATAATCTGCTACAACCCTCCCCTCTCTTAAAACATGTTGAAATATGACATTGAAATTCTTCTTCATCTTGTTGATCTTTTTCACTTCTTTCCCAATACTCTAAGGGACCTCCCATTGACCCTCTATAATTTTCTTTATCAAAAGTGAATCTGTTTCAATGATTAGGGGATGTAGCTGCTTTTGAACACAATATGAAAGTCATTAGACTATTGTCTTAGCCTCAGCTATTACGTTAGTTGATAGCCCTATCTCTTGTGCCCTCGCAAACACCACATCTCCAGAATCATCCCTCACACAAAATCCATAGGAGCTTGGCCCAGGATTCCCTCTGGAAGCACCATCCGTGTTGCACTTGTACCATCTCTCCTTAGGCAGCTGGCATTGAACTCTATTACTAACCACATAAGGCTTGTAGCCTTCAAAATATCTGAACATATCAGGCCATAGAAGTGGTATGTTAGGCAACCAGTTATATCTAATCCGAGCAAGATAGTGTAAACTTTTGGTCACTTCATGTACTAATCTTTGAAAAGATACTGTACCTTCTCCATTCTTCATTTTATTTCTTCGTTTCCAAATTTTCCAAGTTATAATCGCTGGAGCTTCTTGGTACAATGGCCTAAGTTTAGCACAACAGTCAACTCCCCATCATGCTCTGACAACCTGAGGAATTTGTACCAGATTGACCACCAATACTGCAGCTTGTAAGAACACCTTCCAAATCCTTGTGGCAATATCACTTGAGAGGAAAATATGTTAAAGAGTTTCCTGTTGTGGTGGTTGGCAACACCAACACTTTGAAACAATTGAGTAACCCTATCTGTTGGGACCTTCCTTTTCCACAATCTCCATAAGAAGAATGATATCTTAAATGGTAGTCCCTTTGTCCATAACATCTTGTAATCTGGATTTGTTCGAAGCCTATGTCTTAATAATTGCCATGCACTGCTTACTGTAAAATTGCCTGATGGTGTTGGCATCCATTTAGGTGTGTCCCAGTAATCATATATTTTTTCAAAGTGCACCTCATGCTTTATATGGTCAGCAATGTATTGTGGGAAATTCTACTCTAGAATTTGTGCATTCTATCCATCTTCCTCTCTCATTTGTACCACCTCCTGTAGATCTTCATTGATGTTGAATTGGGTAGGTACTACATGATACAGGGAACCCAGTCCAGTCCAATTTTCATGTCAAATATTTTTAGAACCTTTTTTCATTTCCCATAATATTTTATGTTCTACTCCTTCTCTAGCCTCAAGCATTTTCCTCCACACATGTGATCCCTTCCTAAATTGTACCAATGTTGGTAGTTCCTTTTTGCAATATTTATTCCACATATAGTTTGACCACAATGAATTTGATGTCCTAAACCTCCGCCACAGTTTTGCCAATAGATCCTTAGAAACATCAAATAAAGATCTAAAGCCTAGTCCCCCCTTGTCCTTAGGAAGACATAAGTTCTGCCACTTTGTCCAATGTCTGCTCCTGCCATCTTCTTTTGTACTCCAAAAGAACCTAGCAAAGATCTTGTGTATGTGTTCAAAGATGTTTAGACAAGTCGGTCGAGTAGCTTGTATTGGATGAGATGAGGTTATTGGGCCTGAAATGAGTGCCATTGGATTTGATTAAGGTTTGTTTGCAAGAACTGTGTCACTAATCGGCTTAGATTTTTGCTATGGTTCTTATCGGGCAAAAAAACTCCATGACTTGTTAATCTGATGGGTCATTATGAGTGTCTGTATGTTTCTTTCATCATTGGCAGTATACAAAGGTCAAAAACAAGATTTTAGTTGATATGAGGTTAGTTACCGATGTCGGGTTGGTTATCGAGCAACTATTGCGGTTAGAAGTTATTGCTATGAGTATTCGAGTTATGTGGTATATCATGTGATTATGTCTTTGTGATATGGTTATGGATTGATATAGCTTGTTCAAAGTTATACGGTGCATAGATGCAATCAGTTCCGGATGTTGGGGATTTGGATTTTAAGGTTTATGGACTAAGGTTGAAGTAAGGATCCCCCATTAGGTGGTATTGTCGGGATTATATGGATTGGGATGACATGGAATCACCCATGGTTATGTGTATGGTGAGGGTATATGGCGATTTGATGGCTTTGGAACGACTATTGGCACGTTTGAGGACGGATGTATGTTTAAGCGGGGGAGAATGTAACGACCCGAACGGTTGTTTTGAGCTTTAGTATTGAATTTGGTGGTTTGAGAATTTGAGTAGCTTCATATTATGTATTATGACTTTTATGTATGGTTGGTTTCAGTTTTCGAGCGGTTCGGGATTGATTTGGAAGAATGATTCTCGTTTTAGACGCTTTAAGTTGGAAGAGTTGACCAAGGTTTAACTTTTGGGTAAATGGACTCGGAATCAGATTTTAATTATCCCAATAGGTTTTTATGATTATTTCGGACATATCCATAATGTTTGGTTATATTCCGATTAATTTTGGATAAGTTTGGGTTGTATGGTGATGGCTTTCTGTCTCGACGTCGATTTGAGCATAAAGGATACCATATTGAGCAAACGGCCTTTGATTTGTGTTTTGACTAAACCATTATATCAGCATAGTAATTTTGGAACCATACCAACTAGAATCATTAAGTTTCAACATCGTATGAGGAATTTATGCTCATTTTACTAAGAATTGGGTTGCCAGATTTTTGCAGATTAATTATGCAATTGCCACTTAATTCGTATCTAAAAATCAGCACTATTTCCAAATATTGAAACCAGCCTATCTCCTTCATTAAAAGGTCAAATGGTGTGATTCAAAAGCCCTACTTGACTGGAATTTCATTAGCAATCCATTGGAGGCATCAAAAGCGAGTTTTGGGATCGTTTGCAGAAGAAATCGTGCAGAACAGTTGGGCAAAAGCATATAATATCGAGGGTTTGTTCATTGGGTCATATTTTGGGTTGGGGAGCTTGGATTTCGGTGATTTTGGAGACGATTTTCACCACATGAATTGGGGTAAGTGTTCTATACTCTATTTGGTTATATTTCATGAATCCATCTTCGTTTTTGGCATTTGATTGATGATTTCAAAGTGAAATTTGGGGGTTTTGTCTAATATGTCATAAAGTATTTTTTTGAGTTTTGAGCATCGATTCAGAGTCGAATTTGAGTGAAACTAGTATGGTTGGACTCATAATTGAATGGGTTATTAGATTTTATGAGTTTTGTTGGATTCTGAAGTATGAGCCCAAGTTTGACATTTTGGTTGACTTTGGGCTTTTGATTAAAGATTAGACCTTTATCGATCGGATTTGTTTCCTTTGGCATTATTTGATGTTCTTGAGTTGCTTTTGGCTAGTTTCGAGCCATTTGGAGGTCATTACACGCGTGATGACATGTCTAAAATATTGTTTGACCTGCTCGATATTGGATTCGGCTTGTTCGAGGTAAGTAACACTTATAAACTTGGTATTGATGGTATGGATCCCTGAATATACATGTTATGTGTTGGTGTTGAGGTAAAACACATGCTAGGTGACGGACGTGTGAGCATGCACCGTGTAAATTATGATTCGGTTGTTTCTATGGTAGTGTGTACATAATCTTGTTTCTATCCATGAAATTTCTACGTGCTAGAGTAATTGAGATGTGATCCATGTTAGAAATCATGTTTACTCTATATACTTATTCTGTTGGGACCCACTGAGGTCATTGTTGTTGTTGAGTTATTTTCTTAAACTGTAATTGCATACTCAGTCATATGCATTCATTTTCATATCATATCCCAGTCTCGGTTATCATTAATGTCACATCATGTTATCATTGTTTGGGCTGATTGGCATGAGATTTGTGAGCCTGAGAGACTGGAGAGATTGATGACTGAGCTAAGGCAGAGGGCCTGATTGGGAGTGATATTGATGGGATCGGGTTGTACGCCGTAATAAGTTTTATTGATTAGTGATGCGATCGGTCAGCATACCACAACGGGTTTTATTGATTCATGATGGGATCAGGTTACACGCTGCAATAGGTATTATTGATTCATGATGAGATCGAGCTGCGCACGACAACAAGTTTTATTAGATATTGGGCAGGATCCGCCTCTCCGGAGTCTGACATACTAGCAGTCAGCGCAGGTACCGTATAATGTTGAGTGACTGAGTGTGGTGAGTGATTGAGCGTGATGGGAGGGAGTGCGAAACAGTGATATTGAGAACTCTGAGAGTGCGAGTACATGAGTTCATCATCGTGATGCATTGCATTTGACATGCATACTTGACATACAAGCATAGAGATGCATTTCCTCATCTTACACGATTTTGTGACATTCATGATTTCATATGCACATTGACATGTAGGCATAGTGATGTACTTTCCTCATGCCATCTGAGAATGAAATATCTTATATATTGTTGAAAGTTTTTGGGAAAAATCACTATTTTTTTATTTACTCATATTTTTGTGATTTCGGTGAAACATTTGGGTTTTATTGTTATACCTGAAAAATATGTCTATTTTTCTGTAACTGTGAATTAGTTGAACATGATATCTTTGAGTTATTACTTGTACTACTTTTATTATGCTGTTATTAGTTGTTCTTTTCTATTGGTGTTGGAGTATGACCGTTGTCCAAGCTTGTCATTACTTGTAATCTAAGGTTAGGTTTGTTACTTATTGAGTACATGGGGACAATTGTACTCATAGTACACTTCTGCACCTTGCGTGCAGATTTTGGAGTGGATGTTGCTATGTATGGCGGGAGCTGGCATTGAAGATGTACCTGGATTCCGGTTATAGATGTCTTTTGTTCGTTGTAGCTTTAGATTATAAATTTGTTTATGTACATTACGAACAGATGATATATTTATTTCATATCAACTTTGAAAAACTCCGAGTCTTAGAAGCTCGTGATTTTATTTTTGACTCTTATCATTATCATTATACTGTGGTTTATTGTTAATTGACTTACCTTGCGAGTTGGGTTAGGTTCCATCACAACTAGTTGAATTTTTGGTCATGACAAGTTGGTATGAGATCCCCAGGTTCATAGGTTCTACGAGTCATGCGCAAGTGTCAAGTAGTGTCTTCGGGATCGGTATGATGACCTCCATATGTATCTTTGAGAGGCTACAGGGAATTAAGGATAATCTTCCCATCTTTCTTTCCTTATCGTTCAGAATTGATTCAGCTTGAAACATAACTCTTTGAATTCCTTCCATGCATTCATGTGCGCATGTGAGCGCTTGGTATCAACTATACATCGCCGACTTTGTGATGATATGGATGAGGTGTGAGGTGTGATTTTTGTGTGCTGATGAGGGGCCAGTCTAGAGGACTTGAGGCCGAGGTTTGACAGTAATTTGATAACGGGGATTTCAATTTTGTGAACACATTATTTTGGACTTATATGTCCGGTAATGTCCCTATTAGTGGAAATTGTGGCTCGATGAGTGGCTGGATGACTATTGGGTGCTCGATTTTTGTGGATGTGTTATACATTCTTAAGTTATGAAGGTTTTTGAGAGATTCTTTCGTGTTATTTCACTTGTGGAACAAAGTAGATTTTCATGTCTTGTTGATGAGTTCAGACTCAGGCTGATTAAGTGATTGTAGTTGTGGTTGTGAAAGGGTATAGAGAGATGTCAGTTTGAGGCTAAGCAGGTAGGTTATCATCCGTGTGATAATCTACGGATGTGTGATTATCATGATATTGAGTAAAGGCTTTCTTTTCTACTAGTGGGTATATATGTTGTGATTTGAGTTTGGATTGGTTGAGAAAGTTAACCTGAATGTCACGAGGATGAATGTGAGCTTGGCAGATGATATGAGGTATTATATGGTTTGTGTTACATGAGCTTATGAAGGATTTAGTTGAATCTCATTACGGTGTTATGGAAATAATAATGTATGGGCATTGTGAGTTATTAAGTGTTTAATTCTATGTCTTTGAGCCAAGTGGGGGAGTTTGCTATCAACGATTTTATTGCATTATTATGTGTTGTACTGGTTTCGGTTTGAGGCATACTTGTGAATCAGTTATGACTTGCAGAGGTTGAGCTCGAGGATGACTAAAGTAAGAGAATTTCTGGATATAGGTTATATTACACTTTATAGGTATATCGAAATCATGGAATGATTTGAGTTGTTATTCATGACAGATGTAGTGCCCATGGAGTAGGAACTTAATCAGTTGTGTTAAGGCGGGTTACTTTTTTTCCGTTGTTGTGCTAATGGGGCACAAGTTGTTTGGCCCGTTTGGGTAGTGCAATTGAGATTTGAGTAGAGTGGATGACTCTCGAGAAGGTTCTAATGGATTCAAGATTTATATGTGGCAATGAATTTTTCGGATTTGTATATGGCTAGAATATGGTTTTTGCACTGGATGGTGTCGAGACTTGTGGCATTTCTATATTATTATGGATTCTACATTTCAGTAATAGGAAGGTGAAGAAAATGACTTTAGATTAAAAAAAGTACTCTTCAGAGTGGGTGTCTCGGTTGTGGTACTTTTGGGGGTGCTTAAGAGGGAATACAATAGCTTATCTCTTGTGGTAAGCTTTGAGTAATGATCATGGTGTTCTAGCAAGGAGAAGTGTCAACTTGAGGATAATTGGGAAGGAACTCGGATAAATAGGACAACTTGGTAGTAGATTTGAATCAACACAGTAGTGGATATGATTGGTTCTTTAGGTACTTATGATGTGGTGAGTCTCTACATGTGTTTTATGGTAATACTCTTGGTTTTGGCATGCGTGGATTGGTTGAGGTAGAGGGATTCAGTTCTAATGGCTTGGTTATGTGCAAATGGATTTTGTAGAGTTCTCGATGATTTCTAACACGACTTGGGATGGATATTTTCTACATGCGTGGGAGTTTGTTGTGTGTTGTGATTTTCTCCTGAATAGAATCGGATGGAAGGTTTGCAGCTAATTGAGTATGTAGTCTGTTTGTGACTCAGAGTTGATTATGAGATTCTCGTGCTTTTCATATGATGGCATGATAGACGTAGTGCGTTGTGTGAGATTGAGATTTGCATGTGCAAGGTCACGGTTCAGTTTTGAAGGGGAGGTCATGAATTATTAGACAACATGGACGGTTTCAGATGACTAGATGAATGCTATTACTGCTTGGTATTTCCTGAGAACGGTGTGCATTTCAAAAGAAGCATTGTGTTTTGACTTATGGATGCTTCATTGGTATTATGGTACTTGCTTGGTTGATCGACTGCTGATGTTATGTATGAGAGATGTGTTAGTCACTCGAGTGATGGAGTTGGGATCGGCTACGGTGATTTATGTGTTCTATCTATTTTGAGACTGGGAGTTCTCAAAAGTACGTTGTTTCGGGGTTGTGGACTGTGAAGATGTGGCCAAAGTTATCTAGATGGTAGTATGTGCTATGGTCAGGTCATTGTGGACTTTTGGAGGGCCATTTATCCATGTGGGGATGACCGGAGTTGATTTGGGGGCCCATTGGTTGGCCCAATGAGGATGTGTATTCTACATCGGGTTAGATTTGTTAACTCAACACTGTTATTGCTGAAAGGTGTGTCATTCGGTGAGAGTTGAGCTTGTTCATGTTCTGATATGTTCTCTGTGTTACTCTTCTATACTACAAGGGGTTGTGATTTGTTGGTTATATGCATAACCAATGAAGTTCGGTTAGGCCTCATGGCGGAATTCGAGCGAAATGGTTATTGGGGTGTTGAATGGTTGATTGCGCTTTGGTTATGGTCTTTTCGGGCTGTGGTATATTGTGTTATTTGATTCTCCATGGTTATGGTCATGCACTTCGTGTACTTGATGTAAAATTGCGTATGGTTGTTGATTTTGAGCATTGTGGCTTGAGGTATTTCATATGGACTGGTGTTCAGATGGGGTCATGCATCGCAACGACGTTATTCTAATATATGATCCTTTGTGCGTATTTCATGTGTTATGTTTCCCTTTTTGTGGTGTATTGATAACATTGCGCCTCGTGGTGGTATCTGTTGAGCTGGGGGTATGGTTTCTTCATTCCCATTCTCTTTCCATCATTGGGTATATATGAGTTATTGTTCGTTGGTGCACAGATTGCATGGTATGTGGCTCTAAGTAGGATTTGTGTGACAAGTCGGTCGAGTAGCTTTTACTGAATGAGGTGAGGTTATTGGGCCTGAAATGTGTGCCATTGGATTTGATTAAGGTATGTCTGCAATAATTGTGTCAGTAGTCGGCTTAGATTTTGGCTTTGGTTATTATAGGGAAAGAAAGCCCCACGACTTGTTAATCTGATGGGTGGTCATGAGTTTCTGTATCTATCTTTGATCATTGGAATTATACGAAGGTTTAGAACAAGATTTTAGTTGATATGAGGTTTGTTACCGGTGTCGAGTTGGTTATTGAGCAACTATTGCGGTTAAAAGTTATTGTTATGAGTATTTGAGTTATATGGTATATCATGTGATTATGTCTTGAGATATGGTTATGGATTGATAAAGCATGTTCAGAGTTATATAGTGCATATATGCAAGAATCGGGTCATATAATGAGTTCTTGATGTTGGGGATTTGGGTTTTAAGGTTTATGGACTAAGTTTGAAGTAAGGATCCTTTGTTAGGTGTTGTTGTCGGGCTTATATGGACTAGGATGACATGGAATCTCCCATGGTTATTTGTATGGTGAGGGTATATGGAGATTTGATGGCTTTGGAATGACTCTTGGCACATTCGAGGACGAACATATGTTTAAGTGGGGGAGAATGTAATGACCCGACCGGTCGTTTTGAGCTTTGGTGTTCCATTCGGTGGTTTGAGATTTTAAGTAACTTCATATTATTTATTATGACTTGCAAGTATGGTTGGTTTCGGTTTTCGAGCGGTTCAGAATTGATTTTGAAGAATGATTCTCGTTTTAGAAGCTTTAAGTTGGAAGAGTTGACCAAGGTTTGACTTTTTGGTAAATGGACTCGGAATAGTATTTTTATTATTTCAGTGGGTTTGTATGATGATTTTGGACATACCCACCAAGTTTGGTTAAATTCTGATGAATTTTGGATAAGTTTGGGTTGTATGGTGATTGCTTTCGGTTTCGACATCGATTTGAGCATAAAGGTTACCATATCAAGAAAATGGAATTTGATTTGTGTGTCAACTAAACCATTATATCCATATTGTAATTTTGGAACCATTAACTGGAATCATCAAGTTTCGACATCGTATGAGGAATTTATGGTCATTTTACTAAGAATTTGGTTGCCAGGTTTTTCAGATTAATTACAAAATTGCTACTGAATTCGTATTTAAACATTTGCATTACTTCAAAATATAGATACCAATATATCTCCTTCATTATAATTTATATGGAATGATTCTAAAGTCCAAGATGACTGGAATTTCACGAGGAACCCATTGGAGGCATCAAACGAGGCAGAAGAAACAAGGCAGAAAAGCTGGGCAGAAGCATATAATATCGAGGATTTGTTCATTTGGTCATAGTTTTAGTTGGGAGCTCGGATTTGTGTGATTTGCGATGCAATTTTCACCACATGGATTGGGGTAAGTGTTCTATACTTTGTTTTGGTTATATTTCATGAATCCATCTTCGTTTTTCAGTCGGATTTGAGTGAAACTAGTATGGTTGGACTCGTAACTGAATGGGTTGCCAGATGTTTTGAGTTTCGTCGGATTTCGTGGTGGGAGCCTGAGTTTGACCTTTTGGTTGACTTTGGGCTTTTGATTAATGATTCGACCTTTATCAATTAGGTTTGTTTACTTTGGCATTATTTGATGTTCTTGAGTTGCTTTTGGCTAGTTTCGAGTCGTTCGGAGGTCGGTACGTGCGAGATGGCTTTTCTAAAGTATTGTTTGACTTGCTCGGTATTGGATTCGGCTTGTTCGAGGTAAGTAACACTTTAAAACTTGGTGTTGAGGGTGTGAATCCCTGAATATACTTATTATGTGTTGGTGTTCAGGTCACGCCAATGCTAGGTGATGTGTGTGTGGGTGTGCACCGCGTGAATTATGTCTCGGTTGATTCTGTGGTAGTGTGTAGTTACCTAATCTTGTTTATATCCATGAAGTTCTTACTTGCTAGAGTAATTGAGGTGTGATCCATGTTAGAAATCATGTTTAGGCTATATACTTATTCTGTTGGGACCCACTGAGGTCATTGTTGTTGTTGAGTTATTTTCTTAAAATGCAATTACATACTCAGTCATATTCATTTATTTGCATATCATATCTCAATCTCGGTTATCATTGTTGTCAGATCATGTTATCATTGTTTGGGCTGATTGGCATAAGATTTGTGAGCCCGAGAGACTGGAGAGATTGAGGGTTGAGCTGAGGCCGAGGGCCTGATTATGAGTGATATTGATGGGATCGGGCTGCACGCCACAACAAGTTTTATTGATTCATGATGTGATCGGTTGCATGCCTCATTGAGATTTATTGATTCATCAGTGGGTCGGGTTGTTGGCTACAACAAGTATTACCAATTCATGATGGGATCAGGCTACGCGCCGCAGCAGGTTTTATTTGCGTTTCGGCAAGATCCGCCTCTCTAGAGTCTGATATAGCAGCAGTGAGCGCATGTATTATACAATGTTGAGTGACTGAGTATGCAGAGTGATTGAGCGTGATGAGCTGGAGTGTGAGACAGTGAGATTGAGTACTTTGAGAGTGCGAGTACATGAGTTCATCACTGTGGTGCATTGCGTTTGACATGCATACTTGACATACAAACATATAGATGTATTTTCTCATGCTACACGATTTTGTTACATTCATGATTTCATATGCACATTTACATGTAGGCATAGAGATTTTCTTTCCTCAGGCCATATGAGAATGAAATATCTTATCTGTTCCTGAAAGCTTTTGGGAAAAATAATAGTTTTCTGATTTACTCATATTTTGGTGAAAGATTTGGGTTTTACTGTTATACCTTAAAAGCATGCATATTTTTCTGTAACTGTGAACAAGCCGAGCATCATATCTTTGAGTTATTACATGTACTGCTTTTATAATATTGTTACGAGTTGTTATTTGCTATTGGTTTTGGACTCTGACCGTTGTCCAAGCTCATCATTTCTATCAACCTAAGGTTAGGTTTGTTACTTACTGAGTACATGGGGTCGGTTGTACTCACATATCCTAATAAGACTTTTGATGACTCTGAGTAGTTTTCAACAGTTCTGTAATGATCTTAACCTTCTCCATAGCCTGATGCACGAGGTCTGGCCCTATCAACTCTGCTTCCCTAATCTCAATCCACCCTATGGGAGATCTATATCTCCTACCAGATAAAGCCTCGAACGGTGCCATCTAAATGCCATCTACATCATCCCAACTACCTCTAAAGTCAATAAAACAAGCTCGGAACATATACTCAAGCGTCTGAAAAGTCCGCTTTGCCTGCCCGTCAGTCTGTGGGTGAAAGGCTGTACTAAGATTCACCTAAGTACCCAAACCTTGCTTAAATGTCTTCCAAAAGTTGACTGTGAACTGTGCCTCTCGATCTGAGATAATATAAACTAGAGTGTCATGCAACCTAACTATTTCCTTGATATACAACTGAGCATAGTGTTTCTCTGTGTCGGTAGCCTTAACATGTAAGAAGTGTGCTGATTTCGTGAGTCGATGCACAATCACCCAAATTGAGTCGACTTTGCGAGGAGTGTGAGGTAGTCCTACCACAAAGTCCATATTGACTATATCTCATTTCCACATCGAAATTTCTCTGTTCCGTGCCAACCCACCCGACCTTTGGTGTTCGACCTTCACTTGCTGAGAATTTGTACATCTTGCCACAAAGTTTGCTATATTTCTCTTCATATCATTCCACCAGTAGACTTCCTTAAGATCATGGTACATCTTTGTATCGCCCGGGTGCACAGAATACCTAGAAGTGTGAGCCTCGGTCATGATTCTTTCCCGGAGACCATCCACATTTGGAACACATAGTCGCCCTTGGTACATTAGTGTACCATCATCCATGCCAAGAGTCTTATGTTTATGAATCCCCTTCTTCAATTGTACCAACAATGGGTTGTTGTATTGTTTTTCCTTGACTTCCACAACAAGCGATGATTCAACCCTATTTTGCACAATCAATCCTCCTTCACTAGAATCCCCAAGACGAACTCCCAAACAAGCCAACCGATGAACCTACTTGGCTAACGGACTTTGATATGCCTCCAAGTGAGCCAAATTGCCCATAGATTTCTGGCTAAGTGCATCTTCTATAACATTAGCCTTCCCCGGATGATACATAATATCGATGTCGTAATCCTTGAGTAACTCAAGCCATTTTCTCTGCCTTAGATTCAATTCCTTCTGTTTGAAAATGTATTGAAGGCTCTTGTGGTTCGTGAATATATCCACATGGACCCCATACAGATAATGATGCCAAAGTTACATTACAACTACCACTCTCGCAAGCTCTAAGTCATGTGTTGGATAATTCTTTTCATGATTCTTGAGTTACCTAGAAGCATAAGCTATCACATTACCATGTTTCATCAATACAGACCCAAGTCCGATTCTTGAAGCATCACAATATACCACAAACCCATATGTACCATCTAGTAGAGTCAACACTGGTGCAGTGGACAATCTCGATTTCAACTCCTGGAAGCTCCTTTCACAAGCATCTGACCATTGGAACTTAACCTACTTCTGCATCAATTTAGTCAACGGAGAGGCAAGGATAGAGAACCCCTCCACAAACTTCCTGTAATATCCAGCTAAGCCTAAGAAACTACGAATATCAGTTTGGGTAGTAGGGCTAGGCCAATTCTTCACCGCTTAAATCTTCTGAGAGTCGACCTTAATTCCTTCTCTGGAGATGACATGACCCAAGAATGTGACAGATTCAAGCCAAAATTTACATTTCTAAAACTTCAAATATAATTGGTGCTGATACAGGGAATACAAAACTGCCTAAGATGGTCGGCATGGTCCTCTCAATTGCCTGAATATAAAAGGATATCGTCAATAAACACTATCACAAAAGAGTCGAGGAACGACTTGAAAACTCGCTTCATAAGATCAAAGAAAGCTGCCGGGGCATTTGTTAGCCCAAAAGACAATACCAGAAATACAAAGTTCCCATACCAGGTCCTGAAAGTTGTTTTCAGAATATCCTTCTCCCTGATTTCAATTGGTGATACCCGGATCTTAAATCGATCTTGGAGAAGTACTTAGCACCTTGCAATTGGTCAAACAAGTCATCTATTCTTTGCAGTGGGTATTTATTCCTGATTATGACCATGTTGAGCTGTCGATAGTCAATACACATTCTCAATGACCCATATTTCTTCCTTACAAAAAGGACTCGTGCGCCCCAAGGCGACACACTCTTCCGGATGAAACCCTTCTCTAACAAATCCTTCAGTTGTTCCTTTAACTCCTTCAATTCCGTCGGTGCCATTCTGTATGGAAGAATAGATATAAGCTGCATTCCTGGCATCACATCAATCCCAAAATCAATCTCCCTGTCTCGCACGATCCCAGGGAGCTTATTCGTAAAGACCCCTGAAAATTCATTCACAATAGGCATAGACTTAAGTGAAGGTTCCTCAGCATCAGTGTCCATAACCCGGACCAAATGGTAGATACACCCCTTGCTAATCATCTTCGTGGCCTTAAGCTAAGAAATAAACCAACCCTTTAGCACCACATCATCCTCATTTCATTCAATCACTAACTCATTTGGAAATTCAATCCTAATGGTTCTAGTTCGACAATCAAGCTTATCTAAACATGAATAAAGCCAATCCATCCCGATTATTACATAAACATAAACCATCCCCAAATCAATGAGATCAGCCATGGTGTACTGACCACACATCGTCACAACACAATCCCTATAAACCCACGCGGCCACAATATACTCACAAACCGGAGTAGATACAGAGAACGGCTCATGGAGCTATTCCACTTCTATCCCAAATTCCATAGAATCATATGGAGTGACATAGGACAAAGTGGAACCAGAATCAATAAGAGCATACACATCATGAGATTGGACAGCCAATATACCTGTGACAACATCTAGATAAGCCTCTGAATCATGACGCCTCTGCATAATATAAAATATGTTGGGTCCTCCTGAACTCTGTGCACCACCCTAGCTGCACCGCACGCTGCGGTTTTCGGGGTGCCTCGAGCTGGAGGAGATGTCGTGGATGTAGTAGCTACTGAACTAGCTGGCTGCGACACACCTCTGCCATGATCCGGCGGGACGAGCGGAAATCCTTCTGGATGTGACCCCTCATACTGCACCCGTAGCATATAGGTAGGTCTATAAAGCAGACCCCAATGTGCATCCTCCCATACTTAGGGCATGTGGGCCTCCACTCCTGCTGGAATCTCTCTCCAGGTCGACCCTGCTGGTGGGGTCCCCTGTTCCCCTCACTAGACTAGGATGGTTGTGCACTCATTGAAGACAAAGCGAATGACTGATATGGCCCTGATGACCCTCCCCTAAATGCCGACGTACCACCACCAGAAGAACCACCCAAGTTGCCCGCGGTCCGGGCCTTGCTGCTACCGTTACGCTCCCTTCTATTTTTCAGTTTATGATCCTTTGTAGCTTGAGAAAATGCCACCATCTTCCCATAGTTCATATCATAATTCAAGGCAGCTGTAGCGGCCTCATTAATAACCAAAGGGCTAAGACCCTGCATAAACCAGCGCACTCTAGCCTCCATAGTGGGAAACATGTGAATAGCATAATTGGACAGGTGCGCGAACTCCATATGGTACTCCCATACATTTATGCTACCCTGCTTCAGGCTCTCAAAATCAGTGGCACGGGCCGCCTTTGTCTCGACAGGCAAGAAATGATCCATAAAGGCATCGGTGAACTCACTCAACCTCACCGGAGGGCTCCCCTCCTCATGGGACTCCTCCTACATCTCAAACCAAGAATAGGCCACCCCTTTTAGGGGGTAGGAGCCCAACTGCACTCCCTCCGTCTCAGTAGCACGCATAACTCAAAGAGTCTTGTGCATCTCATCAATGAAGTCCTGGGGGCCTCCTCAGGATCAGTATCTGTGAACACTAGAGGATCCAACTGGAGAAACATGTTCACCCTGGATTTAGTGGAATCCCCTGGCTTACTAGAAGAAGTAGGTGTAACATTTGGTCTTTGGGCATGGAAGGCCACTACTTGAGCCAACATCTGTATGGCTCCCCTAAGATCCCCATCAGAAACACCAGGACAGGAAGATGGAGTTGGAGGTGGAATTGGAATATCAGTTGGAGGGACCGTTGCACCCTCAGTAGGTGTAGGAACTGGTGCAGTCTAAGCAGGAATAGTATATTCAAGAGGTGTAGTAATAGGGGGAATATCCTCATCCCTCGGGTGCTCAACCGCATCATCAAATATCGAATCAACTGCCACTCTTGGGGTGACATTGGCTCCTTGTCCAATTCTTGCCTTTATCCTAGGCGCCATGTACTAAAAGTTAGAGTAAAGCATGAGCTAAAGGAGGAACAATCTTATAATCAGCTTTATCGCACGATCAAGAACATCAAAGAAGTGTATTATCTCTAAGTGCCGAAGTAGCCTCCTAATTATAGATGTGGTCGATAACACACCGATTAGAAGGACTCTACTAGACACAACTTCGAGACATCCTAGGACACTGTAAAACCTTAGGCTCTGATACCAAGTTTGTCAAGCCCCGACCTTGGGGAGAGCGATCGGCGCTCAACCGAGATACCCCTACTGAGCAAGCCTGTAAAATACCTTCTACCCCTCTCTCCTATGAATAAAGACAAGATACATTTATATCATTAATTAAACATTAAGAGGTCATGTGAATAACTCATGTTCACTTCCATTAGTTATGTCATTAACAAGTCCCCAAAATAGTACACTCTACATCCGTAGTTAAAGTGGGACAGATAATTCAATTACAACTAGTTTAGTTCAACCTTCCCAAAATAGGATACAACCCACACTATGTGTAAGGCCCCATAAAATTTCTTAAGAAATTTTAGGTTTCGTGGTGCCGAGGTAGATTATTTCGTGGCTCGTACCTTTTGGGTTGAACAGTGCGTTGGGGAGTTACAGAAAAATTTTAGAAGTATAGGGCATTTATGTTGTCCATTCTGCGGTCGCAGAACTGGTATGCGGACCGCATATCAGCCGCAGACTGAAGCAGTATACTGGGCAAAATTTTAGACCATTATGAGGTACAATATGCGGTCGCATAATCCATTTGCGGGAAGCATAACCCATCGCAGACCCAACACAAACTTTACCGGAGGGAAGTTCTGCGGCACATTATGCGACCGCAGAACAGGTCACCGGACTGCAAACTGGTCGCAGAGTGCGGCGGTGTTGCCCATTTCCGGAGGGCCATTATGCGGCCCATTACGCAGACCGCATAATCATTATGTGGTCGCATATGCGACCGCAGATCTGTGTCTAGGCTTCATTTTTCTGATTTTTATAACCCTATCCCATTTTTAAAAAAACGTTTTAGGGGTCATTTTTAAGGGTTTCATATAATATTTTTAGAGAGACCTGATAGTATCTTAGGGAAAGAAAGAGAAGACCTTGACATTTTTTTCATCAATTTTTGGTCAAGGCTTGAAGATATCATAGGGATCTTGCTAGGGCATCAAAGAGATAAGAATTCCTTTCCCCAATTCTTCAATTTCAAGTTTGGGGTAAAAGATGGGTGATTGGGAGTATCATTATTGGGTGTGAGAGTATTATTCTTGGGTGTGAAAGTATTATGTATACATGCTTGTACGAATAAGGTTTGTGAGAAGATTGTTGAGCTCAAATAAGTAAATATTGGGTTGTGGAATGAAAAAAATCTTGTAGAAGAACCTTGTAGCCAAATTTGCACACCTAGTGTTTAATAAAATACTCAATTGAGCTAAAAGAATGAATATCTTCCTAATTTGTGTTCAACTTTGTTATGTCTCAAAATAGATTGGGGTTGCTAGGATTTTAGGAATGTTGTAGTAATTTAAGGAAAGCTCAAATCGAGGTATGTTGGCTAAACTCCTCTCTTAGAATTGAATCCCAGAGTATTTATGTAATTTATGTAAGTCCCGAGTTGTTCATTATAAAATTGGCTATTCCTAATAAATTTGTGTTGAAAGATATATGTTCAATATGTATCCCAAATGCTTTTATCATGATATGTTATCATTTGAGAATTGTTCAAAGTATAGGCTGTGCATTAAAAATGTTTTGACTTCAAGTCAAGTTCAAACGAAGGCTATTATGCCAAATTTTGTGAAAAATCTCTATGTTCCTAAGACTCTTTATTGCTCACATGTGTACTAAAAACCTTAATTTTAAACGCCTTGTTGTTGATGATGATGACGATGTTTGAAAGTGAAAAATGTGAGCATAAAATACTAAATACAGCCGACGTGCGAAGAATAATTTTATAATTGTGGCTACTAGTGCCAATGAAATGAAAAGATATGAATGAAGTATGAAACAAGATGATTGATAGAAAAGTATGTTGTCGGTCTACACATCATTGTGGTGAGACGACCTAGCCAATCGGGTCGTGATCGGACGCCATGCCGTTACACATGGTGGTGAATGTGCTAGAAATTGTAATTGAAATTGTGATTGTGGTTGATGTCTCGAATGAGATGGCCTAGCCGATCGGGTCATGATCAGACTCCGTGCTAAAAGTACGCTAGTATTGTGAACGATGGAATATTGGTACTAAAGAACTCCCAACATAAGATATGGAAATTTATTTGAACGCTTTCTTGGTACTAACTTGAGGTTTGATGTTGTTTGAGGCTTCCACTGATATTATGATTGTTCTTGCCCGTATTGTTAATCGTTCTATTGAGAGGGTGTTTTGTCATGCATACTAGTACTATTCCATATGTACTAACGTTCCTTTTGTCGGGGGCGCTGCATCTTCAATAGATGTAGGTGGTTCCACAGCAGGAGACATTGATCAGTGATAGCGGTACACCCTCTTCCCAGCTGAATTGGTGAGCCCAACTTCATTTCGGGGTAATGTATCTTTTGTTCCTTGTGTATTGTGTTTGAGGTATAGATGGGCCCTTGTTACCAGCACTATCATAGTAATCTTTGTATCTATTAAAGGCTCTGTAGACAAAGTATGGGTTGTATATTAGTACTGGGGAAATTTAAACAAGTTATGTTGTGTTTGAATTACTTGTACCATGTCAGACCATGAAAATGTTTGTAATCTAAGACTTTAAAATGAAGTAACTAATGGTAATGAATTGGTATTGTATACATGATCTCTTTATTATCTAATTTAAAAAAATATGTATTCTCTTTATTCATAAGTGAGTTTCGGTAGAAAGTATCTAACAATCTTGGTTTACCAGGTTCAGTCGGTTGAGCGCCGAGGCGTGACAAACTTCATATCAGAGCCTATGATTTTAAAGTGTCCTAGGATATCTCGGAGCCGTGTCTAATAGATTCCTTCTTATCGGTGTGTTGTCGACCACATCTATAATTAGGATTCTACTTTGGGATTTAGGAATAATACCCTTCTTTCATGTTCTCGATCGTGCTATAAAGCTGATTGTAAGATTATTCCTTCTTTAACTCGTGCGTTGCTCTAATTTTTAGTACATGACACCTAAGAAGAAGGCAAGAACTGGTCAGAGAGACAATGTCACCCCATGAATGATAGTTGATTATATATTTGATGATGTGGGTGAGCACCCAATGGGTGCACTGAATAATTCTACTACAACTGATCAGACCGTACCTGTCCCTACACCTACTGAGGGTGCAACAGTCCCTCCAATAGATATTCTAGTTCCATCTCCAGCTCCAGCTTCCGATTCTGGTATTTCTAATGTGCATATTAGGGGATCCATACAGATGTTGGCTCAAATAGTGGCCTCCCAGGCCCATAGATCAAATGTTGCACCCACTTATTCCAATCGACCAGGGGATTTTACTAGTTCCAGGGTGAACATCTTTCTTCAATTAGATCCTCCAGTGTTCACCGGTACAAACCCAGAGAAAGACCCCCAAGACTTCATTGATGAGATGCACAAGACACTCCGAGTTATGCGTGCTACTGAGACCAAGGTAGTGGAGTTGGCCTCCTACCTTATGAAGGAGGTGGCATATTCTTGGTTTGAGCAATGGGAGGAGTCCCGTGAGGAGGGGAGCCCTCTGGCATGTTTGGGTGAGTTTGCCGATGCCTTCATTGATCATTTCTTGCATGCCGAGAATAAAGCAGCCCATGACGCTAAGATTTAGAGCCTGAGGCAAGGTAGCCCGAGTGTGTGGGAGTACCATATGAGATTGACGCACTTGTCCAAGTATGCTATTTATATGTTGCCTAATATGGAGGCTAGAGTGCGCCTTTTTATGTAGGGCCATAGTCCCTTGGTAATTAATGAGGCCGCTACAACTGCCTTAAATTCTGATATGAACTATGGGAATATTGTGGCATTCGCTCAAGCCAAAGAGACCTGCAAATTGAAGAACAGAATGGAGTGAGAGGGTAGCAATAAGGCCCGGTCAGCGGGTAACATTGGTGGTTCTTGTGGCGGTAGGTCAGCATTAAGGGTAGGGTCGTCAGGGCCATCTCAGTCCTTTGCTCAGTCTTCGGTTAGTGCACCACCATCAGGGCCCAGTCAGCAGTAGTGGAGCTATTTCAGGCCCAGTCAGGGCAACATGGGCTCCTACCAGCAGGGTCGGCATGGTGGTAGATCCAAGCAGCAGCGGAGGGACCCATGCTTTAGGTGTGGAAAGATGCACTTAGGAATATACTACATGGACTTACCCATATGCCAGGGTGCGGATTGGGACACGGAACAACCAGCAACTTCTGCAGCTACTACATCCGCAGGACCTACTCCAGCTCGAGGCACTCCAACACCCGCTGGGCGTGGTGCAGCTAGGGGTGGAGCACAGAGTTTGGGAGGATCCAACCGTTTCTATGCTATGGGAGGTCGCCAGAATTCAGAGGCTTCTCCAGATGTTGTCACATGTATATTGACTGTCCAATCTCATGATGTGTATTCTCTTATTGATCCCGGTTCCACTTTGTCATATGTCACTTCTTATGTTGATATGGAATTTGGAATAGAACCGGAATAGCTTCATGAGTTGTTCCCTGTATCTACTCTGGTTGGTGAGTCTATTTTGGCTGTGCAGGTTTATAGTCAAGATAGGTATATAGGATCATTAAAGATCTTGGTTAATTACAGAAACTTAGCAACACCTAGACTACTTAAAGACACATTCATTAGGATTACAAGAGTAGATGACTAGTACATGGTTTGTTATCAGATTGTTAAGGAAACATACAACTCCAAATCTTGATAATCGATCATCAACTAATGACAAATACATTAAGGCAAAGATAACAAATTATAACATATCATAAAAAGTGTTAATTAACAGAAAACAACATAATAAGCATGATTTTAATTAAATGATTGAAAGAGAGGAAGGGTCAAGGCTCACAGACCTTTCTTTGAGCAGCAAATCAAACAAGGATTTTTCTTAGCCGTTTAGGAAAAACTCAAACCCCAATCAGTGTATGCTCGGCACCGAAAAGAGAAAAGAAATCAAAACTCAGTTAGGAAATCTAGCTTTGATTTTTCTACTTAGAACTTTAGGTGTAGTTAATGATACTTCTATAGTTAGGTTGTCTAGGTAAGAGCATTGAAGAATTCCTTTTATAGTGGCACTCAATGCCTTAGGTTTTAACATATTCGAAACGATAGTAGAAGATGACGAAGAGTTGATGATGTGAGCAACATCGAGTTAAATTAGAGAAGAATAGAGGTGAAAACAATGACTATTTTTACCTTAGATGGGGAAGTTGACCATTGAACGCAAGATCCATCAGATCAAGAATAATAATGATAACGCTGAAGGGATGGCCATACATCCCACAGATTTGAAAGACCCTAGCAGTATTACAGACAATTTGAAGTATCGTATTTTAGCTAGGTTTTCGGATTTTGGGGATTTTGAATCTTATCGATGAAAGAGGAAAGAAAACAACAGGATTCGTGGTGAAAGGGGGCAATAAAGATGATTTATTGGTTGATTCATGACCCTGCACGGATTTGTGAATGGTTTGTGATTGATTTGTCTGTTGGAGTTGAGAGACTAAAGAGTGGAAGGGAAAGGGGACGACCGAGTCAAAGAGCAAAAGATTTAGGAATTGGGAAGGGATTGGGTCGTCTCTAGGTTTAACTAGGTGGGAGTAATTTGGGCCGTTGGATCTTTAAATCAACGGCCCTGATAATTCAGGTTTAAAGTTTTCAAATAATGAAATATATGGACCATTAGATCTCTATGTTTCAACGATTGAGATTGAATTTGAAGATGTGTTTAGAATTAAATAAAAATATGATGTAAAATGTGGGTCGTTGATCAAATGGATGGACGGTTAGAATTAAATGTGGTTCTTGTTTGAGTATGTGAAGGTGTGATGTGGCACGATTTAATTGGGTCGGGTAAGGCGGCATGGATTGCCAAGGTGGAATAAATGAGGGGTTTAGACTGTGTATGGGCAATTGGCCATTTCACCATTGATTATGAAATTGCATTAGTAGCCTCTTAGTCTTTATCCTCTTTAAAATTAATTGAAATAAACTTAAATAATTTCACAATGTAATAGAACTTATAATTATCAAATACACTATTAATTACTATAATTAATTAACAAATTATTAAATATATTATTTTCCTATTTGTGATATTGATTTCCAATTATTTTAAAATAGTAGGCTAATTTACCAAAATTAAGAAATAACTTACTAAATTAATTATAAACATATGTAATGAATATAAAAGTTATTTTAATAGTATCAAAAATAGTAAGAGTAATATATTTGTAATTATATAACACTATATTATTAATTTAACACCATTAATTACTTAATATATAAAAATAGGTATTATTAATTAGAAAATATTTTCAACATATCTATTGTAAATCATTAACTATATTTAAATTAATTTTTTTTAAAAAGGTCAAAATTAGTTGTCAAAAAATGCACCTCTTTGACCGGAGATAGTAAAAGAGTTTCGGGGTAATGAAATCGAACCAAGACCAATTTTGTCCTGACTTTAGGCATACGTTGCAGGAATGGCATATGGATTTGAGAAAGTTTATGAGTTATGTGATCAAGGAAAGGGTTAACAAAATTTCAGGGGAATTTTGGAGAATTAGGGCTGTCGCGCCCCTTTTTCTCGCGAAAGCGGGCTTCGACATGTGACAACTCTTTTGAGTGGGAGTAAAGTGTTAAAAGAAGAAGAGTCGCCACCTAACGATTTTTAAGGTGCGTTAGGGCACCTATTAGGCATATAACTATGTCTGACTAGTCAGCGCTACCAAAGATCCGGTAAGGGCTCAAATTACCTCAAAGAGAAGGTATTAGGCACTCTTCGAGATCCACAACTGTGGGTCCCGGATGAACTTAAGACTATGTGGATTATAATTAGGCAAGATGATTAAATAAACAAAGAGAATAAAAGGTCAAAGAGTTTCATTATAATATAATGAGAATTGGTATAAATCTTAAGGACTACAAGGATACAACTATAATGATTTATATTAGATGACTACGTGTATAAAGAGAAAAAAAAAGGGGGGAGGGTCCTAAGTTTTTTTGCCAAAAGGATCACCTCGTGCAACATAAATAATACTTTGCAACTCCTCTTAGATAGGAGTTGCTCATATTATTCAGCGGGCATAAACTATCATCTCCTGCTACCCGATTACTATGTTGAAGTTGTTTACTTAGAGCATTTTAATTCAATTCCAGGTCGCGTCCTATGCGTGCACTACCTGTCCCATGCCTATGGTCCAGGAGGCGTTGAACCTCTATTTGGGTGGTTCTAAACTTTACTTAGGCTGCTCAAAATAATAAAACTAAGCGATATTCAAAACAAATAGGACTTCACTTAAGGATAGTTAAAGGCTCAAGTTAGCCTCCATACAAAGACAACAAATGCACGCAGACAGATTTCTACGTTAGGCACTCGACAGTTTCAGAATTGAGAAAAATTGTAATCATTAAGCTCTATAGACATGGTCTCTAAACAACTACTCAGTTTAAGAGTATCTAGTACTGTTATGCTATTTATTAGGATTACAGATTATAAGTTATTAAAACCTATAAACATGGTATCTTAGTGATTTACGCAATAGGGGGAGTGAAAACCATTGGGAATACTCAGAATTACTCGTGTTTGATCCTATTGGAATGCTTTCTCAGCAAGTAGCAGTATTTTATAGCTATGTTCTAATAGTTGGCAGTTGAAAACTGATTCTGCAGCACTTTGTCCTTATAGGCATGTTTTCTAGGCGAGCGATAGATATAACAGTAGCTGATGAATCAATTAAGAACCTATGGACGTGATATCTAGAAGAGCACCAGTAGAGCATACGCTAGTATAATCCTATAGGCATGGTATCTAATGAACATGCTGCCGTTATGCAAATTGAAGGATGGTTATTGCCATTTGTTTCCTCTAGGCATGCTGTCTAGTGACATATAGCAGTAGACATGGGAATAAATAGAGTACTTAAGCTCATACTTTGATAGTAAACAAGTTGTGTGAGTGTGTGACTCCACTAATGGCATGATTTCTACTAGTGTACATGGAGATTCAAATAGCATACATGGTAGGTTGGATAAAATAACAAGTAAATCATACAAATCCTATAGGCATGTTTTATACCCTTTCATTCCAACATTAGAATATAGCATTTCCCCAATTTCACTAACACCCCAATTGTTTATTACAAAATAATTACAGATCATATGAGGAATATAAGTACAAATATTACACAAGAAATTATAGTAGGCCTACAACAGGCCCAAAGGAGATACCCAGTATTGCCTGGGCCTTCAACAAACTCCTTTTTCGGAAATAGCATGCCAGATCCAAACAGGGGACTATGCCCATCAACACAGCCCAATAGTCATAGAGGAACTCAAGCCAAACCAAACAGTCACAAATTGACCATATGACCCAAATATTGAATTACACATAAATCACTTACACAACCGAGTTTGCAGATTATACAAATAAGGTGAGTAAGAAAAGCTAAATGCCAGAGATAGCTCAAGCTCCAGCAGAAAAGAGGGTGATCAATGAACCCCAAATCCCAGTGTGTTAGAGTTCACAAGGGTCTCAAATGGTCCCCGAGTAATGCTCACACTAGAGAGGTCAATGGAGAGAGTTTTGGTGGCCTTGGCTTTCAGCTGGCCAAGAGTGATAGATTCAGAATAGTGTAGGTAATAAATGAGAGTGAGAGAACAGTGATCAAGTGATAGAATTTGAAGAGGTGCACTTATATTTTAGAAGCAGACATAGCAGGGGTAATTAAACAAAGAACATACAAACAAAGAGAATAAACAAAAACTCAAAGGACAGGTTGATATGACAAGTTCAAACACTTAGCATATTGGGAAAAAACATTTTGTAAGAAGTAGGGGAATCGAGTTTTCTGAGACTACAAGATTAACATACAAAGGTGCACAATGCCAAACGAGTCTAAAGTAGAGCACTAACTTAAAAGATTTAAATCCTAGGGTTCCAAATTATGTTGAATATCCATCACAACATACCAGAAAGTAGACATGCCAACTTATATCACTAAGACAAAACAGTATCAAACATTATAAGGAAACACATGTTAAGATGGCTACTCTAAAGGTCCCAACTAATCATAAACAAATACATTGTTAGGCAAACCGAATACATAATGAGTGACAAAATAGCATGGGAGTAGGTCATAGCTAGAGTGAAGGTCTTAACGTAGATTAGGACACATTATAGATACGAGCCAGTCATTACAGGAACCCAGAACAAAGTAGGGAAGCAAACTCATGCCAAACAACGAATGTAAACATTTAGGTACCAACACATTAGGCTAGACGAACTTAAGAGTTTCCAAATTATTCAAGTTAAGCATAAACATATCTCAGAACTGACAGTTTAGGTAAAATCAAATGCTAAAGAAGTTCATATCATAAAACGAGTTCAATGCCAACAAGGTTGCACATAGAGATGGTCTAGAAAAACATTAGGTCATGAAATTTCACAGGTATGAATATGGAAATCATGAAATCAGGCGAATAAAATTGCAAAAAGCTAAGGAACTTACAAGTATCACTTGACAAATAGACAAACAAGAAAGAACAAACTCCACAATACTCTAAACATCAGCAAAGTGAAATAGAACCGATAATCTTAGTGCGTCAGAGTTCCCAAAGGCTTCAAACGAACCTCGAGCTGTGCTTGCACCAAAAAAAGTTGAAAAATCAAATTCTGGTAGCCTTGGCTTTCAGCTGGCCAAGAGCTAAAGTATAGAACCAGAGAATGAGAGAATAATAGAGTGACAGCCTTTAGTTTCTTTTTAGTGAATCTCGTGAAAAGGTCTGTTTCAAAGGGGAATGGGGAGGGGTTTATATAGTTGTAGAAATAAAGCAAACAAACAAGGAAACACTGTAAAATCAAACATAAATAAGGAAATAATAACATGTAGAGTCAATTTAATCGGATTAGGATAAAAATTAGGTAAACCCTAGTTCATGATGAAGAAACAAAAAATAGTTAAAATCTCACTTAATCGAACCCATACGACCTTGCCATGATGCATATGGACAAAATATTGTCCAAATACCTAAGGGTGAAGCTGATCTACTTTTATTTGGAGATTGATATTTGCCAAAAGTGGAGCAAGTACTATGTAATACAGTAAAGAAGCAACCGGTAGCAAAGGAACATAAGTAAGGTAAGTAAATAACGGGTGAAACCCATTGTTAATGTGATTAGGATAGGGATTGGTGAAGGCTGGCGATTAGGGTTATTCAGAGAAGAGGGGGGATTCTAGGGATTTCAGGGCGGCGGGTTGGTAAGAAACGGGCTAGGGTTTGGGGGAAGGGGGAATATAAGGAAACGAGTAGGTGTGTTATGGGTCGTTGATTATTTGAGATCAATGACCAGAATCGCAAGGGAGATGGGGTGGGTTATTTGAAATAGGTTCCGCATGGGTTTAGGTTAAGGGGTCGTTTGGATTGGGCTACTGAAGAGGAGAGCGAGTGGGATAAGTGTTTGGGCCAAAACTGGTCCGAAGAATTAGCCTAAAATTGGGTCAATTTTTAAATAAGAGATTAAGGGGAAATAATTTAATAAAAATAGGTAAAATAAATGCTATCTATGTAACTTAATACTTTAAAATGATAGTACAAGATTATAAAAAATGTAGAAACTTATTTTGACCTTGAATAAAATGACAAATGCAATAAAGTTGTAAAATATAGGCTATTATTGCAAGGTTGTGCAAATTGCCAAAAATACTAGTGTAAAAAATGAAGTAAAAATATTTGAAACAATGTATTATGGATGCAAATAATAATTGTAGATGATTAAGTCATCACAAAATGATTTGAAGGAGTAATTAATAAATATTTAAGTAATTTAAATGTAAGAAAATTAATTTTAAAGCTCTAACAATTATGGAAAATTATAGAAAATTCTTGTTTAAAATTTGTAAACTAAATAATGATGCGAAATAATATTTTGAAACTATATATACTAATTGAGAAAATATGAGGGCAAAATTGGGTATCAACAGCTGCCCCTCTTTACTCGGGAATGATAAAAGTCTTGCCAGGTAAAGAAAATGATGACCAATTTGGCCGAATTGAGTGAGGAATGATGTGATTTGAAAAAATGGAGGTCGAACCCCGGTTCCTGAGTTGCCTACATATCCCTGGTATTACGGGAATCAGGCCGTGTGTAGTTCTAGATCCAACGGTGAACGAAACCGATGGAGTTATTATAGGAATATTTGCATGTTTCAGCGACGGTTCTTTTGGGTATGATAGTATCAGATGAATTTATGTGGACTCGTGAATGTGAATTTGAAACGTTACGGATGTGTCACAAGGCAGAAATCTGAACGGTCACAGAGTAAAAGGTAGGCAATTACTGGTAGTTGGTTACGTTTGAAACAATTGAAGGATGTGAATGTTGAACGGAAACCAGAGTGAAGATTGCTCCCATTTGTAGAACGGTTACCTCCTGGATTACCTGCAAAACTTAAAACATGGTGCGTGCTAATATATATATGGTTTATTTCAAAAGTTTAAACGTGATGCAAATTCCCTTTGGACCATGAAGGTTGTATTTGGATAGTGAGGATGATGTCCTTAGACCATGATCTCCTGGACCATAAAGCGTATGATAAGGGATTCGCAGGCCATGAAATGGTGTCCTCCGTCCATGAGGATGGTGCCTCTGGACTATGATGCCTTTGAATAATGATGTGCAATTTTGAGAGATCCTCAGGCCATAGAATGGTGTCTCCCGGCTATGAGGATGATGCCTTCAGACTATGATGCCTTTGGACAAAATGGCGATGTTTCAGCTTATGAAATGCAAAGATGTGATGCTTGGTCATATGCGAGGACGAGACAAGACAAGGCTTAGTATTCTGTGAGATGAGGGCGGCGCTTAGCCCTAGGTGACCAAAGAGATAGTGCTAGGTCTTAGGTAGCGTAGTGGAGGTAGTATTTAGTCTCACGCAAGGAAAGGCAATGCTTAGCCTTATGCAATTAGGGAGGCAATGCTTAGCCTCATGCAAGAAAAGGAGACAACGCCTAGTCTCATGCAGGGAAAGGCAGTTCTTAGCCTTATGCAATTAGGGAGGCAGTGATTAGCCTCATGAAAGAAGAGAAGACAATGCTTAGTCTCATGCAGGGAAAGGAAGTGCTTAGCCTCATGCAATTAGGGAGGCAACGCTTAGCCTCGTGCAAGAAGAGAAGACAATGCTTAGTCTCATGCAGGGAAAGGCAGTGCTCCGCCTTATGCAATTAGGGAGGCAGTTCATAGCCTTCATGCAAGAAGAGGAGACAATGCTTAGTCTCATGCAGATAAAGGCAGTGCTTAGCCTTACGCATTTAAGGAGGCAATGCTTAGCCTCATGAAAGATATGGAGACAATACTTAGTCTCATTCAGAGAAAGGCAGTGCTTAGCCTTATGCAATTACGGAGGCAATACTTAATCTCATGCAATAAATGGAGACAATGCTTAGTCTCATTCAAAGAAAGGCAGTGCCTAGCCTTATGCAATCATAGAGGCAATGCTTAACCTCAAGCAAGAAATGGAGACAATGATTAGTCTCATTCAAAGAAAGACAGTGCTTAGCCTAATGCAATTACGGAGGCAATGCTTAGCCTCATGCAATAAATGGAGAAAATGCTTAGTCTCATGCAGGGAAAGGCAGTGCTTAGCCTTACGCAAGAAAGCAATGATCAGGTGCGAGAGAGTAAAGTATTTGTTAGCTTGATATGTTTGCGTTTAGCAACTTCTCGTCATGGAGGTAGTGATTTTGTTGTGCGTATGTATTTGCGAATATTACTGTTGTGTCTATCGTACCTGCATTCAAAGAAAAATTGTGAGTTTTTCACGGGAGGGTTGGTTTGTGCTCTTGATTCCTTGCTTCGCCTTTACTCCTGTCTCGAGATCCTGTTTGAGTTACCCTGGGTAATGTCTGGCTATCATAGAAACAAAGTTTTCGAAAAAATATGCGTGCATTTGACATATTATTTGCGAAAAATATAATTATTTGAAATTCAGTATGTGATATCAAATAATTTAGATGAACCGGTGACTATGACACATTTCAGAGATATTGCAACCTCCTTGCAACACTTTTGGTTGTTCCACATATGGCGAAGTTGGTTGAACTTGCAATCTTGTGCCAATTTCCGATCATGGGGAAAATAAAGATTTTATTAAGATGTGACCGAACCCATAGGGCTACCTATGTATCCCCTCTTAAATGGTAATCAGGTCAAGCGTAGTTCAGTTACATCAAGTGAAGAAATGTAAACAATCCTAAACATAGTATCTATTGACTGTGTTTGAGTTGATAGGTTTTGGCCAAATCTCTCCGTCCATTTATGCAAGTATGAGTGTTCCTCCTGTTAATATTTGATAAACCATGTAGTGACCTTGCCAGGTTGATGAGAACTTCCCCTTGGCTTCATCCTGATGTGGGAAGATCCGCTTTAGTACCAACGACCCCGGTGTGAATTGCCTTGGTCTGACCTTTTTGTTGAAAGCTCTTGCCATTTTGTTCTAGTAGAGTTGACCGTCACATACTACATTCATTCTCTTTCCATCAATCAGAGCCAGTTGTTCATAGCGGTTTTGCACCCATTATGCATTGCTGAGCTCGACTTCTTGTATAATTCTCAAAGAAGGGATTTCTACTTCGGCTGGAATAACTGCTTCAGTGCCATAAACCAATAGGTAAAGAGTTGCCCCATTTGATATGCAAAACATGGTACGATACCCGAGAAGAGAAAATGGCAACTTCTCGTGCAATTGCTTGTAATTATCTACCCTTTTCCTTAGTATCTTCTTGATGTTTTTGTTGGCGGCCTCTATAACTCCATTCATTTGCAGCCTGTATGCCGTGAATTTTTTATGCTTGATCTTGAAAGTTTCACACATGGCCTTCATTAGGTCACTGTTGAGATTGGTGGCATTGTCGGTGATGATTGACTCTGGCATTCAGAACTGACAAACAGTGCGATCCCGAACAAAATTTTCCAGGACCTTCTTAATTACAGCTTTGTAAGATGCGGGTTCAACCCATATTGTGAAGTAGTCTATGGCCACTAGAATGAATCTATGCCCATTCGAAGCGGCGGGCTCGATCGGGCCTATGACATCCATACCCCAAGCCGAGAAAGGCCAAGGTGAACTTGTTGCATTGAGTTCATTGGGTGGTACCCGTATCATGTCAGAATGTATATGGTATTGGTGGCACTTTTGAACATACTTGATGCAGTTTGTTTCCATAGTCATCCATAAATACCCCGCTCTTAGTATCTTTTTGGCTAAGGTGAAACCATTCATGTGTGATCCGCAGGTTCCGGCATGTATTTCCTTGAGCAATCTGGAAGCTTCCTTAGCATCGACACACCGTAGTAATCCCAAATCAGGAGTTCTTCTATACAGAATTCCTCCGCTTTGAAAGAAATGGTTGGCTAATCTTCGAAGCGTGCTCTTCTAAGTATGGGTAGAGTGCTCTGGATATTCTCCTTTTTGCCAAATATTCCTTGATGTCGTGGAACCACGGATTTCCATCGCTCTCTTATTCAATATGAGCAGAATAAGCTAGATGTTTATGAATTCCTACCGGGACATGATCGATGAAGTTCTTGTCTGGGTGTTGTATCATGGAAGATAGAGTGGCCAATGCATCTGGGAACTCATTTTGAACTCTCGGAACATGTTTGAATTCTATCTTTGTGAACCTTTTGATCAGCTCTTGTACACAATGCAAGTATGACAATATTTTGGTGTTCTTTGTGGCCCATTCTCCTAGAACCTGGTGCACTAAAAGGTCTGAATCTTCGATTACCAACAGCTCCTGAACGTTCATGTCAATGGCCAACCGGAGTCCCAAAATGTAGGCCTCATACTCGGCCATATTGTTGGTGCATGAAAACCTGAGTTTTGCGGATATCAGATAGTGTTGGCCGGTCTCTGATACCAAGACTGCTCCAATACCAACTAATTTAAGTTTGCTGCTCCATCGAATAACATTCTCCAACCATCATATGCTTCGGTGATATCTTCTCCCACAAACGACACCTCTTCATCGGGAAAATACGTTTCCAATGGTTCGTATTCTCCGTCTACGATATTTTTTACCAGGTGATCGCCAATGCCTGCCCTTTGATCGCCTTTTGAGATACATAGACGTTGTCGAACTCACTCAACAATATTTTCCACTTTGCTAGCTTACATGTAGGCATGGGTTTCTGAAGATGTATTTTAGCGGGTCCATCCTTGATATGAGATATGTAGTATATGCACAGAAATAATGCTTCAACTTCTAAGTTGTCCATGTCAAAGCACAACAGGTACGTTCCAGCAAAGAGTACCGGGCTTCGTAGGGTGTGAATTTCTTACTCAGATAATATATCACATGCTCCTTTCTTCCAGTCTCATCATGTTGTCCCAGAAGGCAACCAAAAGCTCCATCAAATACGGACAAATAAAGCAATAGGGGTCTTCCTAGTTCTGGTGGGACCAAAACGGGTGGTTTAGATAAATACTCCTTGATTTTGTCGAAGGGTTGTTGCGGCTTGATTTTTTCAAAGGGGTCTTTAGTCCAGCTTGTTGCGGTATCTTTCCTCAGCATCTTGAAGATCGACTCACATATCACGGTTGATTGTGCTATGAAGCGACTAATGTAATTAATACGCCCTAAACAATTCATCACATCTTTCGTATTCTTCGAAGGTGGAAAGTCTTGGATTGCTTTGACTTTTGATGGGTCTAACTCAATTCCTCTGCAACTGACGATGAATCCTAACAATTTCCCGCAGGGACTCCGAAAGCACACTTTGCAGGATTAATTTTCAGGTTATATTTATGAAGTCGATCAAAGAATTTCCACAGATCCGCTATGTGATACGTACACTTCTATTTCTTTATGTATCATGTCATGGAAAATAGTTGCCATGTCTCTCATGTAGGTGGCTCCGGTGTTCTTCAGACCAAATGGCATCATTTTATAACAATATATTCCCCATTGCATCATGAAGGCTCTCTTTTCAGAATCCTTCTCATCCATCCAGATTTGATGGTACACCGCGAAGCAATCCACAAAGGATTGGAGTTCATGTTTGGAATGATTGTCGATCAATATGTGTATATTAGGCAACGAGAAATCATTGTTGGGACTTGCTCTATTTATATCTCGGTAGTCAATACATACTCTGACTTTCCCATCTTTCTTCGGAACTGGCATGATGTTGGCCAACCAAGTCGGGTACTCGACCACTCTAAGAACCTTGGATTTGATCTGCTTGGTGACCTCCTCTTTTATCTTCAAACTCATGTCCGGCTTGAATTTTCTGAGCTTCTGCTTTATCGATGGACATGTAGGATTAGTGGGTAACTTGTGAGCTACTATAGATGTGCTCAAACCCGTCATATCGTCGTAGGACCATGCGAATATATCTTCATATTCTTTTAGGAATCTGATGTACTCTTCTTTCTCTGATGGTGATAGATGAATGCTTATGCATGTTTCCTTGACCAGTTCGGAATCCCCTAAGTTAACTGCTTTAGTTTTGTCCAAATTGGACTTTGGCTTGTTTTCAAAATTTTCCACTTCTCTACGATTTCCTCAGGTATCGTATGATCTTCTAGGTCTTCTGAATCACTATCCTTATGTTGCGTTATCTTATTACATGTCACAGTCACAGGTTCACCGGGATAGGAAATAATAATGCTGTAAAATGAGAAAATTTAGAGAATAATAGTTATTACGAAAAGTAGCAATGCATTAATTGAAATCTTTAAAACGTTAATAAATGTGGCTCGATGACTCGAGCAATTATTTCAAAGAAAAATACTGAAAATATCTCTAAAGCTTAAAAATAATTGATGCTAATCTACCAAGCTACCCAGGAACTCGAAGGGCTCGGGATGGTATAGCAGTCCAGTTTTTTAGAATAACTCATTTCCCCACGGTCTGAATCGTAAGGTCTTCCTCGTCCTCCTCCTCAACTATCGCACTGCAATCCATATCTTCTTCATCCAGAAATAGTTTCCTCATGCCAGCTAAGACTTTATCTTCCTCAGATCCCCACATTATGTCAGCTTGATGAAATGTCTATTATAGAGATGGTATTGGTTGTTCCAGCGGATAATAAGGACCATGCCATGGCGGCGACCAATCTTGATGCTCTTGCTAAGGATATTCATATCCAAGCCCAAAAGTGGTGCCACGACGCTGTGGTTGAATGTGTTTGGTGATCCCTTAGAGGTTTTTGCCGAGACCCTTGCCAGGTTCATATCCTGTCCATATTAATATGCTTTCTATCTTGTTACTCCACCATCGATCCTTTTCAATTACGTTGACTCGCTCAATGCGATGGCATGTTTCTCCACCCAGCTTCTTCCTATTCTCGATGACTGGAATGGTCTGATTGGTGTAGATGGGGTTGCTTCCATCCCCATGGATAATCACTTCTTAATGGTTCCATTCAAACTTCATAGGCTAATGCAGAGTAGAAGCCACCGCCCCATCGGCGTGTATCCAGGGTCGTCCCAACAATAGATTATAGGTAGCAGATATATCCAGCACTTGGAACTCAACATCAAACCAGGTCGGGCCCATTTGTAGGTTGAGGTTGATTTCTCCATTTGTGGCTCTTTGGGATCCATCAAATGCCTTTAAATTCATACTTCCCATCCGTATCTCGTGCAGGCCTTTACCCAACCTCTTTAGAGTAGTTAGTGGACATATATTGAGACTTGAACCCCCATCTATTAGGACCCTGGTGATGAATGTATCCTCAAATTGCACTGTGATGTGTAGTGCCCTGTTATGACTTAGTCCTTCTGGTGGTAACTCATCCTCGTGAAAGGTGATTTTGTGGCTTTCCAGTACCTGCCCGACCATGTTGGCCATCTCTCCACTAGTGATGTTGGTGGGTACACAAGCTTCACTCAACGCTTTTATCAAGGAATTCATGTGTGTCTCAGAGTTTTGCAGCAGTGACAAGATGGATATCTGAGCGGGCATTTTTTTCAGATAATCGAAGACAGACTATTCCCTTGCTTGTACTTTTCTCCAAAGGTCATCAGGGCCAGTCTCAACAGCAGGGGGCTTAGATGCAGCTTCCTTGCTTATTCCTCCCAAGTGCTCAAGTGTATAAACTCTACCAGTTCTAGTCATGCCTTGTGTTGCACCTGTTTCCTCAATTTTTGTTTTTCCTTTCCTCCTTATTTTTGCAACGTAATCCCATGGGATAGCATCAGACTTGTAAGATGGCGTGGGAGCTACCATCACAGTGAAGGGTGTGGTTACCTCGACTTCAAACAGTGCCAGTATGGTTACCTCGACTTCAAACGGTGCTTGGGTTTAGGATCATCTCCCTCTCGAATGAGTGCAATTGACCCTTCCGAATCCCATTCCTTGCCAGTCTCTATCATGTTCACTCCCTCACCTCTGTGATCCAGGAGAGGATTATTACGAATATTTGGTGCAGCTTCCTTTGCCTGTATGACTTTAGTGTCGATTAATGTCTGAATCTTGTCCTTCAGTGTGCGACACTCATCAATAGTATGACCCTTCATCCCTGAATGATAGGCACCTATTTTGTTGGGGTTAAACCACTGAGAAGAATTCTCCATGGAAACTGCAGGAATGGAAGTGACGTAACCAGTAGCCTTCAGTCTCTCGTATAGTTGGTCTATGGGTTCACCAATTAGGGTGTATTGTCTAGGTGGTCTGCGGTCGAAGTTTGGTCTTGGTTTTTGGTAATTTTGGCGGGCGGGTGGTGGTGAGTGATAATATGCGGGTTGAGTGTTATAGGTGTGGTAGGTGGTAGCAAGTTGTTGATAACTGGGGGGTGAAGGCTGGTATGTGGGTGGAGGAGTTTGGTATGTAGGTGGAGGTGTTTGGCATGTGAGGGGATACTTAGCACCCTGGGCCACCATTACAACACCCACTTCATTCTTCTTCCAGATACCTCCCGATTGCAAGGCTTTATTTGTGGCGTGTAGTGCTTAGAAATTCGGCACCATCCCGCTTTTAATCCCTTCTTCTATTCTTTCTCCTAGCTTGATGACTTCAGAGATTTTGTGGTTCTCAATAACCATCAACCTTTCATGGTATTGCAGTTCTTGAGCTCTGATAAAGAACTTATTCATTTGTTCTTCTTCGAGTGCTGGTCTTACTTTTGCAGCCTCAGAGCTCCACCGATGAGCATATTCACAGAAGGTCTCTGTTGGTTTCTTTTTTAGGTTTTCAATGTAGAAAACATCTGGTGCGTTGTCGGTGTTGAACCTGAACCTGTCCATAAAGTCTGATGCCATGCTTACCCAGCTCACCCACTTCTTCGGATTCTGGATGATATGCCAGGACAATGCATCTCCTGTGAGGCATAGCATGAATAGTTTCATGCGGATTTGTTCATTTTTGCCCACTCCTGCAAGCTTGGCACAATATGTCCTCAGATGAACTTTTGGATCACCAGTTCCACCGAACATTTCACATTTGGGAGGTTTGTACCCTTCCCGCATCTCTACATCTGGCTGAATGCACAAGTCTTCATAATTCAAACCTTCAATGCCTTACCACCTTCGACATTTTGAACTCTGCCAGAGAGCTTCTTGAGTTCTTCAGCTATATTCTTGTTGAGCAGGTCCTTCTCGGTTGACTCAGGTATGTATTGGGTTTGTTTTGGGGTATTGGGTATGGGGTAAGGTATCAACATATATCGGGTTGCTTTGGTGGACTCCGGGGATCTGGGCATAAGGGTGATCATTTGGTGAGTTTTGGAGGTCAGGACTGGGTTGTGGTATATTCTGGGGAGTATGATAAGTGGTAGTCTGCGCGTATTGGGTTGGGTGGTGATGATGTTGTTGCGGAGTTGGTATTGGAGGAGGATTAGGGTTTTGGGGAGGTGTAGGATACTGGTGTGGTGCAGGAGGGTTTGGTGGCGGGTTTTGTTTTTGTGGGTTTTGTGGTGCTTAGTTCTGGGTATTTGGATTTTGTTGGTCAATATCAGGGACATTTAGAGTGAGAGAGAGGTTTGCCAAGTTCCACACCTGCTCAAGTTCTCCCTGTAGCTCCAAAATCCTTTGTTCCAGACGTAAGACCAGTTCATTCTGTGCCGGGGTGCTCCGACCATCTGAAGTTTCGACGTTCTCAGGTATAGTAGTGATGTCCTTCTTGATACCACTCAAATCGTCCATTTTCCATTTCCATTTGCTTTTTTCCTTTAGGTTCACTTGGTGGAGGAGGAGGTGGAGGACCTCTAGATCTAGTGTGATATCTTGACGATGCCAGTATGCACGAACCAACCTTGGGGAATGGGAATAATCAAAAAGAAGAAAAAGAAAAAGGTAACCAAGTTAGTAAGGGGTATTGAAAGAATGCTTCCAATATTAAACATGTTTTGCAAAATCAGGTAATACTTCGCGTCCTAATTTGGGGACCTCATTCTGCCCGAGGTAGGCCTAAGCGACACATAGACTTGGAGAAAATTGATGCCAATAATTGTGTCATTTCATTAATGTGAAAATGAGCCAAACCTTCACTAAATCGATAATTATAATAAAGTTACTAATGGAATTTATCCTTATTACAATTAAAATCTAAAAAGGACATTATTTTCTAGTCTACTTGGTCCTGAAGGACGTTCTCCGTGCTTGGCTCTTTTGACTCCATCAATAAAGTTTGCCAAGTGGCGCATATCCAATAACAAATAAGCGTTTGCTAGATGCCCTCCTTCATTGTCATCCGTGTTTTGACAATCCGCAAGCCTCTTTCTCATCTTTCCCTCAAGCTCCATCAATCCTTGTTCTAGATATTCCAATCTCTCGGTGGACTTAGTGGCGATTTCCTTCCATTCATTAATTACCTCCATGTCCACTTTATGTTGTTCCATATGTCTAGCTTCAGACTCAAAAACCCTTTTGCGAAGCCTTCTATACTTGACCTGTGCCTCAGCAGCAGCATCAATGATCCTATTTTCCAAATTGACCCCCCTGGCTTGATGTCTCCCGCTATATCATCTACGAACCATGATGGATAGAAATACACATGACCAGCATGGTACCTGTCTAGATCGATAGTCTCTCTTTCCACAATGACCTTCTAGTTCACATATGTTGCGCCTCGAACTTGAAAGTAATGATGTCCCCTTTGAAATCTACCTTGTACTGGACCATGTTGGAAACCTAAGGTATGACCTGTTTTCTTTGTGCTTTCCTCATTACCCTTATAGGAGCATAAGGATAAATGCCTCGTAACCCTATCAATACCAAATGAGTAGTATCCCTCTACCTTATGATGAACTCACTGCTAGGAAACCACTCAAACATCCAATGTACCTTCTCGTTTGTCAGATTGCAGAAGAAACGTACCCAACTTACAACACTTTCGGGCTATGCCAACCTATCTTGGATGAATGTCATTTTATTTGGATGGTGATAAGATATATAGTCATTCAATAGTTGTCACAAAAGATCTTGGCGATATTTTCCCCTTTGAAAGTGCTCCAATAGCCAAACTTGCAGTAATAGATTACAACCTTCAAAATATCCGAACTCCTGCTTGCACTAGTCTAGAGCACGGTACAGTTCAACTAAGATCATAGGATATCATAGGGATTATGGTGTAGGTTTGCCCCTCGATGCCTTCCATTAAAGTTCTTGCAACCATAGCTAAACGAGTGTGAATCTTTCCCCCTTTCATTGGAAATATCAACAAACCCAAGAAGCAAATGATGAATACATAAACTCGGCGGTGCGTCCAACCTAAGGAGGTAATGACAAGTTCCTCGTGATGAAGACGGTACGACTTAGTATGCCCATAACGCTCATAAAGAAACCCAAAAGGGATATAAGATTTCTTTAAGCAAAGAAATTCTTCACTTTTCTTAGAGCCCAACATCTTTAGAAAATCGCAAGGGGTGCGATTCTCTGGTACTAGTAACCCCGGACTATCCCATGGAAGCTTAGCAAAACCTCATATTTCTTCTAAGAGAGGAGTCATTACTATGTCACCAAATCGGAAGACCGCTCTTTTCTCATCCCAGAACATGGTAGCATCCTCAATCAAAGCTTTATTTGGTTGGATATTATGCAAAGACGGCAAATCACTAAGTCCTCTTTTCACATGATTCTTGTCGCAAGGCGCAAGGTCTTTCCACCAGTCAAGTAGCTGAGGTGGGATGTTTTGGATCATGCCGAACCTGGGGACTTCATGTTTTATTTTCTGCAATTAAATAAAGTTAGCCCTTTCCCCCTCCAGATATGACCACTTACACAATAATGATCAACATATTGGCACATTTTCTCCAAGTAATGCACATAACATGGTAGTGTCCATTGGGATTGTAAAAATCCCGTCGGAATTTGGACAAGGCTTATCTTAGCGGGCTATTATGTTAACAACGTTCTAACCCATACTAGGTTTAACATGATGCATGTACATTTGATATTGTAGTAAGGTTTCTAGAATGGCCTAGACTGGTACTCCCATGTGGACAACTTGAGAGGGAAAGGCACGGGACCGTCGATTTCACCGTTGATCGACTAGTCTACCGTAAATAAGCCTTTCCAATTTGAGAAAGGTAATTTTGAAAGAGCGCACTCATCAAGCGCCGCTATGTTGCTAATTAGCATTGGTGGAGTATGATGTGGAGCATGAGTTTATGCAGAGATAATAAAACATTGTCAAGTATTTACACGATAAAAAAAGTAGTAAATATAGTAGTAAGGTAAAACATGAAAAACATAGAAAAGAAAGACAAAAGGAAGAAGTTAGTTAATGGAGTATATGCGAGAATGTAATAAAGCAAGTAAGGGGGTAGGGATTGGATAGGTATGATATGGCAGTCTTAGGAAAAATAAAGAGCAATGAAGAGTAGTCATAGCAAATAGAGGTGAACGGGGAAGGGATGTGCATGTCATAACAGATTTAAATGAATAAAAGGTGAATAAGGAAAGGGATATGTATGTAATAGCAAATTTAAACAAATAAAGGTGGAGAAGGGAAGGGATGTGCATGTCATAGAATGTAACCGAGAAAATAATCCACATAAGTCAAGTTCATTATGGTAAGAGCCTAAACGTAAATCCCTAGCAGAGTCGCCATGCTGTCGAGCCCCCTTTTCTTGCGAAAGCGGGCTTCGACATGTGACCACTCTTTTGACTGGGAGGTAAAGTGTTAAAAGAAGAAGAGTAGCCATCTAACGATTTTTTAGGTACGTTAGGGAACCTATTATGCAGATAACTCTGTTTTACTAGTCATCGCCACCAAAGATCGGGCAAGGGCTCAAATTACCTCAAAGAGAAGGTGTTAGGCACTCTTTGAGGTCCACAACTGTGGGTCCCGGCCGAACTTAAGACTATGTGGATTATAATTAGGAAAGATGATTAAATAAAAAAAGAGAATAAAAGGTATAAAGAGAAAAAAAGGGGGGGTAGGGGTCCTAAGTTCTTTAGCCTAAAGGATCACCCCATGAAACATAAATAATACTTCGCAACTCCTTTTAGATAGGAGTTGCTCATATTATTCAGCGGGCACAGACTATCCTCTCCTGCTACCCGATTACTATGTTGAAGTTGTTTACTCAAAGCGTTCTAATTTAATTCCAGGTGGCGTCCTATGCGTGCACTACCCGTCCCATATCTATGGTCCAGGAGGCGTTGGACCTTTATTTAGGTGGTTCTAAACTTTACTTAGGCTTCTCAAAATGATACAACTAAGCGACAATCAAAACAAATAGGATTCACTTAAGGATAGTTAAAGGCTCAAGTTAGCCTCCACACTTAGACAATAAATGCACGCATATAGATTTCTACGTTAGGCACAAGACAGTTTCAGAATTAAGGCTAATTGAAGTTATTAAGCTCTATAGACATGGTCTCTAGACAACTACTCAGTTTAAGAGTATCTGGTACTGTTATGCTGTTTGTTGAGATTACAGATAATAAGTTATTAAAACCTATAGACATGGTCTCTAAGTGATTTACGCAATAGGGGGAGTGAAAACCATTGGGAATACTAAGAATTACTCGTGTTTGATCCTATTGGCATGATTTCTGAGCAAGTAGCAGTATTTTATAGCTAGGTTCTAATAGTTGGCAGTTGAAAACTGATTTTGTAACACTTCGTCCCTATAGGCATGTTTTCTAGGAGAGCGATAAATATAACGGTAGTTGATGAATCAATTAAGAACCTATGGACATGATATCTAGATGAGGACTAGTAGAGCATAAGCTAGTATAATCCTATAGGCATGGTATCTAATGAACATGCTGTCGTTATGCAAATTGAAGGATGGTTATTGGTATTTGTTTCCAATAGGCATGTTGTCTAGTGACACATAGCAGTAGACATGGGAATAAATAGAGTACTTAAGCTCGTGCTTTGATAGTAAACAAGTTGTGTGAGTGTATGATTTCCCTAATGGCATGATTTCTACTAGTGTACATGGAAATTCAAATAGCATATATGGTAGGTTGGATAAAATAACAAGTAAATCATACGAATCCTATATGCATGTTTTCTACCCTTTCATGCAAACATTAGAATATACCGTTTCCCAATTTCACTAACACCCCAATTATTTATTACAAAATTATTATAGACCATATGAGGAATATACGTACAAATATTACACAAGAAATTATAGTAGGCCTACAACTGGCCCAAAGGAGATACCCAGTATTGCCTGGGCCTTCAACAAACTCCTTCTTCGCAAATAGCATGCCCAGATCCAAACAAGGGACTATACTCATCAACACAACCCAAAAGTCACAGAGAAACTTAAGCCAAACCAAACAGTCACAAATTGACCATATGACCCAAATATTGAATTACACAGAAATCACTTACACAACCTAGTTTGTAGATTATAAAAATAAGGTGAGGAAGAAAGGCTAAATGCTAGAGACAGCTCAAGCTCTAGCAGCAAAGAGGGTGATCAAAGAACCCCAAATCCTAGTGTGTCAGAGTTCACAAGGGTCTCAAATAGACCCCTAGCAGTGCTCACACTAGGGAGGTCAATAGAGAGAGTTTTGGTGGCCTTGGCTGTTCAGCCGACCAAGAGTGATAGATACAGAATAGTGTAGGTAACAAATGAGAGTGAGAGAACAGTGGTCTAGTGATATAATTTAAAGAGGTGCACTTGTATTTTAGAAGCAGACAGAGCAGGGGTGATTAAACAAAGAACATACAAGCAAAGAGAATCAACAAAAACTCATAGGACAGGTTGATATCACAAGTTCAAACACTTAGCATGTTGGGCATAAAACATTTTGTAGGAAGTAGGGGAATCAGGGTTTCTGAGACTACAAGATTAACATACAAAGATGCACAATGCCAAACGAGTTTAAAGTAGAGCACTAACTTAAAGGATTTAAAGCCTAGAGGTCCAATTTATGTTGAATATCTATCACAATAACAAAAAATAGATATGCCAACGTATATCACTAAGACAAAATAGTATCAAACATTATAAGTAAACACACGTTAAGATGGCTACTCTAAAGGTCCCAACTAATCACTAGGGGATACAGGATTAGGCAAACGGAAGACATAATGAGTGACAAAATAGCATGGGAGCAGGTCATAACTAGAGTGAAGGTCTTAACGTAGATTAGGACACATTATAGATACGAGCCAGTCATTATAGGAACCTAGAACAAAGCAGGGAAGCAAACTCATGCCAAGCAACGGATGTAAACATTCAGGTACCAACATATTAGGCTAGACGAAGTTAAGAGTGTCCAAATTATTCTAGTTAAGCATAAACATATCTCAGAATTGGCAGTTTTAGGTAAAATCAAATGCAAAAGAAGTTCAGATCACAAAACGAGTTCAATGCCAACAAGGTTGCACATAGAGATGGTCTAGAAACAAATTAGGTCATGAAATTTCAGAGGTATGAGTATGCAAATCATGAGCACAGGAGAATAAAATTGCAAAAAGCTGAGGAACTTACCAGTTATCACTTGACCAATAGATAAACAAGAAAGAACAAACTCCACAATACTCTGAACATCAGCAAAGAGCAATAGAACCTAGAATCTTAGTGCGTCAGAGTTCCTAAAGGCATAAAAAAAAACCCGGGCAATGCTTCTCCCAAGAAAAGATGAAAAATCGAATTCCGGTAGCCTTGGCTTTCAGCCGTCCAAGAGCCAAAGTATAGAATAAGAGAATGAGAGAATAATAGAGTGACAAATTTTAGTTTCTTTTTAGTGAATCTCGTGAAAAAGTTTGGTTCAAAGGGGTATGGGGAGGGGTTTATATAGTAGTAGAAATCAAGCAAACAAATAAGGAAACACTGTAAATCAAACATAAATAAGGAAATAATAACATACAGAATCAATTTAATCAGATTAGGAGAAAAATTAGGTAAACCCTAGTTCATGATGGAGAACCAAAAAATAGTCAAATTCTCACAGAATCGAACCCGTACGACCTTGCCATGATGCATATGGATGAAATATCATCTAGTTACCGAAGGGTGAAGTTGATCTCCTTTGATTTGGAGATTGATATTTTGCCAAAAATGGAGAAAGTACTATGTAATACCGTAAAGAAGCAACCGGTAACGTAGGAACATAAGTATGGTAAGTAAATAACGGGTGAATCGCATTGTTAACGGGATTAGGAGAGGGATTGGTGAAGGGCAGCGATTAGGGTTCTTTAGAGAAGAGGGGGGATTCTAGGGATTTCAGGGCGGCAGGTTGGTAAGAAATGGGCTAGGGTTGTGGGTAAGGGTAATATAAGGAAACGGGCAGGTGTGTTATGGGTCGTTGATCATTTGAGATCAACGGCCAGGATCACAAGGGAGAGAGGGTGGGTTATTTGAAATGGGTTCCATCTGGGTTGAGGTTAAGGGGTCGTTTGGATTGGGCTGCTGAAGAGGAGAGTGAGTGGGCTAAGTGTTTGGGACAAAATTGGTCCGAATATTAGCCTAAAATTGGGCCAATTTTTAAATAAGAGATTAAGGGGAAATAATTTAATAAAAATAGTTTAAAAAAAATACTATCTATGCAACTTAATACTTTAAAAGGATAGTAGAATATTATAAAAAATGTAGAAACTTATTTTGACCTTAAATAAAATAACAAATGCAATAAAGTTGTAAAATATAGGCTATTATTGCAAGGTTGTGCAAATAGCCTAAAATAATAGTGTAAAAAATGAAGTAAAAATATTTGGAACAATGTATTATGGATGCAAATAATAATTTTTGATGATTAAGTCATCACAAAATGATTTGAATGAGTAATTAATAAGTATTCAAGTAATTAAATGTAAGAAAATCAATTTAAAGCTCTAACAATTATGGAAAATTATAGAAAATGCTTGTATAGATTTTGTAAACTAAATAATGATGCGAAATAATATTTTGAAAGTATATATACTATTTGAGAAAATATGATGGCAAAATTGGGTATCAACATAGGCCAAATTTTGTTTTCGAATTTCTTACATACCTCGGGCTTAACGAGGATCATGCCTCATGTTGTTTTTGAATGATTATTTCGAGAAGGAGATACTTGCAGAAATAGCCCCAGTATCGTGTAATGACGATTCTGCAAGGCAGGAGGATTCTGGTACCCATATAGCTCTGAATTGCAGTTTGATTTGAAAGATTTAATGAATTAGAGTTCCACTGATCGTATTTGAGTTTGAGTTTAGATCCTTGGCCCGCTTATGAGTTTGTTGTCCTTCATAGCGTTGTAGCTTGGTCTGCTGCTTGGAAGAAGTCCACGTTGCTATGTTGGTCCTGGAAAAACAAATCATACAAATACCCATGTATCATAATACACATATGTTTAGATGTAAATGATGCAGGAGCTAGCCGTTATTCGGGATCAGGGTGACGAGATACTTGAATTTGACTCGATTGTCAGCCGGACTATGTGCCGTTCCACGGCTGTCGGAGCAGTAAGTCTCCTCACGATGGGAGCATCTCTGCGCGATGTGACTAGGTTACTTGTAATGTAGAATATTTCTCTGCATGATGTGATTATCTCCACGCGATGAGAGTAGTTAACATGAAAATGTAAAGTACCTCTGCACGATGGGAGTAACTCCATGCGATGGGAGTAGTTGTATTGAAATGTAAAATATCTCTACACGATGGGAGATTTTGACTTGAAAATATGTAAGATGCCTATAACCCGCATGAGCAAAACGTCAAATCATTCAAGATAAAATAACAAAATAAGGAGTATGCTCAAGAGATACTCTTGACTGCAAAAGTAATTGCGGTCGTCGATCGGCAAAATTTATGGTGGGATTGGATGGTTTGTCCGTCGATTGACAAATTTGGCAACGAGATTTGCGACTATCTACTTGTAATCTCCGATATGGCGGAGTGACGATGTGAAATGCTCCGATTGGAGAAGCAAACAGTTTGCTATATACATTGCTTTGATTGGCAAATTCGGCAACTCAATTTGTTTAGGGTGCCCCGATTGATTGAGAAAGGAGTTTGCTTTATACATGGCTTTGGTTGGCGGGGCCAGCGGCTTTCTATATACAAAGTTCTCCGCTTGGTTGAGCAGACGGTTTGCTATTTACAATGTGCTCTGACCGTATCAGAGGCTTGGTCCCAGAATACCTTCAAAGAATTTGGGAGTTAGTCTTTAGTCATATGAAGAAATAAATTAAATGATGAAATAAAAATAAGGGTCATGAGAGAGTAGTGGGTCTACCATTTTTTTTAGCGTGCCCCAGTATTCTTCGTATCATGTGGGTCCTGCGTTCAAAGAAACAATTTTAGTGCGGGGCAGGGCATTGGTTTGTGTTGCCCATAATCCAGGCCTTGCTCCGAGTCTTGTGGGATTATGCCACAGTGTTTGGTAGGTAGAATGATAGTTTTTAGAAAATATTTTTAAAACTGTCTATTTTTTAAAGGTCAAAGTTGAAGTAAACGTATTAGCTACATTGCCTCAAAGGATTAAAATTATAGAAGAAGAAGATGAAACTGGCCCTGAGGAATTGAAATGGATTAAAATCAAATATGATTATATGCCTGAGTATTAAAGGACATGTAAGGAACAAGGGCATAATGAAAAGGAATGCTGGATTATTCATTCAGAGTTAGATAAGAAGTTCAGCGAAGAGGGTGAGGATCAGAATAAGGAGAAGGCTATTGTGATGCAAGGTGAGGTGATTGGGACTGCAGCTGCTTCAACAAAGATATTGGCAAGTGGAGAAGTGTTGGGCAAACCTGCACCAAGTGTTACCAAGAATGAATGGACGCAAAGGAGGAAGAAAAAATATCAATGAGACAGTAGAGGATACACAATCGACGATGAGGAGGTCGTGTCTACTGAGCCAACATATGATCACAAGGAATCAAAAGGAAAGGGGGCAACTAGTAATGCTGCTGGTACTGGGAAATAAAAGAAGAATGATCCAGTAAAAAACAAGCAATCAATTTGATTTCTTAGAAGAAGGTGAAATCGAGATGCAAAAGCAAATAAAAAGGGAAGATGTGGAAAAGATGTGAAATAAGGAGAAGAATGAGGCAAAGAAGGCAAATCCTAGTTCTATTGGAAAAACTTCTCTAGAAAAGAATGAAGGGCAAATTATGGAAAAGGTTGCTCCTAATCCTACTGTTACTGGGATTGAGGAGTCTAATAAAAAGCAATCTATAATTAAATGGGTACATAGGAGATTTGGAACGAGTAAGGATGAATTAAGGGAGATGAATGTTGTTAATCATTCATGCCATGAAATTCAATCGCGAACTTATGAAGATTCTAAGGAGAATGGGGCAATCGTGGAGGTCAGCACAAAAAGATAGCTATGGAGTGATGAAGTTCAGATTATGGAGGATGACAATACCACAACATTTAGTACCAGAAGCAAGGAAGAAAGACACAACATGTTTGAAAAAGTGGTAGCAAATGTGAGCCATATCGCTACAGTAAAGCCTAGAATGTCAAAAAGTAAGGTTGAGTTTGGGGAAGGGGCTAGTCAACCAATAGCTAATATAATGCTTGGAGAAGGACAAGGCACACATGAGGAGGTTACCTACACATGTGGATCAGTTGGTGAAGCTTCAGCTATGAAAGGAGCCAATGGTACAGTAATCCCTAGGGGTACTGTCCTTTTTTTTGCTAAGGAGGGAAGTGATCCGGTGTAGTTTTCAGCTGATCAACAAGTTGGGAATGCTCATGTTTACCTAATAGTTGATATAGTGAGGTTACCAAATCAAACAATTGCAATTAACATGCCTAATGGCATTGGGACAATAATTTCTCGGTGTCAGTCTACAGGAAACCTGTTACACCCTATATTTTCGTACGTAAAGATGCATCGTAAGCAAACTAATGTAGGACAAAAAATGAGATAATATTTAAAAGTATATAAAGTAATTTAATCATGTTACCTCTGAGGTTACAAATATTGAAGATCATGAACAACAAGTACAAAGAGGGTTGGACGGTTCAGAAGCTAAAGCAATTGAAGAAAATAATGTTTCGTCGAAAGTCGACAAGTTGGGAATGTTATAACATGTACCTTTGGGGTGAGACTAGGGTTCTTAACATGATAAGGATATTATGCTATGATTTATATTAGTCGTATGACATCCGTGTGTTATGTTTTGAAGTCAAGCGAGTTGTGGAACAAAAGTCGATGAAAGCCATCACAAGTTACATTCATAAGTTTTACTGAAACTTTGGGTCAAATGTAACTGTGATTTTCTCCCAATATACTTAGAGTTATGGTGTGTAACACCCATCAAATTAAATATCTATGAGTATATTTTCCAACGCATTAAACCGTTTGTCAATATGACATTGGAGTAGAAAGATATGGGCATTTGTGCGATACTGCGCAAGCTGCTAGGTGACAAGTAGGTGTGTCACCTACTTGCTTAAATGAAAGCCCAAAAATGGGCCATTTCGGGTCGTCCAAAGAGGCCTTTTAAAGGCCTATTTTCTTCATATATTAGACTTAAAATATAGCATAATAACCAGACATAAGCTCTGCAAAGAATCCTCCCAAATATTTCCCACAAACCCGAATTGATTTTCTCTCCCTTTCAAGTTCTAATTGGAGGTAAAACCTAGAGTTTGAAGAACCAAGATAGGATATGAGTTATCCAACAAATAAGATGAGTTTACTGATCTCTTTAATCCATTTTTTTCTGCTGTAAATTCATGGTAAGTCGTTCTATACTTGTAAGAACTCACGGGACGGTGATCGGAAGCCGTGAGTTCGAGTTATTCACTTGTAGCGGACTATTTTGAGGAATGTTTTGTGTTGCTGTTGGGCTGCGTGTTTTACTACTGTTTTGTGGAGTTTTGGAGGAGGAAGGGGGTTTATAAACACCATATAAATGTAGGGTGGTTGGCTGGTCGTTCGTCATAACATTTCTGGGTCGTTTGACACTACTACGGTGGTCGATTTGTTTATGAAGAGATTATGGTGTGTTGGGCTGTTTTGTAGTATTTGATGGTGTATATAGGGCTGGAAAATGATATATATATGTTGTTATTGATCTGTTCTTGTATTGTTGGTGTTATCTTGAATTTGGAGGAAGTAAGGATTATAGGGGAGATGCTGCCCGTTTTAATACAAAATACGTTTGTCGTTCGTTGTGTGATAGTTGTACCTTTCGTAACTTAACGATAGTATTATTATCATTCTTGTAGATTAAGGTGCGAAGAGGTGAGTTCAACTTGGTGATTAGAAAGATTATGATAAGGTATGTTAAGGCTAAGCCCTTCCTTCATTTTGGCATGATCTCGTAGCTACATGTGTTAATAATGAGACATAAAGAGAAGTTTGTATTCATGAATTCATTCACATTATTCTAGTCTCATAAGTTACAATATTATTCCTTATCGGGACTTCATATTCAGTTTAGTTTTGTCTTTATTCAGTCAAGAGAGCAGAAGGTCTCTATATATATACAGTATTACACTATTTTCACCACCATCGAGCTATAATCGGTGGGCAGGCCCCTATTGGGCAACCTCCTATCAGATGGTAAGTTATATATACCGAGCCTACTGTGGCCGAGCATCTATGAGCGAGCCCAGGATGGCCGAGATACAGAGCCCAGTATGGCCGAGCGCCTATGAGCGAGCCTACTATGGCCGAGCATTTACACGTACCGAGCCTTATAGGGCCGGACATTTATTTTCCTTAATACATTGAGAGAGTTGAGTCAGTATCAGCAGGTAAGTATATCTTTAGACCATCTTTGACTCCCAGTTAATTTCAGTTATTATATTATCAGTTCAGTTTCAGCTTTCAGTTATTATATTGCCTTATATACTCGGTACATTATTTCGTACTGACGTCCCTTTTCTGGGGGCGCTGCATTTCATGCGTGCAGGTTCAGACAGACAGACGGGTAGACCTCCTCAGTAGGTGTTTCCCGAGTTCAGCCTGATCGGTAAGCTCCACGTCTTTCGGAGTTGCCAGGTCTAGAGTTTTGTGTACATCTTATGTATATCTGTATATATGTTATGGGTAGGTTAATGACTGGGTATTCTTAAAGGTATCACCTATTAAGGGCGTGATGAGGTTTGGCAAGAAAGGCAAGCTTAGCCCACGGTATATTGGGCCTTATAGGATTATTCGGAGAGTGGGCCAAGTAGCTTATGAGTTAGAGTTTCCCTCAAAATTGTAGTATGTCCATCCGGTTGATTACGTATCTATGCTACGGAAGTGCATTGGCGATCCTACCCGAGTGGTGCCCACGGATGATGTACAGATTATAGAGGACTTATCATACAAGTAAATTCCAGTTGCCATCCTAGACCGACAAATCCGCAATCTACGAAATAAGGAGGTAGCTTCCATAAAGGTTTTATGGAGGAGCAAAAATGTAGAAGAGATGCCGTGGGAATCGGAGGAAGAAATGAAGTCTAAATACCCCCACCTATTTCAAACTGAAGATATGGCTCGAGATGGGAAGCTACAACATAGCTCTATTCAGGCTAGCAGGTCATCTGGTAAGCTTTTATTTTTCACTTTTAGTATTTATGATTTACGGTTGGTAAGGCAAAGTGTTGCTATTTATAAACATTGGCCATGTGTGGCATGTATAGTATGTTTTCTGGCTACGTGCAGGTTGGTTTTAACCTAGTGTACGAAGGATACTCTGGCAAAAGTTTCCAAAGTCTCTAACAGTAAACATTCGAGGATGAATGTTCCCAAGGGGGGAATGATGTTGCACCCTATATTTTCGTACGTAAAAATGTATCGTAAGCAAACTAATGTAGGACCAAAAATGAGATAATATTTAAAAGTATATAAAGTAATTTAATCATGTTACCTCTGAGGTTACAAATATTGAAGATCATGAACAACAAGTACAAAGAGGGTTGGACGGTTCAGAAGCTAAAGCAATTGAAGAAAATAATGTTTCGTCGAAAGTCGACAAGTTGGGAATGTTATAACATGTACCTTTGGGGTGAGACTAGGGTGCTTAAAATGATAAGGATATTATGCTATGATTTATATTAGTCGTCTGACATCCGTGTGTTATGTTTTGAAGTCAAGCGAGTTGTGGAACAAAAGTCGATGAAAGCCATCACAAGTTACATTCATAAGTTTTACTGAAACTTTGGGTCAAATGTAACTGTGATTTTCTCCCAATATACTTAGAGTTATGGTGTTTTACACCCATCAAATTAAATATCTATGAGTATATTTTCCAACTCATTAAACCGTTTGTCAATATGACATTGGAGTAGAAAGATATGGGCATTTGTGCGATACTGCGCAAGCTGCTAGGTGACAAGTAGGTGTGTCACCTACTTGCTTAAATGAAAGCCCACAAATGGGCCATTTCGGGTTGTCCAAAGAGGCCTTTTAAAGGCCTATTTTCTTCATATATTAGACTTAAAATATAGCATAATAACCAGACATAAGCTCTGCAAAGAATCCTCCCAAATATTTCCCACAAACCTTAATTGATTTTCTCTCCCTTTCAAGTTCTAATTGGAGGTAAAACCTAGAGTTTGAAGAACCAAGATAGGATCTGAGTTATCCAACAAATAAGATGAGTTTACTGATCTCTTTAATCCATTTTTTCTGCTGTAAATTCATGGTAAGTCGTTCTATACTTGTAAGAACTCACGGGACGGTGATCGGAAGCCGTGAGTTCGAGTTATTCACTTGTAGCGGACTGTTTTGAGGAATGTTTTGTGTTGCTGTTGGGCTGCGTGTTTTACTACTGTTTTGTGGAGTTTTGGAGGAGGAAGGGGGTGTATAAACACCATATAAATGTAGGGTGGTTGGCTGGTCGTTCGTCATAACATTTCTGGGTCGTTTGACACTACTACGGTGGTCGATTTGTTTATGAAGAGATTGGGGTGTGTTGGGCTGTTTTGTAGTATTTGATGGCGTATATAGGGCTGGAAAATGATGTATATATGTTGTTATTGTTCTGTTCTTGTATTGTTGGTGTTATCTTGAATTTGGAGGAAGTAAGGATTATAGGGGAAATGCTGCTCGTTTTAATGCAAAATAAGTTTGTCGTTCGTTGTGCGATAGTTGTACCTTTCGTAACTTAACGATAATATTATTATCATTCTTGTAGATTAATGTGCAAAGAGGTGAGTTCAACTTGGTGATTAGAAAGATTGTGATAAGGTATGTTAAGGCTAAGCCCTTCCTTCATTTTGGCATGATCTCGTAGCTACATGTGTTAATAATGAGACATAAAGAGAAGTGCATCACAATACACGACATAACCCTCTGGACCCTCTGGAAGTGTTAAAACTGGCGCTGAGGTCAACCTCTTTTTAAGCTCTTGGAAACTACCCTCGCAAGACTCCGTCCACTGAAACTTAGTTGATTGCTGCGTTAACTTCGTCAATGGTGCCGAAAGGGAAGAAAAACCCTCTACGAACCTCCGATAGTATCCTGGTAAGCCTAGAAAGCTACGAACCTCTGTCGGAGTGGTAGGTCTAGGCCAAGATTTCACGGCCTCAATCTTCTGAGTGTCCACCTTTATCCCTTCATATGATACAATATGCCCCAAGAATGCTACAGACTTCAACCAGAACTCACATTTAGAAAACTTAGCATACAACTTACGATCACGGAGGGTTTGGAGTACCGCTCACAGGTGGTCTGCATGCTCATACTCTGAATGGGAATAAACCAGAATATCATGAATAAATACTATCACGAACAGATCTAAAAATGGCCGGAATAGGCTATTCATCAAGTCCATAAATACAGCGGGTGCATTAGTCAACCCGAAGGACATGACAAGGAACTCAAAGTGGCCATATCGGGTCCTAAATGCTGTCTTCGGAATATCTTTTTCCCGAACTCTGACCTTGTGGTACCCCGACCTCAAATCTATCTTTGAAAAGCATCTAGCCCCCTGTAACTGATCAAACAAGTCATCGATCCTTAGAAGTGGATACTTATTCTTAATAGTTACCTTGTTCAGCTGCCTATAATCGATACACATCCTCAGCGAGCCATCTTTCTTCTGCACAAATAGTACTGGTGCACCCCAAGGTGAGATACTGGGCCTGATGTAACCTTTCTCCAACAAATCTTTTAACTTCTCCTTCAACTCCTTCAATTCGCCAGATGCCATTCTATACGGAGGGACGGATATTGGTTGAGTTCCTGGAAACAAATCAATGCTAAAATCAATCTCTCGCTCTGGAGGAATACCTAGAAGCTCATATAGAAACACATCTGCATACTCTTTGACTACGGGAATAGACTGAAGTGTAGGTATCTCAGCATCTGCATCACTAACTCGCACAATATGATAAATGCACCCTTTTGCGATCATTTTCCTCGCCTTAAGATAGCAAATAAACCTACCTCTGGGTGTTGGTGTATTACCTACCCATTCAAGGACTGGCTCACCCGGAAAATGAAATCTGGCTTCCTTTGCTCAGCAATCAACTGTGGCATTGCAAGCTGCCAACCAGTCCATGCCCATAATAGCATCAAAATCCATCATCTCTAGCTCAACTAGGTCAGCTGAGGTCTGACGACTACAAATTGTCACCGTACAACCTCGGTAAACCCGTCTAGCAGAAATTGATTCTCCGACCGGTGTAGATACCGCAAAAGGATCACTTAGTATTTCAGGCACTATACCAAACTTCCTCGTGACAAATGGGGTAATATACGATAAAGTAGATCCTTGGTCTATCAAAGCATAACCATCGTGAGAGCAAATGGTTAATATACCTGTCACAACTTCTGGTGAAGACTCCTGGTCCTATCGACCCGCTAAAGCAAAGATATAGTTCTGATTACCACCTGAACTGGAACCTCTACCTCTTCCTCGACATCTACCAGCCGAAGACTGAGACTCGCGCCCTGAAGGATGCACGGACATAGATGATCCTGTTACTGAACTCGCTGGTTGTGCCATTCCCCCAGAATCTTTATTTGGGCAATCTCGCATCATATGCCCCAGACGCACACATGTATAACAAGCATCAGAACCTACTCGGCATTGGCCCAAGTGTCCTCTACCACAGATGTCACACCGTGGAGGAAATGACCATGTCTGTGCAGAACCTCGCTGTCGTTGCAAACCCGACACCCGTGAGCTCTCACCTGGTCGTGACTGAGTATAGCGGTCATACCTGTAACCTTGTAACTGCGGTGGCAGAGGCCTAGGTGGCCGTCCGAAGTACTGGGTCCTATAACGACCCTGAGATTACTCCTGAGACCTGGGAAATCTCATCATCTTACGTTGCCCTTGCTCAGCCCTCTCTGTACCCTGCTGCCGACGCCTACCCCTTTCTATATTCTGGGCGAATGCCTGAATCCGGGAGATATCCATATTATCCTGCAATGCAGCGGTGGCACCTGCCCCGGTTAATTCTGGGTCTAATCCTACTATAAACCTGTGCATCCTATCCCGCATAGTAGCAACTATGGATGGTGCATATCTGGCCAATGAGTCAAAATGGAGACTATACTTTCGAACACTCATATTACCCTGCTTGAGGGCTAGAAACTGATCGACTCGAGCCTGTCGGATCTCCCGTGGTAAGTACTGGCCAAGGAAGGCATCTGAAAAATTCTCCCAAATAGCTAGAGGTGCATCATGTCCCCTGGACCTCTCCTATCCCTGGTACCAAAGGATGGCTATATCTCGGAGTAAAAAAGCTGCTAGCTCAACTGCCTCTTTCTCCGTGGCATGCATAAAACGAAAGATCATGTGAAGTTGATCTATGAAATCCTGCGGGTCCTCCCTCTGATCTGTCCCCGTGAACTCTGGGGGACTCAAAGCAATAAACTCTCGGACCCTTGAACTCCCAGACCCCTCAGAAGTTCCTGCACTAGCTAATGCCCTAGCCTATTGCTGGGTAGCTACCAACTGTGTCAACAAATACACCGCACTTCTCAAGTCCTGATCTGATAGAAGTGGAGGGGGAACTAGATGTGCGGTTTCCCTAGGAATCTCCGCAGTTGGTAGAGGAGCTGGTAATGGCTGAGTAGGGGTCTCGCCTTGAGCCTCAGACTGGGCCCCATCTACTAGGGGTACCCTATTGGTCCCCTCACCTACTGTTGTATCTGTCCTCTGGCTAGCCATAGTCTTCCTAATCACCGTCATCTGTACATGCAAACACCAACACATAAGTTTAATTCAAATTTCCTATAACTCAGTTTTGTAGCACGATTTAGATTTCAAAGAAGGGTAACCAACTCCTAAATGCCCTGTAGTGCCCTTTTTATATAATGTGGTGCACAACACATCTATAAACAAGACCCTACTAGACACGACTTGTAGACTCCCTAGGACATAACGGCTCTGATACCAAGTTTGTCATGCCCCGAACCTAGGAGCGAGACAAGCACCCAGTGCCTCACCTAACCTGGCGTACCAAATTGCGACTAAGGGACTCTAAACATATAATGTCATACTTTGGCCATGGGGCCACCTTGCAAGAAAATTTGCGAAGCAATATATAAAACTAAATGGAAACTAGCGCTAACTAAACATCAATATAAAGCTAGGCCGACAAGGCCGTCATAGCTACTACAGCTGACAAACCATCAAATATACATACCAGGCCTACAAACCCACATACTGAACTAACCAACAGGATATGTCTACAAGCCTCTACTGATAGATGTACTATGATCGAAATAGGGCCCCGACCTACCCATAACATATATACAGATATACATAAGATGTACACAAAAACTCTAGACCTGGAAACTCCGAAAGACGTGGAGCTTACCGATCAGGCTGAACTCGGGAAACACCTACTGAGGAGGTCTACCCGTCTGTCTCTCTGAACCTGCCATAGGAAATGCAGCGCCCCCAGAAAAGGGACGTCAATTTGAAATAATGTACCGAGTATGTAAGGCAATAAAATAACTGAAAGCTGAAACTGAACTGATAATATGATAACTGAAATTAACTGGGAGTCAAAGATGGTCTTCAGATATACTTACCTGCTGATGCTGACTCAACTCTCTCAATATATTAAGGAAAATAAATGTCCGGCCCTATAAGGCTCGGTACGTGTAAATGCTCAGCCGTAGTAGGCTCGCTCATTGGCGCTCGGCCATACTGGGCTCTGTATCTCAGCCATCCTGGGCTCGCTCATAGGTGCTCGGCCACAGTAGGCTCGGTATATATAAATTACTATCTGATCAGAGGTTGCCCAATAGGGGCCTGCCCACTGATTATAGCTCGATAGTGGTGAAAATAGTGTAATACTGTATATATATATAGACCCTCTGCTCTCTTGACTGAATAAAGACAAAACTAAACTGAATATGAAGTTCCTATAAGGAATAATATTGTAACTTATGAGAATAGAATAATGTGAATGAATTGATGAATAAGAACGAGTTAGCTGCGGTTTTCCATGCACTTAAGATATGGCGGCATTATTTATATGGTATTCATGTTGATGTATTTACTGATCATAAAAGCCTACAATATATCTTCAAGCAGAAAGAGTTGAATTTGCGACAGAGGCGATGGCTTGAGTTATTGAAAGATTACGATGTTAACATTCTCTACCATCTAGAGACAGCTAATGTTGTAGCAAATGCCTTAAGTCGCCGATCTATGGGTAGCTTAGCACATGTAGAGCCCAAGAAAAGACAATTAGCTAGAGAGATTGATCAATTGGCTTCATTGGGGGTTCGGTTGGTCGATTCTGAGGATGGTGGAGTTGTACTCCAAAACACTGCAAAATCATCCCTCATAGCTGAAGTCAAGGAAAGGCAGTACGAGGACCTAGAGTTGGTCGAGTTGAGAGAGCGAGTTCTGCAACAGAAGAAGCCGTTGTTAGAGCTCAAGGGAGATGGGGTTCTCAGATACAGGGGTCGTTTATGTGTTCCAGATGTAGCAGGGCTACGAGACAAGATTATGTCAGAGGCACATTATTCATGGTATTCCATTCATCCTGGGTCGACGAAGATGTATCATGACATTAAGTATGTGTACTAGTGGATCGATATGAAGAAGAACATTGCTGAGTTTGTCGCCAAGTGTCCTAGTTACCAGCAGGTGAAAATAGAGCATCAGAAGCCCGGAGGGCTAATGCAGACTATAGAGATCCCGACATGGAAATGGGAGGCGATAAACATGAACTTTTTTATAGGTTTACCTCATTCTCATCATAAGTTCAATTCTATATGGGTGATAGTCAATAGGCTCACTAAATTAGCTCATTTTCTACCTGTCAGATCTACATATACAGCAGAAGATTATGTAAAGTTATATATTAAGGAGATAGTGCGGCTACACAGAGTACCAGTATCTATTATATCTGACCGTGGGGCTCAATTTACAGCATATTTTTGGAGGTCATTTCAGAGAGGTCTAGGGACTCAGGTGAATCTCAGCACAGCTTTTCATCCACAGACTGATGGACAAGCCGAGCGCACAATTCAGACGCTCGAGGATATATTACGAGCATGTGTGTTGGATTTTAAAAGAAGTTGGGATGAACATATACCTCTTGTCGAGTTTGCATATAATAACAGTTACCACTCCAGTATTCAGATTGCTCCATACGAGGCTTTGTATGGGCGTAAGTGCAAATCTCCTATAGGGTAGTTTGATTTTGGGGAATCTAGGTTATATCGGCCAGACCTGGTTCAACAGGCCATAGAGAAAGTAAAGCTTATTCAGGAGCGACTCTTGACAGCTCAGAGTCGTTAGAAGTCATATCTTGACGTGCGGCGACGAGACTTAGAGTTCAGGATTAATGACTGGGTATTCTTAAAGGTATCACCTATGAAGGGCGTGATGAGGTTTGGCAAGAAAGGCAATCTTAGCCCACGGTATATTGGGCCTTATAGGATCATTCGAAGAGTGGGCCAAGTAGCTTATGAGTTATAGTTGCCCTCAGAATTGTAGTATGTCCATCCGGTTGATTACGTATCTATGCTACGGAAGTGCATTGGCGATCCTACCCGAGTGGTGCCCACGGATGATGTACAGATTATAGAGGACTTGTCATACAAGGAAATTCCAGTTGCCATCCTAGACCGACAAATCCGCAATCTACGAAATAAGGAGGTAGCTTTCATAAAGGTTTTATGGAGGAGAAAAAATGTAGAAGAGATGACGGGGGAATCGGAGGAAGAAATAAAGTCTAAATACCCCCACCTATTTCAAACTGAAGATATGGCTCGAGATGGGAAGCTACAACATAGCTCTATTCAGGCTAGCAGGTCATCTGGTAAGCTTTTATTTTTCACTTTTAGTATTTATGATTTACGGTTGGTAAGGCAAAGTGTTGCTATTTATAAACATTGGCCATGTGTGGCATGTATAGTATGTTTTCTGGCTACGTGCAGGTTGGTTTTAACCTAGTGTACGAAGGATACCTTGGAGAAGGACAAGGCACACATGAGGAGGTTACCTACACATGTGGATCAGTTGGTGAAGCTTCAGCTATGAAAGGAGCCAATGGTACAGTAATCCCTAGGGGTACTGTCCTTTTTTTTGCTAAGGAGGGAAGTGATCCGGTGTAGTTTTCAGCTGATCAACAAGTTGGGAATGCTCATGCTTACCTAATAGTTGATACAGTGAGGTTACCAAATCAAACAATTGCAATTAACATGCCTAATGGCATTGGGACAATAATTTCTCGGTGTCAGTCTACAGGAAACCTGTTGCACCCTATATTTTCGTACGTAAAAATGCATCGTAAGCAAACTAATGTAGGACCAAAAATGAGATAATATTTAAAAGTATATAAAGTAATTTAATCATGTTACCTCTGAGGTTACAAATATTGAAGATCATGAACAACAAGTACAAAGAGGGTTGGACGGTTCAGAAGCTAAAGCAATTGAAGAAAATAATGTTTCGTCGAAAGTCGACAAGTTGGGAATGTTATAACATGTACCTTTGGGGTGAGACTAGGGTGCTTAAAATGATAAGGATATTATGCTATGATTTATATTAGTCGTATGACATCCGTGTGTTATGTTTTGAAGTCAAGCGAGTTGTGGAACAAAAGTCGTTGAAAGCCATCACAAGTTACATTCATAAGTTTTACTGAAACTTTGGGTCAAATATAACTGTGATTTTCTCCCAATATACTTAAAGTTATAAGGTGTTCCACCCATCAAATTAAATATCTATGAGTATATTTTCCAACGCATTAAACCGTTTGTCAATGTGACATTGGAGTAGAAAGATATGGGCATTTGTGCGATACTGCGCAAGCTGCTAGGTGACAAGTAGGTGTGTCACCTACTTGCTTAAATGAAAGCCCAAAAATGGGCCATTTCGGGTCGTCCAAAGAGGCCTTTTAAAGGCATATTTTCTTCATATATTAGACTTAAAATATATCATAATAACCAGACATAAGCTCTGCAAAGAATCCTCCCAAATATTTCCCACAAACCCTAATTGATTTTCTCTCCCTTTCAAGTTCTAATTGGAGGTAAAACCTAGAGTTTGAAGAACCAAGATAGGATCTGAGTTATCCAACAAATAATATGAGTTTACTGATCTCTTTAATCCATTTTTTTCTGCTGTAAATTCATGGTAAGTCGTTCTATACTTGTAAGAACTCACGGGACGGTGATCGGAAGCCGTGAGTTCGAGTTATTCACTTGTAGCGGAATGTTTTGAGGAATGTTTTGTGTTGCTGTTGGGCTGCGTGTTTTACTACTGTTTTGTGGAGTTTTGGAGGAGGAAGGGGGTGTATAAACACCATATAAATGTAGGGTGGTTGGCTGGTCGTTCGTCATAACATTTCTGGGTCGTTTGACACTACTACGGTGGTCGTTTTGTTTATGAAGAGATTGGGGTGTGTTGGGCTGTTTTGTAGTATTTGATGGCGTATATAGGGCTGGAAAATGATATATATATGTTGTTATTGTTATTTTCTTGTATTGTTGGTGTTATCTTGAATTTGGAGGAAGTAAGGATTATAGGGGAGATGCTGCCCGTTTTAATACAAAATACGTTTGTCATTCGTTGTGTGATAGTTGTACCTTTCGTAACTTAACGATAGTATTATTATCATTCTTGTAGATTAAGGTGCGAAGAGGTGAGTTCAACTTGGTGATTAGAAAGATTGTGATAAGGTATGTTAAGGCTAAGCCCTTCCTTCATTTTGGCATGATCTCGTAGCTACATGTGTTAATAATGAGACATAAAGAGAAGTTTGTATTCATGAATTCATTCACATTATTCTAGTCTCATAAGTTACAATATTATTCCTTATCGGGACTTCATATTCAGTTTAGTTTTGTCTTTATTCAGTCAAGAGAGCAGAAGGTCTCTATATATATATAGTATTACACTATTTTCACCACCATCGAGCTATAATCGATGGGCAGGCCCCTATTGGGCAACCTCCTATCAGATGGTAAGTTATATATATCGAGCCTACTGTGGCCGAGCATCTATGAGCGAGCCCAGGATGGCCGAGATACAGAGCCCAGTATGGCCGAGCGCCTATGAGCGAGCCTACTACGGCCGAGCATTTACACGTACCGAGCCTTATAGGGCCGGACATTTATTTTCCTTAATACATTGAAAGAGTTGAGTCAGTATCAGCAGGTAAGTATATCTCCAGACCATCTTTGACTCCCAGTTAATTTCAGTTATTATATTATCAGTTCAGTTTCAGCTTTCAGTTATTATATTGCCTTATATACTCGGTACATTATTTCGTACTGACGTCCCTTTTCTGGGGGCGCTGCATTTCATGCGTGCAGGTTCAGACAAACAGACGGGTAGACCTCCTCAGTAGGTGTTTCCCGAGTTCAGCCTGATCGGTAAGCTCCACGTCTTTCGGAGTTTCCAGGTCTAGAGTTTTTGTGTACATCTTATGTATATCTGTATATATGTTGTGGGTAGGTCGGGGCCCTGTTCCAATCATATTACATCTATCAGTAGAGGCTTGTAGACATATGTTGTTGGTTAGTTCAGTATGTTGGGTTTGTAGGCCTGGTATGTATATTTGATGGTTTGTCAGCTGTAGAAGCTGTGACGGCATTGTCGGCCTAGCTTTATATTGTTGTTTAGTTAGCGCTAGTTTCCATTCAGTTTTATATTTTGCTTCGCAAATTGTCTTGCAAGGTGGCCCCATGGCCAAAATATGACATTATATGTTCAGAGTCCCTTAGTCACAATTTGGTACGCCAGGTTAGATGAGGCACCGGGTGCTTGTCTCGCTCTTAGGTTCGGGGCGTGATAAAACCCTAGCTTGGGTGATGTCTATTCTCTTCAATTCAATGCAATCCAAGAGGCTATTAAGGCTAAGGAATTTAATGATAGGGTAAATAAGGAGTCTACAAATAGTGCTTACGATCAAATTTCTATTGTTCCTTTGGGAAGTCTAATGGAATCTGGGAAAAGCAACAATGTTGTGCAAATAGCTGCTCTAGTTGTTGATAATCCTAGGCTATTAGCCGGTAAAACTTTATGTGTTACAAGGGGAATTTTGGATAAAGGAATCCTAATAAATAATAGGGGTCAGAAGGAGATGGGAATAATAGTCAAAAATCATGAACCAAATCCTTTACACCTACAGGAGGTTGATGATGAACAACATGAAGAGGAAGACTTGGGGGAAGACATATAGGAGGAATCTACAACTCCCAACTTTAAACAAGCAGCAAGAGATGGTGAGACAAAAGAAATACATCAAAGACAGTGTACCTTTAAGGATGCAACCAAAGAGGAGTGTGATCTCTAATTCCAAATAATCTTATGGATAATGCTCTAGTTTGGAATGTGAGGTCGATAAACACACAAAAAGCTTTCAATAGGTTTCTTATCCTACATAGAAAGTACAATTTTTACTTGATAGGATTGATGGAACCTTGGCAAGACATCAATAAGCTGGAGGACAATAGAAGGAAGTTGGGGATTCATTCTACTTATGCTAATGTGAACGACAAGATATGGACATTCGTTGATGAAGACATTAATGTTGAAATTTTGATGAATATGGAACAACAAATGACATTGAATCTATTTCATATGAATCTAAACAAGGAGATATATATGACACTAGTTTATGCCAAATGTGATGCTATTGAAAGAATTGAGCTTTTGGATTTAATGTATCACTTAACCTCATATATGGAATCTACCTAGCTTGTTGGAGGAGATTTTGATGTGATTCTATCTGAGGAAGAGAAATATGGGGGTCGGCCTGTGTACCTGAGTAAAGTTGAAGACTTTGTACATTGTGGACATATATACATTACATGATCTTGGCTTCAAATGGAGCCTGTATACTCGGTGGAATGGGAGGTCTGACATTGATTGCATTTTTAAGAGGCTTGATAGGTACTTTGCAAATCAGTAGTTCTTAGATTTATTCCCAGCATTGGAGGTTGAACACTTGATCAAGTATGGTTCTAACCATGCCCCTCTCATGTTGTCTTGCAACATTGACACTGTCCAAATTAAGAAACCGTTTATGTTTCTAATTTTATGGACCAAGCATGAATCTTTTCCGAGGGTGGTGAAGGAGAATTAGGTAGTTGATTCCATGGGGAACCCCTCTCATTTTATTCCAAAGTAAGCTGATAAAGGTAAAGACTGCACTGGCAGCTTGGAGCAAGGAGATACTTGGAGATAGTTTCAAAATAATTGCAGCATTGGAGGATGTTATTAAGGTATATGAGATTAAGTTTGAATTGAATCCAACAATTCATAATAGATCTAAGCTACACAAAGTAGAAGATGACCTTACAAGGTATTACCATCTTGAAGAAGAATTTTGGAGACAAAAGGCTGGAATGCAGTGGTTTAAGGATGGTGATAGGAACACTAGGTTCTTTCATGCTCATGTGAGAGGCAAGAGGAAAAGGTTGCAGGTGTCCAGAAGCTTGGACAAAAATGATAATTGGCTTTAATCACAAAAAGATATAGCAAGGGAGGTAGTAGAGTTTTTCCAGGCTCGGTTCACAGAAGAAAGAATTCCTACTCACTTTGATATTATTCAGCATATTCCTAGAATGGTGTCTTAGGATCAGAATGCAAAGTTGTGGGATGAACCAACTATGGAAGAGGTTAAGGCAACAATTTTTGGATTGAATGGGGATAGTGCAAGTGGTCTAGATGGATTCACTGGCCACTTTTATCAAGCTAGCTGGGAGGTTGTGTATGATGATGTGCTCAATATGGTTAGAGCCTTCTTTTGTGCTGCAGAACTACCAAAGTTCATCACTCACACAAACCTTGTGTTGCTTTTAGAGAAGAAGAATGTTGCTACATTGTCAGGTATGAGGCCAATCAGTTTCAGTAATTTTTCCAACAAGATCATATCTAGAGTGATCCATGAGAGGTTAGTTGAGTTTCTGCCTTCTTTAGTTTCTCCTAATCAGGTAGGTTTCATCAAAGGAAGAAGCATTGTAGAGAATATCTTGTTAACTCAAGAGATCATCAAAGACATTAGATTGAGAGGGAAGCCATCTAATTTAGTAATCAAATTGGACATAGCAAAAGCTTATGATAAAGTCTCAAGGCTATTCTTGACAAAGGTACTGAGGCGGATGGGATTTGGTGAGATTTTTGTTGATATGATATTCAGACTAGTCTCCAACAACTGGTACTTGGTGCTTCTTAATGGGCAGGCCAATGATTCCTTCAAATTATCTAGAGGTGTTAAACAAGGGGATCCACTTTCTCTTACATTCTTTATTTAAGCAGTTGAAGTGCTTGGGAGAGCTTTAGATGAATTGTTTGACAACCCAGATTTCATAGGCTTTGGCATGCCAAAGTGGAGTCAAAACATTAACTACCTTTCCTACGCTGATGATACTATTATCTTTTGTTCCTCTCACTATGGGGTAGTGCAGCTTATCATGAATGTGTTAGAGGAATATGAGGTAGCTTCAAGTGAGAAGATCAACAAAGAAAAGTCTTCCTTTTACATAAATGCAGGAGCACAAGTAGATGAAGTAAACACTGTCCACTTGATTATTGAATTCCGAAGACACTCATTCCCATTTACATACTTGAGCTATCCTATATTCTACAGTAGGAGGAGGAAAGACTTTTATAAGAATATAATCTTCAAAGTACATGATATGTTATCATCATGGAAGGGTAAGTTACTATCAAATGGTGGTAGAGCATTCGTGATCTCACATATGTTGAATAGTATGCCAATTCATCTCTTGTCAGTTGTGAATCCACCAGCATATGTGATAAACCAATTACAAAAGATGTTTGCTAGATTTTACTAGAGCAATTCAGGCAATGGAAGGGCAAGACATTGGGCTTCATGGGACAACTTATGTCTTCCTAAAAGTGAAGGAGGTATGGGTTTCAGATCATTACATGATGTGTCTAAGGTTTTATTTGCCAAGATTTGGTGGAACTATAGAACAAAAGACTCATTGTGGTCTACATTTATGAGAAATAAGTACTGCAAGAAGATCAATGAGGTGTTAGTACCTTGGATACAAGGATATCATATATGGAGAAAAATTTTGCAAATGAGAGATGATGTGGAGTATCAAGTGTGGTGGCAATTGAAGAATGGCAACTCCTATTTCTGGTATGATAATTGGACTAGACTTGGAGCACTTTAACATGCTTTAGGTCTTATATAATTGGTGTGATGAATCTATATAACATATTGATGAAGTGGTTAAAAATAGGGCAAGGAATGAAGTGCTACTAATGGAATTACTGCCTAATGAGCTAGCTGACCATATTCTATAGACAATCACACCACCTTCAGATCTTTCAATGAAAGATAAGTGTTAGTGGAATCTGGAAACAAAGGGACATTTTACAGTGAAGTCTGCTTGGCAATATATAAGGAAGAGAAGAGAAGAAAGCAAGCTATACAAATTCTTTTGGGTAAAGAGACTGCCTTTCAAGATAAGTTTCTTCATGTGGAGACTGTGGAAGGAAAAGTAACCATTGGATGACTGGTTTCTAAGGCTAGGATATTTCATAACATCAATGTGTTAGTGTTGTAGGAATCCTAAACAAGATACACTGTCTCATGTGTTTCTAACATAACCAGCTGCAAGATATGTTTGGAATTATTATGGTGCACCTGCAGGAATTAGACTAGATGGGAAGCAACTTGTGCAAGTGATAAATGAATGGTGGAGCAAACCTATTAATACAAGCTTGAAGACAGTATATCAAGTTATGCCAAGTTTGATTGTTTGGCATATGTGGAAGAAGAGAAATTCTGGAAAGCATGGGAAGATTATGTCAATAAATAGATTGATCATTCAAATCACAACCTCAATCCAAATGTTGCTAAAGGTGAGAATCTTTAAGGGTGTTACTTCAAACTGGCTAGACTTGCATGAGAAACTGTCACAACATATGCCTAAATTGAGGTATACTAAGGTGTTGTGGGAATTACATCCTGTGGGGTGGATAAAATACATTACTGATGGGGCATCATATGGCTTCTGTATAAGGGATGGAATAGGAGATATTATCTATGCACATGCAGATGCAGTTGAGGATGCAACTAATAATGTAGCTGAGGCAGAAGCCATTCTAGAGGCTCTAAGGTACATAACTCAAATGCAATTTCCTCCATGCATAATTGAAACTAATTATTTACTTATGAAGAGAGTGCTAGATGAAGTTTGGGAACCACCTTGGAGCATTGCTAATCAGATGGATGAAATCAAAACACTAATGTCTAAGGGTGCTTTTCAGATATTTCACGTGTTGAGGGAAGGTAACAAGTTAGCTGATCATTTACCTTATTTGACACTGGATCAGCAGCACATTGTACTGGTGCATTCCTTTTTGTAACTGGACATATAAGGGAGAAGATTATTAAATAATTACAAGCTTCATATACCCTACATTAGGGCAAGAACTGCCAAGCCAAATGCTAAGTAATGATGGAGTTGGAAGATAAGATGAAGTGTAAGGGGGAGTATCTTGTAGCTAAGAGGAGGAGGAGAATGTGTCATGGAAGAACGAAACAAACTATAGGCGATGGAGATCACATTACACTTCCAACTCAAATCCTTAGGGAGGAGAAAAGGAAAGATTTTTTCTCTAACATGTTTTCTGATTGCAGGCACTTTGGAAGGAGCTTGGCTCTATGTTTTGGCCAAACCTGTTAGGGTGGTATTAGTATTTTTGATAATCATTCCTTATAGGTGCAACCACTACTTAGGCCAGCCAAAAGCACACTCAATAAGGCAAAAAGAAGCCTGCACATTTGGATCCACATATATGCCCAGGATGATGGAAACGGGGAAGATTATACTATGAAATGCAAAGTCATTTGCATCTACCACTCCCTGAGGATCACACAAGGTAATACCAATAGAGCACATCAAGTCACAATGAGAAGTTACATGTGCAACCACTTTCTACTGCCCAGATCAGATATGACTACCCATGGGACTTCTCAGCTTTATGCGGATCATTTAGCAATATTTTGAGGAGCTACCAGCTACAATGGGCATTTACCACACATGAGGAAGCTACCAACAGCAAGATCACAACAAGAAGGAGCAGGCTTAAATGTGCAGCAAGGAGCCAAAGTCGCAACAACACCATTACTATCTTGACAAGGACTTGCATTTTGGAAGGTTTTGCGTGCAATCGGCTTACAAAGTAATCCTTTTCAAGCTTATAATTATTTCAAAGAGATTAGTTAGAACTGCCTAATCCATAAGATAACAAGTGAAAATTCCCACAATCAAAAGCAATGAGAGACAGCTATTCATGAATTGTTTACGAGTCATGTGCAAATAGGCCTTTTCAAGAATCATGGTTCTTAGTTCTTTTTGTACTATCAAAGGAGTGTTTTACACACGACTTTGATATTAGGCTTCATGTACTTTTATTTTTTATGCACCTTTATTTTGTGAGACCTCTAGACTCATTGTTGTTTTATTTTGATTATTAATAAAAACACCACAAGGCAACCAGCCTAGTGGTATATTTGATAAAAACAAAGTCTATTAGGGCTTGCCTAGATTGTTCACATGGTTCAAAGAGATAAAGTAAAGAATTCAATAAAATATGGTAAGTGTTATATACATGTGGGAAACAAGGAGAGTAAACTTAATAAAAGCAGTAGAAGAGGAGAAAGGACTCTGGTTTGGGTCTAAAAAGAAGCAGGCCCAGCAGGTAGAGAGAACGGACAATAGCAAATTCAGACTCCAATATACGCAGGTACAGGACTTGGGCCTGAGTTCTTTGAGAACTCGACAGGCCCATTTGTAATACATGTTCAAGAAAGAAAAAGGTCATTAGATATTCTACTCAATGTAGATAATTACACATGAAATAAACTAGTATGGGCCTAAGACAAATCATAATAATCAATAGCAATCCAAAATATGATAACTAGTGTGGAGTCACAGATGGTAAAGTGATTCACAATGAAAGCCTTTATTTTCATGAAATACTAAACCTAAAAGGATTAATAAATGTAAATATATTAGAGGCTAAGGGTAGAATTCTAATCATGGCCAAGGTACTCTTTGGATAACTGGCACTTCAAAGTCCCGAAGGGTCTCGAGGCTGTGGGTAGTGCTTGTTTTAGGGAGAGTAGCTCAACCAAGAACTAAACTCTACTGGAAAATACCCCTAACTACTCACACTTACTATTCCCTGCAGGTTTAGGTGCCAATGAGGAACTCAATGTAGATTTCCATACCATAGTGATACCCTACCACATGAATATATACATTTCTCATAACAACTATACAAAATACCATAGGATCATAAGGCAGCCAATTCACATTGTTGTAACCACAATTCAAATCTACGTATATGATTCACTATGAACACCACAACATGTTAGGGATGCTCAAAAAATAACTTCAGGCACACACAAGAAAAAGAGCACTAGCAGATTAATTTAGCAATTCAAACACCTGAATCCTATATCTTAAGAGTAGAGGAGGTAGATAGTTTAAACTCATAACAATCGCTGCTCAAGACTACATTCTATTTATAGCCTTCAATTAGATTGGTCAAGGATTTGTTATAACTAGGTCTTAACTTCTAGCATACATATAGGCTAACAGCTTCATTTGGAACTTCTAAAGAGTATTAACAGAGATACAAGTTAACAACTTCAATTAAAACTTCTAAAGAGTATTAACAGAGATACAGGTTAACAACCTCAATTGAAACTTTCTAAAGAGTATTAGTAGAGATACAGGTTAGCAGTCATGTTTCATTCTAAAGTAAATGACATGATTACTTCTTTCTAAAAAAAAGCTCTCAGCTTCATACTAATCTCATTACAAAATAAAGCATACTACTATACTCAAACATGGCAGAAGATTAATCTTAGGTTCACAAGCTAAGCCTAGTTCATTTATGTGAGCTTAGTGAAGTTTTAAGGACAATATAGACATGTACATGATATTGAAAGACAAGTAGAAGTATTGAAGAACAAGATAAGTGCAGGGTATCTAAGAGAATACCCACAAGGGAATTTTAGCAGGGGTCATATCATTACAAACCTGAATAGAGTGTTATCATCATAGAATTAGGCTAACAGTGTCACTACATGAGTTTCAGAAAAGGGGAAGGGGTATCATTACATTAAGGACCTGTTATGCAAACCACATGTGGGATTTAAAGTATAGTAAAACTTAATTTCATCACTTTAGCACAACAGATGAAACATCAGAACACATCTTAACCAAACCTCATAGCTTCAGTTAAATGTATGACAATTATCAGAATACACTCAAAGGTGATACAAGAATCCAATTAGCTTAGGACATGTTTATAAAGTGTGATCAAATAGTCAAGAGTTTAATCAGATGATCAATTAGCTTAGGCCATTGATCTAAGGAATAGACGGTCTAGATCAGTTGTGCTTCTTTTGTTTGTGTTGGAGACCAACGATATAGAATGATCTCATTGGCCAAGAAGAGGTGACGGGGATTTCTAGAGTGGAGAGAAAGGAATTGGACCTGGGTCAGATTTGGCTTTGGGCTTGGCAATTTGGGCCAAAATTAATTTACCATTTTGTGTTTATTTAAGATATTGCAATTGTAGCCTTTTATCCTTTTAACCCTTTTGAAATTAATTTAAATAAACTTAATTATATTCAATAAAATATAGTAAAAATTATAATTATCAAATATACTACTAATTATTGCAATTAACTATTTGTGAAATACCTTGTCTTCTAAATTACGACACTGATTTCGTACTATTAACAAAAATGATAATCTAATTAACTAGAAATTAAGGAATTATTTGTTAAATTAATTATAAAGCCTATGTGACGTATGTAAAAGCTATCTTAATAATATTAAAATCCCTGTGAATCTGGCACTAGTGACACTTCTGCACGTAACAAATACTATCACTCTCCATGGTCATGCAAAAGTATCCAGCTCTTAAAATCTTCTTGGCCAAAGTGAAGTCGTTCATGTGAGGTCTGCATGTCCCTGCATGTATTTCTTCTAGCAATTTGGTTGTTCCGCAGCATCTACACATCTTAACAGACCCATGTCCGGGGTCCTCCTATAAAGGATTTACCCCTTAAGGAAAAAGTGATTTGCTAGCCTTCTGAGTGCTCCCTTCTGACCATTTTTGGCATTCTCTAGGTACACTCTTGTTTCAAGGAACCTTTTGACATCATAGTACCATGGCTTACTGTCTGACTCTCTATCTACATTGAAACAATATGCATACTGATCCCAAACCTCTATCTCCATAGGGTCAATGTTATTCTAATTGGGATGTTTGATCATGGATGACAAGGCTGTGAGAGCGTCGACAAACTCGTTCTGTATTATGGGAATGTGTTTGAACTCGATCTTGGTGTACTTATTCCACAACACCTTCACGCAATGCAGGTACGGAAGGATCTTGACATTCTTGGGAGTCTATTTACCTTGGACTTGATGTGTCTGTAGATCAGAATCTCCTATGACCATAAGCTCATTGATGTTCATGTCGACTGCCATCCTAATCCCGATGATACATGGTTCATATTTGGCCATATTATTGGTGAAAGGGAACCTTATTGGCCGATTTTCCTTTAGGCATCGGCTTCTAGAAGATGTACTTGAGTGGGTCAAGCCGAGACTTTAGATGTGTGGTGCATGCCGACATGTAGTACCTCAACTTCTAGGCAATCCAAGTTAAAGCGTAGCAGGTTCGCTCTATCAAAGTGTATTTGGCTTCACACGGTGTGAACTTTTTTCTCATGTAATAGATAGCCCGCTCCTTCCTCCCGGTCTCATCATGTTATCCCAACACGCATCCAAATGCATTGTGCAAAACATACAAGTATACTAACAGTGGCTTCCCAGGATGGGGAGGAACCAACACTGGTGGATTTGACAAGTACTGCTTGATCTTGTTGAAAGCTTTGTAGGATTCTTTTGTCCATTTTATAGCAGCATCCTTTTTTAACAACTTGAAAATAGGTTCGCAGATTACCGTAGACTAGGCTATAAATGTACTTGTGTATTTTAATCTGCCATAGAAACTCATCATGTCCTTCTTGTTATTCGACGGCGGTAGGTCTTGAATGGCTGTGATCTTTGAAAGATTCAATTCTATCCCTTTCCTGCTCACGATGAAAATAAAAAATTTCCACCAGGAACTCCGAATGCACATTTTGCGGGATTCAACTTTAAACTGTACCTCCAAAAACATTCGACAAAATTCTTCGGGTCATTCAAATGTTCCACACTCTTCCGAGATTTCATGATGATGTCATCCACATATACCTCGATTTTCTTGTGGATCATATCACGAAAGAGGGTGATCATGGCTCTTGTGTAAGTAGCATCGGCGTTCTTGAGGCCGAATGGCATGACTCTATAAGAATAAACTCCCCATGGCATAGTGAATGTTATCTTCTGTGCATCTTTTTCATGCATCAGGATCTGGTATACCCGGCGAAACAATCCACGAATGACTGCAACTCATGCTTTGCAAAATTGTTGATAAGGATATGAATGTTTGGCAAAGGGAAATCATCCTTCGGTCTAGCTTTGTTGAGATCTCGAAAGTCCACACATATCCTAATCTTCCCATCCTTCTTTGGCATGGTACGATGTTTGCCGACCATGTAGTATAATTGCCTATATTTGTTTAGTGGCCTCTTCTTCTATCCTCAAACTCAAATTTGGCTTGAACTTTCTCGTCTTTGTTTAACTAGCAGTCTGAGAGGACCAGTGAGAAATTGATGTGAGACGAGGTCTGTACTCAATCCGGGTATGTCATCGTAAGACCATGAGAACACATCGATGTATTGTCGGAGGAGCTAGAATAATTCTTCTTTTTGTTCCGCTTCCAGGTGGGTGCTGATTCAAGTTTCCTTTACATCTTCTTTGCTAGGTTAGGCTTTTTCTAGCTTTCCAAATTCTCGATTTCTTGTGGGAGATTATCTGGCATCATGCTTTCGTCACACTCCTCGTAGTCTGAATCATTTTGCTCGAGGGTTTCAGTACATGTCATAATTGCGGAACGCGTGTTTTTATCGGTTTGATTACTATAAAAAAAAACTAAGCATAAATGAAGCGGTAAATGTTCAATGATTTTAAGAAAACAATTATTTTATTTCATCTAAAGGGGAACATCTAAGTGTTAAAAAAGGCAATTTGACAAAAGATTACAGGCACGGTTCAATCCTTAATTGACCGTGCATTTTTTCTAAATTACGACAATTCCATACTACCAAGACTCCCGGCGAATAAGAGATGGGCTACCAGTCAAATTCTGCATGCCCTCTCCTGGTTCGGCACCTCGAATGGTCGGTGTATTGATATCAACTTTGTCGTAACATTCCTCGATCATGGCCATGAATAGTTTTCCCATTCCATCAATGATGTCATTCTCTGACCCAGACCCTAAACACGCTCTAGCACAAAAGCCTTCTTCCTGAAGCCACCAATGTATGTTTTTCCTGTTGGAGGCTGATACTCTAAACCAAACCTACCTTTTTGTCCCCTTGGCTCAATCGACTATATTTTCCCATCGGATTGGGCTCCCACCCCGGTCCCTGGTCGGTACGAGTACTCTTTCTTTTCTCTCATTGCCATCTTTGATCTATATGGCTGCTGCATACCCAATTCTGCTCAGTCTTCTCTATCTCTATTATTTGCTTGATCTCGACTGCATGAAAGGGGACCCCATCCAATATTTCTATGAATGGGATTTCATTTTCTGGATAAGATGACTGGCTCCATTCATCGTGAATTACAATCTCTTGGAAACCCCACACGAATTTCATGCACTGATGTAGGGTGGACAGAACTGCCCCTACCATATGTATCCAAGGTCTTCCCAGCAACAAGTTGTATGAGGATGAAATGTCCATTACTTGACATAGTATTGGGAATTCAACTGGTCCAATTTGAATAGCCAAGTAGATCTCTCCAATGATGTCTTTATGTGATCCATCAAAAGCCCTTACTCTCACATGGCTTTCTTTCACTTCTCTCAAATGAATACCCAACTCCCATAGAATAGAGAGCGGGCTGATATTGACTCTAGATCCTCCATCAACGAGTACTCGGGACACCACTTTATCCCCATACTTGACTGTAATGTGTATGGCTCTGTTATGACCCACATCCTCTACTGGAAGTTCATCTCTTCGGAAAGTGGTCATGTTCAACTAGACCATCGTCCTGATTGTTGGTGTCAATGCCTCACTAGTAGTGTTACTCGACATGCTCACTTCACATAACACCTTCATCAAAGCATCTTTATGACAGTCAGAACTCATTCGCAAATCCATGATCGATATATGTGCAGGGTTTTTATTCAATTGTTCCTCCATGGAATATTCTTTAGCTGACATCTTCTTTTAAAATTCTACATCCTCAACATCTGTTATGTTCCTCCTCTAAATCTGTTCTCTTCCTGGATTTCATTGATTTATGTCACGCCCCAAAACCGAGAAGCGCGACCGGTGCTCAACCGAGTGAACCCAACCAAGCAATCTTGGTAGATTTTCTTTTACCCAAACTCATCCACGAATGAAGATAGTACGCATTTTCATTAATTAGACAAAAAAACATGACCATGTCTACAATACCAATTCATTACCAATAGTTTTCATCATTGTTAAAGCCTCAAATGGGACAAGTAATACAAAACAACATAACATAGTTTTTCTTTCCCAGCACCAATACACAACCCATACTATGTCTACGGAGCCTCTATAGATTAAGAAGAGTTCAATGATAATGCTGGCAACAAGGCCTCAGCTATACCTCAAAAAGAATGCACAAAGAACAAAAGATACATGACCCTTGGATGAAGTGGGGCTCACCAAGTCAGATGGGAAGAAGGTGTACTGCTGTCACTGATCAATATCTCCTGTTGTGGAACCACCTGTATCCATTTAAAGATGCAGCGACCCCGGCAAAAGGGATGTTAGTACCGTTGAATAGTAATAGTATGAAAACCAAACAACAATTTAAGAATTCCAAAATACAATATGAATATGATGAATGAGAGGGGAAATAGAATAATATAGATAACCGTTCAAACCAGAGCAAGCTTATTAAGAGTTGTCCATAACATTTATAGGTTTTAAGATGAGATCCTTTGTAACCATCTTTACACAAAGTGGCCCCACCGCCTCACCCAATGTATGCAGGCAGAGGTGTAAGCACAATACCCCAACTCTACTCAAGAGGCCCTGCCGCCTCACCCCAAAATACCAACAATAATACCAAAACTATGCACAAAGCGGTCGTACCGCCTCACCCCAATATATACAGGTGGAGGTGTAATCCTATAATACCATAATCCATACACAAAGCGGTCATACCGCCTCACCCCAAAATATACAGGTGGAGGTGTATCACAATCATAATCTCTCCACTACTTTGCATAATAATTTCCGTATAAATCACGACCTGAAATTATAACATGTAGAAACACAATCCATAGTTTGGAACACCTCCTCAATTTATATTGCAATATGATAAGAGCATTTGAAATACGAATTGAACATATATCTTTATCACAAAACTTATCGGAATACTCGATTTGTAATCAACATCTTGGACTTTACAAGGATAATGGGAATTCCACTTCATAAAGAAGGGTTTAACCAACATTCCTCACTTGAGCTTCCTTACACTCTAAATGTTCCGGAATTCTTAGCAACTTCAATCTATTTTAAAAATATAACAAATTGAACCAAAATTAGGAAGATGATCATGGTTCTAGCTCGTTTGAGCATTTTATCAAACACTAGGTGTGCATAAGGTTTCAAGGTCCTTTTATGGAGGATTTCATCATCCCACAACCCAATCTTTATCATTTTTAGCTCAATAATCTTCCTACACCCTTTGATAGCATATGCATGTAAAATAAACAACTCTCATGCCCAAAAATTATCTTGTTAATTACCCATTTCTAGACAAAATTTGAAATTAAGGGTTAGGGTGTAGAATCTTACCTCTAGGATGAAGACCTAGTGAGTTTTCCTTCTTAATCTTCCACAATTTGAGCTAGAATTGAAGAACAATTATTGAGGAACACCTTCTCACTCTAGGGCACTCTCTCTCACTCTAAAATGTCAGATTTTAGCTCAAAATGGCCCAAAACGTGTATTTAACGAAGTAGGGTCGGGTTTTAAAAACCCAAAAATGAAGCTCCGGAACAAGGTCTGCGCTCGCATAATCTATATGCGGATCACATATCGGCCGCATAATTTGGCCTCCAAACTGGGTGTGACTGACCTGGTCTGCAGTCATTATGCGGCCCGCAGACCTGTTCTGCAGTCGCATAATGTATCACAAAGTTGGTTTGTGATCGCATAATGCGCTGTAAATCTGGTCTCCTAACCTTCCCTTTCCTGTCTCACTCTACGACCATTATGCGGTCCGCAGAGTGATTCTGCGACCGCATAGTGGGCCGCAGAAACTTCTTCTTTTGCCGAAACGTTTCCTTTATCCCTTAGTGCATTGTTCAACCCAAAAAGTCCGAGCCGCAGGGAGCTTGCGAGCCCCAAAAACTTTCTATAATCCTCATCACGTAAAACCAATTCGGCACCATGAAACATTATATTCTTTTGCAAAATTTTATGGGGCCTTGCAATTTACCTCCTGCAGAGCATAACACCTTCGTGACCTGGTCATTCCATGAGCCACTGCAGAATCCATTATCTTGCCTTTTCTTTTTTGCTGGTATGCCCCTGAAACTGTCTTGTATTCCCGATCCTCCTCATACCTAATAGCGGTGGTGGACTGTTGTTGGTATGTCTGGACCATCACTGGGGGTTTCAGTTGTACAGTGATCAACGGAGTTATTCAAGGTGGAATCCCTACAGCATCAGTGTTCCCAATTGTGATGATAGTCCCCTTCAAGTCATACTCTTCATCCAAAGTGAACATCTTAACTCCTTGGTTCCTGTGGTTCGACAGTGGGTTACAGTTCACATTTGTTGGGGTTGGGATGCATTGAATGGAGCCACTTTTGATCAGTAACTCAATTTTAGGTTTTAGCTTGAAACAATCCTCGGTATCATGCCCCGATACACCTTAATGGTAGACACACCATTTGGGTGCATCAAAGTATTTTGAATGATGCTCAAGAATTCTTACCATGAGCTTCATTATCCTGAAACCTTTTCTTTGCTTGTCCAGATGATATCACTTCTTCTGAGTATTCAATGATAAATTGTCCAGCCTAATCATGTAAAGAGAGAGGAACAATTGGTTGATTGCAGTTACTGAGCAAAATCCTCTGATATATTGCAGAGAACGCAAATTTGATAAGCTCAGCTATGGACATTCTCTCTTCACGGGATCGTCAAGAAAAAGAAAATTCTTTTATAGGAAAAGGTAAAAGAAAGAAAAATCTTTTTGTATATGCCGAAAGTATGCTATAAAATTTAATTGGTCACCCGAAAAGAAAATAGGCCGGTTGCTTCAGCAGAATTACCTTTATATTCTCATCAGCTAAAAGACCCCAGCCACGCCCTTCAGTCCTAGGGGTGGCTAGTGGGCCGGTTAGGATCGGGACCGGCCCAGGACCGCGAGCCCACATGGACGGTGGTCCTAAACGGTCCTAACCGGATAAGACCGGGACTGTGGGGTGGTGGGCCGGGTAGTGGGCCGGTCTCATACGGGACGCCCGCGAGACCGGGACCGTTTAGGACCGGGACCTACTCAGAAGTGGGCCAGTTCAAGCGGTCCTAAACGGGCCCAATGGATAATTTTTTTTTAAAAAAAAAATTGACCGTTTGGCCATTTAAAAACTAGCCGTTTGGTCTGCCAAAATAGTCGTTGGCTATTTGCAAAATAGCCATTTAACCCCCCAAATTTTGTTTTAACCCCAAACTTTTTATAATTACACTTTTTTCCTATTTTCAACTATAAATACCCCCTCATTCTTTCATTTTTCTCACAAAATCATCAATCTCTCTCTAATATTCTTCTATAATTGCTTACTTAATTGTTACAATTTGTGCAAAATTGTGAAGTTGGTGAATTGAAGTATTCAAGTCTTTAACGATAATTATTTTTCAACAAGTTATTCGTCAATTCGGTAAACTCGTTCCAACTCTTAAGTTTTAATATTATAGTTTTGTTTATTTTATTTACTTTTATTGATTAATTAAGATGGCTTATTCCCTAAAAAAAATATTTAGTAAAAATAAGGAAAAATCCAAGAGTAGTGAATCGAGTGGCGAATCTGTTCCTCCTCCACTTTCCCCGGCTCCCCGGCCGAAACCTGTTACCCGTCCTACACCTGCTATTCTTGATAGCGATAATAGTTTATTACAATTTATCGAGAGTCAATTTTGCCATAATATTGCACCCGATGAACAATTAAACCATGAATATATGAATGCTCTTTATGGTAATCCAATTATTGATGAAAATGATGATGAAGAAATAGATTTTGATGAAACGCAACCGGATGACGATACACCCACTAGTCCTGCTCCTGAAGTTAACCCAACTAATAATAATTCAAATGATCCCCCGTCTGACCCTCCTGTTACTGCCCCTACTTTTTCTAGACAACCTTCTAAACGGGCAGAAATATCTCTTGTTTGGCCATTTTTTACTCAACTAAAATAAAAAAATAAGGCTAAGTGTAAAACTTGTGGCAAAGAGTTAGTTTTTAAATATGTTGGAAGTCGGGGGGGGGGATGGAAAGTTTGACTATACACATATTGCTACACCCTCAAGATAAAACTAGATATTTTCGTATGAAAGCTTTGGCCGAGGGGACAAGTGCACCTAGTATGGCTGACCTTAGTACCAGGTCAAATCAATTTCAATCGGAAATTAACACTATTACCGATGGTATTTTATATTATGATCCAAAAAAAGATCGTGAAGAATTGGCAAAAATGGTTACTGTTATGTGCTTACCCTATAGTTTTCCTTCTAATCCTCACTTTGTGCATTATATCAGAAAAGTTTATAATCCTACTTATAAAGGTTTTCCTCGCACAACCGTAAAGAGTGATATTTATAAATATAAACATGAATATGAACAATATTTGTGCAATTTATTTACTCATATAAATTATCGTGTTGCTATTACAACTGATATTGGTAAAAGTGGTAATGACTGTGATTACCTTACTGTTACCAATCATTGGATTGATGAGGATTGGATAATGCAAAAGCGCATTATTGCTTATAGAATAATTAATTCACGTCACACATGGCAGTTTATTTCTAGCACGATTACGGATATTTATAGATATTTTTGCATTAGTGATAAAATAATGTCAGTTTCAATGGATAATGCTACTAGTAACACAAATGATGTAGCCTTGCTGACCACTACACTAAGTCCTGCATTTAGTAACATTTTTCAAGTTAGATGTATTTGTCATATTTACCATTTAATTGTGGGTGATGGTATACGAATTTTAAATGTTGAAATTGAAAAGGTTAAAATGGCTCTTAATTGGATTTTTTATTCAAACCGTAGAAGTAAACTTAGAGAATATTTTAAAAGATGCGATGAATTTGGCCTAAGAGAAAGAAAGGTTCCTAAACCTTGTCCAACTAGATGGAATTACATGTATGAAAGTTTAGTTGTTGCATATGAATATAGAAACCCCATAAACTCAACATTTAATGCTCATGTAAGTGATGATGATGAGCACCTTACAAATGCGGATTTGGCTAATGTTAAAATGCTTGTAGATTTTTTTAGAAAAATTTCATATTGTTACAAATGAATTTTCTGGGCAATATTATCCTACTATTTCTAACTGTTTAGTTTATATTGAAGAACTTGCAAATTTGTTTGATCATTTTTTAGAGGGTGGGAAAATTTATCAACTTGCTATTGATTCCATGAGAAAAAAGTTTAAAAAATATTTTTTCCCTATTCCCCCTATTTATGGTGTTGCTGCATTGTTAAATCCTACTATGAAATTAGGAGGTCCCCAATTTTGGTATGAAACTGTTTATAATAGTTTAGCACTTGAAGATGAGGAGTTGTCTACACTTGCGGACGCAATAGCCTCAATTAAAATAAATGTTCAAACTATTTATAATGCTTATCAAGTTGCATTAGATCATGCTAGACCAAATGTTCCAACTCCTTCTTCTTCTAGTTCTCAATCATCTAAAAGAACTGCGGGAGTAAGAGCACTTAGTGCTTGGGCAGGGTTCAGGGGTTCTCAAGGTTCTAGTACTAGTGATTTTTCACAACTAAATGAGCTTGAAGTTTATTTGTCACAGGGAAATGAGGAAGTGAATCCCGACGACTCCTTTAATATTTTGGAATGGTGGAAGGACAAAGAAAAATACTTTCTGATTCTTTCAAGGATGGCCCGAGACATTTTAACTATTCAAGTTTCAATAGTGGCATCAGAGAGCGCTTTCAGTCAAGCAAGACTTCAACTCGGGGATTATAGAGCGTCTACGAGGGAGAGCTTGGAAAAATCAGTACTTTTCAGAGATTGGATCCGTTCGGAAAGAAGAAATTTTGGACTTGCTGAATCACAACCAGAGGTAGACGAAGCTTATGAAGAAATGCTAGCTGAACTTGCGGGGGATGATGCTTCGCCTGGAAGCGGTGATGACCAAGCTTCATTTCCGCCACCACCAACGGAAATTCATCCGGACCTTGAAGGATTTATGAAATTTGTAAGAGATACCATACAAATTAATATGTAACTTGTATTTTGGCACATCTTGATTAGTTTTTTTCTTCTTCTCAATAGTGGTATTAGCACCTTGTTGTGCTCATTCCATAGGGGGGAGGAAGACTAAGAAAGATATTGCCATGATTTTTTAATGCTATAATAAAAATATAACGCATTGCTTTGAATATCTCTTTACAATATTTTTGTCTTTTTATATATCTTAAGCTATACATATAGTATAATATAATATATACTATATATATATATATAATATACATATATACTATACTATATATACATAGTATATAAGCTATATTCGATATATATATATATATATATATATATATATATATATATATATATATATATATATATATATCTTAAGATGTATACTATATATACATCTTAATATGTATATATAGTAAATCGAATATAGCTTATATATCTTAAGATGTATATATAGTATAGTATAGTATATATATTATAACGCATTGCTTTGAATATCTCTTTACAATATTTTTGTCTTTAAATTTGAATTAAAAAATTTAGGTGACAATTCTATAATATAATTTACTAGGAATTGCCTTAGATATTTTTATTATCATTTTTTTTCTCTAACTTGTATAAAAATAATTTAAAAAATAGAAAGTTTTCGTTGGGCCCACTTGGGCCCGCTTAGGACCGTTTGGGCCCGGAACCGGCCCACTTAACATGGGACCGTTAGTTCGTGGTCCCGATCCCGAACTGGTTCCGACGAGAAGCCTGCGAAGACCGGAATCGCTTAGGACCGGCCCTCCTAGGACCGGCCCACTTAGGACCGGACCACTTAGGATCGGGCCCGTGAAGCCCACTTAGGACCGGGCCCGGCCCACATGCGACCCCAATTCAGTCCTGAACAACTTGGTTTTTGCCAATTCACATTTCTGGAATCTCTGTGGATAGAAAGCAAAACACTTCAAAACAATATACCTAAAAATATCTAATATGATACTCACTCTGTATCTTTTAAATACGGCACTGAATAGAGTCTCCCATTAGTTATTGAAGCAGTCAACATATAAGGAACTAGAAACTCCTACTTGCATTAGATGAAAGGATAAATTTAAGAGAAAAAAGAAAATTCTAAACACGCAAAGAACAAAATGACAAGCAGCAATTATTTTTAATTTTAGGTTTTTGTTTATAATAATAAGGAAAAAAACTAGGAGCAATTATGCTATACAGCAATTGCTCGGAACAAAGCAAGTTCAACCAAACCGTGATCCCCAGTTCCTCGACATAACTGATAGATGAACCACTAAATTCCAAAGCATCATCTAATCACACCGCGATAAAATAGGAAACCTGCTGTACAAATATATCGATGCCAGCGTACTTGATAGTTGCATTTTATCACAAAACATCAACCACACCCAAATATCACACCTTTCCAAAGAACCTTCTTGTTGAAACCAAATCTTTAAACAAATGAGTCACTACTTACAGTTATAAAGAGCACACGCTAGGGTGTCATATATGTAACGATATCACGCTTTGCTGCACGAGCATAGGATGAAAACTGTATACAACTCAGCTTCCTCATATCATACATAAAGATGTTTTTAGCAACATATGGTGTTTTTAACAGCCTACACAAAATAAGGAACATATGGTGTTTTTAACAGCCAAAAGATGTTTTTAAACAAAGGTATGAAACGAGAGAAAAGAAGGGAGTAAATGTTCACTAGTTAGCGGTTTACAACATACAATAGAGTTCCCTATAGGAGTTTAGCCTACACAAAATAAGGAAGATTTCCTAGTTACATAGATGCTTAATTATAGACTTATAGTACAACCATTAAGAATATTTCTTATAAGATTTAGTACAATTAATCCTGTACATTAAGAAAAATATAAACACATTCTAACTATCAAAATCAAGTTTATTTTTTGAACAGGCAAGTAATAGATCATATACGCCACTCTTACCAAGCGAATACTTGATTTCTAGAAATTTTTGCTGACAACAAGACTTGATTCGACAAGTTTGCTAGAGTGAAATAACAAGACAGGTTAGTCAACATGAAATATTTACTTGACATGTTAAATAATGTGGCTGTTTATGTAGCAATTGATGGAGACTAGTGATGCGCAATGTATTGCTGATGTGGTCGGCATGATAGTGTCAATGACTCGATCACATGTACTGCTAAATGGGTAGGTCATTGACTTCATATGTCTGTCAATAACTGAAGAAATGTGGATTGAACAACTGGTTCGAAATATTAAGAAATTATGTCTTCCTCAAACCAACCACAATAAAAAAGTTAAACAATTCAAGAATAAATTTGACTTCACTAGAAAGGATGTGTGGAATTATCGATCAAAGAATATGAGGGCCACCCCTAGCCCTGTATGGGAAGAAATCACTAGTAGGCCAGGAGCACAAGCATTGTTGAATAAACCTGTATTTTAGAAAAGTTTTACGGTACAGAAGTAGATTGAAGTGGGCAAAACTTACTCAATGTTAGGTGAAAGAGGAAAAGCAACAAATGGACACTCATAAAGTAGAGGCAAGAAAGAGTTTTGTTTACCTAAAAGCAGCAGATAACAATTGAATTTATATGTGGTTTTAAGAACACGTGATTTTATTTGGCATAAATTGAGAAAATATGCAAACTGATATTGAAATTGACTGTAAAGAAAAATAAAAGCAAACCAAATAAGATATGTAGTTTGGGCCCTCGAACCGAATGAAACAACAAAGGAAATATAAGCGAAGAAACAGAGTATTGAGAACATTGAAAAAAGAGTATTATATTGCTTTTTTACTGTCTGAGGTGTGTTTTACAAATGATCAGACCCTCTTTATATAGTAGGGGAGTCCTACTCTTGATACAATTCTAAATATATTAAGGACTCTCATGATTGGCTAATTAATCGGCCTCTTCTTGATACGTGTCGTGATTTTCGCCGAGATTCTCCCCCTAATTGTGGCTGTAACGACTTTTTGTTTCTTAGCTCAATCTTGATTCTGGCCGATCTCGATCTTGATCGGTCTCTGGGTCTTCGAGCTCGATCTTGACCGACCTCGATCTTGATCGGTCTATGGGTCTCGAACTCGACAGCATATTCTTCGTACCATGGCTCGATATTACCATGATGAACCTTGAACCATCATATTCCAATCTCGATTAATCATACGAAGGGTAAAACTCGATTTTGACCGTATACACATAGTCCCCTCGTTTTTCGGAAAGAAGATGATGAGAAAAGATATGAATTTCCGAACTTCGACTTGGTGGATGATGATGTCAATGACGAGCCCGATTGTGACGTATGCGACAAACGTCCCGTCAGTCTGGTTACCAAGCCATTAAATGCGCGTCAGTTGATGGTCGGCCATTACCAGTTTTAAACCGTCATTGTGAAACCAATAAATAGCTTCTTTCTTCATCATCCCAAACTTTTATTTTCGAAACTTTTCCATTGCTATCTTTATAGTTTTTCGCCTTCTCCAAAGCTCCCTATTTCGAGTTTTTTCAAAATTTCGTTGCTTGTTCTTCTTAAAACGCTAAATACTTCAATTTCCATTCTTCTTCGTTCACAAAAACTAAATGGTAAAAACATCTAAAACGGTTCGGCAGAAAGAGGATGCTTCCTCATCTCGGCCAGCCGGCGAGAAACCAGTGGTGGAGCCACGCCTTGAGGAACTTATTCCCGGGGGGTGTGTTATTGATTCCGATTTTAAGTTCGACAAATCCTCATAGGTTGCTGGTCGATGTGAGCCGGTATCGAGATATATATGCTCGATACCCAAAAGTCTTCTTGATCTGGTGAAGAAAGATTACAATTGGGAAAACAAAGAGGTTGTGATACCGGCACCGGAGTAAGCGATCACTACCCACGTGGAAGGGTATCTGAGGGTTTACACTTATCCTTTCATGCTGGGTCTCCTCGATCCGATCATCGTCGATTTCTGCAAGAAATACCAGGTGACACTCGGCCAAATTCACCCTTCTTTTTGGAGGATCGTGATCTTTTTCCGTTTCTTCATGAGTAAAATCGATGGTCTCCCTTTCACCCTCGACCGCCTCATAAGATTATACAGCCCTCAAATTTATCGAGGTGGGTTAATAAAGCTTCAACGCCGGGCCACCAAGGTGTTTATCTCGAGTATAGATGAAAATAAAGATCGGGGCTGGATGGGCCGGTTCGTTCGGGTGAAGACCTCGGACCTAATCCCGGCCGAGAGCATGCCATTTCCTAAGAAATGGAATATGAAACGTAAGTATGATCCCGTTTTTAATTTCCGTTTGTTATTTTTACTTCTTCATCCTTTCCCGTTAGTGTTTTTCTCGATGCAGCCGTTGCTTGGATGCCGGGTGCAATTCCCCACCTCGAGAACTGGGTGAGGATCCCGGTTTCAATGTCAACATATGCTGAGCGCGTGTGGTGCGATTTGTCAAAGGGCCGGTGGGAGGGTCGTACTCATGGTAGGCCTTCTTCTTTTATTACTGATTTGCCTATCGTTCGAGCATTTTCTCAAGCATGAATTGACTTACTTTCTCCTTTTGTAGGTCTCGGAAAGGATGAGGCTATGAGACCCCTGTCCGGTGATGAAGAAGCTTTACCGCCTATCTCGAAACCGGCGAAGGTGATTAAGAAAAAAAGGGCCTCGGACTCCGAGAGTCAAAAACGGAAGAAAAGAGCGGCCCGTAAACCCAAGGGGAACGCAATCCCACTAACTATGGAGTCGGTCCAAAGACTAAGGGATGAAGAAGAAGAAGAAGAAGAAGAAGAAGAAGGTGATTTTGAGATGGTGGCCCATGCACGAGCTAGCACCGATATTCAAAAGACTTCGGAATCGGTGGGAGTCGATACTTCTCAGTCTAGGCTCGACGAGGTCGAAAAGGAGACTCCGGCCCAAGTTCCTGAGCCGAGGGGAACCAAAGATACTTTACCTATGGGTAAAGAGACCATTGAAAAGGCGGTGGATGCCGATGCAGGATCCGTGCTTGAAGCTCGTCGAGAGGGAGGCGGTGCCCCAAAAAACTTACTTAGGGTAATAATGATCGGGGATTCCCCCTCATTCCGGGCCTGACCACCCCCTGTTCTGCCTCCCCCACTTGGGCGACCCATAGCTGACTGGGCTCCGCCCCTAGCTAGCTGAACTCCACCCCTAGCTGGCTGGGCGGGTGGTGAGGTAACTATTGGTGAAGTCGGAGGCTGAGTACTCCGCTGCGGAGTCCCACCCAACATCCTAGGGCAATATCTCACAATGTGACAAAAATCCCCGCACTCGAAACAACCCCTCCTCTGACGAAACTATTGCTCCTGATGCCCAAAAGAATTACCCGACGATACCTGAGTGGGCGGGGCATAATGAGAACCTTGTGCTGGCAATGCACTGAATGATGACTGACTCTGCTGAAACTGGTCCTGATGAAACTGACCTCCCTAAGGAGCACCACTGAAACCACGATGACCACGAGGCCTCTTAGCCTCCCTCTCAGTCCTCTCCTGACCTCGAACAATCTCAATCAGTCGAGCAATGTCGACAACCTCATCAAAGGTAACCCCGAATACTCTCTCACTGGTCATAAGCAATCGAAGCTAAAAATCGAGGCCATCTATAAACCTCCTGATCCTCTCTCGGTCTGTGGGAACCAACCAGACCGCATGACGAGCTAACTCGGAGAACCGCATCTCACACTGTGTAACAGACATCTCACCCTGGCGAAACTGCTCAAACTGCATGCGTAGCTCCTCTCTGCGGGACTTAGGTACAACCTTCTCCAGAAAAAGAACGGAGAACTGCTATCAAGTAAGGGGTGCTGCACCAACAGGCCTACGCTTCTCGTAAGCCTCCCACCATCTGAGTGCAACCCCAGAAAACTTAAGGGTAGTGAATGAGACCCCACAAGTCTCCAAAATACCAGCAGAACAGAGTATCCTCCGACACCTATCCAAGAAGTCCTGAGTGTCCTCTCTTTCTGTACCACTGAAAGGTGGTGGCTGGAGTCTCCCAAACCTCTCCAACCTACGCTGATCATCCTCAGGCATAGCAGGAACTAAATAATCCTGTGCAACTACAACCGGTTGGGCTGGTGGAGCTTTCGGTGTCTGAAGTCCCGGAATAACCTGCTTGGGTGTGCGAGCAATGGGAGTCTGAGTGCCTCCCCCAGCCTGAGAAGTGGATGCGGCCGTCAAAATAGAGACCGCCTGAGCAAGGCCGGTACACGTTGTCAGAATCTGAGCTAGGGCCTCCTGAAGGCCTGGAATCACAATAGGCACAGGTGGTGCCTGAGCTGGCGCATTAACAACTGGAACCTGGTCCTGATCTGGGACAACCGCTGGATCTGCAGGTACTGCCCCGACTACTGTACGGGCTACACGTCTGCCCCTATCACGGCCTCTACCGTGGCCTCGACCTCTTGCGGCCCAAACTGGTGGCTGACCCTCTTGACCGGTAGCATGAGTCCTCACCATCTGTGAGAGAATAAAATACATATGTTTAGTTACTAGATCCCAAAAATTTTCTCCGTCGGGACCGTGATGGCGCCTAACATTTCACTTGCTAGGCAAGCCAACGTTAGAGAATTAAACCAAATCCTTATTTCCATTCAGTAAATAACAATACTTAACTAAGATGAAATATAATAAGTGCAAAATAATAAAAAAATTATATTAATTACTACCACTCGGATCTAGAGTCACAACTCACAAGCATTCTAGAATTTACTACAAGTAATAGTCTGAAAGAATACAACTGTTTGAATGAAAGAAACAGTAAACCAGAAGGATAGACGGGGACTTCAAGGTCTGTGAATGCCAACAGATCTACCTTGAGTCTCCGGATAGTGGGTCCAACAGCTAAAATCTCGATCAACCCGAGCCGGTACTAAAATCTGCACAGAAAGTGCAGAGTGCAGTTTCAGTGCAACCGACCCCATGTACTGGTAAATGTCGAGCTTAACCTCGACGAAGTAGTGACGAGGCTAAGGCAAGGCACCTACAAATCAACCTGTACAATTTAACAGTGTATATACAAATAACAGTAATGAAGAGCTAGACAAGAATTATCGGGAGGGGGAAACATGCTGGGGGAAATACGAAATAAAGAGCTACAACAGAATGAGAACTAGAACAACCAATATGCTATGAATCAACAGGAGCACGAATACAGTAAAGGAAAAATGCACGGCATCACCCTTCGTGCTTTTACTCTCAATCTCACCATAAAATTAATAGAAACGGCACGACATCACCCTTCGTGCATTAACTCTCATATCATGGCACGACATTACCCTTCGTGCTTTTACACTCACAATATGGTACGGCATCACCCTTCGTGCATTAACACGCACAATATGGCACGACATCACCTTTCGTGCATTAACAATCTCCCTTACCATAATGCAATGTATAAATAACAAGCACAAGCCTTACTTCAACATTTGGTCCCACAATATCAATATCAACTTTGAAATAAATACTCAATTATCACTAGAGAATCCATAAACATGATAAGAACGATCAATTTAACAACACTAGTCTAAACACGTAACAATTAGGCATAGGAAAGAGACAATATAAGAAAAACGGGAGAAAACAGGGAAAACAAGTAATTTGGCAGTGCATAAGTACTCGTCACCTCACATATACGCCGCTCACATGAATTTCACATAGCAGATAATATGAGGTTCCTAATTCTCTCAAGTCAGGATTAGACATAACACTTGCCTCGTTCCAAATGCCACTTAATTCTCAATCACAACTTTTCCTCTAGAATTCACATCCAAACCACATGTATCTATTCAAAAAATTACTCAATAATATCAAATATTGCTAAAGGAATCTATTATATTGCATAAATTAAATTTCTTAAATTTTCCTCCAAAAAGTTAAAAATTGACCTCGGGCCCGCTTGGTCAAAATCGAGGTTCGGACCAAAATCCATTTACCCATTCACCCCCAAGCCCGGATATATAATTGGTTTTGGAATCTGACCTCAAATTGAGGTCTAAATCCCCAAATTTCTGAAATCCCTAGTTTGTCCCCTGATTATACTATGAAAACTCTAGATTTTAGGTTGATAATTCATGAAATGTTATGGGTAATTGAAAGAAAATGGTTTAGAATCACTTACCAACACTTTGGGGAAGAAAATGACTCTTAAAAATCGCATATAACCGTTTGGTTTTTGATAAAATGAATTTTTTTTTTGCTAAATCCCGTTTTGATTTTGTTTTAAGAACTGGGCGACAATGTGCATTGCGTTCGCGAGGCTACTGTCGTGTTCGCGAAGAGCAGAGCTGCCAAGTCTTCGCGTTCGCGAGACCTTGCTCGCGTTCGTGATGGTTACTCCCCCTAGCCTTCGCATTTGCGAGACATTGCTCGCGTTCGCGATGAAGGAACGACCAACCCTCCCCTAGGTCCCAAATGCTTCGCGTTCGAGATGAGCCGGTCACTTTCGCGAAAGGTAAATCCCCCATTACTTCGCGTTCGTGAAGAAGAAATTTCAGCCTCACCAGTCTACTCCTCGTGTTCGCGAGAGTACCTTCGTGAACGCGAAGAAGGACAAGCGAGAACACCAGAATCTGCAGAAAACCAGAATTTCCAAAGTCCAAACATCCTGTGGCCTATCCGGAACTTACCCGAGCCCTCAGGGCTCCAAATCAAACATCCACACAAGTCTAAAAATATCATACGAACTTACTCGCGCGATCAAATTGCCTAAATAACACCTAGAACTACGAATTTAGAACCAAATCAAATAAAATTCTCAAGAACACTTTAAAATTCTTATATTCTCAACTGGACGCCCGAATCACGTCAAATCAACTCCGTTTCTCACCAAATTTCAGAGACAAGTCTTAAAAATTATAATGAAACTGTACTAGGCTCCGGAACCAAAATACGGACCAGGTACTAACAATGCCAAACATCAATCGATTCTTAAAAATAAATAATTTTCTGACTTTAAAGTTTCATAAAAAATTTATAACTCGAGTTAGGGAGCCCCGAATTCGATTCCGGGCATACGCCCAGGTCCCATAATTCAATATGAAACTACCAGGACCGTCAAAATATGGCTTCGGGCCCGTTTACCAAAATGTTGACCAAAGTCAACTAAAATCAACTTTTAAGGCAAAAATTCTTATTTTCATCAATTTTCAACATAAAAGCTTTTCGAAAACATGCTCGGACTGCGTGCGCAAATCGAGGAGGGTAAAAAAATGAGATTTTAAGGTTTAAGAGTGCAGAATTGAGTTCTAAAACATAAGATGACCTTTTGGGTCATCACGTTCTCCAGCTCTAAAACAACCGTTCGTCCTCGAACGGACATAGAAAAGTACCTAGGCTGGTCAAAAGGTGGGGAAATCTACTCCGCATATCGGACTCGAACTCCCCAGTGGCTACCTCAACAGGCTGACCTCTCTACTACACTCGAAATGAAGGGTAACTCTTTGATCTCAACTGGCAAACTTACCGGGCTAGAATAGCCACCGGCTCCTCCTCGTAAGTCAAATCCTTGTCCATTTGGACAGAGCTGAAATCTAACACATGGGACGGATCGCCGTGATACTTTCGAAGTATGGATACATGTAATACTAGATGAACAACTGTTAAACTAGGTGGCAACGCAAGCCTGCAAGCCACCTCTCCTACCCTCTCTAGAATCTCAAAAGGTCCGATATACCTAGGGCTCAACTTGCCCTTCTTTATGAACCTCATTACACCCTTCATGGGTGATACCCGAAGCAACACTCTCTCTCCGACCATGAATAAAACATCACGAAATCTGCAGTTGGCATAACTCTTCTGTCTGGACTGAGATGTGCAAAGTCGATCCTGAATGATCTTAATCTTATCCAAGGTATCCTATACTAAGTCTATGCCCAACAACCGAGCCTCACCTAGCTCGAACCACCTAACTGGCGACCGACACCGCCTACCATATAATGCCTCATAGGGAGCCATTTGAATGCTCGACCGATAGTTGTTGTTGTAGGTAAACTCTGCAAGGGGCAAGAACTGATCCCACGATCCTCCGAAGTCTATAACACATGCGCGGAGCATATCCTCCAAGATCTGAATAGTGCGCTCGGACTGCCCGTCCATCTAAGGATGAAATACGGTGCTCAACTCATCCCGCGTACCAAACTCACACTGTACTGCCCTCCAGAAGTGCGAGGTGAACTATGTACCTCGATCAGAAATGATATACACGGGCATACCGTGAAGACAGACGATCTCACGAATGTAAATCTCTGCCAACCGCTCCAGAGAATAGGTAACTGCCACAGGAATGAAGTGCGTTGACTTGGTTAGACTGTCTACAATGACCCAAACTACATCAAACTCCCTCTGAGTCCATGGGAGTCCAACAAAAAAATCCATAGTGATACGCTCCCACTTCCACTCAGGAATCTCTAACCTCTGAAGTAAACTTCCAGGTCTCTGATGCTCACACTTCATTAGCTGATAATTTATGCACCGAGCTACATATGCAACTATGTCTTTCATCATCCTCCTCCACCAATAATGTTGCCGCAAGTCCTGATATATTTTGGTTGCACCTGGATGAATAGAATACCGGAAACTATGGGCCTCCTCAAAAATCAAATCACGAAGTCCATCCACATTAGGCACACAAATACGACCCTGCATCCTCAAAATCCATCATTTCCAACAGTAACCTGCTTGGCACAACTGTGCCGCACTGTGTCTATAAGGACAAGTAAATGAGGATCATCATACTGCCGATCCCTGATGCGCTCAAACAAAGAAGACCGAGCAACTATACAAGCTAGAACACGGCTGGGCTCAGAAACATCCAATCTCATGAACTGGTTGGCCAAGGCCTGAACATCCAATGCAAGCGGTCTCTCACCAGCTGGAATATATGCAAGTCTACCCATACTAGCTGACTTTCTACTCAAAGTGTCGGCTACCACATTGGCCTTCCCGGGATGGTACAATATGGTGATATCATAGTCTTTCAATAGCTCCAACCACCTCATCTGCCTCAAATTGAGCTCCTTCTGCTTGAAAAAATACTGTAAGCTCTGATAATCAGTGAATACCTCACATGACACGCCGTAAAGATAGTGCCTCCAAATCTTCAGCGCATGAACAATGGCTGCTAGATCTATATCATGAACATGGGAATTCTTCTTTTGAACCTTCATCTGCCGTGAAGCATATGCAATAACCTTGCCACCCTGCATCAATACCGCACCCAGACCAATACGAGATGCGTCACAATATACTGTATAAAATCCTGAAAAACTTGATCGGTCCATGCTGCCCTTCCCTTGTAAATAATTTTTGACACATATATATAAAACTTTCTACCTTTTTGCCTTATAAAATTATGAAGTTGTATTCTAAGATCTGAGGTTTAAACAATTTGATTGGAACTGAATTAGTATAGCCCTTAGACTTTATGGTCGAGTGAGTGCTTGCTCGAACTCGAAGTAAGGTAACCCTTAGGTTTTTTATCTAAGTGTGGACGGTCTCTCAAACTCTAGACAAAAGATAGCCCTTAGGCTTTTGTAAAAAGATTGTTTAAGGCTTTGTCCCCTTTTCGGCTTGAAAGAGTTTCTTATCATTTGTATTTGCAAACCTTATAATGCCTTGGCATGAAATAAGGAATTGTTCGAGAGTTCGAACAATTTTGTACTCATTAGAGTTTTTGAGGCTTCGGTATTTATCGAAGCCTTTTATGATTTTGCCGGGGATAGTCTTTTTAACCGGTTCATGAAAGATTTCGAAGGCCTATTTTGTTACAGAATTTGGGTGTCTCCAATCCGTGTTAATTCGGTCATAGCCTCTTTAGTTCGGGATTTGCCTCTTGGGCTTATTTTCCCGTTTTACTTCGAGCTTGCCCGAAGTGTCAGTCCCCGAGTAGGGTGGTCGTGGCATATAAAATCGAGGGTTGCCTAAGAGGTCTTATGATCTTCGGAGTTATATAATTTTTCGGATGGCAGTCCCCGAGCGTGGGGGTAATTATCCGAACTCTTGTTATAGTCGGCCCTTAAGCCTGTTTACATAATAGGTCGAGAGTATGGAATTGTAAAGGAAAATACTTCTATTTCTAAATGATTTTACATGCGTACATGTTTTGTGCCTGGGCCCGAGCAAACTATGCGGGCACGGTTCGTTTGACCGTTTGGCCCTTACAAATATTTCCTATCGAGACCCTGCTGCCATGAAGTAACTTCCTTATATCAAAGTTGACATTCGAGGGCAATGCCCCCAGTGTTCGAGGTTGATTGTAAAGAAACCTTGGATACTGTTGAATTGTTCTAAGTTAGCACGATCAATGGTTGCCTCATTAAAAACCTTGCCGGAAAAATTCATTTGGGACAAAACATGTCTAAGGGAAAAAGAGTGCAACGCATGCTTTCATACCTAAAGTCTTCGTGTCGAAGGATCCCTCACTGTTCCTGGTCGATCACTTGCAAGGGTTAGTTTTAAAATATAAATGAAAAAGGAAAGGGCCGTACCTTAGCAGTAGTATCGTTTTAGGTGTGATACATTCCAATTGTTCGGCAGTTGTTCGCCATTTATCATACCGAGCTTGTAGGATCCTTTTTCGACGATTTCCAGAACCTGGTATGGTCATTCCCAGTTCGGACCAAGTTTCCATTCAATCGTATTTCGGGTGTTGAGGGTGACTTTTCTTAGCACCAAGTCCCCGATGTTAAAAATGTCGAAGATTGGCTCTTCGATTGTAGTATCTTTCGATCAGCTGATTTTGGGTAGCCAATCGGACGAGAAGTGCTTCGCGTCTTTTTTCCAAAAATTCTAAGCTCGTATGCATGGCTTCATTATTTGACTCCTCTGTTGTATATCAAAACCTGATGCTAGGTTCTCCGACCTCGACCGGGATCAGAGCTTCGGCGCCGTAAACTAATGAGAATTGTGTTGCTCCGATATTGGATTTCGATGTTGTGTGGTATGCCCATAGAACCTCGGGTAGTATTTATCTCCATTTTCCTTTGGCGTTGGTAAATATCTTCTTAAGATTTTAGATGATGGTTTGGTTGGTCTATTCATCTTGTCCGTTCCTGCTGGGATGATAAGGTCTTGACAGGATCCTTTTGATTTTGTGATCCTCGAGAAATTTAGTTATTTTTCTGCCGATGAATTGTTTTCCATTATCACATACAATCTCGGAGGGCATCCCGAATCGACATATGATGTGGTCCCAAATGAAGTCTATGACTTCTTTTCTCTAGCTTTCTTAAAAGCTTGTGCTTCGACCCATTTAGAGAAATAATCAGTCATAAATAAAATAAACGGAACTTTACCAGGGGCCGACGGGAGAGGGCCAACGACATCCATTCCCCATTTCATGAAGGTCCATGGGGAGAGGACCGAGTGGAGTAATTCCCTGGGTTGATGAATCATGGGCGCATGCCTTTTGCATTTGTCATATTTTCGAACGAACTCCCTTGCATCCTTCTCCATTTCGGTCCAATAATACCCTGCCCTAGTTACTTTGTGGACCAGCGATTCGACACCAAAATGATTTCCACAAGTACCCTCATGAATTTCTTGTAGGATGTAGTCGGTATCTCCTGGTCCTAAACATATTGCCAACAGTCCATCGAACGTTCTTCTAAACAGCGTTCCGTCTTCGGACAAAGTGAACCGTGTTGCCTTTGTGCTCAGAGTTCTCGATTCTTTTGGATCCGATGGAAGTTTCACGTTCTTTAAGTACTCTATGTACTTTTTTCTCCAATCCCAAGTTAAACTCGTAGAGTTTATCTTGGCGTGCCCTTCATCGATTACCTATCTCATGAGTTGTACGACAGACTCCGAGTTGAGTTTGTCATCCTCGATCGACGAACCTAAGTTTGCAAGAGCGTCGACCTCGTTGTTCTGCTCTCGAGGTACATGTTGCAGGGTCCATTCCTTTAATTGATGTAGAGTCACCTATAGTTTATCTAGGTACCTCTGCATTCGGTCGTCTCAGACTTCAAAAGTCCCGTTAACTTGGTTTACCATAAGGAGGGAATCACACTTAGCTTCTATGACCTCTGCTCCCAAGCTTTTAGCTAGTTTGAGACCTGCAATCATGGCCTCATACTCGGCCTCATTGTTAGTTAATTTTTTAATTCTGATAGACTGTCTTACTACATTACCTATGGGTGATTTTAGCACGATGCCTAGTCCGTAACCTTTCATGTTTAAAGCACCATTCATAAAAAGGGTCCACATTCCCGAAGATGTACCCTGTTTTATTAGTAGTTCTTTTTCAACCTCGGGTACGAGGGCCGGCGTAAAGTTAGCCATGGAGTCTGCCAAGATTTGAGACTTGATGGTAGTTCGGGGTCGATACTCGATATCATACCCGCTGATTTCTACGGCCCATTTGGCCAATAGACCTGAAAGCTCGGGTTTATGCAAAACATTTCGAAGAGGATAAGTTGTTATAACACATATTGGATGATATTTGAAATACGGTTTTAGATTCCTAGAGCCGCTTATTAAAGCAAGAGCTAATTTTTCTAAGTGTGGATATCTTGGTTTGGCCTCACCCAAGGTTCGACTAATATAATAGACAGGTAATTGTGTACCTTGAACTTCTCGGACCAGGACTACACTTACCGCTATCTTTGAGACTGCCAAGTATAGGTGAAGCTGTTCGTCCACTTTCGGGGTGTGAAGCAGCAGCGAGCTCGATAAATACCGCTTTAGTTCCTCTAAGGCCTACTGGAATTCCGGAGTCTATGCAAAATTGCTCTTTCTCTTAAGCAGCGAGAAGAATCAGTGGCTCCTAACTGAGGATCTCGAAATGAATCGTCCTAGGGCGGCTATCCGCCTCGTCAGCCTTTGCACGACCTTCATATTATCCACTATTGTGATATCATCCATAGCTTTAATTTTATCGGGGTTGATCTCGATTCCCCGGTTGGACACCATGAAACCAAGAAACTTGCCTGAGCCAACTTCAAATGCACACTTTTTAGGGTTGAGTTTCATATTGTACTTCCTTAATATATCGAAAGTTTCCTGCAAATGCTTTAAATGGTCCTCTGCTCGCAGGGAATTAATTAACATGTCATCAATATAAAATTTCATTGATTTTCTTATTTGTTCTTCAAACATTTGGTTTACTAGGCGTTGATAAGTTGCACCAACATTGTTTAGACCGAATGGAATTATATTATAACAGTAGGTACCGTACTTAGTGATAAACAAGTTCTTTTCCTGATCCTTTGAGTTCATCTGTATCTGGTTGTACCCGGAGTATGCATCGAGAAAACTGAGAATCTTGTGGCCGGTCGTGGTATCGATCATACATCAATATTTGGCAAAGGAAAAGAATCCTTGGGGCATGCTTTATTCAAGTCTTTATAATCCATACATATTCTAAGTTTGTTTCCCTTCTTAGGGAATACCACTACGTTTGCTAACCATTCAAGGTACTTTACTTCCCGAATGGAACCTATTTTGAGAATTTTGGTTACCTCATCCTTGATGAAGGCACGTTTGACCTTGGACTGCGGCATTCTCTTTTGCTTTACCGGGAGAAATTTAGGGTCCACACTTAGTTTGTGACTGGTAATTTCTAGTGGAATCCCTGTCATATCGAGATGGGACCACGCAAAGCAATCCGTGTTAGCTTTAAGGAAATGAATAAGTTTTTTCCCGATCTTGAGGGTTAGCCCTGTGCCCAGGTATACCTTTCGTTCGGGTTGATGCTTGGCCAGTGTGATTTGTTCCTGCTCTTCGACTGTTGACTTGGTGGCATCAGAGTCATCGAGAACTACGAAGGATCGAGGGATCCAGTAGTCATCATCTTTGTCGTTCCCTTGCTCCTGCAATTGGGTCGAGGCTAGTATATATGGTTGCTATTTGGCCTCCTGTTTTCCCTTCGATCCTTTGGTTGATGAGAGTGTCGATACTGGTATCACTTCATCGACTGAAAACATTTCCTTGGTGGAGGGTTTCTCCCCGTACACTTTTTTGACTCCCTCCGACGTCGGGAACATTAGAACTTTGTGAAGGGTCGAGGGCACTACCCTCATGTTATGTATCCAAGGCCTTTCGAGCAGGGCGTTCTACCTCATATCACCATCGATCACATGAAACTTTATTTCTTGGATGGTCCCGGCCACGTTCATTAGCAAAGTAATTTCACCCTTGGTGGTTTCGCTTTCCATGTTGAAGCCGTTAAGTACTCGGGCTGCGGACACAATTTGATCTTGTAGGCTGAGTTGTTCTATGACCCTCGACCGAATAATGTTGGCCGAGCTACCTGAATCATTCAAAACACGTTTAACTTGAATTTTATTCATAAGGACAGATATTACCAGTGCGTCATTGTGGGGTTGTAAGATCCCCTCTGCATCTTCATCACTGAAAGATAAGGTCCCCTCCGGTACGTAATCTCGAGTTCTCTTTTCCTTTGTGATCGACACTTTGGTGCATTTGAATATGGGCCCCTGAGGAATATCGACCCCTCCAACAATCATGTGGATCACGTGTTGCGACTCTTCTTGCTCATTCTGTCTGTTTGAATCTCTGTTCTTGAAATGGTTTTTAGCCCGATGGCTTAAGAATTCTCGAAGATTCCCTTCGTTGAACAAACGGGCTACCTCCTCCCTCAGTTGTCTGCAATCTTCTATTCTATGACCATGGGTTCCATGATATTTGCACATTTGATTAGGATTTCTCTGGGCCGGATCAGTCTGTAGTGGTCGGGGCCACCTAGTGTCTTTGATGCCCCCAATGGCCGATACAATAGGTGATGCATCAATGTTGAAGTTGTATTCCGATAGTCGTGGTGCTTCTTTGGGTTTGACATTTATGTCAAAACCTTATTTACTCATGAACCCTCGAGATCTCAATCCTCGATCATTTCTTCTATCAGTTTGATCGGGGTTGCGTTCAGGCTGACTATTTCTCTGATCTCCACCGTATGACTGATATAGATCTCTGTTTGACCGTGGTTCCCAGTTAATATCCCTTTTAAGTTTGTCGATCGTCCTATTTGGATAAACGGACCCGGAAGGAGTCCCCAACTGGTCATCCTCGACCCTAATCGTTTACTGGTACCGATTATGCACGTCGACCTAGGTTACAGCTGGATATTCGATCAAGTTCTGCTTCAACTGTTGTGAGGCTATCAAACTTCGTATATTTAGGCCTTGAGTGAAAGCCTGAACGGCCCAATCGTCGTTGACTGGGGGCAGATCCATGCTCTCTATTTAGAATCAAGATACGAACTCTCTGAGCATCACGTTATCTTTCTGTTTTACTTTGAAGAGGTCCGACTTTCTGGTCTCGACCTTTATCCATCCGGCGTGCGCTTTGACGAAGGAATCTGCGAGCATGGCAAAAGAATCAATGGAGTTAGGTGGTAAATTATGGTACCATATCATCGCCCCCTTTGATAAAGTTTCTCCAAATTTCTTCAGCAGCACAGACTCTATCTCATCGTCCACTACGTCGTTCCCCTTTATTGCGCATTTGTAAGAAGTGACATGCTCGTTGGGGTCGATAGTTCCATTATACTTGGGAATTTCTGGCATGCGAAATTCTTTCGGAATGGGCTTAGGAGCTGAGCTCGGGGGGAATGGATTTTGTACGAACTTCTTTGAATCTAACCCTTCAAAATCGGTGGTGCTCCCAAAATTTGATCAACTCGGGAGTTATATGTTTCCATTTTTTTGTCATTCGCTTCAATCTTCTTTCTCCCTCGATTCGATTCGCTTTGTCAGCTCCTCGAACATTTTCAAGATAGCGGGGTCGGTTCCTAACTCATTCTTATTTGACTTCCCCAGCGCTGGTTCGGCCCTGTGAATAATTTCCTGTGATGGCTCGGGTTCGACCCTACTCGGCGCATGGTTCTGATTTTGAAGTTGTGCTATTACAATTTGTTGAGCCTGCAACATTTCGAATATTATTCAAAGGCTGATTCCGCCTTCTTCACCACCCTGTGAGTTCTGACCGGCTGATCGAACGCTTCTGCGAACATTGTTTTCGGGGTCGACATCCAGATTTGCATTCAGGGCAACATGGGAACTGACGTCGATGGGGTCTGCAACTGGTACTCCCTCGAGGTCAATTGGAAGCACTTCGTTTCCTGGGGCGGCTATACTGTCGTTTTTTCCATGAAAACCATGTCCGTTGTTGATGTGTGTGGGTACCGCTTGAGAGTTCGACATGCTGATCCTCGAATAAAAAATGCTTACAATAACAAGTGTAAAGCAGTGTATGTTATGAAAATTAACACCAGGCAATCACTATTGTCCTTAGCCCCATGGTGGATGCCAAATTGTTTACCCTAAAAGCAGATAACAATTGAATTTACATGTGGTTTTAAGGACACATGATTTTACTTGGCATAAACTGAGAAAATATGCAAACTGATATTGAAATTGACTGTAAAGAAAAATAAAAGCAAATCAAATGATATATGTAGCTTGGGCCCTCGAACCAAATGAAACAACAAATGAAATATAATAGAGTATTGAGAACCTTGAGAAAAGAGTATTATATTGCTTTTTTTTTACTGTCTGAGGTGTGTTTTACAAATGATCAGACCCTCTTTATATAGTAGGGGAGTCCTACTCTTGATACAATTCTAAATATAGTAAGGACTCTTATGATGGGCTAATTAATCGGCCTCTTCTTGATACGTGCCGTAATTTCCACCGAGATTCTCCCCCTAATTGCGGCTGTAACGGCTTTTTGTTTCTTAGCTCGATCTTGATCCTGGCTGATCTTGATCTTGGACGATCTCGATCTTGATCGGTCTTTGGGTCTTCGAGCTTGATCTTGACTGACCTCGATCTTGGTCGGTCTTTGGGTCTCAAGCTCGACAACATATTCTACCACGGCTCGATATTACAATGATGAACCTTGAACCATCATGTTCCAATCTCGATTAATCATACGAAGGGCAAAACTAGGATTTGACCGTATACAAGTTTGCCATATGGCTCCAATCTGATGGTTCATCTCAAGAGGGTGGGCAATGGAAAAACAAACATGATGGAGGAAGGTAAGACAAAGGTTCAGTAATAGCATACTTACAAAAACTAAAAAGTTTGTTTATAGCAGAAGACTATTTCCAGCCATCTAGAAGTTCTCTATGCCAGATTATATGAAGATCTTGATTTCTTAGTGGCTGATAGGGAGGTAAATGTGTAGAACAATAGTTGGGGATATATTCGTGTATGATGAAGAGTCCCATGATGCGCATAGGAAAAGGTAGCATAAGGACATTGATAAAGAAGAAATAAAAGCACGGAATTGCCAAGACAAGAAACTAGATAAAGCTGTTACATGAAATAATTGAGGAACAACATGTTGAAGTGCTTTGAACCTTTGCACACCATGCAGGGAGAAGATGCTTTGACCTTTTTAGGATAATAAGATTGTTTAAATCTAGGTTTACAAAAAGTTTATGGTAGAATAATTTCAGGATTGGTTGTAGAAATGCTTTTGGCGGTTCTTGGTTGAATAGTTTCAGGACTGCATAAAAGCTTTTCTCAAAATCTGCAGTATTTTTTTTTTTTTGCTTTTTTTTTTGGATAGTTTTCTAGTTCTAAAGAAGTATTTTTATAAAATCTATACATCCATCCACAAATAATAAACACCAAGGAGAAGCTATAAAAATGGTGTGACATGGTTTTTTTCTTCGGAAGGTAATAATTGTATTAGAATAGCACTAAGAAAGGTAATGGTGTGACATGGCATTTTTGAGCTTATCATAGAAGTTCTAAAATACCACTACTTAGAATTCTCTTTCTCAACACATAAAGGTAACACAAATTTGGTGCACTTCCCATAAAATCTGTTGTAAGTTTAGACATCACGAAGACCACTGTAAAATTTATATATATATATATATATATAATTGAGGGACTGGAGAAGGTGACTTGGCATCTCTAATAGGTCAAGGAACCTAATTATCTTTTTTCTCTTTTTTTAAATAATTTCCTCACTCATTATTTTCATTTTCAATTTATGCTAACATTCCAAAAGACATGTCTCTTTGGAGACATCTGACCAAAGAGAAAAACCTAAAAGTCATCACTAAATAAAAGAACCGTTTCTTACCTAACCACTTATAATGACTCATTGCAATTAACTATGCATATTTTGGGGAGCATCTTCTTCTGGCTTGTGTTTTTCTTTTTCTCTCTTACTAACTCTAGCACTATTTCTGTCACACTAATTTAGTACTTTTACTTAATCCACTCATCTCTTTATCTGTTATTGCGTGCATATGTTGCTATATAGCCTTTTGTTCAGTGTCGCTACAATCATTGGTACCTTTTATTCTTCGTTTTTCCTAATTTGGTACCCATGGATTTGGATGGCATGATAGTTTGCTTTCTTCCTTTTATTCACTCACCAATAAATTATATATAGAGATAGGATCAATCCTTAATAAGTTGATCTAAGAAGGCTTGAAAAAATTACTACTGATTTATAAATAAATAATTATCAATTTACAATAGAACTGTTAAGCAATTAATTATACCACATAATGTTTTATCGTATTCTACAGCTTCTTATAGTTGCGATCTTTTTTATCATGAGATTTACATCTAAATTATTTATTTGAATTTCAAGAGAAGTTGTATCTTGGAGTATTAGAATTTTGATTGAGTTTTTACGGGAGTTTGTTGCTTCTAGCGGTTTTAAATGAGAAAACGAGATGAAAATATGAGAAAATGGGCAATTTAGTGGGTAAGTGTGGTACAGTCTGAAGATATAAAGGATTGTGAAGAGATCAAAGTACGAGGTGGATATAAATTATAATTTATTTGAGCCTTTAAAGATGAGGTTGTTAAAATGAGGTGGATCTATGTTTTGAATGATTTGGAGAAGCAAATGTCTGTCGATTTTAAGGTTGATTTGAGAATAGTTTATTAATAAAGTTATTGGGATTTTCTAGGTGCCGCGATGATTCATTTATTTTGGTTTGTATAATGTAGAAGAAGCCGGTGAGAAGCAGATCACGGCTTTCATGGAGCCTTTGGTGATCTTCTTGATCCTAATTATCAATGGTAAAATAATGTCTGCTTGCCTACATGCCTTTTTGGATAAAGAGTTCAGGGAATTGTTTTTTGAACTTTGGCAGTTTTTAACATCCTGTGTACAGTTAAAACCAGGCCCATCCGATTTTACTGTTTGACCGAGATCGCGAGTTTGCTTTGAAGGACGGTCTCGTAACAGAATAGGCCATATCACGAGGGTAAGGTACCGAGCTCAGAACCGAGGTACCTCTAGAAATTGAGGCTAGTAGCCATCGATTCCAAACAAGACAAATATCGAGCAAGATCAAAGATAGCACAATAATAGAAAGGCGAGATATCCGTGACTGGTCGAAGATCACGGCGTAAATCTCGGTGACTGGTTGAGGATCATGGCGTAAATCTCGGAACGGATCAAATTAGAAACGGTTAATTAGCTAATAATGGGAGTATTAACCATTTGTAAGACACAATTCTCACGTAAAAAAGCAATATAATTTTCTTTCTCGTTCACGCTCTTGCTTTTCAGCTTATTGTATTTTTATTGTCCTTGCATCAACCAATTTGAGGATACTCTAACTCAAGGGCTGGGCTCTATTCAAACACTGCTTTGATTTACTTTATTGTACAATTCTATCATTAATCTTCATATTTATCAATTGGTATTAAGTGAAATCACGTATCCTTAAATCCATATTATAAGTTTAATTGTTATCCAGTTTTAAGGGTAAATAGTTTGGCGCCCACCGTGGGGCTAAGGATAATAGTAATTGTTTAATACTAATTTCAATAACACACACTGGTTTACACTTGTTCTCGTAAGAATCTTTGTTTTCAGGACAAACATATCAAACCCACATGCAGCACCTACAATGGTGACAACAACCTTAGATTGCACGAGAAAAACGACAACATAGCCTCCCCAGGAATCGAGGTGCCTCAGGCCGACCTCGAAGGAGCACCAATTGCAAATCCCATCGATGTCAGTTTACATGTCTCCCTAAATGCAAATTTGGGCGTTGAGCCCGAAGGTAGTATACACAGGGAAGTTCGATCAGGTGGTCGAGGTACACAGGGCGGAGAACATTGTGGAGTTAGCCTAACACCACGTAGGATAGAACCAGAAGTCGTTCAAAGGATCGAGCCTGTGCCGAAAAGGTCGAATGCCAATGAATCGGGGACTCACCCCGCCATTATGAAAATGCTCGAGCAGCTCACTAAACGGATTGAATCGGGAGAACATAAAATCGAGGCAAATGACAAGAAAGTAGAGACATATAACTCCCGGGTTGACCAAATACTGGGGGCGCTGCCGATTCTAAAAGGTATGGATTCGAAGAAGTTTGTACAGAAGCCTTTCCCTCCAAGTGCGGCACCGAAAACCATTCTGAAGAAATTTTGAATGCCAGAAATTCCTAAGTACACTGGGACCACTGACCCTAATGAACATGTCACTTCTTATACATGCGCAATAAAGGGAAATGACTTAGAAAACAATGAGATTGAATCTATTCTACTGAAGAAATTTGGAGAAACCTTGTCGAAATGAGCAATGATATGGTACCACAATTTGCCGCCTAATTCCATTGATTCCTTTGCCATGCTTGCAGACTCCTTTGTAAAGGCACATGCATGAGCAATAAGGGTTGCGACAAGAAAATCGGACCTCTTCAAGGTAAAACAGAAAGACAACAAAATATTGAGGGAATTCATATCTCGATTTCAGATGGAACGCATGGAAATACCACCGGTCACAGATGATTGGGTTGTTTAGGCCTTTACTCAAGGTTTAAACGAACAAAGTTAGGTGGCATCAAGATAGATAAAGCAGAATTTGATTGAATATCCAGCGGTAACCTAGGCCGATATATATAATTGGTACCAGTCGAAGATCAGGGTCGAGGATCATCAATCGGAGACCCGTTCCGATTCCGCTTATCCAAACAGGCCCGTCAGCAAAACTCAAAGGGATATCAATAGAGAACCCCGGTCGAGAAGAGATCATTATCTACCATCAGAAATGATCAAAGGAATGATTGAAGGCCGAGCTCTCGAGGGCTCATGAGAAAAAAATGGCTTCGATAAATATGCCAATCTCACAGAAGCACCACGATTGTTAGAATACAACTTCAGCATCGACGCATCAGGTATTATTTCAGCTATTGGGAGAAACAAAGATACTAGATGGCCCAGACCCCTACAAACCGATCCATCCCAAAGGAACCAAAATCAAACATGAAAATACCATGTTACACACGATCATAAAACCGAAGACTGCAGACAACTAAGGGAGGAGGTGGCCCGTCTATTCAACAAGGGTCACCTTCGAGAATTCTTGAGCGACCGAGCTAAAAACCATTTCAGTGACAGAGATGCAAATAGGAAAAATAAGTAGGAAGAACCACATCATGTGATTTACATGATCGTTGGTGGGGTCGATATTCAACAAGGACCCGTGTTCAAACGCACTAAAGTATCAATCACCAGAGAAAAACAAACTCGAGACTATATGCCAGAAGGCACTTAATCATTCAATGATGAGGAAGAAGAAGGGATTTCACAACCCTACAATGATGCTTTGGTAATCTCTATCCTTATGAATAAAGTTCAGGTTAAACGTGTTTTAATTGATCCAGGAAGTTCGGCCAATATTATTTGATCGAGGGTCGTGGAGCAGCTCGGCCTACAAGATCAGACCGTACTCGCAGCTCAGATTCTCAATGGCTTTAACATGGCAAGCGAAACAACTAAAGGTGAAATCATCCTACCAGTAAATATAGCCGAAATTATTCAAGAAACAAAGTTCCATGTGATCGAAGGCGATATGAGATACAACGCATTGCTTGGAAGACCCTGGATTCACAATATGAGAGCGGTCCCGTCAACCCTTTACCAAATGCTATTGTTCCCAACACCAAATGTAGTAAAAACGATGTATGGGGAACAACATGCTGCCAAAGAGATGTTCGCGGTCGATGAAGTGATACCGGTATCGGCACTTTCGTCAACAAAAGGATCAAGTCCAAAGGAAAATAGTAAGCTAAATAGCAACCACAGCTGCCAGCCTCGACTCAATCGGAGAAGCAGGGAATGGATGATGACGATGACTATTCGATCCCTCGATCCTTCATAATCCCAGATGATTCCGACGCCACCAAATCGACCATCGAGGAACTGGAGAAAGTCATACTGATCGAGCATCTACCCGATCTAAAGGTATACTTGGGAACGGGGTTAACCCCCGAGCTAAGAGAAAAAATCATTAAAATTCTTATCAATAATATGGATTGTTTTTCTTGGTCCCATTTAGATATGACAAGGATCCCGCCGGAAATCGCTACACATAGACTGAGAAATCGCTACACATCGACTGAGCTTGGACCCAAAGTTTCGCTCGGTAAAAGAAAAGAGAAGACACAAGTTCAAGGTAAAACATGCATTCATTAAGGACGAGGTAACCAAACTTCTCAAAATAGGATCCATTCGAGAGGTAAAATATCCTGAATGGTTAGCAAACGTAGTCGTAGTCCCTAAAAAGGGAAATAAACTTACAATGTGCGTAGATTATAAAGATTTAAACAAAGCATCTCCTAAAGACTCTTTTCCTCTGCCGAATATCGATCGCATGATCTATGCCACGGTCGGCCACGAGATCCTTAGTTTTCCCGATGCCTACTCCGGGTATAATCAAATACAAATTAACCTAGAGGATCAGGAAAAGACTTCGTTCATAACTAGGTACGTCACCTATTGTTATAATGTAATGGCATTTGGACTAAAAAATGCTGGTGCCACTTATCAACGTTTAGTAAATCGAATGTTCGAAGAACAAATAGGTAAGTCAATGGAAGTTTATATTGACGATATACTAGTTACGTCCCTGCGAGCAGAGGACCATTTGACACATTTGTAGTAGACCTTTGATATACTAAGGAAATTCAACATGAAACTCAACCCGGAGAAATGTGCATCGGGGTCGGCTTAGGCAAGTTCCTCGGCTTTATGGTATCAAATCGGGGTATCAAAATCAACCCCGATAAGATCAAGGCGATCGAAGACATCATAATCGTGGATAATGTTAAGGCCATACAAATATTAACAGGGCGCATAGCCACCCTAGGCCGATTCATCTCAAGATCTTCAGATAGAAGTCACAACTTCTTCTCGCTACTAAAAAAGAAGAACAATTTTGCATAGACCCTGGAATGCCAACAAGCATTGGAAGAATTAAAGCGGTACCTATCGAGCCCGCTACTGCTTCATACTCTAAAAGCAAACGAGCAACTCTACTTGTACTTAGCAGTCTCGGAAATCGCGATAAGTGGAGTCCTAGTTTGAGAAGAGCAAGGTACGCAATTTCCTATTTACTATGATTGTCGAACTCTAGGCGAGGCCGAGACCCGGTACCCACACTTAGAAAAATTAGCGTTGGCCCTAATAAGCGCCTCTAGGAAATTAAACCCATATTTTCAGTTTCACCCGATCTCTGTGGTAACTACTTATCCCCTTCGCAATAATTTGCATAAACTCGAACTTTCGGGCCGACTGGCCAAATGGGCCGTCGAGATCAGTGGGTACGATATCGAGTATGGACCCCGAACGACCATCAAGTCTCAAATTTTATCGGACTTCGTGGCCGACTTTACATCGGCCCTCGTACTCGAGGTCGAAAAGGAACTATTATTAAAACGGGTACATCATCGGGGGTGTGGACCCTCTTCACTGACAGTGCTTTGAACATGAAGGGGTCCGAGCTAGGCATTGTTTTGAAGATGCCCACGGGTAATACAATTAGGTAAGCTATCAAAACTTCCAAGTTAACTAACAATGAGGCTGAGTATGAGGCCATGATTGCAGGTCTCGAGCTAGCTAAAGATTTGGGAGCAGAAGTCATCGAGGTCAAATGTGACTCCCTACTCGTGGTAAACCAAGTCAACAGAACTTTCGAGGTCCGAGAAGATCGAATGCAGAGGTACTTGGACAATTTACAGGTGACTCTACATCGATTTAAAGAATGGACCTTACAACATGTGCCTCGAGAACAAAACAGTGAGACCAATGCCCTTGCAAATTTGGGGTCATTAGTCGAAGATGGCGAGATTAGCGCGGGGATTGTCGTACAACTTTCAAGGTCAGTAATCGAAGAAGGACACGCCGAAATCAACTCCACAAGTTTGACTTGGGATTGGAGGAACAAATATATCGAGTACCTAAAGAACGGGAAGCTTCCATTAGATCCTAAAAAATTGAGGACTCTACGTACGAAGGCCGCATGATTCACGTTGGCCGAAGATGGAACCCTATATAGAAGGATGTTTGATGGATCATTGGAAATATGTTTGGGACCAGGAGATACCGACTACATCCTACGAGAAATCCACGAAGGCACCTGCGAAAATCATTCTGGTGCCGAATCATTGGTTCATAAAGTCATCATAGCAGGATACTATTGGGCCGATATGGAGACGGATACAAAAGAGTTTGTTCGAAAGTGCGACAAATGTCAAAGATATGCACCGATGATTCACCAGCCCGAAGGGAAACGCCACTTAGTCTTATCCCCATGGCCATTCATGAAGAGGGGAATGGATATCGTCAGCCCTTTGCCATCGCCCCCAGGTGAAGCTAAATTTATTTTGTTTATGACTGATTATTTCTCTAAGTGGGTTGAAGCGCAGGCTTTCAAGAAAATTAGAGAGAAATAAGTCATAGACTTCATCTGGGACCATATTATATGCCGATTCGGGATGCCTGCTGAGACCGTATGCGATAATGGAAAGCAATTCGTCCACAAAAACGTGAGAAAATTTCTCGAAGATCACAAAATAAAGAGGATCCTATCAACGCCATATCATCCTAGTGGGAACGGGCAGACCGAATCGACAAACAAAACCATCATTCAAAATCTAAAGAAAAGATTGAACGACACCAAGGGAAAATGTAGAGAAATATTACCCGAAGTCAACGACGTCAAAATCCAGTACGGGGGCAACACAGTTTTCTTTAGTATACGGCACCGAAGCTCTGATCCTGGTTGAAGTCGAGGAACCCAACATCAGGTTTTGATATACAATGGAAGAGTCGAATTATGAGGCTATGAATACAAGCCTCGAATTGCTAGATGTATAGGTTTCTTTCTTCTCTTCTCTTCCTTATATATTGCAAAGCAGACTTCACTGTAAAATGTCCCTTTGTTTCCAGCTTCCACCAAGGCTTATCCTTCATTGAAAGATCTGAAGGTGGTGTGACTGTCTCCAGAATATGGTCAGCTAGCTCATCACGTAGTAATTCCCTTAGTAGCACTTCATTCCATGCCCCATTTTCAACCACTTCATCAACATGCTTTATAGATTCATCACACCAATGATCTGGACCTAAAGCATGGTAAAGAGCTCCAAGTCTAGTCCAATTGTCATACCAGAAATAGGAGTTGCCATTTTTCAATTTCCACCACACTTGATGCTCCACCTCATCTTTCATTTGCAATATTTTTCTCCATACATGAGATCCTTGTCTCCAAGGTACTAACACCTCATTGATCTTCTTGCTATACTTAGTTTTCATAAATGTAGACAACAATGAGTCTTTTGTTCTACAGTTCCACCAAAGCTTGGAAAACAAAGACTTAGACATATCTTGTAAGGATCTGAAACCCATACCTCCCTCACTTTTAGGAAGACATAAGTTGTCCCATGAAGCCCAATGTCTTGCCTTTCCATTGCCTGAATTGCTCCAGTAAAACCTAAAAACATCTTGTGCAATTGGTTGATCACATATGCTGGTAGATTCACAGCTGATAAGAGATGAATTGGCATACTCTCCAACACATGTGAGATCAGAATTACTCTACCACCAATTGATAGTAGCTTACCCTTCCATGATGATAACCTCTCCTGTACTTTGAATATGATATTCTTATAAAAGTCTTTCCTCCTCCTGCTGTAGAATATAGGACAACCTAAGTATGTAAATGGGAATGAGTGTCTTTGGAATTCAGTAATCAAGTGGACAATGTTTGCTTCATCTACTTGAGCTCCTTCAAGCATGTAAATGCAAGACATTTCTTTGTTGATCTTCTGACCTGAAGCTGCCTCATATTCCTCTAGTATATTCATGATAAGCTGCACTGCCCCATAGTGAGTGGAACAAAATATAATAGTATCATCAACGTAGGAAATGTAGTTAATGTTTTGACTCCACTTTGGCATGCCAAAGCCTATGAAATCTGGGTTGTCAAACAATGAATCTAAAGCTCTCCCAAGCACTTCAGCTGCTAGAATAAACAATGTAGGAGAAAGTGGATCCCCTTGTTTAACACCTCTAGATGATTTGAAGAAACCATTGGCCTGCCCATTAAGAAACACTGAGTACCAGTTGTTGGAGACTAGTCTGAATATCATATCAATGAAAATTTCACCAAATTTCATCTGCCTCAGTACCTTTTTTCAAGCATAGCCATAAGACTCTATCATAAGCTTTTGCCATATCCAATTTGATTACTACATTAGATGGCTTGCCTCTCAATCTAATGTCTTTGATGATATCTTGAGTTAATAAGATATTCTCCACAATTCTTCTTCCTTTGACAAAACCGGCTTGATTAGGAGAAATTAAAGAAGGCAGAAGCTCAACTAACCTCTCATGGATCACTCTAGATATGATCTTGTTAGAGAAATTGCTCATACTTATTGGCCTCATGTCTGAAAATGTAGCAACATTCTTCTTCTTTGGAAGCAACACAAGGTTTGTGTGAGTGATGAACTTTGGTAGTTCTGCACCATAAAAGAGGGATCTAACCATATTGAGAACATCATCACATATAACCTCCCAACTAGCTTGATAAAACTGACAAGTGAATCCATCTGTACCACTTGCACTATCCCCGTTCATTTCAAAAACTGTTGCCTTAACCTCCTCTATGGTTGGTTCATCCCACAACTTTGCATTCTGATCCTGAGATACAATCCTACGAACATGCTAAATAATATCAAAGTTAGTAGGAATTCTTTCTTTTGTGAACTAAGCCTGGAAAAACTCTACCGCCTCCCTTGCCATATCTTCTTGTGATTCAAGCCAATTATCATTTTTGTCCAAGATTTTGGACACTTGCAGCGTTTTCCTCTTGCCTCTCACATGATCTTGAAGAAATTTAGTGTTCCTATCACCATCCTTAACCCACTGCATTCCAGCCTTTTATCTCCAAAATTCTTCATCAAGATGGTAATACCTTGTAAGGTCAACTTCTACTTTGTGTAACTTAGTTGTATTCCGAGCAGTTGGATTCAATTCAAACTCAATCTCATGTACCTTAATAACATCCTCCAATGCTGAAATTTATTTGAAAATATCTCCAAATGTCTCCTTGCTCCAAGCTGCCAGTGCAGTCTTTACCTATTTTCAGCTTACTTTGGAATAAAATGAATGGGTTCCCCATGGAATCAGCTACCCAATTATCCTTCACCACCTTCAGAAAAGATTCATGCTTGGTCCGGAAGTTTAAAAACTTAAATGGTTTCTTAACTTAGACAGTGTCAATGTTGTAAGACAACAGGAGAGGGGCATGGTCAGAACCATACTTGATCAAGTGTTCAACCTCCAATGCTGGGAATAAATCTAAGAACTGTTAATTTGCAAATAACCTATATTACCTCTTAAATATGCAATAAATGTCAGACCTCCCATTCCACCAAGTATACAGATCCCCTTTGAAGCCAAGATCATATAATGAACATGTGTCCACACAATGTGCAAAGTCTTCAACTTCACACAGGTACACAGGCCGGCCCCCATATTTCTCTTCCTCAGATAGAATCACATTGAAATCTCCTCCAACAACCCAAGGATATTCCATATCTGAGGCTAAGTGATACATTGAATTCCAAAGTTCAATTCTTTCAATAGCATCATATTTGGCATAAACTAGTGTCACATATAACTCCTTATTCAGATTCCTATGAAATAATTTCAATGTCATTTGTTGTTCCATATTCATCATGTCAACATCAATATCTTCATCAATGAATGCCCATATCTTTCCGTTCACATTAGCCTAAGCAAAATGAATCCCCAGCTTCCTTCTATACTCCTCCAGCTTATTGATGTCTTGCCAAGGTTCCATCAATCCTATCAAGTATAAATTATATTTTCTATGTAGGTTAAGCAAACTATTGAACGCTTTTTGTGTGTTTATCGACCTCACATTCCAAACTAGAGCATTATCCATAAGAATATTTAGAATTAGAGATCACACTCCTCTTTGGTTGCACCCTTAAATGTACACTGTCTTTGATGTCTTGCTTTTGTCTCCTTATAGATTTCTTAGTTGATTTCTTCTTGTCCATACTCATGGGAGATATATCACCATCTTTTGCTACTTGTTTAAAGTTAGCAGTTTTAGATTCCTCCTCTATGTCTTCCCCCAAGCCTTCCTCTTCATCTTGTTCATCATCAACCTCCTATAGGTCTAAAGGATTTGGTTCATGATTTTTGGCTATCATTCCCAACTTCTTCTGAACCCTATTATTGATTAGGATTCCTTTAGCCAAAATTCCACTTGTAACATTGAAAGTTTTCCCAGCTAAGAGCCCAAGATCATCAACAACTCGAGCAGTTATTTGCACAACATTGTTGCTTTGCCCAGATTCCATTTGACTTGCCATATGAACAATAACAATTTGATCATTAGCCCTATTTGTAGCCTCCTTCATTAATCCATAATTCAATTCCTTAGCCTTCATAGCCTCCTGGATTGCATTGAATTTCAAAGAATATAAATCACCCAAGCAAGGATTTCCTGTAGATTGACACCCAGAAATTACTGTTCCATTGCCTTTAGGCATGTTAATTGCAGATGTTTGATTTGGTAACCTCACCGTATCAAATATTAGGTCAACATGAGAATTCTCAACTTGTTGATCAGCTGAAAACTCCACCAGATCACTTCCCTCCTTAGCCAAATACTAGATAGTACCCATAGGGATTACTGTTCCATTGGCTCCTTTCGTAGCTGAAGCTTCACCAACTGATCCACCTGTGTAAGTAATCTCCTTATGTGTACCTTGTCATGATTCAACTATTAGATTAGCTATTGGTTGACTAGCCCCTTCCCCAAACTCAACCCTAGTTTTTGACATTCTAGAGTTTACTGTAGCGATAGGGCTCAAATCTGTTACCACTTTTTCAAACTTGTTGTGTCTTTCTTCCTTGCTTCTGGTACTAAATGTTGTGTTATTGTCATCCTCCATAATCTCAATCCCATCACTCCATAGCTGTCTTTTAGAGATGACCTCCACACTTGCCCCATCTCCTTAGAATCTTCATTAGTTTGCGATGGAATTTCATGGCATGAATGATTAACAACATTAATCTCCCTTAATTCCTCCTTACCCGTGCCAAATCTCCTATGTACCCATTCAGTTATAGATTCCTTTTTATTAGACTCCTCAATCCCAGTAACATTAGGATTAGGAGCAACCTTTTCCACAATTTGCACTTCATTTTTTTTAGAGAAGTTTTCCCAATAGAACTAGGATTTGCCTTCCTCATTCTTCTCCTTATTTAACACCTTTTCCACAACTTCCTTTTTTATTTGCTTTTGCATCTCGATTTCACCTTCTTCTAACAAAGAAAATTGTTTGCTTATTTTTAATGGATCATTCTTCTCTTCTTTCCCAGTATCAACATCATTACTAGTTGTCCCCTTTCCTTTTGACTCCTTGTGATCATATGTTGGCACAGTAGACACAACATCCTCATTGTCGATTATGTATCCTCTACTATATCATTGATATTTGTTCTTCCTCCTTTGCATCCATTCATTCTTGCTAACACTTGGTGCAGGTTTGCCCAGTACTTTTCCACTTGCCAATACCTTTGTTGGAGCAGCTATTGTCCCAATCACCTCATCTTGCATCACAATAGACTTCTCCTTATTCTGATCCTCACTCTCTTCGTTGAACTTCTTATGTAACTATGGATGAATAATCCAACATTCCTTTTCATTATGACCTTGATTCTTACATTTCTTACAGTACTTAGGCATATAATCATATTTGATTTTAATCCATTTCTATTCCTCAAGGCCAGTTTCATCTTCTTCTTCTATAATTTTAATCCTTTGAGGCAATGTAGCTAATAAGTTTACTTCAACTTTGACCTTAGCACAACTAGGTCTTGTGCCATTATGAGTGGCCAAATCAATATGAAGAGGCCTGCCTACAACATTAGCTAACGAGAACACAAAGTCCTTACCAAAAAAGTTAGGAGGGAGATCCAGAAAAGATATCCATTTCCTCATCTGGCTTCCACCATGGACTCCACTTGGTGCATCTCATATGCCAGAAATCTCCTTGTGCTTTCAAATAAAATTCCGGATTGGACAATAGATGAATGTAATCCTCTATAAGAGATAGTTTGGTAAGAACATGTGTATCTTCAATCAACCCAATCGAACATGGACCTTTAATCTCACACTGAATAGGAATAGTTTTCCTTAGTTCATGAATTATAGGTTTTCCATAAGAAAATTTTCCCAACACTACCAATTCTAATTCTTGTTGCGCGATAGACTGTTTTACTTCACTCTTCTTCCATCGAACAAGAGGCTCGCCATGTAAATACTCTACATGTTTGAGTTGCATGTTAGGGTTCTGCATGGAGGTATTTAATGCTTGTGGTTTTAGTAGATTTGCATACTGTTGGATTGAACTAAGGTTTATAGATGTTTGGGGGGGGGGGGGGGGGTTATAGAGTTGAGAGACGACTGACCAACCTCCGAAGGAGGCTGTTCAGTGGCCTGAGCAGCCATGAAAAGTAGGGTTTAGACGTTCAGCGTAGGGTTTTTCATGAGAGAGAAAAGAGCATTTTTCGTATTTGGACTAATAGATTTAAATATAGTCCAAATTATTTTATTGAATTTAAATTCAATAATTTTTGCATGCTTACAATTGCCCCTACTTCAAAACTTGCTGGAGTTCAGGATTGTTAGAACCTCAAAGACAAAGTCTTGAAGTAAACATTAAATAATTTAAGCCCTTGAGTTTGAAACGTAATTTGTTTCTTAGATATGCCAAACCTGCAAGACTTAAGAAAATCTTTCGTTTACTTTAGAAAGACTTACAAATTCCTTAAATTAAGTAGCTTCCAATCTCAAATTCAAATGAAATTTGCTTACGTAGCAATTGAGACTTAATTGCCATGATTATGATCAGGACCTTTTTCCAAGGTAAAACATATTCACATGATGGCTCACGTGGGTTAACAATGTGGTGCAAACTTACACTTTTGTCATTTCCAATAAGGAGACAAATACTACATGCGAAAGATATGGAAAAGAATCCTATCCTTACAGTGACTTGTCATACCATCCAAATTGAATTTAATTCGGAGAAGGCCAATGTCAACCGCCTTACAGTAACCTACTTCCAATAAGAGTGCTAACCGTGTCCCACGTCGTGATTAATCCTCCAGTAAGTTTCCTTGGGAGCTCTATAAATAGGACATGCTCCCCCTTCAGTCGGCACCAATTGAATCATTCTCAAGCTACCATAACGAAGCGCTAACAGCTACGGTAAATTCTTTCTTTTGTTCTGCGCTTCCTTTTGCTTCTTTTTTTTCGTTCTTTGTTTCTGTTTTTGTAGGTCAAGAATAATAGGAAAAGTTCTTGCATGAAGATGGTGATCATAGGACGTGAAAGGATGGGTACTTATCCTCGCCAAAATATAGGAGAGATTACTCTCAATGTGGCCGGACTATCAGAGAGATTACTCTCAATGTGACCCGACTATCGAAGCGATTACTCTCAATGTGGCCGACTATCGGAGAGATTATTCTCAATGTTGTCCGACTATCGGAGAGATTACTCTCAATGTGGCCCGACTATTAGAGAGATTACTCTCAAGATGACCCGACTATCGGAGAGATTACTCTCAATGTGGCCTGACTATCGGAGAGATTACTCTCAATGTTGCCCGACTATCGTAGAGATTACTCTCAATGTGACCCAACTATCGGAGAGATTACTCTCAAGGTGGCCCCACTATCAGAGAGATTACTCTCAATGTGGCCCGACTATCGGAGAGATTACTCTCAAGATGACCTGACTATCAGAGAGATTACTCTCAAGGTGGCCTGACTATCAGGGAGAATACTCTCACGGTGGCCCGACTATCAGAGAGATTTGTCACGTCCCAAACTCGGGGAGCGCGACCGACGCTCAACCGAGTAAACCCGGTTGAGCAAGCCTGTTAGATTTAATTCTATCCAAATTCAACTATGAAGAAAGAGGAGATATACTCCATTAATCAAACACTAATAAGATTTCATTAGCAACTTCCATTTCATTCCTATTAGCAGCTTCATTTATAATTTTCAAATTATTGCGAGTTTATAGATATAATGAAAAATATGTTTGCTAAATACCAACATTTCTAGTTCAATTACCCACATCAAACACCACCCACAACCTGTCTACGGAGCCTCCAAGTATTACAGAAGAGTAATATGGAAATGCCGGCAACAAGACCCCAGCTATACCTTAAAACACAATGTAGAACTCAAATGGCATCAGGCCCGGAATAGAGTAGTGCTCACCAAAACCTACTGAATAGAGAGTGACTGTTAATGAGGACCAAAGTTGCCCGCTGATGAACCACCTGCATCCATTGAAGATGCAGCACCCCTGACAAAAGGGACATTAGTACTTATGAGATAGTACTAGTATGTAAAGCAAACTGTCCACTTTAAAAATAGAATTCAAATATAAGAAAAGGAAAACAATAGAAACATCAAGTCACAATCAATGATATCCAAATGCCAAGCTAAAACATAACAATTTTCAAAATACGAAAATAATAATATATATATATATATATATATATATATATATATATATATATATTTGGTTTGGAGATCTTTAGCACCGATATACCACTATTCACAATATCACCTTTTACAATACCAATACCATCATACTTTTAGCACGGAGTCCGATCATGACCCGATCGATTAGGCCATCTCATCCGAGACATTAACCATAATTATAATTTCTAGCACAATCACCACCATGTGCGCGGCATGGTGTCCGATCACGACTCGATTAGCTAGGCCATATCACCACAATGCCTTGTAGATTGACATCATCCTTTTGTATCAATAATCTCATCCCAATTAAGGGGACATTTTTTATCACATCAATATCATCCCAAATAAGGGGAATAATCACAATCCACTCCTACACCAGTACGTGTAGTTTCGGGGTTAGGTTATTTCAACATACCCTTACTCGGTGACTTATCGATACTCCCAAATCCATTTTTGATTTTCATACAAAGGAAACATAAGTACAAATTGCATTTTACCTCATAACCTTTCATACCGTATATAGCCTCATTGGCACTTTCAACCACTTACAACATTATTATTTCACTGGCTCTCTTGGCACAATGGCCATATTTCATATTTCACACTTTAATTTCTTTCCTTTCATGGATCACCATCATAAATATCAACAAATAAATAATCCAAAAATCACAACTTTAGGTTCATTGGTAGTGAAGACTTTAAACACAATGGATTTCTTTCCGAGAAATGGAGTAAAATAATTGGCAATTGAAGCACAAGTAAAAATGATACACGAGTAACACATCATTTATTATTGAAACACTTTACCCCGAAAGGGTAATACACATTTTCAACTCATGAATACATAAGAGCTCAAAACACGTTAGAAATACTTACAAATCACATCATTAGATGAAACAGCCTGATTTGGGCACGACTTGAGTACGTAAGCTTTAAGGCAAATCTATTTTCGAAGTCAGTTTGGAACAATTGAATCAAGGCTAATTTCATAACCTTTCTCACATCATTTCATTTCATTGGCACCATTGGCCACAAGTATAATTTTCATTCTTGGCACGGTGGCCACAATTTATATCACCAACTCACTTCGTTCACTTTCAAGAATCTTTATACATTATCAACAACAAGAAATTTTCAACCAAGACTTTAGGTACACATATGAGGAATCAAGGGTCTTAAGCACATCGAGTTTTTGTCCCACAATTTGGCATGATAACTTTCATTTGAAGCACTACTCAAAGCCATAACATTTTAATACACATATCATTCTTGAACATATTCTTGAAGGATAACAGAATTGGATAGGAAAATGCGAAACATATTTTGAATACAATCAAATTTATTAGGAACAACTCGGAATATGAGAATAAGGAACATGAGCCAACCATACTTGAAACTTACGGGAACATCATGGAATTCAATTCTAAGAGAGTAGTTTAGCCAACATACCTCGCTTTGAGCTTTTCTTAAATTACGACGACGTTCCAAAAATTCTAGCAATCACAATCTATTTTGAGACATAACAAAATTGAACCATAATTAGGAAGATATTCGTGGTTTCAACTCATTTGAGCATTTTATCAAATACTAGGTGTGCAAATTTGACTACAAGGTTCTTCTATAAGATTTTCTTCATTTCACAACCAATCATTACTTATTTGAGCTCAACAATCTTTTCCCAAACCTTATTGGTACATGCATGTATAAATAATACTCTTACACCCAAGAATCGTACTCCTAATCAACCATCTTCTACCTAAATTCGAAATTGAAAAGTAGGGTATGGAACCTTACCTCTTAGATGAAGAACTTGAGGGATTTCTTGTTGGATTTCAAGGCTTGAGCATGATTTGATGAACAAGGGCTTAGGAATTCTTCCTCTCACTCTAGGGCACTTTTCCCTCTCTAAAAATATAAGATTATCCATCCAAAATGACCCTAGGAACTAGGGTCGGGTTATGAAATTAGAACGGACCCTCAAAAATCCAGACCGGGCTACAGACCAGGCTCGGCACGGTCTGTAGCGATCTAGAGACCTGGCTTCGCGAGGGATATAGCATGGTCTAGCACGCTACAGACCTGGCTTCGCGAGGGTTATAGCACGGTCTAGCGCACTACAGGCCTGGCTTCGCGAGGGTTATAACACTATCACATTCTTCCAGCCTTTGGGAATTTGGTCATAACTTCTTGTAAGAGTGTCCAAATGATGAGCGGTTTGAAAGTTAGAAACTTCACTCAAAAGGCTTTAATGTTATAGGTAGATCACCTCCTAAGTCATTATAGTTTGGTACAAGCATGCATTTGAAGTAAGATCTTGTGCGAATTAAGACATCCTTTCCACTTAATGTATCCAACTTGTTCCACACGAGTTCTTGCCATTCACAAAACTCCTTAGTATGTTCCAACACACCTTAAACATATATTTTTCATTTTAAAATATATGGTTCTATCCCATGAGTCTCCTTTAATACTAAAACATGTTATTCCTAAATACCATTGGCGCACTTTAAAATCTTAAATCATTAAGAAATGTTTAAAGGGGCCTTACAAATTACACTCAAGATAACCCGGCTATTGGAGAGATTACTCTCAAGCTGGCCCTCCAATCGGAGAGATTACTCTCAAGGTGGCCTGACTATAGGATAGATTACTCTCAGGGTGTGAAGGGATGGATATTCATCCCCGCCCAAAACGGAGGCCATTTTATCCATTTAGACCTTTGTGCCCATTCTAATATTCTCGATTTGGACTCTGATGACTTTTTGTTTGTCCTTTCCAGCCCGAAGAGATGGAATATTTAAGAGACTATACCTCACCTTTCTCCAAACTTAGATATCTCGTAATCAAGATTGACGATGGCATAAAACAAACCAAGCTTTTGGTTCATACCCCACAAGTTGGCCGGTATGCATCCTCATGGCCTTCTTTGAGGAACTCACTTCATGTAGAAAAATGTACCTTGAAGCACAAGTCTACTTCTAATCCATTGTCCAAGATGTGGTCTCTCCAAGCGCCAATCCATCACCACGTATACATTTCTAGCACCCTTCCAAACTTAGGGCATCACATAATTCAAGGAGAAGTACGTTGGGGAAACACAACAACAATCGAGGGCGAGTATCGTCATATTTCAGGATATTGGGAATGGGCTGAAGATATAGTTCTTGGAAGCCAACAAACCCTGAGTACATAAAAGATTTATGATGCTGTTTATGCCTCACTTTTCACTTATGATCGAAACTCGAACATTTTGTAAGCATTTTGTGAGGCTTGGTGCCCCAAGACGAACATGATTATTACATCAGCTGGAGAACTATCTATCTCTCTTTGGGACTTATATATCCTTGGAGGTATGCCCATTGCGGGTTTTCCGTATGAAGAAGTGGTACCTGAGATAAGAGAACCCATCGATTTGGACGAAAAATATATGAGATTTATTCCTCGATCTTGCGAGTATTTATTTGCTGCCTTCCATGACCTTAAGGAAGGTACGGGTGTTAACCAAAAGGTCTCCTTGAGAAAGTGGACAAATTTTTTATATAAGAAAGCTTTAATATATAAACCTGCCCTAGTGCGAAAGGAAAAAAAATCCGCGCACCTAAAGTCGACACATAATCCTAACACAGTTATTCCTGAGACAACTAGGTGGTCGAGTGATAAAGAAGCTATATTCTCCAAGCTTAAGGTGAGGTCTGACAAAAAAGATGAAATATATATAGCAGCCTTCTTATCATGCTGACTATGTGCTTTTCGGTTTCCCAATAAGGCAGAGAACTTCATTCGTCTCGAGACTTTTAAGATGGAAAGCATGATGGAAGCGGGCGAAAGACTAGCCTTGCGGTCCCAGTTTTGGCGAGTATTTATCATGGTTTGAATATGATTTCGTGTTCTTCCCAACTTGACCAGGTCAAAGTTTGTTTTCCCATCCATTATGATTACGGATGGCTTGCACATTACCTAAAAACCCATTATCCACTTGCTAAGGGTCCCTCTGTCCCTTTGATGGTGGCATACTCAGGAGAGGGAGCCGCGAAGTACTTTGGCAAGAAGGATGTAAGAAAGCGCATCCAAAATGGAGAGGATATATTATGGACACCAACAATGTTAACTAATTCTAGTCCTTATTATTATGTGGATAACGAGGCCCCTCAAGAGTTGGAGTCAAATTACTTCATGAGCTTACGTTTTACCTACTTCCCTTTGAGGTATGATAACTCATTCATTCATCGAGCCATATAGACCATATCGATTTGGTCGTCAATTTGGGTTTTACCAGAACATCACCGATTATTTGGAGAATGATATCCGTAGCGCCTCTCTAGATGAAGGTTTCATATTTTGGAGGATTTGTACACTGTATCGGTCTATGTCACGTGCAGCTTTTCCCCCAACGGGAGATCCTGTTGAGAAACTTTTCTCCACCAATTATATGTCTTGGTGGGAGAAAGTGCATGGGAAATTTCTTGAAGATTATTTACAAGCTCTGGTAGATAATGTTGGGCTAAAATTTATTACTCCTTTTGGAGATGAAGATCAAGGTGTTGGAAAGCCACTCTCAAAAGTCAAAGAGCCACCTACTCCACTCCCAAAAGTAGTTACCCAACATAAGAAAAGGACATAAATCCTCAAAGGAAGCTTTGAAAGAGGTGGTGTGCACTTCAACAAATATAGAGAAACACCCTCTAGTTCTTCCATTTAGTACGCGAGTTCATCAAGATACAAGTCAGAGTACCAATGAAGATCAAAATTGGAAAAGGAAATGGCCTAACCCAGTAGAGATTGTAGAGGTTCCAAGTGTTGATTGTCCCTTAAGAACGCATACAGCTGATAACAGAGAGGTAAAATACAATCACCACACCTTTTCCCTTTTTTTTGAATGAATAGCTTCACTAAAAATTACTTACTTTCTTTGCCTTTTCCTTATGCAGTTAAATGGCGTTGAACATCCGATGGTGTCCCCACTTGACAAGCCGCAAGTGAGTGATGAATCTATTAGAGGGCCTACGTCTAAGGTGAAGCCATCTTCAAAGGCATCATCTCTTCCTCATGACAAAAGCCAAAAAAGACAAACTTCAAATGGGATAACTCGCGTTCCACCAATGACAAATGAAACAATATCTATTTTTAAAGGAAAGAGAATTGTCTTTAATCGCAAAAAGGAATTCATCTTGGGACATTGGAAGGATATTTACAATAGACTCTTCAAAACTTGTGCAGAATTGCTCTCATCTTATATGGAGCAAATCACTGAGATTTTTGAGGATATGAAAAAGGTGAATATTTTGGATCTTTCTCCATTAGACTGTTTACTAGATTCTCTTTTCGAGCTTACTGCTTCATATGACCTAGAGCGATCCAATTTGGCTGATAAGATGAGTAAAGATGAGAAGCTAGAGTTGATTTCCAAAGCTAAGGAGCATCTCGAATCGTTCAAACTTGAAGCAAGTGAGAAAGTCAAGAAAGTTTCCTCTAGTGAAAAGAAAATGAAGAGAGTTGTGAAGAAGTTACAAACATGTAACACCCCAGAAAATTTCAAAGTACTTAAGTGTAAGGCCTGGTAAAATTTGCAAAGAAAATAATGTTTCATGGTGCCGGACTAGGCTTACGTGTTTGAGGATTATAGAAATGTGCATTTATGCGGTCCATTATGCGACCGCATAATCACTCCGTGGGCCGCATAATGGCCATAGAAGTGAGCATGTGAGGTCTATCCTGGAAGTAACTATGCGGTCGATTATGCGACCGCATAACAGTTATGCGGACCGCATAGTGACCGCATACACAGGCAGTTCTTTTGGCTATTTTGTAACCAATTATGCGATTGATATGCGGTCCATATATCGGTTATGCGATCGCATATGAGACCGCGGAACTATTTCGGAGCTTCATTTTTGGGTTTTTAAAATCTGACCCTATTTCATTAAATACACTCTTTGGGTCATGTTTGAGCTATTATCTGACATTTTAGAGTGAGAGAGGATGCCCTAGAGTGTGAAGGTGATTCTTCAATAAATTCTCTTCAATATTTGCTCAAGTTTTGGAAGATTAAGAAGGGAAGCTCACTAGGTCTTCATCCTAGAGGTAAGACTCTACATCCTAAACCCTAATTTCGAAATCTTCTAAAAAGGGATAACTAGCAAGATAAATTTCGGGCATGAGAGTTGTTTATTTTACATGCATGTATTATCAACGGGTGTAGGAAGATTTTTGAGCTAAAAATGGTAAAGATTGGGTTGTGGGATGATGGAATCCTTCATAAAAAGGACCTTGAAACCTTAATGCACATCTAGTGTTTGATAAAATGCTCAAATGAGCTAGAACCATGATCATCTTCCTAATTTTGGTTCAATTTTGTTATATTTCTAAAATAGATTGAAGTTGCTAAGAATTCCTGAACGTTTTAGAGTTTAAAGAAGCTCAATTGAGGTATGTTGGCTAAATTCTTCTCTTAGAATTGAATCCCACGATATTCATGTAAATTATGTAAGTCCCGAGTGATTCATTATGAAATTGGCTATTACGAGTAAGATTGGGTTGAAAGATATATGTTCAACAAGCATCCCAAATGCTCTATTCATGTTATGTTACCAATTGAGGATGTGTTAAAATATGGGCTGTGTATTAATAATGTTTCGACTTTAAGTCAAGTAATGAAGGCTATCATGCCAAATTTTGTAAAACATCTCTATGTGCATTTGACTCTAAATTTCTCACATGCGTACTAAACACCTTAATTTGAATTGTAATTGTTGTTGATGATGATAATGATATTTGAGATTGATAAGGTGAGCATGAAATACTGAATATGGCGAACGTGCCAAGAATGACCTTATAATTATGGCCATTAATGCCAATGAAATGAAAAGATGTAAAAGTAATACGAAATGCGATGATTAATATAAAAATGTTGATGCCTCAAATAAGATGGTCTAGCCGATCGGGTTGTAATCGGACTCCGTACTAAATTTACGGTGGTATTGGTATTGATAGTAATTATGGTTGATTCTCTAATGAGATAGCCTAGCCGATCGGGTCATGATCGGACTCCGTGCTAAAAGAACGATGGCATTGGTATTGTGAACAATGGTATATCGATACAAAAAAAATCTCCTAATGTGAGATATGGAAATCAATTTGAACACTATCTTGATCCTAAATTGAGGTTTGGTGTTGATTAAGGCTTTCATTGATATTATGATAATCTTGTTTGTATTAATTGTCATTCTATTGAGAGGGTGTTTAGTTATACATACTAGTACTATTCGACGGTACTAACGTCCCTTTTGCCGGGGGAGCTGCATCTTTCAATGGATGCAGGTGGTTCCACAACAGGAGATATTATTCAGTGATAGCAGTGCACCTTCTTCCCAGCTGACTTGGTGAGCCCTACTTCATTCCGGGGTCATGAATCTTTTGTACTTATGTATTCTGTTTGAGGTATAGCCGGGGTCTTGTTGTCGGCATTATCATTGTACTCTTCTTTATCTATAGAGGCTCCGTAGACATAGTGTGGGTTGTGTATTGGTGCTGGGGAAAGACAAACTATGTTATGTGGTGATGTATTACTTGTCCATTTGAGACTTTAAAAATGATGAAACAATTGGAAATGAATTGGTATTGTAGAAATGAACACATTTTCGTCTAATGTGTTCATGTCGGGTTCACTCGGTTGAGCGCCGGTCGCGCTCCTCGATTTTGGGGCGTGATAAACTTGGTATCAGAGCCTAAGGTTTTAAAGTGTCCTAGGATGTCTCAGAGATGTGTCTAGTAGAGTCTTTATTCGTGTGTTGTCGACCACATCTATAATTAGGATGCTACATGGACATTTAGGAATATTATCCTTCTTTGATATTCTGAATCGTGCGATGAAACTGGTTTTGAAACTGTTCTTCCTCCAACTCGTGTGTTGAGGTTCAAGGTAAGTTTAAATGCTCTTTTGTTTTATTCCAAGTAATGTTGTCATGTGACATGACAAAAGGTTAAAGGCTTTAGTATTAAATAGATGGCACATGTATCATGTTGAATGAATGGTATTGCCATATGAGACAAGTATATAGTACCATGAACATACTTTATATGAGAAGAGTGCTAGAAGTGATTACCCACCTCCAAAGAGGCATTGATGTGATAAATAAGACATAAGCTTAACTAGTACATGTGGATAGTGTGTGAACCATGTGTATGATTCTAAGATGTAAACATGTTACATACGCACGTGATATATGAAAAGCATGGCCTGGAGAGTAATAATAAATATGTAGTTCTCTCACGGGAGACAAGAAGTTATGAAAGGAGAGTTGGTTGAACCCATAATGAGAAGACCCTAGCACTATGAATATTATAAGAATCCCAAGAATGTGCGAAGTGGTGTTACACTCCAAAAAAAAAAGGATATTGACACGAGGGATTTGGATCCCAGGCCTTCGTAGCTGAACAAGAGTAGAGAACTTATGAGGTTAATACCACGGTGACTTAAATATCCCTAATAGTCGAACATATATATGAGGGATAGAGACATGATACATATGTCCCTGAAGTTACTAAATTCAAGACTTGTGTCAAAATATGAATCATTCACCCCAAGTGAGTGAGTAAGGGCCATAGAGAGGACACTTAAATATAATGAAACAAGAGTAGGGCCATGTAGCTATGATGTTTGAATATTTTGTTGAAGACATGTGTAGTCTAGAAAAGAGATAATGGGTAGCATGATTCTCTGAAAGGATATGCTAATGATATACCACTAGTACCCCAAAAAGGTGGAAAGTTAAGGAAGGTAAATTCTTCATACATGGCAATGTGAATGATACGGTCAACGATCCTAGAAACCAAGAGTATGTTTAAAAAGGGATTTTATACTTGTTAGGGTGTCAGGAACAATGGAACCCAAGGAAGTAAGATAGGTCAAATGTAAAAGGTTGCGAGTTTTTAGAATGAGTTAATCACGGATTTGCGATTTAGCTAAACCTCTAAGGCTTTGAGAAAGACATAACGAGTGGGAAAGATAAATGTGATGTTATAATAACCCAAGAGTGCATCGGTACTTGATGGAGTGTCTCTTAAGAATCTTACAAGCAAGGAAGTGTTAAGTGATACACGGATGAACACACTTTCCCACGGATATCCCAACAAGTGTCGAGAGGAGAGCAGGATGAATTCCCAACTAAGGGAAAATACCACGTAGGGAGAATGAGGTGAAAAAAATTGGAAGAAAATCTATAAATTGAGATGGTCATGGTTATCGCAAAATAGTTCGTATCAGAATGGTGGACTCGCCTAGAGCACAAGTGTTAATAGAAGATATAAAGGATCAACTGTAATGCAGCCGACTTGAGTGACGCCGAATATCAACTAAAAGATATAGAGGGAGTTCATGTCTACATATTATGTTGGAAAGTGAGACTACTCGTGATGAAGTGGTGGTGTGATAAACTCAACAAACTAGACACAATGATACTACTAGTTCATGGGAGGCAAACAAGTGTGTGCCACAATAAGGATTGTCAACTATGAATTAAGGGTAAAATGGGATGGGAGTGAATGCTCTAGTTACAAAGGAAATATGGTATCAACATATTGTCTAGACCAAACGGGAAATGTTTGAAAGGATTAAGAGAGGATGAACACTTGTCACGAACTAAACATGTTTAACATGATAGCTCTTAGGATGCAATACCAGGGAACACTATTGGTAACTACAATACGTGGAATAAGGTGAGTTACTCATCGAGGGTGGAATCAGGTGGACTAAGTCATACACTTATAAGGAAAACAAGAAGTCGTCGTTGAAGAATTTAGGAGGATCTCAAGTTTCAGAAAAGGCTCTGTTCTGGCTAAATATATATGAAGGGTATCGATATGTGTTTTGGGAAATGTTTAGCAGTAAAGAGGAATAGTGAGAATGTTCACCAGGGAAGTATAGTGGTTTCTTAAAATCCTATAAGACTTATAATGAGGAAAGAGGATGGCTAAGAAAGGTCTAAGCATGATGTAACTTCACATATTGAGGCAGTGCCATGTAGGTTGATGTTATCAGGGTGTGCGTGCAAGCTAGTAGATGTTATTCGTTTGAAACAGATGGTCCCATAACAAAACTGGCCTCGTAATGTCTTTTGTTGAGAAATTTGAAAAACAAATAATAAATAAAAATAAGTTGCAAGTCCTAATAAGATCATAATTGTATCAAAGAAATTTTTGTAGAACTCAATTTCTAGGAGGTCATATGAAAGAGAAATCTGATGTAGATGTTCCACTAATGATAAAACATGGCAAGATGATAATTTATACCTCTAGGCAACTCAAGAACCATGAGAAAAACAATCCAACACATGACTTAGGACCTGCGACTGTGGTTTATACATTAAAGGTTGGGCATCATTAATTGTATGGGGTCCAGGTGGACATATTCACGAACCAAAAGATCCTTCAATATATTTGCAAGTAGAAGAAATTTAATCTAAGGTAGAGAAGATGTCATGAGTTACGTAATGATTACGATATCAATATTCTATATCATCCGGGGAAGCCAATGTTGTGGCGGATGCTCTTACCCGGAAGTCTATGGGTAGCTTAGCATACTTGGAGGTATACCAAAGGCCATTGGACAGGGAAGTTCACCAATTGGCTAGTTTAGGAGTTTGTCTTGCGGACTCTAGTGAAGGAGGGGTAATTGTGCAAAATAGGGTTGTATCATCGCTTGTGGTGGTAGTCAAAGAGAAGCAACACAATGATCCATTTTCGGCACAATTGAAAGAGGGTATTCATAAACATAAGACTATGTCTTTTCACTTGGCGTGGATAATGGTACACTAAGGTACCAAGGGAGACTATGTGTTCCAAATGTGGGTGGCCTCCGGGAAAGAATTATGACTGAAGCTCACACTTCTAGGTATTTTGTGCATCCAGGTTCTACAAAAATGTATCATGATCTTAAGGAGGTCTATTGGTGGAACGATATGAAGAGAAATGTAGCGGAATTTGTGGCGAGATGTCCCAATTGTCAGTAGGCGTAGGCCAAACCCCAGGAGCCCGGTGGGTTGGCACATAATATAGAAATTCCAATATGGAAGTGGGAAATGATTAATATGGACTTTGTGGTAGGATTGCCTCGTACTCCTCGTAAGTTTGACTCGATTTGAGTGATTGTGGATCAACTCACGAAATCAGCACACATTTTGCCGGTTAAGTCTACCGACATAGTGGAGCAATATGCTCAATTGTATATCAAAGAAATAGTCAGGTTGCATGGCACCCCAGTTTCCATAATTTCTGATCGGGGAGCACAATTCATTGCTAATTTTTGGAAGAAATTTCAGCAAGGTTTGGGTACTCAGGTGAATCTCAGTACAGCCTTTCACCCGCAAACTGATGGGCAGGCAGAGCAGACTATTCAAACTCTTGAGGATATGTTGCGTTCTTGTGTGCTAGACTTAAAACATAGCTGGGATGATTATTTGGCACTTATAGAATTTGCGTACAACAATAGCTATCATGCTAGCATTCAAATGGCACCGTTGGAGGATTTATATGGTAGGAGATGTAGATCTCCCATTGGGTGGTTCAAAATTGGGGAAGCAGATTTGATAGGGCCAGACCTTGTGCATCAAGCTATGGAAAAAGTTAAAATCATTAAGGAGCAGTTGAAGACTGCTCAGAGTCATCAGAAATCCTATTCGGATGTTCGTCGTAGGGATTTGGAGTTCAAAGAAGATGATTGAGTATTCTTAAAAGTTTCCCCCATGAAGGGTGTAATGCAATTTGGTAAGAAAGGGAAATTGGATCCGAGGTATGTCGGACCGTACAAAATCATTCAAAAGATCGGTAAGTTGGCGTACAAGCTACCACCTGAGATGTCATTAGTACACCCAGTGTTTCATGTGTCTATGTTGAAGAAAGTGGTTGGAGATCCGACAATCATTGTTTCGGTCGATACTATTGAGGTAATGAGAGATTGACATACGAAGAGATTCCGATATCTATTATTGATCGGCAAGTCCGAAAATTGAGAAATAAAGAAATTGCCTCAGTAAAAGTGTTGTGGAGAAACCAACAGGTTGAAGATACTACTTGGGAAGCCGAGGAAGAAATGAAGAAAAAGTAACCTTATTTATTTGAATAGCCATGTATTTATAAAGTTATAATCTATGAGAAATATTCTAAGAGTTGCTTTTTATGAATTTTGTATCATTTGTACAATTAGCGTTAAGGGTGTTCCTTTCTGGAAATATATTGCTTGTGAGACCACAGTTGGTGTTATTTTGTATTATGTTACGCCGTTGGATTATGTATGTGCTGTTAGGATGTGTTTCTGGGGCCCTCTGACAGGTGGATTAGACCTAGTGACAAGGGAAACTCTGGCAAAATATTTGGAGATTTTGGGAGTTAGTCAAATATGGGGCTTCTCGAAAGTAGTATGAAACAAACTGAGTTGCATAAGATGCTAATGATAGATTTTTACCCTCATTCGAGGACGAATGATCCTAAGTGGGGGAGAATGTAACACCCCGGAAAATTTCAAAGTACTTAAGTGTAAGGCCTGGTAAAATTGGCAAAGAAAACAATGTTGCATTATGCTACGGTCCAAGATACAATACACCGTATTTTATCTCAAAATGTCAAACTTCGACAAAAATTCATTTTCTTCGATTTGCTTACCCTCTCACCTTCACAAATTTATTCATCACTTGTTTGAAATAGCATAATTCTTATAATCTCCAAATAATCTCATTCCCGAACTTACGTCGATTAGCTTACGACGAAACTTTAACGTATGAAAATGCGGGATGTGACATCTTATTTCCGAGCTTATATCAATTTACGTATGGCATACTTCCACGTATGAAAACATGGGGTGTAACAATTGTACACAGAAGAGTTACGTTGCTTGAAGCCAAAGAGATCACAAATCTTGTTCATCAACCTATTGTCGAATGGCTTGCCATTATCCGTTATTATGTAATGAGGAATGCCAAAGCGATAGATTATATTTAATCGGATGAAACTTGCAACATTTTCCTTCTTTACCTCCTTAAGAGAAATAACTTCAGCACATTTTGAGAAGTAGCCAGTTGCAGCCAAGATGTATAAGTGTTCGCCAGAGGATTTTAGCAATGGTCCAACAACATCTAGTCCCTAAGCGTCAAATGGCCATGATGCAATAGTCGGATGTACCACTTCAGGAGGTTAATGCATAAAATTTGCGTAGAACTGGCAAGCTTTGCATCTTCGAGCGTAGTCCAAGCAATCGTTTACCATCGTTGGCCAATAATATACCATCTTTTTAAAATGGAAGTGGAGCTTTGGGCTAGATTGATGTGATCCACATACCCCAAAATGCGCTTCTTGCAAAGCTTGGAGTGATTCATCTTCCCCTAAACATCGTAAGAGTACTCCCTCAAATGATCTTCTATATAGAGTATCTTTTTTGTAAAGGAAGCGAGGAGCACGACAGCGAATTTTAGTCCTTCTCCTCGAATTTTCTGGGAGTATCCCGTAGCTCAAGTAATCGACAATGGGTTGTCGCAATTCTTCCTTCTCAGCCTCATAAACGGCCACAAGATGCTCGAGTACATTTTCTTCACCTTCACCCTCATTTGGCAGCGGTACTACCCATTTTTGGCAGATAGTAACTTGCACTTGATCAGGCAGGGTTAAAGATGAAGATATGGTAGCTAAAGCATCGGCCTTCTTATTTTCTTTCCTTGGCAGATGTTGAATAGTCACGTCACCAACCCACCACATTAATTTTTGGCATAATCATGATATGGGCGTAGTTCAGGTTTCTTGACCTTGTAACTACCTAAAGGCTGGTTGATCACCAACTTAGATTCACCAAAGACTTGTAATTACAACCGCTTCATTTCGACAACCATTTCAAGCCCAAGTATTAATGCTTGATACTCAGCAACGTTGTTAGAGCAGATTTGCGTCAACATAAAAGAGTAGGGTAGAACTTCACCTTGAGAAATGACAAATACTATGCCAGCACCAGCTCCTCCGCGATGTGCAGCACCATCAAAGTACATCTTCCATGGAGGTTGAACTTCAATGACCATTGCATCCTCATCAGGTAGTTTGTCGGTTAGCTACCAATCATCAAGTATAGGGTGATCTTCCAAGAAGTCTGCTAACGCTTGTCCTTTTATAGCCTTTTTAGGGATGTACACAATTTCCAATTGTTGAAACTGGAGGTACCATCTTGCTAATCGATCACTAAGGACAGGTTTTGACATCATGAACTTGATCGGATTTGCTCTAGAAACAAGACGAACGACATGAGCTTGAAAGTAGTGCTTCAACTTTTGGATTGAGAAAACTAGTGCCAAACATAACTTTTCGATTGGCGAATAATTGAACTCATTTGGTGTCATCATCCTGCTCAAGTAGTAAAGGGAATTTTCCTTACCTTCACTATTTTCTTGGGCCAACAATGCTCCAACAGACCTTTTTTGTGCTAAAATATATAGTATCAATGGCATTCCAGGTATAAGGGCTGCCAAAACTGGAGGCTTCATCAAGTAAGTTTTGATGCTTTCAAAGGCATTGCTACAAGCTTGGTCCCATTTGAAAGGAATGCCTTTCTTCATGAGGCAAGTGAATGGTTGGCACCTCAAAGCTAGGTTTGAGATGAATCTCCTAAGGTACGCTAGCTGTCCTTGCAGACTTTTCAATTCATGAATATCGCGAGGCTGATACATCTTCAAAATGGCATCCACTTTGGCTTGATCAATTTCGATCCCTCGATGTCGGACAATGAAACCAAGGAACTTTCCAAAAGTAACTCCAAAGGCACATTTCAACTGATTCATCCTAAGTTAGTACCTCCGGAGCAACTCAAACACCATTCTCAAGTCTTTCAAGTGGCCGCTCTTCTCTTTTGATTTTACCACCAAGTCGTCAACATAGTATTCAAAATTCTTGTGGAGTAGATCATCTAAAATATTCTGTATAGCCCTTTGGTAAGTAGAACCAGCGTTATTCAAGCCAAAAGGCATTACCTTGTAGCAATAAATACCCTTGGGGTACAAAATGTAGTAAGCTCTTCACCTTTTGGTGCCATGCAAATTTGGTTATAGCCGATGAACCGTCCATAAATGGCATTGCCTCGTACCTAGTAGTAGCATCGATAATCAGCTCTGGAATACGAAGAGGGAATTCATCTTTGGGACACGCATTGTTGAGATATATGAAGTCAACGCACACCCGAATCTGGCCATTCGTCTTCCTTATAGGGACAATACTTGAGACCCATGTTGGGTATTTAACTTCATGAATAAAGCCAGCTTCAATGAGTTTGTTAACTTCACTTTCGATCAAGGGAACCAAGTCCGGCCTAAAGCGCCTTTGGGCTTGCTTAACAGGACGAGCGCCATTCTTGACTGCAAGGTGATGAACTGCTACTTTAGGGTCCAAGCGAGACATCTCTTTGTAACTCTAAGCAAAGACATCCTTGAACTCTTTGAGTAACTCGATATAAGTGCTTTCTTCATCGATTTCTAGTAAATCACTTAGGTATGTGGGCCTTGGTTCTTCATATGTGCCAAGGTTAACTTCTTTTAAGGCAGCAATCATTGCCTTCACCCCTTCTTCAACTTTCGGGGGAGCATCTTTCGTATCTTGATCTTCTTGTGGGTCCTCATCATTGAAGGATATGTGATAACTCGGTGAAACATCCTCCAATTTCTCGTCATCCTCCATTAGAGATTAAACACCGTGCCCGCCTTGTGTAGTGATATGATACGAGGAACCCACACTTTCTTCATCTTCATCACGTTCTTTAGTGTAGACCATAGTGTATGGCTCAAACTTTAGTACCTCATCATATGAAACCATGACTTTTGTTTGTCGCCTCATTCTAGAAGGAACCAGACTTTGGAAATCCTCAAAGATCTTCTGAATTTTGAACGAAGTGGATGTTCTTGTATTTTGATAATTTCTCTGTAATTTATTCCATTTCTTTAATGGACGTAATCTCTCAAACATGGAAGTCCTCACAGTTGATTTTCCAAGTCGATCAAAGATATAAGGCTTGTTAGAAGCGAGAAATTCATCTTCTACGGTGATATAATTGATGCTCGCCCTTCTTATGGAGATGTGCACTGGTGACAGTTTCTTGTATCCCAAACCTTCATGTGGTTGCCTCATCGTAGCTTCTGATGGGAGCTTCCCTAACTTTGATGGCTCATTAGGATTGTATCCAGTTTTTGCATATAGCCTGTAAGCGTTAGGTTCAAAACCTTCATCTGTTCGCTTTATAGGGAGTGCCACATTCTGCAAATGATTTTGGGCCACAAACCCTGCAAGTGGATTTGAGGACAACTTTACCGCCTTAATTCATTTTACCAAAAGAGTCAACTCCTTTAGCATGTTAGTTTGGAGATCAGATGATTCACCTTCATCTTTATTACTTTTAGGGACATATTGGAGCGCAGGAGTTACTTTCTTGCCATAAGACTCAATATCCCCTCTATAGGATTTATTCGAGTTAGGTTGTACTTCCTCAGTAACAGCTTTGGCTTTACTAGCAATCACCTCAGCGCTTTTGGTTGAGGGCTCGTCATTCTTGATTTTCATGACATCATCAACTTTTAGCTCCTTCACAATGCGGTTATTCAAGTAGAACTTTGCATCGACGAAGTGTGACTCAACCTCGGTGAATGGCTCGTGATCAACAACTATCTTCTTCTCGACTTCACCCTCATAGTATTTTAAATATTAATGGTAGGTAGATGGAACTACTTTATTCTGATGTATCCAAGGCCTTCCAAGCAAGATGTTGTATGAATTCTTTGCATCGATCACATGCAGCCATGCACTTGATTTCATAACTTCAATGGTGATTCCTGACTTGATAGAACCTATGTCTCTTTGCTCCCCTTGGTTGAATCCTTGAATCTTCACATGACTCTCCGAGAGTTCGTTTATGGGAATACCAAGTTCTTTCACAATACGAATTGGCAAGATGTTCACTGAGGATCCTCCATCAACCAAAATTCGATTTACCCTTTCATAGCACATATAGCCAACCAGGTACAACGGGCGGTTATGAGAAGTGTCACCTAGTAGAAGATCGACATTTGTGAACATAACTATGTCCTCACAAGTATTAACTTCTTGAGGAATGAACTCGATGAGCTTTTCTGAAGATGGTGCCGATGGTAGGTCATCACTCTTTTCTTCCTTTTTGTCAGTATGGCAACAAGAGGCACCAATACCTTCGTGGGAAATCTTAGAACCAACTTGGTAAGAACTCCTCCAAGGTCACTGGATGTCATGGCTTTTGAGGATGGTGCACCTTCACTTTTGCTTTCTTCAAATGCTTAACTGGATTCCGTCTCCTTAGTCATTTCACCATCATTTTCCTTGTTGGTTGTCTTATTGATCCATTTCGTGGGCTCCTTTTGTGGTGCCTACGACGAGTCACCAATATCCAACCTTCTTCATCATCATGGTTGTCTACTTCGACTATGTTATTCTTCGATAATTCTTCATATCTGATTTCATTTAAACTACATAGCTTATCTAAACTAAATGAGCCAAAGGTGAAAGATACTTGGTTCGCACTTACCTTCTTATCTTCAAGCATGATCTTCTTTTCACGGGCCAAGTTCATAACTTTGTTCTAGAAGACAAATCAATTCTCAAGAGGGTGGCTCACGAGTCGATGGTATTTGCAGTAATTAGGTTCATTTATTTTACCAGCTTCATTTGGCCGCTTCATCTCCGGAAGCTCAATGCGATTTAACTCGACGAGTTCAACAAAAATTGCTGGCATATCAGAATCCAAAAATGGGTACTCCTTCTCTTGCATTTCTTTTAGAGTCAACTTTCCACTTGGTTTATCTTGAAAAGAAGTGGATTTCGTACTCTTCTTCTTACTCACCTTCATTGTGAACTTCACAGATGATGTGTTGACATTCATAGCTTCTTTGTTTTCAGACTTCGGTGCAAACTTTCTCCATTTCATGACTTCTTGCTTGTCGTTCCCTTTGCGAGGCTCATAGATAGGCAACCTTTCGTTTCCAGCGAAGGCCATGCTTAACTCTATGTCATGGACACGAGTTGCAAGTTCTTCAAATGTGCTAGGCTTGATACCTTGCAAGATGTAGCGGAGTCCCCAATGTATGCCTTGGATGCACATCTCTATGCCCGAAGCTTCACTAAGTCTGTGGTTGCAGTTGAGGCTTCCATTCCTCCAACGATTGATAAAGTCGATAATTGGTTCACCCTTTCGCTGACGAGTATTTATAAGTTCTATCATACTCACAATACGTCTTGTGCTATAAAAGCGATTGAGGAATTCTTGCTCTAGTTGATCTGAGCTATCAACAGATCAAGCCTCGAGATCTGTGTACCAATCAAAAGCATTACCTTTTAATGAGCGTACAAACTGCTTGACGAGGTAATCTTCATAAGTCCCAGCATTGTTGCATGTCTCAACGAAGTGCGCCACATATTGCTTTGGATTGCCTTTGCCATCAAACTATTAATATTTTAGAGGTTGATAGCCAGCAGGAATCTTCAACAGATCGATCCTTGAAGTTTACGACTTTTCATAGGTAAAGGAGGACTTGGAAGCAACTTCATATTTGTTTTTTATAGTCTCTTCAATGAACTCCTTTAGTTGATTGATTGGAATCAACCCTTCCAAAGACACTGGAATTTCCTTAGTGGATGTAACTTGTCGTGGGGGAGGATCAATCTCTTGAACTTCTAGGACTTTACCAAGTGCATGGGTGGATTCTTCTTCCATCAAGATTCTCACCCTGTCTGTTAGCTTGTCAATTCTAGCATCTTGATTTTGCATGCACTTAGTCAAGCCAGCGACTCCTTCCGTCAAGTTTGCCAACTGCTCTTCCACAGATGAAGTGTTTGTCACCATGGCTTGCATGATTGTTGTAGATGATAGGGAGTATCATGGATTGTAACACAGATTAATTCTCGAATGGCTCACGCTATACGGTGTAAGTGGGCAAGATCCATCACTTGAAATATCATCATCTTCCTTCGCAATAGAGTTCTTGGATCCGAAGAGGTCAAGCAGAGCTAGAGTTTTCTTGATCTTTTCAGCAATATTGCTTCCTCCTTTGGATACGTTCGTAGAGGATCTTGCTCCTTTTGAGGATGAAGATCCAAAAATAGGGGTTGATACGGATGACACTTGGAGCGCTTGTTGTCCAAAAGAGCTTGCTTTGCTCCTCGTAACTGGTCCAAAGCTTACAAAGGTAACATCGAGGATGCTTTCCATATCAGCATAGAACCTAGAGTTAGCGGCCTTGGTGGATGTTAATCTAGAGTTGATTTTCTTTGAAGCCATTTCAACGTTCTTGAACTTTGGTGATTGAAATGTTGATATGAGAGGTAGAGATTGTCCCACTGGGCATGCCAGAATTTGTAGACAATAAATTATAGTATTTGATTTCCAATAATATGAATGTACAATGTCTATGAATTCTCTGATTCTTCTTTCCAATAGTAAATAAATCCAAGGGCCTTTAATCTTGATCTTGAATATGTAGGTTTTGCCACTAACGGTGATCTTGAATTCAACTAGCACGAACTTTGATTTGAACTCGTACTCCTTGAATCTTGATTTGTTCTTCGTTCTTGAGCTTGAACTTGATTGCTTGAACTTTAACTTGTGGAGGAATTTGCAGCGTTTGATCCACGAGCTCTTTCTTGCTTTTTGTTATAACTTCTGGTCTCTTTTCTAGGTTATGAAGACCCCTTATAGTTGTGGGAGGGAAGAGTTATGATAAGAACAAACTCTTTCTGACCAATCAAATCGAAGTGTGAAAAGGACGTATTTGATTGGTCAGAACATGTCACTTGCACACGTGGCGCGATTTCATTAGCCTTTTAATGTGATTTGGCATGCCTTGTCATTTTGATACGTGGCATGATCATATTGGCTCTTCTGTTTGACTTGGTCTGCCACGTCATTTAACACGTGACACAAAACTGGGCCTATAGGAAGACGGTATTGGGCCTCTAGGAAGATTACACCTTGGGCCTAATGAATTGGTCTCATTACTTGTAGCCCAATTAAATGGGCCACCCAATTAATCTTTATTTGACTTAAATAATTAATCAAATTATATTTCGCCCATAATATTTATTTGGACTAATAGATTTAAATATAGTCCAAATTATTTTATTCAATTTAAATTCAATAAATTTTGCATGCCTACACTATGATAAAGAAAGGAACGAGAATAGGCAAAACAAAGGAACAAAGATATTAGAATTGGAGTTAAAAGCAACTTAGGAGAAAAAGTGATACAAAAGAAGGAAAAACACCTTTGATGTTGGAGTTGGAAGCGGCAGAAGTTCTGGAAAAAGATGGACGAAGACAAAGTTGGTTATAGGTATGAGATTTGGAGTTAAAATAAAATTTAAAAAAAAGAAAGGTAAAGGGTAAAATAGAATTATAGAGTAATAAGTTAGGGCATAATTGGAAAAAAATATAGGAAACAATCCCACCACACCAAATCGATTGTTTAAATAAATGGGCTTCTCAATGTTCCGTAACAATGAATGTAACAATACAATACAACCAATTTTAATGAGATAATCAAAATAAACATTGTTTGAGGATAAAAATACAATATGATACAATGGGTAACAACCATCCAAACAAGCTGTAACATTTCTCATAAGCCCACTTTTGTCGAGAGAAAATATCTGACTTTGTTGAGGAAGAACAGCTATTGAGGAACTACTGCTTCCAACTAGCTAGTAAGAAGGGCAAGAATGAAGTAGAGTAATATATACGTGCTGACTCAATATCACCTATTTAAATTGTCATTACAATTTAAAGTAGCAGGGTAAAATTTCGGATTATGCCTTCTAAAATGACCCCTTAGACCATTTTGTTAAACCAGAATCGGATAAAATTTCCCAAAACTTAACCCCCCGAGTCGAGTCTGTGACCGCGGATAGGACTACATAACAGGTATGCGGTCCGCGAAATGGACCGCATAACCCACAACAAAATGTCCCTCAAAATAAAGTTTCTTCTAACTCGTTCTGCGATGGTTCTGTGGTTAGCGGAATCAAACTGCAATCCGCATAATTGATCGCAGAATTGCCGTTTTCTGCAATTCTCCTACCTGATTCACTATGTATTGCAAAATCCATAAATGTCTACCGCAGCGAGCTTGCTAGCCGCGATAACTATCTATAAACTTCCGAACACATTAGCTTGACTTGACAAAATAAAACCAAAATCCTTGGAGAACGTTTAATGAGCCTTAAAATCCGGCTACCACCAAGAGAAGATTAGGGCATCGTGTCACATCCCAACCAATATGAGGTGGACAGGCACCCAGTACCTCGTTTACATGGAGACTCTTTCTGTACGATCAGTAATTTACTTAAATTCGAGCTCCTGCACGTAGAAAAGTACCAAAACACATACACACACACACACACATATATATATAACCTTAGGTCTATGAGACCGGGCCCCGACCTATCTATAAGTTTATATATATATATATATATATATATATATATAGGACAGTCTAATAATATCTAGACTCGGTTCTACTCTAGATGAAATGGAATTTCGCTAATCCTCAACTGGATATCAACTTCGTCTAGGATATAATCCCACCAAATTAGATAACTGAACCTACAGGCATAAATGTAGTGCCCCAACAATGGGACATTGGTACATAGAAAATGTACTATGTATGTAAAGTAGATAACAAATGAATAACTGAACTGCCATGCATATATGATATACTAAAATTAATCCAGAGGGTCAATGAAATCCGGGAAGCATACTTACCTTATTCTGACTCATAACATACATACAGTACTGAATTACCCAACTTACCTTACAAAGGATTTAGATTGAAAAGGGAAGGCTCCATAGGCCGAGAACATCCAAGGCCGCGACAGTCGTATATACATCCAATTCGCGTCATGATATACTTGAACTTGTTCCCATATACTATTTGTACTAGAAACTGTCGTATTATGGAACTTCATGTATAACATTATTCTAGCCATCATAGCTTATACCTAAATACTTACCTCATATAGATCAAACATCTCTAGGGCTACACTAAAACATAAAAGTGGCACTTACACGTTTCATCAGAGACCGTCTGTAAGGCTGACTCATAAACATGAATAACCAGTGGTTCGCACGCGTAACATAGTAGACCGTCTGTATGAATCACAATATCGAGGTTTGTCTATGCTTGAAACTGATATTGTCCATAACCAATCTTCATTATACACCTATGTGTTCATAGACCATCCATAGGGCTTCATTGTACACCTACGCGTTGATCGACTGTTTGTAGGGCTACACTGTACGCCTACGCATTCATAGGCCATCTGTAGGAATCATGTCTTATACATATTCATTTCGTATCACTCGTGCAGACATCATTCAATCTTCAATAGAGAAACTCGTATTTATAAACATATAAGTTCGTGAGTAACTCGTTACAATAACCAATCCTTATTCCTTAGCCGCTTGCTAGGTCATCCTTCATATTCTATATTATTTAGCCGTAAAGAATGTTGTAACTATTTCGGAATCACACTTCTATTCTTATTTCCCATCATGACTCATTATGGGGATTACATGATTTTGTCTACTTATAGCTATGTAATATCCTTAGCTTGTGAGGCTACTCGTTATACATATACATATCCATTCATCAATATGTAACAAGAGTTGCATGAGTTACGCTCTATCAACTATGTTCTTATTATTAAACTTATCATATTGTGTATTTGACTACTCCATAGGTAACGTATATCATCTCTTAACATCACCCTCATATAAAATCAACCTTACTTAACTTGAGAGCAACGTAACTATCTTTGTGGGTCCTTATCAATTTCATGAACACATACATGTAAGTATTAGAAGTCATGGCATTCTTTATGTTGAATAATTCTTACCATTCTGCAAACTATACATTATGCTACCTTGTTGAACTATTCGTGTATAACTATCCCTCATTATACGGACACTATATTGCTTATGATTCGTAAGGCCATTCATACGTAATCTTTAATTGACATCTAGATGTCTTGTTACATATTGAAGGCTAGGACCTTTCAGAAGGCTCTATTTACTCCTAAAGAATAATGAAACTACGACCAACACAATCCATTTCAACATTTGTATATGACTATACTCCTGAACGAACCTTAATCGTCGAAATAGTACGTATACAAAGACTCACCCCCTTGAATTCCTTAGAAGGGAAACATAACTTATGAAATGATGCCAAAGAAAATAAAGGAAGACCTTACATACCTCATAATATTCCGCCCAATTCTCAAGCTACCTTAACATCCAACTCCTATCTCTACAAGCAATGAACAATATTATCGTCACAATACAAATGCCATAACTTATCGGATTTGAACGACACACTTTATTGTACGATAAAACGGATAGCACCTACCCTGTTTATATGAGACCCCACAAGTCACAACATCCAACAACAACCCATACAACATCAACAATATACATAATAAGCCTTCCAAATCAGTTTAACAATCCCGACGAGCGGCAAGCTTGCCTTACGATCAACAAAATAGAGTTTGAATCCAATTTCATCTTCATGAATCTTCTTACAATATCAATAATAATATAATTATGTTTACGACATCATTTTCAGCCCAAAACATCATAAGAATAATATTTAAAATAGTCCACATGCCTAGCACCTTAACTTTTATCGTCAATCACTTGTTTTTCATGTTTTCTTCTTCAATCAACTTAATTAACATCTAGAAAAGCTTAACTACAGCAGAGATAACATTTATCAAATTATTTCTCATAATTTCCAGCCACCGCAAACCATATATGTAGCCACAAAACTGTCCAACAAAAAGATTACCATGTCTCATGTTCTTTTAAGTGCTCTCTTATGGTTTTTTCACTCAAACAACACAACCAACACAAAATTAACCTTAGGAACAATCAGAAAGATTTTATACATACCTTGGACGACATCTACAACTCGAAATCTCATCAGAACTTAGCTCACAATAGCCCCCAATCACACTACAACATTATATAAGCATTTTCTTGTAGTCTTTAACACTTTTGATGATGATTTGAGTTGATTTTTCTTGAGTTTATAGATATGTGAGAGAGCGTTTGTAGATCTTATGGACGAATTTTAGGTGACAATTGACCATATGTGAGGCTGAAACATTTTTTAAAAGAAGTAAAGTTGGTAGCTGCCTCAAGTGGGTCCCAACGGGACTGCCTGCGCAGTCTCGCGAAAACGTAAGTATCTCTTTGCTCTCAATATTGTATCGACAAATTATTTACTGAGTTAGAAACTAGACTCGTAGATATTCAATTTAGTGGGTAGATAACCCCGTAACTCTAAGTTTATTGGAGAAATGCTCAGTGATATTAGACCCAAATTTCAATTATATTTTTGAACAGAACTTGTAGCGACTTTTGCCGACTTTTATTTCATAACTTGCTTGACTTCAAAACTTAACACACAACTATCATACGACTAAAATACGTCATAACATCACCTTCTTATTATGTTATGTAATGACCAGACCGGTCATTTTTAGCATTTGCACTTCGCTTGGTAGTTTGAGGGCATGAGTAGCTCTTTATGATGTATTATGACTTATGAGAATTGTCGGTATTAGTGTTCAGGCTATTCAGAATCAATTTGGAAGAATGAATTTCATGATTGAAGCTTTAAGTTGGAAGAGTTGACCAAGTTGGACTTTTGTGTATTTGACCCCGAATCGGATTTTTGATAGTTTCGTTTCCGGATGGTGAATTTGGACTTAGGCGTATTCCCGAATTTGCATTTGGATGTTTCTTGAAGGTTCTAGTGTTAATTAGCGAAAATTGGCAATTTGGAGTTTTGAAATGCTCATAAGTTTGACCGGAAGTTGTCTTTGGCGATATCGGGTTCAGATTTTGGTTCCGGGAGTTGGAATAGCTTCATAATTTCATTTGAAACTTTTGTGCAAAATTTAAGGTCATTTTGAGTTGATTTGATATGTTTTGGTTTCAGTTTTGGAAGTTGAAAATTTAATGTTCATCCAAGTTCGAATTTGGGTGCGATTCTTCGTTTCGATGTTGTTATGTGAGATTTGAGGCCTCGAGTAGGTCCGTGTTATGTTATGGGACTTGTTGGTATATTCATATGGGGTCCCGAGTAGCTCGGGTGAGTTGCGGACGTGTTTTAGATCATTTTCCTTTATTTTTGCCTTGCTGGTGTATTCTGATTTCTAGTTCATGGATTGTTCTTCGTGATCGTGGATTAGCAGATGCGTTCGCGTAGAGGGAAATATGGAGCTAGGCTGTTTCTTATTCGCGGTCGCGATTGGTCAGATGTGATCGCGTAGATGGGAGTTGAGAACTGTACGCATTCGCATAGTAGATGTCGCGTTCGCGTAGGGCTAAGCTGAGAGCGGGATTTGGAAGCTTCTTCAACGCGTTCGCGTAGTATTGGATGCGTTTGCGAAACTTGGTCACCTGTGTGCTTCGTGTTCACATGGATACATTTGCGATCGCGTAGTTTATTGTTGGGAGGCAGTGTGGTTTATTCTTCGCTTTAGTGGGGCTTTGTTTGTGATCGCATAAGGTATTTTTTGGGCAGTGGAATTTCCTTCTTCGCGTATCGCGATGATATTTCTGCGATCGCGGTTCATTAATTCGCCCAATAATTATAAAGTACCCTATTTCGGGTGTTTCAACCATTTTTGCATTTTTGGAGCTATGAAGATCGGATTAAGGCGATTCTTGAAGCAATTTTCATCATGTGGATTGGGGTAAGTGTTCTCTACTCATTTTTGATTTTATATCATTAATCTATCTTCATTTTCATCATTTGATTGAGGGTTCCAAAAGAGAAATTGAGGATTTTAGCCTAAAGTTTCATAGAGTGAGTTTTTGAGTTTTGCATATCGATTTAGAGTCGGATTTGAGTAAAACTAGTATGTTGGACTCGCAATTGAATGGGTTGTCGGATTTTGTAAGTTTCATCGGGTTCTGAGGCGCGAGCCCGGGTTTGACTTTTGGGTTGATTTTGGGCTTTTGATTAAAGATTCAACTTTTATCGATTGGAAGTGTTTCCTTAGACTTTATTTGATATATTTGAGTTGCTTGTGGCTAGTTTCAAGCCGTTCAGAGGTCGGTACGTGTGATATGGAATTTTTGGAGCATCGCTTGGTTTGCTCGGTATTAGAATTGGCTTGTTCGAGGTAAGTAACACTTCTAAACTTACTGCTGAGGGTGTGAAACCCCGAATTACGTGTTATATGTTGGGTGTTGAGGTGATGCACATGCTAGGTGACGGACGTGTGGGCGTGCACCGTGTGAATTGTGATTCCGCTATTTCTGTGGTATTCTGTAGTTACCTAATCTTATCTGTAACCATGAAATCTCTACATATTAGAGCTATTGAACAGTGATCCATGTTAGAAATTATGTCTAGGCTACATGCTTATTCTTTTGGGACCCACTGAGGCCATTTATGTTGTTGAATTATTTTCTTACATTGCAGTTTCATACTCAGTCATGTTCATTCATTTAATATCATATCTTAGTCTCTGTTGCTATATATTGACACATTATATCATCATTTTTGGGCTAGTTTCATGACATTGTGAGACCGAGAGACTGGAGAGATTGATGACCGAGTGAGGCCGAGGGCCTGATTCTGAGTGATATTATGGGATCGGACTAGCCGCCGAAGCATATTATATTGATTTATGCCTGGATCTGGATTATTATGGAGCTTGGGCTGAAAGAGACCCTCCGGAGTCTATACACACCCCCAGTGAGCGCAGTTGATTATATTGAGGGGTGGATCTTCTCTGGGCATGGATCTTGCCCGAAGCATTTATATTTGGGGATGGATCTTCCCCGGGCTGGATTGGCCTTATACAGTACTGAATGACTAATTGTCAGTTGATATATATATATATATATTGGATATATATATATATATATTGGATGGATATTCCCTGGGCTGAATTGGCCATATACAGTACTGAGTGACTGGGCATGTCGAGTGATTGGGCATGATGAGTGAAAAGTGTGAGATAGTGAGATTGAGTACTCCGAGAGTGTGAGTACATGAGTTCATCACTGAGACACATTGTATTTGACATGCATACTAGAGATACATGCATAGAGATGCATTTCTTTCTGCCACTTCGGTTTTTGTGTCATTCATGATTTCACCTGCATATTGACATGTAGGCATGGAGACGTATTTTCCTTATGCCATTTGATAATAAAACATCTTAATCTGTTGTTGAAACATTTTTGGGAAAATATCATGGTTTTCAAACTTATATATTTGGTGATTTCGGTAAATGATTTTGGTTTTCACTGATATACTTGTAAAGCAAGCCTCTTTTTCTAGAACTGTGAATGAGCTGAGCATTTTATCTCTGAGCTACTTCTTTTATTACTTCCATTATGTTGTTATGAATTGTTGTTGGCTATTGGTGTTGGACCCGACTTGTGTTCCAGCTCATCAGTTCTTTCAACTTAAGGTTAGGTTTGTTACATATTGAGTACATGGGGTCGGTTGTACTCATACTACACTTTTGCACCTTGCATGCAGATGTTGGATGTTGATGTTGTTGTGATCGATGGGAGCTAGATTTGAAGACGTACCTGCGTTTCGGTTGTAGTTGCCTCTTGTTCATGGTAGCCTTAGATTTATAAAAATCTGTTTATATACATTTCGAACAGATGATGTATTTATTTCATACCAGCTTTATAAATTCTAATCTTAGAAGCTCATGATTTGTACTACTAGTCCTTGGGAATTCTTGTATAAAATCAGTCTTATTATTATTTCTTTTCTTAATAAATTTCATTTAAATTGGATAGTTGTTAATTGGCTTACCTGACGGGTTGGATTAGGTTCCATCACAATTAGGTGGATTTTGGGTCGTGACAAGGTGGCATCAAAGCTCTAGGTTCATAGGTTATACAAGTCATGAGCAAATGTCTAGTAGAGTCTTGCGGATGGATATGATGACGTCCATACCTATCTTCGAGAGGCTACAGGGAATTTAGGATAATTTCCCATATTTCTGTCCTTATCGTGCGGAATTGATTCAGCTTGAAACATAACTCCTTGAATTCCCTCCATGTATTCGTGTGCATCGCTGGCTTGTGATTGCATGGATGAGGTGCGAGATGTGATTTCGGTTTGCTGATGATGGGCCAGTCTAGAAGACTTGAGGCCAGGGTTTGACTATTGCTTGAGCATGGGAATTTCGATCGTGTGAGTACATTCTTTTAGACTTATATGGCCGGTAGTGTCCTATTAGTGGAAATTGTGGCTCGATGAGTAGCTGGATGGCTATATGATGCGTATGATGTGACTGCTGGATGTGTTTAGATTGTTTGAATGTGATGAAAAGAGAGTTTTCTTGAGATGTAAAAAGGACTATTGAGTGCTAGATTGTTGTCTTGATGTGACGTATGGTCTCGAGTTATGAGTGTGTTGAAAGATTTTTCATGTTGTTTATTTGTGGAACGAAGTAGATTTTCATGCCTTTTTGTGAGTTCAGACTCATGAAGATTAAATGATGGCGTAGTAATCATGGTTGCGAAAGGGTATAGCAAGATGTCAATTTAAGGCTAAGCAGATGGGTTATCTCCTGCGGAGCAATCTATGGAGGTGTGATCCTTATAATGTTTTGTAGAGAGTTTTCTTCCTACCAGCGAGGTATATGTGTTGAGATTTGAATTTTTATTTGGTTGAGAAAGTTGACATGATCGTCACGTGGATGTCTGCGAGCCTAGTAGATGATTTGAGGTACTATATGGTTTGTGTTATGTGAGCTTATGAAGGATTTAGTTGAACTTCAGTGCGGGATTATGGCAGTAATAGAGTATGGGTATGGTGAGTTATCAAATGTTTTATTCCATGGCTTTGAGCCAAGGGGGGAGTCTGTTATCGACGAGTTGAATGCATGGTTATGTGTTGTACTGGTTTCGATTTGAGGCATGTTTGGGAATCGGATATGACTTGCAGATATTAAGGTCGAGGGTGACTCGAGTAAAGGAATTTCTGGATACGGGTTATATTATACTTTATGGGTATATGAAAATCATGCAAATGATTGAGTTGTTATGTGTGAAGGATGTAGTATACATGGAGTATGAATTTAATCAGTTGTGTTAAGGCAAGGTTACTTCCTTGGATGTTGTTGTACTAATGGGGCATAAGTCGTTCAGCCCGTTGATCGGTGTAATTGAGATTTGAGTGGAGTGGATGACTCTCGAAAAGGGTCAAAGAGATTCAAGATTTATATGTAGCAATTGAGGATTTTGTGGATTGGTAAATTGCTAGAAACTGAGACTTACATTGGATGGTGTGGGGACTCGCGATATGTTTATATATTATTATGGATTCTACATTCCAGTATCAGGAAGGTGAAGGAAACGGCTTTGGATTCACAGAAGGTCTTTACAGAGTGAGTGTCTCAGTTGTGGTACTTTTAGGGTGCTTGAGAGGGAATACAACAACTTATGAGCCTTAGGGTAGTGTGGTTTTATGCTAGGATCACTTGTGGTGAGCTTAGGGTGAGGATCGTGGTATTCTAACAAGGAGGAGTATTAGCTTGAGGGCGATTCGGAAAGAACTCAGAGAAATGGGATAGCTTGGTAGTAGGATGGAGCAGTACGGTAATAGATATGATCGGTTCTTTGGATACTTATGACGCGGATAGGTTCTACAGGTGTTTTGGTGTCAATACTCTTGGGTTTGGCAACCTACATTGATTGGTTGAGTTGGAGAGACTCAGTTCTGATGGTTTGGTTATGGGAAAATGGATTTTAAAGTGTTCTCAATGGCTTTTACCACAGTTCGATGTGTATATTTCCTGCTGGTGTGGGGAGTGTGTTGCGTGTTGTGATTTTCTCCTAGATGAGATGAAATGGAAGGTTCCTGGCTAATTGAGTATGTATTTCTGCTGGACTCAGAGTTGATTATGAGATTCGCGTACTTTTCATATGATGGCATGATAACGGTGGTATATGTGTGTAGGGGATTGAGGTTTGCATGTGCAAGGTCATGGTTCAGTTTTGAAGGGAAGATCATAAAATCTTAGACGGCATGGACGGTTTCCGATGTTTATATGGATGCTATAACTGATTGGTAATTCCTGAGAAGGGTGCGCATTTCAGAAGGCGCACTGTGTGTTTACTTATAGATGTTTCATTGGTATTGCGGTACTCACCTGGTTGATCGATTGCTAATATTTAGATTTTGCTATGTGGAACGAAAGAATTATAGAAGTATTCCTCGTGGGAGGATCGTGTATGAAAGGTGTGTTAGACATTCAGGCGGTGGAGTTGGGATCAGATATGGTGATTCATTTATTCTACGGATTTGGAGACCAGGAGTTCTCAGAAGCAGATTGTTTCGTGTTTGTGGACTGTGAAGATGTGACCAAAGCTATCCAGATGGTAGTATGTGTTATGATTCAGTCATTGTGGACTTTAGAGGGTTATGTATCTATTTGTGGGTGACCATAGTGGATTTGGGGTCCATTGGCAGGCCCAATGAATATGTGTATTCTACACCGGGTCGAATTTGTCGACTTTGTACTGTTATTATTGGGGGATTTGCCATTAGATTAGAGTGGATCTTATTCGTGCTCTGATATGATCTATGTGTTACTCCTCTACGCTATGAGGGGTTGTTATTTGTTGTTTATAAGCACATATAGTACAATTCTGTTTGGGGCCTTATAACGGAATTCAAGCGGAATGTTTGTTGGGGTTCAGAATGGTTGATTGCGCCTTGGTTATGTTCTTTGTCCAAGTATGATGTATGGTGTTGTTTTCTTCTCGGTGGCTATGATCAATACTTTTAGTACTAGGCGTCAAATTGCACTTGGTTGTTGATTTTGAGCATGGTAGATTGAGGTATTTCATATGGACCAGTGACCCTTTGTGTTATATTCATGCATATTGGTACTACTATGTAAGATGGCTTTGTAGTATTGCGGTTGTAGTGGTACTTGTTGAACTTGAAGGATGGTTCTCTTGTTTGATTCATTTTTCCATTTTGGGTACATTTGAGTTGTTGCTTATTGGTGCATGGATTACACATGTCATGATTATAGGTAGTATTGGTATGGCATGTTGATAGGATAGTTGGTCTTGATAAAGTAAGGTCATTGGATCTAGAATGGGTGCCATCGGATTTGTTTGCGGTATATTTGGAAGGATAATGTCGCTAATCGGCTTAGAAAATGGGCTATAGTTCTTGTCGAAGGAGAGGGAGCTCCATGGCTTGTTGATCTGATAAGTGGTTATGAGTTTCTGTGTGTTTCTTTCATCATTGGCAGTGTACTAAGGTTTTGAATGAGGTTTTATCTGTTATGAGGTTAATTACTGGTGCCGGGTTTGTTTTGAGATATTATTGTGGTCAGGAGTTATTGCTACAAGTACGCGAGTTATGCAATATATCATGTGATTACATCTTGGGTTATGGTTATGGCTTGATACAGTGTTACAACTCAAATTTGCATACCATATATCACGCCGTAAGTTAATCAACGTAAATCCAAGAAGAGATTATCTTTGAGATGATAAGAAGTTAATCCTATTGGTCTTAAACGATACAAGGGTGTATAAGAGTGGTTAACAAGTATTAGAAGTTAAACGAATCAAGGATGTTGTAACCCGTATTTTTGGGTAACACTAGAGGTGATTAACTGTCCCAAGAGGTCTTGTTTTAATGTATTTGAATCATATAATATCCGTATCATAAGTCTTGAGGTCAAGCGAGTTATGAAACAAAAGTCGATAAAAGTTGTCGCAACTTAGGTTTATAATTTTACTTAAACTTTAGGTCAAATGTTACTGCATTTTTCTCCCAATGTGCTTTTAATTATGGGGTAATCTACCTATTGAATTGAATATCTATAAGTCTAGTTTCCAACGCATTAAACCGTTCGTCAATACGATCTCGGAATAGAGAGATATTCGCATTTTTGCGAGAGTGCGCCAAGCTGCTCTCTATGGGGCCCACAAAAGCGGTTTAAGACATATGGACATATATAAGATACCTCAACCCCGTTTTAAGTCATTAATTTTCAGTATATTCAGACCTTATAACCCTAAAAACAGTCTCTCAAGGTTCTCTCATGATCCAAGGCCCAAACAAAGGGCAAACAACACAAATCAAATGTCGGGAATTCCGTGTCGCTAGTAAGTTTCTTGTTCTTCTTGTTGTTGTTGATTTTTGTGTTGTTCCAGCTCGTGTGGGAGGTTGTTTTAAGTGTTTTATGTTCTGTAAATACACCTTCAAGTTTTTAATATCAACCCTAGGTGATTTCAAGTCTTCTAAAGTAATTCTAGTGCCGAAAAACCCGAATTAATTGCTAGTTTCGCTTCCTTGTTCTTGTGGCAGAATTGAAGGGATATTTCGTGGAAAATTAAGGTCAAATTGGAGTTGTTCTTTATGTTTAAAGGTAAGGAACCTCTTATTCTATATATATTTAAGATTATCCAAGTTGTGGCTAAGTCGTGGAAGCTAGAACTTGTGAAATATATATCGAAAGGCTTGGTAGTAATGTTGTTAGTTGGTGGACTATTTTGGAGGCTCAATATGATTATTAATGATGTTGTTTGGACTGTTTGGTGATTGTATTGACTTGTGGGAAGTCATATAAATAGGGGAGGTGATGTCCGTTTCATCGTAAAATAGGTTGCGGTCGATACATAATAGTTACGACGCTTAAACGATAATGATAGTGTCATTTCTCTTATTGTAGACTAAGGAGTCGTGACATTTGCATAGCTTGAGGTTGGGCAGTGTATACAAGGTATGTGAGGCTATCCACTTCATTCTTTTGCACGACTCCGATTGTACATAATGTAATGAACGAGCTCCAAAATATACTCTACTCTTAGAAGCTAGCAGTACTTACATTGCTGCCCTTCTTATGAAACGATTGATATTGAAGTTACTTCTCTTATTCTTATATTATCAATGTTGTTGGTAGTTCCTGATTCTTATAAAATTCTTGATGAAGAGTTAATCCTAATAACGTGTACGAAGGATACCGACCTTACGTCACTCCGAAAGGTTCAAAATGTGATTCCAATGAGTCCAGCATGCATCATATATATGTATCTATTTTACTCTACCGAGCCGCGCTATAGTCGGCCGGGTATGGCACCTATTGTGCAACCACTGATCAGTTGGGTTTTACCGAGCTCCACGTGGCCGGGTACGATTCTACCGAGCCCTATGATGGCCGGGTACGTTTTACCGAGCCTATTATGGCCGGGTACGATATGATGATGATGATGCCCACAAAGGCATATGTTTTAAACGTTTATGTATATATATATGTATGTATCATGTATTTCATGTCAGTAGCCCTCAGAGGTACCCAGATGTCACAGGTTGTATATTCCCTATCACTGTTTACATTATTGTTCTTACTTATGCTATTCTGCCTTACATACTCAGTACTTTATTCGTACTGACGTCCTTTTTATTTGTGGACGCTGCATGTCGTGCTGCAGGTCCTGATAGACGGGTAGACGCAGCTCCCCCATCACAGTAGGCTATCCGGTTCAGCGTTATTGGCAAGATCCTTTCTCCGGACTTGCCGTGGTCTTGGTATGCATTTTTGTTATAGACATTATGGGTATGTCGGGGCCCTGTTCCGGCAATGTTGTAGCACTTATGTTCTTTTAGAGGCTCATAGACAGGTGTCGACTCATGTATGGTTTGGAATGCCTTGTCGGCTGATTTTTGTTGTATAGTCTTTCATGGCACCATGGTAGCTCGTACCTTATATATAGTTTCTTGACAGTCTTGTCGTCCCATGTTATGTATGTTCATGAAATTATCTTTCATTGTTGGATGTTCATGATCCATGTCTACCATTTATATTGATCTTGTCGGCCCTAAAAGATAATAAGGAAGGTTAAATAAAATGTACGTTGGTGCTCGGCAAGTATGGCCCGGGTTCTAGTCATCACCTTCCAGTTGGGTCGTGAATAACTTGGTATCAGAGAAAGTCTATCCTAGGGGATGTCTATAAGCCGTGTCTAGTAGAGTTTTGATTATGGATGTGTAGCGCGCCACATTTATAATCAGGAGGCTACGTGAGATCTAGGGTTGTTACCTTCTTCCTGAATCTAGATCGTGCGTAGAGTTGAGTCGTAAGTGTTCATATCTAATATTCACCTTATTTTCTTTCAGCGATGCCTTCGACTAGGAAGCAAGCGATTAGTAAACGGCTTGATACAGCTGTGGGAGAGGGTAACATTCAGGTGCCTCCAGCCAGAGCAGGCCAAAGTGAGGCTCAGAGTGAGATGCCATCTCATACCTCTCCGTCTCCTCCAGAGGATATTAGGAGGCACCAAGTACATCCAGTTCCTCCATCTGGCACTACAGACCACGATATGCGCAGTGCGGTGCAGTTGTTGACTAGCTTGGTAGCTACTCAGGCTCAGAGGCAAAATACCGGTGCTGCTGATAAACCGGTTAGTGGGAGAGTTCGTGATTTTATTAATCTAGACCCTCCAGTGTTTACCGGATCAGAACCCAAGGAGGACCCACAAACATTTATTGATCAGGTTCATCGTACATTGCGGGTTATGCATGCTAGTGATACGGAGGCAGTAGAGTTGGCTTCTTATCGGTTACGGGATTTAGCGGTTTTCTGGTATGATAATTGGGCGAGATCTAGGGATCCGAACGCTCCTCCAGCCGTGTGGAAGGAATTTTATGAGGCCTTTCTTCGTCACTACTTGCCAGTTGAGATACGACGAGCTAGAGCTGATAAGTTCTTGAACCTTCGACAGGGTAATATGAGTGTACGAGAGTATAGTATACAGTTTGAATCTTTAGCAAGGTATGCTCCCCATATGGTGTCTGAGATGAGTGATAGGGTGCATCTGTTCGTGAACGGGTTGGGACAACATCTGATAAATGAGTGCACAACAGCCTCCTTGGTAGATGGCATGGATATTTCCCGTATTCAGGCTTATGCCCAGACTCTAGAGGACCGTAAGCACCAGCAAAGGGCAGATAGGGAGCAGCATAGGGGCCAGCATAAGAGGGCAAGATTTGCAAGGTATTCTGATGAGTTCAGAGGAAGTATCAGGCCCCAAGCTTCGAGGAGTTCGGCACTACCTGTAGCTAGTGCTCCTCCACAGTTTCAGAGGCCTCGGTATGATCGATTTACCTATTCTAGTTCAGGTCAGAGTTCAAGGGCATCAGGCTCACAATTTCATAGAGATACTAGTCAGACAAGGCCCCCAACACCTCGTTATGATTAGTGCGGCAAGGCCCACTTTGGACTGTGCCGTCGAGGTTCCGATGCATGCTATTCTTGCGAATAGCGTGGCCATATGATGCGGGATTGTCCTAACAGAGGAGGTGGTGGTATGGCTCAACCGACTGGATCTATGTCTAGTTCTTACTCATCAGTTCGACCTCCAGCACAAGGTTTTCAACAGTCGACAGGTCGTGGTAAAGGTAGAGGTTCAGTGCCGAGTTCGAGTAGTGCTCAAAATCGAACCTATGCTCTAGTAGGTCGACAAGATTTCGAGTCATCTCCAGATGTTGTTACAGGTATATTGTCTGTGTTTTCTTATGATGTATATGCGCTAATTGATCCAGGATCTACCTTATTATATGTTACACCCTTTGTGGCTAATATGTTTGGCATTGAACCTGAATTGATAAGTAAACCACTTGTGGTATCCACTCCGATAGGAGATTCTGTGATTGCTAGAAGGGTATATAAAGGTTGCACTGTGATGATTTGTAGTCGTCAAACCTCAGCAAATTTATTTGAGTTAGAAATGGTTGATTTCGATGTCATAATGGGAATGGACTGGTTGGCCTCATGCTATGCAAATGTTGACTGTCGTACGAAGATGGTTAGGTTTCAGTTTTCGGGTGAAGCCGCCATTGAATGGAAGGGGAACATTGCTACGCCGAAAGGTAGGTTTATTTCCTATCTTAAGGCAAGGAAGATGATCTCAAAAGGTTACATTTATCATCTTGTTCGCGTTAGGGATGTGGAGGCGAAGCCGCCTACTTTACAATCAATCCCCGTGGTCAATGAATTTCCAGATGTTTTCCCAGATGAACTCCAAGGCCTTTCTCCTTAAAGGGAGATTGAGTTTAGCATTGATGTGTTTCCTGACACTCAACCGATCTCTATCCCTCCATACAGGATGGCCCCGGTAGAGTTACAAAAGTTGAAGGCGCAGTTGAAGGACTTGCTAGATAAGGGTTTCATTAGGCCTAGCACTTCACCTTGGGGTACACCAGTCTTGTTCCTGCGGAAAAAAAATGGGTCGTTAAGGATGTGTATCGATTATCGACAGTTGAATAAGTTTACAATAAAGAACGAGCTCCCAAAGATACTCTACTCTTAGAAGCTAGCAGTACTTACATTGTTGCCCTTCTTATGAAACGATTGATATTGATGTTACTTCTCTTATTCTTATATTATCAATGTTGTTGGTAGTTCCTGATTCTTATAAGATTCTTGATGAAGAGTTAATCCTAATAACATGTACGAAGGATACCGACCTTACGTCACTCCGAAAGATTCAAAATATGATTCCAATGAGTCCAGCATGCATCATATATATATATATATATATATATATATATATATATATATCTATTTTACTCTACCGAGCCGCACTATAGTCGGCCGGGTGTGGCACTTATTGTGCAACCACTGATGAGTTGGGTTTTACCGAGCTCCACATGGCCGGGTACGATTCTACCGAGCCCTATGATGGCCGGGTATGTTTTACCGAGCCTATTACGGCCGGGTACGATATGATGATGATGATGCCCACAAAGGCGTATGTTTTAAAAGTTTATGTATATATATATATATATATGTATGTATCATGTATTTCATGTCAGTAGCCCTCAGAGGTACCCAGATGTCACAGGTTGTATATTCTCTATCCCTGTTTACATTATTGTTCTTACTTATGCTTTCCTGCCTTACACACTCAGTACTTTATTCATACTGACGTTCTTTTTATTTGTGGATGCTGCATGTCGTGCTTCAGGTCCTGATAGACGGGTAGACACAACTCCCTTATCATAGTAGGCTATCCGGTTCAGCGGTTATTGGCGAGATCCCTTCTCCGGACTTGTCGTGGTCTTGGTATGCATTTTTGTTATAGACATTATGGGTATGTCGGGACCCTGTTCCGGCAATGTTTTAGCACTTATGGTCTTTTAGAGGCTCATAGAGAGGTGTCGACTCATGTATGGGTTGGAATGCCTTGTCGGCTTATATTTGTTGTATAGTCTTTCATGGCACCATGGTAGCGCGTACCTTATATATAGTTTCTTGACAGTCTTGTCGTCCCATGTTATGTATGTTCATGACATTATATTTCATTGTTGGATGTTCATGATCCATGTCTACCATTTATATTGATCTTGTCGGCCTTAAAAGATAATAAGGAAGGTTAGATAAAATGTACGTTGGTGCTCGGCAAGTATGGCCCGGGTTCTAGTCATGACCTTCCAGTTGGGTCGTGACATACAGCTTATTCAGACTTATACAGTGTGTAGATGCGAGATTCAGATATTATAGGAAATTTTGGATGTTGGAAATTGGACTCTGTGGTTTACGGGCTAGTGTTGAAGTAATGATCATCAATTATGTTGCGTTGTCAGGCGTATATAGAATAATATTCCATGGTATCACCCCCGGGTATGTTCATGGTAAGGTTACATGGCGATTTGATGGCTTTGGAATGACTCTTGGAACGTTCGAGGACGAACATATATTTAAGTGGGGGAGGATGTAACGACCCGACCGGTAATTTTGAGCATTTGCACTTAGCTCAATAGTTTGAGCGCAAGGGTAGCTCTACATTATGCATTATGACTTATGTGAATCGTCTGTTTTGGTTTTTAGGTTATTCGAAATCGATTTGGAAGAATGAATTTCATGATAGAAGCTTTAAGTTGGAAGAGTTGACCAAGTTTGACTTTTGTGTATTTGACCCCGGATCGAAGTATTGATGGTTTCGTTAGGTCCGGATGGTGATTTTGGGCTTGGGCGTATGCCCAGATATGCATTTGGATGTTTCTTGAAGGTTCTAACGTTAATTGGCGAAAGTTGGCAATTTTGAGTTTTGGAATGTTCATAAGTTTGACTGAAAGTTGAGTTTGGTGATATCGGGTTTGGATTTTGGTTCCGGAAGTTGGAATAGCTTCGTTATGTCATTTGAAACTTGTGTCCTAAATTTGAGGTCATTCTGAGTTCACTTAATATGTTTCGGCGCGAGTTTTGGTAGTTGAAAGTTCAAAGTTCATCCAAGTTCGAATTTGGGTGTGATTCGTCGTTTTGATGTTGTTATATAAAATTTGAGGCCTCGAGTAGGTCTGTGTTATGGGACTTGTTGGTATATTCGGACGGGGTCCCGAGAAGCTCGGGGCGAGTTGCGGACGTGTTTCGGATCATTTTCCTTCATTTTTGCCTTGCTGGTGTGTTCTGGTTTCTGGTGCATGGATTGTTCTTCGCGATCACGGATTAGTAGATGCAATCGCGTAGACTGAAATATGGACCTGGGCTGTTTCTTATTCGAGGTCACGATTGGTCAAACGTGATCGCATAGCTGGGAGTTGAAGACTGTACGCATTCACATAATAGATGTCGCGTTCGCATAGGACTGAGCTGAGAGCGGGAGTTGGAAGCTTCTTCAACGCATTCTCATAATATTGGACGCATTCGTGAAGCTTTGTCTCTTGTGTGCTTCGCGTTCGCATGGGTACATTTACGATCGCATAGTTTATTGTTGGAAGGCAATGTGGTTTGTTCTTCAAGTTAGCGGGGCTTTGTTTGCGATCGCATAAGGTATTTTCTGGGTAGTGAAATTTCCATCTTCGCATCGCAATGGTATTTCCGCGATCACAGTTCATTAATTCGCCCAGTGATTATAAAGTACTCTATTTCGGGGGTTTAAGCCATTTATGCATTTTTGGAGCTATGGAGCTCAGATTGAGGCGATTGTTGAAGCAATTTTCACCATGTGGATTGGGGTAACTGTTCTCTACTCATTTTCGATTTTATATCATGAATCTATCTTCATTTTCGGCATTTGATTGAGGGTTCCAAAAGAGAAATTGGGGATTTTAGCCTAAAGTTTCATAGAGTGAGTTTTGAGTTTTGAACATTGATTCGGAGTCGGATTTGAGTGAAACTAGTATGGTTGGACTCGTAATTGAATGAATTATCAAATTTTTTAAGCTTCATGGGTTTTCGAGGTGCGGGCCCGGGATTGATGTTTGGGTTGATTTTGGGTTTTTGATTAAAGATTCGACTTTTATCGATTGGAAGTGTTTCCTTAGACCTTATTTGATATATTTAAGTTGCTTGTGGCTATTTTGAGCCGTTCGTAGGTTGGTACGCACGAGATGGCATTATTTTAGTATCGCTTGGCTTGCTCGGTATTGGAATTGGTTTGTTCGACGTAAGTAACACTTCTAAACTTGGTGCTGAGGGTATGAAACCCCGAATTGCGTGTTATGGGTTAGGTGTTAAGGTGACGCACATGCTAGGTGACAGGCGTGTGGGCGTGCACCGTGTTAATTGTGACTCCGCTATTTTTGTGGTATTGTGTAGTTACCTGATCTTATCTGTAACCATGAAATCTCTACGTACTAAAGCTACTGAACTACGATCCATGTTAGAAACCATGTCTAGGCTACATGCTTATTCTGTTGGGACCCACTAAGGCCATTTCTGCTGTTGAATTATTTGCTTACATTGCAATTTCATACTCAGTCATGTTCATTTATTTCATATCATATCTCAGTCTCTGTTGCTATATATTGACACATCATATCATAATTTTTGGGCTAGTTTCATGGCATTGTGAGCCCAAGAGACTGGAGAGATTGATGACTGAGTGAGGCCGAGGGCCTGATTGTGAGTGATATTATGGGATCGGGCTGGACGTCGCAGCATGTTATATTGATTTATGCCTGGATCTGGATTATTATGGAGCTTGGGCCGAAGGAGACCCTCTCGAGTCTGTACACACCCCAGTGAGCGCAGTTGATTATATTGAGGGATGGATCTTCTTTGGGCATAGATCTTGCCCGAAGCATTTATATTTGGGGATGGATCTTCCCCAGGCTGGATTGGCCTTATACAGTACTGAGTGACTGGCTGTCAGTTGATACATATATATATATATTTGGGATGGATCTTCCCTGGGCTAACATGGCCATATACTGTACTGAGTGACTGAGTGTGTCGAGTGATTGGGCATGATGAGTAGAAAGTGTGAGATAGTGAGATTGAGTACTCTGAGAGTGTGAGTACATGAGTTCATCACTGAGACACATTATATTTGACTTGCATACTAGAGATGCATTTCTTTCTGCCACTCCGATTTTTGTGTCATTCATGATTTCACCTACATATTGACATGTAGGCATGGAGACGTATTTTCCTTATGCCATTTGATAATGAAACATCTTAATGTGTTGTTGAAAGTTTTTTGGGAAAAGATCACGGTTTTGAAACTTACTCATATATTTGGTGATTTCGGTAAAAGATTTGGGTTTTCACTGATATACTTGTAAAGCAGGCTTATTTTTCTGGAACTGTGAACGAGCTGAGCATTTTATCTCTGAGCTACTTCTTTTATTACTTCCATTTTGTTGTTATGAACTGGTGTTGGATCCCGACTTGTGTTCCAACTCGTCACTACTTTGAACCTAAGGTTAGATTTGTTACTTATTGAGTACATGTGGTCGGTTATACTCATACTACACTTCTGCACCTTGCGTGCAGATGTTGGATGTTGATGTTTCTGTATTCGATGGGAGCTGGATCTTAAGATGTACCTGCGTTCCGGTTGTAGCTGCCTCTTGTTCATGGTAGCCTTAGATTTATAAAAATCTATTTATGTACATTTCGAACAGATGATGTATTTATTTCATACCAGCTTTGTAAATTTTAATCTTAGAAGCTCATAATTTTTACTATAGGTCCTTGGGAATTCTTGTATAAAAGTAGTCTTATTATCATTTCTTTTCTTAATAAATTTCATTTAAATTGGATAGTTGTTAATTGGCCTACTTGATGGGTTAGGTTAGGTGCCATTATGACTAGGTGGATTTTGGGTCTTGACATATTAAGTACCATAGTCTCACTTACCCCAAAAGAACGGGTTATAACATTCCCAACTTATCGACTTTCAATGAAACTTATTATTTTTTGATTCCTTTAGCTTCTAAACCTTCCAACCCTCTTGGTACTTGCAGTTCATGATCTTAAATATTTGTAACCTCCAAAATAACATGATTAACTTACTTTATGTACTTTCAAAGATGATCTCATTTCTGAGCTTACATCAATTGACTTATGACGTACTTTTACGTACGAAAACATGAATCTAACATCATCCCCCACCCCCTTGGAACATATTTCCACGAATCTTGATTGATGCGCTTATCACTCTCATAACCTACAACTCTTACAAATACTTTAATACTATCCTTTTTATCTAGGCAACTGTTTTGTGAATAAATGCAAAGGCCAGGTGTAACGACCCGACCGATTGTTTTCTTTCTAGATCGTTGTTCCCCTAAATAAGACTCCCCGTATGAGCTTTTACTGTTTTATGACTTGCGAAGATGGTTAGTTCGGATTTGGAAGGGTTCAGGTTGAAGTCAAAACGCTTAGTTCCTTAGTTGGCTTTTAAAAGGCTAAGTTTGACTTTAGTCAACATTTTGAGTAAACGACCTCGAAACCGGGATTTGATGGTTCCAGTAGGTTTTTTTTGATGATTCTAGACTTGGGCATATGTTCGGATCAGGTTTTAAAGTTCTTTAAATTTGGTTCAGAGTAGGTTTTGGTGTTATCGAGGTTCATTTGGGATTCTGAGCTAGGGAATAGTTCTGTATGGTGATTTAAGACCTGCACGCAAAATTTGGTGTCATTCTGAGTAGTTTAAGTATATTTCGACGCGTTTAGAGTAAGTTGGTAGATCTTGAAGTTCATAAGTTGATTCAATTTAGTTTCGGGTGTGATTCTTAGTTATGATGTTGTTTTATGCAATCTGAGGGTGCGAGCGAGTCTGTTTTATGATTTTAAACTTGTTGGTATGTTTGGGCAGGGCCCCAGGGGCCTTGGGTGTTAATCAAACGAGGCATAGATCAAGTTTTGGGCTTAGAGGATATGGCTGAAGCATCGAGCTTCGAGTGAAATAGCACCTACGGAAGGCCAGTCGCAGGTGCGAGCTCACGAAATGAGCCAGTTACCGCAGAAGTGGTCCACAAAGGCTGCCCAGGAATAGTAGAAGCAGGGGAAGGACCACACCTATGGAGACGCAGGTGCGAGGCAAACGATCGTAGAAGCGGGGAAAGGCGCGGGTGCAATGTGCTCACCGCAGAAGCGAGCCGCTAGTCGCAGAAGCGAGGAAGCCAGCTGAGGGGAGGACCGCATCTACGAGGCCCTTTCCGCTGATGCAGCCAAGAAGCTGCAGAAGTGGAAGTCCTGGAGGCAATGAGCTTCATTTATTACGTGAGTTAAGTCATTTCTAAACCATTTCTCTCACTTTTGGGCAATTGTTTGAGCTTCTTGAGAGTGGTATTCACCTAGCAACTTGGAGGTAAGCAAATTCTATATAATGTAAGTTAAATACATAGATTATAGGTAGATTTTAACATGTAAATTTGTGAGAATTATGGGTTTAGATGAAAAACCTAGGTTTTGATAAAAATGGGGTTTAACCACGAAAATGGTTATGGAATTTAGTGAAGATTATATATTTGAGTTCATGAGGTTATGGGTAACAACTTTCTTTGAAAATTTTAGGAATCCAGGCACGTGGGCCCGGGGATGAATTTTAGGGATCCTTCAATTGGGATTGGGTAATCACTCTAATAGATAGAATATGAACGTTTGAGTGTGTATTGATTGATTTATACAACATTTGGCTAGTTTCGAATTGTTCGGCACCGAGTTGAAGCTTTAGAGTGAATTTGAGGCCGAAAAGTTAGCTTTGAGACGAGGTAAATCTCAAACATAAAGAATTTGAGACGAGGGAATTTACCCCATAGGTGATTTAAATTAATGTTTGCTTCTAATTGTGGGGGGCTACGTATGTACGAGGTGACGAGAGTCCTTGCGTAGCTACTAATTATGCTTATGTCCAGGTAGTACTAAGACCCAAATTATGAATTATTTGAAATGTTTGCACCATACTTGTTAATTAAAGTGCCTAAATTGTATTAGAACTTGTTAGAGGAATTGTAAAAGACCATTAAAGAAATTTGTATTACATTGTGTATTAGCCTTTAATAACGTTTACGTCAGATGCGTATAAAATATCCTCTCTTCTTGTGGAGCGGCCCGAATACCTCGGCAGTAAATAGATGCATCTATGGTTCGTGCCGCTCGACTCTCGACAGTGTACATATTATTCTGGATCGGGTTGTATGGCCTCGGCATATTCGTGCGTGATAACAATCAGAGTTTAATTATACATTTGATATCATTTCATGGCTTGAGAAGTTGGAATCACATATGACTGAATTAATTTGGAACTTACCATATGTGAAAGGATTATTTGGTTTCTGCTTGTTATTGAGTTATTGTTATTAATTACATAACCCGTGGTCATTTAGAATTCTATATTTATTTACTATTAGCCCATAGTAAGTGTCGATGTCGCCCCCTCGTCACTACTTCTTCGAGGTTAGACTTGATACTTACTGGGTACATGTTGTTTATGTACTCATGCTACACTGTTGCATTAACCGTGCAGGATCTAAGGCAGGTGCATATGGCGGTCCCACCGGTGCACATCCCAGATATCCCGAGGCCTAGTGGTTAGATACTTCCTAAGCCGATCTTCAGCCCCTAGAGTCTCTCTTTTGTATTTATATTATGTCTAATTTATTTTGGACAGTAGTTAGAGTTTTGTATATTCTACTAGATGCTCATACACTTGTGACACCAGGTCTTGGCACACACTAATAAACTTTATGGATTTGGAACACTTATATCATAATGATTGCCATTCCGTTGTCTTCATTTCAGTTATTGAATTTCCCGCTCCTTAATTTATTATCAAATAGAATTTAATTACTTAAAAACAAGGCTTGTCAGTTTGATGATCCGCACTTGTTGGTTCTCAGAGAGACGGTACTACAGGGTAGTGCCAAGGAGCTTACTATCAGTGAGGATTTTGTTCTGCGACTCCAGGGTCGCCTACATGTTCCTAATGTTGATGGCTTGAGGGAGAAGATCCTATAGAAGGCACACAATTCACGGTATTTTATTCATCCAAGTGCTGTGAAGATGTATCGCGACCTGAGGCAACATTATTGGTCATGGCGGATGAAGAAGGAAATAGTTGAGTATGTAGCGAGGTGCCTTAATCGCCAGCAAGTTAAGTATGAGCATCAGAGACTAGGTGGTCTACTTCAGCAGATGACTATACTGGAGTGGAAATAGGAGCACATTACCATGGACTTCGTAGTTGGGTTGTCACAGACCTTGCAGAAGTTTGATGCAGTTTGGGTCATTGTCGATAGGTTGACCAAGTCGGCACACTTCATTCCGGTTATGAACACGTATTCTTCAGAGAGGTTGGCCCAGATTTATATTCAGAAGGTTGTTCGGTTGCATGGTGTGCCTGTCTCCATTATATCTGATAGAGGCCCTCAGTTTACTTCGCATTTCTAGAGCGTAGTGCAGAGTGAGTTGGGGACCCGGGTAGAGCTCAACACAGCCTTTCATCCGCAGACCAACGGGTAGTCGGAGCGGACAGTTCAGATCTTCGAGGACATGCTCAGAGCATCTGTGATTGACTTCGAAGGGCAGTGGGATCGATTATTGCCTTTGGCCAAGTTTGCTTACAACAACAGTTATCAGTCAAGCATTGAGATGGCTCCATTTGAGGCTTTATATGTTCGACGATGTCGTTCACCCATCGGATGGTTTGAGCCCGATGAGGCTAAGTTATATGGTACTGATTTGGTAAAGGATGCCTTGGAAAGGGTATAGTTGATTCAGGAGCAACTTCGTATAGCACAGTCCCAACAAAAAAGTTATGCAAATCAAAAGGCGCATGATTTATCATTTATAGTAGGCGAGAAAGTTCTCTTGAAGGTCTCGCCGATGAAGGGGGTCATGAGGTTCGGAAAGAAGGTCAAGTTGAGCCCAAGATTTATAGGTCCATTTGAGGTGTTGAGGCGAGTTGGGGAGGTTGCTTATGAGCTTGCCTTGCCTCCCAACCTATCAGGGGTTCATCCAGTTTTCCACGTGTCTATTTGATAGGGCGCATGTGTTAGACTACAACACAGTTCAGTTAGATGAAAGCCTGGGTTATGAGGAGGAGCCAGTTGCCATTATTGATAGGCAGGTTCGCCAGTTGAGGTCCAAGAAGATTTCTACGGTAAAAGTTAAGTGGAAGGGTCAACCAGTCGAAGAGGCGACTTGGGAGGCCGAGGAGTACATGCAGGGTAGATATCCACATTTATTCAGCACTCTAGGTATGATTCTAGACTTGTTCGAGGACGAACGTTTGTTTAAGAGGTGGAAAATGTAACGACCCGACATGTCATTTTGCTTTCTAGATCCCCGTTACCCTAAATAAGACCCCGTATATGATTTTACTATTTTATAACTTGCGGAGATGGTTAGTTCGGCATTTGGAAGGGTTCGGGTTGAAGTTGGAACGCTTAGTTCCTTAGTTGGCTTTTAAAAGTTTAAGTTTGACTTTGGTCAACATTTTGAGTAAACGACCTCGGAACTGGGATTTGAAGGTTTCAATTGGTTCATATGATGATTCTAGACTTGGGCGTATGTTCGGATCGGATTTTGGATGACCCGTGGGCGTTTCGGCGCTTAATATCGATAGTTGGCAACTTGAAGGTTTTAATGTTCTTTAAATTTGGTTTAGAGTAGGTTTTGGTGTTATCGAGATCCGTTTTGGATTCCGACCTGGGAATAGTTCTGTATGGTGATTTAAGACCTGCACGCAAACTTTGGTGTCATTCTGAGTAGTTTAAGTATGTTTCGGCGCGTTCGGGGTAAGTTGGAAGAACTTGAAGTTCATAAGTTGATTCAATTTGGTTTGGGATGTGATTCTTAGTTGTGATGTTGTTTTATGCATTCTGAGGGTGCGAGCGAGTCCGTTTTATGATTACAAACTTGTTGGTATGTTTGGGCGGAGTTCCGGGGGTCTCGAGTGTTAATCGGACGAGGCGCAGACCAAGTTTTGGGCTTAGAGGAAATGGCTGAAGCATCCTGCTTCTAGTGCAATCGCACCTGCGGAAGGCCAGCCGCAAGTGCGAGCTCGCAGAAGCAAGCCAGCAACAGTAGAAGGGCCCAGCAAAGGCTTCCGAGGAATCGCAGAAGCAGGGGAAGGACCGCACCTGCGGAGGCGCAGGTGCGAGGCAGAAGATCGCAGAAATGGGGGAAGGCGCAGGTGCGATGTGCTCACCGCAGAAGCGGTCTCACAAAAGCGAGGAAGTCAGCTGAGGGGAGGACCACATTTGCGAGGCCCTTTCCGCAGATGCGGCCAAGAAGGCGCAGAAGCGAAAGTCCTGGAGGCAGTGAGCTTCATTTATTACGGAACTTAAAAATTTTTAAACCATTTCTCTCACTTTAGGGCGATGTTTGGAGCTTTTTGAGAGAGGTATTCACCTAGCAACTTGGAGGTAAGTATATTCTATCTAATGTAAGTTAAATACATAGATTATGGTTAGATTTTAACATGTAAATTTTTGAAAATTAAGGGTTTAGATAAAAAACCTAGGTTTTGATAAAAATGGGGTTTAACCACGAAAATGGTTATGGAATTGAGTAAAAATTATATATTTTGAGTTCATGAGGTTATGGGTCACAACTTTCTTCGAAATTTTTCAGAATTCGGACACGTGGGTCCGAGGATGAATTTTTGGGATCCTTCAATTGGGGTTGGGTAATCACTCTAATAGATATAATATGAAAATTTGAGCATATATTGATTGATTTATACAATATTTGGCTAGTTTTGGATTGTTCGGCTCCAATTTGAAGCTTTAGAGTGAATTTGAGGCCGGAAAGTGCGCCGTAAGACAAGGTAAGTCTCTGGTCTAACCTTGTAAGAGGAAATTTACCCCATAGGTGATTTAAATTAATATTTTCTTCTAATTTTGGGGGGTGGGGCTACGTACGTACGAGGTGATGAGAGTCCGTGCGTAGCTACTAATTATGCTTATGTTCGGGTAGTACTAGGACCCAAATCATGAATTATTTGAAATGTTTGCACCCTACTTGTTAATTAAAGTGCTTAAATTGTATTAGAACTTGTTAGAGAAATTGTGAAAGACCGTTAAAGGAATTTGTATTACATTGTGTGTTAGCCTTTAATAACGTTTAAGTCAGATGCTTATAAAGTATCATCTCTTCTTGTGGAGCGGGCAGAACGCCTTGGCAGTAGATAGATGCATCTATTGTTCGTGCCGCTCAACCCTCGGTAATGTACACATTATTCTGGATCGGGTCGTATGACCTCGACATAATCGTGAGTGATAACACTCGGAGTTTAATGATACATTTGATATTATTTCATGGCTTGCGAAGGTGGAATCATATATGACTTAATTAATTTGGAACTTACCATGTATGAAATGATTATTTTCTTTCTGCTTGTTATTGAGTTACTGTTATTAATTACATAACCCGTGCTCATTTAGAATTTTGTATTTCTTTACTATTAGCCCATAGTAAGTGTCGATGTCGACCCCTCGTCACTAATTCTTCGAGATTAAACTTGATACTTACTGGGTACATGTTATTTATGTACTCACGCTACACTGCTGCACTAACCGTGCAGGATCTGAGGCAGGTGAATCTGGAGGTCCCACCGGTGCGCATCCCAGATATCCGGAGGCCTAGTGGTGAGCTACTTCCTGAGCCGATCTGCAACCTCTAGAGTCTCTCTTTTGTATTTATCTTATGTCCACTTTATTTCGGACAGTAGTTAGAGTTTTGTATATTCTACTAGATGCTCATACACTTGTGACACCAGGTCTTGGCTCACACTAGTAGGCTTTATGGTTTTGGAATACTTATGTCATCATGATTGCCATTCCGTTGTCTTCATTTCAGTTATTAAATTTTCCGCTCCTTAATTTATTATCAAATAGAATTTAATTACTTGAAAAACTTATTAAAAGAGAAATAACATGGTTTAGTTTATCGTTGGCTTGCCTAGTGGCGACGTTGGGTGCCGTCATGGCCTATAAAGGAAATTGGGTCGTGACACCAGGGCATTCTCCCCTTTAGGCCTTTTTTTCATACCACGACATGTGGTCGGAATTCTTCCAATCAGATAATTGTTGTTACCTTCTATCATTTAGCTTGTATGACACTGTCCTTGTTTGCGTGCCTATGCGACTTATCTCTCCTTTTTTCTCTAGCTTTTAGACAATCTCTAGGCCTCACTTTGTGAACATATACAGAACTGTGATAAGTTGTCCCTCTGGGCATCTATAGGTGTACTGAAATTTTTCGGGTTACTTGTTGACTGTTGGTTTACCTAGCAAGCGAGTTAGGCGTAATCATGATCTATCACAGATTTTTGGGTTGTGACATGCGGCAGGTTATCGGTCTGGATTCCTCTTCTGAGGTAGCTTTTGCGGTTCGCATAATCGACCGCAAATTGGCTTCTGAAACTGGCAACTTCTGTTCACTTATGCAGTAAATTTTGCGGTTCGCATTCCTGTTATGGGGCTCACAGAACTGGCCACCGAATTACTATCTAATTGATCCGATACTTTTAGCTTATTTTGGTACTTCGAAGACTTAAGACCTTACGAAATCATACGGGCCTTGCGCTATATTTGGTTGAAGTTTAGAAAAAATTATATAAAGTTGAAGTTGAAAAATAAAGTATTTGAACATAGCAAAGTTGTAAAAAGCACAATTTTAAAGAAATCTTTGATTGAATTAGCGGCTATACTTGATAGGCCAAATATTTACGGAACTGATCACATATGCTACCTATAATCTATATTACTTTATTAGTTTACTATATATAAGGGACCATGTAAAGAGTTTTGTAGTCCTTAGTTACATTGTAACTATCTTATTAGCTTGCCAACCAAAAGGGTTTGCTCTTCCAAATATGTCCTTGTATTTGCTATTTATTACTTTATATATTAAAGTATGTTTCCAATAAATCAAGATAATTTCAAACCCCTTTTGGTAATACATAGCTCGTTAACCTAACTTTTTGCAGGTGAAGAATGTATTATAAGTTTTTTGCCCCTACTTTATTTCTTTTTTGCTTAGGTTCCTATATTTAATCTGATAAATATATTAAACTTTGAGCCCTTCAAAAATGCTTGAAATGTTGTTAATGAAGATGAATAATTATTCTCAAAGATAAATCTAAAATGCTCATAACAATAACCTTGAAGAACTCATTTGATATTGGAAGAGTACTCTGCCGATCAATTCTTTTTAGTAATTCTAAAATTATAATTAAATTCTCTTCGATCTTATTTTTAATAGAAAAATTATTTTGAAAATATAAATTTAGATTTAGTGATTTAACACAATTATACAATAGAAAAATAAATTTCAAAACTTTTTAAAAATTAATAGATTAGAATCTTGAAAATAAAATGAAAAAACATTTAAATTTTATCCAATTTACTTAATTAAGTGGGGGTAGAACAAACGAAAAGGAAGAGGTTCATAGCAAGTGATCAACTTGTAATCTCACTTTTATTAAATACGGGCGAATGTCACATGCTATTGAAACAAAGATATTTTTTTTTTAAACTAGTATCTATGAACGTGTATTACATGTTAATAATGACACGTGATGCTTTAAATACTTATTTATATGAAGGAACAATAAAATATAATTGATGAGAGAAATTTTATGTACAATAATACAACCATCATTTAAATACCGATAAATATTATTACATTAGCATAATACGCAATGCAAAAAGAAAGAACATCATCAGAACTTACACAAATGATCAATTCACTCATGTTAGTTAGATAATTACGTATTATAATTTAAAAGTATTTAATGTGATGGTATCTTACCGAACACTTTATTGTAGATGATATTTTTTTGTGTGTATGTTTCATTCTAATGCTTTGGTTCCTCTGCCATAACCAGAAATCTTGTTGCCAATATTGATATCCTTCTTGAAAGTGCAACATATAGTTGTTCGTGCAAGAAAGTTTATTTTGGTAAATATAGTCTAATATTTAGGATTTTGTCCTTGTGCTTTATTTATTTTAATTGCAAAACATAAACATATTGAAAATTATTTTCAAACGAATTTAAAAGGATATTCTTTAGTTTAGGAAGATGAAAGTTGAATTCCGGGATAAAAATATACTTAGAAGCATAAGACCAGCATCATAATATTTGCATATATGGCGTTATTGTCAAAACTTCTATATACCATCAATGTACTATTACGTAACCTAGTCAGCAGATCTAAGTTTTTTTAGTAGCATGACATGCATATTTTTCTTCAAAATCAACCTATATACAATGGAAGATCGATTTAACTTATTCTGTTATGTATACGGTGAGACTAACATATATAAAAATAATAAACTTGACAACAAGCATGTATGGTAGGTCATTTGGTGGTAAATATTTATGTATTCTTTTTGTAGCAACTATTGGTATCATATTATGCGGAGTCAAAAATAGAAAAATATTTTTTTACCATAAAATTTGCTATCAATCTTTTATTAAGTTGATCAACATATTTAACTGCTAGTTAAGCTAACTTTTAATTTCTATCATACAATTTTCAAATTACCTTTTAATCTAATAGAAATATTTTCCTTGTTAAATGCACTACAATTACCATTGGAGTTGATAACCAAATATTCTAGAATAACCAAATCATCTTTTATTGGATGCACTTCTTCGTTTCTGCACGAAAAAAGAAGTCTTTGAATACTGAATTTGTTCTTACTTTATATTTCTTATCAGTTGAATCTTTTTCATTTGAGACCGTAAGTATAATTTTGGCAATCTAACTTTTTGTCACGGCCCAACACCAACCCGTCGTGATGGTGCCTATCATCGTACTAGGCAAGCCAACTACTCAGACATTTCCAACGCTTTAAAACTTGAAAGATATTGAAACAGTTTAAATAAAGAAAAATCTCTTAAAATGGGATAGGAAATCATAACCCAATATATAAATTCTTCCCAAATTCGGGGTGTCACTGAGTACATGAGCATCTATGAAATGAAAAAGTCTAGTAAAACTGAATAAATGATCTGTAAGATAAGGGAGGAGAGTCAAGGTCTGCGAACAGCAAGCAGCTACCTTGATGATCGCCGAAGGTCTGGCCTCTACAAATCAACAACCGCCGTAACCAGAAGCACCTGGATCTGCACACGAGGTGCAGGGTGTAGCGTGAGTACAACTAACTCAATAAGTAATAAATCTAACCTTTGGACTAAAAGTAGTGACAAGTCCAATTATTATGGTCCACTTTCAACATTTAACAGTGCGGAAAGTTACAGAAAATAAGACAGTGATATCGCATAAATTCATAGTCTACAAGTGAAGTTACAAGAATTTAGACATGTTTTCGACAAGAAACTAGATATGCTTTCAGATTCTTCAACAAAACTTAGCACATAACAGGGCAGATCCAGCCCTAATGCAAATAAAACGGGCAGATCTAGCCCAAATGCAAATAAGCAGGGTAGGTCCAGCCCAAATATCATAGCAGCTAGCATTGCGCCCACTATAGGTGTGCACACTCCGGAGGGACCGATCCAGCCCAATCGCTATCATAAGCCAAATACTGGAATAAATCAATAAAGCTTGTTGTGGTGCGCAGTGCGATCCCATAAATATTACTCACAACAGTCCCTCGGCCTCACTCAGCCATCAATCTCTCCAGTCTCTCGTGCTCACAACACTCATGCTAAGCATCCCTAATCGATAATACAAGATGTGACAATATACGATAACAGAGACTGATATATGATACGAAATGATGAATGCGACAGAGTACATAACTACAATTAAGCAAACAACTCAACAATAAGGAACGATCACTGTGGGTCCCAATAGTATTAGCATATAGTCTAATCATAATTTCTACATTGAATTATAGCTCAAGTGCTCTAACACATAGAGTACAGTAAAATATGTTCAGATAAGATAGCTACATAGTTCCATGGAATCGACTAAATCAAAATTCCTACGGTGCACGCCTATATGCCCGTAACCTAGCACATGCGTTACCTCACACCATTCACATAATCACGAAATTTGGGGTTTCATACCCTCTGAACTAAGTTTAAAAGTGTTACTTACCTCAAATCATGCAAATGCCTACTTCAACACGCCCTTGTCTCGTGAATCGGCCTCCAGATGCCTCGAATCTAGCAACAAACAGTTCAACATGATCTAAAGGAATAAATCCCATAAGAAAATACTAAGTTATTAATCAAAAGTCAAAAAGTCAACTCAAAACTCGGCCTCGGACCCACGTCTCGGAATCCAATAAAAATCACAAAATTCGAACACTCATTCAATTACTCAAATCCAATACCAAAATCTCAATCAAATCCCCAAAATTCGTCCTATGAACTTTCTTCCATGTTTCCCTAATTTTACACCCCAAATCACTAATTAAACGTTGAAATAAAAGACATAAATATGGAATTTAACCAAATCTAGGTAAGAATCACTTACCCCAATCACCCACTTGAAAATCTCTGCAAGAATCGCCTCCCATCGAGCTCCAAAAATCAAATTGTGAAAATGAACTCAAACACTCGTTTTGAAATATTTAAGTTTCTGCCCAGGTGACCCATCTTCGCTAACGCTACCCTCTTCTCGCGTTCGCGTAGCACAAACCATTCTGCCGCCCAAAAACCTTCTATGTGAATGCGAGGTTCCACTCGCGAACGCGATGACTAACTGATACCAAGCTTCGCGAACATGATCCCCTCTACCGCGAATGCATAGACCAATGCATGAGGTCCCAGTCTGCTCCTCTCTTCTTCGCTAACGCGACCTTCTTCTTGCATCCGTGATGCACCATTTTTCCCAGACCTTCGCGAACGCGGTTCCCCACTTGCGAACGCGATGAACAAATCTTCACCTGCCTCTAGATACTCTTCGCGAACGCGTGACTCCCATCGCGAACGCGAAGAAGGAAACCAGACACCAGAAATCTGTAGCTTCAGCCATCTTCCAAGTCCAAATTCCAATCGGTTAACTATCTAAAATCCACTCGAGGCCCCCGGGACCTCAACCAAACTGTCACAACCCCTATTTCCCTCTATATGATGTCGTGATGGCACCTAGTCTATAATACTAGGTAAGCCTAACAATTTTCAGAATAACTGAATATAAAACTTAACTCAAAACTCAACACATGATATATAAATAGAATCTGTGATTCGAATAGTTACAACTCCCAAAACCCGGTAGAAACAAGTCACAAGCTTCTAAGAGCAAATACTAGGTGTCTATATACATCAGAGTATAAAGAAACTAAGGAAAAACAACATAGTAATGATAGAGGAGGACTCCAAGATCTTCGGACACTGGCAGATGCACCTTGAAGTCTCCACGTGCGGTCCAACTCATTGGTACCTGGTCTGGTGGGAAGAACCAGGATCTACACAAAATGATGTGCAGAAGTGTAGTATGAGTACACCACAATGATACTCAGTAAGTGTCAAGCCTAGCCTCGGTAGAAAAGTGACGAGGCCAGGTCAGGACCCTACTGGTTTAAAAGAAAAGTAAGGCAGAAGATATAATAATATTTTCAAATGACTAAGAATTTAAACAATAAGAAGTTTCAGAAAAATATCAGCACAGTAAATAGAAGTAAACAATAGGGGCACTACCGAGGTACCGCCTCGTAGTCCCAAATGTAAATATGCACGACAGGAGGGGATCTCCTAAGTAACTGCCTCGTAGTCCCAAAGTAAATATGCAGTATAGGGGGATCTCCCGAGTAAACGCCTCGTAGTTCCAAAGTAAATATGCAGTACAGGGGGATCGCTCGAGTAAACGCCTCGTAGTCCCAAAGTAAATATGCAGTACAGGGGGATCTCTCAAGGAACCGCCTCGTAGTCCCAATGTAAATATACAGTACAAGGGGGATCTCTCGAGGAACCGCCTCATAGTCCTAAAGTAAATATGCAGTACAAGGGGATCTCCTGAGGAACCGCCTCATAGTCCCAAAGTAAATATGCAGCAGATAACCGAAGAATCAATGAATTTATGGCAAGAAAAATTATAGTTAAATTTTTAATTTAAATCAATGGAAGTAGGTAATTCAACAAAGCGTGTTGCACAAATTTGCAAGTAAGGGTTAAGGCACGTAGACATGCGATAATAGGCTAAACATGATCACTACATATGCTAAGGTAACGCAATTAAGGAATTTAAAAGAAGAAAACTCAGCAAGAACCGAAATTTCCACAATTAGCCCATGTACGCACTCATCACCTCGCATACACGGTGCTCACATATCACAAAGTGTTACGACAGTACCAAATCCTAAGAGGATTTTCCCCACACAAAGTTATACAAGTCACTTGCCTCAAATCTCGCTCAATCAATCGATAAGGATGCCTTTCCCTCGATTTTCTGACTCCGAAAAATCCAAATCTAGCCAAAAACAATTACATATCATGAATATAACTACAAGAAACTAATTTAAATAATAAATTTGTGGCTTTAGCAAAGAATCGAAAATTCGGCCCAAAATGTCGACCCGGGCCCACGTCTCGGAATCGGGTAAAAGTCTCAAAATACGAACACCCACTTGACCACGAGTTCACCCATACCAAAATTACCAAAATACAACACCAAATAGCCACTCAATTCTTCAAATCAAACTCTCCAAATCTGTAACCTCAAACTCCCAATTTCCACCTTAAATACACACTAACTAGGTGGGAGAATCAATGGGGAAACAAGATTATTGATCAAAAATAAAAACAAGGGACTTACCTCAAGAAACCCCTCGAAACTGCTCTCAAAAATCGCCAAGACCTGAGATCAAAATGTTTAAAATGAAGAATGAAATAAACCCTCGGAATTTGCGGCTCCGCACCTGCGGAATTTCCATCGCAGGTGCGGTTCTAACTTAGTCCAGGTACGTCCGCTTCTGCAAACCCAAATGCGCATCTGTGCTTCTGCTTATGCGGCTAAGGAGCGCTTCTGCGCACCCGCTCATGCGGACCAAGTCCGCTTCTGTGACCAATAGGCCTCCCAGGCCTTTCCGCATTTGCGCTCATTCCTCCACAGAAGCGACTTCGCTCTTGCGGTCTTCACGTCGCATCTGCGACCACTGGCCAATTCCCCCATCCCCACATTTGTGACTCCAAGCTCGCTTATGCGAGACCGCACCTGTGGCCAAACCCACCGCAGGTGCGATGACACCAGAACCAGGCCAGCACCAGAAATCATCTAAGTCCAAAAATGATCCATTAAGCATATGGAATCCACCCGAGGTCTCCGGGACCTCAACCAAACTTACCAACAAGTCCTAAAACATCATACGAACTTAGTCGAGCCTTTAAATCACATCAAAGAATGCTAAAAATAAGAATTGCACATCGATTCAAGCCTAATGAGCTTTAAAACTTCAAACTTCTACATCTGATGCCGAAACCTATCAAATCAAATCCAATTGACCTCGAATTTTGCACACAAGCCATAATTGACATTAGAGACATACTTCAACTTCCAGAATCGAGATCTGACCCCGATATCAAAAAGTGCACTACCGGTCAACTGCCCAAAAATCACCTAATTTTCCAACTTTTGCCAATTGACGCTTAAATGACCTATCGACCTCCAATTCCACCTCCGAACACGCTCCTAAGACCAAAATCACCCTATAGAGCTATTGGGACCGACAAAACTCCATTCCGTAGTCGTCTTCACACAATTCAACCTACGATCGATTCCTCGAACTTAAACTTCCATTTTAGGGACTATGTGTCCCATTTCACTCCGAAACAGAAAACAAATCATCTTGGCAAGTTACATAACAACAAAATGTAGTAAAGGAAGCAATAATTAAGGGGTTCTAGGCTAATACTCTCAAAACGACCGGCCAGGTCGTTACACAAACCTACCAACAAGTCCTAAAATATCATACAAACTTAGTCGAGCCTTCAAATCACATCAAACAACGCTAAAACCACGAATCGCGCATCGATGCAAGCCTAATGAACTTTTGAACTTCCAACTTCTACCTTCAATATCAAAACCTATCGAATCACGTCCGATTGACCCCAAATTTTGTACACAAGTCACAAATGACACAACATACCTAGTCAAACTCTCGAAACCCCAATCCGAGCCCAATAACCACAAAGTCCACTCTCGGTCAAACTTCTAAATTTCTAATTTTTGCCATTTCAAGTCTATTTTAACTACGGACCTCCAAATCACAATCCGGACACACTCCTTTGTCCAAAATCACCCAAACGGAGCTAACAGACCCATCAAAACTCCATTCCGGGGTCGTTTACACATAAGTCAACATCCAGTCAACCTTTTTAACTTAAACTTCCAACCTTGAGACTAAGTGTCTCAATTCATTCCTAAACCTTCCCGGACCCGAACCAACTACCCCGATAAGTCACATAACAACAATTAAGCAGGGAATGAACATTAAATGGGAAAATGGGGCTATAACTCTCAAAACGACCGGCCGGGTTATTACACTTTTACAGTCTCTACTTTCGTCGATTTTAGAACTATTGGTAGAACTTGATAGAAATCACGTCCCAAACCATTAGTTTTCTTCCAAACGGTTCATTGGTATCTAGTATATCTCTAGAACTCCGAGGAATTGTTTCGATTGTTTGACATTTAGCCATAAACGCTTCATCCCATATTATCAATTTTGCTTTTCTTATAAATATTTAGCACTATTGCTCTGCTTTGATATATTTGTGATCGTTATTTTAGTTGTTTGAAGATGTATATCAAATCTAAAGTGTGTGGCCTCATAATAAAATTGTTGCTTGTACACCACTTGTTATTATTGCTAACAGAATCATACATCTTGATATGATATTTGCAAGTAATGCATGACATAAAAATATTATTTTGATTCCGTCGGAGGCATTTACAAAGGATAATCCCACTATACCAAAATTAATTCTTTTTAATATAGTCTTGAAAGCTTGTTCTTGTTCAAGATCTAATTTTGATTGAACTACCTCATACACTTATATGGTATTTTGATTCTTAATAGTATACTAACATTTTTTACTTTGTGTTCTAATTTTTTTAATCTCGAACGCTCTTTTTATGGAATAAATTTATGTACCTTAAGATTTTTTTTAACATGAAAAATAATTTTACTCATATGGTGATAAAGAAATAATTGAATTGGATTTTCTTGCTAAATAATTAATTGAAAGATTTAATTGTTTGGTCCTAACATAAGAAATAATTTATTTTATGTTAATTCAGATCTTAATATTAGTTTATCTTTTGTTATGAATATTTAATCTTAATTATAATTTTATCTACTATAAATTTTATTTTCAAAAAGTAAAAAGATCGATATGACATTTCACTTTTTGATCTTTATATTTGCCGAATCATTAGTGGTATTTTCTTTCTCTTTCTCACATATTTATATTCTTAAATATTTTTTAGTTATTATTTAATAACTGGATATATTTCTCAATAGTACACGAAGAATTGATAATTGTTTTTATTTGATTGATAATGTATTGCCAATACAGAGCGTTTTGTAACGACCAGACTTTACGTTTTGAGAACTAGCGTTTCGTTCAGCAACTTAAGATCCTGAGAAACTTTGTAATATATATTATGACCCGCGTGTGTTGTCGAGTTTGGTTTTCGGAAGATTCAAAATTTAATTGAAAGAAGAATTCTTATTTTTGAAGATTAAATGAAAAAAGTTGATCGGAGTTTAACTTTTGAGCAAACGACTCCAGAATGGAGTTTTGATGGTGTAAATAGCTTCGTATGGTGATTTCAGACTTAGGCGTATGTCTGGATTTGGATTTGGAAGTCCGTAGGACAACTCGACGCATTTTTGGCAAAAATTGGAAAATAAAAAAAAATTAGAAATTTTGACCACGAGTTGACTTTATTGATATCGGGTTCAAAAATTTGATTCCGAAAATTAGAACATGTCCATTATGTCATTTATGACTCGTGTGCAAAATTTGGGGTCATTTTGGATTGACTTTATATGTTTCGGCACAAGTTATAGAATTTGGAAATTTCATAAACTCATAAGTTTGATTCGAGGTGCGATTCGTAGTTTCGGTGTTGTTTGATGTGATTTGAGGCTCGACTAAGTTCGTGTCGTATTTTAGGACTTGTTGGTATATTAGTAGGGTGTCGGTGGCCTCGGGTGTGTTTCGGGTGTTATCGGATCATTTTGGGCTAATTTGGATGTTGGTTTTCTGATATCTGGTTTTGTTCTTCGCGTTCACAAGGATCCTCTCGCGTTCGCAAAGAAGGATTTTGTTCTTCGCGTTCACAAAGAGACGCTCGCTTTCGCGAAGAAGGAATTCCTGTTGTCCGTCACCCTACTTCGGAAGCTTATATCTTGCAATCTATAAGGAATTTGGAGATGATCCAATAATAAAAGTTGTAGCCCTTGATGTCTAGTTTTCATAAAGTCAAACCATATGTCATTTGGAGTTTTTTACAAAAGGTTATGACCATTATACTACAGGCTATCTGGGAAGAGTTTGGAAATGGTTGTTGAAGAATTTGTTCATCGCGAACGCGAGGGGAGGGTCGCGGATGCGAAGAACAAACCCTTGGGTAGCAAAATAAATTCATAAAAATGAGACTTTATCTCATTCTTCCATTTTTGGATGAAAAAAGCTCGGTGAGTCAATTGTTTAAGAGTTTGTCAAGGAAATCAGCGGGGTAAGAATTTCTAACACGATTTTGGTTTAAATACACGAATCTATTATTGTTTTTATCATAAAATTAGTGAATTGGGTTGAAAATGGTAGAAATTTTCTATACCTTAAATTGAGGATTTGGAGGTCGATTCATTATCGGAATTTGATAAAATTGATATGGTTCAAATCGTATCGGAAAGGGTATTCGGATTTCGTGAAAATTCTGTCGGGTTTCGAGAGGCTGTATTGACTTTTTATAATGAAGTAATGCAATTGATTTGTCTAAATTTGAGCCGTCCGGAGGTCATTTCATGCAAGAAGGCTATTCTGGAATGTGGGCCTAACTTCAAAAAGGTAAGTATCTTGCCTAACCTTGAGCGGGAGAATTATCCCTTAGGCATTGAGTCGTATGTGCCATTTGTATAATGTGAAAGCCATGTACGTGAGGTGACGCGTACGTACTCGGTCTTATACGTGCAAATTTTATTGGTTTAAAGTTGTGGGTATTTTTAAGTAATAAGATAAAAATTGCTGGCACTTATTAAATCCTTATTTGTCATGCCTCGTTCTTTGTTTGTCGAATTTATTTATATGATAATTTGGTGTGATTGTTACTTTGAATTGTATGTGAATTCCGTATGCTTATTGAGTTGACAATTCCTGAAAATAATTACATTATTGATTTTCCATTTGTAAATAATTAATTAAATAAGTTTAAATTGAGATGCTAATATATTTATCAGAAATTTGGATTTAAGAAGAGGTTGTTCTTGCTGAGTTATTTTTGCATCTCCCCTGTCGTGTATTTACTTTAGGGACTATGAGGCGGTACCTCGGGATATTCTCTATTGCATATTTACTTTTGGGACTACGAGGCAGTACCTCGGGAGATCCCCTGTTGCATATTTACTTTTGGGACTACGAGGCAGTACCTCGGTAGATCTCCATGTCGTGTATTTACTCTTGGGACTACGAGGCGGTACCACGGGAGATCCCCTGTTGCATATATACTTTTGGGACTACGAGGCGATACCTCGGGTGATCCCCTTATCGGGTATTTATTTTTGAGACTACGAGGCGGTACCTCGGGAGATCCTCTGTTGCATATTTACTTTTAGGATTACGAGGCGTTACCTCGGGAGATCCCCCTGTTGTGTATTTACTTTTGGGACTACGAGGTGGTACCTCGGGAGTGCCCCTGTTGTTTACCTCTATTTGCTGTGTTGTTGTCTTCTGTAATTTTTCATTGTTCACTTCTCAATCATTTCATTATATTATTATGTCTTCTGCCTTGTGAATAGTCCGCGCGGTTATGAAAGAAATGTGGGCACGAGGTGCCCGAGAAATATGATAATTTTACTATTGACACGTGAGTTGTCCATGCGGATTTGATAGAAATATGGGTATGAGGTGCAGTGAAACTATGGAAGTGGGTTGAGACCCGTAATTTTTATGATTATGAAGTGAGATGGCATACGGTGACTTTTACTTGAAAGAAATTATATTCAAAAGATTTTATATGAAATAATTATATTCAAAAGGTTTTATTTAAAAGAATTATATTCTAAAGATATTTATTTGAAAGAATTAAATTCGAAAGATTTTATTTGAAAGAATTATATTCGAAAGATTTTATTTGAAAGAATTATAATCGAAAGATATTTATTTGAAAGAATTATATTCGAAGATATTTATTTGAAAGATTTATATTCGTAAGATATTAATTTGGAGGAAGTATATTCGAGATATATTTAATTGAAAGGATTACATTCTAAAGATTTTTATTTGAAAAAAACTTATAGATAAAAGATGTATATTTTGAAGGACTTGATTAATTGATTGTACTTGTCTTCATTATTCGTTTGAGCAATATTTATGGTGTTCTTGTTGCCTTGTTGTTTATATCACTAGTTGACTATTGTTGCTATCACTGCTATCTATTTCTATTGTTATTGTATGCTATGTTGCATAGTTTATTAGACAAGTGAGTGCCTTGACTGTACCTCGTCACTACTCCACCGAGGTTAGTCTTGATACTTACTGGGTACCAACTGTGGTGTACTCATACTACACTTCTGCACATTTGTATGCAGAGCCAGGTATTGGAGATATCGGACTCGGGCAGAGTTAGTGTGTTGATTGCAAGGATTCAAGGTAGAAATTCTTGGTCGTCGTAGTCCCTTGGAGTTTTTCTATTTTATTGTACTGTAAACTCTTATTCGAACAATATTGTATATTCGATCTTTGAGATCATTGTATGTATTTAGTTATAATTCGTGACTCAGTATTACCAGTCTTGGGAGGTTGTTATAATTGTTTTCGCTTTTGGTTTCGAAACTTGTATTAAATTATATGTTTCAAAACAAAAAGGGCTCAAAATGTAATTGTAATCGGCATACCTAGTCTTAGAGATTAAGGGCCATCACGATGCCTGTGGTGGGATTTTGGGTCGTGACAAGTTGGTATTAGATCTCTAGGTTCATAAGTTCTATGAGTCACGAACGCGTCTAGTAGAGTCTTTCGGATCGGTGCGGAGATGTCTGTACTTATCTTCGAGAGGCTACAAAACTGTTAGGAAATGTCCACTTCTTTCATTCCAGTCGGGCGGAATTTGTTGATTTTGGAGTTTGAATCTTTGTAACTCTATTCTCTCACAGATGGTTAGGAGATGCGCTACCGTTTTAGCTGAGTAGACAGTCACGCATTCTGCTAGGGCCACAAAAGTCCGGGGTCGAAGTAGAGACCGAGGTAGAGGCCGAAGAAGGGCACGTGTCGCAGCTAGAGCACCTGTTAGAGCAGCAGTTGAGGAACCGCCAGTAGCTCCGATTGGGGGACAAGTACCAGAGACACTTGTTGTTACCCCTGGACTTCAGGAGACTTTAGCACAGTTCTAAACATGTTTGGTACATTGACTCAGGCAATATTGATCTCCGTTTCGCCAAATATTTCACAGATTTGGGGAGGAGCTCAGACTCCTACCGCTCGTACTCCAGAGCAGCAGGTTCACAATGGTTAGGTTCTGGGTATAGTACCGGTAGAGCCTGTTATTCCGGTTGAGCCTGAGTTCAGGCCAGAGGCATCAGAAGAAGAACAACAGAGACATGAGATATTTCAGAGGTATAATCCACCTACATTCAGTGACACAGCTACCGAGGATGCCCAAGGATTTCTAGAAATAATTGTCACTGTATTTTCCGAACCATGGGCATTTCTGAAGTGAGCGGAGTTGCCCTTACTACATTTCAGTTGTCAGGAGCAGCTTATCAATGGTGGCAAGTTTATGAAGAGGGTCGACCAGCTGAAGCAATACCACCAACTTGGGCTCAATTTTCGGAGATGTTTTTGAAAGAGTTTGTTCCCCAGACTCTCCAGGATGCGTGACGCACAAGTTTGAATGGTTGTGTCAGGGCACCATGACGGTGTCAGAATATGCTATCAGGTTCAGTGAGTAAGCCCGCTATGCACCTATCTCAGTTCCTACAATTAGAGAGCGAGTCCGCAGATTCATCGAAGGGCTCAATTATGATTTTGAAATATGTATGGCTCAAGAGTTGCTGACTGACATTCCATTTCAAGAAGCAGTAGAGATTGCCAGAATGTTAGAATGTGTTCGAAGTGAGGAAAAGGAGTCTAAGGAGGCCAAAAAGGTCTCGAAACTCTAGAGGATTAAGTGGATTCTACTCTACAGCTATGACTCATCATGGCGGAAGCTCGGGCAGTCGGTCAGCCCAGTCTACAATTCAGAGTACTCGTAGTGCTACAATTAATACTCTTAGTGCACCACCGATACAGGGTTCTTACATTAGTTATTCCAATTATCCGGCATAGACTCAGTATGAGCAGCTGCACCCGCAGAGGGGTTGTTATGAGTGTGGTGATACTAGGCACATCATGAGAGATTGTCCCAGACGTGGGAGAGGTGGACTTCATCAGAACACTACGGCTATAGACTCTATTCCAGTTACTACCCCACATGCACAACCAGTTAGCGGTAGAGGACAGGCGGGTAGAGGGTGCCCTAGAAGGGGAGGCCCAGCATATTGATATAATTGCTATGGTATGGCCGAGGCAGCTACACTAGACTGTGTCATTACATGTACGATCCCGATTTGTTATAAAGGAATATTTTACTTAGTTTGATTCGGTTCTGAGTATCAAGGCGAGCCCTCCTATTATGCTCCACTTATGGGTGAGCTTCATAATTCTGTAACCTACTTATGTGCTCCACTTATGTTTCATAGTAGCAAGGAGATTTTATTGCGATAGGCGTGTCTATCATTTTGTTTTGTACACTAATGAGGGCTATGAGTCCAAAAGTGACTTTCTATTACTCACTATAGTGGGTTTTGATGTAATTTCGGGATAATTAATTACAATTTTATGAATTATATGCCCTACCGGTATGGGGGTTCATTATGTGTTGTAAATTTATTAAAAAGAAGAAAGAAAAGAAATGGAAAAAATTTCAGTTTGGACGATGCGCATAATACTTGTGATTCATAACTGAGGATGGGATCCTCGCGTTTTTAATACAGATTGATATATTTGAACCGAGCTACGTGCCGCGGGAAGTTGAATCAAAATGAGATCTTTGTGGTTAAATTCATATGTTTTAAATTCTCCCATGTGAAATTTTTTGCAATATAATACAGATAGGGAGTTATGCCTGTTGGGCTTGTTTGATAATTCCTTTGTGTGTTTATCTGCGCATGTTAGTCATAGTTGTGTTGTGATTATTGTGTTTTAGCCTTTGAGGTGTGTGCCCACATGGCGTTAAATATGACTCGTTAATTTGGGTGAATAATTACAAGATTTTCATATTCCTCAAATCGTTTTCAGTAGTGTAAAGGTTAGGAACTAGGCTTGAACTGATATGAAATTTAATTGTCGGTGCTGAAATTGATTATGGGCAGCTATTGTGGTCAGAGTTATTATTATGGGCCTTTGTATGATGTGTCACGCTATATGATTGTATCGTGCGAGTGTAAGCACGAGTTGCTATAGCCGGTTGAGTCTAATACTATATGTCGATGTGAAAAACACTAAGCCTTTTTGAAAATGATTAAGGTGTAAGAAATTTGGTTTTAAGGCTTGTAAGTGTAAACATGAGAAATAATCTCAACTGAAATGGTGTTGTCGGACCATGTTAAAATTTCTGTATCGTGGACTCACCATGAGTAGGTCTGTAATAGTACACTTAGTAATTTAATGTCCTCAGAATAATTCGTGGCACGTTCGAGGACGAACGTTTGTTTTAAGAGGGGGAGAATGTAACGACCCGACTTGTCATTATGAGAATTAATTTCTTTCATCGACTTAAGGTCCCGGGAAACTTCGTATTACGTATTATGACCCGCATGTGTTGACGAGTTTGGTTTTCGGAAGATTCAGAATTTAATTGAAAGAAAAATTCTTATTTTTGAAGCTTAAATGAAAAGAGTTGACCGGAGTTTGACTTTTGAGCAAACAACCCCGAAATGGGATTTTGATGGTGTCAATAGCTTTGTATGTTGATTTCAGACTAAGGCGTATGTTCGAATTTAGATTTGGAAGTCGGTAGGATAATTCGACGCATTTTGGCAAAAGTTGGAAAATGGAAGATTTTTAGAAAGTTTGACTGGGAGTTGACTTTATTGATATCGAGGTAGAAATTCGATTATGGAAATTGGAACAGGTCCATTATGTTATTTATGACTCGTGTGCAAAATTTGGGGTCATTTCGGATTGATTTGATATGTTTCGGAACAGGTTATAGAATTTGGAAATTTCATAAACTCATAAGTTTGAATCGAGGTGCGATTCGTAGTTTTGGTATTTTATTATGTGATTTTGAGGCCTCGACTAAGTTTGTGTCGTGTTTTAAGACTTGTTGGTATATTTTGGTTGGGGTCCTGCGGACCTCGGGTGTTATCGGATCATTTTCGGCTACTTTGGATGTTGGTTTTCTGACATCTGGTTTTGTTCTTAGCGTTCGTAAGGAGCCTCTCGCGTTCGCGAAGAAGGATTTGACTTTTGGGATTTTGTTCTTCGCGTTCACGAAGAAGGAATTCCTGTTGTCCGTCACCCAATTTTGGAAGCTTATATCTTGCAATCTATAAGGAATTTGGAGATGATCCAAAAATGAAAGTTGTAGCACTTGATGTTTTGTTTTCAAATGTCAAACCATATGTCATTTGGAGTTTTATACAAAAGTTTATGACCATTATACTAGAGGTTGTCTAGAAAGAGTTTGGAAATGGCTGTTGAAGAATTCGTTCATCGCAAACGCGAGGGCAGGGTCGCAAACGCGAAGAACAAACCCCTGGGCAGTAGAATAAAGTCAAAAAATGAGACTCTGTGTCATTCTTCCATTTTTGGATGAAGAAAGCTCGGGTGAGGCGATTGTTTGATTTTGGTTAAAATACATGAACCTATTGTTGTTTTTATCATGAAATTACTGAATTGGATTGAAAATGGTAAAAAATTTCTATACCTTAAATTGAGGATTTAGAGGTCGATTCGTTATCGTACTTTGATAAAATTAATATGGTTGAACAAGTCTCGGAATGGGTATTCGAATTTCGTGAAACTTTTGTCGGGGTTGCGAGAGGCGGGCCCCGCATTGACTTTTTAGTGTAAAGTTTTAAGTCGACGTTTTGTTATCCGGAATTATTTCCAATGAATTTTAATGAAACTATGCAATTGATTTGGCTAGATTTGAGCTGTCCGGAGGTCATTTCACGCAAGAAGGCTATTCTAGAATATCGGCCTAACTTCCAAAAGGTACGTATCTTGCCTAACCTTGAGTGAGAGAATTACCCCTTAGGCATTGAGTTGTATGTGCCATTTGTATAATGTCAAAGCCGTGTACACGAGTTGATGAGTACATACTCGGGCTTATACGTGCATATTTTGTTGGTTTAAAGTTGTGGGTATTTTTAAGTATTAAGTTAGAAATTGCTGGCACTTATTAAATCCTTATTTGTCATGCCTTGTTCTTTGTTTCTCGAATTTGTTTTATATGATAATTTGGTGTGATTGTGTCACGACCCAATTTCTCATGTAGGCTGTGATGGCGCCCAACGTTACCGCTAGGCAAGTCAATAGTGAACTAACTACGTGATTGTTTCTTTTAACAATTTAGAAATAGTTGATTTTTAATTATTTAACAAATAGGAAGTGAAATTTTTTATAAAAGTGAGTAATGCACAATTTAAGAGTAAAAGAGAGGAAATAAATAATCAACATCAACATGTGTCTACTAGCATAATTTCCAAGACCCGGTGTCACAAGTGTATGAGCTACTAGTAGAATATACAAAACATACTACACTATTGTTTGAAATGAAGTAGACAGGAAGTAAATGCAAAAGAAAGACTTCGGGTGCTACAGAACGGGCTCGGAAGGCAGCTCACCGAAAAGTCTCCTAGTATCAGAAATGCGCGCCGGGATGATAACCAGATACACCTGCCTCAGATCCTGCACAGTTAGCGCATAAGTGTATCGTGAGTACATAAACAAGATGTACCCAGTAAGTATCTAGTCTAACCTCGAAGAAGTAGTGACGAGAGGTCGACTTCGACACTCACTATGGGCTAACAATAAAATATCAAAGTATCTAAATAGGCATGGGCTATGTAATTGATAATGAAACCTCAACAACAAGCAATAAATAAACAATTCTTTCATAAATAGCAAATCCCAAATAAATTCCCATCATTTAGTGGTTTTTAACCTCTCGAGCCAATAAAACGATATCAAGGATAATTGGGCTCCAAGTATTATTACGCACGAATTATGTCGAGGTCATACGGCCCGATCAAAAAAACTTATACATATACTGTGTGAACTGCCGAGGGTCGAACGACACAAACCATAGATGCATCTATTAACCTGCTGAGGCGAACGGCCCGCTCCCATGAGAGTAGTGAAATTTACCTCGCTCGCGGAAATACTTGTGGCGCGAGTGAACATAGATTTCTCAAAGTTATTATATAATTCTTCAATTCTTTCCAAAAGTAAGGAGTCTAAACATGAAACTTTGAATCATGAAATCTTTAATATCAGCTCTATTCAAGACAATTAATAAGCATAATCAAATAACGGTGTCAACAAAGCATGATGTAAACCTAAGACTGCCCGGACATCACATGGAATATAGCTACGCACGGACTCTTCTCACCTACTGCGTACGTAGCTCCCCATACAAGTAATTTACAATAAAACACACCTAAGGGGATGAGTTCCCTCTTACAAGGTTATAAAAGAGACTTACCTTGTCTCAAAGCTCGCTTTCCGGCTACAAATTCACTCTAAAGCCTCAATTTGATGCCGAACAATCCGAAACTAGTCAATTGTTATATAAATTTATCAATACATGTTCAAAAGATCATGACTTAACAATTTAAGTAATTACCCAACCCAAATTGGAAGATTCTTAAAATTTAACCCCAGGCCCACATGCCCGAATTCCAAAAATGTTTGAAGAAAGTCGTTACCCATAACCTTACGAACTCAAATATATGATTTTACCCAAATCCATAACAAGTTTCGTGGTTAAATTCTATTTTTATAAAAACCTAGGTTATTCATCTAAACACACAATTTTCACTAATTTACATGTTACAATCTACCTATAAACTTTGTATTTCACTCACATTAGATAGAAATTGCTTACCTCAAATAGCTAGTGAAAATCCCTGTCTAACCAGCTCCAAAATCGCCCCAAGAAGTGCAATAAATGAACCCCAAATGCTCAACCCCGACTTAAATGAAGTTCTGCCTTGAGCATTTTTCGCACCTGCAGTGCCTCTACCATAATTTCGGTGCTAGGTCCGCTTCTGCGGAGTTCCTCAAGCCCAGTGAAGGTCGCTTATGCGGATGGCATTTCCGCTTCTGCGGCGAGCAAGCCGCTCCTACGGCTTGAGCGGCTTCTGCGTCCACCCCAATCGCACTTGCGTGTTCGCAGGTGCACACGAAAACCCGCATTTGCGGTGCATGGCCAAACATTCCAAAGCCACTTCTGCGACCCAACACACGCACCTGCGGGCTCGCACCTACGGCCCAAAGCTCGCAGGTGCTGGCACACCAAAACTGGTGCACTAGCAGCCCTTTTGAGTCTTAACGCAATCCGCGCATCGTCCGAATGGCATCTGGGGCCCTCGAGGCCCCGTCCAAACATACCAACAATTTTGAAATCATAAAACAAACTCGCTCGAACCCTAGGAACGCATAAAACTACATCAAAACTAAGAATCACACCTCAAACCAAATTGAATCAACTTAGGAATGTCAAGTTCTTCAACTTACTCCGAGCGCGCCGAAATATACTTAAACTACTCGGACAAATATTGCGTGCAAGTCTTAAATCATCATACGGAACTATTCTCGGGCTTGGTATTCCAAATGGACCTCGATAACACTAAAACCTACTCCAAACCAAATTTAAAGAACTTTCAAACCTTCAAATAGTCAACTTTCACTATTAAGCGCCAAAATGCTCCTGGGTCATCCAAAACTCGATTCGAACATATTGCCCAAGTCCAAAATCATCATACAAACTTATTGGAACCGTCAAATCCAGATTCCGGGGTCGTTTACTCAAAACGTTGATCGTAGTCAAAATTAGCCTTTTAAAGACAAACTAAGGAACCAAGTGTTCTGATTTCTACCCGAACCCATCCAAATCCCGAACTAACCATCCCCGCAAGTCATAAAACAATAAGAGCACATACGGGGAGTCTTATTTAGGAGAACAGGGTTCTAGAAAGTAAAATGATCGGTTGGGTCATTACATTCTCCACCTCTTAAACAAATGTTCGTCCTCGAATGGGTCTAGAATCATACCTGAAGTTCCAAATAAGTGTGGATATCTGCTATGCATGTCCTCCTCGGCCTCCCAAGTCGCCTCCTCGACTGGTTGGCCCCTCCACTGAACCTTTACTATAGAAATCTTCTTGGACATCAACTGGCGAACCTCCCTGCCAACAATGGCAACTGGTTCCTTCTCATAACCCAGGCTCTCATCTAGCTGAACCGTGTTGAAGTCTAACACATACGACCTGTCGGCATGATACCTCCGGAGCATAGACACGTGGAAAACTAGATGAACTCATGATAGACTAGGAGGTAAAGCAAGCTCATAAGCAACCTCCCCAACTCGTCTCAATACCTCAAATGGACCTATAAATCTTGGGCTCAACTTGCCCTTCTTCCCAAACCTCATGATCCCCTTCATCAGCGAGAATTTCAAGAGAACCTTCTCGCCCACTATAAACGATAAATAACATGCCTTCTGATCCGCATAACTCTTCTTTTTGTACTGTGCTATGTGAAGTCGCTCCTGAATCAACTTTACCCTTTCCAAGGAATCCTTCACCAAATCAGTACCATATAACTTAGCCTTATCGAGCTGAAACCATCCGATGGCTGAACGACATCGCCGACCATATAAAGCCTCCAATGGAGCCATGTCGATGTTGGACTGATAATTGTTGTTGGAAGCAAACTCGGCCAAAGGAATGAACCGATCACATTGCCCTCCAAAGTCAATCACACATGCTCTGAGCATGTCCTCCATGATCTGAACTGTCCACTTCGACTGCCCGTTGGTCTGCGGATGAAAAGCTATGTTGAGCTCTACCCGGGTCCCCAACTCACTCTGTACTTCTCTCCATAAATGTAAAGTAAACTAAGGGCCTCTATTTGATATGATGGAAACAGGCATACCATGCAATTGAACTATCTCCTGAATATAAATCTGGGCCACCCTCTCTGAAGTATACATGGTCACAACCGGAATGAAGTGTGCCGACTTGGTCAACCTATCGACAATGATCCAAGCTGCATCAAACTTCCTCAAGGTCCATGGCAATCTAACTACGAAGTCCATAGTAATGCGCTCCCACTTCCACTCAGGTATAGTCATCTGCTGGAGTAGGCCACCCGGCCTCTGGTGTTCATACTTAACCTGCTGGCAATTTAGGCACCTCGCGACATACTAACTATGTCCTTCTTTATCCGCCGCCACCAATAATGCTGCCTCAGATCCCGGTACATATTTGTAGCACCTGGATTAATAGACTACGGAGAAATGTGTGCCTCCTCTAGAATCCCTTCCGTCAACCCATCAACATTAGGAACGCATAGGCGACCCTGGAGTCGTAGAACACCATCCTCACCGATAGTAACGTCCTTGGCACCACCCTGTAGTACCGTCTCTATGAGAACCAACAAGTGTGGATCATCAAATTTACAAGCCTATATATGCTCCAATAGTGAAGACTGGGCAACGACGCATGCAAGAACTCGGTTGGGCTTTGAAATATCCAACCTCAAGAGTCTGTTAGTCAAGGACTGAATGTCCAAAAGCTAATGGCCTCTCCTCTACTGAAATGAATGTCAAGCTACCCATACTCTCCGCCTTTCTTCTCAAGGCATCCGCAACTACATTCGCCTTGCCCGAATGGTAAAGAATGGTAATGTCATAGTCCTTTAGTAACTCAAGCCACCTGTGTTGTCTCAAATTTAGATCCCTTTGCTTGAACAAATGCTGCAAGCTGTGATGATCAGTGTAAACCTCACAAGACACCCCACAAAGATAATGCCTCCAAAGCTTAATGGTATGAACAATCGCGGCCAACTCTAAATTGTGCACAGGGTAATTCTTCTCATGGGTCTTCAGCTGACGTGAAGCATATGCAATAACTCGCCCCTCCTGCATCAATACACAACCCAATCCAACGCATGAAGCGTCGCAAAACACAATATACATCCCTAAACCGGAAGGCAACACTAACATCGGTGCTGAAGTCAAGGCGGTCTTGAGATTTTGAAAGCTCGCCTCACAATCGTCGGACCATCGGAATGGAGCACCCTTCTCTACCAATCTAGTCAAAGGTGGTGCAATAGATGAGAAATCCTCTACAAACCAATGATAATAACCTGCCAACCCCAAAAAGCTCCTGATCTCGGTCACTGTGGTAGGACGAGGCCAACTCTCAACTACCTCGATCTTCTTAGGATCAACCTTTATACCCTCGCCTGATACAACACGTCCCAAGAATGCCATAGAATCTAACTAAAACTCACACTTGGAGAATTTAGAATAAGCCTTATGTTCTCGCAAGGTCTGAAGCACCACTCTCAAATGCTGCTCATGCTCCTCCATGCTCCGCGAGTAGATCAAAATGTAATCAATGAAGACAATGACAAACGAATCAATATATGGCCTGAATAACCTGTTCATCAAATCCATAAATGTCGCTGGGACGTTAGTCAAACCGAAGGACATTACTAGAAACTAATAATGGCCATATCTAGTTCGGAAAGCAGTATTCGGAACATCTGAATCCCGAATCTTCAACTGATGGTACCCCGATCTCAAGTAGATCTTAGAGAACACCCTAGCACCCAACAACTGGCCAAACAAATCATCAATACGCTGCAATGGGTACTTGTTCTTAATGGTGACTTTGTTCAACTGGCAGTAATCAATGCGCATCTGCATAGTCCCATATTTCTTCTTCACAAATAACACTGGTGCACCCCAAGGCGATACACTTGGTCTGATGAAACCCTTTGCTAGCAACTCATCCAGTTATTCTTTCAACTCTTTTAGAGCCATGCGGTACGGTGGGATAGAGATAGGCTGGGTACTTGGAGCTAAATCAATACAAAAATCGATATCACGATCTGGTGGCTTGCATGGAAGATCAGAAGGAAACACATCGAAAAACTCCCAGACTACGAGCATTGAATCTATCACCAGAGTCTCTGCAGTAGTATCCTGAACATAAGCTAGATAAGCCAAACAACACTTCTCGATCATGTGTCGAGCCTTCAGAAAAGATATTATCCGGCTGGATGCACTAGCGGACGAATCCTTCCACTTCAATCTAGGAAACTCTGGCATCGCCAAAGTAACAATCTTGGCATGGCAATCAAGGATGACATAATATGGAGATAACCAGTCCATGCACAGGATGACTTCAAAGTCAGTCATATCAAGCAACAGAAGATCCACTCTAGTATCATAACCATAGAATGTGACAACACATGACTGATAGATCTGATCCACGACAACAGAATCGCCCACAAGAGTACACACATAAACAGGAGTACCCAAGGACTCTCGAGGAATATCCAGGAAACGAGCAAACAAAGATGACACATATGAGTAGGTAGACCCTAGATCAAATAATACCGAAGCATCCCTACTGCAGACAAAAATAATATATATGACCACGGTATCTTAGGCCAATGCATTTGGTCTTGCTGAAAAAGCATAGAACCTAGCTAGAGCGCCGACTGGCTAGCCTACACCTGACTGGCCTATAAGTGACTGGCCTCCACCTATCTGGCCTCCATATCTAGGACGACCCCTACCTGCCTACCCTCCGCTTTTGGCGGCCGTACTGCTGGTGCTGTAATCATGGGCTGATGACCCTGCTTTTCTGCCTTACCCCAAGGTCTGGGACAAATCCTCTTCATGTGGCTAGGATCCCCGCACTCATAACAACCCCTTAGAGCGGCAGACTGTTGCCCTAAAGTCTGACCCTGATGGCTTGAATACCCACTGGAGGAACCCTGAATAGTTGGTGGGCAGTAGGAACTCTCTAGCATGGCGCTGAAATAAGGTCACACTGGAGCATCCCGGGGAGGCGGCAGTGCTGGATATATGGACCTGCTAGGCTATCCTCTCCCAAACTAACTCCTACCCCCAGACGGAGCACCGCTGAACCGTTCGGAATAACGAAACCATTTGTCCCGCGGCATTTGCTCTTGGCCCCGCTGACGATAACCCTCAATCCTCCAAGCTATATCCACAACTAGATGGTAAGAAGTCCATATCTCAATAACTCGGGCCTGAGTGCAACCCCGCAACAAACCTCCGTACTCTCTCTACCTCAGAGAATCTTGCCTCATAATCGGTCACTGACATCTGACCCTGCTGGAGCTGCTCAAACTAAAACCGCAACTCTTCCCTCTGAAATGGTGGAATATAGCTATCCAAAAAGGTCCGTGTGAACTGGTCCCAAGTCATGGGAGGAGAACATGCTAGTCTGCCAAGAAGATAAGGCTGCCACCATCTAAGGGCCCTGCCCTCCAGCTAGAAAGTGATGAGCTAAAAACACAATACAAAATTATGCTCGCTAGTCGAATATAGTATAGAAAATATCGTATCCACAAGGATTGGATTTAAACAGTATTTTCGTACCTTCTAGTTTTAATTGCTATCCAAGATAATCAATAATTTAGAGTTGTATGATTTAAAACTAAAATTTACTAGAAGTCTAAACTATTGGCTAATGACAATCGCAACAAGAGTAAGCAAGAAGATATCAAAGGGAGAAAATAGGGGTTGATTGGATAGGTGTAAGATACTTGTTTGGGAATTAACTCTAGTTAATTCACTTCTATGGTTCAAGTGAGTGTCTCGAATTCACTCTATTATGTTCAAACATTTAGTAGAAACTCCTCTCTCGATTAAGTCTCAACCTTACGATATGAACTAAGTTAAGCTTGGTAAAGATATGTAAGAATTCGTAGTGGATTGATCCTTAGGAGAACCTCTTTCGATTATCCTCCTAACAAGGTCTAAACATTAATTCAACTAGCCTCTTTCGATTAATAACAAGAATAAATAAATTCAACCAATAAGATAATGCAAAACATCACAAATTAAACCTCTTTCGATTACATAAACAAGTAAATATATATGCAACAATAAAAACACCCAAAACACTTCAATACATAAAACTAGAGTTAATATCCACAAACAATTCTCAAAACACCAAATCCATCAATCCCTAAGGAAGAATTACTCCATGGATATGGAAAAATTCATCACAATTAAGTTTAAGTCAAAGGAAAATATAAAACATCCAAACCCTTGTCTTGAGTGAGGATGAATGGTGAAATTCTTGTGCTCTTGCTTTTCCCTCTTCTCCTTAGCTTCCTTAGGTCTAAATTATGTCAAAAGTCCTCAAAATACCATTTTTCCATATATATATACCAAGTAGGGTCGGGACCAAACAAATACACCTTCTCTTACACAAAATTGGACACTTTTTTTCCGGACAGGACGTGCGCGTCGCTAACTTGGCCGCGCATTTTTCACCCTTTTCTACCTCCAATGCGCGCCCAATGAGAGACCAGTGCACGGTCGCGCACGTGGATGGCGTTCTATTAATAATTTGGGAAAATGTAAAACATAAAAGTTGTAGCCCTTTTAAACAGATTTCCAACGATATATTATACAGCCCAAATGGAGTTCTGAGCAAAACGTTATGTGCATTTTACTGGACAATGCACAAGATGCCTGCTCGATTCTTCGTTTCGTTCTTAAAATGCACTATCATCCGTTGATCCCTGAACAAGATCCCGACTTAATCCTTGGGCTGTTACTCGGACTTAAAAGCTCTTGAATAGCTTAAATTCATTCCATAACATCTACATAGATCGGAATCACTCCTACAAGGCATAAAACACACAATTAGTGCAAAACACTAGCGATTAAAGCTCCAACTCAATTAAAGTGCAGTAAATTAGAGTGTAATAATCGACTAAAACATGAGATTATATCCTACCATCAACACCCCACACTTAAACCATTGCTCGTCCTCGAGCAATCAAACTACACTTCATAATGACACGACCTTTTTAAACAACTCTCATAACTCATCATACCAAGAATATTTAAAATAGACTAAGCACAATAGTGTAACATCTTCACCTCAAGAATTGACTCACAAGCGCCACGCATTATTCACAACTTACTCACTTACTCTAACATAGAGGTCAATGACATTACCTTTCCTTCATGAATCAAGTGCCCTCACACAACAAAAGAGAGTAGTTCCACACACCATAAAAATTTAGAACAATCTGGAACTCAAGATAGAAAGAACTCACTCATTCTCGGAATTCATATGCCACAAAATATGAACCATAAGCTTGCCCGTAGTATACTACTCTACTAATTGAGCTCATTCAGTCAAGGATCAAGTAGGACTTTAATTGGTTGTAATGTAGGCTGCGGGACGGGTAGGATATATTTGGATATAAGAGATACTACACCTCCATAAGCACTTTAATACACATAATATCACATTCAAAACCCCACACTTATGTCAAACCATACTCCACCTTAACATCAATGTGCATTAACTACCTTCTTCTGTAAGCACAATTACATCAATAGTTACCACTTATCAAAGATCATTTTTCACAATCATACAACTACATAAATTTTCCTTTTTCTTTTTCGATTCAAGTGGCTCTTACTTTTTCAATTCAGTGCACCTTCTCCTTATTTCATTAGTTCCACTCAAAAGCAAACCCAATCACCCCACACTTCAACTTTTACAAAGTTCATACAATTTCAAGTGCTCAAGAGAGGTAAATGGTTCAAATAAATAGTCAATTCAAACAAATAGGTAATGCATGTAATGTCGTTGCCAAAAAATAAGATTACAGGCTCAACGGGGTTAACTACGATACATAACAAGTTGGTGGGTACTACATAGCTGGCTCAACAAAGAAACGCCTATATCACTTCCAAGACTGAAGAAAACTACTATTTCGCTTTGCAAAGACACGAGGCAAGTTATAGACATCTAATGCAATGCACAGAATACACCAAACCTAACACACACATGGAACATAACTCACTCAATATTGGATCATCAAGATACCCTAGTCAAAGAAGTTAAGCAAAGTAAAGATCATACAATTTAAGGCACTCATACAAGAGTCAAAAATTGAGCCTAAGCGTCACAACCAAAGCACTCACTATTCTCAAGGCATGATCAAGTCAAGAGATATTGCTTCCATGTCAAATCATAGCACAAGGTTTTCCTACTTCTAAAAACAAAAATCTAACTACACCCAGTTCAAACAAAACCCTTGAAAAAGAACCGCGGCACAAAGAAAAACCAAGGGGTAATTAATACACTAACTACAAAAGAGAATCTTTTTTTCTTTTTCTTTCAACTTAATTCTCTCAAGAAACCCGTCGATTGATATCCATCGTCGGGAAAAATCAAAAAATTTAAAAATTTTATGTTGTTTTCAATTTTTTCTATCTCTAACTACTAAAATTAACAAAAACTATAATACATATACATACAACATACAAATATCCCCCTACCCCACATTTTAAGTTGTGGCATATCCCCATGACACAATTAAAAAGCATAAGGTAAAAGAAACTTCCCTAAATTTTCAGTGGGGGTCTGAGTTGAAGTCGGGCTCCATTCCACACGCCCGAACTAGTGTACACATCCACGCAGATAACGTCTTCTCAGCCTTCTTGGGGTATACCCCACACTTGTCTTTTTCAATCACTGGAGCCTTCTATTTTGAACTCTTCAACTTCCACTCAACACTTGCAGCTGGCTTCTCCTTTTTCACTCCAGTTGCTACATTCATCTCAAAAGTCATCGTTTCCTCACCCACTCTAAGCATGTGTTTTCTATCATGTATATCTAGTATAGCTCTACCCGCTGATAAAAATGATCTTCCTAGGATGAGGGGGACCTCCTTGTTCTCCTCCATATTCACCACTATGAAATCTACAGAAAATACAAATTTATCCACCCGCACCAAATTATCTTCTACTATCCCCTCGGCTGTTATAGTCGTTTGGTCTGCCAGCTGCAAAGATATTGACACTGACCTTATCTCTCCAATCTCCTTCTCCAGTTTCCTGTAAAAAGAAAATGACATTTGAGTAATTGAGACACCAGAGTCACATAAAGATTTATCAAAGTTAAGAGTGCCTAAAGAGCAAGGTATAGTAAAACTCCCTGGATCTCCACACTTTTGTGGGAGTTTGTTTTTGCAATATTGCGCTGCAATGCTCTGTAAGTTTGACCACTGAGGTCTTTTCTATCTTCCTCTTCTTTGTAAGTATCTCCTACAAGAACTTTGCGTAGGCTGGAATTTGTGAGAGAACTTTCGCGAATGAAAAATTTACATTAACCCATCTTAGCATATCTAGAAATCTCTCAAACTGCTTATCCAGCTTTTCTCTATAGAGCTTTTGGGGAAAAGGTAAAGCAGGTATGTTCTTGCTCTCTTCATTGGATTCCTCCCTTCTTGAAGTTTCCTCCTTTTTTTCTTTTTCTCAGCTCCCTTCTTGCCTTTCTTCTTCTCGGTCTTGTTATCATCATCTTCAATTTTCAACTCCTTCCCACTTTCTTTTTCAGGCGCAGCTTCTTTGTGAATTGGAATGGGGGTTTTCAACACTTATACGCTTCTCAAGGTCACAGCATTAACCGTTTCTTTGGGATTCTTTTTAGTATCAGCTAGCAGAGTACCTGGGATTCTCTCGGATAATATAGTTGTAATTTGTCCCACTTGTCTCTCCAAACTTCGTAAACCTGTCCCAAGTTCTTTAATAGCTGCACCATGAGAATCTAATCTCTCATTTTCTTGACAATGAATGACTTCATCAGATCTTCTAACCCAAACTGAATTGGTTGTTGAGGTTGAAACTGTAGCCTCTGCTGATTCACAAAACCAGGAGCTCCTTTAAATCTTGAGTTATTTTATTTCCATGCATTTGTTGTACCCCCAGTGAACTCCATAAAAAATAGGGGTGCTTCTAACCCATTGCATTGAAGTTGTAATTACCAGCAACATTAACATCCTCGATCGAGGCTTGACACTCATGAGTAGGGTGTCCTCTTCCACATATGCCACATGATGCAGGAGGCTCGCTGTGTATTGAAGCTAAAGTTAGCTTCCTTATTTCTTTTTCCATGGCATCAAGTTGTACCTGCACAGATGTGTTAGCGTTAACTTGGTGAATACTAGTCATTCTTCTTCTTTTAGAAACTTTAGAGGGCCACTGATTTGCATCCTCAGACAACTTATCTAGAATAGTGACTATCTCCTCTGGAGTCTTTTTCATCAACGGACCTCCACCTGTGTTGCTCAATGTTCTGTGTGAAGTTGGTGTCAATCCATCCTAAAAATCCTGGAGTTTCATCCAGAGTTCTATTCCACTATGCTGACACTTGCACACTATTTCTTTGAACCTCTCCCAAGCTTCAAACACCGTTTCAGTCTCATTCTGACAGAAGTTGTGGATTTCCCCTCTAAACTTGCTCGTCTTAGCTAATGAGAAATATTTGTCAGGAAATATTTTGGTCATCTCATCCCATGATCTAATCAATCCATTAGGCAAGCTTCGAAGCCAATGCTTTGCATCGTCTTTGAGAGTAAAGGGGAATGCCCTTAAGTAGACTGCATCTTGTGACACACCATTATATTGGAAGGTGTTCATAATCTCCTCGAAGTGCATCAGATGATTGTTTGGATCTTCGTTCAGCTTTCCGCTAAAGACACAACTATTTTGGAGGGTTTGAAATAACCCTTGCTTTAACTTAAAATTATTAGCTGCAACAGAAGGTGGTCTCACACTCGATAATCTTTGGTTGTAGATCGGTCTAGCATAATCACCAAGTGGTCTTTCGGCACCGGGAGCTATATGTTTGAATTGGTCTGCACCCACAAGTCGATTTTGTACAATTCTTCGAGCCCTCTCCTCCTCATAGACAAGTTGTGCATTTCAAAGCGTTGTCTCCTCCGCATCTCGTGCAGCTTTTTCTCTTTGCTATGTTGTCTCTCTTGCAGCCAAATCAACATTATCCTCATCTCCTGCCTTAACTTCTTTGGTTGAGGATTGTCCAACCTTCTCTGTATTCGCGGGGAAATTTATTTGTTTCCTCAGCTGTCGTAGTTAGTTTTCAGTTTCCGGCACGTATGGTTGCAATTCCTTCCCAGAAGATCGGGTCATGCACCAATATAACCTATAGCCTGCGCACAGTCAAGTAACACCAAATGTAAAAAGAGAAAAACAAAATAAAAAGAACAATTCCTGAATTAGCACTACAAACTATTTCCAACATTATTGATTGCCAAGCCCCGGGAACGGCGCCAAAATTTGACGAGTTACAAACACAACACAAAATTATGCTCACTAGTCGAATATAGTATAGAAAATATCGTATCAACAGGGATTGGATTTAAATATTATTTTCGTAGCTTCTAGTCTTAATTCCTATCCAAGATGATCAACAATTTAGAGTTGTGTGATTTAAAACTAAAATTTACTAGAAGTCTAAACAATTGGCTAATGACAATCGGAACAAGAGGAAGCAAGAAGATATCAAAGGGAGAAAATAGGGGTTCATTGGATAGGTGTAAGATACTTGTTTGGAAATTAACTCTAGTTACTTCATTTCTATGGTTCAAGTGAGTCTCTCGAATTCACTCTATTATGTTCAAACATTCAGTAAAAACTCCTCTCTCGATTAAGTCTCAACCTTACGATATGAACTAAGTTAAGCTTGGTGAAGATATATAAGAATTCGTAGGGGATTGATCCTTAGGAGAACCTCTTTCGATTATCCTCCTAACTAGGTCTAAACATTAATTCAACTAGCCCCTTTTGATTAATAACAAGAATCAATGGAGTCAACCAATAAGATAATGCAAAACATCACAAATTATGCCTCTTTCGATAACATAAACAAGTGAATATATATGCAACAATAAAAACACCCAAAATGCTTCAATACATAAAACTAGAGTTAATATCCACAAACAATTCTCAAAACAACAAATCCATCAATCCCTAAGGAAGAATTACTCCATGTATATGGAGAAATTTATCATCATTAAGTTTAAGTCAAAGGAAAACATAAAACATCCAAACCCTTGTCTTGAGTGAGGATGAATGGTGAAATCCTTGTGCTCTTGCTTCTCCATCTTCTCCTTAGCTTCCTTAGGTCTAAATTATGTCAAAAGTCCTCAAAATACTATTTTTCCAAGTATATATATCAAGTAGGGTCGGGCCCAAATAAACACAGCTTCTCCTACGCGAAATAGGACACTTTTTTCGGACAGGACGTGTGCGGACGCGCACCTGGAAGTGTGTTCGCGCACTTGGCCGCGCATTTTTCACCTTGTTCTGCCTCCAGTGCGTGACCAATGCGCGGTCGCACACGTGGATGGCATTCTGTTGAGCATTTGGATAAATGTAAAACATGAATTTTGTAGCCCTTTTAAACAGATTTCCAATGATATATTCTGGAGCCAAAATGGAGTTATGAGCGAAAAGTTATGTGCATTTTACTAGACAATGCACCCGATGCCTGCTTGATTCTTCATTTCGTTCTTAAAATGCACTGTCATCCGTTGATCCCCGAACACGATCTCGGCTTAATCCTTGGGCTTTTACTTAGACTTCAAAGCTCCTGAATAGTTTGAATTCATTCCATAATATCTACATAGATCGGAATCACTCCTACAAGGCATAAAACACATAATTAGTGCAAAACACTAGCGATTAGAGTTCCAACTCAATTAAAGTGCAGTAAATTAGAGTGTAATAATCGACTAAAACATGAGATTATAGCCTATCATTAGAAAGTAGTAAAATCCACCTTGTGAGACTCTAATATCCTCATGTTGTGCAGTCTGTCCCTGTACCGATCAATGAAATCCTGGGGATCCTCATGTCGCTCACCTCCGAAGACAGGAGGGTGTAGCCTCGTCCATCTGTCCAATAGCTTCTGCGGCTTACCGGCCGCAGCTGGTCTGGGCTCAGGAATGGCTGCTGTCAGTTGCTGGGCTCCGCCCAAGGGTAGTGCGCCCGGAGTCTAATACACGGCAGCTGCATGCCTAGGAGCCTGAGCTATAGGTGTCCATGCACCCCCTCCTGCCTGAGATGTGGTTGGGTCCGCTGGAAATAAACCAGCCTGGGTCATAGTGTCCATGAACCGTAGCATGCGGCCCATAACCTCCTGAAAGCCCAGTGCAGACATGAAATCTATCGGGATTGGCTCTTCTGCAGGCGCCTCACCCAGCTCCTCAATAATGGGATCCTCTACTCGGTCCGTTGGTGGCATAGCTGGAGCAACCCTGGGACGTCCCCGTCCTCTACCATGGGCCGGAGCCCTCCCTCGGCCTCAGCCTCGTCCTCTAGCAATAGGGGGAACAGCTCCTCCCGAGTCTAGAACATCAATTGTGTGCGTTTTCACCATTTGCGAGAGAATAAGAGAAAGATACTTAGTATAACATCAACTGCATGATAGGAGATGAAGAAAGAGAAGTTTCCTAACACCCTATAGCCTCTCGAACATATGTACAGACGTCTCTGTACCGATCCGCAATATTCTATTAGGCCTCCTCATAACTTGTGAGATCTATGTGAACCTAGTACTCTGACACCATGTTGTCACGACCCAATTTCTCCTATAGGCCGTGATGGCGCCCAACGTTACCGCTAGGCAAGCCAACAGTGAACTAGCTTCGTGATTATTTCTTTTAACAATTTAGAAATAGTTGATTTTTAATTATTTAACAAATAGGAAGTGAAAAATTTCATAAAAGTGAGTAATGGACAATTTAAGCGTAAAAAAGAGGAAATAAATAATAAAAATCAACATGTGTCTACCAGCATAATTTCCAAGACCTGGTGTCACAAGTGTATGAGCTACTAGTAGAATATATAAAACATACTACATTACTGTCTGAAATGAAGTAGACAGGAATTAAATGCAAAAGAAAGACTTCGGGTGCTGCAGAACGGGCTCGGAAGGCAACTCACCGCAAAGTCTTGTAATATCAAGAGTGCGCGCCGGGATGATAACCAGATGCACCTGCCTCAGATCCTGCACGGTTAGTGCAGAAGTGTAGCGTGAGTACATAAACTACATGTATCCAGTAAGTATCTAGTCTAACCTCGAAGAAGTAGTGACGATGGGTCGACTTCGACACTCACTATGGGCAAACAATAAAATATCAAAGTATCTAAATAGGCATGGGCTATGTAATTGATAATGAAACCTCAACAACAAGCAATAAATAAACAATTCTTTCATAAATAGAAAATCCCAAATAAATTCCCATCACTTAGTGGTTTTTAAACTCTCGAGCCAATAAAACAATATCACGTATAATTGTTCTCCAAGTATTATTACGCACGAATTATGCCGAGGTCGTACGGCCCGATACAAAATACTTATACATATACTATGTGGATTGCCGATGGTCGAACAACATGAACCATAGATGCATCTATTAACCTACCGAGGCAAACGGTCCAATCCCGTAAGAGTAGTGAAATTTACCTCGCTCGCGGAAATACTTGCGAGTCGAGTGAACATAAATTTCTCAAATTTATTATATAAGTGTTCAATTCTTTCCAAAAGTAAGGAGTCTAAACAAGTAACTTTAAATCTAGAAATCCTCAATCTCAGCTCTATTCAAGATAATTAATATGTATAATTAAATAACGGTGTCAATAAAGCATGATGTAAACCTAAGACTACCTGGACATCACATTGAATATAGCTACGCACGGACTCTCGTCACCTAGTGCGTACGTAGCTCCCCACACAAGTAATTTACAACAAAATGATGAGTTCCCTCTTACAATGTTAGAAAAGAGACTTACCTCGTCTCAAAGCTCACTTTCCGGCTACAATTTCGCTCTAAAGCCTCAATTCGGTGCCGAAAAATCCTAAACTAGTGAAATGTTATATAAATTTATCAATACATGTTCAAAAGATCATGATTTAACAATTTAAGTAATTACCCAACTCAAATTGGAAGATTCTTAAAATTCATCCCCGGGTCCACGTGCCTGGATTTTTGAAATTTTCGAAGAAAGTCATTACCCATAACCTTACGAACTCAAATATATTATTTTTACCCAAATCCATAACAAATTTCATGGTTAAATTCCATTTTTACAAAAACTTAGGTTTTTCATCTAAACCCATAATTTTCACTAATTTACATGTTACAATCTACCTATAAACTATGTATTTAACTCACATTAGATAGAAAATGCTTATCACAAATAGCTAGTGAAAATCCTTCTCTAACCAGCTCCAAAATCGCCCCAAGAAGTGCAATAAATGAACCCCAAATGCTCAACCCCGACTTAACTGAAGTTCTGCCTTCAGCATTTTTCGCACCTGCGGTGCCTCTGCCACATTTGCGGTTCCGGACCTGTGGTTCTAGGTCTTCTTCTGCAGAGTTCCTCATGCCCTGCGAGGGTCGCTTCTGCGGACGGGATTTTTGCTTCTGCGGTCCTGCTTCTACAGTGAGCGTGCCGCTTCTGCGTCCTCCCCAAACGCACATGCGCGTTCGTAGGTGCGCACGAAAATTCGCATATGCGGTCCATGGACTAACGTTCCAAATCCACTTGTGCGATCCAACACCTGCACCTGGTGGCTCGCACCTGCGGCCCAAAGCGCGCAGGTGCAGGCACACCAGAACTGGTGCAGCAGCAGCCCTTTTGAGTCTTAACTCAATCCACGCATCGTCTGAATGGCATCTAGGGGCCCCGAGGCCCCGTCCGAACGTACCAACAAGTTTGAAATCATAAAACAAACTTTCTAGAACCCTCAGAATGCATAAAACAACATCAAAACTAAGAATCACACCTCAAACCAAATTGAATCAACTTAGGAACTTCAAGTTCTTCAACTTACTCCGAGCGCGCCGAAACATACTTAAACTACTCGGAATGACACCAATTTTTGCGTACAAGTTTTAAATCACCATATGGAACTATTCCCGGGCTCGGAATTCCAAATGGACCTCGATAACACCAAAACCTACTCCAAACCAATTTTAAAGAACTTTAAAACCTTCAAATAGTCAACTTTCATTATTAAGCACTGAAATGCTCCCGGGTCGTCCAAAATCCGATTCGAACATACGCCCAAGACCAAAATCATCATACAAACCTATTGGAACAGTCAAATCCCAATTCCGAGGTCGTTTACTCAAAATGTTGACCGAAGTCAAACTTAGCCTTTTAAAGCCAAACTAAGGAACCAAGTATTCCGATTTCAACCCGAACCCTTCCAAATCCCGAATTAACCATCCCCGCAAGTCATAAAATAGTAAGAGCACATACAGGGAGTTATTTATGGGAATAGAGTTCTAGAAAGCAAAACGACCGGTTGGGTCGTTACAGATTGCTACTTTGAATTGTATGTGAATTCCTTGTGCTTGTTGAGTTGACAATTCCTGCAAATAATTACATTATAGATTTTTCATTTGCAAATAATTAATTAAATAAGTTTAAATTGAGACGTTAATATATTTATCAAAAGTTTGATTTAAGAAGAGGTTGTTGTTGCTGAGTTATTTTTCCATCACCCATGTCGTGTATTTACTTTTGGGACTACAATGCGGTACCTCGGGAGATCCCCTATGACATATTTACTTTTGGGACTACGAGGCGGTATCTCGGGAGATCCCCTGTTGCATAATTACTTTTGGGACTACGAGGCGGTACCTCGAGAGATCCCTTATTGTGTATTTACTCTTGGGACTACGAGGACTACGAGGCGGTACCTCGGGAGATCCCCCTATCATGTATTTACTCTTGGGACTACGAGGCGGTACCTCGGGAGATCCCCTGTTGCATATTTACTTTTGGGACTACGAGGCGGTACCTCGAGAGATCCCCCTATCGTGTATTTACTCTTGGGACTACGAGGCGGTACCTCGGGAGATCCCCTGTTGCATATTTAGTTTTGGTACTACGAGGCAGTACCTCGGGAGATCCCCTTGTCGTGTATTTACTTTTGGGATTACGAGGTGGTACCTTGAGAGATCCCCTGTTGTATATTTACTTTTGGGACTACGAGGCAATACCTCGGGAGATCCCACGTTGAATATTTACTTTTGGGGCTACGAGGCGGTACCTCAGGAGATCCCCATGTCGTGTATTTATTCTTGGGACTTCAAGGCGGTACCTCGGGAGATCTCCTATTGCATATTTACTTTTGGGACTACAAGGCGGTACCTCAGGAGATCCCCCTGTTGTGTATTTACTTTTTGACTACGAGGCGGTACCTCGGGAGATCCCATGTTGCATATTTACTTTTGGGACTACGAGGCGGTACCTCGGGAGATCCCCGTGTTGTGTATTTAATTTTGGGACTACGAGGCGGTTCTTTGGGAGTCCCCCAGTTATTTACCTCTATTAGTTGTGTTGTTGTCTTTCTGTAATTTCTCATTGTTCACTTCTCAGTTATTTCATTATATTATTATGTCTTCTGCCTTGTGAATTGTCTGTGCAATTATGAAAGAAATGTGGGCACTAGGTTCCCGAGAAATATGATGATTTTATTATTGGCACGTGAGTTGTCCGTGCGGTTTTGATAGAAATATGGGCACGAGGTACCGTAAAAATATAAAACTGGGCTGGGACCCGTAATTTTTATGATTATGAAGTGAGGTGTCATACGGTGACTTTTACTTATAAGGAATTATATTCGAAGGATTTTACTTGAAAGAAATTATATTTGAAATATTTTATTTGAAAGAATTATATTCGAAAGATATTTATTTGAAAGAATTATATTCTAAAGATATTTATTTGAAAGAATTATATTGGAAGATATTTATTTGAAAGATTTATATTCGTAAGATATTTATTTGGAGGAAGTATATTCGAGATATATTTAATTGAAAGGATTACATTCTAAATATTTTTATTTGAAAAACTTATAGATAAAAGATGTATATTTTGAAGGACTTGATTAATTGGTTGTACTTGTATTCATTATTCGTTTGAGCAATATTTATGGTGTTCATGATGCCTTGCTGTTTATATCACTAGTTGATTATTGTCGTTATCACTGCTATCTGTTTCTATTATTTTTGTATGCTATGTTGCACAATTAATTAAACTAGTGAGTATCTTGACTGTACCTCGTCACTACTCCACCGAGGTTAGTCTTGATACTTACTGGGCACCGATTGTGGTGTACTCGTACTACACTTCTGTATATGTTTGTGCAAAGCCAGGTATTGGAGATATCGGACTCGGGCAGAGTTAGTGTGTTGATTGCAAGGATTCAAGGTAGACCTGCTTGGTCGTCGCAGTCCCTTGGAGTCTTTCTAGTTTATTGTACTGTCAACTATTATTCGAACAATATAGTATATTCGATCCTTGAGATCATTGTATGTATTCACTTAGAAATCATGACTCAATATTATCAGTCTTGAGAGGTTGTTATATTTGTTTTCTCTTTTGGTTTCGACACTTGTATTAAATTATATGTTTCAAAAAAATAATTGCTCAAAATGTAATTGTAATCGGCTTACCTAGTCTTAGAGACTAAGTGCCATCATACCTGTGGTGAGATTTTGGGTCGTGACAAGTTGGTATTAGAGCTCTAGGTTCATAGGTTCTACGAGTCATGAACGAGTCTAGTAGAGTCTTGCGGATCGGTACGAAGACGTCTGTACTTATCTTCGAGAGGCTACAGAACTGCTAGGAAATTTCCACTTCTTTCATTCCTGTCGTGCGAAATTAGTTGATTTTTGCGTTTGAGCCTTTTGTATCTCTATTCCTTTATGAATGGTAAGAAGACGCACTAATGGGTTAGCTGAGCAGACACTAGCGCATTCTGTTAGGTCCTCAAGAGGCTGGGGCCGAAGCAGAGGCTAAGGTAGAGGCCAAGGAAGGGCACGTGCCGAAGCTAGAGCATATGTTAGAGCAGCAGTTGAGGAACCGCTAGTAGCTCCAATTGGGGTATAAGTACCAGAGACACCTGTTGTTACCCCCGAACTTCAGGAGACTTTAGCATAGTTCCTGAACATGTTTGGTACATAGACTCAGGCAGTATTGATCTCTGTTTCGCCAAATATTTCAAAGATTGGGGGAGGAGTTCAAACTCCTACCGCCCGTACTCTAGAGCAGCAGGTTAACATTGGTCAGGATTCGGGAATAGTACCGGTACAGCCTATTATTCCGGTTCAGCTTGAGTTCAAGCCAGAGTCATCAGAAGAAGAACAAAAGAGACTTGAGATATTTAAGAGGTATAGTCCACCTACCTTCAGTGGCACAGCTACCGAGGATGCCCAGGGATTTTTAGAAAACAAATGTCACTGTATTCTCCGCACCATGGGTATTTTCGAAGTGAGCGGAGTTACCCTTACTATATTTCAGCTATCAGGAGCAGTGTATCAATAGTGGCAAGTTTATGAAGAGGGTAGACCAGCCGATGCAATACCACCAACTTGGGCTCAATTTTTGGAGATGTTTTTGAAAGAGTTTGTTCCCAGACTCTCTGAGATGCGTGACGTACTGAGTTTGAATGGTTATGTCAGGGCACTATGACAGTGTCAGAATATGCAAATAGGTTCAGTGAGTTAGCCCGCCATGCACCTATCTTGGTTCCTACAGTTAGAGAGTGAGTCCGAAGATTCATTGAAGGGCTCGATTATGATTTTAAAATATGTATGGCTCAAGATTTGCAGACTGGCATTCCATTTCAGCAAGTAGTAGAGATTGCCAGAATGTTAGAATATGTTCGAAGTGAGGAAAAGGAGTCTAAGGAGGCCAAAAGGTCTCGGAACTCTGGAGGATTCAGTGGATTCTACTCTGCAACTATGACTCATCATGGCGGAAGCTCGGGCAAGAAGTCAGCCCAGTCCGCAATTTAGAGTACTCGTAGTGCTCCAGTTAATACTTTTAGTGCACCACCGGTACGGGGTTATTCCAGTTATCCGGTAGAGACTCAGTATGAGCAGTCGCGCCTGCAGAGGGTTTGTTATGAGTGTGGTGATACTAGGCACATCATGAGAGATTGTCCCAGACTTGTGAGAGGTGGATTTCATTAGAACACTCAGGCTACCGACTCTATTCTAGTTACTACCCCACATGCACAACCAGTTAGGGGTGGAGGAAAGGCGGGTAGAGGGCGCCCTAGAAGGGGAGGCCCAGCCTGTTAATATAATTGTTATGGTATGGTCGAGGCCACTACACCAGATGGTGTCATTACAGGTATTATCCCAATTTGTTATGAAGGAATATTTTTCTTAGTTTGATTCGGTTCTGAGTATCGAGGCGTGTCCTCCTATTATGCTCCACTTATGGGGGATCTTCGTAATTCTGTAACCTACTTATGTTTTTACCCATGTTGGGAGATTTTATTGTGATAGTCGTGTCTATTATTTTGTTTTGTACACTAATGAGGGCTATGAGTCCAAAAGTGACTTTCTATTACTCACTACAGTGGGTTTTGATGTAATTTTGGGATAATTGATTACAATTTTATGAATTATATGCCCTACCGGTATGGGGGTTCATTATGTGTTGTGAAATTGTTTCACGGAATTAATTAAAAAGAAGAAAGAAAAGAAATGGAAAAAAATTAAGTTGGCACGATGTGCATAATACTTGTGATTCAGAGCTGAGGATGGGATCCTCGCATTTTTAATGTAGAATTATATATTTGAACCGGGCTACGTACCGCGGTGGAAGTTGAATCAAGATGAAATCTTTGTGGTTAAATTCATATGTTTTAAATTCTCCCTTGTGAAAATATTTGCATTATAATACAGATAGGGAAGTATGCCTGCTGGGCCTATTTGATAATTCCTTTGTGTGTTTAGCTGCGCATGTTAGTCATAGTTGTGTTGTGCTTATTGTGTTTTAGCCTACGAGGTGTGTGCCCACATGACGTTAAATGTGACTTGTTAATTCGGGTGAATAATTAAAAGATTTTCATGTTCCTCAAATCGTTGTCAGTAGTGTGAAGGTTTGAAACTAGGCTTGAACTGAGATGAAATTTAATTGTGAGTGCTAAAATTGATTATGGGCAGCTATTGTGGCTAGAGTTATTATTATAGGCATATGTATGATGTGTCATGCTATGTGAATGTGTCGTGCGAGTGTAGGTACGAGTTGCTACATCCGGTTGAGTCTAATATCGTATGTTGATGTGAAAAGAATTAGGCCTTTTCGAAAATGATTAAGGTGTAAGAAATTTGGTTTTAAGGCTTGCAAGTGTAAACATGAGAAATAATCTCAACTGATATGGTGTTGTCGGACCATGTTAAAATTTTGGTGTCATGGACTCACCGTGAGTAGGTGTGTAATAGTACACTCAGTAATCTAATGTCATCAGAATAATTTTTGGCACGCTCGAGGATGAACATATATTTTAAGAGGGGGAGAATGTAACGACCTGACTTGTCATTTTGAGAATTAACATTCCGTTCAGCGACTTAAGGTCCACAGGGACTTTGTAATATGTATTATGACCTGCATGTGTTGTCGAGTTTGGTTTTCGGAAGATACGGAATTTAGTTGAAAGAACAATTCTTATTTTTGAAGCTTAAATGAAAATAGTTGATCGGAGTTTGACTTTTGAGCATACGACTATGGAATGGTGTTTTGATGGTATCAATATCTTTGTATGTTGATTTCAGACTTAGGCATATGTTCGGATTTGGATTAGGAAGTCCGTAGGACAATTCGATGCATTTTGGCGAAAGTTGGAAAATGGAAGATTTTTAGAAAGTTTGACCGGGAGTTGACTTTATTGATATCGGGGTTGAAATTCGATTCCAGAACTGGGAACAGGTCTATTATGTCATTTATGACTTGTGTACAAAATTTGAGGTCATTCCGGATTGATTTGACATGTTTCGGCACAAGTTATAGAATTTGAAAATTGCATGAACTCATAAGTTTGATTCGAGGTGCGATTCGTAGTTTGGGTGTTTTTTAATGTGATTTGTGGCTTCAACTAAGTTCGTGTCATATTTTAGGAGTTGTTTGTTGTCATGCCCCAAACCTGTAGAGGCGTCTCCGGCACTCGGTGCCATACTCGGCCCGAGCGTACCACTCTGTAACTGTGAACTCTGGAGGAGTAACCCTCAACTTTGGCCGATGAGGCCATATTCTGAATCGTCTGAAAATAACGCCTCTCTCATTTGTGGGGTAAACATACCCAAAATCTGATATATATATATATATATATATATATATATATATATATATATAAAACTGTGCAGGCCGACGAAGCCACCATGAACATCTACTGATATACAAAATATACAGGACTCGTCTACAAGCCTCTAGAGATAGTTGAACTGTATCATGGTCGGGACAGAGCCTCGACCTACCCATCAAACCTGTATATATAAAATGGACTCCAAGGTCTAGACCTGGTAACTCCGAGGAAGTGGAGCTTACCAACCAAGCTGATGTTTGACTCTATCTGCTGGGAAGGTCTATCCAACTATCTATTAGGACCTGCAGGCATGAAATGCAGCATCCCCGATAAAAGGGACGTCAATACAAAATAATGTACCGAGTATGTAAGATAATAGAATAACTGAAAGCTGCAACTAAACTAATAATACAACAATAACTGAAAGTAACTGGGAGTCAAAGATAATCTAAAGATATGCTTACTTGCTGATACTAACTCAACTCTCTCAATATAATAAGTAAAATAGTTGTTCGGCCCTATAAGGCTCGATATGTGTAACTGCTCTGCCATTGTAGGGTCGCTCGTAGGTGTTCGACCATACTAGGCTCTGTATCTCGGCCATTCTGGGCTCGCTCATAGACACTTGGCCATAGTAGGCTCGGTATATAACATACCATCTGATCAGAGGTTGCCCAATAGGGGCCTTCCCATCAATAATAGCTCAATTGTGGTGAAAATATTGTAAAACTGTATATATATATATATATATATATATATATATATATATATACCCTCTGCTCTCTTGACTGGAAGAAGATAATACTTAACTGGATAGAAAGTCTCGATAAGGGAGAATACTATAACTTAAGAGACTAGGCCAATGTACATTAATTCAGGAAGATGAACTTCTCTTTATGTCTCGTTATCGAACACATGTAGTTACTGGATCATGCCAAAATGAAGGAAAGGTTTATCCTTAACATACCTTAACCTCGTTGAGTCCTTAATACCTTCCAAGCAACTCTTCAAACAACTCAACTCAGTCTACCATAGCATAAGGAGATTCAAAATCAGTGTTGAATAAAGGCTAAGTCTGTAACTTAAGCTAGTAGCTCGTTTTATGTAAATTTGGGCAGCATCTCCCTTGTAAAAAAGTACCCCTCCAATACCATATACCAACAACAACAAACTGATCAATACAATAAGAACAACATCAACAATAGGGTACAAAATATTTCATTAACAAGTCGTCATCATATCACGACGAGACGCAAGCTCGGATTGAATCCCTTTAGCACCCTTCAACCCCATTATCACCCCTTATAGTCTTCTAACAATAACTTAACAGCATCATTAACATAATAATGAAGTCATTCATTAATGATTCTATCCTTATATCATATATTTATAACAAAGGAAATAATCCACAACTCCAACTATCTTCAATAAGCAACTTTATTCACTAGTTCATGTCTAGTACATCCATTTAACTTACTCAACATCCAAATAAGCTTAAGCACATGCAATAAAACAATAAAAATACCTCCTACAGTAGCTTCAAGTAGAAATCCAAGTTATATTTAGCTTACAACAGCCCTCAATGGCAATACAACACCATAGAAGTGACTTACGCTAATCCAAGTATTATCTTGTAATTTATCATCCTAACAAATTAACCAACATACAAGCAAGCTTAAACACAATTTGTAGTCTGTTATACGCACCTTATCTATTAGCAACAACTTGAAATATCAGCCAAACACAGCCCACAATTATCCTCAGTGACAACACAACCTCAAAGAGGTGTTGTTCTTCTCTAGAACTAACTTTTGATGTTGAAATATGGTGTAATACATTTGCAATACTTGAAATAACTTAGGGTTGATATTAAAACCTTGGGAGAGTATTTTAAAGAACTTAACCACTTAAACAAACCTCCCACACGAGCTGGAACCACCCAAAAATCAGCAACAACAAGAAGAACAAGAAACTTACTAGCGCGACGGGATTCCCGACACTTGATTTGTGTTGTTTGCCCTTTGTTTGGGTCATGGATCATGAGAGAACCTTTAGAGGGTGTTTTTAGGTGTCTAGGGTATGAATATACTGAAAATTAATGAGTTAAAACGGGGTTGAGGCGTCTTATATATATCAATATATCTCAACCGCCATTGTGGGTCCCATAGAGAGTTGCTTGCCGCAATCTCTAGAAAATGTGAATATCTCTCTACTCTGATGTCGTATCAATGAATAGTTTAATGCATTAGAAACTAGACTTGTAGATATTCAATTTTGTAGGTAGATCACCCCATAATGCGAAGTAAATTGGGAGAATATTGCATCTACATTTGACCTAATGTTCAGCATATTTATGAATGTAATTTGTGATGACCTTTGCCAACTTTTGTTCCACAACTTTCTTGACTTAAAAACATAACACATGACTATCATACGACTAAAATAACTCATAACATAACCTCCTTATATTGGTAAGCATCCTAGTCTCATCACAAAAGTAAACGTTATAACATTCCCAACTTGTCGACATTCGACGAAACTTATTTTCTTCAATTTGTTTAGCTTCTTAGCCTTTCAACCCTCCTTGTACTTGGTATCCATGATCTTAAAGATTTTTAATCTCAAAGGTAACATGATTAACTTACTTTATGTACTCTCAAAGATGATCTCATTTCTGAGCTTACATCAATTGACTTCCAATCTCATAATTGTTGATATCTTATGTCATGCAGCCTGAATGACTCTGTTCTTATATGTGCGCTTATGTAACTCTTCTCTCCTTTATCCTTCAGATTTTAGCCAATCTTTAGGCCTCACTTTGTGAACATATATAGAACTATGACAAGTTGTCCCTCTGGGAATCTGTAGGTGTGCTGAAGTTTTTCGCTTGGTACTTTGTCGAACTTAGGAATATTTCTATATCTTGTTTCATAGCCTCGGTTAGCTATGCTTATGGCTTTACTATATCTAGGTAGCTTATACTATACCACAACACTTACTTCGGTTTATTATTACCGAGGTTTGCTACCCAAATCCAGGTTACTCTCTCACTGCTTATCCTATATGTATAATTCTAAGTCTTTTAGTTCTTCCTCTTTACTGTTCATCTTAAGAATGATGGCCTAATCTCATCTCATACTTTGGAACTTTTGTCAGCCTATTGTTGATTCACCTTAATGTTGATCTATAATCTACCACTGATAACTTGAAACCTCTTACGTAATACATTGTCGTTAGGGCTCAAGTAACATCAAGGAACATCTGAAGTCATTTTCTTGATCCACCTAGGGACGATACAATACTTCATTAACCGTATTTCATAGCATCCGAACGTGGTTCATCTTATGGGGGTATTCTAATCCTATGAATATCATGAAATCCCTTTTTCTCTAAATCATTACTCAATCGAAGGCCTAAATGTTATCCACTTATCATTTATCACAATTACACCCTTATTCTACTACCAGGGCAGCATTCCCTCTTTTCTAAATGCTTCTAGTCTTAAACTCCTCCTAGTTCATTCAGGCTATACTAAGCTTTTTATAACTTATGGAAAACATGAACTCTCTTGTTGTGATGGGTTTAATCCCGAGGACTTACCTATTCTCGTCACCTTCTTACTCATATTTTCTTATCCTTACTCCTGTCTGCCTAAAACCTTGTCGCTCTACCATACATTAGCTTGCGACCTACATATATCAATTTATACTACTCGCAACCTTCCTTTAACTTGCTAGCACCATAGATTTCCTTATGTTATTCTGGAACCTCAAGAGAGACATCATATCATCTCTAACTATTCTTTACTCTCTTAACTAGACCTCTATGTACCTGGAAACAATAGGCTAGAAGATATGCCACTAAAGACACAACTATCATTTCTTGATACATAATTACGACGCTTCCAGCCCTCTATCTGATATCTGGATTATTCGTAACTTTCCGTACTTGGGCATATCGTACCTTCTTCACATGTACCTTACTTACCTTTAAATCTTGTATCGTATCTTCTATCTCTTTCATAACCTCCCTTCCATATAGGTGGAATTCACATCCACACCTTAAAGCTCTACTATAATACTTGCACCTCATGTGCGTACACAATCTAGCGGTAGCTTCATACTGGCTTCTTATGAGGTTGGTACTCTTCTAACTAGATTTATTGTAGAGCCATTATAGAATATGGCCATTGTACTATCTCTTTTTTACCTCTGATATTTAGAGTGATTCTACAATGTTCTGAATCACGATTTGTATACTCATCGGGGTCTAATAATCAAACTCCTAATTCACTTAGCTGATGTAACTCTTTAGTTTCCTCTTCTATCTCGGCCTTTAAGTAGGCTTATGCTATCTTCTGATCTGCGGCTCAGGGTATTAGTTATTACTTTAGCCCCTCATGGACGCTATGGAACATCCATGACATAACCTTCTAGCAATTCAAGCTTCTGTCTGTGACGTGGACTCAATTCTTTCTTTTAACTTATACTGGAGTCTCCTATAGCTGTATCGTAGTGAACATATATGCTACATGGATAACACTCCGAAATCTTAAGTGTGTTCATAACGTAACTAACTCTGGGTCATAGATCGAATAACTCCTTTCGTGCCTTCTCAGCTTTCGTTAAAAGTAAGCAATTACTTTTCTTGGTCGTTCTGCCACTTGTTGCATAAATACTTGGCTTATCTTAGTGCCCACATATATTTCAATGTTGTGCAACTCATATGATCTTCAATATTACTTCTGATTTTACTTCCTGTTCCTTAGTCACAATAGGTACCACTTTCTTATAAAGTGCATACGATGTTGTAGTGAGACTGTTCTTACAAGACCATTATTTATTTAGGTCACTATGCTTAGTTTGAATCATTCTTCCTTATTTCCTCAGCTAGTCTTTCATTGTAGCATTTAGGGAAGACTCTCTGACTCTTGTAAAGCTGCGAGCTTATTACATTGTATACCCCACGGAATTTGTGATGTTCTTACTCGTTTATCATTATCCTTAGTTACTTACCTCCATGCCCTTGTGCTCGTAGGGTTTCTTTTGAATTGAAATTTCTATTGTCTCCCAAGTGGCACTCTCTTTTATTTCTGTAACACTTATACGGTACCTTTTACTACCCATCTCCTATCTGAATATTTCTCAAGGATTACGATGTCGTATCTACTAGACTGAATTTCCTATGTTGGGTTTCACTATGTTTATCTTGCGTGATCTACTAATTTATCTGAGACCTTTTGTCCAGCCATAACTAAGCTCTTCCTGAATCAACTACTAACTACTCGTCAGTCCATGCTCATATTTATATTCTGCGTAACCTCTGTTGGATTATGTCTTTTGTCTTAACTTACCTTTTGCATTGGCTCCTAATGTATCAAGTGTTCATTCACACTTTTTTATCAATAACATCATGGGAGGAAACCCTTACTGCATCTCCCCGCCATCGTGCTTGTAAAATGTTCTGGAGTCATCTCATTCCTTTTGGCTTTTTACCGCATTCTTTCTTTACTATTCCATAGCTACTTGAACTACATAACTCCGACTTAATACCGTATCACACCGTCTTCCCCCCCCCCCTTTAGGGGAGTACTAGCATTTAATGCCACAAAGATTTACCTATATATGTTTTACCTCTTCATCTTTGGCATCTTTTCACATCTTCACTGACTCTTACTTGCCTTGCGGTAACCCTTCTATACCAGGGATAACTGAATTTCTTACGCGCGAGGATGAAACCTAGTGTAACTGGCACACTTAATCCCTTAAGCATAACTCTGCTCACATTGCTTGCTTTAGGGAAGCGTCTTCCTGAATGACCTTTAATGGTTATTCTTCCGTTGTCCATTCTATCATTTTCGGAACACGATTTCTGGAATTCTTACGATGCCAACTAATATCGAATCCTTTGGTCCCTAAATCATGTTCGATTTGTTTTTGTTTACTAGCCTATGTTGATTTCTATTACTCCGGGGGGTCTAACTTAGACTTCTGGTAATTACGTTGGAGTCGCCAACTTACTTTCTCGAAATGAGGATATGACTTTATGGCTTATACTCTTTTATAGTCTCAAGGCCTGCCACCTCTTGTCTTTTCCTTTACTTGACTATAGACTATGCCATCCTGTCATATTATTATTTACCATTACCACCCTTTTATCATATCTTACTCGTAATGCTTCATTTACTCTCTTCTAATTCTCCTGCTAATATCTCTGTTTATTACCTTATTCTGAAAAGTTCAACAAAATATTCTTTCACTTTTATCTCCCCTTGCTCCATCTCACTGACTCTTCGGGTCGCCTACTATTATCTTTTTACTAGGGGCGGGAGTCATACTAAAGTAAATATTTATCCATTCTACGATGCCACTACATACCTTTTGATATTTTTGAACGTTCTATTATTCATATCTGATTGTACTATTCTAGAGTGCACCATCTGGTATGCATGATCTAATAGGGCCTCAAACAGGGCCACGTCGTCAAGAATTCTCTCTCTACTAATGCCCTTACCTGCTGATGTATTAGCCCTCTGGCTAGCTATAATTTTTCTAATTGCAAGCATCTCTATAATTAGCAAACATAAGTCTTGGCTCAAACTCTCATGACTCAACTCTATAGCACGATGTGAATTTGAAAGAAGGGTAACAGACTCTTAAATGCCTTGTAGCTTCCTATTTATATAATGTAGTGCACAACACATCTATAAACATGGCTCTACTAGACACGGCTTGTAGACTCCCTAGGACAAAACTGCTCTGATACCAAGTTTGGCACCCGGTTCCATACTCGGCCCGAGCGTATCACTCTGTAACTATAAACTCTGGAGGGATAACTCTAAACTTAGGTCGATGAGGCCATATTCTGAATCGTCTGAAAATAACGTCTCTCTCATCCGTGGGGTAAACATATCCAAAAGTTGATATATATATATAACTGCGCAGGCAGATGAAGCCGCCATGAACATCTACTGATATACAAAATATACAGGACTCGTCTACAAGCCTTTAGACATAGCTGAACTATATCATGGTCGGGGTAGGGCCTCGACCTAAGAATCAAACCTGTATATATAAAATGGACTACAAGGTCTAGACCTAGTAACTCCGATGAAGTGAAGCTTACCATCCAAGCTGATGTTTGACTCTGTCTACTAGGAAAGTCTATCCAACTGTCTATCATGACCTACAGGCATGAAATGCAGCGTCCCTGACAAAATGGACGTCAGTACAAAATAATATACCGAGTATGTAAGACAATAGAATAACTGAAACCTGCAACTAAACTGATAATACAATAACTGAAAGTAACTGGGAGTCAAAGATAATCTGAAGATATGCTTACCTGCTGATACTAACTCAACTCTCTCAATATAATAAGTAAAATAGTTGTCCAGCCCTATAAGTCTCGGTATATGTATCAACTCTGCCGTAGTAGGCTCGCTCATAGGCGCTCGACCTTACTAGGCTCTGTATCTTGACCATTCTAGGCTCGCTCATAGACGCTCGGCCACAGTAGGCTTGGTTTATAACATACCATCTGATCAGAGGTTGTCCAATAGCGGCCTTCCCAACAATAATAGCTCAATGGTGGTGAAAATATTGTAATAATGTATATATATATATACCCTCTGCTCTCTTGACTGGAAGAAGATAATACTTAACTGAATAGAAAGTCTGGATAAGGGAGAATACTATAACTTAAGAGACTAGTCCAATATACATAAATTCGGGAATATGAACTTATCTTTATGTCTCGTTATCAAACACATGTAGTTACTGGATCATGCCAAAATGAAGGAAAGGTTTAGCCTTAACATACCTTAACCTCGTTGAGTCCTTAATAGCTTCCAAGAAACTCTTCAAACAACTCAACCTAGTCTACCATAGCATATGGAGATTCAAAATCAGTGTTGAATAAAGGCTAAGTCTGTAACTTAATCTAGTAGCTCGTTTTATATAAATTTGGTCAGCATCTCCCTTGTAACAAGGGCCTCCTCCAATACCATATACCAACAACAACAAACATATCAATACAATTAGAACAACATCAACAATAGGGTACAAAATATTTCATTAACAAGTCGTCATCATATCACGACGAGACGCAAGCTCGGATTGAATCCCTTTAGCACCCTTCATCCCCATTATCACCCCTTATAGTCTTATTACAATAACTTAACAGCATCATTAACATAATAATGAAGTCATTCATTAATGATTCTATCCTTATATCATATATTTATAACAAAGGAAATAATCCACAACTCCAACTATCTTCAATAAGCAACTTTATTCACTAGTTCATGTCTAGTACATCCATTTAACTTAATCGACATAAAGATAACCTTAAGAACATGAAATAACACAATACAAATACCTCCTACAGTAGCTTCAAGTAGAAATCCAAGTTATATTTAGCTTACAACATCCCTCAATGGCAATACAACACCATAGAAGTGACTTAAGCTAATCCAAGTATTATCTTGTAGTTTATCATCGTAACAACTTAACCAACATACAAGAAAGCTTAAGCACAATTAGTAGTCTGTTATACTCACCTTATCCATTAGCAACAACTTGAAATTTCAGCCATACACAGCCCACAACTATCCTCAGTGACAACACAACTTCAAAGAGGTGTTGTTCTTCTCTAGAACTAACTTTTGATGTTGAAATATGGTGTAATCCATTTGCAAGACTTGAAATAACCTAGGGTTGATATGAAAACCTTGGGAGAGTATTTTACAGAACTTAAAAACTTAAACAAACCTCCCACACGAGCTGGAACCACCCAAAAATCAGCAACAACAAGAAGAACAAGAAACTTACTAGCGCGACGGGATTCCCGACACTTGATTTGTGTTGTTTGCCCTTTGTTTGGGTCATGGATCATGAGAGAACCTTTAGAGTGTGTTTTTAGGTGTATAGGGTCTGAATATACTGAAAATTAATGAGTTAAAACGGGGTTGAGGTGTCTTATATATATATATATATATATATATATATATATATCAATATATCTCAACCGCCATTGTGGGTCCCTTAGAGAACTGCTTCGCGCAGTCTCTTGAAAACGTAAATATATCTCTACTATGATGTCGTATCAACGAACGGTTTAATGCGTTAGAAATTAGACTCATAGATATTCCATTTAGTATGTAGATCACCCCATAATTAGAAGTAAATTGGGATAAATCGAATCTACATTTGACCTAATTTGCAGCATATTTATGAATGTAACTTGTGATGACCTTTGCCAATTTTTGTTCCACAACTTGCTTGACTTAAAAACATAACACACGACTATTATACGACTAAAATAACTCACAACATAACCTCTTTATATTGTTAAGCATCCTAGTCTTATCACAAAAGTACACGTTATAACATTCCCAACTTATCGACATTCGACGAAACTTAGTTTCTTCAATTTGTTTAGCTTCTTAGCCTTTCAACACTCTTGGTATTTGTTATCCATGATCTTAAAGATTTGTAATCTCAAAGGTAACATGATTAACTTACTTTATGTACTCTAAAATATGATCTCATTTCTAAGCTTACATCAATTGACTTGCGACGTATTCTTACGTACGAAAACATAGGGTGTAACATTGGTATATTTGATTAGGGTCCTGGGAACCTCGGATGTGTTTCGGGTGTTATAGGATCATTTTGGGCTACTTTGGATGTTGGTTTTCTGATATCTGGTTTTGTTCTTCGCGTTCGCAAGAAGCCTCCTGCGTTCGTGAAGAAGTATTTGACTTTTGAGATTTTGTTCTTCGCGTTCGCAAAGAAGAAATTCCTTATGTCCGTCAATCGAATTCGGAAGCTTATATATTACAATCTATAAGTAATTTGGCGATAATCCAACAATGAAAGTTGTAGCCCTTGATGTCTAGTTTTGAAAAAGTCAAACCATATGTCATTTGGAATTATATACAAAATGTTATAACCATTACACTAGAAACTATCTGGGAAGAGTCTGGAAATGGTTGTTGAAGAATTCGTTCATCGCAAACGTGAGGGGAGGGTCACGAATGCGAAGAACAAACCCCTGGGCAGCAGAATAAAGTCAAAAAATGAGACTTCATCTCATTATTCAATTTTTGGATGAAGAAAGCTCGGGTGAGGCAATTTTTCGAGAATCTTTCAAAAATAACATTGGGGGTATGAATTCCTAACTCGCTTTTGATTAAAATACATGAATCTATTATCGTTTTTATCATGAAATTAGGGAATTGGGTTGAAAATGGTAGAAATTTTCTATACCTTAAATTGAGGATTTGGAGTTCGATTCGTTATCGGAATTTGATAAAATTGGTATGGTTGAACTCGTAGCGGATTGGGTGTTCGGATTTTGTAAAAATTCTATCGGGTTGCGAGAGCCAGGTCCCGTATTAACTTTTTAGAATAAAATTTTAATCCGACATTTTATTATCCGAAATTGTTTCCGATGAATTTTAATGAAGTTATGCAATTGATTTGGCTAAATTTGAGCCGTTCGGAGGTCATTTCACGCAAGAAGGCAATTCTGGAATTTCGGCCTAACTTCAAAAAGGTAAGTATCTTGCCTAACCTTGAGTGGGGTAATTACCCGTATGCATTGAGTCGTATGTGCCATTTGTATAATGTGAAAGTCGTGTACGCGAGTTAACGAGTACGTACTCGGGCTTATACGTGCAAATTTTGTTGGTTTAAAGTCGTGGGTATTTTTAAGTATTAAGTTGAAAATTGCTAGCACTTATTAAATCCTTATTTGTCATGCCTCGTTCTTTGTTTGTCAAATTTATTTTGTATAATAATTTTGTGTGATTGTGTCACGATCCAATTTCTTCTATAAGCCGTGATAGCGCCCAACGTTACTTCTAGGCAAGCCAATAGTGAACTAACTACGTGATTGTTTCTTTTAACTATTTAGAAATAGTTGATTTTTAATTATTTAACAAATAGGAAGTGAAAAATTTCATAAAAGTGAGTAATGGACAATTTAAGAGTAAAAGAGAGGAAATAAATAATCAAAATCAACATGTGTCTACTAGCATAATTTCCAAGACCTGGTGTCACAAGTGTATGAGCTACTAGTAGAATATGCAAAACATACCACACTATTGTCTTAAATGAAGTAGACAGGAAGTAAATGCAAAAGAAAGACTTCGGGTGCTATAGAACGGGCTTGAAAGGTAGCTCACCGCAAAGTCTCGTAGTATCAGGAGTGCGCGTCGGGATGATAACCAGATGCACCTGAATCAGATCCTACACGGTTAGTGCAGAAGTGTAGCATGAGTATATAAACAACATGTACCTAGTAAGTATCTAGTCTAAACTCGAAAAAGTAGTGACGATTGGTCGACTTCGACACTCACTATGGGCTAACAATAAAATATTAAAGTATCTAAATAGGCATGGGCTATGTAATTGATAATGAAACCTCAACAACAAGCAATAAATAAACAATTCTTTCATAAATAGCAAATCCCAAATAAATTCCCATCATTTAGTGATTTTTAAGCTCTCGAGCCAATAAAATGATATCAAGTATAATTTGGCTCTAAGTATTATTACGCACGAATTATGCTGAGATCGTACGGCCCGATCCAAAATACTTATACATATACTGTGTGCATTGTCAAGGGTCGAACGGCACGAACCATAGATGCATCTATTAACCTGTCGAGACAAACGGCCCGCTCCAATGAGAGTAGTGAAATTTACGTCGCTCGCGGAAATATTTGCGACGTGAGTGAACATAGATTTCTCAAAGTTATTATATAATTCTTCAATTCTTTCCAAAAGTAAGGAGTCTAAACAGGAAACTTTATATCTTGAAATCCTCAATCTCAGCTCTATTCAAGACAATTAATAAGCATAATCAAATAACGGTGTCAACAAAGCATGATGTAAACCTAAGACTACCCGGACATCACATGGCATATATCTACGCACGGACTCTCATCACCTAGTGCGTATGTAGCTCCCCACACAAGTAATTTATAACAAAACACACCTAAGGGGATGAGTTCCCTCTTACAAGGATAGAAATGAGACTTACCTCGTCTCAAAGCTCGCTTTCCGGCTACAAACTTGCTCTAAAGCCTTAATTCAGTGCCGAACAATCCGAAACTAGTCAAACTTTATTAAATTTATCAATACATGTTCAAACATTCATGACTTAACAATTTAAGTAATTACTCAACCAAAATTGGAAGATTCTTAAAATTCAACCCTGGGCCCACGTGCCCGGATTTTGAAAGTTTTCAAAGAAAGTCGTTACCCATAACCTTACGAACTCAAATATATAATTTTTACCCAAATCCTTAACAAATTTCATGTTTAAATTCCATTTTTATCAAAACCTAGGTTTTTTAATCTAAACACACAATTTTCACTAATTTATATGTTAAAATCTAACTTATAAACTATGTATTTAACTCACATTAGATAGAAATTGCTTACATCAAATAGCTAGTGAAAATCCCTCTCTAACCAGCTCCAAAATCGCCCCAAGAAGTGCAATAAATGAACCCCAAATGCTCAACCCCGACTTAAATGAAGTTCTGCCTTCAGCGTTTTTCGCACCTGCGGTGCCTCTGCCCCATTTGCGGTGCTACGTCTGCTTCTGCGGAGTTCCTCAAGCCCAATGATGGCCTCTTCTGCGGACCGGATTTTCGCTTCTGCGGTCCGCTTCTGCAGTGAGTGTGTCGCTCATTGTAACACCCCGAAAAATGTTGAAGTATTTCAGTGTAAAGCCCCATAAATTTCGCAAGTGAATTCAAGGTTTCGTGGTTTGGACTTTTTGGGTTGAACAATGCACCGAAAAGTAAACGAAATTTTTTGGCAGAAAAGCGCGCGTATGCGGTCCATTATACGATCGCATAATCACTCTGTGGGCCGCATAATGGCTGCAGAAGTGAGCAGGAGAAGGGCCAATCTGGGGGCAATTATGTGGTCGACTATGCGACCGCATAACTGTTATGCGGTGCATTATGCGATCACATAACCGTTATGTGAACCGCATAGTGACCGTATACACGAACAGATTTTTGATCATTTTGCTCTATAATTATGCGGTCCGCATATCCATTATGCGGTTGCATATGCGACCGCAGAACCTGTTCCGGAGCTCCATTTTTGGGTTCTTACAACCCGACCCTTCTTCGTTAAATACACGCAATGGGTCATTTTTGAGCAACAATTCTGATGTTTTAGAGAGAAGGGAGAGTGTTTAAGAGAGAGAGGAAACCATAGGCTATTTATTCATCAAGTCTTGCTCAAATCTTGGAAGATTAACAAGGAAAACCCACAAGTTCTTCATCTAAGAGGTAAGGTTCCATACCCTAGTTTTCAATTTCGAATTTGGGTAGAAGATGGTTGATTAGAAGTATGATTCATGAGTATGAGATTATAATTTATACATGCATGTACCAATAAGAATTGTGGAAATATTGTTGAGCTAAAATAAGTAAGGATTGGGTTGTGGAGTGAAGGAAATCTTGTAGAAGAATCTTGTGGTTAAATTTGCACACCTAGTGTCTGATAAAATGCTCAAATGAGCCGAGACCATAAATATCTTCCTAATTATGGTTCAAATTTGTTATGTCTCAAAATAGATCGGGATTGCTAAGAATTTCGGATCATTCTAGAGTTAAGGGAGCTCGATTGAGGTATGTTGGCTAAACTTTCTCTCTTGGAATTGAATTCCATAATGTTTCCGTAAGTTTTAAATTATGGGTTGTGTATTAAAAGGTTATGGTTTTGAGTCGTGTTTCAATGAAATATAGTATGCCAAATTGTGTGAGAAAATCTCAATATTCTTAAGACTCTTAATTGCTCATATGTGTACCTAAAGTCTTGATTTGAAAATGTCTTATTGTTGATAATCTATAAAGATGGTTGGAAGTGAAATAAGTTAATTGGGGATATAGAGTGTAGCCAACTGCCAAGCATTTAAGTTATGATTGTGTCTAGTAGTGCAAATTATTTGAGAAGATGCGATAAAGAATATGAAATGAGCCTCGACTCAATTGTTTAAAAATGACTTCGAAGATAGAACTACCTAAAAGCTTTTGTACTCAATTCATGCCCATTAGTAGTTGCTTTAACTAATGCTTTGCTTTATAAATATATCTAGTGTGATTCGAGTTCTATATACTCATGTGTTGAACTAGTACATTGTCATTGCTAGGGAAGAGCATTGTAAGAATAAATGGTGTATTAATTGTTTATGATTTTCATGTGTGTTTCTATTGTTGGATGGTATGCCTCATTCTTTGGAAATAAACCATTTGTGTTTGAATTTTCCATTTCAAATAGATTTGAAGTATATGATTTCTGAAATATCCTATATGTTGATACTTAATGGTGATCTTTGAAATTGAAAGAGGTGAAAGTGTGGAATATGAAATACGGCCATCGTTCCAAGAATAAAGAATCTTGCGAATGGCCTAATGAGCCAAGGAAATATTGTCGTTGTGAATGACTAGGAATACTAATGAGAATTTATACAATGTGAAAGATGTTGAGGTGAGTACAATTATATTTATGATATTTCTGTTATCAAATCAAATCAAAAATGTGTTTGGGAGCATCATTAGCAAAACCGAGGAAGAGTGGGTCATAAGGCCCACTCCTGAAACTACACGTGCCGGTGTAGGGGTGGATTGTGATTATTCCCCTTATTTGGGATGAAATTGGAACCTTTGAGAAATTGTGATATTATTACCCTTAATTGGGATGAAACTGGGACCTTTGTGGATTGGAAAAGTCAATCCGCACGGTATATGTGTGAATACGGCCTAGCTGATCGGGTGGAGATCAGACGCCATATTGCGCATATGGTGGTACTACTCTTGGTAAAAACTTTCTTTCGCATTACATGTCAAACCACATTGTTCGTGGGGAGATGGCCTAGCCAATCGGGCATGATCGGACTCCGTTCTAACAAAGACAGTGGTATATCGGTGCTAATGATTCCCCAACCAAAATTGTATATGAAGTTCGTATTTTGAAAATTACTATGTTTTAACGGAACATTTGGATATTGTTGATTATGACTTGCTGTTTCTATGTGTTGCCTTTTCTTATATGGGCATTCTATTTTGAAAGAGGACTTTTAGCTATGCATACTAGTGCTATTCGACAGTACTAACGTCCTTTTTGTCGGGGCGCTGCATCTTTAATGGATACAGGTGGACATTGATCAGTGATAGCATCGCACTCTTTTCAGCTGATTTGGTGCGCCCCACTTCATTTCGGGGTCATGTATCTTTTGTTTCTCAGGTACTGTGTTTTGAGGTATAGCCGGGGCCTTGTTGCCGGCATCTCCATATTACTCTTCTATTATATTTAGAGGTTCCGTAGACAGGTTGTGGGTTGTGGTTGATGTTATGAATTGAACTAGAAATGTTGGTACATAGAAATTATGTTTTTCATTAATTCTATAAACGCGTAATGTTTTGGAAATTATGAATGAAGCTGCTAATGGGAATGAAAAGGAAGTTGTTAATAAAATCGTTTCAGTGATTGATTAATGGAGTACATCTCCTCTTTATTCATGGATGCATTTGGGGTGAAGGAAGTCTAACAGGCTTGCTTGGCCGGGTTTTCTCGGTTGAGCACCAGTCGCGCTCCCCGAGTTTGGGGCGTGACACTCCTGCGGCTTGAGCCGCTTCTGCGTCCTCCCCAATCGCACCTACGCGTTCGTAGGTGCGCACAAAAACCCGCATCTGCGGTCTATGGCCAAACATTCCAAAGCCTCTTCTGCGACCCAACCCATGCACCTACGGGCTCACACCTGCGGCCCAAAGCTCGCAGGTGCGGGCAGACGAGAACTGGTGCACCAGCAGCCCTTTTGAGTCTTAACTCAATCCGCGCATCGTCCGAATGTCATCTGTGGCCCCCGAGGCCCCATCCGACTGTACCAACAAGTTTGAAATCATAAAACGAACTCGTGCAAACCCTCGGAATGCCTAAAACAACATCAAAACTAAGAATCACACCTCAAACAAAATTGAATCAACATAGGAACTTCGAGTTCCTCAACGTACTCCGAACGCGTCGAAACATACTTAAACTACTCGGAATGACACCAAATTTTGCGTGCAAGTCTTAAATCACCATACGGAACTATTCTCGGGCTCAGAATTCCATACAGTCCTCAATAACACCAAAACCTACTCCAAACCAAATTTAAAGAACTTTAAAACCTTCAAATAGTCAACTTTCACTATTAAGCGTTGAAACGCTCTTGGGTCATCCAAAACCCGATTCGAACACACACCCAAGTCCAAAATCATCATACGAACCTATTGGAACCGTCAAATTCTCCACCTCTTAAACAAACGTTCATTCTCGAACGGGTCTAGAATCATACCTGAAGTGCCGAATAAGTGTGGATATCTGCTCCGCATGTCCTCCTCGGCCTCCCAAGTCACCTCCTCGACTAGTTGGACCCTCCACTGAACCTTTACTATATAAATCTTCTTGGACATCAACTGGCGAACCTCCCTGCCAACAATGGCAACTAGTTCCTTCTCATAACCCAGGCTCTCATCTAGCTGAACCGTGTTGAAGTCTAACACATACGACATGTCTGCATGATACCTCCGGAGCATAGACACGTGGAAAACTAGATGAACTCTTGATAGACTAGGAGGTAAAGCAAGCTCATAAGCAACCTCCCCAACTCGTCTCAACACCTCAAATGGACCTATAAACCTTGGAATCAACTTGCCCTTCTTCTGGAACCTCATGATCCCCTTCATCGGCGAGACTTTCAAGAGAACCTTCTCGCCCACCATAAATGATAAATCACGTGCCTTCTGATCCGCAAGTAAACTGAGGGTCTCTATCTGATATGATGGAAACAGACACACCATACAGCCAAACTATCTCCTGAATATAAATCAGGGCCAACCTCTATAAAGTATACGTGGTCACAACTAGAATGAAGTGTGCCGACTTGGTCAATGACCCAAACTGCATCAAACTTCCGCAAGGTCCGCAGCAACCCAACAACAAAGTCCATAGTAATGCGCTCCCACTTTCACTCAGGTATAGTCATCTGCTGGAGCAGGCCACCTGGCCTCTGGTGCTCGTACTTAACCTGCTGGCAATTTAGATACCTCGCGACATACTCAACTATGTCCTTCATCATCCACCGCCACCAATAATGCTGCCTCAAGTCGCGATACATCGTTATAGCACCTGGATGAATAGAATACCGAGAACTGTATGCCTCATCTAGAATCCCTTCCCTCAGCCCATCAACATTAGGAACACATAGGCGACCTTGGAGTCGCAAAACACCATCCTCACCGATATTAACCTCCTTGGCACCACCCTGTAATACGGTCTCTCTGACAACCAACAGTGGATCATCAAACTGACGAGCCTTGATCTTCTCCAATAGTGAAGACTAGGCAACGACGCATGCAAGAACTCGGTTGGGATTTGAAATATCCAACCTCACAAGTCTATTAGCCAAAGACTGAATGTTCAAAGCTAATGGCCTCTCCTATGCTGAAATGAATACCAAGCTACCCATACTCTCCGCCTTTCTACTCAAGGCATCCGCAACTACATTCGCGTTGCCCAGATGGTAAATAATGGTAATATCATAGTCCTTTAGTATCTCAAGCCACCTACGTTGTCTCAAATTTAAATCCCTTTGCTTGAACAAATGCTGCAAGTTACGATAATCAGTGTAAATCTCACAGGACACCCCATAAAGATAACGCCTCCAGATCTTAAGGGCATGAACAATCGCGGCCAACTCTAAATCATGCACAGGGTAATTCTTCTCATGGGTCTTCAGGTAATGTGAAGCATATGCAATAACTCACCTCTTTTGCATCAATACACAACCCAAGCCAACGCGTGAAGCGTCGCAATACATAGTATACATCCTGGAACCGGAAGGCAACACTAACATTGGTGTTGAAGTCAAGGTTGTCTTGAGCTTCTGAAAGCTCGCCTCACAATCGTCAGACCATCGGAATGGAGCACCCTTCTGTATCAATCTATTCAAAGGTGCTACAATAGATGAGAAACCCTCCACAAACTGACGATAATAACTTGCCAACCCCAAGAAGTTCCTGATATCGGTCGTTGTGGTAGGACGAGGCCAACTCTTAACTGCCTCGATCTTCTTGGGATCAACCTTTATACCCTAGTCTGATATAACATTCCCCAAGAATTCCAAAGAATCTAACCAAAACTCACACTTGGAGAACCTAGCATGTAGCTTGTGTTCTCACATGGTCTGAAGCACCACTCTCAAATGATGCTCGTGCTCCTCTATACTGCGCGAGTAGATAAAAATGTCATCAATGAAGACAATGGCAAACGAATCAATATATGGCCTGAATACCCTGTTAATCAAATCCATAAATGCCGCTGGGGAGTTAGTCAAACCGAAGGACATTACTAGAAACTCATAATGGCCATATCTAGTTCGGAAAGCAGTCTTCGGAAGATCTAAATCCCGAATCTTTAACTGATGGTACCCCGATATCAAGTCGATCTTAGAGAACACCCTAGCATCCTGCAACTGGTCAAACAAATCATCAATACACGGCAATGGGTACTTGTTCTTAATAGTGACTTTGTTCAACTGGCGGTAATCAATGCACATCCGCATAGTCCCATCTTTCTTCTTCACAAATAACACTGGTGCACCCCAAGGCGATACACTTGGTCTGACGAAACCCTTTGCTAGCAACTCCTCTAGTTGTTCCTTCAACTCCTTCAACTCTTTCGGAGCCATGCGGTATGGTGGGATAGAGATAGGTTGGGTACCTGGAGCCAAATCAAAAGAGAAATCGATATCACGATCTGGTGGCATCCTGGAAGATCAAAAGGAAACACATCGGAAAACTCCCGGACTATAGGTACTGAATCTATCGCCCGAGTCTCTGCAGTAGTATCCCGAACATAAGCTAGATAAGAAAAACAACCATTCTCGACCATGTATCGAGCCTTCAGAAAAGATATTACCTGGCTGGATGCACTGACGGACGAACCCTTCCACTTCAATCTAGGAAACTCTGGCATCGCCAAAGTAACAGTCTTGGCATGATAATCAAGGATGGCGTAATATGGAGATAACTAGTCCATTTGGGAAGTAACCTTTCTGCAGCATTAATCATGTGAAGTTCATTGTGCCTTTTTGTTCAAGTCTTATCTGATATGCATCTAAATTTCTGAACAAGAATTAGGCTTCGCATCATTCTGTCTGGAAAGAGTTCCAAACACCGAATATGTTGTGCTGTAGGAATTTGTGAAGTGCATGATCAACTTGCAGACAGATAATCATTTTTCTAAGGATTAGAACATTATCAATTTGGAACTTGATGATATGGAGAGTTTGAGTGAATCAGCCAAAATATACATGTTTTATGCATTAACACAAAAATTCTCTCTTATATCTAGACTACTTTACAACAACATCATGCCATAAATTCAATTTATTCTCATACCATCGCGCGAAGCACAGATAAATTGACTAGTTACATTTAAAATATTGGCCAATCATTCTCACTGTTCCACCATCTTGTTGTTCTTCTCTTGACTGCCTAGCTTCACCCATTGACTGACCACTTTTACAAGCAATACGATGGCTACCGCCGACGAATGGGAGGTGGTGAACGATGGAGCCTTTGTCTACAAGTGGCGGAAGCAGCGTTCTGCCGTCCACTCAACCACCTCCGCCGCCGCCAAATCCAGCTGCTAAGGAGAAAAAGGCATACTTAAAAATGAAGAAAAAGGTACTCCTAAAAATCAAAGCACAGTACGAAAAAGAGATTGCACAGTACGAAAGAGAGTCGAAGTCATTGAATGAAATGAAAGCAGAAGCCGAAATCGAAATCGAACGACGAAACCTTCACCAGAGCACCACTGTACCATTTGATCCGCTGGCGCAATCATTGGATTCGACCTCAGGGCGGCTAGTTGATGGGCTCCTAGCTCAGGTATTGCTCGCCGTTTTTTATATCTTTCAGGAGTTTTAGGTTTTGTTTTCCGGCAAAGTATTGGTAAAAAAAATAGGGATTACTTTACTTGTCTTTCGCTATTAGTGTAATACCAAAGATTACTAGTTTTGCCATTATAAACTATTTACCTAGTATTATTTTTGCAATGTTCCCACCCCTTGAGGATAGTTTTCCAGATGTAGGAGTGACGATTGTTTTTCCCCTCTAGGCTAAGATGAGTGAGGTTCCACAGAGTTTAGGCAAATACTTAGCCGCAGGAGGCTATTTTTGCATTTAATAAACTCCAAAGTGAGTCCGATAAGGAAACGTTTTTAGCCTTCATCTTATAGAGGCCAAGACCCCGTAACTTATTTGATTTGGCAATGTTATCATAGGCTACGAGATGTAGCTTACTTTTTTCACTCATTGATTCCCAATTGAATTTGTTGAGCTTTGTCCAGTTCATTCCTTATAGATTGGGGAAGAATATTGATTTGCATGACATGGCTAGGGATAGAAGCTAGGGTGGACTTAACAATGGTTGCTCTCCCTGCTAGAGTAAGAAACTTGCTTTCCGAACCATTTAGTCGTGCATTAACTTTATCAAGGAGAAACTGATAGTCTCTTTTGCCCGTTTATTTGTTGATAATGGGAAAACCCAAGCATTTCCCTGATTTGTTAGAGCATTTGATACCAAGGACATTAGTGATTTTAACTCTGCTTTGTTCAGCAATATTGTTAAAGAAGATAGTTGTTGATTTGCTAAAGCTAATTTTCTGTCCTGAAAGGATATTAAAAGAATTGAGGGTGTCTATAAAATCTTTTGGAGTAGCTTTTGCAAAAAAGTATTAGATCAATGATGAACATTAGGTGTGAGAGTTTGGGTCCCAATCTTGAGATTGTTATAGGTCTCAAAGATTTTCAAAAACTTTATGTTCACTTTGTTTGGAGAGGGCTTCACATATTCTAAATAAGTAGGGAGAGAGCAGATCCTCTTGTCTAATTGCCCTTGTTGAGTAGAAAATATTTGTGGGAGTTCTGTTAATGTTAATAACTATAGAGGATGGGAGAGACGATACATAATAAGTTTTATGATATGATGCGGAAAATTAAGCATTACAAGGGATTGCTTATTAAAGGACCATTCCGATCTATCAAAGTTTTTTTCTAGATCTAATTAATCATCATATTGGCCTTTTTGTCTTTCATATTCTTGAAAGAAGAAATGGCTTCTTGGACAATTATAGCATTATTGGAAGCGCGTCTATACTTAATGAAACTAATTTGAGTGAGGTTATTGATTTCATCAAGATATGGTCTAATTCAAATTTTTGTAATTGTTTTATGGCTCGAGTTGCACATAATAGTATCATTATTTTTTGCACAAAAAAAAAATAAAAAATAAAATTACACCCAAGGATGTGGCCTAGTGGTCAATAAAGTGGGTTGAGAACCATGAGATCTCAGGTTCAAATTCCAGCAGAGGCATAAACACTAGGCGATTTCTTTCCATCTATCCAAGTTTAGGTGGACGAGTTACCTGGTACATGCTGTTGGTGGGAGGTGGCAGGTATCCCGTGTAAGTAGTCGAGGTGCGCGCAAGGTGCCCAGATACCACGGTTATCAGAAAAAATTACAGAAAATAATAACTGAGGTTCCCACGATAGACCAATATTTTTGACAAAAAATGGAGTGTAATTAATCAGGGCTAGATGCTTTTAGGGGTTTGAACAACTTGATAGTGTCCCAAATCTCACTATCAGTAAGGTTTCTGTTTAATTGTTCCTTTGTCTTCCTTACTCAAGATATTATAGGTGCTAGGGAAGTAATTCCAGTTAAATTGAGAAGAATCAGTAGTATATAAGCTCGTGAAGAAATGCAAGATATTGCTTCTTATGGTATTTTGGTCGAACTCCAGTTTCCATGTTCGTCTAGTGAGCTCCAAATTCTATTTTCTCTACGTCTTTGAATAGTAGATAAGTGAAAAAAACTTTGTATTAGCATCGCCTTCATTTGGCCATTGAATATGAGATTTTAGATTCCAAAAGTCTTCTTCGCTTTTGAGAATGTTGTTGAATTCCATAGTCAGCGTCTTTTCTATATTGAATGAGAAAACATTAGGGTTTTTTCTCTAAAGCCCATTGGATTCCATTAAGTCTAGCAACAAACTGCCGCTTCTTTGCAAAAACATTCTCCAAAAGTATGTATTCGAAGTCATATCATTCCTAGTGAAATTTTCCGTAGCACTTTCTAGGCTTTACTGGTTATCCAATGATTCAGGAATGAAGTTTATGAAAGCTGGATGAGACTTTCACATTGATTCAAACCTAAATAACTTGTTCTTGCCCAAATTTCCCTATTAAGAATTAACAATAAAGGGCGGTGGTCTGAATGTAAACTAGGTAAATGTTGGACAAAATTATCTTGATATAATTCAAGTCATTGTGGATTAGTAAAAATCTATCTAATCTTTTCATAATCAAGCTTCTCTTATTTTTCCTTTTTTGGTCCATGTATATCAAGTCATAAAAGCCAAAGTCCATCATGCCACAATTATCAAGTCATCTTAAGAAACTATTTGTTCTGTTCCTAGATCCGAGTTACCACCAAATTGTCTTAGAACTTTTATGTATTTCACTAAAATCACCTCCTAGAAGCCAAGGACCACTATAGTGTTGAAGAATAATCTCTAAATTTTGCAATAATATTTGCCTATCATTGTAATAATTGATAGCATATACTATAATTACCAAGTTTGAGAATTAACTTGCTTCTTGATAAGAGCATGGAACTCTTGATCCCGTCGCAACAATCTGTTCAACAGTTATATCTTCAGTCCAGAAAATAGCTAGTCCTCCTGATCTTCCAGATGCACCAACCTGAATCATGTTAGAGAAATTGAAATGGTGCATTAACTCATGATGGTCTTCTAGTTTGGTTTCCACGAGAGCGATTAGAACTGGCTTGCTCCAGTCCACTATAGATCACAAACTCCTTCGAACATAGGGCTGACTAGCACCCTGACAATTCCACATCACCATATTCATAATTCTTCTTCGAGGTGGATTTGTTTCCTGTAGACTAAGGGGTGAGTTGAGGCTAGAAGTTGAAGTGTGCGTGTGATTCTCCTGATTCAGACTCTCATGCTGAGTGAACAATGATGGGATCAACCCATCACATATTTGCGTGGCAGAGTGTTGATGCAAGTCCTTATATGTAGTGAACACTTGTAGAGAGTCAGCAGTAATAGAGAACATATTTTTATATGTTTCTTTGAAGATGCGTGTTCTTGGTTCTCTCATGTTTAAGAACTCTATCGTCTTTCTGTTAAACTTGACAATCCTTCGTGATCCTCTAAGGGCTGTGATGGTGCTGAGGATACTTTCTCCTGTGCTGTGCTATTACCGGTGCGTTGATTGATGGAGGGTTGTTCTCCCATCGAGTTTCTGATCCTTCTGGTTAATCTTTCCTTTGCTCGTGTATTCTTGGTTGTGAATGGACTGTTGTTGTTGATATCTCCGAAATGGGACTTCCTCCCGTGGTTGTTGTGTTGCATAATTGGGAGTTTGGTTCGTTTAAGTCCACCATGTCAGAGGACTCAGCCAAGGTTGTGGTTCCATGGGCGTGCATGGCATCAGGTTCCTTACTTGATACGGGGTGATCTAGGGAACTTGTATCAGATTGTGGCATTGTGCATCCCCGCTGCAAACCTTGTGTGATTATTTCTGCTAATTGCATTGGGTCTTCTATGCGGATAGTGATTAGCTGATCCTCCATCAGAACATTGAGGCTCAGTGCATAATCCCTCATTCCCAGCTCTAACATGCACTGAGGTGCATTGGTTTTGGGGGGGGGGGGTTGGTATAAACCTTTGGGATGTTTCGAGAACTCTGAAGTCTGAAGATAGATCTTCCTGTTGTAGTGGTTTCTTTGTGCATAGGAGCTGTTGGGTGTTCCCTCTCTTTGGCTCATTTCTCTTTGATAGTTCAGTTTTGATGTTCTTGGCATTTCCTAGTGTTGGAGATATGGGGTATTTTCTTTTATGCTTGGTCAGTGTTTTGAGTGGGATTACTGGAGATTTCTTGATCGTTTATTGATGGTATATGTAAAGGTTTGGCAAATATTGTCTGTCAATGGTAGTAGATGTATGTTCTTGACATTTTGTATTCTTGTCTTGAACAAGGGTTCTTGCAGTAGCGTTAAATGCAGGACATGGTTTAAATTTTTATGATTTATCTTGTGATTTGTTCTTACTCACTGTTGCTATTCCCATGGAGTTTTGTCTGTTTGAATGTGTTCTGGGTTTTTCTCTTCAGGAGCTCATAGGTGTGTGAGATTGCTTTGCATCAAATACTCTTCGTCCCTGCTCCTATGTGGTTAGTGGTTAGAGATCCACTGAACTCACTAGATGGTCATGATTTGTACTATTTTGGGGGAGGGAGTGTGGTGTGTCACTAGAGTCGGTGTTTGGTAACGCAAGTGATATCAAGTTTTAGTGTGAATGGTATGGGAGTGATTTGGGTCAGCTTTATTGCCATGTCTTTATGTTAATCAGAGAACTTTCAAAGTTGGGAGTTGGTGTATTTGATATGTCCTAAGTTGCTCGGACTATTCACTTTCGGTGCCGCACCCGTAACACGACGTGGGTGTGGGATCCGTAGCAGATATGGTCAACCAATTTTGGGAACTTTCACGTAAATCGACCGAGAAATTCGGCAAATTGAAGAAAATGAAAAACCTTGCATATAGAAATTTCTATGTTAGTCCTTTTCCTTTGTCTCCTTCTTGGATTCTGCTTTTGATCAATATTTTCTCCTTCTCGGAATACCTTGTAAGGTTTGCGCATAATATCTCATAATGTAGACATATTTTTAACTCTGTTTTTAGATATTTGAATTATATTTAATTGAATCCCTGCATCTGTATCCGTACTTAGATCCGTACTCCTTAATCTTAAAATTTAGATCATGAAAAATTCAATCTCTATATCCGCACCCATATCAGACATCCGACACCCGCACCTGAGTTCGAGCAACTTAGGATATGTCTTTGTGCACCTGTCCAGCTATATAAACTTTCTATATCTTGGTATTAGTTAAACTAGGAGTAGGTGTACTACGAGTAATTGTACTTGATGAGTGCTTTATGGAGGGTGTACTTGTACCAATAGAGCTAGTAATGACTTTTGTATTAGTTAGGACTTCTTTTTTTAGGGGACAATTGTCATTATGGTTAGGGTTATAGTCTAAGTTGCTCAGATACGGGTGCGGGTGTCCGACACGGGTGCGGATCTAGAGGTTGGATTCTTTGAAATATAAATTCTAAGATTCGGGGATACGGATCGTAGTACGGATACGGGTGCGGGGATCCGGCTAATAATAATTCAAATAAAAAATAAAAATATAAAACTATCTTTACATTATGATAAATTTTGCGGAATACTTACGTATAGCTTGTAAAGTGTGGATTTCGTTTTTATTATCAAGTTGTAGATAAGTGAATTATTGATTTCCTAGATAAGGTATGCTATTTTTTTCAAATTTACCCTAATTTTGGTTCTCATTTCGGGAATCAAATTTTATCTCGTCTCGAATTTTTCCTTTCATCGTGGTCAAAGTACCCAAAATTATTTGACCAGATCCGGTACGAATCCCATATACACACAGACCACACCTATACTTGTGTCTGTCCTAAGTTGGGAGTTGGTGTATTTGATATGTCCTAAGTTGCTCAGACTATTCACTTTCGGTGCCGCACCCGTAACACGATGTGGGTGTGGGATCCGTAGCTGATATGGTCAACCAATTTTGTGTACTTTGACCTAAATCGATTGAGAAATTCGGCAAATTGAAGAAAATGAAATACCTTGTATATAGAAATTTCTATGTTAGTCTTCTTTTGTCTCCTTCTTGGATTCTGCTTTTGGTCAATATTTTCTCCTTCTCAGAATACCTTATAAGGTTTGCGCATAATATCTCACAATGTAGACATATTTTTAACTCTATTTTTTAGATATTTGAATTATTTTTAATTGAATCCCTGCATCTGTATCCGTACCTAGATCCGTACTCCTTAATCTTAAAATTTAGATCATGAAGGATTCGATCTTTATATCCACACCCATATAAGACATCCGACACCCGCACCTGAGTCCGATCAACTTAGGATATGTCTTTGTGCACCTGTCCAGCTATATAAACTTTATATATCTTGGTATTAGTTAAACTAGGAGTAGGTGTACTATGTGTATTTGTACTTGATGAGTGCTTTATGAGGGGTGTACTTGTACTAATAGAGCTAGTAATGACTTTTGTATTAGTTAGGACTTCTTTTTTCAGGGGATAATTGTCATTATGGTTAGTGTTATAGTCTAAGTTAATCAGACACGGGTGCGGGTGTCCGACACGGGTGCGGATCTAGAGGTTGGATTCTTCGAAATATAAATTCTAAGATTCGGGGATACGAATCCTAGTACGGATATTGGTGCGGGGATCCGGCTAATAATAATTCAAATAAAAAGTAAAAATATAAAACTATCTTTACATTATGATAAACTTTGCGGAATACTTACGTATAGCTTGTAAAGTGTGGATTTCTTTTTTATTATAAAGTTGTAGATAAGTGAATTATTGATTTCCTAGATAAGGTATGCTATTTTCTTCAAATTTACCCTAGTTTTGGTTCTGATTTCGGGAATCAAATTTTATCTCGTCTCGAATTTTTCCTTTTATCGCGGTTAAAGTACCCAAAATTATTTGACCAGATCCGGTACGGATCCCATATACACACAGACCACACCCATACTTGTGTCTGTCCTAAGTTGGGAGTTGGTGTATTTTATATGTACTAAGTTGCTCAGACTATTCACTTTCGGTGTCGCACCCGTAACACGATGTGGGTGTGGGATCCGTAGCAGATATGGTCAACCAATTTTGGGTACTTTAACCTAAATCGACTGAGAAATTCGGCAAATTGAAGAAAATGAAATACCTTGTATATAGAAATTTCTATGTTAGTCCTTTTCCTTTGTCTCCTTCTTGGATTCTGCTTTTGGTCAATATTTTCTCCTTCTCGGAATACCTTGTAAGGTTTGCGCATAATATCTCATAATGTAGACATATTTTTAACTCTGTTTTTAGATATTTGAATTATTTTTAATTGAATCCCTATATCTGTATCCGTACCTAGATCCATATTCCTTAATCTTAAAATTTAGATCATGAAGGATTCGATCTCTATATCCACACCCATATCAGACATCCGACACCCGCACCTGAGTCCGAGCAACTTAGGATATGTCTTTGTGCACCTGTCCAGCTATATAAACTTTCTATATCTTGATATTAGTTAAACTAGGAGTAGGTGTACTATGAGTAATTGTACTTGATGAGAGCTTTATGGGAGGTGTACTTGTACCAATAGAGCTAGTAATGACTTTTGTATTAGTTAGGACTTCTTTTTTCAAGGGATAATTGTCATTATGGTTAGGGTTATAGTCTAAGTTACTCAGACACGGGTGCGGGTGTCCGACACGGGTGCGGATCTAGAGGTTGGATTCTTTGAAATATAAATTCTAAGATTCGGGGATACGAATCCTAGTACGGATACTGGTGCGGGGATCCGGCTAATAATAATTCAAATAAAAAGTAAAAATATAAAACTATCTTTACATTATGATAAATTTTGCGGAATACTTACGTATAGCTTGTAAAGTGTGGATTTTCTTTTTATTATAAAGTTGTAGATAAGTGAATTATTGATTTCCTAGATAAGGTATGCTATTTTCTTCAAATTTACCCTAGTTTTGGTTCTGATTTCGGGAATCAAATTTTATCTCGTCTCGAATTTTTCCTTTTATCGCGGTCAAAGTACCCAAAATTATTTGACCAGATCCGGTACGGATCCCATATACACACAGACCACACCCATACTTGTGTCTGTCCTAAGTTGGGAGTTGGTGTATTTTATATGTACTAAGTTGCTCAGACTATTCACTTTCGGTGTCGCACCCGTAACACGATGTGGGTGTGGGATCCGTAGCAGATATGGTCAACCAATTTTGGGTACTTTAACCTAAATCGATTGAGAAATTCGGCAAATTGAAGAAAATGAAATACCTTGTATATAGAAATTTCTATGTTAGTCTTCTTTTGTCTCCTTCTTGGATTCTGCTTTTGGTCAATATTTTCTCCTTCTCGGAATACCTTGTAAGGTTCGCATAATATCTCATAATGTAGACATATTTTTAACTCTGTTTTTAGATATTTGAATTATATTTAATTATGAATCCCTGCATCTGTATCCGTACTTAGATCCGTATTCCTTAATCTTATAATTTAGATCATGAAAAATTCAATCTCTTTATCCGCACCCATATCAGACATCCGACACCCGCACCTGAGTCCGAGCAACTTAGGATATGTCTTTGTGCACCTGTCCAGCTATATAAACTTTCTATATCTTGATATTAGTTAAACTAGGAGTAGTTGTACTATGAGTAATTGTACTTGATGAGTGCTTTATGGAGGGTGTACTTGTACCAATAGAGCTAGTAATGACTTTTGTATTAGTTAGGACTTCTTTTTTCAGGGGATAATTGTCATTATGGTTAGGGTTATAGTCTAAGTTGCTCGGATACGGGTGCGGGTGTCCGACACGGATGCGGATCTGGAGGTTCGATTCTTCGAAATATAAATTCTAAGATTCGGGGATACGAATCCTAGTACGGATACTGGTGCGGGGATCCGGCTAATAATAATTCAAATAAAAAATAAAAAAATAAAACTATCTTTACATTATGATAAATTTTGCGGAATACTTACGTATAGCTTGTAAAGTGTGGATTTCTTTTTTATTATCAAGTTGTAGATAAGTGAATTATTGATTTCCTAGATAAGGTATGCTATTTTCTTTAAATTTACCCTAGTTTTGGTTCTGATTTCGGGAATCAAATTTTATCTCGTCTCGAATTTTACTTTCATCGTGGTCAAAGTACCCAAAATTGTTTGACCAGATTCGGTATGGATCCCATATACACACAGACCACACCCATACTTGTGTCGTGTCGACACGGGTGCGGCACCTAAATTGCCGTGTCGAAGCAACGTAGGTTATAGTTAGGGCTCTCTTTCTTGGCAAGGTTGGAGTTTGGTTTTGTTTAAAACTTGCTGGTTATTATTGTTAGGGTGCTGAGATTTTTTATTTTCTTTAAAAGTGATACTACTGTCCAGCAATTTTTATCCTGTGGGTTCGTGATCCTCTGCTTGGCAGCAATGGTAGAATCAGCTGTTTTGGGTCATAGATTAGAGTCTTCATTTGGAGAATATTGATCTGTTGGTTTTTTATAAGGGCATGTAATGGCCCTATGACCAATTCTTTCCCAATTGATGCATAAATTTGGGTACGCTTCATAAGCTAATGATCGTTTATGCTCACTAATAAAGATATATGAAAGTAGAGGGGTGTTCCGATGGAACTTGTACGCATGTCCGAGCATATTTATCCCTGATGGCATTTGTGGTGCAGTTGTCAATTCTCAGCAGATTCCCTATCTTGCTACCAATTTTTGTTAATATTTGAAGTCGTATTAATCAGTAGGCAAGTCCTGCAATCTAACCCAAATTGCAGTGCATGTGTTGGTGGCTTCGGATGCTGCAAATCTCAGTTCCCATTTTCTGATAGTTAGGGAATGACCTCCAATAAACCAAGGTCCCTCACGTATGATTTTCTGAATAGCAGCAGCTTCATTATTTTTAAGATAGGAAGTAACATATTTGATGAGCTATCTAACTAAATTACTAACACTTCTTTCAGGCTGAAGCTCAGGAAGCGGTGATTCGCAAGGTATCCAATCTCTGTGATGTTGCTGAGGCATATTGTACTTTAGAAGAAGAAAGGATGAAGCAGTCATTCTTCGACCTTCCAGTTTGGGCAGGGCCCCCTCGGGAGCTTGTTACTTTTTTATGTGTAGAAGAGAATTCTGGACAAGAATGAAGAGTTACAGAGGATGATTCTCAATTTTGTATAGGATGATTCTGGACAAGATGACATTCAATTTTGTATAGTTGAATATTTGATAACTTTTAGATATCTCAATGGATGATTCATAGCTTCGGATTATTATATTTTCCTATTATCTGTATGTAGTTATTTCAATTTGTAGGAGTTTTATGTTTCTAGGAGCTTATGATGGATGTTGAATATCTTCAAAAACGTGTTGCTATGGTAGCTCGCTGATGTACTTTAATAATTCTATAGTTTTTTTTTCTCAAGTGAAGATACCATTATGAGCTTTGCCTCTGTTATCATATTGCAGTACTGATTGTGCCCAGTTTCATTGTAGCCATGATCTGTAACAAGCCTAATTATCGGTGTTGGTAATTGCCTAGTTGTCCTCTCGTAGGAAATGAATTGAAGAAATGAGACCCAACCGTAAGCACTTCCTGTGCAAGTTCTTCATTTACCAATAAAGGGTGAAAGAAAGAATGCAATTGATCCAAACACTCTGGTTTAGCATTTCATTTGCAGATAGTTCTACCAGCTCTAAGATTTAACAATGCAAAGCAAGATTTGATCATAAGAAAGACTTTGCTAAATACGTCAGAAAACAGCAGACCACTTTAATGAAGTATTGTCTCAACTTTTCAGTTTTGTCATTAGTCCAGAAGTCTAGAAAAATAAGATCAACAAGTTTGAGAAGTTTATTTAAAGATACAGACTCCTTTGCAGCACTTGCCAAGTATCTATCACAAATTTTTCACCCGAGTCTTTATGCAGAAAACTTGCATTGTCACCTTTCTAGGTAGAAGATGGTCAAGATATGTATCAAATTACCAGTTTTTGGACCAATGCCTTCCAAATATGATCACCCCCGAGAGGATTTTACTAAAGGTGAGAGATACGGCTACTTGTGCAATAGGTGTCTTTTAAGAGTCAAATCTATATATCTATATAATCTAGGGACATTAGCCAGTGACGTGACACATCTCTTTAACAAGGAATGCTATTTATCTTTTTTTGCCATTTTTTGCCTTTTTTTCAATTTGAGTATATAATTAAATACATAAAAACAACAAACAGTTGTGAGGGCAAATCAAGAGTTGCAATGGATGGCTAAATGACAGGTTCTTAAAAAATAAAAAATTGAAGGCAATTAATGTCCGGTTTCTGTAAATATATATAATGTGGACGACTAATTTTTCATCTCATTCATATATTTTCGATCTCCACAAAGAAGCTTCGTGTGGTCTCTTTGCCTGCGTATTCAAAATACGGTATTCTGTCCATTATTTTTCAGTTTTTTTTTACTTTAAACCTTTTTACTAAATTAAAGTTATTTTGCAGTAGAATAATAGATTCATGAGGCGATGCTAAATCTGTGGCGAAAGGTCGAGCACCACCAAATATTACTGGTATTATGAAGTTATTCTTTGCATTAGTTTATTTTAAAAATTGATATTTTTTTCCTGTTTAAAGCGATTTGAAATGTTTAGCGTATGCGTGCAATCAATTCGTCATCTTTTTCTTTGTGTTATGTTTATGAATTCCTATGTTTATTCTCTTACTTAATTTTTTCCTTTCCGGGTTATCATTTTCGCCTTGCTTAAATGACAAAATATGCTTAGTGAACTTGAAATGCTTTTGAGAATAACAACGAGATTGAAGAACTCAGTTTTTGATAAAATAATGGTAAACTCACCATCTCGTAATCATGCTATTTCTTATGCGTTCCTTTGATCTTTGAGCTGTAAACCACAGTAACCTGTAGGTATTTATTCTTAATTTATTAATATATTAAACAATGGAAATTATGGTATAAGACATGAACAATATATATCGTACAGTGATTTACTTCACTTTTTTGACCCAAGTTATTTGTGAACTGATATACTTTTTTCATCCGACTTTTGATACTTTTAACATTAAAAAGACACTCGAAACTGCCCTAATGTTTGATACAAGTTTAGAAAAATCATAAAGAATACATATTTGAAAATTTGAGTCTATCGCTGAATTGATATCGGTAGCCGAACACGTACCGTGGCAAAATTTAGTTTTGAGTTGTGTTGTTTAATTTTTCCCTTTGTGAATAATTTCTCTCTTTTATTTGTTTGTTCTACTTTTAATTGTTTTTTGCAAAAGCAGAGCATACATATCCTTTTTTAAAATTACCTTGTACAAAATACATATCCTTTTTTAAAATACATTTTCGTTGTAAAATTTTCGATGATTTCAGTTTACATCTTTCATTTATATAACTTTGGGTCTTCCTACTATACCAATTTTTCGTATTATTGTTAGAAAAGTATCAGTTGATCAGAACGTACGAAGGGCTTGCAGGGTGAACAACATTTTGTTGTACTACTAATACTAGATGTACTAGAGTAGTTTAGTAGCGCCTTTTGAATCGCGATCTGATTATTTAAAATAATCTAATTTGTTAATTTGAAATTTTGGGTTTAAAAAAAATTTAAACCTTAATTTTAGGAACTCGGGAACTAGAGCTAATGATGATGACTGAATTGTGTATGCAAACAAATTTTAATATGAATAAACTCATCTGGTACAGGCTGAATTCATAATTTGAAGGGGTAGTTTGAATATATGTTCACCGTATAATTTAATAAAGAATATAAAATTCAATTTATGTGATGGTGTTTGAACTTAGAGAGTGAAACGAGTAAAATGAGTTCTCTTTTTCCATGATTATTTCATATTCTTTTTAAAGATTTTGAATGGTTAATTATTGTGACATATAATACTTTATATAATTATCAATATGCAAATTTTATTCCAAAAATCTTAAAAACTTCTATGTCTAAATTCTTGGTTGAGTTAAGGAGATTGACTCTCAAAACTTATAAAACATAAATTGATATAGATGAAATATAAAATATAAATCTGTGTAAAACGGATAAGAGAATGTGAAGAACGGAAGTAAAGGAGAAGCGTAACCTCTTTCCCAATCAGAAATAGAAAAAAATATATAACGAGATAGTATGTCTTGAATATAGAACAAATTACGTCTATTTATCAAAGACTAAATGGTCCAAAAACAATCTACGATTCAAGGGTTATAGTATTTTATATATAGTATATATTTGTGAGTTCATCAATATAAAGAATTATCTTGAATTACACTAATACGAATATATAAGTAAGATTATTTTTATATGCATATACATGAAAGGATTAATCTCTTCTATCTTGACCAAATCCACTAATATCTTTAACAATCGCGCGCGAAGCGCGAAATTTCACTAGTATAACATACAGTCCAGGCTCGGTGTTAGTGCATATCCCGCCTAATAATGGTATTTTTGTTTCAACTAATTTCTGTTCGGGAACCAGTATTCTTTGCCACTTATGGTTTTCGGGCGGTCGTTTTGCTTGGATGTCTACTATGTTTCCAGATGGTCAAAAAGTCAAGAAAAGTCAATTCAGGCCCACATGTAGGGGTGTCAATGGTTCGGTTCAGTCGGTTATTTTATAAAATTTGTATCAAACCAATTTTTCGGTTATTCTATTATGTATCACCAAAATAAACTTTTAAAAACCGTACCAATCATATCGGTTTCTCTTCGGTATCGATACAGTTTAGTTAACTTTCAGTATTTTTTAAAATGTCACTTAAAAGTCACTAGTAGAAGCAGAATACAATAACATACGTACTTTTATATGACTTAGCAAAACTCTCTAGATATTTTTACTATTTAAAGGATGATGAATTAAGAAAATATGAAAGATGACCAGAGTATAGATCCATCAACTATTCTACAGCAGCGTAAAAAGAACTAAGCAAAGACAAAGAAAATATAAATCACACCAGGGAAAGATATTAAGTAACTTGGGACTCAAAAATAAAGTCTATAGAAGATTAAATATTCGAAAAAATAAATTTAAATCATACGAAAGAAAAAATATTCAATACATTCTAGTTTGCTACTCATAATCGCTAGAATACATTGTGTCTTGCTAGTTAATATGCTGAAAATAATTTAGTTTCAATAGTAGTATAATAGTTTGGGAATTAGTATTTTGAGTTTAATTACTTGTTGGCCTTGTAACCATTTTCATAATTTCAATGCCCAAAAAAAATTAATGTTTTATTATTTTTTAAACTTAATATATAAATATATTTTTTCCTTGTAAATTTATTCGGTACGATTCGGTATTTTTTCGGTTTATTTTCATAAAATAAAAAAATCCACCCTAATTATCGGTACAGTTATAGATTTATATAAAAACCTACGGTTTTATTAAAGGAACCTAAAAATTGGTTCGGTGCAGTACGGTTCGATCGGTTTAGTCGGTTTTTAAATATCCATTGATACCCCTACCCACATGGTGAAAATCCGAGTCAAGGAGTAGATTCCGATTACCCATAACCCCACGAGTCCAAATATATATTTGGTTTTCAAATCCAAGTCCAAATCATAGCTCAAAACCTTAATTTTCACTTTCTTATATTGTAGGCAAAAACTCCCAAATTCACCTCAAAATTCCATATTTTGGGTGTTATTAATCCATGTAGAATCTTGAAATAATACAAAAAAATGAGTAGAAATCACTTATCCCAAAGCCTTGCGTGAACATCTCCAAATCAAAATCGCCCCTCTCCAAGTCTAAGATATAAAATATGAGAGAATGAGCTAAAAATTCTGAAATACCACTTAATACCTAGCTGCAGATATCGCATTTGTGACCAGGGGTTCACAAATGCCACCCTTATAGAAGCAACACTTGGCTTGTAAATGCGAACTGATCCCCAGAGTAGCAGACGTCGCAAATGCGACTATGGTCCTTGCAAATGTGACCAACCCTCGTAAATGTGGAGCATCCATCGCAAAAGTGACACCAGCTTCGCAAATGCGAATCTAGCCCCAGTCCCATATCGCAAATGTACGCTAAAGTCTACAAATGTGGACCATGTATCTACGAGCAGGTCATTGCAAATACGATGACTGTAGCACCAACAAACTCCCAACTTCTAAATCAACCCAAAACAAATCTGAAATTCAACCGAGCTCCTCGGGCCCTATTCTAAATATCTACAAAAGTATATAAACTTCGTACAAACTTGCTCGTAAGCTCAAAATATCAAAATAGCATCCACAACCAAGAATCAAGCACCAAAACCCATGTTGCATGCCTTGAAGTTCAACAACTTCAACATTTCCGAACACACGCCTAAGTTCAAAATCATCATACAGATTTCTAGGAATCATCAAATCACCAATCCGAGGCCGTCAACTCAAAAGTCAAACCTTCGTCAACTCATAGCAACTATAACGACCCGGGCGGTCATTTTATGTATTTGAGCTCCGTTCCCCTATTTGATGCTTCTAGTATGTTTGTTTGTTGTTTTGTGACTTGTGAGGTCGGGAAGGTTTGAGAGAGATTTAAGACACCTAGTCTCATTTTGGAAGCTAAATTGTAAGTGTTGACGGCCAATTTTGACCCTCCCTTTTAAAGTTAATTTATTTGCACTTAAATATTTACGGTGAATGTTTTGAAAGTATTTTCTATCAATAAATACATGTTTTATAAAAATTAATTAAATATTAATTTCAAAATTGATCACTCAGCATTAACATTGTGTAATTACAAATATACCTACTATTTTCTAAAATACATCATATATGCTTTATAAATAATTTAATGAACCATTCCTTAATTTCTAGATTAAATATACTACTATGACAATAATTCGAAATTAGTGTAGTAAATAGAAAAATAAGATATTTTATTGATTAATTAATTAATTACAGTAATTAGTAGTATATTTGATAGTTTTAATTTCTATTATATTTATTGAAATTATTTAAGTTTATTAATTTTAAAGGGGCTAAAGACTGAAATGGCTACATTTGCAAAATTCCAATCAAATACAAATTGGCTATTTGTCAAATTAATTCCAGCCCAAATATCAGGCCCAAAATAAAATTTGATCCAGTCCAAGCACCCCTCTCTAATCCAACTTGGCAATCCGCGTCCCTCTCCCTGAACTAATGAGATTGTATCATATCACCCTCCCTTATCACTCACAAAACAAACACACATGCATCTGAACTGTTGGTCCATCTGATCAACAACTCCTATTTAATCTCTAATTTTCTTTGATTTTTAAAGATCCGCCCCCGAAGATCGCATCTCCACCATCCAAATCCCATGATCCAATGGCTACCAAAATTCCTCCCCAAAAATCTCAAATAACTGAATTATCAGGGCCGTTAATCACCATATCCAACGACCCAGATCCTATCTCCTATCTTTAACCTTAGAGACAACCCCCAATACCCCAAAACCCTAAAATCATTTCCTCCTACACAACCGCCTCTCTTTCCCATTCCTCTCTCTTTTCTCTCAACCTCACAAGACAAATTAATCACCAAACCTTGCAAAATTTCGTGCAAGGTCACAAATTTATCAAAGATTCTTCTCCTTAGCCTTCCCTAGTCATGATTCCTGCTGAAATATTTCTCTCTTCATCAGAAACTTAAACCCCCAAATCCAAACCCTAACCCCCAAAGATGAAACCTCAAATCGCCATTGATGTTTCAAATCCGTGTCATGCATGGTCATTCGTTTTGCTCCTGTGCTTCGAATCTCGTCACTCTTTCCATTTTGACCATTCGATTTCAAAAGCCCTAATTGAAGAAGTTAGACCGAAAAGGTGAAACTTCCATTCGCCAGATTTCTTCCTCCGTCTTTTCAAATCGAAGCAAGCCTGAGACGCTAGCTGGCTTCAACGTTGATATTCGACACCCAGAGGTAAAATGCAATGACTTCTGGGTATTAGGATTTTGACCAGTGGTCTCTCATGACTCAACGGTCGGCCTCTCACTTCTCTCCTCTCAGGTAAAATCCTTAATGATTTTCCCTCTGTTCCCCAGTTATTTCACTCTATCTTGCTTGCATCACTTGGCAATCGTCACTCTCTACTGCTGAATTTGAATTTTTGCTGAAACCCTAAGCCATTAATGGCACTATAAAAAGGGCTTTCAATGCTCTCACCAACCAGACCTAACAGACCAACAAGAACTAAAACCCTAATACGAGTATCAAAACTATCGAAATTTCAAAAGCTTAAGGCTTTCTCTCTCTCTATCTCTCTCTGATTAATTTCCATTTCTTTTGTTTTCGAGTTCCTTCACTACTCAAGAGTTTGAAACTTTGGTTCTCATACGGTTAAGTTAAGATCCCATTTGGTTTGCTGCCCAAGAGGAGGCCAGTACACCTCCATCCATTCTCTTTAATTGTTTTATTCGAAAATCATGAGCGTGCTACTGTGTTCCTATTAATTGTTTTGTTTATAATATTTGTTCAGTATATAATTGTTTATTTTTGGTTCATTATGACTTATTGAGAATCTGTGATAAGCTTTTGTATTTATTATTGGTCAGGTAGTTGTATGACTTCAATCTCTAAAATTGAATAGCCTACATGATTAATCTGCATAACCTGCCTTAATGATTTCTCACATCCACCTAAACTTTAGATCATCCTACAATGTTTTATTATAGTCTTCATATTTAATGTTATATTTTCTTGAGTCCTGTTACTATGTATTTAGGTTCTGCTATAGTCTTCATGTTTATCGTGTTGTACTCTTCTGAGTTTTGCTATAATGTACTTGGATTTTTCTGTTCATCATGCCATATTCTTTGAGTTCTGTCATGCTATATTTAGGGTTGTTGTTGCAGTCTTCATGCCTATCATGCCATGATTTTTTGAGTTGTGTTATTCTAAACTTGAATTGTTGTTAGACGATCCTAGTTGAAACAAATATGAAAGTATATAGTGTGATTCTGCATCATTTGGTCATGGCTTGTGAAGTCTGAATATTCAAAAAATTCTGTACTTCTTCACATGAATTCTCGATAACCCTTAAGTGTTCTTTGAGTCCTCTTTATGAATGTTCCACATCCATAAATCTAACTATTAGTTGCAAACAGTCTCACTAGGATGAATTTTCTTGTGAATATCAATGGTATTTGCTATGATCAGCATACCTCTTGTGAGTCAGATTATAGTTATGCATGTTGTGGTTGAATGTTGACTGTTTCTGTAATTTGAATATGGCTGTACCATGTTTATCTATTCAACCTAGTATGTATAACTGATTTAAGTCTGTAGTATGATATTTCCCCTATTCTTAACCCCTATAATGGTACTGATGACCTGGTTTTGCAAATGTTTGAGACTCATCTTGTATATTGAGGATATAATATGGATTGAAATTTTTGTATGTGTGGAAGTTTGGCATGAACCTTTGTTTATCCCTCATGACTTTATATTTTGAACACTGTTTTGAAGTCATACTCAGTCCTCTCTTTCCCCTGTCATTTTGGATTGAATCTGGTATAGGAAGTCTTCTATTGTTACTGGTTGAGTGCAATAACTTGCTCATGTCATTGTCTGAATCTTTACTAAGGATCTCAAAGGATTCAAGTAATGTTATTAACCTATGTGTATGCTCATGTCAAACTAATATGTGATCAATGTTGAGGCATTAGCATCTGTATCTCAAAGCTGTTACAATTCTAAACCATGTGCCTTATCCGTTTGTGAGATGTATGACTTGTGTTGTCTGATTTTTAGCAACAATAGCATAAGTATTTCCGTTGTAATATGTGCTTAAAACTTGACTTTTAAACCTATTCAATATGTGTTTCACTCACTTAATACTGAAGTATAGTCATGCTGTCTGTATGAGTGTTTTTTCTAAGTTATTCTGTTAAGAAGGAGTCTTCTCATGTGGTAGGAAATGTCATAGTAGTTGGTTTGCATTGAAAGGGCCTCATTGGCATTCAAACCTATAGGGAATAATTAGTCGTTAGTAGTTAAAGGTATTTGGGAGTAGAGTTTAACTCTAGGTTGGGTTACTCTCCCTGACACAAGCATTGCCTGGGCGTTGAGACCCTTGGGAACTTTGAAGTGTCAGGGGATTCAAAGGGGGCATCGGCCTTGAGTAGAATTCTCTCCTTAGCCTTTAATTCATTGACACTTATTACTCTCTTTGGTGTTTAATGACAACGAAAGGTGTTTAATGTGGATCATTTACTAGGCATAACCTCCACATTGGTATGACATTTCTTAGTATTTAAATACTGCAGTGATCTTTACTTTTATTATTTGCTTACGAATATCATATATGATTATGTATATAGTGTTGTCATTCTAATGACCTTTTTTTTTGGACAAGTGCAATGATTTGGGCCTGCTGAGTTCTGTAGGAACTCAAGCCCAAGTCCAGCTCTACTATGATCCAAGAGTCTGCCATCGCTCGTTCCTGTTACTGTTGGGCCATCCTTTTGAGGCCCAAACCTCTCAGATTCACTTATTTCCCTTCACTTCTTTATTTACCGATTTCGTTATTCTCCAGTTGCACTATGTCGTTAATCTTTGCTATATTTTCTGTTGTTTTATCTCATATGTATATGACAATTACATATTGGATTAAATGCTTTATTTTTTCTTTTAGCTCACCTAAAATAACTTAGGCAAGCCTTAAAGAATCTAGGATTTAAAGAGGCATTAGTTAGCAATTAATGCTATAACCGCTAATCGTGAGCTTTGTTATCAATTCATTATGCCTTGCTAACCTTTTTTCTTAAATATTTTTGAAGCCCAAGGGCTTAACAAAGGCAGCAGTCCCTCTTTCAAAAAGGAAAATTAGAATTGTCACGATTTTAATCTTCCAAAAGGGAATCAACTATTTCGAAAAGATTAAAATACTGCTGCCCCAAAAACAAAGGCTTTCGAACAAGTTTTCCATTTGAAACCAAGGTAAATCTTAGGATCACTTTCACAATACTTTCACCACATTAGAATAATATATGCTTTAGGAAAAGAATGCATTAACTTAGCTTCTTTGAACACTTTCATAACAAGCGTTCCGTCTTTCAAAGTTGTTTTTCAAGTGTGTGTATATATATATATATATATATATATGTATACTAACACTAATTTCCTAAAGGCTTTTCTTTAAATCCATCTTATTTAAACCACACTATTCCCTTATAAATATTATGGTAAGTTGTACTCTTTTGAATACTAGTTAAAGCTTAGTACAAATAATTAGTCCTAAATTTAGTCTAAGTCCTATGGAGCTATCTCAAGTAGATTTTAAGGGGTGCCTAACACCTTCCCCTTACAAGAACAAGAACCCTTAATCATAATCTCACCGGTTAGCAGACTTGTAAAGAACAATGACTTTAGAAATTAAATAGGTACCCTAGTATACCTTTAAATATTAGGTGGCGACTCTCTTTCATCAACAACAGAGAAACCACAAGTTGAATCTTATTTTGACTAGTGCAAAATAGAATGCAATAGTAAGAGTTGAATATAGTTTGACTTTTATGTAAATGACCTCGGGTTAGTGATTTGATAGTTCCAATAGGTTCGTATGATAATTTTTGACTTGGGCGTATATTCAGAATTGGATTTGGAGGTTCCTAAGATGTTTTGGCACTATTTGCCAAAAGTTGGTAATTTGAAGGTTTAGAGAGTTCCTAAGTTTGACTGGGGGTTGACTTTGATGATATTGGATTTGGATTTTTGTTCCAGAAGTTGGATTAGGATTGTTTTGTCATTTGGGACTTATGTGTAAAGTTTGGATGTAATCTGGATTGGTTATGCTTGAATCTGATGCTTGGTTAGAAGTTTGGAAGTTGATGAACTTAAGAGAAGCTCAACTTGTGTTTTGTTCATGGATTCTTGGTTTGATATTAGTCGTGGTGTTTTGTGAGCATTCATAAAAGTTTGGATAAGGTATTGAAACTTGTTCGTATGATTGGATAGGGTCTCGGAGGTGGCTTGGGTGTATTTTAGGGTGGTTTCAGATCATTTTTCTTTGGTTTGAAATTGCTGGCTTTATGATATTTAGTAGTGCTTCGCGGTCACAGAGTTTGTCTCGCGATCGCGGAGAAGGGGAGTTGGCAGATGAAATTTCCTCTTCGCATTCGTGTAGAGGTAGAAGCTAGAGTATCACGTTCGCATACAGAGGGGTGCATTCGTGATTGAGTGGTGCTAGGCAGAAGGATTGCCTTCACGTTCGCGGAGCATGGCTCGCGATCTCGTAGTCTTAGCATGCCAGGCATCATGTTTGCAAGGGGGGATCTCGTGTTCACGAGGAAAAGCAGCAGCTGGGCAGACTTTGGTCTTCGCGATCGCGAATGGTGTGTCGCGATCGCAATGCATATCACTCGGCAGAACATTAAGTGTTATATTTCGGGATTTTACCCATTCTCTCATATTTTGATCCCTAGACTTCGAGAGGTAATGATTTTGGAGAGCAAATTCACTACTACATTGGAGGTAAGTAGTTTTTACTTGAATTTGGCTTTATATCTTAATTTCTCATAGATTTCTATACCTAAAACATGGATTTTAAAGGAAAATTTGAGGTTTGTCTAAAACTTAAGAGGATGTACTTTGGGGATTTGAAGGAAAATTTGGATTCAGTTTTGGAATTAATCACAGATTTGGACTCGTGTGGTTATGAGTAGTCGGGATCTACCCCTTGACTCGGGTTTTGATCGTGTGAGCCCGAGGTTGACTTTTGGGATTCGATTAAAGATCTAAACTTTATTGTTTGTGGTTGTTTCTTATGGCTTTATTTGATGTTATTGAGTTGTTTTTAACTAGATTCAGGTCTTTTGGAGTTGAATTTGGACGGTAGGCGATTGTTGCTTGATTTTAGCTTACTAGGCGGAGGTAAGTCTCTTGTCAATCCTTGTAAGAGGAAATTCTCCCATGGGTTATGTATTTGCTACTTGATTCATGATTCATCAGCCACGTATATGCGAGGTAACGAGTGTATATGCATAGTTAGATTTTGACCATGTCTGGTATTGATGACTTGAATTGTGCTTTGTTGGATTATTTAAATTGTTATCCATATTCAAATTGATAATATGACTACATGATAATTCATATTCATAATTTAGGAGCATGCCTAGGGTTATGAATTATTGATTTGATATGAATGTTGTTTTTCCATGTCGAGCTTTATTATAAATTCATAGTCATATACTTGCTTTGTTTGCTCCATGATTTTTGATGGTTGTTTTGGCTTAATTAACTCATGATAATAATATAATTAAGCCAGAACACGTTAAATAGCTTATTGTGCCGTTGTGATAACTTGAGTTACAAGATTTGCCAAAGCCATATGAGCTTTTATCCGCATTCTTATTATCATGTCTTATGCCCTTTTAATTTATCATCTCATATCCATATACACGAGTGAAAAAAGTGATTATTGAGGAAAGTTGAGGACTTTTGCACTACGGGCAATTGATCGGATATTGGTATTAATTATTTGGTTAATGATCATTATTATAAAATGATCAACTCTTGGATTATGAATTCGTCCCTCTGGAGTCAGGTAATTACCCATGTTACCTTAAGCCATGTGAACGTATGTACCCGTGATTCTTTTGGTGCTTATAGGACACGTGGCATGTGTCAGGCACATGGATTTGTGCTGTGAGTTGTTAAGAAATGAATCCTGAGCATGCATATGTATATTTTCTTAGACTCATGCTATGAATTGATGTAAGTATTGTTGACAGGTATCATGTCTTATTCGAGGGTTAGGATGCTGATATCCTAATTGATCTCTATTATTGTAAAAGCATGCCTAAATTTCGTATGAACTGTGTTTGAGCTTTTATACTCATTTGATGATATCATGCTTAGCTTAATGTTGATTTATTATTTCATCTGATTATTTGATTGTTAGTGAGTGTCGGTGTTGACAACTTGCCACTACTTCTTCGAGGCTAGACTTGATACTTACTGGGTACCATGGTATACACTCATACTATACTTTTATATATTTTGTTCATGTTCTGAGGCTGATGTAAATGACATTCATCCGACACAGTAGGTGGACTTGTGGAGATTTCGTGGTGAATTGCTTTACTTGATCGATTCGCATCACAAGAAGTCCCCCTCCCTACTTATATCTTATGTCTATCTATTTTATTCAGACAGTCAGTGATTCCTATGATTTTACATACTCTTGTTAGATGCTTGTGATGATTGCGACATCCGTGTTTTGGGCAGTATATGCAGTTCTGGTCGTGTTTAGACCCTCCCTCGGATAGATTATCTAAGTTATCAGTTTGCTATTATTCTGTTTCTTATCATATTGAGTGTTTTGTTAAAATTTAATTAATCTGCTTTAGATTTATGATTGTTATTGTGTTGGCTTGCCTAGCAAGCGGGTTAGGCACCATCATGATCTTTGGTGGGATTTCGGGTTGTGACAACAACTTAAGCTTCCAAAATGAGACTAAGTGTCGCAAGTCCAACTCAAACCTTCACGAAACTAAATCAACCAACCCCGCAAGTCACAAAGCCTCAAACACACACACAGAAAGCATCAAATAGGGGTACAAAACTCCAATACACAAAGTGACCGACAAAATCGTTATATTATTTAGTAACCATGACAAGTAAATTTGACGGGAGGAAGTATCTGGTAAGGTATTTATACATATTTCCAAAATGATTTAATGGCCTTAATCATAAGAAGATTGTCTAAACTGTGCCTAATAGCTCCTTAAATGTATTACTTAATCAACACACATCTAAGAATTGTAAGGATTTAAAAAAAAATTAAGAATTGACTTGTTATTTTTTAAACTGTCAAATATTTAAAAGGCGCCTATTTAAAAAGTTCAATTTGCCTAATATTTAGACCGGAGGTAGTAATTTATTTTACCTTGTATATTTTTCAGTCTGCTTATGTGTGGTACTCAAAATCGGATAACGATTGAATTTGTAAGTGATTTTAAGGATATGCAGATTAATTTGATACAAAATAATAAATTGAGTTGCAATTGAAATAAATAACGATAAAGTAAATTCAAACCACACGAATTGGACAATTTCAGTCTTGGAAGACCAGTCACCCTCGAACCGGATGTACTTCGATCGGTCTTGAGATACAAGTGAATAAGAGCTTAAAGAGAAAAATAATAATGTATTACTTTTTAGTGCTTGTTACAATGTGTTCTATGAATTATCAGACCCCCTTATATAGTAGAGGAGTCCTACTTTAGGTATAATTCTATAAACGGTAAATAAATCTCTTAATTTACTGATTAACGATCCATTATCGATACGTACCGTGATTCCCGCCGTAATATCCGACCGGTCATGGATATTTCGGCCTTCTGTTGGCTATGCTAATAATGTTTCTTCGAACTTGTTCGAGGCTAGGACCGATTTCGGGATCACAGTTTCGATATTATTCGAAGGCAGGCGTTCTGCCCCCGGGTTCTAACCCGGTGGGATTTGGGGTCGATCATCAGCCCTTTATTGCCATGTTTTGACCCTGATCTACCATGTCGCAGGCGAGCTCGATTTTGGTCGTATATAGATAGTCCCCTCATGTTTTGGAGAGTGCGACGAGAAATGACATGATCTTCTGATGCTTACTTCGATATCCCGTGACGGAAACGACAAAACAAATGAAATGTCTTGTGAGTCAAGTCTTAGTGGCATTAAATGCTTGTCAGCCACCGATCGACCATTCCTGGATGCGAACCGCCGCTGAAAACCTATAAATACCTCTTCCTTTGTTTATTTAAACTTTACATCCAAGCCTTCTACCCTCGTACCTTAGAAATCTCAATATTTTCTAGCATTTATATCCCGGTTATTTGAGATCTTTTGTAAGAACTCTTGTTCGTCTTCATCTTAAGCCATCAAGTGCATTCCTTTAACTTCCTCTTTTTCCTTATTTTCCCTCCATTTTTCAAAGAAATGGCGAAAACTTCAAAAACCATTCCCCAAAAAGAAACTCCTTCCTCCTCGTAGCCGGCCGCCGAGGCCGAGGTGACCGCTTCGCTTACTGCCATCGAGGAACCAGTATCAGAACCTCCTCTGAAAATGTTCATCCTCGGGGAGTGTCCGGTCAATGTTGATTTTAAGGTTGAAAAGCCTTCCTCCATACAAGGCCGGTGCGAGGAGGTCTTGAGGTACCTCTGCTCGATCACTGAGGATGTTCTCCCCACGGTAAAATTGCAATTGGGTTGACAAGCACGTAGTGGTTCCCGACCCCGATGAATCCATCACCACCCACGTCGAGGGATACTTAAGTGCCTACACATATCCTTTTACACTGGGCCCATTGGATCCGGTCATCATCGACTTCTGCAAAAGATATGAGGTATTCCTCGGTCAAATTCACCCTTCACTCTGGAGGATCGTGATCCTTCTCCGATTATTCGAGAGCAAGATCGATGGATGCTTGTTCACCGTTGACCACCTTATGCACTTATACAATCCCCGAATCTTCCGGGGGGGGGACTGATAAAGCTCGTGCACCGGGCCAGCAACTCGATGGGCAAGAGCCTCCAAACCGGAGAGAGGCGAGGTAGATCTGCCTCAAGTTAGGGAGGCCGACGAGGAGGTCAGGGCTGAGGCTTCCCGGGATGCAGGAAATGCCCCGAAGGAAGTATATGGTGTGATAGACATCACTGAGTCTCTGTCGTTCACCGATTCCATGTATAACGAGGCTCATACGGTGAAAGAACATCCTAACGAGGGGTCCCATGGAACAGACGACCCCTTCCGCGGCTTTTTTGATAGCGTGAATTCTACCTCCATGGAGGATATCACCGGATTGGGTAACTTAGAGGTTCCGAAGAAGAGTCCATCTTCGGGAACAAGTGGGCCTTCCTCAAGCCCAAAATTGATCAACTAGTTTCCGGCTCCGAGCGTGGATCCTAATTGAAATGGATCCATCATCATATCCATTTCGGAGGATGCCCGGGTCCTCTCCGCCCCCGTAGGGGTGGCCAGCTATCTTCGGTGTCTGATGACCGAGGAAGACCAGGCCAAGATGAACAAGGTAGATGTACCCTGCCTGTTCAACGAAGCACAACATGCGCTAAACCGGGTGATTTCAAATATTTCTTGATGACTTTAACTTGTACTTAGACTAATTCGTAGATAACTCTAACATTTTCTTTGTGTATGTAGGCCTCGAAGCATCATCATGAAACTTTTCTTCAATATCGGGACGAGCTGAACCAGCTTGAGGCCGAGGTCCGAGGGCTCACTAAGAAGAGAGATAATTACAAACTTCTCAGCGAGCAGCGTGAAGGGGAGGCTAAGAGCCTCCAAGTAGAGATGGAGGTGGCTCGGAAGGAGCATGCCGACCTGGTCGAACAGGTAAGAATATTTGAAGTTAGTGACGATAATCTAGACTCATTCACTAATGGTCGGAATTCGCAGGTCCAACAAAAGATCAATCGGATCAATCAACTCTGAGCTGATCTGGATGTAGTCAAGGCCGAGGCCGAAGAATGGAGAGGCAGGATGGACCACCTGGCCTCGAAAAAGAAGACTGCTCGGGCGCGGCTGACTTCGGCTGAGGTCCAACTTCGAGCGACAAAGGAGAAAATCGAGGCGTGGGCCCAAAAGGTTGAGGAGCTTCAGTCTCAGCTAAGCTCGACCGTCCCTGATTGAGAAACTCTTGCCAAGGATCTCTAAACGGCCAAGTCCGTGGTTGTGGTGGTCAAAGCCGATGCCGACGAGATGGTGGCCCAATATAAGGCCAACTCCGAGGCGGCCCAGGATCGACTGAAGGATCACGCCAAGTGATAATACCGAAGGGAGGCTCTCGAGAAAATTCATGCTCGAGGTTTGGTATTATAGGTAGAAATTTAGAGTGCCAAGGGGCTCGAAGCTGAGGCCAAGAAGTTGGCGTATCTCGAGGATGAAGAAGACTCCGAGGGTTCGAGCGGATTCGAGGGTGGTGGAGACTCCGAAGACCCTGGCGACGAGGCGAGTTCCGGTGAAGAATAGGCCGTTTAAGTGCCTTGTACATTTTCCTTTGTTTTTTGTGTTTTTGTACTTTTGTACTTTTTGTCAAGACCGTTTGGCCTTTGTAAAGACTATATGTATATATAATACAAGGCTTCTTTTTTCCCTTCAAAAATTTCTGAGTTCGTTTTACTTTGCTTTATTTTTTATGTTTGCAAAGATCGAAGTGCCTTAGTATGAAATAGTTAGGTCATGTTCGGAGGTTCGAACAGGCTTTGCCTTCGACATTATTTTTTTTAAAGCATCGTGGGGGTTCGGTATGACCAGAAACCTTTCCCCAAAATACTTATAATATTTTAGATTATAGTTTGCTGAGGGTACCCTTTAGAAATTTTGAAGGACTTATTTTTCTTTACGGGTCTCGGACGTCCTCGAGGCGTTTTAGTATGGCCGTAGCCGTTTTAGTTCGGGTGTTTCCCAGTGGGCGTTTTGCCCTGAGTTATTCGTACTTGACTAAGATAACAGTCCCTGAGTGGGGATGGCCGTAGCTTTTAAAGTTTGGGTTCTACCTAATAGGTATTATGCCCCCGGGCTCTGATAGCCCGGGCCATCCGAATTTGTCTTTGGATGGTAGTCCCCGAGTGAGAGCAATCCTTTGAACCCGGATAAAGGCGACCTTTGGGCTCGATACCTTTAGGGGATCAAATGTAGGAAATTCTTTAAGAGAAAAGAAAGTTTTTAAGGGACAAGATATTTATCCACAAGGTAGAGACTTTTTTATTTCTGTGTGTAATATATATGGTTACACATGTGTACAAGATTTATGCCAGGGCTCGAGTAGTCTATGTGGGCACGGTTCATTTGACCGTTTGTCCCTTACAGTAAATCTTATCGATCAAGCCGAGACTATTCGGTCAAAAAGTTTCTTTCCTTGCTAAAGTCATTGTCCGAGGGTGATGCCCCCCAGTGTTCGAGGCTTATCATAAAGAAGCCTCGAATACTGCTGTCGTGTTCTTCCACACCGGTTTGTAACCGGCCTTAAATTCTATGTTAGCACGATTTACTGTTGCCTCATTAAAAACCTTGCCGAAAAACCCATTTGGGACAAAACCGGTCTAAGGGAAAAAGAGTACAACGCGTGCTTTCAGGTCTAAGAAATGTATCTTTCTTTGACGGTTTCCTGCAAGTGTTAGTTCGAAATGAAAATAAGTAAAAGGAATGAATAGGGTCTTAGCTTAGCAGTAGTATTACTTTAGGTGAGTTACATTCCAGTTGTTCGGTAGTCATTTACCGTTCATTGCTCCGAGTTTGTACGATCCTTTTCCAGTGATCTTGATAATTTGATATGGCCCTTCCCAGTTCGGCCCCAGCTTCCATTCGTTCAGGTTCCGGGTGCTTAGTGTGACCTTCCTTAACACTAAGTCCCCAACATTGAAGTGTCAAAGGTTGGCCCTTCGATTGTAATACCTCTCGATCCGCCGTTTTTGCGCGGCCAATCGGACAAGGGCAGCTTCGCGCCTTTCATCTAATAGCTCTCTGCTCGTGTTCATGGCCTTGCCGTTTAATTCCTTGGTTTCATATCGAAACTAGAGACTTGGTTCTCCGACTTCGACCGGTATTAGAGCTTCAGTGCCGTAAACCAGCGAAAATGGGGTGGCCCCGGTACTGGACTTCGAAGTCGTGCGGTATGCCCATAGGACTTCGGGCAGGATTTCCTTTCATTTTCTTTTGGCGTCGGTTAACCTATTTTTGAGGTTTGGGAGTACGGTTTTGTTGGTCTATTCTGCTTGTCCGTTCCCACTAGGGTGGTAGGGCGTTGATAGGATCCTTTTGATCTTATGGTCTTCGAGAAACTTGCTTACTTTGCTGCCAATGAATTGTTTCCCATTTTCGCACACGATCTCGGCCGACATTCCGAAGCAACATATGATGTGGTCCCAACTAAAATTGATGACTTATTTCTCTCTGACTTTTTCATATTTCTGGGCTTTCACCCACTTAGAAAAATAGTCAATCATAAAAAATATAAATTGAGCCTTATCGGGTGCCCATGGAAGGGGGCCAACGATGTACATTCCCTATTTCATGAACGACCATGGTGACAAAATCGAAAGAAGCAGCCCCCGGGGTTGATGAATCATCGGATCATGTATTTGACATTTATCACATTTTTGTACGAACTCCTTCGCGTCCTTTTCCATGTAGATCTAGTAGTAACCGGCTCTGATAATCTTTCAGACCAATGATTCGGTGCCTGAATGATTTCCGCAGGTGCCTTCGTGAATTTACCTTAGAACATACTCGATATCTCCTGGTCCTAGACATATCGTGAGTGGACCATCGAATGTTCTTCTAAACAAGGTTCCGTCTTCGGACAAGCTGAACCGGGCTGCCTTCGTACGCAGGGCCCTCGATTCTTTTGGATCCGAGGGTAGTTTTCTGATTTTAAGATCTTCTATATATTTGTTTCTCCAGTCCCAAGTCAGGCTCATTGAGTTTATTTCGGCGTGGCCTTTTTCTACCACCGATCTCATAAGTTGTACGACCGCCCCCGAGTTGAACGCATCATCCTCGAACGACGATCCCAGGTTAGGAAGGGCATCAGCCTCACTGTTTTGATCTCGAGGCACGTGTTATAGAGTCCAGTCCTTGAATCGATGTAATGTTACCTACAACTTATCCAGGTACCTTTGCATTCGTTCTTCTCTGACCTCGAACGTCCCATTAACTTGGTTCACCACAAGGAGGGAGTTACACTTGTCTAACTACATTGTCTGTCGGTGGCTTCAATACGATGCCAAGTCTGGACCCTTTTACGTTCTAGCCGCCGTCCATAAAGAGGGACCAAATCCCCGAAGTAGTCCCCAAGTTCAACAATAACTCTCTTTCGACCTCGGGTATTAGGGCCGGTATAAAGTCGGCCACAAAGTCTGCCAAAGTTTGAGATTTACTGGCGGTCCATTTGGCCAACCGTCCCGAGAGCTCGGGCTTATGCATTATATTGCTCAATGGGTAAGTAGTCACAACACATATGGGGTGATATTGAAAGTACGGTTTCAGCTTTCTAGAGGCGCTTAGCAAAGCGAGCGCCAATTTCTCTAGGTGAGGGTATCTAGTTTCGGCCTCGCCTAAAGTCCCGCTAACATAGTAAATTGGAAATTGCGTACCTTTCTCTTCCCGGACTAGGAATCCACTTACCGCTACTTCTGATACTTCTAAGTACAGGTATATCTTCTCGTCCGTCTTCGGAGTATGAAGCTGAGATGGGCTCGATAGATACCTCTTGAGTTCCTCCAAGTCCCATTGGCACTCCGGTGTCCATGAAAAGTTATTCTTCTTCTTCAATAGTGAGAAGGATCGGTGGCTCTTGTCATAGGACCTCGAGATGAATTATCCTAGGGTGGCTATGCATCTGGTTAGTCTTTGCACGACCTTCACATTTTCCACAACAATGATATATTCGATGACTTTGATCTTGTCAGGATTGATCTCGATTCCCCGGTTGCACACCATGAATTCTAGGAATTTACCGGATCCAACTCCAAATGCACATTTCTTTGGGTTCAGCTTCATATTGTACTTCTTCAATATGCTGTAAGGTTTCTTGCAATTGTTTCAAATGGTACTCTGCTCGCAGGGACTTAACCAATATATCGTTAATGTAAACCTCTATTGATTTTCCTATTTGTTCCTCGAACATCCGGTTTACTAGGCGTTGGTATGTGGCACCAGCATTTTTAATCCAAATGGCATCATGTTATAACAGTAAGTGCGGTACTTAGTGATGAAAGAGGTTTTTTCTTGATCACCCGGGTTTATCCGTATTTGGTTGTACCCGAAGTAGGCATCGAGAAAACTGCGAATCTCATGGCCGGCCGTGGCATCGATCATACGATCGATATTGGTCAACGAGAAGGAGTCTTTGGGACATGCCTTATTCAAATCCTTATAGTCTACACACATTCTTAATTTATTCCCTTTTTAGGGACTACCACTACCTTCTCTAACCAATTCGAGTATTTAACCTCCCGAATAGACCCTATTTTAAGGAGTTTAGATACATCATCCTTGATAAAAGCATGTTTGACCTCGGACTAGGGTCTTCTCTTCTGCTTGACCGGGTGGAACTTCGTGTCCAGGCTAAGCTTGTGAATGATTATTTCCGGCGGGATCCTGTCATATCAAGATGGGACCAAGAGAAACAATCTTTGTTAGCTATAAGAAATTGAATGAGTTTTTTTCTGAGCTCGGGGTTTAACCCCATGCTTAGGTAAACCTTTCGATCGGGCAAGTGTTGAATTAGTATGACTTGCTCCAGTTCCTCGACCATTGATTTTGTAGCGTCGAAAACATTGGGGGATATGAAAGATCTGGGGACTCCGTAGTCGTGGTCCTCGTCTACCCCTCATTCCTTTGATTCTATCAAGACTGGTATCGGTGATTGCTATTTGGCTCCGTCTTTGACCATCCAATTCAGATCCTTCGATGTCAAGAATATGGATGCCGGGATTACCTCATCGACCGCAAACATCTCCTTGGCGGCCGGTTGTTCCTCATAAATTGTTTTGATTCCTTTGGGTGTTGGGAATTTGAGCTCCTGGGGTAGTGTCGAAGGTATTGCTCTCATGTTGTGAATCCATGGCCTCCTGAACAAAGCATTGTATCTCGTATCACCTTCGATCACATAGAAGTTGGCTTCCTGTACGGTTCCGATGATGTTCGCTGGTAATGTTATCTCCCCTTTAGTGGTCTCGCATACCATGTTGAACCCGTTCAGGACTCGAACCGCATGTATGATATGATCTTGTAGGCCGAGTTGTTCCACGACCCTCGATCTGATGATGTTGGCTGAGCTACCTGGATCAATTAACATACGCTTAATTCTAGATTTATTTATGAGTATCGATATTATCAATGCATCGTTGTGGGGCTGTACTATCCTCTTGGCGTTTTCATCGTTGAAAGACAAGGTTCTTTCCGGCATGTCTTCCCAAGTCCGTTTATCCCTTATGATGGATACTTTGGTGCGATTCAGCATCGGCCCCTGGGGAATGTTGACCCCACCGATGATCATGTTAATGACGTGCTGAAGTCCCTCCCGCTCAGCCTACTTATTAGAATCCCTGTTCCTAAAGTGATTCTTGGCACGATCACTTAGGAGCTCTTGGAGATGTCCGTTGTTGAACAGCCGGGCCACGTTTTCTCTTAATTGTCGACAGTCTTCTGTTCTGTGGCCATGGGTGTCGTGATATTTGCACATCAGGTTGGGATCCATTTGGGCTAGATCAGACTGTGAAGGTCTAGGCCATTTGGTATCTTTGATGCGTCCGATGGCAGATACGATAGAGGCGGGATCGACGTTGAAGTTGTACTCTGATAATCGTGGATCTTCTATAGGTCTGACAGGTCTGTCGAAGCTATTTTTGTTCATGAGTCCTCTTTGCTCTGATATCGGTCATTTCTCCTTTCATTTCTCATAGGTTTCCGCCTGAACCCACTGTTTCTTTGGTCTCCATTGTATGGCTGATACCGATCCTTGTTTGATCTCGATTCATGATCTCTCTCTCTCTTGACTCTATCAATGGTTCTGACGGGATACACAGACTAGGAAGGGCCCCCAAGCTGATCATCTTAGACCCTGATGGACATCGGCCCAAGTGACAACTAGATATTCTACCAAATTTTGTTTCAACTGTTGTGAAGCCAACGAGCTCCGAATGTTGAGTCCTTAGGTGAAATCCTGAATGACACAATCATCAGGGACCGGTGGCAGGTCTATCCGTTCCATTTGAAACTGGGACACGAATTCTCTGAGCATATCATTATCCTTCTGTTTTACTTTGAAAAGGTCCGACTTCCTGGTCTCGACCTTAATAGCCCCAGTGTGTTATTTTACGAAGGAATCTGCAAGCATAACAAACGAGTCAATAAAATTAGGAGGTAAGTTGTGATACCATATCATAGCTCCCTTCGACAGGGTCTCCCCGAACCTTTTCAACAATACAAACTCGATCTCATCATCCTCCAAGTAGTTCCCTTTGATGGCACATGTGTAGGAGGTCACATGCTCATTTGTATTGGTCGTTCCTTCCTTTGTACTTAGGAATCTCGGGCATGCGGAAATTCTTAGGGATTGGCTTTGGAGCCGCGCTTGGAGGAAAAGGTTTTTGAACGAACTTCTTGGAATCCAGGACTTTCAATATTGGCGGTGCTCCTGGGATTTGGTCGACCCTGGAATTGTAGGTTTCCACCCTTTTGTCATTAGCTTCAATTTATTTCTCCCATGATTCTACCCATTTTGTCAGTTCCTCAAGCATCTTTATGATCTCGGGGTTAGTCCCTGGTTAACTTTCATTCGGCCTCTCTACGACCGATTCATTTCTGCGGGTTAATTTCTCGGGATGGATCTGACTCAATTCTGCTCGGCACGCGGCTTTGGCTTTGCAATTGGGCTATCGCCTCCTGCTGAGCCTTCAACATTTCGAAAATCACCCATAAATTGATCCTGTCCCCTCCAACGTCTTGTGTATTTCAGGCTGCTGATTGGGCATCGCCACATACGCTATTCTCGGGGTCGGTAGGAAAATTTGCGTTGATGGCCACATGCGAGGTTGCGTCAATCGAGTCAGTGATCGAAATTCCGATGGGATCAACGGGTGGTATCTCGCCGCTGGGCACTATGTTGTTATTTTTACCGTGATGGCCTAACTCATTGTCAACATGTAAGGGTGCCGACTGAGAGTTTGACATTTTGAGCTTTAACCTGAAATTAGAGACACTTCAAAGAACAAGTGTAAAGTAGTGTATGTTATGGAAATTTGTATAAAATAACCACTATTATCCTTAGCCCCATAGTGGGTGACAAACTATTTACCCTCAAAATTGCATAACAATTGAATTTGTAAGTGGTTTTAAGGATATGCAGATTAATTTGATACAAAATAATAAATTGAATTGCAATTGAAATAAATAATGATAAAGTAAATTCAAACTACACGAATTGGACAATTTCTGTCTTGGAAGACCAGTCACCCTCGAACCGGATGTACTTCGAACGGTCTTGAGATATAGGTGAATAAGAGCTTAAAGAGAAAAATAATAATATATTGCTTTTTAGTGCGTGTTACAATGTGTTCTATGAATTATTAGACTCCCTTTATATAGTAGATGAGTCTTACTTTAGGTACAATTCTATAAACGGTAAATAAATCTCTTGATTTACTGATTAACGATCCTTTATCGATACGTGCCGTGATTCCCACCGTAATATCCGACCGATCACGGATATTTCGGCCTTTTGTTGGTTATGCTAATAATGTTTCTTCGAGCTCGTTCGAGGCTAGGACCGATTCCAGGATCACGATTTCGATATTCTTCGAAGGCAGGCGTTCTGCCCCCGGGTTCTAACCCGGTGGAATTTGGGGTCGATCTTCAGCCCTTTATTGACACGTTTTGAGCCTGATCTACCATGTCGCAGGCGAGCTCGATTTTGGTCATATACATTATGTTTACTCTATCCTTTTCTTGTTACTTCACCTAATAGTTAATCTCAAGTCTCTTTTCTCGACCTAATGGTTTGATGTCACTTGAACACGTTTTTCCCAATGTCCTAGTAGGCCTAGGGTGAAAGAGAAGTTTTTTTTGGCTATACAAGAAAAAAAATAAATGTCCTCGTTTAAGGACTAATAATTACTTTAACATTTCTCATACTCTGTTCCTTTATTTGAAAAGTCATAACCCGACTTGAGTTGACTTGCTTTTATAAGCTATTAATAAAGAAGGACATGTAAGTGTAGGTGACACACAATTAATGTTCATTAAGAATCAAAGTTGATTAGAGTTTTGAATTGTACCAAGTCAAAGATAGCACATTCCAAGATTAAGGACACCTTGTCATTTTAAGTTTAGGTTCGCATTCCAAAGAATTAAAAAAGATAGAACAAAAGATGCTCAAGGTGAGACGACTTCTTAGCATACATGCCTAACAAATATCTGTCATCTAATTATCCCTGTCAAGGCAACAACATCCCCAGTGACATTCACAAGTAACGATATGGGCAATAAAAACTAATCTGGAGTTTGGTAGTTTCAAATATTGCAATTATTTCTATTATACTTCACTTTTTATGAAGCAATTTAAGATGACAAAAAATAAAAATGATAAAGCAAATGACCAACTTTGACCTACATCGACCTCTAGAGGCATCAGTGGATAGGTAAGAAAGCATAGTGATTGATGGTGTTAAAAGAGGATAATTAGACCCAAAATTACATAAGTAGAAGTTGTCTCATAGGATTGACAATCTCCTGGAATCTTTGCGACTTAGCGAAAGATAAGACATAATAGAAAAGAAAGATCCATATATGTTATACTCCTATCAATTATTTTAGGTTAAAGTTTAGTCATGTTAATATGTTACTTTAGATCCGGTATTATCTATGAGTCTTTTAATCTTGTAGAAATTTATATATCAATAGAAATATAAAGAATATAGAACAAAAGTGGAATTGAAATGAATCTAAATAGGGTGATTATATAAGAGATTATTGGTTTTAAAGTGAGATTTTATGCGGAAACTAAATAGGCTCTAATACGCTTTTAATTAGAAGGATCATTATCTCTCTATCCATCATTTTCTCTCAAGTTGTGATCACGCCCAACTATATCTTATTTAATACTAAGCGGTCGCGGTAGATATAATCCGGTCTAAGAGTCCAGAGTCGAATCCTATAGAGAACTAAGGTTTAGCTACGACTATTCATTATCACTAAGAAGACAAGTTCGAACAATTTTCCGTGTAATAAGATTAGGATTTTTGTTCCTAACTAATTAACTAACAAATATTAAAGCAGTAAAATTATTAACTAAAGATACTAAAGGTTTGAGATAAGATTTGACAAGCCTAGAGTTATGATTTTTTCAATTGTCAGAATCTATCCGTTATGTCTCCTACAAGTTCACCTAAGTTTTCTCTACCGATCATGAGCACTCGACTTATTGTAATTCTCTCTCGAGCAACTACAATAATGTGCTAGTCATATTCTCTCGAACTATGCTAGCTGACAATTTCTCACACTTCACTAGGACCACACCAAAACTTCGTTATCTCTAATCTCACTTTAAAATCGCAATATTGATCTCTCATATATCTTGAGAGTAATATTGCTCAACAACAACGTATATGCATTCTTTCTCAAGCATGATATAATAAACAGGCACAGCCAATTGAGGGCTCTTCAATTAACTAAAATAAGCACGTAGTTGAACAAGTAGGAAAATTCAAAGCCAAAATTATGTTAGAATGTAAACAAGAATTCATACTCCAAAGGTTCAATCAAATTTTAGATAATAAAATTAGCAACCTATAGTAATGCTAACAATCACGTTAATAATTAAAAGCATTATTCGGTGCTTGCAATTCTTCTGGCTGTCTTGTGCCTCCAAAATAATGTCCCCCCTCTGTAAACTAATTTTATGAGGTATTTATAAGGTAGAGATAAAATGTCCACATCCAAAACTGAGGAGGAAATAAAAGTGGCTCATATAGACCTTGTCAGCGCGGGGTGCCATCAGAAGCACCATCAGGGGCACCAAAGCTACAATGCCTTGCGCTATCAGGGGTGCCAACTTCAGTGCGCTGCACAAGGCCTTGCGCTATCTAAGGTTGTGAATTTTTATGGCCTTGTACTGTTTTGGACGCTGACTTTTCAATGCCTTGTAATATCTTCTTTTTGTGCTCTATTTTGTAGCTTATAGGTACTATTTTGTGCAGCTTTTCTCCACTTCACGTCCATGTCTTCCTACACATAAAACCAAATTAATTAACCTCAAATATCGCATAAATTATAATCAATACAGCAAGCAAGTAAGGCGAGTAACGTCGTAAAATATTGAATTATAGTCCGACATCAATACCCCATACTTAAATGTTGGTCGCACTCGAGTCAACCAACTAAATACTTCCTCTTCAAGTACCTAACAAGCCACACATTAAAAATACACTACACCCATGATCATGGTTGATAGAAACAATTAACCTCTAGCATATACAATCAACACACACTTCCCAAACATATGCCACATGTCAAAATATTCAAAGCATGAACAACATAATCATAACAATTGCTATCTCAAAAACTAACTTAATGTCACAATGCATCTAAGGTTTCACTACTCAATCTAACAGAGAAGTCTAATAACGTTACCTATCCATTGTGAATTCATGTGCTCCCACAATATAATCAAGGAAGTAAGAAGTCTTGTAACGACTCGGCCAGTCGTTTTGTGTATTTGAGCCCCGTACACCAACTTGATGCTTCCTGTGCGTATGTTTGTAGTTTTTCTAACTAGCGAGGGTGGTTGGTTTGGCTTTGAGAATGTTTGAGAGTGAATTGATACACTGAGTCTCATTTTAGAAGCCTAAGTTATAAAGTTGATCAATGTTTGACTTTTTGTGTAAATGACCTCAGATTGGTGTTATGATGGTTCCAATAGGTTTATAAGATAACTTTGGATATAGGCTTATGTTCGGAAATGGATTTAGAGATTTCTGGGATGTTTTGGCTCTATTTGCCGAAAGTTGGCAATTGGCAGGATTAGAGAGTTCATAGGCTTCACCGGGGGTGGACTTTGATGATATAGAAATCATATTGTTGTTCCAGAACTTCGTATAGGTTCTTTATGTCATTTGAAACTTGTGTGAAAAGTTTGGTTAGAAGTCGGATTGATTAGGCTTGAATTGAACGCGTGGTTTGAAGTTGGAAGCTAATGAACCGAAGAGAAGTTAAACTTGGGTTTTGATCATCAATTATTAGTTTTGATATTAATTTCAGTGTTTTGAGCCTTTGAATATTTTGGGGAAGGTATTAGGACTAGTTGGTATGATTGGACGGGGTCCCGGAGGGTGTGTTTTGGATCAATTTGATATTGATTGGCAGTTCGGGTGCTGGTATGCCGCACCTACGAGGTTTTGTGCACCAGTGCGAGTCTGCAGAATTGGAAAGGGGTCCAAAAATGCGAGGGACGGCTAGAATTGGAAGGTCCGTAGATGCATAGGTCTTGCACATCTACGAGGCTGCATATGCGTATGTATTGCACGCAGAAGCGAAGGCAGGCAGGCATGCTTGGGGAGTTTGCACAGAAGCGAGATTTTGTCGCACATGTGGGATCTCAGAAATGAAGTGAAGCTCCACATGAGCGAGTGGTATGGAGTGACCTTGCATAAGCGAGGATTTTACCGCAGAAGCAGTGTCACAAAAGCGATAGATTTGTCCGCATATGCAAAATTCGCTAGGTAGAAGGTATATTTCGAGGGTTTAAGCATTTTTCATTATTTTGAGTTTTGGAGCTCATCTAGAGGCGATTTTTAGGAAGAATTTCATCACCATATTAAGAGTAATGATTTATACATGACTTTGATATTACATCTTGTTTCCCCATGGATTTTTACATATAGATTATGATATTTGAAAGAGAAATTTGGGTTTTTTTACTACAATATTTGAGAGTGTAAATTGGGGATTTGGGAGTTGATTTGGACTCGATTTTTGAATCTAATCACATATTTGGACTCATGGTGTTATGGATAATCGGTATATATCTCTTGACTCGGGTTTTGATCGTGTGGATCCGGGTTTACTTTTGTTGACTTTTGGGGATTTGATTAAAGATTCAAACTGTATTGATTGGAATTGATTCCTATGGCTTTGTTTGATGTTATTGAGTTGTATTTAGCTATATTCGACTCGTTCGGAGGTTGATTTGTGAGGATAGGCTATTTGGAAGGTTAAAGTCTACCGGACGAAGGTAAGTCTCTTGACTAACCTTGTTAAGAGGGTATCCCTTGGATTTGACTTGATTGCTATGTGTTTAAGGTATTGGGGGTGGTGTATATATGTGGTGGCGAGCGTATATACACTTACTAAGTTTATATCATGACTGGGGTAGAATTGGAATATTATATGCCTTGTTTTGACTATGTGCTCATTTGATTCATGATTTGTTTGGCTTATGTGACTACTTTTTCTCTCTTATTCATGTTAGAAATTATGACTAGGTTTATGATTATGTATGAATGCATGGGAACTTATCCTTGATATGTTGAATTACTTAAATTATCCGTAGTCAGATAGAGATTCCATGAGCACATATCCGTATGATTTTTATTAAGTCCTTGTGCACACTTTTATCTGTAATTCTTGAGCATATGTATACATTTTGAATAAGGATACTTGATTTGGAATGAGGATTTTGGCACGAAAGGTAAATCGTGCCAATGAGATATAATTATGGCACACGGGACATGATGATCGGATATTGATTTATGAGTGATGCTATTAAGCTCCTCTTTGCGCTTGGATTTGGATCCTCTTTGCGCTTGGATTTGGATTTGAGCAAGCATTCATATTTTTGACTCATGTAGGAGTATTCATTTAACTTCTAATTATTGCATGATATCTTTATATGCTAGTTGGGAGCCTCCATTCCATTATTTTAGTTTGCTATCTTTTAATACTATATCTTGGTAGTGTTATGATTATTTCTTGTACTGGAAAATCGTGCTTAACATCTTTCAACTGTTGTTATCTTTTGATTCTTGTTATTCATAACGTTATCTACTATTTCAGTTTTGAGTTCTATTATATATATATGTGTATTCTAAGTATTCGGATGTATCTAGCCTCACCACAACTTCTTCATAGTTAGACTTGATACTTACTATGTACTGATTATGGTATACTCATATTACGCTTTTGCCCATCATTTTTATGCAGATCCTTAGGTGGGTCCTAGTAGAGCTTCTTGTCTAAGCTTAGGTGACCGCACAGAGACTTAGGGTGAGCTGCACTCCTTGGATCCATTTTGCAGTTCCCGAGTCCTTGTCCCTTTTGCTAATTTTTTGACTATTTATATTTCAGACAGCTTTGCTATGTATACAGACATTCTATTTTAGTAGTTGCTCGTGTATTTGTGCCACCTAGTCTTGGGAGTTTTACTGTATTAGCCGTTTAGGCTGTGTTGTGATTATATAAGATATTGTTACTATTTTTGATTATTACTGTCTTTATTTATGATATAACACTGTTAATTAAAGGAAATGGACTTTATTTTGTGGATTATGAGTTGGCTTGCTTAGCAAGTATGGTGAGGCGCCATCACGGCCTCATGGTGAAATTTTGGGTCGTGATGAGTTGGTATAATAGCTCTAGGTTGTATTGGTTTCACGAGTCACGAGAAGGTCTAGTAGCGTCTTGTGGATTGATACGGAGACGTCTACACTTATCTCCGAGAGGCTACAGGATGTTAGGGAACTTCCATTTCTTTCCTTCTTTATCATGCTATCATATTGATCTGAAGTTTGAATCCTTGTCTTTCTATTCTCTCGTAGATGGTGAAAACACATTCATCGGGAGTAGTTGGGCATGCGCCAACACCTCAGGCTAGGGTTGTGAGAGGCCATGGCGGAGGCAGAGGCAGGGGTGTAGCCCACGCTGCAATTAGAGCCCATGCTATGACAGCCATTGTGGATCCCCCAGTAGCTCCGATTGAGGAGCAAGTTTTTTATTAGGGCGATCCATTTGGACCATTTATGGTCTCATAAGGGTTTATTGCTACCCTAGTACTTCAGGATTCTCTTGTTAGTTTGGTTGGTCTTGTGGAGGGTTTGGCATAGACCAGAGTACTTCCTCTGGCGCTGACTACTTCTCAGGCAAGGGGAGGGGAACAGACTCCCGCTACCCATACTATTAAGCAAGTTGCTGCTATTTATCAGATGCTAGGAGTAGTACCGATTGGGGGACATCCTCCAGTGGTTGCTGTTAGGCCAGTAATAGAGGCTACTATGTCTAAGGAGGAGCAAAAGAGGTTGACCAGTTCAAGAATATGAGTCCTCCACATTTGGATGGTGATCCTTTGGCAGATGCACATGATTTCTTAGATGGTTGTTAGTAGATTTTGCGGAATCTTGGTTGGTGGAGTCTAATGGGGTCAATTTCACTACTTTTTAACTCAAGGGGTCAACCAAGAGGTAGTGGTAGTCATATGAGCATATCAGGCTAGCAGGGTCACTTCCACTCATATAGAGTCATTTTCACATCTCTTCTTAGAAAATTCATTCCCCTCCAGAAGAGGGAGGAGATGCGTGATCAGTTTGAGCATCTTCAGCAGGATCATATGTCTATGATGGAGTATGAGAAGAGAATAATAGATATATATCGTCATGCAACCTTTCTTATCTCTATCGAGGTTGAGAAAGTGAAGATATTCATTGAGGGGTTGGATTTTGGTATCAAGTTTGCTATGGCAAGGGAGGCAGAGACTGGTACTACATTCCTTCAAGTTGTGGACATAGCGCACATGATTGAGTGCATTCAGGGACATAGCAGGGAGGCCATGGTGATGGGGGATAGAGGCCCCGACATTCTAGCAGTTTTAGTGATGCCTCATCTGACGATAGGGATAATTATGGGAAAGGGCATCCTAGCAGACCAGTACCTTCAGATTATCAACCACTCATGGTGATCCAGTTCAGTCTTCATTCAGTGCATTACTAGCGCAGAGTTCCTACGACACTCCTTCATCCCAACGTCCATCTAGTAGGCACTTAGGGTATCAGAGGCAGCCTCCAATTTAACAACCATTCTCTGCTCGACATTGTTTTGAGTGTAAAGAGATAAGGCATATCAAGAGGGATTTCCCCAGGCGTGGTAGAGGCGCATCACAATAGGATTCTCAGGTAGTGACTCCAGTTCCAGGTGCTACACTACCATCCCCACCGGCTATAGATGGGGAGCTCAGGCAGTTATGGGGCGACCTAGAGGTGAGTCGGGTAGAGGTCAGGACCGTTGTTATGCCTTTCTATCTAGACCCGAGGCAGAGGCTTCTTATGCAGTTATTATAGGTATTATTTCATTCCGTAAAAAATATGCATCAATTCTATTTGATCTTGGTTTTACATATTCCTAGTGTCATCGTACTTTGCATCACATTTGGATTTGCCTCATAGTTCTCTTGATATTCCTGTTCATCTATCTACACATATTGGTGACTCGATTACGGTGGATCATGTGTATCGGTCTTGTTTGGCTACCATTGGGGGCTATGAGGCTAGTTTGATCTCCTGCTGCTTAGTATGATGGATTTTGATGTGATTTTGGGCATGTATTGGTTAACTCCATATCATGCTATTATTGATTGCCACGCTAAGACCATGACGTTGGGTATGCCGGGGTTGCCAAGGTTGAATGGAAAGGTTCTCTTAGGCATACTTATAGTAGGCATGGTTTCATTTATGAAGGCTCAACGGATGGTTATGAAGGGGTTTTTGGCGTACTAAGCCTTTGTTAGAGATGTTTTTACTGATACTCCTACTGTTGAGTCAATTACGGTAGTGGGGGTTCTTTCCATATGTATTTTCAGCAGACCTACAGGGCATCCCACCCCATAGGGATATTAATTTTGGTATTGACTTGGTGTCGAGCACTCAACCCATATCTATTCCATCGTATCACATGACTCCAACATAGTTGAAGGAATTGAAAGAACAATTGCAAGAGTTGCTGGATAAGGGGTTCATCAGGCCTAGTGTATTACCGTGGGGGTGCACCCGTATTATTTATCAATATGAAAGATGGATCGATGAGGATGTGCATTGACTACAACAAATTGAACAAGGTTACTATCAAGAACAAGTATCCATTTCCTTGCATTGATGATTTATCTCACCAACTTCAGGGTGCTAGGGTGTTTTCGAAGATTGAATTGAGATCAGGGTATCATCAGTTGAAGATCAGGGATTCGAACATTCCTAAGACGGCTTTCAGGACTCACTATGGGCATTATGAGATTTTGGTGATGTCTTTTGGTTTAACTAATTCCCCTAGCAGCCTTCATGCATTTGATGAATAGTGCATTCCAACCTTACTTGTATTCTTTTGTCATTGTGTTCATTGGTCATATCTTGGTATATTCCCGTAGTACTAAGGAGCACAAACAACATTTGAGGACTGTGCTTCAGATTTTGAGGTAGAAAAAGTTGTATTCTAAATTCTCCAAGTGTGAGTTTTGGGTGGACTCCGTGGCATTCTTGGGCCACGTGGTATCTAGTGATGTGATCAAGGTGGATCCAAAGAAGATTGGAGTAGTCCAGAGTTGGCTCAAAACTTGTACCGCTACTGAGATCAAGAGTTTCTTAGGCTTAGTTGGGTATTATTGTCGTTATGTGGATGTGTTTTCATCTATTTTAGCCCCATTGACTCAGTTGACTCAGAATAACACTCATTTTAGATGGTCTGACAAGTGTGAGGAGAGTTTTCAGAAGCTCAAGATTGCTTTGACTACTGCTCTAGCTTTGGTATAACCCTCAGGATTGATGTTATACTCAATTTATTGTGATGCTTCAAAGGTTGGCCTTGGATGTGTGATGATGCAGGATGGTAAGGTGATTGGCTATGCATCATGCCAGTTGAAGCCCCATGAGAAGAACTACCCGGTACATGATTTGTAGTTAGCATATATTGAACATGCGCTCAAGATTTGGAGGCATTACTTATATTGTGTGTCTTGTGAGGTGTATACGGATCATTAGAGTCTCCAACATCTATTTAAACAGAAAGATTTGAATTTTAGGCAGCGAAGGTGGCTGGATCTATTGAAGGATTATGACATCACTATTCTTTATCATCCGAGGAAGGCCAATGTGGTAGCAGACGCCTTGAGTAGAAAGGCGGAGAGCATGGGTAGCTTGGCATTCATTCCAACTGTGGAGAGGCCTTTAGCTATGGATGTTCTGGATTTGGCCAACAGATTTGTGAGGTTGGATATTTTGGATCCTAGTAGGGTTCTTGCTTGTATTGTATCATAGTCATCCTTGTTTGAGTGCATCAACGCTCGTCAGTATGATGATCCCTACTAGCGTGTACTTAAGGACACAGTGCAACGTCATGGTGATAAGGATGAGACTATTGGTGATGATGGGGTATTAAGGCTTTAGGGTCAGATATATGTTCCTAATGTGGATGGTTTGAGGGAGTTGATTCTTGAGGAGGCTCACAGATTTTGGTATTCTATTCACCAGGCGCTACGGAGATGTATCTTAATTTGAAGAAATATTATTAGTGGAGAAGGATGAAGAAAAATATTGTTGGTCATGTTGCACGGTGTTTTAACTATCATTAGGTCAAGTATGAGCATCAAAGATCGGGTGGTTTGCCTCTAAGGTTAGATATACCAGAGTGGAAGTGGGAACGTATCACTATGGATTTCGTGGTTGGGTTAGATCTTGAGGAGATTTGATGTTGTGTGGGTCATTGTGGACAAACTGACCAAGTCTGTATATTTCATTCCGGTCATGACTTCCTACACTTCTGAGCAGTTGGATCATATCTATCTTAAAGATATTGTCCGCCCGCATGGTGTGTCGGTGTCTATCATCTCGGACCAAGCACTCAGTTTACATCATATTTTTGGAGTGTAGTGTAGCGTGAGTTGGGCACCAAGATGGAGTTGTGTACTACATTTTACCCTCAAACGAACGGGTAGTCCGAGTGGACCATTCAGATCTTGGATGATATGTTGAGAGTCTGTGTTATTAATTTGGTCAGTGGGACCAGTTTCTACCATTGGCAGAGTTTGCCTACAACAACAGATACCAGTCTAGTATCCAGAAGGCTCCATACGAGGACTTACATGTCATGCCCTAACCTCGGGAAGCGCAATCGACACTCAACCGAGTGAACCCGGCTGAGCAAGCGTGTTAGATACTTTCTACCTAATTTACCCATGATCAAGGAAAGACGTGATTTCATTAATTATACAGTGGGAAGATAATTCATACAATCCTAAATCATTTCATTAGTCATTGAACCTTTAAGTCTTAAAATACACAGATTCTTATAGTCTGAGTGGAACAAGTGCTCAAATACAACATATACTTATTTAACATTCCCAACACCCATATATACAACCCACATGGTGTATGCGGAGCCTTTAAAGATACAAAAGAGAGTAAAGATGGTGCCGGCAATAAGCCCCCGGCTATACCTCAAAAGTGACCATAATATAAACAAAAGGTACAATACATGACCCCGGAATGAAATGGGGCTCACCGAGTCCGCTGAGAAGAAGATGCAGCACTATCTGTGATCAACACTATTTGCTATGTAACCCCCTGCATCCATTTAAAGATGCAGCGCCTCGACAAAAGGGATGTTAGTACCCTCGAATAGCACTAGTATGTATAGCTAAACACTAACTCAATAGAATGAATAATAATACAAGAGGAACGGTCAAGAATTCAATAAGGGCTTCAAATAATATTAGAACAACAAGTTTAGGATCATATACGTTTTCAAGTCAATTTCCATATTATTAGGTTGGGTGATCTGTAGTACCGATATTCCACAATTCACAGTACCTCCGTATTCTTACACGGAGTCCGATCTCGACCCGATCGGCTAGGTCGTCTCATTTGAGATATTACCACAATTTTGTTATAATTTCCAGCACAATACCATCATGTGTGGGGCATAGCGTCCGATCACGGCCCGATCGGCTAGGTCATCTCACCCAAGACGTTACCTTTTTCAGTCAATCACCTCACATCATACATCTTTCATATGTTTTCAATTCATTGGCACTAATGGCCACAATTATAAAGTCATTCTTGGCACTTGGCCGTATTTCATAATTCCAGTTCCCTTTTTCCACATCCAAATATCATTATCACTATTAACAATAATAAGGCTTCCCATACAAGATATTAAATTCACATATGAGCAATTTGGGCATCTTAGACACATAGAGGCTTTTAAATTTGGCATAACAACCTTTATTTCGATCTTGACATGAAGTCTTAACATTTCTAATACATATTTCACATTTTGAACATATCCTCAAATGACAAGATGACATGATGAAGCATTTATAATAATTATTAAACATACATCCTTCAACATAACCACATTAGGAATAGCCAATTCTATAATGATCAATTTGGGACTTACACCAATTCCATGAACACCGTGGGATTTGATTCTAAGAAGAAGGGAGTTTAGCCAACATACCTCAATTGATCTTCTTAAAACTCTAAGATGTTCCGAAATATTAGCAACTTCAATCTATTTTAGCGATATAACAAAATTGAACCAAATTTAGGAAGATGAACATGGTTTTAGCTCATTTGAGCATATTATCAAACACTAGGCGTGCATCAATGTTTTAAGGCCCTTTTTGTGGAAGATTCCATCATTAACCAACCCATTCTCTATCATTTTTAGCTCATAATCTTCCCACATACTTCAAGGATACATGCATGCAAGGTAAGCACTCCCATCTCCATGAATTACCTTACTAATATCCCTTTCTAGTCACATTTCGAAATTAAGAGTTTAGGTGATAGGATCTTACCTCTTAGGAAGAAGACCTAGGTGCCTCTCTTGATAATCTTCAAGGTTTTAAGTGCAATTTGATGAAGATCACTTCCTCCTTCTAGGACCCTCTCTCTCATTCTAAAAATATCAGAAAATATGATCAAAATGGTCCAAGGTAGGTGTTTTAACGGAATAGGGTCGGGTTTAAAAACCCTAAAATTGAAGAACCAGAACAGGTTCTGTGGTCGCATATGCGACCACATAGTGGTTATGCGGTCCACTAAATGACCGCAGAAATTGGTACCAGAACTGGAAAGAAACTGAACTGGTCTACTGTAACTATGCGGCCCGTAGACCTGTTCTGCGGTTGCATAATGCACCGCAAAACGGTTTTGTGGTCGCATAGTGCACCGCAAAACCTCCCTTCGAAAAATCTTAAAGAGGGATATGCAACAAGAGTGTGGCCCGTGAAATGGTTATGTGGTCACATAATGGCCGCGAAATTGACATAAAAAATGCCCCAGAAAACTGCCCACTTTGTGACAAGAAATGCCTATTTCTGCCCAATATTTTCTTTCAACTCCATAGCACACTGTTCAATCCAAGAAAAGAATTTCTACTATTATTAACCTCTACGCCTACTTTGGCATCATGGAATCCGGGTTTTTAGGAAATATTTTACGTGGCCTTACATTACATGTGAGGCGTGTCGTTCTATGGTTGGTTGGTTTGAGCTAGGGGAGGCTAAGTTTTTGGGAACCGACATGGTTCGTGATGTTTGGAGAAGGTGAAGTTGATTCAGGAGCGGCTTCATATAAGACAGTCCAGGCAGAAGAGTTATACTGATAGGAAGGTTTCTTATTAGAGTTTTGCTTATGAAGAGCGTGATGAGGTTTGGGAAGAAGGGCAAGTTGAGACCTCGGTACATTGGCCCATTTGAGGTTTTGGAGAGAGTGGGTGAGGTGGCTTACAATCTTTCTTTGCCACCCAGCTTATTGGGAGTTCATATGGTATTTTGTGTTTTCGTGCTTCGAAAGTACCATGAGGATTAATCACATGTGTTAGATTTCAATTCGGTGCAGTTGGATGGGAACTTGGCTTATGACGAAGAATTAATGGTCATTTTGGATAGGAAGGTTAAGAAGTTGAGGTCAAAGGATATTACATCGGTGAAGGTTCAGTGGAGAGGTCAACCAATCGAGGAAGCAACTTGGGATATCAAGCATGATATGTGCAACAGATATCCTCATCTTTTTGGCATTCCTGTTATGTTTCTAAACTCATTCAAGGACGAAAGTTTATTTAAGAGGGGGAGAATGTAACTACCCAATCGGTCATTTTGTGTATTTGAGACTCGTGGGGGTGGTTGGTTTGGCTTTGGGAATGTTTGAGAGTGAATTGACACACTTAGTCTTATTTTGGAAGCCTAAGTTGTAAGAGTTTACCATGGTTTGAATTTTATCTAAACAACCTTAGATTGGTGTTTTCATGGTACCATTAGGTTTGTATGGTGATTTTGGACTTAGGCGTATGTTCGAAATTGGATTTGGAGGTTCTTAGGATGTTTTGGCTCTATTTGCCGAAAGTTGGAAATTGGTAGATTGGAGAGTTCATAGGTTTGACCGGGGGTCAGCTTTGATGATATTGAATTCGGATTGTTATTTTGGAACCTAGTATAGGTTCCTTATGCCATTTGGAACTTGTGTGAAAAGTTTGGTTGCAATCCATATTGGTTTGGCTTGAATCAGACGCATGCTTCAAAGTTGGAATCTAATGAACTTAAGAGAAGTTCAACTTGGGTTTTGATTATCGATTCTTAGTTTTGATGTTAATTTTAGTGTCTTGAGCCTTTGGATAGTTTTGGGGAAATTATTAGGACTTGTTGGTATGATTGGACAGGGTTTCCGGGGACTCGGGTGTGTTTCAGACGGGTTTCAGATCAATTTGATGTTGGCTGGCAATTCTAGTGTTGGTTTGTTGCAACTGTGAGGTTTTGTGCGCAGGTGCGAGTCCGTAGAAGTGGACAAAGATCTGGGGATATGAGGGTCGAATGGGATTGGAAGGTTTTTTAGATGCGAAGGTCTTATGCATTTACAAGGCCGCAGATGTTTACGTATTGCACGCAGAAGCGAAGGCAGGCAGGCAGGCTTGGAGAGTTTGCATAGAAATAGAATTTTGTCGCCTCTCTAAGGGATCACAGAAGCGGAGTGAAGCTCTGCGGGTGCGAGTGGTTGGGAACTTAAGTGACCTTGCAGAAGCGAGGATTTGACCACAGAAGCGACAGTATTGTCCGCAAATGCGGAAATTGCTGGCCAAAAGGTATATTTCGAGGGTTTGAGCATTTTTCATTATTTTGAGTTTTGGAGCGTGGCTAGCGGCGATATTTGGGGAGAATTTTATCAAACACTTTCAGGGTAAGTGATTTCTACATGATTTTGATATTACCTCTTATTTTCCCAGGGATCTTTACACATAGATTTTGATATTTGGAAGAGAAATTTGGGGGGTTTTGACTCAAATTTTGAAGATTGTAAATTAGTGATTTGGGAGTTGATTTGGACTCGGTTTTGAAATCTAATAACATATGTGGACTCATGGGTTATGGGTAGTCGGGATCTACATATTGACTTAGGTTTTGGCCGTATGGGCCCGGGTTGACTTTTGGAGATTTGATTATAGATTCAAAATTTAGTGTTTGGAATTGATTCCTATGGTTTTATTTGATGTTATTGAGTTGTGTTTGGCTATATTCGACTCGTTCGGAGGTTGATTTGAGAGGAAAGGCTATTTTGGAAGGTTAAAGTCCACCGGTCGGAGGTAAGTCTCTTGGCTAACCTTGTTAAGAAGGAAACCCTTAGGATTTAACTTGATTGCTATGTGTTTAAGGTATTGGAGTTGGTGTATATATGTGGTGGCAAGCGTATATGCACTTATCAAGTTTATATCTTGACCTGGTAGAGTTGAAATATTATATGCTTTGTTTTGAGTATATGCTCATTTGATTCATGATTTATTTGGCTTATGTGACTACGCTTGATCTCTTATTCATTATCATGCCTAGGTTTATGATTATTTATGAAGGCATGAGAACTTATCCTTGATATGTTGGATTACTTAAATAGTCCGTAGTCACATAGAGATTCCATGAGCACATATACGAATAATTTTTATTAAGTCCTTGTGCACCTTTTATCTGTAATTCCTGAGCATATGTATACGTTTTGAATAAGGAAAGTTGATTTGGACTAAGGATTTTGGCACAAAATGTAAAGCGTGCAGATGATATACAGTTATGGCACACAAGTCATGATGATCAGATATTGATTTATGAATAATGCTATTAAGCTCCTCTTTGTGCTTGGATTTGGATCTGTTCCTCCGGACTCAAGTGATTACCGATGTTACTTTGGGTCCTGTGAGCATGGTACGTACATAGATTTTGTATCGGGTTGATAAATGGATTTGTATCGAATTATGGTGATACATGGATTGTGTATCGTGGTACATGAATCTTATACCTATTTGAGCATTCATTCATATACTTGACTCATTTAGGGGTATTCATTTAACTGCTAATTGTTGCATGATATCTTTATTTGCTAGTTGGGTTCCCCGACTCCGTTATTTGAGCATGCTATATTTTAATACTATATCTGGGCAGCATTATGATTATTTTTTGTACTGGAAAATTAAGCATGCTTAACATCTTTCAACTGTTTATATCTTTTGATTCTTGTTATACATGAGTTTATCTACTATTTAAGTTCTGATTTCTATTATATATATCTGTGTTGTAAGTATCGGGATATATCTAGCCTCGCAACTAATTCTTCGAGGTTAGACTTGATAATTATTAGGTACAAATTATGGTATACTTATACTACGCTTTTACATATATTTTTGTGTAGATCCTCAAGTGGGTCCTAGCAGAGCTTCATGGCTAAGCTTAGGAATAGAGACTTAGGGTGAGATTCACCCTTTGGATCCATTTCACAGTTCCCCAGTCCCTATTCCTTTTGATATTTTCTATCTATTTGTGTTTCAGACAACTTTGCTATTGTCACGACCCAATCCTATGGGCAGCGACGGGCACCCCGTACCTTACTCGACCGAGTACCAATGTAACGTATCTTTCTTATTACATCATCGTAGGTGAGTGGGACATAAGGGGAGTCATGAGATAATCAGAGTAAACATGAGGGAATACCCGACATAGAACGACCCAACCTAATATAGAAACACATATTTGTGACATACGGGCCTATAAAGCCAGTGTGATCCATTATATAACTAACATATAGGCCGACAAGGCCATACAAATATCCGTATACATGACATCTGTCTACAAGCCTCTAAGAGTACATACTTATCATAAAAGTCTGGACAGAGCCCCTCCATACCAATCAACACATATCCTAATCATACTGACCAATAGCAACTTCGGAGCAAAATGGAGCACACCAACATCTTCCGCTGAGCTGATAGCGTACTTAGAGAACTCTCGACCTATCTATCGGGACCTGCGGGCATAAAACGCAGTGTCCCCAAGCAAAAGGGACGTCAGTACAAATAATGTACCGAGTATGTAAGGAATGAAAATTAGTAAATAATAGACAATAGACACGAGAGAGACATGGAGTAAAAGACTCGACATGTGTATCTGAATATATCTGTGAATCATTTCATATTTATAATGTCATGCATATGTATATAAATATCATACCATGCATAGGTATATGTGTTCACAACATCATCAAGCCTCTGAAGGCATCCCATCATATCATCTCGGCCATTGTGGACAATTCATAAATGTATACCAGCTGATTAGGTGGTGGTGCGTATATAACGCCGTAACCTTTTTCCAAATCCCAAATACATATAATATACGTGTATATAATGCCATCTGGTCATGGGTCAATATATATGTATAAATGCATGAAATGCATAAGAAATACATTAATACAATTTTTCGGAATGTCATAAAAATAATATGCTTGTTGGATAAACTTTATCAGATACGTAATATATTTTTTTAGACCCATGAACAGAATATATAATAATAATTTACATGCAGAATGAAGAATATAGACACCCCTAGTATTTATATGAATAGAGTCATTTATGAAATTTGCGTATTTTGCTCGTTGTTTTGTATTATTTGGATCATGCCAAAAAAAAGAAGAAGGGTAGCCTTAATATACCTATACCGATTCTCTTGATAATCCCTCCAACACACGTCAATTGTGACAACACGTAATGGCAGATCGAAGTAGGAAAAGATCCGTATGATATTCTTGAGAAAGATTGTACTGTAATCCTTTAGAATCGTAAACTTTCGTTGCTATAACATTACATAGTCTCGTATGATTTTTGTAGCAAAACCACATTGCCAACATCTAATCTTTTAGGAAGGAGTTTGCTGAAGATTTTCCACCATTCTTTTCCACCATTACTTAGCACCATAACCTCTGATTTTTGATGTATGGAGATGTCTTATTTGAGAAATACGTTACTAAGCCAATCTATCTTACTACATAATGTAAGAAAGGCTTTTAAGATTATGCCCTTGTGGGCCCCACATTAGGATGACTAAGCTTTGGCCTAAAGGCCCCTATTTTCCACATATGTTTAATGACTAAGAGTCACTACATGGGCTGCCACGTTAGGGGGGGAGGGGTCAAACTTATCCAAAATTTTATAATTAATTAATTAATCTCCCACCAAATATTATTAATTACCCTATTATCCACATAATTAAAAATTATCTAAAATTACTTCTAATAATACTCACTTTAAACATACCTTATACACCTTACTATCGTGGCCATGTAGTACCTTGTATGGTACTAGTCTATAAATACCGGGTATTTTAGCTCGGGCCATATTTTATCCCAAAATTGTCAAACTTTGACGAAATTCATTTTCTTCGATTTGCTTGCCCTCTCACCTTCACGAATTTACTCATAACTTGTTTGAAATAGCTTAATGCTTATAATCTCAAAATAATCTCATTTCTGAACATACGTCGATTAACTTACGACAAAACTAATACACAGGAAAATGCGGGATGTAATATCTCATTTCTGAGCTTCCATCAATTTACTTATGGCGTACTTTCACGTACGAACACATGGGGTGTAACATCATTCCCCCCTTTGGAACAATCGTCCTCGAATGTTGACTGATGCACTTATCATTCTCTTAACCCATAGCTCTTGCGAATACTTTAATATTCTCCTTGCCATTTAGGTAACTGTTCTGTGAATAAATCCAAAGGCCAGGGCATTCCCCCCTTTAGGACTCTTTCCCACCCTATGGCTTGTGATCGGAATCCTTCCAATCTCGTAACTATTGCTACGTTCTATCATGCAGCCTATACGATATTGACCTTGTCAATGCGCCTATGCGACACCTCTTTCCTTTTTCCTCCAGCTTTTAGCCAATCTCTAGGCCTCACTTTGTAAACATATATAGAGCTTGATAAAATGTCTCTCTGGGCATCTATAGATATACTGAAGTTCTTCGCTCGGTACTTTGTTGAACTTACGAATATTGCTATATCTTATTTCATAGATCCGTTTATCCATCTGTATGACTTTACTGCATCTAGCTGGGTCATAGTATACCATGACTCTTACTTCAATTTATCGTTACTGAGGTCTACGACCAAACTCCAGGTTACTCTCGTTGCTTATCCTATATGCATAAAGTTAAGTCTTTTAATGCTTCTTCATTAATATTTATCTTAAGAATGACGGCTTAATCTCATCTCATACTTTGTGACTTTTGTCCATCCATCATTGATTCACCTCGATATTGTTCTACAATATACCACTGATAACTTGAAATTTCTTATGTAATCACTAGGGCTCAAGTTGCATCGTGGAACATTTGAAGTGATTTTCCTGATCCACCTGGGGTTGATACGATACTATACTTCCATAACCGTTTTTCATAGCATCCCAATGTGGTTTACCTTACGTGGGTATTTTAACCCTGTATAATTCATGAAATCATTACTCAATCAAATGCCTAAATATTATCCTTCATCTATCACAATTACACCCTCATTCTACTACCGAGGCATCATTCCATCTCTTCTAAATGCTACTAGGCTTAGACTCCTTTGAGTTCATTCACGCTATACTGAGCTTTCTATAACTTAGAGAAACCATCAGCTCCCTTGTTTTCACGGGCTTAATCCCGAGGACTTTATCCATTTCCTCACCTTCTCACTTGCCATTTCTTATCCTTACTCATGTATTTCTAAAACCTTATCGTTATATCATACTTTAGCTTGCGACAGATTTCCTTATGCTTTTCTGGAACATCAAGCGAGACATCACATCATATCTAACTCTTCTTTTATGCTCTTAACTAGACCTCTCGATACCTAGAAATCATAGGTTGGAAGATATTCCACTGACGATGCCGCTACCATTCCTGGATATTGAATCCCCGCGCTTCTAGCCTTATTTCCGAAGTATGGATAATTCGCAACCTTCTGCATTTGAGTATCTCATACGCTGTTCACCTTTACCTTATTTACCTTAAAATCTCGCATCACATCTTCTATATATTTCATGACCTTGCTTTCACACAGGTATAATTCACATCCACAACTTGAAGCTCTCTTATAATACATGCACCTCTAGTGCATACACAATCCGGTAGGAGCTTAATACTAACTTCTTATGAGGATGGTACTCTTTTAACCGGCTTTATCGTAGAGCCGTTATAGAATATGGGTACTGCACTATCTCTTTTGTACCTCTGATATTTAAGAGTGATCCTGCAATGTTCTCAATCACAAGGTCTATAATTTTCTGGGTCCAATAATCAGACTCCTGATTTACTTGGTTGATGTAACTCTTTAGTTTCCTCTTCCTTCTGATCAGCCTTTATGTAGGCTTAAGCCATCTTCCGATATGCGGCTCCTGGTATTAGTTATTACTTTAGCCTTTTATAGACGCTATGGAATATCCATGATACAATCTTCTAACAATTCAATCCTTTGTCTATGCCCTAGGCTCAATTCATTCTTTTAACTTATACCAGAGTCTTCTACGTCTGTATGAATGTCAATATATATGCTGCATGGATAATACTCTGAAATCTTAAGTGCGTTCATAACGTAACTAGCTCTGGATCATTGATCAGCTAATTCCTTTTGTTCCATCTCAACTTTCTTTAAATGTAGGCAATTACTTTTCCTGGTCTTTCTGCCCCATTTTTGCGTGCATACTTAGCTTATTTTAGTTCCCACACATGCCAGAGTTTTCATGCAACTCATATGATCTCGAATCCTACTTTTGATTTTTACTTCCCATTCATTAGCAACGGTAGGTGCCACTTTCTTATGGAGTGCATACAATGTTGTAGTGAGACTGTTTTTACATGACCATTTCCTCTTTAGGTCATGTGCTTAGGTTGAAGCCTTCTTCATTATTCCCTCAGCTAGTCTTTCATTGTAGTAATTAGGGAAGGCCCTCTGACTCTTGTAAAGCTGCGAGCTTATTACATTGCATACTTGACGAATTTTTTTGATGCTCTTCCTTGCCTATAATTATCCGTAGTTACTTATTTCCACGCTCTTGTGCTTGTAGGGTTGCTCCTGAACTGAAGTTTTGAATGTCTTCCCAGTGGCATTCTCTTTTATTTACCTTTAACTACCCAAACTCCTATCTGAATATATCTCAAGGATCATGATGTGTTATCTGCGAGACTGAATTCCCATGTTGGGGTTCACTATGTTTATCTTGCATGATCTGTTGATTTTTTTCTGTAACCTTTTGTCTAGACATAACTAGAATCTTCCTGAATCAATTACTAACTGCTCGTTGGCCCATTTTCATATTAATATTCTGCGTAATCTTTCTTGGATTATTTCCTTTGTCTTAACTTACATCTCGTACTGGTTCCTTATCTATCAATAACATCTCGGGTAGGAACCCTTACTTCGTCTCCTTGACGTCGTGCTTGCATAATGTTCTGGAATCATAGCATATCTATAGGATTTGAATGATTACAATATCATCCCTTTCTTATTTTTATCGCATTCTTCCTTTACCATTCCATAGTTACTAGAACCACTTAATTCTGACTTAATGACACATCACACCATATTCCCCCCTTTAAGGGAGCACTAAGACTTAGTGCTACGATGATCTAGGTATAGATGTTTTACCTTCTCATCTTTGGCATCTTTTCACATCATCGATGATCCTTACTCGCCTCGCGGTAATCCTTCTGTACCAAGGATAACGAAATTCCTCACTCGCGAGGGTGACACTTAGTGCAACTGGCACATACAATCCCTTAAGCTTAACTTTACTCACCTTGCTTGCTTTAGGGAAGCGTCTTCCTGAATGACCTTTAAAGGGTATTCTTCTGTCATCCATTCTATTATCGCCGAGAAACAATCTTTGAAATTCTCATGATGCCGACTATTACTCAGTCCCTAATTCATATTTAGTTTATCTTGTTCACCAGCCCATACTGATTTCTATTACTTTGGGGTCTAGCTTTTCCTTCTGTTAGTCGTGCTGGAGTCACGAACTTATTTCTCGAAATGAGGATAAGACTTTATGGCCTATAATATTTTGTTGTTTCAAGGCCTGTCACCTCTCGTCCTTTCCTTCACTTGACTATAGATTCTATAATACTGTCATCTTTTTGATCTACCGTTGTCATACATGTATCACATCTTACTCATAATGCTTCATTAACTCTCTTCTTATTCCCCCCTAACATTTATGTCTATCACTTTACTCTGAAAACTCGAAAAAGACATTTTTTTGCTTTTATCCCCTATTGCTCCATCTACTAGCTCTTTGGGTTGCCTAACATTCTTTCTTTACTAGGGATGGAAGTCACACTAAGATAATATTTATCCCTTCCAGTACCTATCTTTGTAGTACTCATATCTAGTTGTACTATTTTAGAGTGCACCATTTGGGCGTCTTACAAGGAGATCTATTACCACATTTGCAATATCCTTCAGAAATGTTAACTGACACAAATAATCCATTCACCATTTTGGGTTATTCTAACCCCATCCGGATTCTGATATCCGTCCTTCTCATATACTACTTCTGTTAGCTTCCATAGGGCATAAATGAGATGGGTGTGGCCAATTGTACATACCTCTGTTATTGTTGAAGGTAACTCAAAAGGGTTATATTCCTCTACGATAATGTTCATTAGTTGGGTAGCTCGTACCCATTTTTCATCTTGTTTCTTTTACTTGTTAAAACTTATTTCTACCTTCCGATTCTCTTATTCCTTTTTACCATAAGAGTGGATAGACATTTTTGCCTTAGGGATCCTTATCAAGAAGTTTTACACATCTGAGTACACACATGATCTATTGAAGACCTCACATTTACTCATCATAAGCATCATGAAAAATCGAGTTCCTCTAACTCAACTCTTCCACAACTATATCTCTTACCAACTGTCTTTCTGGATGTAGGCATCATCGTATTATGAATGAGATAGAGTTTAGAAAATTTAGTTCTTACAACTGAGCTATATCACACGATCTAGAGTAAGAAGAAAGAGTGACAGTTCTAAATACCCTATAGCCTCCTGCTTATAAGTGTGGTGCACAACACACCCATAAACAAGACTCTACTAGACACGGCTTGTAGACTCCCTAGGATAGAACTGCTCTAATACCAATTTTGTCACGACCCAATCCGATGGGCCTCGACAAGCACCCGGTACCTTACTCGACCGAGTACCAACGAAACGTATCTTTCTTAATACATCATCATAGGTAAGTGGGCCACAAGGGGAGTCATGAGATAATCAGAGTAAACATGAGGGAATACCCGACATAGAACGATCCAACCTGATATAGAAACTCATATTTGTGACATACGGGCCTATAAGGTCAATGTGATCCATTATATACTTAACATATAGGCCGACAAGGCCATACAAGTATCCGTATACATGACATCTGTCTACAAGCCTCTAAGAGTACATGCTTATCATAAAAGTCGGGACAGAGCCCCGCCATACCAATCAACACATATTCTAATCATACTGACCAATAGCAACTCCGGAGCAAAATAGCACCAACATCTTCCGCTGAGCTGATAGCCTACAGAGTACTCTCGACCTATCTATCGGGACCTGCGGGCATGAAACGTAGTGTCCCCATGCAAAAGGGACGTCAGTACAAATAATGTACCGAGTATGTAAGGAATAAAAATCAGTAAATAATAGACAATAGAAATGAGAGAGACATGGAGTAAAAGACTCGACATGTATATCTGAATATCTCTGTGAATCATTTCATTTTTATAATGTCATGCATATGCGTATAAATGTCATTCCATGCATAGGTATATGTGTTCATAACATCATCAAGCCTCTGAGGGCATCCCATCATATCATCTCGGCCACTGTGGGCAATTCATAAACGTATATCAGTTGATCAGGTGGTGGTGCGTATATAACGCTGTAACCATTTCCCAAATCGCATATACATATAATATACGCATATATAATGTCATCTAGTCATGGGTCATTGTATATGTATAAATGCATTAATAAGATTTCTCGGAATGTCATAAAAATAATATGCCTGTCGGATAAACTTTATCACATACGTAATTTTTTTTCCGAGACCCATGAACAGAAGATATAATTATAATTCACATGGGGAATCAAGAATATAGACACCCCTAGTATTTCTATGAATAGAGTCATTTATGAAAGTTGCGTATTTTGCTCATTTCATCTGTATTATTTGGATCATACCAAAAAAAAAGAAGGGATAGCCTTAACATACCTGTACCGATTCTCTTGACAATCCCTCTAACACATGTCAATTGAGACAACACGTAACGACAGATCGAAGTAGGAAAAGATCCGTATGATATTCTTGAGAAAGATTGTACTGTACTCCTTTAGAATCACAAAATCCCGTTGCTATAATATTACGTAGTCTCATATGATTTTTGTAGCAAAACCACGTTGCCGACATCTAATATTTTATGAAAGAGTTTGCTGAAGCTTTTACACCATTACTTATCACCTTAACCTCTGATTTTTCATATATGGAGATGTCTTATTTGATAAATACATTACTAAGCCAATCTATCTTACTACATAATGTAAGAAAGGCTTTTAAGATTATGCCCTTATGGGCCCCACATTAGGATGACTAAGCTTTGGCCTAAAGGCCCCTGTTTGCCACCTATTTTTAATGACTAAGAGTCACTACATAGGCTGCCACGTTAAGGGGGGAGGGGTGAAACTTATCTAAAATTTTATAATTACTTAATTAATATCCCACCAAATATTATTAATTACCCGATTATCTATATAATTAAGAATTATCTCAAATTACTTATAATAATACTCACTTTAAACACACCTTATACACCTTACTATCATGCCCATGTGGTACCTTGTATGGTACTAGTCCATAAATACCGGGTATTTTAACTCGGGCCATATTGTATCCCAAAATTATCAAATTTTGACGAAATTCATTTTCTTCGATTTGCTTTCCCTCTCACCTTCACAAATTTACTCATCACTTGTTTGAAATAGCATAATGCTTATAATCTCAAAATAATCCCATTTCCGAGCTTACGTCGATTAACTTACGACGAAACTTTAACACACGAAAATACGGGATGTAATATCTCATTTCCGAGCTTCCATCAATTTACTTATGGCATACTTTCACGTACGAACACATGGGGTGTAACCGCTATATATATCGACTTATTCTATTTTAGTAGCTGCTCGTGTACTTGTGCCTTCTAGTGTTGGAGGTTGTATTGTATTGGCCGTGTTTAGGCCATGTTATGATTATATTAGATATTGTTACTGTTTTAGATTATTTCTGTCTATATTTATGATATGACACTGTTAATTAAAATAAATGGACTTTATTTTGTACATTATGAGTTGGTTTGCTTAGCAAGTATGGCTAGCGCCATCATGGCCTTAAGGTGGGATTTTTGGCCGACCAGCCCACACATCCAAATCAAATAATCAAATATATTATAAAGACTCATACATATTAGAAATAATAATCACACTCATAAAGAAGTTACATACATGAAAAGGTACCATAAGCTTTCTCATTATGTAAACCTCTACTAATGTAGGCCCGCTCGGTCTAAAATCAACTAAGACATTATCAAGGATGTAATATGGGCTAAGTGACGGGTATGATAAATACGGATAATGCTGACTAACTCTTCTAAGCACTATAATACATCACATAGTAAACTATAAGAAAAATTTCTTCAATCCCATTCAAATCTCACAAGCAAGGTCACCCCCAAAAATGTTTTCTATTTTTAAGCACTATTTTGGTCACAACTCACTGACGCAGACACACTGTATTTATTTCTTTTACCACTTACTTTTTTTTGTTTAGCCCTCCCCTCTAGCGGTGTCTCCTTCAAAATATAACTGCAACTTTCTTCCTTCCATTGGTTCCATTTAAAAGCCATCCTATGTTCCCTCATTACTTTTCTCTAGGGCTATTTTTACAATTCTAGTGCTCTAAGAGGTAAAAGGTTCAAAACTCAATTAAGAACAAATGGTGTAGGCTTGTAAAGCGGGTGCCGAAGGAAAGGAAAATAGGCTCAAAAGGTTTACTAGGGATGATTTTATTTGCAGCATCAATAAAGCTCAACAAAAGGTCAAAGAAAGCTTAACATCATTTTTCAAACTAAGCAATACCTAAGACTCTTCAACTCACATTCCGCACAATTTTTATACTCAAATGCAATACATGGACTATACTAAGAACTCACTTCGTACAATGGCACATGACTCACTAAGGACAGTCTTATTCCCAGTTTACATTCAACAAGTATTCAAAGATCCAATAGATATTAATTATAAATCACAAAGTGAATACATGTCAAGAAAACGAGCCATAGGCGTCATGAAACAAGCTATCCTATTTTCTCATGGCATCATCAAATATTTAAAACAAAGGAAAGGTAATGTATATGCCAAGGCCTTAGTATGCTACTATCAAACAAGTCAAAAGACATGAATCATATCATTCTTCCCTATTTATTTCCTAAGTCCTACTCAACTTAAAAAATAAAAAAGCTACCCAATTCAAGTTACATCCCATGAAAAAGAACCGACGCACAAAAATAAAACCACGGAGAATTTTCCATTTTTCTATTTTTTGTATTTTTGCTTAGATTTTAATTCCTCAAGAAAACTATCTAGGAGATCCATCGTCGGGAAAACGTCAATCCTTTTTACTTTTTAAAGTTCCCCCCCCCCCCCAGTAAGATTAACAATACTAAGATAAAATAGAAATCACCAAGACAATCTCTTTATCCCACACTTAAAATTGTGCATTGTCCCCAATGCAACCATAAGTAATAAGAGGGAACAATAAAACTCCCTAAGCAGGCCAAGACCGAAGCATTAGTAGTTTATGGGGTACTCCGACTTCTCCCAGGCATGGTCCTTTGTGTGGGCACTTCACATTTAGTTCTAATTATCTTGCTTACTTTTGCACACTTCCAATGGCTTCGCTTCCCATGCTCATACTCCTACAAGATGAAAAATGGCATTACAAAAATAACACAATGATATAAATAAACAAACATAAATAAAAGAAATCAGTAAAGTTTAGTTGCCTCCCAATAAGCGCCTTAATTAGCATCGTAGCATGACGTGAACCACCTTTGCCTCCACTTCAAGCTTATAAATTGGATCCCCAATTTTGAATCAAGCTTATGATTATGCTCTTGGGACGATACAAATTATTTTAAGCCAATAAATAAATAATTTCTTACATACTTTTTGGCTTTCAATTGAGGAGTGTCACCTTGCCTAGACGGCCTTGAAAATTTCAGAATATGGGCCTCATCTACTCTTCCCTTGACTCCTTTGTATGCTCATAAGGATCCATTCACATTTCACCATCTAAACACAATGTAGAGAAGTGCTTGGAGTGAGGATCAATACAGTCAAACTAAAAATCCAGCTTATTATCGACCTCCTCTTCTTGACACAAACTAGAGTCAATTAAAATTGTACTTGTAAGGCCCTTGGTTGACCCTAGTACCACTTTTTCAACATCGATATCATCAAATTCTAGTTGGTTATGTTGTTGGTGTTCTAATTTTAACTCCTCTATTATAGTGTCAACTACTAACTCTAACTCACACTGTTCTTGACTACTATCCACAATATTAGCTTGTTGAACATTCAAAGCTTCCATCACTTGATTCACTTGAGCCTTCAAGTTGTGAATAGTTGCCTATTGCCTTTGTATATGTAATTGTGTCTTATTATTTTGTTCCACAAAGCACAATAACATATCCTTGATTTCATTTAGGTAAGCATCCTCTAGTTCTTTATTCTTATTAACTTCACAAGAAATAATAGAACCATCATACTAAGGGGTTGGGGAAGTATAAGAAATGTAATCACACCCATAAAAGTGACCATCTTGACCACCACATACATTTCAAAAATAAGATTGAGTTGGTGCACATAACTCAATCCCGTGAATATTTTGATAATTTTGCCACGCTTGGTTTCTTTCACAATATGTATAAGGATCAAAAGTATAATTACCAACATCTAAACTCCCACAATTCCAAGATGCCATGTTTCTCAAATCATCAAGTACAATTAAAACAAAAAAGGTAAGATAAAAGAAAACAAAACAAAATAAACGTTCAAACTTAAAATCTAACAATATTTATAGCTGCAACTATATCGTTAGTTCTACTACAACTGCACCAAAATTTGATCACGCCCAACTATGCTGTCATGACCAAAAATCACCAATCGGTCATGATGGAGCCTAACACACTTGCTAGACAAGTCAAACATAATAAGAGCAGAACAAGATAATAGAAAATACAAAAAACCATACAAGTCGAAAGCCAACAACATATAATAACTGTGTTGATACACAACAATCCCCTAGAACTGGTAAATACAGAGTCATGAGCTCTAAAACAGAAGTATAAGTTTGAAATACAAAGTAAAAATACTGTCTGAATGAAATCAATAGTACATAAATGAAAAGAGACGCCAAAGACTACGGTCGAAATGCATCTCTACCTCGTCTCTTTGCAAATCCTCAGCAATAAATCACAACTACTCATGGCTTGGTCCAACACCTAGATATACACAATTAAGTGCAGAGTGTAGTATCAGTACAATCGACCCCAAGTACTCAGCAAGTATCATAACTAACCTTGACGAGGTAATAGAGGCAAGAATTATTAATCATACTTACCATTAACCTGTACAGTTCACGAATCTCACAAGTACATAGCAATAATATCAACAAGTCATGAATCATAGATAATGCCTCCTCGGTGTACAAGATAACGTAACATGCTCTGTTTCCGTTAATCAATCCAGCATATAGAGAAAATATGCAAAACAAGACATGTATACATTCCTGATCTAGCATATAGATAAGATATGCGAAAACAAACATGTATGTATCCAAGGAAATTGCAAGTATAGAAGAAATGCAATAACCACAACACACATTGGCTAGTTTTTCTCATACCACGTGTATACCATCAAGAGGGAAACATGAGAGGGTGACCCTATGGGTATTGGTCCCTATCCACACACTGCACTGACAACTCACATGTAATACATAACCAACGTATGGACAACTCACGTGCTAACATAACTTAGATCCGATACGGACAACTCACATGCTATCGACCCAGTCCATATCACACAGAAAAGCATATACAAGAATACATGTTCATGAACAATGAATATCAATTTACATACTCATGGACTGATATAAGTAACATGCTAAAGTGTAGGCATGTGTGAAGTGTGCTACCACAGTTCTAGTTAGGCGATTACGCCACAAGAATAGTAAATAACATGTTTGAACAGGAGATCAACCAACGAATAATCTCTAAAATGTCTCAAATAGCTCACAAAGGGAGTACAACATAAGAAGTATGATAACATGAAGCTTAACAATCAATTCAAGGTATATAGTAGCCTAATCACTGCCCCGAGCATGGATAATACCTAGTGCATGTCACGACCCAAACCGATAGGCCGCGACGGGTGCCCGAGTCCTACGTGTCGAACATCCTTAAGCATGTGACTAATGTATGAACATGAGTAACTTCTGCTGAATTACGAGAATAACATACATGAGGGAAATCTACCCAAAAGACATATGTACATATACGTGCAGAATACGTAGGGCGAGCCGACAAGGCTGCCATAGACAACTATATACCCAAAACTGGAAGCCGGCAAGGCCACACACTATCCAACTATACGTACTGTCTACAAACCTCTAATAGAATATACAACAGTACAAGGACGGGATTGGGCCATATCATACCCATATATGTATACAAGCATATCGTACCAAAATCAAAAGAAGCTCCGGATCAAATGGAGCACGCCAACTCTCGCTGATCAAGGATCCTAAGAAGGGGGACCGTCAGCTTGTCTACCTTCACCTGCGGGCATGAAATGCAGGCCCCGGGAAATAGGGAATCAATACGAATAATGTCCTGAGTATGTAAGGCATAAAAATTAGTACATAACAGACATAGATGAAGCATGGAATAAGGAATTCTGCATGTAAGTCTAAATCACTATATAAATCCTGAAACATTTATACTGTCATGCACATGCGTATAAATGTCGTGTCATGCATGGGTGTAGGTGTTCATAACATCATCAAGCCTCTGAGGGCATCCCATCATATCATCTCGGCCACTGTGGGCAAAATCATCAACATATACCAGCTGATCAGGTGGTGGTGCGTTTATAACGCCGTAACCTTTTCCCATTTCCCATATCCCATATACATATATATATATATATATATATATATATATATATATATATATATATATGTATATATATATAACGCCATCTGGTCATGGGTCAATGTACATGTATAAATGCATGAAATGCATAATAAATACATTAATAAGATTTCTCGGAATGTCATAAAAATAATATGCCTGTCGGATAAACTTTATCAAATACATATTTTTCTGAGACTCATGAACAAAAGATATAATAATAATTCACATGGGGAATCAAGAATATAGACACCCCTAGTATTTCTATGAATAGAGTCATTTATGGAAGTTGTGCATTTGCTCATTTCGTTCGTGTCGTATAGATCATGCCAAAAAGAAAGAAGGGATGACCTAAACATACCTGAGTCAATTCTCTTGACAATCCTCTAACATACGTTAATTGCGACAAAAAACGGAACAAGTCGTATGAAAAGCTCGAAGAAATAACATTGCTATGCAAAGATAATCTTGGTTGAAACTTTTCCTTCAGTTATTAGGAGTAACGTTTCTATGCAAGTAAGTCTTGGTTGAAGCTCTTATCTTGCTTATGTGAGTTATGTTTGTAACATACAAAGATTTACATTTGAATGAATATAAGAATGGGTTTGTGACTTATGTTTCTTAAGAATAGATATGACTCACGTTATATGTGTCTTTCCTTTATTAAATGGAAATGACTCACATTCTTAAGACTTGCCACATAACATAGTGACTTAAGAGTCACAATTCTTGGATTGGTTTGCTGCCATGTGGGGGATGTTTTGTGTTAACCACATTCTTTAATTAATCACCCACAACTCCTTAATTAACTAGGTAATGTCCCATTACCCAATAATTAACCAATTACCCACAAAATTAAGAATTATCTCAACTTACTTAAAATACTACTCACTTTTAACACACTTTATGTATCCTACTATCGTGGTCGTGGGGTACCTTCTATGGCATTAGTCCATAAATGCCGGGTATTGTAGCTAGGGTCGTATTTTCATCCCAAATCGACAACTGTCAATGAAACTCATTTTCTTTGATTTGTTTACCCTTTATCCCTTACGGCACTTACTTATCGCTCGTTATAAATATCATGAATGCGTATAACCTCAAGATAATCTCATCCTCGAGTCTACGTCGATTAACTGAAGATGAAACTTTAACGTACAAAAACGCGAGATGTAACATCCTTCCCCCCTTAGAAACATTCGTCCTCGAATGCTTAACTCCCCGGGATCTATATAAACTTTGGCAGCGTCGCCTTTGTAACAATACTACTACCAACTCTTCCTGTAGAAAGTCAATAATTCAATGCCACATAGGACCACAATCATCAATAACGACAATGGCCTCACACGACCAATGACAATAACTAACACAAGAATCCATACACGTACCATAAGGTTGTGATGTCTTAGTCGGGCCCTTCTCCGGAGGAGGAAATAAGTGGGGATATCTAGAATTCATGTCTTCCTCGTCGTCCCAAGTCATTTCTTCCACATTGTTGTTTCTCCAAAGTACTTTTACCGAAGCTACGTCTTTAGTTTTCAATCTCCAAACCTGTTTGTCTAATATAGCAATGGGAGTTTCTTCATATGATAGCTACTCCAAGTCTGGAAGGATCTCCGATACATTTACGGACCATAGACACATGAAAGACTGGATGTACAGACTCCAAGTTTGAAGGCAAGTCTAACTCACATGCTACCTGGCCTACCTTGCGTATGACCCTATATGGTCCAATGTACCGAGGGCTAAGTTTTCCTTTCTTACCGAACCTCATAACACCTTTCATCGGTGATACCTTTAGGAATACACAATCGTCAACCTGAAACTCCAAGTCTCGCCGTCGATTATCCGCATAAGACTTCTGACGGCTTTGAGCTGCTAATAGCCTTTCCTGTATAAGCTTAATTTTCTCAATTGTTTGTTGTACCAATTCTGGTCCTACTAACGTAGTTTCCCCGACATCGAACCACCCTATAGGCGACCAACACTTCCATCGTAAAAAGCTTCATATGGAGCCATCTGAATACCAGAATGGTAGCTATTATTATATGCGAACTCAATAAGCGGCAGATGATCATCCCAGCTACCCCTGAAGTCTATCACACAAGCCCGTAACATAGCCTAAATTGTCTGAATAGTACGCTCAGCATGTCCATCTGTTTGGGGATAAAATGTTGTATTAAGACTTACCTGAGTCCCCAATCCTTTTTGGAAGGACCTCCAGAAGTTAGCTGTAAATTGAGCTCCTGTATCCGATATAATTGATACAGGGACACCATGCAGTAGTACTATCTCCTTAATACAAAGCCTTGCATAATCCTATGCGGAATATGTAGTCCTAACGAGCCGAAAATGGGCTGATTTGGTAAGCCTATCAACAATAACCCATATAGAATCGAACTTACGCTGGGTACGAGGTAAGACAATGATGAAATCCATATTGATTACTTCCCATTTACAAGTCGGAATCTCCATAGCCTGCAATAATCCACCGGGGTTTTGATGCTCAATATTAACTTGTTGACAGTTAGGGCACTGAGCAACAAACTTTGCTATATCCTTTTTCATTCCGTCCCACCAATATACTTCCCTGACATCATGATACATCTTTGTCGCTCCTGGATGGATAGAATAATGAGAATAGTGAGTTTCTCCCATAATGTGTTCGACGCAATCCTGCAATATTAGGGACACATAATCGTCCTCGATATCTTAGGACCCCATCTTCTATAATCTTAAATGGTTTCTTTTCCTTCTGAGGGGTCGTATCCCTATAATGAACTAACACCAGATCCTCAAACTGGCATTCCTTCACTTCAGATACTAAAGAGAATGTTGTCATATCCTGAATAGTAATCCCAATATCACCTGAGTCCAGTAACTGAACTCCAAGACTAGCTATCTGATGAATCTCATGTGTTATTCCCCTCTTTTCTGGCTGTAAATATGACAGGCTACCCATAGATCTACAGCTGAGGGCATCGGCTACCACATTTGCTGTAAATATGACAGGCTACCCATAGATCTACAGCTGAGGGCATCGGCTACCATGTTCGCCTTCCCCGGATGGTATAAAATATCAACGTCATAATCTTTAAGTAGCTCCAACCATCTCCTTTGATGTAAATTCAATTCCTTTTGCTTGAAGATATACTGGAGGCTCTTATGATCCGTATATATATATATATCAACATGAATGCCATACAAGTAGTACCTCCACATCGTTAGTGCATGAATCACTGCGGCTAATTCTAAATCGTGGGTCGGGTAATTCTTCTCATGCTTTCTTAGTTGTCTAGAAGCATAAGCTACAACCTTACCATGCTGCATCAGTACAAAACCCAATCCACCTCCCGAAGCATCACAATATATAACATAACAATCGATCCCTTCTGGGAGCATTAGAACCGTTGCTGAAATTAATCTGTCCTTCAATGCCTGAAAACTCCGTTCGCAAGCATCAGTCCATTGAAACTTTGCACCCTTCTGAATCGACTTTGTCAAAGGTGCTGAAAGGGAAGAAAATCCCTCTACAAATGTCCTGTAATAACCTTCCAAACAAAGAAAACTATGAACCTCTGTCGGTGTCGTGGGTCTAGGCCACGTATTTACTGCCTCAATCTTTTGTGTTTCAAACCAGATACATTCACCAAAAATGATATGCCCAATGAAAGCTGCAAAGTTCAACCAGAATTCACATTTAGAGAATTTTGCATACAACTTCCCTTTTTGTAGAACTTTGAGCACATTACGCAAATGATCTGCATGCTCAGTCTCTGAACGAGAATACACCAATATATCATCAATAAATACGATTACAAACATATCTAGAAAGGGTATAAAGATATGATTCATCAAATCCATGAATACTGCTGGGTCATTAGTCAAACCGAAAAACATGACACGAAACTCAAAGTGCCCATATCTGGTCGTGAATGCTGTTTTCAAAATATCCTTCTCCTTAACACTTACCTGATGGTACCCGGACCTGAAGTCTGTTTTTAAGAAACACTTGGCACCTTGCAACTGATCAAATAAATCATCAATCCTCGGGAGCAGGTACTTATTCTTGATCGTCACCTTATTCAACTGTCTATAATCAATGCACATCCGTAAGGAACCATCTTTCTTCATCACAAATAACACATGTGCTCCGTACTTGTTCTTGTATTGTGTTTTGATTGGGACATGTGTACTCTATGACACATACATGATCCTTTGTATGACTACTTGAACTTGGTTGCTATAATTGACCTAGCCATAGTCATGTCTTATCCGTATTTTTATTGTTATCATGTCCTTGTGCCTTTTATTGATGAGTTATGAGGATATGCCTCTTGATGATAAATTGTTGTCTTGAATTGTTGTGATTATGGAACATATAAACATGTTGAGCGGAATGACTGTGATGATATTGTGGCATGAGGTCTTTACCGTGCAATTGTGATGATATTTTGGCACGAGGTCTTTACCATGCAATTGTGACGACATTGTGGCACGAGTTCTTTGCCGTGCGATTGTGATTGGGGGTGTCAGTATGAGGTATTTGCCGTATGATTGTGTCTATTATTGTGTGCGTGGGGCAAAATAAGGGTGACATTTTCTCGGGCTACCAATGTGGCAAAATATAAGGGTGGCGATATGAACATGTGGTGAAATAAGGAGGGCATTTCATTGTTATGTGCACATGCGGGAAAATAAGGGTGGCATTGTGGGGATGTTATGTGTTTGCCTAGGGGAAATTTTGTTGATTATATTTGTATGGTGGTACGAGAGTGGCATTCTTGTTTGTTCTTATGACTTCTTTATGTGTGTCACACATATTTACATGGTTTGTCCCGTTGTTTCTAACATGCTAATCTATGCCTCTATTATTATTTGATGATTTGGTTGTCAATATGGGTTTACTTACCTAAAGTTGATATCTCATCTTTTGTTGACTTATTGGTAGCATATCAGATTGTCATAATAAGAAAGTTGCCATTGAGCATTGCATTATTTTATTCTTGAAAGGTTTTCTTGAACATATTATTTAGCATTTGATACAAAATTGGATCATGTTGGGCACAAATTTATAGTCATGTATGAGTATTGAGCACATAAAATATGTGGTACATACCTCTTTGTGAGCGGGGTTTGGTGTAAGTTATAATTGTTGTACATGACTAATTGGCAAAGTTTGTTTATTACCTTATCCTAATTATGTACCTTGACTGTTGATATTCTTTATTCTGTGATTGTCTTTCTGGAATATTTTCTCTGTATTATACATGTTATTAAGTTGCACATGTTTTTCAAAGTGAGTATCTTTAGACTTAAAAACCTCGTCACTACTTCTCTGAGGTTAGTCAAGATACTTACTAAGTACATGAGGTCGGTTGTACTCATACTACACTTATGTACCGTGTGTGCAGATTTTGGAGCTGAGTTGCTGCGAAGATGGAGCTTTACATTGGAGACGTACTAATGTACTGGATTCATGCTACCTTTTTTTCATGGTAGCTTAGGATTTCATTTATGTTTATGTAACTTTCAAATACATATTGTATTTATATCTCACATTAGAATCCAAATCATAGTGGCTCATGACTTATACTATCAGTCCTTGGGTTAGTTGTATTAAATTCTTTTGCAATCTTATTTATAAAATTGACGATTTCTCATTTTAGTAGTAACTTATACAGTTTGGCTTACTTAGCGGGTTGGGTTAGGTTTAGTCACTACATTGGTGGGATTCTAGGTCGTGACAAGTTGGTATTAGAGCTCTAGGTTCATAGGTTCTACTAGTCATGAGAAAGTGTCTAGTAGAGTCTTGTGGATGGGTATGATGACATCCATTCTTATCTCGAGAGGCTATAGGGCATCTAGGAAACTTAACACCTTTCTTTCTTTATCATGCAACATTGTTTCATCTTGGAGCTTATATCTTCGATTTTCTTGCAGTCACTCACATGTGATGTCGCGTGCTCTGTATCAGCTATTTACCAATGGCTTGGGATACTACGTATGGACTACACGGGGTTATGGATGCTTAATTATCATTTCAATATGTTGTCCAGATTGAGAATGCGGATATGTTGGTAGATCTTTCAGTTGTTCATGTGTGGGATGAAGCAAATTGTTGTATCTAGTTGACGAGTATGGACTCAGTAGGATTGACTGCATAGTGGTTGCGACTGTAGTAGTGCCATAGAGAGATGTCCGTCGGAGGCTAAGCAGGTGGGGTTTCTCATGCGAGAAGATTTGAGGTTGTGTGATTCGTATGAGGCTTCCATTCAACGGAATACATATACTACCATTTTGGAGGTCGTTTAGAAGTTCGATCAACTACCACGAGGTTGAGTATGCACTTAGCAAATTCTTTGGAGTGTTTTATGACTAGTGTTACATGAGTTATGAAGTATTCAGTTGGCTAGGAGTGCGAGATCGGAGAAGTTATAAAGGAAGAGTACTATGGGTTGTAAATGAAGTGTTCTATGGCCTCGAGCCAAGTGGGAGAGTCTGCTATCAACAATTGGATCGCATGTTATATTAGTTTCCGGATTAAGGGACGCTTGTAGATTAGTTATGACTTGGAAAAGGATGACTTTGAGGATGATTCGAGAAAGGGATTGGATAAAGGCATGGTGTACTATACTTTGTGGGTATATGAAAATCATGGCATGATTCGAGTTTGATATTCATTGTGGATGTAGTATGCAAGAAAAAGGAATCACTTGGTTGCTTCTTTTGGTTATTTATGTGCTGGTGGAGCACAAGTTGTTTGGTGCGTATTGGTTGTGCATTAGAGATAAGAACAAGGTGAGTGACTTTCATGAAGGTTCCAATGGGTTCAAGATTCATATGTGGTATTTATGGATTTTCAGATTTGTGTATAGCTAGGACTTGAGGTCGGTATTGGATGGTGTTGAAACATGCAATACTTTTATATCATTATTAACTCTACATGGTAGTATTAGAGAGATGCAAGAAACAACTTTGGATTTGCAAAAGGTCTCTTCAGAGCAAGCATTTCAGATTGAGTTACTTTTGGGCTTGGCAATCTACGTGACTTGGTTGAGTTAGAGGGAATCGGTTTTGATTATTTGATTATGCACAAATTGATTCCGACGAGTTTGTGATGGTTTGGCCTGACTTGCAGGTGATGTACCCTACATGCATAGGGAGTTCATTACGTGTTGCGATTTTGTCATCCAGTACTGAGTTAAGTGGAAGGAATCTGATTGATGGAGTGTCTATCCTACTTGTAATTTAGAGCTGATGATGAAATTCTCGTATTTTCATATTTATCATGATAGATGCGGCGCGCTATGTGGGATTGAGATTGCAGGGATAAGATTGTAGTTCAGAGGAATGTCATGTGTTCTAGACAGCATTGGAGATTTCAGATGTTAAGAGGATGCTTGCACTATCTTGTATTCGTGAGAAGGGTGTGTGAAAAGGCATATTGTGTATTGATTTGTGGATGCTTAACTAGTATTATGGTAATCACATGGTTGTTGGCAACTGAGGTTCAGGATTTGCTACGTCTGCACATAAGATTTATGTGAGTATTTTCTGTGAGATGATTGCGTATGGATGATGTGTCAAACATTTGAGTGGTGGAGTTGGATCAGATTTAATGATTCTTGCATTCTAGAGGTTTAGAGACTGGAGGTTCTTAGAGGTAGACTATTCCTTGGTTGTGGATTGTGAAGATATGTTAAGAGTTAGACGGCTGATGGTATGTGTTATGGACAAGTTACTATGGACTTTTGGAAGGTTATTTACCTGTTTGGGATGCTCAGAATTGATTTGGGGGGCCCATTTGTATGCCTAATCATAATGTATATTCTGCATTGGTGTCACAACCCTAAAATCCCACCTTAGGAATTGTGATGACACCTAGTCTCTAAGACTAAGTAAGCCTAGCAAATGTTAAGAATATAGCAGAAATAACAACTAAGCTATTAATTTAAACTGATAAATAACATAATAAGAACCAAAACGAAACAATAGTCATACAATCCCAAAATCAAAGATACAAAGTCATAAGATCTATTGAAACACACTAAGAATCACTATTACAATACTATTCGAAAAAAAAAGAAATAGTAGCATATGATCATTAGAAGGTGACTCCGAGGTCTCCGAGCGCCAAACATGTATACCTTGAAGTCTCTGGTGTATGGGCCGCGGAAGTTTGAGCTTCGTCCCCAGCCTGAGATGTAGCTGGTGCAACTGGGATCAATCCCGCCTAAGCCAAAGTACCGAACATGCTCAGGAAATGTGCTAAGGTCTCCTGGAGTCCAGGGGTTGCAACAGGTGCCTGCCCCCCAACCGGAGCTACTGGTGACTCCTCAGTCGCTGCTCTCGCATGTGCTCTAGCTGTGGCACGTGCCCCTCCTCGCCCTCTACCCTAGCCCTGGCCTTGCATATCTAGCAAGAGGTGGGGGTATCTACTCATTTGATCCAGTGGTCTGTGTCCTCATCATATGTGAGAGAATAGAAAGACAAAGGCTCAGATTTCCAAATCAACAAATCTGCACGATAAGGAATCAAAGAAGTGGAATTTCCTAATAGTTCTGTAGCCTCTCGAAGATAAGTATAGACATCTTCGTACGGATCTGCAAGACTCTACTAAAATTGCTTATGACTTGTAGAACCTATGAACCTAGAGCTCTGATACCAACTTGTCACGACCCCAAAATCCCACCTTAGGAATCGTGATGACACCTAGTCTCTAAGACCAGGTAATCCTAGAACTTGTTGAGAATTTAGCAGAAATAATGACTAGGCTATTAGTTTAAACTAATAAATAACATAATAAGAACCAAAATGGAACAACAGTCATACAATCCCAAAACCAGTGGTATAGAGTCATAAGCTCTACTGAAATACACTAAGATCTCTATTACAATACTATTCGTAAACAAAAGAAACAATAGCATATAATCACTAGAAGGTGACACCAAGGACAATGAGCATTAGGCAGGTATACCTTGAAGTCTCTGCGAAGTCTGAAGTAACTCATTAGCGTCCGCAAAGGTACCTGGATCTGCACAAAAAATGTGTACAAACGTAATATTTGTACACCATAACGGTCCCAGTAAGTATCAAGCCTAACTTCAGTGGAGTAGTGACGAGGCCAGATCAAGACACCTACTAGACATAGAAACCCGTGCATAATATTAAGTTAATCTAACAACGGGAGGTAAAATAAATAAATGACAAAAAGCAGAATAATTATATAAGTCTAACAATGCATGTAAAAGCAATAAAAGACAACAAAGAGTGAACACATGATAAAAACAACAAATGATCAAATACAGTCAAAATACAAGTGAAATGAATTAAGGAAAAAATAATAACCGTTCAAATCAACAAGCCGTTCCAACATAGAATGTACAACAAGAATCACCCCGAGGTACCACACCTCATATTCACATTTCACAAGTCACAATCACAATCTTCCTTATATCGCTGCGTGAACCTTGTATTTATTTTAAAAATATTTTTTCCGAAGTAGCTCCACGCGCTTTAGACCCTTTTCTCACCGCGGGTGCTTAAAATGAAGTAATTTCCCTTACTAGCAACCCGCGCATAAATCCCCCCTTATCTCGCCACATGTGCGTCAATATCACCACCTTTATTCCGCCACATGCACATCACATCACAACACAATAATCAACTCGCATCACACGTTCCCATATGCCACAACATTTCCACAACAACAATACCAATATCACCACAACACATAGCCCAAGCTCAACCACAATGTGTACAAGAATCTCAATAACAATAAAATGAAATGGGAAATAACTCAACAAGGAAAAATATTCCAATAAACAATAACTTCAACCATAAAATATGTTAATAGCTCTCAATACTACAACTTCAATTCAAATGCATAACATAAACCCGACAATAAAAGAGACAGCATATTAGGTAAAGATACTTAACTCAACTAGGCCAATCAACACTAAAAAATAGTTTTTCCTTTAAAATTCACCTCGGCTACGCTCAAATCTTACCAAAATCGACTTTAATAACATCAAATAATGCAAGAGAAGCCAATTTCAATAAATAAAGTTAAGATCTTTACACAATTTTCTAAAAGTCAACAAAAGTCAACCCGGGGCCCACCCTGTTAAAACCCGAGTTGAAGGGTAGATCTCGACTACCCATAACCTACGAGTCCATATATGTGCTTTATTTTTAAATCCGAGTCCAATTCGACTCTCAAATATCTAATTTTCACTTTTCAAAACATATACATAATTCACCAAAATGTTTCTTCTCATGGATTAGAGGTTAAATATCATAAATAATCATGTAGTATAATTGAAAATTGATCAAAATCACTTACCCAATAGTTGTATGTGAAAATACCCCCTCCAAATCGCTTCCTACCGAGTCGAGGATTCTAAAATATGAAAAATGAAGCCAAGTCGCAAACATACCATCGCAAATGCGGCTTCTAACACTATCGCAAATGCGGCTTCTAACACTATCGCATTTCCGAAGCCAAATCGCTTCGGAAATGCAAACATACCATCGCAAATGCGGCTTCTAACAAGCCCAGGGAAAGTCGCAAATGCGACAATGACTTAATGTGGCCAGATGGTCGCAATTGTGATCAAGGTGTCACAAATGCGATATCTGAGACCTTTTGCCAACTTCGCAATAGCAATGCTGGTGCTCGCAATTGCGATAACTGGAGCACCAGCACACCAACAACCCGTAATGAGTTCAAACCAATCCGAAGCACATCCGAAACTCACCCAAGCCCTTGGGACTCCACACCAAACATCCACACAGATCTAAAAATATCATACGAACTCGCACGCGCGATCAAAACACCAAAATAACATCTGAAACAACGAATATGACATCAAAACACATGAAATTCAAAAGGAAACTCACGAATCTCTAGAATCACAAGCAAGCATCTGATTCCTATCAAACCAACTCAGAATGACACCAAATTTTGCAAACAATTTCCAACAACAAAACGGACCTATTCCAAGTCCCAAAAAAAAAATCAAAACCCGATAGCCATAAAGTCAACCTACGGTCAAACCTAAGGAATGTTTAATCATTCAAATTGCCAACTTTTGGCAAAGCAAGTTAAATCAACATAGGAATCTCCAAATTTAATTACGGTCATATGCCCAAGTCCAAAATCACAATACGAACCTATTGTAGCTATCAAAACATCATTCCGGTGTCTTTTTCACCAAAGCCAAACTTCGGTCAATATTTCAAACTTAAGCTTCTAAACCAAGAACTAAGGAATGCAAATCATTCTAAAACTTCGCCGAAATAAAACTAACCATCCCCGCAAGTCATAAAACTATAAATACACATATGAGAAACTTCAAAAGGGGAACAAGGCTCAAATGCTCAATACGACCGATCGGGTCGTTACATTCTCCCCCTCCTAAAACAAAAATTAGTCCTCGAACGTCCATAGAGGCATACTTGAAGTGCCAAAAAGGTGAGGATAACGACTCCGCATGTCATGCTTGGTCTCCTAGGTCACCTCCTCGATCGATTGACCCCTCCATTGGACCTTCACTGACCCCAATTTTCGTACCTACCTGTCCAAGATAGCCACTGACTCCTCAACATAAGTCAAATCCTTGTCCAATTAGAATAAGCTGAAACCTAATACATGCGATGGATCACCAAAATACTTTTGGAGCATGGAAACATGGAACACCGGGTGAACTCTAGATAAGCTGGGTGGCAATGCAAGTCTATAGGCCACCTTACCAACTCCCTCAAGGATCTCAAAAGGACCAATATGCCTAGGGTTCAACTTTCCCTTCTTCCCCAACCTTATCACACCCTTCATGGGTGAAACTTTGACTAAGACCCTCTCTTCCATCATGAATGCTACATCACGAGCCCTCCGATCAGCATAACTCTTTTGCCTGGACTGTGGTATACGAAGTCGATCCTGAATCAACTTGACTTTCTCCAAGGCATTTACAATAAAATTAGTGCCCAACAACCTATCCTCCCCCGACTCAAACCAACCAACTAGAGAACGATATTGTCTCCCATATAAGGCCTTATAAGGAGCCATCTGAATACTCGATTACTAGCCGTTGTTGTAGGCAAACTCTACGAATAATAGGAACTGATCCCATGAACCACCGAAATCAATAACACATACACGTAACATGTACTCCAATATCTTAATAGTGCACTCGGAATGCCCGTCCATCTGGGGATGAAATGTTATGCTCAGCTCGACCTGTGTGCCTAACTCACGCTGCACAACTCTCCAGAAATATGATGTAAACTACGTGCGTCGATCATAGATAATAGACACCGGCACACCATGACGATGAACAATCTCATGAATATATATCCGAGCAAGCAGCCTTGAAGAGTAGGTAGTCATGACCGGAATGAAGTGTGCAGACTTGGCTATTCTATCCACAATACCCACACAGCTTTAAATTTATTCAAGGTTCATAGAAGTCTAACTAAACCAGCCATGGTGATACACTCCCACTTCCACTCTATAATATCATACGTGAAGCAAACCGCCCAGCCTCTAATGCTCATACTTCACCTGTTGATAGTTCAAACACCGAGCCACATACTCCACAAGATCTTTTTTCATTCTTCTCCACTAGTAGTGCTGCCTAAAATTATTGTACATATTCACGCACCCGAATGAATGGAATAATGCAAACTATGGGCCTCCTTAAGAATCAACTCACGCAACCTATCCATATTGGGCACACAAATCTATCCATGCATCCGCAACACCCAATCATCTCCGATAGAAACCTCCTTCACATCACCGTGATGCACCGTGTCCTTAAGGACAAGCAGATGGGGATAATCATACTGACGTGCTTTGATGCGCTTAAACTAAGAAGAACGAGAAACCACGCAAGCAAGAATACGGTTAGGCTCCGAAACATCCAACCTCATGAACCAATTGGCCAAAGCCTGAACATCCAATGCTAACAGCCTCTCTCAAACTATAATATAAACAAGACTACCCATGCTCACAACCTTCCTACTCAAGGCATCAGCCACCACATTGGCCTTCCCAGGATGATAAAGAATGGTGATATCATAGTCCTTTAATAGAGCTAACCACATTCGCTGCCTCAAGTTCAGATCCTTTTGCTTAAACAAGTGTTGTAGATTCCTATGATCTGTGAATACCTCACAAGACATGCCGTAGAGGTAGCGCCTCAAAATCTTCATTGTGTGAATAATGGTTGCCAACTCTAAATCATGTATTGGGTAGTTCTTCTCGTGGGACTTCAAATAACGTGAAGCATAAGCAATCACTCTACCCTCCTGCATCATTACACACCCAATGCCAATCCGCGAAACATCATAATAAAATGTATAAAAACCCAATGCTAAAGGCAAAACTAGAACTTGAGCTGTGGTTAAGGCGGTCTTAAGCTTCTGAAATCTCTCCTCACACTCGTCGGACCACCTGAATGGGGCACCCGTCTTAGTGAATCTGGTCAAAAATGCTGTGATATATGAGTATCCCTCTACAAAACAACAATAATAACCAGCCAAGCCTAGAAAACTTTGGATTTAAGTAACAAAAGATGGTCTGGGCAAACTCTAAACTGCCTCCACTTTCTTTGGATCCACCTTAATCCCCTCACTAGACACCACATGGCCTAAACATGCCACCTAATCAAGCCAAAACTCACACTTGGAGAATTTAGCATATAGATTCTTCTCCCTCAAGGTCTGAAGCACGATCCTCAAGTGCTACTCATGATCCTCCCGGTTGCGAGAATACACCAATAAGTTGTCAATGAACATGATGACGAACAAATCAAGATATGGATGAAGTACACTATTCATCAAGTACATATATGATGCTGGGGAGTTGGTCAGCCCAAATGACATTCCCAAAAACTCATGGACGTCTTCAGAATCTCTGAATCCCAAATTTTAAGTTGATGATACCCTAACCTCAAGTCAATCTTTGAGAATACCCAAGCACCCTGAAGCTGGTCAAACAAATCATCAATACGCGGTAGTGGGTACTTGTTCTTGACTGTAACTTTGTTCAGCTCCTTATAATCAACACACATCCTCATAGAGCCATCCTTCTTCTTCATAAATAGCACTAGAGAAGCCTAAGGCAAAACACTCAATCGAATGCAAGCAACTCCTGAAACTGTTCCTTTAATTCCTTCAACTCTACTAGTGCCATACAATATAGTGGAATAGAAATGGACTGAGTTCCCGGCACTAGGTTAATACCAATATCGATATCTTTATCGAGCGGCATGCCCGATAGGTCTGCTGGAAACACATATTGGAAATCTCTCACTATCAAAACTGACTCAATAGTGGGAGTATCAGCACTGACATGCCTCACAAAGGCTAGATATGCTAAGAAACCCTTCTTAACCATTTGTTGTGCCTTCAGAAAGGACACCACCCTACTAGGAATATAATCCAATGTACCTCTCCACTCCAACCATGGAAACCCTGGCATAGCCAATGTCGTGGTCTTGGCATGACAATCCAGAATAGCATGATAGGGCAAAAGCCAATACATTCCCAATATCACATCAAATTCCACCATACTAAGTAGAAGAAGGTCAACACTGCTCTCATAACCCCTGATAGTGACCAAACACGATCGATAGACATGGTCTACCTCAATGGAATCTCCCAAAAGCGTAGACACATATACAAGGTCACTCAAAGAATCACAAAATACATCCAAATATAGAGCAAAGTAACATGACACATATGAATAAGTTTAACCTGGATCAAATAAAACTGATGTATCCCTATGATAGACCGGAACAATACCTATGATAATAACATCTAATGCAGCAACCTCAATCCTACCGGGAAAAGCATAGCAACAGGCCTGGCCTCCCCCTCAAGGTCGACCTCTACACGCCTGACTCCACCCCTAGCTTGTGGTACAGGTGGAGTGGCATCTGGAGCAACAACCATATCGTGTGAACAACATGGACCCTGTGGAACCCCTAGAGCCTGTGAAGGCTAGGGAGGTGCACCCCTCATAAGTCTGGGAAAGTCCCTCACCATATACTTAGTATCACCACACTCGAAACAACCTCTCAATGGGCGTGGCTGCTGAAACTGAGTCTGGACTAGTTGGCTAGACTGACCATTAAAGGCACCCCGTGCAGGAGGTGCGCTAGAAAGTGGCTACTCCTAATTGCCGACCTGAGGCCTCGAAATAGCTGGAGCACTGCGAGTAGCCGGAAGTGCCAAATGAACTAGTCGACTCATATAACCTCTGCCATGACGAGCTAAAACTATAACGCACAAACCACTAAATTCTCTAGAATCTTGAGGCCTCTAGGCCTACGTATCCTCCCTCTCCTAGACACACATACACTCCATCCTTCGAGCGATCTCCACAACTTGCTGAAACGGAATGTCCATCTCCAACTCCCGAGCCATACTAAATATAAGATCATAGCTGAGCCCCTCGATAAATGTGCAGACTCGCTCTATGACTGTACAAACCAAAGCAAGTGCATAGCAGGATAACTCACTGACTTGATGTCATACTCCGACACCGTCAGAGTCCCATGATGCGGCTGCTCGAACTCTGGGCACAACGCATCCCAAAGGGTCTAGGGAACAAACTCCCTCAAAAATAGATATGAAAACTAAGCCCAAGTGAGTGTTGCTACATTAATTGTCCTACCCTTCTCATAAGCCTACATCCACCTATATGCTGCCCTTGTCAACTGAAATGTAGTAAAGGCAACTCTTCTCACCTCCATAATGGCCATGGTGCGGATAATACGGTGGCAGTGGTCTAGAAAGCCTATGCATCCTCGGTAACTGTGCCACTAAAAGTAGGAGGATCATACTTCTTGAACCTCTCAAGCCTCTTCTGCTCCTCCTCAGATGCCTTGGCCTGATCTCAGGCAGAATCGGGATAACGAGTTGTGCTGGCATAATTCCCAGAACCTGATCAATATGGACTCGCTGCTCTAGAGTATGGGCCGCGGAAGTCTGAGCTCCTCCCTCAGGCTGAGATGTAGCTTGTGCAACTGGGATCAATCCCGCCTGAGCCAAAGTAACAAACATGCTCAGGAAATGCGCTAAGGTCTCTTGGATTCCAGGGGTAGCAACAAGTGCCTCAGGTGCCTGCCCCAAATTGGAGCTACTAGTGGCTTTTCATTCGCTGCTCTGGCATGTGCGTTACCTGTGGCACATGCCCCTCCTCGGCCTCTACCCCAACCCTGACCTATTGCATCTCTAGCAGGGGGCGCAAGTGTTTGCTCATCTGATCTAGCGGTGCGTGTCCTCACTATCTGTGAGGGAATAGAAAGACAAAGGCTCTAATTACGAAATCAACAAATCCGCACGATAAGGAATCAAAGAAGTGGAATTTCCTAATAGTTCTGTAGCCTCTCGAAGATAAGTACAAGCATCTCTATACCGATCCACAAGACTCTACTAAACTTGCTTATGACTCGTAGCACCTATGAACGTAGGGCTGTGATATCAACTTGTCATGACCCCAAAATTCCACTTTTGGAATCGTGATGGCACCTAGTCACTAAGACTAAGTAGCTTAGCACATGTTGAGAAATTAGCAGAAATATCGACTTAGCTATTAGTTTAAACTGATAAATAACCTAACAAGAACCAAAACGGAACAACAGTCATACAATCCCAAAACCAGTGGTACAAAGTCATAAGCTCTACCAAAACACACAAGAATCTCTATTATAATACTATTTAGAAACAAAAGAAATAGTAGCATATGATCACTAGAAGGTTACTCCGAGGCCTGCGAGAGTCAGACATGTATACTTTGAAGTGTCCGCGAAATTTAAAGCAACTCACCAGCATTCGACACGGGTAAAGGTACCTATATCTGCACAAAAATATGCAAAAGCGTAGTATGAGTACACCACAATGGTACCCAGTAAGTATCAAGCCTAAGTTCGATGGAGTAGTTACGAGGGAAAGTCAAGACACCTACTAGACATAGAAACCTATGCATAATATTAAAGTAATCTAACAACAGGAAGTAAAAGCAATAAATGACAACAAAACATAATATTTATATAAGGCTAACAACGAATGTAAAAGCAGTAAAAGACAACAAAGAGTGAACACGTGATAAAAACAACAAATGATCAAATACAGTTAAAATACGAGTAAAATGAATTAAGGAAAATATAATAACTGTTAAAATCAACAGGTCGTTCGAACATAGAATGTACAACAAGAATCACCCCGAGGTACCACACCTCATATTCACATTTCACAAGTCAGAATCACAATCTTCCTTATATCGCCGTGTGAGCCTTGCATTTATTTTAAAATTATTTCTCCCGAACTAGATCCACGTTCTTTAGCCCTCTTATCTCGCCGCGTATTCTTAAAATGAAGTAATTTCCCTTACTAGCAACACGCGCATAAATCCTCCTTTATTTCGCCGCATGTGCATTAATATCACCACCTATACTGTCGCATGCGCATCACATCACAACACAATAATAAACTCGCACCACACGTTCCCATATGGCATAATATTTCCACAACAACAATACAAATATCATCACAACACATAGCCCACGGCTCAACCACAATATGTACCAGAATCTCAATAACAACAAAATGAAACAGGAAATAACTCAACAAGGAAAGATATTCCAATAAACAACAACTTCAACCACAAAACATGTTAATAGATCTCAATGCTACAACTTCAATTCAAATGCATAACATAAACCCAACAATAAAAGAGATAGCATGTAATAACTACTACGACTAAATGCATGAGAATAACTCAGCAATGAAAGAGATAACATGTAATAAAACCTACGGCTAAATGCATGAGAATAACTCAACAATGAAAGAGATAGCATGTAATAACAACCTCAATTAAATGCATATAAGATTAAACTCGACAATGAAAGATAGAACATGTAACAACAACTTCAATTAAAGCATATAAGAGTAAACTCGAAAATTAAAGATAGAACATGTAATAACAACTTCAATTAAAGTATATAAGAAACCTAAGAGTCTAAACCGATCAATTTCTACATATAAGGCTGTGTACACACTCGTCACCTCGCTTACACGTCTTTCACGTAATTTAAATAGTGTAATTAAACCAAACCCTACGGGGTATTTCCCCCATTCAAAATTAGGCAAGATACTTACCTCAACTAGGCCAAATCAACACTCAAAAATAGCTTTTCCTTTAAAATTCACCTTCGCTCGGCTAAAATATAACCAAAATTAACTTAACAACATCAAATAATTCAAGAAAACCCATTCCCGAAAGTCAACAAAAGTCAACCCTGGACCCGCATGGTCAAAACCCGAGTCCAAGGATAGATCTCGACTACCCATAACCCACGAGTCCATATATGTATTTTTTTTTCAAATTTGAGTCTCATTCGACTCTCAAATCTCAAATTTCATTTTTCAAATCATAGAGATAATTCCCCAAAAATGCTCTTCAATTTTCATGGATTATAGGTTAAATCTCATAAATAATCATGTAATATAATTAAAAATTGATCAAAATCACTTAACCAATAGTTTTATAAGAAAATTACTCCTAAAAATCGCATCCTACTGAGTCTAGGGTTCGAAAATATAAAAAATGAAGCTAAGTTCCGTTTTTCCAACCCTTTTTTTCAGGTGCAGAAGTCGTAATCGTGACTTGGGGTTCGCAATTGCAAACCATCGCAAATGCAACCATATCATGGCATATGCGGCACTTGATAAGCCCAGGGAAAGTCGCAAATGCGACACTGACTTCGAAAATGCGAAGTCAGTCCCTTTTTGCAAATGCGGCCAGATGGTCGCAAATGTGAGCTACCCAACACACGGCCACCTTCGCAATTGCGATCAAGGTGTTTCAAATTCGATACCTGAGACCCCCTGCTAACTTCTCAATTGCTATGTTGTTTCTTGCAATTGTGATAACTGGAGCACCAGTACACCAACATCCTGGAATGAGTTCAAAGTAATCTGAAACACATCTGAAAGTCACCCGAGCCCTCGGGGCTCCACACCAAACATATACACAAGTCTCAAACTATCATACAAACTTGCTCGTGAGATCAAAATACCAAAATAACACCAGGAACCACGAATAAAACATCAAAATACATGAAATTCAAAAGGAAACTCAAGAATCTCTAGAATCACAAGCAAGCGTCCGATTCCGATCAAACCAAATCGGAATGACACCAAATTTTGTAGTAAAGTTCCAAATATAAAAACAGACCTATTCCAAGTCCCAAAAATAAAAATCCAAACCCGATATCCATAAATTCAACCTATGGTCAAACGTAAGAAATATTTCTAAACATTCAAATTGCCAACTTTCGGCAAAGCATGTCAAATCAACCTAATGACCTCCGAATTCAATTTCGGGCACATGACCAAATCTAAAATCATAATACGAACCTATTAGAGCCGTCAAAATACCGTTCGAGGGTCTTTTTCACCAAAGTCAAATTTCGGTCAATATTTCTAACTTAAGCTTCTAAGCGAAGAACTAAGGAATCCAAATAATTCCAAAACTTCCCTGAAACAAAACTAACCATCCCCACAAGTCATAAAACCACAAATACATATACATAAAGCTTCAAAAGGAAAAATAATGCTAAAATACACAAAACGACCCGTCGGGTCGTTACAATTGGATCACATTTGTTTACTCAGCATAACTATTGCTGGGGGTGCGTTAGTGGCTAAAGTTGACCTTATTCATGTTCTGATATGTTCCATGTGTTTTTCTTTTATGATACGATCGACTATGAGACTACTTGGCTATCCACACACATGATGTGGTTATGTTTGGGTCTTGTGACGAGATTTGGGCGATATGGGTCCTGGGATGTTGAACTATGTATTGTTCCTTAGGCATGTTTTTCCTGCCTGTGGTATATTGTGCTATCCGCTTCTCTATGGTTATGGCCATTCACTTTGTGTGTTTGCTGTTGATACACATGTGTTTGTTGATTATGTGCATTATGGCTCGATAGGTATTCCAAGTGGACCAGTATGTTTGGATCGGGTAATGCACCGTAATAAAGTTATGTTGAGATATGATCTTTTGTGCTTATTTTGTTTGTTTTACTTATCATGTGTGTGATGGAATCATAGAATTGTGCATTGGTGGTTGTATCTTCCGGTCTTATTGTGTAGTTTTATTATTTGGTTCTCCTCCCATCTTTAGTTATATTTGAGTTGTTACATGTTGGGTACAGTTTGCATCGTCTGTGACTCTAGGTGGCATGAGATTGATGTAATGTGTTTACGTGAGGATCAGATCGTATATAAAATTTCGAATGTCGGAATTTTGTTCTATGGTTGATAGATTATGGTTGAAGAAAGAATTTTCGGACAGGATTGTGCTAATGAGCTTTTTTGGATTGCGATGACATGGGATCCCCCTTGGGTACGTGTTTGGTCAGTTTATACAGTGATTTGATAGCTTTGGAATCACTATTGGCATGTTTGAGGACAAACGTATGTTTAAGTTGGGGAGAATGTAACGACTCGACTAGTTGTTTTGAGCTTTAATGTTCCGTTCAGTGATTTGAGGTCTTGAGTAGCTTCATATGATGTATCAATACTTGTGTGTATGGTTGGTTTTGATGTTCGAGAGATTCGAGATTTGATTTGGAAAAGAAATTTTCATATTTAGAAGCTTTAAGTTGAAGAGTTGACTATGATTTGAATTTTTTATAAACGGCTTGGGATTCGTGTTTTAATAATTCCAATAGGTTTGTATGATGATTTTGGCTCTTTTGGCAAAAGTCGGTAACTTGAAGGTTTAGAAATTTCAGAAGTTTGACCATGAGTTGACTTTGTGGCTATCGGGTTTGGATTGTTATTCCAGGACTTTGAACGAGTCTAGTTTTTCATTAGAAACTTGTGTGCAAAGTTTGGTTTCATTCCAAGTTGATTAGGTACGATTTGTACGCGTTCGACAAAGTTGGAAGGTTTGAACGTTAAGAGAATGATCTTGATCTTTGATTCTTGATTTTGATGTTATTTATGATATTTCGAGCTTTTAGATAAATTTGGGTAATGTATTTGGACTTATTGGCATGTTTGGACAGGGTCTCGAGGGGCTCAAGTGAGTTTCAGGGTGGTTTCGGACCATTTTTAGGCCCTTTTCAATTTCTGGGTTTTGCCTATAGGGGTATGAACCGCGATCGCGAACCTTGATAAATGTGGATTTTAACCACTTATTGGGACATTCTTCCTCTAATTTTTAGTCTGAAAGTAATGATTTATGTCTCCAAATCTAATGAAAGTGGGTGAATTGCAGGTGTGCTGGAGAATGTGATCTCAATGAAGATATAAAACACTAAACGGAGAGGTTCCAATTAAGATCAATAAGTGGAAAAATGTGAAGAACAATGAGGTCCGCAAAATTCCATCTGTGGCCACAAAAGCAAATGCAGCCCGCAGAAAATGAAATGCGGCCGCAGACAAAGTTCTGGAGCGTCAGGGAATTTTGGCAGAAATACGGTCCGCAAACCAAAAAGTGCGGTCGCACTTTGTCTGCAAAACAGGTTTGTACTGATAAGCCTGAAAGATCAGAGAAGATGCAATCGAACAAAGTTTGAAGCCTCTTCAAAGTGCGGTCCGCAACAATTTAGTGCGGCCACAGAAGCTAATGAATGGCCGCAGAGCTCCTCCAACTGAAAGCACTCGTAGCAGTAACCTAGCAAAATGCGTCCGTAGAACCCTCCGGAGGGTTTTTTTGTCAGGAATTTCGGAGCACTATAAATAGACGTGAAATACTTTTTAGGGCATCATTTAGTATTGTAGCAACAATTGATAGTTATTCTTAGCAATTTGGGGAAACTTTGAGTTACAATTAGAGAGGATCAATTACTTTTTCATTTTAGTTTACTTTTATATCTTTAATTTCTTCTTCTTTTAATTTTTCTTTGTCCATTGCTATGAGTAGCTAGATTTTATCTAAGGTTCTGATCCAACCCTAGGGTGTAAAACCTATGGGTGGTTCATTTTATCTAAGATTTTAAAAACATTCATTCATGCCTATTTGACTTAGTTCTTATTTGAAAGGAGGAATTTAGTCTAGAAAAACTTGGCTAATAAGAAATTGAACTAGTTCAAGTATCGTAGTTTAATTAAAGGATTTAACCTAGAGATAGAGATAATCTAACTTGGACTCATGTTCAATTGCTTTAATTGCTACCCATTTGGACTTGAGAGAGAAATATTTGGTCATAATCACTCTTTAATCGAGAGGTATTGAGTGGGTACTTATTTATTGAGAGTCATAACAAACCCCGATCTACCAAGAAAGCATAGATTTACTCTACCCATTAGGTTTATACATAGGTTAAGGATACAACCCTAGGTCTTTCTTTATATGATAGAACTTCAAAAAATATTTCAATCATTACTTGTTCATTAGTTACTCAAATTTCTTAGTAGATTAATTTAGAAGAATTGGTACTCACTTTTGTTTGGAAGCTAAATCTAGCTATTTTGAGTTCTTTCTTAAGTATTTTCCTCAACACCCATTCTAAAATCCTTGTGGATTCGACCCCAACTCGTGTTGGGTTTATTATTGTAACAACTATTTCATATTTCTTTTGATTTGTGTGTGAATTGGACGTGATCAATTTTTGGCACTATTGTCGCGGAGTTTACGGTGCTAGATATATACTGGAGTTTGTCTCTTGAAGTATCTTCTTTTATTTTCATGATTCTAATTTGTTGAAGTTATTGTAGGTTCCAAATGGCAAACAACTAACTTGGAAACATACCATTGGGAGAGGTGGATGGCGAAGAGGAACAACTTGATAAAAATGCAGGTTCCACAACAAAACGGCTGAGGCCGTGGGAAACAAGACAATGTGCTCTCATCTGCGCAACCACAAGCTGCGCAACATCAGATTTTTCCCAATGAAGGGTATACTGGAGTTTACGGTGCTAGATATATACTGGAGTTTGTCTCTTGAAGTATCTTCTTTTATTTTCATGATTCTAATTTGTTGAAGTGATTGTAGGTTCCAAATGGCAAACAACTAACTTGGAAACATACCATTGGGAGAGGTGGATGGCGAAGAGGAACAACTTGATAAAAATGCATGTTCCACAACAAAACCGCTGAGGCCGTGGGAAACAAGACAATGTGCTCTCACCTGCGCAACCACAAGTTGCGCAACATCAGATTTTTCCCAATAAAGTATGCAAGTTCCATAGCCCCCCCTCGCATTAGGGCGGAAAACTTTTAAATTACCATTGTGATGGTCATGTTGCTCGAGCAACGAGGCTATTTTACTGGGGCACCAACTCAAAATGATTACAAGCATTTGAAAGGATTTGTGAATACATGTTGGGGGAGCGAACAAATAAATGTTTCAGAAGATGCTTTGCGGTTAAGGCTTTTTCCCTTCTTACTAAGGGGCAAGGCTTAGTTTTGTTGGAATGCTTGCCTAATCATTCTATTCATACATGGGATGAATTGGCAGTAAAGGTTATTTCAAAGTTCTTCTCTCCCGAGCATATGGAAACACTACGGGATGAAATATTGGCTTTCAAGAAAGAGCCCAATAAACCTTTCAATGAAATTTGGGAACGGTATCAAACTATGGTTAAGGAGTGCCCGAACAATGATATGGCCGACAACATGATCCAATAAACTTTCTACTGTGGTATTAATACCACGAATCAATGTGTGGTTAATCAATTGGCCGGAGGCAATTTCATGACAATACCTTATGTGGAGGCATGCAAGATTCTTGATGAGATGGTGGAAACCTCTTCGGCTTGGCAATCCCTAGCTAATGTTCCCCAAGGTGATCCCAACATGATTTATCTTCATAAATAATTGCAAGATCATGGGAAAGCTATTGCCGAATTGACAACAACCATGACTCAACTTGCTAAGGTTCAACTTCATCAAACCCAATCTCCTAAGCAAGTTCATGCTATGGAAGGAGTGAGTGTCTTGACCTACAAGAAGAGGAATAAAGATCCCCAACTTCAGTCCCGGGTGGAAAATTATGCACATGAATTAGTAGCTACGACCAAGATGATTCTTATCAAGAGCAAGAAGAAGAAGTATAATTTCTGAACAATTACCAAGGGCAACAAAGCAATTTTTTAGGCTCCAATCAAAATCAATAAGGAAATTGGGGTTCTGACAATCAAGTGAATTGGCATAACAACAAAAACAACAACCAAGGGAATTGGGGAGGCAACGATCAAGGAAATTTGGGAAACAATAATAATCATGCAAATCGAAGTTCAGTTTTCAAAGAGCCCCTATGTACCAACAACCGAGAAACCCACCTTCTTATCCTTCCCAAAGTACATGTTCTTCAAGTAATGAAATGGGTCGTATTGAGAACATGTTCAAGCAAATGATGAAAAAGAATGTTGAATCGGATGCACAACTTGCCTCACATACCACATCAATCCGTAATCGTGAAGTTCAAATGGGGCAAATTTCTCAAGCTCTTAATACTCATCCTAAGGGTGCATTTCCAAGTGATACGCTAGTGAACCCAAAGAGTGGTAACAATATGGGACTTGCTATGGTGATTATCACAAGAAGTGGAAGAGGCGGGAATGCACCCACCTTAAATGAAAAGCAACTTGTGAATGATGACTAACTGATCCAAGAGGAGGAATGTCATGACCCAATTTCTCCCTCCGTGAACCGTCGTGACAGCACCTAGTCTCTACGACTAGATAAGCCTAACACTTTTACGGAAGTGAAACTAAAGCATGAACATTAACTACTAACAGTAACAAATATCTAATAAGCAACTAAATGCTACTCAGCATATATAATTATCACCTGTGAAAATGCACAAAATAATTTCCCAAAACCTGGAATACCGTAAGTCACAAGCTACTAAGAAGTCTTAACCATTCTATATATCATTTCTACAGAAAGAAGGAAAATGAACATAGGGGGACTCCAAGGATCTGCGGGCACGAGCAAATGTACCTTGAAGTCTCCAATAAGCAGCAGCGACTGCAACTAGTGATGAGGCTGGTAAGATGAACCTAGATCTGCACACAAAAAATATGTGCAGGAAAGGGCGTGAGTACACCTCAACAGGACCCAGTAAGTTCCAAGCCTAACCTCGGTCGAGTAGTGACGAGATCAGGTCAGGGCCCTACTGGTATAAATATAATGAAATAAGACAGAATGAAATATCGCAGAAAACTAAATACGGAAATCTAACAGGAATAGAATCAATGAAAAGAAACAGCTCAGAACATAGTGATAATAATAGGGGATCTTCCGATATACCGTATCGTAGTCCCAAATGTAAATGTGTAGGGGGATCTCCCAGAATACCGTTCCGTAGTCTGAAAATAAATATGCAAAACAGGGGGATCTCTCGGAATACCGTTCCGTAGTCATAAAGTAAATATGCAGTACAAGGGGATCTCCCAGAGTACCATTCCGTAGTCCCAATCTAAATATGTAGCGCACCCAACAGAAATAACAATTACAGCAAGAAATCCTACAGTTTAGACTAAGTTCAAGTCAAGGAAAGCAGGTAATTTCACTAAACATGCTGCACATAGTTCAAATAGGCAGTTAAACAAGTAGGCATGCTATTCTAGTCTAAGCAGGATAGTTACATATGCTAGTGTGTTTCAAATAAGGAGAAAACAAGTTATGACTTAGTGAAAAATGGAGTTTTACAACAAATAGCCCGTGTACGTACTCGTCACCTCACGTACACGGCGCTCACATATCAAACAGTACCAAATCCTAAGGGGGTTTCCCCCACATAAAGTCATGCAAGCCACTTACCTCGAACCAAGCTCAATCAATCAGTCACAATGCCTTTACCATGAATATCCGGCTCCGAGTGGCCCAAATCTAGCCAAAATCAATTACATAGCATAAATATAACTACAAGAAACTAATCTACCTAATGAAATCAAAGCTAATGCAAGAAATTGAAAAATCGCTCAAAACATCCTCCCCGGGCCCACGTCTCGAAATGGGGTAAAAGTCACAAAATAAAATCACCCATTCACTCACGAGTCTAACCATACCAAATTCACTCAAATACGATACCAAAATCTTGATCAAAACCCCAAAATTGGGTCTAAGAACTTTTCTCAAAGTTTTCCAATTTTTCACCCCAAATCCGGAATTAAACGATAAAATTAATGATAGATTAGTGGGATACAACCATAAAGGAGTTAGGAATCATTACCAAATGACTTCCTCTGAAAATCTCTCGAACTTTCGTCTTCTACCGAGCTCGCAATTCAATATTGTGATATGAACTCAAAACCCTCGTTTTTGAACTTTAAATTCTGCCCAGGTATGCCGTTCTTCGCGAACGCGGTCAAAGCCTCGCATTCGCGAAGCACAAGCTGCTTCAGACCAAAAATATATTCATCTCGAACACGATGCACTGGTTAGGAATGCGAAGCTCAACTAGCCTAACCCTACGCGAACGCGGGACACTCATCGCGAACGCGTAGGCTATCATGCCTGGAACCCATCTGACCGTTGACTCTACGCGAACGCGAGATCCTCATTTCGAATGCGTAGACTTAGTGTTCAATACTTTCGCAAATGCTGGAACGACGTCGCGAATGCAAAAAAGAACTCAGCTTCCTTTCTCAGATGCTCTACGCAATCGCGAGACCTCTCTCGCGAACGCGATGAAGGATTGTCTGCAATAAAAACACCAGAAATCTGCTATCTTTCAAGTCCAAGCACTAGTCTGTTAAGCACCCAAAACACACCCGAGGCCCCCGGGACCTGAATTAAACATACCAAAAAGTCCTAAAACACCATGCAAACTTATTCAAGCACTCAAATAACATCAAACAACTCTAAAACCACGATTCACCCTCCAATTCAAACTTAAAGAAACTTGAAACTTCCAAATTCAACAACTGTTGCTGAAACCAACCAAACCACATCCGATTGACCCCAACTGTTTCACACAAATCATAATCAACACTACGGATGTACTCCAACTTTTTAAATCGGAATCCGACCCCGATATCAAAAATTCCACTACCAGCCCAAAAGTCCAAAAATTCGAATTTCACCATTTCAACCCTAAATGAGCTACAGATCTCCAAAACACAATCCAGACACTCTCTTAAACCCAAAATCACCCAACAGAGCTAACAAAATCAACGGAACACCATTGCAGAGTGGTCTTCACATAGTTCTGACTACGGTGCCAATTCTAAGGCTTAAACCTCCATTTAGGGACTAAGTGTCCCAAACACTTCCAAAAACCAAAATGTAACCTCCCAGCAAGTCACAATAGTAGAAAAATATACGGGGGAAGCAATTAATAGGGGATCGGGGTTCTAACTCTCAAAACAACCGGCCGGGTCGTTACAAGGAAATCCCACAAAATGATGTTCAAGTACATGATGATGTTTGGATTGATATTGATGGTAGTGTGGAGGATACCCGAGAAGAGGCAAACCCATCTGGGGAACATGTCATTGACATATCGCATCTGGTAGAGCAAAAGGATAAGGCACCCTTACCAAATCCTCCACCTCCTTACCCTCAAAGGCTTGCTAATCAAAATGGTGAGAATCAAATCAAGAATTGTATTCAAATAATGAAAGGTCTCTCTATTAATGTGTCATTAGTGGAAGCTTAGGAACAAATGCCCGGTTATGCCAAGTTTATGAAATATCTTGCGACCAAGAAGAGGTCGATGAAATTTGAAACAATCAAAGTAACTCATCAAGTGAGTGCAATATTTCATTCCATGGATCCCAAGTTGGAGGATCCCGGTGCTTTCACAATTCCTTGTACTATTGGAAGTGCCGATTTTGCTAAGGCTCTTTGTGATCTTGGGGTGAGTATTAATTTGATGCCCTATTTGATATTCAAAACTTTGGGGATTGGGAAACCAAGAGCCATATATATGAGATTGCAAATAGCCGATCGCATAATAAAGAGACCATTGGGAGTGATTGGGGATGTATTAGTCCGAGTTGATAAATTTATCCTTCTAGTGGACTTTGTGATTCTAGATTGTGAGGTTGATTATGAAGTGCCTATCATTCTTCGAAGGACTTTCCTTGCTACGGGTAAGGCCCTTTGTGATGTTGAAGCCGGAGAACTCACTTTCTGGGTTGGTGATGAACAAATGGTATTCCATGTGTGCAAGTCCATGTGTCAACCGAATACAGGTATGCTCTTTTGTGGACTTGGTGACCGATATCATTGTTGATGATACTAGTGCTACAATTAATGTTGGTGACTTGTTGGAAGCCATTTTGCTCAATTTTGACGATGATGAGATGGATGGTTTCATGGAGTGTGTGGATTCATTGCAAGGAATGGTTTCTTACAACTGCGCAACCTGAAAGTTGTCATTGGATCTTGATAATAGGAAGATGCGTCCTACAAATACTTCAATTGAAGAGCCATCGTCCCTGGAGTTGAAGCCATTGCCACCTCACCTTCGGTACTAATTTCTTGGCCCTTGTTCTACTTTACCAGTTATGCTTTCCTTTTGTTTGACTAACGTGCAGGTACATTCCACATTGGTAGTCTTGTAAAAGAGAAAGAAATCTATTGGATGGACTTTGGCTGATATTCGGGTAAAAGCCCCGCATTTTGCATGCATAATATCAAATTGGATGATGGTACTAAACTATCCATTGAATATCAAAGAAGACTCAATGAAGCTATGCAAAATGTGGTCAAAAAAGAGATTATCAAATGGTTGGATGTCGTGGTTCTCTACCCCATTTTCGATAGTTCATGGACTTCTCTGGTCCAATGTGTCTCAAAGAAGGGGGCAAGATAGTTGTTACAATTGATAAGAATGAGTTGATTCCTACAAGAACGGTCACCAGTTAGAGAGTTTGTATGGATTATCGTAAGATCAACAAAGTCACAAGGAAGGATCACTTCCCTCCCCCCTTTCATGGATCAAATGCTTGATAGGTTGGCCGGCCGATCCTTCTATTGCTTTTTTATGGTTACTCGGGCTACAACCAAATTCTTATTGCACCGGAAGACGAAAAGAAAACCACCTTTACATGTTCATATGGTACATTTGCTTTCAAACGGATGCCTTTTGGATTATGCAATGTGTCAACGACTTTTCAGCGGTGTATGATGGCTATCTTCATGGACATGGTGGAACACTATCTTGAGGTCTTTATGGATGACGAGATTCATTTGATGATTGTCTTGCTAATTTGGACAAGGTGTTGGCTAGATGTGAGTAAGCAAATTTGATACTTAATTAGGAGAAATATCATTTAATGGTTGAGGAAGGTATTTTCCTTGGCCACAAGATTTCAAAGAATGGTATTGAAGTGGATAAGGCAAAGATTGAAGTTATTTCTAAGATTCCACCCCCACCTTGGTGAAGGGTGTGAGGAGTTTCTTGGGCCATGCGGGATTCTACCAGCGACTTATCAAAGATTTTTCTAAAGTGGTGAACGCTTTGTGCAAACTCCTTGTGAATGATGCCAAGTTCCATTTTAATGATGATTGTATGAGAGCTTTTGAACAATTGAAGCTCAAGATGACAACTACTCCTATCATTACATCTCCAAATTGGAGTTTGTCGTTCAAGCTCATGTGTGATGCAAGTGATGTAGCGGTTGGGACTGTTTTGGGGAAACATATTAACAATTTTTTTTTATCTAGTCTACTATGCTAGTAAGACCATGAATAGTGCCCAAGTTTATTATACTGTTACAGAGAAGGAGCTCCTTGCTATTGTGTTCACTGTTGAGACATTCTACCCATACTTGATGCGTGCCAAAGTTATTGCCCACATGGATCATGCGGCGCTTCACTATCTTATGATAAAAAAGGAATCCAAAGATCGTTTTATGAGATGCGTGCTTTAGCTACAAAAGTTTTATACTGACATCCAAGACAAGAAGGGAAGTGAAAATCAAGTGGCGTACCACTTGTCTTGTTTGGAGAAGAAGGGGAACCATGGCACCTCTTTCATTGAAAGTGCCAAGAGTTTCTCATCTACAAAAGAGTCATTGTTTTCAAGGGCATCATGTGGCCTTGGATAAAGTGGCGTACCACTTGTCTTGTTTGATACTTTGCTCGGCAAGTTTGGTGTCACTCACAAAGTGCCAACTCCCTTTCATCCATAAGCTAGTGGTCAAGTAGAAGTTTCTAACCGTGAGATAAAGAGTATTTTGTTCAAGATAGTGAATGCAAATCAGACGGATTGGTCTAAGAAGATCGATGATGCTCTATGGGAATATATAACGACTTACAAAACACCTATTAGAATGTCTCCATACGGTTGGTGTTCAAAGTGGGCCTTGAATAAATAGAATCTTGATTAGGATGTAGCCGCTAATTTGCGGGTTGTACATTTGAATGAATTGGATGAATTTTGGTACCATGCATATGAGAGTTCGTCCTTGTACAAAGAAAAGATGAAACACCTTAGTGACAATTATATTTGTAACAAGGAGTTCAAGGCCGGTGATCTAGTGTTGTTATTCAACTCAAGGTTGAGAATGTTTCACTGGAAGCTCAAGTCAAAGTAGAGTGGTCCATTTGAAATTATTGGTGTGACACTCTTTGGTGCTTTGGACTTGAAGAGCAAGAAAAATGAAATATTTCGAGTCAATGGTCACCAAGTGAAGCACTACTTAGGGAAAGTTTGTGAAAGCCACGTGGTGGCAGTACTTTACTTCAATTGAGGATGTTATGACATTGCGTCATGCCACGACGTTAAATAATACGCTTCTTGGGAGGCAACTCAATTTATTTTCCTTTATCTCTTTTAGTTAGATGTCATTTCTTATTTTTAACTATATTTGAAGTGTTCTGCAGTGATCACTATTAGGTATTGAGATGATGGCTGAAACTGTGCCATGCATGGGAAATTGTGGACCACACTATGCAGCAGTAGAAGAGGAGATGCGGACTGTAGAAAACTGCCCGCAGTCGAAGATTTTACCTGCAAACCGCATTTGTAAGAAGCTGCTCAGGTGCTAAATTGAAGGTCCTATGAACATTTCTCCCAACAGTGCAGAGCTATCTTTGCGGAGTTTCATAAAATTTGCGGTTGTAGGAGAGCAATCCTAGAGAAGTCATTGATACTAAGTTGACAAAAGTGCGGTTGCACTTGAATAAAGAGTGGACCACACACCTACATGCTCTTCTCCTCCCAGGTAATAAAGTGCGGACCGCATTTGGAATTCTGTGGCCACACTCGCCTTCTTTTACCCTTACCCACACATCAATATAAATAGAACAGTAGGTCTCTCATTTATATTTTTCGCCATTTTTCACACTCTAATTGTGACTCTAGTGAGGACCAAGTTGCTCGCACTTTTGAACACACACAACCACCCAGACTCCAATCGTTCCTATCACACTACTACAATTTGGCATGCATCACTTCAATCTTGTTATTTTTCTTTTTGAATGTATTTTTGTTTCTTAACTTCTTTTTAGGCCATATGTGATTAAATCCATTCTTTGTGTCTATGTGGGGTAGTTTAACATTTAGTATTTTCTAAATAAAACTTATATAGGGTTGGGTTTTCGATTATCATGCCTTTACCATGTTACCTACTAGGATTGAACACATAATTACGTAACCTAAGTAGCACAAGACTTTCAGCAGTAACAGTTCCTGATTGTGTGGACCGCATTTGAAATTTTGCGATCTGCAATTTCTGATTTTGGTAGCTTGGCTGATAACCCTGACTGTGCGGCCACATTTTATTTGTGCGGACTGCACTTGAAATTTTATGGCCACAAAGAAAGGTCTTCACTGTTCTTCAGAGACTTCTCTCTGAGGACCAGAGTACTTCTACTCTAGTGTAGACCGCAAAAACAATTATGCGGATCGATGTTGGATTTCTGCAGCCGTAAATGCTGGTCCGAATTGTCCTTCACTGAATTCTCTATGAGAACATGAAACATATGTGCAAGAGTGTGGTCGCACTTGGATTTGTGCAGACCGCACTTGGAATTATACGGACCACACTTCAACTCTATCTTATGCAAGTTATACACTGCACATCCCACTGCTTCTAAGGTGTCCTCTACTACTAACATGACTCTCAACAGCTTTGCAACTTGTATATAAACTGAAAATTCTCTTTTTGCATACACCAATAATTGTGCGATCAAGAGGAAATGGAGAGTCATCCAAAGGAAAGGATGTTCAAGGGAAAGGTTGAGGCAAATGTGCCATGCACCCAAGTGCACATAAGGCAATCACTAAGAAAGCAACTACAGGTCAGGGGAGAGGTAGAAGCCTCTTTGAGTCAGATTCTTATGTCCCGTCAAGGGAAATCTCTGAAGGAAATTCTATGTTGCTATCTGTAGAGCACAATGAGGGGAAGCCTCAGCCACAGGAAAAGTCTGAACCTTAAGCTGTGACCTTCAGATCTCAGAGCACCTCCCAGGGCACAACTAGCACCTGTCATGAGTCAAATACAATTGCTCAAGACTCTAATTCTGATGATGCTTCCGATGACAGAAAAAGGGTAAACGATGCAAAAGATTTCACATTGAGGACAAATAAAAAATTGGTATGAGAAGATAGATTATTTAGCTTCAATTCTTATATGGATTTCCTACGATGGTGGACCGAAAGGTCCCTCAATCATGAAAGACTGTTTATCACCATGGACTTTGATAAGTACAATCCAACAGTCCTGGAGCAGTTTACAAAGAGGAAAATATGGATGTAGTTCACTAGGGAGCTGGTAGATGTCAAGGAACACCTTATTCGGGAATTCTGCGCCAACATGGTGCATATTGTTAAAGGGACCAAGGTTACCAAAGTGCGCAACCTTAAAGTGAAATTTTATCAACGCACTCTGAATACCTACCTCGGACGTAAAGATGTGGAGTCGAAGGAGTATTTGGAAAAGTTGGATGAGAATGAGGAGGTCAGACCGTGGCTCACAGAGATTATTATACATGGGACTACTACCCCTTGGATAGGTGTTGAAGTGCTGATCCTCCACTAGACACTTAGTTTCGAGGCAAAGGGGTGACAAACTTTTGTGTGTACAAGACTTGACCCATACCTGAAAGAGAACAACTTGCCTCTAGCACCATCAATGTGGGTGCTCTAATGTCAGCCAACATCTTTCCTATAGCACAGCAGGGTAACACTTCCTACTCCTGCCCCAGCACCGTCACTGAGTACTTAGCAGATTCCAAGGTGAAGGACATGCCATTTTATATGAAGGGTAAGCCAACTGGCCCCTTTGATCTATACAAGTTGCAAGACCCCAAGAACCTGAATAAGAGCTGTCAATCTTCCACTACTACTGGCTAGTTTGATAAGCCACTTGTAGTAGATCTTACTCCCTCTGAGATCCCTTCCACTTCAGTTGATCCTTCTACCAGTGCCAGAGCTGCTATTCCTAAGCCAACATCTGCCACTACTCCATTGCCTACACCAACTCTGAGGCCAGTGCCTTTGCCTACGGGCCCACTATCTGCTCTACTGGTTTCTCAGACACTAGTGAGTCTCAACAACTGGATGTAGATATCTACATCAAAGCTGGTTGAGATATCTAACACAGTTACATGGCACACCTGTACACAGTCAAACCTTTTTGACATTGACATGAAGCTCACCAAGGTCTTGGACAACCCAAAGGTGATTATGGACACACTGGTACACCACGGTGCAGTGATTAAGTGATTGACCAAGTAGGTGAATAAGATGAGAAAGACACAAGCCAATAAGAAGTAAGTGGACTCACTCCGAGCTGAGGTGACCAGGATAACTGAGGCCGGCAACTTGCCGTTTGACATGCTGATGGACCCCGCCCAGCCTCACCCAGATCAGCCTTCTCTTGAGGATCCTACTGCTCATGCTGAGGAGCCTTGACTTGCATCCAGCACTGTCACTACGGTGTGTGATATGTTCACCTCTTAGGCATCTCCGATAGAGGATGATGACACAATTCAGTTAGTTGAGCCGGCTCGGACTGATCCTGCTTATGATACCCTAATGATCGAGGACCCTTAGGGAGTTTCTTTGCCCCTCTCTACTCTTTGATCTTATTTTGCTAAGAATTGGGGACAATTATTCCTTATTTTTGGGGTGGAGAATTTGATATTTGATGATTTATACATTTGATGACACTATGATATAATAATTGGATTATTTATTTTGTTTATATTTAGTAGTTTGATACATTTAGTAGTAATCTATAGTTTTATTTGTTTTGGTAGTGTAAATATTATGCTTTTCCTTATTTTTTTGATAATAAGCCTTTGGTTTTCTCAATTCCACGATTCTTTCCAAAGGTGGTTTCTTATGTGAACCGGGTGACTCTTCCTGAGAATGGATAGTGTGACAACTTTCTTAAGGGAATGAGTCGGTTTCATATTTAGGTAGTAGTAGTAGTAGTAAGTGGTGATGAATAAAAGACCTAATCAAGTTAGTCTTTTCAAGAAAGTTATTTATGCTTCATCTAGCATCAACATACTTAATTGCATGCTTATTGTTTGAGACAAGGTTTTTGAAAGAAGTAACTCTAGTAAAAAGTAACTCTCGTAAAAGTGACTTTGAGGCTTTTGAGTTTTGTTTGATAATCATTAGGTGGTTGAGTGGACCATAGAGATTTTTAATGTGATTGTGGTTGTTGTAGGTTTTAGACTCTATCCTTTTTACGGTCTATTTGCATGAGAGGTGAGATGAAATTTTGTTTCTAGTCTAAGTGCTTGAGTTAATAGTCTAAAACTTGCCCCAAATGTGCTTCAAGGTGAAATTTTAAGCTTGCTTGGTTTGAAAGATGATTGTAGGCTTTTATTGGACCATTTCAGGTTTCAATTGCCACCCTATGATCATTATCCCTAGTCAACCCCCTTTGACCCTTTAGACTTTCTTTATTGATAACCATGCTACAAGACTTTACCCATTTTGAACATGCCCCTCTCTTTGCACCCGAACCCTCCAAAGTACTCGTATGTATTAAGTGGCTAAAAGCCTATGCTTGGGGGGGAAAGTTGAGAAATATAAAATAGGTATTAAGGCATTAAAAAGAGAGAAAATAAATGATTTCCATGAAAGAGAAAGTAAGAAAAGAAAGTGATGAGAACAAAAAGAAGCACAAAATTGGAAAAAAGGGAGATTAGTGAAATTGAGTGAGGCAAGTTCCTCTAGTATAACCATAAAAAAAAGAATAAAATTATCAATAAAGAGTGATGGTAAGTCTCTATAGCCTCCTAGAAGAAGAAATGCCTCTAAGGGTTTGACAAATGTTAGCCAAGAAATGAGATGTGAAGTGCTTAAGGAAGGGTGTAACCACTTGTATCCCTTATATTATCCTACCCCGGACCAAAATTCTTCATTACAACCCGAAAAAAATTCCTATTATGATTTCGTACTAAGCATGCTTATATTAGTGGAGATCTACTTGAGGGGCAAGCCTATGGTACTTAAAGCGTAACTTGTGACATTCCTTTGTGAGAGAAAAGTGAAACCTTTGTTGCTCTAGAAAATTGAGTATTGAAACTTGCAGTGAGCATTGCAAATGGAAAATAGAAGAGGAAGAGTTTGGAGACCACCATGATTTACATGAAATAATAAGAATCCTTGATGAGTCACACTAGAATTACATGAGATGAGCAAGTAGAACCTTTTTGAAAAGTTTGACACCTTCTTTAGAATGTATAAGTGTTGTGGGTAATTGTTGGTTCCAACTGAGTATAAATGACTTTTAGGTGACTCCTTGAAATGATCATACAATGAGGAAAATAGGGAGTTAATCTAGTTGCTTGAGGACAAGCAAATAATTAAGTTTGACGGAGTTGATAAGTGTGAATTTTAACCACTTATTGTTACCTTCTTGCTTTAGTTTTTAGTCTGAAAGTAATGATTTTTGTCTCCAAATCTAATGAAAATGGGTGAATTGCAGGTGTGTTGGAGAATGTGAGCTCAATGAAGAAATATAACTAAAATGAGAGGTTCCAGTTAAGAGCAGCATGAGGAAAAATGTGAAGAATAGTGCGGTCCATAGAATTTCATTTGCGGCCGCAAAAGCAGAGTCGCTGACAAAGATTTGAAGCTTTAGGAATTTTCGGCAGAGGTGGAATCCGCAAACTAAAAAGTGCGGATAACTTGGTTAGTAAAACAGGTTCGCACTGATAAGCCTGAAAGATTAGAGAAGATGCAATCAAACAAAGTCTGAAACCTCCTCAAAATGCAGCCCGTAGCAATTTAGTGCGGCCGCATAAGCTGAAGTGTGGCCGCAGAAGCTAATGTGCGGCCATAGAACTCCTCCAACTATAAGAAGTCGTAGAAGTAACCTAGAAAAATGCGAACTGCAGATGTTAAAGTGCGGCTGCAAAACCCTCCGAAGGGTATTTTTGTCAGGAATTTTGGAGCACTATAAATAGACGTGAAACACTTTTTAGGGTATTGTTTTGTTTTTTGTAGCAGCACCTAATAGTTATTCATAGCCATTTGGGGAAACTTTGAGCTACAATTATAGATGATCTATTACTTTTCCATTTTAATTTGTTTTTTTGTCTTTAATTTATTCTTCTTTTCATTTTTCTATGTCCATTGCTATGATTAGCTAGATTTTATCTAGGGTTGTGGTCCAACCCTAGTGTGTAAAATTTATGGGTGTTTCATATTAATGCTTTTCATTGATTGGCTAATATTATTTAGCCTTGTTTATGCTTTATAGTTATAATTAATAGTTACAAACATTTATTCATGCCTATTTAACTTTGTTCTTACTTGAAAAAAAAGTATTTAGTCTAGGAAAACTTGGCTAAAAAGAAATTGAACTAGTTCAAGTATCGATTAGTTTAATTAAAGGAATTAAACTAGAGATAGGGATACTCTAACTTGCACTCATATTCTATTTCTTTGATTGCTACCCATTTGGACTTGAGAGAGCCAATTTGGGCATAATCACTCTTTAACCGAGAGGTATTGAGTGGGTACTTGTGTATTGAGAGTCATAACAAACTCTATCTATCAAGCAAGCATAGATTTACTCTACCCATTAGGTTTACACCTAGGTTAAGGTTACAGCTCTTGGCCTTTCTTTATTTGGTAAAACTTCAAAAAATATTTCAGTCATTACTTGTTCATTAGTTAGTGAACCATGCTCACTTTTTGTTTGGAAGCTAAATCTAGCTATTTCGAGTTTCTTTCTTAAGTATTTGCCTCAACACCCAATCTAAACTCCTTGTGGATTCGACCCCGACTCGCGTTGCATTTATTATTATAATGAACATTTCATATTCCTTTAATTGGGGTGTGAATTGGATCTCATCATACCTCTAGGCCGCATTCATGAAGAGTAAATTGATGTTTGGGTCTTGTGAATTGCGATCGCGCAGAAGAAATTTCTGTTATCACTGAGTTGATTTTAGAGCTTATATATTGCAATTCATAAGGAATTTGGAGATCATTCAAAAATAAATATTATTGCCCTTGGGTGTCTATTTCCAAAAAATTAAACCGTTTGTCATATGGAATTTTGTACAGAAAGTTATACCCATTAAACTAGAGGTTATTTGGAAGAGTTGAGAAAGTTTATTCAAATTTGTTCATCGCGATCGCGGAGGTTCTTAGCCGCGATCGCGAAGGATAAATCATGCCGGTCATTTTGTGAACCACGATTGCAAGGTTGGTGACTGCTATTGCGAAGAAGGAGCCCTGTCAGGGGTATTTTGAGGCTTGGGGAGCGGACCAAGGCAATTTTTGATATGGATTTCACCCAAATCATGAGGGGGAAGTGTTCCTAACTTGATTTGGATTATATATCATGAATTCTCATGGATTTCTTCACCTAAAATATGGAATTTCAAAGTGAATTTTGGGGTTTTTGGCAAAACCTTTCTTATGTGAAAAATTAAGATTTGAACATCGATTTGGAGACAGATATGGATGAAACATATATGGTTGGACTCATATTCGAATGCATTATTGGAATTTGTGAGTTTTGTCCGGTTTCAAAGCGTGAGCCCAAGATTGACTTTTTGGTTGACTTTGAATATTTGATTAAATATTCGATGTTTCTTGTTTGGTTTTGATTCTTATGGCATTATTTGATGTTATTGAGTTGTTTTTGGTAAGATTCGATTCATTCGGAGGTTGATTCGTATGGGAAGGCATTTTTAGAGCATTGATTTAGCTTGTATGATGTAAGTGTCTTGTCTAGCTTTGGTTGAGGAAATTTTTCTTACTAATTGTTATTGTTTTCTACATGCGGGGATGAAGTATATATGAGGCGACGGACGTATATATATATGTGCCATAGGTATCCGTGCTTGGGGTAGAGTTTAGAGTAATATATGCCTTTTTTGGTGGTGTGTTCTACTTGATTCTACGTATTACTCAATTCATTGACTCCATGACCATAATAAACCATATTAGAGCTAATGATAAGGTTTTTGGTGCCTAAGTTTGAACATGATGAGCTAATCTTGTGGTTTATGCTAAACTAGCCTCGAAGGTAGATACACGTATGTTATGAACACTCATCCATACTTTTTTTTGTATTGTGTCTTGATTGGGATATGTGTACTCTATGGCATATATGTGATCTTTTGTATGACTACTTGAAGTTGGTTGCTATAATTGATCTAGCCGTAGTCATGCCTTATCCATATTTTTATTGTTATCATGTCTTTGTGCACTTTATTGATGAGTTATGAGGATATGCCTTTTGATAATAAATTGTTGTCTTTCATTGTTGTGATTATGGCACTTATGGACATGTTGAGCAGATTGATTGTGATGATATTGTGGCACAAAGTCATTACTGTGCGATTGTGATGATATTGTGGCGTGAGGTCTCAACCGTGCAATTGTGATGATATTGTGGCACGAGGTCTTTGCCGTGCAATTGTGATTGGGGGTGTCAGCACGAGGTCTTTGTCGTGTTATTGTGTCTATTGTTGTGTGCGTGGGGAGAAATAAGGGTGGCATTTTCTCGGGTTGCCCATGTGACAAAATTAGGGTGGCGATATGTGTATGTGGTGAAATAAGGGAGGAATCTCATTGTTATGTGCACATGCGGTGAAATAAGGGTGGCATTATGGGGATGTTATGTGTTAGCCTGGGGGAAATTTTGTTGATTATGTTTGTGTAGTGGTACGAGAGTGCCATTCTTGTTTGTGTTATGGCTTTTGTATGTGTGTCACACATTTTTATATGATTTGTTGCGTTGTTTCTAACATGCTAATATATGCCTCTGTTATTATTTGATGATTTGGTTGTCAAAATGGGTTTACTTACATGGAGTTGAAATCTCATCTTTTGTTGAGTTGTTGTAGCATATCTGTAATGACCCGATCGGTTGTTTTATGTATTTGAGCCTCGTTTCCCCTTTTGATGCTTCACACATGTGTATTTTTGTCTTAATGACTTGTGGAGTCAGTTAGTTTCGTTCCGGGAAGGTTTTGGGGTGAATTGGACCCCTTGGTTCTCGGCTTAGAAGCCTAAGTTATAAATGTTGACTAAAGTTTGACTTTTGTGAAAATAACCCCAAAATGGTATTTTGATGGCTCCGATAGGTGCGTATCAGGATTTTGAACTTGGGCGTATGCCCGGAATCGAATTCGGAGGTCCATAGGTTGATTTGTATTGTTTTGCCGAAAGTTGGCAATTTGAGGTTTAGAAGATTTACCCATGTTTAACCGTAGGTTGACATTTGGCTATTATGTTCGGAATTTAGTTTTGGGACTTGGAATAGGTCCGTTATGCTATTTAAAACTTGTCTGCAAAATTTGGTGTCATTTGGAGTTGATTTGATAGGATTTAGACGCTTGGTTGTAATGCTAGAAGTTCTTGAATTTTATTTGAAATTTATGTGTTTTGATGTCCGATTCGTAATTCTAGATGTTATATTTGTGATTTGATCGTGCGAGCGAGTTCATATGATATTTTTAGACTTGTGTGGATATTTTGTTTGGAGCCCCGATGGCTCGGATGAGTTGCGGACGTGTTTCGAAAAGGTTTGGACTGAAAACATGTTGATGTACTGGTTCCTTCGATATCACAATTGCGAGCACCAGCCTCGCAATTGTGAAGTAAGCAGGTGAGTCTCATGTATCGCAATTGTGATGCTTCACTCGTGATTGCGAACATCGGTTGATTTGGGTAGGATCGTAATTGCGAAATAATTTGTCGCATTTGCGATAGGAACAAGGTTCGAAATTGCGAACCCAATGTTGCATTTGCAAATTTCCCTTAAGTTGTCAGTAGACGCATTTGCGAGATATTTCTTCACAATTGCGAGGGTCGCAATTGCAAACCTAGTGTCGAAATTGCGACATATACAACTGAACAGAAGGGTGAAAGGTCGGGATTATGTCTCATTTTTCATATTTTAGAACCCTAGGCTCGGTAGGAGGCGATTTGGAGAGGGGATTTTCATCTACAAATATTGGGTAAGTGATTCTAATCAATTTTCAGTGATATTTCATGATTATATCTTAGATTTAACATCAAATTTATGATAATCAAAGAGGAAATTGAGGATTTTTGTCAAAATTTTGAAAAATTAAGATTTGAGTTTTGAGAGTCGATTAGGACTCGGATTTAAAAACAAAAGGCATATATGGAATCGTGGGGTTATGGGTAGTTGAAATCTATCCTTGGATACTGGTTTTGACCGAGCCGGCCCTAGAGTTGACTTTTGGAGAATTGTATAAAGGTTAAAGTTTTATCTATTGTAATTTATTTCCCTTGCATTGTTTGATGTTATTAAGTTATTTTGGGAAAGATTTGAGACATGTGGAGGCGAAATTTAGGGAAAAGCTAATTTTGAGGGTTGATTTGGCCTAGTTAAGGTAAGTATCTTGCCTAACTTTGTGTGTGTGTGGGGGGGGGGGGACTACCCCTTAGGATTTGAGTTGTTGTGTGTTAATTGTACTATGTAGAAGACGTGTACACAAGGTGAGGAGTGTGTACACGAGATATATGTGGTATTTTGACCGGTTTAGACTTTTAGACTTCGTTCATTTATTCAATTGAATTTGTTAAAACATGTTACATCCTATATTGTTAAATTTCCTCTCACATGATCTAATTGATGTTGTTAGTATTTGTTCTATCTCTTGTTGTTGTAATTGCTCTCATATGTTTAAGTTGAAGTTACTACCTCTCTTATTGTCATGTTACTCCTTTATTGTTAAAGTACTCTTACTTGAAGTTGTTATACATGGAATATCTTCATGTTGGGTTATTGATGTTAAAGTTGTGGAAGCCATTATCACATTGAGGTTGAAGTTGATAATTGTTGAGATATCTTTCTTTGTTGAGTATTTTTCCTTCATTTGTTGTTATTGAGATTTCTTGTACACCTTGTGATTGAGCCATGAGCTATATGTTGTGATAACATTGGTATTGTTGATTTTGGCAAGTGTTGTGGCATATGGGCACATGTGGTGCGAGTTGATTATTGTGTAGTGATATTGATACACATGCGGTGGTATAAAGATAGGGGTAGATACACATGCGGTAAGATAAAGTGAGATTTATACGCGTGTTGCTAGTAAGGAAAATTACTTGAAGCCACGCGGTAAGATAGGAGGCTAAAGCGCGTGTAGCTATTTTGGAAAAAATATTTTTAAAAATAAATGCAAGGCTCATGCGGTGATATAAGGAAAGAAAATATTTGAAATTGTGAAATGTGGATATGAGGTGTGGTAACTCGGTTGTGATTCTTGTTGTACGTTCCATGTTAAAAAGGCTTGTTGGTCGAACAATTCTTGTTGATTTCTTAATTGTCTTACTTGTACTATTCCGTATTTGACTACTTGTTGTTCTCATTATGTGTTCACTTCTCGTTGACTTTCTTGCCTTAAATTCTGCCATTAGTGATGGTAGGCTATAATTACATGTTTTAGTCGCTTATTGCACTCTAATTCACTGCACTTTATTCGTGTTTGAGCTTTAATTGGTAGTGTTTTGCACTTATTGTGTGTTTTCTGCCTTGTAGGAGTGATTCCGAGCTATGTAAATGTTATGGACTGAATTCGAGCGATTTGTAGCTTTGAAGTATGAGTAAAAGCCCAAGGGATTAAGCCGGGATCGTGTTCGGGGGTCAAGGATCAAGTCTGGACGTCAAAAATCAAAGCTTGATCCGTGCTCTGAGAAAACCCCACTGTCGCAGTGCGTGGGGCGCCGTAGTTGCTTATTTCATGCTGCCTAATAGATTTTGACTCTCTGGATTTCCCCACTAATTCCCCGCATGGCGCGTCGCCCCATGCGGCACGCTTGTGTAATGTTTACAGAACCAGTGTCCTATTTCGGCTAGGAGAAGGTGGTTTCGTCTGGGCCTGAACCTACTTGGTATAAATACATGGAAAATGTTATTTTCGGGATGTGGGACCTACTTTAAACCTAAGGAAGTTAAGGAGGAGTTGGAGGAGCAAAAGCACAAGGATTTCATCATTCCTTTCTCACTGAAGACCTGAGATTGGATCGAATTTATGTTTTGCTATACTTTAATTATACTTGTGATGCATTTCTCCATATCTATGGAGTAAGTCTCTTTAGGGTTTGATGGATTTGGTGTATTGATGATTGTTTGTGGATTATAACTCTAGTTTTATGTATTGAAGCGTTTTAGGATGATTTAATTATTGTATCTATATTCACTTGTTCATGTAATCGAGAGAGGCATAACTTGTAGTATCTTTGCATTATATTATTGATTGAGTTCATTAATTCTTCTTAGTAATCGAAAGAGGCTAGCTGGATCATTGATTAATCCTAGTTAGGAGGTTAATCGAGAGAGGTTCTCCTAAAGACCAATCCACTACGCATTCTTGCATATCTTCACGTGCTTAAATTGGTTCATCTCGCGAGGTTGAGACTTCATCGAGAGAGGAGTTTCTGCTGAATGTGTGAACTAATAATTGAGTGAATTTGAGAGACTCACTTGACCATTAGAAGTGATTTATCTAGAGTTAGATCCCAAACAATTATCTTGCACTTATCCTATCAAAACCCTATCTTTTCCTATTGATAACCTTCTTTGCTTATTCCTTACTTCGATAGTGATTAGTCAATAGCTTTAGACTCTTAGGTAAATTTACTTAGAAATAATATAAATCTCAATTGTTGATCATCTTGGATAGTAACCAAGCTAGAAACTATGAGAACACTGTTTAAATCCAATCTCTGTGGATACGATATTATACTATACTATATTTAATTAGCGAGCATAATTTTGGTGTGTGTTTCGAGCTCATCAAATTTTGGCCTACATTATTAAACTGCCTTGCTATTATTCATTTCCTCATTTTCCGTTATTGGTCTTTATTATACTTTGTTCCATTTATCTTGTCCTTGTAGGTATCTTGACCTATCCTTGTCACTACTCTACCAAGGTTAGGCTTGATACTTACTAGGTACCATTGTGGTGTACTCATACTACGCTCTATTTCCGGAGACTTCAAGGTTTACCTGTTCGACGTCCGCAAGCCTCGTAGTCACCTTATGTGATCTTCTCATTACTGTTTACGCTTTTATCAGACAGTGTTGTATTAGAGATTTTAGAATATTCTGTAGAGCTTATGATTTTGTTCCACCAGTTTTGGGGATTATGTAGTTGATGTTCAAATTTGGAGATATTATAAGCTTTATCGGTTTATTTTATTTAAGCTATCATTAAATATTAGGATTACCTAGTCTTAGAGACTAGGTGCCATCACAATGTCCTAAGGTGGGAAATTGGGGTCGTGACAATATCATATTTTCATAATAAGAAAGTTTCCATCGATCATTGCTATAGTTTATTCTTGAAAGGTTCTCTTGAACATGCTATTTAGCATTTGATACGGAATTGGATCATGTTGGGCAGAAATTTATAGTCATGTATGAGTATTGAGCATAGAAATAAGGTGGTACATACCTCTTTGTGAGCGGGGTTTGGTGCAAGCTATATTTAATGTACATGACTAATTGGTAGAGTTTGTTTATTACCTTATCCCAAATGCGTACCTTTACTGTTGATATTCTTTATCATGTGATTCTCTTTCTAGAATATTTTCTCTGTAATATACAAGTTATTGAGCTATACACATTCTACATAGTGAGTATCTTTTGAGTTAAAAACTTGTCACTACTTCTCTGAGGTTAGTAAAGATTAGTGATGGCAAAATAGATAAAAGAAAATAGTTATCCACCTATATTATTTATTAAAAAATAAATTGGATAATGTGCTTTTAAAAAACGGGTCAAATATGGATAAGAACCATATTATCCACTTAAAAAATGGATAACCAATGGATAAGTAATGAGTTTAACTTTTACATTTATAAAGCCTCAAATTATGGGTTCCTCATGTTTGGGAGACTAGGAATTCTCCCAAAAGTGATCATATTTATGAAGCCATTGATAATATGGATAAGCATATTATTCACTGTTTAACATAATTTTTATCCGTATTAAATATGGATTGGATCAGATAGTTTATCCATTTTCGATCCGCCCATACCCAACCCGACCCGCCCATTTGCCACCACTAGTCAAGATACTTAGTAAGTACATGGGGTCAGTTGTACTCATACTACACTTCAACATCTTGCGTGCAAATTCTGGAGCTGAGTAGGTGCAAAGACGGAGCTTTACATTGGAGACGTACCAGCGTATCAGATTCATTCTACCTTTTTGTTCATGGTAGTTTAGGATTTCGTTTATGTTTATGTAAATTTTAAATAGATATTGTATTTATTTCTCACATTAGTTTTGTAAATCCAAATAATAGTGGCTTATGAGTTGTACTACCAGTCTTTGGGGTAGTTGTATTAAATTCTTTTGCAGTCTTATTTATAACATTGATGATTTCTCATTGTAGTAGTAACTTATACACTTTGGCTTACCTAGCGGGTTGGGTTAGGTGTCATCACGACATTAGTGAAATTTTGGGTCGTGACACCAAAACTACAATGCCTTGTGCGATCAGGGGCGCTAACTTCAGCACATTGGACAATGCCTTGCCCTATCTAAGGCCGTGAGTTTTCATGGCTGTCACGACCGAAAATCTGACTAGTCGTGATGGCACCTAACCCAACCCGCTAGATAAGCCAATTAACCACTAACTAATTCCAATAACAATTAATAAAGTAATTAAGTAAAGAAATATTTGAATCTTACACATTTCCCAAGGACTGGTAGTACAAATCATGAGTTTCTTAGAATAGAGTTTACAAAGCTGGTATAAAGTAAATACATCATCTATTTGAAAAGTACACAAACAGAGTTTTATGAATCTAAGGCTACCATGAACAAGAGGCAGCTAAAACCGGAATATAGGTACATCTCCAGATCAAGCTCCCAACGAACAGAGCAAAATCAGCAACCAACATCTGCATGCAAGGTGCAGAAGTATAGTATGAGTACAACCGACCCCATGTATCAATAAATAACAAACCTAACCTTAGATTGAAAGTAGTGACGAGCTTGTACCAAGGTCAGTGTCCAACTCCAATAACCAACATAAAGTAAGTAATAAAAGAAGCAACTCAAAGAGTGAATGCTCGGCTAAATCATGATTTTTTAAAACAGTTCTACCTTGCAAGTGTAGAAGTGAAAATCCCAAGTCGTTTACCGAAGTTGCCAAAAATATAGGTAAGTTTGAAAACAGTAATTCTTTCAAAAATAAATAAGATGTCTCATTTTCTTTCCAAATAACCAGTGGAAAAATGCATCACTATGCCTGTAGGCCAATATGTGTGTGAAGTCATGAATGACGTGATACCGTAAAGCATGAGGAAAATATATCTCTATGCTTGTATGTCATGTGTGCATGTCAATACAATGTATCTAAGAGATGAACTCATGTACTCACACTCTCAGAGTACTCAATCTCACACATTCCACTTATCATGCTCAATCACTCGGTACTGTATATGGCCAATTCAGCCCAGGGAAAATCCATCCCGGAATATACACATCAATTGATCATCAGTCACCCAGGACCGAGTAGGGCCAATCCAGCCCGTGGTGAAGATCCATCCCTAGGTATAAATGCTTCGGACAAGATCCCTGTCCAGGGACGATCCATCCCTCAATATAAATCAATCGCGCTCACTGGGGGTGTGTGCAGACTCTGGAGGGGCTCCTTCAGCCCAAGCACTATAAACCGCACGGACAACTCATGTGCCATAACATCAATATCCTCACAATCAGGCCCTCGGCCTCACTCAGTCATCCTCTCCAGTCTCTCTCTCGCGGGCTAACAATGTCATGGAACTAGCCCGAAAATGATGATATGATGTATCAATAAATAGCATCAGAGACTGAGATATGATATGCATATGAATGCTTATGACTGAATATGTAATGCAATGAAAGCAGATAACTCAACGACAGAAATGACCTCAGTGGGTCCCAACAAGATAGGCATGTAGCCTAAACATGGCTTCTAACATGAGTCATAGCTCGATAACTCTAGTACGTAGAGATTTCACGATTACAGACAAGTTCAGGTAACTACACAGTACCACAGAAATAACTGAATCACAGTTCACATGGTGCATGCCCACATGCCCGTCACCTAGTATGTGCATCACCTCAACACCAAACACATAACACGTATATTTAGGGTTCATACCCTGAGCTCCAAGATTATAAGAGTTACTTACCTCGAACAAGACGAATCCAAAGTCGAGTAAGCTGAACAATACTCCAAAAATTACATTCTGCCGTATCAACTTCTGAACAGCTCGAATCTAGTCACAATTAATTTGATTCAGTCCACACAAATCATAGAAATTAATTCCATATCAAAATACTAATTTTTCCACTAAATTTGAAATTACACTCAAAAATCGACCGTCGGGCCCATGTCTCAGAATTTGACGACACTCAAAAAATCCGACAACTCATCCAATTACAAGTTCAACCATACTAATTTCACTCAAATCCGACTCCGAATTGATGTTCAAATCTTAGAAATTAATTTTATGAAATTGTAGAAATTTTCTCTGATTTCTCTTGAAAAATCAATAATCTAACGCCGAAAACGAATATTAATTCATGGAATATAATCACAAGGGAGTCAAGAAAACTTAACCCAAGTTGTGTGGAAAATTCCTCTCCAAAATTGCCCAAACCGAGCTCCAAAATCCGAAATGAAGAAAGAGACCAAAACCCACGATTTAAAGCTCTCCCCAGCATCTTCCGCATATGCGGACAAGAGGTCGGATCTGCGACCCTCGCTTCTGCGGACGAAGCTCACATCTGCGAGTGTGGGCGCTTCTGCGGTGCTCAAACTGCATCTGCGGTCGCGCTTCTGCGCGCATGTCCGCTTCTGCGGCCTCTGCCAAAGCCTCTCTGACCGCTTCTGCGGCTCCTTTGTCGCTTCTGCGACCATCGCGCCTACGCAAACCTGCTGCAGGTGCGGTCACACCAGAACTAGCAACAACCATCAATAACAACATGAAGAAAAATGATCCGAAATCAATCTGAAACACACCCGAGCCCCTAGGGACCCCGTCCTAAGATACCAACAAGTCCCATAACATAATACGGACCTACTCGAGGCCTCAAATCACATCTAGAAATATCAAAACGATGAATCGCACCTCAAATCAAAATATATAAATTTTAAACTTTCAAATTCTATAACTTGTGTCGAAATACATCAAATCAATCCGGAATGACTTCACATTTTGCACACAAGTCACAAATGACATAACAAAACTATTCCAATTTCCAGCATCATATTCCGACCCTGATATCAAAAAGTCAACCCCCGGTCAAACTTCTCAAAAATTCAACTTTCGCCATTTCAAGCCAAATTTCACTACGGACCTCCAAATAATTTGCTAGACACGCTCCTAAGTCCAAAATTACCATACAGAGCTACTGAAAACATTAGAATTCAATTTCGAGGTTGTTTATACATAAATCAATATCCGGTCGACTTTTTTTAACTTAAGCTTTTCATTATGAGACTAAGTGTCTTAATTCATTCCAAAACCTCTCCGGTCCTGAACTACTTACCCCGGCACGTCACATAACAACTGTAAAACATAAATTTAGCAGTAAATAGGAGAACAAGGTTGTAATACTCAAAGTGACCGGCCTGGTCGTTACAATGGCCTTGCACTTTTCTGGATGCCAACTTTTCAATGCCTTGCAATGTAGTCTTTTTATGCTCTATTTTGAATCTTATAGGTACCATTTCGTGCAGCTTTCTCCACTTCATATCCATATATTCTTAAACATAAAATCAACTCAATTAAGCTCAAATATCACATAAATTAGCATCAATACAACGAGCAAGTATGCCAAGTAACATCATCAAATATTAAATTATAGCCGGACATCAAGTTGTCATTTATTCGGTTAGGAAGTCAAGTCAACCGCATGCTTGCTCGAGTACCATCATTAGGTATTATACCTCTCTTTGTTTTTTCTTTGGTTCCCACTTGCATTTTGCTAGCAAAAATGACACAAATCCAAAAGGCTTGGAAGTATAAAGTCGTATACTGTAGATCATGATAACTCAATGGTGAATTAAGAATGTAGATGCTGCAAGTTTTGAGTTGAGAGAATAGTAATAGGTTGAGGAATCTATATATAATTTTATTTATACTTAATTTTAAATCTATATAAGGATTTGAACTTGAAGTACTGGATTCACGAATTCGTGAATCCGTAGTTGAATTCGTCACTGGACTATGCTGCTACCAATAGCAGCCAGGGGCGTAGACACCTAGCTTGTGACACTGCTTTGTCAAAAGTTTTTCGTAATCTATATGTATAAATAAAATTAATTATTAAATATAATTCATTTGTTCAATTCTTGAAATACTAACCCCGCTTATAAATTTCGGCTTACACCACTTACAGCAGCATATTTTTCTTTTCTATCTCTCTTTATTTTATACTTCGACAAACAAAGATTGGATAGCTAATATGCAGAATTATCCTAACTTTCTAGGGAGTAGCTAAAAAGTTGACGTAGGAATTATCCTAACCTTCTAGGGAATAGTTAAATCGTTGAAGTAGGACGCTATTTTTTTGTTTGTTTTGTTTAGGTAAGTAGAGGAATCATAAAAGGGTCTTACTTTGGTGGTTAACACTATTTGATTAAAAGAAAAAGAGAAGGTAACAAGATAAGCTTTTAGGAGAATTCATTGTTATTCCTTTGTGTGCCTCTTTTGAGATCACAGGAATAATTACTTATAAAACAACATGCATCATCAATCTTGAGAATGATGTTTACATAATTCAGTAGAGAGAAAGTTGAAAGAAAAATTTAAAAAATAAAGCGATTCCATTGGTATAAATCCAACTTTATACGATGAAATAACCTATCTAATAAGAAGATCAACCCCGGAATTTAGACTAATAAATGATAATTATAGTACTCTTTATTTTATTTTTTTAATATATATAATTATACTCTATATATATGTAGATTGAATCAATTCTATTTTACGATATGATTATTGGTTGTTCATGGTCTATCTGTATGCCGTTGTTTTTAACAATGTGCAATGCAATTTATCAAACTATAAATATAATTGGAAATACAAAGTTATAAACTAAAATGACGTTTATTATTTGGTGCTTGAAATTTAACTTTTTGGTGAGTTGTATTTTCTGAACAATTAACACATAATTCATTGACTTAGTCGAGATAAAACATAATCATGTGATACATTTGATACTATGAGTAAAGTTTAGTGACCATGTCTTTTAATCCAAACCAACTATATGAATTGACTACTATACAAATAGTCGGGATTTTCGCTATCCGGCCCCTATCCCTAACGAGTTATACGGGCTACTCAAAGTTGACTAGCTCTCCCTTAGTCAATATTTATTTAACAACATTTATGGAGTCAAGATATATATATGAAGATAAATCGTTTTCACTGTACCACAAAAATGGGTTAATAATTTATTAGGTGGTGATTCGCTAAGCATCTATTGTAATTAATTGGTCCTTCTTTATTCGGTCAAAATCTCTACTTTTACATTCCTCTACTAGGATCACTTATCAGAGTTCATGTATCAATTAAATCTATTCTCCTCGTTGGACCATCTCGGCATTTATAGCTGCAACCCTAGCTAATTCGATCATTTCTTGATAATTATTGTACCTCACAGGTCATTAATTAGTTGGCCAATAGTATCTTGTCTATGAACTAGCTAATAAGGTTGCATCTAGTATCTGACTGATTATCTAGACAACGCACCTCAGATTTTCCGTCAATCAAAAGAAACCATGCATACATTAGAAAAATATGCAGGCAAGTATTTCTATATGATCATGTGGATCTATTTCTAAGTATGTATCATTCCCGCATTATCCGCCGTCTCTGCGGCAGGCAAAAGCATACCCTCTCTTGGAATTTAGTGAATTGACTAAGTGTCACGACTTAAAATTCATCTAGTCGTGATGTCACCTAACTCAACCCGCTAGGTAAGCTAAATAACAGTCAACACAAATTCTAATGAAATTAATAAGAACCAATAAGTGAAATAACTAAATATCTATACAATATCTCAATGATTGGTAGTACAAGTCATGAGTCATTGTAATTTAGATTTACAAAATCGATGTCAAGAATAAATACAATATTTGTTTGAAGTTTATATAAATAGAACTTAAATTCTGAACTACCATGATTAAGTGGTACCTTGAATCTGGAACGCATGTCCCTCTTCAATGCAACACTTTGTCTTCCACAGCTACGCAACTCCAAGATCTGCACACAAGGTGCAGAAGTGTAGTATGAGTACAACCGACCCCATGTACTCAGTAAGTATCTTGACTAACCTTGGTGAAGTAGCGACAAGGTTTTAACTTAAATATACTCACCTAATATGTACCTGTGCAGATAATAAGCAATAAGGCAAGAGACATATCGAGTAATGGTAAGAGCATCAACTGGAGAGCTATGGAGCAGTTAACAGACATGGGAACAAGTCATAACCTCATACCCATTTCTACGAATGAAATAATAATTATGAAGTACGCGCAAGGATCATAGCTAAACATCACAAACAAATACCCTTGCGGTGTACAACCCGATTCCAATCTCAATCAATACTGTTGCGGCGTGCAACCCGATCCCAACATCAATAAACTCTATTGTGGCATGCAAGCTGATCCCAATATCAATAATATCAATTGAAAGCGCAACAACAACCAAACGTGGGAAAAGTTTACAACGTAACACATGGTATTCAACTAGGTAATACAACTCAAATAGAGTAAGATGAGCAGTCCCATATAGAAATATACTCTACCGTATATAATGACAAGGCTTCCATAAAATATAACACACAAGCAATCTAAAATTCACCAAATATAGTTAAGCAAATGAGAGTAGAACAAGAAACGAGTAAAGATGTTTGTCAAGTAAGATTAGGGATCAGATGAAGGCATTCAATATATATGAAATCATGTAGTAAGTAGAAGCATGTAGCAAGTAAAGACATTTAATAAGTAAAGGCATATGGTAAGTAAAGGCATATGGAAAGTGAGGACATGAAGTAAGTGAAAGCATATAGTAAGTGAAGATGTAGTAGGTTAAGGCAGCTAACAAGTAAATCACGTGACAATTAGAGGCATGTAACAGGTATGAGCTAATAACAAGTAAAGTCATGAACTTGAAGAGGACATATATCAGAAGTAAATAGAGTAAATCCGTAAGTGTAACAGTAACAGACAAGGTAAAGACATAGCTATAACAGTAACACGCAAAAGGAATAAACACAGAGGTAACTATGTAAGGAACTCAAACGGAAGGTATCATACAAAACAACAAACATTAATATAAACCAAAGTAAAGGGCATGTAAGTACGTAACATATGAGTAATCATAACAGAAATCCAACTTCCTTTCTTTTCGCACGGTAATAACTAACAAATCAATCTCATTTCAAACTGCACGAAAATACTCATCGTGCCAACATCATATCAACCGCATGAAAATATCCATCGTGCCAAAAGTAGCCTTATGGCCCAATCATCATCTTTTATTACGAATAAAGAAGATCAAGTAACATGATAATAACAGGTATAGATAGAGGATCGTGATACTTTGATCAAGTTAAGTATGCAACGATTCACAAAATAGCACATTAAATCCTTTTTAAGATATCATATATTCTAGCATGATTTCTAAGACAGTTAGTTGAGTTTATTAGTCATCGTATTAAATAAAGCATAGGTTAAGCGATCACCAAGTTCAACAAAGGCACAAAGAAGCATATAATTCCCTCTCCCAAGCATGGAAACACTGACACATGCATATACGCTCGTCATCTTGTATGTGCAACACCTCCCATGTAGCAAACAATATCAATTAGCAGAAACAGTTCCCCCAACAAAGTTAGGAAAGTCACTCACCTCAAACAAGCCAAATCTATACACTAGAAGCACCATCCCTGTCACGACCCAAAATCCCACCTTAGGACTCATGATGGCACCTAGTTTCTGGGACTAGGTAAGCCTAACACATAACTCCAAAACATTAATTAATAACTAAAATAACATAGTTCAACCAAGAAGAAGTTAACGGGTAATAAAGTAGCAACATAATATGAACACATATGAGATATGAATGAACTCAAATTAAGATACAATTCAAGTATCCCCGAGGCACCACTCCTCGTAACCACACATCATAAGCCACCATTCTGAATCTTACACACATGACATCTCGTGCCCACATTATCAATCACCTTCGTATGGTAAAGTCCACGCGCTACTATGCACATTTTAGCCCTTTCAAATGACATATAAACTGTTCGAGAGATTTATTTAAATACAATAAGGCATATTAACAAATCTTGTATAAGGTAAGACGTCAAATGAGATAATGAGTTTATTTTAGAAATCAACTAAAGTAAAACAAAGTACGGTTTTTATTTTACAATATAGAGTATCAGATGAGTTTAGTTAGAAATCATATAAGGTAAGTTAGAATAATATTTTTTAAATAAAATAAAACATTGAACCAGTAAACAAATTAAATGTTGAATCATTTAAAATGAAGCATAATAATAATTTAAGTGGAATAAAGCATCAAATAGGTAATGAATTTAATTTGAGAACCATTTAAGGTAGGCATGATACAATTTAAATATAGTAAAGTACCGAGTGAGATGACGAGTTTTATCTTAAGAGTCACATAAAGTAAAGCATGTTAACAATTTCTTTATTTAAAACCGTTATGTTACTAATAACTCAACAGGATATGAGATGATGACTCCCCACAATAAATTCATCTTGAAAATCAATTCACCAAGTAACAACTGAGACACAAATTGGCACATTAATGTAACACAACAAATCACATAGAATGCATGACTCACACAAGAAGTCACTATAGTTCCAATACTAGAATAACAACAGTCAACCAACTACGATCAAAGATACAAGTAAAATGATTTAATAAAAAACGATAATTTTTCAAACAATATAACGTTCCAACATAGAATGTACCATGAGAATCACAACCGAGGATAACTTTACTACCACAAACAATTACAATATATCAATCTGTTGCGACTTGCAACCCGATCCCATACAATAATAACTATATTTGTTGCGGCGTGCAACCCAATACTACCTATATCATATCATCCGTCCTTATCGCTCCATATCATATCTTTTCATATTCTGTTGTGGCGTGTAATCCGATCCCAACAATATCAACTTGTTAACATAAACAAATCAATACCAATATTTATGAAGTATCAACACAAAAGAAGATGAAACGTACAGAACATTAAAGGATCACCAATACCACAGAGAAAATCCAACACCTTGAAATCCCAAACAATATGAATTGAATGAACAAACTACAACCAACTACGACGTATCACAAAATTAAATGCAATAAAGGAGATAAATAAAGAAAGTAACAAAGCAGATAAAATAATTATATGATAGCTCACAAAAATCAAATAGCAAGTGATGACAGTTCGTAAATAAAGACATGGTTATAAAGAATCAATTAACAAGTAAGGCAGGTAACAGGTAAAGAACTGAATTCAACAAGTAATTGCAATTAATAATTAAAGTGTACAAGAGTAGACTTAACAATAACAGGTAGAACATGTACTAACAACTTCAATTTAATGCATGAAAGATTCCTATGAGTCTAAACCGGTCAAATACCATATATAAGCCCATGTAGATACTCGTCACCTCATGTACACATATTTCACGTAATTCAGATAGTACAATCAACCAAAATCCCAAGGGCTAGTTTCCCCCACACAAAGTTAGGCAAGATACTTACCTCAATTAGGCCAATTCAATACTCAATATAGCTTCTCTTTTAAAATTCACCTCCACTCGGCTCAAATCTAGCCAAAAACGACTTAAAAATATTAACTAATGCAAGCAAAACCAATTTCAATTAATAAAGCTATGATCTTTATACAATTCCCCAAGAGTGAACAAAAGTCAATCTCGGGCCCGCCCAGTAAAATCCTAGTCGAAGGGTAGGTCTCGACTACCAATAGCCCCACGAGTTGATATATGTGGTTTGTTTTCAAAGCCGAGTCCAATTCGACTCTCAAAACTCAAATTTCAATTTTTCAATACATAGACAAATATTTGTCACGACTCAAAATCCCACCATCGGGATCATGATGGCACCTAAAAATTTACTTGCTAGACAAGCCAACGTTTGCTGAATTACTTAACTAGTTTTAAAAATTCAGAATCAAAACATTAACAATAAAAACAACAATCATTTGAAATAGACTAATAAAGTACAAAATGATGAAATCTAAATATATCCTAGAATCCGGAGTCACGAATACATGACCATTTAGAGTACTACAGATAAAGTATGAACAAAATACAACTGTTTGAAACTAAATAAACAGTAAATACAGAATGGAAAGGGGGTTTTAGGGCTGCAGACGCCATGCAGCTATACCTCAAGCCTCCTAAAGTAGCCGAATCTAAGAGTCTCGCTACACGCCATCGGGACCAACACCAGTATCTGCACAAAAAGTGCAGAAGTGTAGCATGAGTACAATCGACCCCATGTACTCTGTAAGTGTCGAGCCTAACCTCGATAAAGTAGTGATGAGAATATGGTATGTCACTTACAAATAACTTGTACGAAATAATAATAACAAAAGAAAACAGGAATAGAAATAAAGTGATAAACTCATATAAACGGACCTGAAGGTCAACTACCAGAGAGCACCAGAATAACAAAGTCTAAAGTCTCATATCACAATACCGAGGATAACTCAACAATCACAAACAATTACAACATATCAAATCTGTTGCGGTATGCAACCCGATCCCACCATATCATCATCTGTTCATATCATAATTTGTCCTTATTCCTTTATATCATTTCAATACTGTTCAATACCGTTGCGGCATGAAACCTGATCCCCTAATAATTTCAAATCATTAACATAAATAACACAACAATAATATTTACAAAATATCAACGCAAAGAAGGTGGAATTTATAGAACAATAAAGAACCATGGAATAAACAGAGAAACTCCAACATCTCAGTATCTCAAATTTTACCAATTCATCATTACAGAAATGTTAAACGATTCACATGAGAGAAATCACCTAATACAGTGCATCTATAATATAAAAACAATAAAAGAAGGTAAAACATGTGGAAATTACGATATACAATTAAGACACGTAGCAAATACGCAGAAATCGTATAAGAAATGAGCAAATTAGGGCAAGTAACAACTAAATAACAAGTAACAAATATAGCATAGTTGTCAAGTAAAAACATGTAACAGTTAAAGCATATAGCAAGAGATATCATGGAATAAATGAAGACATGGAAATAAGTATCCCAATCCCGCATGCTAAATCCCATGACGGCATATATACACTCGTTACCTCGCATATACGTTGTTTTCCCACATAATTCACATAAAAAATAATTCAACATGTCCTAATTGTCACGACCCGAATTAGAGGGCCATGACAGGCACCCGGGCCTTACTTACCGAGCACCAACATAACGTAACCTTAACCATGCTATCGTGCATAAATGGGCCAAAAGGGTCATCATAAGATAACCAGAATAAAGTATAAGGGAATACTTGACATAGGACAACTCCAAAATGATATACATGAAATATACGGTCCTACAAGGCCAAACAAAATATCTATACACATGACATCTGTCTACAAGCCTCTAAGGAGTACATAAACAAAATAAGGTGGGGACATGACCCCGCCATAACCATAAACATATGTACATAAGTATACTGACTCGAAAGGCAACTCCGAGACAAGTGGAGTGCAACAACACTTCGGGGTGAACTGGTAGCCTACTGAGAGGATCGTCAACCTGTCTATCCGGACCTGCAGCATGACATGCAGTAAAATGTTGTTTGTCCTATCAACCACAAGAACAAGGAATCGAAACTAACAAGCACGTTGGATTTCTCGGCACTGGAATCATTTTGGTAGAGTTGAAACCACCTAGGTTTGATATGAAATCCTTGGGAGAATATGTTACAGAACATAAAACCACTTAAAACAACCCCGCACACGAGTTGGAACCAAATCAAAATTAGCAACCAGAAGAAGAACAAGAAACTCACTAGTGCCATAGGATTCCCGATACTTGATTAGTGTTGTTTGTCCTTTGATTGGGTCTTGAATCATGAGAGAACTTTGAGAGAAGGGTTATAGATGTCTAGGGTATGAAGAGAGTTAAATAGAATGAGTGAAAATGGGCTGTAGGCATCACATACATATTAAGATATCTCAACCACCTAAGTGGGTCCCATATGGAGCTGCTTGCACAATATCGCAAAAATGCAAATATCTCTCTACTCCGATGTCGTATCGACAAATGATTTAATGCATTGAAAACTAGACTCGTAGATCTTCAATTTTCTGGTGTGGATCACCTTGTAAATCATAGTACATTTAGAGAAAAGCTCAGTGAAATTAGACCCAAATTTCAGTAAAATTTATGAACGTAACTTATGACGACTTTCGTCGACTTTTGTTTCCCAACTCGCTTTACTTCAAAACTTAACACAAGACTATTATAAATCAAAAATAACTCATAACATCACCTTAATATCATGTTAAGCACCCTAGTCTCACCCCAAAAGTATGGGTTATAATATTCACAACTTGCCGACTTTCGACGAAACTTATTTTCTCTATTCGATTACCTTCTTAACCTTCCAACCCTCACAATACTTTCTTAAAACTTGTTTTAACCCTTCATTATTGTTACTGTCATGCCCCAACATCGGGAAGCATGACCGGCACTCAACTTAGTGAACCCAGTCGAGCAAGCCTATTAGATACTTTCTACCCAATTAACCCATGATCAAGAAAAGACGTGATTTCATTAATTATATAGTAGGAATCTAATTCATACAATCCTAAATCGTTTGATTAATCATTGCGCCTTTAAGTATCAAAATACACATTTCTTAGAGTTAGAGTGGAACAAGTGATCAAACACAACATAACTTGTTTAACATTCCCAACACCCATATACAACCCACATAGTGTCTACAGATGGTGCCGGCAACAAGGCCCCAGCTATACCTCAAAAAGTAACCATAATATAAACAGAAGGTACAATACATGACCCTGGAATTAAATGGGGCTCACCGAGTTCGCTAAGAAGAGGATGCAACACTATCTGTGATGAACATTGTTTGCTATGTAACCATCTTCATCCATTTAAAGATGCAGCACCCCCGGTAAAAGGGACGTTAGTGCCATTGAATAACAATAGTATGTAAAGCTAAACACCAACTCAATAGAATGAATAATAATACAAGAGGAAGAGTCAAGAATTCAATAAGGGCTTCAAATAATAGTAAAAAAACAAGTTAAGGATCATATACGTTTTCAAGACAATTTTAATATTATTAGGTTGGGTGACCTTTAGTACCGATATTCCACAATTCACAATACCTCTGTATTCTTACACGAAGTTCGATCTCGGCCCGATCGGCTAGGCCATATCATTTGAGACATTACCACAATTTCATTAGGATTTCCAGCACAGTATCACTATGTGTGCAGCATGGCGTCTGATCACGGCCCGATCGGCTAGGCCATCTCATTTGAGACATTAACCATTTTCACAATTTCATCCACAATACCACCGTGTTCTTACACGGAGTCCGATCTCGTCCCGATCGGCTAGGACATCGCATTTGAGACATTACCTTTTTTTGTCAATCATCTCACATCGTACATCTTTCATATACTTCCAATTCATTGGCACTAGTGATTACGATTACATAGTCATTCTTGGCACTTGGCCGTATTTCATAGTTCTGGTCCCCTTTTTCCATATTCAAACATCATCATCATTATCCACAACAATAAGGCTTCCCATTCAAGACATTAGATTCACATATGAGCAATTTAGGAGTCTTAGGCATAGGGGCTTTTCATACAATTTTACATAACAACCTTTATTTCGACCTTGACATGAAGTCTTAACATTTCTAACACATATTCCACATTTTTGAAAACATCTTCAAATAACAAGATAACATGATGAAGCATTTAGACTAAATATTGAACTTACATCCTTCAACACAAATACATTAGAAATCGCCAATTCTATAATGAACAAGAGCTTACTCTAATTACATGAACACCGTGGGGTTCGATTCTAACAAGAAGAGGGGGTTTAGCCAGCATACCTTAATTGAGCCTCTTAAAACTCTAAGATATTCCATACTATTAGCAACTTCAATCTATTTTAGCAATATATCAAAATTTAACCAAAATTAGGAAGATGAACATAGTTTTAGCTCATTTGAGCATATTATCAAACACTAGGTGTGCACCAATGTTTTAAGCCCCTTTTTGTGAAAGATTCCATCATCCCTAACCCATTCTCTATCATTTTTAGCTCACAATCATCCCACATACCTAAGTAACACATGCATGCAAAGTAAGCACCCCATATCCATGAATTACCTTACTAATGGCCCATTCTAGTCACATTTTAAATTTAAGAGTTTGGGTGATAGAATCTTACCTCTTAGGAAGAAGACCTAGGTGTCTCTCTTGATAATCTTCAAGATTTTTAGTGAGAACTGAAGATCAATGTGATGAAGATCACTTCTCCCTCTAGGACCCTCTCTCTCACTCTAAAAATATAAGAAAATATGATCAAAATCGTCTATAGGATGTGTTTTAACGGAATAGGGTCGGGTTTAAAAAACCCCAAAATTGAAGCTTCGGAACAGGTTTTGCGGTCGCATATGCGACCGCATAGTGGTTATGAGGTTCGCGAAATGACCAAGAAAATGGGTGCCAGAGCTGGAAAGAAACTGACCTGGTGACCTGTTCAGGGGTCGCATAATGTACCGCAAAACGGTTTTGAGGTCGCATAGTGAACCGTAGAACCTTCCTCCAAAACATTCCAAGGCAGGATATGGGACAAGAATGCGGCCCGCGAAACGGTTATGCGGTCGCATAAAGGCCGCAAAATTGGGCATAAACAATTCCCCAAAAATCTGCCCAGCTCTGCAACCAGTCTGCAGTCCACAAAGTGGTTCTACGGCCGCCGAATGGGCCGCAGAATTGCGTACTTCTGCCCAACATTTTCCTTCAACTCCCAAGGCATTGTTCAATCCAAAAAGTCTGAACTACGGACCGTAAGCTCGCCGAGAAGAATTTGTACTATTATGAACCTCTACGCCTACTTTGGCATCACGGAAACCAGGTTTTTAGGAAACGTTTTACGAGGCTTTACATCCTCCCCCACTTAAGATCAATCATCCTCGAATGAGGGTCAGGGTCTACTATTAGCACCTTATGCAACTCAGCTTTTCGTACCGTACACCAACAACCCCGAATTAACTAACTCCCTAAATTTCCAAAAATATTGCCAGAATTTCCTTTGTAACTAGGCCTATCCACCAGTTAGAGAGCCACAAAAACACATCTTACAAACATGTACAGAATCCATTGATGTAACATAACTCATAACAACACCAACCATGGCCTCATGTAAACAACATATAATCAAAGGGAACACCTTAACATTACCTGAACAAGTGATACAAATTTTATAGGCGACACGTTCATGAAAAAATTGAATTACATCGCTATTCAAACAAGGATACTTCTTCTTCATTTCTTCCTTATCCTCCCACGTGGCCTCTTCAACCTGTTGGTTTCGCCATAACACATTCACGGAGGCAATTTCTTTATTCCTCAAATTTTGGACTTGTCTATCAAGAATGGCAACTAGAATCTCTTCATATAACAATTCTTCATTAACCTCAATGGTCTCAACCGACGGATCTCCAACTACCTTCTTCAACATAGACACAAGGAATACCTGGTGCACTAATGACATCTCGGGTGGTAGCTCAAGTTTGTACGCCACCACACTGATCCTCTGGAGGAATTTGTACGACCCGACATACCTCGAACTCAATTTCCCCTTCTTTTCGAACCGCATTATTCCCTTCATGGGATAAACCTTCAAGGACACCCAATCATCTTATTTGAACTCTAAGTCTCTGTGAAGAACATCCAAATAGGATTTTTGAGGACTCTGAGTTATTTTCAACCGCTCCTTAATGAGTTTAACTTTTTCCATAGACTGATGTACATGGCCTGGCCCTATCAACTCTGCTTCCCAAACTCGAACCTCCCAATGGGAGATCTATATCTCCTACCATATAATGCCTCAAATGGTGCCATCATAATACTAGTATGAAAGTTGTTGTTATAAGAAAGATATATGAGTGGCAAATGATCATCCCAGCTGCCCTTGAAATCAAGAACACAAGCACGCAACATGTCCTCAAGCATCTGAATAGTCTGCTTTGCTTGCCCGTCGGTCTGTGGCTGGAAAGTTGTACTAAGATTCACCTAAGTACCCAGACCTTGCTGAAATTTCTTCCACAAATTGGCCGTGAACAGAGCCCCTCGATCATAAATGATAGAAACTGGAGTTCTATGTAGCCTGACTATTTACTTGATATACAACTAACATACTGTTCCGCTATGTCGGTAGATTTAACTGGCAATAAGTGTGTTGATTTCGAGAGTCGGTCCACGATCACCCAAATTGAGTCAAACTTGCGCGAAGTGTGTGGTAATCCTACCACAAAATCCATATTAATCATCTGCCACATCCACATTGGAATTTCTATGTTATGTGCCAACCCACCAGGCTGTTGATGTTCGCCCTTCACTTTCTGACAATTCGGACACCTTGCCAGAAAATCCTCCAAATTCTTTTTATGTTATTCCACCAATAGATATCCTTGAGGTCGTGATACATCTTTGTGGAACCTGGATGTACGGAATACCTAGAAGCGCGAGCCTCAGTAATGATTCTTTCCCAGAGACCATCTACATCTAGAACACATAGTCGCCCTTGGTACCTTAGTGTACCATCATCCACGCCAAGAGCAAAAGCCGTAGTCTTATGTTTTTGAATCCCCTCCTTCAAATGCCCCAAAAATGGATCATCGTATTGCTTCTCTTTAACTCCCACAACAAGCGATGATTCATCCCTACTTTGCACAATTACCCCTCCTTCACCAGAGTCCGTAAGACGAACTCCCAAACTAGCCAATCAATGGACTTCCTTGGCCAATGGCCTTTGATAAGCCTCCAAGTATGCTAAACTACCCATAGATTTCCGGTTAAGTGCATCCGTCACCACATTGGCTTTCCCCGGGTGATATAGAATATGGATGTCGTAATCCTTGAGTAACTCAAGCCATATTCTTTGTCTCAGATTCATCTCCTTCTGTTTGAAAATATATTGAAGACTCTTGTGGTCCGTGAATACCTCCACATGGACCCCATAAAATAGTGACACCAAATTTTCAATGAAAAACCCACCGCCGCAAGTTCTAAGTCATGTGTTGGATAATTCTTTTCATGATTTTTGAGCTCCCTAGAAGCATATGCTATAACCTTGCCGTGTTGCATTAATACACACCCAAGCCTAATTCTTGAAGCATCGCAATATACCACAAACCCTTCTATACCCTCTAGCAGGGTCAACACCGGTGTCGTAGTCAATTTCGATTTCAACTCTTGGAAGCTCCTTTCGCAAGCATCGGACCATTAGAACGTAACTGCTTTCTGAGTCAATTTAATCAACGGAGAGGCAAGAGTACAGAACCCCTCCACAAACTTCCTATAATACCCTGCTAAGCCCAAGAAACTGTGAATCTCAGTTGGCGTTGTAGGTCTAGGCTAATTATTTACTGCTAAAATCTTTTGGGGATCAACCTTGATTCCTTCTCTAGAGACAACATGACCCAATAATGTGACATATTCTAGCCAAAATCCGTACTTTGAAAACTTCGCATACAATTGGTGCTGATGAAGAGTCTGCAAAACTACCCTGAGATGACCGGCATGGTCCTCCCGACCTCATGAATACACAAGAATATCGTCAATGAACACTATCACAAAAGAGTCAAGGAAAGACTTGAAAACCCGATTTATAAGATCCATGAAAGCTGCTGGGGCATTTCTTAGATCAAAAGACATTACCAGAAATTCAAAGTGCCCATACCGGTTTCTGAAAGTTGTTTTCAGAATATCCTGCTCCCTGATCTTCAATTGGTGGTACCCGGATCGTAAATCAATTTTGGAGCAGTATCTAGCACCCTGTAATTGATCAAACAAATCATCTATTTTTGGTAGTGGGTATTTGTTTTTGTCACGACCTAAACCGATGGGCCACGACGGGCACCCGGTACCTTACTCAACCGAGTACCAACATAACATATCTTTTCGTATCATACTATGATAGATAACTAAGCTAAAGAGGCTATTGTGAGATAAGTAGAATACAACATGTAATACCAACTTAAACATAAGACATACAGGCCTCTAATACCAAAATAACCACTCGTACACTGAACATAGGCCGACAAGGCCATACAATCTTTTACGTACATGACATCTATCTACAAACCTCTAAGAATACATAATTGTCATAAAGGTCGGGAAAGAACCTCGCCATACAAAACAATACATGTCTAAATCATACTGACCAAACAAGTAACTCCAAAGCAAATGGAGCGCACCAACATCTTCCGCTGAGCTGATAGCCTAGTTGGAGGACTCTCGACCTGTCTATCGGGACCTACGGGCATGAAATACAGCATTCCCAACAAATAATGTACCGAGTATGTAAGGAATGAAAAACAGTAAACAATAGACATGAGAGAAACATCAAGTAAAAGACTCGACCTGTACGTCTGCATAGCTCTGTGAATCATTTCATTTTTTATAACTTCGTGCATATTCGTATAAATTCCATACCATGCATAGGTATATGTGTTCATAACATCATCAAGCCTCTGAAGGCATCCCATCATATCATTTCGGCCACTGTGGGTAATTCATCAATATATACCAACTGATTAGGTGGTGGTGCGTATATAACGCCGTAACCTTTTCCCATATCCCATATACATATAATATTCGCGTATATAATTCCATCTGGTCATGGGTCAATGTATATGTATAAATACATGAATTGCATAAGAAATACGTTAATAAGATTTCTCGGAATGCCATAAAAATAATATGCCTGTCGGATAAATTTTATCAAATACGTATTTTTCTGAGATCCATGAACAAATGATATAATAATAATTCATATGGCCAATCAAGAATATTGACACCCCTAATATTTTTTATGAATAGTCATTTATGGAAATTGTGCATTTGCTCATTTCGTTCGTGTCGTATAGATCATGCCAAAATGAAAGAAGGGATAGCCTTAACATACCTGGAGTAGGGAAATATCCGTATGATATCCTTGAGAAATATTGTACCGCGCTCCGTCTATCTTTTTCTTCAAAATCTTTTATGTCTGTATTAGAGAAAGTATCATCAGCATCTTCTGAACTACTCATAGAGAAAGGACCTCCCGCCAAAAGAGAATGAATATTTGCAATAGAATGAAGTAAATCACGTGGCTCACACCTACATGAGTTTTGCTGAAGCATTCTTCTTTTCATTAGAGATATATGTATATTCCTTAAGTGATTTAGAGGGGTTCTTTTAATTTTAGGGTGTGTGAGCCCCACTTATGTGGTGATTAAGCCACAAACTCCTCTAAATAAGCCACCACCTCCTTAAGCATATGACTTGATGACAACTTGCTGCCGACTTTCCAAAATCCCATGTGGATGTTGCCCTCCTTATAATTATCCAACAAATCTCTCTTAAATATTTATCAACAAATCCAATAATTAACCAACTACCCACATAATTAAGAATTATCTCAAATTACTTATAATACTACTCACTTTAAACACCCCTTATACACTTTACTATCATGGCCATGGGGTACCTTGTATGGTACTAGTCCATAAATACCAAGTATTTTAGCTTGGGCCGTATTTTATCCCAAAATGTCAAACTTCAACGAAATTCATTTTCTTCAATTTTCTTACCCTCTCAACTTCACGAATTTACTCATCACTTATTTGAAATAGCATAATGTTTATAATTTTAAAATAACCTCATTTCCGAATTCACGTCGATTAACTTACGCTGAAATTTTAACGTTCAAAAATGCGGGATGTAACATCTCATTTCCAAGCTTTCATCAATTTATTTATGGCGTACTTTCACATACGAAAATATGGGATGTAACATCATTCCCCCCTTTGGAACATTCGTCCTCGAATGTTGACTGATGTACTTATCATCTCATAACCCATAGCTCGTGCGAATACTTTAGTACTCATCTTGCCATCTAGGCAACTATTCTGTGAATGAATCCCAAAGGCCGGGGCATTCTACCCCCCCCCCCTCCTTAGGCCTCATTCTCATACCACGACTTGTGGTCAGAATCCTTCTAATCTTGTAACTTTTGCTACCTTCTCTCATGCAGCCTATACGACACTAACCTTGTAAGTGTGCCTATGCGACTCATCTCTAGGCCTCACTTTGTGAACATATACAGAGCTTGACAAGATGTCCCTCGGAGCTATAATACAATGAAGTTCTTCGCTTGATACTTTGTTGAACTTACGAATATTGCTATATCTTATTTCGTGGACCCGATTATCCATTCGTATTACTTTAATGCATCTAGGTAAGTCATACTATACCATAATTTTTACTTTGATTTATCATTACTGAGGTCTTCTACCAAACTCTAAGTTACTCTTTCGCTGCTTATCATATATGTATAAATCTAAGTCCTTTAATGTTTCCTCATTACTGTTCATCTTAAGAATTACGGTCTACTCTCATCTCATATTTTGTAACTCTTATCCATCCATTGTCGATTCATCTCAATATTGATCTATAATCTACTATTGATAACGTGACCTTTTATGTAACACTGCCGCTAGGGATCCCGTGTCATCGGGGAACATCTGAAATGATTAGACTGATCCACCTGGGGTGATACCATGCTTCCATAACCGTATTTCATAGCATCCCAATGTGATTCACCTTACGTGGGTATTTTAATCCTGTACAATTCATGAAATTCCCCTTTTTTTTGTTTCATCAAATCATTACTCAATCGAAGGCCCAAACGTCATCCTTTATTTATCACAATTACACCCTCATTCTATTACCAGGGCAGCATTCCATCTTTTTTAAATGCTACTAGTCTTACACTCTTTTGAGTTCATTCAGGTTATACTAAGCTTTGTATAAATTATAAAAACCATTAGCTCTCTTGTTTTCATAGGCTTAATCTTGAGGACTTATCCATGCTCGTCACTTTCTCACTCACCCTTTCTTATCCTTACCCCTGTCTTCCTAAAACCTTGTCGCTTTACCATACTTTAGCTTGCGACCTACACATATCTATTTATATTACTCGCAACCTTCCTTTAACTTGCTTGCACTATAGATTTCCTTGTGTTATTTTGGAACATCAAGCGAGATGTCAAATCATCTCTAACTCTTCTTTGCTCTCTTAATTAGACCTCTCAGTACCTGGAAACGACAGGCTAGAAGATATGTCACTGACAACGCTGCTATAATTCCAGGATACTGAATCCCAGCTCTTCTAGCCTTCTATCTAAAGTATGGACTATTCATAACCTTCTGCATTTGAGTAGTTCGTACGTTGTTCACCTTTGCCTTACTACCTTAAAATATTGCATCGTACCTTCTATCTCTTTCATGACTCCCTTCCATATAAGTATAATTCACGTCCATAACTCGAAGCTCTATTATAATACTTGCACCTCTGGTGCATACACTATCCGGTGGGAGCTTCGTACTCACTTCTTATGAGGCTGGTACTTTTCCAACTGGCTTTATCGTAGGGCCATTATAGAATATGGTTGTTGTACTTTCTCTCTTGTACCACTAATATTCATAGTGATCGTGCAATGTTCTCAATCACGATTTCTATAATTTTCTGGGTCCAATAGTAAGACTCTTGATTTATTTGGTTAATGTAACTCTTCAGTTTTCTCTTCCTGCTGATCAGTCTTTATATATGCTTAAGTTATCTTCCGATATGTGGCTCCTGATATTAGTTATTACTTTAGCCTTTCATGGGCGATATGGAATATACATGATACAATATTCTAACGACTCAATCCTTTTTCTATGCCCTAGGCTCAATTCTTTCTTTTAACTTATACCAGAGTCTTCTACGGCTGTATGAATGTCAACATATATGTTGCATGTATAAAACTCTGATCTCTTAAGTGCGTTCATAACGTAACTAACTCTGGATTATTAATCGAATGATTCTTTTCGTTCCTTCTCAGGTTTTGTTTTTTAAATGTAAGCAATTACTTTTCTTGACCTTTCTACCCCTTATTGCGTGCATACTTAGCTCACCTTAGTGCCCACACACATTGGAATTGCATACAACTCATATGATCTTGAATATCACTTCTGATTTTACTTCCCGTTCATTAGCCATAGTAGGTGCCATTTTCTTATGGGGCGCATACAATGTTGTTGTGAGACTGTTGTTATAAGATCATTTCCTTCTTAGGTTACTGAGCTTAGGTTGAAGCCTTATTACTTACTTCCTCAGCTAGTCTTTTATTTTAGTACTTAGGGAGAACCCTTCGACACTTGTAAAGCTGCGAGCTTATTGCATTGTATACCCTACGGGACTTTTGATGTCCTTCATCGCCTATAATTATCCGTAGTTACTTACCTCCACGCCCTTATGCTTGTAAGGATCCTTCTGAACTGGTATTTTGACTATCTTCCCAGTGGCACTCTCGCTTATTCCCGTAACATTCATACGGTACCTTTAACTACCCCGACTCCTATCTGAATATATCTTAAGTATTATAATGACACTACTCACTACTACGAGGCTGAATTCACTATATTGGGTTTTACTATATTTATCTTCCACGATCTGCTGATTCGTCTGTAACCACCTGTCTAGCCATAACTAGGCTCTTCCTGAATCAACTATTAACTGCTCGTTGGCCCATTCTCATATCAATATTCCACGTAAACTTTCTTGGGTTATATCCTTTGTCTTAACTTACCTCTCACACTGGCTCTTTTTTTTTATAACATCCCGGGGCGGAAACCTTACATCCTCTCCTTAACGTCGTGCTTGCATAATGTTCTGGAATGATAGAATATCTATAGGATTTGGATAAGTGCAATATTATTTTATCGCATACTTCTTTTAACATTCCATAATTACTAGTATCCCTTAATTCTGACTTAACGCCACATCACTCCATATCCCCCTCTCCCCCCCCCCACTTTTGGGAGTACTGAGAGTTGGAGCTACGATGACCTATCTATAGATGTTTTACGTTTTCATCTTTTGGCATCTTTTCACATCATTGATGACACTTACTGGTCTTGCGGTAATCCTTCTGTACCAAGGATAACAAAATTCCTTACTCACGAGGGTGACACTTAGTGTAACTGGCAGACATAGTCCCTTAAGCTTAACTTTGCTCTCATTGCTTGCTTTAGGGAAGCGTCTTCCTGAATTACCTTTAAAGATTATTCTTCTGTCGTCCGACTATTATCAAATCACTTAGTACCTAATTCATGTTTAGTTTATCTTCTTCACCAGCCCATACTGATTTCCATTACTCTAGGTCTAACTTTTCCTTCTTGTAATTATGTTAGAGTCGCGAACTTCTTTCTCAAAATGAGGGTATGACTTTATGGCCCATATTCTTTTGTTGTCTCAAGGCCTGTCACCACTCGTCTTTTCCTTCACTTAACTATAGACTCTGTAATACTGTCATTTTTTGTTGATCTACTGTTGTCATCCATGTATCACATCTTACTCATAATGCTTTATTAAGTCTCTTCTTATTTCCCGCTAACATTTATGTCTATTACTTATTCTGAAAACTCAAACAAGACATTCTTTGCTTTTAGCACTTTTTGCTCTATCCATTGGCTCTTCGGGTTGCCTAACATTCTTTCTCTACTAGGGACGGGAGCCACACTAAGGTAATATTTATCCCTTCAAGGCTTCCAGTGCCTATCTTTGTAGTACTCATATCTAGCTACATTATTTTAGAGTGCACCATTTGTGTCTCTCACAAGGAGATCTATTAGCACATTTGCAATATCCTTCGAAAATGTCAACTAACGCAAATAATCCATCAACCAGTTTGGGTTACTCTAACTCCAGCCGAATCCTGATATTTGTCCTTCGCTTATACTACTTTTGTTAGCCCCCATAGGGCATAAATGAGATTGGCGTGGCCAATTGTAAATACCTCTGTTATTGTTGAAATTAACTCAAGAGCCTTATAATCCTCTGCCTGAATTGTAAATACTGATAATCTTCATTTACTGGGCTTCTCGTACCCTTCTTCATCTTGCTTCTTTTACTTGTTGAAACTTGTATCTATCTTCTGAATTACTCATTGCCTTTCATCGTAGGGGTGGATAGATATTCTTGCCTTAAGGCTCCTTATCAAGAGGCTTACACGTCTTAGTACACACATGATCTACTGAAGACCTTACATTTACTCATCATATGCATCATGAAAAATTGAGTTCCTCTGACTCAACTCTTCCATAGCCACATTCAATCTCTTAACTGTAGGTATCGTTTTATTACGAAAAATAGAAGCTAGGAATTTGAATTTTTATAAGTGAGCTCTACCACACGATCTAGAGTAAGAAGAAAGAGTGACAGTCCAAAATACCCTGTAGCCTCCTGCTTATAAGTGCGGTGCACAACACACCCATAAATAAGACTGTACTAGACACGACTTGTAGACTCCCTAGGACAGAACTGCTCTGATACCACTTTTGTCACGACCCAAACCGATGGGCCGCGACGGGCACCCGCTACCTTACTCAACCGAGTACTAACATAACATATCTTTTCGTAACATACTATCATAGATAACCGAGATGGAGAGGCTGTCGTGAGATAAGTAGGATACAACATATAATACCAACTTATACATAAGACATGTGGGCCTCTAAGACCAAAATAACCACTCGTACACTGAACATATGCGGACAAGGCCATACAATCTTTTACGTACATGACATATATCTACAAAGCCTCTAAGAATACATAATTGTCATAAAGGTCGGGACAGAGCCCCGCCACACCAAACAATACACGTCTAAATTATACTGACCAAACAAGCAACTCCGAAGCAAATGGAGCGTACCAACATCTTCTGCTGAGCTGATAGCCTACTTGGAAGATTCTCGACCTATCTATCAGGACCTGCGGGTATGAAACGCAGCGTCCACAGGCAAAAATGATGTCAGTACAAATAATGTACCGAGTATGCAAGGAATGAAAATCAGTAAATAATAGACATGAGAGAATCATGGAATAAAAGACTCGACATGTACGTCTGCATAGCTCTGTGAATCATTTAATTTTTTATAACGTCATGCATATGCGTATAAATTCCATACCATGCATAGGTATATGTGTTCATAACATGATCAAGCCTCTGAGGGTATCCCATCATATCATTTCGGCCACTGTGGGAAATTCATCAACGTATACCAGCTGATCAGGTGGTGGTGCGTATATAATGTCGTAACCTTTTCCCATATCCCATATACATATAATATATGCGTATATAATGCCATCTGGTCATGGGTCAATGTATATATATAAATGCATGAAATGGATAAAAAATATGTTAATAAGATTTCTCGGAATGTCATAAAAATAATATGCATGTCAGATAAATTTTATCAAATTTGTATTTTTCTAAGACTCATGAAGAGAAGATTTAATAATAATTCACATGGGCAATCAAGAATATACACACCCCTAATATTTCTATGAATAGTCATTTATGGAAATTGTGCATTTGCTCGTTTCTTTCGTGTCGTATAGATCATGCCAAAAATAAAGAAGGGATAGCCTTAACATACCTAGAGTAGGAAAAAATCGGTACGATATCCTTGAGAAAGATTGTACCGTGCTCCATCTATCTTGGTCTTCAAATCTTTTGTGTGTGTATTAGAGAAAGTATCATCAGCATCTTCTGAACGTCTCATAGAGAAATGATCTCCTGCCAAAAGAGAATGATTATTTGCAATAGAATGAAGTAAATCACATTGCTCACACCTATATGAGTTTTTCTGAAGCATTCTTCTTTTCATTAGAGATATATTGTCACGCCCCGAACCTAGGAGCGAGACAAGCACCCCGTGCCTCACCCAATCCTGGCGTACCAAATTGCGACTAAGGGACTCTGAACACATAATGTCATACTTTGGCCATGGGGCCACCTTGCAAGACAATTTGCGAAGCAAAATATAAAACTGAATGGAAACTAGCGCTAACTAAATATCAATATAAAGCTAGGCCGACAAGGCCGTCATAGCTACTACAGCTGACAAACCACCAATTTATACAAACCCAACATACTGCACTAACCAACAGGATATGCCTACAAGCCTCTACTGATAGATGTACTGTGATCGGAATAGGGCCCCGACCTACCCATAACATATATACAGATATACATAAGATGTACACAAAACTCTAGACCTGGCAACTCCGAAAGACGTGGAGCTTACCGATCAGGCGGAACTCGGGAAACACCTACTGAGGAGGTCTACCCGTCTGTCTGTCTGAACCTGCACGCATGAAATGCAGCGCCCCCAAAAAAGGGACGTCAGTACGAAATAATGTACCGAGTATGTAAGGCAATAAAATAACTGAAATCTGAAACTGAACTGATAATATGATAACTGAAATTAACTGGGAGTCAAAGATGATCTGGAGATATACTTACCTGCTGATACTGACTCAACTCCTTCAATATAGTAAGTAAAATAATTGTACGGCCTTATAAGGCTCGGTATATATATAACTGCTCTGCCATAGTAGGCTCGCTCATAGGCGCTCGGCCATACTAGGCTATGTATCTCGACCATGCTGGGCTCGCTCATAGGTGCTCGGCCACAGTAGGCTCGGTATATAACTTTCCATCTGATCAGAGGTTGCCCAATAGGGGCCTGCCCACCGATTATAGCTCGATGGTGGTGAAAATAGTGTAATACTGTATATATATATATAGACCCTCTGCTCTCTTTACTGAATAAAGACAAAACTAAACTGAATATGAAGTCCCGATAAGGAATAGTATTGTAACTTATGAGACTAGAATAATGTGAATAAACTCATGAATACGAACTTCTCTTTATGTCTCATTATTAACACATGTAGCTACGAGATCATGCCCAAATGAAGGAAGGCTTAGACTTAACATACCTTATCACAATCTTTCCAATCACCAAGTTGAACTCACCTCTTCGCACCTTAATCTACAAGAATGATAATAATACTATCGTTAAGTTACGAAAGGTACAACTATCGCACAACGAACGACAAGCCTATTTTGTATTAAAACGGGCAGCATCTCCCCTATAATATGCCCTTCCTCCAAATTCAAGATAACACCAACAATACAAGAATAGAACAATAACAACATATATACATCATTTTCCAGCCCTATATACACCATCAAATACTACAAAACAGCCCAACACACCCCAATCTCTTCTTACACAAAACGACCACTGTAGTAGTGTCAAACGACCCTAAAATGTTATGACGAACGACCAGCCAACCACCCTACATTTATATGGTGTTTATAAACCCCCTTCCTCCTCCAAAACTCCACAAAATAGTAGTAAAACACGCAGCCCAACAGCAACACAAAACAGTCCACAAAACAGTCCGCTACAAGTGAATAACTCGAACTCACGGCTTCCGATCACCGTCCCGTGAGTTCTTACAAGTATAGAACGACTTACCATGAATTTACAGCAGAAAAAATGGATGAAAGAGAGCAGTAAACTCACCTTATTTGTTGGATAACTCAGCTCCTATCTTGGTTCTTCAAACTCTAAGTTTTACCTCCAATTGGAACTTGAAAGGGAGAGAAAATCAATTAGGGTTTGTGGGAAATTTTTGGGAGGATTCTTTGCAGAGCTTATGTCTGGTTATTATGCTCTATTTTAAGTCTAATATATGAAGAAAATAGGCCCTTAAAAGGCCTCTTTGGACGACCCTAAATGGCCCATTTTTGGGCTTTCATTTAAGCAAGTAGGTGACACACCTACTTGTCACCTAGCAGCTTGCGCAGTATCGTAAAAATGCACATATCTCTCTACTCCGATGTAGTATTGACAAATGGTTTAATGCGTTGGAAATTAGACTCATAGATATTTAATTTGATTGGTGGAACACCCCATAACTCTAAGTGTATTGGGAGAAAATCGCAGTTACATTTGACCCAAAGTTTCAGTAAAACTTATGAATGTAACTTGTGATGACTTTCATCGACTTTTGTTCCACAACTCGCTTGACATCAAAACATAACACACGGATGTCATACAAATAATATAAATCATAACATAATCTCCTTATCATGTTAATCACCCTAGTCTCACCCCAAAGGTACATGTTATAACATTTCCAACTTGTCGACTTTCGATGAAATATTGTTTTATTTAATTGCTTTAGCTTCTGAACTGTCCAACCCTCTTTGTACTTGTTGTTCATGATCTTCAATATTTGTAACCTCAGAGGTAACATGATTAACTTACTTTATATACTTTTAAATATTATCTCATTTTTTGTCCTACATTAGTTTGCTTACGACGCATTTTTACGTACGAAAATATAGGGTGTAACATATATGTATATCCCTTAGGTGATTTAGAGGGGTTCTTTTAATTTTAGGGGGTGTGGGCCCTACTTATGTGGTGATTAAGCCACAAATTCCTCTAAATAGGCCACGACCTCCTTAAGCATATGACTAGATGGCAACTTGCTGCCAACTTTCCAAAATCCAACGTGGATGTTGCGCTCCTTATAATTATCCACCAAATCTCTCTTAAATATTTATCCACAAATCCAATAATTAACCAATTACCCACATAATTAAGAATTATCTCAAATTACTTATAATACTACTCACTTTAAACACACCTTATACACCTTACTATCATAGCTATGTGATACCTTGTAAGGTACTAGTCCATAAATACCAGGTATTTTAGCTCGGGCCGTATTTTATCCCAAAATGTCAAACTTCGACGAAATTCATTTTCTTCGATTTACATACCCTCTCATCTTCACGAATTTACTCATTACTGGTTTGAAATAGCATAATGCTTATAATTTCAAAATAACCTCATTCCGGAATTCACGTCGATTAACTTACGACGAAATTGTAACGTACAAAAATGCGGGATATACCATCTCATTTCCGAGCTTTCATCAATTTATTTATGGCGTACTTTCACGTACGAAAATATGGGGTGTAACAGTTTTTAATTGTGACTTTGTTGAGCTGCCGGTAGTCAATACACATCCTCAGTGATCCATCTTTCTTCCTCACAAAGTGAACCAGTGCGCCCCATGGCGACACACTTGGTTGGATGAAACCCTTTTCTAACAAATCCTTCAATTGTTCCTTTAGCTCCTTCAATTCTGCTGGTGCCATCCTATAGGGCGGAATGGATATAGGATGTGTGTCTAGCATCACATCAATCCCAAAATCAATCTCCCTATTTGGCGGAATCCCAGGGAGCTCATCAGAAAAGACCTCTGGAAATTCATTCACAACTGGCACAGATTCGTGTGTAGGTGCCTCAGCAATGGTATCTGTAACTCGGACCAAATGGTAAATACACCCCTTGTTGATCATCTTTGTGGCCTTAAGGTAAGAAATAAACCTACCTTTTGGCATCACATTTTCCCCCTTCCATTCAATAATTGGCTCATTAGGAAATTCAAGCCTCATAGTTCAAGTGCGGCAGTCGAGCTTATCAAAACATGCTTAAAGCCAATCCATTCCCATAATTACAGCAAAATCAACCATCCCCAATTCAATGAGATCGGCCATGCTGTCCCGACCACTCACCGTGACAACACAACCCCTATAAACTCGTGCGGCCATAATAGACTCGCCAACCGGAGTAGATACAAAGAACGACTCAGGAAGTTGTTCTGATCCTATCCCAAATTCCATAGCAACATAAGGGGTAACATAGGACAAGTTGGAAATAGGGATCAATAAGAGCATATACATCATGAGTTTGGACAGTCAATATACCTGTAACAACATCTGAAGAAGCCTCTGCACTCTGGCAACCACTCATAGCATAGAAACGGTTGGGTCCTCTAAACTCTGCATGCCACCCCTAGCTGCACCACGCTCTGCTGGTGCCGGAGTGCCTCGAGCTGGAGGGGGTGCTGAAGATATAGTAGCTGCATAACTGGATGGCTATGTTGTGCCCCTACCCGCACCCTGGCGGGATGAATGGCACTCCCTCTGAATATGACCCCTCAATCCGCACCCGTAACATATAGGTATGTCCATGTAGCAGATCCCCGAGTGCATCCTCCCAAACTTGGTGCATGGGGGCCTCCGCTGCTGTAAGAATCTCCTTCTTGATAGACCCTGATGGTGAGGTCCCCTACTACCCTGATTGGGCCTGATGCGACTCCCCTACTGCTGATTGTTCCCCGCTGGCAGTTCACTAGCTGAAGACTGAGCATGAGACTGGGTTGGCCCTGATGACCCTCCCCTGAAAGCTGATCTTCCCCCACGAAATGACTCCCCAAATTTGCCCGCGGACCGGGCCTTGCTGGTACCCTCTTGCTCCTTCTGTTCTTCAAAATACCGTCCTCTGTAGCTTGAGAAAATTCTACTATCTTCCCATAGTTCATGTTTGAATTTAAGGCAACTATAAGGGCCTCATTGATAACCAAGCGGCTAAGGCCCTGCACAAACTGGCGCACTCTAGCCTCCACAGTAGGCAACATGTGAAAAGCATATTTTGACAGGCGCGCATCTCCATGTGATACTCCCACACACTCTTACTCCCTTGCTTAAGATTCTCAAACTTTCCGGCATAGGCTGTCTTAGCCTTGGCAGGCAAGAAATGGTCTATAAAGGCGTCAGCAAACTCACTCTATCTCTCTGGAGGGCTCCCCTCCTCCCGAGAGTCCTCCCACAGCTCACACAAAGAGTAGGCCACCCCTTTCAGGTGGTAGGAAGCCAACTCCACTCCCTCCGTCTCAGTAGCACGCATAACCCGGAGAGTCTTATGCATCTCATCAATAACGTCCTGTGGGTCTTTCTTGGGATTAGCACCCGTGAACACCGGAGGATCCAACTGAAGAAACCTATTCTCCCTGGAACCACTAGAATCCCTTGTTGGCTAGACAAAGTGGGTGTAACATTTGATCTCTGGGCTTGAGAAACCACTATCTGTGTCAGCATCTGAATAGCTCCCCTACAATCCCCATCAAAAATACCAGAACCAGAAGTTGGGGCTGGAGGTGGAATCGGAATATCAAGTGGAGGAACCTATGCACCTTCAATAGATTTAGGAGCTGGTGTGTCCTGGGCCGGTGTAGTAAAATCAGGAAGTGTAGCAGTTGGGGGATTATCCTCACCCCTCGGGTGTTCACCCGCATCATTAAATAAAGGGTCAACTGCCACTCCTAAGGCGGCATTGGCCCTTTGGCCAGTCCTTGCTCTCTTCTTAGGTCCCATATACTGAAAGTTAAAGGAATGCGCGAGTTAGAGGAGGAATAGTTGCACAATTAGTTGCATCGCATGATCCAGAATATCAAAGAAAGGTTTTATTCCTAAATGTCTGAGTAGCCCCCAACTTATAGACATGGTCGACAATACACCGATAAGAAGGACTCTATCAGACACGGCTTTGAGATATCCTAAAACACTTTAAAACCGTAGGCTCTGATACCAAGTTTGTCATGCCCCAACCTCGGGAAGCGCGATCGATGCTTAACCGAGTGAACCCGGCCGAGCAAGCTTGTTAGATACTTTCTACCCATTTAACCCATGATAAAGAAAAGACATGATTTCATTAATTATACAGTAGGAATCTCATTCATACAATCCTAAATCTTTTCGCTAATCATTGCGCCTTTAAGTCTCAAAATACACATTTCTTATAGTTCGAGTGGAATAAGTGATCAAACACAACATAACTTGTTTAACATTCCTAACACCCATATACAACCCCTATAGTGTCTATAGAGCCTATAAATATACAAAAAAGAGTAAAGATGGTGCAGGCAACAAGGCCTCGGCTATATACCTTAAAAGGTGACCTTAATATAAACAAAAGGTACAATACATGACCCCGGAATGAAATGGGGCTTACCGAATCCGTTGAGAGGATGATGCAGCACTATCTGTGATCAACACTATCTGCTATGTAACCACCTGCATCTATTTAAAGATGCAGTGCCCCCGACAAAAGGGACATTAGTACCATCGAATAACACTAGTATGTAAAGCTAAACACCAACTCAAAAGAATGAATAATAATAGAAGAGGAACTGTCAGGAATTTAACAAGGGCTTCAAATAATAGTAAAACAACAAGTTAACGATCATATACGTTTTCAAGACAATTTCCATATTATTAGGTTGGGTGACCTTTAGTACCGATATTCCACAATTCACAATACCTTCGTATTATTACACGGAGTCCGATCTCGGCACGATCGTCTAGGCCATCTCATTTGAGACATTACCAGAATTGCATTAGGATTTCCAGCACAGTACCACCATGTGTGCGACATGGCATCCGATCACGGCCCGATCGGCTAGACCATCTCATTTGAGACATCAACCATTTTCACAATTTCATCCACAATACCACCGTTCTTACACGGAGTCCGATCTCGGCCCGACCGTCAAGGCCATCTCATTTGAAACATTACCTTTTTCAGTCAATCATCTCACATCGTACATCTTTCATATACTTCCAATTCATTGGCACTAGTGATTACGATTACATAGTCATTCTTGACACTTGGCCGTATTTCATAGTTCTGGTCTTCTTTTTCCACATTAAAATATCATCATCATTATCCACAAAAATAAGGCTTCCCATTCAAGACATTAGATTCACATATGAGTAATTTAGGAGTCTTAGGCACGTGGGCTTTTCATACAATTTGGCATAACAACCTTTATTTCGACCTTGGCATGAAGTCTTAACATTTCTAACACATATTCCATATTTTTGAACACATCTTCAAATAACAAGATAACATGATGAAGCATTTAGACTAAATATTGAACTTACATCCTTCAACACAAACATATTAGAAATCGCCAATTCTGTAATGAACAAGAGCTTACTCTAATTACATGAACACCGTGGAGTTCGATTCTAAGAAGAAGAGGGGGCTTAGACAACATACCTCAATTGAGCCTCTTAAAACTCTAAGATGTTCTGGACTATTAGAAACTTCAATCTATTTTAGCAATATATCAAAATTAACCAAAATTAGGAAGATGAACACGGTTTTAGCTCATTTGAGCATATTATCAAACGCTAGGTGTGCATCAATGTTTTAAGCCCTTTTTTTGTAGAAGATTCCATCTTCCCCAACCCATTCTCTCTCATTTTTAGCTCACAATCTTCCCACATACCTTAGGAACACATGCATGCAAAGTAAGCACCCACATCCCCATGAATTACCTTACTAATGGTCCATTCTAGTCACATTTTGAAATTAAGAGTTTGGGTGATAGAATCTTACCTCTTAGGAAGAAGACCTAGGTGCCTCTCTTGATAAGCTTCAAGATTTTAAGTGAGAATTGAAGAGCAATGTGATGAATATCACTTCTCCCTCTAGGACCCTCTCTGTCACTCTAAAAATATCATAAAATATGATCAAAATGGTTTATAGGATGTGTTTTAACGGAATAGGGTCGGGTTTCAAAACCCAAGAATTGAAGCTCTGTAACAGGTTCTGCGGTCCCATATGCAATTGCATAGTGGTTATGCGGTCTGCGAAAATGGGTTCCAGAGCTGGAAAGAAACTAACCTGGTCTGTGGTCACTATGCGGCCCGCAGACCTACTCTGCAGTCGCATAATGTACTGCAGAACGGTTCTGCGGTCGCATAGTGCGCCGCAGAACCTTCCTCCAAAAAATACCAAGATAGAATATGCGAGAAAAATGCGGCCCGTAAAATGGTTATGCGGTCGCATAATGGCTGCCAAATTGGTCATAAAAATGCCCCAGAAATCTGCCCCACTCTGCGACCAGTCTGCGGTCCGCAGAGTAGTTTTGCCCAACATTTTTCTTCTACTATTATTAACCTCTACGCCTACTTTGGTATCACGAAAATCGGGTTTTTAGGAAACATTTTATGGGGCCTTACAATTACATCCTATAGTATTATGTTGATGTTACACCCCGTAGTATTATGTCGATGTTACACCCCACAGTATTACGTCTATATTACACCCCGTAGTATTACATCAATGTTATACCCCGTAGTAAAATGAGGATTGGTTGTGACGTAAAAATAACATATGCTAGCAGGTAAATATGCATAATACACATGATTAGAATAATATAAGTCCTATAAATAGTAGAGAAATGTTGAGGTGCTTATGTGTATATATGTATTCCTTGTAAGAGATCTATTGCCAAGTAATGACAAACATTGCCTCTTCCACCTTCCAAGGCACTTTAGCTATTACAAATTGATATATATCATGACTTAAAAGGTGTTACAATTCTCCCCTTGGTTTGGAGATTTTGTTTGTAAAGATGTTGGGAAGGCTTATATCCAGTTCAACCTATCCCCTTTCTTCAAATAATTAAGGTAAGAATTCAATAATCCTTCTAGATAAGTTCTTCTTCAACTTGGAGAAATCCACTTTAAATTCTTATTGATGTAGAAATAAAGGTTCTTGTAGTGTATTTGAGGAGGATTTGGTTGTGTTGAAGGGCTTGAAATATAGTTATAAATATGTATATGTGTTGTTATCCTTGCTATTCAAGGTTATATCATACTGACTGTTCTCCATGTATTTGAGGTCATTTGGATCATAGTTTGGTTATTGATGAAGTGTTGTAATTGTTGAATGGTTTTGAGTGGTTTCTTAAGGTATCCTATGGCTGAAAATTGTGAAGTATAGTTGTTTGTGATGATGGTTGTGTTGTGAGTATGGGGAGAAGTGCTAGTAGTGTTGAATTGCCATTGTAGAATGATATGAAGCTTATGCACCCTAAGTGTTCGATAAAATGTCGTAGTGAATCCAATTCTTGGTTTATTGATTCAATTGTGATCCAAACCATTTAAACAATGTAGATTATCATTCATAGAGCATACTGGAACTCGTTAACTATCCCTAGCCAAGCAACATAGGTATGTTAATGCTATCCCTTATTTTCTTTTGGCATGATCCATATGATACAAACAAAACGAGCAAACACACAACTTTCATCAATACTACTATTCATAAAAGTAACAGGGGTACCTATGTTATTGATTTCCCGTATGTCCTATTATTATATCGTCTATTCATGGGTCTAAGAAAAATACGTAAGTTGATAAAGTTTATCCGAAGGCATATTGATCTTATGACATTCCGAGAGATATTATTGACTTACTTCATTATGCATTGCATTCATTTATACATGTACATTGACCCATGACTAGATGGAGTTTTATATGTGTATATTATATGTATATGGGGTATGGGGAAAGGTTACGGCGTTATATACGCACCACCACCTGATCACTTGGTAAAAGTTCATGATTTTGCCCACAAAAGCCGAGATGATATGATGGGATGCCTTCAGAGGTTTAATGATGTTATGTACGGATATACCTATGCATGATATGTCATTTATATGCACATGCATGACATTATAAATGTTTCAGGATTCACCGAGCTATTTAGACTTACAGGTGGAATCCTTTACTCCATGTTTCTTTTATGTATTGATTTTCATGCCTTACATACTCGGTACATTATTCATACTGATGCCCTTATTGCTTGGGCCTGCATTTCATGCCCGCAGGTGCAGGTAGATAGGCTGATGGTCCCCCTTATTAAGATCCCTGCTTAGCAAGAGTTGGTGTGCTCCATTTGATCTGCAGCTGCATTTGGGTTTTGGTACGATATATTTCTATACATATATGGGTATGACAGGGCCCAATCCCATCCTCTATGGAGTTGTATACTCTATTAGAGGTTTGTAGACAGTCATGTATAGCTGGATAGTACGAGGCCTTGTTGGTTCGTACTACCGTATTCCATATATATATGTATATATGTCTTTTTGGCATGTTTCTCGCGTATGATATTCATACTATTCAGTAGTTTATTGCCAGACGTTATGCATGACCTACACTTATTTCATGTTTATATATTAGACATATTCTTAGGGGTGTTCGACATGTAGGACTCGGGCACTTGTCATGGCCTATCGGTTTCGGTTGTGTCAAAAGTGGTATCAGAGCAGTTCTGTCCAATGTGTTATACAGATTGTGTTTAGTAGAGTCTTGTTTATGAGTGTGTTGTGCACCACATTTATAAACAGGAGGCTACAGGACATATAAGATGTTATCCTCCCTTCTTATCTTAGATCGTGTGATATAAGGATTAAGTTTCCTAATGATATGTTATGTTTTCAACAATGCCTAAGAAGGATACAACCGCCCAGAAAGGCAAGTCTGTGGCTGATAAGACTACTAGTCGAGAGTCATGAGTTACCAGGGCTTGGGGAGAGTCTGAGAGTGAGATTCCATCTCAGACTTCACATACCCTGCCCTCTCCAGAGGAGTGCTGAGGGGCACCAGCTTTAGCAATCGCCCATTTACACCCAATCCATCTGCCAGATGCACCGTGTCAAGAGATGAGAGATGCTATTCAGCTATTGACTTGATAAGTACCTTCACAAGCTCGATGTTAGGAAGTAGGTATTGGTCATACATATAGGGCCATCAGTGCGAAGGTTCATGATTTCATTAATTTGGACCCTCCGATATTCACTGGAGCAGATCCAAACAAGGACCCTCAGGTATTTATCAATAGGATGTAAAGGACTTTGAGGGTAATGAAGACCACTGAGACTCAGTCAGTTGAGCTAGCTTCCAATAGACTTTAGAATGTTATAGTTAATTGGTACGAGTCTTGGGAGTTATCCATAGGTGAGGATGACCCTCCAGCAGTATGGCAAGTATTTACAGAGGCTTTTCTTCGTCATTATTTGCCACCAGAGCTTAGATGAGCCAGAGTTGATAGGTTTTTAACCCTTCGACATGGCAATATGAGTGTTCGAGTGTTCGAGAGTACATCCTTCTGTTTGATTCGTTGGATAAATATGCTCCCACTATTGTAGCTAAGATGGAGGATCGGGTTCACAGGTTAGTGATAGAGTTGGAGCCACACTTGCTTAATGACTGTATGGATATTTCTCATATTCAGGCATATTCTCAGGGTGTAGAGGAGCGTAAGCAGAAGTAGAGGGCCGATCGTGAGCATGATAGGGGTGAAAGTAAGAGAGCGAGATCTTCAAGCTCTTCTGGTGAGTTTCGAGGTGGTTAGAGACAATAGTACCCAAGGTATCCAGCCTAGTCGTTGGCTATTGCACCCCCTCAATTTGTCACTAGGAGATTTGATCGTTCCACATATTCAGGGCCTTGTCAGAATTTTGGGACCTCTAGTTCTCATTATAGGGGTGATTCGAGTCAGATGAGGCTGTCCTTTCCACGATATTGTTAGTGTGCTAAGTAGCATGCAAGGCAGTGCCCTGTGGGATTGGGTGTTTGTTATACTTGTGGTTATCCAGACCACGTTATGAGAGATTGTCTGACGAGAGGTGGTGCAGGTATAATTCAGCCAGCGGGATCTATAGCCGATTCGTCATCATCAGTACGCGCCCGTGGGCGAGGTTCCCAGGCACCAATCGGTGATGGTAGAGGCAGAGGTGGAGCATCTAGCTCGAGCGATCCTCTGAACCGTATTTATGCATTAGCAGGTCGACAAGATCAGGAGTCGTCGCCTGATGTGGTTACAAGTGTATAATCAGTCTCCTCATAAGATATATATGCATTTATTGATCCAGGTTCCATTTTATCGTATGTCACTCCATTGGTTGCTAGTTAGTTTGGGATAGAACTTGAGTTGATTAAACCTTTTGAGGTGTCCACACCTATTGGGGATCCAGTTATAGCTAAACAAGTATATAGGGACTACATAGTAGTAGTTCATAGTCGTTCTATAGTAGCAGACCTGATTGAGTTGGATATGGTAGAATTTGATGTTATACTGGCTATAGATTAGTTGGCTTCTTTTTATATTAACATTGATTGTAGATCAAAGATGGTTCGGTTACAGTTTCTAGGGGAGCCAGTTCTGGAGTGGAAAGGTAATACTGCATCGCCGAGAGGTAGGTTTATTTCCTATCTCAAGGCAAGGAAGATGATCATAAAGGGCAATATTTATCACTTAGTTTGAGTACAAGATGTGAAGGTAGAGTCACCAACCCTTCTGTCTATCCATGTGGTAAATGAATTTCTCGATGATCTTTTGGGCCTTCCACCAGAGCGGGAGATTGAGTTTGCTATTAACATATTACCTGATACTCATCCGAAATCTATTCCTCCTTATAGAATGGCACCTGCAAAGTTGAGAGAGTTGAAAGAACAACTGAGTGATTTGCTTGAAAAAGGCTTTATCAAACCTAGTACATCATCATGGGGAGCACCTGTATTATTTGTGTATTGATTACATAAAGTTGAATAAGGAAACGATCAAGAATAAGTACCCACTCCCAAGGATTGATGATTTATTTGATCAGTTGTAGGGTGCCATGTTTTTCACGAAGATAGACTCGAGGTTTGGGTACCATAAGGTAAGGGTTCAAGAGAAAGATATTCAGAAGACAACATTCAGGACAAGATACGGGCACTTTGAGTTACGTGTAATGTCGTTCGATTTGACTAATGCCCCGATAGTGTTTTGCAATTTAAGGCAATGATTTTGCAATTTTCCATGTGGTTTGGAGGTTTTTATTGTAAAGGTGCTGGGAAGGCTTATCTCCAGTTCATCCTATCCCTTTTCTTCAAATAATTAAGGTAAGAATTCAACAATCCTTCTATATAAGTTCATCTTCAACTTGGAGAAATCCACTTAAAATTCTTATTGATGTAGAAATAAAGGTTCTTGTAGTGTATTTGAGGAGGATTTGGTTGTGTTGAAGGGCTGGAAATATAGTTATAAATATGTATATGTGTTGTTATCCTTGCCGTTCAAGGTGATATCATACTCTTCTCCATGTATTTGAGGTCATATGGATCATAGTTTGGTTATTGATGAAGTGTTGTAGTCGTTGAACGGTTTTGAGTGGTTTCTTTAGGTATCATATGGCTGAAAATTATGAAGTATAGTTGTTTGTGATCGTGGGTTGTGTTGTGAGTAGAGGAGAAGAGCTAGTAGTGTTGAATTGCCATTGTAGGACGATATGAAGCTTATGCACCGTAAGTGTTCTATAAAATGTCGTAGTGAATCCAATTCTCGGTTTATTTATTCGATTGTGATCCAAACCATTTATACAATGTAGATTATCATTCATAGAGCATACTGGAACTCGTGAGCTATCGCTAGCCTAGCAACAAAGGTATGTTAAGGTTATCCTTTTTTTCTTTTTGGAATGATCCATATGATACAAACGAAACGAGCAAACACACAACTTTCATAAACGCCTCTATTCATAGAAGTACTAGGGGTGCTTATGTTCTTGATTCCTCATGTGTCCTATTATTATATCGTCTATTCATGGGTCTCAGAAAAATACGTAAGTTGATAAAGTTTATCCGAAGGCATATTGATCTTATGACATTTTGAGAGATCTTATTAAATTACTTCATTATGCATTGCATTCATTTTTACATGTAGATTAATCCATGACCAGATAGCGTTATATACATGTATATTATATGTATATGGGCTATAGGGAAAGGTTACAGCATTATATACGCACCACCTGATCAGTTGGTATACGTTGATGATTTTGCCCACAGAGGCCGGAATGATATTATGGGATTCCCTCAAAGGCTTGATGATGTTATGTACACATATACCTATGCATGATATGCCATTTATACGCACATGCATGACATTATAAATGTCTCAGGATTCACATAGCTATTTAAACTTACAGGTGGTGTCCTTTACTCCATGTTATTCACACGATTCATTGGTTTATTGCCAGACGTTATACATGACCTACATTTATTTTATGTTTATATCTTAGACGTATGATTAGGGGTTTTCGACAGGTAGGACTCGGGCACTCATCATGGCTTATAAGTTTGGGTCATGACAGTTATCTTTGTAAAGGTCCTTCAACTCTCCGACTAATATTAATGCACTTAAGACGAATTCTAACATGAAAGTACGAAGTGTAACATCCTTTTTGCCTTTGGAACATTCGTCCTCGTATGTAAAGGCATCTTACATAGAGAAAGAAGCCCTTAAGGATTTTATAGAAATATCGATAGAATCTCCTATCCAAAAATAAATATACCATACCTTTTGTCCAAATAATTCTACTCCTAAAAATGTTGTCACGACCCAATTTTCCTCTGTAGGATGTAGTGATGGCACCTAGTTTTTAAGACTAGGTAAGCTTAATGGTTACTGAAATAAATGACAATATTCAACCAACAACTATTAAATATGAAATAGAAATTTCTATACAAGCCAACAATCCAAAAAATAGTAGTACAAGTCATAAGCTCTACTGAGTTCACTAGAAAATCTCTAAGTACAACTGTTACGGAATATAAATAAACTGTACAAAAATAACTTCCGAAGGTGACTCCGAGGCTTGCGAACGTGACGACAGGTATACCTTGAAGTATCCACAGTAGTTTCTGATCCGCTATCTAATAATCAACAGACTCCAAAGTACTATGATCTGCATAAATATGTGCAGAAGTGTAGTATGAGTACACCACGGTCGGTACCCAGTATGTATACACACTAACCTCGGTGGTGTAGTGATGAGGTACAAGTCAAGACACTCCCTAGACAAAATAACCTGTGTAGTATAGAAGTATAAAACTAATAATGGAAAGCGGAAATCAATAAATAACAACAACAACCAACAAGTGATATAAACAGTAAAGCAATAAGAACACCATGAAGTATCATTAAAACCAAATAAGGAAACAAAAGGGACAATCAATTAATCAAGCCGTTATAACACAAGTTTCACAACGAAATCACTCTGTGATACTTCATCTCATAGTCACAAGTCACGGGTCTCAACCAACCATCATATACTCACGGCACCTCGTGCCCAAATCTCGCATCACAACCGCACGGACAACTCATGTGCCAAAATATTAATCCGCCCGGCATGATCACTGGCTCATATTTACAATCCGCCTGGCATGGTCCCAGGCTCACAATCACAATCCGTCCAGTATGATCACATGCTCACAATCACAATCCGCCCGGCATGGTCAAAGGCTCACAATCACAATCCGCCCGATATGATCACAGGTTCCCAATCATAATCCGCCTTACATGGTCATAGGCTCAATATCAACATGGAAACAAATAATACAAGAACACATGGGCATGATCAATAAATGTCATGTTTCATACGCGTGAGCTAATATAAGTGGAATTCTACGGTGTATGCTTGTGCGAGTGTACTACTGCAATTCAAGTCAACAAGTAATATCGAAGACATCGAATAGCTCATTGAAACAACAAAGCAAGTCACACAAGGTGTATGACAAACACAAGGAAAAGCACACCATCACACGAAAATCACCAACACAATGTATCCAACCATCACACATCATCCCTGACATTGCCACCATAATCTCTCTGATAGCCACACGTATCACTCCACCCTAACATTATCATTAGCCATCCTTATCCCTCCGATAGCCACCCATATCACTCCACCCTGACATTATGTCACGATCCTAAATTTCCTCTGTAAGATATCATGACAACACCTAGTCTCTAAAACTAGGTAAGCCTAATCAAGTAAGCAAAATAACTGAAATATTAAGCCAAATCTCAAAACATCAACATCTGTAATAAAGAAAAACTACAATTCAAGTATAACTTCCAAAACCCAGTAGATATAAATCACAAGCTCTAAAGAGAAACACTAAATATCCATATACATCATAGTCTAATGAGGATAAGGAAATAACATAATAAAAATAGAGGGGGAAACCAAGGTGTGCGGACACTGGCAGATGTACCTTGAAGTCTCCACATACGGACTAGCTCACTGGTACCTGGTCTGGTAGGAAGTACTTGGATTTGCACAAAACGATGTGCAGAAGTGTAGTATGAGTACACCACAACGATACCCAGTAAGTGTCAAGCTTAACCTCGGTAGAGTAGTGACGAGGTCAAGTCAGGGCCCTACTGGAAAAAATAGAAAACAAGGCAGAACATATAATAATATAATAAAATGACTGAGAAGTGAACAATGAGAATTTAAATAAGGTAATAACACAAAATCAAAGAAATACAAATACAACATGAAAGGAAAGAACATATCTTACAAGTTAAGGAACAACAACAACAACAACAAAAATACAACAAATAGATGAAATCAACAGGGGCACTCCCGAGGTACCGCCTCGTAGTCGCAAAAGTAAATATCTCACAATATTTCCTTATATCACTACGGGAGCCTTTATAAGTTGTTTTGAAAATCATTTTCCCGAAATAGCATCCCGCGTTTTAGCCAACATTATCACACTGTATGACTTCTAGTAGTTCCCCTACTAGCCACGCGTATTATGCCCACCTTATCTCATCGCATGCGTTTCAACACCTAGACCTTATACCACCGCATGCGTATCAATAATCATAATGGCACGACAGAAACCTAGTGCAACAATAACAACTGCACGGCAGAAACCTTGTGCAGCAACCAAATAGTCATCTCAACAAAAATCAAGGAAACCAAAACATAACAACTTAAACAACGATATCCCAAGTATAACAATTTCATGTGAAATAGGCTAAAAATGATGACTATACAAGCTAAAATAATCCAGTTAAAGCATAAAAAGGAAACTACTTAGAAAAAATCGGAATTTCAACATTTATCTCGTGTACACACTCGTCACCTAGCGCACACGGCCCTCACATATCACAAATTGTCACAACAATACCAAATCCTAAGGGGAATTTCCCAAACACAAGGTTAGACAAGTCACTTACCTCAAACCTCGCTCAATCAATCGATCAGAAGGCCTTTCCATTGATTTCCCAACTCCGATCGGCTCGAATCTAGTCAAAACAATTTCATACTATAAATATAGCTATAGGAAACTAATTTAAATAATGAAATTACGACTTAAGCAAAGAATTGAAAAATTGCTCCAAAAAGTCAACCCGGGCACACCTCTCGGAAGCCAACCAAAATCATAACATCCGAACACCCATTCAATATCGAGTCCAACCATACAAGAATTACTCAAATCCGACCTCAAATCTCCTTTCAAATCCCCAATTCTTAGCCTAAGAAATTTTTCTCAATTTCCCCCAAATTTCCAACTAAAAACACTAATTAAATGATGAAAAGAACAATAGATTCATGGGAATTAATAAAAAACGAGTCAAGAATCCTTACAAAATTGCTTCCTCTGAAAGTCCCTCAAACGTTCGCCTCAATCCGAGTTCTCTAGGTCCCAAAATGAATTATGAAATCAAACCCTCAAAAATCCCCTTTTCTGCCCACTCAATTCGCATCCGTGGACCTTATTTCCGCACCTGCGGAAATTCCATCGCAGGTGCGGTTCTAACTTAGCCCAGTAAACTCCGCTTCTATGGATCAAAATGTGCATCTGCGCTCCCACTCCTATGGAAGGGGCTCCGCTTCTGCGACCCCAGACTTGGCTAGCTTTTTCGCTTATGCGCATCCTTAATCGTATATGCGAGTCCGCTTCTGCGGAAATCTGACCGCATCTGCGATCCCAGCTGGGTAGGCCACAATTCGCTTCTGCGATCAACTCTCCGCATTTGCGGCCAATTCCTTCGCAGGTGCAATAACACCAGAAGGTTGGAACTTCAGCACTTGCACAAGTCTAAATATTTAGTCCGGATTCAATCTAAATCACCCGGGGCCCTCGGGACCCCGTACAAATATACCAGCAAGTCCTAAAACATCATACAAACTTAATCGAGCCTTCAAATCACATCAAACAACGCAAAAACATGAATTGTGCATCGATTCACGCCTAATGAACTTTAGAATTTCTAACTTAAACATCCGATGCTGAAACTTATCAAATCCTATCCGATTGACCTCAAATTTTGTGCACAAGTCATAAATGACATTACAGACCTACACCAAATTTCAAAATCAAAATCTGACCCCGATATCAAAAAGTCCACTCCCAGTCAAACCTTCCAAAATCCTCAAACTTTCGTCAACTAATGCTGAAATGACCTACGGACCTCCAAATCAATTTCCGGACACACTCATAAGACCAAACTCACCCTACGGAGCTATTGGAACCTTCAAAACTCTATTATGGAGTCATCTACACACAAATCAAACTACGGTCGACTCATACGACTTAATCTTCCAATTTAGGGACTATGTGTCATATTTCCACTCTGAAACTCTCCCGAACCTGAGACCAAGAACCCCGGAAAATCACGTTGTCATGCCCCAACCTCGGGGAGCGCGATCGATGCTTAACCGAGTGAACCCGGTCGAGCAAGCCTATTAAACCTTTCCTACCCGACTCATTTGTAATCCAAAACGGGATCGCATCACCATTTGTAAAATAGGGGAGAGATCAATTATAAAAATATATAAACGTTGCTAGTTCATTTTTACTTATATACATTGTGCCATAGTTGAGTTCCCAAAATACAACTCGATCTAATGACCACCCCAACATACATACATGACCCACATAAACGTCTACGGAGCCTCTAAGAGTACAAAAGAGCAACATGACAATGTCGGCAACAAGGCCCCGGCTATACCTCAAAATATGAAAACTTATACAAAAGAAGGACTACATGACCCCTGAGAAAAATGGGGCTCACCAAGACTGCTGTGAGGGGAAAAGGAGAGCACCACCTATCTGTGATCGGCACTATCTGTGATGGAACCACCTACATCCATTCAAAGATATAGTGCCCCACGGCAAAAGGGACGTTAGTACTGTGAAATAGTACTAGTATGAATGGCAAACTCCAAATCTTAGCAGAATGAACAGTGAAACAAAGAGAAGGCAGTCATAATAATCAATAAGAGTTTCATAGAAATACAAATAAAACACCAAGCAAGGGTCACGTAGTTTCCAATTCAATCTTTTCATCTTTTTAGATTAATAATCTTTAGTGCTAAAGCCACAACTCACAATGCCACCGTGTTCATACACGGAGTTCGGTCTCGGCCCAACCGGCTAAGCCATCTCAAGTGAGACATATCCATATCCATAATGTAATTCAATAATCCCAATATAAATGCCACCATGTGTACAGCATGGCATCCGATATCGGCCCGATCGGCTAAGCCATCTCACTTGAGACATAACCCTTTCAATTGTCCACTCAATTCACATTTCTTTCACATCTTCATTACATGGCACAAACAACCTCATTTATTAAGTAGTTCTTGGCACTTGGGCACATTTTACAATTCAAGTCTTTCCCATTTTATTCGTTCAAATAACATTATCATTCATGTCGATAAGTACCATCACATAAGGCATTTCACACATAAGGGAAGGAACTTGGAAAATCATAATTGCGTTCTCAAATAGCATGATGATATGGTAACCATCTAAAACAATCAGGGAACACACTTAGGCAAACAATTCTAGTATGATCAAGTTGGAACTTACACCCATTATTCGGACACCGGGAGTTCGATTCTAGGAAGAAGAGAGTTAGCCATACATACCTCAATTTTGCTTCTTTAGACTCTACAATTATCTGGAACCCTTAGCAACCTCAATCTATTTTAGCAATATACTAATTGAACCCAGAATTAGGAAAACGTTCATGGTTCTAACTCACTTTCTTTCCCCAAACTCGTTATCACACATGCATTCAAGATAAACCACCCTCATACTCATGAAGTATCACCCTAGTACCCCATTATAGCTATGTTTGAAATTTAGAGCTGGGGTGTTGAAGCCTTACCTTTTAGGGTGAAGAATTTTGGTGACCTACTTGAATATTTCCAAGGCTTTGAGTGATGATTGAAGATCAATTTGATGAAAACTTATGCCCTCCCTCTTGAGCCCTCTCTCTCTCTCACTCTAGAAGTATCGGAAAATTAGCTCAAAATAGACCTAAGGGGTGTTTTAATGGAATATGGGTCGGGTTTTAAATTAAGAAAATGGGTGCCCCGACACAGGTCTGCGGTCGCATATACGACCGCAAAGTGACCACAGAAATAGCCCTCAGGGGCCTGAAATTACGGCCCAGGTATGCAACCAGTATGCGGTCCGCATACTCGTTCTGCGGTCGCATAATGCACCGCAGAACTCCTTCTGCAAAAAACCCAAGAGGGATTATGCGATCGATATGCGATCCGCATAGTAGTTATGCGGTTGCATAATCGACCGCAAAGCTGACATCAAATTGGCCAACGTACTGCTTCACTCTACGGCCATTATGCGGTCCACAAAGTAATTATGCGGCCCTATAATGGGCCGCAGAAATGCGTTCTTCTGCGAAACATTTTCCTCTCAGTCCGTAAGGTAATGTTCTACCCAAAAAGTCCAAATACTATAGTAACGCAAGATTCTATCTTGGCACCACGAAATCCCGAGTATTTTGGTTAAAATTTTTACGGGTCCTTACATCCTCCCCCACTTAAGATCATTCATCCTCGAATGAGGATCAAGGTTCACTTAACACAGTTTCAGTTATGCCATATACCATCAGCCCCAAATTTGCCTAACTTCTTAACTTCCTGAAAATTTCGCCAGAGTTCCCTTTGTATTTAGGCCTATCCACCTGCCAGAGAGCCCCCGAAGCACACCTTATCAACATATATAGAATTAAATGACACAACAAAATGCAAAATAACACCAACCGAAGCCTCATGGGGGTCATATAGCTAGAAATGAGTGTCTTTATATTAGCCGAACAAGCGATACAAACTTTAGGGAAAACAACTTCATAGAACTATTACATGGCTATTCAAACAAATGATGGTACTTTTCTTTCATTTCATTCTCAGCTTCCCAGGTAGCTTCTTCGTCTTGTTGGTTTCGCCATAACACCTTCAAGGATGAAATTTCTTTGTTTCTCAAATTTCGGACCTGCCTATCAAGAATAGAAATCGGAATTTCTTCATATGACAATTCTTCACTAACCTCGATGGTCTCAACCGGCACAATAGCGGACGGATCTCCAAATACCTTCTTCAACATGGACACATGGAATACCGGGTGTACTAATGACATCTCAGGTGGTAGTTCAAGTTTGTACGCCACCTGAACTATCCGTTGAATGATTTTATACGGCCCGACATACCTCAGACTTAATTTCCCTTTCTTTCCAAACCGCATGATCCCTTTCATGGGAGATACCTTCAATAACACCCAATCATCTTCATTGAACTCTAAGTCTCTGCGACGAACATCCGAGTAGGATTTTTGACGACTCTGAGCAGTTTTCAACCGCTTTTTTATGATCTTAAACATTTCCGTAGCCTGATGCACAAGGTCTGGTCCTATTAGTTTAGCTTATCCAACCTCGAACCACCCAATCGGCGATCTATATCTTCTACTATACAAGGCCTCAAACTACGCCATCTGAATACTAGCATGGAAGTTGTTGTTATAAGCAAATTCTATCAGCAGCAAATGATCATCCCAGCTACCCATGAAGTCAATCACACACGCACGCAACATGTCCTCAAGCATCTGAATAGTCCGCTCTATTTTCCTGTCAGTTTGTGGATGGAAAGTCGTGCTAAGATTTACCTACGTACCCAAATATTGCTGAAATTCCTTCCAGAAATTAGCTGTGAATTGGGCCCCTCGATCGGAAATAATGGAAACTAGAGTGCCATGAAGCCTGACTATTTCCTTGATATACAAATGAGCATATTGTTCCGCAGTGTCGATTGATTTAACTGGCAAGAAGTGCGATGATTTCATGAGTCGATCCATGATCACCCAAATTGAGTCAAACTTACGCGGAGTGCGCGGTAACCCTACCACAAAATCCATATTGATCATTTCCCATTTCCACACTGGAATTTCTATACTGTGTGCTAACCCACCAGGCCTTTAATGCTCGGCCTTCACTTGTTGACAGTTTGAACATTTTGCCACAAAGTCCGCCACACCCCTCTTCATGTTATTTAACCAGTAAACTTCCTTGAGATCATGATACATTTTTGTAGAGCCTAGGTGCACGAAATATCTAGAAGTATGAGCTTCTGCCATGATTTTTTATCGAAGACCATCTACATTTGGAACACATAGTCATCCTTGGTACCGTAATGCACCGTCATCCATGCCAAGAGAAAAAGGCATAGTCTTATTTTTATGAATCCCTTCCTTCACTTGCACCAACACTGGATCACTGTATTGCTTCTCCTTGACCTCCGTCACAAGTGATGATTCCGCCCTATTCCGGACAATCACTCCCCCTTCACTTGAGCTCGTAAGACGAACTCCCAAACTAGCCAACTGGTGAACCTCCCGGGCCAAGGGCCTTTGACATGCCTCCAAGTGAGCCAAACTACCCATAGATTTCTGACTAAGAGCATCCGCCACCACATTGTCTTTCCCCGGATGATACAAAATGTCGATGTCATAATGTTTGAGCAACTCAAGCCACCTTCTATGCCTTAAGTTCAATTCCTTCTACTTGAAAATGTACTGAAGACTCTTGTGGTCCGTGAATACATCTACATGGACTCCATACAAATAATGACGCCAAAATTTTAATGCAAAAACCACCGCCGCAAGCTCTAAATCATGAGTTGGATAGTTCTTTTCATGATTCTTAAATTGCCTTAAAGCATATGCTATGACCTTACCATGTTGCATTAATACGCACCCAAGACCGATCCTTGAAGCATCGCAATACACCACAAACCCCTCGGTACCCTCTGGTAGGGTCAATACCTGTGCCGAAGTCAATCTTGATTTCAATTCCTGGAAGCTCCTTTCTCAAGCATCGGACCACTAGAACTTAACCGCCTTTTGCGTCAATTTAGTCAATGGAGAGGCAAGAGTGGAGAACCCCCTCCACAAACCTCCTATAATACCCAGCCAAACCCAAGAAACTGTGAATCTCTGTTGGAGTAGTAGGTCTAGGCCAATCCTTCACCGCTGCAATCTTTTGAGGATCAACATTAATTCCTTCTCCGGAGATGACATGACCTAGGAATGTAACAGATTCAAGCCAAAATTAACATATCGAGAACTTTGCATACAAGTGGTGGTGATGAAGAGTCTGTAGAATTGCCCTGAGGTGGTCGGCGTGATCCTCTTGACTTTGTGAATATACAAGGATGTCGTCAATGAATACTATCACAAAAGAGTCAAGAAACGGCCTGAAGACTCGATTCATAAGATCCATGAAAGCTGCCGGGGCATTTGTTAGACCAAAAGACATTACCAAAAATTCAAAGTGCCTATACCGAGTTCTGGAAGCTGTTTTCGGAATATCCTGCTCCCTTACCTTCAATTGATTGTACCCAAACCGCAAATCAATTTTGGAGAAGAACTTAGCACCTTGTAATTGGTCAAACAAATCATCTATTCTAGGCAATGGGTATTTGTTTTTTATTGTGACTTTGTTGAGCTGCCGGTAGTCAATACACATTCGCAGAAATCCATCTTTCTTTCTGACAAAGAGAACCGGTGCGCCCCAAGGAGACACACTAGGTCGAATGAAACCTTTCTCTAATAAATCCCTTAATTGTTCATTTAGCTCTTTTAATTCTGCCGGCGCCATTCTATAAGGTGGAATGGATATAGGCTGCGTGCCTGGCATCACATCAATCCCAAAATCAATCTCCCTATCTGGAGGAATTCCAGGGAGCTCATCCGGAAAGATATTGGGGAATTCATTCACAATTGGTACTGATTCAAGGGTAGGCACCTCAGCAGTGGTGTCCGTAACTCAGACCAAATGATAAATATACCCCTTCCTGATCATCTTTGTGGCCTTAAGGTAAGAAATAAACCTGCCTTTTGGCATAACATTATTCCTCTCGCACTCAACAGTTGGCTCGTTAGAAAACTCAAGTCTCATAATTTTGGTCCGACAGTCGAGTTTAGAAAAACATGAATAGAGTCCATTTCCATTATTACATCAAAATCAATCATCCCTAGTTCAATAAGCTCGGCCATGGTATCCTGACCACACACCGTGACAACACAATCTCTATAAACCCACGCGGCCGTAATAGACTCGCCAATTGGGGTAGATATAAAGAACGGCTCATGAAGTTTTTTCGGTTCTACCCCAAAGCTCGTAGCAACATAAGGAGTAACATAGGACAAAGAAGATCCGGGATCAATAAGGGTATACACATCATGAGATTGAACGGTCAATATACCTGTGACGACATCTAGGGAAGCCTCTGCACTCTGTTGACCACTCATAGCATAGAATCGGTTGGGTCCTCCCGAACTCTGTGCACCACCCCTGGTTGTACCATGCCCTGCGAGTGCTGAAGAACCTTGAGTTGGAGGGTGTGCTGAAGATGTGGCAGCTGTAGGACTAGATGACTAAGTTGTGCCCCTACCTGCACCCTGACAGGATGCACGACACTCCCTATAAACATGGCCTCTCATTCCGCATCCGTAACATACTGGCATGTCCAGGTAGCAGACTCCCAAATGTATCCTCCCACACTTAGTGCACGGGGCCCCCTGCTGCTGGAATGTCCCTCCTGATCAGCCCTGATGGTGGGACCCCCTGCTGCCCTGACCGAGCCTAAAGCGAGTCCCCTACTGTTGATTGTGCCCTGATGGCTGGGCACTAGTTGAAGACTGAGAATAAGACTGGGATGGCCTTGATGATCCTCCCCGAAAAACTGATCTCCCACCTCCGAATGAATCCCCAAGGTAGCCCGCTGATCGGGCCCTACTACTGCTTTCCCGTTCCATCCTGAGATTTAACTTTCGAGCCTCCGTAGCTTGGGCAAATTCCACCATCCTTCCATAGTTCATGTCAGAATTTAGAGTAGCTGTGACGGGCTTATTAATAACAAAATGGCTAAGGCCCTGCATAAATCGACGCACTCTTGCCTCCATAGTCGGCATCATATGAACAACATACTTTGACAGGCGCACGAACTCCATGTGATACTCCCACATATTCCTACTACCCTGTTTAAGGGTCTCAAACTCCACAGCACGGTCCACCTTAGTCTCGGCAGGCAAGAAATGGTCTATGAAGGCATCCGCGAACTCACTCCATCTCGCCGGAGGGCTCCCCTTCTCATGGGAATTTTCCCACATCTCAAACCAGGAATATGCCACCCCTTTCAGACGATAAGAGGCCAACTCTACTCCCTCTACTTTAGTAGCACGCATAACTCGGAGAGTCTTATGCATCTCATCAATGAATTCCTGAGGGTCTTCCCCGGGATCAGTACCTATGAAAACTGGAGGGTCTAACTGAAGGAACCTGTTTACCCTGGAACCAGAAGAATCCTCTTGCGAGCTAAATAAGGTGGGTTCAACATTTGACCTCTGGGCCTGAGAAGCTACTAACTGAGTCAGTATCTGAATAGCTCCCCTAAGTTCCCCATCAAAAATACCGAGACCTAGAGTTGGGGCTGGAGGTGGAAAAGGAATATCAGCAGGAGGGATTGTGGCACCCTCCGCGGGTGTAGGAACTGGGGAAGTCTGTTCTGGAGTAGACGAATCAGGCAGTGTGATAGTAGGGGGATTATCCTCACCCACATTATCAAGTAAGGGATCAACAACCACTTATAGTGTGGCAATGGCTTCTTGTCCAATTCTCGCTCTCTTATTAGGTGCCATTTACTGAAAGTTAGAACAATGCACGAGTTAGAGGAAAACAACCTCACGTTCCGCTCTATCGCACGATATAGAACAACAATGAAGGGTATTATTCTTAAATGTCCAAGTATCCCCCTAATTATAGATGTGGTTGACAACACACCGATAAGAAGGGCTCTACCAGACACGGCTCTGAGACATCCTAGGACACTTTAAAACCTTAGGCTCTGATACCAAATTTGTCACGCCCCAACCTCAGGGAGCATGACCGACGCTCAACTGAGTGAACCCAATCGAGCAAGCCTATTAAACCTTGAATGCCCATTTGCTACTAAAGTTAAAATTAATTATAAGAAGTATTTTAGTATATAAGCAGTAAGTTTTTGATCATTTTATCTTCTGTTACTTTTTAACAATTTCACTAGTTTTCTCAGAGATTGCCAATCGAAAACAAAAATTTTAATTAATTTTTGTCTTGTCATTATATTGGTTATAGAATTTGCTAGTAAAATATTTAGTTAGAACTTCTATGTTGGATTCTTTAAAAAAATTGCTTTATTAAGGGTTCGTAATAAACTTGTTAATATAAAAGTCTTGGAAGTTTTTTTTAATTAAGGATTTTATTTTTACAAATATTAAGATTTAATATCTTCTAAAGTGAAAGATATGGTGGTATGGAGACCTCAGATTATTCATTTTTTGTTCTACTTGACACGTGAAAGGGATATCTCTAAGGTTATTTTGATTTAAAAAAAACTTTAGTCAACTTTCTGTGAGTATGTTTAATCATTTGACAATTGGATGAGATTTGTATCTGTACCCATGTTATTTCGTATGTATCTAGACGTTATTTTCCTAACTCTTATATAGTGTTCTTCAAGGGGTCCATGATCAGCTTTTAATATGACTTGAAAATATTTTAAGTTTTAAACTAGCTTCAGGGACATGGAGTGCTTTAGTTTGACACTTTTCTTGGATTTTTGTATCTATCTCCAAGGTTCAGTTAGTATGAATGTAAATATTTCTTTTTAACTTTGTCCCATTTCGTTATCTATTTATTAATCCCATATTCAAATATTTGTGTTAAGATTGGAATATCTTTACATATGTTGAAATAGGGAGCGAGATGAGTTAGGAACTAATTCAAGACACGTCGCAAACGAGAAAGGAAAGAGTAAAATAAATAATTAATTAAAAAAATATCTCAGATCTAAAAAGATAAATAAACAAAATACTTTGAATACGCTAGTATGCTTTAGGCGCGTGTTAACCAATCAATTATTGTGATTATGTACACGTTCGCGTGACATAATTATGATTTTCCAAATTAAAGGTAAAGTATGCGTTCGCGCGACTTTCACAAAACAATCCTTAAAATAATAAAGTGTTATTAATTGTGTACACGGGTACGCGTGACATAATTCTTGACACACTGAACAAAACGAATACATATATGTGTGATTCGTTTCAAGATTATTCCATAATTACAAATAATCAAGCAAATTAAAAGCGGTTCTAAAGTGGAAAGGCATAAAATTCTACTAAATATAAAATATCTAGAATTAGTTAAGCCAGGTATTATTATTAGAGCGACCGTGCTAGAACCACGGAATTCGGGAGTGCCTCATCCCTTCTCCCGGGTTAACAAAATTCCTTACCCGGTCTTATGTGTTCGCAGACTTAAACAGAGTTAATTTCCTTGAATTGGGATTTAAAAGAAATTGGTGACTTGGAACACCGCGAATAATTTATTCCAAGTGGCGACTCTTTAATATAAAATAAATTAATCCCTTTTCAAATATTGTCACTTAAATTGGAAAAAATCCTTTCTTTTCTTTTGCTCGGGAAAAAAGGAGGTGTGACAGCTATGGCGACTCTGTTTGGGACAAGAACCCAGAACTTTTGGGAAAAAAGGAGGTGTGGGCCTAATATGCTAATTGTTGCTTATTTACCGCTTTGATATTATTTGAATTGTATTAAACTGTCTTCTTACGTCTCCCTTCTAAGTCTTCTAAATATATGGTGCACACGTGCGCTTGGCCCACTTTTCTATTAGAGGTCATACCAATTAGAATTAGGCTGGATCAGTAACTTGGCCAGATAGACTTTCGTGCTCCTGGTACGTTGCTCCCACCTCGGCTCGAGCTGTCCGCTTGGGTAAGCCAGGTCTAAAACACTCCCCAAGATTTAAACCTAGAATAACATAGCCTCATGCCGGATCCCTAGTAGGTACATTTGTTTGTATCACGTGCATTTTACTTTGGGGACTCAACACAGGGGTTGGGTCCATCTAGGACAGGTGTACCCGAAATTACAAGACCATCCTGATGCATCTTACGTGCTACTTGTGCGTATATTTTATCTGGTTTGCATGTTGACTGGCTACTAAAATAGGGAAAGAAAATTAAGAAAAACTAGGAGGAAGAAAATAAAAGAGTGAAATTTAGCCGGTTCTCATAAAATCCCTCTATTTAAAAATCAAGCTGTGTCAAAATTTTACTCAAAGGATGTTAAAAAATAGATTGAGATTTTGAAATATTATCCGTTTTTTACCGAACTACGCGGGTCTGATTCTCACTGGATGTGTGATACGTAGGCAAACCTCATCGGTTCCGGCCCCCATTTTTAAAAAATCCAAAAATATTTTCCCTTTCCTTAATTCTTTCTTAGAATTCTTTCCTTAGAAAATTCCAAAAAAAAATCATTAAATCCAATTATATTTTCCTTTTTTCCAAAATATTTCATTCGAAAAAAAAAACAATTTGCAAATCAAAATCCAAAAATATATTTTTTTCCTTCTTTAGAAGTCTTTCTTACAAAAATTCAAAGCAACATCATTCAAAATCCAAAAAAAAAAAATCTTTCTCCTTTAAGAAGTCTTCTTTCCAAAAATTTCCAAAGAAAAAATAAGAGCTAGCTTATGTACTTTGTTCCCGGTATTCTCGAACTACGCAAGATCTGATTCATGCGGCGTCATGATACGTAGGCAATCCCCATCGGATTCGATCATTGCCATCAAATAAACTGAGTGAAAAAAAAGAGAGAAGAAAGAAAAAGAAAGAAAGGAGTGACAAAAATAACAAAGGAATACAAAAAGCGAAAAACAACAAACAAAAAAAAGAAAGCATAAGTGAAAAAAATACAAAAAGAGAACTCTTTGTCCAATTTGAAAAAGAAAACTGCGGAAAGTTTCTGTGAATACTGTCAAATGGCGCAAGCAAGCCGCCAGGGTAAAGCCTCCAATGGATGAAGCAGAAATGGTTACGGTCTTTCTACAGGCCAAAGAAGCGGACTACTTCCAGAACATGATGTCCGTTATGGGTAATCCGTTCGGGAGGCTATCAAAATTGGAGAGATGGTCGAAGGTGGTTTAAAAAGGGCCAAATATTGAGTCATGCTGCCTTTAAGGCCACATCACAGACCGTTGAGAAGGGTTCGGGGAGTTTGATGAACAGAAACAGGAGGGAAGAGGGAGCCATGATGTCTTTGAGCTCGAAGGGGGCCCGCAGATCATTCAACCAATCATATATGCTTCCTAAGGTCCCACAACAATATTATCCCCATCACGATGTTGTTTATGCCGTCGCACTACCTCTCTATGCGGTGATAAACGCGCAACCTTACACGCGACCACGACATTATACACAAAATCGAGCTCCACCTTCCAGAAATGCCCGTCCCTACCAAGCTCCATATAATCCCCAACCAAATATTCCCCAATACAATCCTCGCCCAGGAGAGCTCCTCGGAAGGAATCAGTTCACTCTTATAGGTGAATCATACTCAAGTTTGTTTCAAAAGCTAATCGGGCTAGGTCTATTGCAGCCAGTGGTCCTGAACCGGCCAAATCCCGAGTCCCCCTCGCACCAAGCTGATGCTAGATGTGAATATCACTCTGTAGTAGTAGGACATGATACAGATGACTGTTGGACCCTCAAAAGGGCAATTGAAGAATTTGATCCGGCTTTGAAAGCCATTGTAGCCATTGCCGTAATAGAAAAGAAACCTAAAAATGGGCGCCAAACCTGAATCTTTCCCTATCAGACGGGAATCTCCGTAGCCGATCTTGCTATCTTTTCTGTATTTCGGGTTATTTCAGGGATAATCCGAATTCTTTTACTTTACTATCTTACTTTCTGATGTAAACCCTTCTTTTTTTTTTTACATATAAAATTCAAATAAATGAAATCAATGTTTCATCATCCATGAATGTCTCTTTTATTAATCTTGTCACCTTTCTTATTCTCTTTTCAATTTTGTTAATCTAGATTTTAATAACATGACATGTTTGCGGACTTCATGCCCAGATCCTAAAATGATGTCAGACCTTAAAATAATGAATCAAGAAGTAGAATGTGTCGAAGATAAGGCTTGTAAGAAAATAAACAAAGAAGGGACAACAAGCCTAAACCAAGTCCAAATGAAAACCGCCCTTACTTGATTGGTTTATGGCACTGTAGCCATGATATCAGTAGAAGTTGAAATTCCATTCTCTTCGGATCATTGTTGAAACCTAGTTCGAGGATGAAGATTGTGTCAAGACCCGATTGAAGAAAATGACTTTGGTTGATGAAAAGTGATTGACTGCAGTTTGCCACAGGCAGTTGTACCAACAAATAATGGCTCGTGCCTACAACAAGAAAGTGCGGCCCAAGAAATTTGAAGTAAGGCAACTCGTACTAAGGCGTATTCTTCCGCATCACGAGGAAGCTAAAGGAAAATTTGCCCCGAATTGGAAGGTACATACATTGTAACAAGAGTGCTGCCAAAAAGGAGTACTGTATTTGGGAGACATCGAAGGAAATGTTACCGATACAAATGTTAATGCAGACGCGGTGAAAAGGTACTATGTTTGACCCTTTACGCAACTTTAATGCTCTCTGATTGGGATGACGAAGGCTTTTATTCTCACTACCCAAATACTATTAACCCTTTGCTAACCCTTTGAGCCAGATACTTTTTCCTTGGCCACCCTCTTTGGAACCTTGTATGTAATGAGAAAGAAAAATAAAAATAAAAGAAAAGAAAAAATAATAATAAAAGAAAAAAAAAAGAGAAAGAAGAAAAAAAGTAAAAAAAGAAGAAAAGAAGCAAAAGAAAACAAACAGAAGAAAAACAAAACAAAAATCAAAACATGTTCAAGTTAATTGAACTACGTTCGACTTGATTTAGAAAGGATACGTAGGCACCCTCAATCTAGGGTTTGGTCACACCAAAACAAAAATCCACATTTCCCCAAAAGTGAAAACTAGGGCAGATGTCACAATGGTTCGGCGATGATTTCGCTCGAAAGGTTCCAAAGTTGTAATTCAATCCAAATTCTTTTTACCCAAATCCTTTCAAGTCCTTCTGATCAATTGGCGAGAATTCTCAAGAGTTGGAGGATACGATTACTAGGATCAGATGCAACCAAATTAGAGAAATAAAATGAGAGAGCCCTATTGGTGAAAACCCTCATGGGCACTGTAGGGCGATGGTGAGTAGAGAAAATAAAAATGAGAGGGTCTTGTTAGTGAAAACCAACAAAGGGCACTATAAGGCGATGGCGAGAAGAGATATGAGAGAGATCAGCTAGTGAAAACCCGCAAAAGGCACTGTTAATCGTAAAGAGGAACCACGCAGCCATGGCATCAACACAGTCCTGAGCAATATTTTTTGGTTTCAAGTCAAAAGTTGTGACGAGTTTCTAAGAGTCAGACAATTTACACAGATCGGACATCCAGTCCAAAAGGCATGTCATGTTCATTGAAGTCCGCATGTACTCCCATATAAGTTCATCTTTATGTTCCTCGAAAAGGACCCCTCTTGTTTTAAACTCATTCTCTATTCCATTATTTATATTTCTTTGAATCCCTTTCGGTCTAACTTTGTTTAAAAAATAAGGCAAAGAAAAGACGGCAAGACCGATTTACAGGGTTCTCGTTTGAAGCAAACTGATACTTTCAAAAAGACACCCAGCCTCGGCAAGGGAATCAAGTCGACCCCGACTGGCCATGATTGGCCGATGCTTTGAAATGGAAAACTTTGAAAGAAGCCAAAAGTAAATTTCCCACAAAGGCAAAATAAAGTTGAAAAAGGTTAAGTCCCACACGACTAACCGTCATGGCAAAGTTTGAAAATGCTAAAGGTTCTCCGGGGTCAGAAATGGAGTTGGTATTCAGGAAATAATCAATTGTAGTTGATAAGAAGATGAGTCGATATCAAGAGATCGAAATAATCAAGTCCACAAACCGACCTGCATTTTAAAACTAACAATTCTTTCTTTGTTCAGAATAGGAACAAAACAGTTGTAGAAAATAGTTCGTGAAAAGACGAACACCACCAAGTGAAGTTCTCAAATCCTTGATTTTCTTTCAATATACATTTAATCATTTTATTTTTAGTTTCATTTTAGGTAACCAATACCCTAACTTCAACACAGGGTACTACATCCCATGGTTGCATTACTTTCTGCCAAAATAGGGTACAACATTCCCTAGTAGGATCCTAGAGTACCACACGCCTCATCTTATTGCCAACACAGGGTACTACATTCCCTGGTTGCATTCCTTTCTGCCAAACATAGGGTACGACATTCCCTAGTAGCATCCTAGAGTTCCAAGAGCCTCACCTTCTTGCCAACACAGGGTACTATATCCCCTGGTTGCATTTCTTGTTGCAAGCATAGGGTACGACATTCCCTAGTAGCATCCCAGAGTGCCAAGAGCCTCAGCTTATTGCCAACATAGGGTACTACATCCCTTGGTTGCATTTCTTGTTGCAAACATAGGGTACAACATTCCCTAGTAGCATCCCAGAGTGCCAATAGCCTCACCTTATTGCCAACACAGGGTACTACATCCCCTTGTTGCATTTCTTGTTGCAAACATAGGGTACGGCATTCCCTAGTAGCACCCCAAAGTGACTCAAGCCTCATCTTATTGTCAACATAGGGTACTACATCCCCTGGTTGCATTTTAGTGCCAACATAGGGTACGATATTCCCTAGTAGCATCTCAGCGAGCCACGAGCCTCATCTTATTGCCAAACATAGGGTACTACATCCCCTGGTTATATTTTAGTGCCAACATAGGGTACGACATTCCCTAGTAGCATCTTAAAGTGCCACGAGCCTCATTTTATTGCTAACATTGGGTACGACATTCCCTAGTAGCATCCTAGAGTGCCACGAGCCTCAGATTATTTCCAACACAGGGTACTACATCCCCTGGTTGTATTTTTTATTGCAAACATAGGGTACGACATTCCCTAGTAGCATCCTAGAGTGCCACGAGCCTCATCTTATTGCCAACACAGGGTACTACATCCTCTGGTTGTATTTCTTATTGCAAACATAGGGTACGACATTCCCTAGTAGCATCCTAGAGTGCTACGAGCCTCATCTTATTGTCAACATTGGGTACGACATTCCCCGGTTGCCTTCCTTCTTGTTAACATAGGGTACGACATCCCTATTATTCAAAAAAAAATGAGAGAAGAAAAAGATACCCATTTGTTTTTTCAATTCATTATTCTGCAATAGCAAAGATAGTTTAATGTGTTTTCAATAACTCACAAAATATTTTCTAATGCAAACTGGGGCAGAAAAATTTTGTTCGTTTTGTCTGTTTCTGATGGCTTGCAGTTTTTTTTTGCAAAGTACGGATTGGATGTGCAAAAATAAGATTCCATCTCTCGCTAGAGAAAGTGAAATGTTTGATCTCAATACCAGCCGAACCGTCTTTGACATAATACATGCAGAGACATAGAGTCTCAAGATCCATCTTCTCATCATCGGATCAAGAAACAAGCTATGAGAATATTTCATGATTTATTACATCGAGAGCTTGAAGTTCAGTCGGAAGTTCAATAGGAGAAGCAAGTCAAGAATCAAGACAAGACTCCAGATGGCATTAAGATAGGAATTTTGTAACTCTAAGATTTCAAGATTATGTAATTTTCTTTTCATTTTGATATAATAGTAGGAACCTCGGATCGGAACATCGACGGAACTTCACTCGACTCTCCATCTAAGCATACTCCATCACTCATTTTCCACTTGAACTACAGGTGACCTGATTTTCTTATAACCCGGGATATGTAGGATGCCTAAAACCAAGGCTTGATTGCAACGCCTTTTTTTCACTTCTTTTCCCTTCAAAATAATAGGGTGATCAAAAATCAGTCACCATGTTCATTATTTCTTTGCCTGAAAAATCTTCATATTTCCAAGCAAAGAGGGGCATGTTGTGAACAACTAATTTTTGACCGCACCCGAAGTTGATAATATTTTGGTGCAAATATTTCTTTTAGATCTAATCTTGATATTTTAAACTTTTATCTTACTTTTAATAGGTTTCATTTGAGGAAAGTTATATATATATATATATATATATATATAGATATATATATATAACTATAGAACATATCTTTTTAAAGAAAAAATAAGAAAATTAACAAACAATATATGATTTCTATTAATTAGAATTTTAATAAATTATGGTATTTTTCTTAGTAATATTAAAATTATATGTAAATATTTAATTTTCATATATATATATATATATATATGTGTGTGTGTGTGTGTGTGTGTTGTTTAGTCTAGAGTTAGTTCATTAATATTTTGTCTAAATAGTTCAATTAATTTCTTCTGATAAAAAAAAAAAAAAAAAGCAACAAGCATTCACGTGACCTTTAAAGTTTGATAACAAATGTAACTTTCAAAAGAGATTCAATCCATCCATGATTCTTGCACAGTTGCGTTGCTTTATTTTCGGATATTGTGCAGATTTTCACTCTAACCGCTTTCCTCTGTCACCCCATGATCACACGCCCACATCACACACATACACACGATCTATACTATTCATCTGTACATTCTCCATCCTCAACTCCTATACATGCTTATATAGTGACTTTTCTGGAAGAAAAAAGAAGGGGGAGATATTCATAGCAAGCCACTAATTACATTCACAGAGAACTAAGTAAGAAGGATCAAGATAAAAGTTTTTTTTTTTTTTTTGGAAGAGACGAAGGTTTAGTTTCGAGTTTTGGGTTCGCGCTACGGTTGCTGTTGTTCATCAATTTTTTGCAATTGTTGGATCTTCTTTTATATTATTGAAAGCTTCTGCAAAGGTTCATATCCTTTATCTTTGTCTTTTCGGTCTTCTAATTTTATTTGTATTTGTGTGGTAGTAACGTTTAATGTGATCTTTATCTTATTTAGGATTGTTTTTTTTTGTTTTGAAGTTTAGTTCTTTCCTTAGCTTCTTTTTAATCTTGATATCGATGCCATAGATAATACGTTCAAGTGACTTATGTTTAGTTGAATGCCCATTTGCTACTAAAGTTAAAATTAATTATAAGTTTTTGATCATTTAATTTTCTGTTACTTTTTAACTATTTCACTAGTTTTCTTAGAGATTGCCAAGCGAAAAGAAATATTTTAATTATTTTTTGTCTTCTCATTGTATTGGTTATAGAATTTGCTAGTAAAATATTTAGTTAGAACTTCTATGTTGGATTCTTTAAAAAAATTGCTTTATTAAGGTTTCGTAATAAACTTATTAATATAAAAGTCTTTGAAGTTTTTTTTAATAAAGGATTTTATTTTTATAAATATTAAGATTTAATATCTTCTAAAGTGAAAGGTATGGTGGTATGGAGACCTCAGATTATTCATTTTTATTTCTACTTGAGACGTGAAAGGGATATCTCTAAGGTTATTTTGATTAAAAAAAAACTTTAGTCAACTTTCTGTGAGTATGTTTAATCATTTGACAGTTGGATGAGATTTGTATCTGTACCCATGTTATTTCATATGTATCTAGACGTTATTTTCCTAACTCTTACATAATGTTCTTCAAGGGGTCCATGATCAGCTTTTAATATGACTTGAAAATATTTTAAGTTTTAAACTAGCTTCAGGGACATGGAGTGCTTTAGTTTGGGAATTTTCTTGGATTTTTGTATCTATCTCCAAGGTTCAGTTAGTATGAATGTAAATATTTTTTTTTTAACTTTGTCCCATTTCTTTATCTATTTATGAATCCCATATTCAAATATTTCTGTTAAGATTGGAATATCTTTACATATGTTGAAATAGGGAGCGAGATGAGTTAGGAATTAATTCAAGACACGTCGCAAAAGAGAAAGGAAAGAGTAAAATAAATAATTAATTAAACAAATATCTCAAATCTAAAAAGATAAATAAACAGAATACTTTGAATACGCAAGTATGCTTTAGGCACGTGTTAACCAATCAATTATTATGATTATGTACACGTTCGCGTGAAATCTTTATGATTTCCCAAATTAAAGGCAAAGTATGCGTTCGCGCGACTTTGACAAAATAATCTTTAAAATAATAAAGTGTTATTAATTATGTACACAGGTACGCGTGACATAATGCTTAACACACTGAACAAAACGAATACATGTACGCGTGATTCGTTTCAAGATTATTCCATAATTACAAATAATCAAGCAAATTAAAAGTGGTTCTAAAGTGGAAAGGCATAAAATTCTACTAAATATAAAATATCTAGAATTAGTTAAGCCATGTATTATTATTATTAGAGCAACCGTGCTAGAACCACGGAATTCGGGAGTGCCTCATCCCTTCTCCCGGGTTAACAGAATTTCTTACCCGGTTTTATGTGTTTCGCAGACTTAAACAGAGTCAATTTCCTTCAATTGGAATTTTAAAAAAATTGGTGACTTGGAACACCGCGAATAATTTATTCTAAGTGGAGACTCTTTAACATAAATTAAATTAATCCCTTTTCAAATATTGTCACTTAAATTGGAAAAATCACTTTCTTTCCTTTCCCTCGGGAAAAAAGGAGGTGTGACAGCATACCCCCTCCTAATCCTTCCTTAACATCCCGACTAGTTGCAGCTCTGTTAGGTAATCACATCTCCGTAAACCCATATCAACGCATATGTTAGACTTGATTCCCTATAACTCAACTCTTTCGCACGATCTAGAACATGAACAGAAGGTAACCATCCTAAATGTCGTGCAACCTCCTGTTTATATGTGTAGCGCGCAACACACCCATAAACAAGACTCTACTAGACACGGCTTGTAGACATCCCTAGGACAGACCTGCTCTGATACCAAGTTTGTCACGACCCAAATCAGAGGGTTGCGATGGGCACAAGGGCCTTACTTGACGAGAACCAATGTAACGTATCCTTAACCATGCTATCAAGAGTAAAAGGGCCAAAAGGGTCATCATGAGATAACCATAATAAGATATAAAGAAATACTCGACATAGGACAACCCCAAAATGATATACATGAGATACACGGGCCTACAAGGCCAAATAAAATATCTATACACATGACATTTGTCTACAACCCTCTAAGGAGCACATAAACAAAATAAGGTCGGGACATGGCCCCGCTATAACCATAAACATATATACATAAGTCTACTGACTCGAAAGGAAACTCCGAGACAAGTGGAGTGCAACAACACTTCATGGTGAACTGATAGCCTACTGGGAGGACCATCAACCTATCTATCTGGACTTGCAGTACAACATGCAGCGTCCACAAATAAAAGAGACGTCAGTACGAATAAAGTACTATGTATGTAAGACAGGAAAGCATAAATAAGAACAGTAATATAATGAGAGATAGAGAAGACACAACCTATAACATCTGACTGCCTCTGAGGGCGACTGACATGAAATGCATGATTGCAATATAGGTGCCGTACCCAGCCGACTATAGCGCGGCTTGGTAGAGTAAAATAGGTACATATATATTATGCATGCTGGACTCACGAGAATAATATACTGAGCCTTTCGGAGTGACGTAAGGTCGATATCCTCCGTATACGTTGTAAGGGATAACTCTTCATCATAAATCTTATAAGAATCTAGAAATAACAACAACATTGATAGCATAAGAATAAGAGAAGAAACATCAACATCAATCGTTCCATAAGAAGGGAGACAATGTAAGTACTGCTAGCTTTTATGAGTTGAGTATCTTTGGAAGCTCGTTCATTACATTATGTACAATCGGAGATGTGCAAAAGAAGGAATATAGTCTCACATACCTTGTATATACTGCCCAACTTCAGGCTATGCAAATGTCACGGCTCCTTAGTCTACAGTAAGAGAAATGATACTATCATTATCGTTTAAGCGTCGTAACTATTATATATCGACCGCAACCTATTTTACGATAAAACGGGCAGCACCTCCCCTATTTATATGACTTCCCACAAGTTACAACTATCACAAAACATCCAAATAACATCAATAATAATCATATTAAGCCTCCCAAACAGTCCACCAATCAACAACATTACAAATAAGCCTTTTGATAGATATCTCACAAGTTCTTGTTTCAACGACATAGTTGCAACATGGATAAGCTTAAATACATGTAGAGTAAGAGGTTGCTTACCACTAAACAGATAGAAAAACTCCAATTTGAGATTACTTCACCATGAAGTATCCTTCCAATGCAGCCACAAGAACAAGGAAGCAAAACTAGCAAGCATGTTGGGTTTCTCAGCACTAGAATCACTTTGGAAGACTTGTAATCACCTAGGGTTGATTTGAAAACCTTGGGAGAGTATTTTACAGAACTTAAAATCACTTAAAATAACCCCCACACGAGATGGAACCACACCAAAATCAGCAACCACAAGAAGAACAAGAAACTCACTAGCGCCACGGGATTCCCGACACTTGATTTTTGTTGTTTGACCTTTGTTTCGGTCTTGGATCATGAGAGAATATTGAGAGAAGGGTTATAGGTGTCTAGGATCTGAAGCGAGCTAAAACAAATGTGTGAAAACGGGTTGTATGCATCACATATATATCAAGATATCTCAACCGCCTAAGTGGGTCCCATAGGGAGCTGCTTGCGCAATCTCGTAAAAATATAAATATCTCTCTACTCTGATGTCGTACCGACGAACAATTTAATGCATTGGAAACTAGACGCATAGATCTTCAATCTGGTGGTGTGGATCCAAGTACATTGAGAGAAAAGCTCAGTGAAATTCGACACAAAATATCAGTAACATTTATGAACGTAACTTGTGACGACTTTCGACGACTTTTGTTTCCCAACTCGCTTTACTTCAAAACTTAACAAAAGACTATCGTATGACCAAAATAACTCCAACATAACCTTATTATCATATTATTCACCCTAGTCTAACCTCAAAAATACGGGTTATAATATTCCTAACTTGCCGACTTTCCACGAAACTTATTCTTTTCTATTCGATTAACTTCTTAACCTTCCAAACCTCAAAATACTTTCTTAAAACTTGTTTTAACCCATCATTATCTTTGTAAGGGTCATTCAACTCTCCGATTAATTTTGATTCACTTAAGACAAATTCTAACATGAAAGTACGGGGTGTAACACTAATTCCATAAATTCAAGGTTAGACACAACACTTACCTCACTCCGCAAATAAAGCAATCAATCAACCACGGCCTTGCCTTTTGAAAAAGCCTCCAAACCAACCAAATCTAGCAAATTATCAATCAAACGATTCAAAATAAGTTTTAGAAAATGAAAAAGGTTCAACTTTGATAAATTTTTAAAAAGTCAAAAAAGTTAACTCTAGGCACGCTTGGTCAAAATCCGAGATTTGGACCAAAATATGATTTCCCATTCACCCCCGAGAGTAGTTATGTGATTTGTTTCTAAATCCGATCTCAATTTGAGGTCTAAATCTCAATTTTATAAAATCTCCAATTTCTACCAAAATACCTAATTTCTACTATAGAAATCCTAAATTTGATATTGAAATCTCATGAAAAGTAATGGGGATTTGAAAGAAAGTGAATTAGAGTTGCTTACCAATGATTTTGAGAAGAATAAATCCTTGAAAAATCGCCTCTAGAGTATATAGGGTTGAGAAATGGTGTAAAATGAGCTAAGTACTGATTTTTTCTTTTTTTACCCAGCTATAGAAGTTGCAATTGCGATGTCTTGTTCGGAATTGTGAACACCGCAAATGCAAAGCACAAGTCGCAAATGCAAAGTATTCATCAGAAGCGCATATGTCGCAAAAGCGACAAAATGATCGCAAATGCGAACAACCCTCCTTCGCAAAAGCGGCCAACTTCATTGCAAATGCGAAGATACCCAACTCAATACTGCATCGCAATTGCGATGCTAGAGTCGTAAATGCATACACAGAACCCATTGCAAATATGACTCCTTATTCTCAAATGCGAAGTCCCAGCCCCTAACCAATGCCCGCAAATGTGAAATTTTATTCGCAAAAGCGAGGCTTGCAAGTGCGATCCAAACCTTGCAATTGCGAGATCTGCACCAGACACCAAACGCAACACTGCATTAGCAGTTCTCAAACTTTTCAAACTCATCTGAAAGGCGTTTGAAACTAACCCAAGCCCCTCGGGCCCAAAACCACACATGCACGAAAGTGTAATATTATCATATGAACTCACTTGCTTGACCAAATCACCAAAATGACATCTAAAACTACAAATCGAACACCAAAACGAATGAAATTTCAAAGGAAAACTCAAGAACCTCTAGAATTGAAATCAAGCGTTTGAATCCTATCAAACCAACTCCTATTCGCACCAAATTTTGAAGACAAGTTTCAAATAGCAAAGTGTACTTATACCGAGTTCCAAAATTAAAATCCGAACCTGATAGCCATAAACTCAACTTATGGTCAAACCTATGAAAATCCCAAACTTTCAAATTGCTAACTTTTGGCAAAACGACTCAAATCAATCTAGGGACCTCTGAATTCAATTAAGGGCATACGCCAAGTCCAAAATTATAATACAAACCTACAGAAATTGTCAAAACAACGATCCTTGGTCATTTACAAAAAATATTGACCATGGTCAACTCTAGCCTTATTTTAAGTCAAAATTTCCATTTTTATCAAATTTTCATATAAAAGCTTTTTGAAAAGTGACATGGACCATGGACAAAAACCAAGAATTACCAAATGAAGCTAATAGAGGTCTTGGAATTCGGAAATAAGGGCTAGTATGCAAAATGACCTATCAGGTCGTCACATTCTCCACCTCCAAAAGAAACATTCATCCTCGAACGTACATAGAAAAGTACCTGGACTGGTGAAAAGGTGTGGGTATCTACTCTCCACATATCGGACTCCCACATAGCTGCCTTGATCAGCTAACCTCTCCACTGCACTCTCATAGAAAGGATAACTCTTATACCTCAACTTCCGGACCTGCCGGGCAACAATAGCCACCGGCTCCTCCTCATAAGTCCAATCCTTGTCCAATTAGACTGAACTGAAATCTTATACATGGGATGGAACACCATAATACTTTCGGAGCATGGAAAATTGGAACACTAGGTGGACTACCGATAAGTTGGGTGGCAAAGCAAGTTTGTAGGCCACCTCACCAACTCTCTCAAGGATAAATAAAAAGGACCAATATACCTAGGACTCAACTTTCCCTTCTTCCCGAACCTCATCACACCCTTCATGGGTGAAACTCTGAGCAAAACCCTCTCTCCCAACATATAAGCTATATCTTGAACCTTTCGATTAGCGTAACTCTTCTTCCTAGACTGGGTTTTACAAAGATGAGCCTGAATCAACATGACTTTCACCAACGCATCCCGAACCAAATCAATGCCCACCAACCTAGCCTTTCCCAGCTCAAACCAACCAACTGGAGAATGACGTCGCCTCTCACATCAGGCCTCATAAGGAGTCATCTGAATACATGATTGGTACCTATTGTTGTAGGAGAACTCAGCAAGTGATAGGAACTAATCCCATAAACCCCCGAAATCCATAATACATGCATGTAGCATATTCTCCAAGATCTGAATGGTGTGTTTGGACTACTAATCCATATGAAGGTGAAATGTTGTAGTCAACTCAACTCGTATGCCTAACTCACGCTGCGCGGCTCTCCAGAAATGCAATGTGAACTGCGTGCCTCAGTTGGAGATAATAGACACAGAAACACTGTGGAGACGAACACTCTGACAAATATAGATCCGGTCCGGCTGCTCTGAAGAATAGGTAGCCACCACCAGAATGAAATGTGCCGAATTGGTCAATCGATCCACAATAACCCACACTACATCAAATTTCTTCAAAGTTCGTGGGAGCCCAACAATGAATTCATGGTAATACGCTCCCACATTCACTCAGGAATCTCAAGTCTCTGAAGCAACCCGACCGGCCTCTAGTGCTCGTACTTCACCTACTGACAGTTTAAACACTGAGCCACATACTCCACTATATCTTTCTTCATTCTTCTCCACCAATATTGTTTCCTCAAATCCTGATTCATCTTGGCGTCATCCAGATGAATGGATTACCGCGAACTGTGGGCCTCATCAAGAATCAACTCACGCAGCCCATCCATATTGGGCACAAATATCCGGCCTTGCATCCGCAACACCCCATCATCTCAAATAGAAACCTCCTTAGCGTCACCGCACTGCACCGTGTCCTTAAGAACACGCAAATGGGGTTCGTCTAACTGCATGCTCTGATGCTCTAATACAAAGAAGACCGAGAAACCATGTAATAAAGAACATGTCTATGCTACGAGACATCCAGTATCATAAACTGATTGGCCAAATCCTGAACATCCATGGCTAGTGGCCTCTCTATTGTCGGTAAATATGCCAAACTACCCATACTCTCGGCCTTTCTACTCAAGACATCAGTGACCACATTGGCCTTCCCAGGATGTTACAAAATGGTGATATCATAGTCTTTTAATAGCTCTAACCACCTCTTCTACCTCAAGTTTAGATCATTTGCATAAACAAGTGCTATAGATTCCGATGATCTATGAATACCTGACACGACACACCATAGAGGTAATGCCTTCAATCTTCAATACATGAACAATAGTTGCCAATTCCAAGTCGTGCATCGGGTAGCTCTTCTCATGAACCTTCAACTACCGAGACACGTAGGCTATTACCCTACCATCTTGCATCAACACTGCACCAAGCACAATATACGACGCATCACAATACATAGTGTAAGTCCCCGAACCTGTAGATACAACCAACACTGGGGTTGTAGTCAATGCAGTATTGAGCTTCTGAAAGCTCAACTCACACTCATTGGACCATCTGAAAAGAACACCCTTCTTTGTCAACTTGGTCAATGGGCCTGAGATAGATGAAAACTCATCCATGAACCGACAATAATAACCCGCCAAATCCAAGAAGCTCTGAATCTCTGTAGCTAAAGTAGGTCTAGGCCAGTTTTGAACTGCCTCAATCTTCTTAGGATTAACTTTAATGCCCTCGGAAGATACTAGATGGCCCAAAAAGGCAATTTAGTCCAACCAAAACTCACACTTTGAAAACATGGCATATAACTGACCATCTCTCAAAGTCTGAAGTACGATCTGAAGTTGTTGCTCATGCTCCTCCTGTCTGTGGAAGAAAACCAAAATATCATCAAGATGTTGCTTGGAATTTCTCAAGCCAAACGACATCATTAGGAACTCAAAGTGATCATACCGAGTCCGAAAAGCTATCTTAGGGACATCCGATGCCCTAATCTTCAACTGATGTTAGCCAGATCTCAGATCAATTTGCGAAAGCACTTTAGCACCCTAAAGTTGACCAAATAAGTCATCATTCCTCAGCAAATGATACTTGTTCTTGATAGTGACCTTGTTCAATTGCCAATAATCTATACACATCCTCATCGAACCATCATTTTACTTCACGAACAACACTGGTGCACCCCAGGGCGAGACACTGGGTCTAATGAATCCCTTATCAAGAAAATCCTGATATTGCTCCTTCAAATCCTTCGACTCAGCTGAGTTCCCGGAGCCAAGTCAATATAGAAGTCGATATCTCTGTCGGGTGGCATACCCGACAAATCTATAGGAAACCTTTCGAAACTCGCGCACACTTGGTACCAAATCCATGGAAGGAACCTACGTACTTGGATCGCGGATATAGGCCATATATGCTAGACATCCCTTCTTGACCATACGTCGAGCCTTCACATAAGAAATGACCATGCTGGTATAATGGCCAGGAGTCCCCCTCCACTCTAATCGGGGAAGCCCTGACATGGCTAAGGTCACCTTCTTTGCGTGACATTGGTATGATAAGGTGACATCCAATCCATACCCAAGATAACCTCAAACTCCACCATATCAAGAAGTAGAAGGTCTACCCTAGTCTTAAAGCTCCCAATAGAAACCACGCACGAGCAATAAACATGATCTACTACAATAGAATCTCGCACAAACGTGGACACATAGAGAGGAGCACTCAAAGTGTCACGAGGTATAACCAGTTATGAAACAACGTAAGATGACACATATGAAAAAGTAGAGCCTGGATCAAATAAAACTGAGGTATCCTTACGGAAAATCGGAACAATACATGTGATGACGGCGACAGAGGACTGTGCTTCAGGTCTGGTTGCAAATGCATAACAAAGAACAATATATGTGATGACCTCCGCCTCTCAGATGGCCTCTAGCTTGCTGGCCTCCACCTCTAATGTCCTAACCTCCACCTCTAGCTGCCTGATCCCGCACCTCTAGCTGCCTATACGAGTGGTGGAGCAACCGGGGCTGACATAATGGCACGAGAACCTTGATGAGGTCTACTGCCCATCAATCTAGAACAATACTGTTGATACCCAATTTTGTATACTTTTAAAACATTATTTCTTGCATTATTACCTAATTTACAGGATTCATATAATAATGTTTTATAATTTTCTATAATGTTTAAATCTTAAAATTGATTTTTCTCGCATTTAATTATTTAAATATTTATGAAATATCCCTTCAAATTATTTTGGGATGATTTGATCATCCAAATTTATTATTTATACCCACATGCATATTTATAACATTTTAAGTCATTCCATATAATTACATTTTTTGCATTTTTGAGCTATTTACACATTTATTGCAAAAATAGCCTATACTTTACAATTAATTGTATTTTGTCATTTTATTCAAGGTCAAAATAATATTTTATATTTTTATAACCTTAATATATAATTTTAACATATTACGTTGCATAAATAATATTTTTATATTGTTTTAGCTATTTTGTTAAATTATATTTTTAATTTATTATATTTAAATTGCAGCCCAATACAAGGCTAATTTCAGACCAAAGCTTAGCCCAATTCCCCCGGTCGGTATCTGCATTAAAAGACCCGCCCCGTTCATCTTTTAAATGTTAGTCGTTGATCTCTCAAGATCAACGACCCTCTCTCACCCAAGCCCTTTTAATTAACCAAACCTTGAAACCCTACTTCATCTCCCACCTAACACCTGCCCCAGATCCCCTCAACTCTCCTCTTCTCTCTTCTGAAGAACCCTAGCCGCCTCTCTCTTAATTCCCTCTCCTAATCTTGTTGATAATGGGATTCCATCATCATTTGCTTACCATATATATGTTTCTCCGCTACTGGTCACACGTTTATGGTATTACTTAGGTGTTTGCCAAATTTTGGCAAATACCATCTCTATATCGGACTGGAATCAATCTCAATCTTGGAGATTTAAATAATAATTCGTTCATATACATGAAGAAAGGCCTAATTCTCCATATCAGTTGGCCGATTTTTGAGTATTAAACCCTAACCAGGTTTTGGAGTTTGATTTCTTTCCTTTCCGGTTATTTTACTGATTGCATGTGATATTTTACTCTTTTTGTTCTTGTTTACTTGATTTCTTTCCTTGTTTACCTGCTTGATTCAACACTATATAAACCCCCTCCCTAATTTCCCCTAGGGAAAAACTTTGAATCACTGAGAAAAATTACTACTACTCTCTTATTCCTATTCATCTTATACTACTCTAAGGCTCAATTTCTTGGCCGACAGAAACCCAAAGCCACCAGAATTCAATTATCGAACCTTTCTCAGTGTGAGCACTGCCCGGGGTTCATTCAAAACCCTTGAGAACTCTGACACACTGATATTCCTAGGTTCTACTGTTTGTTTCTCTATTTGACATTGGATTATTTCTGAAATTATTCTTTGTATTTACTTGTTCCTCAATCTGTAACTGTTAAGTACCTATGGCCTTTGCAATTCTATTCCTTTTCATTTGAGTTCCTGTTCTGCATATCTATGTCTCTGAGCTTTTGTGAATCAACACGCTATTGTATACTCTGAAGTTCTTCTTGAGGCTCTATGCTTTCTAGTAATCGAATTTGCCCATTTTTTGTCCTGATTCTGTTTTTCTTAAGTCTATTTGCTCTAATGTGTAATGCTTATTATTGTTGCTTACTCTGAGTTTAGCTTCTTACTTTGTTCTATACTCTTGTGATGAGACGAGTCATGTTCTAATTCTTGTTGAGTCATTCATGTATAACTTAATGTTTCACTAGAGTCAAATCCTGATCATGTTACTAGCGTAAATCTGCTTTTCCTACTACTTGTAAACAAATGCATGTTCCCTGTTCTGTCTGATCTCTTTATAATAATCAATACATATGTGCCAGACCTTGTTAAGTCATTCCTGCACAACCTGCTGAGCCTCTGATGTTGTACTGGTTAGCTAAGGCATGTTTTCATGCTATTTAAGTTCTAATGTATGCTTGAACTTATGCAATCCTGTGGTCTTCAACACTGCTTGATACCTTAGGAAACCTCATAACTAGTCTCTCCTCTCACATATGGCCGACTAGTATCAGGTTCAATACTAGCCTATCTTGCTTCTAAGAATCGAGATGTTTCTTATATTATGATTAATGTTCATCATGCTAGGGTCTTTCCTATGTTCCATTAAGCATTTGCTTGTATGTGAGCTAGTTCTGTTACTTTGTTCCTTGGGGTTTTCATGATGAACATTTTCATGTGTTGACTGTGCTTTGTTTGCCTCTGGCTTGAATCTGCTAGACCTTCATCTAAGGTTCCCTAGGTTGAATTTGAATCATACTTCATTATTGAAACTCTTTGGAATGGTTTAAGATCATACGTAGTCAATTAGGTCACTCTTAAACTTTTTCGCTAGAACTACGACCAAAAACTTGCCTTGTGTGCTTCCCAATCTTGCCTGATCATGTTTATATGTCTTGGCTAGAGTTGTTATTAGCCACAACTCTAAGAACTAAGTGTTTAAGTTGTTTAGTTAATTCTATGAACATTTTGTCACCTGTATGGCTAATTTGAGTAAGTAAGATTATTCGTTAGGCCTATTATTGGGCCATACATGTTGGGTATTAGTATGGAACTTAGGTTTCTATGATAAGTGGTGTATGGGTTTGTTGTTGCGCGAAGATTACGACCATTGACGGCCTGGGGACATCCCTGGGTTGTTCTACATTGGGCATGTGTTTGTTCTATTGGGTTTTTGATTGTTTCATTCTGTAACCAGTCATATTTAGGTTTATACTATATCATTTGGGCCTGTAATAATTTGTAATAACGAATAATGGGGAGATTAATGAAAGGGGGCATGGGTATTCTAATATTCGCATGAAAGGTAGAAAATATGTCTATAGGGTTTACATGCTTTATGTGCTACTTTGTTTAAACTTGCTTTATTTCTGCATATTAGTAGAAATCATGGCTATAGGAATCACGCATAGCTCACTTGCACACTGTCCAAACACATTAGTTCAAGTATTTACCATACTCGATTCTATGTTACTAGTGTGCATTCAGACATCATGCATATAGGATGTATGACATATGTTTTTTGTAAACCTATATACCATGCCTATAGGACTTCAAATAATCAATTGGTCGATTGCTTCTATTACTTTTAGTGTACATATAGGACACCAATCTTTTAATGAACTACTCTTGTTTGTTTTCATTACATTGCCTCTCCTAGATGACATGCCTATAAGAGTACAACATTAAAAAATCAAGTATGATTGTTAATGGTTAGAAATCCTGCCAATAGGATGTTGTCACACGCTTAAAAAATTGTTTATGAGATCAACGTTGTTAATACTAGACTTTCGAGGTTGTTTCATTGCCTAAGTTATCAGCTATTAGAAATCCTGCCTATAGGATACTGTCACCTTCTTGAGACACACGTCTATAAAATCAGCACTGGTAATTCATAATTCTGGGATCGTTTTCATTGCACAAACAAGTAGAAATTATGCCTATAGGATTTACAATGCATGTAGTCTGCCTAAGTATTAGTCTAAAAATTGCAGTACTGCCTACATAATCCCAGAAATCAGAATCATATAGAAATCATGTCCATAGGCCTTAATGACTCAAATACGTCTTAATCCTAAAATTGTCTACTGTGTAGCATGGAACTTGTTTGCGTGCTTTCTTGTTATGTGTGGAGGCTAACATGAGCCACTCTTTGCTATTATGTGCAGTCGTACTTGTTTTTAATGCGTGATTAGTTTTATCATTTTGAGAAACCTAGGTAAAGTCTAGAACTACCCAAATAGAGGTCCAAAATCTCTTGGACCGTAGGTGTGGGACGGGTAGTGCACGCATAGGAAACGGTTAAGAATTGAATTGGAGCGCCTTTAAGTAACAACTTCAACATAGTAATTGGGTAGCAGAAGATGATAGTCTATGCCCGCTGAATAATATGAGCAACCCCCTACCTTAAGGGAGTTGTGAAGTACTATTTATGCTGAACAAGGTGATCCTTTAGGCTAAAAAACTTAGGACCCCCCTTTCTTTATATACTTGTTATTTACGCTTAGTCACCTAACATAGACCAATATAGTTGTATCCTTGTAATCATTAAAGATTTGTACCGATTCTCATGTTATGATAAGACTCTTTGGCTTCTATATTCCCCTTTGTTTATTCGATCACCTAACCTACTCACATAATCCACAAAGTTTAATATTCGGTTAGGACCTACAGTTGTGGACCTCGAAGAGTGCCTAACACCTTTTCTTTGAGGTAATTTGAGCCCTTACCCGATCTTTGGTTACACAGACTACTCAAACAGAGTTATTTGCAAATACGTGCCCTAACGCACCTTAAAAATCATTAGGTGGAGACTCTACTCTTTTAATACCTCTTTTTAAAAGAGTAGTCACATATCGAAGACCGCTTTCACAAGAAAACGGGGTGCGACAAGTACTTCCTTATGTGACATATACCTCCACACTCAAAGCACTCTCTTGGGTGCTATGGATGTTGAAACTGAGATTGACCCTGACAGCCCGGATAACCACTGTAGTAACTCTATAGTGGTGGTGCAGTGATAGGAACTGAAGGTGTACTGAATGCTGGCTGCTCAGGATGACACCCATATGGACCACATTTGCCCAAAGCACCATGGGATTCCTGGAGAACTATCTTAATCGGCCTGGGAGGATGGCCTCTACCAAAAGAACATATTCCCCCAGATGAGGCACCACTAAAACCATCGAAATGACGAAGCCTCTTCTTAGACACGATTTCTCTACCCTGATTACGAATCATCTCGATTCGTCTAGAAATCTCTATAGCCCTCTGGAAAGAAATATCATCTCCCATCTCCTCGGCCATCTGATGTTTGATGCCGAAAGTAAGACCATCAATAGATCTCCTCACCCCTCTCTCTATCCGTAGGAATAAAAATAGTTATGTGGTGGGCTAGATCCACAAATCTGGTCTCATATTGGGTGACCATCATGCCACCTTGCTGGAGGAGCTCGAACTGCATGCAGTACTCCTCTCTCAAAGTTAAAGGAATGAACATCCCCAAGAATAGCTGCAAAAATAGATCCCAAGTAAGTGGAGGTGAACCGGTCGGCCTGCTCCGCTTAAAAACCTGCCACAACCTCTTGGCAGAACCTGTAATCTGGAACACTGTAAAGTCGACTCCATTGGACTCCACAATACCCATGTTGCACAACACCTCATGGCAACGATCCAAATATTCACGTGAGTCCTCAGAAGCCGTACCAACAAAGTGAATAGGAAAGAGCTTGATGAACTTATCCAACCTCATCAATCCCCCTGAAGACATCGCGGGCCTATCCCTGGGCTGTGTAGCAATTACGGGCTGAACTACCCCAACTGCTAGAACCGCTAGAGTCTGATATATGAGAGTCATCTAATTCGGAGTGTGAATGGCGCAAGTCTGTGGTCCTCCCCCAACCTGAGAGACAGTTGGTGTCATAGGAAATACTCCATCCCGAACCACACTCTCCATGAGTCTAACTAAGCAGACTAGAGTATCCTAAAGTACCGGAGTAGCAATGAATCCCTCCGGGACCTGAGCGGGTCCGACTAGTATGGTATGAACAGGTATATCCTCTTCATGATCGATATTAGGCTTCGCAAGGGGTGGTGCAGCACGTTCTCTAGGTTGAGCTCTTCCTCTGCCTCGGCCCTTACCTCCGCACTGGCCCATATCCCTAGTAGTGGCTACAACAGGGGGCTCTTTCTCCTGCTCGGCTATAGATGCTATGCGTGTTTTCACTATCTGCAAGAGAACAATAGCATAATGGTTCAAACTTCAATAATGGAATAAAGTCGCACGATAGAGAAAGAAAAAAGTGAAATTTTCCTAAAGCCTTCTAGACTCTAGAAGTTAAGTACAGACGTCTCCGTATCGATCCTCCACACTCTATTAAGCTTGTTCACGACTCGTGAGACCTAGGCAACCTAGAGAACCACAATAGTCAAATACGGACTAAACTGATAAGACACAGAAGAATAAAAGCAACAAGAACTATTCCACCAATAACTCTTTTCAACATGAGATGCACAACAAGAATACAACTGAGATACCGCCTCGTATACACCAAGAATCACAACAGCAGTACCACCTCGTATATAACAAGAATCACGACCGAGGTATTACCTCGTATATAACAAGAATCACAACCGAGGTACCGCCTCGTATTCACATTTCTCAATTTCAATCACAATTTGTCCTTATATCACCGCGAGAGCCTTACATTTAGTTTTATAAATCATTGTTCTCGAAATAGCTACCTGCGTTTTAGCCCATCTTATCACACCGCCTGAGTTCAAGTAGTTTCCCTTCTAGCAACACGCGAATCAATCCCACCTTATTTCACCGCATGCGTATCAACCCCAAGCCTTATACAACCGCATGCATATCAATATCACAACACAATCAAAACTAGCACTACAAGTGCCCATATGCCACAACTTGCCAAAAGGATCAACAACATCAATGTTCCCGCAACAAATAGCCAAGGCCCAACCACAATGTGTACAAGAATCTCAACAATAACAAAACAAGAGTGAATTTCTCAACAAGAAAGATATCTCAACTTTAACATAATAAGAATGAATAGCTCAACAAGAAAGATATCTCAACAATAACACAATAAGAGTGAATAGCTCAACAAGAAGATAACTCAACATTTAGTAACTTCGCCTCAAATGGATAACAACTCTCTCAACTTCAACACAATAACTCAACAATAAGATAATTCACAAAATAATAACTTCAATTACAGGTAATTCAACAATTTATAGATGTAACAAAACACAAGAAAGGAAATAACTTCAACTAAAGCATAACAGAGCAAATTAGTAATTGAGAGGTGAAACAATATGTTAACAATGTCAAATAAAGCATGTAAGGGTAGATTAGCACATGAAAGGGTGGATTAACAATGAAAGATATAACATGTTAAGGCAATTCAAATTAAAGCATGATAAGAATTGCCTAAATTGGTCAAATACCAAATATAGCCTGTGTACCCACTTGTCACCTTGCGTATACGGCTTTCACATAACAAAACAACCAAACCAATTCCTAAGGGGTAGTTCCCCCACACAAAGTTCGGCTAGATACTTACTTCAACTAAGCCAACTCAATCCTCAAAAATAGCTTTTTCCCTAAAATTCGCCTCCACATGGATCAAATCAAACCAAAAATGACTTAATGTCATCAAACAATGTAAGGGAAAGTAATTACAATAGATAAAGCTATGATCTTTACACTTTTTCCAAAAAGTCAACCCAAAGCTCATCCGATCAAAACCCTGATTCAAGGGTAGATTCCGACTATCCAATACCCCACGATATCATATATATGATTAGTTTCAAAATCCGAGTCCAAATCGACTCACAAAACTCAAATTCTTATTTTTTAAAAACTTGACAAAATTTCCCGATACAAAATCTTTGATATATTGATGAAATATAGTTGGAAATTGATTAGAATGACTTACCCAACATTTGTAGGTGAAAATCCCCTCTCCAAATCGCCTCCTACCGAGTCTAGGGTTCTAAAATGAGAGAATATGAGATGAAATCCCGACTCCCAACCATTTTGATCAATTGTAGATGTCGCTATTCTGACATGGGTTCGCAAATTCAAACCCTTGTAATTGCGACGAAAACCTCACAAAAACGACCACTGACAGCCTAAGAGGAGGTCGCAAATGCGACATTAGCTTTGCATTTGCGAAGCCTTACCTCTTCACAAATGCGAACTACCCAAATCCTGAGCTACTTCACAATTGCGCGCCAGGCATCGCAATTGCGATACCTGAGGGCCCCTAGCTAAGCTCACAATTGCGAACCTGGTGTTCGCAAATGCGACACCAGAGGTATCACCACACCATATCCTATTTTTCAGTCCAAAACATTCTGTAACATGTTCGAAACTCATCCGAGCCCTCGGTGCTTCAAACCAAACATCCACACAATTCTAAAAGTATCATACGAACTTGCTCGTGCAATTAAAACATGAAAAGAACATCTAGAGCTATGAATCAGACATCAAAACGAATGAATTTCAAAGTAAATTTGAAGAACTTCTAGAATTGAAACTAAGCGTCTGAATCCTATGAAATCAACTCCAAATGATACCAAATTTTGCAGACAAGTTCTAAATAGAATAACAGGCCTATTCCAAGTCCCAAAACAAAATTACAATGTAAGGCCCCATAAAATTTTGCCTAGAACCCGGGGTTTGATGGTGCCGAGGTAGGCTAATGTGTTTGATGATTGTAGAAATTATAAGCTAACCGCGATATGGACATTTTGGGTTGTACAGTACGTCGGGGAGTTTAATAAAATAATTATTGCAGAACATGATATTTTTGCGGTCCATTATACGACCGCAAAACTACTCCGTAGTCCGTATATCTGTGGCCGCACACATCCATCGCAGAACCAGCATGAAGATTTTCGGAGGGAGTTTCTGCGGTCCATTCTGCGGCCGCATACCTGGTATGCGGGCTGCATACCTAGCTGCAGACTAGACCGGGCCAGCCCATTTTTTGGGACCGTTTCTGCGATCCATTTTGTAGGTTGCATACCTGATCTGCGGTGCACTCTACGACCATAGAGTTGAGTTCGGAGGGTCCATTTTCTAATTTTATAACCTGGCCCAATTTTGATAAAAATATCCATTGGGGCTCATTTAGAAGGCAAAATTTGGTGTTTAGAGAGAAGGGAAGGGAGCTAGAGAGAGGAGGAAGGGCACCCAATATCTCCATACATTGAATCCTTGCCCAATGAATTGTTCTTTTTGCATTCATGTACCACCTAGGGTTGTGGGGAAGTTGTTGAACTCAAGTGGGTGAACATTGGGTTGTAGAATGAAGGAATCCACCATAGAAGAAACTTGAAATCATGTTGCACATCTAGTGTTTGATAGAATGCTTAAAGGATTTGTACCCATGAACCTCTTCCTAATTATGGTTCAAATTTGTCATGTCTCTAATAGATTGAAGTCGCTAGGATTTCCTGGACATTGTAGTAATTTAAGGAAAACTCAAGCGAGGTATGTTGGCTATACTCCTCTTGTAAAAATCGAATTCCATGATGTCCTCATAAGTGGCGATTATGATTGGTTCAATTTCTTATTTCTCATGTTCCGACTCTTTCCTACTAAATATGATTGTTCTAGAATAAGTGTTGTATTGAAAGACATATGTACTCAAAATATGTTCCAAATGTTCCCATCATATCATGATTCCCTCCGAGAATGTAATCTAGTATGACCAATGTATTAAAGGTGTTGTGAATTAAAAATCATGTTTCAATTGCAAGTTAGTATGCCTAATTATGGGAGAGAAACTCAATGTGATTAAGACCCTTATTGCTCATATATATACCCTTACAGTCTTGATTTGAAATTCTCTTATTGTTGATAATCCATGGTAACGCTTGAAGTTTATAGGGGCAAATATGATATATGAAATATGGCCAACGTGTCGAGAATGATATTACAATTGTGGCCACTAATGCCAACGAAATGGAAAGATGTGTGAAAGATTATGAAATCTGCTGTCCATTTTGCGGGACGCATACCTGATCTGCGGTGCACTCTGTGACCGCACAGTTGAGTTCAGAGGGTCCATTTTCTGATTTTATAACCCAACCCCATTTTGATTAGAAGTCATTGGGGCTCGTTTAGAAGGCAAAAATCTGTTGTTTAGAGAGAAGGGAAATGATTTAGAGAGACAAGGAATGGCACCCAACATTTCCATACATTGAATCCTTGCCCAAGTCTTGAAATTCAAAATGGAAGAGCTCGTAAGGTCTTCACTTAGGATGTAAGATTCTACTCCCTAGCCCACTATTTCGGGATTGGATTTAAAGTGGGTAATGGGAAGAGTAATCCTTTGGTGTAGGAGTTGTTCCTTTTGCATGCATGTACCACCTTGGTTTGTGGGGAGGTTGTTGAACTCAAGTGGGTGAACATTGGGTTGTAGGATTAAGGAATCCACCACAGAAGAACCTTGAAATCATGATGCACACCTAGTACTTGATAGAATGCTTAAATGAGTTGAACCCATGAACTTTTTCCTAATTATGGTTCAAATTTGTCATGTCTCTAATAAATTAAAGTCGCTAGAATTTTTGGAACATTGTAGTAATTTATGGAAAGCTCAAGCGAGGTACGTTGGCTATACTCATCTTGTAAAAATTGAATTCTATGATGTCCTCATAAGTGGTTATTATGATTGGTTCAATTTCTTATTTCTCATGTTCCGACTCCTTCCTACTAAATATGATTGTTCTAGAATAAGTGTTGTATTGAAAGACATATGTACTCAAAATATGTTCCAAATGTTCCCATAATATCATGATTCCTTTCGAGAATGTAATCTAGTATGACCAATGTATTAAAGGTGTTGTGAATTAAAAATCATGTTTCAATTGCAAGTTAGTATGCCTAATTTTGAGAGAGAAACTCAATGTGATTAAGACCCTTATTGCTCATATATATACCCTTAAAGTCTTGATTTGAAATTCTCTTATTGTTGATAATCCATGGTAATTCTTGATGTTTATAGGGGTGAGTATGATATATGAAATATGGCCAACGTGTCGAGAATGATATTACAATTGTGGCCACTAATGCCAACGAAATGGAAAGATGTGTGAAAGATTATGAAATGAGCTGAAAATACTTTGAATTTATAAATGTTTTGGGAGTATCGTTTAGTCACCGAGGAAGGGTAGGTCGAAATAACCTAACCCCAAAACTATATGTGCCGGTGTAGGAGTGATTGAGGGATAAATCCCCATGTGGATGTGATGAGATTATTTCCCCTTATATGGGATGAGATTGATGTGTTGAGATATTTTCCCATAAATGGGATGAGATGATTTCTAGCGAGATGTGATGTGATGTCGACCCACATGGCATTGTGGTAAGACGGCTTAGCCGATCGGGCTAAGATCGGACGCAATGTTGCACACATGGTGTTGTTGTGATTGGATGTCTTGGGGTGAGATGTCTTAGCCGATCGGGCTGAGATCGGACTCTGTGCTAAAAGCGCGGTGGTGTATCAGTACTAAAGATCTCTCAACATAAAAATATTGAAATTTACTTGAAACTTACCTTTCTCTTAAATTGACACTTTAATATTGTTTGAGGTTACATACTAGTACTATTCCATATGTACTAACGTGCCCTTTGCCGGGGGCGCTGCATCTTTAATGGATGAAGGTTGTTCCATAGCAGGCGACATTTATCAATGATAGTAGTATACCCTCTCCTTAGCTGACTTGGTGAGCCCCATTTCATTTTGGGGTCTTGTATCTTTTGCCCTCTATGTATAGTGTTTTGGAGGTATAGCCGGAGCCTTGTTGCTGGCACCATCATACTACTCTATTGTATCCATTAGAGGCTCCGTAGACATAGTGTGGGTTATAACTTTATTTGGGAAAGTTAAACTAAAGGTAGTGTATTTCCATCATATGTTCCACTTCAAACTATGAAAGTGTATGTATTTTGAGACTTATAAATGATGTAACCAATGGTAAAGAACTTGTGTTTTTCACATGACCTCTCCTTGTCTAATTAATGAAATATATCTTCTCTTTATTCATGGGTGAGTTTGGGTAGAAGGCATTGTATAGGCTTGCTTGACTAGGGTATCTCGGTTGAGCGCCGGTCGCGCTCCCCGAGGTCGGGGCGTAACATACGATCCCGATAGCAAATTCCATCCTACGGTCAAACTTCTAAACTTCAAATTGCCAAATTTTGGCAAAATAACACAAATCAACCTACGGACTTTCGAATACAATTCCGAGCATACACCCAAGTCCAAAATCACTATACAAATCTATCGGAGCCATCAAAAATACTATTCTAGGGTCATTTTCACAAAATAAACCATTGGACAACATAAACAACTTAGGCTTCTAAGCCAAGAATCAAAGGGTCCAAATCAACCCGAAATAAGTGATGATTGTGTCTGAAGCGGCTGGCTCCGTCCTATCTGAAAAAGAATAGAATCTGGCCAGGCCTCCCCTCTAGCGAGACCTCTACCCGCTCGTCCCCCACCCTTAGCTAGTTGTGCGGGTTGAGCGGCAACTGGAGTAGCAATCATGGCCTGTGAAGTCTGTGGACCTGACTGAATCCATGGAGCCTAAGTAGTCTGTGGAGGTGCACCCCTCCTAAGTCTAGGGAAGTCCCACACCATATGAAGGGTATCACTACACTCAAAGCAAGCTCTCAGTGGGCGTGGATCCTGGGACTGGCTCGGGCCTAGTCAGCTAGACTGACCACTGAAGGCACCCCGCGAAGGAGGTGCACTAGAAAGTGGCTGAGCAAAGTGTGCAACCTACTACCTCGGAATATCCAGAGCACCACTAGAAGCTCGAAGTACTGAATGAACTGGACGGCTCACATATCCTCTACCATGACGGGCTACAACTGGGGGGCATGCACCACTATATCTACCAGAATCTCGATGCCTCTTGGCCTTCCTATCCTTTCTCTCACAGCCCCGCATACCCTACAATCTCTGTGCAATCTCTACTACCTGCTGATACGGAGTATCTGTCTCCAACTCTCGAGCCATGCTGAATCTAATACCATAGTTGAGCTCCTCGATGAATCGGTGGACTCGCTTTCTATCTGTAGAAACCAAGGTAGGTGCATGTCTGGACAAATCAATAAATCGGACAGCATACTCTAACACTATGATAGTACCCTGGCACAACTGCTCAAACTTCGCGCATCATGCATCTCGAAGGGTCTCGGGAACAAACTCTCTCAAGAACATCTCTAAAAGTACCATGATGAGTGAAGCTGCATCAGCTTGGCTACCTTGCTCATAAGCCCGCCACCACTGATATGCTGCTCCTGACACCTGGAATGTAGTGAAAGCAACTCCGCTCGTCTCCACAATGCCGATGGTGCGAAGAATACGATGGCACTTTTCTAGAAAATCCTATGCATCCTCTAAATCTAAGTCACTAAAAGTAGGAGGATGATACTTCTTGAACCTCTCAAGTCTAAGTTGCTCCTCCTTACATAACCTCTAGGACCTGATCAACATGGACCCACTGCTCTGGGGTACGGCCCGCGGGAGTCTGAGCTCCTCCCCCAGCCTGAGATGTGGCTGGTGCAAGTGGAATCAACCCCGCCTGAGCTAGAGTACCAAACATGCTCATGAACTGTGCGAGGGTCTACGGAAGTGCAGGGGTGGAAACAGGCGCCTCGGGTGCTCTAGCTGCACCACGTGGCCCTCCTCGGCCTTTGTCCCGGCCTGTCGCGGCTCTAGCAGGGAGCGCAGATGACTGATCGTCGGATTCAGCAGTGCGTGTCCTCACCATCTGTGAGAGAATAGAAAGTTAAAGATTTAGATTTCGAAGTCAATCAATTCACACTATAAAGAATCAAAGAAGTGGAGTTTTTAAATAGTTCTGCAGCCTCTCGAAGATAAACTGATCCGCAAGACTCTACTAAACCTGCTTATGACTCGTAACACCTATGAACCTAGAGCTCTGATACCAACTTATCATGACCTCAGTTTCCCACCTTCGGATGTCGTGATGACACTTAGTCTCTAAGACTAGGTAAGCCTAACATTAATAATAACATAACAGAAATAATCAACATAAATACTAAAGCAAGACTTATAAACTAAAATAAACTCCCAAAATAAGATCTCAACAACCTCTCTCCCAAAACCTATGGAACTGAGTCATAAGCTCTACAGAATAATCTAGAATATCTACTACAACACTATCTGGATAAGAAATACAACATAATGAAGGAAAAGGGAAGGTGATTCTGAGGCCTGCGGACGCCGAGCAGGTATACCTTGAAGTCTCTATATATCAGCTACAATCAACACTAACGTCCAGCACGGGCAGACATACCTGATCTGTACAAAAGATGTGCAGATGCATAGTATGAGTACACCATGACGATACCCAGTAAGTATCAAGCCTAACCTCAGTAGAGTAGTGACGAGGCTAGGTCCAAACACCTACTAGGACATGGTAAACAAAATGAAAAAATAATAACGGGAAGTAATGGGAGGCAGATAATAAATGATACGAAACAAGTTAATAACATAGACTAATGATAGAATTGTAAGCATGGAGGTAACGTAACAGAAGCAATTAAACAGAACCACAATAGTCAAATACGGACAAAACTAATAAGACACGGAAGAATAAATGTAACAAGAAGTATTCGACCAATAACTGTTTTCAACATGCGATGTACACCAAGAATCACAACCGAGGTACCACCTCGTATACAACAAGAATCACGACCGAGGTACCGCCTCGTATATAACAAGAATCACAACCGAGGTACCTCCTCATATTCACATTTCTCATTTTAATTACAATCTTTCCTTATATCACCGCGGAAACCTTATATTTAGTTTTAAAAATCATTTTCCCCGAAATAGCTACCCACGTTTTAGCCCACCTTATCACACCGTGTGACTTCAAGTAGTTCCCCTACTAGCAACATGTGTATCAAGCTCACCTTAGCTCACCGCATGCATATAAATCCTAAGACTTATACCACCGCATACGTATCAATATCACAACATAATCACAACTCACACCACAAGTGCCCATATGCCACAACTTGCCAAAAGGATAAACAATATCAATGTTTCCACAACAAATAGCCCAAGGCTCAACCACAATATGTACAAGAATCTCAACAATAACAAAGCAAGAGTGAATAGCTCAACAATAAAGATATCTCAACAATAACACAATAAGAGTGAGTAGCTCAACAAGAAAGATATCTAAGCAATAACACAACAAGAGTGAATAACTCAAATAGAAAGATATCTCAACAATTAACAACTTCGCCTCAAAGGGATAACGACTCTCTCAACTTTAACACTAATAACTCAACAATAAGATAATTCACGAAATAACAACTTCAATTACAAGTAATTCAACAATTTAAAGATGTAACAAAGCACAAGAAAAGCAATAACTTCAAGTAAAGCATAAAAGAGCAAATTAGCAAGTAAGAGGTGAAACAATGTGTTAACAATGTCAAATAAAGCATGTTAGAGAAGATTAGCACATGAAAGGGTGGATTAACAATAAAAGATATAACATGTTAAGACAATTCAAATTAAAACTTGATAAGAGTCTAAATAGCCTAAATTGGTCAAATACAAAATATAGCCCGTGTACCCACTCGTCACCTTGCGTATACGGCTTTCACATAACACAATTTGCACAATCCAAACTATATCTTAAGGGGTAGTTCCCTCCCCCCCCCCCCCACAAAGTTAGGCAAGATACTTACCTCAACTAGGCCAACTCAACCCTAAAAAATAGATGTTCCCTTAAAATTCGCCTCCATATGTTCAAATCTATCAGAATTGACTTAATGCCATCAAACAATGCAAGGGAAAACAAGTACAATAGATAAAGCTATGATCTTTATACTTTTTCAAAAAGGTCAACACAAGTCAACCCGGGGCTCGCCCGGTCAAAACCCGGGTCCAAGGGTAGATTCCGACTACCTACAATCCCACGAGTCCATATATATGATTAGTTTTCAAATTCAAGTCCAAATCACTCTCAAAACTCAAATTCTTATTCTTCAAAAACACCTTACAAAATTTCCCAAAATTTCCTCTTTAATTCACATGATTTTGATGTTAAATCTATGATATATTGATGAAATATAGTTGGAAACTGATTAGAATCATTTACCCAATGTTTGTAAAATGGGTCTAGGGTTCTAAAATGAGAGAATATGAGATAAAATCCGACTCCCAGCCCTTTTGATTAGTTGCAGATGTCGCAATTGCGACATGGGTTCTCAATTTCGAACCCTCGCAATTGCAAATGTGACATTGTCTTCGCATTTGCGAAGCCTTTCCTCGTCGCAAATGTGACTATCCCCCGCTAAGCTCGCAATTGCGAATCTGGTGTTCGCTAATGCGACACCAGAGGCATTAGCATACCAGATCCTGTTTTTTAGTCCAAAACATTCTGTAATATGTCTGAAACTCATCCGATCCCTCGGGGCTTCAAATCAAACATCCACACAAGTCTAAATACATCACACGAACTCACTCGCTCTATCAAAATACAAAAACAACATCTAGAACTACGAATCGGATACCAAAACACATGAATTCCAAAGTAAATATCAAGAACTTCTAGAATTGCAACTAAGCGTCCGAATATTATCAAATCAACTCCAAACGATATCAAATTTTGCAGACAAGTTCTAAATAGCATAAAAGACATATTCCAAGTCCTAAAACTAAATTACTATCCCAATAGCCAAATGTCAACTTACGGTCAAATTTCTAAACTTCAAATTTCCAAATTTCGGCAAAACAATACAAATCAACCTACGGACTTCCGAATACGATTCCTGGCATACGTCCACCTCAAAAATCACGATACGAAGCTATCATAGCCATCAAAACTACCGTTCCGAGGTCGTTTTCCCAAAAGTCAACCATTGGTCAACATAAACAACTTAGGCTTTTAAACCAAGAATCAAAGGGTCCAAATCAACCCGAAATCTTCTTGGAACGAAACTAATCAACCCTGTAAGTAATAAAACCATAAACACACATGCATGAAACATCAAAAGGGAAAAGGAGGCGCAATTACAGAAAATAATCAGTCAGGTCGTTACACAAAACTAATTCAAAACTCACCTGAGCCCTCGGGGCTCTACACCAAACATTCACACAAGTTTAAAAATATCATACAAACTTGCTCGTGCAATCAAAACACCCAAATAATATCCGGAAACACAAATCAGACATCAAAAAATATGAAAATCACAATGAACTTCAAGAACTTCTAGAATTGCAATCAAGTGTCTGAATCATATCAAACCAACTCCAAATGACACCAAATTTTACAGACAAGTTTCAAAAATCCAAACGGACCTATTCCAAATTACAAAATCAAAATCCGAACCCGGTAGCCATAATGTCAAACCATGGTCAACCTTAGAAAAATTCTAAACCTTTAAATTACCAACTTTCGGCATAACAAGTCAAATCAACCTAGGGACATCTGAATTCAATTTTGGGCATATGCCCAAGTCCAAAATCACCGCAGAAATCTAACGAAACCATCAAACTCTGATCTGAGATCAAATATGAAAAAATTTAAACTTGGTCAACTTTTCCAACTTAAACCTTCTAAAATGAGAATCATTCATCCAAATCAATCTCGAACCACTCGAAAATCAAAACCAGCAATACGCACAAGTCATAATACACCATGTGAAGTTATTTGTGACCTCAAACCGCCGAACTGATTATAAATGGTCAAAATAACCGGTCGGATCATTATAATCATGTACGAATCGACCTCCGAACGGCTCGAAACTAGCCAAAAGTAACTCAAAAATATCAAATAATGCCATGGGAATCGAGCCCAAACGATAAAGGTCAACCAAAAATTCAACCCAGGTACGCACCTCGAAATCTAACAAAACTCACAAATTCCGACAACGCATTCGAATACGAGTCCAACCATATTAATTTTATCCAATTCCGACTTTGAATCGATGTTCAAAATTCAATTATTCACTTTAGAAAAGTTATGACAAAACCCCGTAATTTCTCTTTTAGATTCATCGATTAAATGCCAAAATCGAAGGTGGAATCATGTAAAATAATAAAAATCGAGTTAAAAGTACTTACCCCAATCCATCCAGTGAAGATCCTCTCCAAAATCCCCCAAATCCGAGCTCCCCAACTCAAAATGTGATAAATGGAACTCAAAGTCCGAAAATAGAGTACTTATAGATCTGCTCTAGGTAAACCCTTCGCGATCATGGGACCAGCTTCGTGATCTCGAAGCACAAACTTTACTACCCATAGGATTATCCTTCATGTTCGCGGCACTTACCTCGCGAACGTGATGCACAGCTGAGCCAAACCTTCGCGAATGCGAAGAAGAGAAATAGCCAGCTCCAATCTACACTTCACGATCGCGACTTCTTCTTCGCGGTTGCGATGAATGCTTGAGGCACCAAAAAATTAACAATGAATCATCATCCAACATTGTCCGAAAAAAATCCCGAAACACACCTGAGCCCCTATGGACCCCTTTCGAACATACCAACAAGTCCCAAAAAATAATTCGGACCTACTCGAAGCCTCAAATCCCACAAAATAATATCAAATCATGAATCATACGTCAATTCAAGCTTAATGAACTATTTCGAATTTTCAAATTCCAAACTTATGCCGAACATATCTAAACAACTCGGAATCACCTTGCACACACATTCCAAAAAACATTACAAACCTATTCAAACTTTTGGAATATGAATTCAAACCCGAAAACCTCGAAGTCAACTCCCGGTCAAACCCCTAAACTCTTAAACCTTCAAATTGACAACTTTCTCCAATTAGCACCATAACCTTCTAGAAACATCCGAATGCAAATTCGGGCATACGCCTAAGTCCAAAATCATCATCCGGACCTAACGGAACCATCAAAATTTCGATCCAAGGTCAAATGAACGAAAGTCAAACTTGGTCAACCCTTCCAACTTAAAGCTTCTAAATTGAGAATCATTCTTCTAAATCAACCCTGAACCACTCAAAAACCAAAACTGACCATACATGCAAGTCATAATACCTCATATGAAGCTACTCAAGACCTCAAACCACCGAATAAAATGCAAATACCCAAAATAACTGGTCGGGTCATTACACCAAGAAAGAGATATGGATGAAGATTCAAGTACTAAACCAATATTCAAACGTCTATTCATGTGAGTCCTTCTTGCTCTTTAGTTGACATCACCTCAGCCATAGTCGGTAAGGGAGGGGGGACTATTAGATTGGGAATCCAAAGTTCATAGGGAGAGGTAAGTGAAAGAGATCATTTTTGGGGGTTGGAGTCATTGGAGCAGACGTTAGGTAGCTTTGCTGGCGAATCGAATAATTTCGACCATCTCCGTTGGTTGGTGATGAAAGTTCCCCCATTTGCAATTGTCACAATCTTTTAACTAGTTATATCTTATCCGGTGATTTCTTTTCATGAATTTTCTTTTCATAGGTATAAATTGCATTTTAACCCGCTTGGACCACCATGTTTATGATCAGAAACTAAAAGAAAGTCTTTGGCACATACTTCCGTACCCATAAAGTTGTTCAGAATGTCCTGAAGTCCTTCGTATTTTCAGTTCTCATCGACATCTGGCTACAGTTTCTTGTGCCTTTTGAGTTCCAAACAAAAAATGCATTTGCCATTTTGCAATTTTGATCCAGCCACACAGAATATGCCTTATTGTTCTGTGAGATTTTTGTTTTTGGTCCCCTTTGTTGAGATTATGTGAATTTCTAAGAAATTGCGTGGAAGCAAACCTATGTTTATGTCATATGCTATGCTTGCGATCACTGTTAGGAAATTTTCAGGTTGCAGTCCACATCTTTGTCTCCACTATGATTGCAGTTTGCCCCACCACCCTCAATTCTCCTTTTTCGAAACTTTCCCACTCAACACACATGCCACATAGAAAAGGGCAAGTACTTTAGATAAGAAGACAAATCATATGTATGTTGAGTTTACATTAAGTGGTACACATGATACTGTGTGGAATTATAAAGATTTCTATAATTTTTTTCAACTTTAACTTGAAATATTATTTTTTCCACTCAAACTCAAATATTGTCCAAACGTATTTGTGTTTGGTACGAACAGAAAATCTATATATTATTAAAAAGAGAGGAAAAAACCTCCACGTGAAGCAATGTGGCAGCCTCACAATATGCCACTTGGAAATTTAAACAAAGTTAGTTAGATTAGGTAATAATTGATTTCTATTTGAATATAAATTTTTAAAAATTACATTATGCATTATGTGTTGTTAATAATTAGTTACTCTTTTTGAATTTAATTTTAAACATACATAATAATTTCCTTACGGAAACAATTATTTTTATATATTAAAAATTATATATTTTGAAACTATTCTATTTTAAATTGGGAAGTTGCCAACACATAATATAACTTCATATATTATATTAAAATAATGATAGTGAAGCATGAGGTCAAGCCAAGTGTCATATAGAGAAAATGCTACTTCTCACTTTAAAGGAAAACTTTTACTAGATTTTATGACAAAATCTAATCTATATCTATATTATAGATTTGTATAGACAATTTGTTATGGTGAGAGTGTTTTTGAAATTGAAAGCTAAGATACACAATCTTTAATATTCTTATATATTATATCATTTCGAGATTTTTATATATTTGATTTGATATACAAAAGTACTTGAATTGAGATAATGCTTATAAATTTGAATCGAGAGACAAAAATATTTGAATTAATCTAAAAAATAAAATAAATTCTTTTCCAATCCTCTAATTATGTTGGTCTTGCAAATCATTATCAATTCACACAAAATAAAAGATACATAATAATGAATTACATCTATATATTATTAAAAAGAGTGAAAAAAAATTCCACGTGAAGCCATGTGACACCCTCACAATATGCCACTTGGAAATTTAAACAAGGTTAGTTAGATTAGGTAATAATTGATTTCTATTTGAATTTAAATTTTATAAATTACATTATGCATTATGTGTTGTTAATAATTAGTTACTCTTTTTGAATTTAATTTTAAAGATACATAATAATTTCCTTACGGAAACAATTATTTTTATATATTAAAAATTATATATTTTGAAACTATTCTATTTTAAATTGGGAAGTTGCCAACATATAATATAACTTCATATATTATATTAAAATAATAATAGTGAATCATGAGGTGAAGCGAAGTGTCATATAGAGAAAATATTACTTCTCGGCAAAATTTTACTAGATTTTATGACAAAATCTAATCTATATGTATATTCTAGATTTGTATAGACAATATTTTATGCTGAGAATGTTTTTGAAATTGAAAGCTAAGACATACAATCTTTAATATTCTTATAGATTATATCATTTCGAGATTTTGTATATATTTGAATTGATATACAAAAGTATTTGAATTGAGATAATGCTTATAAATTTGAATCGAGAGACAAAAATATTTGAATTAATTTTAAAAATAAAATATATTCTTTTCTATTCCTCTAATTATATTGGTCTTGCATATCATTATCAATTCACACAAAATATAAGATACATAGTAATGAATTACTAGCAACATAGAAAAAATATATAAAAATTAACATTTTATATTAAAAATAAAATAGAAGCAACGTTTAATTTCTTATTCCATATAATGTTGAAAAATATTAAAATATTAATATTAATATTAATATATTATTAAAATGAGAGAGAAAAACCTCCACATTAAGCCATGTGGCAACCTCACAATATGTCACTTGACAATTTAGGTAATAGTTGATTCCTTTTTGAATTTAATTTTTTAAGAAAATTAAATTATGCATTATATGTTGTTAATAATTAGTTACCTTTTTGAATTTTATTTTAAACATATTTATCTTTTTTACGAAAAACATAAATTTTATATACTCTGAAACTATTCTATTTGAAATTGTGAAGTTGCCGACACATAATATAACTTCATATATTTTATTAAAAGAATTATAGTGAAGCATGAGGTCAAGCCAAGTGTCAAATAGAGAAAATTCTACTTCTCACTTTAATGGCAAAATTTTACTAGATTTTATGACAAAATCTAATCTATATTATATATTTGTATAGATAATTTATAATGCTTAGAGTGTAGTTGAAATTGTAAGATAAAATACACAATCTTTAATATTCTTATTATATTATATCATTTTGAGATATTATATATATTTGGCTTGATATACACAAATATTTGAATTGAGATAATGTTTATAAATTTAAATCGAGAGACAAATATATTTGAATTAATTTAAAAAATAAAATATATTCTTCTCTCTTCCTCTAATTGTATTGGTCTTGCATATCATTATCAGTTCACGCAAATAAAAGATACATGCTAATGAAATAATGTCACGACCCCAATTTTCCACCTTAGGATGTCGTGGTAGCACTTATTCTCTAAAATTAGTTAAGACTAACATTCATTGATAACTTAACAGAACTAATAACTAAGATAATAAGATAATTCGATAAAACTCATAATGACTCCAAAATAGAACATCTGTGACAAAATTCCCAAGAATCGATAAAACTGAGTCATAAGCTTTACAAAAATATATTGAAAATTCCTAGTACAACACCATCTAAACAAGGAGTACACCATAGTATAAGTAAGGACGTAAGGTGACTTTAAGGTCTGCGAGTGCCAAACTGGTATACCTTGAAGTATAAAAAATGTACGGTCAAATCACTGATGCCTAGCATGCGCTGAAGTACCTGGATCTGCAAAATAATATGCAGAAGCATAGTATGAGTACACCACTATGGTATCCAGTAAGTATCAAGCCTAACATCTGTAGAGTGGCGACGAGGTCAGGTTAAGACACCTACTAGAACAAGAGAAACAGAACAAGGTATAACATAAATAAATAATGGAAGACGAGGAAATAAATGACTATATAAAGCAGTTCAATAATGTAAGCTAACAACGAAATTTAAAACAATAAAGGCAATAAGTAGTGAACACCTGATAAGAACACTAAGAAATCAATGCGAAGCAAATGCAAGTAAGGAAAATAAATAGATAACAAAATTGTTCAACCAACAAGCCTCTTTAACATAGAATATACAACAAGAATCACAACCGAGGTACCGCCTCGTATCGGCAATTTAAATTCGAAATCATAATCTTTTGTTATACCGCCGTGTGAGCCTTACATTAAGATATTTTTGAAAATATTTTTTCCGAAATAGCTACACACATGTTAGCCCCTTATGTCGTTGCGTGGCTTCGAGTAATTCCATTACTAGAGTCACACACATAAATCCCACCGTATGCCGCCGCATGCACATTAACCCCTATCCTTATACCAATGCATGCACATCAATATCATAACACAATAACGACTCGCACCACAAGTGCTCATATGCCACAACTTGCCAAAATTAATAATACCGAAGTTACCACAATATATAGCCCACGGCTAGACCACAATACAAACAAGAATCACAATGATAACCAAATGAGTGAGAATTACTCAACAAGGAAAGATATCTAAATAATCAACAATTCCAGTTTAGAATAACCCGACGATAAATGATGTAACATGTTAATAATTAGTTACTCTTTTTGAATTTTAATTCTAAACATACATAATAATTTCCTTACGCAAACAATTATTTTTATATATTAAAAATTATATATTTTGAAACTATTCTATTTTTAATTGGGAAGTTGCCAACACATAATATAACTTCATATATTACATTAAAATAATGATAGTGAAGCATGAGGTCAAGCCAAATGTCATATAGAGAAAATGCTATTTCTCACTTTAAAGGCAAAATTTTACTAGATTTTATGACAAAGTCTACTCTATATCTATATTATAGATTTGTATAGACAATTTGTTATGCTGAGAGTGTTTTTGAAATTGAAAGCTAAGAGACACAATCTTTAATATTCTTATAGATTATATCATTTCGAGAATTTTTATATATTTGAATTGATATACAAAAGTACTTGAATTGAGATAATGCTTATAAATTTGAATCGAGAGACAAAAATATTTGAATTAATTTAAAAAATAAAATATATTCTTTTCTAATCCTCTAATTATATTGGTCTTTCAAATCATTATCAATTCACACAAAATAAAAGATACATAGTAATGAATTACATCTACATATTATTAAAAAGAGTGGAAAAAAACTACACGTGAAGCCATGTGACAGCCTCATAATATGCCACTTGGAAATTTAAACAAGGTTAGTTAGATTAGGTAATAATTGATTTCTATTTGAATTTAAATTTTTAAAAATTTTATTATGAATTATGTGTTGTTAATAATTAGTTACTCTTTTTGAATTTAATTTTAAAGATACATAATAATATCCTTACGGAAACAATTATTTTTATATATTAAAAAGTATATATTTTGAAACAATTCTATTTTAAATTGGAAAGTTTCCAACACATAATATAACTTCATATATTATATTAAAATAATGATAGTGAATCATGAGGTGAAGCCAAGTGTCATATAGAGAAAATATTACTTCTCATTTTAAAGGCAAAATTTTACTAGATTTTATGACAAAATCTAATCTATATCTATATTCTAGATTTGTATAGACAATTTGTTATGCTGAGAGTGTTTTTGAAATTGAAAGCTAAGACATACAATCTTTAATATTTTTATAGATTATATCATTTCGAGATTTTATATATATTTGAATTGATATACAAAAGTATTTGAATTGAGATAATGCTTATAAATTTGAATCGAGAGACAAAAATAATTGCATTAATTTTAAAAATAAAATATACTCTTTTCTATTCCTCTAATTATATTGGTCTTGCAGATCATTATCAATTCACACAAAATATAAGATACATAGTAATGAATTACAAGCAACGTAGCAAAAAATATAAAAATCAAAATTTATATTAAAAATAAAATAGAAGCAAAATTTAATTTCTTATTCCATCTAATGTTGAAAATTATTAAAATATTAATATTAATATTAATATATTATTAAAATGTGAGAGAAAAATCTCCACATTAAGCCATGTGGCAGCCTCACAATATGTCACTTGGGAATTTAGGTAATAGTTGATTCCTTTTTGAATTTACGTTTTTAAGAAAATTAAATTATGCATTATATGTTGTTAATAATTAGTTACCTTTTTGAATTTTATTTTAAGCATATTTAGTTTTTTTTTATGAAAAAAATAAATTTTATATACTTTGAAACTATTATATTTTAAATTGTGAAGTTGCCGACACGTAATATAACTTCATATATTTTATTAAAAGAATGATAGTGAAGCATGAGGTCAAGCCAAGTGACAAATAGAGAAAATGCTACTTCTCACTTTAAAGGCAAAATTTTACTAGATTTTATGACAAAATCTAATCTATATTATATATTTGTATAGATAATTTATAATGCTTAGAGTGTAGTTGAAATTGTAATATAAAATACACAATCTTTAATATTCTTATTATATTATATCATTTTGAGATATTATATATATTTGGATAAATATACACAAATATTTGAATTGAGATAATGTTTATAAATTTAAATCGAGAGACAAATATATTTGAATTAATTTAAAAAATAAAATATATTCTTCTCTCTTCCTCTAATTGTATTGGTCTTACAGATCATTATCAGTTCACGCAAATAAAAGATACATGCTAATGAAATAATGTCACAACCCCAATTTTTCACCTTAGGATGCCGTGGTAGCACATAGTTTCTAAAACTAGTTAAGCCTAACATTCATTAATAACTTAACAGAACTAATAACTAAGATAATTCGATAAAACACATAATGACTCCAAAATAGAACATATGTGACAAAATTCCCAAGAACGGATGAAACTGAGTCATAAGCTTTACAAAAATATATTGAAAATCCCTAGTACAACACCGTCTAAACAAGGAGTACATCGTAGTATAAGTAAGGATGTAGGGTGACTTTGATGTCTGCGAGCGCCAAACAGGTATACCTTGAAGTCTCAAAAATGTATGGTCAAATCACTGATGCCTAGCCTGAGCTAAAGTACCTGGATCTGCATAAAAATATGCAGAAGCGTAGTATGAGTACACCACAATGGTACCCAGTAAGTATCAAGCTTAACATTTGTAGAGTGGCGACGAGGCCAGGTTAAAACACCTACTAGGATAAGAGAAACTACACAAGGTATAGCATAAACAAATAATGGAAGACGAGGAAATAAATGCCTATATAAAGCAGTTCAATAATGCAAGCTAACAACGGAATTTAAAACAATAAAGGAAATAAGTAGTGAACACATGATAAGAACACTAAGGAATCAATACAAAGCAAATGCAAGTAAGGCAAATAAATAGATAACAAAATTGTTCAACCAACAAGCCTCTTTAACATAGAATGTACAACAAGAATCACAACCGAGATACCGCCTCATATCGACAATTTACAATTCGAAATCATAACCTTTTCTTATACCGCCGCGTGAGCCTTACATTAAGATATTTTTGAAAATATTTTTCTCGAAATAGCTACATACATGTTAGCCCCTTATGTCGTTACGTGGCTTCAAGTAATTCCCTTACTAGAATCACACACATAAATCCCACCTTATGCCGCCACATGCACATTAACTCCTATCCTTATACCAATGCATGCACATCAATATCATAACACAATAACAACTTGTACCACAAGTGCTCATATGCCACAACTTGCTAAAATCAACAATACCGAAGTTACCACAACATATAGCCCACTTCTAGACCACAATACAAACAAGAATCACAATGATAACCAAATGAGTGAGAATTACTCAACAAGGAAAGATATCTCAATAATCAACAACTTCAGTTCAGAATAACCCGACGATAAATGAGGTAACATGATAATAAAAGAGATAACAAAGGCAATTAAGGCATATAAGAGCATGTTTAACAATAAGGGATAGAGCATGTGATAACAACATCAAGTAAAACATGTAAGAGTAATTTAGCAAGGGAAGATCTAACATGATAGTTCAATTTCTAATTAAATGCATGAAAGAGTCTAGGAGTTTAAACCTGTCAAAATACCACATATAAGCCCGTGTACATACTCGTCACCTCATGTACATGTCTTTCACATAATCCAAATAACACAAGTCAACCCAAGTCCTAAGGGGTAATTTTCTCACACAAACTTAGACAAGATACTTAACTCAAACAAGCTAAATCGATCCACTAATAAGCCTTTTCCACGAAATCCAACTTCGGACGGCTCGAATCTAGACAAAAAAACTTAACACCATAAATACAAGCCACATGAAGCAATTTCGAATAATAAAGTTTCAATCTTGAAAGAAAATAAAAAAGTCAACTCAAAAAGTTAACCTCGTGCCCGCACCTCGGAACCAGATCAAACTTATAAAATCCAAACCCCCATTCCGATACGAGTTCAACCATACTAAAATTATCCAATTCCGACCTCAAATCGATGTTCAAACCTCCATTTTTTTTTGAACAATTTCTACAAAATCCCCCATTTCACCACTTTAATTTACTAAATAAATGCTAAAAATAAATATGGAATCATGAAATAATAATAAATCCGAGTCAAAAACACTTACCCCCATCCAAATATTGAAAATCCCCTCCAAAACTTTCCAAAATCGAGCACTACAACTCAAAATATGAAATAATAACTCTAACCCTCGAAATAGGATTTTAAATCTGCTACCAAGGTGATTCTCTTCGCGTACGCAGAAAATGCCTCGCATTCTGATGGTAGGCTATAATCTTGTATTTTAGTTGCTTATTGCACTCTAATTTACTGCACTTTAATTGAGTTAGAACTTTAATCGCTAGTGTTTTGCACTAATTGTGTGTTTTATGCCTTGTAGGAGTGATTCTGATCTATGTAGATGTTATGGAATCAATTCAAGCTATTCGAGAGCTTTGAAGTCTAAGTAAAATCCTAAGGATTAAGTTGGGATCGTGTTTGAGGATCAACGGATGATAGTGCACTTTAAGAACGAAACGAAGAATCGAGCAGGCATACTGTGTATTGGCCAGTAAAATGAACATAACGTTTCGCTCAGAAATCCGTTTGGGCTCCACAATATATCACTAGAAAGTTATTTAAAAGGGATACAACTTTCATGTTTTAAGTTTTCCCAAATTCCCAACTGATACTACCCAACTGCGCGATCACGCACTAGGCGCGCACTTGGGGCAGAACAGTGTGAAAAATGCACGACCAAGTGCGCGAGCACAGTTCCAGGTGCACGGACACGCACGTCCAACTCCGGAAAAGTGTCATATTTTGCGTAGGAGAAGGTGTTTTCATTTGGGCCCAACCCTACTTGGTATATATATATATGGAAAAATGGTATTTTGAGTACTTTTTGACATAATTTTGACTTAAGGAGGCTAAGGAGAAGTGGGAGAAGCAAGAGCACAAGGATTTCCTGATTCAATCCTCACTCAAGATTTTGAGCTCCCGGTGCTGGGAGACCACTTGGAAGCTAAAGATTTTTAGCTGAAGCAAGTATTGTTCCAAACATTTCAAAATAGTTGCATTTTCAGAGGAAAGATGAATGAAGATCCAAACAATCATCTGATGGACTTCGAGGAGATTATGAACACCTTTCAATACAATGGTGTGTCACAAGATGCAGTTTACTTAAGGGCATTTCCCTTCACACTCAAAGATGATGCAAAGCACTGGCTTCGTAGTTTGCCTAATAGATTGACTAGAACATGGAATGAGATGACCAGAAAATTTCTTGATAAATATTTCTCATCAGCTAAGACGGGCAAGTTTAGAAGAGAAATCCATAACTTCTGCCAGAACGAGATGCAACTGTGTTTGAAGCTTGGGAGAGGTTTAAGGAGATAGTGCAAAAGTGTCAGCATAGCGGTATTGAACTCTGGATGCAACTCTAGGATTTATGGGATGGATTGACACCAGCCTCACGAAGAACATTGAGTAATGCAGCTTGAGGCCCGTTGATGAAAAAGACTCCAGAGGAGATAGTCACAATTCTGAATGAGTTATTTGAAGACGCAAATCAGTGGCCCTCTGAAATTGATAAAAGAAGAAGATCAACTGGTGTTCACCAAGTTGACGCTAACACATCAAAGTGTGGACATGCCACATCTTAAAGTGTGGACATGCCACTACCTTATACTTTTTAATTGTTTGTCATGGGTACATTTGTATGTATGTTGTATGTATATTATTCTTAGTTTTTGTTTGTTAGTTGTAGTTGTGGGGTGAGGGATATTTGTATGTATGTTGTATGTATATTATTCTTAGTTTTTGTTTGTTAGTTGTAGTTGTTTGATAGAAACAAAATTGGAAAACCATAAACCTTTTAAATTTTTTGATTTTTTCCGATGATGGATATCATTCGACAGGTTTCTTGAGGGATTAAAGTCGAAAGAAAAACAAAAAAAGATTTTATTTTGTTAGGTAGTGTATTAATTCCCCCTTAGTTTGTTTTGTACCGCGATTCTTTTCCAAGGGTTTTGTTTTGAACCGGGTGTAGTTAATTTTTATTTTTAGGAGTAGGAAACCTTGTACTATGAATTGAATTGAAGGCAACTTCTCTTAACTTTATTATGCCTTGAGAATAGTAAGTGCTTTAGTTGTGACGCTTAGGCTTAGTTTTTGACTCTTGCATAAGTACCTTAATTTATATAAATTTAACTTTGCTTAACTGCTTTGACTAGAGTGTCTTGATAAATCAATCCCGAGTGAGTTATGTGCCATGTGTGTGTGAGGTTTGTATGATTCTTTGCATTGCATTTGATGTCTAGAACTTGCCCCGTGTGTTTGCAAAGAAAAATAGTAGATTTGTTCGGTTTTGGAAGTGATATAGGCATTTCTTTGTTGAGCCAGCTATGTGTTTTATCCACCAAATTGTTATGTATCGTAGTTAACCCCGTTGAGCCTGTAATCTTGTTTCTTTGGCAACAACAAGCTTTACCCATTTGTTAAATTGACCATCTATTTGAACCTTTTACCTCTAGTGAGCACTTGAAATTGTATGAATTGTGTAAAAGTTAAAGTGTGGGGTGGTTGGTTTGGCTTTTGAGTGGAACTATTGAAATAAGGAGAAAGGTACAATGTTTCGAAAAAAGTAAGAGCCACTTAAATTTAAAAAGAAGAAATATAGTTGTATTGTTGTGAAACATACTCATTAATAAGTGGTAACTCTTGATGCAATTGTGGTTAAAGAAGTTGGTAGTTAATGTATATTGATGTAAAGGTGGAGTATGGTTTAACATAAGTGTGGGTTTTTTGAATGAAATGTATGTATTAAAGTGCTTAGGGAGGTGTAGTCACTCTTATATCTAAATGTATCTTACCGGTCCCATAGCTTACACTACAACCAGTTAAACTCCTACTTAATCCTTGACTGAATGAACTCAATTAGTGGAGTAGTACACTACGGGCAAGCCTATGGTTCATCTTCTGTGGCATGAGAATGTTATTTCTGAGAGTGAGTGAATTCTTTCTATCTCGAGTTCCTAATTGTTCTTAATTTCTATGGTGTATGGAACTACTCTCTTTTGCAATTAGGGCACGTGATTCACGAAGTAAAGGTAATGTTGATGACCTCTATGTTAGGGTAAGGGAGAAGGTTATAAATAATGCATGGTGCTTTTGAGTCAAATCTTGAGGCTGGGATGTTACACTATTGTGCTTAGTCTATTTTCAATATTCTTGGTATGATGAGTTACAAGAATTGTTTAAGTATGGGGTGTTGATGGTAGGCTATAATCTTGTTTTTAGTCTCTTATTGCATTCTAATTTACTGTACTTTATTTAGCTGGATTTTTAATCCCTAGTGTGTTTCACTAATTATATGTTTTATACCTTGTAGGAGTGATTCCGATCTATCTACCTTGTAGGAGTGATTCTGATCTATGTAGATGTTATGGAATGAATTTAACCAATTAGGGAGCTTTGAAGTCTGAGTAAAAGCCCAAGGATTAAGTTGGGATCATGTTTGGGGATCAACGGATGATAGTGCACTTTAAGAACGAAACGAAGAATCGAGCAGGTATACTATGTATTGGCCAGTAAAATGAACATAACGTTTCGCTCAGAAATCCGTTTGGGCTCCACAATATATCACTGAAAAGTTATTTAAAAGGGCTATAACTTTCATGTTTTACATTTTCACGAATTCCCAACTTATACCACCCAAATGCGTGATCGCGCACTGGGCGCACACTTGGGGCAGAACAGTATGAAAAAATACGCGACCAAGTGCGCGAGCACAGTTCCAGGTGCGCGGCCGCATACGTCCAACTCCAGTAAAGTGTCCTATTTTGTGTAGGAGAAGATGTTTTTGTTTGGACCCGACCCTACTTGGTATATATACATGGAAAAGCGGTATTTTAGGACTTTTTGACATAATTTAGACGTAAGGAGGCTAAGGAGAAGTGGGAGAAGCAAGAGCACAAGGATTTCATGATTCTATCCTCACTCAAGACAAGGGTTTGGATCTTTTATGTTTTCTTTTAACTTAAACTTATTTGTGATGAATTATTCCATATCTATGGAGTAGTTCTCTTTAGGGATTGATGGATTTGGTGTATTGAGAATTGTTTGTGGATATAAACTCTAGTTTTTATGTATAAAATCGTTTTGGGTGTTTTAATTATTGCATATATATTCACATGTTTATGTAATCGAAAGAGGCGTAACTTGTGATGTTTTTTATATTATCTTGTTGGTTAAATTCATTGATTCTTCTTAGTAATCGAAAGAGGCTAGTTGAATTATTGTTTAGACCTAGTTAGGAGAATAATCGAAAGAGGTTCTCTTACAAACCAATCCACTATGAATTCTTGCATATCTTCACCGAGCTTAACTTAGTTCATATTGTGAGGTTGAGACTTAATCGAGAGAGGAGTTTCTGCTGAACATTCGAACTAATAATAGAGTGAATTCGAGAGACTCACTTGAATCTTAGAAGTGAATTAACTAGAGGTTAATCCCAGACAAGTATCTTGCACCTATCCAATCAACCCCTATTTTCTCCCATTGATATCTTCTTTGCTTACTCTTGTTGCAATTGTCATTAGCCAATAATTTAGACTCTTAGTTAATTTTATTTTTAATCACATAAATCTCAATTTTTGATCATCTTGGATAGTAATCAAGATATAAACTACAAAAATATTGTTTAACTCCAATCCATGTGGATACGATATTATATTATACTATATTCGACTAGCGAGCATATTTAAGTGTGTGTTTTGCGCTCGTCACATTCGCGAAGCACATAAGATACCAAATGACAAAACCTCATACGCGAACGCGATGCCCAGGTCATGAACGTGATGCCTCACAGTGCTACACCTACCCGAACGCATCCCCCTGACCGCGAACATGAAGGCTTAAGGCTTGGTTGGTGCCCAAGCTGGCCTCACCTTTATGCGCGAACACATTACTACTCTTGCGATTACGATTCACATCCCCTCTTAACCTTCACAAATTCGTCGCCTTCTTCATGAACGCGAAGAAGAAAACCACCTGCCACCGAGTAACACTACGCAAACACGACCACCATGACGCGATCGCGAAGAAGGATACACCATATATCAGATCAGGGTTTCCTCAAGATCAAATAAAGCCGCACTTTATGCGAATAACACCCGAGGCTCCCGAGATCCCATACAAATATACCAACATATCCTAAAATACAATACAAACTTAGTTGAAGCCTCAAATCACATCAAACAACATCAAAATAATGAATCACACCCCCATTTAAGTTTAATGAACTTCTAACTTCCAAAACCAATGCCGAACCATATCAAATCAACTCCGAATGACCTCAATTTTTGCACACTATTCCCAAATGACATAACGGACATATTCCAACACCCGGAAGCGAAATCTAAACCCGATATCAATAAAATCACCATCGGTCAAACCTATCAACCTTCCAAACCTTCAACTTTTCAACTTTTGCCAAAAATCCTCAAACCAACCTATGGACTTCCAAATCAATATCCGGACATATGCCTAAGTTCAAAATCACCATACGAAGCTATTGGAACCATCAAATCTCCATTCTATATTCATTTGCACAAAAGTCAAACACTGGTCAACTCTTCCAACTTAAGCTTCAAACTTTGGGACTAAGAGTCCCAATTCACTCCGAAACTCACCCGAATAGGTTAAGGAATCATATAGTTCACCAAAGGCACAAAGAAGCATATAATTACCCTCCCGAGCATTGAAACCCTGGCACATGCATATACGCTCGGCATCTCATGTATGCATCACCCCCACATGTAGAAAACAATATCAATTAGTAGGAAAAATTCTTCCAACAAAGCTAGGCAAGACACTTACCTCATTCTGCACCCAAATCAGTACTCAGCCACGACTTTTTCTTTAGAACAAGCCTCGAAACCAACCGAATCTAGCCAAATATCAATCTAACAATTCAAAATAAGCTTTATAAACTACCCACAATTGAAAAATGTTCAATCTTTAGCTAAATTGAAAAAGTCAACAAAAGTCAACCCCGGGATCGCTTGGTCAAAACTCGAGATTCGGACCAAAATCTTATTACAGATTCATCCTTGAGGCCGGTTATGTGATTTGTTTCAAAATCCGACCTTAATTTGAGGTCTAAATCTCAATTTTACAAAATCCCTAAATTCTATCCAAAACCCCTAATTTCCGCCAAGAAATTCTTAGATTTGATGTTAAAAACTTATGAAAAGTAATGGGGAATTGATAGAAAAATAATTAGAGTTGCTTACCAATGAATTTGGGAAGAAAAAGCTCTTCAAAAATCGCCTCTAGAGTTTTGGGGGTTGAGAAATTGTATAAAATAAGCTAAGTCCCATTTCCCCGCTCATTTACCCAGCTGCAGACGTCGCATTTGCAAACACTGGTTCACAAATGCGGAGCACTGATCGCAAATTCTAGCGGTGCATTAGGCCACCCAGAAGTTGGAAAAGCAACAAATACTTCGCGTTTGCGAAGTCCCCAACAATCGCAAATACGGGGCATGCTTCCCAAATGCGAAACACTTCCTACTAGGCACCATGTCAAAATTGTGGCACTGAGATCGCAAATGCAGTCTCAGCTCAGTTCACAAAAGCGAAATTCTCTTCACAAAAGCGAAGTATCAGCCCCCACCCCATATGCGCAAATGCGATCAATTAACTGCATAAGTGAGGCTCGCAAATGTGAGCCAGACCTTGCAAATGCGAGATCTACAAGCTTGCACCCGAAGTTCAAACCTTCCGAAACACTTCCAAAACTCACCCGAGCCCCTCGGGATCCAAACCGAACATACATACAAGTGTACTAATATCCTACAAACTTGCTCGCTACCTCAAATCATCAAAATAATATCAAATAACAAGAATTGATCCTCAAAACTAAAGAATTTTCATCTTAAACTAAACTTTCACAATTTCTCACATAGTGCGCCGAAACGCGTTCAGGTTACCCTGGACCCTAACCAAACATGCGTACAAGTCCAAAAATATCATATGAGCTTACCGAAATCGTCAAAACACCAAACCGAGGTCGTTTACCAAGAATGTTGACTATGGTAAACTCTAGCCTCATTTTAAGTCAAAAGATCACATTTTCTTCAAAGTTTTACGTAAAAACTTTCTGGAAAACAATACGGACCATGCACGCAAATCAAGAAACATCAAATAGAGTTAGGAAATGTCTGGAATACAGAAAGGAAAGCTAGTACCTGAAATGACCGGTCGGGTCATTATATTCTCCCCCACTTAAACACACCTTCGTCCTCTAACGTGCCACTAGTCACTCTCAAGCTGTCAATTAGCTGAATGAACTCATCATACTCGTACCCATGAGTGATCCTGTGCCATTTAGGCCCATGTAAGTTCATGCACATGACCCCAACTGAGGATTCTTCCTTTGACCATAGCCCCACTGGGCGTTGAACCAAATTTCAACATCTGGAACCTCCTACGAGATCCTATCCTTGTATGTACACACTGTTTCATTCACAAAAAGCTTTATCAAGCCGTCAATACACTCCTAAGGTCAAACCACAAGTTGTGCCACCTAACTTATGTACTCACATCAATAACTTCTGACCACAATAGCTGCTCATCACCAAACACGGTATAGGTAATATACTTCATATCAAATGAAACCTCATTCCGGGCCTTCACAATGCTGGTTATGATGAAAGAAACATGCAAAAACTCGTAACCACACATGAAATCCACAAGTCGGGGAGCTTTCTCATCCGACAAGGACCATTCCCAAATAATGAGAGGAAATATGGTATTATTCTTCCAAACATTCCTTATCTCAAATACGATAGTGCAAATCACAGTTCCAAAAACTTCATCTCACACAATACAAATAGCCCAACTGACGAGCCACACCAAGGTCCACATGGAACCTCATACAACGCGGTCCATAAACCAAATAAGCAATAACTCAGATATATCAAAAAATTGAAAGAAAAGAAGGTACAAGGACAATCCAACAAGTTCAACTGATATAACAACAAACGCATAATTTTATGAACTCACCCCACGAAGGGAAAACAAAACACATGAAAAAAACACATGGAAGGGTATCCCACATAACTCCGTTGTGACGCGCAATTCGATCCCAACTTATCAATCCAGATAGGGCTACCAATCAAGCCAACATGCTCGTGCTCACTAAGTACATGTGCGTCACATCAATCACGATAGAGTGCACAAATATAACTGTGGGAAGATGATTAGGCATAATAGAATACGGAAAAAGACAATCACAACTAAGGTGCAATAAGCAAATCAACATCATGAGGTCCATCTTGCCCATATATTTCCACAAGGCCTAAACATAATCATAATACGCGTGCAAATAATCAAGTAGCCTTGCAACCCGTCATAGCCTAAGAGTAAAACACATAACATAAACCAAGGCACGAATAACATCCATTCCGCCCGATGATATACCCACGGTAACGATAGCATAAGAGTAAGCCAGTCCAATTAGATATAGAGTACACATTCTCATTAGGCTTAAAAATAGCCCCAAACCAATTTTGATCATTCCCAAACATGTATATAACCTTCCATAGGTCCATAGCAACTCCATAACATATACCCCTAGTGATCAAATTCTTAACATCTTCGCAGTTCGTAACCAAGGAGTAGCCTGCCTTCGAGAACATCCAGTATCTAAACCTTGTGAATATCGGAATCTCTATATATGATCCCACTTCACTACTCAAATGGGTAATACACGACTCATACTCCATCATCTTATAGAAAATTCTCATATAGATCTCCTGCGCCGTATAGAAAAACCTGAACCTCAGCAACTGAAAACCAGACGATCATTGTAACACTAGCCAAGCATCCGCAAGCCAAAACACAATGCGCCTTCTAAAATTCTCAATATTCTCAGGCGACATCAAATAGTCCGAGCATTCTCTTAAACATCGGAAATCATCCATGCTATGTAGAACTCATGATCGTCCATTCGAAACTATACCACAACCTTGAGCTCGCAACTTTCAATACCAACGGCGCACCGCGACTATCATGCTATCTCATGAAAATACGAAAATCTCATAATCAACCTTGAATCACAAGCAAGATGAATATCTCATCAACCAGGAACCCTCCATTTAACTTAGTCCGGGAGAACATCACCACATGCAATACACCTCTTATACCTGTAGGAGATATCGACCACAAGTTGTTGCCATAATCATCGTGAATTCTTCAAAACCCACTAAGACATAATCAAGTCATCAGAAATGATTTCCTCCAACTCAATTGAGTCACGCAGACTGCCAAACCCAAAAGTAACTCAATCCTAAATGCTGGCTCTGAAGGGACCTTATTCAACCATATGGAAACAACACCAACAACAACATGAGTGAAACCATGCATCTAGGACATCTTAATATTGGAATTAAATCATGCATTGGTTAGAGAGGTTCTAATGGTTGTTATGATGCTCCGGGGATAAAGGCACATAAAACTACTATTTACCCAGGGATGTGGAATATTAATGATAGTAAACTCTTCGCACATTACAAGTGCATAGAAGATGATTCTAGAAGCCGAGTATTTAAGGATAACAGAACCCCGAGAGGCACTATAAAATAATCACAGAAGGTTTTGCGGATGTTCATAATGAATTTTCCATGGGTCTTGTGACTTGAAAAGTACCCATATGCTAGTGAAGAATGGAAAAAAAAAGAAAAACAGGAGGAGCTGTCATGATGATATGATAACCCCAAGGGTGCATTCAACTTAATGGAGAGCCCCTTAGGAATCCTACGAGAAAGGGAGTGTTAGAGCGATACATAGAAGGACGTGATCTCTCATGGTTATCCAACAATTGTCAGGAAACTAGCACAATTTATTCACTAACTAAGGAACATAGTCGAAACGTGTTGTAGAGGTGTAAAGAAGAGAAAATAAACATTTGTTATGAACTAGACATGTTTTTGCTATAATAACTCTCAACTGCAATACCAGGCCACGTCATGGGCAACTACAATACTTGGAACAGAGTGGGCTACTTACTGCGGAATGTCCTAAGTGGACATAAAAGTTATACTAATATGGGCTAACACAAGATTTTCCTATGATGGATGTGTGAGGATCTCAAATGTTAGAGAGACCTTATGCAGACAAGTGACCATTTCAGCTGACATGTACACACATGATAGGTGCTGACACATGCTCTTATGTTACTAGACAGTGAAAAGGGTTTATGATAATGTTCACAAAGGGAGTAAATTGACCGTTCAAAACATATGGGCCACATACATAGGAGAGAGAGTAGCTCAAGAAAGATCTCAACACTAGACTGCTTTACATTAGATTCGATGCCATGTAGGTGTCACGCCCCGACCTTAAGGAGTGCGACCGACGCTCAACAGAGTTACCCCAATCCAGCAAGCCTGCACAAAGCCGTCTACCCAACTCACCCATGAATCAAGAGAAGAATACATTTCATTAATTAGATTGTAAGAGGTCATGTGAATAACACCAATTCATTTCCATTAGTTATGTCATTAACAAGTCTCCAAAACAGTACACTGAACAAACATAGTTAAAGTGGAACATATGATATGATTACAACATTTTTAGTTTAACCTTCCCAAAAACAATATACAACTCACACTATTTCTATGGAGCCTCTAACATAAACAAAAGAGTGCTACGACAATGCTGGCAACAAGGCCCCGGCTATACCTCAAAATGCTTTATACAAAGGACGAGACATACAGGACCCCAGAATGAAGTGGGGCTCACCAAGTCAACTGAGGAGAGGGTGTGCTGCTATCACTGGTCAATACCACCTGCTATGGAATCACCTGTATCAATTAAAGATGCAGCGCCCCCGGCAAAAGGGACGTTAGTACATATGGAATAGTACTAGTATGTAAAATTAAACACCCTCTCAAAAGAACGAGTAACAGTAAACGGAGAAGAAAAAATGAAACCAATAAGAGACTCAAACAGTATCAAGGTGTCAAGTTAGGGAAAGGTGAATTTCAAGTAAGTTTTAGTATTTTAAGTTGGGAGATCTTTAGCATCGATACACCGCCATGTTTTAGCACGGAGTCCGATCTCAGCCCGACCGGCTAAGTTGTCTCACCCCGAGACATCCACTCACAATTCAACCATGCGCACGACATGGCATCCGATCTCAGCCCGATCGGCTAAGCCGTCTCACCATAATGCCATGTGGGTCGACATCACATCACATCTCGCTAGCAATAATCTCATCCCATGGAAGGGGAAACAATCTCATCACAGTAACACAGGGATTTACCCCTCAATTACTCCTACACCGGCATGTGTAATTTCGGGGTTAGGTTATTTTACCTACCCTCCCTCGGTGACTAAACGATACTCCCAAAGCATTTATTTTTAAAAGGATTCACAACTCATTTCAACATATTGATCTCGCCTCTTTGTTTCATTGGCACTAATTGCCTCAAATGTGATATCATTGTTGCCGCGTTGGCCGTATTCATATTCTATATTTACTGTTTCACTTTCAAACATCATCATGGATCGTCAACAACAAATATTTCTATTCATGACTTTAAATACACATTTGAGTAACTAACCAAATTAAGGATCTTAGGCACATGTAATTTCTTACACAATTTGACATGATAGTTTTCATTAGAGTCACATTTTCAAGTCATTACATATTAACACACAGCCCATACTTAATCACCTTCTCAAATAGTAACTCAACATAACAAGAACATTTGCAATACAAATTGAACACATATATCTTTTGATACAAGGCTTATTTAGAATAATCAATTTATTATGAGCAACACGGGACTTACAAGGATATTGTGGGGTTCAATTCTAGGAGGAGAGTTTAGCCAACATACCTCGATTTGAGTTTTTCTTATTTCACTACACAGTTTCGAAAATCCTAGAAACTATGATCTACTTAGAGATATAGAAAAATTGAACAGGAATTAGGGAGGAGTTCATGTTTCCGGCTCATTTGAGCATTTTATCAAACACTAGGTGGGCACTATAATATTTAGCTTCTCCTATGGATGATTTCCTTCACCCCACAACCCAAGGTCTACCCATTTGAGTTCAACTACCTTCCCACAACTCATGATTGTAAATTCATGAATAAACAACAAGCCTCATTCACAAAACCTTCCTCCCTATTACCTATTCCCAAATAGAATTTCGAAATTAAAGGTAAGGGCTAGAATCTTACCCCTTGGTTGAAGACCTTGTGAGCTTTCTTGTTGCTTTTTAAGGCTTGAGAAAGATTTTGGATGAACAATTAGCTTAGGGATTTCACCTCTCACTCTAGGGAAGTCCCTCTCACTAGAAATACCAGATATACCGTTAAAAATGATCCCTCACATCTAATTATCGAGATAGGGTCGGGTTATAAAAATTAGAAAAATGAAGCCCCAATGCAGATCTGCGGTCACATATGCGACCGCATAACGCTTATGTGATCCAAAAAATGGACCGCATAATGGCCCTCCGGAACTAGGCATTTCTTCCTCACTCTACGAACAGTCTGCGGTCACAAATATGCGCCGCAGAACTTCCCTCCGAAAAGTTTTATGTTAGATCTGCGATGGGTTGTGCGGCCAGCAAAATGATTATGCGGCTGCATAATGGACCGCTTAATGGTCCCAAAATTTCCCCAAGTTTCGACTTGTGTCTATGGTAGATCTGCGGTCCGCAGATCAATTATGCGACCGCAAAAATGCCATGCACTTCAAAAAATTTTCTTCAACTCTTGAATTCACTGTTTCAACCCAAAAAGTCCGAATAACGGCGAGCTTGCTTGTCGCGAAGAATCTCTACAGTCATCAACACATAAGTCTACCTCAGCATCACAAAACCCTAGGTTTTAGGTGAACTTTTATGGGGCCTTACATCCTCCCTTACTTAGGATCATTCCTCCTCAAACGACAGTCGAAATCCATCATTAGCATCCACTGTGATTTAGATATTACTTCACACACCAGCAGTTCCAGACTTTTGACTAACTCCCCAAAATTCCAAATTTTTTGGTTGTCTCCCCTGTAACTTTGCCTATCCACCTGTCAGAGAATCCTAGAATCCAATCCTACCAACACAACCACAACACAATGATGTAAAACAATATGGAAACAACACCAACAACAATGCCATAAACATTGTATCACCAAGAGGGAGTATCCTTAACATAAGTTGTACATCATAATTTGTAGAAAATTAGATCTTAACATCATGGATACAATTACATAGGTATTCAAACAAATTAGGGTACTTCTTCTTCATTTCTTCCTCGCCTTCCCGGGTGGCCGCCTCAACCATACATGAGTGAAACAATGCATCTAGGACATCTTAATATTGGAATTAAATCATGCATTGGTTAGAGAGGTTCTAATGGTTGTTATTATGTTCCGGGGATAAACTCATGTAAAACTCCAATTTACCCAGGGATGTGGAATATTAATGATAGTAAACTCTCCGCACATTACAAGTGCATAGAAGATGATTCTAAAAGCAGAGTATTTAAGGATAACAGAACCCCGAGAGGCACTATAGAATAATCACAGAAGGTTTTGCGGATGTTCATAATGAGTTTTCCATGGGTCTTGTGACTTGAAAAGTACCCAGATGCTAATGAAGGATGGAAAAAAATAAGAAAAAACATGAGAAGCTGTCATGATGATATGATAACCCCAAGGATGCATTCAACTTAATGGAGAGCCCCTTAGGAATCCTATGAGAAAGGGAGTGTTAGAGCGATACATAGAAGGACGTGATCTCTCATGGTTATCCAATAATTGTCAGGAAACTAGCACAATTAATTTACTAACTAAGGAACACAGTCGGAACGTGTTGTAGAGGTGTAAAGAGAAAATAAACATTTGTTATGAGCTAGACATGTTTTTGCTATAATAACTCTCAACTGCAATACCAGGCCACGTCATGGGCAACTACAATACTTGGAACAGAGTGGGCTACTTACTGCGGAATGTCCTAAGTGGACATGAAAGTTATACTAAGATGGGCTAACACAAGATTTTCCTATGATGGATGTGTGAAGATCTCAAATTTTAGAGAGACCTTATGCAGACAAGTGACCATTTCAGCTAACATGTACACACATGATAGGTGCTGACACATGCTCTTATGTTACTAGACAGTGAAAAGGGTTTATGATAATGTTCACAAAGGGAGTAAAGTGACCGTTCAAAACATATGGGCCACATACATAGGAGAGAGAGTAGCTCAAGAAAGATCTCAACACTAGGCTGATTTACATTAGATTCAATGCCATATAGGTGTCACGCCGCGACCTTAAGGAGCACGACCGGCGCTTAACAAAGTTACCCTAGTCCAGCAAGCGTGCACAGTGTCATCTACCCAACTCACCCATGAATAAAGTGAAGAATACATTTCATTAATTAGACAGTAAGAGGTCATGTGAATAATACCAACTAATTTCCATTAGTTAAATCATAAACAAGTCTCCAAAACAGTACGTTGAACAAATATAGTTAAAGTGGAACAGATGATACGATTACAACATTTTTAGTTTAACCTTCCCAAAAACAATATACAACTCACACTATATCTATGGAGCCTCTAACAGAAACAAAAGAGTGCTATGACAGTTCCGGCAAAAAGGCCCCGGCTATAGCTCAAAACGCTATTTACAAAGGACGAGAGATACATGACCCCGAAATAAAATGGGGCACACCAAGTCAACTGAGGAGAGGGTGTTCTGCTATCACTGATCAATATGACCTGCTATGGAACCACCTGCATCCATTAAAGATGTAGTGCCCCTGGAAAAAGAGACGTTAGTACATATGAAATAGTACTAGTATGTAAATTTAAACACCCTCTCAATAGAACGAGTAATAGTAAACGGAGAAGAAAAAATGAAACCAATTAGAGACTCAAACAGTATCAATGTGTCAAGTTAGGGAAAGGTAAAATTCAGGTAAGTTTTATTATTTTAAGTTGGGAGATCTTTAGCACCGATACACCGCCGTGTTTTAGCATGGTGTCCGATTTTAGCCTGACCGGCTAAGCCGTCTCACCCCGAGACATCCACTCACAATACCTCCATGTGCGCGGCATGGCGTCCGATCTCAGCCCGATTGGCTAAGCCATCTCACCATAATGCCATGTGGGTCGACATCACATCACATCTCGCTAGCAATAATCTCATCCCATATAAGGGGAAACAACCTCATCATAGTAACAGGGGGATTTACCCCTCAATCACTTCTACACCGGCACGTGTAGTTTTAGGGTTAGGTTATTTGACCTACCCTTCATCGGTGACTAAATGATACTCCCAAAGTATTTATTTTTAAAAGAATTCACAACTCATTTCAACATCTTGATCTCTCCTGTTTGGTTCTTTAGCACTAATGGCCCCAAATGTGATATCATCGTTGCCACGTTGGCCGTATTAATATTCTATATTTACTGTTTCACTTTCAAACATCATCATGGATCGTCAACAATAAATATTTCTATTCAAGATTTTAAATACACATTTGAGTAACTAACAAAATTAAGGGTCTTAGACACATGTGATTTCTTACACAATTCGACATGCTAGTTTTCATTAGAGTCACGTTTTCAAGTCATTACATATTAACACACAGCCCATGCTTAATCACTTTTTCGAATAGTAACTCAACATAACAAGAACATTTGGAATACAAATTGAACACATATATCTTTTGATACAAGGCTTATTCGGAATAATAAATTTATAATGAGCAACACGGGACTTACAAGGATATTGTGGGGTTCATTTCTAAGAGGAGAGTTTAGCCAACATACCTCGCTTTGAGCTTTCCTTAATTTACTACACAGTCCCGAACACATATACCTCGCTTGCTATTTAGAGATATAGCAAAATTGAACATAAATTAGGGAGGAGTTCATGTTTCCAGCTCATTTGAGCACTTTATTAAACACTAGGTGGGCATTATGATTTCTAGCTTCTCCTATGGAGGATTTCCTTCACCCCACAACCCAAGGTCTACCCATTTGTGTTCAACTACCTTCCCACAACTCATGCATGTACATGCATGCACAAAAAACAACCCTCATTCACAAAACCTTCCTCCCCATTACCTATTTCCAAACCAAATTTCGAAATTGAAGGTTAGGGCTAGAATGTTACCTCTTCGTTGAAGACCCTATGAGCTTTCTTGTTGAATTTCAAGGCTTGAGCAAGATTTTGGATGAAAAATTAGCTTAGCGATTTAACCTCCCACTCTAGGGCACTCCCTCTCTCTAAAAATATCAGATATTCCTTTAAAAAATGGTCCCTTACATCTAATTATCGAGATAGGGTCGGGTTATAAAAATTAGAGAAATGAAGCCCCGATGAAGATCTGCGGTCGCATATGCGACCGCATAATGCTTCTGTGATCCGCAAAAAGGACAGCATAATAGCCCTCCAGAATTGGGCACTTCTGCCTCACTATGCGACAAGTGTGTGGTCACATAATGTGCCACAGAACTTCCCTCCTAAAAGTTTTATGTTGGATCTACAATGGGTTGTGCATCCTGCAAAATGATTATGCATAATGGTCTAAAAGTTTTCCCAAGTTTCTACTTCTATCTGCGGCAGATCTCCGGTCTGCAGATCAATTATGCGACTGCAAAAATGGTCTGTACTTCCAAAAAATTTCTTCAACTTCTAAACGCACTGTTTCAACCCAAAAAGTCTGAACCACGGCGAGCTTGCTTGTCGTGAAGAATCTTTACAGTCATCAACGCATAAGTCTACCTCGGCATCACAAAACACTAGGTTTTTGGTGAAATTTAATGGGGCCTTACATCCTCCCCTACTTAGGATCACTCGTCCTTGAATGAGGGTTGAAATTTGTCATTAGCATCCATTGTGATTCAGATATTACTTCACACACCAGCAGTTCCAGACTTTTGACTAATTCCTCAAATTTCCAAATATTTTGGCAGAGTCTCCCCTATAACTTTGCCTATCCACCTGTCAGAGAATCCTAGAATCCAATCCTAACAACACAACCACAACACACCGATGTAAAACAATATGGAAACAACACCGACAATAACTCCATAAACATTGCATCACCAAGAGGGAGTATCCTTAACATAAGTTGTACATGGGAAATCATAATTTGTAGAAAATTAGCTCTTAACATCATGGATACAATTACATAGTTATTCAAATAAATTAGGGTACTTCTTCTTCATTTCTTCCTCGGCTTCCCAGGTGGCCTACTCAACCTGTTGGTTTCGCCATAGCACTTTCACGGAGGCAATCTCTTTATTTCTCAACTTCCGGACATGCCTATCAAGAATGGCGATGCGAATTTCTTCATAAGCCAGTCCTTCATTAATCTCTATAGTCTCAACCAGAATAATAAGCGACAGATCTTCAACCACCTTCTTCCACATGGATACATGAAACACTCGGTGCACTAAAGACATCTCTGGAGGTAGTTCTAGCCTGTAAGCCACCTGACCAATCCTCAAGATGATTTTGTACAGTTCGACATACCTTGGACTCAATTTTCCCTTCTTACAAACCGCATTACCCCCTTCATGGGGGAAACCTTCAAGAATACCCGATCATCCTCTTGGAACTCAAAATCCCTACGACGTATATCTGAATAGGACTTCTGACAACTCTGGGCAGTTTTTAACCGTTCTGTAATGATTTTATCCTTCTTTGTAGCCTGATGCATGAGGTCTGGTCCTATCAACTCCGCTTCCCCAATCTTGAACCATCCAATGAGAGATCTATATTTCCTACCATATAGAGCCTCGAACGGTGCCATATGAATGCTAGCATGATAACTATTATTGTAAGAAATTTCTATGAGCGGAAAATGATCATCCCAACTTCCTTTGAAGTTAAGAACACAAATACGCAACATATCCTTGAGCTGAATAATCTGCTTTTCTAGCCCGTTGGTCTGTGGATGAAAAGTTGTACTAAGATTTACCTGAGTAACCAACCCTTGCTGAAATGTTTTCCAAAGGTTAGTTGTGAATTGTTCCCTCCGATCATAAATGATGGAAACTGGAGTGGCATGCAGCCTGACAATTTCTTTGATATACAGGTGCATACTGTTCCGTTGTGTTGGTAGCCTTAACAGGTAAAAAGTATGATGATTTTGTGAGTCGATCCACAATCATCCAAATAGAGTTGAACTTGTGAGGAGTGCGAGGTACTCCCATCACAAAGTCCACATTGATCATCTCCCACTTCCACATTGTAATTTCCATGTTCTGTGCCAACCCACCGGGCCTTTGGTGTTCAGCCTTCACTTGCTGACAATTTGGACATCTTCCCACAAAGTCTGCTGTATTCCTCTTCATATCATTCCACCAGTAAACTTCCTTATGATCATGATACATCTTTGTAGAGCCCGGGTGCACGAAATACCTAGTAGTGTGAGCCTCGGTCATGATTCTTTCCCAGAGACCGTCTACATTTGGAACACATAATCGCCCTTGCTACCTTAGTGTGCCATCATCCATGCCTAGAGAAAAAGCCATGGTTTTGTGTTTATGGATCCCATCCTTCAATTGTACCAACAATGGATCGTTGTATTGCTTCTCCTTGACTTCCACAACAAGCGATGATTCAGCCCTATTTTGCACAATCACTCCTCCTTCACTAGAGTGTGTAAGACGTACTCCCAAACTAGCCAACCAATGAACCTCCTTGACCAATGACCTTTGATATGCCTCCAAGTGAGCCAAGCTGCCCATAGATTTCTGGCTAAGAGCATCCGCTACAACATTAGCCTTCCCCGGATGATACAAAATATCGATATCGTAATCCTTGAGTAACTCAAGCCATCTTCTCTGCCTTAGATTCAATTCATTTATGTTTGAAAATGTATTGTAGGCTCTTATGGTCCGTGAATATATCCACATGGACGACATACACATAAGGACGCCAAATCTTCAATGCAAATACCAACGCCGCAAGCTCTATGTCATGTGTTGGATAGTTCTTTTCATGATTCTTGAGTTGCATAGAAGCATAAGCTATCGTATTTCCATGTTGCATTAATACACACCAATTTCGATTCGTGAAGCGTCACAATATACCACAAACCCATATGTACCGTCTGGTAGAGTCAACACTAGTGTCGTAGTTAATCTCGACTTCAACTCTTGAAAACTCCTTTCACACGCATATGACTATTGGAACTTAACCGCCTTCTGCGTCAATTTAGTCAACGGAGAGGCAAGGGTAGAGAACCCATCCACAAACTACCTGTAATATCCATCTAAGCCCAAGAAATTATGAATCTCAGTTCGGCTAGTAGGTCTAGGCCGATTCCTCACCGCTGAAAACTTATGAGGATCGACCTTAATTCCTTCTCTAGAGATGACATGACACAAGAATGTGACAGATTTAAGACAAAAATTCCTTCTCTAAGATGATCCGCATGGTCCTCTCGACTGCGTGAATATACAAGGATATCATCAATAAAAACTATCACAAAAGAGTCGAGGAAACTCGGTTCATAAGATCCATGAAAGTTGTTGGGGTATTTGTTAGCCCAAAAGACATTACAAAAAATTCAAAGTGCCCATACCGTGTCTTGAAAGCTATTTTCGGAATATCCTATTCCCTGATCTTCAATTGGTAATACCCGAATATTAAATCGATTAATTGGTGATACCAGAACTTAGCACCTGGCAATTGGTCAAACAAGTTATCTATCCTTCACAGTGGGTATTTATTCTTGATCATGACCTTGTTGAGCTGCCGATAGTCAATACACATTCTCAGTGACCCATCCTTCTTCCTTACAAAAAGGATCGGTGCACCCCATGGTGCCACACTCAGCCATTCTATAGGGAGGAATAGATATAGGCTGTGTTCCTGACATCACATCAATCCCAAAATCAATCTTCCTATCTGGTGGGATCCCAGATATTTCACCCGGAAAGACCCCCGAAAATTCATTCACAACAGGAACAAACTCAAGTGTAGGTGCCTAAGCATCGGTGTCCGTAACCTGGACCAAATGGTAGATACACCCTCTGTTAATCATCTTCGTGGCCTTAAGGTAAGAATTAAACCTACCCTTCGGCACCACATCATCCCTCTTCCATTCAATCACCGACTCATTTGGAAATTCAAACATAACGGTTTTAGTTCGACAATAAGGCTTAGCGAAACATGCATAAAGACAATTCATCCCCATTATTACATCAAAATCAACCATCCCCAATTCAACGGGATCGGCCAGGGTGTCCCGACCATGCACCATGACAACAAAATCCCTATAAAGCTGCACGACCACAATAGACTCACCAACCAGAGTAGATGCAGAGAACGACTAATGGAGTTATTCTGGTTCTATCCTAAATTCCATAACAACATAGGGAGTGATGTAGGACAAACTGGAACCAGGATCAATAAGAGCATACACATCATGAGATTGGACAGTCAATATACCTGTGACAATATCTGGAGAAGCCTCTGAACTGTGGCGACCCTTCATAGCATAGAAATGGCTAGGTCCTCCCGAAGTATGTGTACCACCCCTAGCTGCACCATGCCATGCGAGTGCTGGGGTGCCTCAACCTGGAGAAGGTGTTACGGATGTAGTAGCTGTAGAAATGGCTGGTTGTGCTGCACCGCTGCCCATGCTCTGGTGAGACGAACGACAATCCCTCTAAATGTGACCCCTCATACCACACCCATAGAATATAGGCGGGACCATGAAGCAGACCCCAAAGTGCATCTTCCCGCACCTAGGGCATGGGGGCCTCTACTGCTATTGAAATATCCCACCAGACTGACATTGCTTGTAGGATCCCCTGTTGCCCTGGATGGGCCTAAAATGGCTCCCCTACTGCTGACTAGGCTCCGATGGATGCGCATTGACTGAAGACTGAGCAAAATACTGGGATGGCCCTGACGACCCTCCCCTGAATGCTGACCTACCACCACCACTAGAAGAACCACCAAATTTGCCCGTGGACTGGGCCTTGCTACTGCTATCACGCTCCATTCTATTCTTCAATTTGCTGGTCTCTATGGCTTGACCAAATGCCACCATCTTACCATAGTTCATATCAGAATTTAAGGAAGCTGTAGAAGCTTTATTAATTACCAATGGGCTAAGGTCGTACATAAACCGGCGCACTCTAGCCTCCATAGTGGGCAAGATATAGATGGAATGTTTGGACAAGCACGCGAATCTCATATGATACTCCTACACACTCATGCTACCTTGCTTCAGGCTCTCAAACTCGGCGGCAGGGGCTGCCTTAGTCTCGGAAGGCAAGATGTCATGCCCCAACCTCGGGGAGCGCGACCGGCGCTCAACCAAGATAACCTAATCAAGCAAGCCTGCTAGATACTTGATGCCCGACCTTGCCCATGAATAGAGTGGAGATTTACTCCATTAATTAAACATTGAAAGGATTTCATAAGAAAACACCCATTTCATTACCATTAGCAGCTTCATTTAAAATTTCCAAAATATTACAAGTTTATATATATATAATGAAAATATATTTGACAAATACCAACACTTCTAGTTCAATTCCCAATATCAAACACCACCCACAACCTCTCTATAGAGCCTCTAAGTACAACAGAAGAGACGAATGGAAGTGCCGGCGACAAGGCCCCGACTATACCTCAAAATATAAAGTACAACGTCCAATGGAATGAAGCCCAAAATAGAGTAGGGCTCACCAAAATCTGCTGAATAGAGAGTAACTAGTAACGAGGATCAAAACCGCCCCCTGACGAACCACCTGCATCCATTGAAGATGCAGTGCCCCCGACAAAAAAGACGTTAGTACATATGGAATAGTACTAGTATGCAAAGCTAAATGTCCTCTTTCAAAATAGAATGCCAATATAATAAGGGAAAACCATGGAAAACAGCAAGCAACGATCAATGATATCCAAATATCAAGTTAAAACATAATAATTTTCAAAATAGCAAGATAATACAGTGAAGATGATAATCAAAATATGAAGATAATGTTATTTTTGATTGGCAGATCTTTAGTACCGATATACCACTGTGAATTTAGCACGAAGTCCGATCACGGCCCGATCTGCTAAGCCATCTCACAAGAGACATTCAATCACAATACCACTATACTTTTAGCACGGAGTTCGATCTTAGCCAGATCGGCTAAGCCGTTTCACCAGAGATATCCAATCACAACAACTTCTACACAAAGAGTCCCAGCCACCTCATCCCATTGTGTGCGGGTGGAGGTGTAATCACAAACACAATCACCACCATGTATGTGGCATGGCATCCGATCTCGACCCGATCCGCTAGGTCATCTCACCACAATGTCATGTGGATTGACATCACCTTGTTTCTAGCAATAATCTCATCCCAATTAAGGGGAATATTCTTATCACATCAATCTCGTCCCAAATAAGAGGAATAATCACAATGCACTCCTACGCCGACACATGTAGTTTCGGGGTTAGGTTGTTCCCACCTACCCTTACTCGGTGACTAACAAAACTCCCAAAAATATTTTTGATTTTCATACAAGGGAAACAAAAATACAATTGCATTTACCTCATAACCTTTCACTTCATATATAGATCCATTAGAACTTTCAGCCACTTACAACATCATCATTTCATTGGCACTATTGGCCATACATATGATTCTTCTTTCATGGCACAATGACCGTATTTCATATTCTACATTTCCATTTCTTTACTTTCAAGGATCATCATCATAAACATCAACATATAGAACATTCCAAAAATCACAACTTTAAGTTCATTTGTAATGAAGACTTTAAACATAGTGGATCTCTGTCCAAGAAATTGAGTAAAATGATTGGCAATCAAAGCGCAAGTTAAAATCATAAATGAGTAACACACCATTTATTCTAGAAATACTTTTCCCCCAAAAGGGAAATGCACAATATCAACTAATGAATATGAAAGATCTTAAAACACATTGGCAATACTTACAAAGAATAGCATTAGTTAAAACAACCACATTTGGACATGACTCGAGTACATAAGCTTTTAGGAAAATTTATTTTTGAAGTCATTTTGAAACAATTAAATCAAGGCTCATTCCATAACGTCTATCACATCATTTCATTTTATTGGCACCATTGGCCACAAGTATAACTTTCATTATTGGCACGGTGGCCACACTTCATATTTTCAACCCACTTCTTTAACTTTCAAGCATCTTTATAGATTATCAACAATAATGCATTTCAAATCAAGACTTTAGGGACACATATGACAAATTAAGAGTCTTAAGCACATAGAGTTTTTCTCACACAATTTGGCATCATAACCTTAATTTGAAACACTTCTCAAAACATAACATTATAATACACATATCATTCATGAACACATTCCCGAAGGATAAGATAATCTGATAGGGACATTCAGAACACGTTTTGAAAACATAACTTTCAACACTTCGTTTACTCGGGATAATCAAATTTATTAGGAACAACTCAGAACATGAAAATTAGGAACTTGAACCAACTATACGTGAAGCTTACGTGGACATTATGGAATTCGATTCTAAGAGAGAAGTTTAGCCAACATACCTTGTTTGAGCTTTTCTTAAGTTACTACAACATCTCAATACTTCTTGTAATAACAATCTATATGAATATAGTGAAAATCAGATAAGAATTATAATGATTCACACGGTGTAACTCTATTAGGAATTTTGTCAAACACTAGTATGCAAAATGGACTACAAAGCTCTACAATGGTAATCCCTTCCTCCCTCAACCAATTTGAACAAGAACTGCCCAAAATGGTTTATTAACCCCACAAACTACAAGCTATTGGTACATGCATGGCCTAATTCGAATCCCACAATATACGTAGAACCCTTAAATAACTTGCATGGGTGGTATAGGATAGTACCTTACCCGGATAGATGGTGTTCTAGTAAACGATTCCCATCAATCTTCAAGATTGGGGCAGGGATTAATGATCAATGCACTTAGGGCTCCTTCCTCTCTTTCTAAAGCACTCCCCTCTCTCTAAAATATGTGATTAGCCTGGCCAAAATAACCAGGGCCGTTTAATAAGAAATGGGGTCGGGTTATGAAATAGGAAAATAGACCTTCCGGACTCGGGTCTGCAGTCGCAGAATAGACCGCATAACAGATATGCGGCGCACAAAATGGGGCGCGAAAATGATGCTAAGAACTTGGCTGGTCTGGACCGGTATGCGACAGGTCTGCGGTCCGCATACAACTTATGCGGCCACAGAGTAGACTGTAGAATTTCCCAACGAAATTCTTCATGCCAAATCTGTGATGGAAAATGTGGTGCAATCACACAATAGGCCGCAAAATCTGTGATACCACAAAACATTAAATTCTGTGGCAAAATATTTCGGTGCCTTACATCCTCCCCCACTTAGGATCATTCGTCCTCGAATGAGGAGTAAAGTCTGCCCAAAACACCCAACATAATTCATCTCTTCTTTCACACATCATAAGCCCCCAATTTGACTAACTCCCAAATGTTTAAGAAATTTCGGCAGAGTCTCCCCTATAATTGGGGCTATCCACCTGCCAGAGAATCACCAAAACAACTCCTAATAACACACCCATAACTTAAAAAAGCATCACAATATATATTAATAATACCGACCTCAACATTAAGGGTTTTACATATACAGAAGTGGTATCTTGACATGAACTGTACACATTTAAATCATAACACATAGAAAGTACCTTTTGAATCACAACCATTTGGCTATACAAACGACTGAGAATATTCCCTTTCCACAACACTTCCGGCCTTCGGGGCGATCTCCTCGACTCACAGACTTAGCCATAGTAGTTGACATGGGCAATCTTAACTTCCAGACTTATCTAGCAAGGATGACAATTAGGTACCTCTCATAAGCCAATTACCCATTAACTTTACCTTCCAAACCTCCCACCGGAATGATAGATAAATGATTCCCATCTACCTTCCTTGACATATACACATGAAACACCGAGTGTATGAAAAATAACTATGGAAGACATCATACACATAACTCGGCATATTTCTCTCATGATTCCATAATGCCCAATGTGAACTACGCCTACTTTACCTTTATTAACAATTCACATAGTATCTTCATGGAGAAGGTCTGGAGAATAACCCGTTCACTCTCTTCAACTCTAAATCTCTACACTGAACACTCAAACTAAACCTTTGGTGACTTTCAACAATTATTCTACGATGTGCTAGAATGAATATGACTTTAGAGTTTCTACCCAATTTTGTTCAATCATGGACGATGTTTCTTCTTTGACATGTTTGAACCTACAACTCTCAATAGATTTAATACAAATAGGAACTACAAGGTTTGAGATTGGGCTGGAATTGTTCAAGAATCCATCAATGTACTGAGAAGGGCATTTCAGGAGGTTATATCCTAAGAGACATGAAGGTTACTACCAATATCGCTAACATGGTTAACCACTGTAATGACATCATTGGTTAGAAAGGTTCTAATGGGTAATATGATGCTTCAGGGATAAAGACAAATAACTCTTATCCACCAAGGGATGTGGAACATTAAGGGTAGTAAACTCTCCGCTCATGACAATGACATAGTCAATGATCCTAGAAACCGAGTGTGTAAAGAAAACGGAACCCAGGAAGACACTATAAAATAATCATGGAAGGTTTGCAGATGTTCATAATGTGTTCGCCCTGGAATTTATGACTTGAAAAGTACCCAGATGCTAATGAAAGATAGGAAATCATGAGAAGCCGACGTGATGCTATGACAACCCCCAAAGGTGCATTTGGTCTTAACGGAAAGCCTATTAAGGACCCTTATGAAAAATGAAGTGTTACATCGACAAATAGAAGGACACGATCTCTCATGGTTATTCAACCAAGGGTCGGGAAACTAACACAGTGTATTTTCTCACTAGGGAACACGGTCAGTACACGATGCGGAGGTATGATGAGAATATGAACATTTGTTATGAGCTGACATGTTTCTACCATATTAACTCCCAAACTGCAATACAAGGCCACATCATGGGCAACTATGATATAGGAACGAAGTGAGCTACTTACTGCGGAATGTCCTAAGTGGACATAAAATTTATACTAAAATGGGCGACACAAGAAAGCATCGGAAAACTCACTCCACCTCGTCAGAGGGCTCCCCTCCTCACATGAGTCCTCCCACATCTCAAACCAAGAATAGGCCACCACTTTCAGGTGGTAGGAGGCCATCTTTGCACCTTCCATCTCAGTAGCATGCATAACTCTGAGGGTCTTGTGCATCTCATCAATAAAGTCCTGAGGGTCCTCCTCAGGATCAATACCTATGAACACTGGAGGATCCAACTGGAGAAACCTACTCACCCTAGAACTAGTGGAATCCCCTGGCTGACTAGAAGAAGTGGTTGCATCTTTTGATCTCTGGGCCTAGGAAGCCACTATCTGAGCCAACATCGGTATGGCTCCACTAAGATCCCCATGATATACACCGGGACCGGAAGCTGGGGCTGGAGGTGGAACTAGAATGTCACTTAGAGGGATCGTTGCACCCCAAATAGTTGTAATTACAGGTGCAGTCTGATTAGGTGTAGTAGAATCAGGCAGTGTAGTAGTCGGGGGAATATTCTCACCCCCGGGAGCTCACCCGCATCATCAACAAAAGGATCAACTTGCACTCATGGGGTGGAATTGGATCCTTGGCCAGTTCTTGCTTTCTTTCTAGGCGCCATATACTGAAAATTAGAGCAATGCACGAGTTAAAGGAGAAATAATCTTACCATCAACTTTATCGCAAGATCTAAAACATTAAAGAAGGGGATTATTCCTAAATATATGAGTAGCATCCTAGTTATAAATGTGGCCGACAACACACCGATAAGAAGAAATATAATAGACACGACTCCAAGACCTCCTAGGACACTTTAAAACTTTAGGCTCTAATACCAAGTTTGTCACGCCCCGACCTCGAGGAGCGCGATCAGCGCTCAACAGAGTTACCTCGGTCGAGCAAGCTTTCACAATGTCGTCTACCCAATTCACTCATGATTAAAGTGAAGAATACATTTCATTAATTAAACTGTAAGAGGTTATGTGAATAACACCAGTTCATATCCATTAGTTACAGCATTAACAAGTCTCCAAAATAGTGCACTGCACAAACATAATTAAAGTGGAACAAACGATACGATTACAACATTTTTAGTTTAACCTTCCCAAAACAAAAATACAACCCACACTATGTCTACGGAGCCTCTAACAAAAACAAAAGAGTGCTAGGACAGTGCAGGCAACAAAGCCCCGGCTATACCTCAAAATGCTATGTACAAAGGACGAGAGATACAGGACCCCGAAATGAAGTGGGGTATACCAAGTCAGCTGAGGAGAGGGTGTGATGCTATCACTGATCAGTACCACCTGCTATGGAACCACTTGCATCAATTAAAGATGCAGCTCCCCTGGAAAAAGGGACATTAGTACATATGGAATAGTACTAGTATGTAAAAAAAATACCCTCTCAATAGAACGAGTAACAGTAAACGGAGAAGAAAACATAAAATCAATAAGAGACTCAAACAGTTTCAAGGTGTCAAGTTAGGGAAAGGTAAATTTCAAGTAAGTTTCAGTATTTTAAGTTGGAAAATCTTTAGCACCGATACACCACCGTGTTTTAGCACGGAGTCTGATCTCAGCTCGACCAGCTAAGCCGTGTCACCCCAAGACATCCACTCACAATACCACCATGTGTGCGGCATGGCATCCGATCTCAGCCCAATCGACTAAGCCGTCTCACCACATTGTTGTGTGGCTCGACATCACATCACATCTTACTAGCAATAATCTCATCCCATATAAGGGGAAACAACCTCATCATAGTAAAACGGGGATTTACCCCTCAATCACTCCTACACCGGCACGTGTAGTTTCGGGGTTGGGTTAATTGACCTACCCTTCCTCGTTGACTAAACGATACTCCCAAAGAATTTATTTTTAAAAGGATTCACAACTCATTTCAACATCTTGTTCTCGCTTCTTTGTTTCATTGGCACTAATGGCCCCAAATGTGATATCATTGTTGGCACGTTTACCGTATTCATATTCTATATTTACTGTTTCACTTTCAAACATCATCGCGGATCATCAATAACAAACATTTATATTCAAGACTTTAAATACACATTTGAGTAACCAAACCAAATTAAGGGTCTTAGGCACATGTGATTTCTTACACAATTCGACATGCTAGTTTTCATTAGAGTCACATTTTCAAGTCATAACATATGAACACAGAGCCCATGCTTAATCACCTTCTCGAATAGTAACTCAACATAACAAGAACATTTGGAATACAAATTGAACACACACACACACACACACACACACATATATATATATATATATATATATATATATTGATACAAGGCTTATTTAGAATAATCAATTTATAATGAGCAACAAGGGACTTACAAGGATATTGTGGGGTTCAATTCTAAGAGGAGAGTTTAGCCAACATACCTCGATTTGAGTTTTTCTTAATTCACTACACAGTTCTGAAAATCCTAGCAACTTTGATCTACTTATAGATATAGCAAAATTGAACAGGAATTAGGGAGGAGTTCATGTTTCCGGCTCATTTGAGCATTTTATCAAACACTAGGTGGGCATTATAATTTCTAGCTTCTCCTATGGAGGATTTCCTTCACCCCACAATCCAAGGTCTACCCATTTGAGTTCAACTACCTTCCCACAACTCATGAATGTAAATTCATGAATAAACAACAACCCTCATTCACAAAACCTTCCTCCCTATTACCTATTCCCAAATAGAATTTCAAAATTGAAGGTTAGGGCTAGAATCTTACCCCTTGGTTGAGGACCTTGCGAGCTTTCTTGTTGCTTTTTAAGGTTTGAGCAAGATTTTGGATGAACAATTAGATTAGGGATTTCACCTCACACTCTAGGGTACTTTCTCTCTCTAAATATATCAGATATTCCCTTAAAAATGGTCACTTACATCTAATTATTGAGATAGGGTCGAGTTATAAAAATTAGAAAAATAAAGCCCCGATGCAGATCTGCGGTTGCATATGCGACCGCATAACGCTTTTGCGGTTTGCAAAACGGACCGCATAATGGCCCTGTCGAACTGGGCACTTTTGGCTCACTCTGCGACCAGTTTGCAGTCTGCAGACCAATTATGCGGTCACATAATGCACCAGAGAACTTCCCTCCGGAAATGTTTATGTTAGATCTGGGATGGGTTGTGAGGCCCGCAAAATGATTATGCGATCGCATAATGGTCCAAAATTTTGCCCAAGTTTCTGCTTCTGTATGCGGCAGATCTGCAGTCTGAAGATCAATTATGCGACCGTAAAATGGACTGCAGGAATGCCCTGCACTTCAAAAAACTTTCTTCAACTCCAGAACGCACTGTTTTAACCCAAAAAGTCCGAAACCCCGGATTTTATGTGAAATTTTATGGGGCCTTACAATATGTAAATATTATTATGGTGCATGCACGAGCACAAGTGAGTAGATGTTATCCATTTAAATCAGAAGGTTCTATAAGAAATTCCTCAGGTATAGTCCTTTGTGGAGAATTTGGGGAAGCAAGTGGGAAGTATTAATCTAAGGTTATAACTCAATTTAAGGAAATCATTGTAGAACACAATTCCCCAAGAGGTTGTAAATAAGAAAAGTGTAATAAAGAGGCTTCACGAATAATGCATCTCGTTCAAAGAGTAGGTACATACAATGTTTTGGGATTCAGTTTCTTGTTAATACCATATTTATGTTGGCTCTTCAATGCAGATATACATATACAACAATGAAAATTATGTGGTTGACAGGGAAGTTCCTTAACTGATGCCCCTCGACTGCACATCCATAACATATATTGGTACCATAGTAACATACCCCCGAATGACATCTCCTACACTTCACGCAACGAGGACGAGGTCCGCTAAACTGACTCGCCTCACTGACCTGATATTTACCCTTTTTGTGTACATCATAATCGTCTCTCTTATCTTTCCTCCAAGCCTTTATGGAGGGAGTAACAATCTCTGTACCTGCTTGCTGAATGGGCCTTTGGAATTTCCCAAGCCTACCACCTCTAACATGCTCATGAGCATACTCACAACCTGATGCCAAATGTTCCCTCCCGCATATGAAGCTGACCGGGCTGGGTTTACCCAACCTAGGGCATCTGTTCTTCTTGTGCCCCCTCTTCCCACAACCATAACATATTTCAAGAATCATCCAACATGTCCCCAATGAAGCTTCTTACAAATCGAACATTCCGGCTTATGGGTACCAACAACCTTCTTTCGCTTCTTAGGTACTCTCACCACATGATCCGGTGCGCGGTAACATTAATAGGAACAAAGACACTTCCCCTAGCAACTAGCTCTCCCAATCCCTCCATGGCTCGACCCATTCTCTCAACAAACTCTTGCGCAATCTTCCCCAGATTCAATGGTGGGATCACTCCTTCAACGTTACTTTGAATTCATGGATTACTCATCTGGAAAAGGATACATGACGAGGAAATTATCTTCCGATCTTGAGCTCTATAACATGATCCGTATTATCAAAAAAGGGTGACATTCCTAAATATCCAAGTAGCCTCCTAATTATATTATAGATGTGGTGGACAACACACCGATAAGAAGGACTCTATTAGACACAGCTCCGAGACATCCTAGGACACTTTAAACCTTAGACTCTAATACCAAGTTTGTCATGCCCCGACCTGAGGGAGTGCAACCGGCACTCAACCGAGATACTCCCAGTCAAGCAAGCCTACTTGATGCCTTCTACCCAACCTTACCCATGAACAATTTAAAAACCTATTGATACCCAATATCATTTTTGCATCATCACCAATTTATGAGAGTCATACAAGTATTTTCTATAATTTTTCATAATTTTGAAAAGCTAAAAAATTGATTTTATTGCATTTTAATTACTTGAATATGTATTTATTACCCTCTAAATTATTTTGTGGCGACTTAATCATCCGAATTTATTATTTGGATCCACATATATGTCTCTTAGTATTTTACTTTGTTTTTCTATAATTATATTTGTATTTTAAAGTTATTTTATATAATTTTGTAATAATAGCCTATATTCTATACATAATTGGATTTATTATATTATTTATATCAAAATAGCTTTTATTATATTTTTATAATGTTAAGTTATTATTTTACTGCACGAATAATATTTTTATTATTATTAGTCCTTTTTATAATTTATATTTTTAATAAATCTTGTGTATTTAAACTATGTCCCAGTTTTTGAGTTAATTTCGGACCCAATACACCAACCCAACCCCAAAACCTTAGCCCAATAACCCCAAGCCCAAAATAGACAACCCTTAACCCGGTCGCGACCCTCCTTACAATCTACCCCATTTTCCCTTTAATCATTGTCGTTGATCTTAGATGATCAACAGCCCACAATAATCCTTCCCCTTTCATTATATCTCCATAACCTAAACCCTAAAGACATTTTCCCCACCCAGTCGCCTCTGCATTAACTTATATCCTTACTCCTACACCAAACCCTAGCCTCCTCATCCCAAATCCCCTCAAAACCCGTCAAAATCATGAAATTCTTTCATGATTTGCTTATCTTATTTGCACTATCTCATTATCATTCATACACTCGTGGTATTACTTAGTACTTGATCGCTTTTGGCAAGTATTACCTCTCCAAATCGAGTGTAATTGTCCTCAACCTACATGATTCAGACAAAGATCTGTCTGTATACATTCTCAACAAGGTCGTATGGGTCTGATTCACAAAGATTCTTGGCTAATGTTTTGAGTACACGTCAAACTAGGGTTTGTCCGATTTTTACCTATTATGAATTGGATTTGGCTATGATGCGATTTTCCTTTTCCTTGATTGAGCTTGATTGATTTTATTTCCTTATTTTGTGTTTAATTTACTATCTTCTATGTTTGTTCGTTCAACTTCTATCACTACATAAACCCTTTCCCCTTTCCCTTTTGAAGCCTCAAGGATTATTATTGAATCACTGCATTATTCTCTCATTCTCACTCATTATACTCTGAAATTTGAGACCTTGGCTGGCTGAAAGGCAAGGCCATTTGAATTCGATTGTGTACTTTCTCAGTAAAAGCACTGCCCAGGGTTCATTCGAGACCCTTGGGAACTCTGACACATTGGGATTTTTGGGATTCTGCTGCTTTTTACTAGTGTTAATTGAATTACTTCTGGAAATTGCTCTTCTCATTTGCTTGTTCGTTAATTGGTAATTGGTAAGTGCCTTCGGCCTTTGTAGTTTCATTCTCTATTCGTGTGTGTTATTGATCTATATATCTATGTCATTGAGACTTTTGTTAATCAATATGCTACTATGTCATCTCTGTTTGCAACCTATTTGCTCTAAAGTTATTCTCGGGGTTCTGTATTTTTCTCGCATCTAAACTGGCCTAAATTCTAACTATGATTCTATCTTTATTAAGCATGTCTATCCTGGTGTGTTTGTGTGTGTTTGAATGCTTACTTCTACAGCTTGTCCTGAGTATATCTTCTACATTGTTCTAAATTATTGTGATAAATCAATTTATGCCTAAAATATGTTCTAGTGCCTATTAAATCATCTATGTATAACTTAATTCTCGATCACGTTGATTAGCCAAACATGCTTTCTTTCTACTTAACGTGTGCTCCCTACTTGTTCAATCCAATACTCTTTAGTATTGCCTAAAGACATTTAGAATGATATGCAATATATAGCCCCTTCTCATATATGTTATCAAGACCTAGTATTTACATATCCTGTTAATATGGAGTTGATATATTTTCATCTATCATGAGTTCTGATATTATTTATGAACTTTGGTATTATGACTGATGTTCAACATGCTAAAGTTTTTCTCATTCTCAACTAAGTAGTTGATCGATCATGAACATGTTAGGTTATGTTGCTTTTCACTAAGCCTTCATGTTAAAACTTGCATGCGGAGGCTATGCTCTATTTTTTCTTGTCTATGACTCTATGAGATTTTCATGTTTAAATCTTGTGTCTAAAGTTATTTTAGGTTAATTCTGAATCAATTTACTTTTGAATCTCTTTTGGAATAGTTCACTATCCTATGATGGTCAATCATATCACTTTAGCTTTGTTTCTAAAAACACAAGACTGAACATGCCTTGTGAACTTGTCAATGTTTCATGTGATCTCGTCTATGTGCTTTGGTTAGAACTGTTGTTAGTTACAACTTTAAGAGTTAAGTGTGAAAAGTTGTTTAATTAATTCCATGAGCGGTTTGTCACCTATATGGTTAAGTTTGGCACCCATTTGGATAAGTAAGTTATTCGTTGGGTCTGGTGTTGGGACATACATGTTGTTGGATCTGGGCATTGGATTCAGGAAGATTCTACTGTCCATGTGAGCCTGAGATTTGGGTCTGTTGGTTGGTGACGCTGCTAAAGGCCTAGGAATTAACTAGGTTATTTTATAGTGGGCCTGTATTCTTTGGTGGGGGCCGTAGTTGTTTCAGTCTGTATTTTGTCATCTTTCAGTTTGTATTATTTCATTTTTGTCTTGTAACTTGTAATAACGAATAGTTGGGGCATTAGTGAAATTGGGGAATAGGTGTGCTTTATTCTTGAATAAAGGGTAGAGAACATGCCTATGGGGTCCATGTGTTTTATTTGCTATTCTGTTTGACTTGCTCCACTTCTGCACGCTAATAGAAATCATGTCTATAGGAACCACACATATCTCACCTAACTTGACTAATACTCGCTACTTCAAACATGTTAGCCATTACTATACTTGATTTATATGTTATTACTGTGCGTTTATACAACATGTCTATAGGATGTGTAACATATAGTTTGTCGATTTAGAAACCATGCCTATAGTAACTCACACACTTAACTCAACTTGCCTAACGCATGTACATTATTCAAAAGCATGATTGTTTGACTAAATATTTTACCTACTCTCATGTCTACTTCTATATGATTATTAGATAGAAGGACTATAGGGTTGTAATCATACATACCTTTGTTAATGCTCATCTAGATACCATGACTATAGGTTCTTAACTAATTAACTAATCGGTTGCTTCTGTTGTTTTATTATACTGCCGCCTAGATAGCATGCCTATAGGATAAGTATGACAAAATCGAGTTCAGATAACAACGATTAGAAATCTTGCCTATGGGATATTGTTACTTGCCTAGAGAGAATGTCTATACAATCAAACATTGATAATTCCAAATTTTCTAATAGCTCTCACTGCCCGTTGCGCAAATAACTTATAAATCATGTATATAGGTTTTATATCACATGTAATCTGCAAATTAGTTAATTTGGAACAGCAACACTGTCTGTACGACTTGAAATCAGAATGATATAGAAATCATGCCCATAAGACTTAACGACTCAAATACGTCTTAATCTGGAAATTATCTACTGTGTAGCCTCGAACTTATTTGCGTTCTTTGTCATTATGTGTGGAGGCTAACATGAGCCACTCTTTGCTATTATGTGCAGTCCTACTTGTTTTGAATACGCAATTAGTTTTATCATTTTGAGCAACCTTGGTAAAGTCTAGAACCTCCCAAATAGAGGTCCAAAGCCTCCTGGACCATAGGTATGGGACGGGTGGCGCACGTCTAGCGTACGATTTAGAATTGAATTAGAGTTCCTTTAGGTAACGACTTCAACATAGTAATTGGGTAGCAGGAGATGATAGTCTGTGCCCGCTGAATAACATGAGAAACTCCCTACCTTAAGTGAGTTGCGAAGTATTATTTATGTTGCACGGGGTGATCCTTTAGGCTAAAGAACTTAGGACTCCCCTTTTATTTATATACTTGTCATTTACACTTCATTTATTTAATCACCTAGCCTAATAATACAATCCACATAGTTTAAAATTCGACAAGGACCCACAGTTGTGGACCTCGAGGAGTGCCTAACACCTTCTCTTTAAGGTAATTTGAGCCCTTACCCGATCTTTGGTGACACGGACTAGTTAAAATAGAGTTATTCACAAATAGGTGCCCTAACGCACCTTAAAAATCATTAGGTGGTGACTCTTCTCTTTTAATTACCTTCATTTAAAAGAGTTGTCACACGTCAAAGGCCGCTTTTGCGAGAAAATAGGATGCGACAGCATGGCGACTCTGTTGGGGATATACTTAGGCTCTTACCGCCTAAGAAATATGTTGTTGTGGAAAATCCTTCCTAATGGATCAATCCTAACAAAATATGTGCTTATCATTCAGGCATGAAGGGCCATACCATTGAGGAATGCCGTACATTGAACGACAAGATTCTGACGCTGATCGACACTATGGTTATACAAGTAACGGAAACTGCGCCGAATATCCATAACAACCCTCTCCCGAATCACAGAGGTGAGGGAGTGAACATGATAGAAATTGATGAGGAGTGGGATCAGGAAGTAACCATCAAACTCATTCTAGGAGACGCTCCTAAAACATCTCTGGTCACCCTCACACCAGTTGTGGTACAAACCCAGGCCCTATTTAAAGTTGATGTAGCTACAGCCTTCACTATAATGGTAGCTTCCACACCATCTTACAAGTCTGATGTTGTCCCGTGGGATTATGTTGTGGAAGCAAGAAGAAAGGGAAAAGCCAAAATGGAAGAAACAAGTGTCGCGCAAGGTATGACTAAAACTGGCAGAGTTTACACACTTGAGAATCTTGGAGGAACAAACAAAGAAGCGCACCTAAGCCGCCTGTTGTTGAGACTAGCACTAACGACCTTTGGAGGAAGATACAAGCAAGGGAATACTCTGTTGTTGACCACCTGAACAAGACTCCTGCTTACACATCCATTTTATCACTGTTGCAAAATTTAGATGCACACAAGAATGCCTTGATGAAAGTGTTAAGTGCAGCTTATGTACCCGCTAGCATTACTAGTGGAGAGATGGCTAACATGGTCGGACAGGTATTGGAGAGTCAAAAAATTAATTTCCACAAAGATGAGTTACTGCTAGAAGGGTTGAGTCACAAAAAGACATTGCACATCACAGTGCAATTTGAGGACAGGTTCTTTGCCAGGGTCCTAATCGATGGAGGTTCAAGTCTGAACATATGTCCACTGGCAACCTTGAAAAGATCATGTACGGGCCTACACAAGATACGAATGGGAAGTATAAATGTGAAGGAATTTGACGGATCTCAGAGAGCCACTATCGGGGGAACCAACCTTGATCTACAGATGGGTCCAACTTGGTTTGTTGTTGAGTTCCGTGTGCTAGATGTATCTGCTACTTACAACCTATTGTTGGGATGACCATGGATACATGCAGCTGGAGCAGTGGCTTCTACTCTGCACCAACCTGTGAAGTTCGAATGGAATCATCAGGAAGTGATTATTCATGGAGACGGAAGCAACCATATCTACACTAACCAGACCATTCCAGACATCAATAATAGGAGGAAGTTGGAGGGATAAACATATCACCGCAATGAGCTGGTCAACACAATTGAAAATGATCAATGGTGGAGTAAGAAGATAGAAAGCATACTGTTGTGGACGTGATATGAACCAGGGAAGGGTCTCGGCAAAAAGCTTTAGGGGATCACTAAACCCGTACAACCACAGTATCATGGCACAACCTTTGGACTCGGATATGACTATACCGTGCAAGAGTATTAGAATTGGACAGTGCCATAGTGCACCCATTATTATACACTGGAACAACCCGTATCACCTCTGCACCCGGCATTTCTGTGAGGCTGACATAATCTGGCGATCTGAGGAAGATGAGATTTTGGCTGGCATGAGGAAGTTGTTTCTAGATGAAGAAGACATGGACTGCAGTGCAATTGTTGTTGTTGAGGAGGAGGAAGACTTTACCATTCAGACAATGGAAGAGGGAGTTATTCTCAAGAACTGGACCGCTGCACCATCCCGAGCTCGCCAAGTTTCTGGGTAGCCTGGCAAATTAGCATGACTTATTTTCAAATTGTCTTAAGCATTTAAGACATTTTCAGTATTTTGTTTTGAAATAATTACTCTATCCATCGAGTCGCACTTGTTGACATTTTAAAGTTTTATTAATGCATTATTGTTTTTTATATTTATTATTATCTTTCTACATTCTTTTCAGCATAATTATTACATATCCCGATGAACTTACGACTGTGACATGTAGTGCGATAACGCGACATAAGGACAGTGATTCAGAAGATTTGGAAGATGATGTAATACCTGACGAAATGATCAAAGAAGTAGAGAATTTTGAAAACAAACCGAAGTCTAAGTTGGAGGAAACTGGGGCCGTTAACTTATAGGATTTCGAAGTTGTCAAGGAAACTCGCATAAGCATCCATCTATCACTGACAGAGAAGGAAGAATATATCAGGCTTCTAAATGAATATGAGGATATTTTTGCATGGTCCTACGATGATGTGAATGGGTTAAGCATATCCATAGTAGCTCACAAGCTACACACCAATCCCATGTGTTCGGCGGTAAAGCAGAAGCGCAGAAAGTTCAAGCCAGATATGAGTTTGAAGATAAAAGAGGAGGTAACCAAGAAAATCAAACCCAAGGTTCTCCGAGTGGTCGAATACCCGACCTGGTTAGCCAACATTGTGCCAGTTCGAAAGAAATATGGGAAAGTTAGAGTATGTATCAATTACCGAGATCTGAACAGAGAAAGTCCTAAGGATGATTTCCTGCTGCCTAACACACACATACTGATTGGCAACTGTGCAAAGTATGAACTTCAATCATTTGTGGATTGCTTCGCAGGATACCATCAGATTTGGATGGATGAAGAGAATGCCGAAAACCCCGCCTTTATCACACCATAGGAACTCCAATTCTTACAAAATGATGTCGTTTGGTTTGAATAATGCTGGGGCAACCTACATGAGGGCCATGACGACTATCTTCCACCACATGATACACGTGGAAATAAAGGTCTATGTGGATGATGTTATCATCAAATATAAAAGGAGTTCGGATCACATAGCAGACCTAAAGAAATTTTTTGATCGGCTCCAAAAATACAACTTTATGTTGAACCCTACCAAATGTGCCTTCGCAGTCCCTGCTGGAAAATTGTTGGGTTTCATCGTCAGCCGCCGAGGTATTAAGCTGGACCCGTCAAAAATCAAAGTTATCCAGGACTTGCCACTGCCAAAGAATAGGAAAGATGTGATGCGTTTTCTACGGCGCCTCAATTATATCAGTCGTTTCATACCACACTCAACGGTGATATGTGAGCCAATCTTCAAAATGCTGAGGAAAGATGCTCCAACAAGTTGGACTGAAGAATGCCAAAAAGCCTTCGACAAAATCAAGGAGTATTTATCTAAACCAACCGTGTTGGTCCCGCCAGAACCAGGAAGACCTTTGTTGCTTTATTTGTCTATGTTGGATGGGGCCTTTGGCTGCATTCTAGGAAAACATGATGAAACGCGAAGGAAGGAGCAAGCGATATATTATCTGAGCAAGAAGTTCACACCTTACGAAGCCCAGTACTGTTTGTTGGAACACACTTGCTGTGCTTTGACATGGATAGCCTTGAAGTTAAGACATTGTTTATGTACATACACTACATATCTCATATCAAGGATGGATCCGCAAAAATACATCTTTTAGAAACCCATGCCTACAAATAAGTTACCAAAGTGGCAGATATTGCTGAGTGAGTTCGATATCATCTATGTAACTCAGAAGGCAGTCAAAGGGTAAGCATTGGCTGATCACTTAGAAGAAAATCTAGTAGACGTAGAATATGAACCACTGAAGACATATTTTCCAGACGAAAAGGTATCATTTGTAGGAGAAGATGTTACTGAACCATACGACGGTTAAAAGATGTTCATCGACGGAGCAGCAAACTTCAAAGGAGTGGGCATCAGAGCTGTCTTAATATCATAAATAGGTCAACATTTCTCGGTCTACACAAAACTCAGGTTCCCGAGCACCAACAATATGGCAGAATACGAAGCCTGCATCTTGGGACACAGGTTGGCCGTCGACATGAACATTCAGGAGTTACTAGTAATTAGAGATTCTAATCTATTGGTGCACCAGGTTCTAGGAGAATGAGCTACTAAGAACATCAAAATATTACCGTACTTGCATTGTGTACAAGAGTTTATCAAGAGGTTCACAAAGATAGAGTTCAAACATGTTCCAATTGTTCAGAATGAGTTTGCAGATGCATTAGCCACTTTGTCTTCCATGATACAACATCCAGACAAGAATTCCATCGATCTTATCTCAATAGGAATTCATAAGCAACAAGCTTAGTGTGCTCATGTTGAAGGAGCGTTTGACGGAAATCCGTGGCTCCATGACATCAAGGAATACTTGGAAAAGAGAGAATATCCAGAGAATGCTACACACACTCAGAAGTGCACGTTCCAAAGATTGGCCAATCATTTCTTTCAAAGCGGAGGAATTCTATATAGAAGAACTCCTGACTTAGGATTACTGCGATGTGTCGATGCCAAGGAGGCATCTAGATTGCTTTAAGAAATACATGCCGGAACTTGTGGACCCCACATGAACGATTTTTTTTTGGCCAAGAAAATATTAAGAGCAGGGTAGTTTTGGATGACTATGGAAGCAAACTGCATCAAATAAGTTCAAAAGTGTAACCAAATACATGCTGGTATGATACGAGTACCGCCCAATAAACTCAATGCATCGAGTTCACCCTGGCCTTACTCTTCTTGGGGCATGGATGTCATCAAACCAAACCCGCTGCAGCAAACAGACACAGGTTCATTTTGGTGGCCATAGACTACTTCACAAAATGGGTTGAAATCGCGTCCTATAAGGCTGTGACTAAAACGGTCGTAGCGGATTTTGTCCGGGATCGCATTGTTTATCGATTTGGAGTACCTGAGTCAATCAGTACTAACAATGCCGCCAATCTTAACAGTGACTTGATGAAAGCTATGTGTGAAACATTCAATATCAATCATCAAAACTCTACAGCATATAGGCCGCAAATGAATGGAGCCGTAGAAGCCGCCAACAAGAATATCAATAAGATATTGAGGAAAATGGTGGACAACTACAAGCAATGGCACAAAAAGGTACCATTTGCTTTCCTCGGGTATCACACTACCGTTCGCACATCAACTGGGGAAACTCCCTACTTACTAGTCTATGGTACCGAAGCCGTTATCCCTGCCTAAGTAGAGATCCCTTCCTTAAGAATTATACAAGAAGCTGAGCTCAGCGACACGGAATGGGTACGAAACGGGTATGAACAACTAGCTCTCATTGATGGTAAAAGAATGAACACAGTGTGTCACGGTCATCTCTACCATAACATAATGGCAACGTCTTTCAATTAAAAGTTTAGGTTAAGGCAGTTCACACTGGGGCAATTGGTGTTGAAGCGAATCTTCCCACATCAGAATGAAGCGAAGGGGAAATTCTCACCCAACTGGCAATGCCCTTACATAGTTCACCGAGTACTAATAGGAGGAGCACTTATACTCGCAGAGATGGATGGAGAGGTTTGGCCAAAACCTATCAATTCGGATGCAGTCAAGATATACTATATTTAAGACTTTGATTGCACATTCTATTTGATGTAACCTGAACTACGCTTGACCTGATTCCCATTTAAGAGGGGATACATAGGCAGCCTTGTGGGTTTGGTCACATCATAATAAATTCTTCATTCCCCCTATGGTCAAAAATACGGACAAGATCTCGAGTTTGCCTGATCTCGTTGTATTTAGAATTGTCAAAGAATGTATCGTCAAAAGTATGCATTTAAACTGGGGTAGAATTTTGAGGAGGATCCTCAAAATTCCGAATTAAGGAGGTTGCAATGTCTCAAAAGCGTGTCACAGTCATCAATTTAACAAAATTTATTTGCTCTCATGCATCATCACATATTTCAAACAACTACATTTTTATATAAACAATTTATTACAAATGTATAATTTTTGAAAATTTCATTTTTATAGTAGCCAGACGTTACCTGAGGTGACTCAAACAGGACCTCAAGGCCAGAGCAAAGGCAAAGCAAGGAATCGAGGGTACAAACCAACCTTCCCACTCCAAACTCACAATTTTCCCTTGGATACAGGTACAATGGATATAACAGGAATGTCCGTAAATATATACGCACAACAAGATCACTATCTTCACATCGATAAAAGTCGTCGAACGCAAACGCGTCAAGCTAAGAAATACTTTGCCCTCTCGCATTTAGTCATTTCTTTCCTTGCATAGGGCTATGCACTACCCTCATCTTCGCATAAGGCTAAACATTGCCTTTCTTCGCACAAGACTAAGCATTGTCTCTACTCCTTACATAGGGCTAAACACTGCCCTCACCTTGCATGAGGCTAAGCACTGCCTCCATTATCGCATGAGGCTAAGCACTGCCTTTCCTTACATGACACTAAGCACCGTCTCCATTATTGCATGAGATTAAACACTGTCCTCCATACTGCATAAGGCTAAGCACTTCCTTTCCTTGCATGAGGCTAAGGGCTGCCTCCATTGTTGCATAAGGCTAAGCATTGCTTTCCTATGCATAGGGCTAAGCACTGCCCTCATTATTTTGATAGGTCTAAGCACCGCCCTCATTTTATTACTTGAGACCAAGCACTGTATCCATTATTGTATGAGGCTAAGCACTGCCTTCATCATTGCATAACATTAAACGCTGACTTTATTTGTATGGAGCTAAGCACTGCCCTCATTTTATTGCATGAGACTAAACACCGCCTCCATTATTGCACGAGGCTAAGCACTGCCTCAATCATTGCATAAGGCTAAATGTTGGCTTTCTTTGCATCAGGCTAATCATTTCCCTCATCCCATACAAGACTAATCCTTGTCTTGTCTCGTTCTAGCATATGACTAAGCATTACCTGTTTCCTCTCTGAAACAATTGATATCACCGCATCTTTCCATTTCATGGGCTAAAATATTGCCGCATTATTCGAAGGAACCATAGTATGAGGGCATCATACTCATAGCCCGAAGACATCATGCCATGGCCAGAGTGTTACACCCTATATTTTCGTACGTAAAAATGCGTCGTAAGCAAACTAATGTAGGACCAAAAATGAGATAATATTTAAAAGTATATAAAGTAAGTTAATCATGTTACCTCTGAGGTTACAAATATTGAAGATCATGAACAACAAGTACAAAGAGGGTTGGACAGTTCAGAAGCTAAAGCAATTAAATAAAACAATGTTTCGTCGAAAGTCGACAAGTTGGAAATGTTATAACATGTACCTTTGGGGTGAGACTAGGGTGATTAACATGATAAGGAGATTATGTTATGATTTATATTAGTCGTATGACATCCGTGTGTTATGTTTTGAAGTCAAGAGAGTTGTGGAACAAAAGTCGATGAAAGTCATCACAAGTTACATTCATAAGTTTTACTGAAACTTTGGGTCAAATGTAACTGCAATTTTCTCCCAATATACTTAGAGTTATGGGGTGTTCCACCCATCAAATTAAAGATCTATGAGTCTATTTTCCAACGCATTAAACCATTTGTCAATACGACATCGGAGTAGAGAGATATGTGCATTTTTGCGATACTGCGCAAGCTGCTAGGTGACAAGTAGGTGTGTCACCTACTTGCTTAAATGAAAGCCCAAAAATGGGCCATTTCGGGTCGTCCAAAGAGGCCTTTTAAGGGCCTATTTTCTTCATATATTAGACTTAAAATAGAGCATAATAACCAGACATAATCTCTGCAAAGAATCCTCCCAAAAAAGTTCCCACAAGCCCTAATTGATTTTCTCTCCCTTTCAAGTTCCAATTGGAGGTAAAACTTAGAGTTTGAAGAACCAAGATAGGAGGTGAGTTATCCAACAAATAAGGTGCGTTTACTGCTCTATTTCATCCATTTTTTCTGCTGTAAATTCATGGTAAGTCGTTCTATACTTGTAAGAACTCACGGGACGGTGATCGGAAGCCGTGAGTTCGAGTTATTCACTTGTAGCGGACTGTTTTGTGGACTGTTTTGTGTTGCTGTTGGGCTGCGTGTTTTATTACTATTTTGTGGAGTTTTGGAGGAGGAAGGGGGTTTATAAACACCATATAAATGTAGGGTGGTTGGCTGGTCGTTTGTCATAACATTTTCGGGTCGTTTGACACTACTACGGTGGTCATTTTGTGTACGAAGAGATTGGGGTGTGTTGGGCTGTTTTGTAGTATTTGATGGTGTATATAGGGCTGGAAAATGATGTATATATTTTGTTATTGTTCTGTTCTTGTATTGTTGGTGTTATCTTGAATTTGGAGGAACGGCATATTATAGGGGAGATGCTGCCCGTTTTAATACAAAATAGGTTTGTCGTTCGTTGTGCGATAGTTGTACCTTTCGTAACTTAACGATAGTATTATTATCATTCTTGTAGATTAAGGTGTGAAGAGGTGAGTTCAACTTGGTGATTGGAAAGATTGTGATAAGGTATGTTAAGGCTAAGCCTTCCTTCATTTTGGCATGATCTCGTAGCTACATGTGTTAGTAATGAGACAAAAAGAGAAGTTCATATTCATGAATTTATTCACACTATTCTAGTCTCATAAGTTACAATATTATTCCTTATCGAGATTCTATATTCAATTTAGTATTGTCTTCTTCCAGTCAAGAGAGCAACAAGCCTATATATACAGTATTACAGTATTTTCATTACCATCGAGCTATAATCGATGGGCAGGCCCCTATTGGGCAACCTCTGATCAGATGGAAAGTTATATACTGAGCCTACTGTGGCCGAGCGCCTATGAGCGAGCCCAGCATGGTCAAGATACAGAGCCTAGTATGGCCGAACGCCTATGAGCGAGCCTACTATGGCAGAGCAGTTATATATACCGAGCCTTATAAGGCCGTATAATTATTTTACTTACTATATTGAAGGAGTTGAGTCAGTATCAGCAGGTAAGTATATCTCCAGATCATCTTTGACTCCCAGTTAATTTCAGTTATTATATTATCAGTTCAGTTTCAGATTTCAGTTATTTTATTTCCTTACATACTCGGTACATTATTTCGTACTGATGTCCCTTTTTTGGGGGCGCTGCATTTCATGCATGCAGGTTCAGGCAGACAGACGGGTAGACCTCCTCAGTAGGTGTTTCCCGAGTTCCGCCTGATCGGTAAGCTCCACATCTTTCGGAGTTGCCAGGTCTAGAGTTTTGTGTACATCTTATGTATATCTGTATATATGTTATGGGTAGGTCGGGGCCCTGTTCCGATCACAGTACATCTATCAGTAGAGGCTTGTAGGCATATCCTGTTGGTTAGTGCAGTATGTTGGGTTTGTATAAATTGGTGGTTTGTCAGCTGTAGTAGCTATGACGGCCTTGTCGGCCTAGCTTTATATTGATATTTAGTTAGCGCTAGTTTCCATTCAGTTTTATATTTTGCTTCGCAAATTGTCTTGCAAGGTGGCCCCATGGCCAAAGTATGACATTATGTGTTCAGAGTCCCTTCGCAATTTGGTACGCCAGGTTAGGTGAGGCACCGGGTGCTTGTCTCGCTCCTAGGTTCGGGGCGCGACAAACTTGGAATCAGAGCAGTTCTGTCCTAGGGAGTCTACAAGTCGTGCCTAGTAGGGTCTTGTTTATAGATGTGTTGTGCACCACATTATATAAGCAGGGCACAACAGGGCATTTAGGAGTTGGTTACCCTTCTTTGAAATCTAAATCGTGCTACAGAATTGAGTTATAGGAAATTTGAATTAAACTTATGTGTTGGTGTTTGCATGCACAGATGACGGTGACTAGGAAGACTACGGCTAGCCAGAGGAGAGATATAACAGTAGGTGAGGGGACCAGCAGGGTACCCCCAGTAGATGGGGCCTAGTCTGAGGCTCAAGGTGAGACCCCTACTCAGCCATTACCGGCTCCTCCACCAACTACGGAGATTCCTAGGGAAACCGCACATCCAGTTCCCCCTCCACTTCCATCAGATCAGGACTTAAGGAGTGCGGTACATTTGTTGACACAGTTGGTAGCTACGCAGCAACATGCTAGGGCATCAGCTAGTGTAGGAACTTCTGAGGGGTCTGGGAGTTCAAGGGTCCGAGAGTTTATTGGTTTGAGTCCCCCAGAGTTCACGGGGACAGATCAGAGGGAGGACCCGCAGGATTTCATAGATCATCTTCACAGGATCTTTCGTGTTATGCATGCCACGGAGAAAGAGGCAGTTGAGCTAGCAGCTTTTCGACTCCGAGATATAGCCATCCTTTGGTATGAGGGATGGGAGAGGTCCAGGGGACGTGATACACCTCCAGCTATTTGGGAGAAGTTTTCAGATGCTTTCCTTGACCAGTACTTACCGCGGGAGATCCGACAGGCTCGAGTCGATCAGTTTCTAGCCCTCAAGCAGGGTAATATGAGTGTTCGAGAGTATAGTCTCAATTTTGACTCATTGGCCAGATATGCACCATCCATAGTTGCTACTATGCGGGACAGGATTCACAGGTTTATAGCAGGGTTAGCCCCAGAGTTAACCGAGGCATGTGCTACTGCTGCATTGCAGGATAGTATGGATATCTCCCGGATTCAGGCATTCGCCCAGAATATAGAAAGGGGTAGGCATCGACAGCAGGGTACAGAGAGGGCTGAGCAAGGGCAATGTAAGAGGATGAGATTTCCCAGGTCTCAGGAGCAATCTCAAAGTAGTTATAGGACCCAGTACTTCGGACGGACACCTAGGCCTCCGCCACCTCGGTTACAGGGTTACAGGTATGACCGCTATACTCAGTCAGGACCAGGTGAGAGCTCACGGGTATCGGGTTTGCAGCGACAGCCAGGATCTATGCAGACATGGTCATTTCCTCCACAGTGTGACATCTGTGGTAGAGGACACTTGGGCCAATGCCGAGCAGGTTCTGATGCTTGTTATATATGTGGGCGTCCGGGGCATATGATGCGAGATTGCCCAAATAGAGATTCGAGGGGAATGGCACAACCAGCGAGTTCAACAACAGGATCATCTATGTCCGTGCATCCTTCAAGGCGCGAGTCTCAGTCTTCGGCTGGTAGAGGTCGAGGTAGAGGTAGAGGTTCCAGTTCAGGTGGTAATCAGAACTGTATCTATGCTTTAGCGGGTCGACAGGACCAGGAGTCTTCACCAGATGTTGTGACAGGTATATTAACCATTTGCTCTCATGATGCTTATGCTTTGATAGACCTAGGATCTACTTTATCGTATATTACCCCATTTGTCGCGAGGAAGTTTGGTATAGTGCCTGAAATACTAAGTGATCCTTTTGCGGTATCTACACCGTTCGGAGAATCGATTATTGCTAGACAGGTTTACCGAGGTTGTACGGTGACAATTTGTAGTCGTCAGACCTCAGCTGACCTAGTTGAGCTAGAGATGATGGATTTTGATGCTATCATGGGCATGGACTGGTTGGCAGCTTGCTATGCCACAGTTGATTGCCGAGCAAGGGCAACCAAATTTCATTTTCCGGGTGAGCCAATCCTTGAATGGGTAGGTAATACACCAATACCCAGAGGTAGGTTTATTTCCTATCTGAAGGCGAGGAAAATGATCGCAAAAGGGTGCATTTATCATATTGTGCGAGTTAGAGATGCAGATGCTGAGATACCTACACTTCAGTCTATTCCCATAGTCAAAGAGTATGCAGATGTGTTTCCAGATGAGCTTCCAGGTATTCCTCCAGAGTGAGAGATTGATTTTAGCATCGATTTGCTTCTAGGAACTCAACCAATATCCGTCCCTCCGTATAGAATGGCACCTGGCGAATTGAAGGAGTTGAAGGAGCAGTTAAAAGATTTGTTGGAGAAAGGTTACATCAGGCCCAGTACCTCACCTTGGGGTGCACCAGTACTATTTGTGCGGAAGAAAGACGGCTCGCTGAGGATGTGTATCGATTATAGGCAGCTGAACAAGGTAACTATTAAGAATAAGTATCCACTTCCAAGGATCGATGACTTGTTTGATCAGTTGCAGGGGGCTAGATGCTTTTCAAAGATAGATTTGAGGTCGGGGTACCACCAAGTCAGAGTTCGGGAAAAAGATATTTCGAAGACAGCCTTCAGGACCCGATATGGCCACTTCAAGTTCCTTGTCATGTCCTTCGGGTTGACTAATGCACCCGCTGTATTTATGGACTTAATGAATAGCCTATTCCGACCATTTTTAGATATGTTCGTGATAGTATTTATTGATGATATTCTGGTTTATTCCCGTTCAGAGGATGAGCATGTGGACCACCTGCGAGCGGTACTCCAAACCCTCCGTGATCGTAAGTTGTATGCTAAGTTTTCTAAATGTGAGTTCTGGTTGAAGTCTGTAGCATTCTTGGGGCATATTGTATCAGATGAAGGGATAAAGGTGGACACTCAGAAGATTGAGGCCGTGAAATCTTGGCCTAGACCTACCACTCCGACAGAGGTTCGTAGCTTTCTAGGCTTAGCAGGATACTATTGGAGGTTCGTAGAGGGTTTTTCTTCCCTTTCGGCACCATTGACGAAGTTGACACAGAAAGAAATTAAGTTTCAATGGACAGAGGCTTGTGAACGGAGTTTCCAAGAGCTTAAGAACAGGTTGACCTCAGCTCCAGTTCTAACAGTTCTAGAGGGTCTAGAGGGTTATGCCGTGTATTGTGATGCATCAGGTGTCGGGTTAGGATGTGTCCTGATGCAACATGGGAAGGTAATTGCGTATGCTTCAAGGCAGTTGAGGAAGCACGAGAGGAATTATCCGACCCACGACCTCGAGTTAGCTGCGGTTGTCCATGCACTTAAGATATGGCGGCATTATTTATATGGTGTTCATGTTGATGTATTTACTGATCATAAAAGCCTACAATATATTTTCAAGCAGAAAGAGTTGAATTTGCGACAGAGGCGATGGCTTGAGTTATTGAAAGATTACGATGTTAACATTCTCTACCATCCAGGGAAAGCTAATGTTGTAGCAGATGCCTTAAGTCGCCAATCTATGGGTAGCTTAGCACATGTAGAGCCCGAGAAAAGACAATTAGCTAGAGAGATTCATCAATTGGCTTCGTTGGGGGTTCGGTTAGTAGATTCTGAGGATGGTAAAGTTGTAATCCAAAACACTGCAAAATCATCCCTCATAGCTGAAGTCAAGGACAGGCAGTACGAGGACCCAGAGTTGGTCGAGTTGAGAGAGCGAGTCCCGCAGCAGAAGAAGCCATTGTTAGAGCTCAAGGGAGATAGGGTTCTCAGATACAGGGGTCGTTTGTGTGTTCAAGATGTAGCAGGGCTACGAGACAAGATTATGTCAGAGGCACATTATTCATGGTATTCCATCCATCCTAGACCGACAAATCCGCAATCTACGAAATAAGGACATAGCTTCCGTAAAGGTTTTATGGAGGAGCAAGAATGTAGAAGAGATGACGTGGGAATCGGAGGAAGAAATGAAGTCTAAATACCCCCACCTATTTCAAACTGAAGATATGGTTCGAGATGGGACGCTACAACATAGGTCTATATAGGCTAGCAGGTCATCAGGTAAGCTTTTATATTTCACTTTCAATATTTATGATTTACGGTCGGTGAGGCAAATTGATGCTATTTATAAAGATTGGCCATGTGTGGCATGCATAGTATGTTTTTGGCTACGTGCAGGTTGGTTTTAACCTAGTGTACGAAGGATACTCTGGAAAAAGTTTCCAAAGTCTCCAAGAGTAAACATTCGAGGACGAATGTTCCCAAGGGGGGAGTGATGTTACACCCTATATTTTCGTACCTAAAAATGCGTCGTAAGCAAACTAATGTAGGACCAAAAATGAGATAATATTTAAAAGTATATTAAGTAAGTTAATCATGTTACCTCTGAGGTTACAAATATTGAAGATCATGAACAACAAGTACAAAGAGGGTTGGACAGTTCAGAAGCTAAAGCAATTGAATGAAACAATGTTTCGTTGAAAGTCGACAAGTTGGGAATGTTATAACATGTACCTTTGGGGTGAGACTAGGGTGATTAACATGATAATGATATTATGTTATGATTTATATTAGTCGTATGACATTCGTTTGTTATGTTTTGAAGTCAAGAGAGTTGTGGAACAAAAGTCGATGAAAGTCATCACAAGTTACATTCATAAGTTTTACTGAAACGTTGGGTCAAATGTAACTGCGATTTTCTCCCAATATACTTAAAGTTATGGAGTGTTCCACCCATAAAATTAAAGATCTATGAGTTTATTTTCCAACTCATTAAACCATTTGTCAATACGACATCGGAGTAGAGAGATATGTGCAATTTTGCGATACTGCGCAAGCTGCTAGGTGACAAGTAGGTGTGTCACCTACTTGCTTAAATGAAAGCCCAAAAATGGGCCATTTCGGGTCGTCCAAAGAGGCCTTTTAAGGGCCTATTTTCTTCATATATTAGACTTAAAATAGAGCATAATAACCAGACATAAGCTCTGCAAAGAATCCTCCCAAAAATTTCCCACAAACCCTAATTGATTTTCTCTCCCTTTCAAGTTCCAATTGGAGGTAAAACTTAGAGTTTGAAGAACCAAGATAGGAGCTGAGTTATCCAACAAATAAGGTGAGTTTACTGCTCTCTTTCATCCATTTTTTCTGCTGTAAATTCATGGTAAGTCGTTCTATACTTGTAAGAACTCACGGGACGGTGATCGGAAGCCGTGAGTTCAAGTTATTCACTTGTAGCGGACTGTTTTGTGGACTGTTTTGTGTTGCTGTTGGGATGCGTGTTTTATTACTATTTTGTGGAGTTTTGGAGGAGGAATGGGGTTTATAAACACCATATAAATGTAGGGTGGTTGGCTGGTCGTTTGTCATAACATTTTCGGGTCGTTTGACACTACTACGGTGGTCATTTTGTGTACGAAGAGATTGGGGTGTGTTGGGCTGTTTTGTAGTATTTGATGGTGTATATAGGGCTGGAAAATGATGTATATATTTTGTTATTGTTCTGTTCTTGTATTGTTGGTGTTATCTTGAATTTGGAGGAACGGCATATTATAGGGGAGATGCTGCCCGTTTTAATACAAAATAGGTTTGTCGTTCGTTGTGCGATAGTTGTACCTTTCGTAACTTAACGATAGTATTATTATCATTCTTGTAGATTAAGGTGTGAAGAGGTGAGTTCAACTTGGTGATTGGAAAGATTGTGATAAGGTATGTTAAGGCTAAGCCTTCCTTCATTTTGGCATGATCTCGTAGCTACATGTGTTAGTAATGAGACAAAAAGAGAAGTTCATATTCATGAATTTATTCACACTATTCTAGTCTCATAAGTTACAATATTATTCCTTATCGAGATTCTATATTCAATTTAGTATTGTCTTCTTCCAGTCAAGAGAGCAACAAGCCTATATATACAGTATTACAGTATTTTCATTACCATCGAGCTATAATCGATGGGCAGGCCCCTATTGGGCAACCTCTGATCAGATGGAAAGTTATATACCGAGCCTACTGTGGCCGAGCGCCTATGAGCGAGCCCAGCATGGTCGAGATACATAGCCTAGTATGGCCGAGCGCCTATGAGCGAGCCTACTATGGCAGAGCAGTTATATATACCGAGCCTTATAAGGCCGTATAATTATTTTACTTACTATATTGAAGGAGTTGAGTCAGTATCAGCAGGTAAGTATATCTCCAGATCATCTTTGACTCCCAGTTAATTTCAGTTATCATATTATCAATTCAGTTTCAGATTTCAGTTATTTTATTGCCTTACATACTCGGTTCATTATTTCGTACTGACGTCCCTTTTTTGGGGGCACTGCATTTCATGCATGCAGGTTCAGACAGATAGACGGGTAGACCTCCTCAGTAGGTGTTTCCCGAGTTCCGCCTGATCGGTAAGCTCCACGTCTTTCGGAGTTGCCAGGTCTAGAGTTTTGTGTACATCTTATGTATATCTGTATATATGTTATGGGTAGGTCGGGGCCCTGTTCCGATCACAGTACATCTATCAGTAGAGGCTTGTAGGCATATCCTGTTGGTTAGTGCAGTATGTTGGGTTTGTATAAATTGGTGGTTTGTCAGCTGTAGTAGCTATGACGGCCTTGTCGGCCTAGCTTTATATTGATATTTAGTTAGCGCTAGTTTCCATTCAGTTTTATATTTTTCTTCGCAAATTGTCTTGCAAGGTGGCCCCATGGCCAAAGTATGACATTATGTGTTCATAGTCCCTTAGTCACAATTTGGTACGCCAGGTCAGGTGAGGCACCGGGTGCTTGTCTCACTCCTAGGTTCGGGGCGTGACACAGAGGATCTCTCGAAATTGCATATCATTAATCAAAGGCATCATCCTCATGGCCCAGGGACACCATTTTATGGCTTGAGAATCCCTTATCATACACTTCATGGCCCAGGATTTCATAGTCTAAGGACATCATCCTTATCATCCAAAGAAAACTCTCATGGTCCGAAGGGAATTTGCATCATGTTAAATTTTTTACAATAACCCATATATATTTGCGTGCATCGTGTTTTAAGTTTTGCAGGTAACTCAGGAGGTAATCGTTCTACAATTAGAGCAATTCTCACTCTGGTTTCCATTCAGAACGTTCACATCCTTCGTAACCGATAATCAGTAATTCATTGTCCTTTGTTCTGTAACCGTTCAAATATCTACCTTGTACATCCGTAAAATTCAAATTTGCATTCATAGATTCACCTGAAATCATATGTTGATCACACCAATATCCCATCCAAAGACCCTTGTCAAAACATACGACCACTCTTATAACAATTCCATCGATTTCGTTCACCGTTGGATCCAGCAATTGAATGTCCTTTCTTCTTTAACCGTTCAAATATGTACCTTGTACATCCGTAACATTCAAATTTGCATTCATAGATCCACCTAAAATCATTTGTTGATCACGACAATATCGCATCCAAAGACCCTTATCAAAACATACGACCATTCTTATAACAATTCCATTGGTTTCGTTGGCCGTTGGATCCAAAACTGTACACGACCTGATTCTCGTAATACCAGGGATTTGTAGGCAACTCAAGAAATACTGTTCGACCCCCATTTTTTCAAAACACACCATTCCTTACTCGTTTCGGACAAAATTGGTCATCATTTTCTTTACCCAACAACTCTTTGATCATTCCCGGGTAAAGAGGGGTAACTGTTGATACCCAACTTTGCCCTCATATTTTTATAAACATCATGTATGTTTAAAAATATCATTCCTGCATCATCACCAATTTACGAGAGTCATACAAGTATTTTCTATAATTTTCCATAATTTTTAGCTTTTCTTATATTTTTATACTGTTAAGTTGTTATTTTACTACACGAATAATATTTTTATTATTTATCAGTCATATTTATAATTTATATTTTTAATAAATTTTGTGTATTTAAACTATGTCCAAATTTTTAAGTTAATTTCAGACACAATACACTAGCCCAAACCCCAAAACCTTAGCCCAATAACCCCAAGCACAAACCAGACAACCCCTAACCCGGTCATGATCCGCCTTACAATCTACCCCACTTCCTCTTTAATCATGGCCGATGATCTTAGATGATCAACGGCCCATAATTGCCCTTACCATTTCCTTATATCTTCATAACCTAAACCCTAGAGACATTTCCCCCACCAAGTCGCCTATGCATTCTCTCATATCCCAACTCATACACCAAACCCTAGCCTCTTCCTCCTAAATCCCCTCAAAACCCGACTAAATAATAAAATTGTTTCACGATCTGCTTACCTTATTTGCACTATCTCATTATCATTCATACGCTCGTGGTATTACTTAGTACATGCCTGATTTTAGCAAGTATTACCTCTCTGAATCGAGTGCAATCCGAGTGCAATCATCCTCAACCTACAAGTTTCAGACAAAAAATCATTTGTATACATTCTCATCAATCATCCCCTATTAACTGCTTCTCTATATCTATTTATGCTATTGTGACTTACTGGGAGGTTTCGTTTTGATTTTTTGAGTGTTTTGGGGCACTTAGTCTCTGAGGGAGGTTTAAGCCTAAGGATTTGGACTGTACTCAGAACTGTGTGAAAATGACTCTGGAATAGAGCTCTGTCGGTTCCATTAGCTCCGTTAGGTGATTTTGGACTTAGACGCGTGTCCGGATAGTGTTTTGGAGGTCTATAGCTCATTTAGGCTTGAAATGGCGAAAGTCAAAGTTTTGACGATTTGGACCGGTAGTGGAATTTTGATACTGGAGTCGTATTTCCGATTCCAAAAGTTGGAATAGGTCTGTAGGGTTGAATCTGACTTGTGTGCAAAATTTGTGGTCAATCGGATATGGTTTGATAGGTTTCGGCATCAGTTGTCGAATTTCGAAGTTTGAAGTTCTTTAAGTTTGAATCAGAGGATGATTCATGATTTTAGCATTGTTTGAAGTTGTTTGAAGGCTCGACTAAGTTCGTATGGCGTTTTAGTATTGGTCGGTATGTTTGGTTGAGGTCCCGGGGGGCTCGGGTGTGTTTCGGATGCTCAATGGGACATTTTGGACTTGAGGAACATAGCAGATTTTCTGGTGTTTTGCTGCAGACTATTTCTTCATCGCGTTCGTGAGAGAGGTCTCACGGTCACATAAGGCAATCTAAGAGGCCAGCTAAAGTTGTTCTTCGCGTTCGCCAATTTGAGGATGCGATCACGTAGGTTGGTCAGGCTGTGCATCGCGAACGCATGGGCTAGGCCGCGTTCACGAAGAGAAAGTGAAGCAGCAATGGAATTTAAGTGCTGTTTTTCGCGAACGCGTGTGGTTGTTCGCGATCGCGTAAGTATGATGGCTAGTGAACCGCATGCGCGTTGGGTTAAATCCTGGGGTAGCGAAGTTGTTCTTCACAATCGTGAGGCTATTTCCTCGATTGCAATCAAACAATCACTGGGCAGATTTAAAGGTTCAAATCGTGGGTTTATGTCATTTTTCACCATTTGGATTTGAGAGCTCTAAATTAGGCAATTGTTTGAGGGATTTTCACGTGGGTGTTTGGGGGTAAGTGATTCTTACCTAGTTTTGGTTAATTCCCATGATTATGTCTTTAATTTCATCATTAAATTAGTGATTTGGGCTGGAAAATTGGGAAAACTTTGAGAAGTTTTGGTACAAGTAAACTCATGAGTGAATGGGTGTTCATATTTTAAGATTTTTATCCGATTTTGAGACGTGGGCCGGGGGAGACGTTTTGGGGAGATTTTGTAATTTCATGCCTTAGCTTTGATTTCATTAATTAGATTAATTTCTTATAGTTGTATTTATGGTATGTAATTGATTTTGGCTAGATTTGGGCCATTCAGAGTCGAATTTTTGTGGAAAGAGCATTGTTACAGATTGATTGAGCTTGGTTTGAGGTAAGTGGCTTGCCTAACCTTGTGCGGGGGAAAATCCCCTTAGGATTTGGTGTTGTTATGATATGTGAGCGTCATGTACGCGATGTGACCAGTGCGTACACGAGCTATTTGTGGAAAAACCCTGATTTTTACCAAGTAATAGCATGTTTTCATCTTATCCAAGTATACTAGCATGTGTAGTTATCCTGTTAGCTTAGAATAGCATGTCTACGTGCCCTAATTGCCTATTTGAACTCTTTGCAGCATGTTTAGAAGAATCCTGCTTCTTTCTTGACTTGTACTTAGTCTAAACAATAGGTTTCGTGTTGTAACTGTTATATTCATTCGTTTGAGCTCCGTATTTACTTTGGGACTAAGGGACGGTATCCTAGGAGATCCCCCTGCATATTTACTTTTGAGACTATGAGGCGGTTCCTCAGGAGGTTTCCTTGCACATTTATTTTTTGAGACTACGAGGCAGTTTCTCGGGAGTTCTCCCTCCATATTTACTTTTGAGACTACGAGGCGGTATCTCGGGAAATCCCCTACTGTTTATCTTTGTGTTCTGCGTGCTACTTTGCTATGTTCTCTTTTTTTAAATTCCAATATCTTATTTTATTGTTATACTCTCCTACTTATTTATTATATATCAGTAGGGCCTTGACCTGACCTCGTCACTATTCAGTCGGGGTTAGGCTTGGCACTTACTGGGAACCGCTGTGGTGTACTCACGCCCTTTCCTGCACATATTTTTCGGGTGCAGATCCAGGTTCCTTTTACCAGCCTCGTCCTTAGTTGCAGTCACTACTATTTTTGGAGAACTTCAAGGTATATCTGCCCGTGCCCGCAGATCCTCAGAGTCCCCCTCTATATCCCTATGTTGAATCTATTTTCTTATTTCTATAGACACTGATGTATAGAACAGTTATAACTTCGTAGAAGCTTGTGACTTACAGTGTTCCGGGGCTTGGGTGTGTTTTGTAAATTTCGAGAGATAATTATTGTATATGTCGAGCGACACCTCAATTGCTTAATAAAAATATCTTTTACTGTTAGTTTTTAATTTTCATGTTTCTCATTTCTTTTCCGCAAGTGTTAGGCTTACCTAATTGTAGGGACTAGGTGTCATCACGATGATTTACGGTGGGAGAGTTTGGGTTATGACAAGTTGGTACGAGAGGTCTAGGTTCATAGGTGTCGTGAGTCACAAGCCAGTTTATTAGAGTCTTGCGGATCGGTACACAGACGTCTGTACTTATCTTCGGGAGGCTATGGAACTGTTACGAACAATCATACTTCTTTTGATTCCTTGTCGTGCGAGTTATTGGCATCAAATTCTAAAACTTCTCTATTCTATTCTTTCTCATAGATGGTTAGGACGCGTACCGAAGGATCTGATGACAGGCACATGCGCCCCCTGCTAGAGCCGCCAGAGGCCAGGGCCGGGGTAGAGTACGACCACGCGGTGCAGCCAAAGCACCCCTGCGAGCTGTGACAGAGGAGCCTCCAGCAGTTCTAGCTGGAGGGCAGGCACCGTAAAATTCCTATTGCTGCACCAACCCTCAAGGAGACTCTAGCCCAGTTCATGAGCATGTTTAGCACCTTAGCTCAGGCTGGATTGATTCCATTAGCTCCCGACATTTCAGGCCGGGGGAGGGGCACGAACTCCCGCAGCCCGCACTAGTGTGACTCCTGCTCGGGTACTTTTAGCGGCCAATCTAGCAGACCTGGCCCGAGTCAGTCATAGTAGCCATGCCCTCTGAGGGGTTATTTTGAGTGTGGCAACACCCGACATATAGTGAGGGATTTCCCCAGACTTATGAGCGTTGTACCTCCATAGACTTCTCAGCCACCACGTGGTCCACCGGGTCCTCAACCTATAATTCCAGCATCAACTACCGCCCCACCTGCTCAGCCAGCTCGAGGTGGAAGTCAGTGAGGTCGAAGCCGCGCTAGAGGGGGAGGCTAGGCCAGGTATTATGCTCTTCCGGCTTGTAAAGAGGCAGATGCTTCTGACTCTATCATTACAGGTATTCTTACAGTCTATCATAGAAATCTGTTGGTATTATTTGACCCAGGCTTGTGGACCGTGTGTATCGGTCGTGTTTGATTGCTCTTAGTGGTTTTGAGACCAGAGCCGATTTATTATTACTTAACATGGTAGATTTTGATGTTATCTTGGGCATAGACCGGTTGTCGCCCCATTATGCTATTCTTGATTGTCATGCTAAGACTGTGAAGCTGGCTATGCCAGGTTTACCACGACTTGAGTGGAGAGGTACCTTAGAGTATACTCCCAGATGAGTTATTTCATTTCTTAAAGCTCAACGAATGGCTGAGAAGGGGTGTGACGCGTATCTAGCTTATGTGAGAGATGTTAGTATTGATACCCCTATAGTTGAGTCAACTCTAGTAGTGAGGGACTATCCAGATGTGTTTCCAGCTGATCTTTCAGGCCTGCTTCCCGACAGAGATATTGATTTCGGCATTGATTTGTTGCCGGGGAATCAACCCATCTCTATTTCTCCATACCGTATGGCTCCTCCTGAGTTGAAGGAGCACTTGAAGGAGTTGCTTGATAAGGGCTTCATTTGGCCCAGTATGCCACCATGGGGTGCTCCAGTCTTGTTTGTAAAGAAGAAGGATGGTTCTATGGGTATGTGTATTGATTATCGCTAGCTGAACAAAGTTAAAGTGAAGAACACGTATCCATTGCCTCGTATTAATGACTTATTTGATCAGTTATAGGGTGCCAGAGTGTTATCCAAGATTGACTTATGTTCAGGCTATCATCAGTTAAAGATTCGGGAGCCAAATATTTCGAAGACTGCTTTCAGGACCCGATATGGTCACTATGAGTTTCTTGTCATGTCTTTTGCGCTGACCAATGCCCTAGCAGCCTTTATGCACTTGATGCACAATGTGTTCCGGCCTTATCTTGACTCTTTTCCATTGGGTTCATTGACGACATCCTAGTGTATTCCCGGACTTGGGAGGATCATGAGCAGCACCTGAGGACTGTGCTTCAGACCTTGAGAGAAAAGAAGTTATATACAAAATTTTCTTATTGTGAGTTTTGTCTAGACTCAATGGCATTCTTGGGCCATGTAGTATCAAGTGATGGGATCAAGGTGGATCCGAAGAAGGTTGAAGCAGTGTAGAGTTGGCCTACACCGTCATCGGCTATGGAAATCCGTAGTTTTCTTGGTTTGGCGGGGTATTATCGTCGCTTTGTAGAGGGATTCTCATCTATTGCAGCGCGTATGACCAGGATGACCCAGAAGTGTTCTCAGTTCAGGTGGACAGAGGAGTGTGAGGAAAGCTTTCAGAAGCTCAAGACAGCTTTGACTATAGCCCCCATTTTAGTATTGCCTACAGGTTCAGGGTTTTACATTGTATATTGTGATGCATCGTGGATTGGTCTTGACGCGGTGTTGATGCAGCACGGTAGGGTGATTGCCTACGCGTCCAAACAGCTGAAGGTGCATGAGAATAACTATCATGTCCACAACCTTGAGTTAATAGCTATTGTTCATGCCCTGAAGATTTGGTAGCACTATTTGTATAGTGTACCTTGTGAGATTTACACTGATCATCGGAGTTTGCAGCATTTGTTCAAGTAAAAGGATCTTAATTTGCGTCAGCGGATGTGGTTGGAGCTACTTAAGGATTATGATATCACCATTTTGTACCACCCGGGGAAGGCCAATATGGTGGCCGATGCTTTGAGTCGCCGGGCGCAGAGTTTGGGGAGTTTAGCATATCTTCCAGTAGCAGAGAGACCCTTAGCATTGGATGTTCAGGCCTTAGCCATCAAGTTTGTAAGATTGGATATTTCTGAGCCGAGTCGAGTATTGGCTTGTGTGGTCTCTCGGTCTTCTCTTTATGATCGCATCAGGGAGTGTCAGTTTGATGACCCCCACCTGCTTGTCCTTAAGAACACGATTCAGCATGGTGATGCTAATGAGGTCACTATTGGGGATGTTCGCGTATTGAGGATGCAGGGCAGGCTATGTGTGCCTAATATAGATGGTTTGCGTGAGTTGATTCTTCAGGAGGCTCATAGTGCACAATACTCTATTCATCCGGGTGCCTCGAAGATTTATCAGGACTTGAGGCAGTACTACCGATGGAGGAGGATGAAGAAGGACATAGTGGAGTATGTGGCTCGGTGGTTAAATTGCCAGTAGGTGAAGTCTGAGCATTAGCGACTGGGTGGATTGCTTCAGACGTTAGAGATTCCAGAGTGTAATGACCCGGCCAGTCATTTTGAGAGTTATATCCTCACCTTTTCACCACTTCAGCTATGTCTTTATGCTCGTTTGAGGACGAGCGATTAGTTTAAGAGGGGAAGAATATAACGACCCGGCCAGTCATTTTGAGAGTTATAGCCCTGATCACCTATTAACTACTTCTCCCATATCTATTTCTGGTATTGTAGCTTGCCAAGAGGTTTCGTTTTGGTTTCAGGAGTGTTTTGTGACACTTAGTCCCTAAATGCAGGTTTAAGCCTTAGGATCTGGACGGTAGTTGAATTGTGTGAAGACGACACTGAAATGGAGTTTCGTCAATTCCGTTAGCTCCGTTAGGTGATTTTGGACTTAGGAGCATGTCCGGATTGTGTTTTGGAGGTCTATAGCTCATTTAGGCTTGAAATGGCGAAAGTTGAAGATTTGGACCGGTAGTGGAATTTTGATACCGGGTTCCGATTTCCTATTCCGTAAGTTGGAATAGGTCTGTAGGGTTGAATATGACCTGTGTGCAAAATTTAGGGTCCATCGGATGTGGTTTGATAGGTGTCGGCTTCGGTTGGCAAATTTGGAAGTTTCAAGTTCTTTAAGTTTTAATCGGAGGATGATTCGTGATTTTAGCATTGTTTGAGGTGGTTTGAAGGCTCGACTAAGCTCATATGGTGTTTTTGGATTGGTTTGTATGTTTGGTTGAGGTCCCAGGGGCGTCGAGTGTGTTTCAGATGCTCAACGGGCCATTTTTGGACTTAAGGAAGATAGCAGATTTTCTGAAGTTTTGTTGCAGACTTTTTCTTCATCGCATTCGCGAGAGAGGTCTCGTGATCGTGTAAGGAAATATGAGAGGACAGCTAAAGTTTTTCTTTGCGTTCGCAAATTTGAGGACGCGATCGCGTAGGTTGGTCAGGCTGTGCATCGCAAACGCGTGGGCTAGGCCGCGTTCGCGAAGAGGAAGTGAAGCAGCCGTGGAATTTAAATGTTGTTCTTCGTGACCGCGTGGGGTTGTTCGCGATCGCGTAAGCATGCGGTCTAGTGAACCGCATTCGTATGGAGATTTCCACGTTCGCGTAGGGTTAAATCCTGGGGCAGCAAAGTTGTTCTTCGTGATCGGGAGGCTATTTCCGCGATCGCGATCAAGAAATCATTGGGCAAATTTAAAGGTTCAAATCGAGGGTTTATGTCATTTTCCACCATTTGAACTTGAGAACTCGGAATTGGGTGATATTTGGAGGGATTTTCACATGGGTGTTTGGGTTAAGTGATTATTACCTAGTTTTGGTTAATTCCCATGATTATGTCTTTAATTTCATCATTAAATTAGTGATATTTGAGAAAAGTTCTTAGGCCGAATTTTGGGATTTTGATCGAGATCTTGGTATCGGATTTGAGAAATTTTAGAACGAGTGAACTCATGAGTTAATGGGTGTTTATATTTTGTGATTTTTACCCGATTCCATGACGTGGGCCCGGGGAGCCTTTTTGGGGTGATTTTCTAATTTCATTCCTTAGATTTGATTTCATTAATTAGATTAACTTCTTATAGTTATATTTATGGTGTGTAATTGATTTTGGCTAGATTTGGGCCATTCAGAGTTGGATTTTCTTGGAAAGAGCATTGTTATGGATTGATTGAGCTTGGTTTGAGGTAAGTGGATTGCCTAACCTTGTGTGGGGGAAATCCCCTTAGGATTTGGTATGGTTATGATATGTGAGCGCCGTGTACGCGAGGTAATGAGTGCGTACACGGGCTATTTGTGGGAAAAAACCTTTTTTTTACAAAGTAATAGCATGTTTTCATCTTATCTGAGTATACTAGCATGTGTAGTTATCATGTTAGACTAGAATAACATGTCTATGTGTCCTAATTGCCTATTTGAACTCTTTGCAGTATGTTTAGAAGAATCCTGCTTCTTTCTTGACTTGTACTTAGTCAAAATTATAGGTTTTGTGTTGTAACTGTTATATTCACTCGTTTGAGCTAAGTATTTACTTTGGGACTACGGGACTGTTTCCTGGGAGAACCCCCCTACATATTTACTTTTGAGAATATTAGGCGGTTCCTCGGGACTTCTCCATGCACATTTACTTTTGAGACTACGAGGTGGTTCCTAGGGAGTTCTCCATGCATATTAACTTTTGAGACTATGAGGCGGTACCTCGGGAGATCTCCTTGCACCTTTATTTTTGGGACTCCGAGTCGGTATCTCGGGACATCCCCTACTGTTTATCCTTGTGTTCTGCATGCTACTTTGCTATGTTCTCTTTATTTAAATTCCAGTCTCTTATTATATTGTTATACTCTCCTGCTTATTTATTATATACCAGTAGGGCCTTGACCTGACCTCGTAAGTACTCGACCGGGGTTAGGCTTGGCACTTACTGGGTATCGCTATGGTGTACTCACGCCCTTTCCTGTACATGTTTCCTTTCACCAGCCTCGTCCTTAGTTGCAGTCGCTGCTATTTTCGGAGAACTTCAAGGTACATCTGCCCTCTCTATCCCCCTGTGTTGATTCTTTTTCTTATTTCTTTAGACACTGATGTATAGGACAGTTAGAATTTCGTAGAAGCTTGTGACTTACTGTGTTCCGGGTCTTGGGAGTGTTTTGTATATTTTGAGAGTTGATTATTGTATATGCCGAGCGGCACCTCAAATGCTTATTAAACTTATCTGTTACTGTTAGTTGTTAATTTTCATGTTTTTCATTTTATTTCCACAAGTGTTAGGCTTACCTAGTCGTAGGGACTAGGTGCCATCACGACAATTCATGGAGGGAGAGTTTGGGTCATGACAGTATGGGTTCGATTCACCAAGATTCTTGGCTAATTTTTTGACTACTCGTCAAACCAGGGTTTGTCTGATTTTTACCTATTCTGAATCGGAATAGGCTATGATGTGATTTTCCTTTTCCTTGCTTGAGCTTGATTGATTTTCTTTCCTTATTTTGTGCATAATTAACAGTCTTCTATGTTTGTTCATTCAACTTCTCCCACTACATAAACCCTTTCTCCATTCCATTTTGAAGCCTCAAGGATTATTGCTGAATAACTGCATTATTCTCTCATTCTCACTCATTATACTCTCAAATTTTAAACCTTGGCCGGCTAAAAGCCAAGGCCATTCGAATTTGATTGTGTTCTTTCTCAGTGCGAGCACTACTCTGGGTTCATTCGAGACCCTTGGGAACTCTGACACACTAGGATTTTGGGGATTCTTTGCTACAGTTAATTGAATTACTTCTCGAAATTTCTCTTCTCATTTGCTTGTTCGTTAATTGGTAACTGGTAAGCGCCTTCGGCCTTTGTAGTTTCATTTTATGTTCGTGTGTGTTATTGCTCTATATATCTATGTCATCGAGACTTTTGTGAATCCATATGCTACTATGTCATCTATGTTTGCAACCTATTTTCTCTGAAGTTATTCTCGTGGTTCAGTATTTTTCTAGTATCTGAACTAGCCTAAATTCTAAATCTGATTCTAGCTTTCTTAGGCATGTCTAGCCAGGTGTGTTTGTGTGTGTCTGAATGCTTACATCTACTACTTGTACTAAGTTTATCTTCTACCATGTTCTGAATTCTTGTGATAAATCAATTTATGCCTAGAATATGTTCTTATTCTTGTTAAATCATCTATGTATAACTTAATTCTTGATCACGTTGATTAGCCAGACATGCTTTATTTCTACTTAACGTGTGCTCCCTGATTTGTTCAATCCAGTGCTCTTTAATATTGCCTAAAGACCTTTATAATGAGATGCAATATCTAGCCCCTTCTCTTATACATTATCAAGACATAGTGTCTGCATATCCTGTTAATCTGGAGTTGATTTTTTTTCACCTATCACGAGTTCTAATATTGTTTCTGAACTTTGGTATTATGATTGATGTTCAACAAGTTAAACATTTTCTCATTCTTAACTAAGTGGTTGCTCGATCATGAACCTGTTCTGTTATGTTGCTTTTTACTAAGCCTTCATGTTAAAACTTGCATGTGGAGGCTATGCTCTATTTGTTCTTGTCTGTGACTCTATTAGATTTTCTTGTTTAAATCTTTTGTCTAAAGTTCTTTTAGGCTAATTCTGATTCATTTTACTTTTGAAACTCTTTTGGAACAGTTCACTATCGTATGATGGTCAATCCTATCATTTTAGCTTTGTTTTTTAGCACACAAGCATGAATATACCTTGTGAACTCGTCAATGTTTCATGTGATCTCATCTATCTTCTTTGGTTAGAATTATTGTTAGTTACAACTTTAGGAGTTAAGTGTGAAAAGTTATTTAATTAATTCCATGAGCAATTTGTCACCTGTATGGTTAAGTTTGGCACCCATTTGGCTAAGTAAGTTATTCGCTGGGCCTGGTGTTAGGCCATATATGTTGTTGGACCTGGGCATTGAATTCAGGAAGATTCTACTGTCCTTGTGAGCTTGATATTTGGGTATGTTGGTTGGTGAGGCTGCTGAAGGACCAAGAATTCACTATGTTATATTATAGTGAGCCTGTATTGTTCAATGGGGCCCGCAGTTGTTTCAGTCTGTATTTTATCATCTTTGAGTTCGTACTATTCCATTTTGGTCGTGTAAGTTGTAATAACAAATAATTGGGGCGTTAGTGAAAATGGGGAACGAGAGTGCTTTATTCTTGCATGAAGGGTAGAGAACATGCCTATGTGGTCCATGCGTTTTATTTGCTATTCTGTTTGACTTGCTCCATTTCTGCACGCTAATAGAAATCATGTTTATAGGAACCACACATATCTCACCTAATTTGACTAATACTCTCTACTTCAAACATGTTAGCCGTTACTATACTTGATTTCTCTGTTATTACTGTGCGTTTAGAAAACAAGCCTATAGGATGTATAACATATGCTTTGTCGATTTAGAAACCATTCCTATAGGAAATCACACACTTCACTCAACTTGCCTAATGCATGTACATTATTCAAAAGTATGATTGTTTGACTATATATTTTACCTACTCTCATGTCTACTTCTATATGATTATTAGACAACATGCCTATAGTGTTGTAATCATACATACCTTTGTTAATGCTCATCTAGATACCATCACTATAGGTTCTTAACTAATTAAATAATCAGTTGCTTTTGTTGTTTTATTATATTGCCGCCTAGATAGAAGGACTATAGGATAAGTATGACAAAATCGAGTTCAGATACCAACAATTAGAAATCTTGCTTATAGGATATTGTTACTTGCCTATAGAGCATGTCTATAGAATCAAACATTGGTAATTCCAAATTTTCTAATAGCTTTCGCTGCCCGTTGCGCAAATAACTTATAAATCATGTCTATAGGTTTTATATCACATGTAATCTGCAAATTAGTTAATTTGGAACAGCAACACTGTCTGTACGACTTTAAATCAGAATCATATAGAAATCATGCCTATAGGACTTAACGACTCAAATACGTCTTAATCTGGAAATTGTCTACTGTGTAGCCTGGAACTTGTTTGTGTGCTTTGTCGTTATATGACGAGGCTAGAATGAGCCACTCTTTCTATTATGTGCAGTCCTACTTGTTTTGAATGCGTAATTAGTTTTATCATTTTGAGCAACCTAGGTAAAGCCTAGAACCACCAAAATAGAGGTCTAAAGCCTCCTGAACCATAGGTTTGGGACAGGTGGCACACGCCTAGGGTACGATTTAGAATTAAATTAGAACGCCTTTAGGTAACAACTTCAACATAGTAATTGGGTAGCAGAAGATGATAGTCTGTGCCCGCTGAATAATCTGAGCAACTCCCTACCTTAAGGGAGTTGCGAAGTATTATTTATGTCGCACGAGGTGATCCTTTAGGCTAAAAAACTTAGGTCTCCCCTTTTCTTTATATACTTTTTATTTACACTTATTCTTCTAACATATACCAGTGTAGTTGTGTCCTTGTATTCATTAATGATTTGTACCAATTCTCATGTGTTATGATAAGATTCCTCGACTTCTATACTTCCCTTTGTTTATTTGATCACTTAGCCTAATAACACAATCCACATAGTTTAAAATTTGGCCGGGACCCACAGTTGTGGACCTCGAGAAGTGCCTAACACCTTCTCTTTGAGGTAATTTGAGCCCTTACCCGATCTTTGGTGATGCGAACAAGTTAAAACTCAAATCGTCGCAAATAGGTGCCCTAGCGCACCTTAAATATTATTAGGTAGGGAGTCTTCTCTTTTAATTACCTTCCTTTAAAAGAGTTCTCACACGTCAAAGATCGCTTTCGCGAGAAAACGGGGCGTGACAAAACCAATAACAAGAGATAGACATGATACAAGTCAAGTGCTTCACATTCTTTTCCATTACTCAAAGAATATTCATTTACAATTTTCAAAATATCACAAATTCGTATTTTTGAAAGAAAACAAGTTTGCCAAAATACCCCATTTCTAGTTCATTACCCAACAACGTACACCACCCATAACATGTCTACGGAGCATCTAAGTACCACATAAGAGTATGGAAGTGTCGGCGACAAGGCCCCAACTATACCTCAAAACACAAAATACAACTTCAGGTGACATAAGGCCCGAAACAGAGTAGGGATCACCAAAACCTACTGGATAGAGAATAATTGCTAACGAGGATCAAGGCTGCCCGCTGACGAATCACATGCATCCATTGAAGATGCATCGCCCCCAGCAAAAGGGATTTTAGTACATGTGAAATAGTACTAATATGTAAAGCTAAGTGCCCTATTTAGAAATAGAATGCCAATATAAAAAGAGGAAACCATGAAAGCAACAAGTAATAATCAATGATATCCAAATACCAAGTTAAAGCATAATAATTTTAAAAATACGAAAATAACATTATTTTTTGGTTGGGAGATCATTAGCACCGATATACCACCGTATTTTTAGCACGGAGTCCAATCACGGCCGATCGGCTAGACCATCTCTGCACGAATAATGTGGATTGACATGTGATGCAAAAGAAAGGTGTTACCAGGAGTAGGAACCACCATGCGCACGAGATGGCGTCCGATCTCCACCCGATGGGCTAGTCCGCCTTCTAACATATGTCGTGTGGGTGGGTATACTTCATCATATCCAATTCACAGTTATCATCAATCTCATCCAAATAAAGGGGAATAATCTCATCACATCAATAATTCAATCTCATCCCAAAAGTGGGGAATAACCACAGTCTACTCATACACCGGCACGTGTAGTTTCGGGTATAGGCTGTTTCGACCCACACTTCCTCGGTTCGCTAATGATACTACCAAAATATTTTTGTTTTTCACACAAGGGAAACAGACGTACAAATACATTCACCTCATAACCTTTCACACCATTTATATAGCTTTATTAGTACTTTCAACTATTCACAACATCATTATTTCCTTGGCTCTCTTAGCCCTACGTATGATTCTTCATTCATGGCACGTTGGACCTATTTCATGTTCCACACCTTCATTTCTTTATTTTCAAAGACCATCATCATAGATATCCACATATAGAATATTCCAAAAATCACAATTTTAGGTTCATTAGTAATGAAGGCTTTAAACACAATAGATTCCTTTCCAAAGAATGGAGCAAAATTACTAGCAATTGAAGCATGAGTTAAAATCATAAACGAATGACACACAACTTATTTTTGAAATACTTTTTCCCAAAAAGGACAATACATAATTTTAAGTCATGAGTATGTAAAAACTCAAATCGCATTGGAAACATTTATAAAGGAGAGCATGGTTGTAATTAAGAAAGTTGATCTGTGCTAATTATATTATTTTGTGTGCAGACGAGGGCTGTTAATATGATGGATATCAATTGGATATGATAATAAGTGTACGGGGTATATTATAAATTATGTGGTGTCTATGTAGTGGCCTAAGTCTAAGCCCAGTTGGAAAATTACATGATAATCTAAAGTTCCAAATGAGTACGCACAAGACCAAACTTTGGACGGTCATATATACATATATATATATATATATATATATATATATATATATATATAGGATTTATGTGATGAAATACCTATCAGTTGAAACATCTTCGAGTCTAGTTTCTAACACTTAAAACTGTTCGTCATTTGGACACTCCTACAAAGAGTTATAACCCAATTACCAAAAGCTGGCAGAATGTTACACTACCGCGCCGCCCCATGCGTCGCACCATGCAGCGCTCCTGTGGGGATTTCTAGAACACTTCAAAATTTCATTCCTAGGAACATTTTTCACTACTGCGCCATGACCCGTGGCGCCCCATGCGGCAGGCTATGCAAAATTTGAGGTTTTTACAACCCAACCACATTTTAATAAATAGCCTTTGGTACTTTATTTGTGACGATTTTCTGGTGAGTCTAGAGAGAGGTGAGAGCATTTTAGAGAGCGAAGGAGAAAACCTAACCTCCCAATCATTCAATCTTGCACCAATCTCCAAGAATCAAGGATGTCAATCACTAGATTATCCTTTATTCGGGTAAGTCCTACTTCTAAGCTTTCATAAAAAAGGTTATGAGTTCAAATATATTATGGGGTTGTAAATAGGCCATGCATGTGACACAAAGTTGTAGTATGAGAGGTTAATGAACCATTTTGGGTAGTTTATTGTTGAAATTGGTTGAGGGATGAAAGGATCTCTATTGTATAGCCTTTTGGTCTATTTTGCATGTTAGGTGTTTGACAAAATTCCTAAGAGAGTTATATCATGGAAATCCTTCTAATTGTTAACTGATTTTCACTATCTTTCTATAGATTGTTATTGCTAGAAATGTTGGGGGTGTTGTAGTAAATTAAGGAGAGCTCGGACAAGGTATGTTAGCTAAACTTTCTCTCTTAGAATCGAATTCCATAATGTTCCCGTAAGTTCAAGTATGGTTGGCTCAAGATTTCTAATTTTTATATTCCGGGTTATCTCCTATAAACTTGACTATTCTGAATGAGGCTTATGTCGAAAGATATATGTTCAAAGTATGGTTTGCGTATTAAAATGTTATGACTTTGAGTCATGTTTTAAATTAAAACTAGTATACCAATTGTGTGAGAAAAACTCGATGTTCTTAAGACTCCAAATTACTCATATGCTTAACTAAAGTCTTGATTGAAAATATCTCATTGTTTATAATCTATAAAGATGCTTGAAAATTAAATAAGGGAATTAGGGATAAAGAGTGTAGCCAACGTGCCAAGAATTTAAGTTATGATTGTGGCTAGTAGTGCAAATGAATTGAGAGGATGCGATAAAGAATATGAAATGAGCCTCGACTCAATTGTTTAAAAATGATTTCAAAAATATAAGTGCCTAAAAGCTTTTATACTCAATTTATGACCATAAGTGGTTGCTTTAACTAATGCTTTGCTTTATAAATATATATAGTGTGATTCCAGTTCTTACATACTTAGGTGTTGAAATTATACATTGTCATTTATGGGGAAGAGTATTGCAAGAATAAATGGTGTATTGACTCTTTATGATTTTGATGTGTGTTGCTATTGTTGGTTGGTATGCCCCATTCTTTGGGAAGAAACCATTTGTGTTTAAAGTTCTCTTTACAAATGGATTTGAAGTATATGATTTCTGAAATATTCTGTATGTGTATATTTGATGGTGGTCCATGAAAATAAAAGAGGTGAAAGTGTGGAACATGAAATACGACTACCGTGCTAGAAATAAAGAATCTTGTAAATGGCCAAATGACACAAGGAAATATATTTGTTGTGAGTGACTGGAAATACTAATGAAGATTTATACAATGTGAAAGAGGTTAAGGTTAGTACAATTGTATTTATGTTACCTTTGTGTGCAAATCAAATAATAAAAATATTTTTGGGAGTATCATTAGCAAAACCGACGAAGGATGGGTCATAAGGCCCACACCTGAAACTACACGTACCGGTGTAGGGGTGGATTGTGGTTATTCCCCTTATTTGGGATGAAATTTAAATATTTGTGAAATTATGATTATTCCCCTTAATTGGGATGAAACTGGTAATAGTTGTAAATTGGAAAAGTCAACCCACACGGCATATGTGGGTAGACGACCTAGCTGATTGGGTGGAGATCGGATGCCATGTTGCGCACAGGTGGTACTACTCTTGGTAACAACTTTCTTTCGTATGACATGTCAAACCACATTATTCGTGGGGAGATGGCCTAGCCGATAGGGCGTTATCAGACTCCATGCTAACAAATACGGTAGTATATCGGTTCTAATGATCTCCCAACCAAAAATATATATTATTTTCGTATTTTGAAAATTGTTATGTTTCAATTGGGCATTTGGATATAGTTGATTTTGACTTGTTGTTTCTATGGTTTTCCCTTTCTTATATGGTCATTCTATTTTGAAAGAAAACTTTTAACTTTACATACAAGTACTATTCGACAGTACTAACATCCCTTTTGCCGGGGGCGCTGCATCTTTAATGGATGCAGGTGGTTCCACAGCATGTGACATTGATCTGTGATAGTGGTACACTTTCTTCTGCTGTCTTGGTGAGCCCCACTTCATTTCAGGGTCATATATCCTTTATTTCTCATGTACTGTGTTTTGAGGTATTGCTGGGGCCTTGTTGCCGGCATCTCCATATTACTCTTCTGTTGTACTTAGAGGCTCCGTAGACATGTTCTGGGTGGTATTTGATGTGGGGAATTAAATTAGAAATGTTCGTATTTGGAAATCATGTTTTTTATTAATATGATAAACTCGTACTATTTCAGAAATATTGAATGATTCTATTAATGGGAATGAAATGGAAGTGGTTAATGAAATCTTTTCAGTATTTGATTAACGGAGTACATCTCCTTTTTATTCAGGGATGAATTTAGGTAGAATAAAATTTAACATGCTTGCTTAGTCGGGTTTACTCTGTTGAGTGCCAGTCACGCTCCCTGAGTTTGGGGCGTGAAAAACTCGGTATCAGAGCCGAAGGTTTTAAATTCTCCTAGGATGTCTCGGAGTCGTGTCTAGTAGATTCCTTCTTATCGGTGTGTTGTCGACTACATCTATAATGAGGAGGCTACTTGGACATATAGGAATTTCACACTTCTTTGATACTCCAGATCGTGTGATAGAACTCAAGATAGGGGGCTAATTTCCTCGCCATGTCTCATTTTCCATATGAGTAACCCACGGGTTCGAATCAGCTAGGAGGGAATGAAAGAACCACTATATAAGGGAAGTGTCCTTTACCCTATAATGTTATTGTGCTACCAGATCATGTGGTAAGAGCAACTAAGAAAATAAAGAGGGTTGTTTGTACCAATAAGTCGGGATGTTTGATTTGTAAGAAACGCCATTGGGGGATGTGTTGAATGACTCTTGAAATATGTAATTGTTGTGGAAAGATGGGGCACAAGATGAACAAATGCCCTAGGTTGGGTACACCCATTACGGTATGCCCGAGGTGCGGGAAGGATCATTTGGTGTCGTGTGGTAAGCATGCTCAGGAGAGTGTTAGGGGTGGCAGTCTTGGGCAATTTCAAAGGCCCACATAGCAAACCGGTATAGAGATTGTTACTCCTTCCATGAAGGCTTGGAGGAAGGATAAGGGAAATGTTTTTTATGTATGCAAAAAGGGTAAATATTAGGTCGGTGGGGCTAGTCAGTTTAATGGACCGCATCCTCATTGTGTGAAATGTAGGAGATGTCATTCAGGGGTATGCCACTATGGTACTAATGTATGTTGTGGATGTGGAATCGAGGGGCATCAATTAAGGTATTGTCATGTCAATCTAAAATCACCATGTAAGTCACTCCTTAGTACATCAATATTAACACCGCATTATTTTTCCTTGTTGTATATGTGCATCCATATTGGAGAGCCCTCATAAACATGGTCTTAACAAGACGTTGAATCGCAAAACTTTGCATGTACCTACTCTTTGAACGAGACCCATTATTCGTGAAGCCTCTTGATCACAATTTTCTTATTTACGACCTCTTGAGGAATTGAGTTTTATAATAATTTCTTTGAGTCACAATCCTAGGGAAATACTTCCCACTTGCTTCCCTAAACTTCTCGTCAAGGGACTACACTTGATGAATTTCTTACAGAACCTTTTCAATCAAATGGATAATATCTGCTAATGTGTGCTTATGCATGCACAATCATAAAGTTAACCTATGTGGTATCAAATCCAATGTAAGGAAGCCTAGTGTTGAGATCCTTCTTAAGCCACTCTTTCTCTCTCTGGTGTTGTGTCTCATATGGCTTGAACAGTAACTCTACTCCTTTGTGAGTATTATCATGAAACCTTTCCACTATCTAGTAACATGAGAGCATATCTCAGCACCTATCATATGCGTACATGTCAATTCAAAGGGGCCACTTGTCCGCATAAAATTTCTGAGAAATTTGAGATTTATCACAAATTCGTCAGAAGAAGATCTTGTTGTTTGCCCATCTCAGTATGAATTTCATGTCCACCTAAATCGTCTCACAGTAAGTAGCTCACTTTGTTCCTAGTATTGTAAGGGCCCATGAAGTGGCATGGTATTGCGACTTGAGAATTATTATGGCAAAGACATGTCTAGCTCATAGCAAAATGTTCATTATCTCTAACAAATACATGATTTCATCCTAATATTTAGATGTCCTAGCTATGTGGTTTCACTCGTGAAAGGTTGAAATTAGACGCTTCCATATTTTGGCACATATCATGAGTATATTGATTTGAAAGACAAGTTTGTCGCATCTCTAGTTCTCTCACATAATATCAACTATCGGAAAGGGGATAAGCCGTCAAAATGATAATAATCTCACAAGTGTTCAACTTCATTTTCTTCCTCAGAGGCTTGTGGCATAGTTTCCTTGTGCTAGTTATTGTTAAGAGAATAATTCAACTTCATGTATTTTGAAACCCATATCACATTCAGGGTACCAAAATATTCTCATTTCGAATTAAACAACTTTTTCCTACACTCAAGTAGGTAACTGGTATCACGTACTTGACTATTCCTCCTTAAGAATTTCTATTGCCGATATACTAGTTAACTCTATGCCTCATTTGTCGATTCATTGATGTCATCACTATGATTAATCTTGTCAACGTTATCAGTAGTATGCTTCATGTCTTTTAGGATATATAACCTCATGAAATACTCTGTTCAGCCCATTGATGGATTCTTGAATAATTCCAGCCAAACCTCGAACCCCGTTGTTCCTCATTGTATTAAATCTATAGGGGTTGAAGGTTCAAACATGTCAAAGAGGAAGCATCATCACGTGATCAAATATATGGGATATGAAATTTTATCTTCATATTCATACTAGCACATCTTAGAGAAATTGTTGGAGGTCGCCAAAGGTTTAGTTTGGGTGTTCGGCATAGAGATTTAGAGTTGAAGAAAGTGAACGGGTTATTCTTAATATTTTCTCCATGAGGATGTTATGTGAATTTCTAATAAAGGGTAAATTATGTGTAGTCATATTAGGCCTTATCAAATCCTGAAGGAAATATGCCAAACTATGAGTTTGATATTTCCCTATTATTTTTCTCAATGTACCTGGTGTTTCATGTGACTGTGTCTAAGAAGGTAGTTGGAATTCTTTGTCTATCGTTACGATGCAAGCTAGTGGTGGTGAAGTAAATGGATATTTGGCCTATGAGAGGTACTTAATTGTCATCCTTATTAGATAAGTTTGGGAGTTGAGATTTCCTCCGTGAATGTGTTATGGCGAAGTCTGTGAGTCAGGGAGCCCACCTCGAAGGCCGAAATTATTAAGACCGAAATAATTGTGGGTCGAAAGGTATTTTCTATGTGTTATGATTTAAATAGGTGCAACTCATGTCCATGTATCAATTTTGATAATATAATGCTTGTAAAGTTGAGATTAGTGTTGTTGATATACATTGTGATGCTTTGTCGGGTTGTGGATGTGTTGTTAGGATGGTTTTGGTGATTCTCTGGCAGGTGGATATGCCCAATTACAAAGGAAACTCTGCCGAAATGTTTCAAAAATTTGGGAGTTAGTCAATATTTTGGGAACTTGAGGTGTGTGAGAAAAGAGTTAAGTTATGTTAAGTGTTAGGGTCGACTTACATACTCAGGTGTTGAAATTGTACATTGTCATTTTCGGGGAAGAGTATTGCAAGAATAAATGGTGTATTAATTTTTTATTATTTTGATGTGTGTTTCTATTGCTGGTTGGTATGCCCCATTACAAATGGATTTGAAATATATGGTTTCTGAAATATTATGTATGTTGATATTTGATGGTGGTCCTTGAAAATAAAAGAGGTGAAAGTGTGGAACATGAAATACGGCCACCATGCCAAGAATAAAGAATCTTAGGAATGGCCTAATGAGCCAAGAAAATATTTTTGTTGTGAGAGACGGGAAATACTATTGAGGATTTATACAATGTGAAAGAGGTTGAGGTGAGTATAATTGTATTTATGTTACCTTTGTGAGCAAATCAAATAATAAAAATATTCTTGGGAGTATCATTAGCAAAACCGAGGAAAGGTGGATCATAAGGCCCACACCTGAAACTACACGTGTCGGTGTAGGGGTGGATTGTAGTTATTCCCCTTATTTGGGATGAAATTGAAATATTTTTGAAATTGTGATTATTCCCCTTAATTGGGATGACACTGGTAATAGCTGTGAATTGGAAAATTTCACCCACAAGGCATATATGGGAAGGCGACCTAGCTGATTGGGTGGAGATCAGACGTCATGTTGCGCACATTCTTATCATGGTGAGCACCCTAGTCTCACCCCAGAAGTATATGTTATAACATTTTCAACTAGTCGACTTTAGACGAAACGTATTTTCTTCAATTCATTTAGCTTCTAAGCCTTCCAATCCTCTTGGTACTTGTTATTCATGATCGTAAATATTTGTAACCTCCAAACTAACATGATTAACTCACTTTATGTACCTTTAAAGATGATCTCATTTCTTAGCTTACATCAATTGACTTACGAGTGTCTGATTGTCAGATCCAGCGGTGTGTGCCCTCACCATCGCACGATAAGGAATCAAAGAAGTGAAGTTTTTCTAACAGTTCCATAGCTTCTCGAAGATCTGTACATATGTCTTCGTACCGACCCGCGAGACTCTACTAAACCTTCTTATGACTCGTAACACCTGTGAACCTATATCTCTGATACCAACTTGTCACGACCCCAATCCCCCTCCGTAGGATGTCGTGATGTCACCTAGTTTCTAAGACTAGGTAAGTCAAGCATACATGAAAAATGTAACTAGAATAGTAATAAAACCTTCAATTTAACCAATAACTATATTAAAAAAAAGGACTCCGCAACACAACTGAACATAACTCCCAGAAAACGGTGATACCGAGTCACAAGATCTACACTAGTGTACTAAACATCCATATGCATCTGTATCTATAAAAAGAAAGAGAATGAGATATAACTAGATAAAGGGTGACTCCAAGGCCTGTGAACGCCGACAGGTATATCTTGAAGTCTCTAATCCATGCTCAACTCACTGATGCCTAGGCTGGTATGAAGTACCTTGATCTACAAAAAAGGATGTGCAAAAATGTAGTGTGAGTACACCACAATGGAACCTAGTAAGTATCAAGCCTAACCTCGGTAGAGTAGTGACAAGGTTAGGATAAGATACCTACAAGAATAAATAAAGAAACTGAACAGGTATAGTACATTATAATAATAGAAACAGTGGAGATGATACAATGAAGAAGGATGATAAGAATAGCTACACTGAGATTAAGGCAATTAAGACATCGCGAAAGAAAACACATAATAAGAATGCCAAGGAAACGATGAAACCAAAACATAAGTGATGTAAATGAAAAGTATCAACAAGAATCACTACCGAGGTATCGCCTCGTAGTCTCATGTCACAAATCAAATCACAATCATTCCTTATATCACCGTGGGAGCCTTACATTTACTTTTGAAAATCATTTTTCTGAAATAGCTACCGGCGTTATAACCCACATTATCACACCGCATGTTTTCAAGTAGTTCCCTTACTAGCAACATGCGTATCAAGCCGACCTTATGTCACCGCATACGTATAAACCCCCAAATCATTATATCACCGCATGCGTATCAACATCACAATATATCACAACTCGCATCTCAAGTGCCCAAAACCACAACTTGCCAAAGAAAGCCAATAACAATTATGTTTCTACAATAAATAACACATGGCTCAACCAAACATGTACACGAGTCTCAACAATAGCAACTGAAAGTGAATAACTCAACAAGAATGGTATTTCAACAAATTTACAACTTTGCCTCAATGTGAATCATGGCCTTTATAACTTCATCACCATAAATCAACAATAAGTTATTCCAAGAAATAACAACTTCGAGTAAAGGAACTCAACAGATAAATAATGAATAAGGAATTGACAGAACAATAACTTCAACTAAGCATGTAAAGGCAATTAGCAAGTAAAAGATAAGACAAGTACTAACAATGTCAAGTAAAGCATGTGAAGATAGACTAATGATGATGAATATAACATGTTATGGCAACTCAATTAAAGGCATGGAATGAATCCACATAGCTAAAATCGGTCAATTACCACATTTATCCCGTGTACACACTCGTCACCTTGTATACACAGCTTTCACATACCACAATTAACACAAAACAACACTAATCCTAAGGGGTAATTCCCCCACACAAAGTTAGGCAAGACACTTACCTCAAAACACGCTAACTCAATCCATTAGTAAGCCTTTTCCGCGATTATCCAACTCCGAACGGCTCAAATCTAGCCAAAATAACTTTATACCATAAATACAAACCATATGAATCTATTTTGAAGAATAAAGTTACAATCTTGAATAGAAACAAAAAGTCAACTCTAAAAGTCAACCCCAGGCTCACATCTCTGAACCCGACAAAACTTACATAATCTGAACACTCATTCGATAACGAGTCCAACCATACAAAAATTATTCAAGTCCGACCTCAAATTGGCTTTCAAATCCCCAAAATTTTGTCTATGAAGTTTCACAAATTTTCCCTAAATTTTCCAACTCAAATCACTAATTAAATGACAAAAATAAAGATGGATTCATGTATAATAGCCAAATTCGAGTTAGAATGACTTACCCCGATGATTTTCTTGAAAATCCCTCGAACAATCGGCACAAACCTAGTGCTCTAGGTCCAAAAGATGAAGAATGAAATAAAACCCTCGTTTTTGAAATTTAACATTGCTGCCTAGTTATCCTCTTTCGCGATCACAGACAAACACTCGCGATCGCGGGGAAAATATCTCCCCAGATCATGAATCTTTCTTTGCAATCGCATGAAGCCAGTCGCGAATGTGATGAACAGCTTCCTCAACTTGCGCGATCGCGTCCAAGGCCACCTCACGCGTTCGCGATTCACAATCTCACGCGTTTGCGATTCACAATCTCTTAACTTACACGATCGCTTCCCATACTTCGCGAACGCGAAGAGTTATATTCCATCTACCACAAACTACTTCATGCGATCACGGCACCTCCTCCGCGAACGCGATGAATGAAACCTGACTGAGAAAAACCAGCAATCCCATATCAAGAATATTTGGTCCGAACATAATCTGAAACACACCTGGGGATCTCAGGACCACGTCCTAACATACCAAAAAGTCCTAAAATATGATACGATCTCGCTTGAAGACTCAAATCACATCAAATATTACTAAAACCACGAATCGCGCATCGATTCAAGCCTAAGGAACTTATGAACTTCTAATTTTGATAACTAAAGCCGAAACTAACCAAACAAACTCCAATTGACCTAGAGTTTTGCACGCAAGTCATAATTGACATAACACACCTATTTCAACTTCGGGAATCGAAATCCGAATTCGATATCCATAAATTCAACTCTCAGTTAAACTTCTCAACCTTCCAAACCTTCAACATTCTAACTTTCGCCAATTCAAGCCGAAACGACCTACGGGCCTCCAAATTAATATCCGGACACGATCCTAAGTCTAAAATCACCATACGGAGCTATTGTAACCGTCAAAACTCCATTTTGGAGTCATATACACAAAAGTCAAACTACGGTCAACTCTTTCAACTTAAGCTTCCAACTTTGGGACTATGCGTCACATTTCACTCCGAAACTCACCTGAACCAAAACCAAACACCCAGGCAAGTCACCATACCACAATAAAACATAGAGGAGGCAATGAATAAGGGGAACAGGGCTAAAATACTCAAATTGACCGACCGGGAAGTTAGATCCCCCCCCTCTAAAAACAAACGTCCAGTCCTCGAACGAGTTTAGAGACTTACCTGAAGTGATGAAAAGATGAGGATAATGGGGACACATATCATGCTCGGTCTTATGTCGGTGGTTATGAGACTTATGTCGGTGGTTATGAGACCAGAGTTGACCTATTGATACTTAGTATGGTAGACTTTGATGTGATATTTGGCATAGATTGGTTGTCCCCCCTATCACGCTATTTTGGACTGTCTCGCCAAGATTATAACATTGGCTATGCCAGTGTTGCGGCAGTTGGAGTGGAGAGGTACATTGGATTATATACCTAATAGGATATTCTCCTTTCAGAAGGCTCATCGAATGGTTGAGAAGGGGTGTGACGTATATGTTGCCTTTGTGAGGGATGTTAGTGTTGATACTCCAACCGTTGAGTCTGTTCCAGTAGTGAGAGATTTCCCAGATGTGTTTCTAGTAGTCCTACCAGGCATACCACCCAATAGGGATATCGATTTTGGTATTGACATGGAGTAGGGCATTCTGCCCATTTATATTCCACCATATCGTATGGAACCATTGGAGTTGAAGGAATTAAAGGACCAACTTTAGGAGTTGCTTGATAAGGGTTTCATCGGCTTAGTGTCTCGCCTTGGGTTGATCTAGTTCTATTTGTGAAGAAGAAAGAAGGCTATATGACGATATGTATCGATTACAGGCAGCTGAACAAGGTTACTGTCGAGAACAAGTACCCACTATCGCGTATTCATAATTTGTTCGACCAGTTTCAGGGTGCTCCGGATTCTCAAAGATTGACTTGAGGTCAAGGTATCTTCAGCTGAACATTCGGGATTCAGACATTCTGAAGACTGCTTTTAGGACTTTCTATGGTCACTATGAGTTTTGGTGATGTCATTTGGGCTTACCAATGCCCCAGCAACATTTATGCACTTGATTAACAATGTGTTCCAGCCATATCTTAATTCTTTTGTCATTGTGTTCATTGACGGCATATTGGTGTATTCTCGCATCTGGGAGGATCATGAGCAGCAATTGAGGATCGTGCTCCACACCTTGAGGGAGAAGATGTTATATGCTAAATTATCTTAGTGTGAGTTTTGGCTTGATTCAGTGTCATTTTTGGGCCATGTGGTGTCTACTGAGGGGAGTAAGGTGGATCTGAAGAATGTGGAGGCAGCTTAGAGTTGGCCCAGACCGTCTTCTACTACTGAGATCTAGAGTATTCCAGGCTTGGATGGTTATTATCACCATTTTGTTGAGGGATTTTCATCCATCATAGCTCCTTTGACTAGAGTGACTCATAAGGGTGCCCCATTCAGGTGGTCCGACGAGTGTGAGGAGAGATTTCACAAGGTCTAGACCTCCTTGACCATAGCTCCAGTTCTAGTTTTACCTTCAGCATCAGGTTCTTATACAGTTTATTGTGATGCTTCAGATATTGGCATTGGGTGTGTATTGATGCAGGAGAGTGATTGATTATGCTTCACATCATTTGAAGCCCCATGAAAAGAACTATCCAGTACATGAATTCGAGTTGACAGTCATCGTTCACACGTTTAAGATTTTGAGACACTACCTCTATTGTGTGTCTTATGAGGTATTCACAAATCACATGAGTCTACAACACTTATTTTAGCAAAATGATCTGAACTTGAGGCAATGAAGGTTGTTAGAGCTATTAAAGGACTATGATATCACCATCGTTTATCATCTTGGGAAGGCCAATATGGTGGCCGATTCCTTGAGGAGGAAGGCTAAGAGCATGTATAGTCTTTCTTATATTCCAATTGAAGTGAGGCTGTTAGCACATGATGTTCAGGCTTTGTTCAACCGGTTTGTGCGGTTGGATATTTTGGAGCCTAGCCGGGTTCTTAATTGCATGGTTTCTCGGTATTTTTTGTTTGGGCATAGAAAAGTGTGTTAGTATGATGATCCCCATCCGCGTATCCTTAAGGACACCGTGCAGCACGGTGATTCCAAGGAGGTTTCTATTGAAGATTATGGGGTGTTGTGGATGAAAGGCCGAATTTGTTTGCCCAATGTGGATGGGTTGCGTGAGTTGATTCATGAGGAGGCCCACAGTTCACGGTATTCCATTCATGTGGGTACCGCAAAGCTGTATAGGGATTTGAGGCAACACTATTAATGGAGAAGAATGAAGAAAGATATTGTCGAGTATCTGGCTCAGTGTTTGAACTGTCAAGAGGTGAAATACGAGCATCAGAGGCATGGCGATTTTCTTTAGAGGTTTGATATTACAGAGTGGAAGTGGGAGCATATCACCATGGATTTTGTAGTTGGATTTCCACGAACCTTGAAGAAATTTGAAGTATTATTGTGGACAAATTGACAGAGTATGCACACTTCATTCCGGTCATGACTACCTACTCTTCAGAGCAGCTGGATCAGATATATATTCGTGAGATTGTTCATCTTCATGGTATGTCGGTATCTATTATCTCTGATCGAGGAGCGTAATTTACATCACATTTCTGGAGAGCTGTGCAGGGTAAGTTAGGCACACAGGTCAAGTTGAGCATAACATTTCATCCATAGATGGACTAGCAGTCCGAGCTTACCATTCAGATATTGGAGGGCATGCTACGTGTCCGTGTTATTGATTTTGGGGGTTCAAGGGACTTGTTCATACCGCTCTAGTAGTTCGCCTACAACAACAACTAGCAATCCAATATTCAAATGGCTCCTTGTGAGGCCTTATATTGGAGGTGGTGTCATTCTCAAGGTTGTTGGTTTGAGCCGGGGGAGGCCAGGTTGTTGGGCACTAACTTGGTTTGGGATTCCTTGGAGAAAGTGAAGTTAATTTAGGATTGACTTCGTACAACACAACCTAGGAGTTATGCTGATCGGAGGGCTCGTGATGTAGTATTCATGGTGGGGGGGAGGGTTCTGCTCAGAGTTTCACCCATGAAGGGTGTGATGAGGTTCGGGAAGATAGGACAGTTGAGCCCTAGGTATATTGATCCTTGAGAGAGTTGGTAAGGTGGCCTACAGACTTGGATTCCCATCCAGCTTGTCGAGAGTTCACCCGGTATTTCATGTTTCCATACTCTGAAGTATTATGGTGATCCGTCATATGTATAGAATTTTAGTTCAGTCCAATTGGACAAGGATTTGACTTATGTTGAGGAGCCGGTGGCTATCTTGGACAGGTAGGTCCGAAAGTTGAGGTCAAAGAACATTACTTTTGTTAAAGTTCAATGGAGGGGTCATATAGTCGAGGAGGCGACCCGGGAGACCGAGCAAGAAAAGCCTTTTTGGAACTTCAGATATGTCTCTATGCACGTTCGAGAATGATCTTTTATTTTAAGGGGGAGAGAATATAAGGACCGATTGATCGTTTAGTGTATTTGAACTATGTTTCCCCTTTTGAAGCTTCCTACATGTAAATTTGTAGTTTATGACTTGTGGGATGGTTGGTTTTGTTTTGGGGACGTTTTGCAATAATTTGGACCCTTTGGTTCTTGGTTTAGAAGTTTAAGTTGGAAATGTTAACCTAGGTTTCACTTTTGTTAAATCGATCTCGGAACGGTGATGCCGTATCGTAAGACAAAAAGTCATGAAGGAAAGTTCTTCTACTCTCTCTAAGCCCACCATTTAGTGGCACATCACTATGGGTTTGTATCGTGATTCAAGACTTGGTCGTGAGTCCGAAATTGAATTCGGAGGTTCCTAGGTTGACTTGACCTGTTTTTCTGAAAGTTGGCAATTTGAATGTTTAGAAATTCTTTAGTTTTCACCGTCGACTGACTTTATGTCTATCCGGTTCGGAATTTGGTTTTGGGATTTAAATAGGTCTGTATGGCTTTTTTGAACTTATCTGCAAAATTTGGTGTCAATCCGAGTTGGTTTGAAAGGAATCAGACACTTGGTTGTAATTCTAGAGATTCTTAAATTTCTTTTTGAATTTCATGTGTTTTGATGTCCGATTCGTGGTTCCAGATATTATTTTGGTGTTTTGAGCGCGCGAGCGAGTTCGTATGATATTTTTAATCTTGTGTTGAGTGTTGGTGTGGAGCCCCGAGGGCTCGGGTGCGTTTCGAACGTGTCTAAAATTGGTCTGAACTCATTCCAGGTTCCTAGTTCTCCAGTTATCGCAATTGCGAGCACTAACATCGCAATTGCGAACATGGCAGGGGCTCTCAAGTATCGCATTTGCGACACCTTCATCTCATTTGCAAAGTTTAGGCTCAGGTTGGGTAGGTCGCATTCGCAGAAGGTACAGACTTCGCATTTGCTAAGTCAGTGTCGCAATTGCGACATTTCTCTGGGTTGTTAGGTGTCACATTTGCGATGGTTCACAATTGCGATCACAAGGTCACAATTGCGACTTCTTCAACTTAACAAAAGGGCTGGTAAAGCGAGACTTAGTTCCATTTTCATATGTTTGAACCCTAGACTCGACAGGAGGCGATCTTGATGAAAGATTTTCACCTACAACTACTGGGTAAATGAATTTGATCAATTTTCAATTATATTAGATGATTATTTATGAGATTTAGCCTGTAATCCATGGAATTTGAAAAGAAATTTTCTTAAATTTTGTCTATGTTTTGAAAAAAAAAATGAAAATTAAGATTTTATAGTCGAATTAGACTCGAATTTGAAAACAAAATACATATATGGACTCGTGGGGTTATGGGTAGTCGAGATCTACCCTTTGACTCGGGTTTTGATCGGGCGAGCTCGGGGTTGACTTTTAGCTAAATTAACTTTATTTCTTCAAATATTTATTATTAAATAATATTTAAGTTATTTAAAGGGTGTTTTGGTAAATTAACTTTCTAATTTAGGGTTTTCTATTTTTATAATATAATAATATAAATATAGATAGATAGATTAATGTTCTACTATGTTTTTGAGTAAACAATACGGCAGTCAATCTAACAATATTGTTTCATGATTAAACAAAACTAGCAATATTTAAGACTTTAGTACGTACCTCAAAATTCTTCCATTTGAGGTAATCAGGAATTCATAATCCAACATTTATATTTCGTATACACACCATAATAATAAAGCCATGGCTCGGAGTCTTCATTCCTAAAGGAATTATAAGACTTTATGATATGTAAGACAGCGACATGCCTCGTATTTGTAACGACTCGGTCGGTTAGTTTGTGTATTTAAGCTCTATTCCCTTATTTGATGCTTCCCGCATATTTTCTTTCCTTTTTTATGACTTGCAGGGATTAGTGGTTTAGTTTTAAGGATGTTTTGGAATGAATTCAAATACTTAGTTCTAAGGTTGGAAGCTTAAGTTATAAAAGTTGAACAAGGTTTGACTCTCGTGTAGATGCCTTCAGATTGGTGATTTGATGGTTGGAGTTAGGCGTATGTTCGAATTTGGATTTGGAGGCTCCTAGGTTGATGTAACGACTCGATCGGCCGTTTCGATCCCTATCATGTCGTTCGGTGGTTTGAGACCTTGAGTAGCTTCACTATATGTATTATGACTTGCACGTGTAGTTGGTTTTGATTTTTGGAAAGTAAATAGTTGATTTTGGAAGAATAGTTCTCAATTTCGCGATCACGAAGGTCATTGATCATTTCTCTCTTGCTAAGGAGATTTTGGGAGATTCGGAGGAGCTAGCCATGTTCATCATCTATCGCGAGGTAAGTGATTTTCACTCATTGTGAGTTAAATACATGGATTATATATAGACTTTAACATGAAAATTAGTAAAAATTATGGGATTCTGGAAGAAAACCTAGAAATGGTATTTCGGAGTTTTGATCACGAAATTGGACATGAAATTTGGAATAAATCATATATTTTAGTTTGTGGTCCTGTGGGTAAGATTTATCTTTGAAAATTTTAGGAATCCGGGCGCATGGGCCTGGGTGTTGACTTTGTTAACTTTTTGTATGGAGTTGGGAATTGTTTCTAATTGTTAAATTATGAGTCTTTGAGTATATTTTAATTGGTTCACACGTTCTTTGGCTAGTTTCGGATCGTTTGGCATTGGTTGGAGGTGTTAGAGAGACGTTGGAGTCGGTTATCGAATTTTGGAGCGAGGTAGGTCTCTTATTTATCCTTGTGAGGGGGAATTTACCCGGTAGGTGCTATATTTGTTGTGTGCTACGTGTTATGAGAGCTACGCACGTATGAGGTAACAAGTGTTTGTGCGTATGCTAGAAATCCTGATTATGTTATAGTAGACTTAGACTAACGCCATGCTTTAATTATATTATTTGTGTTATTCCTGCCTATTTAAATGTCTTAATTTACACTTTAGCCTGAGACTAGACTTGCGTAAAGCATTTGACTTGCAATTTTAGATACTTGAGGAGTTGCTTGATATATAGTGGAAATTATACTTCCTTTTTACCGAATTCCTCTGTGTTGTGCGTAATTGTCCAAATGTTCTCTTGAATTTCATAACTCGCATGCATATTCGTGAGTGGGGCCAGTGACCCATCAAAGCTTCACAACCTTATGGGATCGGGTTGAACTCCTTAACAATACTCTTATGGGATCAAGTTGTTCTATTCTTAAGGGATCGGACCGTACGCCATGGCAGGATATTGTACCACACTCTTATGGGATCGTATTGTTCGCCTCGATAGAATCGCGCGTAATATTCGATAAGGATCAATGTACCTATGAGTCTTTCCGACTTGAGATGTCACATTTTATTGTTTATTGATCTTATATATATTCCATTCGAGGTAGTATTTCGTATTTGAGGATTTTGTATTTACTCTTCCATTGAGGATCATGTTTTGCACGTATATCTATTTTCATTTCTTTTACTTGCCATGCTCCACACCTGTCTACCTTTATTGTACCTTGATTATTGGATCACTAGTAAGTGTCTATGTCGACCTCTTGTCACTACTTCTTCGAGGTTAGGCTAGATACTTATTGGGTACGCATTGATTTACGTATTCATACTACACTTCTGCACTAATTGTGCAGGTACTGAGACATGTACATTTTGTGGTCCTCTAGGTGTGGCGTAGCTACTGAGGAGACTTTATGGTGAGTTGCATTCCATGTTACGAAGATGGTGAGTTGCATTCCATGTTATGGTGAGTTGCATTCCCTATTTATTTACTATATTCTGACTACTTTCTATTTCTGACATGTGTTGTAGAGTGTTGTATATATTCTAGAAGATGCTCATGTACTTGTGACACCGGATTTTGGAAATTTAGATTCTTGTTCTTGGTTGTATTCTGCTATGACATTAGGATTTATATTTTGGCCATGTTCGAGCATTTCAAATAATATCAATATTTTCTATGAAAATGAACGACTTCGGTTATTTATCTCATTATTTGTGTTGGAATGCGTTTTGAATTACCTAACAGCGAGTTGAATTATTTTTGGCTTTCCTAACGGCAACGTTTAGTGCCATCACGACCTATCGTGACCATAGCGAGTCCTGAAAGCAGTTTTCGAAATACCTGAATCTCGAATATTCAACTGATGGTACCCCGATCTCAAATCAATCTTCGATAATACCCGAGAACTCTAAAGCTAGTCGAATAGATCATCAATACGCAGTAGTGGGTAGTTTTTCTTGACTGTAACCTTGTTTAGATGCCTGTAATCAATACACATCCTCATAGAACCGTCTTTCTTCTTCACAAATAGAACTGGAGCATCCCAAGGCGAGACACTTGGCCGGATGAAACCCTTATCAAGTAACTCCTGATGTTGTTCCTTTAATTCCCTCAACTCCACTAGTGCCATATGATATGGAGGAATTGAAATGGGTTGAGTTTCCGGCACCAGGTCAATACCAAAATCAGTATCCCTATCGGGTGGCATGCCTGGTAGGTCTGCTGGAAATATATAAGGGAAATCTCTCATTACTGAAACTGACTCAGTTGTAGGAGTATATGTCTAGACATATATGGCTAGATATGCTTCAAACCCCTTCTTAACCATTCGTTGTGCCTTCAGAAGGACACCACTCTACTAGGAATATAATCCAATGTACTCCTCCATGAAAACCCTGCTATGGACAATGTTACGGTCTTGGCGTGATAATCTAGAAAAGCGTGATAGGGTGACAACCAATCAATGCCCAAGGGGATAATCTAGGGTACTTATTTTAATTACTAAGTCATGTTCCTTATAGGTCTGCAAACCTGTGAGATTATGGGTATGGGTTATTGTTCTTCTAAGGAAAAGGTGTTAGGCACCCCTTAAAATCTACCTAAGGTAGCTCCATAGGACTTAGACTAATTTTTAGGAACTAGTTATTTATACTATGCTTAATTACTATTAGAGTGTGCCTTACTATATATATTTAAGGGAGGATATATATAAGGGATATAAGACTTAAGAAGGATATGAGGTTATAAAAGAGTTATGAAAGGTTGAAAGAGTTCTGAAAGTAGTCCATGTTTTATAAGGCTTGTAATAATGAGATTAAGTTATGGAAGCAATTGCTTTAGGGAATGGGTGTTAACTCTAAAAATATTTGTAAGAGAGTGAGCCTAAATGCACCTTGATTTTAAAAATCAGAAAAGAGGCAGTCTTTTGGAATTCCATTTTTTAGGCGATAGTACTTCAGTGTTTTATGAAAATTTGATTTTTGCTTCTTGTTAGTAAAACAGACGATTCTTTCTAATTTCCTTCTAAAAATGGGGCTGCTTGTAACGACTCGACCGGTCATTTTGAGCTCTAGAACATTGTTCAACTGTTTAAGGACTTGAGTAGCTACACTTCAGTTATTATGACTTGTACGTGTGGTTGGAATTGAATTTCAGGAAGTTCGTAGTTCATTTGGAAAGAAAATTCTATATTTGGAAGCTTTAAGTTGGAAGAATTGGCTAAGGTTTGACTTTTGAGTAAACGACCTCAGAATAAGGAGTTGAAGGTTCTGATGGGTTCGTATGAATACTTTGGACTTGGGAGTATGTTCGGGTTGGGTATCGGATCACCAAGTAGCATTTCGACGCTTATTATGGAAGCTTGGCATTTTGAAGGTTTAAGAATTTTGTAAGTTTGGTTTGAAGTGGGATTTGGTGTTATCGATGTCTGTTTTGAATTCTGAGCCTTGGAATGGGTTTCTATTGTGATCCATGACTTGTACGCAAAGTTTGGCATTATTTCAGAATGTTTTGATATGGTTCGGATGCGTTCATCGAAGTTGGAAAGTTCGAAAGTTTAAAGAGGCCTTTCGATTGTCGATTCGTAGTTTCGATGTTGTTTGGCATGATTTGAGACCTCGACTAAGTTCGTAATGTGTTTTGGGATTCCAGATGGTTAACAGATCAAATTTGGACTTGAAGCAATTGCTGGAATTCTGCCTTCTGGTGCAATTGCACCTACGGAATTTTGCTCGCAGAAGCGAGATGGGCTTCGCAGAAGCGGCCAGGCATGACTCAGGCAGGGGTCGCAGAAGCAGGCAGGTGGACCGCTGAAATGGAGTTGCACCTCCGGCGGATCAATCGCAGAAGCGGAAAGTGAGAGGGAGGGCTGCTTCGCAGATACGGCAGTGTTGCCGCAAAAGCGGACCTTTTGTCCGCAGAAGCGAGGGAAGCAGGAGAAGCGAAGGGGAGCATCACATCTGCAAGAGCGCATATGTGGCCAAGTGTACCGCATATGCAAAAATGTTGTTGGGCAGGGTTGTTTTAAGAACGGGATTCGGCCCTTATTCTTTCTTTTTTCACTTGGGTTGGCCAAATTTGGGGAGCCATTTTGAGGGGATTTTCATAAAGTAAACAAGGTAAGTAATTTCCACCTATTACAAGTTAAATACATGGTTTATATATGAATTTAAACATGGAAATTAGTAAAAATTTGGGATATTGGTAGAAAACCTAGAATTTGGCATTTTTGGATTTTGACCATGAAATTGGACATGGAATTGGGAATAAATCATATATTTGAGTTCGTAGTGTTATGGGTAAAGTTTTTCTTTGAAACGTTTTGGAATCCGGGCACGTGCGACCGATGGTGGATTTTATTGACTTTTTGAGCGAAGTTGGGAATTGTTATGAACTGATTTATTATGAGTATTAGAGTACATTTTTATTGGTTTGCATTGTTTGACTAGTTTTGGTGAGACGGATTTTGGTTTGTGGTGTTAGAGAGGCGTTGGAGCCGGTTATGAAACTTCAGAGCAAGGTAAGTCTCCTGTCTAACTCTGTGAGGGGAAAACTACCCCTAGATGATGTATTTGATATGTGCTACTTGTTGCGGGGGCTACGTACGCACGAGGTGACGAGAGTCCATACGTAGCTAGATTCATGTTATGTTCAGGTAGATATAGGACTTTATCATGTAACAATTGAATTATTTGAACTTATTCTACTGGCTTAATTAATTAAAGTTATAACTGAATTTGATTTAGAAATTAATATATGTATATTAGGCCGATCCTTAACACTCTGAGTTGTGGGCGAGTTATTTGAGAAACGGTAAAGATTACATTCGTTTTGTGCTCATGTACTGTATTGTAAGCACGTGCTTCGTAATTCGATAACTTCCTTCCTTTCTTGTGGAGCAGGCCGAATGCCTAAGCAGTATAATAGATGCATCTATGGTTCGTACCGCTCGACCCTCAGTAGTGTACACATTATACTGGATCGGGCGTAATGACCTCGGCAAAATCATGCGTTATATTGCTAGTTTTCACGAGATAATCGTTTCACTGATGCCCGGCATTTTATATGGTATACCCTATGTATTTGATATTGGCACTAGATCTTTTCTGAGTTGTTAAGGTAGAGTACAAGATCAAGAAATTCATACTTTAAAAGAAATATTTGGAAGATTATATAACTTACAGATTTGCCCCACTATCACTGTGCACTTCATATATGTTATGTATTATTATATTATTTTATTGGACGTCTAGTAAGTATCGATGTCGACCCATCGTCACTACTTCTCTGGGTTTAGGCTAGATACATACTGAGTATGCGTTAATTTATGTACTCATGCTGCACTTCTTCACTAAATGTGCATGATCTAAGAGGTTCATTTGGTGATCATCTTGGCGCGTAGGCTCATCTGTTGAGGAGACTGTATATGAGCTGCAATCCAGGCTACGCATCGCAGTCCACCGAGTCTCCATCGTACTATTAATCTTATCCTATCTTATTTACATTCAGGACAGATATTGTATTATTATTGTACTCTTTAGAAATGCTCAAGCACTCGTGACACCGGGTTTTGGGGTTATAATAGTTGATGCTTAGACTTTCGTACATTATTATTGCCTTTCATTTCTTTTATAAATTACAAATATTATATGTTCCCGTGATTTATTAGTGTAACCCTCCATTTCTTATTAAGATGTGTGTTTTCGAAAGTAATAAAATGAGTAATTAAATTGGTAAATACATGATATCAAAATATGGCAAAGCGACAAGGCAGAAGATAAAATTATAAAGCAGTAAACTAGATTAAAGAAGCAATAACTAATAACGAAGGAAATGAGGGAAAGAAAACTAGACTCTAATGGTTGGGCCCCAAGAAGGTAAGCCCAGCAATTGAAAGATACGGCTACAGATGACTGAACCCTGCAGAAAATGCAACAAGGGTGGTTTGGGCCTTAGTTCCTTAGGAACTCAGCAGGCCCAAGTGTGTACATGGACAAAAAGAAAGAAGGTCATTAAATGTATATTCCATATTTTCAGCATATTCAAACATGTATGAAATGTATAGACAAACGACTAGGAGGAAGTATGCACGGAAAATAATTTACATTGAAAACCTTTCGTTGTCATTAAATACTAAACCCCTAAAGAACTCAAATGTGTAAATGCATTAAGGGATAAGGAGGAAGTTTTACTCAAGGTCGATGCCCCCTTTGAATCCCCGACACTTTAAAGTTCCCAAGGGACTCAAGGCGTAGGGAAATGCTTGTGCTGGGGAGGGAAGCCCAACCTAGAGTTAAACTCCACTCCCAAATACCCTTAAACACTAACCACATGTTTCCCTTATAGGTTTAAATGCCAATGAAGCCCTTTCAATGTAAACTAAATGCTATAGCATAACTTACCACAAAAATATAATTTCCCTCGTAACATAAGAACACACAGTCTACATTTGATACCAAGTAAAAGAATACAAATCAAGTGAATTTAAAGAGTCTAACTTTCGAATGCACACAGGAGAGGAGCAGAAACATCACAAACATACTGTTGAGGTCTGAACATCATAGGAGAGCACATTCAAATGGAAGGTCAACTATACATGGTTCATGTATGCAACAACACAAAGCTACAGATGCTCATGTCTTTGGCCAACCAACTGTGAACTAATTGGTTTGCTTCTAGCACATGCATGGGTTGATGATATTACTTAGAACCTTAAGGGTCATCGATAAAGATTCAGACATAATAGTCATAGCTATTGATTTTTACCAAAGGTATCAAAAATAAGTTTGGACTTTCTACTTGAATACAAGTTCATAGATTTGAACATGGAATCCTTAAGGGCTCAATGGAGTTATATCCCTAACAGTATTAACATTAACAAGTCATCATGCTCAAATAATATCAATAAAGGACCTCATAAGGTTTAAGGATCAGGTTTGGTTTCGAATTAATAACAGGGAAAGAACTGGGGTGGTTCAGGTCAGAGCATGAGATCATGAATCAAAGAGGGATTTACAGATAAAGGAAATCATTGTGTTAAAACAAGTTTAACTTAAAAATAAGTGTAGTTTAGTATCTAAATATGAAGTAGTCATGCTTCAGGCTTTAAAAGTTATCACTGGTCAATACATAATAACTAAATCCAACTTTTTATGGAAGATAACTTAATGATAGATGCATGTAAGCTTCCCAAAAAAACGAACAGTAGTTCAAAGAGAATAAAGACAGGGAAGTACTATACCAAGTATGTTTTGAATTAAACATGTATCTGAAGATTTTAACTAATCATGAGACAACCAAGTTCAGTTATATAGCTATTACCAGTTGACTGTAACAAAACGTGATCATGACTTGTTCATGAAAAGAAGACAATTCAATTCAAACAAGACTAGGTGAACAGATGCAACCAATAATTAGATGAGATCATGATAATGTCAGAGTGACAACCCAGAAGTTGCCTACAAAGTTAACAGACACAAGTATAGAGAAGAAAAGCACCTAAGTACTTAGATATGCATGCTTATGATAGACGATATAAACTTAGAAACTTTCAGATTCATCTCAGTTATGATTATCAAACAATAAGCTTAACCACAAGACTAACTGAATATAGATAAGCAACACATAGAGGTAAAGGTCACTGCAGAATCAACAATGACATGCTATGAAGTTTATGTGAGCAGGAACAATCATTCAAGGCACATTACTATTTTTGTTGTGCAGATTATTTAGGCCAAAAAATGTAAGTCATCAAGAATCACATAATAGTTCGATCAATTACTAATTAAAGATTCAGGAAGCAGGACATATGATCATAGAAAGACAACATATTATCACAAATGAAAGATAAACATTTCCATGCTAATGGTAAGCATCATAAGTAATTATAGTTCACAGACAACCAACATCATGTTCATAATGTTCATATAAGGTAATTAAAAGAGAGATTAAGAGTACATTGACCTTTTCGAGGGTAGTAGACCAAATGAAGACTCTCTTAGTTGCTTGAGACCCCAAGAACTTCAAGTTCGGAGTAGCAACAGTACTCAGAAATGAAAAGGAAAAGAAACAGTAAGGAACCCCAGACTTTCAACTCTAAATTGCTCTTAGATGATTTCAATGTTAGGTCGTCGTGTTCGTGTGTTTGGTGAGAACATTAAAGGGCCCTTTTATAGTATCATTTACGGCTCTAGGGTTTCACAAATTCTATTCAGTAGTGGAGAGTGACTCATGGTAGATGATGATAGCAAATCGAGTGAGAATAAAAAAGAAACAGAGGGAAAAACAGGGTCAAATTTACCTGAGAGGATTGATCGATGGTTGAAGGCTTTGAACTAACTGAAAAATCCTAAAACCTAGAGATCAGTGCATTTGACTTTTGCGAATAGAATTTCATGACGAGTCTCTTAAGAAGCTCCATGCATGCTAAGATTTGACGGAGCAATAGAGAATTTGAGCGATTTAAAGTTTCATGTTTAAGCTAGGGTTCCGAATTTTAGGCTTTTGAATTTGAACGATTAAATGGGGAAGAAACCGATGGGATTTGCGGATTCCAAAGGCAAAGGAGATAATTTCTAAACTATTTATGACAGTTGAGAGATGGAATAGAGAAAAGAGAAAGGAGGGTGACGAGGTTAGAGACGAAATGATTTTAGGGTTAGAGGATTGGGGGGTTGGTCTATGAGTTAAGAATGAGAGGGTTGATCTGGACCGTTGATGGCATTTTGGTGTTAAAACGTTTTTTGTGGGAAATATTTGTGGTTGTTGGATCCTCGTTATCCAACGATCAAGACTAAATCTCCGGGTGTTAAAAATTAAAGAGGAAATAAGGTTAAAAGTCATGGGCCATTGATCTATGAAATGAACGGCCCAGATTCATTGTGTTTGTTTTGTGAGGGTAAGATACGTGTGATGTGGCATGGCCTCATTGGACGAGAAGAAGCGACGGGGATTTCCATGGTGGAGAGAAGGGAATTGGACCTGGTTTTTTTTGTATTGGGCTAATGCATTAGGCCAAAATGATTTAAGGAATAACCACTTTGCATTAAATTTGGAATTGCAATTGTAGCCTTTTGTTTTTTAATCCCCCTTTGAATTTAATTTAAATAAACATAATACAATTTCAATAAAATGTGGAAACAGTTATAATTATTATATATGAATAATTATTTTAATTAATTAGATATAAAAAGAAATTGTTTTCCTAAATTGTAGCACTAATTTTGAATTTCACATAATAATCTACTCAACAAGAAATTAAAGAGTAATTTATTAAATTAATTACAGAACCTACGTAATGTATATATAAAAATTATTTTAATAATCATAAAAATAGTAAATATATTTGTAATTACATGATGTTAACACTACGCGATAAATTTCAAAACTATCACTTAAATTAATTTGCAAAGATGGGTATTTGTTACCAGAAAATACTTTAAAAATATTTATTGTAAATTATTAAGTATAAATAAATTAATTTAAAAAGGGAGGGTAAAAATTGATCGTCAACAATGTCTACCATACTGGGTAGCAGTAGATCAAATCTAGTCTCATAACCCCCGATGGTGACCAAATACGACTGATAAACACGGTCTACACCAATAGAATCTCCCACAAGCGTAGACACATATACAGGGGCACTCAAAGAATCACGAGATATATCCAAAATACAGCAAAGTGAGATGACACATACAAATAAGTGGAACCCGGATCAAATAACACTAATGCATTCCTATGACAGACCAGAAAATTACATATGATGACAACATCTAACGCAACAGCCTCACTAAGAGAAGCTTAGCAACGGGCCTGAACTCCCCCTCTAGGGTGACCTCTACCTGCATGACCTCCACCCGTAGCTGGTGGTGCAGGTGGAGTGGCAACTGGAGTAGAAACCATAGTATGTGAACGTTGTGGGCCCTATGGAATCCGTGTAGCCTGTGTAGCATGTGGATGTGCACACCTCCTAAGTCTGGGATAGTCCCTTTGAGTCTGACCCGTTCGACTAGATTGATCGCTGAAGGCACCCCATAAATGAGGTGCATTGAAAAGTGGCTTTGCCTAATAGGCGACTTGAGACCTCGGAATAGGTAGAACACTACGAGTTGCTGGAAGTGCTAAATGAACTGGTCAACTCACACAACCTCTGCCATGACGAGCTGAAACTGCAGTGCGAGTACCATTTAATCCTTTAGAATCCCAGGGCCTCTTGGCCTACCTATCCTCCCTCTCCTAGAAATGCATACGCTCCATCCTCCGAGTGATGTATCTCTAACTCCTGAGCCATAGTGAATCTAAGGCCGTAACTGATCCGCTCGATAAATCCGCGGACAATCTCTCTGACTGTAGAAACCAAAGAGGTGCATGATGGGACAACTCATTGAACCTGATGGCATACCCTAACACCATCATAGTCCCCTAATATAGCTGCTCAAACTCTGTGCGCCACCCACCCCGAAGGGTCTATGGGACGAACTCCCTAAAAAACATATAAAACAACCGAGCCTAAGTAAGTGGCGCTGACAGCTGAAATGTAATAAAGGTGACCCCATTCAGCTCTATATAAACTAATGGGAAGCGACGGGTGCCCGAATTCTAGCTGTCGAACACCCTTAAACATGTGACTAATGTATGAACATGAATAACTTCTGCTGAATTACGAGAATAAAATACATGAGGGAAATCTGCCCAAAAGACATATGCACATATACGTGTAGAATATGCAGGGCGAGCCGACAAAGCTGCCATAGACAACAATATACCCAAAACTGGAAGCCGGCAAGGCCACATACTATCTACAGACCTCTAAAAGAATATACAACTGTACAAGGACGGGACTGGGCCACATCATACCTATATATATATACAAGCATGTCGTACCAAAATCAAAAGCAGCTATGAATCAAATGGAGCATGCTAACTCTCGCTGATCAAGGATCCTAAGAAGGGGGACCGTCAGCTTGACTACCTGCACCTGCGGGCATGAAACGCAGGCCCCGGGAAATAGGGCATCAGTACGAATAATGTACTGAGTATGTAAGGCATAAAAATCAGTACATAGTAGACATAGATGAAATAAGGAATAAGGAATTCCTCCTGGAAGTCTAAATCACTTTGTAAATCTTGAAACATTTAAAATGTCATTCACGTGCATATAAATGTCGTGTCATGAATTATTGTAGGTTTTCATAACATCATCAAGCCTTGAGGGCATCCCATCATATCATATCGGCCACTGTGGCCAAAATCATCAATATATACCAGTTAATAAGGTGGTGATGCGTATATAATGTCGTATCCTTTTCCCATATCCCATATACATATATATACGCGTATATAACGCCATCTGGTCATGGCTCAATGTACATGTATAAATTCATGAAATGCATAAGAAATACATTAATAAGATTTCTCGGAATGTCATAAAAATAATATGAATGTCGGATAAACTTTATCAAATACATATTTTTCTGATACCCATGAATAGAAGATATAATAATAATCCACATGGGGAATCAAGAATATAGACACCCCTAGTATTTCGATGAATAGAGTCATTTATGGAAGTTGTGCATTTGCTCGTCTCATTCGTGTCGTATAGATCATGCCAAAAAGAAAGAAGGGATGGCCTTAACATACCTGAGTCGATTCTCTTGATAATTCTCTAACACATGTTAATTGCGACAAAATACGGAACAAGTCGTATGAAAAGCCCGAAGCAATAACGTTGCTATGCATAGATAATCTTGGCTGAAACATTTCCTTCAGTGATTAGCAGTAACGTTTCTATGCAAGGAAGTCTTTGTTGAAGCTCTTATCTTGCTTATGTGACTTATGTTTGTAACATACAAACATTAACGTTTGAATGCATATAAGAATGGGTTTGTGACTTATGTTTCTTAGGAATAGATATGACTCACGTTATATGTGTCTTTCCTTTATTAAATGGAAATGAATCACATTCTTATGACATGCCACATAACATAGTGACTTATGAGTCACAATTCTTGGATTGGTTTGCTGCCACATGGGGGATGTTTTGTCTTAACCACATTCTTTAATTAATCACCCACAACTCCTTAATTAACTAGGTAATGTCCCATTACCTAATAATTAACCGATTACCCACATAATTAATAATTATTTCAACTTACCTAAAATACTACTCACTTTTAACACACTTTATGTATCCAACTATCGTGGTCATGGGGTACCTAGTATGGCATTAGTCTATAAATGCCGGGTATTGTAGCTCAGACCGTATTTTTATCCCAAATCGACAACCTTCAACGAAACTTATTTTCTTTGTTTCGTTTACCCTTTATCCCTCACGACACTTACTTATCGCTCGTTATAAATATCATGAATGCATATAACCTCAAGATAATCTCATCCCCGAGTATACGTCGATTAACTGAAGACGAAACGTTAACGTGGAAAAATGTGAGATGTAACATCCTTCCCCCCTTAGAAACGTCCGTCCTCGAATGTTGAACTCCCCGGGATCTATATAAACTTTGGCAGTGTCGCCTTTGTAACAATACTACTACCAACTCTAGCTGTAAAAACTCAATAATTCAATGCCACATAGGACCACAATCACCAATAACGACAATGGCCTCACACGACCAATGATAATAACTAACACAAGAATCTATACACATACCATAAGGTTGTGATGTCTCAGTCAGGCCCTTCTCTGGAGGAGGAAATAAGTGGGGATATCTAGACTTCATGTCTTCCTCGGCCTCCCAAGTCATTTCTTCCACATTTTTGTTTCTCCACAGTTCTTTCACCGAAGCTACGTCTTTAGTTCTCAATCTCTGAACTGTCTGTCTAATATAGTATTGGGATTTTCTTCATATGATAGCTGCTCTGTGACCTAAACGTCGTCAACTGACATGATTCTGGAAGGATCTTCGATACATTTATGGAGCATAGACACATGAAAGACTGGATGTACAGAATCCAAGTCTGAAGGCAAGTCTAACTCATATGCTACTGGCCTACCTTGCGTATGATCCTATATGGTCCAATGTACCGAGGGCTAATTTTTCCTTTCTTACCGAACCTCATAACACCTTTCATCGGTTATACCTTTAGGAAAACCCAATCGTCAACCTGAAACTCCAAGTCTCGTCATCGATTATCCGCATAAGACTTCTGACGGCTTTGAGTTGGTAATAGCCTTTCCTGTATAAGCTTAATTTTCTCGATTGCCTGTTGTACAAATTCTGGTCCTACTAACGTAGTTTCCCCGACATCGAACTACCCTATAGGCGACCTACACTTCCGTCTGTAAAGAGCCTAGTATGGAGCCATCTGAATACTGGAATGGTAGATATTATTATATGCGAACTCAATAAACGGCAGATGATCATCCCAGCTACCCCTGAAGTCTATCACACAAGCCCGTAACATATCCTCACGTGTCGGAATAGTACGCTCAGCTTATCCGTCTGTCTAGGGATGAAATATTGTACTAAGACTTACCCGAGTCCCCAAACCTTTTTGGGAGGACCTCCAGAAGTTAGCTGTAAATTGAGCTCCTATATATGAGATAATAGATACCGGGACACCATGAAATCGTACTATCTCCTTAATATAAAGCCTTGCATAATTCTCTATGGAATATATAGTCCTAACGGGCAGAAAATGGGTTGATTTGGTAAGCCTATCAACAATAACCCATATAGAATAGAACTTACGCTGGGTACGAGGTAAGCCTACGATGAAATCCATATTGATTACTTCCCATTTCCAAGTCGAAATCTTTATAGCCTACAATAATCCACCAGGTTTTTGATGCTCAATCTTAACTTGCTAACTGTTAGGGAACTGAGCATCAACCTCCGCTATATCCTTTTTCACTCTGTCCCACCAATATACTTCCCTGACATCATGATACATCTTTGTCGCTCCTGGATGTATAGAATAACGAGAATAGTGAGATTCTCCCATAATCTACCGATGCAGCCCTGCAATATTAGGGACACATAATCATCCTCAATATCTGAGGACCCCATCTTCTGTAATCTCAAATGGTGTTTTCTCCTTCTGAGGGGTCGTATCCCTATAATGAACTAACACATGATCCTCGTACTGGCGTTCCTTCACTTCAGTTACTAAATAGGATGTTGTTGTATCCTGAATAGTAATCCCAATATCACCTTAGTCCAGTAATCGAACTCCAAGACTAGATAGCTAATGAATCTCATGGTCTATTCCCCTATTTTCTGGCTATAAATAAATATGATAGGCTACCCATAGATCTACGGGTGAGGGTGTCGGCTACCACGTTCTCCTTCCCCGGATGGTATAAAATATCAAGGTCATAATCTTTAAGTAGCTCCAACCATCTCCTTTGATGTAAATTAAATTCCTTTTGCTTGAAGATATACTGGAGGCTCTGATGATCCGTATAGATATCAACATGAATGCCATACAAGTAGTGCCTCTATATCTTTAGTGCATGACTCACTGCGGCTAATTCTAAATCGTGGGTCGGGTAATTATTCTCATGATTTCTTAGTTGTCTAGAAGCATAAGCTACAACCTTACCATGCTGCATCAGTACACAACCCAATCCAATGCCCGAACCGTCACAATAGATAACATAAACATCGGTCCCTTCCAGGAGTGTTAGAACCGGTGCTGAAGATAATCTGTCCTTCAATGCCTAAAAACTCTGTTCGAAAGGATAAGTCCATTGAAACTTTGCTACGTTCCCAAATCGATGGCCGCGACGGGTGCCCGAGTCCTATCTGTCGAACACGCTTAAGCATGTGACTAATGTATGAACATGAATAAATTCTGCTAAATTACGAGAATAACATACATGAGTGAAATCTGCCCAAAATACATATGTACATATACATGCAGAATACGTAGAGCGAGCCGACAAGGCTGCCATAGATAACTATATACCCAAAACTGGAAGCCGGCAAGGCCACATACTGTCTACATACCTCTAATAGAATATACAACTGTATAAGGATGGGACTGGGCCACGTCATACCCATATATGTATACAAGCATATCGTACCAAAATCAAAAGTAGCACCAGATCAAATGGAGCACGCCAACTCTCGCCGATCAAGGATCCAAAGAAGGGGGACCGTCATCTTGTCTATCTGCACCTGCGGGATTGACGCAGGCCCTGGGAAATAGGGCGTCAGTATGAATAATGTACTAAATATGTAAGGCTAAAAAATCAGTAAATAACAGACATAGATTAGACATAGAATAAGGAATTCCAACTGTAAGTCTAAATCACTTTGTAAATCCTGAAACATTTATTATGGCATGCACGTGCGTATAAATGTCATGTCATGCATATGTGTAGGTGTTCATAACATCATCAAGCCTCGGAGGGCATCCCATCATATCATCTCGGCCACTGTGGGCAAAATCATCAACATATACCAATTGATCAGATGGTGGTGCGTATATAACGCCGTAACCTTTTCCCATATCCTATATACATATATATACACGTATATAACACCATCTGGTCATGGGTCGATGTACATGTATAAATGCATAAGAAATACATTAATAAGATTTCTCGGAATGTCATAAAAATAATATGCCTGTCGGATAAACTTTATCAAATACATATTTTTCTAAGACCCATGAGCAGAATATATAATAATAATTCACATGGGGAATCAATATTATAGACACCCCTAGTATTTCTATGAATAGAGTCATTTATGGAAGTTGTGCATTTGTTCGTTTCATTCGTGTTGTATAGATCATGAAAACAAAAGAAAGGATGGCCTTAACATACCTGAGTCCATTCTCTTGACAATTGTCTAACACACGCTAATTGCGACAAAACACGAAACAGGTCATATGAAAAGCTCGAAGCAATAACATTGCTATGAAAAGATAATCTTGGCTGAAACTTTTCCTTCAGTGATTAGCAGTAACGTTTCTATGCAAGGAAGTCTTGGTTGTAGCTCTTATCTTGCTTATGTGACTTATATTTGTAACATACAAACATTTACGTTTGAATGCATATAGGAATGGGTTTGTGACTTATGTTTCTAAAGAATATATATGACTTGCGTTATATGTGTCTTTCCTTTATTAAATGGAAATGACTCGCATTCTTAAGACTTGCCACATAACCTAGTGACTTAAGAGTCACAATTCATGGATTGGTTTGCTTCCACATGGGGGACGTTTTGTCTTAACCACATTCTTTAATTAATCATCCACAACTCCTTCATTAACTAGGTAATGTTCCATTACCTAATAATTAACTAATTACCCACATAATTAAGAACTATCTTAACTTAATTAAAATACTACTTACTTTTAACACACTTTAAATATCCTACTATCGTGGTCGTGGGATACTTTGTATGGCATTAGTCCATAAATACCGGGTATTGTAGCTCAGACCGTATTTTTATCCCAAATCGACAACCTTCAACGAAACGCATTTTCTTTGATTCGTTTACCCTTTATCCCTCACGGCACTTACTTATCACTCGTTATAAATAGCATGAATGCGTATAACCTCAAAATAATCTCATCCCCGAGTCTATGTCGATTAACTGAAGATGAAACTTTAACGTACGAAAATGCGAGATGTAAGAAAACCCAACCTTAGGTTGAAAGTAGTGACGAGCTTGTACCAAGGTCAAAATCCAACTTCAATAACCAACAACAATTCATAACAACATAATGCTAGTAATAAATGAAGTAACTCAATGATAAAATGCTCAACCTAATCATGATTTCTTAAAATAGTTCTGTCTTTCTAGTATATCAGTGAAAATCCAAATTGTTTACCGAAGTTGCCAAAAATATGAGTAAGTTTGAAAACAGTAATTTTCCCAAATATCCTTTCAATAATATATAAGATGTTTCATTTTCTTTCCAGATAGCCAGTGTAAAACAAATGCATCACTATGCCCATATGTCAACATGTGTGAGAAGTTATGAATTACGTGATACCGTACAACATGAGGAAAATACATCTCTATGCCTGTATGTCATGTGTGTATGTCAGTACAATGTATCTCAGAGATGAACTTATGTACTCACACTCTCAAAGTACCCAATCTCACTATCTCACACATTCCACTCATCATGCTCAATCACTCAGTACTGTATATGGCTAATCCGACCCAGGGAATTTCCATCCCGGAATGTACACATCAACTGATCATCATCCACTCAGTACCAAGTAGGGCCAATCCTGCCCGTGGAGAAGATCCATCTTCGTGTATATAATGCTTCGGACAAGATCCATGTCTAGGAAGATCTATCCATCAATAATATCAACTGCGCTCACTAGGGGTGTGTGCAAACTCCAGAGGGGCTCCTTCAGCCCAAGCACTATAAACCGCACAGACAACTCACGTCCTGCACGGACAACTCATGTGCTATCATATTAATATCTGGATCTGCATGGATAACTCACGTGTTGCACGGACAACTCATGTGCCATAGTATCAATATCCTCACAACCAAGCCCTCGACCTCACTCAGTCATCAATTTCTCCAGTCTCTCGGGCACACAATGTCAGGAAATAAGCCCAAAAATGATGATGTGATGTGTCAATATGTAGCAACATACACTAAAGATATGATATGAAATGAATGAACACGACTGAGGATAAAATTGCAATGTAAGAAATTAACTCAACAGCAATAACGATCTCAATGGGTCCCGACAAAATAAGCATGTAGCCTAGACATGGTTTCTAAAATGAATCACAGCCCGATAACTCTAGTACGTAGAGATTTCATGATTACAGATAAGTTAAAGTAACTACACGGTACAACAGGAATTCACGGTTCAAACAATGCATGCCTACACGTCCGTCACCTCAACACCAAACACATAACACGTATAATCAGGGTCATACCCTCAGCTCCAAGATTAGAAGAGTTACTTACCTTGAACAAGAGGAATCCAATGTCGAGCAAGATAAACAATGCTCCAGAAATTCCATTATGCGCGTATCAACTTCTGAACGGCTCGAATCTAGCCACAATAAATTTGATTCAGTCCACAGAATTATAAGAATTAATTCCATATCAAAATACTAATATTTTCCCACAAAATCCAAAATTACACTCCAAAAATCGACGGTGAGGACAACGTCTCAGAATTCGACAAAACTCACAAAATCTGACACATCATTCAATTACGAGTTCAACCATACTAGTTTCACTCAAATCCGACTCCAATTCGATGTTCGAAACTCAAAAATTCACATTATGAAATTTTAGACTAAAACCCCCAATTTTTCTTTAAAATTTATCAATCAATAGCCAAACATGATGATAGATTCATGGAAAAAGATCAAAACCAAGTGTAGAACACTTACCCCAATCCTTGTGATGAAAATTGCTCCAAAAGTCGCCTCAACCCGAGCTTGGAAATGTTAAAATGAAGCCAAAATCGCGGACCATTGTATTTATCATTCTGCTCAGCACTTTCGCATATGCGGTTAAAATGTCGCATCGGCAACTTGCGCTTTTGGGGAAAAACTTCTCTTTTGCAAAAAATAGCCTTGGCTAGCAACCCCCACACTTGAGGTATTAAACTCTACTTCTGCAAAGACCCTCGCACCTGCGCTTCCACTCGACGCACCTGCACATCCGCACCTGCGCCCTTTTCTCCGCTCCTGCGAACCTCCCCATCCTGCTCTCATCCCGCTTTTGCTACTGTATTGTTGCTTCTGCGACCATCGCACCTGCGCAAACCAGCTGCAGGTGCGGTCATACCAGAACCAGCAATAACAACATGAAGAAAAATGATCCGAAACCAATCTGAAACACGCCCGAGCCCCTTGGGACCCCGTCTGAACATGCCAACAAGTCCCATATCATAATCAATATATGAACTTTGAACTTTCAAATTCTATATCTTGTGCCGAAACACATCAAATCAATATGGAATGACTTCAAATTTTGAACATAAGTCATAAATGACATAACGAAACTATTCCTCCAATTTCCAGAATCGGATTCCGACCCCGATATCAAAAGTCAACCCCCCGGTCAAACTTCCCAAAAAATTGACTTTCGCCATTTCAAGCCTAATTCCACTACGGACCTCCAAATAATTTGTCGGACACGATCCTAAGTCAAAAAGCATCATATGGATCTACTAGAAACATCAGAATTCAAATTCGAGGTCGTTTACACATAAATCAACATCCGATCGACTTTTCTAACTTTAACTTTCCATTATGAGACTAAGTGTCTTAATTCATTTCGAAATCTCTCCGGACCCGAACTAACTAATCCGATAGGTCATAATACAGCTATAAGGCACAAATAGAGCAGTAAATGCGGGAACGAGGCTGTAATACTCAAAATCACAGGTCGAGTCCTTACATCCTCCCCCACTTAAACACACGTTCGTCCTCAAACGTGCCAAGAGTTGTTTCCAAGCCATCAAATCACTATTCCATCTTACCACGCACGTACTTGGGGGTGATCCCACGTCACCCTATTCTATATAGGCCTGACAACACAATACAACTGAAAATCATTAATTTAACCTTAGCCCAAAAACCTTGGAATTCAATTTCCAACCTTCAAAATTTCTTACAAGACCCGAATCTCACAATTACACACTGTATAAGTCGGAACAAGCTGCATCGAGCCATAACTATAACCACGGATATAATGACCTAACATATTACACAACTCGCATGCATGTAGCACCATTCCTGATCATAGCAACTTCTCCAAAACCAACCAAGTACTAGTATTAAACCCCATATCGAACCAAACCTCATCCCAAAACCATCGTACACTATTGATAAATAAAGAAACGCGCTGAATTTCATAAGCCCTTATCATATCAACAAGTCATGGAGCTCTCTCGCCCCAACCAGAACCATAATCCTTTTCTTAGCCGACTTTCAATGTCATCTTCCCAAATATATAGTACTCAAACCTGACACTACCCATTCTGGGTCCAATGACCTTATATTATTAAACAGAACTATCCCATAGACATGCCATACTAATATAACTCAAAGCCACAACCCGTGCCATCCATGCACCAATACGCAATAATTCAAATGTACTCAGTCATGGAAAATGACCCAAATGAGAGAACTGCCTCGCAAGATTAACAAGTACCGCTACAACGAAATGCTGAGAAATTAGGCACACACTGTAGAGCCATCACGCGATTCTGACACAAGGTACATACCTTAACATAACTCCGCTGCAATGTGTGACCCCATCCAAACGCTGGTCCATATTATATACCTCGAGCCACCCTGCCCAAAATCAATAACCACGGAGAGGCAAATGACACAATTCCACAAAAAACATGAAATAACATAACCAATACGCAATCTATCACGCAATACCCAAATACTCATCTCGCTCGAATTCTGCCATGAGGCCCCCAATAGAGCTGCACCATGTGTGCATAACCCATGAATCACAACTCCCCATAGCATAAAAGAGTAACTCATAGATCATTTTCGACCACGATTAAGTTCAACATCAACCGAATGGCACATCCCTCAACAATAGCAGTGTGGAGCCAACCAATCCGACTCGGTGTAGAATACACATCCTAATTGGGCCTACCAATGGACCCCCAAATCAACTCTAGTCACCCACAAATAGAAACATAACCCTCTAAAAATCCACAACGACTGAATCATAATACATACTATCATCTGGCTAACTTTGGCCATGACATCACCGTCTGCAACCATGAAACAATCTTCTCCTCAAACTCCCAGTCTCCAAATCCATAGAACACACAAATCACCATTTCTGATCCCATCTCGACTGCCCGAATGTCTAACATATCTCTCGTATACGATAATCCCATGAGGAATACTTCTCCCATTCTTTCGTGCCACACAGCAGCATCTTAAAATCATCAGTCGATCAACGAGGAGAGTGTCGCAATACCTATGACATATCCATAATTCAAAACATAATGCACCTTATGAAATGTACACTCTACTCACGCAATACCAACTAGTTATAGCATTCATATAAACATCGAAAACCCTCCATGCCCTCTAAGAATTTATGACCTCCCCTTCAAAACTAAATTGTGACCTTGCACACACAAACTTTAATCCCACACAACACATCGCATCTATCATGCCGTTATATGAAAAGTACGAGAACCTTATAATCATTCTGAGTCACAAATAGAATACATATCCGATCAGCCAATAGCCTTCCATTTGATCCCATCTGGTATAAAATCACAATACTCAACATGCTCCTCAGGCCGGTAGGAAATATCCATCTCAACCCGTTGTAGAAATCCTCGAGAATACTTTGGAATCAATTTTCACATAATCAAGTCATCATAACTGAATCTCTCTAACTCAACCAAGACATGTAGGTCGCTAAACCCAAGAGTATTACCACAAAGAACCTGTAGAAAACCCCCATATAATAAGCACCCAAAGAACCGATCATATCCATTACCATACTGATCCAACCTACTACCAGGATGTCCTATATCTCCGAGTCCTTTCAGAATTGGCCTTCAAATTGATACTCCTCCTTGCTACAACACCACGATCTTTAACCACAACTAACCCCACGAACCCTACCATATGAACAACGCCCTAAGGCCGATAAGCCACTGAATCCACTCTTAAGTACTCCAAAAGCACCACCACCAAGGCATCCACTCTGAAAGACCTTATGTGAATTTTAAAATTGTTCCTCTTCCCTTTTCTTATATTGAAATGTAGAATCCACAGTCATGCAGAATTACTACAAGTTCCGACACCATCCAATATAAATAACCAATTCTAGCGATATACGAATCCGAAATTGTTTTCAATTGCCACTTATACATTTTTGAATCCATTAGCACCTTCTCAAGAGTTACCCACTTTGTTCATATCTAAATTGCACCGCCCAAATGGGCTGAATGATACGTGCCCCATTAGCACAACTATACTCAAAGAGGTAATCCTGCCTTAACACCACTGATCAAATTCATACTCCGTGTGCACTACATCATTCACAAATAAAAACTCACTCATCCCATGATTTTTATACACTCATAAAGCGCAATATAGCCTGTATTAAGGAATTTCAGTACTCGAGTCATCCTTGATCTCAACCTCTGCAAGTCATAACTAATCCACAAGCATGCCTCAGACCAAAACTAAAATTTGACATGTCACCATAAAATTAAAATGTCAATAGCAGGCTTCCCCACTTGGCTCAAAGCCATAGATTAAAACACACGATATCTCACAATACCCATACTGTATTACTTCCATGATACTGCAGTCAGTTTAACGAAAATTCTTCTCAAGCTTATGCAACACCCAGCATAGAATACCTCAATCATCCGTTAAGATCGCACTTGTTCTCTTGACAATCAAGTCAACCTTCTCAACCAGGTTCAAATTCAAATCTCAACACATACGTCCCGCTAGCAGAAAAGAAACTCTTCACTCACATTATAAGGACCACACCTACGTAGATTACTACGCAGGAGATAACCTACATGCTTAGCCTCAAATTTGCATCATGATATACCCTTTTGCAACCACAATTCATATGCAATACCTTAATCTTTCTGAGTTTGAACTCATCAACACGACATGAAAATCTAATTCGCTCCACAATTAAACTATATGACAGATCCTTCGACACACTCACAACTCGGACAGTACGTCACATCACAAAGAAAATCAAGCATCCAATGGCCCTTTTTCTTTACATTTCAAGGAAACACTTCTTGTCATATTCAAACCATCTTACCAGATCCCACAATTACATCATACTTATCATATAACCATTCAACCATTCATCGAATCACAAATTCGAATCGTAGGGACATTACCGGATATATGAGTCCAAATGTAAAAGTTACAACTGAAGCTACCGAGATTAAGTTGCGGTCTAACCATGGCCTCAAGTCCTCCAGACTGGCACATAACTAAAATACATAATACACATCTCGAACGTCGTTCATAGAATCACAAGCCGGTGATGTACAACTGATATCGAGCGCTCCTCAATTCAAAGAGTTATGTCTCAGGCTGAATCAATTCTGCATGATAAGGAAAGAAAGATGGGAAGTATATATCCTAAATGACTTGTAGCCTCTCGAAGATAAGTATGGATGTCATCATACCAATCCTCAAGACTCTACAAGACCCTAGCTCATGATTTGTAGAACCTATGAACCTAGAGCTTTGATACCACCTTGTCACGCCCCAAAATCCAACTAGTCGTGATGACACCTAACCCAGCCTGCTAGGTAAGCCAGTTAACCACTAACCAATTCCAATAACAATTAATAAGGTAATTAAGTAAAGAAATATCTAAATCTAATATATTCCCCAATTACTTGTAGTACAAATCATGAGCTTCTAAGAATAGAGTTTACAACGCTGGTATGAAGTAAATACATCATCTGTTTGAAAAGTACATAAACAGACTTTTATAAATCCAAGGCTACCATGAACAAGAGGCAGCTACAACCGGAATGCAGGTACATCTCTAGATCCAAATCCCAACGAACACAACAACATTAGCAGCCAACATCTTCACGCAAGGTGCAGAAGTGTAGTATGAGTACAACCGACCCCATGTACTCAATAAATAACAAACCTAACTTTAGGTTGAAAGTAGTGACGAGCTTGTACCAAGGTGAGAGTCCAACTCCAATAAACTCTAACAGTTCATAACAACATAACGCAAGTAATAAATAAAGTAACTCAAAGATAAAATGCTCAGCTTAATCATGATTTCTGAAAAAAGTTCTGCCTTTCAAGTATATCAGTGAAAACCCAAATCGTTTGTTGAAGATGCAAAAAATATGAGTAAATTTGAAAACAGTAATTTTCCCAAAAATCCTTTCAATAAAAAAATAAGATGTTTCATTTTCTTTCCAGATAGCCAGTGTAAAACAAATGAATCACTATTACCATATGTCAACATGTGTGAGAAGTCATGAATGACGTGATACCGTTCAACATGAGGAAAATACATCTCTATGCTTGTATGTCATGTGTGCATGTCAATGCAATGTATATCAGCGATGAACGGATGTACTAACACTCAGAGTACCCAATCTCACTTTCTCACACATTCCACTCATCATGCTCAATCACTAGGTACTGTATATGGCCAATCCGGCCCGGGGAAGATCCATCCCAGAATATACACATCAACTGATCATTAGTCACTCAGTACCGAGTAGGGCCAATCCAGCCCGTGGAGAAGATCCATCTCCGGGTATATAATGCTTCGGACAAGATCCATGTCAAAGGAAGATTCATCCTTCAATAATATCAACCACACTCACTAGGGGTGTGTGCAGACTCCGGAGGGGCTCCTTTAGCCCAAGCGCTATAAATCGTACGGACAACTCATGTGCTGCACAGACAACTCACGTGCTATAGTATCAATATCTTGATCTGCACTGACAACTCACATGCCATAGTATCAATGCCCTCAGTTTCAGGCCCTTGGGCTCACTCAATCATCAATCTCACTAGTCTCTCGAGCTCACAATGTCAGGAAAGTAGCCCAAAAATGATGATATGATGTGTCAATATGTAGCAACAAAGACTGAGATATGCTACGAAATGAATGAACATGACTGAGTATGAAATTGCAATGTAAGCAAATTACTCAACAGCAGTAACGACCTCAATGGGTCCCAACAGAATAAGTATGTAGCCTAGACATGGTTTCTAACATGAATCACAGGTCGACAACTCTAGTACGTAGAGATTTCATGATTACAGATAACTTCAGATAACTACACGATACCACAAGAATAACAAAGTCACGGTTGACACAGTGCACGCCCACACACCCGTCACCTAGCATGTTCGTCACCTCAACAACAAACACATAACACGTATAATCAGGGTCATACCATTAGCTCCAAGATTAGAAGAGTTACTTACCTCGAACAAGAGGAATCCAATGTCGAGCAAGCTAAACAATGCTCCAGAAATTCCATTTTGCGCGTATCAACTTCTGAATGGCTCGAATCTAGCCACAATAAATTTGATTAAGTCCACACCATTATAGGAATTAATTCCATATCAAAATACTAGTATTTTTCCAAAAAATCCGAAATTACACTCCAAAAATCGCCCGTGGGGCCCACATCTTGAAATCCGATGAAACTCACAAAATCCAACACCCCATTCAATTACAAGTACAACCATACTAGTTTCACTCAAATCTGACTCCAATTCGTTGTTCGAAACTTAAATATTCACATTATGAAACTTTAGGCTAAAACCCCCAATTTCTCTTTAAAATTCATCAACTAATAGCCAAATGATAGATTCATGGAATAAAATCAAAACCAAGTATAGAACACTTACCCCAATCATTGTGATGAAAATTTCTTTTAAAGTCGCCTCAACATGAGCTTGGAAATGTTAAAATGAAGCCAAAATCGCGGACCCTTGTATTTATCATTATGTCCAGCACTTTCGCATATTCGGTAAAAATGTCGCATCTGCGACCTCCGCTTTTGTGGAAAAACTTCGCTTCTATGAAAAATACCTTTGCCCAGCAACCCCCGCACCTGCGGTATTAAACTCCGCATCTGCGAAGACCCTCGCACCTGCGCTTCCACTCGATGCACTTGTGCATCCACACCTGCGCCCTTTTCTCCGCTCCTGCGGGCCTCCTCATCTAGCTCTCATCTCGCTTATGCGACTGCATTGTCGCTTCTGCGATCGTCGCACCTACGCAAATCGGCCACAGGTGCGGTCACACCAGAACGAGCAGCAACTCTGACCTGATAACAAGTATCGCCTCCACCCAACAATAACATCATGAAGAAAAATGAACCGAAATAAATCTGAAACATGCTCGAGCCCCTCGGAACACCGTACGAACATACCAACAAGTCCCATAACATAATATAGAGCTATTCGAGGCCTCAACTCACACCTAATAACATCAAAATGATGAATCACACCTAAAATCAAAATCTATGAACTTTTAACTTTCAAATTCTATATCTTGTGCCGAAACACATCAAATCAATATGGAATGACTTCAAATTTTGCACACAAGTCATAAATGACATAACGAAGCTATTCCTCCAATTTCCAGAATCGGATTTCGACCCCGATATCAAAAGTCAACCCCCCGGTCAAACTTCCCAAAAATTCGACTTTCGCCATCTCAAGCCTAATTCCACTACAGACCTCCAAATAATTTTCCTAAGTCCAAAATCACTATACGGAGCTACTGGAAACATCAGAATTCAAATCCGAGGTCGTTTACACATAAATCAACATCCGGTCGACTTTTCCAACTTAAGATTTCCATTATGAGACTAATTATCTCAGTTCATTTCGAAATCTCTCCGGACCCAAACTAACTAATCTGATAGGTCATAATACAACTATAAGGCATAAATAGTGCAGTAAATGGGGGAACGGGGATGTAATACTCAAAATGACCGGTCGGGTCGTTACAGTAGTAACAGGTGCCTCAGGTACCAGTCCCCCAACCGGAGCTACAAGTGGCTCCTTAGTCGCTTCTTTAGTAGGTGCTCTAGATGTAGCATGTGTTCCTCGTTGGCCTCTACCCCGGCCCCGACCTCTCGCAACACTAACAGGGGGCGCAGGTGTCTGCTCATCCGATCCAGTGCGTGTCCTCACCGTCTGTGAGAGAATATAAAGCCAAAGGCTCAGATTTCGAAATCAAAGAAATGGAATTTCCTAATACTTTCGTAGCCTCTCGAAGATAAGTGTAGACGTCTCCATACCATTTTGTAAGGCTCTACTAAACTTGATTATGAATTGTAGCACTTATAAACCTAGAGATTTGATACCAACTTGTCACGACCCCAAAATCCCACATTAGGAAGTAGTGATGGTAGCTAGTCTCTAAGACTAGGTAAGCATAACACACATTGAAAATTTTGTAGAAATAACAATAAAGATATTAAATTAAACTGATAAATATCATAATAAAACCAAAAATGAGCAATAGTCATAAAATTCCCAAAACCGGTGGTATAGTCATAAGCTCAAATAAGGTAAACTAGAAATCTCTAAATACAATATTGTTTTGATAGGAAGAGAAATAGTAGTAAAGACAATATCAGAAGGTTGCTCCGAGGCCTGCGAACGTCAAGCATGTATACCTTGAAGTCTTCGAAATAGATGAATCAACTCCCTAGCATCCGGCACTGGTAGAAGTATCTGGAACTGCACAAATATGCACAAAAGCTTAGCATGGGTACACCACAATGGTATCTAGTAAGTATCAAGACTAACCCTGGTAGAGTAACGACGAGGTCAGGTCAAGACACATACTAGACACAGAAGCATGTGCAGAATATTAGTATAAACTAACAATGGGGAAGTAAAGACAATAGACGACAATAAAGCAATTTATCAATGCAAGGCTAACAACAAAAATAAAAGAAAAAAATGATAACAAAGAGTGTACATATGATAAAGACAACAAGTAATCAACTACAATCAAAATACGAATAGAATGAGATATGGAAACCAAAAAAAAAGACAAGTCTTTCCAACATAGAATGTACAACAAGAATCACACCGAGGTAACACACCTCATATTCATATTTCACAAGTCATAATCACAATCTTCTCCATATCGCCGCGTGAGCCCTGCCTTTTTAAAAATATTTTTCCCAAAATAGCTTCACGCGCTTTAGCCCCCTTATCTTGCCGCGCGGCTTCAAGTAATTACCTTATTAGCAACACGCACATAAATCCCATCTTATCTCGCCACATGCTCATCAATATCACTACCCTTATACCGCCGCATGCGCATTACATCACAACACAATAATCAATTCGCACCACATATGCCCATATGCTACAACTTTTTCCAAAACAACAATACCAATATCACCACAATTCATAGCCCAGTATTCAACCACAATGTGCATAAGAATCTTAATAACAACAAAATGAACGGGAAATAACTCAACAAGGAAAGATATTCCAATAATCAACAACTTCAACCACAAAATGTGTTAATAGCTCTCAATAACTACAACTTCAATAATCTCGACAATAAAAGATATTTCCATGAAATGACAACTTCTATTCAAATGCATAACGTAAGCTCAACAATAAAAGAGATAGCATAAAATAGAAACTACGACTAAATACACGAGAATAACTCAACAATGGTAGCGAAAAGATGTAATATCATTTACTACTAAATGCATATAAGGGTAACCTCGAGAATGGAATATAGAACATGTAACAACCTCAATTAAAGGATTTATGAATAATCTTGACAACGAAAGATAAAACCAATAATAAAAACTTAAAATGAATGCTTACAAGTAACCTAGGAGTCTAAACCGGTTAGTTTTCCTATATAAGTCTGTGTACACACTCGTTATCTCATGTACACGTCTTGCACATAATTTAAACAGTACAAACAAACCCAATCGAAATGGGTAGTTCCCCAACACAAACTTAGTCAAGATACTTGCCTCACCTAGGCCAAATCAACACTCAAAAATGCTTTACCCATAAAATTTGCCTAAGCACGGCTCAAATCTAACAAAAAATGACTTAATATCATCAAACAATACAAGAGAAACCAATTTCTATTAATAAAGCTAAGATCTTTACACAATTCCTGAAAAGTCAACCCGAGGCTCGGCCTGTCAAAACCCGATTCCAAGGGTAGATCTCGACTACCCAGAAACCCACAAGTCCATATATGTGTTTTGTTTTTAAATCCAAGTCCAATTCGACTGTCAAATCTCAAATTTTTATTTTACAAAACAAAGACAAAATTCTCTTAGAAATTCGTGAATTTGATGTTAAATCTAATACAAAATCATGTAATATAATTGATAATTGATCAAAATCTGTTACCCAATAGTTTTAGGTTATACTCCCTCCTAAAATTGCCTCCTACCGAGTCTAGGGTTCTAAAATGTGAAAAATGAAGATAAATCCCATTTTCCAACCCTTATGTTCGGTGCAGAAGTTCACAATTGCGACCTGGGGTTCACAATTGCGACCCCTTGAAAATAAGAACAAGGACTCACAAATGCGGCGCCTGACAACCAGGGAAATGTCGCAAATGCAACAGTGACTTCGCATTTGCGAAGTCTGTCCCTTCCACAAATGCGACCAAATGGTCGCAAATGTGACCTTACAAAGTCCAAGCCTTTCTTACCAATTATGAGTAAGGCATCACAATTTCGATAATTGACCCCCTCCTACCCACTTCGCAATTGTGATTTTGGTGCTCACAATTGTGATAAATGGAGCACCAGCACACCGGCAACTTGAAAATGAGTTCAACCCAATTCGAAACTCACTCGAGCCCTCGGTGCTCCACACCAAATATCCACACAAGTCTAAAAATATCATACGAACTAGATCGGGTGATGAAAACACTAAAATAACATTTGGAATTATGAATTAGACATCAAAATGCATGAAATTCAAAAGGAAAACTCAAGAACATCTAGAATCACAACCAAGCGTCTGAATCCTATCAAACTAACTCGGAATGACACCAAATTTTGTAGACAAGTTCCAAATAGAAAAACTGACCTATTCCAAGTCCCAAAACCTAAATCTGAACCCGATATCCATAAACTCAATCTATGATTAAACCTACGGAAAGTTTTAAACCTCAAATTGTCAACTTTCGGCAAAATGAGTCAAAATCAACCTAGGAACCTTCGAATTCAATTACGGGCATACACCCAAGTCTAAAATCATGATACGAACCTATTGGAGCCATCAAAATATCATTACAGAGTTGTTTTATCCCTGCAAGTCATAAAATGACAAATACACATACGGAAAGCTTCAAAAGGGGAAACAAGGCTCAAATGCACAAAACGTGCACTCGGGTCGTTACAATTATAAATTAGGTAATTCGTGAAATTTGTATGTACACTTAGGATGTCAAATATATTTTTTAATTTGGTTGATTAATTAGGATTGGCATGCACATGATCAATTATGTTGGTTGTATACCTAAAATAAAAGCACCTCATCTTCTTTCATAAAATTAAAAATAAATTATTTTATCATATTTTCTTAAAGTTATATTAGCATACTTTTTGAACCTCTCTATGTAAATTATTCTTTAATTAACACACTTTGAGTAGACATAATTTGTAAAGAAATTGTAGTTGAACTATTGTACTTTTCTTTAAGAGAATTGAGCCTTATCGTTATTTGGGCTTGGCTCTCATAATTTGCATTTCAAGACCATGACTCTAAAAATGGTCTTTAGTTACTCACTAAATGATAATTCATTTTCTAGTACAAGTATTTCTTTGTATTGATACAATAACTTTCTTATGCCATAAACATTTTGACACATTTTCTTATACCACATTCATTCTTTATTCATCAAATTAATTCTTTTACTTTACTCATTATATACTATGGTTGTTCAATGATTATTCTTTTTCCACCTTTTGTTAATCATTTAGAGTAAATTTCTTTCTTTTTTTTACATTTAGCTTTTCACTCAAATAGTTAAATCTTGGACATAAATCAATTATTTTTAAGTTTATTTCCTTTAATTAAACTCATTCTTTTAATTTATAAGTACTTTATGTATCGCTACATGTTTTGTACATTTTATTATATCATCAAAAAAACATAATTTTATATACTTTACTCACAATCTTTGTATGTATACCATTACATAGGTGTTTATATTCTAATATGTGACACTTACGTTTAATCACTATTCTTTCGAATTACTTTCACATTCTTTGTATTTTTACTTAATCCCTCTTTTATTTGATTGAGTCTACCGAAATCGCATTTTGTGGATATTGAGGGATGGCTAACCCCTTCCCTCGAGATAATTTGAACCCTTACATAGAATCTAAATGGTTTCATATACCATAATCAAGTTTACATTACACAGTGTAAATATAGGTGTCCTAGTATACCTTAAACACTATGTGGTGACTCTAAACTCTAAAATAACCATGTAGAGTACTATAAGTTGTATGTTGTTTTGACTTGTGCAAATAGGGTGCAACAGTCATGGCAGAGGTTTTGTCTGTAGATCAGTTCAGTCCGCACTTCAGGTTCCCCTAGTGCTCCAGCTAGCGATGGGTCTCAGAGCACTCGTACCGGACAACCATCTTTCAGTGCACCTTCTGTATGGGATTCCTACAACGGTCATTCCAGTCATCCGGCACAGTCTCAGTACCAGCATCCACGCCCGCAGAGAGGTTGTTTTGAGTATGGTGATACTAGGCACATGGTGATAGATTATCTCGAACATCGGATGGGTGTACCTCAGTAGGGTACTCAAGTTATGATTGCTGCTCCAGATGTTATACGACTTGCATAGCCAGCTAAAGGTAGGGGCCAAGTGGGTAGAGGTCATCCTAGAAGGGGAGGCCATGCCATGCCAATTATTATACTTTTCTTGGTAGGACTAAGGAAGTTGCATTAGATGCAGTCATTACATATATCGTTCTAATTTGTTATAGAGATGTATCAGTTTTATTTGATCCAGGTTCTACTTATTTGTATGTGTCATCCTACTTTGCTTCATATTTGGATATGTCTCATGATTCTCTGGATACTTTTGTTTATTTGTCTACACCTATTAGAGATTCTATTATAGTGGACCGTGTTTATCGTTCTTGTTTGGTCTCTATTGGAGGCTACGAGACTAGGGTTGATCTTTTATTATTTAATATGGTGGAATTTGATGTGATTTTGCATATGGATTGGTTATTTCCGTTCCACGCTATTCTTGATTGTCACGCTAACACCGTCACATTGGCTATGTTGGGGTTACCGAGGTTGGAATGGAGAGGTTCTTTGTAGAATATTCCTAGTAGAGTGATTTCCTTTTTGAAGGCTCCATGGCTGGTTGAGAAAGTGTATTTAGCGTACATAGCCTTTGTTAGGGATGTGAGTGCAGATACTCCCATAGTTGATTCAGGCCCCGTGGTGAGGGAGTTTTTTGATGTTTTCTCTGCAGACCTACAGGCATGCCACCCGATAGGGATATTGATTTTGGTATTGATTTGGCACCGGGCACTCTGCCCATATCTATTCCACCATATGAGATGACTCCAACAGAGTTGAAGGAACTGAATGAACAATTACAGGAATTGCTAGATTAAGGTTTCATAAGGACGAGTGGGTCAAGTTGGGGTGCTCCGATTCTATTTGTGATGAACAAAGATGGTTCCATAAGAATTTGCATTGACTACCAACAATTGAACAAGGTTACCATCAAGAACAAGTATCCACTACTGTGTTTTGACAAATTATTTGATCAGCTTCAAGGTGCTAGGGTATTATCGAAGATTGACATGAGATCGGGGTACCATTAATTGAATATTAGGGTTTCAGACATTCCTAAGATAGTCTTTAGGACGCGTTATGGGCACTATGAGTTCTTAGTGATGTCTTTTGGGCTTGCTGATGCCCTAGTAGCTTTCATGCATTTGATGAACAATGTATTTTTGCCTTATTTTAATTCCTTCATCATTGTGTTAATTAATGATATATTGGTGTATTACCATAGTAGGGAGGAGCACGATAAACATTTGAGGACTTTGCTTTAGACTCTGAAGGAGAAGAAGCTATATGCCAACTTCTCCAAGTGCGAGTTTTGGTTAGATTTAGTGGAATTCTAAGGCCACGTGGTGTCCATTGAGGGGATTAAGATGGATCCAAAGAATATTGATGCAGTTCAGAGTTTTTCCTAGAATTTCTACCGCTAGTGAGATCAGGAGATTCCTGGGTTTGGAAAGTTATTACCGTTGCTTCATAGAGGGATTTTCATCTATTGCAGCCCCATTGACTAAGTTGACCCAAAATGACACTCTGTTCAAGAAGTCAGATGAGTGTGAGGAGAGCTTTAAAAAGCTCAAGACAGTCTTGACTATTTCTCTAGTGTTGGTTTTGCCTTCAGGATCAAAGTCATACATGGTTTATTATGATGCTTAGAAGGTTGGCATTTGGTGTGTGTTTATGTAGGAAGGTAGAGTGATTTCCTACATATCGCGTCAGTTGAAGCCCCACGTGAAGAACTATCCAGTGCATGGTTTAGAGCTAGTATCTATTGTAAACATGCTCAAGATTCTGAGGCACTACTTATATAGCATGTCTTGTGAGGTATATATGGATCACCGGAGTCTTCAACATCTATTTAAGAAAATAGATTTGAACTTGAGGCAGCAGAGGTAGTTGGAGCTGTTGAAGGACTATGTTGACTCGTACTAATGAGAATTTGACTCCACGAGAAATTTAACAAAAGGCTACTGAATTATCCATTCTTTATCATCCAGGGAAGGCGAATGTAGTGGCTGATGAATTGAGTAGGAATGCAAAGAGTATGGGGAGTTTTGCTTTTATTCGAGCTAGGGAGAGGCCTTTGGCCATGGATGTTTAGGATTTGGCAAACATGTTTGTGAGATTGGATATTGCGGAGCCTAGTTGATCGTTAATTGTATTGTATCACCATTGTCCTTGTTTGAGCACATCAAGTTTCGTTAGTATGATGATCCCTATTTACTTGTCCTTAAGGACACGGTGCAATGAGGGGGTGCCAAGGAGATGACTATTGGTGATGATGGTGTATTGCGGCTTTAGGGCCCAGATTTATGTTCCTAATATTGATGGGATAAGAGAGTTGATTCTAGATGAGGCTCATATATTGCGAAGATATACCTTGATTTGAAGCAACATTATCGATGACGGAGGATGAAAAAGGACATTTTTGAGCATGTTGCACAGTGTTTGAACTGTCAGTTGGTTAAGTGTGAGCATTCAAGATCTGGTGGTTTGCTTCAGAGGCTAGATATACCGGAGTAGAAATGGGAGCACATAACTATGGACTTCATGGTATGGTTTCCATGAACATTGAGGAGATTTGACGCAATTAGGGTCAATATGGACAAGCTGACCATGTTTGCACATTTCATTCGGGTCATGACTTCCTACAGTTGTGAGCAGTTGGCTCGGATTATGTTACATAGATTTTTCGCCATCATGGTATGCCCGTGTCTATTATCTCGGATCGAGTCACTCAGTTTATATTGCATTTTTGTAGATCCGTGCAACGTGAATTTGGCATGCAAATTGAGTTGATTACTGCATTTCACCCTCACATGGATGGGCAGCCCAAGCGTACCATTAAGATCTTGGAGGATATGTTGAGAGCCTGCGTCATTTATTTCGGAGGCTAGTGGGACCTGTTTATACCGCTAGGAGAGTTCACCTATAATAACAGCTACTGGTCGAATATCTAGATAGCGGTGTATGAGGCTTTATATGGGAGGTGATGTTGTTCTCTGGTTGGTTGGATTAAGCCTGGCAAGGTTAGGCTGGCTATTTGTCACATATTTGTTTCGTTATGATTTGGAGAAAGTGAAGTTGATTTAGGAACGACTTCACACAATGCAATCCAAGAAAAAGAGTTATGCCGATATGAAGGCTCGTGATGTGGCATTCATGGTGGCTGAGAAGGTTGTACTTTCGCCCATGAAGGGTGTGATGAGATTTTGAAGGAATGGCAAGTTGAGCCCTTGCTATATTTGTCTTATGTTTGTCCCTCGGGAGTTATCATGTTTTTCATGTTTCCATGCTTCGGAAGTACTATGAGGATCCGTCACATGTGTTAGATTTTAGCTTGGTGCAGTTGGACATGGATTTGACTTATGATGAGGAGCCGATTGCCATTTTTGATAGACAGGTTCAAAAGCTAAGGTCTAAGGATAATGCATCGGTGAAGGTTCAGTGGAAAGGTCAACTGGTCAAGGATGCTACTATCACGACCCCAAACTCCCACCTTAGGATGTAGGATGGCACCTAGTCTATAAGACTAGGTAAGCCTAACTGCTATTGAAAGAAAACAGAACAATGACTTAAACATCTAATTATACTGCTAAACTATCATAATGAACCCCAGTAGATACAACTGACAAATAACTCCAAAAATCTGGTGGAACTGAGTCATAAGCTCCACAACGAGTGCACTAAAGTCCTCGAAATACAATACTGTTTTGAACATGAAATAAATAGTAGAACATCTAAAAGAAGAAGGTGACTCTGAGGCCTGCAAACATCAAGCAAGTGTACCTTGAAGTCTCTGAAAATAGTTAATCAATCACTAGCATCCAGCACGGGCAGATGTACCTGGATCTGCACAAAAATATGCAGAAGCGTAGTATGAGTACACTATAATGGTATCCAGTAAGTATCAAACCTAACCTCTGTAGAGTAGTTACGAGGCCAGGTCAAGACACATATTAGGTTAAGAAAAACTAAACATGATATAGTATAGTCTAATAATGGAAGCGAGGAAGTAAATGGCATATAAGTAGTTCAATAATATAAGCTAACAACGAAAATTTATGCGGTAAAGGCAACAAATAGTGAACACATGATGAAACATCAAGTAGTCAAACACGAACAATTACAACTAAGACAATGAAGAAAACAACATTAACTGTTCAACCAACAAGCCTCTTTTAGCATGGAATGTACAACAAGAATTGTCACGCCTTATATTCACATTTCACAATTTCAATCACAATCCTTCCATATATCACCGAATGAGCCTTGTATTAATTTTTTAAAACATTTTCCCCAAATATCTACACAGGTTTTAGCCCCTTATCTCACTGCGTTTCTTTAAGTAATTCCCTTACTAGCAACACGCGTATAAATTCCCACAATATTTCACCACATGCGTATAAACCCCTACCTTTATACCATCGCATGTGTATCAATATCACAGCACAATGATCAACTCGCACCACATGTACCCATATGCCACAACATTTTGCCAAAATCAATAATACTGAGGTTATCACAACATATAGCCCATGGCTCAATAACAATGTGTACACGAATCTCAATAACAACAAAATGAGTGAGGAGTTCTCAACAAGTAAAGATATCTCAACGATTACCAACTTCATCCTCGATGTGATAATGACTTATAAAACTTCAACACCAGCAACTCAACAAGAGGATATTCCACGAATTTAACAACTTCAAGTAAGAGTATTTCAACAATAAATGGGGTAACAAGACATTAAGGAAGGTAGCAACTTCAACTAAGAATATGAAAGCAATTACAACAATAAAGGGTATAACAAATGCTAACAACATCAATTAGAGCATGTGAGAGTAGTTTAACAATAAAATATGTAACATGTTATAACAAGTTCAAGTAAAGGCATGGGAGAAGTCTAAAAGTCTAAACTGGTCAAAATACCACATATTGCCCGTGTACACACTTGTCACCTTATGCACATGTCTACCACATAATACAATTAGTACAAACAACCCAAATCCTAAGGGGTTGTTTCCCCACACAAAGGTAGGGAAGATACTTACCTCAACTAGGCCAAATCAACCCTCGAATATAGTTTTTCCCCTAAATTTTGCCTCCACACGATTCAAATATAACAAAACAATAACTTATTATTATCAAACAATGCAAGGGAAACCAATTACGATTGATAAAGTTATGATCTTTACACATTTTCCAAAAAGTCAACAAAAGTCAACCCCGGGTTCGCCCCGTCAAAGATCTGGTCCAAGGGTAGATTCCGACTACCCATAACCCCACGAGTCCATATATGTTTGTTTTCAATTCCAAGTCCAAATTGACTCTTAAAACTCAAATCTTCATTTTTCAAAACCTTGACAAAAATCCCAAATTTTGCTCTTTGATTCTCACAAACTTGATGTTAAATCTAAGATATAATCATGAAATATAGTTAGAAATTTATTAGACTCACTTACCTAGTGTTTATAGGTTAAAATCCCCTCTATAAATCGCCTCGTACCAAGTCTAGGGTTCTAAAATAAGAGAAAATAATATAAAATCCCTACTCCCAGTCCCTTTTGTTCAGTTGCAGTTGTCGCAATTACGAAGAAACTCTCGCAATTACGGCTACTGACACACTGACGAGATGTCGCAATTGTGACACATACTTCACAATTTACGAAGTCTGTCCTCATCGAAAATGTGAGAAAACAGTCACAAATACAAACTAGCATATCCAAGCCCAGACTTCTCAATTGCAATCCAGGCATCGCAATTGCGACACCTGAGACACCTCTCTAAGATCGCAATTGCGATACTGGTGTTCGCAATTGCGACACATGAGGCATAATCACACTAGCAGTCTTATTTCAGCTCAAAATCATTACGAATCAGGTTCGAAACTCATCTAAGCCCTCAGGGCTCCAAACAAAACATCCACACAAGTTAAAAATTGCCATACGAACTTGCTCGTGCGATGAAAACATAAAAATAACATTTAAAACTCCGAATAGAACACTAGAACGCATGAATTTCAAAGAAAAGTAGAAGAACCTCTGGAATTACAACCAAATGTATGAATCCTATGACACCAAATTTTGCATACACATTCTAAATAGCATAAATGACCTATTCCATGTCCCAAAACCAAATTTCGAACCTGATAGACAAAAGTCAACCTACGGTCAAACTTCGAAATTCTTCTAAACCTCAAATTGCCAACTTTTGGCAAAATAATACAAATCAACCTGTGGACCTCTAAAGTCGATTCCGGCATACTCCTAAGTTCAAAATCATGATACGAACTTATCGAAGCCATCAAAATAACGTCTCGGGGTCATTTTTACAAAAGTCAATTATTGGTCAACATAATCAACTTAGGCTTCTAAGCTAAGAATCAAAAGGTCCAAAAAAACCCAAAATCGTCCCGGAACGAAAGTAGCCAACCCCGCAAGTCATAAAACTACAAATTCACATGTGTGAAGCATCAATTGACTCTGCAAGTCATAAAACCGCGCAAGTTGTTCTTGGTCTCCCAGGTCACCTCCTCGACTAGATGGCCCCTCCATTGAAGCTTCACTGAGGCAATATTCTTTGACCTCAACTTTAGGACCTCCCTATCCAAAGTGGCCACCGGCTCCTCAACATAAGTCAAATCTTTGTCCAATTGGACCGAGATGATATCTAATACTTCCGGAGCATAGAAACATGGAACACCATCTGGACCGCTGATTGGCTAGGTGACAATACAAGCTTATAGGCCACTCACTAACTCTCTCAAGGATCCCAAAAAGACCGATATACATAGGCCTCAACTTTACCTTTTTACAAAACCTCTTCATACCCAACCATATTGCATCAACACCGTACCAAGCCTAATACGTGAAACATCACAATACACAGTGTAAGAACACGAACCCGTAGGCAACATCAACACTGCGACTGTAGTCAAAGCAGTCTTGATATTTTAAAATCTCTCCTCACACTCCTCAGACCATCTGAAAGGAGCACCCTTCTGGATCAATCTAGTTAAAGTTATGCAATGGATGAGATACCCCCTACGAAACAACGATAATATCCGACCAAACGAAGGAAACTCTGAATCTTAGTAGCTGTAAACGGTCTAGGACAACCGTGAACTACCTCAATCTTCTTAAGATCTACCATGATCCCCTCACAAGATACCACATGACCCAAACAAGTCACCAAATCAAGCCAGAATTCACACTTGGAGAATTTTGCATATAGCTTCTTCTCCCTCATGGTCTGGAGCACGATCCTCAAATGCTGCTCATAATCCTCCCAACTGCGAGAATATACCAAGATGTCATCAATAAACCCAATGACAAATAAGTCAAGATACGACTGGAATACACTGTTCATCAAGTGCACGAATGTTGATGGAGCGTTGGTTATCCCAAATGACATCATGAGGAACTCATAATGATCATACCGAGTCCTGAAGTTAGTCTTCGGAATATCTGAATCCTGAATCATCAGTTGATGATACCCTGACCTCAAATCAAGCTTTGAGAACACTCTGGCACCTTGAAGCTGGTTGAATAAGTTATAAACGTGCGATAATGGTTACCTGTTTTTCACTGTAACCTTTTTCAACTTCATATAATCAATACACATCCACATCGAGCCATCTTTCTTCTTTGCAAATAGAACTGGAGTACCCCAAGGTGACAAAATAGGTCGGATGAAACCCTTATTAAGCAACTCTTGCAACTGTTCCTTTAACTACTATAACTCTACTGGTTCCATACGATACGGTGGAGCAGAAATGGGTTGAGTGCCCGGCACTAGGTCAGTACCAAAATTGATATCCCTATCAGGCGGCATGCCCGATAGGTATGATGGGAACACATCTCTAAAATCCCTTACTATCAGAACTGACTCGACGATGGGAGTATCAACAGTGACATGTCTCACAAAACATCACAATATACAGTGTAAGAACACGAACCCGTAGGCAACATCAATACTGCGACTGTAGTCAAAGCAGTCTTGAGCATTTGAAATCTCTCCTCACACTCCTCGGATCATCTGAAAGGAGCACCCTTCTGGATCAATCTAGTTAAAGTTATGCAATGGATGAGATACCCCCTATGAAATGGCGATAATATCTGACCAAACCAAGGAAACTCCGAATCTTAGTAGCTGAAAATGGTCTAGGACAACACGATACACGATAAGAAACCCCTCGCTAAGATCGCGATTGCGACACTGGTGTTCGCAATTGCGACACCTGAGGCATCATCACACCAGCAGACCTATTTCATCTCAAAATCATTACGAATCAGGTTCGAAACTCATCTAAGCCCTCAAGGCTCCAAACCAAACATCCACACAAGTCAAAAAATACCATACGAACTTTCTCGTACAATCAAAACATAAAAATAACATCTAAAACTACGAATCGAATGTTAGAATGCATGAATTTCAAAGAAAAGTAGAAGAACCTCTAGAATTGCAACCAAGCATCTGAATCCTATTAAATCAACTCCAAATGACACCAAATTTTGCAGACACGTTCTAAATAGCATAAATGACTTATTCCATGTCCCAAAACAAAATTCCGAACCCGATAGACAAAAGTCAACCTACGGTCAAATTTGGAAATTCTTCTAAACCTCAAATGGCCAACCTTTGGCAAAATAATACAAATCAACCCGTGGACCTCCGAAGTCTATTCCGACATACACATAAGTCTAAAATCATGATACGAACCTATTAGAGCTATCAAAATAATGTCCCGGGGTCGTTTTTATAAAAGTCAATTATTGGTCAACATAAACAACTTAGGCTTCTAAGCTAAGAATCAAAAGGTTCAAATAAACACAAAATCGTCCCGTAATGAAAGTAACCAACCCTGCATGTCATAAAACTACAAATGCACATGTGTGAAGCATTAATTGAACCCCGCAAGTCATAAAACCCCACAAGTTGTTCTCGGTCTCCCAGGTCGCCTCCTCGACCAGATGGCCCCTCCATTGAACCTTCACTGAGGCAATATTCTTTGACCTCAACTTTAGGACCTCCCTATCTAAAATGGCCACTGGCCCCTCAACATAAGTCAAATCTTTGTCCAATTGGACTGAGATGAAATCTAATACATCTCACGGATCACCATAATACTTCCGGGGCATAGAAATATGGAACTCCATGTGGACCGCCGATTGGCTGGGTGATAATGCAAACTTATAGGCCACTCACTAACTCTCTCAAGGATCTCGAAAGGACCGATATGCATATGTCTCAACTTTACCTTCTTACAAAACTTCTTCACACCCAACTATATTGCATAAACACCGCACCAAGCCCAGTATGTGAAACATCACAATACACAGTGTAAGAACACGAACCCGTAGGCAACATCAACACTGCGACTGTAGTCAACGCAGTCTTGAGCTTTTGAAATCTCTCCTCACACTCTTCGGACCATCTGATAGGAGCACCCTTCTAGATCAATCTAGTTAAAATTATGCAATGGATGAGATACCCCCTATAAAACGATGATAATATCCGACCAAACCAAGGAAACTCCGAATCTTAGTAGCTGAAAATGGTCTAGGACAACACGATACGCGATGAGAAACCCCTCGCTAAGATCGCGATTGCGACACTGGTGTTCGCAATTGTGACACCTGAGGCATCATCACACCAGCAGACCTATTTCATCTCAAAATCATTACGAATCAGGTTCGAAACTCATCTAAGCTCCCAGGGCTCCAAACCAAACATCCACACAAGTCAAAAAATGCCATACAAACTTTCTCGTACGATCAAAACATAAAAATAACATCTAAAAATAGGAATCGAACGTTAGGACGCAAGAATTTCAAAGAAAAGTAGAAGAACCTCTAGAATTACAGCCAAGCGTCTAAATCCTATGAAATCAACTCCAAATGACACCAAATTTTGCAGACACGTTCTAAATAGCATAAATGACCTATTCCATGTCCCAAAACCAAATTCCGAACCCGATAGACAAAAGTCAACCTACGGTCAAACTTGGAAATTTGTCTAAACCTCAAATGGCCAACCTTTGGGAAAATAATACAAATCAACCTGTGGACCTTCGAAGTCTATTCCTATATACGCATAAGTCTAAAATCATGATACGAACCTATCAGAGCCATCAAAATAATGTCCCGGGGTCATTTTTAAAAAATTCAATTATTGATCGACATAATCAACTTAGGCTTCTAAGCTAAGAATCAAAACGTCCAAATAAACACAAAATCATCCCGGAATGAAAGTAACCAACCCTGCATGTCATAAAACTACAAATGCACATCTGTGAAGCATTAATTGAACCTCGCAAGTCATAAAAACCCGCAAGTTGTGATTTAGCTTTGAGTGAACTTTTGGAGCGAGGTAAGTGTCTTGCCTGAATTTGTTGAGGGAATTGTTCCTACTATTTGACATTGTTTGCTACATGTGGGGGTGATACATATATGAGGTGACGAGCATATATGAATGTGCCATAGTTAACCATGCTCGGGGATAAATTATGTTATAAATTGTAACTTGTAGAATCATGTGACATTCTTGCTTCATGCTTTACTTGGCTTCTAGATACTAAGAACATATTATTAAATGCTAGAAGCTAAGACTTATCTTATTATAACTTGATCAAATTCGATGGAATTCTAAGAATACATTGGTGTGTTTAATTCGGTCATCAATATGCATATTCATTAATACATTGCTACGGCCAATATTCTTGAGATACTAGATTCTATACTTGTGTTGTAGATCATTTGTGAGATTTGTTGGAATACTTTAATAATAAGGTTCTTGCGGGTTTATTGAACTATTGTTGGCTTGGAAAGTTGTGATTGGGATTCATTTGGAATATTCGTTTAAGCACTCTCCTTGATGTTATTTATGTTTCCTGCCTTGTTTGTCATTGATATACATATGCTTAGTAAGGAAGAGTGTAAAGCACGAAGGTTGATGTCGTGCCTTTTTTTATACATTATCATGTGAGTGAGAGTGTATAGCACGAAGGGTGATTCCATGCCATAGTATTGAGAGTAAAAGCACGAAGGGTGATGCCGTGCCATATTATTGAGAGTAAAAGCACGAAGGGTGATGTCGTTCCATATCACTAATAGTGGACTGTTTTGTGGGCTATTTTTTGTTATAGTTGGATTGTGTGTTTTGCAACTCTTTTATTGCGTTTTGGAGGAGAAAGGGTGTGGAGAAACACCACATAAAGGCGGGGTGGTTGGCTGATGTTTCGTAGAAACATTTTCAGATTGTTTGACACTACTATGATGATTGTTTTGCATATGAAGAGATTGAGATGTGTTGGGCTGTTTTGTGGTATTTTGTTATGGATATAAGGCTGGAAAATTATTTATATAAGTGTTCTTGTATTGTTGGTATTGTCTCGAATTAGGAGGAAGTAAACTTTATACGGGAGATAAGCTTGTCGTTCGTTGTACGATAGTTGTACCTTCCATAACTTGATGACAATATTGTTATCATTCTTGTAGATTAAGATGAAACGAGACGATTTCAATGTGGTTATTGGACAGATTATGATAAGGTATGTTAAGGCTAAACCCTTCTTTCATTTTGGCATGATCTCGTAACTACATGTATTTGATAACGAGACATAACGAGAAGTTCGTATTCTTGGATTTATGTACATTATCATATTCTCATAAGTTACATTATTCTCCCTTATCGGGACATTATATTCAGTTATGTATTATTTTCTTCCAGTCAAGAAAGGAGAGGGTCTATATATATATATATAAATATATATATATAATCAAGCTATAATAAGTGGGAAGTCCCCTATTGCGCAACCTCTGAGCAGATGGTAAGTTATATACTGAGCTTACTATGGTCGAGCGCCTATGAACGAGCCCAGGATGGCCGAGATACAGAGCCTAGTATGGCCGAGCATCTTTGAGCGAGCCTAGTATGACAGAGCAGTTACACGTACCGAGCCTTATAGGGTCAGACATCTATTTTACTTACTATATTGAGAGAGTTGAGTCAATATCAGCAGGTAAGCATATCTTCGGATTATCTTTGACTCCCAGTTACTTTAAGTTATTATATTATAAGTTCAGTTTCAACTTTCACTTATTTTATTCCCTTGCATACTTGGTATATTATTTTGTACTGACGTCCCTTTTGTCAGGGACGCTGCATTTCATGCTTGCAGGTCCTGATAGACAGCTGGATAGTCCTTCCTAGTAGATGGAGTCAAACATCAGCTTGGTTGGTAAGCGCCACTTCCTCAGAGTTACCAGGGTTAGACCTTGGAGTCCATTTTATATATATAGGTTTGATGGTTAGGTTGAGGCCCTGTCCCAACCATGATACAATTCAGTTATCTCTAGAGGCTTGTAGACGAGCCTTGTATATTTTATATATCAGTATTGTGGCCTTGCCAGCCCTGTGTAAATGTTAGTTTGGTATTGCTGGTTTTAGACATTCATGGTGGCCTCGTCGGCCTCTATTGATGTTGTCAGCTTGTAGGTAGGCCTCGTCCGCCTAAGTCGAGGGTTACCCCTCTAGCGTTCACAGTTAAAGAGTGGTACGCTCGGGTCAAGTATGGAAAAGGGTGTCGGTCATGCCTCTTCAGGTTTGGGGAATGACATTTTGGTAAGTGTTTGCTCTGGATATTTTGCATCTTATCTTGATTGGTTTGTCATTTCACAAAATGCATGTTGTTAGGTGCATCACCTGTTGACATTGAGGTGGCTCTCCTAATCGTGTGTCAATACTAAAGACTGGCTCACTTAAGGTTTATGCAGCATGACATATATTTGCTAGAGTAGTGTGTTTTCTAATTTTAGAGCTGGACTGAATAATTGCGAGACGTTATGTCATTTGACAAGGCCGTTCTCTGATACTAGTGAATTTTGAAAAAATATTTAGAGGGGTGTAAAAGCCAACTCTCACGTGTCATTTGTGTGTCATTGTGTATGGCCAAGGCTCGATAGGAAAAATGTGATGAAAGTGCATAAAGCAGTAGTAGATAATTATGATAGCAGTAACAATATTAAAAGCAGGCAAATAAGTACATGTTTGATAGGTTATCGAAATGAAAACAGGTAAGACATGTAAACACATATTTGCAAAATTAAGTACAATTAAAACAGAATTTAAACAAGCAGTCCCAATTTCAGATCTAGCCTAAGTCTTCTAAGGTCAAAACCTAAGTGTAAAAATCCCCAGCAGAGTCGCCATATTGTTGCACCCTATTTTTTACTAGTCAAAATAAGATACAACTAATGGTTCATCTAAAGTTGACATGAGAGTCGCCACCTAATATTAAGATATATTAGGGTACCTATAAGTCTGTAAATTTATTATCCTAATAATCTGCTAACCGTTGAGATTTGGATAAGGGTTCTAGTTATTCTAAGGGGGAGGTGTTAGGCACCCCTTAAAATCTACTTGAGGTACCTCCTTAGGCTTAGGCTAGGTTCGGGGAAGTAAAGGTCTATACTCTGCTTACTCAATTGCCTAAATCTATAAAGTATTCTAAGTCTTGTTTAAAATCAACTATTTTGGGAGAAGGGGGATGTGTATGTACTTTGAAAAGAAGTTATAGGTTTTTCAAGGTTTTATAATCTATGAAAATCACCTTTTGAAATGTATATGCTCACAAAGTTGAAAAGAAAAATCTTGTGAAGGACTTATATATATTTGAAAGAAAGTTTGAGTATTTTTTGAAAATGTGGTTACTCATATTTAACTTGGCAAAATAAGAGATCACTAGAAAATATACCATAAATTGGGATGGGTATACCTCTTTTGAAAATCAATTTCTATCGGAATTTGTGTTTTGAAACTCAATGAGGTCCATTTAGTTTGCAATCACCGGCTATGTTTGGTTTTGTTTCTTGAAAATCAGCTTCATAATTATTTTTGTGATTCTAATCTTTTCAAAGAGAATTCATTTCGCTTTTGAATTTGTCAAAAAGTCCAATCTTATTCAAATCTGCAAATAACAACGAGATGAGGTTCTTCATTTTGTTAAAAATAAATTTGAAACTAATAAATGATTTAATGTTAGAGGGTTTAAAGCAAACAAAATTTCTGGTTTTCGATATATTTACCTATGGGCCTTGGATTGTTTACTTCCTAAAGAAAATTGGGATTTGGGCTTAGTGCTTAAACAGGCCCAATATTTTGTGCACGAATAGCAGACACGACAGGAATACGATGACCCAGATCTGACGGTGGACTTGAGCTCCAAATGGGCACAACAGGCCCAGGTTGAATTCATTCATATATTGAATAAAGAGTAATTAATTCATATCAATTGTACAAATAACTAAACACGATAAATTATAAATAGTAATGAAGAGTTGGGAACTAAGTGAGGTAGATTTTATTTGTGCTAATACTATGAGGATTACTAGGAGTTAGTGGCTGAGGGCTTGGTATAGATCTTTATTTATGGATATGACCGCCATTCGAACTCTTGGAAATTCATAATTTACGAGGGTCTCACGGACCCTGAGCAGTGCTTGTGTCAAGGAGAGGGATCGCAACCACAACAAGTTTTGCATCCAAATACCACTAACCACCTACTTCTAATCTTCCTCAAAGGCTTAAACATAAATAAAATGGGTCGGCAAAATGAATTAATACTGCTAACACCCAAACAAAATGTGTAGGTGACATGGTAAACATTTTGGTAATAATGTGCAGACAAGGCATTGTAGTTCATCATCAAGGCATAATAGCAACTAAGGACATAGTATTTATTGGGAGGATCGAAATAATAGAAATAGTACGCATATTCATTTATTAGGAATTTTAGATTTAAGGTGTTAACAGGTTAATACTTAATAGAGAAAAGCTCAAATACATGTTCTATTGAATCCATTGTAGGTTTAATGTTTCAGAATCCTTCTACGTAAGTTCAGATCATAAGGACCATTCTCTGGTATTTTCTAAAGTCTTAGTATAGTTAACAGTAGGCATTCATCACTTCTAACAGTTAAACTAATGATGTTCATTTAGAACTTTCTAAGAGGGCATGCCAATTAGTCAGGGTAGCACAGTCTTTCAACAGGAAATGATCAATCTTAGTCTTACTCAATACTAATTGATTGATTATGCAACACATAGGTCATCAAGATTTCTAACTGTCAGATTTAAACAGATTCAGATTGAGTCCCTTCAGGAGATGACATGATTAGGTATAAAGCAATGGGTGATAACATTTATCTTGATAAGGCAAACAAGTCATGATGGTCTGACATTTGAACATATAGGCAGGTTTATCAGCATAACATATCAACATGGTCTAATACATGATTTATATATATATAAGTTACCATGCCAAACATGTAAGAATCGGGATAGAGTCAAGTTACAATAGAAACTAACAGTTAGGGTCATATAGAATAGATCATCACAAGCAAATAGGAACAAACCCCTTAAAGGGGAAATAACTATAAATTCAAACTAAATATACCACCACGGTAAAGTCAAAACCAAGGCAAGTAAGAGAGTCAACAAATGGGGGTGAACATATCGTCTGTCAAACCAAGATCACGTGATGGTATATGAACATAGCAGGGACTAACATCGCAGATGTAAACTCGGGTGCATAAGATCCTTAATATAGTAGCAGAAAACACAAGTAGTCATGAGAGTTCAAGTGTCAAGTTCATTACAGGAAAAAATAGAGAACAATTTTCCTAACATACTTAGCAAGGTTCATTACATAGTTTCTTCTATAATAACATCCCTCCATGAATCACTAAATGCACATAACAGATATGATTTCAACAACAAAATTATCAACTAAAGTCTTCAGAGCAGATAGATCAAATGCAAGACATGAGTTGTAGTGAGGATGATTTTTATTTGAACTAAAATAATATGGCATAACATAACACACATAAGGATCAGTATAGCACAGTGTACTAGATGTGATGTCTTAACAAAACATCAAGAGAAGCTTAAGAGTATGACTAGATTGATTTAGCTAACATGGTTTTATAATCAACATTTAACTGACATGGATGGAATACACATAAGATAAACATAAAGATTTAGATCAACTGATGAACAAAGGTTCAGTGGGATTTATCCATAAGAGTATCAACATTACAGAAAACATTTTTATCTAGCTAAATTATGGGAGATGGAATTAATTGACAACTTAGATTTGTTAGCAGTGCCAAAACAACATAATTTATCAAGAAATTATCAGCTCAATCAGTGAAAATCGCCTATAAAAGTAGAACATAATAAATACAGTCTTACACCACTGACGTATGTCATAAATGAAAGGTGATCAATAGAGAAAAATCATAAGCACAAAATTGCATAGTTAATTAAAGATAGAATGAGGGTCAGTGCACACTGACCTTCTATTGAGCAGCAGACCAAGTAGGAATAGATTGTTAGCCATTTAAGAACCCAAACCCAACACGGACTAGCTCATAGAGGTCGAACTCGAATAGGAATGAAAAGCAAAAAGGAGAAATTAGAGAGGAACTACTAGACTTAAACTCAGCAGAAAAACTTAAACCTTTAATGTTCTTTGTATTTTTTAGTCGTTGTTAGGTGTATTGATGTCTGGCAGGTGAGAACATTTATGGCCTAATTTATAGTGGCCTTGAAGCCTTAGATTCTTGATTGAATTCAAATTGGTAGTGGGAGGTGATGACAGTCGAGTGATGATAGCAAATAGAGCTGACATCAGTGAAGAACAAAGGTGAAACTGTCACAAAGAATACCTGGGCACGAGGGTCGACCGTTGGAGCCTTTGGCTACCGGTCAAGACTTAATATCCACAGGTCACTGCGTTTGACCGCTGGATAAAGAATAAAATTAATAAAATCAGAGATAAACAACCATGCATGCAATTTATTTGAAAGACCGAAGGAAGAGCATGCAATTTTCAATATCATCTTTTAAGCCTAGGGTTCAAAGTGGGGGATTTGAAATATAGTGATGATAATGGAAATAATCGGCTAGATTTGCATATTAGGGGACAGATTGAGTGATTTGGGGTTTGAATTTGTAACCTTGCACAAATTTTTGCATGGATTTGTGATTGATGGGGTTGATAGGGATAAGAGGAAATAGAGAGAATTGGAAAAGAGAGGTGGCCGAGTAGGGTGATAAAAATGGTTATTAGAGTAAAAACGGGGATCGTTGGATCTGTGTGATCCAATGGTTGAGATAGGGTCGGAAAAAGGTTTAAAATAAAGGAAAACGGTAATTAATGTGGACCGTTGATGATTTGGATCAACGGTCCATATTCGTTATATTTGTTTTGTGAGTGGAAAAGACAGGCAACGTGGCATGATGTTATTGGCTGAGATGTAATGGCAAGGATTTCCAGCATGGGAGAGAGGAGGTGGGTCTTGACCGGGTCAAAGGCTTGAGTTTCTGTGTTTTGGGCCAAAATGGCTTAAATGTACTTAAATATATAGTCACATTGAGTTTAATTGGTTAATTACAATTGTATCCTTCTAAGCTTTTAACCCCTTTAAAGATTAACTTAATTAAACTTAATTAATTCTAATTAAATATGATAAAATATAATCATCAAATATATTATAAATTATTGTGACTAATTATTTAAACACTTCATTTATTAAACTATGAAACTAATTTCGGATTAATTAAAGTAATAAAGCGATATAATTAAAAATCAAAGGTTAATTTATTAAATTAATTATAAAACTTGTTTATTAAAATATAAAGGTTATTTTAATAATTTCAAAAGAGTAGGAGTAATATAATTCATAAATATTTAATACCAAATTATTAATTCAACATTGTTGATTATTATTTCCTATTATATTATAAGAAAAATAGGTATTATTAATTAGAAACATGAACGGATATTGATTATTGATGAGGTTATGTAGATCGGGTAGCACGCCACAACGGTAGTTTATGTGCATCGGTTTGTACGCTGCAACGGTAGAATATGTGGATCGGGTTGCACGCTGCAACAGTACTATATGTGGATCGGGTTTCACGCTGCAACGGTAGCATATGTGTATCGGGTTGCACGCCGCAACGATATTGTTATTATTTTTGGATCGGGTTGCACACCGCAATGACGCTTGGATTTGGTATCGTCCATCCAGAGTCAGGTGATTACCTATGTTACCTTGGGCCCTACGAGCAAAGGCACCTAGATTGGTGCTTAGTTTGAATACTTGGCCAGTGTCAGGTATATGAATTTGTGCTATGAGGTATTGAGAGTGGATCATGGGCATGCATTTGCATGCTAGATTCATGCAGTAGATTTTATATAAGCGTTGATTCACTCATATCATGATTATGATAAGAACTGAGTATTTGACATCGTATTGTATCCCTTTGCCTGGAAAGCATGTCTAAATTCCGTATTTACTATGCCTTTATCTTTGTAACTATTTGATGATACCATGCCTTAATTCTTGATTCTATTTATGCTCTCACTTGTTTATTGGACTATTAGTAGGTGTTAGTGTTGGCCCCTTGCCACTTCTTTTTCAAAGCTAGACTTGATACTTATTGAGTACCGTGGTTTTGTACGCATACTACACCTCTGCACATTTTGTGCAGGATTGAGTTTGATTATTAGAGTGGCCCGAGAGAAGTCCAAGAGGATTTTGGTGAAGACTCTTGGTGAGCTGCTCTATGGATTGATTCACAGCTTATGGTATCTTTTTCTATTTTCTTTTGTCTACTAATCTTTCCTTCAGATACTACTTGTATTATGATTTAGTCTTGCTTATATTTTTAGTTTCTCATTGACTCGTGACACCGGACTTTGGGATTTGTTGGTGATGTATGAGAATTTGAAATTATTTCTATTTCATCTTATGTCTTATATCTGTTAGATAATCTTACATCCTATATAGTTTATTTATTTATGTGTGTTGGCTTGCTTAGTAAGCAGGTTAGGCACCATCACGATCTATGGTGGTTTTGGGTCGTGATAGTCTTCCACAATACGCACCTTTCTTAGTCGATATCAGATAGGGCTACCATCCTTCTAAACTTATAAAATCTCCCATGTTGGCTAGAACTCATGACGTTGCTTTCGAAACTAAATCGCAACCTTGTCCACACAATCTCAATCCCACACGGCGCACCGCAACTATCATGCTATCCTATAAAAGTGCGAGAATCTCATTATCAACTCTGAATCACAAGTAGGATAGACACCCCATCAACCAGAATCCTTCCACTTAACTTAATCCAGGAGAACATCGCAACAAGCAACGAACCTTCTATACCCGTAGAAAACATCAACCTCGGGTCGTGGTCAAGACCATCATAAACTCTTCGAAACCCCTTTGCACATAACCAAGCCATCAGAACTGAATCCCTCTAAGTTAATTAAGTAACATAGAGCCAAACCCAAAAGTATTGCTGCAAAACGCTTTTAAAGCCCTATCATACCTAAGGAAGCGATCATTTCCAGTACTATGCTGATTCAAACCACTATTAAGCTAACCCAACTTCTTTGAATTCCTCTTGACTTACCTTCAAGGTAACACTTCCCTTCCCATTACTCTACGAACCTTAATCAAAACTCACCCCAAGTGACCCTAACATGAAACCACATTGTCCTAAGACCCATAAGCCATTTGATTTCCTCTCACGCACCCAATAGTGCAGCAAACCAAAATGCCCGCTCTGACAAGACCTTCTATGAATCTGGAGTTGTTTCTTTCATCTCTTTAATACTGCAATGTAAAATCAAGAATGATATAGAAATATTGCAAGTCTCGGCAATATCTAATGCAATTCTCAGATCTTAGCAATACAAAAATCTGGAAATCCTTAAATACCACATATGAATCTTGAACCAATTAGGACCTTCTCGAGAGCTATTCACTTTGCTCTAATCTCCATTGCACAGTCAATATGCGTTGAACGACTTGTTTTCCACCAAATCCTGAATACCCAAAAAGAAGCAACCAAGCTATTACTTTTTACCTTGCACAATACATCCATAATGAATATCAAACTTGAATTATCCCAAGATCTCCATATACCCATAAAGTATAGTACATGCATCTAGCAATTTTCTTGCTCGAGTCATTCTCAGAGTCATCCTCTTTAAGCCGTATTTAATCCACAATCATCCCCTTAGTCCAAGAACTAATATAAAATATGACCATGCAATCTGATCATCGACCGTAGACTCTCCCACTCGGCTTGAAGCAACAGAACACATCATCTGATTACCCATAGTACTATTCGTGCATAACTACCATGATCTCGCACTGTTATTCAGCTGAATTCTTCATAAGCTCATGTAGCACAAGTCATAAAACACGATAAATCATCTACCAAGTGCATATTTATCCTCGTGATAGTCGTGCAAATTTCCTCAAGTGATCCAAACACTGATCATATCATATACCTCCCATTGGATAGAATGAATCCCTTTCATAGAAACATTACAAGAATCACACAACCTCAAACCTTCTCGCATGAAATAAGCCACATGCTTAGCCTCAGACCGACATCTCTCCATGACCCTACCATGGTTAGAACTACTATGCAATCACTTAATCTTTCTAAGTCTATACTCGTCAACAAGATATAAAAATCTGCTTCATTACTCAAATGAACAACTGAAAGATCCACCAACACATCCATATTTTAAGACTATACAACACATCAATACATAAAATCAAACATCCATAGCCCTTTGCATCCCAAGCAAATCCTTCTCATGATATCCGACCATAAAGGCATAGTCCTCAGTTACATAATACTCATCACAGAGCCATCTGGCCACTCACTGAGCCATCAATCCCACTCCCAAGGACACTACCAGATATGCAAGTCCAAATACACATACTCACACAACTAAAACTACCGAGCCCAAGCTTTGTTCTAAACCCGACCTCAAGTTCTCCAGACTATCCTACCTTCACAACACAAAAATATATCACGCACCTCATCTACGACATCACAATCCTTTGGTGCACAAACGATATTGAGTGCCCAATATCAAGTATGAGTGAATGGAAGAAATCGAAGAAACAAACGTCTAGCTGAATTAAGGTTGCACGATAATGAAAGAAGTAAGGTGAAGTTTCCTAGATGCCATGTAGCCTCTCGAAGATAAGTATGAACATCATCATACTAATCTGCAAGACTCTACTAGGAACTTGCTCGTGACTCATAGAACCTATGAATCTAGAGCTCTAATACCAACTTGTCACGACTCAATATCCCACCTAGTTGTGATGGCACCTAGCCCCAACATTCTAGTTAAGCCAAGCAATGAATAATATAACTAAAGTAAAAGGTCATCAATAACAATGAATAGAATAGCTGAATTCCATGATATCCCAAGGATTAGTAATACAGGTCATGAGCCACTATGGAATTTGCATTACAAAACGGGTACGAAAATAAATACAACATCTAATTGGAATATACATAAACAGACACACGAATCCTAAATTATGAAGAACAAGTGGTAGCTATATTCGGAATGCAGGTACATCATTAATGGTAGCCTCCATCATCCAAAGCAGCTTAGCTCCAAGATCTGCACGCAAGGTGTAAAAGTGTAGCATGATTACAACCGATCACATGTACTCAGTAAGTATCCTGACTAACTTTAGTGAAGTAGTAACGAGGTCTCAGGTAAGGGATACTCACTTTACATAACCTGTACAGCTCAATAACAAATGCATGTACCCAGCAACAGTATTGAATTTAAGCATGAAATACAAATATAACGAATCAGTGCATATAGAGAAGATGCGTGCAAGTCACTTAATAGTTAAGCATATAAAGAAGATATGCATTTGATATCAGATAACACGTCAACAATTGCATATAGTGAAGATATGCGTAAAATATCCAATAATCCGTCCATAGTTGCATATATATGAGATATGCATGAAATATCAAATAAAACAATTTCATATAGAGAAGATAGGCATGAAATATGAAATAATCTTTCTATTGTTGCATATAGAGAAGATATGCATGATTGAACAAGTCAAGTCACATAGATCCACATATAGAGAAAATATGTATTGTGAATCATCCCATCAAGTAAAGCAGCATATAGAGAAGATATGCATAAAAGGCATGTAAACATTCCAAATCTAGCATATAGAAAAAATATGCAGTAAAGGCATGTATACATCCAATGAGTTTGAAACTAGAGAAGAGATATAAAGTCCAACCAAGGATCAATTTTCCATAAACCACATCAACCAGAAACCCGTCAGATTCTCACAGCCTGCGTGCACACCATCAAGAGAGAAACATGAGAAGGTAACCCTAGGGGGATGGATCCTTATCCATAAGCTGCACAGACAACTCACGTGCCTTAATGACTCAACTCGCATGGACCACTCACGTGCTGCTGAACCAGTCCATCACACATAAAATATATATAAGAATACATGTGTACGAATAATAGATATCACATCGCATACTCATGGACTGAAGAAGATAGCATGTTAAGGTGTATGCATGTACGAGTGTACACTACAACTCAGATCAGGCAGATATTCCATACAATAGCAAATACCATTATCAAAATGGGAATAAACACCTACACAAGATCACTAGCATGATTCATGGAGTTCACATAGTCATACAAACATATAAAGCATGATTGACTGGGAACGCGAAGCACACTGACACCTATTAAAAACCAGCAACTACAACCATCACTAAAATGGTTTGAAACCACCCTGAATCATACCCGAGGCCTCTGAGACCCCGTCCAATCATGATTACAATTCCAAATACATTATCCAAACTTATACAAAGGCTTGAAACATCATAAATAAAGTAAAAACCAAGAGTCGAAGATCAAAATCATTCTCGTAACTTTTAAACCTTCAAATTTTGTCGAACGCGTCTGAATCACACTTAAATATTCTAGATCACAACCAAACTTTGCACACAAGTTCCAATCAACTAAAAGAACCTATACAAGTTCTCAAAATCACAATACGGGTATAATAACACTAAAGTCAACTCCCGGTCCAAACTATGAACTCTTCAATTTTTAAAATTGCTAACTTTCGACAGATAAAGCCAAAACCTTCTAGGAACATCCAAATTCAAATTAAAATATATTCCTAAGTCCAAAATTACCATAAAAACCTATTGAAAATTTCAAATCACCAATCTATGGTCGTTTACTCAAAAGTCAAACTTTGGTAAACTCTTTCAACTTAAAGATTCTAAATTGAGAATCACTATATCAAATCCATCATGAACCACTTGAAAATCAAAATCAAACATGTATGCAAGTCATAATACACTGTATGAAGCTGCTAGAAGCCTCAAGTCACAGAACGTAATGCTAGAGATCTAAAAGACCGATCGAGACATTACAGGGTTGCATTATACTAGGCGGTGAGACTCTAGTAGAGAATAACTCGACGCACTATAGTTGTTCTCGAAAAAGTATTGTTAAGTTTCCAATAACATTGGAGTACCAAACATTGGTATCTCTGATATGTAAAAGATTGAGTGTAAGTAAACGTTCGAAGAATCTTAAGATAACCGCAAGATATTCGTATTCGCTTAATCCATGAGATGAGGCCTATTATACTGAGTTTAACATCGATGCAAATGAAACTCTGCAAGATTTTTTAAGGACTCTAGATGAACACATGGATGTTCTTGTGATAAGCATGTTGTAAATGTATTTAAGGTCCGAAGTCATCAATAGGATTGATGTTCCACAAACTACGGCTAACACTCAACTATTTGGGGGTGTATTCGAAGCTTTGTTATCAGAAAATGTTCCATAAAAAAGAGTTTGGCCAGATCTGAACGTATATCTATGTTTTAACGAGGAGCGAGGACATAACTTTTCCCCAATGCAGTAGCATGTAGGGCCAATAAATTTACAAGATTCACATGCTGAGTGGTAAATAGTTACTTACTTTTTGTAATGTAATTATTTGTTTTCTATTTATAATAATAATATGTGTTTCATTTATAGGGCTTATCGACCAGACATGAATTTTACTAGTTATGAACAAACAAACAAACCAACAATGGGAATCTACCTACTTTTGGAGGGATGGATCATGCTAGTCCATCCTTGAGTCCTCAAGAATTTGATAATCTTGGAAATATTTCTAGTTTTGCAAGGATGGATAATGATGTTCCATCTGAGAGTCAGCATCACGGGCAATTTACAAAATATGAATGGTAGGTTTAACTAGTAAAGTTAATAAATTGTGTTGAGATGTCCAAAATATTAATTTTTTGATTGTTTGTGCAGGGAAAATGAGCAACAGTACGGTCATGTCCTAACTCAATTGGGAATTGACGATATTCTTAATCAAGATATTATAAATGCATAGAGTGAGAAATATGACAGTGACTATGATAACAACGTTAATACGTCAGGTGATGAAGCACCCTTCACATATGAGAGTGACAATGAGGAACCAAATATGAAAATGGAGCATGATGCCAACACTGAGCATGCTCTATCTATGCAGCCTCCACCTATCATGAGACCTGTGGGGCACGAGTCGTGTGTGCCATTTAATTCTAGGGAGATTCCCTAACTTTATCACTTGCCATATTTGCCGAATGTAGATACCCTCACAAAGGGGTCTTGATGAAATTCGTACAAAAATATATGATGAAAGTAGACAAACAGAGCTCCGCAACAACATGCTTTTCAATGACAAGGCTGGACTACTTAGAACGGTGCGAATTTTTAGCATAAAAAATTATTGTGAGATAAAGGTTGCTATGTCATAAAAAGAAACATATAAGGTGGTTTGTCACCGTTGGGACCAAGGTTTTAAGTAGAGGCTTCCTGGGAGAAAGTTGGAAACTAATATGTGGGCAGTTGGAAAATGTATTGGCAAGCATAATTGTCAATACATTGAATGACAACTAATATGGACATATTCAATGGGAAGTATTTTAACTTGAACATTGATTTGATTTTCTTTATCTTGATTCCACACATTGAATCGTCCATACAGTACAAGACGAAGAAGTGCATAACATCAGTTGTGCATGTATATGGTGGTACTATTACCAAAAGAAAGGAGTTTTGGGTATATATGTGCATTTGAGATTGTTTCTGGCAACTGGGATGCATTATTTATGGCTTTACCGAGGTACATAGATTCTTTGCATCACTTTAGTCCAGGGACAGTTGTTGAATGGAAGCACGATCGGCATCCTAACATTCAACAAAATATCTTCAAATATGTGTTTTGGGCATTTAAATCATCCATCAATGGTTTTGTTTATTGCCCCCGGTAATGTACATAGACGACACACATGTATACGGAAGTACAACATAAAGTTGTTGATTGTTGTTGGGGTGGAGACTAATGGCCAAATATTTCCCCTTGCCTTTTCTACTTGTGCTAACAGAGTCACGAAACTTGGACATGGTTTCTAACCCACTTGAAGGAGCACGTTGTGAGACAACGTTCAGGTATTTATCTAATATTTGACCGTCATACCAGGATTTTAAGATTTTGCGTGCTTTGGATGAATGGAAGGAGTCATACGGCTACTACTTTACTATGTTAGGCACTTGAAAGCCATCTTTCAAAGGGCTTTTTCATGTAAGAGTCTTCATAATCGAATGTGGATAGTTGCAACAGATCATCAAAAAAGAAAATTCCCGATGCAGACAGAACTGATTAAGCATAAAGACTAACATGCTTATCATTGGTTGGTTGCAATTAATGTGGAGAAACGGACTTTGCATAAGGATGGTGGCAGAAGATGGGAGATTTTAACTACAAATATGTAACGACCAGATCGGTCATTTTGTGTAAATGCACCATGTTTTCCTTTTTGATATGTCACACATGTGTGTTTATGGTTTTATGACTACGGGGGTTGATTAGTTTCATTCTAAAAAGATTTCGGGTTGATTTGAACCCTTTGATTCTTGGCTTAGAAGCCTAAGTTGTTTACGTTGACCAATGATTGACTTTTGTGAAAACGAACTTGGAACGGTATTTTGATGGATCTGATAGCTTCATGTCATGATTTTAGACTTGGGCGTATGCCGAAAATCCAATTCGGAAGTCTATAGGTTGATTTGTGTTGTTTTTCCGAAATTCGGCATTTTGAAGTTAAAAAGTTTGACTGTAAGTGGACTTTTAGCTATCGAGTTTGAAATTTAGTTTTGGGACTTTGAATAGGTCTGTTATGCTATTTGGAACTTGTCTGCAAAATTTGGTATAATTTGGAGTTGAATTGATAGGATTTGGACGCCTAGTTGTAATTTTAGAAGTTCTTGAAATTTACTTTAAAATTCACCGTTTTAGTGTTTGATTCATAGTTCAAGATATTATTTTTGTGTTTTGATCACGCAAGCGAGTTTGTATGATATTTTTAGACTTTTGTGGATGTTTGGTTTGGAACCCCGAGGGCTCGAGTGAGTTTCGGACATATTTCGGAATGAATTGAATTGATATGAGAAATATGGTGTGTTGGTGCTCTAATATCGCAATTCTGAGCACCAGCTTCGCAATTGCAAACATGGCAAAGGAGGGACAAGTATCACAAATTCGATGCCTAGTTTGCATTTGTGAACTAGTGGGCTTGGCAGGGAAATTCGCATTGGCGATGTATCTGTCGCATTTGCGTAGGGATCAGGGTTCACACTTGCAAACCCATTATCATATTTGCGAAGATACCCTTGAGTCTATCAGTGCCGCAATTGCGTGAATTTCTTAGCAATTGAGAGAGTTCACAATTACGAACCCAGTGTCATAATTGCGATATTTGCAACTGAACAAAAGGTTAGAAAATCGGGATTTCATCTCATTTCTCACATTTTAGAACCCTAAACTCGGTAGGAGGCAATTTGGAAAAGGTATTTTCATCTATAAAGATTGGGTAAGTGATTCTAATCAGAATACGAGGCGGTACCTCAGTTGTGATTATTGTTATATACGAGGCAGTACCTTGGTTATATTTCTTGATGTTTATCTTATATTGTAAAGAGTTATTGGTGGAACACTTTTTGTTGCTTTTATTCATCCTTGTCTTATCAGTTTTGTCCGTATTTGACTATTGTGGTTCTCTTTAGTTTCTTCCTCTATGTTATCTCTGTGCTTACAATTCTGTCGTTAGTCTATGTTATTGACTTGTTTCGTATCATTTATCTATCCGCTTTCTAGTACTTCTTGTTATTATGTTTATACTATGTTACTTATATCCTAATAGGTGTCTTGACCTGGCCTCATCAATACTCTACCGAGGTTAGGCTTGATACTTACAAGGTACCATTATGGTGTACTCATACTACGCTTCTGCACATCTTTTTGTGCAGATTCGGGTACGTCTTCCCGTGCTGGACGTTAGTGTTGATTTGTAGCTGTCATCTGGAGACTATAAGATATACCTGCTCGGCATTCGCAGGCCTCGGAGTCACATTCCCTTATCTTTTCATTCTGTTGTATTTCTCATTCAGACACTGTTGTAGAAGATATTCTAGATTATTCTGTAGTGTATATGACTCCGTTCCACCGATTTTGAGAAAGATATGGTTGTGATCCTATTTGGAAGTTTATATGAGTTTATCAGTTTTACTTTAATATTCCTGTTTTATTATTCTTGTTAAGTTGTTATTAAATGTTAGGCTTACATCACAAAATCCTAAGGTGGGAAATTGTGGTCGTGACAAGTTGTAATTAGAGCTCTAGGTTCATAGATGTTACGAGCCATAAGTAGGTTTATTAGAATCTTGCGTATCGGTACGGAGATGTCTATACATATCTTCGAGAGGTTACGGGACTGTTAGGAAAGCTCCACTTCTTTGTTTCCTTATCGTGTGAATTGGTTGACTTCAAATCTAAATCCTTGACTTTCTATTCTCTCATAGATGGTGAGGACACACACAACTAGATCTGACGATCAGACACTCGTGCCCCCTGCTAGAGTCGCGATAGGCTGGGGTTAGGGCTTAGGCCAAGGAGGGGCACGTGGTACATCTAGAGCATCTGCCCGTGCTTTGACAGAGGAGCCACCAGTAGCTACAGTTGGGGGACAGGCACCCAAGGCGCCTGTTTCCACCCCTGCACTTTAGGAGACCCTCGCACAGTTCATGAGCATGTTTGGTACTCTAGCTCAAGTGGGGCTGATTCCACCTGCACAAGCCACATCTCAGGCTAGAAGAGGAAATCAGATTCCCATGGCCCGTAGTCCAAGGCAGCAGGACCATGTTGATCAGTTCCTAGAGGTTATGCAAGTGTAACCTGTTGTTTCGGTTCAGCCCGAGGTTAGGGCAGGGGCATCTGAGGAGGAGCAGCTTAGACTTGAGAGGTTCAAGAAGTATCATCCTCCTACTTTCAGTAGCTTAGCTTCAGAGGATGCACAAGATTTTATAGAGAAGTGCCACCATATTCCCTGCACCATGGGTATTGTGGAGACGAGTGGAGTTACTTTTTCTATATTCCCGTTGTCAGGAACAGTATATCAGTGATGGCAGGCTTACAAGGAGGGTAGCCCAGCCGATGTAGCTTCACTTACTTGGACTCAGTTTTCAGAGATATTCTTGAGAGAGTTTGTTCCCCAGACCCTTCGGGATGCATGGCGCGCGGAGTTTGAGCAGCTGCGCCAGGGTACTATGACAGTGTCAGAGTATGTTGTCTGATTCAGTGATTTTTCCAGACATGCACCTACCTTGGTTTTCACAGTCAGAGGGTGAGTTTATTGATTCATCGAGGGGCTCAACTAAGGTATTAGATTAGGATGGCTCGAGAGTTGGAGACAGATACTCCATATCATAAGGTAGTAGTGATCACACGGAGATTAGAGGGTATGCAGGGCGATGAGAGAGAGGACATCGAGAGTCTCATTCATGAGTTTTGAGAGTCGATTTGGACACGAATTTTGAAACTAATCATATATATGGACTCGTAGGGTTATGGGTAGTCGTAATCTATCCTTGGACCCGGGTTTTGATTGGGCGGGTCTGGGTTTTACTTATTGACTTATTGGAAAAACTATAAAGATCATAGATTTATCTATTGTAATTATTTTTCCTTGCATTGTTTGATGATATTAAGTCAATTTTGGTTAGATTTGAGACACGTGGGGGCGAATTTAGGGGAAAAGCTATTTCCGAGGCTTGAGTTGACCTAGTTTAGGTAAGTATCTTACATAACTTTATGTGGGGAACTACCCCTTAGGAATTGGTTTGTTTGTGCTAATTGTGTTATGTGAAAGTTGTGTACGCAAGGTGATGAGTTGGTACACATGCTATATTTGGTAATTGACCGATTTAGGCTATTTACACTCTTTTGATGCTTTTAATTGAATTGTCTTAAAATCCATCATTTCATGTGTTAATCTACCCTTACATGCTTTATTTGACAGTGCTAACACATTGTTTCACCTCTTACTTTCTAAATTGCTCTTTTATGCCTGAGTTGAAGCTATTTCTTTCCTTGTGTTTTGTTACATCTTTTAAATGTTGGATTACTTGTAATTGAAGTTATTATTTCGTGAAATATCTTGTTGTTGAGTTATTGGCGTTGGAGTTGAGAAAGTCGTTAACCCCTTGAGGCGAAGTTGTTAATTGTTGAGCTATTAACTTTTATTTTGTCATTGTTGAGATATCTTTCTTGTTGAGCTATTCACTCTTATTTTGTCATTATTGAGATATCTTTCTTATTGAGCTATTCACTCTTAATTTGTTATTATTGAGATTCGTGTATACATTACGGTTAAGCCTTGGGTTATTTGTTATGGAAAAATTGATATTGTTGATTCTTTTGGCAAGTTGTGGTATAAGGACACTTGTGGTGCGAGCTGTGATTATGTTGTGATATTGATACGCATGCGGTGGTATAAGGCTTGGGGTTGATACTCATGCGATTAGATAAGGTGGGCTTGATACGCATATTGCTGGTAGTAGAACTGCTTGAAGCCATGTAGTGTGATAAGGTGGGCTAAAATGCGGGTAGTTATTTTGGGAAAAAATATTTTTAAACCTAAATATAAGGCTCCTGCGGTGATATAAGGAAAGATTGTGATTGAAATTGTGAAACGTTTCCAGCTTCTAGTGGTGCTCCGGCTATTCCGAGATCTCAGGTTGCAGACTTTTCTCATCCATTTTCTAGTTCATCTCCTACACGGGGTGCCTTCAGCGGTCAGTCCAGTCGACCAGGCCCGGGCCAGTCCCAGTAGCCACGCCCACCGAGAGCTTGCTTTGAGTATAGTGATACCCGTCATATGGTGGGGACTACTTTAGACTCGGGAGGGGTGCACTTCCACAGATTACTCAGGCTCCACGGATTCAGCAAGGTCCACAAATTTCATAGGCCATGGTTGCTGCTCCAGTTACCGCTCCACCCGCACAACTATCTAGGGGTGGGGGACGGGCAGGTAGAGGTCTCCCTAGAGAGGTAGGCTAGGCCATATTCTATGCTTTTTGGGGTAGGACAGATGTAGTCGCATCAGACGCAGTCATCACAAAAATGGCTCCGCTTTGTCATAGAAATGCATCAATCTTATTTGATCAGGGATCCACTTATTCATATATGTCATCTTACTTTGCTGTGTATTTGGATATATCTCATGATTCTTTGAGTTCTCCTATTTATATGTCCACGCATGTGGGAGATTCTATTATTGTGGATTGTGTGTATCGGTATTGTTTAGTTGTTATTGTTAGTTTTGAGAACATATTTGATCTATTGTTGCTTAGTATGATAGACTTTGATGTTAGTTTGAGCATGGACTGGTTGTCACCCTATCATGCTAGTCTAGATTGTCACGCCAAGACTATGACATTAGCTATGCCAGGTTTGCCATGGTTAGAGTGGAGGGGTACATTAGATTATGTTCCTAGCAGTGTTGTGTCATTTCTAAAGGCTCAGTGGATGGTTGAGAAGGGGTGTGATGCATATCTAGCCTTTGTGAGAGAAGTTAGTGCTGATACTCCTACTATTGAGTCAGTTCCGGTAGTGAGGGATTTCCTAGATGTTTTTCCAGCAAATCTTCTTGGCATGTTGCCTGATAGGGATATTGATTTTGGCCTTGACTTGTTGCCGGGCAATCAGACAATTTCTATCCCACCATATCGTATGGCCCCAGCGGAGTTGAAGGAGCAGTTGTAAGAGATTCTTGATAAGGGTTTCATTCGGCCTAGTATATGCCCTTGGGGTGCGCCGGTTTTGTTTGTTAAGAAGAAGGATGGTTCTATGCGCATGTGTATTGATTATCGGCAGTTGAACCAGATTACAGTGAAGAGCAGATATCCATTGACATGCATTGATGACTTATTTGATCAGCTACAGGGTGCCAGAGTGTTCTCGAAGATTGATTTGTAGTCCGGTATCATCAGTTGTAGATTCGGTATTTAGATATTTTGAAGATTGCCTTTATGACTCGGTATGGTCACTACGAGTTCCTTGTGATGTCATTTGTGATGACCAACGCCCCAACAGCATTTATGCACCTGATGAATAGTGTATTCCAGCCATATCTTTATTTATTTATCATTGTGTTTATTAACGACATCTTGGTTTACTCCCGCAGTTGAGAGGATCATGAGCAGCATCTGAGGGTCCTGTTCCAGACCTTGAGATAGAAGAAGTTGTTTGCAAAATTCACAAAGTGTGAATTCTGGCTCGATTCGGTGGCATTTTTGGGTCATGTGGTATCGGGTGAGGGGATAAAGGTAGATCTGAAGAAGATTGAAGCAGTTCAGAATTGGACCAAACTGTCTTCAGCTACTAAGATTCGGAGTTTCCTTGTTTTGGCCGGGTCTTATCATTATTTCATAGAGGGCTTCTCATCCATTGTTGCACCTATGACCCGATTGATCGAGAAGGGTGCTCCTTCCAGATGGTCAGAGGAGTGTGAGGCGAGATTTCAAAAGCTCAAGACTGCTTTGACTACAACCCCAGTGTTGGTGTTGCTTACGGGTTCAGAATCATACATTGTTCATTGTGATACAACCCGTGTTGGCCTTGGTGCGGTGTTGATGCAAGATGGTAGGGTGATTACCTACGCGTCTCGGTAGTTAAAGGTTCATCAGAAGAATTATCATGTCAATGACATGGAATTGGCAGCTATTGTTCATGCATTGAAGATTTGGCGGCACTATTTGTACGGTGTCCCTTGTGAGGTCTATACCGAACACCAGAGTCTTCAGCATCTGTTCAAATAGAAGGATTATAATTTGCAGCAACGGAGATGGTAAGAGTTTCTTAAAGACTATGATATTACCATTCTATATCATCTCGGGAAGGCCAATATGGTGCCCGATGTCTTGAGTCGAAAGGCGGACAGCTTGGGTAGTTTAGCATATCTACCATTAGAAGAAAGGCAACCAGCCATGGGTGTTCAGGCCTTGGTCAATCAGTTTGTTAGATTGGATATTTCAGAGCCCAGTCAGATTCTTGCTTGCATGATTTCTCTTTCTTCTTTATATGATCGCATCAGAGAGCGTCAGTATGACGACCCCCATTTGCTTTTCCTTAAGGACACGGTACAGTACGACGATTCCAAGGAGGTTTCTATTAGAGATGATGGGGTGTTGTGGATGCAGGGCTGGTTATGTGTGCCCAATGTGGATGGGTTACGTGAGTTGAGTCTTGAGGAGGCTCACAGTTCACGGTACTCCATTCATCAGGGTGTCGCTAAGATGTATCAGGGTTAGAGACAGCACTATTGGTGGAGGAGAATGAAGAATGACATAGTAGAGTATGTAGCTCGATGCCTAAATTATTATCAAGTGAAGAATGATCATCGGAGGCCAGGTGGCTTACTTCAGATACGTGAGATTCCTGAGTGAAAATGGGAGCGTGTTACCATGGACTTCGTTGTTGGGCTCCCACGGACTTTGAAGATATTTGATGTGGTATGGGTGATTGTGGATAGATTGACCAAGTCGGCTCATGTCATTGTAGTGGTGTCCACCTATTCTTCAGAGCAGTTGGCTCAAATCTATATATGTGAAATTGTCCGACTTCATAGCGTGCTGATATTCATTATCTCTGACTAGGGCATGCAGTTTATATGGCATTTTTGGAGAGCTTTGTAGCGCGAGATAGGCACACGGGTTGAGTTGAGTACAACATTTCACCCCCAGATGGACGGACAGTCCAAGCGCACCATTCAGATATTAGAGGATATTTTTCGTGCTTGTGTTATTGATGGTAGGCTATAATCCCGTATTTTAGTTGCTTATTGCACTCTAATTTACTGCACTTTAACTGTGTGTGAGCTTTAATTGCTAGTGTTTTGCACTTATTATGTGTTTTATACCTTGTAGGAGGGATTCCGAGTGATGTAGATGTTGTGTAGAAAATTCGAGCCATTTGGATCTTTGAAGTCTGAGGAAAGGCCCAAGGGATTAATCCGGGATCGTGTTCGCAGGTCAAAGACCAAGTCCGGACGTCAAAAATCGAGTTTAGAGTCATACTCTGAGAAATTTACACTGTTGCGGCACAGGGGGCGGCGCGTGGTGTGCTGCAGTAGTGTATTTGGGCAGCCTGTTGAATTGTGATGCTCTCTGGAATTCCCCACTAAAGCCCTGCATCGCGCGTCTCCCCATGCGGTGCGCCTGTGTAATTGTTACAGAGCTAATGTCCTATTTTGGCTAGGAAAAGGTGGTTTCGTCTGGGCCCGATCCTACTTGCTATAAATACATGGAAAACATTATTTTCTGGACTTTCGGTCTAAGGAGGCTAAGGAGGAGTTGTAAGAACACAATCACAAGGATTTCATCATTCCTTCCTCACTCAAGACCCGAGTTTGGATTGAATTTATGTTTTCCTATACTTTAATTTTATTTGTGATGAATTTCTCTATATCTATGGAGTAGCTCCAATTAGGGTTTGATGGATTTGGTGTATTGATGCTTGTTTGTGGATTATAACTCTAGTTTTATGTATTGAAGCATTTTTGATGATTTAATTGTTGCATCTATATTCATTAGTTCATGTAATCGAGAGAGGCATAACTTGTGATATCTTTGCATTACATTGTTGGTTTAGTTCATAGATTCTTCTAAGTAATCGAAAGAGGCTAGTTGAATCATTGATTAAACCTAGTTAAGAGAATAATCGAAAGAGGTTTTCCTAAAGACCAATCCATTACGCATTCTTGCATATCTATACGTGCTTAAATTGGTTCATCTTGTGAGGTTAAGACTTAATCGAGAGAGGATTTTTTGTTGAACGTTTGAACTAATAATTGTGTGAATTCGAGAGACTCACTTGAACATTAGAAATAAATTAACTAGAGTTATATCCCGAACAATTATCTTGCACCTATCCTATCAAAACCTTATTTTCTCCCATTGATAACCTTTTTTGCTTATTCCTTGTTTCGCCTGTCATTAGTCAATATCTTTAGATTCTTAGTAAATTTTAGTTAGACATCTTATAAATCTCACTGTTGATTCTTTTGAATAGCAATCAAGTTATAAACTACGAGAATATTGTTTAAATCCAATCCCTGTGGATACGATATTGTACCATACTATATTTGATTAGCGAGCATAATTTTAAGTGTGTGTTTAGAGCTCGTCAGTTATGGATTTTGGGGTTTCTTGGGATAGGTTTTTACCGCTTGCAGAGTTTTCCTACAACAACAACTACCAATTGAGTATTCAGATAGCTCCTTACGATACCCTATATGGGAGACGGTGTCGTTCTCCAGTTGATTGAATTGAGCCAGGAGAGGCTAGGCTATTAGGCACGGATTTGGTTCGAGATGCCTTGGAGAATGTCAAGTTGATTCAGGATCGGCTTCGTACAGCCCAGTCTAGACAGAAGTGTTATGTTGATCGGATAGTTCGTAATGTTGCATACATGGATGGAGAGTGAGCTTTACTTTGGGTTTCGCCCATGAAGGGTGTGATGAGGTTCGGGAAGAAGGGCAAGTTGAGCCCTAGGTATATTTGACCTTTAAAGATCCTTGAGAGGATTGGTGAGGTGGCCTACAAGCTTGAATTGCTACCTAGCATATCTGGAGTTCATTCGGTTTTCCAAGTTTCTATGCTCCTGAAGTATTATGGTGATTTGTCTTATGTTTTAAACTTTAGCTCAGTCTAATTGGACAAGGATTTGACTTATATTGAGGAGTCAGTGGCTATCTTTGACCGACAGGTACGAAAGTTCATGTCAAAGAACATTGCTTCAGTGAAGGTTCAATGGAGGGGTCATCCGGTCGAGAAGATGACCTGGGAGACCGAGCACGACATGCGGAGTCGTTATCTGCATCTATTCATCACTTCAGGTATGTTCTTATACATGTTCGAGGATGAATGTTTGTTTTAGGAGGGGGAGAATGTAATGACCCGACCGGTCATTTTGTGTAAATGCGCCATGTTTCCCCTTTTGATGCTTCACGCATGTGTGTTTATGGTTTTATGACTTACGGGGGTTGATTAGTTTCGTTCCGGAAAGTTATTTATGTTGACCAATGGTTGACTTTTGTGAAAACAACCCCAGAACGGTATTTTGATGGCTTTGATAGCTTTGTATCATGATTTTGGACTTGGGCGTATGCCCGAAATCGAATTTGGAAGTCCGTAGGTTGATTTGTGTTATTTTGCCAAGATTTGGCAATTTGGAGTTGAAATGCTTGACTGTAGGTTGACTTTTAGCTATCGAGTTTAGAATTTAATTTTGGAACTTGGAGTAGGTCTGTTATACTATTTAGAACTTGTTTGCAAAACTTGGTATCATTTGGAGTTGAATTGATATGATTCGGACGCCTAGTTGCAATTCTAGAAGTTCTTGAAATTTACTTTGAAATTCATGTGTTTTGGAGTTCGATTCGTAGTTCTAGAAGTTAACTTTGTGTTTTGATCGCGTGAGAGAATTCGTATAATATTTTAAGACTTGTGTGGATATTTTGTTTGGAGCCCCGAGGACTCGGATGAGTTTCAGACATATTTCACAATGAATTGAACTGAAATCAGAAAATTTGGTGTGCTAGTGCTCTGATATCGCAATTGCCAACATGATAGGGGAGGGAGGGGTATCGCAAATGTGATGCCTAGTTCGCATTTGTGAAATAGTGGGCTGGGTAGGAAATGTCGCATTTGTGATGTATCAATTGCATTTGCGAAGGGATCAGGGTTCGCAATTGCGAACCCATTGTTGCATTTGCGAATATCCCCTTGTGTTTGTCAGTGCCGCAATTGTGAGAATTGCTTCGCAAATGCGACATCGACAACTGAACAAAGGGTTAGAAAGTCGAGATTTTATCTCATTTCACACATTTTAGAACCCTAGATTCGGTAGAAGGCGATTTGGAGAGGAGAGGTTTATCTACAAACATTGGGTAAGTGATTCTAATCAATTTCCAACTATATTTCATCAATATATCTTAGATTTAACATCAAAATCATGTGAATCAAGTGAAAAATTGTAAAACTTTATCAAATTTTTGAAAAATAAGAATTTGAGTTTTGAGAGTCGATTTGGACTCGGATTTTGAAACTAATCATATATATGGATTCGTGGGCTTATGGGTAGTGGAAATCTACACTTGGACACGGGTTTTGACCGGGCGAGCTCCGAGTTGACTTGTTGACTTTTTGAGAAAAGTATAAAGATCATAGCTTTATCTATTGTAATTGCTTTCCCTTGCATTGTTTGATGATATTAAGTCAATTTTGGTTAGATTTGAGCCGTGTGGAGGCGAATTTTAGGGGGAAGCTATTTCTGAGGGTTGAATTGGCCTAGTTGAGGTAAGTATCTTGCCTAACTTTGTGTTGAGGAATTACCCTTTAGAAATTGGTTTGTTTGTGCTAATTGTATTATGTGAAAGCCGTGTACACAAGGTGACCAGTGGTAACGGGCTATATTTGGTAATCGACCGGTTTAGTCTATTTAGACTCTTTTCATGCTTTTAATTAAATTGTCTTAACATGTTACATCTTTCATTGTTAATCCACTCTTTGATGTGATAATCTATCCTTACATGCTTTATTTGACATTGTTAACACATTGTTTCATCTCTTACTTGCTAAATTGTTCTTTTATGCTTTAGTTGAAGTTATTGCCTTCCTTGTATTTTGTTACATCCATAAATTGTTGAATTAATTGTAATTGAAGTTATTATTCCGTGAAATATCTTATTGTTTAGTTATTGGCGTTGGAGTTGAGAAAGTTGTTATCCCCTTGAGGCGAAGTTGTTAATTGTTGAGATATCTTTCTTCTTGAATATTCGCTTTTGTTTTGTCATTGTTGAGATATCTTTCTTGTTGAGCTATTCACTCTTATATTTTCATTATTGAGATATCTTTCTTGCTGAGCTATTCACTCTTAATTTTTTATTGTTGAAATTCTTGTACAAATTATGGTTAAGCCTTGGGCTATTTGTTATGAAAACATTGATATTGTTGATTCTTTTGGCAAGTTGTGGAATATGAGAACTTATGGTGCGAGTTGTGATTATGTTATGATATTGATACGCATATGGTGGTATAAGGCTTGGGGTTGAGATGCATGCAGTGAGATAAGGTAGGCTCGATACGCGTGTTGCTGGTATGGGAACAACTTGAAGCCATGCGGTGTGATAAGGTGGGCTAAAATGCATGTAGCTATTTTGGGGAAAATGATTTTTAAAACTAAATAAAAGGCTCCCGCGGTGATATAAGGAAAGATTATGATTGAAATTGTGGAAAGTGAATGCGAGGAGGAACCTCTTTGCTGATTCATATTATATACAAGGGGGTACCTCAGTTGTGATTCATGTTATATACGAGGCGGTACCTCGGTTGTGATTCTTGTTGTTTATCTCATCTAGTAAAGAGTTATTGGTGGAACTCTTTTTGTTGCTTTTATACTTCCTTCTCTTATCAGTTTTGTCCGTATTTGACTATTATGGTTCTCTTTAAGTGCTTCCTTTATGTTATCTCTGTACTTATCATTTTGTCGTTAGTCTATGTTATTGACTTGTTTTGTATCATTTATCTCTGTGCTTTCTATTACTTCTTGTTATTATGTTTATACTATGTTACTTATATCCTATTAGGTGTCTTGACCTGACCTCGTCACTACTCTACCGAGGTTAGGCTTGATACTTATTGGGTACTATTATGGTGTACTCATACTACGCTTCTGCACATCTTTTTGTGCAGATCCAGGTACGTGTGCCCGTGCTGGACATTAGTGTTGATTTGTAGCTGTCATCCGGAGACTACAAGATATACCTGCTCGGCATTCGCAAACCTCGGAGTCACATTCCCTTATCTTTTCATTCTGTTGTATTTCTTATTCAGACAGTGTTGTAGGTAGATATTCTAGATTATTCTGTAGTACATATGACTCAGTTCCACCGATTTTGAGAAAGTTGTGGTTGTGATCCTATTTGGAAGTTTATATGAGTTTATCAGTTTTACTTTAATATTCTTGTTTGATTATTCTTGTTAAGTTGTTATTAAATGTTAGGCTTACCTAGTCTTAGAGATTAGGTGTCATCACGACATCCTAAGGTAAAAATTTGGGATAGTGACAAAATATCTCAGTCCTTCAATGGGTTGCTGAAATCTGCCCATGGATTGCCAATCACTGCCATGGTACGGATATCATTCAAGCAGCTGGCGGAGCGATTCATTAATAGATCGTACAGTGTATCATTCTTGGTTGAAAGGGTGTTTGCTTTATGCCAAAACCGATAGAATAGTTTGAGGTTTATAGGAAGCAGTCATAGTGGCATACGTATGTTCAATATTGTAGGCCATGATAATAATACCCATACCATCGATGAGAGCTTGCGGTTATGTTCCTGCAATAAATAGACGGTTTATCACATGCCATGATGTACTTTCAGCATACTGAGTTTGCGACGTTGAGGTACATTAATCAAAAATATAATGTGGCTGCATCTGGAAGCACCTATTGTAGCACTTCCAACCACTAGGTCCTGATTCTTTTTTGCCTCCAAAATCATTTGCAATGGTTTGTAACAAGGTACTTTTGTGCCACAGAGGAGTGCAAAAAAGAACCAGGATACAGAAAAAAATGGATGTTGAGGATAGCGTATACGCTCGAAAATATGGTTGAAGTAGCCAAATAGGGCACGATCGTTGCAAGTGCCCTGTAGGGGTTCAAGTCGTGGTGGCAATTCAACTCATATTGGTAGTTCATCCAAACTTGACATTAATCAGAAATATTAGTAATATTCGTAGTAGTGTGTTTGTTAGGTGCAGTTGTTAGTAATTGATTGTTTATAATGTTCAATAAAATAAAAATATATTTTCAATAGTTTTTTCATATCAGCATTGGGAAATCAAAAGACTACATAACATATAGAATTAAAACAACAAATTTTCATTCATCATTCTCCTCACTGTCAGACACTACTTCATTGTTATTTCCGCGAGGTCTATGTCTTCATTTTCATTTTCTTCGTCTTCTCCTTCAGCATCTTCTTTGCATTCGTCCGGTCCTGGGGCATCATAATTTAGCCCCCAATTATCACACATTTCTAGTATTTCTTCACTTACCTATATAAGATCACTTTCTTGGATTCTACAATAATATGGCACTCCAATGTCGAGCGTCTATGGTAGACATTTTGGTAGGCCCTCCCAGTCAACAAATGTTGGAAAAATCGAATACTCAAGATATCCGTGCAACTTTTAATTCTCTAATAAAGCCAATTGCCAATTTTTAGTCCCTTGGAGATAGTTAAGATCATTTAGTGTATGGTAGATGGCTAGTGATTTTTCCATCTCTATGATCACCTTCCTCAAATGTCAGATAACTTCTGGTTCATCCTTGTAATCAATGGCGGACCCAAGATTTTGTGCAAGCGGGTTCAATCTTAGAAGTACATAACTTTAGTCATAAAATAGTAGTTATCAAGTGGGTTCAAATAAAATATTTATACAAAATTTATGCAGCTTTAATCGTAATTTATACATATGCATAGTATTATTTTTTGACGAAGCGGGTTCAGTTGAACCCGCTTTCCACCATGTGCTTCTGCCACTGGTTGTAATTAGAAGTTTGGAATGTTGCCGACAATGCTTTTTGTACAGTTAGACTACGCCAATGACATAAGGCCTCATAGTTGCACCTTAATGAGTATAAAGGAACCCACTGTAGATTTTTATCCCATATTCAAACACCTTTAGGCTTTGTAGAATGCGCCTTCCCCTAAACAATGTGCCCAAAAAGTTTTGGTCGATATGCATATTAATGGATTTATTTTCTAAGGGACGCAAAATAACCATACCACTTATCATCCACATAATCGATATAGCAACTTAGAATGTTTTAATTCAAGAAAGTGATCAATTGCACTCACTTTCTCACTCGTGACATATGAATCTTTTGAGCTTCCTTCACCATTTTGCTTCTTCTTAAACCATTTATTAAAGGTAAGTGTCATTTTTGAAAGGCTTACTTAAATAAATAACTTCAAAAACAATTTGGTTCTACTTATCAAGTTCGAAAAATATCATACTAGTAAAACATGGCATATGTACAAGATGCATTATGCAGTGGTACCATGAATATTATCATACGTACTCTAGAAAGGATACAAATTAAATTTGCGCTTTTCCTTGTCCAACTGAAAAGGCGTATATGTACTTGTACAGTAATAGATTCTTTTACTAATACGATATGGTGTCTATATAAGATGCATTATGCAACGGTACCACGAATATTATCGTACGTACTTTAGAAACGATATAAATTAAATTTGCGTCTTGTCTTGTCCAACTAAAAAGAAATATATGCACTTGTACCCTAAAGATTTTTTTTACTAGTACAACATGGCGTATGTATAAGATGGGTTATGTAACTGTACCACAAATATTATTGTACGGACATAAAAAATATAAATTAATTCATTTAGAGTGGTTAGTATAAAGTGTCATTGATTTCTACCAACCAACAATGTAATCCATTAGCTATGACAGAGTGAAACCAATTTTTCGCATTTAAGTGAAACAATTCATACAGTCCTGGATACATCTTTATATCGATGAGTAGGACTTGAGATCTGGAGGAAGAGTTCGAGTACTCGAACAACCCAAATCACCGTTATAGTCAACATTACAAACTTGAAATGACACGTGAATGAAATTGGCGTGTAGTCCAGGCTAACGGACCCGAAGAAGAGCTGCGGGGTCTCGGTGTTAAACGATCATGGAATCGTGCAACATCCATACCATGCAATCCACCACAATTATTAGATGTAGCGTTGAACAGTATGCGCGAAAATAATAACCATATGAAAATACGCAGCATCCGATATAAATTATGTAATGATGAATACATTGCAATATCTTATTGTGAATTAGTGTCACGATCCAAAATCAACTATAGACTATGATGGCGCCTAACATCGCCGTTAGGCAAGCCAACACTTAATTATTCATTTTATCATTTTTAAAATCACAAGTCTTTCTTCGATAATGAGGTTAGTACATTAAAATAAATTATAGTTACGTACAGTTTCATTAAAATAATAAATGAAAGTGAATTAGTGTAAAACAATCCATAAAAATTTCTAGAACACCCTCAAAATTCGATGTCACAAGTGCATGAGTACGTTGATTTACGTACTCATGTTGTACTTCTGCACTAAATGTGCAGGATCTGATAGGTTCATTTGGTGATCATCTTGGTACGTAGGCACAATTACTGGAATGCAGCTCACATACAGTCTCCTCAACAATTGTACCTACGTACTATAGAGGAACAAGAATATAGAAGAAATGACATGGGAAGCAGAAGAGGAGATGAAGTCTAAATACCCTTACCTATTCCAGAGTGAAGATAACGAGGATGCCGGGGGAAAGAAGGACGCATTATAAGGTGAAACGGCTCTATGAGGTAAGCAATAGCTTGTGAATACTCTTTTTTTTAATACAAAATGGTAATATGCAGATAATGTACATATCCATAATGCTTTGTATAGTCTTGTAAGGCCATAGGTTAGGTTTAACTGCTTGCAAGTTTGGCTAGTGTCCATTTTATAGGGGAAACTCAGCCGGAAATCTCCGTCGGAATCCACAATGAGTTAGACACCCCATAAACCCTTACATTCGAGGACGAATGTTCCTAAGGGGGAGAGGGTGTTACAACCCAAATTCGCATACCATAGATCACGCCGTAAGTTAGTCGACGTAAATCCAAGAAGAGATTATCTTTGAGATGATAAGAAGTTAATCCTATTGGTCTTAAACGATACAAGGGTGTATAAGAGTGGTTAACAAGTATTAGAAGTTAAACGAATCAAGGATGTTGTAACCCGTATTTTCGGGTAACACTAGAGGTGATTAACTGTCCCAAGAGGTCTTGTTTTAATGTATTTGAATCATATAATATCCGTATCATAAGTCTTGAAGTCAAGCGAGTTATGAAACAAAAGTCGATAAAAGTTGTCGCAACTTAGGTTTATAATTTTACTTAAACTTTAGGTCAAATGTTACTGCATTTTTCTCCCAATGTGCTTGAAATTATGGGGTGATATACCTATCAAATTGAAGATCTATGAGTCTAGTTTGCAACGCATTAAACCGTTCGTCGATACAATCTCAGAATAGAGAGATATTCGCGTTTTCGCAAGAGTGCGCCAAGCTCCTCTCTATGGGGCCCACAAACGCGGTTTAAGACATATGGACATATATAGGATACCTCAACCCCATTTTAAGTCATTATTTTTCAGTATATTCAGACCTTATAATCCTAAAAACGGTCTCTCAAGGTTCTCTCATGATCCAAGACCCAAACAAAAGGCAAATAACACAAATCAAATGCCGGGAATCCTGTGGCGCTAGTAAGTTTCTTGTTCTTCTTGTTGTTGCTGATTTTTGTGTTGTTCCAGCTCGTGTGGGAGGTTGTTTTAAGTGTTTTATGTTCTGTAAATACACCTTCAAGTTTTTAATATCAACCCTAGGTGATTTCAAGTCTTCTAAAGTAATTCTAGTGCCGAAAAACCCGAATTAATTGCTAGTTTCGCTTCCTTGTTCTTGTGGCAGAATTGAAGGGATATTTCGTGGAAAATTAAGGTCAAATTGGAGTTGTTCTTTCTGTTTAAAGGTAAGGAACCTCTTACTCTATATATATTTAAGATTATCCAAGTTGTGGCTAAGTCGTTGATGCTAGAACTTGTGAAATATATATCGAAAGGCTTGGTAGTAATGTTGTTAGTTGGTGGACTGTTTTGGAGGCACAATATGATTATTAATAATGTTGTTTGGGATATTTGGTGATTGTATTGACTTGTGAGAAGTCATATAAATAGGGTAGGTGCTGTCCATTTCATCATAAAATAGGTTGCGGTCGATACATAATAGTTACGATGCTTAAACGATAATGATAGTGTCATTTCTCTTATTGTAGACTAAGGAGTCTTGACATTTTCATAGCTTGAGATTGAGCAGTATATACAAGGTATGTGATGCTATCCCCTTCATTCTTTTGCAAGACTCCGATTGTACATAATGTAATGAACGAGCTCCCAAAGATACTCTACTCTTAGAAGCTAGCAGTACTTACATTGCTACCCTTCTTTTGAAATGATTGATATTGATGTTACTTCTCTTATTCTTATATTATCAATGTTGTTGGTAGTTCCTGATTCTTATAAGATTCTTGATGAAGAGTTAATCCTAATAACGTGTACGAAGGATACCGACCTTACGTCACTCCAAAAGGTTCAAAATGTGATTCCAATGAGTCCAGCATGCATCATATATATGTATCTATTTTACTCTACCAAGCTGCGCTATAGTCGGCCGGGTATGGAACCTATTGTGCAACCACTGATCAGTTGGGTTTTACCGAGCTCCACATGGCCGGGTACGATTCTACCGAGCCCTATGATGGTCGGGTACGTTTTACCGAGCCTATTACGGCCGGGTACGATATGATGATGATGATGCCCACAAAGGCGTATGTTTTAAAAGTTTATGTATATATATATGTATGTATCATGTATTTCATGTCAGTATCCCTCAGAGGTACCCAGATGTCACAGGTTGTATATTCCCTATCACTCTTTACATTGTTGTTCTTACTTATGCTTTCCTGCCTTACATACTCAGTACTTTATTCATACTGACGTCCTTTTTATTTGTGGACGCTGCATGTCATGCTGCTGGTCCTGATAGACGGGTAGACGCAACTCCCCTATCACAGTAGGCTATCCGGTTCAGCGGTTATTGGCAAGATCCCTTCTCCGGACTTGCCGTGGTCTTGGTATGCATTTTTGTTATAGACATTATGGGTATGTCGGGGCCCTGTTCCGGCAATGTTGTAGCACTTATGTTCTTTTAGAGGCTCATAGACAGGTGTCGACTCATGTATGGTTTGGAATGCCTTGTCGGCTGATTTTTGTTGTATAGTCTTTCATGGCACCATGGTAGCTCGTACCTTATATATAGTTTCTTGACAGTCTTGTCGTCCCATGTTACGTATGTTCATGACATTATCTTTCATTGTTGGATGTTCATGATCCATGTCTTTCATTTATATTGGTCTTGTCGGCCCTTAAAGATAATAAGGAAGGTTAGATAAAATGTACGTTGGTGCTCGGCAAGTATGGCCCGGGTGCTAGTCATGACCCTCCAGTTGGGTCGTGACAAACTTGGTATCAGAGCAAGTCTGTCCTAGGGGTTGTCTATGAGCCGTGTCTAGTAGAGTTTTGATTATGGATGTGTAGCGCGCCACATTTATAATCAGGAGGCTACGTGACATCTAGGGTTGTTACCTTCTTCCTGAATCTAGATCGTGCGTAGAGTTGAGTCGTAAGTGTTCATTTCTAATATTCACCTTATTTTATTTTAGCGATGCCTTCGACTAGGAAGCAAGCGATTAGTAAACGGCTTGATACAACTGTGGGAGAGGGTAACATTCAGGTGCCTCCAGCCAGGCAAGCCAAAGTGAGGCTCAGAGTGAGATGTCGTCTCATACCTCTCCGTCTCCTCCAGAGGATATTAGGAGGCACCCAGTACATCCAGTTCCCCCGTCTAGCACTACAGACCATGATATGCGCAGTGCGGTACAGTTGTTGACTAGCTTGGTAGCTGCTCAGGCTCAGAGACAGAATACCGGTGCTGCTAATAAACCGGTTAGTGCGAGAGTTTGTGATTTTATTAATCTAGACCCTCCAGTGTTTACCAGATCAGACCCCAAGGAGGACCCACAAACATTTATTAATCAGGTTCATTGTACATTGCGGGTTATGCATGCTAGTGATACGGAGGCAGTAGAGTTGGATTCTTATCGGTTACGCGATTTAGCGGTTTTCTGGTATGATAGTTGGGAGAGATCTAGGGGTCCGAACGCTCCTCCAGCTGTGTGGAAGGAATTTTCTAAGGACTTTCTTCGTCACTACTTGCCAGTTGAGATACGACGAGCTAGAGCTGATAAGTTCTTAAACCTTCGACAGGGTAATATGAGTGTACGAGAGTATAGTATTCAGTTTGATTCTTTAGCAAGGTTTGCTCCCCATATGGTGTCCGAGATAAGTGATAGGGTGCATCTGTTCGTGAACGGGTTGGTACCACATCTGATAAATGAGTGCACAACAGCCTCCTTGGTAGAGGGCATGGATATTTTCCGTATTCAGGCTTATGCCCAGAACCTAGAGGATCGTAAATGCCAGCAAAGGGCACATAGGGAGCAGGATAAGGGCCAACATAAGAGGGCGATATTTGCAGGGTATTCTGATGAGTTTAGAGGTAGTATCAGGCCCCAATCTTCAAGGAGTTCGGCGCCACCTGTAGCTAGTGCTCCTCCATAGTTTCAGAGGCCTCGGTATGATCGATTTACCTATTCTGGTTCAGGTCAGAGTTCGAGGGCATCAGGCTCACAATTTCATAGAGATACTAGTCAGACGAGACCCCCAACACCTCATTGTGATCAGTGCGGCAAGGCCCACTTTGGACTGTGCCATCGAGGTTCCGATGCGTGCTATTCTTGCGGACAGTCTGGCCATATGATGCGGGATTGTCCTAACAGAGAAGGTGGTGGTATGGCTCAACCGACTGGATCTGTGTCTGGTTCTTCCTCATCAGTTCGACCTCCAGCACAAGGTTTTCCACAGACTACAGGTCGTGGTAGAGGTAGAGGTTCAGTGCCGAGTTAGAGTGGTGCTTAAAATCGAACATATGCTCTAGTAGGTCGACAAGATCTCGAGTCATCTCTGGATGTTGTTACAGGTATATTGTCTGTGTTTTCTTATGATATATATGCGCTAATTGATCCAGGATCTACCTTATAATATGTTACACCCTTTGTGGCTAATAAGTTTGGCATTGAACCTGAATTGATAAGTAAACCACTTGCGGTATCCACTCTGATAGGAGATTCTGTGATTTCTAGAAGGGTATATAAAGGTTGCACTGTGATGATTTGTAGTCGTCAAACCTCGACAAATTTATTTGAGTTAGAAATGGTTGATTTCGATGTGATAATGGGAATGGACTGGTTGGCCTCATGCTATGCAAATGTTGACTGTCGTACGAAGATGGTTAGGTTTCAATTTCCGGGTAAACCCGCCATTGAATGGAAGGGGAACATTGCTACGCCGAAAGGAAGGTTTATTTCCTATCTTAAGGCAAGGAAGATGATCTCAAAAGGTTACATTTATTATCTTGTTCGTGTTAGAGATGCAGAGGCGAAGCCGCCTACTCTACAATCAATCCTCGTGGTCAATGAATTTCCAGATGTTTTCCCAGATGAACTCCCAGGCCTTCCTCCGGAAAGGGAGATTGAGTTTAGTATTGATGCATAGCCTGACACTCAACCGATCTATATCCCTCCTTATAGGATGGCCCCGGCAGAGTTGCGAGAGTTGAAGGCGCAGTTGAAGGACTTGCTGGATAGGGGTTTCATTAGGCCTAGCACTTCACCTTGGGGTGCACCAGTCTTGTTCGTGCGGAAGAAAGATGGGTCGTTAAGGATGTGTATCGATTATCGACAGTTGAATACGTTTACAATAAAGAACAAATATCCACTTTCAAGGATTGATGACCTGTTTGACCAACTCCAGGGTGCCAAGTATTTCTCCAAGATTGACTTGCATTCAGGGTATCATCAGGTAAGGGTTAAGGAGAAGGATATTCCAAAGACGGCCTTCCGGACAAGATACGGGCACTTTGAGTTCTTGGTGATGTCATTCGGGCTAACAAATGCCCCAGCAGCTTTTATGGATCTCATGAATAGTGTATCTAGGCCCTATCTTGATGTGTTCGTGATCATATTCATTGATGACATTCTGGTGTATTCTCTTTCGGAGGCAGAACATGCGGGCCACTTGCGGATAGTATTACAGACCCTTCAGGATCATAAGTTATATGCTAAGCTCTCTAAATGTGAATTCTGGCTGAACTCAGTAGCATTCCTTGGCCATGTGATAGCTGATGAGGGTATTAGTGTCGACACTCAGAAGATCGATGCAGTGAAGAATTGGCCGAGACCTACAACACCGTCAGAAGTCCGCAGCTTCCTGGGGCTAGCAGGATATTATAGGCGGTTTGTAGAAGGGTTTTCCTCTATATCAACACCATTGACTAAGTTAACACAGAAAGCTACCAAGTTCCAGTGGTCTGATGCTTGTGAACATAGTTTTCAGGAGCTAAAGAATCGATTGACATCTGTGCCAGTGCTCACTCTCCCAAAAGGAACAGAAGGTTATGTGGTATATTGTGATGCCTCAGGTATAGGTTTGGGGTGTGTATTGATGCAACGTGGGAAGGTGATTGCTTATGCATCAAGACAATTGAAGAAGCATATAAAGAATTACCCGACTCATGATTTGGAATTGGCTGCAGTAATATATGCTTTGAAGATATGGCAGCACTACTTATACGGCATCCATGTTGATATCTACACAGATCACAAGAGTTTACAATACATCTTCAAGCAGAAAGAGTTGAATTTTAGGCAGCGTAGGTGTCTTGAATTACTGAAAGACTATGACATCGAGATATTGTACCATCCCGGTAAAGCCAATGTTGTGGCAGACGCTCTCAGCCGTAAGTCAATGGTAAGCTTAATACATATTGAGGCAGGTAGACAAGGGTTGACCAAAGAGCTTCACCAGCTGGCCAATATGAGAATCAGATTGTTGGACTCTGATGACGGAGGTGTTACTGTATAGAATACAGCAGAATCATCTTTGGTAGCCGAGGTAAAAGCACGGCAATATGAAGATCCGACCTTAGTAAGATTGAGAGAGGGAATTCAGCAGTGTAAGATTACAGCTTTCAAGATCGGAGGAGATGGGACACTGAGATACCAGGGCCGATTATATGTGCCTAGTGTGGTAGGGTTGCGAAAGAAGATTATGATTGAGATTCATCAGTCCCGATATTCTATCCATCCTGGCTCGACAAAGATGTATCATGACGTTAAGGAGCAGTATTGGTGGGATAACATGAAGAAGTCTATAGCAGAATTTGTAGCCCAGTGTCCTAATTGTCAACAAGTAAAGATCGAGCATCAGAAACCCAGTGGATTGATTCAGAATATAGAGATTCCGACTTGGAAATGGGAGGTGATTAATATGGACTTCATTATTGGATTACCTCGCTCTTATCATAAGTTTGACTCCATCTGGGTGATAGTTGATCGACTAACAAAATCTGCCCATTTTCTACTAGTTAAGACAACTTACACGGCTGAAGATTATGCGAAGTTGTATATCAAGGAGATTGTTAGGCTTCATGGTGTGCCGGTATCTATTATATCAGACCTAGGAGCTCAATTTACGGCTAACTTTTGGAGGTCTTTTCAGAAGGGTTTAGGCACACAAGTAAATCTCAGCACTGCATTCCATCCGCAGACTGACGGACAGGCTGAACGTACCATCCAGATGCTTGAAGATATGCTACGAGTATATGTTCAATATTTAAAGGGGAATTGGGATGACCATCTAGAACTTATAGAATTTGCCTACAATAATAGCAACCATTCCAGTATTAAAATGGCCCCATATGAGGCACTTTACGTGAGATGTAGATCACCAGTTTGATGGTTCGAAGTCGGTGAGACAGAATTATATGGGCCAGATTTGATTCACCAAGCCATTGAGAAGGTTAAAGTGATACAAGAGAGACTGAGGACGGTACAAAGCAGGCAAAAGTCTTATTCTGATGTCCGACGTCGTGATCGGGAATTTGAGGTTGGTGATTGGGTTTTCCTGAAGATCTTGCCGATGAAGGGTGTTATGCGTTTTGGGAAGAAGGGTAAGTTGAGTCCGCGGTATATTGGGCCGTACAAAATTCTTCGACGAATTGGAAAGGTTGCTTACGAGTTAGAATTTCCATCTGAATTGGAATTTTTCCACCCGGTATTCCATGTATCTATGTTGAGGAAATGTATTGGAGACCCTTCTCCGGTCGTCCCTATCAAAGATGTACAAGTTACAAAGGATCTATCATATGATGAAGTGCCAGTGGCTATATTAGATCGACAAGTCCGCAAGCTGAGAACAAAGGATGTAGCTTCCGTGAAAGTATTATGGAGGAATAAGAATATAGTAGAAATAACATGGGAAGCAGAAGATGAGATGAAGTGTAAATACCCTTACCTATTCTAGAGTGAAGATAACGAGGATGCCGGGGGAAAGAAGGACGCATTATAAGGTGAAACGGCTCTATGAGGTAAGCAATAGCTTGTGAATACTCTTTTTTTAATACAAAATGGTGATATGCAGATAATGTACATATCCATAGGTTGGTTTAACTGCTTGCAAGTTTGGCTAGTGTCCATTTTATAGGGGAAACTCAGCCGGGAAATCTCCATCGGAATCCACGATGAGTTGGACACCCCATAAATCCTTACATTCGAGGACGAATGTTCCTAAGGGGGATAGGGTGTTACAACCCAAATTTGTATACCATAGATCACGCCGTAAGTTAGTCGACGTAAATCCAAGAAGATATTATCTTTGAGATGATAAGAAGTTAATCCTATTGGTCTTAAACGATACAAGGGTTTATAAGAGTGGTTTACGAGTATTAGAAGTTAAACGAATCAAGGATGTTGTAACCCGTATTTTCGGGTAACACTAGAGATGATTAACTATCCCAAGAGGTCTTGTTTTAATGTATTTGAATCATATAATATCCGTATCATAAGTCTTGAAGTCAAGCGAGTTATGAAACAAAAGTCGATAAAAGTTGTCGCAACTTAGGTTTATAATTTTACTTAAACTTTAGGTCAAATGTTACTGAATTTTTCATCCAATGTTCTTGGAATTATGGGGTGATATACCTATAAAATTGAAGTTCTATGAGTCTAGTTTGCAACTCATTAAACCGTTTGTCGATACGATCTCGGAATAGAGAGATATTCGCATTTTTGCGAGAGTGCGCCAAGCTGCTCTCTATGGGGCCCATAAAGGTGGTTTAAGACATATGGACATATATAAAATACCTCAACCCCGTTTTAAATAATTATTTTTCAGTATATTCAGACCTTATAACCCTAAAAATAGTCTCTCAAAGTTCTCTCATGATCCAAGACCCAAACAAAGGGCAAACAACACAAATCAAATGACGGGAATCCCGTGGCGCTAGTAAGTTTCTTGTTCTTCTTATTGTTGCTGATTTTTGTGTTGTTCCAGCTCGTGTGGGAGATTGTTTTAAGTGTTTTATGTTCTGTAAATACACCTTCAAGTTTTTAATATCAACCTTAGGTGATTTCAAGTCTTCTAAAGTAATTCTAGTGCCGAACAACCCGAATTAATTGCTAGTTTCGCTTCCTTGTTCTTGTGGCAGAATTGAAGGGATATTTCGTGGAAAATTAAGGTCAAATTGGAGTTGTTCTTTATGTTTAAAGGTAAGGGACCTCTTACTCTATATATATTTAAGATTATCCAAGTTGTGGCTAAGTCGTTGATGCTAGAACTTGTAAAATATATATCGAAAGGCTTGGTAGTAATGTTGTTAGTTGGTGGACTGTTTTGGAGGCTCAATATGATTATTAATGATGTTGTTTGGGAAGTCATATAAATAGGGTAGGTGTTGTCCTTTACATCATAAAATAGGTTGCGGTCGATACATAATAGTTACGACACTTAAACGATAATGATAGTGTCATTTCTCTTATTGTAGACTAAGGAGTCGTGACATTTGCATAGCTTGAGGTTGGGCAGTATATACAAGGTATGTTAGGCTATCCCCTTCATTCTTTTGCACGACTCCGATTGTACATAATGTAATGAACGAGCTCCCAAAGATACTCTACTCTTAGAAGCTAGAAGTACTTACATTGCTGCCCATCTTATGAAACGATTGATATTGATGTTACTTCTCTTATTCTTATATTATCAATGTTGTTGGTAGTTCCTGATTCTTATAAGATTCTTGATGAAGAGTTAATCCTAATAACGTGTACGAAGGATACCGACCTTACGTCATTCTGAAAGGTTCAAAATGTGATTCCAATGAGTCCAGCATGCATCATATATATGTATCTATTTTACTCTACCGAGCTGCGCTATAGTCGGCCGGGTATGGAACCTATTGTGCAACCACTGATCAGTTGGGTTTTACCGAGCTCCACATGGCCGGGTACGATTCTACCGAGCCCTATGATGGTCGGGTACATTTTACCGAGCCTATTACGGTCGGGTACGATATGATGATGATGATGCCCACAAAGGCATATGTTTTAAAAGTTTATGTATATATATATGTATGTATCATGTATTTCATGTCAGTAGCCCTTAGAGGTACCCAGATGTCACAGGTTGTATATTCCCTATCACTGTTTATATTATTGTTCTTACTTATGCTTTCCTGCCTTACATACTCAGTACTTTATTCGTACTGACGTTCTTTTTATTTGTGGACGCTGCATGTCGTGCTTCACCTGATAGACGGGTAGACGTAGCTCCCCCATCACAGTAGGCTATTCGGTTCAGCGGTTATTGGCAAGATCCCTTCTCCGGACTTGCCGTGGTCTTGGTATGCCTTTTTGTTATAGACATTTTGGGTTTGCCGGGGCCCTGTTTCGGAAATGTTGTAGCACTCATGTTCTTTTAGAGGCTCATAGACAGGTGTTGACTCATGTATGGTTTGGAATGCCTTGTCGGCTGATTTTTGTTATATAGTCTTTCATGGCACCATGGTAGCTCGTACCTTATATATAGTTTCTTGACAGTCTTGTCGTCCCATGTTACGTATGTTCATGACATTATCTTTCATTGTTGGATGTTCATGATCCATGTCTACCATTTATATTGGTTTTGTCGGCCCTTAAAAATAATAAGGAAGGTTAGATAAAATGTACGTTGGTGCTCGGCAAGTATGGCCCGGGTTCTAGTCATGACCTTCCAGTTGGGTCGTGACACGTACGGCCAGATTCAGAAAGAATATGATACTGCCGAGGCGATCAGGCCAATCCGATCATAACGTGTACACTGTCGAGGGTCGAGCGACACAAACCATAGATGCATCTATTATACCTCCGAGGCAAACGGCCCACTCCCATCACAGTGTGGAACATAATCATGCCGAGGCGTTTGGCCCGCTCCACGAGAATGGAAAGGAATTATCGAACTACGAGACACGAGCTTACGATATAGTATATGAATACAAGGTGAGTATAACCTTTACCGTTTATCAAATAACTTGCCAACAACTCAAGGTAATAAGGCTCGGCCCAATATATATGTACATATATTTCTAAATCAAGTTCAATTTTAACTTCAATTAACTAAGCTAGCAGAATGAATTCAAATAGTTCAAATATTACATGGTAAAGTCCTAAGTCTACCCGGATATAAACATGCTTTGTCTACGTACGGACACTCGTCACATCGCACGTACGTAGCACCCACAACTAATAGCACATAGCAATAACATCACCTAGGGGTAGTTTTTCCCTCACAAAGTTAGACAGGAGACTTACCTCGCTCTGAAGTTCCATAACCGGCTCCAACGCCTCTCTAACTCTTCAATTCAAGCCAAACTATCCGAAACTAGTCAAACAATATGCAATTCAATTAAAATATACTCCAATACTTATAATTAATCAATTTATAACAATTTCCAACTCAACTCTATAAGTCAATAAAATCAACCCTAGAGCCCACGTGCCAGGATTCCGAAAGTTTTCGAAGATAAACTTTACCCATAACACCACGAACTAAAATATATAATTTATTCCAAATTCCATATCCAATTTTGTGGTCAAAGTAAAAAACAATACCAATTTCTAGGTTTTCTACCAAAATTCCAAATTTCTACTAATTTTCATGTTTATAACAATATATAAACCATGTATTTAACTCACAATAAGTGGGAATTACTTACCTGGACATAGATGATGAAAATCTTCCCTCTAAGAGCTCCAAAAATCACCCAACCAAATAAAAATGTGAGAGAAATGGGCTAAGTCTCGGATTTAAAAACACCCCACTGCCCAGTGACCTTCGCACCTGCGGCCAAACTATCGCACATGCGGACAAATCCATCGCAGGTGCAGTTCCCTTTAAGCCCACGCAAATCCTCTTCTGATCAGCCCATGCGGTCATGCTTCTGCGGAGCACTAACCGCTCCTGCGAGCCCGCGTCTACGGGGTACGACCGCACCTGTGGTCCAGTAGCAAATGCCCAGATTTTGCATCTGCGGTGCCTTCCCCGCTTCTGCGGATGCGCATCTGCGTGCCCAAACTCCGCATCTGCGAACCTTCTCCTGGCTGGCCTTCTTCGCTTCTGCGATGACTTCCCTCGCTCCTGCGTGTCCGCACCTGCAGCCAAACCCACCGTAGGTGCGATAACACCAGAACTTTAGTAGCTCCAACAATCACCTAAATCCAACATTAATCCAATTTCAATTCGATTCAAACCCAGGACCCCGGGGACCCCGTCCGAACATACTAATAAGTCCCAAAACACATGGCGAACCTACTCGAGGCCTAAAATCACATCAACAACGTCAAATATTACGAATCGACGACCAAAACCTTTCTTTAAATTTTCAAACCTCCAAACTTTGACGAACGCGTCCGAATCCTAACAAAATATTTTGAAACGACGCCAAACTTTGCGTACAAGTGATGAATCACAATACGAACCTATTCCAAGGCTCGAAATCCCAAACGGACTTCGATAACACCAAAGTCTACTTCAAATCAAACTTAAGAAATTCTTAAAACCTTTAAAATGCCAATTTCCACAATAAGCGTTGAAATGCTCACGGGTCACCCGATATACGCTCCAGTCTGAAATCATCATACGAACCTATTGGAACCTTCAAATCCCGATTCCGAGGTCGTTTACTCAAAAGTCAAACCTTAGTTAATTCCTCCAATTTAAAGCTTCCGAAATTAGAATTTCCTTTCCAAATCAACTCCAAACTTCCCGAAATTCAACTCCGAACACACGTACAAGTCATAATATCTAAAGTGAAGCTACTCAAGGCCTAAAACCGCTGAACGACGCACTAGAATTCAAAACGGTCGGTCGGGTTGTTACATTCTACCACACTTAAGCATATGTTCGTCCTTGAACGTGCTAAGAACTGCTCCGGAGTTACCCCAAAATCACCGTATAACAACTTGTGCACCTACCCGTGCCACCACTACCCAGTTGAGCACATTAGTTCGATCCAGACTGAATATTCTCCCTTCTATTTGGTCAATAAGCCTTAGAACCATATTCCAACCTCCAAATTTCTCTACAAGACCTGATTCCAACATACGAACGATATATCGATCACTACACACTATACTAAAACACGCTCATGCACCCATGCTGACATCACACAACGCACCGCATAACTCATTTTCACAAGGAAATCTCCTCCAAGCACAACAGCTGCAATTTTACTGACCTAGCCCAAAGCCCGTAGTATACATCATAACACATATAAGCCATGTTCTAACTCTCGCACTACTGCCATGACGAAAGAAATGTGTAGAAACTCATAACCACCTGCCGAATCAACAAATCATGGAGTCTCTCCTCCTGATAAGGATCATTATCTCATTCTAAATTGAATAATGAAATTTTCTCTTTAATATACCCTACATAAATCCGATCGAAATGACTTAAGGTCCAATAACCACGTCTCTCCCAGTACAAGTTGCTCGGGCAATAAGCCACCACACACACCGTCAAAAATCTCATATAGCACCATCGAAGCGCCAACAAGCTACAACTCAAATATGACACATAAGGAAAAACGAACTCTGTAAAAGAACTACCCAGCCCGCGTAACGAATAAAACAAACAAAAAGATACTATGAACCTTTATTAGAGAATGAGAAACAAAATGCACAAGAATAGATATAGGGAACCGTACTCAACATCTCGTTGTTGCGGCGTGCAACCCGATCCACACATGATACCGTTGCGGCATGCAACCTGATCCAAATAACATAATACCGTTGCAGCATGCAACTCGATCCAAATAACATACCCGTGTAGGCCTGCCACCCGATCCACACATAGCAGTAAATAAGGGAATACCCATCAAGCCATAATACTCATACCTATGAAATACCCGAATATCGACCACAAGCACGCCAAGTACAAAAATACAACCCTGGGGAGACGGATAGCGCCATATGCTACAAAACCCAAGCACGACTTAGGTTCGATATATGACCTGCATCTCGAGAGCCATCCTGCTCACATACTACCACAAGCTGCATGGAAAAACAACACGTGTGCGAATAATCAAGTTGTCTCACTACTCACATGACACAATAGAGTTTTACATGGAACAACTGACAATGGGAATAACATCCAATGCCCGAAGGTTCCTCCGTAAGCAATGTTATGTCAAATAAACACATCTAACCTGATGTAGAGCACACATTCACATTAGACCCACCAACAGACCTCAAGTCGATTATGGTCATACCATACTAGGCTAATAATCTTTCAAGGGTCAACAATAACCCTATCTATGACACATACGAACAGACTTCAAATCCGAAACAAACTCACACAGTTCACAACCCAAGGAATAGAACGCCTCTCAGGAATAAACTCTCACATTAGAGCTAGTACCAGAATCTCCATACTTGGTTCCAATTATAACCATCAAGTGGCTAACATGCCACGCTTATACAATTCCCCCGTGAGGTATGCTCCCACAACCTTCCGCACTAGATAGCAAAGTCTGCACCTCCATACCACCAACCGTACTAATTCGGTAAAGCAATCAAGAACCGTAAATCAATACACAAAGCCTTTTATACAGAACGCCATTCTCAGGTGACACTAAAGAAAATTCCAGCTTACTCTGAACATCTTAATTCTCCACTGCTCATCCGAGCTCGTGATATTCCAGTCAATACCGAAAACCTTGATCCTCCACTTTCAATTCCCATGTCGCTCACTGTACCTTTCATGCCGCTACGCGCGAGTACAAGAATCATCATAACCCCTGAACTACTAGTAGAATAAGCACTCCATTGGCTAAGAACCTTTCACTTAAGTCATTTCAAAAGAACCATTGCAACACGCAATTGTATCCCCAACAGCAGAAAATATAAACCTCAAGTCGTGGTCTAAACCGTCATAACTCTTCCTGGATCCATTTACATATAACAAGGCCATTATAATCAAATACCTCCAAATCAATCAATTACGATTTTTGTCAAGCCCGCACGTACAGCTACGAATCACCCACATAGCTTACATATCAAAGGAACGGATTATTGCCACAAACACATTGATTCAAACCATTACTCACCGACCCAACTTCTTCCAATTTTACTCTTGACTTGCCTTAGAAATAATACTAGCTCCATTCAAAAACATAATGTCACGCCCCATCTTCAGGACCGGCGCTAAACCGAGTGAACCCGACCGAGCAAGCCTATTAGATACTTTCTACCCAATTCACCCATGATCAAGAGAAGACGTTATTTCATTAATTATACAGTAGGAGTCTCATTCATACAATCCTAAATCTTTTCATTAGTCATTGCGTTTTTAAGTCCCAAAATACACATTTATTACGGTTCAAGTAGAATAAGTGATCAAACACAACATGACTTGTTTAACATTCCCAGCACCCATATACAACCCACATAGTGTCTACGGAGCCTCTAAAGATACAAAAGAGAGTAAAGATGGTGCCGGCAACAAGGCCCCGGCGATACCTCAAAAAGTGACCATAATATAAACAAAAGGTACAATACATGACCCCGAAATAAAATGGGGCTCACCAAGTCCACTGAGAAGAGGATGCAGCACTATCTGTGATCCGCAATGTCTGCTATGTATCAACCTGCATCCATTTAAAGATGCAGCGCCCCCGGCAAAAGGGACGTTAGTACCGTCGAATAGCACTAGTATGTATAGCTAAACACCAACTCAATAGAATGAATAATAATACAAGAGGAACAGTCAAGAATTCAATAAGTGCTTCAAATAATAGTAAAACAACAAGTTAAGGATCATATACATTTTCAAGACAATTTCCATATTACTAGGTTGGGTGACCTTTAGTACCGATGTTCCATAATTCACAATACCGCTGTATTATTACACGGAGTCCGATCTCGGCCCGATCAGCTAGGCCGCCTCATCATGGCTCGATCATATAACTTTCCAGCACAGTACCACCATATGTGCAGCATGGCATCCGATCACGGCTCGATCGGCTAGGCCATCTCATTTGGGACATCAACCATTTTCACAATTTCATCCACAATACCACCGTGCTCTTACACGCAGTCTGATCTAGGCTCGACCGGCTAGGCCATCTCATTTGAGACATTACCTTTTTCAGTCAATCATCTCACATCGTACTTCTTTCATGTACTTTCGATTCATTGACACTAGTAATTATGATTACAATGTCATTCTTGGCACTTGGCCGTATTTCATAGTTCCAGATCCCTTTTCCACATTCAATATCATTATCAAATCAATAAATTTCCCCATTCAAGACATTAAATTCATATATGAGTAATTTGGAAATCTTAGGCACATAGAGGCTTTTTATACAATTTGGCATAACAACCTTTATTTCGATCTTGACATGAAGTCTTAACATTTCTAACACATATTCCACATTTTTAAACACATCCTCAATGACAAGATAACATGATGAAACATTTAGAATAAATATTGAACTTACATCCTTCAATGTAAACATGTTAGAAATCGCCAATTCTATAATGATCAAGGGCTTACTCCAATTACATTATCACTGTGGGGTTCGATTCTAAGAAGAAAGGGTTTAGCCAACATACCTCAATTGAGCTCCTTAAAACTCTAAGATGTTCCGGAATATTAGCCACTTCAATGTATTTTAGCAATATAACAAAATTGAACCAAAATTAGGAAGATGAACATGGTTTTAGCTCATTTGAGCATATTATTAAACACTAGGTGTGCATCAATGCCTTAAGGCCCTTTTCTTTGCGGAGGATTCCATCCTTCCCCAACCCATTCTCTGTCATTTTTAGCTCATAATCTTCCCACATACTACAAAGATACATGCATGCAAGGTAAGCACTCCCATTCCCATGAATTACCTTACTAATGGCCCATTCTAGTTACATTTTGAAATTAAGAGTTTGGGTGATAGAATCTTACCTCTTAGGAAGAAGACCTAGGTGCCTTTCTTGATAATCTTCAACATTCTAAGTGAGAATTGGAGAGCAATGTGATGAAGATCACTTCTCCCACTAGGACCCTCACTCTCACTCTAAAAATATCAGAAAATATGATCAAAATGGTCCATGGGATGTGTTTTAACGAAATAGGGTCGGGTTTAAAAAACCCAAAAATGAAGCTCTGGAAGAAGGTCTGTGATCGCATAATCGATATGCGGACCGCATATTGGTTGCATAATCAGTGACCAAAATAGCCAAACACTTGTCCGTGTCAGCGGTCACTATGCAGCCCGCAGACCTGTTCCTTGGTCGCATAATGAACCGCTAAAAAGGTTATACGGTCGCATAATCGACCACAAAATTTCATCCAAACTGGCCCAATTAACTTCCTCACTCTACGGCCATTATGCGATCCAAAAAGTGATTCTGCGGTCTCATAATGGACCGCAGAAACGCATAACACTGCAAAATATTTTTCTTTACTTTCTGGTGCATTGTTCAACCCAAAAAGTCTGAAGTTCTACTATTATTAACTGCTATGCCTATTTTTGGCATCACGGAACCCGAGTTGTTTTTAGGAAACTTTTACGGGACCTTACACATAACGAATTCGATCGGCACTCATCCCGAGTCACCCGAATCACGAGACCACATCATCTCAATATCCACTGCAAAAACTCGATCCTTAACCACACAACGGACCCAAAATCCTTAGACACTGCGCTTACATCCTTAAACCCATTAGAACCACTACTGAGAGTCACCCACTCTGTCCTGGTCTCGAGCATGACCAAACTCCAATGCTCTGCTAGCACATGAACACCCACTCAAAGAAGAAACCGGCTAAATTCTCATCCTTATACATCACTTCCACAAGAAGCATAAACTCTGAGTCTTCCCAAAACTGCACATGAATCCATAAGGCGAAGTATAGCAGACATTCATTAAGTTCTTCGCTCGAATTACCTATGATATTTTTTTTTCTTAGTCATAATAACCCACCAATGCACCGATAACCAGAAACCACACAAGCAGACAACCATACGCTCCAATCATAGACGGTGGGCTCCCCCATTTAGCTTTAAGATACAATTACATAAATCTAGAACCCACAAAGATTCCTCCTTTCTCAATTACCATGATCTTGCACCTTTAACCCGCCAAATTTCTCAAAATCTTTTGTTAATCTTTTCATAAAACATTTCGAATTATCAGCCACAATCGCACACTCGATCTCATGTTAGGTAATAAGTAGAACTCTTCGTAGAAATTTCATCAACATCACACAACCGCTAACCTGCTCATAGGAGATAACCCACCTGTGGAATTCCATGCCGACATCTCCCAACGACGTTGCATTGAGACAACCATGACTAATTCAGTAAACCCTCCTGAGCACATACTCGTCCACTAGTTGTACAAGTCTGTTCATTCCACATTGCCATCGATTGAAAGTTCGACAATACGCTCCAAACTCGAAGTCACGTTGCATCCAAAAACGATAATCAAGTTTTCACATCCCTTTTCATTTCAAGCAAACTCTTCTTTGCCATATTCAATCTTCCTCAGTGCAGTAGCCTCCATCTCAAATAAAACTCCGTGGACCTAGTCACCTCCCACCACTATTCCCAGATCATTCCAATTTTTTCTCAAGTCACGTGGCTATCCTACCACAGAATCCATATCCTAATCTTCCACTCTCACTTCGGTTAAACCATATCCTTTAAGCAACTTCTCGACCTCTGCTTCTCATACTTGACCTGCTAGTAATTCAACCACCACGAGACACCTCCCTCCATGTCCTTCCTCATACTTTGCTGCCCAAATGTTACCTCAAATCAAATCCATATCGTAGAACATAAACTAATAAATTGCTACCAACTCTAAACCTCCTAGAAGATCATCTTCCTCGAGCCACCAACATTAGAAACACCAATTCACTTCTGAAACTTCTACACTCCGCTATATCTAACAACTGCTTTTTAGGCACCACTCCACAACACCCTGCCCCGAAGGCAAATCAAAGAAGACCATGACACCGGCGAACCTTAATGTATTCAAACACAGATGATGACACCACGTCGCAAATGAGAATTCCACGACGCTCAAAAATATCAAGTCTCGCTACTCCATCAACCAAAGCCTAAACATCCATAGACCGATTGTCTCTCCCCCCCCCCCGTTGGAATTAAATGCCGATCCCCTAAACCATACACTGAAAAATCCTCATTTTGAGTCATTCACTGCCTCGACACATAGACAAGCACCCTACTATTACACCAACACTGCGCGATAATAATGCATGAACATCGTAGAAATCTGTGCGTATCCTCAAAACCATAGGCAATACTAATACAGGACATGAAATGACAGAACCCCCTTCAACAAGACGACGATAATAACTCGCTTGAGTACGTAGGGAAAATCATCCTGTACCACATCTGCAGTACCACTACAATTTCTCAATGCCCAATTGATAACAAGTGCTCCATGTCCCAAGATTGAGTAGAAAGGAAATAAAGGCAGAAGCCTTAAAGGAATCAAACCGCACGATGAGGAATCAAGAAGTGAAGTGCCCCTACAGCCCTGTAGCCTCTCGAAGATACATACAGATCTCTCTGTACCGATCCGCAAGACTCTACTAGACTTGCTCATGACTCGTGACACCCAAGTGAACCTAGAGCTCTAATACTAAGCTGTCACGACCCAAAATCCACTATAGGTCGTGATGACACCCAACATCGCCGTTAGGCAAGCCAACACTTAGTTATTCATTTTATCATTTTTAAAATCATAAGTCTTTCTTGGATAACGAGGTTAGTGCATTAAACTAAATCGTAGTTATGTACAGTTTCATTAAAATAATATGTGAAAGTGAATCAGTGTAAAACAATCCATAACAAATTCTAGAACACCCCCAAAATTTGGTGTCACAAATGCATGAGCATTTACTAAGGAGTACAATAATAATAATACATATGTCCAGAATGTAAATGAGACAGGATAAAATAAATAGTACGATGGAGACTCTGTGGACTGTGATGTGTAGCCTGGAATGCAGCTCACATAAAATCTCCTCAATAGCTGCGCATACATGCCAAGATGATTACCAAATGAACCTGTCAGATCCTGCACATTTAGTGTAGAAGTGCAGCATAAGTACGTAAATCAACGCGTACCCAGTAAGTATTTAGCCTAATCCCGGTGAAGTAGTAACGAGGGGTCGACATCGACACTTACTAGTGGTCCAATAAATCCACATGGTAAATCCTAAACAGATAAGAAGCACAACAGTAGTAGTGAGGTAAAACAGTAACAAACACAATCTTCAAAAATTTATTTCTAACGATATCAATTTCTCAATCTCGTATTCTATCTGAACAGCTCAGAAATATCAAGTGCCAATACCAAATGGATAAGGAAGTACCATATAAGATGCAAGGCATCAGTAGAAGGAAGAACCTCGTGAATATTCAGACTGTTAGAAATATAATGCACGATTATGCCGAGGTCGTACGGCCAGATTCAGAAAGAATATGATACTACCGAGGCGATCGGCCCGATCCCATCATAATATGTACACTGTCGAGGGTGGAGCGGCATAAACTATAGATGCATCTATTATACTACCGAGACGAACGGCCTGCTCCCATGAGAGTGTGATACATAATCCTGCCGAGGCGTTCGGCCCACTCTACAAGAAAGGAAAGGAATTATGGAATTACGAGACATGAGCTTACGATATGATATATGAACACAATTGAGTATAACCTTTACCGTTTCTTAATCAAATATATAATTTATTCCAAATTCCATGTCCAATTTCGTTGTCAAAATCAAAAACAAAATACCAATTTCTAGATTTTCTATCAAAATCATGAATTTGTACTAATTTTCATGTTCAAATCCATATATAAACCATGTATTTAACTCACATTACGTGGGAATTACTTACAGATGATGAAAATCTTCCCTCCAAGAGCTCCAAAAATCTCCCAACCAAAGGAAAATGTGAGAGAAATGGGCTAAGTCTCGTATTTAAAAACACCCCACTCCTTAGCGACCTTCGCACCCGCGGCCAAATTATCGCACCTGCGGACAACTCCATCCTAGGTGTAGTTTCCTCTAAGCCCAGTCAAATCCGCTTCTGCGGACAAAATCCGCTCATGCGGTCAAGATTCTGTGGAGCACTAACCGCTCCTGCGAGCCCGCGTCTGCGGTGCACGACCGCACAAGCGGTCCAATAGCAAATGCCCAGATTTTCTCCGCTTCTACGGATGCGCATCTGCGCGCCCAAACTCTTCACCTGCGACCCTTCCCCTGCCATGCCTTCTTCGCTTCTGCGATGACCTCCCTTGCTCCTACGTGTCCGCTCTTGCGGCCGAACCCACCGCAGGTGCGATGACACCAGCACTTCAGCAGCTCCAGCAATCACCTAAATCCAACATTGATCTGATTTTAATCCGATTCAAATCCGGGACCCCCAGGACCCTGTCTGAACATACCAATAAGTCCTAAAATACATGGCGAACTTACTCGAGGCCTAAAATCACATCCACAACATCAAATCTTATGAATCAACGGCCAAAATCTTTCTTTAAATTTTCAAACCACCAAACTTCGACGAACGCGTCCGAATCCTACAAAAATATTCTGAAATGACGCCAAACTTTGCGTACAAATTATAAATCACAATATGAACCTATTCCAAGGCTCGGAATCCCAAAAGGACTTTGATAACACTAAAGTCCACTTCGAATCAAATTTAAAAAATTCTTAAAACTTTCAAAATGCCAACTTCCACAATAAGCGTTGAAATGCTCCCTGGCCACCCGATACTCAACCCGAACATACGCCCAAGTCCGAAATCATCATACAAACCTATTGGAACCTTCAAATCATGATTCCGAGGTCGTTTACTCAAAAGTTAAACCTTAGTCAATTCCTCCAACTTAAATCTTCCAAAATTAGAATGTTCTTTCCAAAGCAACTCCGAACTTCTCGAAATTCAATTCCGACCACACGTACAAGTCATAATACCTGAAGTGAAGCTACTCAAGACCTTAAACAGCCGAACGACACGCTAGAGCTCAAAACGACCGATCGGATCGTTACTATTAAATTCTGAGATGTCTGATGTTGATACATCTTCCGAAGTGTGTTCCATATTTTTTATTATATAGGGCATTACGTACAATTTGAATTATTACTTTTACCTATATAAGTATGTATCTTTTACGTAAAAATATAGAAATATATTAACAGTGTTAGCCAAGTGCTAGTGATAAAGGCAGCTCTAATCAAATCAGTCTTTAAAATGATTCATATCCAGATAACAACTAAAACGATTTCAACAAATATAATTCTCACCTCCTGATAGAGCGGGAAGATGATTTCCATGAAGTAAAGTACTCCGACCCATGCGAGTATTACTGCGGACTAACACAATAGTGGGCACATCGGCACGCCGAGTTACTACGCCTTGTTTGTGACTTGGTAAGGCTAGAGGCTCCCATCCCAACAAGATTCTCACTATCCATGCCTTGAAATGATCGAGAATCTTGCGAGTTTACAGTGAAGAGGATACGGAAAGAGAACAATCGAATATTATTAAGATGTGGACGATTCTACATGCTTAAGTTGGCAGAGGAACAAGCGACATCGATTGGTAGGAATTTGGTATTAGCAGAAAGAAAACATGTGCTAGCAAATGAAGATGATCAGATAACGATATTGAGAGCTTTTGTCCTACTAATTAGTAGACTTTCTATGACTTTAATATTGTATGATGTTTTAATTAAATACGTGTTCATAACCCTATATGATTATTAAACCTCAATAATACCGATATATTGATCTTCACTCTATATGTTATCCAAATTACACATGCCCTGTCTATGTATTACGTGGCATTTTGTTGATCTTCATTATTTCCAACTATATAGTACTGTATACGGTCAAAATCGGGCCTATCTGATTTTGATGTTTGATCGAGACAATGGAGTTACATCGGGGTAGCCTCGTAATAAATCAGACTCGAGCTCAAAGATGAGACACCAAGCCTAGAGATCGAAGTGTACGTTGAGACCGAGACCAGCAACAATCGAGACCAAATATGACTTACTTCGAGGGCAGCATAATAACGGAATAGCGAGATATCAGTAACCGGTCGAAGATCAAGGCGTGAATCTCGCAAGGGATATCCGAGACTGGTCGAGGATCATGGCATGAATCTCGGAACTGACCAAATTAGAAGCGGTTATCTAGTTATTTATACGATTTTTCTTCAGTAATTAGAGACATACCATAATTAGGTTTCCTCTACTATATAAAGAGGAGTTCCAATCATTTAGAGGGGAGAGGATTCACTGATAAGAATATACATATACGCTGCTTTCTTTGTCTTATTTACTGTTCATCACTGCTTGTTCCATCCTCTGCTGTTCTTATTAACTAAACCTCGAGACTATCTCGAATCGAGGTCCAGGCATTGTTTGTAGACTGGTTAGATTCATTTTTGTCCAATTTATCTATCTAATTCATTATTTATCAATTGGTACCAGTTTTGATCACACATCCTTAAAATTACAATATAAGTTTAATTGTTACTCGATTTTCTAGGTAAACAGTTTGGCGTCCACCGTGGGGCTAATGATAATAGTGATTGATCAGTACTGATTCTAGTAAAATACACTATTTTATGCTTGTTCTGGTCGAGTATCTTTGCTTTCAGGTTAAAACCTACCAAACTCACAAAACGCATCCACACACGGTGACAATGGCCTCGGATTCCACGATGAAAACAAAAATGTGATCGCTCCAGGAGTCGAGGTTCCACAGGCTAATCTCGGGGAAGCACCGTTTTCCTACCCAGTCGATGTCGGTTCGCACGTTGCTCTAAACGCAGACTTAGGCGCAGATCTCAATGGGAGTGTACGCAGAGAAGGCCGATCTAGTAGCCAAGGAACACAGGGCAGAGGAGACGAAGGAGTCAGTCTCCAAGTGATATTCGAGATGTTTCAGGCTCAGCAAGCCGCTATTGCTCAGTTATAAAATCAACATAGAGCTCCGAATAGGGTCGAGCCGGAAATTACTTGCCAAATCGAGCCAGTACCGGAAAGGTAGAATGGTAACAAATTGGGGACTAATCCTGCGGTAATGAAAATGCTCGAGGAGCTCACCAAAAGAATTGAATCAAGGAAGAATAGAATCGAAGACAACGATAAAAAAGTGGAGACATACAACTCTCGAGTTGATCAGATACCGGGGGCACCGCCAATCTTGAGAGGGATGGATTCGAAGAAGTTTGTAAAAAAGTCGTTTCCTCCAAGTACGGCTCCGAAGCCTATTCCAAAGAAGTTTCGTATGCTAGACATACCCAAATGCAATGGGACTATCGATCCCAACGAGCATGTTACTTCATATACATGCTCCATCAAGGGTAACGATTTAGAGAATGATGAAATCAAATCTATGCTGTTGAAAATGTTTGGAGAGACCCTTTCGAAGGGAGAAATGATTAGGTATCACAACCTGCCACCAAATTCCATCGACTCATTTTTCATGTTAGCGGATGTTTTGTAAAGGCACACGTCGGGGCCATAAAGGTCGCAACGAGGAAATCGGACCTTTTCAAGATAAGACAAAGGGATAAAGAAATGCTGAGGGAGTTCGTGTCCCGATTTCAAATGGAACGCATGGAGTTGCCGCCGGTCACAGATGATTGGGCCGTCCAAGCTTTCACCCAAGGGTTGAACGAGCGGAGTTCGATAGCATCACGTCAGTTGAAACAAATTCGGATCGAGTACCCAGCTGTAACTTAGGCAGATGTGTACAATCGATATTAGTCGAAGATCAGGGTCAAGAACGACCAATTAGGAGCCCCTTCCAGTTTAGTATATCCAAATTGGTCGACAGTTAAAAACCAAAGGGACGTCGACAGGCAGCCAGGTCGAATAGGGACCGATATCAACCATATACCGCAGATCGAAGGAACAATAGTTCAGGACACAATTCCGCTCGGAATGATCGAGGATAGAATTCTCGGGGACTTATGAGCAAACGTGGTTTTGACAAGTATGCCGATCCCACATAGGAACCTCGGTTATTAGAATATAACTTTAGTATCGATACATCAGGCATTGTATCAGCAATCGGAATGATCAGAGAGGTGGCCCAAACCCATACAAACCGGTTCTTCCCAAAGAAACCCAAATTTGATGTGCAAGTATCATGGCACGCATGGTCACAAGACCGAGTATTGAAGGCAATTAAGGGAGGAGGTAGCCTGTCTATTCAATGAGGACCACCTTCGAGAGTTCCTCAGTGATCGAGCCAGGAATCATTTCAGAGAAAGGGACGCCAACAACAAAAATGAACAGGAGGAACCCCAATATGTAATTCATATAATCGTCAGTGGGGTCGACATTCCACATGGACCCATATTCAAACGCACTAAAGTATCAATCACTAGGGAAAAACGAACCCGAGATTATGTTCCCGAAAGCACTTTATCATTCAACAACGAAGAAGCAGAAGGCATTTCTCAGCCCCACAACGACGCTCTAGTAATTTCTATCTTATTAAATAAAGTTCAAGTTAAGAGTGTTTTAGTAGATCCAGGTAGCTCGGCGAATATTATCCGATCGAGGGTCGTGGAGCATCTCGGCCTACAAAATCAAATCGTGCCTGCAGCTTGAGTCTTAAACGGCTTCAATATGGCCAGTGAAACAACTAAATGGGAGATTATTCTACCGGTGAACGTGGCTGGAACCATTCAAGATACCAAGTTTCACGTAATCGAGGGCGGCATAAGGTACAATGCCCTGCTCGAAAGGCCTTGGATCCAAAATCTGAGGGCAGTCCCTTCGACTCTCCACCAAATGATGAAATTCCCTACTTTGGACGATGTAAGAACAGTATATGGGGAGCAGCATGCTGCAAAGGAAATATTTGCAGTCGATGAGGTAACACCGATATTAACACTATCAACCTCGAAAAGGTAGAGAATCAAAGGTAAGCAGGAAGTCAAATAGCAATCACAGCCACCAGCCTCGACTGAATCGGGGAAGTAGAAGATAGAAGAAGAAGAGGAGGATTTTCTGAGCCCTCAAACTTTTATTGTTCCAAAAGATTCTAATGCCACCAAATCAACGGTCGAAGAGCTGGAACAGGTTATATTGATCGAGTAGCTGCCCGAGCGAAAGGTATACCTGGGAACGAGATTAAACCCCGAACTTAGGAAAAAGCTTATTTAATTTCTTATTGACAACATGGATTTTTTTGCTTGGTCCCATTTATACATGATAGGGATCCCCCCCGGAGATAACGACGCATCGGTTAAGCCTGGACCCTAGGTTCAAACCGGTGAAGCAAAAGAGAAGACCCCAGTCCGAGGTAAAGCACGCATTCATAAAGGACGAGGCAACTAAACCTCTTAAAATAGGGTCCATTCGGGAGATAAAATATCTCGAATAGTTATCCAATGTAGTTGTACTCCCTAAAAAAAGGAACAAACCTAGAATATGTGTAGATTATAAGGATTTAAACAAGGCGTGCCCCAAAGATTCTTTTCCACTCCCTAACATCGATCGCATGATCGATGCCACAGCCGGCCATGAGATCCTTACTTTACTCTATGCCTATTCTGGGTACAATCAAATCCAAATAAACCTGGAGGACCGAGAAAAGACTTCATTTATCACCAAGTATGGAACATATTGTTATAATGTAATGCCCTTTGGGCTAAAAAGTGCAGGAGCTACTTACCAATGCCTAGTAAAACAAATATTAGAAGAACAAATAGGTAAATTAATGGAAGTTTATATTGATCACATGTTAGTTACAGCCCTGTGCGCAGAGGACCATTTGGCTCATTTGCAAGAAACGTTCGAGATTTTAAGGAAATACAATATGAAGTTGAACCCCGAGAAATGTGCTTTCAAGGTCAGTTTGGGCAAGTTCCTTGGCTTCATGGTATCAAATCGGGGGATCGAAATCAACCACGATAAAATCAAGGCCATCGAAGACATCACTATCATGAATAGTGTCAAAGCCGTGCAGAGACTAACCGGATGGATAGCTGCCTTAGGCCGATTCATTTCGAGGTCGTCGGATTGAAGCCACATATTGTTCTCTCTACTAAAAAAGAAGAACGATTTCGCCTGGACCACGGAATGACAACAAGCATTAGAGGAATTGAAGTGATACCTATCAAGCCCCCCAGTACTTCACACTCCAAAGGCAGATGAGAAACTTTACTTATACTTGGCAATATCGAAAATCGCGGTAAGTGGTGTCCTAGTTCGAGAAGAGCAAGGTACGCAATTTTCCATTTATTATGTAAGTCGGACCTTAGGAGAAGAAGAAACTAGTTATCCTCACTTGGAGAAATTGGCACTTACACTGATAAGCGCCTCTAGAAAGTTAAGACCATACTTCCAATGTCACCCCATATGCGTATTAACCACTTACCCACTTCGTAATATTCGGCACAAGCCCGAACTATCGGGCTGATTGGCCAAATGGGCCATCGAACTCAGTGGGTACGATATCGAGTATCAACCCCGGACGGCCATCAAGTATCAAATTTTAGCAGACTTTGTGGCTGATTTCACGCCAACCCTCGTACCCGAAGTCTAAAAGGAACTCTTTTCATAGACGGTGCTTCAAATATGAAGGAGTCCGGGATAGGCATCATTTTGAAGCCACCCACGGGTAGAACTATTAGGCAATCTATCAAAACTCCTAGGTTGACTAACAATGAGGCCGAGTACGAGGCCATGATTGCAGGTCTAGAGCTAACTAAAAGCTTAGGAGCAGAAGTCATTGAAGCCAAGTGTGACTCTTTACTGGTAGTGAACCAAGTAAACAAAAATTTCGAAGTTTGAGAGGATAGAATGCAAAGGTATTTGGACAAGCTGCAGGTAATCGTGCACCATTTCAAGGAATGGACTTTACAGCATGTACCTCGAGAACAAAATAGTGAGGCTGATGCACTTGCAAGTTTAGGGTCATCGGTCGAGGAAGATGAGATCAGCTCGGGGACTGTCGTTCAACTCTAGAAATTCGTGATCGAGGAAGGTCATGCCGAGATAAACTTTACAAGCTTAACCCGGGATTGGAGGAATAAATATATTGAATACTTGAAGAACAGAAAGCTCCCATCGGACCCTAAAGAGTCAAGGGCCCTACGAACCAAAGCTGCTCGATTCGCATTGACTAAAGATGGAACAATATACTGAAGGACATTCGATGGACCTTTGGCAGTATGCTTAGGACCAGGAAACATCGATTATGTTCTACGAGAGGTCCATGAATGCACTTGTCGGAACTACTCCGGCGCCGAATCACTGATTCGCAAAATCATTAGAGCAGGATACTATTGGGATAGCATGGAAAACGACACTAAGGAGTTTGTTCGAAAATGTGATAAATGTTAAAGTTTTACACCGATGATCCATCAGCCCGGAGAACAACTTCATTTAGTCCTATCCCCATGGCCATTCATGAAATGGGGGATGGATATTGTCGGCCCTCTGCCATCAGCCCTAGGTAAAGCCAAGTTCATTTTATTTATGACTGACTATTTTTCTAAATGGGTTGTAGCACAGGCGTTCGAGAATGTGAGAGAGAAAGAGGTTATAGACTTCATCTGGGTTCACATCGTATATCGATTTGGGATACTGGCCGAAATAGTATGTGACAATGGAAAATAATTTATCGGCAGCAAAGTGACGAAATTCCTCGAAGACCACAAAATAAAAAGGATATTATCAACGTCGTATCACCCTAGTAGGAACAGACAGGCCGAGTCGACGAACAAGACTATTATCCAAAACCAAAAGAAAAAGTTGAACGACGCTAAGGGAAAATGGAGAGAAATTCTACCCGAAGTTCTTTGGGCATATAGAACAACGTCAAAGTCCAGTACGGGGGCAACCCCGTTCTACTTAGTACATGGCTCCGCAGCCTTGATTCCAATCAAAGTCAGGGAACCCAGTGCCAGGTTTTGACATACAATAGTAGAGTCAAATCACGAGGCTATAAATACTAGCCTTGAATTATTGGATGAAAAACGAGAAGCTGCACTCGTTCGAATGGCTGCACAAAAGCAACAAATCGAAAGATACTACAATAGGAGAACCAACCTTCACCACTTCAGAGTCGGGGACTTAGTCCTGAGGAAAGTCACCATCAACACTCGATATCCTAATGAAGGAAAGCTCGGCCCAAATTGGGAAGGACCCTACCAAGTCCTCAAAATCATTGGAAAGGGATCTTATAAGCTCGGCACAATGAACGGCGAACAACTGCCAAATAATTGGAACATATCGCTTCTCAAATGGTATTATTGCTATGGTATGACTTTATTCCTATTTTTTTATTTATATATTCAACACTAACTCGTTGCAGATGATCGATCGAAGATATCGAGACCTCAGGGTTAAAAAGATGCGTTGCACTCTTTTTCCCTTAGATCAGTTTTTTCCCAAGTGGGTTTTTCCGGCGAGGTTTTTAACGAGGCAACAATTATATGCTACCTAAGGACCATTCAATAGTATCCAACGCTTCTTTACAATCAACCTCGAATACTGGGGGGCACCACCCTCGGATGTTATGCTTTTGAGGAAAATACTTCGTGTCAAAGGGACTCGATAGAGAAAATTTGAAATGGGCCAAACGTCGAATGAACAGAATCCGTATAGTTTAGTCGAGCCCCGATGGAAAATCATATACGCATGTATAAATTATGCAAAGAAGCATTCTTTTTATAACAAACATCTTGTGTCTCAAAGAAATTTTTCTACTATACAAGCTCCAGACTTATGATTTTGTGAGAAATGGCTCAAGGTCCAAGTGCAAATATACCTCGTACACTCGGGGACTGCCGTCGACAATTGACATATTCGGGTAACTAAAATTCATAAGACCTCAAAGAGGCACTCCTCGATCTACATGCCAAGGCTATCATTCTCAAGGAGTAACACTTCGAACAGGTTCGAAGTATTATTGGGAAATAAGCCCAAGAGGCATACCCAAAGGCTACGGCCAAATTAAAGCGGTTCAAAGACGTCCGAATTCCGCAGTAAAAATAGGCCTTCAAATTTTTTGAAAAACCGGTTTAAAAAGGCTACCCTCGGCATGTAATCAAAAGGGCCTCGATAAAATCAGCCCTCGAAAAACCTTAAGAGGTACCAAATTATCTTAACACAAAGGGCCTCGATAAAATCAACCCTCGAAAAACCTTAAGAGATACCAAATTATCTTAACACAAACTTGCTAAGGCACAAAAAGTAAAGGGGTTTCAATCGACATCGAACCTTCAAAAAACCTAATGGGTAAAGAATACGTGTTAAGGAATAAAGAAATATTTTTTTACTGAGTCTTCTAAGCCAAAAAAGGGAAACAATAGCCATCTTTTAGAGGCCATGTCAGCCCAATCTAAAGAGCCTAAGGGACAATACACTTAGAGTTCGAGATTTTGTTCTCACTCAACTCGGACCTAAGGGTTCCACTATTCCGAGCTCAAATAAAACATAGCTCGAGGATTCATCATAAAACCTTAAGGGGTCTGTTAATGTGAGTTCGAAACTTACTCGAACTCGGCTATAATCCGAAATTAAAATCCTGAACATATTGTTAAGCTCTGGGACTCTCCCTCGCTTAACTAAAAAACCTAAGGGTTTGTTCTACTCTGAGATCGTGTTATGGCTCACTCGACTATAGAGGATACAGTAACCCGATTGCAATAAAGTTTTCACAAAGAAAAGGCAAAATAGAATTTATCATAAATCAGAAATTAACAAAACGGAAAGAAAAGAAATCTTTCATATATGCAAAGTATTTACAAAGATCACTCAAGGTCTTACACAAAAAACAAAAGGAGAACAAATACTAAGTGCCTAGTCCACCTCGGGAGCCGCATCTTCGAGACCTTCATCTTCATCTCTGCTCTCGGATCCACTCACAGAGTCTTCCTCATAGGAAAGCAAAGCTCCGGCCTCATCCTTCAAAACCTTCGCATTCTCGATATCAGTCGTGAAATCGAAGCCACGAGCATACACCTCCTCAAGAGTCTCTCTTCGAGACTGGTGCCTTCATGCTGAGCAATACGGGACAATCTAACCTTAGCAGCATTAGAAATTTTCTTTGTCCGAGTGTTAGCGGCTTCGGCGTCAGCTCGCTAGGAGACCAGGAGCACCTCTGCCTCAGATGTGGCCCTTGCAAGCTCAGTAGCCAACCGAGTCTCGAGCTCTTCAACCTTCTGGGCTCGGGCCAAGTTCTCCTCCTTCACACTTTGGAGTTGACGCTCAACCGAAGATAGTTGGGCTCGAACTGTTTCTTTCTTAGAGGCGAGATGGTCAATGTTCTGCTTCCACCCCAAAGTCTCTGCCTATTTCATCTTGGCCTCCTCACAAATCTTCTCAACCAATTTGGCCTTCTGCTGAACCTGCAGGATCAAAGTGTTAGTTTCCAAGATCAAGTCAATACATAACAAGCTCCCAAAAATTTACATTACCCATTCAACGAGCTTGGTCTGATCTCGATGAGCTCTTGTCAGCTTGTCTCGAATGCTCACGATCTCCTCTTCTTTTTGCACATAGAGGAGTGTGAGGGCGTTTCTCTCCTCCGTAAGCTTTTTGAGATCAGCCTCACATCGGGCCATCTCAGCTCGATACTTGGAAGACGCTTCTCAATGGAGAATTGTAGCCTGTATAGAAAGAAAGGAAATCAAACTTAGAGAAATAAGAACAAACGCAAACATGGTAGCATAGGCTAAAACTCACTTGGTTCAGAAGCCACTAAGCCTCATCAAAAATGAGTGATGCATCAAGGACGGAAACATCATCGACCCTTGCGAAGCAACCATGAAATATATTGTCCCCTTCGGGGGCCGTCCCCACTTCGAGAGTTCCCAAGGACCGGGCATCCCAAAATTGCCCCTCGGAGAACGTGGGACCGGGTGGTGAATCATCAATATTAATTGCCCCGAGCGAGTCATTAGGAGCATTCTCTTCTCTTTGAAGAGCCTCAAAACTAGACCCTTCGAGCACACCCGCCGGTTGCTCATCACGGCAAGAGGCGTCATTAATAGCCGATGACTCAGGAACTCTATTCGGACCTTCCCCCAAGATCACCTCGATCTGCGGCTGAACCTCCTCGACCGTTATCGGCTCAGTAGTTAATGAATCTTTGATGCTTTCCCTCTTCCGAGCCACCAGCAGGCAGTTGGCATCTTCTCCATCCTCGTCCTCATCTCGTAGCATTTGGGCTACATCGATAGAAAGAACGGAGGGATCAGTCTTCGACTTTCGAGCCCTACTTTTCTTGGGCTTTGGGGTATCTGGAGTCGAGGACCTTCTCTTTTTCTTGTATTTGGTCGGCTTCAAGGCCTCGTTTTCCCCGGAGGAGGCAGCCTCATGATGACGTTATCTCCAAGTCCTGTATAAGAAGAAATCAAGTTAAAAAGAAGTATTTCACATGAAATCATCAAACACGTACAGGGGAACTTACCATGATTTTTGGCCTCCCATCGACCCTTAGCCAAATCACGCCACGAGTGCTCAGTATACGAGGAGGTTGAAACCAGTTGTCGAATCCAACCTGCAAGGTCCGAGATTGCACCAGGAAACCAGGGGGAAGCTGCACCATAAAGAAGAATATAGATGAGAAGAGATAAAAAAAACGTAATAGGTAATCAAACGTTATCAGTGAAGTTCTGCTTACGCTTCATGTTCCATTCTTCGGGGAATGGAATCTTCTCGGCGGGGATTAAATCATAGGTCCTGACTCGGACAAACCAGCACATCCATCCTCGGTCCTTGTCCTCATCTATGCTCGAGAATAGCACCTCCGTGGCCCAGCGCTGAAGCCTTATCAGTCCTCCCCGATAAAGATGGGGGTTGTATAGCCTAATATGATGATCGAGGTTGAAAGACTTCTCCTCGATCTTGCTCGAGAAGAATCTGAGCAAAATGACAATACACCAAAAAGAGGGGTAGATTTGGCCTAGGGTTACCCGGTATTGGTGGCAGAATTCGATTATAATGGGATAGACAAAACCCAGTGTGAAAGGGTAAGTATACACACTTAAAAACCTTTTCACATGAGTTGTGATGTCCTCTTCGGGGGTAGGAATCACCACCTCTTTATTCTCCAAGCAGCAATCATTTTTCACCTGCTCGAGATCGCCTTCGGATATCGAAGAGATATATCTAGACATGGGCTCGTATCGGCCAGGAACCGAAGAGGGTTTTTCCACTTTAAAGTCGGAAGTAAGTTCACATGGCCCGGGGATGCACTCTTCAATAAGTGGATCCACCAGTGTTTTGCCACCGGCCGGCCGCGACGAGGAGGCTTTTTCTTCTAGAGGAATGGATTTTGATGTTTTTGCCATTGTTATATAAGGTTTAAGTAAGAATAAAGCGGAATTTGTTCTTTAGAGATTGGCAAACGGAAACCGGCAATGTTGATGAACTTGAAGAGACTACAAGAGTTTTTTGAGGATTAGAAGAAGTTTGAAAGTAAAGTTTAAGAGGATTATGAAGGTGGTCTATTTATAATAGCCACTTTGACGGTTTGAAAGCACTAGTGGTCGACCATCAACTAGCATTAAATAATGATCTTGTAAACTATGCATACGCGATGCTTCAATCGCTTCCGTCGCTTACATCACGATGTTGACGTCATAATTGGTCGAGGTACTAAATCAAAGACTCTATTCGTTTCTTCTCGTTACATTCCAAGAAATGAGGGGACTTTCTGTATACGGTCAAAATCAGGCCTACCCGATTTTGCTATTTAATCGAGACAAGGGAGTTACATCGGGGGTAGCCTCATAATAAATCAAACTCGAGCTCGAAGATGAGACATCAAGCCTAGAGATCAAAGTGTACATTGAGACCAAGGCCAGCAACAATCGAGACCAAGTATGACTCACTTCGAGGGCAGCATAATAATGGAATGGAGAGATATCAGTAACCAGTTGAAGATCACGGCGTGAATCTCGAAACAGATATCCGAGACTGGTCGAGGATCATGGGGTGAATCTCGTAACTAACCAAATTAGAAGCGGTTAACTAGTTGTTTATGCTATTTTCCTTCTGTAATTAGAGACATACCATAATTAGGTTTCCTCTACTATATAAATAGGAGTTCCAATCATTTGTATGGGAGAGGATTCACTGATAAGAATATACATATACGCTACTTTCATTGTCTTATTTACTGTTCATCACTGCTTGTTCCATCCTCTAATGTTCTTATTAACTAAACCTCGAGACTATCTCGAATCAAGGTCGAGGCATTGTTTGCAGACTGGTTATATTTATTTTTGTCCAATTTATCTATATAATTCGTTATTTATCAATTGGTATTAGTTTAGATCACATATCCTTAAAACCACAATATAAGTTTAATTGTTACTCGATTTTCTGGGTAAACAAGTACTATAGTGAGGAATTGAGAGTTGTATCTATCTATATTGAACCTTTGAAGCAGAATAAGCACTAGACTTCAATTGTAGCAGCAAAAGTACTCAACCAGAAGCTGAAGAGTGGAAACCACCTTTGGAGAAAAGTCTAGTGCTTAATAATACTACTTTACTCTGCTATTATATCATCACTCATGTCACGCCCCAAACTTGGGGAGCACGACCGGCGCTCAACCGAGTGAACCCGGCTGAGAAAGCGTGTTAGATTTCCTTCTACCCAAACTCATCCATGAATAAAGAGGAGATGTACTCCATTAATCAAACATTGAAAAGATTTCATTAGCAACTCCCATTTCATTTCCATTAGCAACTTCATTCATAATATCCAAAATATTACGAGTTTATAGGATTAATGAAAAACATGATTTCCACATACCAACATTTCTAATTTAATTCCTCACATTAAATACCAACCACAACTTGTCTACGGAGCCTCTAAGTACAACTGAAGAGTAAAATGGAAATGCCGGCAACAAGGCCCCGGCTATACCTCAACCACAAAGTACATGAGAAACAAAAGATACATTACCCCGAAATGAAGTGGGGCTCACCAAATCAGCTGAAAAGAGTGTACTGCTATCACTGATCTATGCCACCTGCTGTAGAACCACTTGCATCCATTAAAGATGCAGCGGCCCCGGCAAAAGGGACATTAGTACTGTCGAATAGCACTAGTATGTATAGCTAGAAATCCTCTTTCAAAATAGAATGCCTATATGATCTATATGTGGAACGCATAATATAATGTAATTGAAAAAACATGTACAAACAAGGACAACAAAAGTGGCACTTATTGTCTGCATTAATAATGTGTCTCATTAGACTGGCCTTAGTGTTCGCATATCATATTATACACTTATGCGTTTCATAGACCGTCCATAGTGTTTATTCATACTGTACACCTATACTTCTCATACACAATGAACCTATGCGTTTCATAGATCATCCACAAGATTTCATAACACAATATACCTATGTGTTTCATAGACCGTCCACAGGATTTCATATTACAATATACCTATGCGTTTCATAGACCGTCCATAGGGTTTCATAACACAATATTCCTATGTGTTTCATAGACCGTCCATAGGGTTTCATAACATAATATTACTATGCATTTCATAGACTATCCATAGGGTTTCATAACACAATATTCCTATGTGTTTCATAGACCGTCCATAGGGTTTCATAACACAATATTCCTAAGCATTTTATAGATCGTCTACAAGATTTCATAACACAATATACCTATGCATTTCATAGATCGTCCACAAGATTTCATAACATAATATACCTATGTGTTTCATAGACCGTCTACAGGATTTCATATCACAATATACCTATGCGTTTCATAGACCGTCCATAGGGTTTCATAACACAATATTCCTATGCGTTTCATAGACCGTCCATAGGGTTTCATAACACAATATTCCTATGCATTTCATAGACTGTCCATAGGGTTTTATAATACAATATTCCTATGCGTTTCATAGACCGTCCATAGGGTTTCATAACACAATATTCCTAAGCATTTTATAGATCGTCCACAAGATTTCATAACACAATATATCTATGTGTTTTATAGACCGTCCACAGGATTTCATATCACAATATACCTATGCATTTCATAGACCAGCCATAGGGTTTCATACACAATATACCTATGTGTTTCATAGACCGTCCATAGGGTTTCATAACACAATATTCATATGTGTTTCATAGACCGTCCATAGGATTTCATAACACAATATTCCTATGTGTTTCATAGACCGTTCATAGGATTTCATATACAATGCACATATGCATTTCATAGACCGTCCATAAGGTTCCATACACAATATACATATGCGTTTCATAGACCGTTCATAGGATTTCATATACAATGCACATATGTATTTCATTGACCGTCCATAGGATTCCATAAACAATATACCTATGTGTTTCATAGACCGTTCATAAGATTTCATATACAATGCACCTATGCGTTTCATAGATCGTCTATAGGATCATTGGGACACTTCATGTTCATGCTCATTATGGATAACATCGCTCATTATATTAGCACATGTATGGTGAATCAATAAGCCAATTTGAGTGGCACATGGCCCAAATTCGTTTTCATAAGATTTATCATCATTTAGCATAGGACATCTCTCTTCCACCTCATATATACTCTCTTGTCAACTTATGGTCATTAGCTATGTTCATGATTCTTGGGGACTTAACATCGAAGTCATTTACATTAATTATTTTAGTAGCATACATACTATTATAGAAACCATAGGGACATACAACACCTCATAATTCTCATTTGGCAAACGGCAACATTTCATGTTCATACCATCACTTACTTGTACTTGCCATAGGTGATCATAGGACATCAAGAACATTTAAAATATTTAGGAACACTATAGCCTCTCCTCATGAGGGCGTAAACACATTAGAAATATAAGTACAAATACATTCGTCTCATAACCTTTCCCACCATATATCACTTCACAATTACTTTCAACTACTTACAACATCATTATTTCATCGGCTCCCTTGTCCATACATATTATTCTTCATTCATGGCACTGTAGCCGTATATCATATTATTCACTTTCATTTCCTTACTTTCAAGGATTATCATCATAAACATCATCATATAGAATACTCTTGAAATACCTTTCCCCAAAAAGGGTAATACACAATCTCAACTCATGAATATGTAAGAACTCAAAACATATTGGAAATACCTACCAAGCATAGCATTAGTTAGAACAACCACATTTGGACATGACTTGAGTATATGAGCTTTTGGACAATTCTATTTTCAGAGTCAATTTGGAATAGTTGAATCAAGACTCATTTCTTAACCTTTCCCACATTATTTCATTTCATTGGCACCATTGGCCAGAAGTATAACTTTCATTATTGGCACGGTGGCCACACTTTATATCCCCAACTCTCTCCTTTCACTTTCACGCATTTTTATAGATTATCAACAACAAAACATCTCTAATCACTGCTTTCATTACTCACACGACTATTTAAGAGTCTTAAGCACGTCGAGACTTCTTACACGATTTGGCATAATAGACTTCATTTGAAACACTACTTGAAGTCATAACATTTTAACACACATTCCATACTTGAACACATTCTCGTACAAGAGCGTTCGGAACACATTTTAAACATATACCTTTTGGCACAAAGCTTATTTGGAATAGTCAATTTATAATGAATAACTCGGGACTTACAAGGACATCTTGGGATTCAATTCAAAGAGAAACGTTTAGCCAACATACCTCGCTTTGAGATCTCCTTAAATCACTATAACGTTTCAGAAATTCTCGCAATCCCACTCAATTTGAGACATAACAAAATTGAACACAAATTAGGTAGATATTAATGGTTTCAGCTCATTTGAGCATTTTATCAAACACTAGGTGTGCAAATTTATGTACAAGGTTCTTCTACAAGATTGCCTTCATTCCATAACCCAATCTTTACTTACTTTAACGCAACAATCTTCCCACAAACCTTATTGGTACAAGCATGTATAATTAACACTCTTACACCCGAAACGTATACTCCCAATCACCCATCTTTTACCCTAAACTCGAAATTGAAGACTAGGGGTTTGAATCTTACCACTTGAGTGAAGATCTTTTGAGATTTCCTTGTTAGATTTCAAGGCTTGAACAAGATCTTGATGAACAAAGCACTTCATCTACTTCATCTCTCTAGAGCACTCTCACTTCTCTCTAAAATATCAGGTTTTAGGTCAAAAATGACTTAACCCCTCTCTCTACCCGGCCTTGGGGGTATTAAATGAGCTCATACGTGCGCGACCGCACACCTAGGCAAGTGGTCTCGCATCTGTCCACGCACCTAAGGCAAAAACTCTCAAATATGCGCGGCCGCGCATCTAGGCGCACATATGACACAGGTCCAGTAAAATAGCCATAACTCTTTGTATACATATCCAAATGATGAACGCTTTGATGTGTTGGAATCTAGACTCAAAGGGATTTAATTGAAAAGGTATATCACCACCTAAGTCATTATATTGAGTTAGTTATATTCATTTGAATTTGGGTCTTGTGCCAATTGAAATATCCTTTCCACTTAATATATCCAACTTGTTCCACACAAGTTCTTGTCATTCACAAAACTCCTTAGTATGTTCCAAAACACCTTAAACATATATAATCAATTCATAATTATGTGGCTCTATCCCATAGGTTTCCTTTAATACTCAAATACGTTATTCCCAAATACCGTTGGCGCACTTTAAAAATTAAATCATTAGAAAATATTTACGGGGCCTTACATTCTCCACCACTTAAGATCATTCGTCCTCAAATGAGGAGTAGAGTCCGGCCCCTAACACTTAACATAACTCGACTCTTCTTTCAAACATTTCAATCCTCCAAATTTGACTAACTCCAAAACTTTTCAGAAATTTTGGCAGAGTCTCCCCTGTAATTAGGCCTAACCACCTATCAGAGAATCACCAAAACCACCCTAACAACATATCCATAACTCAACAAATCATCACAGTATATTTCAACAACATTGATCCCAACATTAAGGGCATTACATTAACAAAAAGTGGTATCTAGACATGAGCTGCACATATTTACATCATAACATATTTAAAGTACCCTTTTGAATCACAACCATAACATATTTCAAGAATTATATGGCTCTAATCACGGATTTCATTACACACGCGACTATTTAAGAGTCTTAAGCACGTCGAGACTTCTTACACGATTTGGCATAATAGACTTCATTCGAAACACTACGTGAAGTCATAACATTTTAACACACATCCCATACTTGAACACATTCTCGTATGATATCATAATATGACAAGAGCGTTCGGAACACATTTTGAACATATACCTTTTGGCACAAAGCTTATTTGGAATAGTCAATTTATAATGAATAACTCGGGACTTACAAGAACATCATGGGATTCAATTCAAGGAGAAAAGTTTAGCCAACATACCTCACTTTGAGATATCCTTAAATCACTACAACGTTTCAGAAATTCTCGCAATCCCACTCAATTTGAGACATAACAAAATTGAACACAAATTAGGTAGATATTCATGGTTTCAGCTCATTTGAGCATTTTATCAAACACTAGGTGTGCAAATTTGTGTACAAGGTTCTTCTACAAGATTTCCTTCATTCCATAACCCAATCTTTACTTATTTTAGCTCAACAATCTTCCCACAAACCTTATTGGTACAAGAATGTATAATTAACACTCTTACACCCAAAACGCATACTCCCATTCACCCATCTTTTACCCCAAACTCGAAATTGAAGACTAGGGGTTTGAATCTTACCTCTTGAGTGAAGATCTTTTGAGATTTCCTTGTTAGATTTCAAGGCTTGAACAAAGCACTTCATCTACTTCACCTCTCTAGAGCACTCTCACTTCTCTCTAAAATATCAGGTTTTAGGTTAAAAATGACTTGACCCCTCTCTCTACACGGCCTTGGGGGTATTAAATGAGCTCCTACGTGCGCGGCCACGCACCTAGGCAAGTGGCCGCGCATCTGTCTACGCACCTAAGGCAGAAACTCTCAAATATGCGCGGCCGCGCATCTAGGCGCACATATGACACAGGTCCAATAAAATAGCCATAACTCTTTGTATACATATCCAAATGATCAACGGTTTGATGCGTTGGAATTTATACTCAAAGGGCTTGAATTGAAAAGGTAGATCACCACCTAAGTCATTATATTGAGTTAGTTATATTCATTTGAATTTGGGTCTTGTGCCAATTGAAATATCCTTTCCACTTGATATATCCAACTTGTTCCACACAAGTTCTTGCCATTCACAAAACTCCTTAGTATATTCCAACACACCTTAAACATATATAATCAATTCAAAATTATGTGGCTCTATGCCATAGGTTTCCTTTAATACTCAAATACGTTATTCCCAAATACCGTTGGCGCACTTTAAAAACTTAAATCATTAGAAAATATTTACGAGGCCTTACATTCTCCACCACTTAAGATCATTTGTCCTCAAATGAGGAGTAGAGTCCGGCCCCAAACACTTAACATAACTCGACTCTTCTTTCAAACATTTCAATCCTCCAAATTTGACTAACTCCAAAACTTTTCAGAAATTTCGGCAGAGTCTCCCCTGTAATTGGGCCTAACCACCTGTCAGAGAATCACCAAAACCACGCTAACAACATATCCATAACTCAACAAATCATCACAGTATATTTCAACAACATTGATAACAACATTAAGGGCATTACATTAACAAAAGTGGTATCTAGACATGAGCTGCACATATTTACATCATAACATATTTGAAGTACCCTTTTGAATCACAACCATAACATATTTAAAGAATTATGTGGCTCTAATCACGGATTTCATTACGCACGCGACTATTTAAGAGTCTTATGCACGTCGAGACTTCTTACACGATTTGGCATAATAGACTTCATTCGAAACACTACTTGAAGTCATAACATCTTAGCACACATCCCATACTTGAACACATTCTCGTATGATATCATAATATGGCAAGAGCGTCCGGAACACATTTTGAACATATACCATTTAGCACAAAGCTTATTTGGAATACTTAATTTATAATGAATAACTCGGGACTTACAAGAACATCATAGGATTCAATTCAAGGAGAAAAGTTTAGCCAACATACCTCGCTTTGAGAACTCCTTAAATCACTACAACGTTTCAGAAATTCTCGCAATCCCACTCAATTTGAGACATAACAAAATTGAACACAAATTAGGTAGATATTCATGGTTTCAGCTCATTTGAGCATTTTATCAAACACTAGGTGTGCAAATTTGTGTACAAGGTTCTTCTACAAGATTTCCTTCATTCCATAACCCAATCTTTACTTATTTTAGCTCAACAATCTTCCCACAAACCTTACTGGTACAAGCATGTATAATTAACACTCTTACACCCGAAAAGCATACTCCCAATCACCCATCTTTTACCCCAAACTCGAAATTGAAGACTAGGGGTTTGAATCTTACCTCTTGAATGAAGATATTTTGAGATTTCCTTGTTAGATTTCAAGGTTTGAACAATATCTTGATGAACAAAGGACTTCATCTACTTCATCTCTCTAGAACACTCTCACTTCTCTCTAAAATATTAGGTTTTAGGTCAAAAATGACTTAACCCCTCTCTCTACCCGGCCTTGGGGTATTAAATGAGCTCCTACGTGCGCGGCCGCGCATCTGTCTACGCACCTAAGGCAGAAACTCTCAAATATGCGCGGCCACGCATCTAGGCGCACATATGACACAGGTCCAATAAAATAGCCATAACTCTTTGTATACATATCCAAATGATCAACGGTTTGATGCGTTGGAATTTAGACTCAAATGGCTTTAATTGAAAAGGTATATCACCACCTAAGTCATTATATTGAGTTAGTTATATTCATTTGAATTTGGGTCTTGTGCCAATTGAAATATCCTTTCCACTTAATATATCCAACTTGTTCCACACAAGTTCTTGCCATTCACAAAACTCCTTAGTATGTTCCAACACACCTTAAACATATATAATCAATTCAAAATTATGTGGCTCTATGCCATAGGTTTCCTTTAATACTCAAATACGTTATTCCCAAATACCGTTGGCGCACTTTAAAAACTTAAATCATTAGAAAATATTTACGAGGCCTTACATTCTCCCCCACTTAAGATCATTTGTCCTCAAATGAGGAGTAGAGTCCGGCCCCAAACACTTAACATAACTTGACTCTTCTTTCAAACATTTCAATCCTCCAAATTTGACTAACACCAAAACCTTTCAGAAATTTCGACAGAGTCTCCCCTGTAATTGGGCCTAACCACCTGTCAGAGAATCACCAAAAACACGCTAACAACATATCCATAACTCAACAAATCATCACAGTATATTTCAACAACATTGATCCCAACATTAAGGGCATTACATTAACAAAAGTGGTATCTAGACATGAGCTGCACATATTTACATCATAACATATTTGAAGTACCCTTTTGAATCACAACCATAACATATTTAAAGAATTATGTGGCTCTAATCACGGATTTCTCTACGCACGCGACTATTCAAGAGTCTTAAGCACGTCGAGACTTCTTACACGATTTGGCATAATAGACTTCATTCGAAACACTACTAGAAGTCATAACATCTTAACACACATCCCATACTTGAACACATTCCTGTATGATATCATAATATGACAAGAGTGTCCGGAACACATTTTGAACATATACCTTTTGGCACAAAGTTTATTCGGAATAGTCAATTTATAATGAATAACTCGGGACTTACAAGAACATCATGGGATTCAATTCAAAGAGAAAAGTTTAGCCAACATACCTCGCTTTGAGATCTCCTTAAATCACTACAACGTTTCAGAAATTCTCTCAATCCCACTCAATTTGAGACATAACAAAATTGAACACAAATTAGGTAGATATTCATGGTTTCAGCTCATTTGAGCATTTTATCAAACACTAGGTGTGCAAATTTGTGTACAAGGTTCTTCTACAAGATTGCCTTCATTCCATAACCCAATCTTTACTTATTTTAGCTCAACAATCTTCCCAAAAACCTTATTGGTACAAGCATGTATAATTAACACTCTTACACCCGAAAAGCATACTCCCAATCACCCATCTTTTACCCCAAACTCGAAATTGAAGACTAGGGGTTTGAATCTTACCTCTTTCGTGAAGATCTTTTGATATTTCCTTGTTAGATTTCAAGGCTTGAATAAGATCTTGATGAACAAAGCACTTCATCTACTTCATCTCTCTAGAACACTCTCACTTCTCTCTAAAATATCAGGTTTTAGGTCAAAAATGACTTAACCCCTCTCTCTACCGGGCCTTGGGGGTATTAAATGAGCTCCTACATGCGCGGCCGCGCACCTGGGCAAGTGGCCGCGCATCTGTCCACGCACCTAAGGCAGAAACTCTCAAATATGTGCGGCCGCGCATCTAGGTGCCCATATGACACGGGTCCAGTATAATAGACATAACTCTTTGTATACATATCCAAATGATCAACGGTTTGATGCGTTGGAATTTAGACTCAAAGGGCTTTTATTGAAAAGGTAGATCACCACCTAAGTCATTATATTGAGTTAGTTATATTCATTTGAATTTGGGTCTTGTGCCAATTGAAATATCCTTTCCACTTAATATATCCAACTTGTTCCACACAAGTTCTTGCCATTCACAAAACTCCTTAGTATGTTCCAACACACCTTAAACATATATAATCAATTCAAAATTATGTGGCTCTATCCCATAGGTTTCCTTTAATACTCAAATACGTTATTCCCAAATACCGTTGGCGCACTTTAAAAACTTAATCATTAGAAAATATTTACGGGGCCTTACATTCTCCCCCACTTAAGATCATTTGTCCTCAAATGAGGAGTAGAGTCCGGCCCCAAACACTTAACATAACTTGACTCTTCTTTCTAACATTTCAATCCTCCAAATTTGACTAACTCCAAAACTTTTCAGAAATTTCGGCAGAGTCTTCCCTGTAATTGGGCCTAACCACCTGTCAGAGAAGCACCAAAACCACGCTAACAACATATCGATAACTCAACAAATCATCACAGTATATTTCAACAACATTGATCCCAACATTAAGGGCATTACATTAACAAAACTGGTATCTAGACATGAGCTGCACATATTTACATCATAACATATTTGAAGTACCCTTTTGAATCACAACCATAACATATTTAAAGAATTATGTGGCTCTAATCACGGATTTCATTACGCACGCGACTATTTAAGAGTCTTAAGCACATCGAGACTTCTTACATGATTTGGCATAATAGACTTCATTCGAAACACTACTTGAAGTCATAACATCTTAACACACATCCCATACTTGAACACATTCTCGTATGATATCATAATATGGCAAGAGCGTCCGGAACACATTTTGAACATATACCATTTAGCACAAAGCTTATTTGGAATACTTAATTTATAATGAATAACTCGGGACTTACAAGAACATCATGGGATTCAATTCAAGGAGAAAAGTTTAGACAACATACCTCGCTTTGAGAACTCCTTAAATCACTACAACGTTTCAGAAATTCTCGCAATCCCACTCAATTTGAGACATAACAAAATTGAACACAAATTAGGTAGATATTCATGGTTTCAGCTCATTTGAGCATTTTATCAAACACTAGGTGTGCAAATTTGTGTACAAGGTTCTTCTACAAGATTGCCTTCATTCCATAACCCAATCTTTACTTATTTTAGCTCAACAATATTCCCACAAACCTTATTGGTACAAGCATGTATAATTAACACTCTTACACCCGAAAAGCATACTCCCAATCACCCATCTTTTACCCCAAACTCGAAATTGAAAACTAGGGGTTTGAATCTTACCTCTTGAGTGAAGATCTTTTGATATTTCCTTGTTAGATTTCAAGGCTTGAACAAGATCTTGTTGAACAAAGCACTTCATCTACTTCATCTCTCTAGAACACTCTCACTTCTCTCTAAAATATCAGGTTTTAGGTCAAAAATGACTTAACCCCTCTCTCTACCGGGCCTTGGGGGTATTAAATTAGCTCCTACGTGCGCGGCCGCGGACCTGGGCAAGTGGCCGCGCATCTGTCCACGCACCTAAGGCAGAAACTCTCAAATATGTGCGGCCGCGCATCTAGGTGCACATATGACACGGGTCCAGTATAATAGACATAACTCTTTGTATACATATCCAAATGATCAACGGTTTCATGCGTTGGAATCTAGACTCAATGAGCTTTAATTGAAATGGTAGATCACCACCTAAGTCATTATATTGAGTTAGTTATATGCATTTGAATTTGGGTCTTGTGCCAATTGAAATATCCTTTCCACATAATATATCCAACTTGTTCCACACAAGTTCTTGCCATTCACAAAACTCCTTAGTATGTTCCAACACACCATAAACATATATAATCAATTCAAAATTATGTGGCTCTATCCCATAGGTTTCCTTTAATACTCAAATACATTATTCCCAAATACCGTTGGCGCACTTTAAAAACTTAATCATTAGAAAATATATACGGGGCCTTACATTCTCCCCCACTTATGATCATTTGTCCTCAAATGAGGAGTAGAGTCCGGCCCCAAACACTTAACATAACTTGACTCTTCTTTCAAACATTTCAATCCTCCAAATTTGACTAACTCCAAAACTTTTCAGAAATTTCGGCAGAGTCTCCCCTGTAATTGGGCCTAACCACCTGTCAGAGAATCACCAAAACCACGCTAACAACATATCCATAACTCAACAAATCATCACAGTATATTTCAACAACATTGATCGCAACATTAAGGGCATTACATTAACAAAAGTGGTATCTAGACATGAGCTGCACATATTTACATCATAACATATTTGAAGTACCCTTTTGAATCACAACCATAACATATTTCAAGAATTATGTGGCTCTAATCACGGATTTCATTACGCACGTGACTATTTAAGAGTCTTAATCACGTCGAGACTTCTTACACGATTTGGCATAATAGACTTCATTCGAAACACTACTTGAAGTCATAACATCTTAACACACATCCCATACTTGAACACATTCTCGTATGATATCATAATATGACAAGAGCGTCCGGAACACATTTTGAACATATACCTTTGGGCACAAAGCTTATTCGGAATAGTCAATTTATAATGAATAAATTGGGACTTACTAGAACATCATGGGATTCAATTCAAAGAGAAAAGTTTAGCCAACATACCTCGCTTTGAGATCTCCTTAAATCACTACAACGTTTCAGAAATTCTCTCAATCCCACTCAATTTGAGACATAACAAAATTGAACACAAATTAGGTAGATATTCATGGTTTCAGCTCATTTGAGCATTTTATCAAACACTAGGTGTGCAAATTTGTGTACAAGGTTCTTCTACAAGATTTCCTTCATTCCATAACCCAATATTTACTTATTTTAGTTTAACAATCTTTCCACAAACCTTATTGGTACAAGCATGTATAATTAACACTCTTACACCCGAAAAGCATACTCCCAATCACCCATCTTTTACCCCAAACTCGAAATTGAAGACTAGGGGTTTGAATCTTACCTCTTGAGTGAAGATATTTTGAGATTTCCTTGTTAGATTTCAAGGTTTGAACAATATCTTGATGAACAAAGGACTTCATCTACTTCATCTCTCTAGAACACTCTCACTTCTCTCTAAAATATTAGGTTTTAGGTCAAAAATGACTTAACCCCTCTCTCTACCCGGCCTTGGGGTATTAAATGAGCTCCTACGTGCGCGGCCGCGCACCTAGGCAAGTGGCCGCGCATCTGTCCACGCACCTAACGCAGAAACTCTCAAATATGCGCGGCCGCGCATCTAGGCGCACATATGACACAGGTCCAATAAAATAGCCATAACTCTTTGTATACATATCCAAATGATCAACGGTTTGATGCGTTGGAATTTATACTCAAAAGGCTTTAATTGAAAAGGTAGATCACCACCTAAGTCATTATATTGAGTTAGTTATATTCATTTGAATTTGGGTCTTGTGCCAATTGAAATATCCTTTCCAATTAATATATCCAACTTGTTCCACACAAGTTCTTGCCATTCACAAAACTCCTTAGTATGTTCTAACACACCTTAAACATATATAATCAATTCAAAATTATGTGGCTCTATTCCATAGGTTTCCTTTAATACTCAAATACGTTATTCCCAAATACCGTTGGCGCACTTTAAAAACTTAAATCATTAGAAAATATTTACGGGGCCTTACATTCTCCCCCACTTAAGATCATTTGTCCTCAAATGAGGAGTAGAGTCCGGCCCCAAACACTTAACATAACTTGACTCTTCTTTCAAACATTTCAATCCTCCAAATTTGACTAACACCAAAACCTTTCAGAAATTTCGGCAGAGTCTCCCCTGTAATTGGGCCTAACCACCTGTCAGAGAATCACCAAAACCACGCTAACAACATATCCATAACTCAACAAATCATCACAGTATATTTCAACAACATTGATCCCAACATTAAGGGCATTACATTAACAAAAGTGGTATCTAGACATGAGCTGCACATATTTACATCATAACATATTTGAAGTACCCTTTTGAATCACAACCATAACATATTTAAAGAATTATGTGGCTCTAATCACGGATTTCATTACGCACGCGACTATTCAAGAGTCTTAAGCACGTCGAGACTTCTTACACGATTTGGCATAATAGACTTCATTCGAAACACTACTTGAAGTCATAACATCTTAACACACATCCCATACTTGAACACATTCTCGTATGATATCATAATATGACAAGAGCGTCCGGAACACATTTTGAACATATACCTTTTGGCACAAAGCTTATTCGGAATAGTCAATTTATAATGAATAACTCTGACTTACAAGAACATCATGGGATTCAATTCAAAGAGAAAAGTTTAGCCAACATACCTCGCTTTGAGATCTCCTTAAATCACTACAACGTTTCAGAAATTCTCTCAATCCCACTCAATTTGAGACATAACAAAATTGAACACAAATTAGGTAGATATTCATGGTTTCAGCCCATTTGAGCATTTTATCAAACACTAGGTGTGCAAATTTGTGTACAAGGTTCTTCTACAAGATTGCCTTCATTCCATAACCCAATCTTTACTTATTTTAGCTCAACAATCTTCCCACAAACCTTATTGGTACAAGCATGTATAATTAACACTCTTACACCCGAAAAGCATACTCCCAATCACCCATCTTTTACCCCAAACTCGAAATTGAAGACTAGGGGTTTGAATCTTACCTCTTTCGTGAAGATCTTTTGATATTTCCTTGTTAGATTTCAAGGCTTGAATAAGATCTTGATGAACAAAGCACTTCATCTACTTCATCTCTCTAGAACACTCTCACTTCTCTCTAAAATATCAGGTTTTAGGTCAAAAATGACTTAACCCCTCTCTCTACCGGGCCTTGGGGGTATTAAATGAGCTCCTACGTGTGCGGCCGCGCACCTGGGCAAGTGGCCGCGCATCTGTCCACGCACCTAAGGTAGAAACTCTCAAATATGTGAGGCCGCGCATCTAGGTGCCCATATGACACGGGTCCAGTATAATAGACATAACTGTTTGTATACATATCCAAATGATCAACGGTTTGATGCGTTGGAATTTAGACTCAAAGGGCTTTAATTGAAAAGGTAGATCACCACCTAAGTCATTATATTGAGTTAGTTATATTCATTTGAATTTGGGTCTTGTGCCAATTGAAATATCCTTTCCACTTAATATATCCAACTTGTTCCACACAAGTTCTTGCCATTCACAAAACTCCTTAGTATGTTCCAAGACACCTTAAACATATATAATCAATTCAAAATTATGTGGCTCTATCCCATAGGTTTCCTTTAATACTCAAATACGTTATTCCCAAATACCGTTGGCGCACTTTAAAAACTTAAATTATTAGAAAATATTTACGGGGCCTTACATTCTCCCCCACTTAAGATCATTTGTCCTCAAATGAGGAGTAGAGTCCGGCCCCAAACACTTAACATAACTTGACTCTTCTTTCAAACATTTCAATCCTCCAAATTTGACTAACTCCAAAACCTTTCAGAAATTTCGGCAGAGTCTCCCCTGTAATTGGGCCTAACCACCTGTCAGAGAAGCACCAAAACCACGCTAACAACATATCCATAACTCAACAAATCATCACATTATATTTCAACAACATTGATCCCAACATTAAGGGCATTACATTAACAAAACTGGTATCTAGACATGAGCTGCACATATTTACATCATAACATATTTGAAGTAACTTTTGAATCACAACCATAACATATTTAAAGAATTATGTGGCTCTAATCACGGATTTCATTACGCACGCGACTATTCAAGAGTCTTAAGCACGTCGAGACTTCTTACACGATTTGGCATAATAGACTTCATTCGAAACACTACTTGAAGTCATAACATCTTAACACACATCCCATACTTGAACACATTCTCGTATGATATCATAATATGACAAGAGCGTCCGGAACACATTTTGAACATATACCTTTTGGCACTAAGCTTATTCGGAATAGTCAATTTATAATGAATAACTCGTGACTTACAAGAACATCATGGGATTCAATTCAAAGAGAAAAGTTTAGCCAACATACCTCGCTTTGAGATCTCCTTAAATCACTACAACGTTTCAGAAATTCTCTCAATCCCACTCAATTGGAGACATAACAAAATTGAACACAAATTAGGTAGATATTCATGGTTTCAGCTCATTTGAGCATTTTATCAAACACTAGGTGTGCAAATTTGTGTACAAGGTTCTTCTACAAGATTGCCTTCATTCCATAACCCAATCTTTACTTATTTTAGCTCAACAATCTTCCCACAAACCTTATTGGTACAAGCATGTATAATTAACACTCTTACACCCGAAAAGCATACTCCCAATCACCCATCTTTTACCCCAAACTCGAAATTGAAGACTAGGGGTTTGAATCTTACCTCTTTCGTGAAGAACTTTTGATATTTCCTTGTTAGATTTCAAGGCTTGAATAAGATCTTGATGAACAAAGCACTTCATCTACTTCATCTCTCTAGAACACTCTCACTTCTCTCTAAAATATCAGGTTTTAGGTCAAAAATGACTTAACCCCTCTCTCTACCGGACCTTGGGGGTATTAAATGAGCTCTTACATGCGCGGCCGCGCACCTGGGCAAGTGGCCGCGCATCTGTCCACGCACCTAAGGCAGAAACTCTCAAATATGTGAGGCCGCACATCTAGGTGCCCATATGACACGGGTCCAGTATAATAGACATAACTCTTTGTATACATATCCAAATGATCAACGGTTTGATGCGTTGGAATTTAGACTCAAAGGGCTTTAATTGAAAAGGTAGATCGCCACCTAAGTCATTATATTGAGTTAGTTATATTCATTTGAATTTGGGTCTTGTGCCAATTGAAATATCCTTTCCACTTAATATATCCAAATTGTTCCACACAAGTTCTTGCCATTCACAAAACTCCTTAGTATGTTCCAACACACCTTAAACATATATAATCAATTCAAAATTATGTGGCTCTATCCCATAGGTTTCCTTTAATACTCAAATACGTTATTCCCAAATACCGTTGGCGCACTTTAAAAACTTAAATTATTAGAAAATATTTACGGGGCCTTACATTCTCCCCCACTTAAGATCATTTGTCCTCAAATGAGGAGTAGAGTCCGGCCCCAAATACTTAACATAACTTGACTCTTCTTTCAAACATTTCAATCCTCCAAATTTGACTAACTCCAAAACCTTTCAGAAATTTCGGCAGAGTCTCCCCAGTAATTGGGCCTAACCACCTGTCAGAGAAGCACCAAAACCACGCTAACAACATATCCATAACTCAACAAATCATCACATTATATTTCAACAACATTGATCCCAACATTAAGGGCATTACATTAACAAAAGTGGTATCTAGACAATAGCTGCACATATTTACATCATAATATATTTGAAGTAACTTTTGAATCACAACCATAACATATTTAAAGAATTATGTGGCTCTAATCACGGATTTCATTACGCACGCGACTATTTAAGAGTCTTAAGCACGTCGAGACTTCTTACATGATTTGGCATAATAGACTTCATTCGAAACACTACTTGAAGTCATAACATCTTAACACACATCCCATACTTGAACACATTCTCGTATGATATCATAATATGGCAAGAGCGTCCGGAACACATTTTGAACATATACTATTTAGCACAAAGCTTATTTGGAATAGTCAATTTATAATGAATAACTCGGGACTTAAAAGAACATCATGGGATTCAATTCAAGGAGAAAAGTTTAGCCAACATACCTCGCTTTGAGAACTACTTAAATCACTACAACGTTTCAGAAATTCTCGCAATCCCACTCAATTTGAGGCATAACAAAATTGAACACAAATTAGGTAGATATTCATGGTTTCAGCTCATTTGAGCATTTTATCAAACACTAGGTGTGCAAATTTGTGTACAAGGTTCTTCTACAAGATTGCCTTCATTCCATAACCCAATCTTTACTTATTTTAGCTCAACAATCTTCCCACAAACCTTATTGGTACAAGCATGTATAATTAACAATCTTACACCCTAAAAGCATGCTCCCAATCACCCATATTTTACCCCAAACTCGAAATTGAAGTCTAGGGGTTTGAATCTTACCTCTTTCGTGAAGGTCTTTTGATATTTCCCTGTTAGATTTCAAGGGTTGAATAAGATCTTGATGAACAAAGCACTTCATCTACTTCATCTCTCTAGAACACTCTCACTTCTCTCTAAAATATCAGGTTTTAGGTCAAAAATGACTTAACCCCTCTCTCTACCGGGCCTTGGGGGTATTAAATGAGCTCCTACGTGCGCGGCCGCGCACCTGGGCAAGTGGCCGCGCATCTGTCCACGCACCTAAGGCAGAAACTCTCAAATATGTGAGGCCGCGCATCTAGGTGCCCATATGACACGGGTCCAGTATAATAGACATAACTCTTTGTATACATATCCAAATGATCAACGGTTTGATGCGTTGGAATCGAGACTCAATGAGCTTTAATTGAAATGGTAGATCACCACCTAAGTCATTATATTGAGTTAGTTATATTCATTTGAATTTGGGTCTTGTGCCAATTGAAATATCCTTTCCACTTAATATATCCAACTTGTTCCACACAAGTTCTTGCCAGTCACAAAACTCCTTAGTATGTTCCAACACACCTTAAACATATATAATCAATTCAAAATTATGTGGCTCTATCCCATAGGTTTCCTTTAATACTCAAATACGTTATTCCCAAATACCGTTGGCGCACTTTAAAAACTTAATCATTAGAAAATATTTACGGGGCCTTACATTCTCCCCCACTTAAGATCATTTGTCCTCAAATGAGGAGTAGAGTCCGGCCCCAAACACTTAACATAACTTGACTCTTCTTTCAAACATTTCAATCCTCCAAATTTGACTAACTCCAAAACTTTTCAGAAATTTCGGCAGAGTCTTCCCTGTAATTGGGCCTAACCACCTGTCAGAGAAGCACCAAAACCACGCTAACAACATATCCATAACTCAACAAATCATCACAGTATATTTCAACAACATTGATCCCAACATTAAGGGCATTACATTAACAAAAGTGGTATCTAGACATGAGCTGCACATATTTACATCATAACATATTTGAAGTACCCTTTTGAATCACAACCATAACATATTTAAAGCATTATGTGGCTCTAATCACGGATTTCATTACGCACGCGACTATTTAAGAGTCTTAAGCACGTCAAGACTTCTTACACGATTTGGCATAATAGACTTCATTCGAAACACTACTTGAAGTCATAACATCTTAACACACATCCCATACTTGAACACATTCTCGTATGATATCATAATATGGCAAGAGCGTCCGGAACACATTTTGAACATATACCATTTAGCACAAAGCTTATTTGGAATAGTCAATTTATAATGAATAACTCGGGACTTACAAGAACATCATGGGATTCAATTCAAGGAGAAAAGTTTAGCCAACATACCTCGCTTTGAGAACTCCTTAAATCACTACAACGTTTCAGAAATTCTCGCAATCCCACTCAATTTGAGACATAACAAAATTGAACACAAATTAGGTAGATATTCATGGTTTCAGCTCATTTGAGCATTTTATCAAACACTAGGTGTGCAAATTTGTGTACAAGGTTCTTCTACAAGATTGCCTTCATTCCATAACCCAATCTTTACTTATTTTAGCTCAACAATCTTCCCACAAACCTTATTGGTACAAGCATGTATAATTAACACTATTACACCCTAAAAGCATGCTCCCAATCACCCATATTTTACCCCAAACTCGAAATTGAAGACTAGGGGTTTGAATCTTACCTCTTGAGTGAAGATCTTTTGATATTTCCTTGTTAGATTTCAAGGCTTGAATAAGATCTTGATGAACAAAGCACTTCATCTACTTCATCTCTCTAGAACACTCTCACTTCTCTCTAAAATATCAGGTTTTAGGTCAAAAATGACTTAACCCCTCTCTCTACCGGGCCTTGGGGGTATTAAATGAGCTCTTACGTGCGCGGCCGCGCACCTGGGCAAGTGGCCGCGCATCTGTCCACGCACCTAAGGCAGAAACTCTCAAATATGTGAGGCCGCACATCTAGGTGCCCATATGACACGGGTCCAGTATAATAGACATAACTCTTTGTATACATATCCAAATGATCAACGGTTTGATGCGTTGGAATTTAGACTCAAAGGGCTTTAATTGAAAAGGTAGATCGCCACCTAAGTCATTATATTGAGTTAGTTATATTCATTTGAATTTGGGTCTTGTGCCAATTGAAATATCCTTTCCACTTAATATATCCAACTTGTTCCACACAAGTTCTTGCCATTCACAAAACTCCTTAGTATGTTCCAACACACCTTAAACATATATAATCAATTCAAAATTATGTGGCTCTATCCCATAGGTTTCCTTTAATACTCAAATACGTTATTCCCAAATACCGTTGGCGCACTTTAAAAACTTAAATTATTAGAAAATATTTACGGGGCCTTACATTCTCCCCCACTTAAGATCATTTGTCCTCAAATGAGGAGTAGAGTCCGGCCCCAAACACTTAACATAACTTGACTCTTCTTTCAAACATTTCAATCCTCCAAATTTGACTAACTCCAAAACCTTTCAGAAATTTCGGCAGAGTCTCCCCAGTAATTGGGCCTAACCACCTGTCAGAGAAGCACCAAAACCACGCTAACAACATATCCATAACTCAACAAATCATCACATTATATTTCAACAACATTGATCCCAACATTAAGGGCATTACATTAACAAAAGTGGTATCTAGACAATAGCTGCACATATTTACATCATAATATATTTGAAGTAACTTTTGAATCACAACCATAACATATTTAAAGAATTATGTGGCTCTAATCACGGATTTCATTACGCACGCGACTATTTAAGAGTCTTAAGCACGTCGAGACTTCTTACATGATTTGGCATAATAGACTTCATTCGAAACACTACTTGAAGTCATAACATCTTAACACACATCCCATACTTGAACACATTCTCGTATGATATCATAATATGGCAAGAGCGTCCGGAACACATTTTGAACATATACTATTTAGCACAAAGCTTATTTGGAATAGTCAATTTATAATGAATAACTCGGGACTTACAAGAACATCATGGGATTCAATTCAAGGAGAAAAGTTTAGCCAACATACCTCGCTTTGAGAACTCCTTAAATCACTACAACGTTTCAGAAATTCTCGCAATCCCACTCAATTTGAGACATAACAAAATTGAACACAAATTAGGTAGATATTCATGGTTTCAGCTCATTTGAGCATTTTATCAAACACTAGGTGTGCAAATTTGTGTACAAGGTTCTTCTACAAGATTGCCTTCATTCCATAACCCAATCTTTACTTATTTTAGCTCAACAATCTTCCCACAAACCTTATTGGTACAAGCATGTATAATTAACACTCTTACACCCTAAAAGCATGCTCCCAATCACCCATATTTTACCCCAAACTCGAAATTGAAGTCTAGGGGTTTGAATCTTACCTCTTGAGTGAAGATCTTTTGATATTTCCCTGTTAGATTTCAAGGGTTGAATAAGATCTTGATGAACAAAGCACTTCATCTACTTCATCTCTCTAGAACACTCTCACTTCTCTCTAAAATATCAGGTTTTAGGTCAAAAATGACTTAACCCCTCTCTCTACCGGGCCTTGGGGGTATTAAATGAGCTCCTACGTGCGCGGCCGCGCACCTGGGCAAGTGGCCGCGCATCTGTCCACGCACCTAAGGCAGAAACTCTCAAATATGTGAGGCCGCGCATCTAGGTGCCCATATGACACGGGTCCAGTATAATAGACATAACTCTTTGTATACATATCCAAATGATCAACGGTTTGATGCGTTGGAATCGAGACTCAATGAGCTTTAATTGAAATGGTAGATCACCACCTAAGTCATTATATTGAGTTAGTTATATTCATTTGAATTTGGGTCTTGTGCCAATTGAAATATCCTTTCCACTTAATATATCCAACTTGTTCCACACAAGTTCTTGCCAGTCACAAAACTCCTTAGTATGTTCCAACACACCTTAAACATATATAATCAATTCAAAATTATGTGGCTCTATCCCATAGGTTTCCTTTAACACTCAAATACGTTATTCCCAAATACCGTTGGCGCACTTTAAAAACTTAATCATTAGAAAATATTTACGGGGCCTTACATTCTCCCCCACTTAAGATTATTTGTCCTCAAATGAGGAGTAGAGTCCGGCCCCAAACACTTAACATAACTTGACTCTTCTTTCAAACATTTCAATCCTCCAAATTTGACTAACTCCAAAACTTTTCAGAAATTTCGGCAGAGTCTTCCCTGTAATTGGGCCTAACCACCTGTCAGAGAAGCACCAAAACCACGCTAACAACATATCCATAACTCAACAAATCATCACAGTATATTTCAACAATATTGATCCCAACATTAAGGGCATTACATTAACAAAACTGGTATCTAGACATGAGCTGCACATATTTACATCATAACATATTTGAAGTACCCTTTTGAATCACAACCATAACATATTTAAAGCATTATGTGGCTCTAATCATGGATTTCATTACGCACGCGACTATTTAAGAGTCTTAAGCACGTCGAGACTTCTTACACGATTTGGCATAATAGACTTCATTCGAAACACTACTTGAAGTCATAACATCTTAACACACATCCCATACTTGAACACATTCTTGTATGATATCATAATATGGCAAGAGCGTCCGGAACACATTTTGAACATATACCATTTAGCACAAAGCTTATTTGGAATAGTCAATTTATAATGAATAACTCGGGACTTACGAGAACATCATGGGATTCAATTCAAGGAGAAAAGTTTAGCCAACATACCTCGCTTTGAGAACTCCTTAAATCACTACAACGTTTCAGAAATTCTCGCAATCCCACTCAATTTGAGACATAACAAAATTGAACACAAATTAGGTAGATATTCATGGTTTCAGCTCATTTGAGCATTTTATCAAACACTAGGTGTGCAAATTTGTGTACAAGGTTCTTCTACAAGATTGCCTTCATTCCATAACCCAATCTTTACTTATTTTAGCTCAACAATATTCCCACAAACCTTATTGGTACAAGCATGTATAATTAACACTCTTACACCCAAAAATCATACTCCCAATCACCCATCTTTTACCCCAAACTCGAAATTGAAGACTAGGGGTTTGTCTCTTACCTCTTGAGTGAAGATCTTGTGAGATTTCCTTGTTGGATTTCAAGGCTTGAACAAGATCTTGATGAACAAAACACTTCATTTATTTCCTCTCTCTAGAACACTCTCACTTCTCTCTAAAATATCAGGTTTTAGGTCAAAAATGACTTAACCCCTCTCTCTACCCGGCCTTGGGGGTATTAAATGAACTCCTACATGTGTGGCCGCGTACCTGGGCTAGTGGCCTCACATCTGGCCGCGCACCTGAGGCAGAAACTCTCAAATATGCACGGCCGCGCATCTGGGCGCGCGCATATGACACAGGTCCAGTAAAATGGCCATAACCTTTTGTATACATATCTAAATGAAGAACGGTTTGATGCGTTGGAAACTAGACTCAAAGGGCTTTAATTTGATAGGTTGATAACCACCTAAGTCATTATATTGAGGGATTTATATGCATTTGAAATTGGGTCTTGTGCTAATTGAAACATCTTTTACACTTAATGTATCCAACTTGTTCCACACAAGTTCTTGCCATTCACAAAACTCCTTAGTATGTTCCAACACACCTTAAACATACATTATCAATTCAAAACTATGTGGCTTTATCCCTAGGTCTTCTTTAATACTCAAATACGTTATTCCCAAATACAGTTGGCGCACTTTAAAAACTTAAATAATTAGAAAAATTTTACGGAGCCTTACAACTGACCACCACTACTAAGTATTTTTCTTTGAGTCCAGGCCCATGAAGATAATCTCATTATCAAAAAATGTGTGCACCACAACTTTGCATAACGCCTCTACTTCATTGATTAAAAAATATAACATATAATACATAAATACTAATAAAAATTTCATATACATAACCATAATTGAACACAAAATGAACTAGGATTTAGGAAATATGGAGCATAAAATGAACTAGGATTTAGGAAAAATGGAAGGAAGCGTATGGCGCATGAAATATAGGCGCTATATGTCTCTGGGCTAACAAACTGATGTTACATTTGGCCGTTTGCCCAGATGGCATATAGTGCATGCATTTTATGCTCTATACATAGATTGATTCTCCTTTTTTGTTTTCTCTAATTTGGTCGCTTTAGTTCAATTAGTCGCTACTTTGGTTCCCCACTCTACCTTAATCCACGGCTGCACTTCTTCTTGACTTAGTGCAAAGTCTATCATTTCTTTTTCTGTTTTTTATTTTATATTTTGTTTATGAGAACCAATTTTTGAAATTATTTTACACAATTAAAAAGGAGTTGAAAAGACCGATTGCAGGTTACACTGAAGGTCATTGGAATTCGAAGCCGCACTTAACAATTTGAATTGTGACATTTTAACTAGTCTCTGCATCCCATTTTAACGGTAGGTTTAGCTCTTTTCACATCTGTTAAGAAACCAATAAATACAAAGTATAATTTACTAAGTTACTCATACTAAATATTTTTTTAGAATTGAGCAGTATTAGAAATAACTACCATTTTATTAGTATTAAGAGTATAGTTAGAAACAACCAACAAATTTAGTCCGGGAATTCTAAAGTAATAATTTTTTTGGAATATTTCTTTTCGAGCTAAAGAGATATTTAAAATGGAACGAAGGGAGTACTGAATTATTCTATTCAGAGCTATCCGTCTTTATCATCCCAAGAATGAATTATTATGTGAAATATAGTATTCATTTGTTGGCCTACCTCTTTGATCTTGAGATAAAGGTATCATTATGAAATAAGAGAATGACTTTGGTTGAAACTTTAAAGATATGGAAATACATACTTTACACATTTTATTTCATTAACACATTTTTAAAAACATATATATTTATATTTGGAAGCTCTTTAATTCTCAACAACAACAATAATAAACCCAATAAAATCTCACAAGCGAGATTTGGGGAGGGTAAAATGTATGAAAACCTTACTCCCTATCTTATGAAGGTAAAGAGGTTGTTTTCGAAAGACCAACGGCTCAAGAACAGTGAAAACGAAGCAATAAACAAATAATAACAACAACAAGGTAATTAGGTAACGGAAGTAAATGGTACAACATGTAATAATAAAGATCCAGGAATACGAAACTACAAGAATAGTACCAATCCTATTGATAATTATGACACACCATATAATAACAAGGAATTAGGAATAGGAAAATACAAGACTAGTACTAAAATTGTTGGTAAGACTAGGCGAAACTCTAGATTGTCTGTCAATCCACAACCCTAATTCTCGACCTCCACGCCTTCCTATCGAGGGTCATGTCCTCGGAAAGCTGAAATAAAATCATGTCCTGCCTATTCACCTCATCCCAGTTCTTCTTAGGCCTCCCTCCACCCCTCCTCTGACCCGCCATGGTCAACCTCTCACACCTCCTAACTGGGGCATCGAGTCTCTCCTCTTCGCATGTCCAAACTATCTCAGCCTTGATTCCTGCAACTTATCTTCCACATGAGTCACGACCACCTTGCCCCCTATATATCCATTCCTAACATTGTCTTTTCTGGTATGCTCACACATCTATCTCAGTATCCTCATTTATGCTACTTTCATCTTATGGACATGAAATTTCTTGACTAGCCATACTCAGCTCCATACAACATCGCCGGTCTAACTATCGCTTTGTAGAATTTTCCCTTTAGTCTAGGTGGCACATTCCTGTCACACAAAATACCAGAAGTGAGCCTCCATTTCATTCACTCTGCTCCAATACGATGTGTGATATCCTCGTCAATCTCCCTGTTACCCTATATTACAGACCCAAGATATTTAAAATTATCTCTCTTGGAGATAACTTGTGTATCAAGCTTCACGTCCACCTCTGCTTCATGCGTTCCAATACTGAACTTACACTCCAAGTATTATGTTTTCATCCTGCTCAACTTGAAACCTTTAGATTCCAGGATCTGTCTCCACATCTCCAGCCTAGCATTAACCCCGCAACGCGTCTCGTCAATCAGCATTATATCATCTGCAAATAACATACACCATGACACCTCCCCTTAGATGTACCGCGTCAGCATATTCATCGTCAGGGCAAATAAAAATGGGCTAATAGTTGATCACTGATGCAACCCCATCACCACTGGAAAATAATCTGAATCTCCTCCCACAGTCCTCACTCGAGTTTTAGTTCCATCATACATGTCCTTAATCACCCTAATGTAGCTACCGGAACACCGCTAACCTACAAACATCTCCATAGAACCTCCCTAGGGATTTTGTCGTAGGCTTTTTCTATGTCAATGAACACCATATGCAAATCCTTCTTCCTCTCCCTATATTGCTCCATCAACCTCCTCACAAGATAAATGGCTTCTATAGTTGACCGCTCCGGAATGAATCTAAACTGATTCTCCAAAATAGACACACTTCTAATATTTTTATTTTATTCTTAATGTAATTCTCTTATTGAAATTACATGATATACGTTTAAGATCATAATTTTAAAGTGCATTTTTGGTATGTTATATATTAAAATTATGTGTCAAAAAATTTTCTTTTGTCATCATATAAAATCTGGAATACAAGTTATTTTATGCTAACAACTAGTCAACATACGTATTTTGTAGTGACTTTCATTTGTCTTCCACAAATTGCATTTCGGACACCAAAATTACTATTTGTTTTTTCACATGCTTCTTTGGAGACGTAAATTCAATTCTTTATATAGAATTGTCATGTAAGAAGGAAGAAAGATTCATCCGATTCTGCTAAAATTTGAACTCACTAAATTTTTTTTGTGAGCGTGAGTTCTATGCACCGATAATATATAAAAAAAAATTATAATACATCAATTTCAACTAAACGTAACTTTTTATTATAAGTACTACTCCCTCCGATTCACTTTAATTGATTTTTTTTTGTTTTCACACATATTAAGAAATTCATCTTTTAATATTAATTAACAATAAAATTGACCATATTAACCTTAATTTGTTCGTTGAAAATACAACAAATACTCCTAGACTCTTTACTCCAATAACAACTTAAAAGAAGTTAATTCCTTCTTGATATCTAAAAAAATCAAATATTATGAACTACAAAAAAGAGTTCAAAAAATCAAATAAAGTGGACCGAAAGGAGTAGTAACATGGTAATCTGGAAGATAACTTGATATAATCAATTAAATTGCACTAAAAAACAATTGTACTATAATTAACTAATTTCTTTGAAAGGATGAAGGAACAAATTTAATGCAAATGGATAATATGGGACAGCAGTGTTGGGATATACGGTGGAGAATCCGCATGTTAACCGCGTTACTTTTAGAGAATAGAGAGGCAATTCCTATCGTATCTGGAATTTAATTTTACCTTCGTTCAAAGTAGGAATCTGAAAGGGCTATTCTGTTACAAATAGGAAATGCAATTAATTCAACTCACCCCCCCCCCCCAACCCCAATATTTTAAAATTAAGAAATAGCTCCAAAAATTTCTGTTTTAGTATATTTTCTCTATCCTCCTCCATCTGGGGTGGGGAGACAGTAAAGGGACGACATTTTTATAAATAAAAATTATTTGTAAGGATTTTGTATCTTAAAAGAACTATTTTTTTATTTTTGGGAAGAAGCTACAATTTTTTTTTATTACTGTTATTTTTGCCCAAAAGCACTTTTTTATTTTGTCAAATATTTCAAATTTCAAAAATAAATAAAAGAAAATGATGTGTTTTTAGCTTGGCCAAACATACTATATCATCTAATGTGCATACTATTATTACATGAAAAATGTGAGACCATAAATAAAAGATGACGAGTTTAAGTTATAGTATACACCAATATTATAAAGAATTTTTGTTTACCCCAAAAAATGGATAACAATTAAATTTATATGCGATTTTAAGGATATGTGTACTAATTCAATACAAGTGATTAATAATGTTAAATAAGCAAATAAAGAACAGAACGAACTACCAAACCTAGTGATGATAGTGAGTCCGGGCTCTGTTAAAGACTTAACAAGAAGCTCGCCTTCGGTTCCAAACCAATGCTTATGAAGCACTTATGAACCAAAACAAGAACTTTGAACAACTTTTAGAAACAGAGAAAAATAGATGTGTATTGCCTTAGTATGCGTGTTACAACGTGTCTCCTGAATAATAAACCTCCCCTTTATATAGTAGAGGAGTTTTACCCTAAGTACAATCCTAAGAAAGGTAAAAATCTTCATTTTCGCTAATCACTGACATGCCGCTGATAAGGGCCGAGATCTACGCCGTGATATCCGGTTGGGCACGGATATCACGGCCCCTAGTTAATCGTGTGAGTTCGTTTGGTAACACTTTTCGAGGTCTCGTTATTCTAATCGGGTCCGGGGACATGGTCTCGATGGCTCTGGGGCAGATGTTTTGTCAGGGCTTTGATACAGGCGGCTCCCGGTTTCGATTTCGATTCCATGCAGTTATGCCTTCACTTTGTTCTCCCCATCGAGAAATCGGGGTGCTCATTACCCCCCGATTTTACCCGTATACAGATAGTTCTCTCGTTTCTCAGAGAGCAGGTTTGCGAAAACGATGAGAAACAACAGATATTCTCCGAATCCTTCTTCCGTACATTATAACAGAAATGGCGAAGAAACCGAAACGTCCCGTCAGTCGCATTGTTCTGACTTCGGACACATGTCAACCATCGACTGGCTGCCTCTGAATGCGAAGCGACGCGAACTTTCTCTATAAAAGCTTACATCCCTTGTTCTTTTCCTTCTTTCCAACCAAGCTTCTACCCTCGAACTTTCAAGTTATCATCAATTTTCTTCAGACCTTCATATCTTCATCCTAATTCTTCAAACTTTCATAGTGATTTCCAGGTTTTTACCCAGATTTTCTCAATTCATTATACTCAACTCTTCATCCTCTAAACTTATTCCTCTTTCTTCAAATTTTCAAATCTTTTCAGATAGAAATGGCTAAAACATCCAAATCAGTTCCTCAACAAGTTGCCTCTCCATCTTCCTAACCAGCCGCCAGTACTGAGGCGGTTGCTCCTGAAGTAGTTGGCCTCTAGATGGCTACTTCCGAGGTGGCTGCCGACGAACCGTCCCCTACCTCCCTTGAAAATATTTATTACCGGGGGCTGCTCAACTGCAGATGACTATAAGTTCAAGAAACCCTCATGCAAACAGGACAGGGATGAAGGAGCATCAAGGTACATATGCTCTGTGACCGAAGACGTCCTTCCTATGGTCCAAAACGACTGTAATTGGGAACGTAAGAACGTAGTAGTCCCGGGGCCGAGGACGCCATTACTACCCACGTGGAGGGACACTTAAGTTTTTACACTTACTCCTTCACACTAGGCCTAGTGGACCCGGTTGTTTTGGATTTTTACAAGAGGTACGAGGTGTGCCTCGGGCAAATCCACCTGTCTCTATGGAGGATTGTGATCCTCCATTGTTACTTCGTGAATAACACTGAGTCTCATCGATTCACCATCGATCATCTACTACGTTTATATAGTCCCCAAATTTTTTGAGGGGGGCTAATCAAGCTTACTCGTCGGGCCAGCAAGGCCCCTTTTTTGAGAATTGATGAAGACCGGGACCGGGGCTGGTAGGGACGTTTCGTTCAGGTGAAGACCGAAGACTTGATCCCTCCCGAGTTCATGCCATTCACTGAGAAGTGGAATGCATCTCGTAAGTGCAGTCTCTCCTTAAGCGTCAAACATTTCTTCATTTTCTTTCTTCTCATTCATACTTGTCATTGTGCAGTTGTTGCCTTGGTTCCAAATGCGGTCCCCCGGCTAAAGGAGTGGATCGACGGAATCTGTACATAGATGACGTACTCCGAGCGCACATGGCGCAAGCTTTCAAAGGGCCGATGGGAGGCCCGTTCTCATGGTAAGATCTTTCTCTGAACAGTTAATACCGTGCTTATAACTTTCATCATACTGACTCCCCCCCCTTCTTTTTATAGGTTTTCCTAAGACCACCGAACTTAGGCCTTTGGAATGGGACAAGGACGTATCCTTGTCCGTTGATCCCTCCGTTACGGGAAAGACCGGGGCTACCATAGGGGAAAAGAAGAAGAAGAAAATAAAGGCTTTAGGTTCCCTTAGCTCCGTGGTGAAGCCAAAGAAAAGAGTGGCTAGTATGCCCAAGAAGAGCTCCAGTTCTCGGGTGCTAGATTCTGATTCGCTTATTCAGCTCAAGGACGAGCCTCAAGAATATGACATTTTTATTGTTCATGAATCGACCCCTCTTGGGGAGCAGGCGGCAACCGAGGGGAAGATTCCTGAGGCCGACCTCCATCAGACTCGGGAGATTGATGTAGAGACGGGGGCTGAGACCCCTCGGGACACCAGCTCTGCTTCGAAGGAAGCGCCCGTTGTAATAGAGATTATGGGGACGCCCTCCTACACCGAGTCCATTCTCGAGAAGGCCCAAGCAGTAAAGGAGAAGTCCAATGAAGGGGTCCATGGCGCGGACGATACCCTTCATTCCTTTTTAATGGTGTGGACTCTACCGCTTTGGAAGGTTTTTTCGGGCTGGGCGACCTGGATTGTTTGAAGAAGGACACATCCTCGGAAGCTGGTGGGGCGAGTTCGAGCCCGAAATTGATCAATCAGTTCCCTGCTCTGAGTGTTGACCCCGGTCACAAGAGATCGGTTATTCTTACTGTCCCGGAGGATGCCCGAGTTCTGTCTTCTCCTGTGGGGATAGCCAGCTACCTCCAATGCCTGGTGACCGAGGAAGACCAGGCAAAAATGAATGAGGTAAATGTGTTGTGCCTTTTCGATGAGGCGCAGCACGCACTGAACCAGGTAAGGCATTATTACGCCTTTTTGAATTTTACTTAGGTGTTGATGTCTCTTACGTATTTTATTATTTCACAGGACTCGGTACTTCATCATGAGAGCTTCCTCCGGTACCGGATCATGGTCAATCAGCTCGAGCTCGAGGTCAAGGAGAAGTCCCAAAAAATGGACATGTACAAGCTCCTCAGCGAGCAACAAGATAGGGCCATTAAGGACCTTCAGGTTGAGCTAGACAGAGCTCAGAAGGAAGCTTCGGCCCTGAGGCGGGAGCATGTCGACCTGGTCAAAAATGTAAAGGTTTTTGAAGTTAAGAACGAGGAATTAGTCATGATGACTAATGACCAAACCTCGCAGGTTCAGCAGAAGATAGACCTGATCGACCAACTCCGAGTCAAAATGAATGAGGTCCAAGTCATGGCCGATGGTTGGAAGAGCAAAATGGACTGACTGGCTCCGGAGAAGGAAACCGCCTAGGCAAAGATGGCAGTGGTAGAGGTTCAACTTCAGGTAGCAAAGGAGAAAGCCGACAAATGGTCCAGCTTGATTGTTGCTTCGTGAATAAGACCGAGTCTCATCGATTCACCATCAATCATCTACTACGTTTATATAGTCCCCGGATTTTCTGAGGGGGACTAATCAAGCTTACACGTCGGGCCAGCAAGGCCCCTTTTTCGAGAATTGATGAAGACCAAGACCGGGGCTAGCAGGGATGTTTCGTTCAGGTGAAGACCGAAGACTTGATCCCTCCCGCGTTCATGCCATTCCCTGAGAAGTGGAATGTATCTCGTAAGTGCAGTCTCTCCTTAAGCGTCAAACGTTTCTTCATTTTCTTTCTTCTCATTTATACTTGTCATTATGCAGCTGTTGCCCGGGTTCCAAATGTGCTCCCCCGGCTAAAGGAGTGGATCGAGGGCATTTGCACATAGATGACGTACTCCGAGTGCGCATGGTGCAAGCTTTAAAGGGGCCGATGGGAGGCTCGTTCTCATGGTAAGGTCTTTCTCTGAATAGTTAATATCGTGCTTATAACTTTCATCATACTGACTTTCCTCCCCCCCCCCTTCTTTTTATAGGTTTTCCTAAGACCACTAAACTTAGGCCTTTGGAATGGGACAAGGACGTGTCCTTGTCCGTTGATCCCTCTGTTACGGGAAAGACCGGGGCTACCATGGGGGAAAAGAATAAGAAGAAAAGAAAGGCTTTGGGTTCCCTTAGCCCCGTTGTGAAGCCAAAGAAAAGAGTGGCTCGTATGCCTAATAAGAGCTCTAGTTCTCGGGTGCTGGATTTCGATTTGCTTATTTGGCTCAAGGACGAGCCCGAAGAAGACGACATTTTTATTGTCCATGAATCGACCCCTCTTGGGGAGAAGGCGGCAACCGAGGGGGAGATTCGTTAGGCTGACCTCTATCAGACTTGGGAGATTGATGTGGAGACGAGGGCTTAGACCCCTCGGGACGCCAGCTCTGCTTTGAAGGAAGCGCTCGGTGTAATAGAGATTGCAGGGATGCCCTACTACACCAAGTCCATGCTCGAGAAGGCCCAAGCAGTAAAGGAGAAATCCAATGAAGGGGTCCATGGCGCGGACGATACCCTTCATTCCTTTTTTAATGGTGTGGACTCTTCCTCTTTGGAAGGTTTTTTCGGGCTAGGCGACCTGGATGTTCCGAAGAAGGACACATCCTCGGAAGCTGGTGGGCTAAGTTCGAGCCCGAAATTGATCAATCAGTTCCCTTCTCCGAGTGTTGACCCCGGTCACAAGAGATCGGTTATTCTTACTGTCCCGGAGGATGCCTGAGTTTTGTCTTCTCCTGTGGGGATAGCAAGCTACCTCCGATGCCTGGTGGCCGAGGAAGACCAGGCAAAAATGAATGAGGTGAATGTGTTGTGCCTTTTCAAAGAGGCGCAACAGGCACTGAACCAGGTAACGCATTATTACACCATTTTGAATTTTACTTAGGTGTTGATGTCTCTTACGTATTTGATTATTTCACAGGACTCGGTACTTCAGCATGAGAGTTTCCTCCAGTACCGGGTCGTGGTCAATCAGCTCGAGCTCGAGGTCAAGGAGCAGTCCCAAAAAAGGGACATGTACAAGCTCCTCAGTGTGCAACAATATGGGGCCATTAAGGACCTTCAGGCTGAGCTAGACAGAGCTCAGAAGGAAGCTTCAGCCCTGAGGCGGGAGCATGTCGACCTGGACAAAAATGTAAAGGTTTTTGAAGTTAAGAACGAGGAATTAGTCATTATGACTAACGACCAAACCTCGCAGGTGTAGCAGAAGATCGACCTGATCGACCAACTCCGAATCGAAATGAATGAGGTCCAAGTCATGGCCGATGGTTGGAAGAGCAAAATAGACTGACTGGCTCCGGAGAAGGAAACCGCCCAGGCAAAGCTAGCAGCTGTAGAGTTTCAACTTCAGGTAGCAAAGGAGAAAGCCTACAAACGGTCCAGCTTGATTGTTGCTTCGTGAATAAGACCGAGTCTCATCGATTCACCATCAATCATCTACTACGTTTATATAGTCCCCGGATTTTCTGAGGGGGACTAATCAAGCTTACTCCTCGGGCCAGCAAGGCCCCTTTTACGAGAATTGATGAAGACCGAGACCGGGGCTGGCTGGGATGTTTCGTTTAGGTGAAGACCAAAGACTTGATCCCTCCCGAGTTCATGCCATTCCCTGAGAAGTGGAATGCATCTCGTAAGTGCAGTCTCTCCTTAAACGTCAAACGTTTTTTCATTTTCTTTCTTCTCATTCATACTTGTCATTGTGCAGTTGTTGCCCGGGTTCCAAATGCGGTCCCCCGGCTAAAGGAGTGGATCTAGGGCATCTGCACATAGATGACATACTCCGAGCACGCATGGCGCAAGCTTTCAAAGGGCCGATAGGAGGCTCGTTCTCATGGTAAGGTCTTTCTCTGAATAGTTAATACCGTACTTATAACTTTCATCATACTGACTTTCCTCCCCACCCCCTTTCTTTTTATAGGTTTTCCTAAGACCATCGAACTTAGGCCTTTGGAATGGGACAAGGACGTGTCCTTGTCCATTGATCCTTCCGTTACGGGAAAGACCGGGGCTACCATGGGGGAAAAGAAGAAGAAGAAAAGAAAGGATTTGGGTTACTTTAGCTCTGTGGTGAAGCCAAAGAAAAGAGTGGCTAGTATGCCCAAGAAGAGCTCCAGTTCTCGGGTGCTAGATTCTGATTCGCTTATTCGGCTCAAGGACGAGCCTCAAGAATATGACATTTTTATTGTTCAAAAATCGACCCCCTCTTGGGGAGCAGGCGGCAGCCGAGGGGGAGATTCCTGAGGCCGACCTCCATCAGACTCGGGAGATTGATGTGGAGACGGGGACTGAGACCCCTCGGGATGCCAGCTCTGCTTCGAAGAAAGCGCCCGGTGTAATAGAGATTGCGGGGACGCCCTCCTACATCGAGTCCATGCTCGAGAAGGCCCAAGCAGTAAAGGAGAAGTCCAATGAAGGGGTCCGTGGCGCGGACGATACCCTTCATTCCTTTTTTAATGGTGTGGACTCTTCCGCTTTGGAAGGTTTATATAAAATTTCCCTTTTTGGCAATTTCGAGTCTCTACCTTTTTAGCAACTTTTCATAATTTCTATTCTTGCAAATATTTCTAATGCCTTAGCATAGAATCAAATGTAATAATAATTCATTTGTTTTCCTAAGACCGGAAGTTTTCCCAAGATGCTTAAGTGATTTTGACGGTGTTTTTGTCGAGGGTAACCTTTTAGCAGGTTTTGAATTTTAATTGAAGGCCTTATGTTTTGATTACGGGCTTTGGACGTCTCCAAACCATTTTTTAGGGTGGCCGTGGCCTTTTAGATTTAGGCACTACCTAATGGGCTTTGTGCCTCCGGGATTTGGTAATCCGTATTGCCCGAACTTATTTCGGACAACAGTAGCCCTTGGGCTCGATAGTCCCTGAATTGGGATAGCCCTTAGGCTCGGATAGGGGTATCCCTTAGGCTCGATAGTCCCCGATTAGGGATAGCCCTTAGGCTCGATGCTTTAAGAGGCAAAAATATGTAATATCAAGGTGGGAACTTTCTTTCATTTCTGCGTGTAAAGTACATGATCGAAAGCGTGTAAAAGCTTGTATTATGGCTAAGGTAGTCTACGCAGGCACGATTCACTTAACCGTTTGGCCCTTTATAATAAATCATAACCACCAAGCCTAAGTTGTTCAAATACAATGTTTCCTTCTTTCCTTGCTAAGAAACCTTAACCCGAGGGTGATGGCCCCCAGTATTTGAGGTCGATCTTGAGAGGGCTCGGATACTGTTGATGCGACCATTGATTCCAATTTAAAACTGGTCTTCGAATCTAAGTTAACACGATTTACTGTTGCCTCGTTAAAAACCTTGCCGGAAAACCCATTTGGGACAAAACCGGTTCGAGAAAAAAAGAGTGCAACATATGCTTTCAGACCTAATAGTCACATTCTCCTTTGGTTGTTGCCTACAAGTGTTAGTACAATTCATAATATTATAAAAAGGTGAATGAGATCGTACCTTAGCAGTAGTACCGCTTTAAGTGTGTCACATTCCAGTTGTTTGGTAGTTGTGCACCGTTTCCTGCTTCAATTTGTACAAACCTTTGCTGGTAATCCCGATGACTCGATATGGTCCTTCCCAATTCGGCCCCAGCTTCCCCTCGTTCGAGTTCTGGGTGTGTAATATTACTCTTCTTAACACCAAGTCCCCGATCTTGAAGTATTGAAGGTTGGATCTTCGGTTATAATACCTTTCTATCTATTTTTTCTGGGTGGCCAATCAAAATAGGGAGGCCTCGCGCCTTTCATCCAATAGTTCCAGGCTCATTCGCATGGCCTCACCGTTTGATTCTTCGGTCGCATATTGGAACCTTAGGCTCGGTTCTCACACTTCAACTGGTATTAGTGCTTCTGCACCGTAGAGCAATGAAAATGGAGTGGTCCCAGTACTAGATTTTGAGGTTGTACGGTACGCCCACAAGACTTCTAGCAGAATTTCCTTCCATTTCCCTTTGGCATCGGTCAATCTCTTCTTTAGGTTTTGAAGTATGGTCTTGTTTGTTGATTCCGCTTGTACGTTCCTACTAGGGTAATAGGGTGTTGACAAGATCTTTTTGATCTTGTGATCTTTGAAAAATGTGTTTACCTTGCTGCCGATGAACTGCTTCCCGTTATCACACACTATCTCGGCCGGTATCCCGAACTGGCATATTATGTGGTCCTAGATGAAGTCAATGACTTCTTTTTCTCGGACCTGCTCGAACTCTTGAGCTTCGACCCATTTAGAGAAATAATCGGTCATAAACAGTATGAATTAAGCCTTACCAGGTTCCCATAGCAGGGGGCCGACGATGTCCATTCCCCACTTCATGAACGGCCATGGGGACAAGACCGAGTATAGTAGCTCTCCGGGTTGATGGATCATTGGTGCATGTCTCTGACAACTGTCGCATCTTCATACAAAGTCCTTTGCATCTTTCTCCATATCGATCCAGTAGTAGCCGGCTCTGATTACCTTCCGAACTAAAGATTTCGCTCCACAATGGTTTTCGCAGGTGCTCTCGTGCACTTCTCTCAAGATGTATTCGGTATCTCCCGAGCCCCAAGCATATGGTGAGCGGGTTGTCGAATGTTCGTCTAAACAAATTCCCTTTAGGCAGGCTGAACCTGGCCGCCTTCGTGCATAGAGCTCTCGATTATTTAGGATCCGATGGAACTTTTTAGTCTTTAAATAATCTATGTATTTGTTCATCCAATCCCAAGTCAAACTCGATGAGTTTATTTCAGCATAGCCTTTTTCTACTACTGGTTTTATGAGTTGTATGACCACTCCCGAATTGAATTCATCATCATCAACTGATGACCCCAAGTAAGCCAGAGCATCGGCCTCGCTATTTTGATCACGAGGCACGTGCTGAAGGGTACATTCCTTGAATTGATGCAGCGTTACTTGCAATTTGTCTAAATACCTGCACATTTGTTCCTCTCTTACTTCGAACATCCCATTAACTTGATTCACCACAAGGAGGGAATCACACTTAGCTTCGACCACCTCAGCCCCAAGGCTTTTAACCAATTCGAGACCTACAATCATGGCCTCATACTCCGCCTCATTATTAGTCAATTTTACAGTTCGAATAAACTACCTAACTATGTTTTCCGTAGGCGGCTTTAACACGATGCCGAGTCCGGACCCCTTTGAGTTTGAAGCACCATCCGTAAAGAGGGTCCATATTCTGGAGGAAGTCCTCGAGGTTAACAACAATTCCTTTTCGACTTCGGGTATCAAGGCCAGCGTAAAGTCGGCCACGAAGTCTGCCAAAATTTATGATTTGATGGGGGTTCGGGGTCGATATTCGATATCGTACCTGCTAATTTCTATGGCCCATTTGGCCAACCGACCCGAGAGCTCGAGTTTGTGCATAATATTCCTTAGCGGGTAAGAGGTTACAACACATATAGGGTTGCGTTGAAAGTACGGTTTCAACTTTCTAGAGGCACTTAGCAAAGCGAGCGCCAATTTTTCCAGGTGAGGATATTTTGTTTCGGCCTCGCCTAGAGTTCTACTAACATAATAAATAGGAAATTGTGTACCTTCTTCTTCTCGGACTAGGACTCCACTTACCGCCACTTCGGATATCGCCAAATAAAGGTAGAATTGTTCATCTGCCTTCAGAGTATGGAGTAGGGGTGGATTCAAAAGGTACCATGTGAGTTCTCCCTAAGGCTTGCTAGCACTCAGGGGTCTAAGAGAAGTTATTCTTCTTCTTCAATAGTGAGAAAAATCGATGGCTTTTATCTGAGGACCTCGTTATAAACCAGCCCGGGGCGTCTATATGTCTGGTTAGCCTCTGAACAGCCTCAACACTATCCACCACGGTGATGTATTCTATGGCTTTGATTTTATCGGCATTAATCTCGATCCCCTGGTTGGATACCATGAACCCGAGGAATTTTCCGGATCCGACCCCGAATGCGTAATTTCTCGGGTTGAGCTTCATATTGTTTTTTCTCAATATGTCGAAGGTTTCCTACAAATGTTTCAAATGGTCCTCTACTCGCATGGACTTAACTAGCATGTCCTCAATATAAACCTCCATTGATTTTCTATTTGTTCTTCGAACATCCGGTTTACTATGTGTTGATAAGTGACACCGGCGTTCTTTAGTCTGAATGGCATTACATTATAACAGTAATTGTCTAACTTGGTTATAAACTAAGTTTTTTCTTGATCGCCCGGGTCCATTCGGATTTGGTTGTACCCGGAATAGGCATCGAGAAAGCTGAGTATCTCATGCCCCGCCGTCGCATCGATCATGCAATTGATGTTAGGCCAAGGAAATGAGTCCTTGGGTCATGCCTTGTTCAAGTCTTTGTAATCTATGCACATTCTTAACTTGTTTCCCTTTTTAGGTACTACCACTACGTTAGCTAACCAATCCAGGTACTTAACTTCCCGAATAGAACCTATTTTAAGGAGTTTGGATACCTCGTCTTTGATGAATGCATGCTTGACTTCAGACTGAGGTCTCCTCTTCTATTTAACCGGTGGAACTTCGGATCCCAACTTAGCTTGTGAGTGGTTATCTCCGGCGGCATCCCTATCATATCAAGATAGGACCAAGCGAAACAATCTATGTTAGATATAAGGAATTTAATGAGTTTTTTGCCTGAGCTCGGGAGTTACCCCCATGCCCAGGTATACCTTCCGATCGGGAAAGTGTTCGATCAATGTGACTTTCTCCAGCTTCTCGACCGTTGATTTGGTGGCATCGAAATTATCAGGAGCAATGAACGACCTAGGGAAACTATAATCGTCATCCTCGCCTGCTCCTTGTTTCTTCGGTTCGGCCGGGACCTGCATCAGTGATTGCTATTTGGTTTGTTTCCTACCAACCAACTTCGTGTACTTTGATGTCGAGAATGCGGACATTGAGATCACTACATCGATTGCAAATATTTCTTTAGCGTCCAGCTTCTCTCCGTAGACCGTCTTGATTCCTCCTAGAGTGGGGAACTTAAGTGCCTAGTGTAGCGTCGAGGGTACTACCCTCATGTTGTGAACCCAAGGCCTTCCGAATAAGGAGTTATACCTCATGTCCCCCTCGATCACGTAGAATTTGGTATCCTGAATTATCCCTGTGGTATTTACTGGCAGGGTTATTTCTCCTTTGGTAGTTTCGTATGCCATGTTGAATTCGTTTAAAACCCGGACTGTTGGCACTACTTGGTCTTGTAGACCCAACTGCTCTATGACACTCAATCTGATGATGTTGGTAGAGCTACCTAGATCAATAAACACACGCTTAACTCGAGATTTATTTATAAGTACAGATATTACCAGTGCATCATTATGCGGTTGCATGATGCCTTCCGCGTCTTTATCGTTGAATGAAATGGTTCCCTCTGGGATATGATCTCGGGTTCATTTTTCCCTCATGATGGACACCTTAGTGCACTTTAGCATTGGTCCTTGAGGGACATCGATTCCTCCAATGATTATGTTGATGGCGTGCTGGGGTTCTTCTTGCTCGGTCTGTTTGTTGGAGTCCCTGTTCCTAGAGTGATTTTTGGCTGAATCACTCAGAAATTCTCAGAGATGCCCGTTATTGAATAATCGGTCCACTTCTTCCCTTAATTGTCGGTAGTCCTCGGTTATATGGCCATGAGTGCCGTGGTACTTACACATCAAGTTAGGGTCCCTCTGGGTAGGGTCGGACTGCAATGACCGAGGCTATTTGGTATCTTTAATGTGCATGATGGCAGATATGATGCTGGTAGCATCGACCCTAAAGTTGTATTCTGATAACCTCGGTGCCTCCCTGGCCCCGAGTGGCCTGTAGAAACTGGTTTTGCTCATGAGTCCCCGACTATTGTGGCTTCGATCGTTCCTCTTTTCGTTTCTCGCAGGGTTACACCCAGATTCGTTAACCCTTCGGTCTCCATTATACAGTTGATACCGGCCTCTGTTCGATTTTGGTTCGTGATCGACGAATCTCTTAGACCTGTCATTAGCTCTGACGAGATAAACGGACCCGGAGGGGGTCTCGAGCTGATCGTCTTCGACTCTGATTTTTTACTGGTACCTGTTATGGACGTCATCCCAAGTTACTGTTAGGTACTCTATCAAATTCTGTTTCAACTATTGTGAAGCTAAGGAGCTTCGGGGGTTGAGTCCTTGAGTGAACGCCTGAACGGCCCAATCATCCGCAACCGGAGGCAAGTCCATCCATTCCATTTGAAACCTCGATATGAATTCCTTGAGCATTTCGTTATCTCTTTATTTTACTTTGAAAAGGTCCAATTTTTTGGTCTCGAACTTGATGGCCCGGCGTGTTCTTTTACAAAGGCTGCAAGCATAGCAAATGAATCAATAGAATTTGGAGGCAAGTTGTGATACCATATCATCGCTCCTTTTGACAGGGTTTCTCCGAACAGTTTCAGCAAAACCGACGTAAATTCTTTATCTTCTAAGTCGTTTCCCTTGATGGCACATGTGTATGAGGTCACGTGCTCATTGGGATCTGTGGTTCCATTATACTTCGGAATATCGGGCATACGGAACTTCTTCGGGATTGACTTCGGTGATGCGATCGGAGGAAAAGGTTTTTGGACAAATTTCTTGGAGTCCAGGCCTTTCAATATCGGGGGCGCTCCTGGGATTTGATCAGCTCTGGAGTTATAGGTATCCGTTGGCCTCAATTTTCTTCTCCCCCAATGCCACCCACTTTGTCAGTTCCTCAAGCATCTTTATGATTTCGGGGTTAGCCCCGGGCTCAGCTTCACCTGGCCTTTCTGTGACTTGCTCATTCCTTCGGGTGTTTTCCCGGAATTGTCCTGGCTCAAATCTGCTGGGGGTGTGACTTTGGTTCTGTATCTGTGCTATCGCTTCCTGTTGGGCTTGTAATATTTCGAAGATCACCCACAGATTGATCACGTCGCCTTCACCTTCGGGCGTACCTTGAGTCGTTGGTCGGGCTCCTCTGCAAAAGATGTTCTCAAGGTCGTTCGGCAGGTTGGCGTTAGTGGCCACATGCGAGTTGGCATCGATTGGGTCTGCAACTGGGATTCCGTTGGGATCAGTAGGAGGCACCTTGTTGCTAGGTGCTATATTGTTGTTTTCGCCATGATGTCGAGACTCAATATCAATGTTGAAGTGAGCAGACTGAGAGTTTGACATCCTTAGTTAGATCTAAAATTAAAATCTCAAAGAACAAGCGTAAAATATAATGTGTTATGGAAATTTGTATCAAACTACCACTATTATCCTTAGTCCCACGGTGGGCGCCAAACTATTTACCCTTAAAAATTGATAACAATTAAATTTATACGCGATTTTAAGGATATGTGGACTAATTCAATACAAGTGATTAATAATATTTGATACCCAAGTAAAGAACATAACGAACTACCAAACCTAGTGGTGATAGTGAGTCCGGGATCGGTTAAAGACTTAAACAAGAAGTTTGCCTTCGGTTCCGAACCAATGCTTATGAAGAACTTATGAACTAAAACAAGAACTTTGAACAACTTTTAGAAACAAAGAAAAATAGATGTATATTGCCTTAGTATGCGTGTTACAACGTGTCTTCTGAATAATAAACCTCCTCTTTATATAGTGGAGGAATTTTTACCCTAAGTACAATCCTCAGAAATGTAAAAATCTTTATTTTCGCTAATCACTGATATGCCACCGATACGGCCCGAGATCTACGCCGTGATATCCGGTTGGGCATGGATAACATGGCCCCTTGTTAATCGTGTGAGGTCATTTGGTAACGCTTTCCGCGGTCTCGTTATTCGAATCGGGTCCAGGGGCATGGTCTTGATGTCTTTGGGGCAGATATTTTGTCAGGACTTTGATACGGGCGTTTCCCGACTTCGATTTCGATTCCATGCAGTTATGCCCTCACTTCGTTCGCCCCACCGAAAAATCGGGGTGCTCATTACCCCAGATTTTACCCGTATACAATTTAACATTCTCAAAAACCTAAAGGATGTCTAGTAGTAAGTCTTCTTAAATGTGAGATTTTAAGATCGATTACTAATTATAATAGGTAAAACATGATGGTGTAAATTTTTATTACGATAACGATATATATAACTTAATCTTAAAATGACCAACGAGTATGTAATACTAGATCAAACTGGCCTCATTTATTATTTTTTAAGATTAAGACGTCTGAATATCAAGATGTGTATTAAGATTAAGACATCCGAATTTGAATACACATCCGAATGTTAAGATGTGTATTAAGATCTGATTACTAAATGATTAAGACTGTTTGATTTTTAACATCTGAATGTATAAAATTTATATTTATTTGAAAATTAATAAACATAAAATTCAAATAAAATACTAATTAATCTAATATTCCATCACTAAAATATATATTTTTTAAAATATGATAGTTGCTGGTGGTGGTGGTTAACAGTTGTGCTTGTCAATGCCGACTAAAAGTGATAGTTGGTGGTAGATTTGGTTGTTGATGTAGTTTAGAATAGTAACTAGTGGTGATTGGTAGTGGTAGCTATTATGATTGAGGATGGTGGTGGTGTGTGGTGATAGTTAAGAATGACGGGTGGTGGTGATAGTTGTGATTGAGGAAGATGGTAGTGGGTGGTGGTAGTTTATAATGATGGGCAGTGCCAGCTATGGTTGTTGATGGTGATGGGGTGCATGGTTAGTTGTGGTAGTTGAGATGGATGAGTGTTGGTTGTCGTTACGAATGATGGTGGTGGGAGTGGTGGGGATGGTGGGTGGTGGTAGTCGACAATGGTGGCGGCTATGATTGAGGATGATGGTGGTGGTGGGTGGCATGGTGGTAGTTGATAATGGTAGGCGGTGACGGTAGTTAATAATGAATATGGATGATGGCATCTTAATAAAATTAAGTATCTGTTATAGATCTTAATTATACAGACCTATTCAGACTCATTAAGTGGTTGTGAAGTAAAAAAAAAATACACTATACGATTAAGATTTGAATAATTAAGATTCAGATTTTAAAAATAAATACACTTAATATCTGAGATCTGAATGATTAAGATTCATACATCGTTAGCTGCAAAAAAAAAGAAAAGAAATGAGGCCTAACTTGTATTGGTGCCAGATAGATTCACTAAGTTAGGGCTATTATGTTAGAATTAGGAAATACAATTAATTGTAAGGCCACCCCAATATTTTCAAAAATTTGAAATACCACCACAATTTTCCTTTATAATACATTCTCAATCCTTCTCCGTCTGGGGTGGAGAGAGAGTGAAGGCGCCTCTCTGTGTTCTCTGTATATATATCATCATATCCTTAGAACAACCCACCAAACGGCTATTATTAGTTGTCACATTACAGAAGCCTAAAAAGCATAACCCCTCTTGAAGAATGGCTGCTTCTAAAGCAGTTCCATTCATGTAATTTTCAAGAGGGTGCTTTTTTTCATATATGATTCTTTTTATATGTAATTTCTCACTTTTATGTGTTCTCTTTGAAAGGGGTCCTTCTAAATTGAAACTTTAGCAGAACCCAGAAACAGGAGACAAAATTTTGAGCATTTTGAGGAATTGTTGAAAAATCTTGGTTTCTCATGATGTCTGATGGTTATTATTACACTTCAAAGAAGAGTGATGATATTTGCCCTGATGTTTGTGGCCAGGTAATTTTCCCTAATAATCTCATATAGTTTATAAGAAATTACCATCAGAAGGAAAGTGAAAGGCTTTTTTACAGTTTATTTTTTATCTCATTGGTTCCAATATCATATTGTTCTGTTGGGTTTTTGTAGAATAAAGATATGTGCTTTTATTTTGATATTCACAATTTGACATGGATTAAGAATTTACTATCAGTAGGAAAGTTGAAACTATTTTACAGTTTATTTTTATCTCATCGGTCTTTATCTTGTTCTATTTTTTTGGAAAATTCTGCCAAGATCAGATTTTTATGTTGGATTTTGTGGAATTAAATATATGTGCTTTTGTTTTGCTGTTGACAATTTGGCATGGATTAAGAATTTACCGTCAGAAGGAAAACTGAAGCATTTTACAGTTAATTTTCTATCTCATTTGGGTTTTAACATACATACATTTTTCTGCCAAGATCAGATTTCTCTGTTGGATTATGTGGAATAAGCATATATGTTTTTTGGTTCTGCTATGGACAAATTGAAATGGATTGTATGTAAACCCCAGAACTTTTACTTGATGGAGAAATAGTTGTCACTGGAGGAATTTCTTTTTTCTGTGCAAAACAATGTTTTTTTTTTCTGGAGACCAAATTTTATAATTTTTCACCATCTTCCAAGTATTTCTGTAAGTAGGTCAGGAATTTGAGTTTGTTGAGCTATTTGAAATTTCATGTTTTCTCTGATTCTACTCTTTCAGAACATTTGATTTGTTTGTCTCCAGAGTTTTGATGTTTTTGCTGTTTTGAATTTCAAGTGTTATGGTCAAACATTTTGTTATTTAGGCTGTTAATATCTAGTTGTTGGAAGTTGTTATTTTTTATGGTTCTAGAAGTGACTAAAAGAAGATAGAAAAGTAAATTAGTTTCTTTCTTTGGCTTGGAGGATTCATGAGAAAATATTTCTCAATGTATTGAACTTGTTTGGACTTAATAGATTTCTGTTTGAAGTTTCTTATTATTTTCAAGCTAAGATGTCTTACACCAACCCCTTTTGCCCCCTCCAGCCGAAAGAAAAGTGAAGACCAATAAAAAGCTAAAGAAAAAGATTTTAGTACCTTCTATTTTTATTAGTTATTACCACTTTAGCTTGTGCACTTAGAAAGTTGTTTTGATATTTAGCAGGATTCACCGACAACATTAAGCATGTCAAGACTACGGTGCATGCTTCGAGGATTGGATTTAAAGACTATTATCTTTTTGATTGTGGTTGTGCCAACATTCATAGTTGCTGCGTACTTGCACGGGCAGAAGATTACCTACTTCCTCCGCCCCCTCTGGCAATCTCCTCCGAACCCCTTTATCGAAATTACTCACTATTACCATGAGGATGTTCCGATGGAGAAAATTTGCAAGCTCCATGGGTGGGGAATTCGTGAATATCCTAGGCGAGTGTTTGATGCAGTTCTGTTCAGTAATGAAGTGGATATGCTTACCATCAGATGGAAGGAATTGTATCCTTACATCACACAGTTTGTTCTTTTAGAGTCAAACTCAACATTCACTGGGCTGCCTAAACTCCACAATTTTGCAATTAATCGGGACCAGTTTAAGTTTGTTGAGACTCGATTAACCTATGGAACCATAGGAGGAAGAGCCAGAAAAGGTGAAAATCCATTTGTTGAAGAGGCATATCAGAGAGTAGCATTGGACCAACTCCTGAGAATTGCTGGTATTGAGGATGATGATTTACTGATCATGTCTGATGTTGATGAGATTCCCAGCGCTCATACCATCAATCTTTTAAGGTGGTGCGATGACATTCCTCCTGTCCTTCACCTTCATTTTAGGAATTACTTGTACTCATTTGAATTTGAGATTAAGCACAGAAGCTGGAGAGCTTCAGTCCACAGGTATCAGAGTGGCAAGACTAGATATGCACACTACCGTCAGAGTGATTACCTTTTGGCAGATGCCGGTTGGCATTGTAGCTTTTGTTTCCGCCGCATCAGTGACTTTATATTTAAGATGAAAGCTTACAGCCACAATGACAGAGTGAGGTTTTCACATTATCTTAATCCTAAAAGGATTCAAGATGTCATTTGTAGAGGAACTGATTTGTATGACATGCTTCCTGAGGAGTACACATTCAAGGATATTATTGGCAGCATGGGACCTATCCCCCATTCGTACTCAGCAGTTAATCTTCCTTCTTATCTGTTGGAAAATCCAGACAATTACAAATATCTTTTGCCTGAGAACTGCAAAAGAGAAGATGGCTAAGTTTTAAGACAGAGTTGGAACTTCTTCTTAACATCAGAGGTGCTCAGGGGCAGATTTTATGTTGTGCCTTGAGTGAGGGGCTCTAATCAGATTGGTAACTGTGGTGTAGCAGTATTACATATGGATATACCTTGTGCGCAACAAAGGCGAGGCGCAATGTTCCTGGGAGGGGTTTTCTGTGAGATACCAGTACATTCATTTGCATCTGTATTGAGATAACAGGACCTTTCTGTTTGACAGTAGTCAGACGTTTTGGTTAACGGATTTCGTGTTCTTCTTCTTCTCTTCTTAGAGAGTAATTTATTCCAATATTTAGTGTAAATGGTGCTTTCCTTGAATTTCTTTTATCTGATCTTGACCACCTGATTCATTTTTCTTTCAGTCATAGCACTATATATTGATTGTTGAGTATATTCTTTTTACTACTAATACATACTTGATAGCTCCCATGATTATTTTTTTCATGTTCATCTCTTTTTAAGTTTGCTGAGGGAGAACGTCTGCTGAATAGATTTCAGTTTGAATAAACAGTTAGAGCTCTTTTCCAATTCTCTTGAATCAGGTGAACGTGGTAACTCTCAAGAGTCTCCACTAATAGATATTGTAGCTAGGTTAGTGAGCATTTTGTTTTTACTTATAGAATACTACAACTTGCATTGTGTTAGATGGACATACCAGTTTCTGATGATCTATATTAGTAGTATGTATGTGTCAATGATCATTTTGTGTTCCTTTGTTTTGTGCTGTGCGTGTAATGCGAACTGAATCTCTACAGAACAGTAATCAGTTACTTTGCTGGGACATCTGACAAAGAGTAAATTCGTTAGAGATGGACAGCCAACTTTAGTTACGTATGTGGTCAGTGACTTTGTTTCTTTTGTTGATATTTGTGGTCTTTGGCTAACTTACATGTATCTTCACTATTCTACAAAGTACCTTATGCGCTTGTTCTAACAAAATCTCAACTCAACTCTTCATTTTGAAAAATCGCTTGAAGCTCCACTCGCGTTTTTCTTTTCTTCTGAAGAAGATTTCTTCCGAATGGCATAATTATACAACACTACCTTCCTCAATCTTCATTGACTTTAGTGATCACACACCTGTGCTTTTTGGTGCAAGTCCTATGTATGGTAAGGTATAGATATGGATGGCAATGGGGCGGGCGGGTTTTGTTTGATGCAGGGCGGGGCAGGTTTACTCTTATGCGGGTGCGAAGCGGGGCGGGTTAAAACAATTTTTAAAAATTTTAAAACGGGGCGGGACAGGTTTAATGCGGGGCAACTTTGAATTTTATCTTTTTTGAAATAAAGCAATCATTTCAACTACAATTTCACACATTATTCTTCACTAGCACGAATACTATTTTGATTTATAATTAACAATTTGCATAAGTCTCAAGCAAAATGATATTACATAAGTCAAGATTTCATATTTGTAATAAGAAATGATAGTAACCCATTTATTTTGGAAGATCAGCGTAATACTCTCTCAGTTTTATGTTTATGTGATTCTATTAAACTCTCCATTTTATAAAATAATAAAATGTCAAACTAGTTTGTTTTAGAAAAAAAATTAAAGAAAAAAGAAAAAAAAATTAAGTGGGGTGGGGCGGGGCGGGACGGGGCGGATTGAAAATTTTGTGGGTTTTGACAAACCCGGCCCGCCCCATTGCCATCCTTAGGTATAGATTGCTTTATGCTTGTCAACAGTTTTATTGGACCAAGGAATCCAAGCAGGAATAGTCTTCCAAGACACCATATAATTGCATCCACGATCAGGCTTCCTATTATTTATATATGTGCCACAGCGATATCCGTTTAAAGATTACTATAAGAACTAACCGTTTTCAATTAAAATCAACTGTTCGAGTAGCGGGACATAAAATACTCAATATGAACACTGTTAAAGCCTAGATAAACCATCAATAATTTAAGCTGCGAAAGCATCAGAATAAAAACCAACAATTCTAACTTCGACGAATTCACAACACAAAACCACGATAACAGAGATCAGATCATACATTTCCCCCATTATTATTTCCTCCCCTAAGACGAGGAATACCCATATTCTGTTTTTGGTACATTTTGCGAGCTCACTAAACAGGTCATAGTAAAATGAGACCGCAACAACCTGATAACTAATAATCAAGTCAATTATGGACTTGGACCTGTTACACTTATTATCAGGAGAAAGACAGTGCTCAAATAAACAGTAAGAGAAAAAAAATGAAAAATGGAGTACAACATTATTGTCCAATCAAGAGTCCATCACATTATACCATCGAAAGAGTAATTTGGTTCACTGATATTATACAAAAGTCACCACCCCAGATTCTTCAATGTACTACTCTTCAGCAGCACGCTTCGACAAACATTATGAGAAGGGAATATGAACTATTTGTGTACTTAAACGATATGGATACAGAGAATCCAGGAGAAGAAATACAGGTCCACTGGCAGTGTCTCTGTGCGTTGTTAGCGTTTCACCCAAATTCAGACATGTAGATGCAAGTAGACAAGAAGAAACAGTTTAGCTCGATTCCCTGCCCATATGAAAAGTGCATTCAACTTGAAAGCATTTACTTCAAGTAACCACTAAACATGATACTAATCCATACCTTTCTTCCTGAATTCTTGCACAAATCAGAGTTCTTTATTCAAGTACCATAAATAGCACTGGCCTCTATTCCACTGTATCCAGTGAGCACTATTTCTACGTCAAAGTTGGCACCCCGGTCAGTCGCTGTCCCAAGTTTCATCCAAATCCTTTGAGCTTTTCACCTTTGTCTTGCTCTCGGAAGTACCCTCATTTTTCTTCATTTGCTCTTGACTACTTGTCCTAAAGCTATTAGTTACCCCTCTTGATGCCCTCGAACCAGGTGCATCCTCTGCACTTGATCCCAATGTTGCTACCTTATCATAATCCTCCCCCTCGTCACTACTACTTCTATACTCACTTGGTAGCATTGAGTGCTGCCCTCCCTCATCATCTGAATTCCACATGGCTTCCTCAAAGTCACTTAACATGTCTGAACCAGAACCTTCTGTACCCATCTTTCCCTTTAAATAAGGATCAAATTTTCTGCTTGAACCTCCCTCACTTATAGGTCTATTGCTCTTACCTTTCTGCCATTTCTCCATTTTATACTTAGGATGCCTGTCAGGAGCCGTGTACATGCCGGAATCAGCGTAATTGCTTCTACCACGTCGGTCATCATTGTTTTCCAATTCATTGTCATCTTCAGATACATCATCATGTCCATGATCATCAGCTATCTTCCTTCCGTATGTCTTATTCCAGCCACTTGTCCTCCTTCCTGACTCATCATCTGATTCATCACTTCCCATCATTCCAGATCTTCTGAATCGACTACCTATATCTTCTTTGTTCCAATATCTAATCTTCCCTAGTTCGTCTTTCTCTGCTTCTTCCTCAGCTGCCCATTCGTCATCAGCTGTCTGTTCTAACTGAGCAATAAAACGGTCAAGTTCTTCCTGGTCACTGTCTTCAGCTGTTGAATGTGTTTGGTCTATACTACTGCTGAGACCCAACTTAGTACCAATATCCTCCTGAAAGACATATGGGCTCCCTTCTTTTTTATCAATGGCATTGAAGAATGTGGATGCTACTCGCTGGATGCTGGCCCTGGCTGCTGGATCATCAGGATTTATCCCCTTCATCCGGAGCTCTTGTTCTATTTTCTGTATGTTTAATTTCTGTGATTCTAGTGCTTGTTCGAATCAGGCTTTAAATAATGTAACTTTGTCAAACAGTAGATGTGTACTCATCAACAGAACATGTTCAAATTTCCAGCGTTGTTAAGCAAGTTATAGAAAAGCTAGTTCATTACATACAATAGGAATTAAAAGAGTCCAGACTTTTAGTCCCTATGTTCAACACAAATTCCAAAATATCAATGGTTCAACAAATTTTCAACAGATGAGACATGTCGTATATCCATTGTAACTTGAAGAATGGGCTCGCATTCAAGAGAATAGAACTTCAGTTGAACTGAATAAAACAAAGGGACCAGGAGTACCATGTCAAAGACTTATAGCACCCAGGGAGTTTTACATCATTGTAACTTGAAGAATGGGCTCACATTCAAGAGAATAGAACTTCAGTTGAACTGAATTAAACAAAGGGACCAGGAGTACATGTCAAAGACTCATAGCAGCCAGGGAGTTTTACATCACATAGGTGTATGAAACACAGACAGAAGCTAGGTTCCCTCAAGCAAATACAAAATTAAGGGGTTGACAGAAACATATAACAATTCATCAACTTCTAAAGTTACTACTAGGCTTTACATAAGCAGTGGATTACTCAAAAGGGGCAAGGCAAAGAAAAAGAGATTTGTAGCTCACCTTCCTTTTTGTAAGTGTGTTGATATGTATTATATTCTTTGGCTGGCGGTAGTTTCTGCCGCGAAACATAATAATCGTTTTTACATTGTGTATGTTAACCACAATACCACCACTTAGTCGAGCCAGAATTGAGGCCATCTCTTTTATTTTTTTCCTTAGGGAAGTTATCACAACAAACTTGCAGAGTCTCATGGAACTTCCAGTGGAGATGCATATTTTGAACAACTCCTCCGATGACTCCACGAACACCAACAGGAACATAATTTTTATTCCTGAAACCAATCTTCTTATACGCTTGCAGTTGCTCAGGAGTCAGAAGCTCAGGATCATGCCGTGGAGATGGCAACTCTGGTAGCTCATATTTCTTCAGCTTCTGAATTAGCAAAGCAACTTTTTTCTTTGCCTACACCAGTAAAGGAAGTGAAAAATTTGAGTTGGATTAATAAGGTATTTTTGAGTAGAAATACACAAAAAGGCAACATTCTAAAATATGACGAATGAAACAAGAAGTGAAAATGCAAGACACTCAAAGATGGAACTCTTGGCTGCATTTTTTGACAATTGTGACCGATCAGTAACCATATAGACATAAGCTAATCTTTTACGTTTTGTTCTTTTTAATGTTATTCTAAGCTTTTTCTTTCATTCATCAATATCGCCCACCGTAAGTCCAGATCGAGGGTGAATATTTCAATAAAGCTGGAATCATCCTGCTCGCGTGGTTTGAATTTACTGTATTTCTATTTGTTCATTCTAACCCAATTTATCGTTTTGTATCAAATTAATCCGTGTATCCTTAGAATCACTAGCTTTAGTGTACGTGCGTCGCACGTATTTTTTTTGCGTCTATTAATAAAAAGTGTATAAAATTTAGAATAAGAATGAATTATGTGTATTTAGCAATTGACGTCAAGATAAATAATGCAACATTCATTTAAATTTAAAAATAAATATTACATTGACAAAATAGTTAAATGCAGAGTTATTGAAATCTATTTTTAGAGGGTAAAAAAACGAACGACAATTTGCTAAAGGGCTTCGTGCTTTTAATATAGTATAGATAGATAAATAGATAAAGGAACAACTACCTCGTAGTCTCCGGTACTCGATCACGCACGAACTCAACGACCTCCATGATCAAACATACCTGGATCTGCACATGAAGTGTAGGGTGTAACATGAGTACAACCAACTCAGCAAGTAACAGAAATAAATAAGGAACTGAGAAGGCAGTGACGAGCTATACAAATACAATCCATTTTCAATAATTCCAGCAAAGAATAAACATGCTTTCAATCCGGCAGTTCAAGTCAAATCAGTTTATACAGTTATAGTGCAGGTAATCCGGATATAGAATTTTTCAGAGATTTCACAACAAGGACAGATAGAAACTAAGTGCATCGACAAATGAAAAAAACAAGTACAGCCTCTCAGGACAATAGACACTCCACTCATCACAACAGCTCACACACTCGGCTCTCAGACCTCAGTATTCAAACTCAATAGGTACTTACGCTCACTGGGGGTGTACAGGCTCCAGAGGGGCTCCTTCAGCCCAAGCGCTATATCGTTGCGGCGTGCAGCCCGATCCCATATAAATATGCAGCCCTGAGGCTCGTTGTGGCGTGCAACCCGATCTATATATACAGCTCTAAGGCTCGTTGCAGCGTGCAATTCGATCCATATATACAGCCCTAAGGCTCGTTGCGTCATACAACCCGATCCATATACAACCCTAAGGCTCGTTGCGGTGTACTACGCGATCCATATATATACATACAGCTCACAACTCGACAATCAGGCCCTAACTCAGTCACCAACCTCTCTAGTCTCTCGGACTCTCATAAATCATAAAGATCAGCCCAAACAAAAATAACATAGTGTATCAACAAGAGTCAAGAAGAGATTGAGATATGATACACAAGTAAAACCATGAATGAATACAAGACAACAATTAGCAAATACTTCAACAAGTACACGACTTCTGCGGGTCCCAATAGTACCATTACGTAGCCTAAGCATGATTTCTAACATGATTTGCAGTCAAATTTCTATAACACAGAGAGAACTATTAATTAACAATAGGCTATTCAACTTTATAGTCTCACGAGACGGACCAAGTCACAATCCCCCACGGTGCACGCCCACACTTCCGTCACCTAGCATGTGCGTCACCTCCAAAATAGTCATATCATACCAAAAATCCGGGGTTTCATACCCTGAGGACCAGATTTAAAACTATTTCTTACCTCAAACCGTGCAAAATCCTACTATGCAATGCCCTTGCCCCTCGAATCAATCTCCAAATGCCCTGAATCTAGCCACAAGCAGTACGATATATTTAATACTCCCTCCGTTTCAATTTATGTGAACCCATTTGACTGGGCACAAAATTTAAGAAAAGAGAGAAGACTTTTGAACTTGTGGTGTAAAATGAGGCACATATATTTTGTGTGGCTATAAATCATTGCATAAAGATAAATTGTTTCCAAATAAGGAAATATGTCATTCTTTTTGGCACAGACTAAAAAGGAAATAGGTTCACATAAATTGAAACGGAGGGAGTATAAGCTAAAAGAATCAATCCCACAAGAAAAACACGAAATTATAAGCCAAAATCCAAAATAGGCTCAAACCGGCCCTAGGGCCCACGTCTCGAAATCCGACAAAAGTCACAAAATATGAATACCCATCCACTCACGAGTCCAACCACACAATAATTTCTCGAACTCAACCTCCAATTACCTTCCAAAACTCGAAATTTTAGCCTATGAAGTTTCTATCATTTTTCCCCAAATTTACAACTCAAATCCCTAATTAGATGATAAAAATAGCAATAGATTCATGAAATATAGTCCAATCTGAGTTAGAATCACTTACCCCAACAATCTTCTTGAAGAAACCTCAAAATATCGCCTCACACTGAGCTCTCAAAGTCCTAAAATCAAAATGGAAATCAAACCCTCGAAATCTCATTTTCTGCCAAGTTCTTCCGCATCTGCGGACACACTGTCGCACCTGCGACGCCGCACCTGCAAAATTTCCCTTGCAGGTGTGGAAATGACTTAAAGGGCTGGGTTCGCATCTGGGATGAAGGGGCCGCACCTGCGTGTGCGCGCCTGCGGATAATGGTCCGCTTCTGCGTTCACCCTCCAGCTCACTCTCCGCATCTGCGTAACTTCAAGCGCATCTGAGGGTTTGCAGATGCGGAAATCCCCTCGCACCTGCGACCCCTGACCATCTCCTCAACCCCCGCTTCTATGCTTGGCCTAACGCACGTGCGTGTCCGCACCTGCGGTTCCCCACTCACAGGTGCGAAACACCAGAACACTAGAAACTCAGAAATTGCACAAGTCTAAATTTTGATCCATTAAGCATCCGAAACACACCCGAGGCCCCTGGACCTCGACCAAATATACCAACAAGTCCTAAAACACCATACAAACTTCTAAACTTTTAAATTCCACAAACGACGCTGAAACCTACCAAACCACGTCCGATTGACCTCAAATTTTGCACACAAGTCAGATTCAACATTACGGACCTACTCCAACTTCTAGAATCGGAATCCGACCCCGATATCAAAAAGTCAACCCCCGGTCAAACTTCCCAAAAATTTGACTTTCGCCATTTCAAGCCTAAATTAGCTACAGACCTCAAATTCACAGTCCGGACACGCTCCTAAGTCCAAAATTACCCAATGGAGCTAACAAAACTGACGTAACTCTATTCCGGAGTCGTCTTCACACATTTCCAACTACGGTCAAAATCCTAAGACTTAAGCTTCCGTTTTAGGGACTAAGTGTCCCAAAACACTCCGAAACCAAAAACAAAACCTCCCGGCAAGTCACATAAGCAGAAACAGATACGGGGGAATATAGTAAATAGGGGATCGGGGTGAATACACTCAAAATGACCGGCCGGGTCATTACATCCTCCCACACTTAAAACAATCGTGCGTCCTGGAACGAGCATAGAGATATACCTGAAGTGGTGAAAAGATGAGGATAACAGTTGCTCATATCCTGCTCGGTCTCCCAAGTCGCCTCCTCGACCGGTTGACCCCTCCACTGAACCTTCACAGAAGCAATATTCTTCGACCTCAGCTTTCGGACCTACCTATCTAAGATTGCCACCGGCTCCTCAACATAAGATAAATCCTTGTCCAACTGGACTGAGCTGAAATCCCATAGGTGAGATGGATCGTCGTGATACTTCTGGAGCATAAAAACATGGAATACTGGATGAACTCCTACTAGACTGGGAGGCAAGGCAAGCTCATAAGCAACCTCTCCAATACGCCACAATACCTTAAATGGACCGATAAACCTTGGGCTCAGCTTTCCCTTCTTTCCAAACCTCATAACACCCTTTATGGGTGACACCCAGAGCAAGACCCGCTCTCCAACCATGAATGCAACATCGCAAACCTTCTGATCCGCATAACTCTTCTGTCTAGACTGGGCTGTGCGTAGTCTATCTTGAATCACCCTAACCTTCTTCAGAGCATCCTGAACCAAGTCTGTACCTAATAATCTAGTCTCGCCAGCTCGAACCAACCCACTGGAGACCTACACTACCTACCATACAGAGCTTCATACGGTTCCATCTGGATGCTCGACTGGTAACTGATGTTGTAAGAAAACTCTGCTAGAGGAAAGAACTGATCCCACGAACCCCTAAACTCCATCACACATGCACGGAGCATATCCTCGAATATCTAAATAGTGCACTCGGACTGTCCGTCCGTCTAAGGGTGAAATGTTGTGCTTAACTCCACTCGAGTACCCAACTTATGTTGTACGGCCCACCAGAACCGTGATGTAAACTGCGTACCCCAGTTAGAAATGATAGATACCGGTACGCCATGAAGTCTGACGATCTCACGGATATACACTCGAGCCAGCTGCTCAAAAGAATAGGTAGTCATCACAGGAATGAAATGAACTGACTTGGTCACCCGGTCCACAATTACCCAAACTGCATCAAACTTCTGTCGAGCCTGTGGAAGCCTAACAACGAAATCCATAGTGATCCTCTCCCATTCCACTCCGAAATCTCTAACTTTTGAAGCAACCCACCTGGTCGATGATATTCATACTTCACCTGCTGGCAATTTAGGCACTGAGCTACATACTCCACTATGTCCTTCTTCATCATCCTCCACCAGTAATGCTGCCTCAAGTACTGATACATCTTCGCGGCACCCGGATGAATAGAATACCGCAAACTGTGAGCCTCCTGGCCTGCCCTGCCTCCTCAATGCACCATCATCCCCAATAGTAACATTTCTAGCATTACCGTGCTGGACCGTGTCCTTAAGGACAAGCAGATGGGTGTTATCATACTGACGCTCCCTGATAAGATCATAAAGAGAAGAACAAGAGACCACACAAACCAATACTCGACTCGGCTCAGAAATATCCAATCTAACAAATTGGCTAGCTAAGGCCTGAACATCCAATGCGAATGGCCTCTCTGCTGCTGAAAGATATGCTAAGCTCCCCAAACTCTCCCCCCGGCGACTCAAGACATCGGCCACTACATTGGCCTTCCCGGGATGGTACAAAATGGTGATATCATAGTCCTTAACAAGCTCCAACCACCTCCGCTGACGCAAGTTAAGATCCTTCTGTTTGACCAAATGCTGCAAACTCTGATGATCAGTGTAAATCTCACAATAGACCTCGTACAAATAGTGCCGCCAAATCTTCAAGGCGTAAAAAATAGCTGCTAACTCAAGGTCGTGGACAAGATAGTTCTTCTCATGGGGCTTCAACTGGCTCGAAGCATAAGCAATCACTCTACCCTCCTGTATCAAAACACACCCAACGCCGATCCACGAGGCATCACAATACATTGTGTAAGAACCAGAAACTGATGATAGAACTAAAACTGGAGCTGTGGTCAAAGAAGTCTTGAGCTTCTGAAAGCTCTCCTCGCACTCATCCGACCACCTGAAAAGAGCACCCTTCTGGGTCAATTTAGTCAAGGGCGATGCAATAAATGAGAAACCCTCCACAAACGACTATAATAGCCCGCCAACCCAAGAAAGCTCCAAATCTCCATGGCTGAGGATGGTCTGGGCCAACTCTACATCGCTTCTATCTTCTTCGGATCCACCTGAATCCCCTCACTACACACCACGTGCCCCAATAACGCCACTGAAATGAGCCAAAACTCACACTTGGAGAACTTTGCACAAAGCTTCTCCTCCCTCAATCACTGTAACACAATCCTTAGATGTTGAGCATGCTCCTCCTGGCTACAAGAGTACACCAGGATATCATCAATGCATACAATAATGAACAAGTCAAGATAAGGTTGAAACACACTGTTCATCAAATGCATGAACATTGCTGGGGCGTTGGTCAGCCCAAAAGACATCACAAGGAACTCATAATGGCCATATCGAGTCATGAAAGCTGTCGTAAGAATATCTGAGTCTCGAATCTTCATCTAGTGATACCCTAACCTCAAATCAATCTTGGAGAACACCATCGCTCCCTAAAGCTGGTCAAACAAATCATCAATACGTGGCAAAGGATACTTGTTCTTGATTGTGACTTTGTTCAATTGTCTGTAATCAATGCACATTCTCATAGTACCATCCTTCTTCTTCACAAATAGAACTGTTGCACCCCAAGGTGACACACTAGGCCAAATAAACCTCTTATCAAGGAATTCCTGAAGCTGCTCCTTCAACTCAGCCGGTGCTATACGGTATGGTGGAGTAGAAATGGGCTGAGTGCCTAGCACCAAATCAATACTGAAATCAATATCCTTGTCAGGTGGCATGCCCGGCAGGTCTGCAGGAAACACATCCGGGAAATCTCGCACCACTGGAACAACATCAATAGCAGGGGTCTCTACACTAACATTCCTCACAAAGGCCAGATAAGATAGACAACACTTCTCAACCATCCGTTGAGCTTTCAAGTATGAAATCACTCTACTGGGAACATAGTCTATAGAGCCACTCCACTCAACCCTCGGTATGCCCGTCATTACCAACGTCACGGTCTTAGCGTGACAATCTAGAACAACATGACATGGAGAAAACCAATCCATACCCAAAATCACGTCAAAATCGACCATACTAAGCAATAAGAGATCCACTCTAGTCTCTATACTCCCAATAGTCATCACACATGACCGATATACACGGTCCACAACAATAGTATTGCCTACCAGAGTAGACACATGAATAGATAAAACTAGAGACTCACGGGGCATATGAAGATAATGAGCGTAATATGATGACACATATGAATAAGTGGAACTAGGGTCAAATAATACAGAGGCATCTCTATGGCAAACTGAGATAATACATGTAATCACAGCATCCGAAGAAATGGCATCTGGTATGATAGGAAGAGCATAGAAACATGCCTGGCCGCCCCCTGATTAGCCTCCCCCTCTCGGGCGGACCCTAGTTGACTGGGCTCCACCACGAGCTGGCTGAGCGGGTGGTGAAGAAGCTGGTGCTGATGTCGTGGATTGGCTCCTTTGCTTAACCGGACCTCCCATAAGGTGGGGACAATATCTCGTGATGTGGCTAAACTCTTCACACTCATAGCAACTCCCAGGTGCTGGTGCTGGGGACCGAGGGGATCCCCGAACACCGGGATAACTAAATCCCTTTACCTAGTCTCTAAGACTAGGTAAGCCGATTTTAATTTTGTTTCAAGCCTTTTTTAAAAATAGATAATTGAAACCCACATTGGAAATAATTATAACAACCTCCCAAGACTGGTAATACTGAGTCACAAACTCTAACTGAATACATGTAATAATCTCAAGGATCGAATATACAATACTGTTCGAATAAGAGTTGACAGTAGAATAAAATAGAAAGACTCCAAGTTGATTCGGGAAGTATCCAAGTTAATCATTTTGAAGAACTATAGAAGAAGATGATGGCAGAGGCTCAAGTATGGCTAAAACTGATTAATACACGGCTCCTACCTTGCAATCATGACACGCTTATTAACCGTGAGAGAACGTGTGTGCTATATTTACTCATGATGGGTCAGAGGGTGAATGTGGGTCATTTGATCCGCTACCAGATGTCTCTAGTAAGAACTAGTAAGAGGATAGATCGAATGCCATTTGCAAATATGTTAACTCAGTTCTTGAGACATGAATAGGTTGAGGAGGAGCCAACGTTCGATCACATCATTGATCAGCCCCTAAGACTAATGGACATTACCAGTATCCGGGTGAAGGAGGAGACTGCAATGCCATCACTGACAGGTGCCAAGCACAATGCTCGCGATGACAGTTTTATGGCCCATTTATATGGGATGATGGACCTGAAACTTCGGATCGGGGGACGGCCGACCACTACAGAGGAGAGGGCCATATTGGACCAAGGGTTCCTGCTATATGCTCATGCTCAGCAGCTGGTTGGGCGTGGTGATGGATGTAGACTCCTAGACGTTGAGGATGTCAACACACCTAGGCAGTTTGAGGCCGAGTCAGAGTAGTCAGATGACGATAATGATGATGAGGAGGAGGGGGAGGAGGAAGCACAAGAGGAGTGGGAAGCCTCAGAGGAGGATGGCGATGACGTGTCTTGATCAGGGAGTTTTCCTACACCCTACTCATTTATTTTTCTTGTTTTGTCATTTTGTATATGCATTGAGGACATTGCATGAGAAATAAGTGTGGGGTGGTATCTTGTAAATATTAGTCTTATTTTAGTTAAATTTCTTTTAGTTAGGTCGTCTTAGTTTTTCTCTATAAAAAAAAGTAAAAAAAAAGGTATCTTGTAAATATTAGTCTTGTTTTAGTTAAATTTTTTTAGTTAGGTCGTCTTAGTATTTACGTTAAAAATTAATAATAATAATAATAATAATAATAATAAAAATTTGGACTCTTCCCGACGATGGATCTCTTAGACAGTTTTCTTAAGGGAATTAAGTCTAAAGAAAAAAAAAGATTTTCTTGTAGGTAATGTAGTAATTCCCCCTTGGTTTTTCTTTGGGCCGCGATTCTTTTCCAAGGGTTTTATTGTAATCGGGTGTAGTTAGTTTTAAATTTTTTGGAGTAGAAATCACTGGGCTATGAATTGAATTGCAGCGATATCTCTTAACTTTGTTATGCCTTGAGAAGAGTTAGTACTCTGGTTGTGACGCTTAGGCTCAGTTTTTGACTCTAGTATAAGTACCTTAGATCGTAGATTCCAAAATTTGCTTGACTGCTCTGACTGGAGTGTCGTGATAAAACCAATCCTGAGTGAGTTATGTGCCATGTCTGTGTGAGGTTTATATGTATTTAGTGCATTGCATTTGATGTCTAAAACTTGCCCCGTGTGTACAAAGCGAAATGGTAGTCTTGTTCAGTCTGGGAAGTGATATAGGCATTTCTTTGTTGAGCCAGATATATAGATTTTACCCGCCTGAATGTCATATAACGTAGTTAACCCCTTTGAGCCTATAATCTTATTTCTTTAGTAACCACATTACAAGTCGTACCCTTTGTTTGAATCGATCATATATTTGAACCTTGTCACCTCTCATGAGCACTTGAATTGTGATGAATTATGTAAGGTTAAAGTGTAGAGTGGTGATTTGGATTTTGAATGGAACAAATGAAATAAGGAGAAAGGTGCACCGTTTGAAAGAAAGAAAAAAAAGAAAAAATGTCAATAAAAGCCACATGGATTGAAAGAAAAAAATATAGTTGTATTGTATGAAAAAAAAATTCTTGATGGTGGTGGTTAGTGATATACTTATGCTTAAAGAAGTATGGGGTAATATAAATTGAAGTGAAGGTGGAATTCTTGTTTAACATAAGTATGGGTTGTAGTATTAAAGTATATGTATTAAAGTGCTTAAGGGAGGTGTAGTCACTCATATCCAAATGTATCCTACCCAACCCACAGCCTACAGTACAACCAATTAAAGTCCTACATGATCCTAGACTGAATGAGCTCAATTAGTAGAGTCTTACACTACGGGCAAGCCTATGGTGCATCATTTGTCGCATATGAATGCTATTTCTGAGAGCGAGCGCATCTTTCCAATATTGAGATCCCACGTTCTTAAAATTCATTGTGTGTGGAACTAAGCTCTTTATTGGGTGAGGGCACGTGATTCATAAAGGAAAGGAAATATCATTGACCTCCATGTTAGAGTAAGTAAGTGAATTGTGAATAAGGCATAGTATTTATGAGTCAAATCTTGAGGTGAGGATGTTACACCTTTGTGCTTAGACTATTTTAAATATTCTTGGTGTGATGAGTTAAGGGAATTGCTTTAAAAGGTTGTGTCTATAAGTATAGTTTGATTGATCGAGGACGAGCAATGTTTAAGTGTGGGGTATTGATGTGTGGCTATAATTCTATATTTTAGTATATTATTTGCCTTGCATTGGCATTAAGAAAACCAAATGCTTATTCACTAAAACATAAAAAGAAGCTACAAAATTAAAAAGAAGCTACTAGATTAAACATAGACTAATAAGAAAATAGAATAGAGAAGCTAAAAAAGCAAACTACTCAAAGCATAATGAATATACATAATGAGAGAGGAAAAGAGAGAATATATACATCAAGAGAGAACGGAAAGAATATATATACAGAATAAAGAGAAAGAAGAAAATATTATCAGTTATTACAAACCAAATGTCTGAAAGTCATCCAAATAGCTAATAACTCCACCCCCCCGAATAAAAATAAGCATTGTCCTCAATGCTTAATCAAAACAAGAATAAAGAAGGGTAAGAGTGAAAAAGACTCCCTATGTGGCCTTGGACACCTCCGTGTCCATAGCAGCATCACCGCCCTCAGTCTCCTCTAAAAATAAGCATTGTCCCCAATGCTTAATCAAAAGAAGAATAAAGAAGGGTAAGAGTGAAAAAGACTCCCTATGTGGCCTTGGACACCTCTGTGTCCATAGAAGCATCACCGCCCTCAGTCTCCCCTAACTGGATCTCATCATCATCGACTTTGGGAGTAACTGGGTTGGTGAACATTTGGCGCACTGCCTCAGCAGTGTCGGTATCCAGGTCTGGCTTTTCAGACTGGCTAGTTGGTGCCACTTGAGCTGATGGTGCTGCTGGATCTGCTGGTGCTGGTGCTGGATCAGTAGTAGAGGGTTGACCTTTTCTCTTTGGGTTTCCACCACCCATCAAAGAATACCATGAGAAGGGCTTCTTCGCCCACACTTTGGTATCAAAATCCCTCGACTCCACCCCCACATCCGTAAGGTACTCAGTGATAGTGTTGGGATACGGGTAGGAGGTGTCACCTTGCCTGTCAACCACAGACATGTTGGCCGATATCACTGCACCCACATTGATTGGGTACCCGGCCATGATAAAAGCGACTAGCACTGCCCGTTGAATTGGAAGATTTGTTTCATTTTGGCACGGGTCTAGTCTGCTACACACGAATGTTTTCCATCCCTTTGCCTCAAAATTTAGGGTGTTCCTCTAAATGGGAACCTCTATTGTGATCCATGCTGGAGGCGGCCCCGGAGCTGCAAGAATCTCAGCTATCCATGGTCGAACTGCATCTCCCAATGCTAACTTTTTCAGGTATTGCAGAGACTCCACATCCTCAAACCTTAGATACGTGTTCAAGGTGCTCTGATCGAATCTCATCTTTAGATTTCTCACTTTTATCACCTTGGTCCCTTTCTTTATATGTGCCACATTGGCGTAAAATTCCCGGACCAGGTATTCCTTGGCATCTACCACACTTTTGGCGAACCACATCAACCCCTTCCACTCCCGGAACAGTCTCAACACTATCAGGTTGTATTTGTCAAGGTTTTTTATCATGAACTGATGCTCAAGGGTGAGCGGTCTCATTAGCCACCACTCCCGGAAGCTTGTAAAAGCAGCCAGACTAACAAACATATCTTCCCAAATCTCTTTCTTATTCGACCTCTCAAGGCCGGCAACTCTGGTATTACCCCCTCGGCCATCATCCGGAATATCATCAACATTTATTGTAGTAGCAGCTGCGTCAGGAGCATGTGTGGATGAGGGATCTGAAGCCTAACTGTTACCTTCCAAACCCTCGAAAGTGCTCTCAGAGGAGGAAGGCTCGTCTCTAAGTTTGTATCTGCCCTGTGGCTGTTGTGGATGTGATTGAACAGTAGGCTGCTCTTGTAATGGGTCAGCCTCCGACGCTTCCTGAGATGGGACATATGAACTAGACTCGGAAGGCTCGCACTATCTTCCTCGGCCTATTGTGGCTTTCTTACTGATTACCCTTTGGAGGGCGAGGGGTAAATTGCTCTTGCCTCTGCCTCTGGAAGGTTCACCCCTCCCCTTTAATGTATCACCACGACCTCGTGATCTAACCATTTTCTATAACAAACAGCAGCAGGAGTCAGCTCTAGTTCAAGTCCAGATAAACAAAATAAAATATGTTTGCAGTGAAGGGAAGTGCGTTCCGCACAATTACAAGTGTGACCGCAGCCTGGGTTGTGCAAACCGCACAATTTGGACTTGCGGCCGTAGAGATGAAACTATGGTCCGCACAATTTTGAGTGAGACCGCACATCTGAAGTGCGGTCCGCACAATTGTCAGTGCGGCCGCACTATGAGTACCTCTAAATTGCAACTCTCTGAAGACAGATTTTGGCCTGATCTGCGGCCGCACACACTTTTCTGCGGCCGCGATGAGATTACTGCGGTCCGCACATTATTGCCTTACCAACTGCCCTAGTCAATAGTTCTGCGGACCGCACAATTTCTTGTGCGGCCACAAATTTCAAAATTAAGTCGGGAAGATTTCTTAAAGGTTTCGATTTATGCACAAATTGGACATGGTAATAGCAATTAAACATGATAATCATGATACCCATTCCCCAAATAGCAGTTAGGAGTTGACCCACACAATTTAAACCCCACATGGATAAAAAATTGACTTCTAATGACAAATGGTCTAAAATAACTAATAAATTGTAAACTAAACTAAGAAAATTAAAGAATCCTAGAAATGATTTGAACATACCAGTGATGAAGTAGTGCTAAGGAATGATCACATATGTGTATCTAGGTGATAGATGATTGAACAGACGTGTGCAAAGTTTTAGCCCTTTTTTGAGTACTTGAGAATGAAAAGTTTGTACAGTAGTTTTAGCATTACTATTTATACAAGATGGACGAGTGTGGCCGCAAAATTCCTTCTGCGGTCTGCACTCTGCTACCTGGAGGTTCAAATTCCTTTGATGATCTGTTGTCCGCAGATTTAGCTGTGCTGCTGCAAATTTTGGTGTGGACCACACAATCCGTTGTGCGGCCGCACTTTGGCTGTTTCTCTGACAAACAAACTTCAAAGAGTTTGCAATTTTCCATCTCACTTTATGCGGCCGCAATTGCCTTCTGTTGTAGCATTTAAAATTGTGTGGTCCACTCTTTTTTCTTACTTAGCCAATTTTTTTAGCACAGTTCCTGTAAAGCACATTCATTCCTGCAACACACTTCAAATCTAGTTAGCACAAAATAAGACCTATCTAAAGAAGAAGAAAAGAAACATGGGTTGCCTCCCAAGAAGTGCCTGATTTATCATCGCGGTACGATGCAGATTACCATCACTTCAAATGAATCACTGCCACTACGTGGCCATCATTAGCTTGTCCTAAATAATACTTCACCCGGTGACCATTGACTCGGAACACCTCATCATTTTTGTTCTTCAAGTCCAATGCACCAAAAGGTGTCACACCCACAATTTCAAAGGGACCACTCCATTTGGATTTTAGTTTTCCGGGAAACATCTTCAATCGTGAGTTGAACAACAAAACAAGATCGCCCACCTTGAACCCCTTATTTTGGATGTATTTGTCATGAAGGTACTTCATTCTCTCTTTGTATAAGGACGAACTTGCATATGCATGGTACCGGAACTCATCTAATTCATTCTATTCTGCAACCCACAAGTTAGTGGTTGCATCCCAATCAAGATTTAACTTCTTTAAAGCCCACATGGCTTTGTGCTCGAGTTCCACCGGAAGATGACAAGCTTTACAAACACTTCCTTATGTTAGCTATACTTGACATATTATTATCAGTGTTGATCTTTAATTGTGAACTTGAAAGCATGTTTAAATTATGTACCATGAACAAGCTGAATATGGAAGTTTATCTGAGTTGTTTATTGTCATTGTCATTACATTACCTGTGTTGTCATCATATTGGTTTTGACTGTATCCTTATGAGCTTGTCATTACTTTCTGCCCAAGGTTAGTCCTATTACATATTGACTACATTGGATCGGTTGTACTCATACTACGCTCTGCATTTCGTGTGCAGATCCAGATACATCTGGACGAAGTGATTGCTAGATTGGTGCTAGTACATCCTCGGAGACTTTGAGGTAGCTGCTATGATGCCCGCAGACCTTGATTCTCCTTCCTTTCATTTTATTCAATACTACTCTATTATTCAGACAATTGTACTAGAGTTTCAATCTATGTTGATACTTATAGCATGTTTGGCCAAGCTGAAAAAATAACTTATTTTGAGAAGTATTTTTTTCAAAAGTTCTTTTGAATAAAGTACTTTTGAAGAGAAGTAGTTTGTGTTTGGCTAATCACTCTAAAAATCACTTTTGAGCAATAATTTGTGTTTGGCCAAGCTTTTCAAAAAGTGCTTTTAAGTATCAAATTATGAATAAGGACATGAATAGATTTACTTAATAGTTAATATTATAAGTAAGTAAATAATCTCAAAAATTTGTTATTACAGGCAATAATTAAATCTTTTCATTTTATTTAAGTAAAATATGAAAATAAAATTAAAAAGTACTTTAATTCTTTTAATATTATTCAAATATATTAAAAATCATTCAACAAAAATAAAAATATTCACCCCTAAAGTCACTATATATATTAGAAAACTATCCTAAAAATAAGAAAAAATACTTATACATCAATATACTAAGTATTAGATTTAACGGTTATTTTGGTATATACTATATTTTGTTAAGGATATTTTTGGTAAGAAGAAAAGTGAAAACTGCTTCTGCTTCTATTTTTGGGAAAAACTACTTTTTTTTGCTTCTCAAAAACTGCTTCTGCTTCTTCCCAAAAGCACTTTTCCCCCAAAAAAGTTTGGCCAAACACCTTAAGTTAAGAAAACAAATTGCTTTTGGGAAAAAAATCACTTTTGGCCTTTGGAGAAGCTTGGCCAAACAAGCTATTATAGTGCTCATGTACTCGTTGACACCAGATTTTGTGGTGATTGTAGTGGCATTTAAGTTATTTTTATCAGATATTTATGAGATTTTCCATTGTTTGTTTATTAAATCATGTTTTATTCAAATGGTTAGTTGTTATGTGCTTGTCGGCTTGCCTAGCAAGTGTGTTAGGTGCCATCACGACAAGTTTAGATTTTGGGTCGTGACAAGTTTGTATCAGAGCTGTTAGGTTACTTAGGTTTCATGAGTCATGAGCAGGTTTGTAGAGTCTTGTGGATCGGTACAGAGACGTCTGTACTTATCTTTGAGAGGTTATAGAACTATTAGAAAACTTCACTTTCTTGTTTTCTTATCGTGTAGATTTGTTAATTTCAAAATCTGAACTTCAATTCTTCTATTCTCTCATATATGGTGAGGACACGTGCGATCAAATCAGGCAGACGACCACTAGTACCACCAGCTAGGGCCACGAGAGGCCGTGGCCGTGGTAGAGGCTGAGGTGTGGCTCGTACTACAACTAGAGAAGCACATGTGGTGCCACTAGTTGCCTCAGATGAGGAGCAACTACCAGATGTTGTTGAGCCGATGGGACCAACTCAGGCACCAACTATGCCCATTGTGATCCCAGGCCTTCAGGAGGCTTTGGCATAGATTTTGACTGTATGGACGAGCCTTGATCAGGCGGTTTCAGTTCTGACTTCACCATCCACTTCTCAGGTCGGTGGAGGTGCTAGACTCCCGCCGCCCGTATTCCAGAGAAGGTATCTTAGGGACTCCAGACACCGGAGGAACTGCCAGCCTAGCTGGTTACAGCTACTTGGGCCTAAGTTGGCCCACCTATGAGTGATGAGGAGCAGAAGAGACTAGAGCGGTTTAGGAAGCTTAAGCCTCCAGATTTTAGTAGGGCTGAGTAATAGAATGCTCAGGATTTTATAGACAAATATCAGCGGATCCTTCACACAGCAGGTATTTTGGAGACCAGTGGAGTTTTATTTACTACTTTTCAGCTACTTTTCAAATGGGAGGCCTATGAGTTGGGCAGGCCAGCCGATGCAGCACCGCTTACATGCCATGAGTTCCCGGTTCTCTTCCTAGAGAAGTTTGACCCACAAATGGGAGGCCTATGAGTTCAGCAGCTACGCCAGAAGGGTATGATAGTGACTCAGTATGAGATGAGATTTTCAGAGTTTGCTCGTCAAGCGGTATGGTTGGTTCCCACAGAGATAGAGAGAGGATTAAGAGGTTCATTGATGGCCTCAACTATCGATTACCCTTCATTATGGCTTGGGAGATTGCGATGGGTGCGAGGTTTGATGAGGTGGTTGATATTGCTAGACACCTAGAGCTGGTTCGAAGTCAAGAGCATAATGAGTGGGAGTCCAAGAGGCCTCGTAGTTCAGGTGGTTTCGGCAGTGCCTTATCTAGAGGACAGTGCCATCACAGCATGGGTCATTCTTATAGGCCCGCTCAGACAGCTCGTCCGGTTCATCGTGGTGTATAGTCTAGTCATAGTTCATACAATGCTCATTTGGGTCAGTCATCTTTCAGTTCCCTCCTAGCCTAGAGTTCATCCCATGCTTCATCAATTCAGGTTTTGTCAGTACCTAGCTCTTCTAGCGACTATTCTGGTTCTCGGGGTTCGATTTAGTCCCCATCGTAATTTATAGATTGAGCCTACTACGAGTGTAAAGAGTTGGGGCATGTGAGGAGGTATTGCCCCCATTTTATGGGAGGTCCAGTTCAGCAGAGAGGTCAGGCTATGAGTTCCACACCAGTTATTTCACCACCCGCCCAGCCAACTCGGGTTGGGACTCAGGCAGCTCGAGGTCGCCCTAGAGGGGGAGGTTGATCAGGTGGTGGTTAGGCTCGATGCTATGCTTTTCCCAACATACCAAAGGCAGTTGCTTCAGATGTAGTGATCACATATATTGTTTCAGTGTGATATAGGGATGCTTTAATATTATTTGACCATGGTTCCACTTATTCATATGTATCATCATACTTTGCTCGCTATTTGGATATGTCCCATGATTCCTTAGTTATGCATGTTACTTTATCTACACCGGTGGGTGATTCTACTATTCTGGAGCGTGTGTATCGGTCGTGTGCGGTGACTATTGGGGGATTAGATATAAGAGTTGATCTTTTAGTGCTTAGTATGGTTGATTTTGACATGATTCTAGGCATGGATTGGTTGTCACCATGTCATGCTATTCTGGATTGTCATGCTAAGACCGTGACGTTGGCGATTACGAGATTTCCTAGGATTGAGTGGAGAGGTTCCCTAGATTATGTTCCCTGCAGAGTGATTTCATATTTAAAGGTTCAATGGATGGTTGAGAAGGGATGATTGGCATATTTGGCCTTTATAAGGGATGTTATTGCTGATACTCCTACCATTGACTCTGTTCCGGTTGTGAGGGACTTTCCAGATGTGTTTCGTGCAGACATGTAGGACATGCAACCTGACAAGGACATTGATTTTGGTATTGATCTGGTGGCGGACACTCATCCCATCTAAAGGAAGTGAAAGAAGAACTTCAGGAGCTACTTGATAAGGGGTTTATCAGGCCTAGTGTGTCGCCTTGGGGTGCATCGGTTTTGTTTGTGAAGAAGAAAGATTGAGTGCACCGGTTCATGAACAAAGTTACAATTAAGCACAAGTACCCAATGTTGCTCATTGATGACTTATTTGACTAGCTTCAGGGCGCTATAGTGTTCTCTAAGATTGGTTTGAGGTCTAGGTATCACCAGTTGAAGATTCAGGATTCTGATAATCTAAAGAGGACATTCAGGACCTGCTATGGTCACTACGAGTTCCTTGTGATATTTTTTGGGCTGACCAATGCCCTAACAACATTTATGCATCTGATGAACAGTTTATTCAAGCCATATCTTGATTATTTTGTCATAGTATTAATTGATGATATACTGGTGTACTCACGCATCCAGGAGGATCATGAGCAGCATAGAGGATTGTACTCCAGACTTTGAAGGAGAAGAAGCTTTATGCTAAATTCTTCAAGTGTGAGTTTTGGCTTGATTCTGTAGCATTTTTGGGGTACGTGGTGTCTAGTGAGGGGATTAAGGTAGATCCGAAGAAGATTGAGGTAGTTCAGAGTTGGCCCATACCGTTTTCAGCTACTGAGATACAAAGTTTTCTTGGCTTGGTTAGATATTATTCGTTTTGTGGAGGGTTTATCGTCCATTATTGCACCGTTGACTAGATTGACCCATAAGGGTGCTCCATTCAGGTGGTCTAATGAATGTGAGGAGAGCTTTCAAAAGCTCAAGACTGTCTTGAGCACAACTCCAGTTCTAGTTTTGCCTTCAGCATCAGGTTGATATATGGTGTACTATGACTCTTTTCGGATTTGTATTGGGTGTGTCTTGATGTAGGAGGGTAGGGTGATTGATTATGCTTCATTCCAGTTAAAGCCCCATGAGAAGAACTACCACATTCATGATTTAGAGTTTGCATCCATTGTTCATGCATTGAAGATTTGTAGGTATTATCTCTACGACGTGTCTTTTAAGGTATTTACAAATCACCGGAGTCTACAACACTTGTTTAAGCAGAAGGATCTCATTTTGAGGTAGCAGAGATGGTTAGAGCTATTAAAATACTATGATATCACCATTTTGTATCATCCCGGGGAAGGCCAACGTGGTGGCCGATGCCCTGAGTAGAATGGCGGTGAGTATGGGTATCCTTGCATATATATTAGTTGGCGAGAGACCACTAGCATCACATGTTCAGGCCTTTGCCAATCAGTTCGTTAGATTAGATGTTTCGGAGCCTAGTCGGGTGTCACGCCCTGACCTCTAAGAGCACGACCGACGCTCAACCGAGATACCCCAGTCAAGAAAGCCTGTACAATGCCTTCTACCCTAACTTACCCATGAATAAAGAGAAGATAAATTCCGTTAATTAGACAATGAGAAGATCATGTGAACAATACCAATTCATTACCATTAGTTACGTCATTTATAAGTCTCCAAAATATTACATTACACATTCATAATTTAGAAGTAGAACATGTGATACAATTATAACATCTTTAGTTTGACTTTCCCAACATCAATATACAACCCACACCATTTCTACGGAGCCTGTAATGGATACAACAAAGTAGTATGATGGTGCTGGCAACAAGGCTCCGGCTATACCTCCAAAACACTATACATAGAGGGCAAAGGATACAAGGGCGGCTCAATAAATATGGAGGCCTAAAGCAAAGTTAAATTCTGTATTTCTAGTTATTTCATGTTCAAAGTTATTAATAATTTTATATAATCCATTTAATTTCTCTTGAGATATACACGTTGTAAGGACCCGTAAAAATTTTAACCAAAAACTCGGGGTTTCGTGGTGCCAAGTTAGATTCCTGCGTTATTATAATAGAAATTCTTTGCGGCGTGATTGCGAGCCGCGGTTTGTACTTTTTGGATTAAACAGTACCCTACGGACTGAGAGGAAAATATTTCGCAGAAGAACGTATTTCTGCGGCCCATTATGCGGCCGCATAATCACTTTGTGGATCGCATAATGGCCGCATAGTGAAGTAGTAAGTTTGGCTAATTTGTGGTCAGTTTTGAGGTCGATTATGCGACCGCATAATCGATATGCGGACCGCATATTGGTCGCATAATTCCTCTTAATTTTCTGCGGAGGAGTTTTGCGGTTCATTATGCGACCACAGAACAAGTATGCGGACCGCATACTGGTCGCATACCTGAGTCGAAAGTTTAGGCCCCTGAGGGCCATTTCTGCGGTCACTTTGCGGACCGCATAACCATTAGGCGGTCACATATGCTATCGCACACCTGTTTCGGGGCACCATTTTTCTTAATTTAAAACTTGACCCCCATTCCGTTAAAACAACCCTTAGGTCTATTTTGAGCTCATTTTCTAATACTTCTAGAGTGAGAGAGAGAGTGTACAAGAGGGAGGGCCTAATTTTCATCAATCAATCTTCAACCATCACTCAAAGCTTAGAAATACTCAAGTAGAGAACCCAATTTCTTCATCCAAAAAGGGTAAGATTTCATCACCCCAGCTCTTAATTTCAAACATAGCTATAATGGAGTACTAGGGTAATACTTCATGGGTATGAGAGTGGTTCATCTTGCATGCATGTGATAAAGAGTGTGGGAAAAATAAAAAGTGAACTAGAACTATGAACATTTTTCCTAATTATGGGTTCAATTTGTATATTCCAAAAATAGATTGGGGTTGCTAAGGGTTCCAGATAATTTTAGAGTCTAAAGAAGCGCAATTGAGGTATGTATGGCTAAATCTCTTCTTCTTAGAATCGAACTCCTGGTGTCCGAATAATTGGTGTAAGTTCCAACTTGATTATACTAGAATTTTTTGCCTTAGTGTGTTTGATTGAAAGATTCATGTTCCCTCATTGTTTTAGATGGTTACCATGTCATCATGCTATTTGAGAATGTAATTATGATTTTCCAAGCTCCTTCCTTTATGTGTGAAATGCCTTATGTGATGGTACTTATCGACATGAATGATAATGTTATTTGAACAAACAAAAAAGGAAAGACTTGAATTGTAAAATGTGCCCAAGTGCCAAGAACTACTTAATAAATGAGGTTGTTTGTGCCATGTAATGAAGATGGGAAAGAAATATGAATTGAGTGGACAGTTGAAAGCGGTTATGTCTCAAGTTAGATGGCTTAGCCAATCGGGCTGAGATCGGACGCCATGCTGTACACATGGTGGCATTCGTATTGGAATTATTGAATTACATTGTGGATATGGATATGTCTCACTTGAGATGGCTTAGACGGTCGGGTCGAGATCGGACTCCGTGTAAAAATACGGTGGCATTGTGAGTTGTGTCTTGGCACTAAAGATTATTAATCTAAAAATATGGAAAGATTGAATTGGAAACTATGTGATCCTTACTTGGTATTTTCTTTGTATTTCTATGAAGTACTTATTGATAATATGACTGGCTTCTCTTTGTTTCAATGTTCATTCTACTAAGATTAGTGTTTGCCTTACATTTTAGTACTATTCGAAAGTACTAACGTCCCTTTTGCCGGGGGTGCTACATCTTTGAATGGATTTAGGTGGTTCCATCTCAGATAGTGCCGATCACAGATAGTGGTGCTCTCTTTCTCTCCTCACAGCAGTTTTGGTGAGCCCCATTTCTCCCAGGGGTCATGTAGTCCTTCTTTGTATAAGTTTTCACATTTTGAGGTATAGCTGGGGCCTTGTTGCCGGCATTGTCATGTTGCTCTTTTGTATCTTTAGAGGCTCCGTAGATGTTTTTTTTGGGTCATGTATGTATGTTGTGGCAGTCGTTGGATCGAGTTGTATTTTGGAAACTTAACTATGGCATAATGCATATAATGAAAAATGAACTAGCAACGTTTATATATTTATATAACTGATCTCTCCCCTGTTTTACAAATGGTGACGCATTCCCTTTTTGGATCATGAATGAGTCGGGTAGGAAAGGTTTACTAGGCTTGCTCGACCGGGTTCACTCGGCTGAGCACCGGTCGCGCTCCCCGAGGTTGGGGCAAAGTTCTTAAAATTTTGAGAATTGTATGAAAAGTTCTCAAAATGTGAAAGATTGGCCTAGCCCTACTACTCCAACAGAGATTCACAGTTTCTTAGGTTTGGCCGGGTATTATAGGAGGTTCGTGGAGGGTTTCTCCACTCTTGCCTCCCCATTGACTAAATTGACGCAGAAGACGATTAAGTTCTAGTGGTTCGGTGGTTGTGAAAGGAGCTTCCAGGAATTGAAATCAACATTGACTTCGGTGCCGGTATTGACCCTGCCAGAGGGTACAGAGGGGTTTGTGGTGTATTGCGATGCTTCAAGGATCGGTCTTGGGTGTGTATTAATGCAACATGGTAAGGTTATAGCATATGCTTCAAGGCAACTTAAGAATCATGAAAAGAATTATCGAACTCATGACTTAGAGCTTGCGGCGGTGGTTTTTGCATTAAAGCTTTGGCGTCATTATTTCTATGAAGTCCATGTAGATGTATTCACAGACCATAAGAGTCTTCAGTGCATTTTTAAGCAAAAGGAATTGAACTTAAGGCAGAGAAGGTGGCTTGAATTGCTCAAAGATTATGACATCAACATTTTGTATCATCCGGGGAAAGCTAATGTGGTGGTGGATGTTCTTAGTTGGAAGTCTATGGGTAGTTTGGCTCACTTGGAGGCATGTCAAAGGCCCTTGGCCCGAGAGTTTCACCAGTTTGCCAGTTTGGGAGTTCGTCTTGCGGACTCTAATGAAGGGGAAGTGATTGTGCAGAATAGGGCGGAATCATCACTTGTCACGGAGGTCAAGGAGAAGGAATACAATGATCCAGTGTTGGTGCAGATGAGGAGGGGATTCATAAATACAAGACTACGGCCTTTTCTTTTGGCGTGGATGACGGTACATTACGGTACCAAGGGCGACTATGTGTTCCAAACGTAGATGGTCTTCTGGAAAGAATCATGGCAAAAGCTCATACTTCTAGATATTTCGTGCACCCATGTTCTACAAAAATGTATCATGACCTCAAGGAAGTTTACTGGTGGAATAACATGAAGAGAAGTGTGGCGGACTTTGTGGAAAAATGTTCAAACTATCAACAAGTGAAGGCCGAGCATCAAAGGCCCGGTGGGTTAGCTCAGAGTATAGAAATTCCAATGTGGAAATGGGAAATGATCAACAAGGATTTTGTGGTAGGGTTACCACGCACTCCGCATAAGTTTGACTCAATTTGGGTGATCGTGGACCAACTCACGAAATCAGCACACTTTTTACCAGTTAAATCCACTGACAATGCGGAACAATATGCTCAGTTGTATATCAAGGAAATAGTTAGGCTTCATGGCACTCCAGTTTCCATCATTTCCGATCGAGGGGCTCAATTTTTAGCTAATTTTTGGAAGAAGTTTCAACAAGGTTTGGGTACGCAGGTAAATCTTAGCACGACTTTCGATCCACAGACTGACGGGCAAGCAGAGAGGACTATTCAGATGCTTGAGGACATGTTGCGTGCGTGTGTGCTTGACTTCAAGGGTAGCTGGTATGATCATTTGCCGCTCATAGAATTTGCTTATAACAACAACTTCCATGCCCGTATTCAGATGGCGCCGTTTGAGGCCTTGTATGGTAGGAGATGTAGATCGCCGATTGGGTGGTTCGAGGTTGGAGAAGCTAAACTAATAAGACCAGACCTTGTGCATCAGGCTATGGAAAAGGTTAATATCATAAAAGAGCATTGAAAACTTCTCAGAGTCATCAAAAATCCTACTCGGATGTTTGTCGTAGAGACTTAGAGTTCAAAGAAGATAATTGTTTATTCTTGAAGATATCTCCCATGAAGGGGATCATGCGGTTTGGAAAGAAAAAGGAAATTAAGTCCGAGGTATGTCGGGCCATATAAAATCATTCAAAGGATAGGTCAGGTGGCGTACAAGCTTGAATTACCACCTGAGATGTCATTAGTACACCCGGTATTCCATGTGTCCATGTTGAAGAAGGTAGTTAGAGATCCACCGCTATTGTTCCGGTTGAGACCATCGAGGTTAGTGAAGAATTGTCATATGAAGAAATTCCGGTTGCTATTCTTGATAGGCAGATCCGAAAATTGAGAAACAAATAAATTGCATCCGTGAAGGTGTTATGGTGAAACCAACAAGTCGAAGAAGCTACTTGGGAAGCCGAGAATGAAATGAAAGAAAAGTACCCTCATTTGTTTGAATAGCCATGTAATAGTTTTATGAAGTTGTTTCCCCTAAAGTTTGTGTCGCTTGTTCGGCTAATATAAAGACACTCCTTTCTAGTTATATGTCCCCCATGAGGCTTCGGTTGGTGTTATTTTGTATTATGTTGTGTCATTTAATTCTATATATGTTGCTAAGGTGTGTTTCGGGGGCTCTCTGGCAGGTGGATATGCCTAAATACAAAGGAAACTCTGGCAAAATGTTCAGAAAGTTAGAAAGTAAGGCAAATTTGGGGCTGATGGTATGTGGCATGACTGAAACTGTGTTAAGTGAACCTTGATCCACATTCGAGGATGAATGATCTTAAGTGGGGGAGGATGTAAGGACCCGTACAAATTTTAACTAAAAACTCAGGGTTTTGGGGTGACAAGTTAGATTCCTGTGGTGCCAAATTGGATTGAACAGTACCCTACGGACTGAGAGGAAAATATTTCACAGAAGAACGCATTTTTGCGGCCCATTATGGGGCCGCATAATCACTCTGCGGACCTCATAATGGCCGCAGAGTAAGTAGTAAGTTTGGCCAATTTAAGGTCAGTTTTGCGGTTGATTATGCGACCACATAATCGATATGCGGACCACATATTGGTCGCATAATTCCTCTTGGGTTTTTGCGGAGGGAGTTCTGCGGTGCATTATGTGACCGCAGAATAAGTATGCGGACCGCATACTGGTCGCATACCTGAGCCGAAAGTTTAGGCCCCTGAGGGCCATTTCTGCGGTTACTTTGCGGACCGCATAACCATTATGCGGTCGCAGACCTGTGTCGGGGCACCATTTTTCTTAATTTAAAACACGACCCCCATTCCGTTAAAACAACCCTTAGGTCTATTTTGAGCTCATTTTCTGATACTTCTACAGTGAGAGAGAGAGAGGGTTCAAGAGGGAGGGCCTAATTTTCATCAATCAATCTTCAACCATCACTCAAAGCTTAGAAATACTCAAGTAGAGCACCCAATTTCTTCATCCAAAAAGGGTAAGATTTCATCACCCCAGCTCTTAATTTCAAACATAGCTATAATGGGGTACTATGGTAATACTTCATAGGTATGAGAGTGGTTCATCTTGCATGCATGTGATAAGGAGTGTGGGAAAAATAATAAGTGAACTAGAACTATGAACATTTTTCCTAATTATGGGTTCAATTTGTGTATTGCAAAAATAGATTGAGGTTGCTAAGGGTTTCGGATAATTGTAGTGTCTAAAGAAGCGCAATTGAGGTATGTATGGCTAACTCTCTTCTTCTTAGAATCGAACTCCTGGTGTCCGAATAATTGGTGTAAGTTCCAACTTGATTATACTAGAATTGTTTGCCTTAGTGTGTTTGATTGAAAGATTCATGTTCCCTCATTGTTTTAGATGGTTACCATGTCATCATGCTATTTGAGAACGTAATTATGATTTTCCAACCTCCTTCCCTTATGTGTGAAATGCCTTATGTGATGGTGCTTATCCACATGAATGATGATGTTATTTGAACAAATAAAAAGGGAAAGACTTGAATTGTAAAATGTGCCCAAGTGTCATGAACTACTTAATAAATGAGGTTGTTTGTGCCATGTAATGAAGATGGGCAAGAAATGTGAATTAAGTGGACAGTTGAAAGAGGTTATGTCTCAAGTGAGATGGCTTAGCTGATCGGGCCGAGATCGGACGCCATGCTGTACACATGGTAGCATTTGTATTGGAATTATTGAATTACATTGTGGATATGGATATGTCTCACTTGATATGGCTTAGCCGGTCAGGCCAAGACCGGACTCCATGTAAAAATACGGTGGCATTGTGAGTTGTGGCTTGGCACTAAAGATTATTAATCTAAAAGGATGGAAAGATCGAATTGGAAACTACGCGATCCTTACTTAGTGTTTTCTTTGTATTTCTATGAAGTACTTATTGATTATTATGACTGGCTTCTCTTTGTTTCAATGTTCATTCTACTAAGATTAGTGTTTGCCTTACATTTTAGTACTATTCGACAGTACTAACGTCCCTTTTGCCGGGGGCGCTACATCTTTGAATGGATGTAGGTGGTTCCATCGTAGATAGTGCCGATCACAGATAGTGGTGCTCTCTTTCTCTCCTCACATCAGTTTTGGTGAGCCCCATTTTTCCCAGGGGTCATGTAGTCCTTCTTTGTATAAGTTTTCACATTTTGAGGTATAGTCGGGGCCTTGTTGCCGTCATTGTCATGTTGCTCTTTTGTATTCTTAGAGGCTCCGTAGACGTTTTTGTGGGTCATGTATGTATGTTAGGGCAGTCGTTGGATCGAGTTGTATTTTGGAAACTTAACTATGGCATAATGCATATAATGAAAAATGAACTAACAACGTTTATATATTTATATAACTAATCTCTCCCCTGTTTTACAAATGCTGACGCATTCACTTTTTGGATCATGAATGAGTCGGGTAGGAAAGGTTTACTAGGCTTGCTCGACCGGGTTCACTCGGTTGAGCGCCGGTCGCGCTCCCCGAGGTTGGGACGTGACACATGCTGTGGGACTGTATTAAGGTTTTAACCTTTGTAGAGTTATGAAATAATAATCGAATCCTTTCACAATTTATGGTCTAGAGAGTAATTCCCAGAAAGATATTTTTTCTCAATTTATGATCAACAATTTAATCATACTTTTTTACTATGAAAAATTGTACTTTCTCATTCAAAATACTATTCCCTCTGTTTCAGTTTATGTGAACCTATTTCCTTTTTGGTCCGTTCCAAAAAGAATGACCCCTTTCTAAATTTGGAAATAATTTTACTTAAATTTACAATTCTACACTTAATGAGAAGCTTTTATAACGACACAAATACTCTGGGCCCCTTTTTGACTTGTTTAGGACCATAAATTCCAAAAGTCTTCATTTTATCTTAAACTTCGTGCCCAGCCAAACAGGTTCACATAAATTGGAACGGAGGGAGTAAATCTTCTTCTAAAAATAAATTAATATATAACCTATTAGAAAATTTTGGGGCCCCAAAAATTATGAGGCCCAAAGCAGCTGCTTTAGCAGCCTTACCCTTGGGCCGGCACTGAAAAGATACAAGACCCCGAAATTAGTTGGGGCTCGCCAAGTCAGCTGAGGAGAGGGTGTACCGCTATTACTAGTCAATGCCGCCTGCTATGGAACCACCTGCATTCATTAAAGATGCAGCACCCCCAACAGAGGGGACGCTAGTACATAAGAAATAGTACTAGTATGTAAAACTAAACACTCTCTCAATAGAATGAGTAACAATAATAATGAGAAGGAAACATAGAATCAATGTGAACCTCAATCAATATTATAGTGTCCAATTAAGTGAAAGGTAAGTTTCAAGTAAATTTCAATATTTTTAAGTTGGGAGATCGTTAGTACCGATACACCACCTTGTTTTTAGCATGGAGTCTGATCTCGGCCCGATCGGCTAAGCCGTCTCATCAGAGACACCCAATCACAACACTACCATGTGCACGACATGGTATTCGATCTCAGTCCGATCGGCTAAGCCGTCTCACCATAATGCCGTGTGGGTCGACATCACATTCTGCTAGCAATCATCTCTTCCAAATTTAGGGGAATAATCTCATCACATCAATCTCATCCCTATTAAGGGGAATAATCTCATCACATCAATACGGGAATTTACTCCTCAATCACTCCTACACCGGCAATGTAGTTTCGGGGTTAGGTTAATTCAACCTAGCCTTCCTCGGTGACTAAAAGATACTCCCAAAAAAAATATTTATTATAAAAAGTAATTAAAGCTCATTTCATCATATTTCACACGTCTTTTAATTTCGTTGGCACTAGTGGCCACAAGTATTATTTCGTTCTTGGCACATCTTCCGTATTTCATTTTTCATTCTCCCTTCTTTCACCTTCAAACATCATTAAGGATTATCAACAATAAGGGCATTTATAATCAAGACTTTAAGTTCATATATGAGAAATAAGAGTCGTAAGCACGTTGAGTTTTCTTCCACTATTTGGCATAACAACTTTCATTTGAAACATGAATTTAAGTCATAACATTTTAATACACAAACCATACTTGAACACAATCTCGAAGGATAACATAATGTGATAGGAGCCTTTGAAACACATATTGAGCATATATCTTTTGACACAAAGCTTATTCGGAATAGTCAAATTTATAAGGAATAACTCGGAACATGACAAATAAGAATATGGCCTATCAAACTTGAGGCTTACGAGAACATCATGGGACTCAATTCCAAGAGAGAAGTTTAGCCAACATACCTCACTTGAGCTTTCTTTAATTTACTTCAATGTTCTAGAAATCCTAGCGACTTCAATATTTTAGAGAGACAACAAATCGAACCATAATTAGGAAGCATTTCATAGGTTCAACTCATTTAAGAATTTCATAGGTTCAACTCATTTAAGCATTTCATCAAACACTATGTGTGAAAATTTAACTATAAGGTTGCTCTACAAGGCCTCCTTCACCCCACAACCAATCTAACACCAAGAGTTCACCTATATTAGTCCGATGACCTCCTCACCATCCTTATTGGTACATGCATGCATAAATAACAACTCCCATACCCAAGAATCACACTCCACATTACCCAACCTCTACCCAAACACGAAATAGAAAGGTAGGTCTAGAACCTTACCTCTTTAGATGAAGACCTTGTGAGCTTTCCTTGTTGGATTTTCAAGTCTTGGGCAAGGAATGGAAGTGGTGGGTGTTGGAGTTCCTCCCTCTCTCTCTAGTTCCTCCCCTATCTTTTAAAATATCTGATTAAACTAGCCAAGATAACCATAAGATCATTTTATAGGAAATAGGGTCGGGTTATAAAATCAGAAAATGGACCCTCCGAACTCAGTTATGCGGCTGCAGAGTGGACCGTAGAATAGATATGCGATCCACACAATGGAGCGGTCAATGGTCTTTCAAAACTGAGTTGTTCAGGTTGGGTCTGCGGCAGGTCAGTGATCCACATGCGAGTTATGCGGTTGCATAACGTACCGCAAACGTCTCCCTCCAAAATATTGCATGCTGATTTTGTGACGGATATGTGACTAACGAATTCATTATACGGTCGCATAGTTGACCACTAAACGACCTCCATAAATTGGCCATTTTTTTGCTCCACTCCGCCACATATCTGCGGTCCGCAGAGTAGTTCTTCGGTCGCATAATGGACCGCACAAATGCCATGTTCTACAATAATTTTTCTTCCAACTTCCCAATGCATTGCACAACACAAAAGGTCCGTACTGCAATGAGCTTGTGAGCCGCTGTCATGCCCCGACCTTAGGGAGTGCGACCGGTGCTTAACCAGGATATCCCGGTCAAGAAAACCATTACAATGCCTTCTACACAACTCGCCCATGAATAAAGAGAAGATACATTTATATCATTAATTAAAATTAAAAGGTCATTTGAATAACACCAGTTCATTTCCAATAGTTACATCACTAACAAGTCCCGAAAACAATACACTATACATTTGTAATTAAAGTGGGACATATGAAACAATTACAACAAGTTTAGTTCAACCTTCCCAAAATAAGATACAACCCACACTATGTCTATAGAGCCTCTCACTGAAACAAAAGAGTTTCTATGATAGTGCCGACAATAAAGCCCCAGCAATACATCAAAACACTATGTACAAAGGATACGAGATACATGACCCCATAATGAAGTGGGGCTCACCAAGTCAGCTGATGAGTGGGTGTGCTGCTATCATTGATCAATACCACCTGCTATGGAACCACCTGCATCCATTAAAGATGTAATACCCCCGGAAAAAGGGACTTTAGTACATATGGAATAGTACTAGTATGTAAAACTAAACACCTTCTCAATAGAACGAGTAACAGTAAACATAAAATAAAATATGAAATCAATAAGGGACTCAAACAGTATCAAGTGTCAAGTTAGATGAAATGTAAATTTCAAGTAAGTTTCAGTAATTTAAGTTGGGAGATATTTAGCACCAATACACCACCATGTTTTAGCACAGAGTCCGATATCAGCCCAACTGGCTAAGCCATCTCACCCCGATACATACACTCACAATACCACCATGTGTGCGGCATGGAGTCCGATCTCAACCTGATCGGTCATTTTGAGCATTTGCACTTCACTCGGTGGTTTAAGGGTATTAGTAGCTCCATATGATGTATTATGATTGGGGTGTATCATCGATTTCTTCTTTCGGTTGATTTAGAATTTGTTTGGAAGGATGAGATTCATGTTTGAAGCTTTAAGTTGGAAGAGTTGACCAAGTTTGAGTTTTGAGCATTTGACCCCGGATCAGAGTTTTGATGGTTTCTTTAGGTCCAGATGGTGATTTTGGAATGGGGCGTATGCCCGGATTTGCTTTTGGATATTTCTAGATATTTTGGCACTAATTGGCAAAAGTTGAAAATTTAAAGGTTTGGAATGTTTATAAATTTGAACGGCAGTTGCCTTTGATGATATTGGGTTCAGATTGTGGTTTCAAGAATTGGAATTTCTTAGTTATGTTATTTGGTACTTGTGTGCAAAATTTGAGTTCATTTCGGGTTGATTTTATATGTTTTGGCACGAGTTTTGGAAGCTGAAAGTTCAAAAGTACATTAAACTTAAATTGAGGTGTGATTTGTCATTCGATAGTATTATGTGTGATTTGAGGCCTTGATTAAGTTCGTGTTATGTTTCAAGGCTTTTTGGTATGTTCGAACGGTGTCCCGAGGGGCTCGAGTGAGTTTCGGACGTGATTCAGTTCATTTTTGCCTCATATTACATGCTGAAAACGGGTTGGTTCTGCTGTTTCCACATCTGTGGAAGTATGGACGCAGATGCGAACTAGTGGTCATAGGAGCGGAAATGGAATATGTTTTGTAGCATCACATATGCGAGTTTTTTGTCCGCATCTGCATTATTGCAGAAGCGATGGCTGAGGTGCAGGAGCGAGACTTGTGCGCATATGTGCGTTTTTCATTGCACCTATGATATCGCAGAAGTGGGGATTTTTCTGCAGGTGCGATGGGCGAGTTTCCAGTGGTTCTTCGCAAAAGTGAGATTTTGGTTGCAAAAGCAATGCCGCAGAAGCGGCTCAGTGATCGCAGATGCGAAAGGTCTGGGCAGAAGCTATAATTCGAGGGTTGGTCATTTTACTCACATTTTTGGTGTTTGGAGCTCGGCTTAGGGAGACTTTGGAGAGAGATTTCACCACATGGATTGGTTTAAGCATTCTTGACTCGGTTGTGATTATTTTCATGAAATTATCTTCCTTTTTGGTATTTGATTATTGATTTTGAAAGAGACATTGGAGGTTTATTCTATCATTTCATAAAAATGATATTTTGAGTTTTGAACATCGATTCTGTCATGCCACGACCTTGGGGAGAGCGACTAATGCTCAACCAGGATACCCCGGTCAAGCAAGCCATTACAATGCCTTCTACCCAACTCACCCATGAATAAAGAGAAGATACATTTATATCATTAATTAAACATTAAGAGGTCATGTGAATAACACCAGTTCATTTCCATTAGTTACATCATTAACAAGTCCCCAAAATAGTACACTATTCATTTGTAGTTAAAGTGGGACATATGATACAATTACAATAGTTTAGTTCAACTATCCCAAAATAAGATACAACCCACACTATGTCTACGGAGCCTCTAACAGAAACAAAAAAGTACTACGACATTGCCGACAAGAAGGCCCCGGCTATACCTCAAAACAGTATGTACAAAGGATAAGAGATACAAAACCTCATAATGAAGTGGGGCTCAACAAGTCACCTGATGAGAGGGTGTGCTGCTATCATTGATCAATACCACCTGCTATGGAATCACCTGTGTCACACCTCCCCTTTTCTCTTGGGATAAGAAAGAAAGGAGTTTTTCCAATTTAAGTGACATTATTCGAAATGAGATTATTTATTTAATCAGAGTCGCCACTTGGGATAATTTCTGGTGTCCCAAGTCACCGGTTTATTTGAAATCCCAAATCAAGGAAGTTTTGACTCCGAATTACGGTCTGCGAACACAGAAGACCGGGTAAGGAATTCTGTTAACCCGAGAGAAGGTGTGAGGCACTCTCGGATTCCGTGATTTTAGCACGGTCGCTTTAATAATACCTGGCTTAATTAAATTATTTAATTACTCATTTTAGAACCTATGTACATTTACCTTTTTATCGCATTTAATTTCTTTATTAGTCATAATTTTGGAATTATCTTGAAACGAATCACGCGTACGTGTATTCATTTTGTTTGGTATGTCATGAATCATGTCACTCGTACGTGTACACAATTAATAACACTTTATTATTTTTAAGATTGTTTTGTCAAAGTTGCGCGAACGCATAATTTGCCTTTAATTTGGGAAATCGTAACTATGTCACGCGAACGTGTACATAATCACGATAATTGATTGGTTAACATGCGCCTAAAGCATACTAGCGTATTTAGAGTATTCCATTTATCTATCTTTTTTATCCAAGACATTTAGTTATATATATATATATATATTTTTTTTTTTTTACTTACTACAGGGAGTCTTAAATTAGTTTCTTACTCATTTCGCTCTCTCACAATTAATTTTTATATATATACAATCCTTGAAATGGCTCAATGAGTTGTACTCTCCCATAGACCCATTTCTTTCGGTACATCATCACACAAAAATAAAATAATAAATGTCCAACAATTCCAAACTAGAATCCAAGCATGATAAAATAAAAGAATATTAAAAAGAAAAGAAAATCACATTACAAATTGAACCAAATAAGATATTCACTATTAGTCACATTGGAAGAGAGATCAACGTAAAACTAAGAAAACTAATCAATAGAAATATCACAATCTTCCATTGAAACTTGTAACGTGAGTCTTTTGCAAAATTTTAAGAAAAAGAAAAATTCAAAATAACACATAAAAGGAAAAATTCAAATAAACTCCGACCCCAAAACAGACAACAAGGATTTTACATGAACTCTTGAAGGGAAGTAAAACTATTTTTTTTTAGAAGTGGTATTACCGCAAATTAATAGACTTAACATAAAAACTCATGATGGACTTGATTTTTAGCTTCAATACTTCTTATTAATAAATTTCATGGCATCAGATATAACTTTATTGATTGAACTATTCTTACCCATTTACCAATGATATTATTTTAATACAAAAAATTTAAGAAAATATTTTAGCCAAAATAGTAAATAGAAAATACTTACATACTCAATATTCAAGAAATAATATTTTAAATACACAACAGGGATTAAGAGAAAACTAAAAAAAATACTACTCAGATAATAAATGAGATAGCTATTTACAGTTTATCTTCCCACAAACACATTAAAATAGATTAAACAAAAGATTGGAAGAAAACCTGTAATGTGAAGCTTCTTTACCAATAATAATAAAAACTGGTACGTACAAACTTCAGTTTCAAAATTTCCAAATGAGAAAGACAGCAGCCAAAGGAGACAAAAACTCGGAATCGGAACCAAAGCAGTAACCAAACGTCCACTCGAATCTTTGCTTCTATTCAAACTCCATTTTTCTTTCTAAAGTTTCTTTAAAGAAATGAAGAAGCCAAATATTTTTCAAACTCTCCGCTCAATAAAAATTTTTCCTCATGTCTCTCTCTCTCTCTCTCGTTCTTTTTTTTAGATAGCAGTAAAGTTTTTTCCTCCTCACCCCTAGGACACTTGCGACATTTTTTTTTTAGATTTTAAACTCCTATACTAAAATGTTTGCCGTAAATAACAAAATTAATGAAGTTGAGAAAAGCATAATAATACCAAATTTCTCAAAATATTATAACTCTAAAATATATTAAAAACAAACTCATATCTTAACATGCTAATTGAACTGAAATAAGTAGACCAATAACAGTAGGACATTTGATAAGCAAAGCACAAATTTATTAAAACAGAGAGTGAAAAGGACGAACCTTAGAGACAGCGGAAATAAAGATAAAAATTTAGTGATGGAACTTGAACTAAGATCAAATTTGGCTACGTAAAGAAACTTTTCCGGTGACCTTAAGCTGCCGATTTCAAGCTCTTCTTTTAACTACTCTTAAACTCTCTTTCTCCTTTATGATCAAAGTTTTTTCTTTTCAAAAAAAAAAATCTCCCAGATGTTTCTTTGCTCTCAATCTCGTTTTTTTGTTTTCTAGTTTTCCTTTTGTTTTTCAGATCCCCCTCTCTTTGGTGGAGAAAATAATATTAAATAGCAAAGTTTGTTGGATGGTTCCCGTCCTCTCCCCATGAAAATCGGGTATCCAGGTTATAGTGGGTGCTTTTGTTTTTTGAGTACATAAGAGGGGATCGTGGATTTTTGTATGTTGTTTAAAGTTCAAAAGTCAATATGTGCATGGGATAATTTTGAGGGGAGACGTGAGGGAGGTGGGATTAACATGAGATTTATTAGGGAGTTAGCTGTGGAATATGAAAGAATTTTCTTATCCTTTTTGAACATAGAAACCAATTGCCAAGACTACTTAATCAAATATTAAAATAATAAAGCAAAATAATTATTTATACTAATATGAAAGAAATTATTCAAAAACAAATCACTACCTACTAAAGCCTATAATAATAGAGTACGTACTTATTTGAACAAAGTAATAATATTAATTAACTACTTTATATTTAAAAATAATAATAAAAGGTATTAGTTAATTATTTTTAGATTAGAGAAATATAAGAAGAAAAAAAGAAATTAAATATTTAAACTAGAATTTAAATGACACTAAGAAAATTATTAAAGTCACTAGATTACTTATTAATATTCTAATTAAAAGAAACTATATATTTTTCTTTGTAAACTTTCTTTTTTTCTTTTTAACCAATAGAAATAAAACTCGTAGTCTAAGAAGGTGAATATATATATATATATATATATATATGTTTTTTTTAATTTTTCCAAATAAATTCTACTAAAAGTGAGATAAAAGTTTAAACTATTAATATTAGATCTATAGGAAATATTTACACTAAAATGATAAAGAATTTGGGTGTGGTCAAAAATTAGTTGTTCACAGCATGCCCCTCTTTGCTTGGAAACATGAAGAGTTTTCAGACAAACAAAAAATGAACAAGGTGACTGATTTTTGACCTCACTATTATTTAAAAAGGAAAAGAAGAGAAAAGAAAAGGTTGCGACCGAGCCTTGGCTTTAGGCAGCCTACATATCCCGGGTTATAAGGGAATCAGGTCATGTGTAGTTCAAGTGGAAGAAGAGTGATGGAGTATGCTTAGATAGAGAATCGAGCGAAGTTCCGTCGAGGTTCTGGTCCGCGGTTCCTACTATTACAGCAAAATGAATAGAAAATTACATACTCTTAAAATCTAGGGGTTACAAAATTCCTATCTAAAAGTCATCTGGAGTCTAGTCTTGATTCTTGAGTTGCTTCTCCCATTGACTTTAGACTGAAACTTGATGCTCCTGATGCAACAGACTATGAAATATTCTCACAGGCTTGTTTCTTGATCTGATGATGAGAAGATGGATCTTGAGACCCTATGTCTTCGCATGCATTATGGCGAAGTTGGTTGCGGCTGGTGTTGAGATCAAAGGTTCCACTTTCTTTTCGAAAGAGTTGGAATCTTAATTTTGCACATCCAATCCGTGCTTTGCAGAAAAACCTACAAGCCATCACAAACAAAAAAAACGAACAAAAGTTTTCTGCCCCAGTTTGCACTAGAAAAAAACGAACAAAGGTTTTCTGCCCCAGTTCTGCCCCTATGTTAGCAGAAAGTAAGGCAGCCAGGGGATGTAGTACCCTATTTGGAAATAAGGTGAGGCTCTTGGCACTCTGGGATGCTACTAGGGAATGTCGTACCCTATGTTGGCAGAAAGTAATGCAGACAAGGGATGTAGTACCCTGTGTTGGAAATAAGATGAGGCTCATGGCGTTCTGAGATGCTACTAGGGAATGTCGTACCCTATGTTGGCAGTAAAAATGAGGCTCGCGGTACTCTGGGATGCTACTAGGGAATGTTGTACCCTATGTTTGGCAAAAAGTAATGCATCCAGGGGATGTAGTACCCTGTGTTGGTGATAAGATGAGGTTCGTGGCTCTCTGAGATGCTACTAGGGAATGTCGTACCCTATGTTGGCACTAAAATGCAACCAGTGGATGTAGTACCCTGTGTTTGGCAGTAAGATGAGGCTCGTGGCACTCTGAGATGCTACTAGGAAATGTCGTATCCTATGTTAGCAATGAGAAATGCAACCAGGGAATGTAGTACCATGTGTTGGCAATAAGATGAGGCCCGTGGCACTCTGAGATGCTACTAGGGAATGTCGTACCCTATGTTGGCACTAAAATGCAACCAGGGGATGTAGTACCCTGTGTTTGGCAGTAAGATGAGGCTCATGGCTCTCTGAGATGCTACTAGGGAATGTCGTATCCTATGTTACCAATGAGAAATGCAACCAGGGGATGTAGTACCATGTGTTGGCAATAAGATGAGGCTCGTGGCACTCTGAGATGCTACTAGGGAATGTCGTACCCTATGTTGGCACTAAAATGCAACCAGGGGATGTAGTACCCTGTGTTTGGCAGTAAGATGAGGCTCGTGGCTCTCTGAGATGCTACTAGGGAATGTCGTACCCTATGTTGGCAATAAAATGAGGCTCTTGGCACTCGGAGATGCTACTACAGAATGTCGTACCCTATGTTAGCAATAAAAAATGCAACCAGGGGATGTAGTACCCTATATTGAAGATAGGGTATTAATTCCCTATAATGAAACTAAAAATAACATGATTACATGTATTAGGAGAAAATCAAGGATTTGAGAACTTCACTTGGTGATGTTCGTCTTTTCACGAACTGTTTCCTAAAATTGTTATGTTCCTGTTCTAAACAAAGAAAGATTTGTTAGTTTTAAAATGGTGGTCGGTTTGTGGCCTTGATTTCTTGGGCGACTTGACCTTGCGTCTATTACACTTGTTAGAAAAACTGACTCCGTCGATGATTGTACAAGTTGCATGGAGATTCTGTCTTTTCTTTCTGGAGATCTTCTTTCTCAACATCAAAACCTAACCATTTTGCGCCTATCACCATTTGTGTTCATGGTGCAAACAACCTTGCTTCCCAAAAACTTTTAACTGAGTAACTTTTGTTGACCCTTGGAACATTATTTAGTCCTTCCAGCCTTTTTCTCGTCAAGGAAAATCGCAGATGGCTTTATGCCTTTTCCTATATGGTTTATGCCCAGCAATCTTTGCTTTATATAACGGGGAAACTGTAACCAGTTTTGCAGCCTTTTCTTTGCTTTTCTTTGACAAAATTAGATTGAAAGAGACTCAAAAAAGTAATGCAAAAGAAAATAAGAAGGTGAACTAATAGGTATTACAACTTAATCAAGAAGTGTCCCTTTCAGAGGAAAGAATAAGACATGACTTATCTAGAGGAAATATGCTGACTTCAATGAACATGACATGCACTTTGGACTGGATGCCCGATCCGTTTGAACCGTCTAATTCTCGAAATCTATTGTAAACTTAACTTTGAAACTGAGTTCTTTGTCTTGACCATGCTTGTGTCGGGATGCACGAAGCCTTAAATCGATCAATGATTCCCTTTGTGGGTTTTCACCAATTGACCTCTCTCATCTATCTTTCTCTCAACTCACCATTGCCTTATAGTGCCCGCGAGGGTTTTCACCAATACGACTCTCTCATTTATTTTTCTCTCTTTACAATGACTGCGGCATCACCCGTAGTATACTGACTTAGCATTCTCGAAAGTTGATCAGAAGGTCTTAGCAAGGAAAGGTAAAAAGAAATATTCAACTCAATTACAACTTTTGGACCCATTTTGATGGAACAACCATCAAAAATAAAATAAAACCATGCCCCAGTTTATTTGAATACTGGGGACATGTGGATTTTTGTTTTGGTGTGACCGAACCCCAGAGTGAGGCTACCTACGTATCCTTCCGGAATCAGGTCGAACGTAGTTCAATGAACATGAATTTTTTTTTTTTTTTTTTTAAAAAAAATAAAATAAAAAATACATTGGTTCCAAAAGAGGGGAAAACAAAGAAATATAAACAAGGCTTCAAAGGGATAACTAGGGTTGACCAGTGTTTGGGTAGCGAGAATGATAGCCTTTCGTCATCCAAACCTAAGAATGCTAAATATAAGAATGCCCCGACATAGCCATGTCATACATAGTATCTCTTGACCGCATCTGCGTTGACGGGTATATCAGTCACCTTTCCTTCTATATCTACCAAATGTAGAGATCCTTTTGACAATACTTTCTTGACGAGGTAAGGACCTTGCCAATTCGGTGCGAACTTTCCTTTTGCTTCTTCCTGGTGCGGAAAGATATGTTTCAAAACAAGTTGTCCTACCTCGAATTTTCTTGGGCGCACTTTCTTATTGTAAGCGCGTGCCATTCTTTGTTGGTATAACTGACCAAAACAAACTGCCGCCAAACGCTTTTCATCAATCAAATTCAACTGTTCCAATCGGGACTTCACCCATTCAGTGTCCTCAATCCCTGCTTCAACAATGATTCGGAGAGAGGGAATCTCAATTTCAGCAGGTATGACCGCTTCAGTTCCATAAACCAATAAGTAGGGCGTTGTGCCAACTTATGTACGGACAGTTGTTCGGTATCCCAAAAGAGCAAAAGGCAGTTTCTCGTGCCATTGTCTAGACCCTTGGATCATCTTCCTAAGAATCTTCTTGATGTTCTTATTTGCAGCTTCAACAACTCCATTAGCTTTGGGACGGTAAGGAGTAGAATTGCGATGCTCAATTTTAAATTGTTCACATACCTCCTTCATCAGATGACTATTCAAATTAGCAGCATTATCTGTAATAATGGTTTTTGGAATACCGAAACGACAGATAATGTTGGAGTGAACAAAGTCTACTACTGATTTCTTGGTAACTGCTTTCAATGTAATAGCTTCCACCCATTTGGTGAAGTAATCAATTGCAACCAAGATGAATCTGTGCCCATTTGAAGCTTTTGGATCGATTGGGCCAATGACGTCCATTCCCCAAGCAACAAAAGGCCAAGGAACCGACATAGGATACAACTCTGAAGGAGGCGAGTGAATCAGATCACTGTGAATCTGACACTGGTGGCACTTGCGAACAAAACGAAAGCAATCTCGTTCCATAGTAAGCCAATAATATCCTGCCCGAAGGATTTTCTTTGCTAGAACATATCCATTCATGTGCGGGCCACAAACTCCCGAATGCACCTCATTTATAATTATTTCAGCTTCTTTGGCATCCACACATCTCAACAAATTCAAATCCGGAGTTCTTTTGTATAGGATTTCCCCACTAAAAAAGAAACCATTAGAGAGTCGCCTAACAGTTCTCTTTTGATCCCTATTAGCATGTTCCAGATATTCTCTTGTTTTCAGAAACTGTTTAATATCACGATACCATGGCTCACCATCTGGTTCTGCTTCAATTGTATTGCAATAACCATGTTGATCCCAAATTTGAATTTCTAATGGGTCAATGTGAGTATTACCCGGATATGGAAGCATTGAGGCCAGGGTGGCCAAGGCATCAGCTAATTCATTATGAAACCTGGGAATGTGCCTAAATTCGATGGACTTGAACCTTTTGCTAAGATCCTCCACACATTGTCTATATGGAATGAGCTTGATGTCTCGAGTCTCCCAATCACCTTGAGCCTGCCGAATAAGCAAATCTGAATCTCCCATCACCAACAATTCATGCACATTTAGGTTTATTGCCATGTTCAGACCCATGATGCAAGCTTCATATTCTGTTGTGTTGTTTGTACAGAAAAAACGAAGTCGCGCCGTGGCAGGGTAATGTTGCCCAGTAGGTGATACCAGAATTGTCCCAATCCCTACGCCTTTGATGTTGACAACCCCATCAAAGTATAGTTTCCAAATTTGACTGTCATCTTGGACTACTTCTTCAACTAAATTAACCTCTTCATCTGGGAAATATGTGTTCAAAGACTAATACTCATCATCAACCGGGTTTTCTACCAGATGATCAGCCAAAGCTTGTGCCTTCATGGCAGTGCGAGTGACAAAAACAATATCAAACTCTGTGAGCAAGATTTGCCAGTTGGCATCGTCTTCTGAAAGATGTACTTCAGGGGATCCATTCGGGATATGAGGTAAGTTGTATAGGCCAAAAGATAATGCCTAAGCTTCTGGGCGGCCCAGGTTAAAGCGCAACATGTTCTTTCCAAAAGAGTGTATTTGGCCTCATAAGCGGTGAACTTTTTGCTCAAATAATATATTTCTTGTTCTCTTTTTCCTGTGATATCATGTTGACCCAGAACACAACCAAAGGAACTATCCATTACTGACAGATATAAAAACAGAGGCCTACCAGGTTCCGGCAGGACCAAAACAGGGGGATTTGACAAATATTCCTTGATCTTATCAAAAGCTTCTTGACACTCATCTGTCCACTTGATAGCGGTGTTCTTTTTTAACAACTTAAAAATAGGCTCACATGTGGTTGTAAGCTGCGCGATGAACCTGCTGATGTAATTCAACCTCCCGAGTAAACTCATGACTTATGTTTTGTTCTTCGGGGGAGGCAGCTCTCGAATGGTCTTTATCTTGGAGGGATCTAACTCAATTCCTCTTCGACTAACTATAAAACCCAAAAGCTTCCCAGAAGGAACTCCAAATGCACATTTGGCTGGATTGAGTTTGAGATTTTACCTTCGTAGCCTTTTAAAGAACCTTTTCAAGTCTTGCACATGGTCAGTTTGTGTTCTCGACTTAATGATCACATCATCAACATACACTTCAATCTCTTTATGCATCATGTCATGGAATATGGTAGTCATGGCTCTCATGTAAGTTGCCCCTGCATTCTTCAAACCAAATGGCATGACCCTATAATAATAAGTTCCCCATGGAGTTGTGAAGGCGGTCTTTTCTGCATCTTCTTTATCCATTAGAATTTGGTGATATCCGGCATAACAATCCACAAAAGATTGGATTTCATGTTTAGCACAATTATCAACAAGGATATGAATGTTGGGTAAGGGAAAGTTGTCATTTGGACTAGCTTTGTTTAAATCCCTATAGTCAACACAAACTCTGATTTTCGCTTCCTTCTTTGGCACTGGCACAACATTTGCTAACCATGTAGTGTATCGGACGACCCTGATCACCTTTGCACTTAGTTGCTTCGTGATTTCTTCTTTAATCTTATCACTCATGTCTGTCTTAAACTTCCTTTGTTTTTGCTGGATTGGTGGAAAATTAGAATGTGTGGGAAGCTTATGGACCACTAGATCGGCACTCAAACCCGGCATGTCATCATACGACCAAGCAAATACATCTTTGTACTCGAACAAAACTTGAATTATGGCATCTCTCGTCTTTTGTGCAGTATGAATGCTTATTTTTGTTTCTCTGGTTTCTTCAGGACTTCCCAGGTTAATTGCCTCAGTTTCATTTAAGTTAGGCTTAGGCTTATTCTCAAATTGATCCAATTGTCTTTTCATTTCTCTAAAAGCCTCATCTTCGTCATACTCCACTTCTTGATTCATTATTTCGAGATTAGACAGCTTTTTAAGATCTGGGCATGAATTCCGCATGCATGTCATATTTTTAAAGCCAGCATTATCGAAACTGAAAATGATAAAACAATTAACAAAAAATTGGGAAATTAAAAGATAGAATTTTACTACGAAAATGGAACTTCATTTCATTGAATTTGAAAGGATAGAAGGGTTAACATCACAATAAAGCAACTAAAATATCGGGATTACAACCCTTAAAATAATCCAAATACAGAAAAAACAACAAAACAGGCTACCGAGACTCCTTCCTGATGGGAAGAGGAGTTGCTTCCCAGTTGCTGACTGAGGTATCTGGACCAATCAGTTGAACACTTGCACGGCTAGGGCCCTTCCCAACTTGAACCATATTAATCTCATAGAACATCTCCTTGAGACCCTGGCAAACTCCGTCAATGTCATCCTGAGTAGAAGGATTTTGGACTTCTTCAAATTGTGGCTTGACAAAAGAGTAGGCAATGTGAGGGATTGGTTTGGACAGATTCCAACCATTCTTTTTGCGGGCCTTGGCTCTTTCTATGTCAGCTGATGTTGGTTTAAAGCCCAAGCCAAAGGTATTTTTCTTCGAAAATAGAGCAATGGGGTTCACAATTCCTTGCAGAGAGGATCCCAATCCTTTTCTTGGTTCATAGCCGTTCCTCAACATCAGCGAAGCTACCATCATAGATGTGGCTAAAAGATGGGGATGCAGAATTGGTTTTCCTTCTTCCACTTGGTCCACCTCTATCACCTCAAATGCTTGATATATGATGGATTCACATCCTTCCTTGGCCTCGATATATGGAATGGATGGGTCTTTATAGACGGATGAGTCGTCCTCCCCATGAACAATAATTTCTTGCCCGTCACACTCGAATTTGACCATTTGATGTAGGGTGGATGGTACAGCTCTGGCCATATGGATCCACGGCCTTCCCAAAAGAAAATTATAGGAAGTTTCCATATCTAACACTTGAAAGACAATGTTAAAATCAACCGGACCGATTGTCATGGTGAGTTCGATTTCCCCAATGGTGTCTCTTTTTGAACCATCAAAAGCTCTGATGCTGACATTACTGGTTCGAATTCTGTTAGTGTCGATGTTCAGCTGTTGTAGAGTAGAAAGAGGACACACATCTACACTTGAGCCTCCGTCAATCATGACTCCTTTTACGTAGTGCCCTTCACATTTGACCATAAGATGCAAAGCTCTATTGTGGCCAGCCCCTTCCTCAGGCAAATCATCATCGCTGAAAGTAATTCTATTTACTTCAAAGAATCTTTCAGCCATTATTTCTAGCTGATTCACCGTTGTCTTTTCTGAGACATATGCCTCGTTCAGAGTTTTGATCAACACACGACGATGCTCTTCTGAAGGCAAAAGCAGAGATAACAAAGATATATGAGCAGGAGTTTTCCTTAGTTGGTCAATGATTGAGTAGTCTTGCAATTTCATCTTCTTAAAGAATTCCTCTGCTTCTTTTTCTACAACGGGTTCTTTCACTGGAAATTGACTTTCCCTGGCTTGCTTAGCTTTTCTCAATTCCTCTGGTGAATAATACCTTCCTGAGCGGGTCAAGCCCCCCATTTCACCTGTTTCTTCAACTATCTCTTTTCTTTTGTATGTCATGACAGTCTTGTTATAATTCCAAGGAATAGCTTTTGTGTTTGTCACTAGGAGTTGGGCAACAGGTCGGATCACGACTGGCTCTGTTATATTCCTCAAACCATTATTCAGAATGATCTTTTGAATGCCTCCGGGGATGTAAAGTTTTGGCCCACCCAATTGAACCGCAACCTTTTTTGTGCTTCCAGGAACATAGAGAATCGTTTTTTCAGAACATGCCAAGTTCAAACTAGAATTCTCACCTTTCACCATCAATGCTGCCAATTGCGGCGGACTCACTATCACTTTTGGTTCTGGCCCTATGGTTCTAACAACCATCTCTGTCTTTCCAGACTGCTTATAATCCCGATCATCACAAATCATCCCAATAAAATGTGTATTATCATGAGTTGGGAGCGGATTGTTTTTGATATTAGGAGTATCCTCATTGTTTGTTACCATAATTGCCTTTGCTTCAATCAAATTTTCAATGGCTTTCTTTAATGTCCAACAGTTTTTAGTACTATGCCCTTGGGTGTTAGAGTTATACTCACATCTTGCATTTGAGTCAAAACCTTTTGAATTTGGATTCACATAACGCGGCATAATAGGTTCAATCAACTTCAACTGCATCAACTTTCGAAATAGGCTTGTATACGATTCTCCAATTGGGGTGAACTCTTTCTTTGGCTCCTGTTCTCTCACATATTCTTGTCGGGGACGAGGATTATATGGTGCCTGAAAATTCGGCCAGAGTTGACGGGAGCCTTGTGGAATCGGTGCCTGCCATTGTTGGTGATTGGGAGGCCTAGCATAAGCCTGAGCATTAAACACTGTGTACTGTTGCAGGGGAACTGAGTATCGGGGACCTTAAGGCGGATAATAATGTTGAAGAGAATTGGATAGTCCTTGTTGAAATTGCACGTAAGAAGGAGCTATTCCCCTTTGAACTCCCCCGAACCCAGATGCCATCATGGATCCTTCCTCCTTCTTTTTCCGATTTCCGAAATTGCCTGACCCGCTTTGAATTGCTTGTGTGGTTGCCTTAAGGGCTGCCTGACTCACAATTTTGCCTGACTTCATGCCATTCTCAACTATTTCACCAATCTTAATCGCCTCAGCAAAAGGTTTACCGATGGCGGCCAACATGTAATGGAGGTAATCTGGATCCTGAGCTTGGAGAAAATGGTCAATCATTTCTGCCTCTTTCATTGGTGGTTTGACCCTAGCAGCCTGCTCTCTCCACTTGATTGCATATTCTCTGAAGCTTTCTGTTAGTTTCTTCTTTATGTTGACGAGAGAGGAGCGGTCTGGCACTATATTAATATTGTACTGAAACTGTTGGACAAAATCTTGAGCCATGTCATTCCAAACGTGCCAGTGAGAGATGTCTTGATCTATGAACCACTCTGAAGCAATTCCTGTCAAACTTTCCCTAAAATAAGCCATGAGCAATTCTTCTTTGCCTCCCGCTCCCCTTAGTTGGTTACAATACCTCTTCAAATGGGCAACGGGATCACCATGCCCATCATACTTGTCAAACTTGGGGGTCTTGAAGTCGGGTGGCAAATGAACATGATGAAACATGCATAGATCGTTAAACGAAACACTCTTGTGGCCCCCCAAACCCTGTATGTTTCTCATGGTTTGTTCCAAGCTCTTCATTTTTCTGGTCATTTCCTCTTGTTCCATATTCTTTTCCGGCTTTTCGATCTCAATTGGGAACACATTATGAGGAGTGTGCTTGTATGAATCTGGAACCTTTAAAGTCAGTTATGGAGAGTAATGTTGGGCATCATGAGCATCCAGCTGTGGATCATTATTGGACTTTTGAGCAAGAGCCGGTTGAGGGATAGTGAAAGTATGGACAATGGGTATAGTAGGTGGGTCATTTCTGAGGGGTGCGATTGGAGGACGTGGAATGGAGGTACTGGGGATAGTGGGAAGGTTAAAGCTCAGACTGAATCCAGGTTGGTACAATGGGTTACTTGTTATGGAGATAGGCACTTGAGTGGCAACTGACACATTATGAAGATTGTCCGAAGGCCCTATGGGTAGTGAGGGCGGTGCTTGTCCATTCACCCAGGCTTGGTACATCTCTGCCAATTGTTGCTTCAACACTCTTACTTCTTCAACCAGTCCTGAACCTTGTTCAACCAATTGTCCATGGACATCATCATTATCTGACTCATTCTCACTGTTGTTTGCCATTCTACTTTTTCCTTTTGATCTCGTGTTGTAAGGGTGAGTCGCCAGTTTAAACCACAAACCAACCACCTCTGTTTTACTTTATCTTAGAAAATGACAAACAACAAACGTGTTAGAGTTAGGCATTTTGCAGATATTAATCACACATTATATGTTATGCACCTAATGCCATTTTCATTTCTAAAATGATCTTGGAATGCTTTATGTTTCATCCCGGCTTATTGATTTATTGGTTTATTTTCATCTTGAATTTAGCGGTTTTTTTTTTCATTCATTTTTTATTTTATAGATTAATTATGGTTATGATCGCATCCGATGAGGATTGCCTACGTATCATGACGCCGCATGAATCAGACCATTACGTAGTTCAGGGGAAAATAATAATAGTAGATTTATTTTTTTTTTTTTTTAACAAAACGAAATAATACAATAACAGAAAGGACATTACATTGAAAATGACTTACCAAACTCTGACAAGACTAAAAGACAGCGATTTTAAAGATTCAACAATGACTCAAACTAAAACATAACTACTACATAAAAAGTTCTAACAACTACGACTATAATTCAACTCCACAATCTTCTGGCTTTCAAACACTGGAACATCTGCTCATGGTGGGGCTTGCCCTGGTTGACCCCCTATTGTACGGTACATCCTTTCTAACTCTACTGCAAGATGACGGGCAAAAGTAGGTGCATGCTCCAAAAACTTCTCATAATCCATCCCTTGGCAGTTCACATAACTTTGAGCGGTATAAATATCCAAATTATGAACTTGCTCTTTGAAGTACTGGAAATTCTGGTCTCGTTCTTGTAACTGCTGCTGGCGAGTGGTGGCTATCTCCCTTATGTGGCCCTCACGATCTAAGGCTGATTCCAACTGAGCCCGAAGTCTATCCTGCTCGAGTCTCGCCTGAGCCATCTCCCTATCAAAATCTGCATGCTGGTATTCTCTATTGTACCTTCTCATTTCTTCCAATTGTGCATGGAGCTGAGCTTCTGAACGTACCCAATGGGCCTTCTCTCTCTCTCTCGAATTGAGCCCTCTTTTCTTCAAATTGTGTTACTTGGCGATCCTTACTTGATTCGGTCTTCTCATTTAGCTGTACGATCTTTTCATTGGCTTTGTCCAATGACTTTTCAGTCTTTGCCAAGATTGGCAATGGTTCTCTGGTCTTTCCAACTTCTCACTGGCACTTCAGAGGCTTTCTTCATCTGTTGAAGTTGAGTACGAAGGGCTTCATTTTTGCAGATCAGACTCTTCTTTTCCCCTTCGGCTTATTGTTCTTGCAAGTCTTTCTCAAAATTGAGGTTTCTTAGCCTTTCTTCTAAGGCATGAATAGTTGTTTTGCATCCCTTTTCCCGTTCACCCCAAGCCAATCGTTCTTGGATTTTATCATCAAAGGCTTGAACATGCGGCCTTTTTGTGGGCCTTTTTGGCTCTGTCACATCATCCACGTGAGACCTCTTCCCAAACCATATAGCATAACCCGGATCTACCTTACCTCTCGCAGGATCTGGCACCTGAGTATCATATTTCAAGTAGCGACAACCATTCCAAATTTGCTGGATTAAAGCTTCGGGGAGTAGGGCTTCGGGGTGTAGCTCAATAACTTGCACACTCAAATCTTCATCCTTAGGTACTACTTGGTACCTTCCTAGCTGTCTTAGAACTCTGTGTGGCGCATACGGCTGGACACTTCTCAAACCCAACAACAGCAAATAACTTTTTATGGCCGATATGTGTATCACCTCTCTTAGCGGGAGCCATCCCAAAGTCCACTCAATTTGACTTGCATTTAAAGATCTTAGGTAGGATATCCAGGCTTCCACCCCTTCTGGAGAGTTGTAATCTTTTACTCTTTCTTCGTAACTCTCAATGAAATTGTCCTTGTTCGGACCATAGCTCCTGAACTTGGGGTGATGTCGGAGATGCTCAATCAACCACATTTGTAACAAAATATTGCACCCTTCAAAGAATTTTGCCCCGTACTTGCACAAAGTCAACGCCCGATAAATGTCTGATAAAATGATCGGGGCAAGAGTGTGATGTTCTTTGGTAGTGAGGACCTGTACAACCCTAGCTATGCGGGTATCAATTGTCCGCTTCTCATTTGGAAAGACCATAATTCCCAGAAACGCCATTATGAAGGCGAAACGACGATGAATCTACCATGTGTCTTTGTTCTGCTTGTTGTTAAGGCCCTTTTCATGCATTTCAAACCCATTTTGCTGCCCGAACCTAGAGTACAGGAAGTAGAAAGAACAACACCCTTCGACTACGTTGGTCTTTCTAATTTGCTTACTGATATTCAGAAGATCGAAGAATCGGTGTACAGAAAGATCCCTCGGGAATATGAGCTCCTGTTTTCTCAAATCCCTGCCAAACCCGGAATATCCAGCTATCTCTTCTAAAGTGGGAGTTAGCTCAAAATCGGAGAAGCGAAAAACATTATGAATAGGGTCCCAAAAAGTCACTAGTGCCTCAATCAAATCGTCCTGTGGTTTAATTTTCATAATATCTGTGAGGGCTCCCAGGTGCTTGGTGACCCATTTCTAACCATCTTCTCCTAAATCATACCACCACATCTCAAGCTGAAGTGGAGCCTTGTCTACAACTGTGAACGATGTGTTCTGGACAATGCTCATTTTGTACCTGTGGATGGTTAAGGTTAGGGTTGACACTAGTCTCAAGAGACAGAACCAATGCACTCCTTTTGCAAACAATCTTTTGTAAATAACTCAATTTTAAGAAAAATCAACGAAAAGGGAGGCTATTTTTGCAATTGTGACCGAAGAAAGGGTGGCTATTTTTGCAACTATGGCCTCTTCTTACTTTCAAGGATAGCTTTAGGGCCGGGGGAAGGGCATTATGGTAAAAGTGATTCCCAATTGACAGACACGTCCGTTCTTGCGAGAATAGCCCTTCAACAATTTTGAAGATGTTCTAAGGCTATTCCGACAGGAACGAATTGGGATTAACCGAAGCTGGATCTGTTTATTTGTTTTTTGATTAAAAAAACACTAGACACATTTCTTCTTTTTTTTTTAGTTATTTTATAAAAATGGGGCCGAACTCTATGAAGCTTGCCTACGTATCTCACATCGGGTGAGAATCAGACCCGCGTAGTTCGTAAATATTTCAGGAATAGGATGACACTTTTTTTTTTTTTTTTTGAAATATTCAGGCTTTTTTTTTTGGGGGTAAATAATGAGATTTTCGAAAATCGGGCAAATTGTCTCCCTCATATTTTCTTCTTTCTGGTTTTCCCTCAATATTTTTATATTTTTATTTTATTTTAGAAACCTGTCAACATGCACAAACCAAATTAAACATAATGCACAAGTAGCACATAAGATGCATCAGGATGGTCTTGTAATTTCGGGTACACCTGTCCTAGACGGACCCAACCCCTGTGCTGAGTCCCCAAAGTCAAATGCACATGATGCAAACAAACGTTCTTACTAGGGATCCGACATGAGGCTATGTTATTCTAGGTTTAAATCCTAAGGGGAGTGTTTTAGACCTGGCTTACCCAAGCAGACAGCTCAAGCCGAGGTGAGGGTAATGTACCGGGAGCACGAAAGTCTACCCGGCCTAGTTACTGACCCAACCTCGTTCTAATTGGTATGACTTCTAATAGAAAAGTGGGCCACGCGCACGTGTGCACCATAAATTTAGAAGACTCAGAAAGGAGGCGTAAGATGACAATTTAATACAGTTCAAGTAATATCAAAGCGGTAAATAAGCGACAATTAGCACATTAGACCCAAAAATATATTAATAACATCAAATCAATAAAGCCAAGTATAAATCATCTTATAAGCTCGAATTCTGAACCCCGAACCAGAAGTTCTGGGTTCTTGTCCCCAGCAGGGTCGCTAGAGCTGTCACACCTCCCCTTTTCTCGTGGGATAAGAAAGAAAAGAGTTTTTCCAATTTAAGTGACATTATTCGAAATGAGATTATTTATTTAATCAGAGTCGCCACTTGGGATAATTTCTGGTATCCCAAGTCACCGGTTTATTTGAAATCCCAAATCAAGGAAGTTTTGACTCCGAATTACAGTCCGCGAACACATAAGACCGGGTAAGGAATTCTGTTAACCCGAGAGAAGGTGTGAGGCACTCTCGGATTCCGTAGTTTTAGCACGGTCACTTTAATCATACCTGACTTAATTAAATTATTTAATTACTCATTTTAGAACCTATGTACATTTACCTTTTTATCGCATTTAATTGCTTTATTATTCATAATTATGGAATTATCTTGAAACGAATCACGCGTACGTGTATTCGTTTTGTTTGATATGTCATGAATCATGTCACGCGTACGTGTACACAATTAATAACACTTTATTATTTTTAAGATTGTTTTGTCAAAGTTGCGCGAACGCATACTTTGCCTTTAATTTGGGAAATCGTAACTATGTCACGCGAACGTGTACATAATCACGATAATTGATTGGTTAACACGCGCCTAAAGCATACTAGCGTATTTAGAGTATTCCATTTATCTATCTTTTTTATCTAAGACATTTAGTTATATATATATATATATATATATTTTTTTTTTTTACTTACTACAGGGAGTCTTAAATTAGTTTCTTACTCATTTCGCTCTCTCACAATTAATTTATATATATATATACAATCCTTGAAATGGCTCAATGAGCTGTACTCTCCCATAGACCCATTTCTTTCGGTACATCATCACACAAAAATAAAATAATAAATGTCCAACAATTCCAAACTAGAATCCAAGCATGATAAAATAAAAGAATATTAAAAAGAAAAGAAAATCACATTACAAATTGAACCAAATAAGATATTCACTATTAGTCACATTGGAAGAGAGATCAACGTAAAACTAAGAAAACTAATCAATGGAAATATCACAATCTTCCATTGAAACTTGTAACGTGAGTCTTTTGCAAAATTTTAAGAAAAAGAAAAATTCAAAATAACACATAAAAGGAAAAATTCAAATAAACTCCGACCCCAAAACAGACTACAAGGATTTTACATGAACTCTTGAAGGGAAGTAAAACTATTTTTTTTTAGAAGTGGTATTACCGCAAATTAATAGACTTAACATAAAAACTCATGATGGACTTGATTTTTAGCTTCAGTACTTCTTATTAATAAATTTCATGGCATCAGATATAACTTTATTGATTGAACTATTCTTACCCATTTACCAATGATATTATTTTAACACAAAAAATTTAAGAAAATATTTTAGCCAAAATAGTAAATAGAAAATACTTACATACTCAATATTCAAGAAATAATATTTTAAATACACAACAGGGATTAAGAGAAAACTAAAAAAAATACTACTCAGATAATAAATGAGATATAAACTATAGCAACACAATAACTTTATAATAGATCTTAATTCTTATAAAATAGCTATTTACAGTTTATCTTCCCACAAACACATTAAAATAGATTAAACAAAATATTGGAAGAAAACCTGTAATGTGAAGCTTCTTTACCAATAATAATAAAAACTGGTACGTACAAACTTCAGTTTCAAAATTTCCAAATGATAAAGACAGCAGCCAAAGGAGACAAAAACTCGGAATCGGAACCAAAGCAGTAACCAAACGTCCACTCGAATCTTTGCTTCTATTCAAACTCCATTTTTCTTTCTAAAGTTTCTTTAAAGAAATGAAGAAGCCAAATGTTTTTCAAACTCTCCGCTCAATAAAATCTTTTCCTCCTGTCTCTCTCTCTCTCGTTCTTTTTTTTTTAGATAGCAGTAAAGTTTTTCCTCCTCACCCCTAGGACACTTGCGACATTATTTTTTTTAGATTTTAAACTCCTATACTAAAATGTTTGCCGTAAATCACAAAATTAATGAAGTTGAGCAAAGCATAATAGTACCAAATTTCTCAAAATATTATAACTCTAAAATATATTAAATACAAACTCATATCTTAACATGCTAATTCAACTGAAATAAGTAAACCAATAACAGTAGGACATTTGATAAGCAAAGCACAAATTTATTAAAACAGTAAGTGAAAAGGACGAACCTTAGAGACAGCGGAAATACAGATAAAAATTTCTGAGTGATGGAACTTGAACTAAGATCAAATTTGGCTACGAAAAGAAACTTTTCCGGTGACCTTAAGCTGCCAATTTCAAGCTCTTCTTTTAAATACTCTTAAGCTCTCTTTCTCCATTATGATCAAAGTTTTTTCTTTTCAAAAAGTAAATCTCCCAGATGTTTCTTTGCTCTCAATCTCGTTTTTCTTTTCTTTTTCTAGTTTTCCTTTTGTTTTTCAGATCCCCCTCTCTTTGGTGGAGCAAATAATATTAAATAGCAAAGTTTGTTGGATGGTTCCTGTCCTCTCCCCATGAAAATCGGGTATCCAGGTTATAGTGGGTGCTTTTATTTTTTGAGTACAGAAGAGGGGATCGTGGGTTGCTGTATGTTGTTTAAAGTTCAAAAGTCAATATGTGCATGGGGTAATTTTGAGGGGAGACGTGAGGGAGGTGGGATTAACATGAGATTTATTAGGGAGTTAGTTGTGGAATATGAAAGAATTTTCTTATCCTTTTTGAACATAGAAACCAATTGCCAAGACTACTTAATCAAATATTAAAATAATAAAGCAAAATAATTATTTATACTAATATGAAAGAAATTATTCAAAAACAAATCACTACCTACTAAAGCCTATAATAATAGAGTACGTACTTATTTGAACAACACCTAAGTAATAATATTAATTAACTACTTTATATTTAAAAATAAAAATAAAAGGTATTAGTTAATTATTTTTAGATTAGAGAAATATAAGAAGAAAAAAAGAAATTAAATATTTAAACTAGAATTTAAATGACACTAAGAAAATTATTAAAGTCACTAGATTACTTATTAATATTCTAATTAAAAGAAACTATATATTTTTCTTTGTAAACTTTCTTTTTTTCTTTTTAACCAATAGAAATAAAACTCGTAGTCTAAGAAGGTGAATACATATATATATATATATATATATATATATATATATGTTTTTTTCAATTTTTCCAAATAAATTCTACTAAAAGTGAGATAAAAGTTTAAACTATTAATATTAGATCTATAGGAAATATTTACACTAAAATGATAAAGAATTTGGGTGTGGTAAAAAATTAGTTGTTCACAACCTGCATCCATTAAAGATGTAGCACCCCCGACAAAAGGGACATTAGTAAATATGGAATAGTACTAGTATGTAAAACTAAACACCCTCTCAATAGAATGAGTAACAGTAAACGGAGAATAAAATAAGAAATCAATAAGAGACTCAAACAGTATCAAGTGTCAAGTTAGGGGAAAGGTAAATTTAAAGTAAGTTTCAGTAATTTAAGTTGGGAGATCTTTAGCTCCAATAAACTACCATGTTTTAGCACCGAGTCCGATATCAGCCCGACCGGCTAAGCTGTCTCACTCCGAGACATACACTCACAATACCACCATGTGCGCGACATAGAGTCCGATCTCAATCTGATCGGCTAAGGTTCAAGTAATGACCTTAAGTTATGTTTTGTTATTAGGCCTATATGCAATAAGGTGACATGAGGTAACTCCCGGGTATGTGCATAGTAAGATGGCATAGTGATTTGAAGGCTTTGGAATGACTCTGGACACGTTCGAGGACAAACGTATATTTAAGTGGGGGAGAATGTAACGACCCGATCGGTCATTTTGAGCATTTGCACTTCGCTCGGTGGTTTGAGGGTATGAGTAGCTCCGTATGATGTATTATGACTGGGGTGTATCATTGATTTCTATTTTCGGGTGATTCAGAATTAGTTTGGAAGGATGAGATTCATGTTTGAAGCTTTAAGTTGGAAGAGTTGATCAAGTTTGACTTTTGAGTATTTGACCCCAGATCAGAGTTTGGATGGTTCCTTTAGGTCCAGATGGTGATTTTGGACTGGGGCGTATGCCCGGATTTGCATTTGGATATTTCTAGATGTTTCGGCACTAATTGGCAAAAGTTGGCAATTTGAAGGTTTGGAATGTTCGTAAATTTTACCGGTAGTTGCCTTTGATGCTATCGGGTTCAGATTATGGTTCTGGGAATTGCAATTGCTTCGTTATGTTATTTGGTCCTTGTGTGAAAAATTTGAGTTCATTCCGGGTTGATATTATATGTTTTGGCACGAGTTTTGGAAGTTGAAAGTTCAAAAGTTCATTATGTTTCGGGGCTTGTTGGTATGTTCGAACTGGGTCCCGAGGGGCTCAGGTGAGTTCCGGACGTGATTCAGTTCATTTTTGCCTCATGTTACATGCTGAAGACGGGTTGATGCTGCTGTTTCCACATATGCGGAAGTATGGACGCAGATGCAGACTAGTGGTCGTAGGACCGGAAAAGGGATATGTTTGGGGGCATCGCAAATGCGACTTTTTTGTCCGCATTTGCGTTATCACAGAAGCGATGGCTGAGGCGCAGGGGCGAGACTTGTGTGCAGATGCGCGTTTTGCATTGCACCTGCGATATCGCAGAAGCGGGGATTTTTACACAGGTGCGATGGGCGAGTTTCCAGTGGTTCTTCGCAAAAGCAAGATTTTGGTCTCAAAAGCGACGCTGCAGAAGCGGCTCAGTGATCGCAGATGCGAAAGGTCTGGGCAGAAGCTTTAATTTGAAGGTTGGTCATTTTATCCACATTTTTGGGGTTTGGAGATCAGTTTTGGGTGACTTTGGAGAGCAATTTCACCACATGGATTGGGGTAAGCATTCTTGACTCGGTTGTGATTATATTTCATGAATTTATCTTCGTTTTTAGCATTTGATTATTGATTTTGAAAGAGGCAGTGGAGGTTTATTCTATCATTTCATAAAAATAAATTTAAGAGTTTTGAACATCGATTATGTCATGCCCCGACCATGGGGAACGCGATCGATGCTCAACCAGGATACCCCAGTCAAGCAAGCCATTACAATGCCTTCTACCCAACTTGCCCATGAATAAAGAGAAGATACGTTTATATCATTAATTAAATATTAAGAGGTCATGTGAATAACACCAATTCATTTGCATTAGTTACATCATTAACAAGTCCCCAAAACAGTACACTAATACATTTATAGTTAAAGTGGGACATATGATACAATTACAACAAGTTTAGTTCAACCTTCCCAAAATAAGATACAACCCACACTATGTCTATGGAGCCTCTAACAGAAACAAAAGAGTGCTACAACAGTGCGGACAAGAAGGCCCCGGCTATACCTCAAAACACTATGTACAAAGGATAAGAGATACAGGACCCCGTAATGAAGTGGGGCTCACCAAGTCAGCTGATGAGAGGGCGTGCTTCTATCACCGATCAATACCACCTGCTATGGAACCACCTGCATCCATTAAAGATGCAGCGCCCTCGACAAAAGGGACATTAGTACATATGGAATAGTACTAGTATGTAAAACTAAACACCCTCTCAATAGAACGAATAACACTAAACGAAGAATAAAACATGAAATCAATAAGAGACTCAAACAGTATCCATGTGTCAAGTTTGGCGAAAGGTAAATTTCAAGTAAGTTTCAGTAATTTAAGCTGGGAGATCTTTAGCACCGATACACCATCATGTTTTAGCACGGAGTCCGATATCAGCCCGACCGCCGAAGCCGTCTTACCCCGAGACATACACTCACAATACCACCATATGTACGGCATGGAGTCTGATCTCAACCCGATCGGCTAAGGTTGAATTAATGATCTTTAGTTATGTTGTGTTGTCAGGCCTATATAGAATAATGTGACATGGGATCACCCCTAGGTATGTGCATAGTAAGATGGCACAGTGATTTGAAGGCTTTGGAACGACTCTGGGCACATTTGAGGACGAACGTATGTTTAAGCGGGGGAGAATGTAACGACCCGATCGGTCGTTTTGAGCATTTACACTTTACTCGGTGGTTTGAGGGTATGAGTAGCTCCGTATAAGTTCACCAAGTTTGACTTTTGAGCATTTGACCCGGATCAGAGTTTTGATGGTTCTTTTAGGTCCAGATGGTGATTTTGGACTAGGGCGTATGCCCGGATTTGCATTTGGATATTTCTAGATGTTTGGGCACTAATTCGTGAAAGTTGGCAATTTGAAGGTTTGAAATATTCATAAATTTGACCGGTAGTTACCTTTGATGCTATCGGGTTCAAATTGTGGTTTCGTGAATTGGAATACCTTCGTTATATTATTTGGTACTTGTGTGCAAAATTTGAGTTCATTCCGGGTTGATTTTATATATTTCGGCACGAGTTTTGGAAGTTGAAAGTTCAAAAGTTCATTAAACTTGAATTGAGGTGTGATTCGTCATTCGATGGTATTATGCGTGATTTGCGGCCTCGAGTAAGTTTGTGTTGTGTTTTGGGACTACTTGGTATGTTCGAACGGGATCCCTAAGGGCTCGGGCGAGTTCTAGACGTGATTAGGTTCAGTTTTGCCTCATGTTACATGCTGAAGAGGGGTTGGTGTTGTTGTTTCCGCATCTAAGGAAGTATGGACGCAGATGTGGACTAGTGGTCATAGGAGCAAAAAATAGATATATTTGAGAGCATCGTAGATGCAAGTTTTTTGTTCGCATCTACGTTATCGCAGAAGTGATGGCTGAGGCACAGGGGGGAGACTTGTGCGCAGATGCGCATTTTGCATTGCACCTACGATATCATAGAAGCAGAGATTTTTCCGTAGGTGCGATGGGCGAGTTTCCAATGGTTCTTCGCAAAAGCAAGATTTTGGTCGCAAAAGCGACGCCGCAGAAGCGGCTCAGTGATCGCAGATGCGAAAGGTCTGGGCAGAAGTTTTAATTCGAGGGTTGGTCGTTTTATTCACATTTTTGGGGTTTGGAGATCGGTTTTGGGCGACTTTGGAGAGTAATTTCACCACATGGATTGGGGTAAGCATTCTTGACTCGGTTGTGATTATATATCATGAATTTATAATCATTTTTGGAATTTGATTATTCATTTTGAAAGAGACATTGGAGGTTTATTCTATAATTTCATAAAAATAAATTTTTGAGTTTTGAACATCAATTCTGTCATGCCCCGACCTTGAGGAGCGCGCCCAACGCTCAACAATGATACCCCGGTCAAGCAAGCCATTATAAGGCCTTCTACCCAACTTACCCATGAATAAAGAGAAGATACATTTATATCATTAATTAAATATTAAGAGGTGATGTGAATAACACCAGTTCATTTCCATTAGTTACGTCATTAACAAGTCCCCAAAACAGTACACTATACATTCGGAGTTAAAGTGGTACAGATGATACAATTACAACAAGTTTAGTTCAACCTTCCAAAACATGATACAACCCACACTATGTCTACGGAGCCTCTAATAGAAACAAAATAGTGTTATGACAGTGCCGGCAACAAGGCCCCGGATATACCTGAAAATACTATGTACAAAGGATAAGAGATACAAGACCCCGAAATGAAGTGGGGCTCACCAAGTCAGGTGAGGAGAGGGTGTGTTGCTATCACTAATCAATACCACCTGCTATGGAACCACCTGCATCCATTAAAAATACAGCGCCCCCGACAAAAGGGACGTTAGTATATATGGAATAGTACTAGTATGTAAAACTGAACACCCTCTCAATAGAACTAGTAACAGTAAACGGAGAATAAAATATGAAATCAATAAGAGACTCAAACAGTATCCGGGAGTCAAGTTAGGGGAAAGGTAAATTTCTAGTAAGTTTCAGTTTTTTAAGTTGGGAGATCTTTAGCACCGATACACCATTGTGTTTTAGTACGGAGTCCGATCTCAGCATGACCGGCTAAGTCATCTCACCCCGAGACGTACACTCACAATACCACCATGTGCGCGGTATGACGTCTGATCTCAACCCGATCGACTAAGTCGTCTCACCACAATGCCGTGTGGGTTGACATCACATCGCATCTCGCTAGCAATAATCTCATCCCATTTAAGGGGAAACATCTAAACACATCAATCTCATCCCCTATAAGGGGAAACAATATCATCACATTAATACGGGGATTTACCCCTCAATCACTCCTACACCAGCACGTGTAGTTTTGGGGTTAGGTTGTTCCGACCTACCGTTCTTCGGTGGCTAAAAAACACTCCCAAGGTATTTATTATTAAAAGGATTTACCACTAATTTTGTAATCTTTTTCATATCATTCATTTCATTGGAACCAATGGCCATGACACAATATCATTCTTGGCACGTTAGCCGCACATCATATTTCATGTTCTCTTCTTTCACTTTCAAATATCATCATGGATAATCAACAACAATGCCTTTCAAATTAAGACTTTAAACACATATTTGAGCAATTTAGGGTCTTAGGCACATGTGATTTCTTACACAATTGACATGATAGCTTTCATTAGAATCACGTTTTTAAATCAAAATGTAATAACACACAACCCATACTTAAACCACATACTCAACAATGACTTAACATAACAAGAATTGTTTGAATACATATTGAACACATATTTATTTTGACACAAGGCTTATTTGGATTGATCAATTTATAATGAGCATCACGGGACTTACAAGGATATTGTGGGTTCAACTCTAAGAGAAGAGTTTAGCCAACATACCTCGCTTTGAGCTTTCCTTAATTCACTACACAGTTTCGGAATTCTAGCAACATTGAACACTAATTAGGAAGGATTTCGTGATTCTAGCACATTTGAGCATTTTATCAAACACTAGGTGGCCATTATGATCTCAAGGTCCTCCTATGGTGGATTCCTCTATTTCACTACCCAAAATCTACAAAATTGATCTCAACAATCTCCCCACAACCCTATATAGTACATGCATGCAAAATGAACAACTCCCACACCCAAGAATTGCTTGGCTTATTACCTATTTTCAGTTAAAATCACAAAATTGAGGATTAGGGAGTAGAATCTTACCTCTAGGATGAAAACCTAGTAAATTTTCTTGTGAATTCTTCAACTTTGAGCAAGAGTTAGTGATCAATAAGCTTAGGAACTTCCCCTCTCACTCTATGGTAATCCCTCTCTCTAGAAATATCAGATTTTTTCTTCAAAAGTGGCCCTTTACTTCAATATATCGAAATAGGGTCGGGTAAAAATTAGAAAAAAAGAAGCACCGATGCAGATTTGCGGTCGCATATGCGACCGCATAACGCTTCTGCGGTCTGCAAAATGGACTGCATATTGGCCCTCCGGAACTGGGAACTTCTTCCTCACTCTGCGACCGGTCTCAGGTCCGAAGACCTATTCTGCGGTCGCATAATGCACCGCAGAACTTTCCTCCAAAAGTTTTTGTGTTGGGTCTGCGATAGGTTATTTGGCCCGCAAAATGATTATATGGCCGCATAATGGACCGCATAATGATCTAAATATTTGCCCAGATTTCTGCTTTAGTTTGCGGCACATCTGCGGTCCACAGATCAGTTCTGCGATCGCAGAATGGGCTGTAGAAATGCCCTGCACTTCCAATCGTCAACACATAAACCTACTTCGGCACCACGAACCCCCGGGTTTTAGGTAAACATTTTACGGGGCCTTACATCCTCCCCCGCTTAAGATAATTCGTCCTCGAATGAGGGCCAAAATCCGCCATTAGAAACCAATGTGACTCAGCTGCTTTAACACACACCAACAGTTCCAAACTTTTGACTAACTCCCCAAATTTCCAAAATTTTTGCTAGAGTTTCCTCTGTAACTAGGCCTATCCACCTGCTATAGAATCCCAGAAACCAACCCTAACAACATATACATGAACCAACGACGCAACATAACAGAAACATAATGCCAACCGTGGTGTCACGAGCAGTATATGACAAAAAATGAACACCCTTAACATCAACTGTACAAGTGATACATAATTCATATAAGGTAAACTCTTAGCATTTTCATAGAACACAACTTTATAAATACATGACTATTCAAACAAATGAGGGTATTTCTTCCTCAGTCTCCCAGGTGGCCTTTTCAACCTGCTGGTTTCGCCCTAGTACTTTAACGGAGGCAATATATTTGTTCCTCAACTTTCAAACTTTCCTATCAAGAATGGCTATTAGAATTTCTTCATAAGTCAATTCTTGATTAACCTCGATAGTCTCAACCGGAACAATAAACGGCGGATCTCCAACCAGCTTCTTCAACATGGATACGTGGAAAACTAGGTACACTAAAGACATCTCTGGAGGTAGTTCTAGCCTGTAAGCCACCTAACCGACCCTCTGAATAATTTCGTACGTCCCGACATACCTTGGACTCAATTTCCCCTTCTTACCAAATCGCATTACCCCCTTCATGGGGGAAACCTTAAAGAATACCCAATCATCTTCTTAGAACTCCAAATACCTACGACGTATATCCGAATAGAACTTCTAATGACTCTGGGCAGTTCTCAACGGTTCTGTAATAATCTTAACCTTCTCTATAGCCTGATGCACTAGGTCTGACCCTATCAACTCCGCTTCCCCAATCTCGAACCACCCAATGGTGATCTACATCTCATACCATATAAAGCCTCGAATGGTGCCATCTGAATGTTAGAATGATAACTGTTGTTGTAGGCAAACTCTATTTGGAAAATGATCATCCCAGCTACCCTTGAAGTCGAGAACACAAGCGCGCAACATATCCTCGAGCGTCTGAATAGTCCGGTCCGCTTGCCCGCCGATCTGTGGATGGAAAGTTGTACTAAGATTTACCTGAGTACCCAACCCTTGCTAAAATATCTTCCAAAAGTTTGATGTGAATTGGGCCCCCCGATTACCTGACGATTTCCTTGATATACAGCTGAGCATATTGTTCTGCTGTGTCGGTAGCCTTAACAGGTAAAAAGTGTGATGATTTCGTGAGTCGATCCATAATCACCCAAATTGAGTCGAACTTGTGAGGCGTGTGAGGTAGTCCCACCACAAAGTCCATATTGATCATCTCCCTCTTCCGCATTGGAATTTCTATGTTATGTGCCAGCTCACCGGGCCTTTGGTGCTCGGCCTTCACTTGCTGACAATTTGGACATCTTGCCACAAAGTCCACTACATTCCTCTTCATATCATTCCACCGGTAGACTTCCCTATGATCATGATACACCTTTGTAGAGCCCAGGTACACGGAATACCTAGAAGTGTGAGCCACGGTCATGATTCTTTCCTGGAAACCATCTACATTTGAAACACATAGTCGCCCTTGGTACCTTAGTGTACCATCATCTATGCCAAGAGAAAAGGCCATGGTCTTGTGCTTATGAATCCCCTTCTTCAATTGTACCAACAATGGATCGTGGTATTGCATTTCCTTGCCTTCCACAACTAGTAATGATTCAGCCCTATTTTGGACAATCACTCCTCCTTCACTAGAATTCGCAAGACGAACTCCCAAACTAGCTAATCGATGAACGTCCTTGGCCAATGGCCTTTGATATGACTCTATAAGCCTACTTCGGCACCACAAAACCATGGGTTTTAGGTAAAGGTTTTACAGGGCCTTACAGATTCAGAGCCAAATTTGAGTGAAACTAGTATGGTTGGATTCGTAATTGAATGGGTTGTCAGATTTTGTGAGTTTTTATCGGGTTTCGAGGTGCGAGATCGGGTATGACTTTTGGTTGACTTTGGGCCTTGATTTAAAGATTCAACCTTTATCGTATGGAATCGATTCCTATAGCTCGTATTGATTGTTTTGAGTTGCTTTTGGCTAGTTTCAAGCCGTTCGGAGGTCGGTACGTGCGGGATGGCATTTCTAGAGTATTGTTTGGCTTGCTCGGTATTGGATTCGGCTTGTTTGAGGTAAGAATCCTATCTAAACTTGGTTGAGTCACTAGTTGCCTGAAATATTTGAGATAGCTACATGTTATAGGTGCGCATATGTGTGAGGTTTGAGCCCATGTGAAAGCACCGGGTTATTTATCTATGCTCGGGGTAATTCTTAGGCTATGATATGCCTAGAGTTGACTATTAAGCTTAAAGCTATAATGTTTCTCATATTTGTACCATTGTTATAAACTATTTGAGTCATACTTGAGGTAACGAAGAGGCTAATTTCCTAAATAAACTTGGTAATTACTATTTATGTGATAACTTGCCAATTTGAGCTATGGCAGTACACATTGCACATGCCTACACTTTAGCATGTTATTATACCAGTTCAGGAGCATGAAATCTGATGATTATCTATTATTTACATGTGTTCATTTATAGTTGCTTCTGCGTGAAATAATTTGGACTAGGTGCTTGTGACCATGCCGTGCGGATTGTGTTGTTATGCATGTGACCATGTGTAACGACCCGGCCAGTCGTTATGAGAGTTGTAACCCCATCCCCCCCCTCATTTTCTGCTCAATTTGTGGTTTATAGCTATTATATGACTTACCGGGTTGGTCAATTCGGGTCTGGAGTGATTTCGGAATGAATTGAGACACTTAGTCTCATAATGGAAAGCTTAAGTTGGAAAAGTCAACTGGATGTTGACTTATGTGTAAATAACCTCAGATTTGAATTTTGATGGTTCCATTAGCTCAGTTAGATGATTTTGGACTTAGGAGCATGTCCGCATTGGGATTTGGAGGTCTGTAGTTGAATTAGGCTTGAAATGACGAAAGTTGAATTTTTGGAAAGTTTGACCAGGAGTGGACTTTTTGATATCGGGGTCGGATTCCGATTCCGAAAGATGGAGTAGGTCCATGGTATCATTTGTGACTTTTGTACAAAATTTGAGGTCAATCAGACATGATTTGATAGGTTTTGGCATCGTTTGTAGAATTTGGAAATTTCAAAGTTCATTAGGCTTGAATTGGGGTTCGATTCACGTTTTGATGTTGTTCGAGCTGATTTAAAGGCTCGACTAAGTTTGTATGATGTTTTAAGATATGTTGGTATGTTTGATTGAGATCCCGGGGGCCTCGGGTTGATTTCGGGTGGTTAACGGATTAAGGTTTGAAGTTGAAGAGCTGCTGAAGTTTGAGGACTGCTTGTGTAATCGCACCTGCGGATTGGGAACCGCAGTTGCGAGCTCGCAGAAGTGAGAAAGTGACCGCAGAAGTGGCCAGGAAGGATTTGGGTAGAGGCCGCAAATTCGAACATGTGTGCGCAGAAGCGCTTGTACAAAAGTGGGAGGACATGCGCAGGTGCGGGCTGGTGCACAGGTGCGATGGAATTTTCTGCATCTGCAATGGCGCCGATGCGGTCTAGGGCTCGCAGAAGTGGAGGCAGCTGGCTTAAGTGACTTCCTCATATGCGGAGTTTTCACCACAGAAGCAGGACCGCAAAAGCGAATTTTGGACTGTAGGTGTGGTTTGACTGGGTAGAACATATAAGCATAAGGGCTCGCGATTTTCTTCATTTTCTAACATTTTGAGCTCGGATTTTCGAGGTTTTTGAGAGGATTTTCAAGGGGATTCTTGAGGTAAGTTCCTTAAGTTCATTTTTATTCAATAATTATGTTTTCCCACTGATTTTCTATCTACACGGTGTGTTTTTGAGGTGTAATTTGAGGGTTTGAGGGTAGGGATTTGGAGAGTTGATTTTGGGAATTTGAATGACCAATTGGTGTCGGATTTTGATGAATTTGGTATGACTAGACTCGTGTTTGGATGGGCTTTAGGATTTTGTGAGTTTTATTGGATTCCAAGGGCCCGGGGGCTGTTTTGAACCAATTCCAGAATTTGAGTTATAACTTAGTAAATTCTCGTATAATTGATTCCTTTAGCCCGTATTGATTATATTGTTCTGTTTGTGGCTAGATTTGGGTCATTTTATAGACCGACTTGCGAAGAAAATGCAAATTGGAGTAGGCATTTGTTTGGATTTAGGTAAGTAACACTTCTAAACTTGGTTCTGAGGGTTCGAGACCCCGAACTTATGTGCTATGTGATGGGTATTGAGGTGACGCCCATGCCAAGTGATGGGCGTGCGGGCGTGCACCATGAGAATTGTGACCTGGTCCATTCCATGACACTGTCTAATAGTTATATCTTGTTGATACCCGTGTTTTTCATCATCTGATAAAGTAATTGAGCTATCACTCATGCTAGATATCATGTTTAGGCTTTATGTCGGTACTGTTGGGACCCATAGTGGTCGTTTCTTGCTGTTTTCTTATTGATTTCACTGATATTTCGTACTCAGTCATATTCATTCATTTAATATCATATCTCAATCTTTGTTGTTACTTATTGATGCATCATATCATTGTTTTCGGGCTAGTATCACGACACTGTGAGCCCGTGAGAAAGAGACTGGAGAGATTGATAACTGAGTGAGGCCGAGGGCTTGATTATGAGTGACATCTATGGGATCGGGCTGCACACCGCAGTGGTTATACTGATTTACAATAGCGCTTGGGCTGAAGGAGCCCCTCCGAAGTCTACACACACACACCCAATGAGCACAGTTGATATTATTGAGGGATGGATCTTCCCTGGACATGGATCTTGTCCGAAGCATTATATACCTGGAGATGGATCTTCTCCACGGGCTGGATTGGCCCTACTTGGTACGGTGACTGATGGTCAGTGATGTATATATTTCGGGATGGATTTTCCCTGGGTCATATAGGCCATAGACCATACCGAGTGATTGAGCTTTTGAGAGTGTGAGCATATGATATTGTCAGCATGGTGCGTCACATACAACATGTGTATTGGCATTGTTGAAGTAGAGGAGTTATATTCTTCATATCATTCAGATTTGATCCATTTTACTGTTTTGAGATACCTATCGAACTTGAAAGCATGTCTACGTTTCTGCACTATTATTTTCTATATTGAACTGTGTCGGCTGAGTTCGTCACTACTTTCAGTCCACAGATTGAATTTGTTACTTATTGAGTTGGTTGTACTCACGCTACACCTTGCACCTTGTGTGCAGAGATAGGTGCTTCCGGTTATAGAGGCTGCTGAGTGAAGAGTCAAGATCTCGAAGACTATCGAGGTAGCTGAATGGTGTTCGCAGGCCTTGACTCTCCTTCATTATATTTTTTTGTATTTCAGTTCTTATTCCTCAGACATTGTAGTAGGCTGTATCCTAGTATAGATGCTCATGTACTCGATGACACCCCAATTTTGGGAGAGATTTGTATTGCGTTGTGGTTTTATTTTGGTTTTTAAATGGTTTTCTTAAATATTAACTTCTTCCATTTTATTTTCAAGTTTTTACTTGGTTGAACTGGTTGAGTAGTTGGCTTGCCTAGTTCTACTATAGGCGCCATCACGAAGGTTGGTTTTGGGTCGTGACACCATGCCGGTCAGATTATAATATTGTGCTTGTGACCACGCCGGGCAGATTGCCATTATTAGCATGTGAATTGTCCTGTAGCACGTAAGTTGTCCATGTGGATCGAGATATTTAAATTATTAGCATATGAGTTGTCTGTGCAACGCGTGAGTTGTCTGTGTGGATCCAGACATCTATATTATTAGAACGTGAGTTGTTCGTGCGTATCTAGATATTGATATTATAGGACATGAGTTGTCCGTACAATGTGTGGATATAGATCCATCCCCCTAGGGCCACCCTCTCATGTTTCTCTCTTGATGGTGTACACGCAAATTGTGAGAAACCAATGGGTTTATGGTTGATGTGAGCTCTGGGAGAGCTGGTTATTGTTATTAGATAGGATTACACACCACAACAAACTGATATTTAGTTATTGTATTTCATCTTTACTTGCAATTTCCTTGACTGTTTACGTGATTTACTTGCATATCTTTCTTACATGCTGCATTGTTGATTGAGAAAAATACTTTAAAACAAAGAAGTATGAGTATCAAAGTGGTTTTACCTGAGATTCCCTGATTTGATCATATATTTTTACTATACTTGTTGAAATTGTGAACTGCATAGGTGTTAGTGAGTATCATCTATAGTTCTCGCTTCTTTTAACTCGGCGAGGTTAGTTAGGATACTTATTGAGTACATGAGGTTTGTTGTACTCATACTGCACTTCTGCACCTTGCGTGTAGATCTTGGTGTTGATGCTGCTATGTATGGTGGGAGCTGGCATTGAAGATATACTTGTATTCTAGTTATGGCTATCACTTGTCCTTGGTAGCTTTAGATTTGGATATTGTTCATTTACATTTCAAACAGATGTTTTAATTATTTCAATTCAGTTTCTTTGTAAAAATCTAAGTCTTAGTGGCTCATGACTTGTACTACCAGTCCTTGGGGAGTCGTATAAAATTCAGTTAATTCCTTCTTGACTCTTATTATTATCACTATTGTATTTTATTGTTATCTGGCTTACCTAGCGTGTTGGGTTAGCTGCCATCCCGACGGGTTGGATTTTGGGTCGTGATAGGTTAACTTGCTTAGAGGGTTCATCTTTTCTGTATTTCCAAACAAATGGAGCCTTAAAAATCTAAATTTATGATTTCTTGCCAAAAATCGGCAATGACCAATAAAGCATCGCTTTCTACCATGACGAAGTCGATAAAGTTTTGTGTCAAAAGTACAAGAGAGACATGAAAAACCGGTATGTTTGTTTCAACCACATAAATATATTGTCAGGAAATTCACTGACTGTCCACATAAGATTTGCTCGCATTCTAAACATTTCATTCTTTGATGAATTAAGAGTTTCCACACAATCACACCACAACTCATTCAACTTCTTAATAAGAGGTTGTAGGTATACATCTGTATTATTCCCCACCATACGTGGACCTAGAATGATCATTGAGAGGATAAAATTTGGTTGATCCATACACAACCAAGGTGGAAGGTTATATGGAACCAAAACACTGGATAAGTGCTATAATTAGTACTCATCATCCAAAAAGGATTAAAACTATCACTAGTTATGCCTAATCGAATATTTCTAGGATCAAAAGCAAATTAAAGAAAAGTAGTATCAAATCTCTTCCATGCATCACCAGCTCTGGGATGCCTCATTATTCCATCTCTGTTACTATCCTTCACATGCCAGCTCATATGCTCGGCAATTTTAGAGCATATGAACAATCTCTGCAACCTTAGTTTTAGTGGAAAGTAACGTAAATTGTTTGCACGCATCTTTTGCTTATTTTTCTTCTTTCATATAGTAGACATGTGATTATTCTTGCTCTTATTTGTTGGCTTCCATCTAGAAGTATGACAATTCTTGCATGTTTCCTCATTAGCATCATCTCCCAAGTATAACATGCAATCGCTTGGACAAGCATCTATCTTGATATAATCAAGACAAAGCTTTTTGATGGTATTCTTTGCCTCATAAAACCAATTGGGTATCCTGGCAAATCCAAAAGCATCCTTCACTAAATCTAACATCATAGTCATTCCCTTATCACTTTGCCCAGACAAACACTTTAAGTGATACAACTTTAACAAAAATTCTTTCTTCGAGTACTTAGACCCCTCATATAATTCTTCACTTCCATCTCTAAGCAAATAAAAAAGTCTTTATTATTTGAAGAATGCATATAGTTTAATATTTCTTCTTATCCAACTACTTGTGAAGGATCTGCATCAGTGCCCTCATGCCTTAAACCCGAGAATGTTTCATTAATCAACAATTTTATAGGACTTTTAAGAGGCAATGCATCTGGGATAACCTCTGTGTTTCTAGAGTTCTCCAACACTTCTGTTTCCCTATGAGGAATCTAAGTGACATAAAATCAAATGATCGTACACTATCTCTATAGTCTTCCACACCCCAATACCACATTTGGGACACGAATATTTTATTCTATCTCCTATAGCTACATTCATAAATATAAAATTTAGAAATTGATTCAAACCTATGACGATATGATAAGTCATTTTGAGTAATAGCATTTATATATGTTATATGACATGTGTGCGTGGTCCGCGTCATTTTGCGAAAAGATTTTATGTGAAATTTTAAAGAAAAAGTAGTTTTTGACTTAAAATAAGGTTTGGGATGAGCACGATCAACGTTCTTAGTAAATGATATTGGATCGGTATTTTTGATGATTCTTGTAGATTTGTATGATGCTTTTGGAATTGTATGTATGTTTGGTTGGGATCCAGGGCGACTCGAGCGCATTTCGGCGCATTATGTGAAAATTGGCAAAATTGAGTTTTAAGTTGAAAATTTTGAGTTTTGATGGTCGATTCTTGATATTTGATGTTATTTTGATAATTTGAGCGAGCGAGAAAGTTTATATGATGTTATTGCACTTGTTTGGATGTTTGGATTGGAGCCCGAGGGGCTCAGATGAGTTTATGATGTGTTTTGGTTCAGTTTGGAGATGCTGAAGCAATGTAATTGCTGGTGTAAGGTTGCATCACATTGTGATACCCTAATCCCAATTGTAGGCCTCACATTTGCGATGTTAGGCTGGAAAATGCGAAAGTGGGTTGGGACTGAGGACTTCACAAATGCGAAGAGGTGATCGCATTTGCGAACTGGTGGTTGATTGCATCTGCGATCTATGTGTCGCATTTGCACCTGGACTGGGCAGGCAGCTTCGCAAATGCAAACCTTTGGCCGCTTTTGTGACATCTATGCATTGTTTCACTATTCGGATTTGCAGACAGTTGTTCGCAATTGCGACACCTGCAGCTGGGTAAAAGTTGGAAAAATCTGGACTTAGCTCATTTTATAGCATTTTAAACCCTAAGCGCTCTAGAGGCAATTTTTAAAGAGCATTTTCTCTCCAAATTCTTTGGTAAGCAACTTTAGCTAGATTTTAATCAATTCCCATTACTTTTTCATGCGTTTTAGTATCAAATCCATGAATTTCAAGGTAGAAATTAGGGGGGTTTGGATAGAATTTAAGAATTTTGTAAAATTGAGATTTAAACCTCAAATTGTGCTCGTATTCTGAAGAAAATCACATAACCAGACTCGGGGGTAAATGGGTAATCAGGATTTGGTCCGAATCGTGGATCTCAACCAAGCAAACCCTGAGTTTACTTTTGTTGACTTTTTCCAAAATAATAAAAATTGAACCTTTTTCATTCGTGGGTAGTTTCTAAAGGCCATGGTTGATGGTTGAATTGATAATTGGCTAGATTCAGTTGGTTTAGAGGCTTGTTTCAAGGGAAATTCCATGGTTGATTGTTGAATTGATTCCATAAAGAAGTAAATATTGTGGTTAACCTGGACTTAAGAGAAATATGACCTTATTTGTCTATTTTCTATGTGATTTATGTGGGGGAAAATCGTATATGTAAGGTAACGACTGTATATGTGATGTCATGGGTTAAGCATGCGGGGTGGGCTATTAATTGTGTATTTTAACTACATCATGCATTCTTTTATTTTGTGTTGTCATGGATCAGGTTGCACGCTGCAATGGATATTAATATGATATGTGGGATTGGGTTTCACACTTCAACGAATATTGATATTGTATATGGGATTTTGTTGCACGCTACAACGGTATTGGAATTTATGAATGTGTGGATTAGGTTGGTTCCGTATCCGTATTGTACTGGGAATTTTGAGCAAAGATGTTGTTATGGGGTCCTCTGTTATGTATGTTCTGCTCTAATTTTCATGTTAATCGTTGTTTCTCTATTCTGTTATTGTTTTACTTATATTCATACACGTTTATAGTGAGCTCCTTGTTATAGCCTTGTCACTACTTCGTCGAGTTTAGGCTTGACACTTACTGAGTACATGGGGTCGATTGTACTCATACTACACTTCTTGTGCAGATTCTGATGTTGATCCAAGTGACGTTCAGTGGAGGCTTGCACGGGCTATCATTATCCAGAGACTTGAGATAGAGCTACATGACGTTCGCACACCTTGAAGTCCTCTTCTTATCTTTATACTATTTATTTCATTCAGACATTTGTATTTTATTTGGGACCTTGTTTGTAGAACTTTTAGCAGCTCATATACTTGTGACACCAGATTTTGGGATTAGACTAGACAACGTGTTCGTAGTTTGTTATATATCTTATAGTTCTACAGCTTCACCTTCTTATTTATCTTCTTAAAAAAAATTAAAATGAATAAATGTGTACCTAATATTAGATTGCCAAGCAAGTGGACGTTAGGCGCTATCACGACCCGTGGTTTGGATTTCGGGTCTAAACAAGTTGGTATCATAGCACTAGGTTGCCTAGGTATCATGCGTCATGAGCAAGCTTAGTATAGTCTTGAGGATTGGTACAGAGAAACTAGGTGCTACCACGACCCGTGGTAGGCGTATGAGGTAGGTAGCCCAGCCGAGGCAGCTTCACTCACATGGGATTCGTTTTCAAAGTTTTACTTGATAGAGTTTCTTCCTCAGACCCTTCAGGATTCTTGGCGCGCGGGGTTTGAGCGGCTGCGCTATGGTGCTATGTCAGTGTCGGATGTTCAATTCAGTGATTTGTCTAGGCATGCACCAACCTTGGTTGCCACAGTCAACCAGAATATTAAATTCAGCATGGCCAGAGAGTTGGAGTCAGACACGTCATAGCAGTAGGTGTTTGAGATTTCACGGATATTGGAGGGTATGCGATACTGTGATAGAGACAATTGGGAGGCCAAGAGGTCTCGTGGCACGAGAGGATTTAGTGGAGGTCACGCTATAGCTTCAGCCCGTCATGGTAGGGGCTAAGTGAGCCATCTAGTTCACTTATCACTTCCAGCTTCTAGTGGTGCTTCGGTTGTTCCGAGATCTGAGGTTTCACACTTTGCTCAGCCACTTTCTAGTGCACCTCCTGCATGGGGTACCTTTAGCGGTCAGTCCAACAGACCAGGCCCGAGCCAGTCCCAGCCGCCACACCCACCGAGAGCTTGTTTTGAGTGTGGGGATACTCGCCACATGGTTAGAGACTGCCCCAGACTTAGTAGGGGTGCACCTTCCCAAACTACTCAGGCTCTATGGATTTAGTCAGTTTCACAAACTTCTCAGACCATGATTGTTGCCCCAGTTGCCGCCCCACCCGCTCAGCCAGCTAGGGGTGGGGGACTGGCGGGTAAAGGTTGCTCTAGAGGGGGAGGCCAATCTAGATTCTATGCTCTTCCGAGTAGGACATAGGGAGTTGTTTTAGAATCAGTCATTACATGCATGGTTCCGGTTTTCCATAGAAATACATCAGTCTTATTTGATTCGGGATCCACTTATTCATGTGTCATATTACTTTGCTCCTTTTTTGGATTTATCTTGTGATTCCTTAAGTTCTCCTGTTTATGTGTCCACGCTTGTGGAAGATTCTATTGTTGTGGACCGTGTGTATTGGTCGTCTTTAGTTGTTATTGGTGGGTTTGAGACTAGAGTTGATATGTTGTTACTTAGTATAGTACACTTTGATGTTATCTTGGGCATGGACTGGTTGTCGCCCTATCATGCTATTCTTGACTGTCACGCCAAGATTGTGACGTTGGCTACGCCAAGTTTACCATGGTTAATGTGGAGGGGTGCATTAGATTATGTTCCTAGTTGGGTTATCTCATTTCTAAAGGCTCGGCGGATGGTTGAGAAGGGGTGTAATGCTTATCTAGCCTTTGTGCGGGATGTCGGTGTTGATACTCCTACCGTTGAGTCATTTCCGGTAGTAAGAGACTTTCCAGATGTATTTCCAGCAGATCTTCCAGGCGTGCCGCCCAACGGGGATATCAATTTTGGTATTGACTTGTTGCTGGTCACTCAGCCCATTTCTATTCCACTATACCATATGGCCCCAGCGGAGCTGAAGGAGTCAATGGAGCAGCCGCAAGAGTTGCTTGATAAGGAATTCATTTGGCCTAGTGTGTCACCATGGGGTGCCCCGATCCTGTTTGTGAAGAAGAAGGATAGTTCTATGCGCATGTGAATTGATTATCGTCAGTCTAACAAGGTTAAAGTGAAGAACGGGTATCCATTACCATGCATTGATGACATATTTGATCAGTTACAGGGTGTTAGAGTGTTCTCCAAAATTTGCGGTCAGGTTATCATCAGCTGAAGATTCGGGACCGGATATCTCAAAGACTACCTCTATGACTCGGTATGGTCACTACGAGTTCCTTATAATGTTATTTGGCTGACTAAAGCCCCAGCAGCATTCATGCCCCTGATGAACTGTGTATTCCAGCCTTATCTTGATTCATTCGCCATTGTGTTTTGTTGACTACATCTTGGTATACTCTCACAGTTGGGAAGATTATGAGAAGTACTTGAGGATCATGCTCCAAACCTTGAGAGAAAAGAAGGTATATGCAAAGTTCTCAAAGTGTAAATTATGGCTTGATTCAGTGGCATTTTTGGGTCACGTGGTGTCGAGTGAGGGGATCAAGGTAGATCTGAAGAAGATTGAGGCGGTGTAGAGTTGGCCCAGACCATCTTCAGCTACTGAGATCCGAAGTTTCCTTGGTTTGGCCGAGTATTATCATCGTTTCATAGAGGGCTTCTCATCTATTACTTCACCTATGACCAGATTGACCTAGAATGGTGCTCCTTTCATATGGTCCGAGGAGTGTGAAGCGAGCTTTCAAAAGCTCAAGACTGCTTTGACTACAGCCCCAGTGTTGGTGTTGCCTATGGGTTCGGGGTCTTATACTATGTATTGTGATGCGTCATTTGTTATCCTTGGCAAGGTGTTGATGCCATACGGTAGGGTGATTGCCTATGCATCTCAACAATTGATGATTCATGAGAAGAATTATCCAGTCCATGATTTGGAGTTGGCAACCATTGTTCATGCCTTGAAAATCTAGCGGCATTATTTGTACGGTGTTCCTTGTGAGGTCTCTTTACCGACCACTGGAGTCTACAACATTTGTTCAAATAGAAAGATCTTAACTTGTGGCAGCGGAGGTAGTTAGAGTTACTTAAGGACTATGATATCACCATTCTATATCATCTTAGGATGGCCAATGTGGTGGCCGATGCCTTGAGTCAAAAGGCAGAGAGTTTGGGTAGTTTAGCATATCTACCGGCAGCAGAGAGGACATTAGCATTGGAGGTTCAGGCCCTAGCCGACCAATTTATTATATTGGATGTTTTGGAGCCTAGTTGAGTTCTTGCCTGCGTGGTTGCTCGATCTTCTCAAGATGATCGTATCAGAGAGCATCTATATGACAACCCCCATATGCTTGTCCTCAAGGACACAGTTCGGCATGGTGATGCCAAGGAGTTTACTATTGGTGATGATTGTGTGTTAAGGATGTAGGGTCGGTTATGTGTGCCCAATGTGGATGATTTGCGTGAGTTGATTTTTTAGGAGGCCCACAGTTCTCTGTACTCTATTCATCCGGGTGCTGCTATGATGTATTAGGACTTGAGGCATCACTATTAGTGGAGGAGGATGAAGAAGGACATATTGGAGTATGTAGCTCGGTGCCTAAATTGTCAACATGTGAAGTATGAGCATCAGAGACCAGGGGGTTTGCTTCAGCGGCTTGAGATTCCTGATTGGAAATGGGAGTGTGTCACCATGGACTTTGTTGTTGGGCTCCCATGGACTCAGAGAAAGTTTGATGTAGTATGGGTGATTGTGGACAGGTTAACCAAGTCGGCTCATTTCATTCCGGTAGTGACTACCTATTCTTTAGAGCAGCTGGCTCAGGTTTATATCCGCGAGATTGTCCTACTTCATGGTATGCCAGTATCTATCATCTCTGATCGGGGTACGCAGTTCACCTTGTATTTCTGGAAGGCTGTATAGCATGAGCTAGGCACACGGGTTGAGTTCAGTACAACATTCACCCTCAGATGGATGGATAGTCCGAGCGGACTATTCAGATATTGGAGGATATGCTTCACGTCTGTGTTAGGGATTTCGGGGGTGCTTGGGATCAGTTCTTGCCACTTGCGGAGTTTTCCTACAACAACAGCTACCGGTTGAGCATTTAAATGGCTCTATATGAGGCTCTATATGGGAGACAATGTCGTTCTCTAGTTGGGTGGTTTGAGCTAGGAGAGGCTAAGTTATTAGGCACGGATCTGGTTCGAGATTCTTTGGAGAAGGGCAAAATGATCCAGGATCAGCTTATACAACCCAATCTAGATAGAAAGGTTATGTTGATCGGAAGGTTCGCGATATTGCATTCATGGTTGGAGAGCGAGTCCTGCTCTAGGTTACACCCATGAAGGGTGTGATGAGGTTCGAGAGGACGGGCAAGTTGAGCCCTAGGTATATCGGGCTTTTTGAGATCCTTGAGAGGATTGGAGAGGTGGCCTACAAGGTTTCCTTGCCACCTAGTTTATCTGCAGTTCATTCGGTATTCCATGTCTCTATGCTCCATAAGTATTATGGTGATTCATCTCATGTTCTAGACTTTAGAACAGTCCAGTTCAATAAGGACTAGACTTACATTGAGGAGCTTGTGGCTATCTTTAACCGATAGGTCCAGAAGTTGAGATCAAAGGATATTGCTTCAGTGAAGGATCAATGGAGGGGTCATCTGGTCGAGGAGGCAACCTGGGAGACCGAGCATGACATACGGAGTCGTTATCCTCATCTAATCACCATTTCGGGTATGTCCTTATGCATGTTTGAGGATGAACATTTGTTTTAAGAGGGGGAAAATATAACGACCTGATCGGTCGTTTTGTGTAATTGCGCCATGTAACCCCTTTTTTTGCTTCACACTTGTGTGTTTATGCCTTTATGACTTCCGGGGTTGATTAGTTTCGTTCCAGGAAACTTTGGGGTTGATTTGGACCCTTGATTCTTGACTTGAAATTTAAATTTGAAAATGTTGACCAAACTTTGATTTTTGTGAAAACGACCCTGGAGTATGTTTTTATGAATTTGATAACTTCGTATTGTGATTTTGGACTTAGGCATATGCCCGTAATTGATTTTGGAAGTCCATATGTTGATTTGTGTTGATTTGGCTATTTTAAGTTGGAAAGTTTGACCGTAGGTTAACTTTTAGCTATCGAGCTCGAAATTTGATTTTGGGACTTGGAATAGGTTTGTTATGGCATTTAGAACTTGTCTGCAAAATTTAGTGTCGTTTTGAGTTGATTTGAGAGGATTCAGATGCTTAATTGTAATTTTAGAAGTTCTTGGAAATTCTTTGAATTTCATGCATTTGTGAGTTCAATTCGTAGTTTTAGATGTTATTTTTGTGTTTTGATCGCACGAGCGAGTGCGTATTATGTTTTTAGACTTATGTGGATGTTTGGTTTGGAGCCCCGAGGGCTCCGATGAGTTTCAGACACATTTTGGAATGGTTTGGATTGAAAAATAGGAAAATTCTGGTGTTTGGTGTCGCAAATGTGAACACCAGGCTCGCAATTGCGATGATGACAGGTGAGGGGTAAATGCCACAAATGCAACCTCATCTTTTCATTTGTGAAGCCAATATGATTTGGTAATGTTCGCAATTGCGAACAATTTGTTCGCATTTGCGATATATCCCTATTCGCAATTGTGAAGACTTCATCGCAACTGCGATATAAGCTAAGTCTGTCAGGGTTCGCAAATGCGAGCCCTAGTTCGTAATTGCAAGGGTTTGCAAATGCAAACCCTCTGTCGCAAATGGGACGTCTGCAACTGGTTAAAGGGTTGGGAGACGGGATTTTTGAACTTATTCTCTCACTTTTGAACCCTCGACTCGGTAGGAGGCGATTTGGAGAGGGTATTTTCACCTACAAACCTTGGGTAAGTGATTCTAATCTATTTCTAATCATATTCCATCAACATATCTTAGATTTTAACATCAAAATCATGTGAATCAAGGTAGATAATGGTGAAACTTTGTCATATTTTTTAAAAATAAGAAATTCAGTTTTGAGAGTCTATTTGGATTCGGATTTTGAAACTAATCACATATATGAACTCGTGGGGGTAGACGGAATCTACCATCGGACCCGGGTTTTGACCGAGTGGGCCTTAAGTTGACTTTTGTTGACTTTTTGGGAAAAGTGTAAAGATCTTAACTTTATCTACTGCAATTGAATTTCCTAGCATTGTTTGATGATAATGAGTCAATTTTGGTTAGATTTGAGCCGTATGGAGGCGGATTGTAAGGGAAAAGTTATTTTCGAGTTTTGAATTGGCATAATTGAGGTAAGTGTCTTGCCAAACTTCGTGTGGGGGAACTACCCCTTAGGACTGGTATTGTTTGATTCAATTGTACTAAGTGAAATCCGTGTACGCAAGGTGACGAGTGGGTACACGGATTTATACGTAATATTGACCGGTTTAAGCTACTTAGACTATTTCCATGCTTTAATTGAAATTACATACTATGTTCTAATTTCTCATAGTCAAATTATCTTTAATTGTGTTAGTCTATCCTTAAATGCCTTAGTTGACTTGTTTAGTATTTGTTCTACATCCTACTTGCTAAATTTCTCCCATGCCTTAGTTGAACTTGTTGTCTCCTTTATTGTTACATGATATCTCTTCACTGTTAATTATCATTGTTGAAGTTATTGTTCGTGTTATCTCTTTCAATATTGATTTTCATTACTTGAACTAATTGTTCACGTTATCCCTTTACTTGTTGATTTCCATTATTCGAGACTCATTGTTGAATATTATCTCTTTTATTGTTAAGTTAGTCTTATCCAATATTGTGGTTATACATTATTTCTCTCATTGTTGAGTTATTTGGTGTTGAAGTTGTAGAAGTCGTTAATGCGTTGAGGCAATGTTGGTTATTGTTAAAATATCTACCTTATTGAACATTTTTCATCCATTGTTGTTGTTGATATTCTCGTGTATATTGTGGTGGATCCATGGGCTATTGTTGTTGAAACATTGATATTATTCTTGTTGGCAAGTTGTGATATATGGGCACTTGTGGTGCGAATTATTATTGTGATATGATATTGAAGCGCATGCGGCAGTATAAGGCTTGGGTTGATGTGCATGCAATAGTATAAGGTGAGGCTTATGTGCGTGTTACTTGTAAGGAAACTACATGAAGCCACACGGTGTTATAAAGTGGGGTAAAGTGTGTGTAGCTATTTTGGGAAAACTGTTTTCAAAACCACTTTTCAAATGTAAGGCTCACGCGTGTGGTATAAGGAAATATTGTGAAATAAATTGAGAAATTTGAATACGAGGTAGTACCTCAGTTGTGATTCTTGATTATATGAGGTGGTACCTTGGTTTTGATTTCATTATACACGAGGTGGTACCTCGTTCTAATTCTTGCTTTACGTTTCACGTTGCAGGCTGTTCGTGATGGAAATTATACCTTGTTGTGTCATTTCTTATTTGTTCAAGTAGTTGTTTCCCGTACATGATCATTGTAGCACTTTAGTTGCTTTCTTTATGTTATTTCTATTGTCGATTTCCGGTACTAGTTCTTGCTATTATTTTTCCGTATTAGTTGTTTCTTCACTTTCCATTTTATATCTGTATTAAATTTCGTACTATCTATTTTATATCCTAGTAGGTATATTGACCTGCCCTCGTCACTACTCTACTGCGGTTAGGCTTGATACTTACTGAGTACCATTGTGGCATACTCATACTACGCTTCTGCACATCTTTTTGTGCAGATCCAGGTACGTTTGCTCGTGCCGGTAGTTAGAGGATTGTTGTAGTTGCTGCTTGGGAGACTTCAAGGTATACCTGCTCCACATCAGTAGGCCTCGGACTCACCTTCCCTATTTTACTTCATGTTGCATTTTCATTCGGACAGTGATGTAGTAATACTTTAGTTGTAATCTGTAGAGCTTATGACTCGGTCCCACCGGTTTTGGGGTCTTTGTTGTTTGATTTTGTATTCAGAAGGCTTTATCTATTATTCGGTCGTTTTCACTAACTTGTTAATTTATATCTATTCAGTTGTTATTATTTACTAGGTTTACCTAGTCATAGAGACTAGGTGCCATCACGACATCCTTCGAAGGGAAATTGGGGTCGTGACAATGAGCCACTATGATTTAGATTTACAAGCTGGTCAAATGAATAAATAAAACATATGTCAAAAGTTACATAAACTGAAATTAAATCCTAAGCTAAAATGAATAAGAAGGTAGTACACAACCGGAACGCTCATACGTCTCCAATGTAAGGTTCCATCTTCCACAGCTATGCAACTACAAGATCTGCATGCAAGATTCAGAAGTGTAGTATGAGTAAAATCGACCTCATGTACTCAATTAGTATCTTGACTAATGTAATGACCCGATCGGTCTTTTTGAGAATATGCATCTCGTCTGGTGGCTTAAGGTCTCAAGTAGATTCGTATTGTGTGTTATGACTTGTATTTGTGGTCGAGTTCGGTTTTTGGATGATTCGAGAATGATTTGGAAGAATAATTCTTGTTTTAGAAGCTTAAGTGAAAAGAGTTGACCGAAATTTGACTTTTGTGAAGATGACTCTGGAATGGTATTTTGATGATTCCAATAGCTTCGTATAGTAAGTTTGTACTTAGGCGTATGTCTGGATTTGGAGGTCCGAAGGTGGATTTGATGCATTTTGGCGAAAGTTGGAAAGTTGAAGGTTTGGAAGGGTGAGAGGTTTGATCGGGAGTTAAATTTGTTGATATCGTGTTCGGATTTTGATTCTGGGAGTTGTCATAGTTCAGTAGTGTCATTTGGGACATGCATGCAAAATTCGACGTCATTCCGGATTGATTTTATATGATTAGGCATGAGTTATAGAAGCTGAAAGTTCGAAAATTCATTAAGCTCTATTTGAGGTGTGATTCATAGTTTTGATGTTGTTCGATGTGATTTGAGGCCTCGAGCAGGTACACATTATGTTATGAAACTGGTTGGTATGATTCGATGGGGTCCTGAGGGCCTCGGGTGTGTTCCGGATGGGCTAGGAGCCATTTCCTTCTATATTTGGAGTGTTGATTTCTGTCATCATGTGTTCTTCATCGTGTTCGCGCCTGTTATTCTGTGTCCGCGTTGTGTTATGGTAGTCTCAAATACTTTCTTCTTCGCGGTCGCAAAGAGGCAACCGGATTAGCAAGGGTTGAGTAACTTATGCTATCATGTTCGTGCTTTGAGTTACGCGATCGCATATAAGGTAAGCTGGAAGGGGCATCAGGCCTTGGTTGTACGCGATCGCGTGGGTGCAACCGCGCTCGCATAGTGAGCTGGAGGTTGTGTATCGCATTCGCAACTTCCTTTAGATGTTCGCGAAGAAGGTTTGGTCAACTGTTATCATTTTTGTCTCCGCGATTGCGTTGAGTAAATCACGGGCAAAATATAAGTACTCTATTTCGAGGGCTTTTGATATTTTATCACATTTTGAGTTAGACAGATCTGACTCGGGCAATTTTGGAGTAGATTTTCACGTGTTAGATTGGGGTAAGTGTTCTTTTTCCGGATTTGAATATATTTCATGATTTCATATTTGCTTTTAACATTAAATTAGTGATTTGAATTGGAGAAAATAAGAATATTTTTGTAAAAAAATTTTAAAATGTAAAATGAGGATTTGAAGGCTGAATTGACATTGGAATTGAATAATTTGGTATGGTTGGACTCGTATCGGCATGGGTGTTTGGATTTTGTAAATATTGTCAGGTTTCGAGGTGCGAGCCCAGGGTTGACTTTTTTGGGTTGACTTTTTAGCTTTCTTTAAAGATCAAAGTTTTATTATCTAGAATTGCTTTCTATGATTTTTATTTATGATATGAAGTTATTTTGGCTAGATTTGAGTCATTCAGAGGTTGTTTCATACGGGAAGGTCATTTAAGAGTATCCGTTTAGCTTCATTGAGGTAAGTATCTTGCCTAAGTTTGTGTGGGGGAACTACCCCTTAGGATTTGAGTCGTTTGTACTATGTTTGTGAGATGTGAAGCCGTGTACACGAGGTGACGAATCTGTACACAGACTTATGTGTGGTAGTTGACGGTTGCAGACTCCTAGACTTCTTCTATGCATTTAATTATATTTGTCACAACATGTTATATCTTTCGTTATTGAATTTGCTCTTATGTGCCTTACTTGAAGTTGTTAGTACATGTTCCATCTTTTATTGTCGAGTTTACTTCTTATCTGCTTAAATTGTTAATGGCAATTACTTGTTGAATTCATGCCTTATCTGTTACGTGCCTTAATTGTTAATTGATTCTTTGTAATTTTACTTTATTTATGAACCGTCACTACTTGCTATTTTACTTTGTGAGTTATTGTGTAACTTCTTTATCCATTGTGACTTCTTTGTGTAGCTTCATTATTGCGTTGATTTTGTGATATGCCATAGTTGGTTGTAGTTTGTTTGCTTAATTCATATTCCTTGGGGAGTGGGTTGAACGCTGCAACGGTATTAATAATGATGATATGGTGGAATAAGGGGGGATTATGATATTGATTAATGATGATATGGTAGGATCGGGTTCACACCACAACGATTTGTGTACGTAATTATTGATATTGATAAATGATGATATGGTGGAATAAGGGAGGATTATGATATTGATAAATGATGATATGGTGGGATCGGGTTGCGTGCCGCAACGGATTGTATACGTGATACTTGATATTGATTAATGATACTATGATGGCATAATGGAGGATTCTGATATTGATAAATGATGATAAGGTGGGATCGGGTTGCGCGCCGCAATAGATTGAGTATGTTGTACTTGCTAATGTTGTTGTGTGTTGTGTGAGTCATGCATCCTACCTGAACTATTGTATTACTACAATGTGTCAATCTGTGCTTCCGTGGTTACTTGGTGAATTGATTTCCAAGATGAATTTACTGCGCAGAGTCATTATCCCATATCATGTTAAGTTTTTGGTAACATAACCATTTTAAATAAAAGAGTTATGAACATGCTTACCTTATGTGACTCTTAAGATAAATTCGTCGAATGTACTTTACTATTATTAATAGTTGTCATATTTCACTTTAATTGATTTCTCAAATTAAATTCCTTACACTATCTGATGTTTTTACTTTACTTAAAAATCGTTATTACTTTTTAATTTAACAAATTCTATATTTAATTCGGTAACTTATACGATGCTTTATTTTATTTGAAAATATTATTTTCTTTACCCAAATGATTTCTAAAATAAACTTAATTTCTCATTTGATTCCCTACTTTATTCAAGGTTGTTATTATGCCTTATTGTATATAAATAAATCTTCGAACATTTTATTTAAAATATGACACGGATATAATGTACATGGTAGCACGTGGATGCCAAAGTGTTTTGGAAAATGTGGGCACGAGGTGCCATACGTGTAAGATTTGGAAGTTGTGACTTATGATTTGAGATTACGAGGAGTGGTACCTCGGGTAATTCTTGTTGTAACTCGTGCATTAGGAACGACTTGATTAATTGAGTTGTCATTAGTTTTCCTTACTTGGGCTAATTTATATTTCATATGTATTCTAACTATGTTGCTGCTTTAATACTTGGTCATTTCCTGTTGCCATTTGTGCTTCTATTATTTTTCCTGTTGGTTGTAAATTTGTGACCCTTCTGTTGTTGGTCTAACATTGATGTTCTCTCCATTGTTAGATTTATGTTATATCCTGTATAAGTTTACATGTCTAGTAGGTGTCTTGACCTGGCCTCGTCACTACTCTACCGAGGTTAGGCTTGATACTTACTGGGTACCATTGTGGTTTACACATACTATGATTTTGCACATTTTTGTGCAGATCCAGGTACTTCTGCTCGAGTTGGTTCTGAGATTTATGTCTATGCAACGGGATACTTCAAGGTATACCTGCTCGACGTTCACAGGCCCTAAAGTCACCTTTTATTGTATTTGTTTCCAGTGTCTACTATTATTTCGGGACAGTGATGTACTTGTTATTTCTTGTTACTTTTAGAAAAGCTTATGACTTGTACTACTGGTTTTTGGATTATATGATTGATGCTGGCGCAGCTACGGTGTATCAGCTATTATTTAATGTATTGCAGTTAAGTAGTTAAACTCCAGTAATAATCAGTCTGTGATAGGCTTTGCTAGTCTTAGAGACTAGGTGCCATCACGACATCCTAAGGTGGGAAATTGGGGTCGTGACAAGTTGGTATCAGGGCTCTGGTTCATATGTGTTATGAGTCATAAGAAGGTTTAGTAGAGTCTTGCGGTCGGTACGGAGACGTCTGTACTTATCTTCGAGAGGCTACAGAACTATTAGGAAATTCCACTTCTTTCATTCCTTATCGTGCATCATTGATTCGGCTTGAAGCATATATTTAATATTCCTTTGCATGCACTTGTATATGATATTGCATACTCCGTATCAACTACGAATGGTCTATGAGAGAGACATGGATGCTCAAATATTGTTTCAATGTGTCGTCCAGATTGTGGATGCAGATGTAATGAGAAATTAGTCAGTTATTCATGTGGGGGTGCAGCGGGTTCTGCTATCTGGTTGATAAGTACGAGCTCGGAAAGATTTAATTGGTTGCCTAATCGTCGCGATCGTGGTAGGGTCATGAGGTAGATGTTGATTTGAGGATAGTTTGTGGTATTAGAGACTATGTGGTTCCTATAGTATTTCTACTAAGTGGAAGGTACATATTATCATTCAATGCACTGGAGGAAGCGAGTTTGACTATCACGAGGATGGACATGCGCTTAGTAGATGGTTTGAGGTATCTTATGATTGGTGTTGTGCGACCTATGAAGGTTGATATTTTGGATCATCGGATGTTGTGTCCTATGGCTTCGTGCTAAGTGGGGGAGTCCACTATCGACGATCAAATAGCAGGATCATATGTTATATCAGTTCTTGCCTGCGATGTATATGTGGTATTGAAAAGATCCCCGGAATCTGTATATGATTAAGATCTGATATTTACATGGGATAATGCTGGGACTTGCGGTATTTTTGCGGCATTAAATATTCTACATTTCATTATCATAGAGGTTAGAGAAATAACTTCAGACTCACAGAAGGTCTCTTAAGAGTGGGATTCTCGGTTGTGGCATTATAGGGTTCTTTAGAGGGAATACAGTGATTTATGAGCTTCTGGTCTACGTGGTTCATGCTAGGATCTTCTGCATTGGGCTTTGGTTTTGGGATCATTATGTACCGATAGGGCTTTATAGAGAAGTGTCATCGTATTCTCTGCACCATGGGCATATTGTGGAGGTGACTAGAGTTGTTATTACTACATTCAGTTGTCAGGGGCAGCATATCAGTGGTGGCCGGTTTATGAGGAGGGTAGACCAACCGATGCAGCACCACCCACTTGGGCTTATTTTTAGATATGTTTTTGACAGAGTTTTTTCCCCAGACCCTCCAGGATGTGTGGCGCACTAAGTTTGAGCAGTTGTGTCAGTGCACCACGACGGTGTTAGAGTATGCCATAAGGTTCGGTGAGTTATCCCTTCATGCACCTATATTGGTTCCTACAGTGAGAGAGCGATTTTGCTAATTTATTGAGGGGCTCAGTTATGGCCTTAGATTCAGCATGGCTCAGGAGTTGGAGATTGATACTCCATTTCAGCAGATTATGGAGAATGCTAGGAGATTAGAGTGTATTCAGGGTGAGGAGAGGGAGGACAAGGAGGTCAAGAGGTCTCGAGGTTCTGGAGGATTCAGTGGATTCTACTCTTCATCTATGGTCCATCACGGCAGAGGCTCGGGCAGTCGGCCAATCCATCCCGCACTTACTACTACTCGTGGTACTCCAGTTAGCCAGGGTACTCATATGGGCCAGTCATCTTTTAGTGTACCACTAGCACGGGATTCCTACAGTGGTTATTCCAGTTATCCGGCATAACTCTGCACGAGCAGCCACACCCGCAGAGGGGTTGTTATGAGTGTGGCGATATCAGGCACATCATGAGAGATTGTCCCAGACTTGGGAGAGGCAGATTTCATCAGAGCACTCAGGCTTTGGGCCTCATTTCAGTTATTACCCACTTGCGCAACCAGCTAGGGGTGGAGGACATGTGGGTAGAGGGTGCCTTAGAGAGGAAGGCCCGGCCCGTTGATATGTTTTTCATGGTAGGGCTAAGGCTGCTTCACCAGATGATGTCATTAAAGGTATGGTTTCGAATTGTTATAGAGGAGAATCATTCTTATTTTGATTCGGTTCTGCTTATCGAGGTGAGTCCTCCTATCTTGATCCATATATGGGTAAGTTTTGTGATCCTTGTACTCTGCTTATGTGTTTACCCCTGTTGGAAGATTCTATAGTGATAGCCCGTGTCTATCGTCTTGGTTTTTTTTCACTATTGAGAGTTATGAGACTAGAATGAACTTTCTGTTACTCATTATGATAGGTTTTTATGTGATTTCTGGACTATTTGGTTACGATTTATGATTTAGGTGCTCTACTAGTATGGAAAGTCTGTTACGTGTTGTGATTCTATTTTGTGGAATTGAGTTAGTGAAAGGTTTCGATTGGTATTATGTGAGTTCTACTTGTGATTCAGAGCTGAGGATGGGATCCTCATGTTTTTGTGTGGTTTGGGATGTTTGAATTGGGCTACGTGCCGCGATGAAGTTACATTAGGATGAGATCCTTGTGATTAGTCCATATGTCCAGATTCTCCCTTGTAGAACTGTTTCGTAGCATGGTACTGATAGGGAGTTGTGCCTATCGGGCTTGTTTGATAGTTCTTTCATGTGTCTCTCTTGCAATATCCAGTCATATTCATGTTGTGCTTATCGAGGTTTAGCTTGCGAGGTGTGTGCCGGGTGGTGTTCGGTGTGACATGTTGATTTGAGTCAATGGTTACGGGATCTTCATGTTTCTTGCATCATTGTCAATGTTGTGAAGGTTTGGAACAGGGTTATAAGGTTAATTGTCGGTGCTGGATTTAATTATGTGCAGCTACGGTGGTTAGAGGTATTATTATGGGCATATATGTGATGGGTTACGTCATGTGGTTATACCTTATGGGTGTATGCATGAGCTATTGCGGCTGGTTGGGGTTGATACAATGTGTTTATGCGAGAATCGGGTCCTTGGGAAATGATCGGATAATGAAAGATTTGGTTCTAAGGCTTATCGGTCTGAGTGGAAGTAATAATCTTCAGTTGAAAGGGTGTTGTCAAACATATGGGGATTGGGGTGACGTGAGATCACCCGCCAGTATAGGTATGGTGAGTTTATTTAGTGATTTGATGACTTCAAAACGGTTCTTGGCACGTTTTCGAGGACGAATATTTGTTTAAGAGGGGGAGAATGTAATGCCTCGATCGGTCGTTTTGAGAATTTGCATCTCGTTCAGTGGCTTAAGGTCTTGAGTAGATTCGTATTGTGTGTTACGACTTGTGTGTGTGGTCGAGTTCGATTTTCGAATGATTCGAGATTGATTTCAAAAAATAATTCTTGTTTTAGAAGCTTAAGTGAAAAGAGTTGACCGAAGTTTGAATTTTGTGTAGACGCCTCCGGAATGGTGTTTTGATGATTCCAATAGCTTCGTATGGTAATTTTGGACTTAGGCGTGTATCCGAATTTGGATTTGGAGGTCTGTAGGTTGATTTGATGTATTTTGGTGAAAGTTGAAAAGTTGAAGGTTTAAGGGTGAGAGGTTTGACCGGGAGTTGTCTTTGTTGATATCGGGTTCAGATTTTGATTTCAGGAGTTTGTATAGCTTCATTGTGTCATTTGGGACTTGTATGAAAAATTTGACGTCATTCCGGGTTGATTTGATATGATTCGGTGTGAGTTGTAGAAGTTGAAAGTTCATAAGTTCGATTTGAGGTGCGATTCATAGTTTTGATGTTGTTCAATGTGATTTGAGGCCTCGAGAAGGTACGCGTTATGTTATAGAACTGGTTGGTATGATTGGACGGGGTACCGGGGGCCTCAGATATGTTCTAGATGGGCTACAGGCCATTTTCTCCTATTTTTGGACTGTTGATTTCTGTCATCTGGTGTTCTTCATCGCGTTTGCGCCATTCCGCGTCCGCGTAGTGTTATGGTGGTCTTAAGTACTTTCTTCTTCACGGTCTCGAAGAGGCGACCGGATTAGCAAAGGTTGAGGAACTTATGCTATCGTGTTCGTGCTCTGAGTTACGCGACCGCGTATAAGGGAAGTTGGAAGGGGCATCAGGCCTTGGTTGTACACGATCGCGTGGGTGCAACCGCATTCACGTAGTGAGCTGGAGGTTGGGTATCGCGTTCGCAACTTCTTTTATATGTTCGTGAAGAAGGTTTGGTCAGCTGTTATCATTTTTGTCTCCGCGATCGCGATGAGTAAATCACTCGGCAGAATATAAGTACTCTATTTCGAGGGCTTTTGATATTTTATCACTTTTTGAGTTAGAGAGCTCAGACTTGGGCGATTTTGGAGGGGATTTTCACGTGGTGGGTTGGGGTAAGTGTTCTTTATCCGGATTTGATTATATTTAAGGATTTCATTTTTCTTTTTAACATTAAATTAGTGATTTGAATTGGAGAAAATGAGAATTTTTTAAAATAAAACTTTCAAAAATGTAAAATGAAGATTTGAAGGACAATTTGTTGTCAGAATTGGATAATTTTGGTATGGTTGGACTCATATCATAATGGGTGTTTGGATTTTATTAATTTTGTCGTGTTCCGAGGTGCAGGCCCGGGGTTCACCTTTTGGTTTCACTTTTTAGATTTTTTTAAAGATCAAAGCTTTATTATCCGGAATTGTTTTCTATGGTTTTATTTATGATATGAAGTTATTTTAGCTAGATTTGAGCCGTCTGGAGGTTGTTTCACACGAGAAGGTCATTTTAGAGTATCGGTTTAGCTTTTTTGAGGTAAGTATCTTTCCTAACTTTGTGTGGGGGAACTACCCCTTATGATTTGAGTTGTTTGTGCTATTTGTGTGTCATGTGAAAGTCGTGTACACGAGGTGACGAGTGTGTACATGGGTTTATGTGTGGTAGTTAACCGGTGTAGACTCCTAGACTTCTTCCATGCATTTAATTGTATTTGTCACAACATGTTATATCTTTCGTTATTGAATTTTCTCTTACGTGCCTTACTTGAATTTGTTAGTATATGTTCCATCTTTTATTGTCAAGTTTACTCCTTATCTTCTTAAATTGTTAATGACAATTACTTGTTGAATTCATGCCTTATCTATTACGTGCCTTAATTGTTAATTGATTCTTCGTAAATGTACCTTTATTCATGAACCGTCACTAATTGCTATTTTACTTTGTGATTTATCGTGTAACTTCTTTATCCGTTGTGTCTTCTTTGTGTAGCTTCATTATTGCGTTGATTTTGTTATATGCCGTGGTTGGTTATAGTTTGTTTGCTTAATTCATTTTGCTTGGTGAGCGGGTTGCACGCCGCAATGGTATTGATAATGATGATATGGTGGAATAAGGGAGGATTATGATATTGATTAATGATGATATGGTGGGATCAGGTTGCGCGCCCCAACGGTTTGTGTACGTAATAATGTATATTGATAAATTATGACATGGTAGAATAAGGGAGGATTATGATATTGATAAATGATGATACGGTGGGATCGGGTTGCGCGCCGTAATGGATTGTATGCGTGATACTTAATATTGATTAATGATACTATGGTGGCATAAGGGAGGATTATGATATTGATAAATGATGATAAGGTAGGATTGGGTTGCGCGCCGCAACAGATTGTGTATGTTGTAATTGTTGTTATTGTTATGTCTTGTGTGAGTCATGCATCCTACATGAACTGTTGTATTACTTCAATGTGTCAATATGTGCTTCTGTGGTTACTTGGTGAATTGATTTTCAAGATGAATTTGCTGCATGGAGTCATTGTTGAGTTGTTGGTAATATAATAGTTTTAAATAAAAGAGTTATGAACATGCTTACCTTATGTGACTCTTAAGTTAGAACTCGTCGAATTACTTTACTATTCTTAATAGTTGTCATATTTCACTTTAATTGATTTCTCAAATTAAAATCCTTAACCAATATGATGTTTTTACTTTACTTAAAATCATTATTATGTTTTAATTTAACAAATTCAATATTTAATTCGGTAACTTATCCGATGCTTTATTTTATTTTAAATGTTATTTTCTTTACGCAAATGATTTCTAAAATGAACTCATTTTCTCATTTGATTCCCTACTTTATTCAAGGATGTTATTATGCCTTATTGTATATAAATAAATCTCTCGAACATTTTATGTAGCATATGACACAGATACAATATACATGGTAGTACGTGGACTTTGACGTGCGAAAGTGTTTTGGAAAATATGGGAAAAAGATGCGATACGTGTAAGATTTGGAAGTTGTGACTTATGATTTGAGATTACGAGGAGTGGTACCTCGGGTAATTCTTGTTGTAACTCGTGCCTTAGGAACGACTTGATTAATTGAGTTGTCATCAATTTTCCTTACTTGGGCGCATTTATATTTCATCCGTATTCTAACTATGTTGTTTCTTTAATACCTGGTCATTTCCTGTTGCCATTTGTGTTTCTATTATTTTCACTATTGGTTGTAAATTTGTGACCCTTTTGTTGTTGGTCTTACGTTAAATGTTATCTCCATTGTTAGCTTAATGTTATATCATTTACAGGTTTACATGTCTGGTAGGTGCCTTGACCTGGCCTTGTCACTACTCTACCGAGGTTAGGCTTGATACTTACTGTGTACCACTGTGGTTTACTCTTACTACGCTTCTGCACATTTTTGTGCAGATCCAGGTACTTCTAATCGAGTTAGTTTTGAGACTTATGTCTACGCATCGGGAGACTGCAAGGTATACCTGCTCGACGTTCGCAGGCCCCGAAATCACCTTTTATTGTATTTCATTTCCACTGTCTACTATTATTCCGGGACAGTGATGTAGTTGTTATATCTAGTTACTCTTAGAAAAGCTTATGACTTGTACTACCAGTTTTTGGATTATATGATCGATGTTGGCTCAGCTACGTTGTATCAGTATGTATTGCAGTTATGTAGTTAAATTTCAGTAATAATCATCACGTGTTAGGCTTACCTAGTCTTAGAGAGTGGGTGCCATCACGACATCCTAAGGTGGGAAATTGGGGTTGTGACAACTAACCTCGGTGAAGTAGTGATGAGGTTTTTAAGTTAAAAAATACTCACTAATATAACCTGCTCAGTTAAATTTGCATAGAAACAACACTAGAAATAACAAAGTAGATTACAAGAGCGAATATAAGAAATAGTAAATAATTAACTACAAGAATTTAACGATACGTTTCTCAATATCCCAACCAACCCCTTTTTGACAGCTCAAATCATGATGTTAAAGCAATAACCACTAAAACAACATAGTAACCGACAAATCTTCATAATAAAAGGAATGTGTTTAAGATATCAAATCAAATAGTACGGCAACACCCTTTGTGCATTTACCTCATCCTTACCACACATGTGCAAGTATGTCAATTCAAATGGCATGACAACACCCTTCATACATTTATCTCATCCTCGCCAAGCATATGTATGACAGTACCAACCAAGTAGAAGGAATGCCAATGACAGTAACAATGAAGTAAAAAGTACATAGATAGCCATAACATACAAGGAAGAAGCATATGGAAAATGGTAACCGACAATATAAGAGGCACATAACTAATGATAGCAAATAAGGTAGGATAATATAGACTTCAATAGCTTTCAAGGTAGAAGGTTTAGATAAAATCGCAACAAACGAGAAAAAGGCATAGATGTAGGTATAACAACAAGAAGGAAGGAATGAATATAACAATAATAAACAAATAGAAGATGTGGATAGAACAATAACAAATAAGGTAGAAGGCAAAGATGTCACAACAATCAAGCAACATAGAAAGCATAGGTGCAGCAATAACGACTCAAGATAAAGGCATAAATATATACACAAGGGAAAGATAACATAATATAATGCATATCTCTCATCCTCGCCTGCACTGAAACACCATTCATGCCATGAATTCTCATACTCACATTATAATATAAAAGCAATTGCATGGCATCACCCTTCATGCTTTTAAACAACGGCACGACATTATCCTTCATGCATAATAATGTATGTGAAATGGCACGGCGTCATCCTTCGTACTTTACATTCTTCCTCACAAGATAATGTATATGCAATGGCATGACATCACCCTTCGTGCTTTACACTCTTCCTCACTAAGCACATGTATATCAACAACAAGTAAGGTAGGAAGCATGGATAACATCAAAAAGAGTGGTTAAGCAAATACATCACGTAAATATCAATCACAGCTCTTGTACCAATAAACAATTCAATAAACTTCAAGAACCCTATTGTTCAAGTATCTCGACAAAGCTCAAACATGCTCTTCAACATAAGTATGGCACCCAAGTACCTCAGAATAACAGTTATAGACATGTATTTATGATTAGGCACAGTGAAGACTGAATTTAGCATATCAACCATTTTACAAAGACTCCGTCATATTTAATAAAGTTGTAATAAGTTGAATCACGGTTTCTAGCATTGAAATTTACACTCATACTATTATAGAAGTCAAGTAAAATATGAGGCAAGAAAATCACATAGTCCAATAAGGCACAAAGAATCATATAATCCACCCCAAGCATGGATAACCCTGGCACATGTGATACGATCCTAGATAGCCTGGGCAAAGCGGAGAATATTGAAGATGACCGAAAATTATCTAGTGGACCGTTGATTTGCTCCAAGTCCAAGAACACTTGAGGGATGAACGCTGAGGAGTTGCATGATCTTCACTAATTGACTAGAAGACGTTTGGAGAGTTACTTGGAGGGTTCGTGCAAAGAATACCATGTTTGGAGTCTTGAGAATTGAAGAATCAAGACCCCAAGTTAAACTGTGTGACATGGTTTCACCAACCGTTGGCTACGGTTCAAGAGGGGCCTGAAGAGCTGAAGAAAATGAGCTCCTGAAATTCATCACGGTTCAGCTGTGTGTTACGGTTGGGGTTACGACTGAGGCTATGGTTTGGCCTGACGAGTATTTTTGGGAAATTAACTTTGAAACTTTTCCTATTTTACCCTTTGGGTGTTTATAACAACCTAGAGTTATTTCATTAGCCACTTAGCATATTTTGTCATTAGAAAACTCTTGAGAGAGATTTGAAACCTTTTGGTTCGAGTTCGACTTTGGATTACCTATTTTCAAGAATTGGCTTCTTGAAGGTAATCTTCTTCTCCTTTCTTTTTGTATTTAAGGTTTCTAATTTATCGTTATTAGGAGGATATCAGATAATATTTTGATTATTGATTGAGATCTACACTTAGGATTCTAGATTTTCTACTATACTTCATTATTAAGACTACTTTGATTATCTTAATCAAACCTATCATTAGTTTTGCTTTAATTATTGTTATTTTTAATATTCTGTTATTTTATTTATCTTGGATCATATCAATATGCATATATGCTCATCACCTCGCATATATATCACCCCCGCATGTAGCAAATAATATCATTTTATTAGAAAACGTTCTCTCAACAAAGCTAGGCAAGACTGTCACGACCCAAAATTTCCCACCGACGGGGCCGTGATGGCGCCTAACATTTCACTTGCTAGGCAAGCCAACGTTAGAAAAATCGTTAAACCAATTCCTTATTTCCATTTAGTAGATAACAATAATTAACTAAGATGCAATATAATAAGTGCGGAATATCATAAAACTATATTACTTACTACCACCCGGATCTGGACTCACAATTCACGAGCATTCTAGAATTTACTACAAGTAATAGTTTAGAAGGAATACAACTGTCTGAATGAAAGAAAACAACCGTGACATAAAAAGTAGACGGGGACTTCAAGGTCTGTGAACACCGACAAATCTACCTTGAATCTCTGGACAGCGGACCAATAGCAAAATCTCGATCAACCTGAGCCGGTATCAAAGTCTGCACAGAAAGTGCAGAGTGCAGCATCAGTACAACCGACCCCATGTACTGGTAAGTGTCGAGCCTAACCTCGGCGAAGTAGTGACAAGGCTAGGACAAGACACCCACATATAACATGAACAGTATAATCATGCTAGTGGCAACAACAGTAAATAAAGAAATAACGCAGAAATAATGGGAAGGGAACATACAGTGGGGGAATACAACATAAAGAGTGAGAATAATGAAAAGACAGAATTAAACCAAAAATCCTTAAACGAATTGAGCAATTAAAACAGCAAGGAAAACTGCACGGCATCACCCTTCGTGCTTTTACTCTCAACCTCACCAAATAAATTAATAGAACAGCACGGTATCACCCTTCGTGCATTAAACCTCTCATAATATACACGGCATCACCCTTTGTGCTTTAAACCTCTCATAATATACACGGCATCACCCTTCGTGCTTTAAACCTCTCATAATATACACGGTATCACCCTTCGTGCTTTACAATCTTCCTCACTATAAATAATGCATGCACGGCATCACCCTTTGTGCTTTACACTCTTCCTCACCATATAAATAAATCACGCACATCATCACCCTTCGTGCTTTACACTCTTCCTCACAATACACAGAATCAATAACAACGGATAGAAAGAAGTTTCACAAAGAAATCAATATTTCATCAATGATTACTTTCACAATTTAACATCTCAACCTCGAATCAATATTCACAATTTTATCAACCTTGGTGGAACCGGAAACAAGTCTCCCAACATTTCAACAACAACAATAAGCATGGATAACAAGATTTAAGACTACAAATTTGCAAGAATGGAATTTCACTCGCATGCTATCACTCGACCACAACGCATAGATGCTCGTCACCTCAACTATACATCGTATTCAACAACAAAACACGTAGCAATTACTCACACAATACCTATTCCCTCAAACCAAAGTTAGACACAACACTTACCTCAATTTCGCAAGCCACTCACTGCTCAAGTATCGCTTTCCCTTTAGAATTCACCCCCAACCCACTCGTATCTAATCATAATTAGTTTTATATCATCAATTATCTCTAAAGGAATCAACTTTAATGCATAATTACAGTTTTCCTAAGTTTTCCCAACAAAAGTCAAAAACCAACCACGGGCCCGCTTGGTCAAAACCCGGGGTTTGGACCAAAATCCATTTACCCATTCACCCCCGAGCTCGAATATATAATTGGTTTTGGAATCCGACCTCGAATTGAGGTCTAAATCCCCAAAATTTTGAAATCCCTAGTTTCTACCCAAAACCCTTAATTCTACCATGAAAACCTTATATTTTAGGTTGAAATCTTATAAAATGTAGTGAAAGATTGAAAAAACCTAGTTTAGAATCACTTACCTATGATTTGGGGAAGAAATGGTCTTTGGAAAAATCGCCTCTTGTGTTTTAGGTCTTGAAAATTTGGGAAATGAATGAAAACTCCCGTCTAAGTCTAAAGTTATCAGCTGCGGATGTCGCATTTGCGACCTGAGCTTCGCAATTGCGAAGCTCGCAAATGCGAAGGAGTCATCGCAAATGCGAGAACCTTCACATTTCCGCTGCCTTCGCAAATGCGAAGAGTATGTCGCATTTGCGACAATTGGCCCATCACAATTGTGGGTAGAAGTTCACATTTGCGAACATGCCCTTCCCAAGACCCCCTTCGCAATTGCGAGAACTGCTGGCCTAGGCTTTCTTCGCAATTGCGATAAAAACCTCGCAATTGCCATACCTACTTGGTTCACATTTGCGAAGCCTGATCTCGCAATTGTGAGATCAGAGGCCTGCTACAGACACCAGTTACACCAGCAAATTTCTAAGTTCCAAAATCACTCTGTAGCCTACCCGAAACTCACCCGAGTCCTCGAGTTTCCAAACCGAACATGCCCACAAGTCTAAAAACATCATACAGACTTGATCGCGCTATTAATTTGCCAAAATAACACCTAGAACTATGAATTTAGTACCAAATCAAATGAAATTATCAAAAACACATTAAAATTCATATCTTCTCAACTGGACGTCCGAATCACGTCAAATCAACTTCGTTTCTCCCCAAATTTTACAGACAGGTCTTAAATATCATAATGAACATGTATCGGGCTTCGGAACCAAAATACGGACCCGATACAAACAATGCCAAATATCAATCAATTCTTAAAAACAAATAATTTCCAAACTTTTAATTTTCATCAAAAATTCATAACTCAAGTTAGATACCTCCGAATTCAATTACGGGCATACGCCTAGGTCCCATAATTCGATACGGACATACCGGGACCGTCAAAGCACGGATCCGGGCCCGTTTACAAAAAATGTTGACCGAAGTCAACTAAAATTAACTTTTAAGGCATAAATTCTTATTTTCATCAATTTTCAACATAAAAGCTTTCCGGAAACCTAATCGGACTGTGCATGAAAATCGAGGAGGGTAAAAATGAGATTTTTAAGGCTTAAGAGTGCAGATTCGAGTTCTAAAATATAAGATGACCTTTTGGGTCATCACAAAGGCACTTACCTCAAAGCCAATTCAATACTCAAAAGTAGCATTTCCCTTAGAAATCACCTCCGCCCAGCTCAAATCTAGCCAAAAATGACTTATTACATCAAACAATGCAAAAGAAATCTATTTCAATTAATAAAGTTGTAATCTTTACCAAATCCCCGAAAAGTCAACAAAGGTCAACCCCAAGCTCGCCCGGTCAAAACCTGAGTCGAGTGGTAGATCTCGACTAACCATAATCCCACGAGTCCAAATATGTGCTTGATTTTCAAATACGAGTTCAAATCGACTCTCAAATTTTAAATTTTTATTTTTCAAAATATGGTAAAAAAATTCCCAAAACTTCTCAAATTTGGGAATGAAGTAATGAAGTTATAATATCAAATTTGAGTCAAAATCACTTACCCAATAGTTATGTGTGAAAATCCCTTCAAAACGTTGCCTCACACGGAGTCTATGGCTCTAAATATGATAAAATAAGCCTAAGTCTCGAAATTCCAGTTATAAGTTAGGCTGCAGATATCGCATTTGCGACCAGTGGTTCGTAAATGCGCCCTTCGTAAAAGCGAGCAAAAGCTTGTATAAGTGACCCCTAACAGTCCCAGAAAATTCGCAAATGCTATACAAAACTCGCCAATGCGATAAGCCCCCTAGTCGTCTGTTGCAAAAGCGGTCAGGTTCTTTGCAAATGCAAAATCTTCCTCAACAGCCCCATGTCGCAATCAGGACACTATGCTCGTAAATGAGGACCTCCAGAATTCGCAAATGCGGTTCCAAATCTCATAAATGAGAAATTTCCAATCACTCCCAGATTCGCAAAAGCGAAAGAAACTTCGCGAATGCGACCAGTATCTCGCAAATGCGGGAACAACAATACCAACAATCTAAAGCAACGATCAAAACTCTCCAAAATAACTTTTAAACTCACCGATCCCCTCATGACCCTGTTCAATCATACCAACAAGTTCATGAACCTCATACAAACTCGCGCGCATGCTCGGATCATCAAAATAACATGTAAAATTATGAATCGAACACCAAAACGCATAAAAATCATAATGAAACTCTAGAACTTTAAAAATTACAACTAAGCGTCCGATTCCTACCAAATCAAATCGGAATGACATTAAACTTTACATACAAGTTCTAAATGACAAAACGAACCTATTATAAGTCATGAAAATTGATAGCCACAAAATTAACTCCCAATCAAACTTAGGAAATTTCCAACCCTTCAAATTGCGAGCTTTCGACTAAAAGAACCAAATCATCATAGCAACCTTCAAATCAAAATTTGTACATACTCCCAAGTCCAAAATCACCATCCGGATCTAACAGAACCATAAAAACTCTTATCCGAGGTAAAATACATAAAAGTTAAACTTGGTCAACTCTTCCAACTTATAGCTTCCTAGTTGAGAGTCATTCTTCCAAATCAATTCCGAACCATTCGAAAACCAAAACTGAAGATACACGCAACTCATAATACACCATATGAATCTACACATGACTTCAAATCACCGAACTGAATATAAATGCTCAAAATTATAACGACCCGACCGGTCATTTTGTGTATTTGAGCTCTGTTTCACCTTTTTATGCTTCGCATATGTGCATTTGTAGATTTATGACTTACGAGGTTAGTTAGTTTCATTCCGGGAAGGTTTTGGATTGATATAGACACTTTAGTTCTTGGTTTAGAAGCCTAAGTTGGAAATGTTAATCAAAATTTAACTTTTGTGAAAACAACCCCGGAACGGTATTTTGATGGCTCTGATAGGTTTGTATAATGATTTTGGACTTGGGCGTATGCCTGGAATCGCACTCGGAGGTCCCTAGGTTGATTTGACTTATTTCGCCGAAAGTTGGCATTTTGAGATTTAGAAGTTTTCTCAAGTTTGACCGTAGGTTGGCTTTTTAGCTATAGGGTTTGAAATTTAGTTTTGGAATTTGTAATATGTCTATTTTGCTATTTGGAACTTTTTTGCAAAATTTGGTATCATTTGGAATTGGTTTGATAGGATTCGGGCGCTTGGTTGCAATTATAGTGGTTCTTGAGTTTTCTTTTGAAATTCATGCAGTTTGATGTCCGATTCGTAGTTCTATATGTTATATTTTATGTTTTAATTATGTGAGAAAGTTTGTATGATATTTTTAGACTTGTGTGAATGTTTGGTTTGGAGCTCCGAGGGCTCGGGTGAGTTTCGGACGTGTTTCGGAATAGTTTTGAGCTGAATCGGGTTGCTGGTGTGCTGGTGTCTCTGATGTCGCAATTGTAAGCACCAACCTTGCAATTGCAAAGTGAACAAGTGAGGGTCATGTAGCACAATTGCAAAATGTAGGCTATACTAGATAGGTTCGCATTTGCGACACATTAGTCGCATTTGTGAAGGAAGCAGGCTCCGCAAATTGCAAAGCCTATATTGCATTTGCACTTCCCACATAGGATGCCAGTGCCACATTTGTGATGCATTCTTCACAATTGCAATACTGGGTTCACAATTGCAACATCTGCAACTGAACAAAAGGGCTGGGAGTCAGGATTTCATCTCATTTTCACTCATTTTAGAACCCTAGACACTGTAGGAGGCGATTTGGAAAGGAGATTTTCACCTACAATCATTAGGTAAGTGATTCTAATTAATTTCCAACTATATTTCATGATTATATAGGAGATTTAACATCAAATTTATGAGAATCAAAGAGAAATTTTGGGGATTTTTGTCTAAGTTTTGAAAAATAAAAATTTGGGTTTTGAGAGTCGATTTGGACTCGGATTTGAAAACAAAATACATATATGGACTCGTGGGGTTATGGGTAGTCGGAATCTACCCTTGGACCCAAGTTTTGACTGGGCGAGCCCGGGTTTGACTTTTGTTGACTTTTGAGAAATTATGTAAAGATCGTAGCTTTATCAATCAAAATTGGTTTTTCTTGCATTGTTTGATGTTATTAAGTCATTTTTGGTTAGATTTAAGCGGCGTTGAGGTGAATTTTAGGGAAAAGTCTATTTTTAGGGTTGATTTGACCTAGTTGAGGTAAGTATCTTGCCTAACTTTGTATGGGAAAACTACCCCTTAGGATTTGGGTTGATTGTGTTATTAGTATTATGTGAAAAACGTTTACACGAGGTGACGAGTGTATACACATGCTTATATATGGTATTTTGACCAGTTTAGACTTTTAGACTTCTTCCATGCATTCAATTGAATTTGTCATAACATGTTATATCTTTCATTGTTAAATTTACTCTATTTAATGTTGTTAGTACATGTTCTATCTTTTATTACTAAATTTGCTCTTATATGCTTTAGTTGAAGTTATTACCTCTCTTATTGTCTTGATACCTCTTTTATTATTGAATTACTCTTATTTGAAGTTGCATTTCGTGGGAATACCTTTATTTTGAGTTATTGAAGTTCGAGTTGGGAAAGCTATTAACACATTGAGTTTGAAGTTGTTGATTATTAAGATATCTTTCCTCGTTAAGTATTTCTCACTCATTTTGTTGTTATTAAGATTCTTGTTCACATTGCGATTGAGTCATGGCTATATGTTGTGGTAACATTAGTATTATTGATTAAGGCAAGTGTTGTGGTATATGGGCACATGTGGTGTAAGTTGATTATTGTGTTGTGATATTGATACGCATGCGGTGGTATAAGGATCGGGGTTGATATGTTGCGGTGACGTAAGGTGGAATCTATAAGCGTGTTGCTAGTAAGGGAATTACTTGAAACCACACATTGAGATAAGGGGCTAAAACGCGTGTAGCTATTTCGAAAAAATAGTTTTTTCAAATTAAATGCAAGGCTCACGCGGTGATATAAGGAAGATTATGATTGTTACTTGTGAAATGAGATTATGAGGTGTCGTACCTCAGTTGTGATTCTTATTGTACATTCTATGTTTAAAAGGCTTGTTGGTTGGACAATTCTTGTTGTTTCTTCATTTGTCTTATTTGATTACTTATTTTTCTTATCATGTGTTCACTCCTTATTGGCTTAATCGCCTAATATTTTTGTTGTTAGCTTATATTATTGTACTGCTTTATTATCATTCATTTCCTCGCTTTCCATTATTAGACTACACTACACTCTAATGAGTTTTCTTGTCCTAGTAGGTGTCTTGACCTAGCCTCGTCACTACTCTACTGAGGTTAGACTTGATACTTACCGGGTACCGTTGTGGTGTACTCATGCTATGCTTCTGCATACTTTTGTGCAGATCCAGGTATATCTGCTCGTGCCGAATGCCAGTGAACGAACCACATATTCTGGAGATTTCAAGGTATACCTGCTTGATGTCCGCATGCCTCAGAGTCATCTTCCATTACTATATTTCCTACTGTTTATTTCCACATCAAACAAATTTGTATTTGGAGACTTCTAGTGTACATTTTAGAGCTCATGACTCAGATCCATCGAGTTTTAAAAATATTGTAATTGTGATTGTATTGAAGTTATTATGAGACTTATCAGCTTTATTTAATATTTTTAGTCGTTATTTCTGTCAAATTCTCTTGTATGTTAGGCTTACCTAGTCTTAGAGACTAGGAGTCATAACAACCACCTCCGGTGGAATTTTGGAGTTGTGACAAAAAATGACCGATCGAGTCCTTACATGGATAAAGGTAGAATTTTAGGGACTTGCTATATATGCCTATGTTCCGACGCTATTTATAGATAACTAAAGGGAATTAAATAAAGAGAATATGCAATTTTCCTTATCGATCCCAAATTAAAAGGAAAGTAAAGGTTTTATAATTAGTGTAGATCTTAAACTTGAAAGGAAGTAAACAATTTTACAATTATCATTAAATATTTTTAAACTAAAATGAAAGTAAATATTTTACAATTAATGTAGATTCTAAGCTAAAGGAAAGTAGTTATTATAATATATCTCCAACTATATTTTAATTCATTTATAAAATTATCTTACCCTCATATATACTTCACTCCAGCTCTTAAAACCCTATTGAGTTGGTACAACTACCTCGAGGATCAAATTAACTATCAAATATTTATTTTCCTTATGCCAACACCCCCTTCCATACATTAACCCCCGACCGTTTTTTATATGCATATATAATCTACTATACAAGAATGAACAGTGTCTCCCGCGGAGTAAGACTATGTACAATAAACCCTTGTGGTCTGGTTATTCCTCGGAGCCTGCTCATAGCGAGAGCTTAGTGTATCAGGCTGCCCTTTTTCTATACAAGAATGAACAGTATTAACAGAAGCATGGATTTTAGCCATCTTATTCAAGAAAGTAGTACATAAAACCAGCTTCTAACGCCCCGACCGATCGATTTGCTTTCTAGATACCTGTTACCCTAAATAAGACTCCTCGTATGTACTTTTACTATTTTATGAATTGTGGGGATGGTTAGTTCGGGATTTAGAAGTGTTCGGGTTGAAATCGGAACACTTGGTTCCTTAAGGTTGGCTAAATAAGGCTAAGTTTGACTTGAGTCAACTTTTTGAGTAGACGACCTAGGAATCAAGATTTGATGGTTCCAATATATTCGTATGATAATTTTGGACTTGGGTGTATGTTCGGATCGGGTTTTAGATGACCCGTGAGCGTTCTGGCGCTTAATATTGGAAGTTGGCACATTGAAGGTTTTAAAATTCTTTAAATTTAGTTCGAAATAGGATTTGGTGTTATCGAGGTCCAATTGGGATTACGAGCCTGGAAATAGTTTTGTATGGTGATTTAAGACTTGCACGCAAAATTTGGAGTCATTCCGAGTAGTTTAAGTATGATTCGGCGCATTCGGAGTAAGTTGGAAGAACTTGAAGTTCATAAGATGATTCTATTGGTTTTGGCGTATGATTCTTAGTTTTAATGTTGTTATCTGTGGTACGACGGTGCGAGCGAATTCGTTTTATGATTTCAAACTTGTTGGTACATTTGGACGGGGCCTCGGGGCCCCAGATGCCATTCAGACGATGCGCGGAAGTCATTTGGCCTTAGTTGGATAGCTAAAGCACCCAGCTTCTGGTGCAATCGCTCCTGCGGAGGGCCAGCCGCAGGTTCCAGCTCGCAAAAGCGAGCTAGCAGCCACAGAAGTGGCCCAGCATAGGCTGCCCAGTGATCGCAGAAGCAAGGCAGGGACCGCACCTGCAGAGGTGCAGGTACGGAGCAGGCGATCGCAGAAGCGAAATGGGGTCACAGGTATGAAGCTTTGTCCGCACCTGCATGGTTTTGTCCGCGGAAGCGGAACCGCAGATGCGGCAGTGTCATCGCAGGTGCGAAAAATCGCTAGGGAGTGAGGTTCATTTCAATCGGGAGTAAAACCATTTTTGACTCATTTCTTTCACTCATTGCGCGATTTTGGTGCTTTTGGAGAGGGGTTTTCACCTAGCACTTTGAGGTAAGTGATTTCTATACAATATGAGTTTAAAACATAAATTATGGGTAGATTATAACATGAAAAAATTGTGAAAATCATGGGTTTAGATGAAAAACCTAAGTTTTGATTAAAAATGGAATTTAACCACGAAAATGATTATGGAATGGGATGAAAATCATATATTTGAGTTCACAAGGTTATGGGTAACGATTTTCTTCGAAAATTTCCGAAATATGGGCAAGTAAGCCCGGAGGTAAATTTTAGAAATCTTCCAATTTGAATTTGGTAATTACTCTAATAGTTAAATTATGAACTTTTGAACATGTATTGACTAAATTATACAACATATGGCTAGTTCCGAGTCGTTTGGCACCGAGTTGAGGCTTTAGAACGAATTTGAGGACCGAAAGTGAGCTTGAGAACGAGGTAAGTCTCTTGCCTAACCTTGTAAGGGGGAACTCATCCCCTTAGGTGTATTTTTGTGGCAAATTAATTGGGCAGCTATGTACGCGCTAGGTGACGAGAGTCCGTGCGTAGCTATATTCCATGTGATATTCGGGTAATCTTAGGTGTACATCATGCCTTGTTTGCACTGTTATGTTGGTTACGCTTGTTAATTTTCTTACATAGAACCGAGATTAAGGATTTTTAGATTTAAAATCCCTAGTTTGGATTTCTTATGTTTGGGAAGAATTTAACAAATTTTATAATAACTTTGAGAAAACTATGTTCACTCGCGTTGCAAGTATTTCCGCAAGCGAGGTAAATTCCTCTACTCTCATGGGAGCGGGTTGTTCGCATCGACAAGTTAATAGATGCATCTATGGTTTGTGTCGTTCGACTCTCGGTATTGCACACAGTATATTTCTAGATCTGACCGTACGACCTCGGCATAAATCGTGCGTGATGATACTCGGAGCCTAATTATACTTGATATTAATTCTTGGCTTGAGCGATTATAACTATTTAAATGATAAGGAATTGACTTGAAATTTATTATTAGTGAAGAAATTATTATTCACTACTTGTTACTGAGTTGTATTAATTATTTATATGATCCATGCTTATTTATAATTCCTACATTTTATTGTTAGCCCATAGTAAGTGTAGATGCCGACCCCTCATCACTACTTCTTCGAGATTAGACTAGATACTTACTGGGTACATATTGGCTATGTACTCATGCTACACATCTGCACTAACTGTGCAGGTTCTAAGGCAGGTGCATCTGGTGGTTATCCTGGCGCGCACTCCTGATACTCTGAGACTTAGCGGTGAGCTGTTTCCCGAGCCCGTTCTGCAGCACCCGAAGTCTTTCTATGTGTTTTGTTTTCTATCTACTTTATTTCAGACAGTAGCTTAGTGTTTTGTATATTCTACTAGTAGCTCATACACTTGTGATACCAGGTCTTGGAATTTCGCTAGTAGACACTTGATGATTTTGAATATTTACTTCACCACATTTGCTCTTATAATTGTTTACATTTTATTTTACTAAGTTTCTCACCTCTTACTTATTTAATAATTAAAAATCAACTATTGCTAAATGGTTAAAAGAATAAACACATGGTTAGTACACCGTTGGCTTGCCTAGCGGCGACGTTGGGCGTCATCACGACCTATAGGAAAATTGGGTCGTGACACAGCTCAACCCAGAGAGATTAATCTTTCCCTCACACGGCCAAAGAATAAATCAAATTTACCCTGATTCATATTTATTCCTACCTGATCAATTAATCAACATAAAATATTCAAATATACTGAAAGTACACGTATGAACAAGCAAGTGGTCAGCATATACATGTAAATGAAACCTGATTGGCAAAGACAATTCTCCATGATTGAAACTCCCCAAATTGCATGAGACTTAGTATTCAGAAATCCATGAGAGTAAGAGATAATGAGCATAACAAATTGGTAGAATTTTGCGTGAACAAAGGAAAGTCAGCCAAGTACGGATTAGATAATTTATAAATTGGAGAACTTGATGAGGATGATTTATTCTTATCCATTTCAACTGAAAATGACTCATCATTCTCATTTTCCGATCTTGAATGACCCGTGAGTTTCTGCACCAGAGCCATGAAATCCCGAGCCTCCGTGTGAATAATCTTGGGCGATTCAGTGTATATTATCACCTGACCATTTTGTTTCTTTAGCGGCCGAGCCATGACTTGAACTGTTGAAGAATTCGAAGGTTTCCGTATGGCATGCGATTCCTTTATCTTCAATGGACAAGGACGTGGACCATTTATTATCCTCCTAGTTCCATCAAACTTTTCCTGGTTCATGGTTTTACCACTTCACTAGATTTATAATTAATCTACAGAAACAAGCTAAAGAAAAGGAAAAGGGTAGTTTGATTAAATTGGTGAGGGAGAGAAGGATTACATATAGATAGAGATTTTTTAGGTGAGACTTTTTGCTAGTATAATGGATGAAAGTGAAACTAGTAATTTTAAATTATTTTAGCCAGCTATTTTGACCGTTGACAATATTGCTTAGGTGGGAAAAGCGTGTTGTTTACCAAGGGTAATGAATTGACGGAAAGCAGTTGCAGTTCCAATTATTTTACTCTCTTAATTCCAATTTATGTAAACCTATTTGACTAGGTACGGAATTTAAGAAAAAATAAAGACTTTTAAAATTTATGGTCCTAAACAAGTCAAAAAGGGGTCCAGAGTATTTGTGTGATTATAAAAGTTTCTCATTAAGGGAAGAATTGAAAGTTTAAGCTAAATTGTTTCCAAATTTAGAAAGGGGTCATTCTTTTTGGAACGGACCAAAAAGTAAATAGGTTCACATAAACTGAAACGGAGGGAATATATAATTATAGGTTGGGAAAATTCGGTCTAATTAGGGCCCATCCGGGTTCGGCTTAATGGGTCCGAACCGGGTCGGGTTACTTATTTTTATTTTTATTTTTAGTATATTTTATATTTCTTATTCAATGTTATTGATACTTAAGTGTTTGCAAACTTTTAAGGCTTAGAATTAAACTTTAAACTTTAAATTTTAAATTTTAAATTTTAAAGTTTTAAATTTTAAATTTGAATTTTAAAATTTTATAATTGAAATTTGAAAGTAAGTGGCTACAAACAATTATTTAATAAGACCAATAGGCAATATGTAAGGATCAAACTCCGAAGGCTTTCGTTTTATATTTTCATTGAATAATAAATAATACTTCAAATTAATTTACAAGTTTTATTTTGATTTTTTATTTTTGAACTTGCAAATTAATAGTTTACAACAATTATAAAAAATAAGAAAGAGTACATCACATGCTTTGCATCATTTAAGTACATCCATGTCAACATGAGATTTTTGATTTCCGGCATTGATTGAATCGGAACCATAAATCATTATATCTCCAATTTCTTGGTCCTCTGTTTCATCTACCTCGTCATGCCCTTGATTTCGCCGTTCTAATCTTATCCAATATCTGAAACACACTAGAATTTTCAAAGTGTTGCTGCCCAATGAATGACGGGTATCTCCTAGTTGCTGCCTTGCTTTGCTAAATACGCTCTCTGATGTGACTGTTGAAATCAGCACATTTAGCACGTCTCGAGCCTTGGCCGAAAGAACAGGAAATTGATTTGAGTTGCTCCTCCACCAACCCAATGGTAGAATTGGTCTGGTGACTTTTGCAAGTAGAATTGGAGTTCATCAATATTCCTGCTACTGGTTTGTTGATGCTCTCCTAGTATAGACCAAATCAACTAATCTTCAACACCATCATTATCCTCCAAAGCACCGGTCCAAGATGTTGAAACTGAACTTGAAGGAATATTTGCATCTACAGCAGACGAAGCATCACCAATCTTAGCATAATAATTATATAAAATTTATAAATGTTTGTGTAGATCAGAAATACAAGTTTCAATATCGGGGGTTCCAGTTGGCCCAATATCCATATAAACATATAAAGAAGTGATTAATTGGCGACAAGTGGCCATTTTATAGAAGGGTTTAAAATAGCACCAATTAGGTAAATAGGGGGAATTGGGTAGAAATATTTCTTAAATTTATCTAGCATAGATTCAACAACAAAAGTATATCCTTCTTTCTTCTTCAAATTATGGAGTAAAAGAGAAATTTCAGCAATATGAACTACACCATTTGCAATAATAGGATAATAAGCTCGAGAAAACTCAACTATAGCCACATAAATATTTTGTAAAAGTTTTACAACATCTTCAATGACATCCCAAGCTCTTGATGTTAACAAACGGTTAGGATCGATACAATGAGAATTAGCAACTTCAGTTATAGGTATTATATAATTATAACAACATCTTAAGAATAAATAAGTATAATTCTACCTAGTAACTATCACTACAAAAAAAACAGTACTTAGCGACGGACGTATTCCGTCGCTATAGTTGTTTAGCGACGGAGTCAAGTTTATCTCTAAAATGCTCGTAGCTAGTCTCAAAGCGACGAAAAATACCAAACTGTCAAAGGATTAGCGACAGAATATATATGTAGCACAGTTTAGCGATGGAAATAACCGCCGCTATATTGCTTGTTTATGTCGCTATTTTGACGAATTTTGTCGCTATAATACATAACAAAATTCGTCGTTTGTTCTTACTAGCAACGAAAGCGTCCGTCGCTAGTCGTGTTATTTCTAATTCTCCCTGCTTTTTGCAACACAAACCTTTTGTCGCCAATTAGTCGCAAGAAAGTATCCGTCGCTAATTTATTTTTAATCTATTGCTAATTTTTTTAAATTATTTTTATTTATTATTTTAAATGTACTATGTTCAAGCATATTACATAAAAGTTATTAAATACACTTAATAAAAATTCACTGATATTAATATAAATTAATAATATATTCAACAAGGTCCAAAATATATAGCATAATGCATATAACGGTATCGTTAAGTACAAAAAATCCACAAGGACCAGCAATAAAGTCCAAAGAAAATAGGCTAACTATGCGAGGCTGGAGAGTTACGGTCATCATCAGAATACAATGTATGAACCTCATCAATGTTAGCCGCAGTAGAAGATGTAGTAACTGTAGGTGCCATATCTAATGGGTGGTTGGTAAGATCAGTATTTGGCTGATGCAAGGGTAAGGAAACTAATTCGCGTACCTGCTCTACGATTACATGAACTATATGATCTGTCAGTGCAAGAATCAATCGCATCACTAACTCATCCAGATTCCCTATCGGTGTTGATTGGGCATTTGGAGGTGTTGCTGACGATGTAGCATCAGATCCAAAAGAGTCACAAAGATTTGTCCTGTAGTAGCATTTTGCTTGAGATCTAAGGTCATATACTCTTCTTTTCTTTTCTCCTCCCGCGGCTTGATAATATGCTTTACACTGATCAATATCAAATTGAGTCTGTGTTTGTTGTTGTAATATCTCCTCATATTTTTCCCGTAGAAGAGTTACTAATTAGTAAAATAGAAAGACTAAAGAATATTGAGCATTCAATTTATAAAATAAAAAAATATGTAACGACTCGGTCGGTCGTTTCGGGAGTTGTAGCCCCGTTCTCCCATTTACTGCTCAATTTGTGCTTTATAGATGTTATATGACTTATCGGGTTAGTTGGTTCGGGTCCGGAGAGATTTCAGAATGACTTGAGACACTTAGTCGCATAATGGAAAGCTTAAGTTGGAAAAGTTAATCGAATATTGACTTATGTGTAAACGACCTCAAATTTGAATTTTGATAGTTCCGTTAGCTCCGTTAGGTGATTTTGGACTTAGAAACACGTCCGGATTGTGATTTGGAGGTCCGTAGTAGAATTAGGTTTGAAATGGCAAAAATTGAAATTTTGGAAAGTTTGACCGGGAGTAGACTTTTTGATATTAGAGTCGGATTGGATTTCCGAAAGCTGGAGTAGGTTCGTGATGTCATTTGTGACTTGTATGCAAAATTTGAGGTCAATCGGACGTGGTTTGATAGGTTTCGGCGTCGATAGTAGAATTTAGAAAATTCAAAGTTCATTAGGCTTGGATTGGGGTGCGATTCGTGTTTTTGATGTTGTTCGAGGTGATTTGAAGGCTCGACTAAATTTGTATCGTGTTTTAGGATGTGTTGGTATGTTTGGTTGAGGTCCCGGGGGCCTCGGGTTGATTTCGGGTGGTTAACAGACTTGGAATTTGATTTGAGAAGTGATTGAAGCCTGTGTGCTACTAGTGTAATCACACCTGCAGAGTGGGAACCACAGATGCGAGCCTGCATATGCGGGTAAAGGTCCGCAGATGCGGAGATGGAGGATAGAAGGCAGAGGGACGCAGGTGCGAAAGTTTTCCCGCACCTGTGAGACCGCAGATGCGGGGTGAAGGCCGCAGAAGTGAAGGAAGGAAGGGGAGCTGGGCTCCGCAGAAGCAGAGGATATCACGCAGGGGCATGTCCGTAGGAGCGGATGAGGGAGCTGCAGATGCGGATGTGTGATGACCCAAAATGTCATCTTTAAATTTAATAATTAATTCTATGTTCTAAGACCTCGAAAAACACTATTTATCATTACTCGACTTGCGTGTGCAGTACGTAAAAATTTTCCGAAAAGTTTTAAGGTCAAAAATGAATTTAAATATGAATTAGAGCTTTAAAACACAATTGAGTTGACTTTGGTCAACAGTTTGAGCAAACAGACTCGGATTAGTGTTTTGACAATTTTGGTAGGTCTGTATCGTGATTTGGGACTTAGGCGTATGCCCGGAATCAAATTCCGAGGTCCCTAGCTAGAGATATGGAATTTTGATGAAAAATTAAAAGTTTAAGTTCAAATAGTGACCGGATGTCAAATTATGTGCAAACGGCCACGGAATAGAATTTTGATGATTCCAACAGTTCCGTATGGTGATTTTGGACTTAGGAGAGTGATCGGAATTTTATTTGGAAGTCCGTAGTGGAATTAGGCTTGAAATGCCGAAAGTTGAATTTTTGGGAAGTTTCACCGAGAGGTTGACTTTTTGATATCGGGGTCAAAATCCGTTTCTGAAAATTTTCATAGCTCAGTTATATCATTTATGACTTGTGTGCAAAATTTAAAGTCATTCCGAATTGATTTGATGTGTTTCGACACAAGATATAGAATTTGAAAGTTCAAAGTTCATTGATTTTGATTTGAGGTGTGATTCGTCGTTTTGATGTTGTTTGATGTAGTTTGAAGGCTCGACTAAGTTCGTATGGTATTTTGGGACATGTTGGAATAATTGGTTAAGGTCCTGAGGGTCTCGGGTGGATTTCGGAAGGTAAACGGAATGGATTTCGGACAAAGTGCTGGAAATTTCTGTTTGCAGCAGAAATCTGTTGCAGAAATTCCGTGCGTGGAGCCAAGTTTGAAAGCTTATATCTCGCAATGCATAAGGAATCAGAAAATGTGCAAAACATGAAGGTTATAGTCGTTGGATTATAGGTTCCAGAAAGTTAAACTATGCATTATTTGGACATTTGTACAGAATGTTATGATGGATTGAATAAAAGCTGGTAGAGCAGTTTCGCCAGAAATTCTGATGCATGCAGCCGAACTTGAGAGCCTATATCTTGCAATGTATAAGGAATCAGAATAATTGCAAAACATGAAAGATGTAGTCGGTGGATTCTAGTTTCCAGAAAGGTAAACCATTTATCATTTGGACATTTGTACATAAAGTTATGATCAATTGAAGTAAGACTAGTAGAGCTGTTTCTGGTGGACTTTTAGTAACGAAAAATGGACTTTTAGTGACGGATTGGCAGAAACTTAAGGACCAAAAATGGTCATTTCATTCATTTCGTTTTGGATTTTTGGAGCACGGTTCTTGGGCGATTTTTGGGCGATTTTCACAGAAAAATATTGGGGTAAGTGTTCCTTATCCTATATTGATTATATTTCATGATTCCATACTCATTTACATCATGAATCCGTGAATTTATGGATGAAAAATCAAGATTTTTACAAAATCTTCCAAAAATAAAAATTTAAGATTTAGAGGTCGAGTTGTTATCGTATTTTGGTAAAATTGGTATGGGTGGACTCGTAATTGAATGAGTTATCGGATTTTATAAGTTTCGCCGGATTCCGAGATGTGGGCCCCACGGGCAAATTTGGAGCTAATTTCGGATTTTTAATGAAAATGTAATATTTTCTTATGAAATTGATTACTATAATTTTTGTTGACTGTATCGAATTAATTATGACTAGATACGAGTCGATCGGAGTCAGAAAATCGAGGAAAAAGCATAATACTTGATTAAATTGGAGCAAGTCGAGGTAAGTGACTTGTCTAACCTTGTGTGGGGTAAATTTCCCCTAGAATTGGTAGTGATGTGATTATTGAAATGTGTTGAAAGTCCTGTGCACGAGGTGACGAGTGTGTACACAGGTTAATTTGCGAAAGATTATATTTTTAAATTGTGTAGATCATTGTTGCGCATTTATTAAATTATTTTATTTTGTTATAATCTTCATCATTGATGTGAGATATATACTTCAGATTTGTTTGATCTTTTCTTACTAATTGTTGTACCTGTTTCGTTGAAACTTGATTTCTTTATTCTGTGCATTATTTGAAGGTTGATTTTCTTTAAATTAAATATTATTAATATGAAATATTTGACATTTTAAAACTTGATATTGAAGCAATGTAGTAAAGATTTTGAAATATTATTTTCCTAAATTATTTACTCCTGAATATTTTTATACTCATTGTGAGGGAGCCGTGAGCTCTTTATTGTGGAAGAATATTATTGTTGAATTATTTTGATAGGAGCCGTGAGCTATTTATTGTGGAAAGATATTATTGATGAATTACTTTGACATGAGTTGTGAGCTCTTTATTGTGAAAAACTATTATTGATGATTTATTTTTGGCATGAGCCGTGAGCTCTTTATTGTGGCAAACTATTATTGATGATTTATTTTGGCAAGTTAAATTATTTGAGCAATTGAGGTGCAAATTGTGATATATTGTGATATTGATACGCATGCGGTGGTATAAGGTTTGGGTGTTGAAACGCATGCGGTGAGATAAGGGTGGCTTGATATGCGTGGCTAGTAGGGGAACTACTAGAAGTCATGCGGTGTGATATGGGTGGCTAAAACGCGGGATGTTATTTCGGAAAAAATATTTTCTTTAAACAAATTGTGAAGGCTCCCTCGGTGATATAAGAAAATGAGATATTGTGAATTTATTTATGATTTAGGACTACGAGGCGGTACCTCGGGAGTGCCCTTGTTGATATTGATTTATGGCCGTAGTTGCCTTTGATTATTATTGTGATTTTCATAAAGTTGAAGGAAATTCTGTTTTGATTTCCACGAGATATTATTTGTAATTATTTGGTGTCATTAAATGTGACATACTATTTGATTCATTTTCAATGTCATTTTATTTTACTACATTGATAAACATTTTACCATGCCATTATTATATTCCAGTAGGGCCTCACCTGACCTTGTCACTACTCTACTGAGGTTAGGCTTGGCACTTACTGGGTACCGCTGTGGTGTACTCATACTACGCTTCTGTACATCTTTTTGTGCAGATCCAGGTACATTTTACCAGCCTAGACGTCATTGAGTTACCTGCGCACGGAGATTTCGAGGTATATCTGCCAGCGTCCGCAGACTCCGGAGTCCCCTTCTATCATTTTATGTTTCTTCCTTATATTTTATTTAGACCTTGACATATAGAGACATTGAGAATAAATTCTTAGAAGCTTGTGACTTATTTCTACTGGGTTTTGGGAGTTGAAATTGTTTGAATTGTAGTTTATTTATTTCAGATATTTATTATTATTCCGCATTGATAGGCTTACCTAGTCTTAGAGACTAGGTGCCATCACGACATCCTATAGAGGAAATTTGGGGTCGTGACAGGAGGTCACCACAGAAGCAGGCATTTTGTCGCTCCTGCGAGGGCCGCAGAAGCTGCTTAGTTGCCGTAGGTGTGGAAAGCCTGGGCAGAACCTATATAGACGAAGGTTCCGAGATTTTCGCCATTTCTAACATTTAGAGCTCGGATTTTAGAGGTTTTTGAGAGGGCTTTTGAAGAGATTCTCGAGGTAAGCTCCTTGTGTTCATTTTTCTTCAATAATTATGTTTTCCCACTGATTTTCCACCTAGTTGGTGTGTTTTTGAGGTGTAATTTAGGGGTTTGAGGCTAGGGATTTTGGAGTGTTGATTTTGGGGATTTGAATGATCAATTGGTGTCGAATTTTGATGAATTTGGTATGACTAGACTCATGGTTGTGTGGGCTTTCAGATTTTGTGAGTTATCTTGGATTTCGAGACGTGGTCCCTGTAGGCGGTTTGAAACCAATTTCGAATTTTGAGTTATAACTTAGTAATTCTTGTAGAATTGATTCCTTTAGCCCGTATTGATTGTATTGTACTGTTTGTGGCTAGATTTGGGTCATTTGGAGGCTGATTTGCGAGGCAAAGGCACATTGGAGTAGGGATTTGCTCGTATTGAGGTAAGTAACACTTCTAAACTTGGTTCTGAGGGTTCGAAACTCCGAATTTATGTGTTATGTGATTGGTATTGGGGTGACGCACATGCCAAGTGACGGGCGTACGGGCGTGCACTGTGAGAATTGTGACCTGGTCGATTCCATGGTACTGTCTAGTAGTTATATCTTGTTGATATCTGTGTTTTCATAATGTGATAAAATAATTGAACTATCACTCATGCTAGATATCATGCTTAGGCTTTATGCCGGTACTATTGGGGCCCATATTGGTCGTTTCTTGCTGTTGTCTTACTGATTTCATTAATATTTTGTACTCAGTCATATTCATATCATATCTGAGTCTCTGTTATTATTTATTGATACATCATATCATTATTTTTGGGCTAGTATCATGACACTGTGAGCCCGTGAGAGAGAGACTGGAGAGATTGATGACTGAGTGAGGCCGAGGACCTGATTATGAGTGACGTTTATGGGATCGGGCTGCACGCCGTAGCGGTTATACTGATTTAAGATAGCGCTTGGGCTGAAGGAGCCCCTCCGGAGTCTGCACACACCCCCAATGAGCGCGGTTGATATTATTAAGGTATGAATTTTCCCTGGACATTGATTTTGTCCGAAGCATTATATACCCGGAGATAGATCTTCTCCACGTGCTGGAATGGCCCTACTCGGTATTGGGTGACTGATGGTCAGTGATGTATATATTCCGGGATGGATCTTCCCTGGGCCGTAGGGGCCATATACAGTACCGAGTGATTGAGCTTTTGAGAGTGTGAGCACATGAGGTTGTAAGCGTGGTGCGTCACATACAGCATGTGCATTGGCATTGTTGAAGTAGAGGAGTTATATTCTTCATATCATTCAGATTTAATCCATTTTACTGTTTTGAGATACCTATCGAACCTGAAAGCATGTCTACATTTCCGCACTGTTATTTTCTATATTGAACAGTGTCGGTTGAGTACGTCACTACTTTCAGTCCACAGTTTGAATTTGTTACTTATTGAGTTGGTTGTACTCACACTATACCCTACACCTCGTGTGCAGATCCAGGTGCTTCCGGTTACAGCGCCTGCTGAGTGAGGAGTGGAGACCTCGGAGACTATCAAGGTAGCTGCATGGCATTCGCAGGCCTTGACTCTCCTTCATTATCTTTATTTGTATTTCAATTCTTATTCCTCAGACATTGTAGTAGGCTGTATCCTGGTATAAATGCTCATGTACTCGGTGACACCCCGATTTTGGGAGAGATTTGTATTGCGTTGTGATTTTATTTCGGGTTTTAAATGGTTTTTCTTAAATATTAACTGCTTCCGTTTTATTTTTAAAGTTTTTACTTAGTTGAACATGTTGAGTAATTGACTTGCCTAATTCCACGATAGGCGCCATCACGGCCGTTGGTTTTGGGTCGTGACAAAATATATGAAAGTAAAGTCAATAAAATTATTTAAATAGTTGTTTTACATGTACGATTCGGGATTTCTCAACAACAAAAGATTTTATATCATTACCATGTGTATGGACGTACAAATGCAACTCACTTGGTATTGGATCTCGACCCTTTTTAACAGCCTATACAAAAGTTATTCAATTCAGAAGATTGGCAAAAAAATGTTTGTGTAAAAATGAGATTGGAAATAACATAAAGAGAATACTAGTCTTTATTTATCCATAATAACAACTATAGCCAACTGTTTTTGCCTTATATTTCATTCTGAAGCAACGGAGTATCTGGAAATTTTCAATTATATATGTGGTAATGTAGCATTCATGTACTGCCAATTAATTCATGTAGCATCTAGAAATTTTCAATTATATAGATCCATAGAAGATAAAGTTTTATTACTGGAAATAATGCCAGTAATAAGCCAAGCCAAAACCTAAAGCTTTAACAATCATATGCTGCGCAAGTTCTGCCAAACAAATCTGCCGCAACGCATCAAAAAATTGATTTGCTTCTGATGTTGGTCAAGGATCCGATGTTGTTAAATCCCAACATAGAACATCTGTTAATGCTGTTGTAACAGTTCCAGTTACAGCATCTCTTAATATGGTTGCTAAGGACTTGAAGGCTGCTACAGTTGTTGTGTTAGATCGAGGTTTAGCTGGTGTTTCTAAGGGTCCAGTTGCTGCGCAAAAAGCTAATGAAGCTAGGAATCAAGCATCTAATGGACAAGGGCAAACTAGTGTACATAAGTTAACAGAGGGGAAGGAGAAAGGAACTGGGCAGGTGCTTGACTTCTCTGGCAAATCTGGTGCAGTTCCAGCAGAAATAACTGATGCTTCTGAATCAGGTTTGTAAGGATTTAAAGTTACTAATGATATTTCTATAAAAGCTGGGCAACACACTAATGGTATTGGGCAAATTAATAAAGTGCAAGGGAAGATGAATGTACAACAATTAACAGGTGATCGAGTTACTACTGCTGCTATGTTCAATCTCGGCACACTTAGACAACCCATATTTTTCAAAAATAAATTCTCAAACCATAGTTTCAAGCACAAAATATTAAAAATAGAACAAGAGACAATCCGCAACTCACAACTCCAGGTAACCCACTTAAATGAGATTCAGACTCGAATTAGAGCAAACTTAAATGAGATTTTAAAATATTTTATATACACTTACAAGTCTCTTGCGATGCTCCCCAACACTGATAGAGACACATGTGTGAGTCCCAGTGGCAACTCCGCTCCCAGCACAACTATTTTTTGCATTTAATTCTGACTTTTCAATACACTTAGGATCTTTCCAAAGTCTCATCCAACTTAGCCACACATTATTTGGAATAGAGTCTTGTTGCACCCCATTTGATTTTAGTTTGCTAATGATATCAATGTATCTCTTTGCTGCCCTACGCTCTCATTGGTTCTGCACAGCACTCTCAATTGAAGAATCCCAGTAGAATGCCTTCTGAAATAATTTTATAAAGTAATAACATTAATAAGTTACATATAAAAGTTAATATACTTTCTAAATTCAATTGTGATGGATTATACCTTGAATTTTCCAAAATAAAACTTTTTTATCTCATCTGAGACGTTTTTCCAGTTGACTCCATTAGGATCAAGTTCATGCTTGAAAGAATTAGTTATACACTCAGAGCATTCTCGTGAAGGCTCTAACATAAACAAATTAGAAGACATTATTTAAAGGCATACCCATATATCAATAAAAATATACCAAAAGTAATAGTACAAGTATGGACTAACCCTGTAGGAGAAATAGTAAGAAGCGTCTGCGGCCCACGGGTACTGCTACACTCAGCTTCGCCTATTATGTTGCTTTGAGAAGATGTACCCTCGCCTATTGTATTGCTCTTATTAGGGGTATTTGAAGATGGTTACAAATTAAGGGATGGGGTACTCCCGTGGCTTGATGTTTAAATAAGTGGTGTACTACTAGGACCTAATGTTTGAACTTGATTGATGTGATCTGGTCCACCTGAGGAAGTCGTACCATCTTGTTGAGGACTAACTGTGGGAATGGTAACAATAGGCATATTTTTACGAGTAGCAAAATTACCCCTAACTGAAGATTTACCTACACGGCATGCGCTACCTCGACCTCTACCTCGAGGCATATCTATAAAATAAATAAATAAATAAATAAATAAAAGAAGGAAATGAAACAATGCATACCTAAATAACATATGGCTTATGAAGCTTCAAAATAAAATGTTCTGCTAAAGACAATATCAGAAAGACACTATTAAATTGATACAAAGAGACATAGCATAATAAAAACAAATACTTGCACTATCCAACGCTTGAACTACCCACTAAATTATTGAATTTGATAACTTCTTTAGACCAAAATACAACGATCTTGGCTCCAATTAATTCTGAATTTAGACAGATTAATCAGGTAATACTATTAAGTTGATAATAAATATTATTCTACTGCTACAAAAAAGAGTCAGACTAAAGAAAACGAGGCACAACACAACTTAAGCTAGAAGAGTACTATACCATTTAGATTAGTACAAACGTGATATTCAATTTGATTATCTATATATTATACAACAAAATAGATACATAACTTATAACATACCACACAGATTACTAGAAAAATAAAACTCAATAAAAATATAGTAGTGCATTTTTATCAACACACTAGTCATCATCTATTTCTTCTTTAAACTCTTCCTTATCATCATCCTCATTTTTATCCTCGGTTTCATACTCATCTTTTGAAGATTCTTCTTTGAATTCTTGATGCTCTATCAATAATCCATCATCAATGGGTTCAACCATTTCAATTACATCCCCATTTGGATCATGTAAGATTATATTCTCATCAGTGGTGAAATTTATATCTATCAAATGGACTTTATTTTCTTCAACTTGGAATGGAAGATTCGGTTCTGGAGTTGATGTTATTGCCTCATCAGGAAGTTCAATAACATCCCGAGGTTTAACTTTCAAAACAGCTACCCAATCATCAGTCCTTTTTCGTGCTAGGATAAGGCACATAACACACTTGAGTTGCTTGCATCACAAGAATAAAAGGTTCATACTTTCTAAAGCGACTGCGATAGTTCACATCGACTAATTTGTATTGATTATGCTCCTTGACACCAATATTCACAGTTGGATCAAACCATTCACACTTGAATAACACAGTTTGCTTTAAAGGTTCTTCGCAGTATTTCACTTGTATAATCTCTTGTATCCGTCCATAGTAGTCACCAACATTTGAATCTGAGATACAAACTCCACTATTAATTGTTAATTTTGCACTACCATGACATTCCGTGTGAAATTTGTATCCATTAACAAAATACACCGGATAACATTTTGCGCTTATCAATGGTCCATGAGCAAGACTACGCAAGAATTGATTCTCAATGTGGTTGCATCGAACCTATTTCAAAAATATTATAAGACTTAGTTAAATATAAAAATCCAATTCAAGTACATAATTACTTAAAAGATAATAAATTTTATAGTCTTACATATTCCTTGAACAATATAGCAAAACACATTTCGAGACTCTCATTTATTTGATGGTGAGATAGATTGGGGAATTCTTCTTGCAACCGTTGTATGTACATACTTCATTGCAACAAAATAAGTTAAATACAGACTCAAAATATATGGATATATTTATTATTATTATAAAATAATACCTTACAAACGGCTCAACCTCTACACCATTTAGTAGAATATAAGTTTGGGCTGCCTTGATTTCTTCGAGGGACAAACTTCTCTTTTTTCCTTCTCCCCATAGTCGGCCTGGATGGGTGAATATCCTTAAATTTCCTTCAAGATCTTCCATAACACCATCATCATTACGGGCCATATTATGCTTACGTGTCATGACATAGGGTTCAAAATAATAAAAAAATAATTGTGTTGATTCCATCATCAAGTATGCTTCACAAATTGAACCCTCGATACTAGCTTTATTCCCTATAATATTTTTAAGAGTTCGAAGGTACCTATACAAGTAAATGGATAGACCATTAAATTCACAAAGTCATGTGTAACATACTTGTCATAATAAGAGCATAAAAAGTTCATAACCTCTCAAAAGGATACATCCATCTATATTGTACAGGTCCAACAATCCTTGCTTCATATGACAGGTGTACAGGCACATGTTCCATTAAGTTAAAGAATCCAGGAGGAAATATACGCTCTAACTTACACAAGATCTGTGGGATGTCTTCCTCTAATCTCTCCATGTCCATCACTCGAAGAACAATCGAGGTGAGATCCTTAAAAAGTAAGCTCAATTCCGTAAGTGCTTGCCACACGTTACTAGGAAGTAGCTCACAAAAGCCAATAGGCATTAATTGTTGGATGAACACATGGCAATCATGACTTTTCATACCAAATAATTTATACTTTTCTGTGTCTAGGCATCGACTCTACCATATCTTCACGTGCCTTTGGATTGTCTTTTGTTTTGCCATCAACATTAAGAACTGTGTTAAATACATTATCAAATATATTCTTCTCAATATGCATGACATCGAGATTATGTCAGATCATGTTAGAGCTCCAATAAGGCAAATCCCAAAAGATGTTCCTCTTTTTACATCCACAAGACCTAGAAATTCTCCCGTTAACTTCTTGTTCATCTAGCTCAGTTACTTTCCTCAGTCTCAACTCACAAATTTAGTTCAAGATTTCCTCTCGTGTTCTGGGGGGGGGGGTAGCCTTCTGACAATCTGACCTTTACGAAAGTTTTTACGATCTCTCATAAATTGATGATTTTGGTCAAGAAACATTCTATGACTGTCAAACCAAGTTGTTTTCCCACCATGACGCAATCTAAAGGATTGTGCTTCCTCCTTACAATAAGGACATGCTAAGTCACCGGCAATACTCCATCCAGATAACATAGAATATGCTGGAAAGTCATTGATTGTCCACATCAAAGCGGCCCTTAATTAAAAAAATTACTTTTTTGAGATGTCAAATGCTTCTACACCCGTCTCCCATAACAAGTTAAATTCCTTTATTTAAAGGTTGTAGATAAACATCAATTTTTTTATTTAGGGTTGTTTGGCCTTGGAACAATGACAGTTAAGAACATGTACGCCTCTTTCATACACATCCCTGGAGGAAAGTTGTATGGAGTGACAATCACTGGCCATGAAGAGTATTTCCTCCCTGAATAACCAAAGGGATGAAAACCATCAGTATATAATCCCAACCTCACATTTCTTGGTTCAGCAGCAAAAAAGGGATGAGTTTCATTAAAGTGCTTCCAAGCCTTAGAGTCTGATGGATGACGCATTACGCCCTCCTCTTGTATGTGCTCAGGATGCCATCTTATATCAACGGCGGTAGTATGAGATGCATATAATCTCCGCAATCTAGGAATCAAAGGAAAATAATACATTTTTTTGTAAGGGATTAAGGTCCTCTTACGATAACCGACACGGAATTTGTACCTCTGGTGGTCACAAAACTTGCAATATGTGAGGTCGTCATCTTCACCCCAATACAACATACATCCAGAATTACAACAATCAATTTTTTCAACTGGAAAACCCAAGTTACGCACTAGCTTCTTGGTCTCATAATAGTTATCAAACATTATGTTATCTTCTGGTAAAGCCTCTTTCAACAATTGCATCATTTGGTTATAACCTCTTTGTGATAAAGTATTCTCCATTTTAATATTTAGCATCCTGGAAACTACTGCGAGTTGAGAGAGGGAAGAACCAGAGTATAATTTTACATCAGCGGCCTGTAGCAAATCATAAAACCTTTAGCACTCAAGATTTAGCTCCTCCTCCATTGAAGGATTAGGCTCCTCCTCCATTGAAGGATTATGCTCCTCCTCCATTGAAGGTTCATAAGAATGAGATGACTCGGGTTCAGTATTATTATAAGACTGCCAACTCAAACCGTGGACAAAATTGGGTCCAATTGCATCCAAGACCATTTGTCGATATGGATTCTCATATCCCGATTCAGGTTGAGAGCCACCATACAAATCACCACTAGAAGACATCTCACCGGTCATATTTGTTTCTCCTTGATACTTCCAAAGAAAATAGTTCTCAATAAATCCATACTGATAAAGATGCAATTTAACAGTTTCAACATTCATGTATTTAATGTTGTGATATTTTTTACATGGACATCTAACATCGTAATCATTCATGCGATTGCGCTGAGAACAAGCAAAATGGAGAAACTTGTTCACACCAGTTATGAAACATGAATTAATACCCCCTCGGCCATCCAACCTTTTGTACATCCAATTACGCTCTAGATTATCCATGTTCCTATTTAATATTAAAATAAACAAGACATTAGAGTTCTTTATTTAATAAGACATCAGAATGCTTTCTAAAGGGAATAACAAGTTGACATCAGAATGCCTTCTTTTCTGTTTACCAAGCAAAAAACTTGTTAAAAAAAAACTCACAGATAGTTTCATTCCTTGCCTATCTTTCCTTCCAAAAGATACTACCGGAACTAACTTTAAGATCAATATTGTATAAGAATTCACTGCATATATTATTACTATATGAGATCAATATTATGAGAATAAATTATTATAGTATAACACTGTATAATACTATATTAAAGTTTAGAAGTGACAGATTAATACTATATAAGAATAAATTCTTACAAGTTCACTCCGCATCATAGCATCAAGTGATCACTTGAAAAGAAGTCAAATAAGTATTGCTTAAATTAGAAAGCAAATCATAATCTAACTGGACATTCTGTTAGAAAAAGAAATAATATTGGTGAATAGTCTTACCAGCAAAATGAATATTGTCTAGGAACTAACTTTGAAGAGCCTTAACATACACATGTGTATTAGTTTTGAAATAAAGCCACATTCAGTTTGTCATCAAATGACTTTTAACATAGCAGAACCTCTAAAATATGGCTACAAACAAAGTTTAGGTTAGAAAATTAACAATGGAAAGTTACAATGGAAAAATAACCAAAAACCAAGAAAAATGAGGGAAAAAAATTCAAAGAGTTAAAAACAATCAATATGCCTTCTAAAAGGAAGAACATGTTGAGTTAAAAAAAGTAGACTTTAAAGTTTTAAATCACATAGTTCTTAACTGGAAACTCTATCATTTAGATTAGATACAAACGAGAATGGAAGAAATTTAAAAGGCAAACTAAGACTATAGATTTACAAACTCAAAATATTGCTCAATATTCTTAGAGTAACGAGTACACCTTTCATTCACCAAAAAAATAAGCAAATTACAGTAACTCTTCATATTTCTATTTAGATCTATATTAGTTAGGTATTCATCCTTCCACATTATCATAAGTTCTTCACAAGTTCTAATTCATTTCCAGTGAACTTTAGAAAGAAAGCAACTCACATAGCTAGTACTCGTTGTAGAAATATCGTCAAGATAGCCAGCAAAGAACTTCAAAGTGCGAATCCGTCACATCCACTTGAAAATTTTGAAGGAAGATCCAAAAAAACTGCATTCAATCTCATCATGTTTATGAGATAAAGTATATTAATTTCAGGTATAAAATCAAAGTTGAAAGAGACTTGAGTAAATGTGTATCAGCAAGCCATTGAAGCATGAATGGGTAAATCCCTAATAAAAAATCTCAAACTAAGATCTGCACCCCTGTCAACAGCAACCAAATATGCCACAGCAACACATCAAAACATATCTGAATGGTTAACTCTGCAACTGACTACTGATAACATTCTTCTGACTGTTGATTAATTATCTAACATTTTTACTACTTAATGGAGCAGAATTATTATCAAAATGCTCAGCGCTTATTAGACATTTATGTATACAAAATTTTATATCTCCTGATATACAACACATGTTTATCCCTCAAAACTGATTAAGGCAAAGTTTTCTCAAGTCTTCTCATCAACCATGAACCCCTCTATGGAAAAGACCCTATTTTAAATAGAGTTATACGAAAAGCTTAATCCTTCTTAATTCACATAATGCTTTCCGAAATAGCTTGGAAGTACTTGTTGATAGAAATTAAAACTAGAAAAACTTCATACAGGAAATTAACTATTCCTCCATTCCAAATTAGTAAGGGACCTATATGAATTATTCACATAATTCTGCTCTATTGAGACTCATTCATCACTACAAAACGATGATTCATCTTTTGAAGACAAAGTAGGAAATCTCTATAACTAGAAATATTTTAATCTAACTCTTATTGCTACAAGGACATACAATCCCTAAAGGGAAACAAAATTATATATCAAAAATTGCTCAACATAATTATATAAAGAGAAAGAAAAATAAAAGAAACTTTACCTGACCAAAGATAAGAATAATGGTATAGGCAAAATAAAAAAATAGTAAAAATGAGGGCTTTTGTTTGACAATCTTGAGGAGCGGCAAACATAAAGGGAAGAACGAGGATCAGGAACGCACACTACTTCGAATTATTTGGCAATTTCAGAATTCTGCAGCAAAAATTTTGCAATTTCAAAAGTTTTCTTCTATTCACCATTTGATATTTTTGTTTTCCATTGCATATGAGCCTTAGATTCACGCCCAAATTTTTGTATTTGAAAAAAAAAATTCACATTTTTTAAGAGGAGTGCAAGTGGGAGTCTGATAGAGAGGACAAAAAGTGGGCGTGTTTGTGCCCTAGATTTTTGGAATGTCTTTTAACTAGGAAAATTTTATTTTTAGGACGAAAATTTTAGCAACGGCAATAGCAACGGACATAATTTCTGTCGCTATTAATAACTATGGAAATTTTATTTTTAGGAAACTAGCGACGGAAAGTTTCGTCGCAACTAACTTTGGAATATCTTGATAAGTAAAATGAAGGCAGCGACAGTTTTTTTGACGTTAAATCCGTCGCTAAGTTTTTATAATTTTTGTCGCCCCACTTTCGTCGCTAATTTTGTAGGTAAAATAAAGGCGTTAATATTTAGCGCCAATTTTTAGCGACGAATATAGGTTTTTGTCGCTAATTCGTCGCTATATTTGATACGAATTCTTTTGTAGCTTATTTGGTGACAAACTATAAACTTCGTCGCTAATCCGTCGTTTTTTAGTTACGGAATATCGCTTGTCGCTAAATTACGTCGCTAAACGCTATTTTTTGTAGTGTATTTCTTCAGACATGAGTCTTGGTTTTAGTCCATATTGTACACATTGTTTCTTAAATGCATTTAATCTAACACTTCTATTATTTCTTTGAATTACACCAACAACACGTCTAACTAAAGTGATCTCATCTCTAAATAATTCAAGGCCACTCTTCACAATTAAATTATAAATATGCCATGCACACCTAACATGAAATATTTCAGGAAGTGGTGGGTGTAGATGCAATTTTAATATTGTAATAGCAGCATTGTTGTTAGAAGCATTATCAAATGACATACACAAAACTTTTTCTGAAAGATTGTAAAATATAACAACTTCATGGATAGTATTACTTATAAATGTAACAGTATGACTTTGATCTTCATCATATTTAAAAGCAATAATACATTTTTGTATACAAAAATTATCATCTATCCAATGGCATGTAACAATCAAATAATCATTTCCATTAACAGCACGACCAATATCAGAACTAAGAGAAACTCTACAAGAAAGACTAGCGAACAAATAACGGATATATGTCTCATATTGTCCAAAAAGCCTAAAGATATCAGCTCTACAAGTATTTCTAGGAATACATTTTAAAAAGGGTTATAATTCTTTGAATATAAGTAACAAGATATGGTGAAACAGTAAAACTAAAAGGTAAACAACCTAAAACAATCATTTTAGCTAATTCTTCCCAATCTTTCACTATATCGTATTTACCCATTAAACCGCCAGTACCCAAGTTAAATTTTTTTTGCCCACCTTCCTCATTATCACACCATCCAATAAGATGATTATCTACCATGTGCCTACGAAGTTGACCCGTTTCCCCTGCCTTACCTCTTGTCTCATATTTATAAAATTTCCTACAAATTTGACATCTTACATAACTTTTATCTTCATCTAGTCTTTCAAAAATATTCCAACACTTACTTCTTAATCTTCGATTCCTATTAATAGGGAGGGGAGGCCTACATGTATTACCACAACCTCCACCCCTAGTGTTTTGAGTTTGACTAGCATTAGCAGGTGTAGCTGGTGGTGTTTCAAGATTATCAGGTGATTGAATATCATCAAAATTATCATCTATACCATAATTTTCTTGAAGTTACTCATAATCTACATTTAAATTTTCAGGTGAACTTTCAAAAATATGTGTAAAGCTGCTAGAAGAACCAACACCAACTCTTGATTTTTTAGAAGTTTTACTCTTACTACTACCATCCATACTAGTACACGCTTTTTTGGCTATTATAAATATATTCATTATGTAAATTAAATTAATAAATTCTAAATAATAAAATAAAAATATACACCAAAGAAGAGAAAGAGATGGAACGAGTGTACCGGGATTCCGGATGCCGTACTAAATTTGATATCAAACTTCAGTTGATAGACTAATACTTGATATTTGATGATATTGAATATTGATACCACACTTCACTTGAATACTTGATATTTGATAATTATAATTTTGTAGTGACTAAAGTAAATATTTGATGAAACTTGAAATAATAAGTAATTGAGAATTTAAGAGCAATAAGCAATATTATCAAGAGAGAATTGAGAGAAAATTAGAGTAGTAAGAGAGCAAATTGTGAGGAAAAATGAAGAAGAAGGGGAGCTATTTATAGTTTTAAAAGGTTAAAATTATAATTTATAAATTATTAGGGGGGAGGGGGGAGGGAGCTATTTTCTCAAGGGGGTAGGCCGAAATGGCCATTTTTGCAAACAATGGCCGTTGTCCAACGGTCATTTTTGAATTTGACAGTTGGAAACTGTCAAAAATATTTTTTTTTTAAATTACAACGATAATCGGGCTGGACTGGATTGTAGCCTGGTAAAAACCCGGTAAAGGGTAATCGGGCTAACCAGGGCACCAGTTACCAAAATATGTTCGTTTCCGCCCGGCTCCCTCCCTAAACCCTCCCCAACCCGTCGGGCGATGTGCACAGATAGCCAGTAATAACACATGTATTTACTTTTAAGCCATTATTTTAAATATATTTAGTCTTTAGCCACTGCTTTAATAAACGTTTACAAGCCCAGACGAAAATACCCTTATGCTATATAGGATTTCGCTGATACATACGCTCCTTATTTACGATCAGTAGCAGCTCAAACTTACGTGCAAACTTATGTTGTGATCGTCCAAAATTGCAGAAGCTTCTCTTCCGATTTCAAACTTCCAGTCTAAGTTCAGAATTCAACTTTCTCGTCCGAAATTAACCATAAAATTACAGTAAGTTCTAAAGTTTCAGATATCTCTATATGCTTTTGTGTGTTTGTGTGAATTTTTATTTCGTTACTGAAAAATAAGATGCTAGGAATTTGATTTTTTTTTCTTTTCTGTATTGATAACGTTAAGGACATCGGGTCCTTAACTCTGTGATTGCTCTATAAATATTGAGGACATAATGTTAAGGATTTAGTGTCCTTAACATGACTGTTGTTTTAAAAAATATTAAGGACAAAGTGTCCTGTGTTTTGCAACTTGTATTAATAAAGTTAAGGACACTATGTCCTTAACTTCATGGCTGTTGTTCTAAATATTAAGGACATAATGTCCTGTATTTGAAAATTGTATTAATCAAGTTAAGGACACGATGTCCTTAACATCATGACTGTTGTTCTAAATATTAAGGAAACCATGTCCTTAACATTTTCACTGCACACATCAAAGTGAAGGACACCATGTCCTTAACATTTATACTGCACACATCAAAGTTAAGGATATCTTGTCCTTAACATTTACACTGCACACATCAAATTTAAGGATATCTTGTCCTTAACATTTACACTGCACACATCAAAGTTAAGGACATCTTGTCCTTAAAATTTTTACTACACACATCAAAGTTAAGGACAGCTTGTCCTTAACTTTTACAATGCACACATCAAAGTTAAGGACACCATGTCCTTAACTTTTACAATGCACACATCCAAGTTAAGGACATCATGTCCTTAACATTTTGACTGCACACATCAAAGTTAAGGACATAGTGTCCTGTTTTTGCAACTTGTACTGATAAAGTTTAGGACATGATGTCCTTAACTTCATGACTATTGTGTAAAAATTAAGGACATAGTGTCCTGTTTTTGCAACTTGTACTAATAAAGTTTAGGACATGATGTCCTTAACTTCATGACTACTGTGTAAATATTAAGGACATAGTGTCCTATATTTGCAACTTGTATTGATAAAGTTTAGGACATGATGTCCTTAATTTCATGATTGTTGTTCTAAATATTAAGGACATAGTGTCTTGTGTTTTGCAACATGTATTGATAAAGTTTAGGACATTGTGTCCTTAACTTCACGATTGGTGTATAAATATGTCCTGAATTTCCCATTTTCTTGACTTGCAGGATGGACACAATATGTATTATAGTTTCTTTTAATGGTAGATGGACTACAGACTATAAGTATCTTGATCATCAAACAAAGCTTGTTCTAGTATATGAGGCAATTCGATTTGAAGATTTCATTAACCAGGTCTTTGAAGTTATTGAATTGGATAGAGATATGTTTGAAGCAATGATATGGTTTGATATCAATCTGGGAACATGCAAGGGAATGCTTGTATCCAAAGATTTAGATCTTGACACATGTATAGAGTTACTAAAAAGTCATTCACTCTTCAAGGGCTGTCGTTTCATTGTTGATGTTTCGAAAAGAGTTTTTGGTTCTACAAGCACCTTTGAACATGCCAATACAGATACTCAACAAGACAATCAAGATAAATGCCAACAGATAATGGAAATAGATGTGGTTGAAGCTCAACAAATAACTGAAGAGGTGCTTCAAATATTTGATTCTATTCAAGTGGAAGGACAAATCATTATAAAGATTGACAACGAACAAGCTTTGGGTATTCAAGTCTTAGAGAGTGCACCGATAATAGAAGAAGTTGCTGAAAAACCCTTTACTCAACTAACTAGACGAATCTCAAATTCGAAACAAAAAGAATCCCCAACTACGATATTAAGAGAAAATGCTTCGTTGGATGAAATAAAAGTGGGATCAATATTTGACAAAAAGAAGTGTATAATTAACTATTTTTCCAGTATAGCAATTAAAGGACAGTTTGAATTCAAGGTTGTTAGATCAAGCTTAACAAGATATTCGTTGAAATGCAATGATGATAGGTGTGGGTGGTGTGTGCGTGCATGAAGAATTAAAGATTCAACACTATTCAAGATAGTAAAGATTAAGAAAAATCATGACTGCTCAGTTAACACTATGAAAGCTGATCAAGGGCATGCAACTTCAAAGTTGATTAGTGGTTACATTATCGACAATCTTCGAGACCCAAGGTTTGAAGTTACACCAGCCTTTGTCATGGAAGAAATGTAAAAATTGCATGGACTAGACATTGGTTATCACAAGGCGTGGCGTGCTATTCAACGTGCTTCAGCTTTAATAAGAGGAACTCCTGAAGAGAATTATGAATTATTGTCTTCATACATGTATATGATGAAAAGTAAAAACCCGAGAACATACATTAACATAAAGATAGACGACAACAACAGGTAAACAATTAAAAAGAGTTTATTAGTCTGTTTTATAAACTTTAGGACATGGTGTCCCTAACTTGGATGTGTGCAATGAAAATGTTAAGGACATGGTGTCCTTAACTTTGATGTGTGCAGTGAAAAATCAAAGCACATGGTGTCCTTAACTTGGATGTGTGCAGTGAAAAGGTTAAGGACATGGTGTCCTTAACTTTGATGTATGCAGTGAAAATGTTAAGGATATGGTGTCCTTAACTTTGATGTGTGCAATGAAAATGTTAAGGACAAGCTGTCCTTAACTTTGATGTGTACAGTGAAAATGTTAAGGACAAGGTGTCCTTAACTTGGATGTGTGCAGTGAAAAAGTTAAGGACATAGTGTCCTTAACTTTGATGTGTGCATTATAAAAGTTAATGACATATTGTCCTTAACTTTGATGTGTGCATTGTAAAAGTTAAGGACAAGCTGCCCTTAACTTGGATGTGTGCATTGTAAAAGTTAAGGACAAGTTGTCCTTAACTTTGATGTGTGTATTGTAAAAGTTAAGGACAAGTTATCCTTAACTTTGATGTGTGCAGTGAAAATGTTAAGGATATGGTGTCCTTAACTTGGATATGTATAGTGAAAAACTTAAGGACATGGTGTCCTTAACTTTTATGTGTGCATTGTAAAAGTTAAGGACATGGTCTTCTTAACTTTGATATGTGCAGTGAAAATGTTAAGGGCATGGTGTCCTTAACTTTGATGTGTGTAGTGAAAAAGTTAAGGATCCCCATCAAAGAGCGCCAGTATGATGATCCCCATCTGCTTGTCCTTAAGGACACGGTTCAGCACGGTGATGCCAAGGAAGTCACTATTGGAGATGACGATGTATTACGGATGCAGGGCAGGCTATGTGTGCCTAATTTAGATGCTTTGTGCGAGCTAATTCTCCAGGAAGCTCACGGTTCGCGGTACTCTATTTATCCAGGCCTCGCGAAGATGCATCAGGATTTGAGGCAGCACTATTCGTGTAGGTGAATGAAGAAAGATATAGTTGGGTTTGTATCTCGGTGTTTAAATTGTCAACAGGTAAAGTACGAGCATCAGAGACCAGGAGGATTACTTCACAGACTTGAAATTTCGGAGTGGAAATGGGAGCGTATTACCATGGACTTCGTAGTTGGGCTCCCACGGACCTTGAGAAAGTTTGATGTTATGTGGGTGATTGTAGATCGGCTAACCAAATCTGCGCATTTTATTCCAGTTGGTACTAATTATTCTTCGGAGTGGTTGGCTTGGATTTATATTCACAAGATTGTTCGCCTACACGGCATGCTGGTGTCCATTATTTCAGATCGGGGTACGCAGTTTACCTCACAGTTTTAGAGGGCAGTGCAACGAGAATTGGGCACACAGATTCAGTTGAGTACAACATTTCATCCTCAGATCGACGGATAGTCCGAGCACAAAATTTAGATATTGGAGGATATGCTACGCGCTTATGTCATTGAATTTGGGGGTTCGCAGGATCAATTTCTGTCACTCGCGGAGTTTGCTTACACTAATAGCTATCAGTCACGCATTCAGATGGCTCCGTATGAAGCTTTATATGGGAGACGGTGTTGGTCTCCAGTGGGTTGGTTTGAGCCAGGTGAGGTTAGACTATTGGGTACTGACTTGGTTCAGGATGCTTTAGAGAAGGTTAAAGTAATTCAGGAACGGCTTCACACGGCACAGTCTAGACAGAAGAGTTATGCCAAAGGAAGGTTCCTGATGTTGTTCACATGGTTGGGGAGAAGGTTCTGCTCAAGATTTCACCCATGAAAGGTGTGTTGAGGTTCGGGAAGAAGGGCAAGTTGAGCCCTCGGTGTATTCGGCCTTTTGAGATACTTAAGAAAATTGGAGAAGTGACTTATGAACTTGCCTTGCCACCCAGTCTATCAGGTGTTCATCCAGTGTTCCATGTATCCATGCTCCAAAAGTATGTCGGGGATCCGTCTCATATTTTGGATTTCAGTAGAGTGTAGCTGGATGGTTATTTGACTTATGATGTGGAGCCGGTGGCCATTTTAGACCAGCAAGTTCGAAAGTTGAGATCAAAGAACATAGCTTCGGTGAAGGTGCAGTGGAGAGGCCAGCCAGTCGGAGAAGCTACTTGGGAGATTGAGTAGGAGATGCGGAGCAAATATCCACATCTATTTGAGATTCCAGGTATGATTCTAAGTCATTTGAGGACGAACGTTTGTTTAAGAGGGGGGAGAATGTAACGACTCGGCCGGTCATTTTGACTATTGCAATCTCGTTCCCCCATTTACTGCTTAAATTGTGAATTATAATTGTTATTTGGCTTGCCGGGGTAATTATTTTGGGTTCGGTGAGGTTTTGAAATGATTTGGAGCGCTTAGTTCCAAGGTTTAAAATTTAAGTTGAAAAGGTTGACCGGATGTTAACTTATGTCTAACGACCCTGGAGAAATTTTGCTAAGTAAATTAAGGTTTTGGGTTGAACAATGCACCGATGTGTAAAGGAAAATTTTGTCGGAAAAAGTTCATTTCTGCAACCACTATGCGGTCGCAGAATCACTCTGCGGACCGCATAATGGTCGCAAAGTGGATCAGGAGAGGGGCAAGATTTGAGGAAAATCTGCGGTGCACTATGCGACCACATACCTGTTTTGCGGTGCATTATGCGACCGTAGAATAAGTATGCGGGCCGCATAATGACCGCAGACCGGGTCAGTAACCCCCAGCTTTGGAGGCTAATTTATGCGGCGGATATGCGGACCGTATACCTGTTATGCGATCGCATAACTGTGTCAGAGCTTCCATTCTTTCTAATTCTTGACCCGACCCAACTTCGATTTATAGCCCTTGAAGCTCATTTTTGAGCCAAAATCTGATATTTTAGAGAGAGGTGAGAGCATTTTAGAGGGAGAAGGTTGTGGAGTAAAAATGGGTGATTTATAGTATGATTCTTGGGTGTAAGAGTATTATGTATACATACCAATAAGGTTGTGGAAAGATTGTTAAGTTCAAATGGGTAAGGATTGGGTTGAAAATGGTAGAAATCTTCATAGGTTTTAATTGAAGATTTGAGGGTCGAGTTGGTGTTGGATTTTGGTGAAATTTATATGGTTGGACTCGTGGTTGGAGGAGCGTTCATATTCTGTAACTTTTGTCGGGTTCCGATACGTGCCCCCACGAGCGAATTTTGAGTTAATTTCGGATTTTATTGGAAAAATTAGTATCTCCTTATGGAATTAATTACAATAATTGGTATCGACTGAATCGAATTAATTGTGGCTAGATACGAGGCTTTTGGAGACCAATTCTCATGGAAAGGGCATAGTGGAATAAAGAATTACACGGGTTGAGGTATGTAACAATTAAAAATCTGGTCCTGAGGGTATGAAACCCCGAATTTTGGTATCATGTGATTATTTTAGAGGTAGCGCACATGCTAGGTGACGGGCATGTGGGCGTGCACCGAGGGGATTGTGACTTGGTCCGTCTCGGGAAAATGTAAAGTTGAATAATTTATTGTTAACTATATGATCTCTATGTGTTGAAGAAATTTGACTATAAATCATGTTAGAAATCATGCTTAGGCTATGTTATAGTACTGTTGAGACCCGTAGAGGTCGCGTACTTATTGAATTAATTGCTAATTATTGTCTTGTACTCAGTCATGATTTTTCTTGCGTATTATACCTCCATCTTTATAGATATTTGTTGATATACTATGTTATCTTTGTTTGGGATGATCTTTGTGATTTCTGAGAGCCCGAGAGACTTGAGAGGTGAGGACCGAGTAAGGTCGAGGGCCTATCGGTGAAGTAAGGATATTGTGGCACGTGAGTTGTCCGTGCAGGATATTATAGCACGTGAGTTGTCCGTGCAGATTATGGCGCTTGGGCTGTAGGAGCCCCTCCGGAGTCTGTACATATCCCCAGTGAGCGTGGGTACCCATTGAGTGTGAGTGTCAAGGGCTGAGAGCCGAGCGATGAGTTGAGTGACTGTTGCCTGAGAGGCTGTACTTGCTTTGCATTTGTTGTTGCACTTGGTTGCTATCTGTCAATGTTGTGAAATCTCCGAAATATTTTATATCCGGATTACATGAAATTGAATTGTATAAAATTGTTTTAACTTAAACTGTCCGATTTGAAAGCATGTCTATTCTTTACTGGAATTACTGAAAGTGAACTATAACTGTGTAGCTCGTCATTATCTTCAGTTCCTTAGTTATTTTTCTTCCTTGCTAAGTTGATTATACTCATACTATAACTTGCACTTCGTGTGCAGATCCAGGTGTTGCCGGACATAGCGGGTGTTGATCATTTTGCGCAGTCAATTTTCGGGAGATTTTTAGGTAGATGTCGTGTTCCGCAGACCTTGTCTCTCCTTCTCTATATCCTTGTATACTGTATTTGGTCTCAAACTATTATAGACCATATTTTCCAGACTTGTATTCATATTAGATGCTCATGTACTCAGTGACACCAGGTTTTGGGGAGTGTTCGTATTTGTATTTGGAAGATTTTGTATTATAATTAAATATTATATTTTCAAACTTAAAAGAAATTGTGGTTTAGTAACATTAACGGCTTGCCTAGTATCGAGATAGGCGCCATCACGACGGGTGAGATTTTGGGTTGTGACAAAATGTTAAGGACATGGTGTCGTTAACTTTGATGTGTGCAGTGAAAATGTTAAGAACATGGTGTCCTTAACTTTGATGTGTGCAGTGACAATGTTGAGGACATGGTGTCCTTAACTTTGATGTGTCCATTGTAAAAGTTAAGGACATGGTGTCCTTAACTTTGATGTGTGCATTCTAAAAGTTAAGGACAAGTTGTCCTTAACTTTGATGTGTGTACTGAAAATATTAAGGACATTGTGTCCTTAACTTTGATGTGTGCAATGAAAATTTTAAGGACATGGTGTCCTTAACTTTGATGTGTGCATTGTAAAAGTTAAGGACAAGCTGTCCTTAACTTTGATGTGTGCAGTGAAAATATTAAGGACAATATGTCCTTAACTTTGATGTGTACAATGTAAAAGTTAAGGATTTGGTGTCCTGTGTTTTTAACCTTCTGTTAAACTGTATTTTTAGGTTTCTTTATATGTTTTATGCATATGGATCATCAATAGCTGGTTGGAATCATTGTAGACCAGTGATTGTTGTTGATGCAACTTTTTTGAAGTTAAAATATCGTGGTGTTTTAATGGTTTCAGTTTCAAAGGATGCAAATAACCAAATATTCCCACTAGCCTTTGCAATTGCAGAATCTGAAAATAACAATTCCTATGAGTGGTACTTTAGTGAGCTTCGCAATGCAATTGGGAGCCGTGACAATTTAATTTTTTTATCGGACAAGCATCAATCTATTGCACATGGCATTGCAAAGGTACATCCTGAAAGCCACCATGGGATTTGTATCTATCATATGGAGCAGAACCTAAAGCGAAGGAAAGTGAAAAGTGAGGTCATAAAACTTTTCCAAAGTGCTGCAAGAGTATATAGGCGCAAAGAATTTGATCTATACATGTCAGATATAGCAAAAGTTTATAAGAAGACTTTTGACTGCTTGATGGAAGAACCACCGGAAAGGTAGGCACGTTCTTGTAGTCCACAACGAAGATATGACATGCTCACAACAAACATAGTTGAGTCAATGAATTTTGTGCTATTAGAAGCACGGGAGTTGCCTATATTAAGAATGATGGATTTCATCCAAGTGAATCTACAACGTTGGTTTTATGAAAGAAGAAATGAAGCAGAAGGAACTTTTTATGACGTTTCTTGTTGGGTAGAAGAGGAATTGAAGAAAAAGATAGATTTATTTTTTACTTTAAATGTAAGTATTATGTTATTACTTTAGCTTATTATTTTAATGATAATTTAGCATAATGTTCTAACTTATAGTTTTTCAACTTTGAAGGTCTTCCCTGTTGATTCATGGCGTTCTAGAGTTGAGGAAGAAGGAATTACTTTCTTGGTGGACTTAAACAAAAGAACATGTGATTGTTTTCAGTTTCAATTTGATGAATTACCATGTATACATGCAATTGCAGCTATCGAGAAGAGAAACATCAATATGTCCAATTTCTGCTCGGACTGGTACTTAAAGGAATCTTGGCTGAAAACATATGAAAGACAAATACATCCTGAAGGACATACGGATTCTTGGATTGTACCAGAGAGTGTTAAGTCATAAATTATTAAACCTCAAGATTTCAAAGTCCCGCCAAGTAGAAGGCAGAAGAAAAGGCATATTCCAGCTACCGAATCATCAAAAATAACATTCAAATGTGGTCGTTGCAGAAGAATTGGTCATAATAGAACATCTTGTATATATTCTCCGGTAGTCCATCCATTTTCAAGGAAGCATAAAGAATAATAGATATATCCACTTATGTTTATCTACTCTTTTAAGTTTTTGCTATAAATTGGATTCATTTAGATTGTTTTTATTTGAGCAAGTAAACATTAGCAGATGGTTATATAAAAGATGTCCTGAATTTTCAAAGTTTCTTTGCGCTTACGTGCTCTTTGTTTCTTTTTCTTTTTTTGGGAGTTCAATTTACCTTTGTCGGACCAATTATTATTTATGGAATTTTATTCTTGCCGTAAGTAAACAAGAAAGTCATTTTCTTTATATAATTTGACGCTTGCAGCTTGCTACATCTTTATTTTTAAAATCAGATTGGTACAAGTAAAACTTAAGGACATAATCTTTTAAAAGTCCTGAAAATTTCAAGTATGAATCTAATATTAAGGACATAAATTTCTAAAATGTCCTTAATTTCTGAAAATCTCAGATTATTGTCTAGATTTCCACAAGTTCAAGATATTTCAGAAAAATATGTCCTGAATATTATTTTCATCCTTCAACAAATCAGGACGTTTATGAACATTATGTCCTGAAGTTCTACAACAATCAATGTATCTTTTGCTATATCTCTACTGATTTAATAAAAGACTGGCAATTTTAAATGGACAAATCAGTAGTTATAAAACTTGACATCTGCAGCTTGCTAAACACAGCTTGCTACATCTTATTTTTAAAATGAGATTGGTACAAGTAGACTTCAAGACATAATTTTTTGAAACGTCCTGAACATTTGAAGTATGAATCTAATATATAGGACATAAATTTCTAAAATTTCCTTAACTTCTGGAAATCTCAGTTTATTGTCTATATTCCAGAAGTTTAGCACATTTTAAAAAATATGTTCTGAATATTATTTTCATCCTTCAACAAATAAGGATGCAGTTAACAGATTCTGAAGTTCAACAACAATCAATGTGTGTTGATTTGAATTACTAAAAAATTCAAGACAATTTAATCAAAGATTGGCCCTGTAAAACTGTGAAAAAATGGATAAATCAATAGTTAACAGAAAGAAAGAAATTAATAACACGATGCCTTCATATTACTGTTAAAACTGTAATTTAGCATAGTTGTGACCAAAAATTTATGCTATGCAAATAAAATAAAGTGCCTTATGAAAATTTACAGGATATTTCAGAATTCATATGGATTCTTTACAGCAATTTTATACCAATTCCACTACAGCTGACTTTCTTTACAACTACACTACAGCTCCTTTGGGCACGAAATTTCATTTTCACTATCATAGTCGTCACCGACATTTTCTGGTGGTGTATCATAACCAGAATTTCTTTTTCACTCTCCATGTGCCCAAAGATTTGCTGCAAGTTCTTTTCTGAAGTTTGATATGTCCTCAGGTTGGAATTTCTCCACATCCTTTCCCATCATCAACAACTCCACATACTTGATTAGGAATGCACCACAATTAGTCCTAAGAAAAATGTAAGATATGGAGTCAATTAAACAATATATTTAATAAAATAAATCGAAAGTATATATAAATTATATAGCAAAATGACAACACGTACGATCCAGTTTGGTGTGGTGATCCTTGCCACTGAATATCAAATTTGTTGAATGCATTTCCAAAAGACTTGTGATTTTTCTCAAACTGTGAGAACTTTAGCAAATGGGGGATCATGCGTGCATACATTTCAATGTGTTTCATTCCTTACTCATATGGCTCACTATATATGGAATCGTACACATCAATCTTTCTCTCATTCAAGTCCAATACCCCCAAAAGAAAATGTGTCACAAAATCATTATCTTCTGAAGGAAGTCGACATGGAAAAAATATTTTGTCAACCTCTGTCCAAGCAATTCCACATCTACGATTGTCACCCCACACATATGATGTGAGAACCAACTGATTATCATCACACCAAAATAAATCTGAAGCATCTTCATTGAAATCCTTATACACAATTAGCATATAGTTATCAAAAAGTATATTTGTAGTTGTGCAACGAAAAGGATGGGTGCAAGGGTGGTAGCATTTCTTCTTTCTCAAATAATACAGGGCAATGTCAATATGCTTCATAAAAAGGCAAAAAAAGAAAAAAAATCTATCAGTCATAAATAATTAAAAAATAATAAATTAAGAAGACAAAAAACAAATGCCTTGTGAATTATCAAACCTTATCATCAAGTACAAAACTTCTATCTGCAAGCTCAAGGAAAAACATTTTGCTACTGATTTTTTGATGGTATAATTTATATAGATTCTTTTTCATACCATTATCCTTAGCATATATATCAGTTTGTCCCCTGAAAATTTTTAAAATTTCAAAGTTAGAAAGTTTATAAGTTAGTCCTCAATTCCTAATTAAGGACACTTGGTCCTAAACTTACAGTAACAAGGTCATAAGTTTAGGACACTTGGTCCTGAAGTTAGAGTTGCAAATTCAAAAATTAAGGACAGGTAGTCCTTAACTTACAGTTACAAGTTCAAAAGTTAAGTACACTTGGTCCTGAACTTATACTTACAAGCTCATAAATTAAAGTCCTGAACTTAGAGTAACAAGCTCATAAGTTAAGGACAATTGGTCCTGAACTTAGAGTGGAAGTTTAAAAATTAAGGACACTTGATCCTGAAGTTAGAGTTGCAAATTTAAAAATAAAGGACAGGTAGTCCTTAACTTACAGTTACAAGTTCAAAAGTTAAGTACACTTGGTCCTGAACTTATACTTACAAGCTCATAAATTAAAGTCCTGAACTTAGAGTAACAAGCTCATAAGTTAAGGACAATTGGTCCTGAACATAGAGTGGAGGTTCAAAAATTAAGGAAACTTGGTCCTGAAGTTAGAGTTACAAATTCAAAAATTAAGGACAGGTAGTCCTTAACTTACAGTTACAAGTTAAAAAGTTAAGGACATGTAGTCCTAAACTTCAAGTTATAAGCTCATAAGTTAAGGACACTTAATCCTTAACTTAGAGTTTCAAGCTTAAAAATTTATGACATTTAGTCATGAAGTTAGAGTTGGAAGCTCAATACACTTAGTCCTGAATTTAAAATTACAAGTTCAAGACACAAATGTAAGCAATTAAGAAATAATGAATACATTTAGGGACTTACCCTTTTTTGTGACCTTTCCTTTTCTCCTTGCCCAACCACCCAATGAATTTCTTCAATAAGATTTCATCATCTTTGGCATAATCAAAAATACATGTACGAGTATATTTTGATTTTATCCAGCTTGTATACTTGGGAGTATTTTCATTGTGTGCCATCGATGTTCCTCTTTTTCTTTTATGTTCAAAAGGAGATTTCAATTGCCAACTAAGCTTCTTATTCCTTTTCCCTCGACCAATCTCTTCTTCAACATTTCCTTCAACCTCCATAGACAAACCCTCATCAATGCTCATTTGTGTAGTCGGAGGAGTAGGAGTAAGAATAGAAAATGAAGGACCATCAAAACCAATACTACCTCTCTTCCTTTTCCTAGTATATTGGTTAACGGCTTCATTTTTGTTTTGCTCTACAAGAAACACTACATATACATTAGTTTGCTGCAAGTCGTCAATTCTATGAATTGTCAAATGTAGAGACAAAAACTAAGGACATAATTTTTGAAATGTCCTGACAATTTGAATTATGAATACAATATTAAGGACACAATCAATACATGTGTTGGCCACGGTGCCTTCTTGTATTTCTTTAACAGACAATGGTGCTGGCATATTGATTGCATTTTCTTTATCTTGCAACTGTTCTCCGTGTTCTTCGATTGCAAGTTCACAAGATTCTGCAAAATATTTACAGGAGCTAACACAATTAGTACTTGTTACTAATATTTGATTAAAATAAACATGTATAAGATGAAAAAAAACTCCGTCTAACCTTTTGCAACTGTCAAGATCATGCCAGTTAAATCATTATCTTGACCAGCATTTGTTTTGGCTTCCAATATTATCTGTAAGAGAAAGAGGTGTAGAGATATCATACGTTCCTTCTATATATTTGCAAACAATCTCACTTATGCTTGTTCCTTGGGGTATTTTCTATGTCCTGAGATTGTCCTCCACTTTTCTCTTTTAAAATTTCATCATCTTGATAGCCCACTCCATCTTGTGTAGTCGGAGGAGTAGCAGTAAGAAGAACAAATGATGGACCATCAAAACCGATACTATCTCTCTTACTTTTTCCTAGTATATTGGTTAACTGCTTCATTTTTATTTTTCTCTGCAAGCAACACTACATATACATTAGTTTGCTGCAAGTCGTCAATTCTATAATAAATTGTCAAATGAAGAGACAGAAACTAAGGACATAATTTTTGAAATGTCCTGACAATTTGAATTATGAATACAATATTAAGGACACAATTAATACCTGTGTTGGCCATGCTTCCTTCTTGTATTTCTTTAACAGACAATGTAGCTGACATATTGATTGCATTTTCTTTATCTTGCAACTGTTCTCCATGTTCTTCGATTGCAAGTTCACAAGATTCTGCAAAATATTTACAGGAGCTAACACAATTAGTACTTGTTACTAATCTTTGATTAAAACAAACATGTATAAGACAAAAAAAACTTCGTCTAACCTTTTGCAACTGTCAAGATCATGCCAGTTAAATCAGTATCTTGACTAGCATTTTTTTGGCTTCCAATATTGTCTGTAAGAGAGAGAGGTGTAGAGATATCATACGTTCCTTCTATACCTTTGCAAACAATCTCACTTATGCTTGTTCCTTGGGTATTTTCTATGTCTTGAGATTGTTCTCCACTTCTTTTTTTTGAAATTTCATCATCTTGATAGTCCACTCTATCTTCTTTCCTCGCAGCTTCAAAAGATTCTATAACATTTACAATTAATACTTGTTACTAATAGTTTACTAAAACTAGCATTCAACATATCATGAAAATTCAATCTAACCTTGATTGGCATCATTTTGATTTCCAAATTTCTCTTTAAGTGAGAGAGGTGTAGATAGATCATATATTTCTTCAACATATTTGCATACAATCTCACTTATACTTGTTCCCAATGGATTTTCTAAATCCTGAGATTGCACTCCAGATTTACAAATTATTTATGTTACACTTGTCTCTTTTGTATTTTCCTGGTCTTGACATTCCATTCCATCTTGAACTTGCACTCCATCAAACGATTCTACACACATTTGTAATCACAAAAAAGTTTATATGTATTACGCTATTGAATATAAATTTCAATGATAACAAATTCAAAATCTGTATCTAACATTTCCCAATTTCGATGCCAATATCAGTTTCATCTTTTAGATGCGCATCTCTATAATCGCCTTCATAATGATCATCTACATGCACATCTATATCATCACATTGATCATCAACTGCATCTTTGCTAATTGGAACACTAGGTTCTCTCTATATGGTCCTTTCATGAGGTTTGTCAAAAAGCTTTAATAAAGTATCAATCTTTGATCCTAGGCTTTTCTTTAAAGCCTGTGAAATAGTATTTAAAACAAGAATCAGAATGTTAGCTACTTATAAGTTACAGACACTTGGTCCTTAACATAGAGGTACAAGCTCACAAATTAAGGACAAGTGTTCCTTAACTTAGAGTTACAAGAACAGAAATTAAGGACATGTAGTCCTGAACTTAGAGTTACAAGTTAAAAAGTTAAGGACAGATAGTCCTAAACTTCAAGTTACAAGCTCACAAATTAAGGATACTTGGTCTTTAACTTAGAGTTACAAGCACAGAAATTAAGGACAGGTAGTCCTGAACTTAGAGTTCCAAGTTCAAAAAATAAGGACATGTAGTCCTGAACTTAGAGTTACAAGTTAAAAAGTTAAGGACATGTAGTCCTGAACTTAGAGTTACAAGTTAAAAAGCTAAGGACATGTAGTCCTAAACTTCAAGTTACAAGCATAGAAATTAAGGATAGGTAGTCCTGAATTTAGAGTTCCAAGTTCAAAAAATAAGGACATGTAGTCCTGAACATAGAGTTACAAGTTATAAAGTTAAGGACATGTAGTCCTGAACTTAGAGTTACAAGTTAAAAAGTTAAGGATGGGTAGTCCTAAACTTCAAGTTACAAGCTCACAAATTAAGAACACTTGGTCTTTAACTTAGAGTTACGAGCATATAAATTAAGGACATGTAGTCCTGAACTTAGAGTTCCAAGTTCAAAAAATAAGAACATGTAGTCCTGAACTTATAGTTATAAGTTAAAAAGTTAAGGACATGTAGTCCTGAACTTAGAGTTACAAGTTAAAAATTTAAAGACAGGTAGTCCTAAACTTCAAGTTACAAGCTCATAAATTAAGGACACTTGGTCTTTAACTTAGGGTTACAAGCACAGAAATTAAGGACAGGTACTCCTGAACTTAGAGTTCCAAGTTCAAAATACAAGGACATGTAGTCCTGAACTTAGAGTTACAAGTTAAAAACTTAAGGACATGTAGTCCCGAACTTAGCGTTACAAGTTAAAAAGTTAAGGACAGGTAGTCCTAAACTTCAAGTTACAAGCTCACAAATTAAGGATACTTGGTCCTTAACTTAGAGTTACAAGCACAGAAATTAAGGACATGTAGTCCTGAAATTAGAGTTACAAGTTAAAAAGTTAAGGACATGTAGTCCTGAACTTAGAGTTACATGTTAAAAAGTTAAGGACATGTAGTCCTAAACTTCAAGTTACAATCTCACAAATTAAGGACACTTGGTCTTTAACTTAGAGTTGCATGCACAGAAATTAAGGACATGTAGTCCTGAACTTAGAGTTCCAAGTTCAAAAATTAAGGAGATGTAGTCCTGAACTTAGAGTTACAAGTTAAAAAGTATAGGACATGTAGTCTTGAACTTAGAGTTACAAGTTAAAAAGTTAAGGACAGGTAGTCCTAAACTTCAAGTTACAAGCTCACAAATTAAGGACACTTGGTCCTTAACTTAGAGTTACAAGCAGAGAAATTAAGGACATGTAGTCCTTAACTTAGAGTTCCAAGTTCAAAAAATAAGGACATGTTGTCACGCCCCAAAAACGAGGAGCGCGACCGGCGCTTAACAAAATGAACCCGACTGAGAAAGCATGTTAGATTTCATTCTACCCAAACTCATCCACGAATAGAGATAATACATATTATCATTAATTAAACGAAAATGTGTTCATGTCTACAATACCAATTCATTTTCAATAGTTTTATCATTTTTAAAGTCTCAAATGGACAAGTAATACAACCATAACATAGTTATTCTTTCCCCAGCACCAATACACAACCCACACTATGTCTACGAAGCCTCTATAGATAAAGAAGAGTACAATGATAATACCGGAAACAAGGCCCCGGCTATACCTCAAACCGAATACACAAAGTACAAAAGATACATGACCCCGGAATGAAGTGGGGCTCACCAAGTCAGCTGGGAAGAAGGTGTACTGCTATCACTGATCAATGTCTCCTGCTGCGGAACCATCTGCATCCATTTAAAGATGCAGCGCCCCCGGCAAAAGGGACGTTAGTACCGTCGAATAGTACTAGTATGAAAACTAAACACCAATTTAAGAATTTAGAATACAAGATAATTATGATAAACCAGTGCGACAATAGAATAATATAGATAACTGTCTCAATCATAGCAAGCTTATTAAAAGCTATCAACAACATTTATAGGATTTAAGATGAGATCCTATGTAACGATTTTCACATAAAGCGGCACCGCCACATCACCCGATGTATGCAGGTGGAGGTGTACGTACAATACCACAACTCTAATCAAGCGGCCCTGCCGCCTCACTACAATGTATGCGGGTGGATATATAACCACAGTACTAAGAACTTACACAAAGCGGCTATGCCGGCTCACCCTAATGTATGCGGGTGGTGGTGCCACAACAATACCAAAACCATACATAAAGCGGTCATACCGCCTCACCCCAATGTAAGCGGGTGGAGGTGCAGTCCCACAATACCATAATTCCTACACAAAGCGGACATGCCGCCTCACCCCAATATATATGCGGGTGGAGGTGTATCACAATCACAATCTCTATACCACAATTTTCACACAAAGCGGTCATGCTGCCTCACCCCAATATTTGTAGGTGGAGGTGTATCACAATCACAATCTCTACATAACTTGGCATAATAACTTTCACATAAATCACGACTAGAAATTATAACATGTGGATACATAATCCATAGTTTGGGACACATCCTCAATTTATAATGCAAAATGATAAGAGCATTTGAAACACGGATTGAACATATATCATCATCACAGAACTTATCGGGATACTCGATTTATAATCAACATCTCGAAACTTACAAGGATAATGGGAATTCCAATTCTCAAAGAAGAGTTTAGCCAATATACCTCACTTGAGCTTTCTTACACTCTAAATGTTCCGAAATTCTTAGCAACTTCAATCTATTTTAGAAATATAACAAATTAATCCAAAATTAGGAAGATAATCACTTCCAGAATAGCCCTCACCTGCTCACTTTTGTGGCCATTATACGGCCCGTAGAGTGATTCTGCGGTCGCATAATGGACCGCATAAACGCACTTTTCCGGCAAAAATTTTCCTTTACTTTCCTGTGCATTATTCAACCCAAAAGGTCCAAGCCGCCTATAATCCTCAAACACGTAAGCATAGTCCGGCACCATGAAACATTATTTTTTTTGCAAATTTTACCAGGCCTTACACTTAAGTACTTTGAAATTTTCTGTGGTGTTACATTCTCCCCCGCTTTGGATCATTCGTCCTCGAATGAGGGTCGATTTCTGTTATTAGTATCTTATGAAACTCAGTCTTTCATACCACGCACCAGCAACCCCAAATTTGACTAACTCCCTAAATTTCCAAAAATTTCTCCAGAGTTTCCTTTATAATTAGGCCTATCCACCTGTCAGAGAGCCCCAGAACCATATCCGAACAATATATACATATTCCAAAGACGTAACATAATACAAAACAACAACAACTGTGGCCACATAAGCAATATATTTTCAGAAAGGAACACCCTTAACACCAAATGTACAAGTCATACATATTTCATAGGGATATCTCTTAGCATTTTTTTATAAGGCACAACTCATAAAATATATAAGGATACTCTTTCTTCATTTCTTCTTCGGCCTCCCAAGTAGCCTCTTCAACCTGTTAGTTTCGCCATAGAACTTTCACGGATGCAATTTCTTTATTTCTCAACTTTCGGATTTGCCGATCAATAATAGAAACTGGAATCTCTTCATAAGTCAATTCTTCATTTACCTCAATAGTATCGACCGGAACAATGGTTGTCGGGTCTCCAACTACTTTCTTTAACATAGACACATGAAACACTGGGTGTACTAATGACATCTCAGGTGGTAGCTCAAGCTTGTACGCCACCTCACCGATCCTCTGAAGGATTTTGTACGGTCCGACATACCTCGGACCCAATTTCCCTTTCTTACCAAATCGCATTACACCCTTCATGGGGGAAACTTTCAAGAATACCCAGTCATCTTCTTTGAACTCCAAATCCCTATGACGAACATCCAAATAGGATTTCTAATGACTCTGAGCAATCTTCAACTGCTCCTTAATCATTTTAACTTTTCCATAGCTTGATGCACAAGGTCTGGCCCTATCAAATCTGCTTCCTGCCTCCCCAATTTCGAACCACCCAATGGGAGATCTACATCTCCTACCATATAATGCCTCGAACGGTGCCATCTGAATGCTAGCATGATAGCTATTATTATACGCAAATTCTATAAGTGGTAAATAATCATCCCAGCTACCTTTGAAGTCTAGCACACAAGCACGCAACATATCCTCAAGCATTTGAATAGTCCGCTCTGCCTGCCCGTCAGTTTGCGGGTGAAAGGTTGTACTAAGATTCACCTGAGTACCCAAACCTTGCTAAAATCCCTTCCAAAAATTAGCAGTGAATTGTGCTTCCCGATTAGAAATGATGGAAACTGGGGTGCTATGCAACCTGACTATTTCTTTGATATACAATTGATCATATTGCTCCACTATGTCGGTAGACTTAACCGGCAAAAAGTGTGCTCATTTCGTGAGTCGATCCACAATCACTCAAATCGAGTCAAACTTAAGAGGAGTACGAGGCAATCCTACCACAAAGTCCATATTAATCATTTCCCACTTCCATATTGGAATTTCTATATTCTGTGCCAACCCACCGGGCTTCTGGGGTTCGGCCTTCGCCTGCTGACAATTGGGACATCTCGCATAATGCATAATGCACCGCATAACAGTTATGCGATCGCATAGTTAACCGCATAGCTGCTTCCAGAATAGCCCTCACCTGCTCACTTCTGTGGCCATTATGCGGCCCATAGAGTGATTATGCGGTCGCATAATGGACCGCATAAATGCACTTTTCCGGCAAAAAATTTCTTTACTTTCCTGTGCATTGTTCAGCCCAAAAGGTTCGAGCCGCGGCGAGCTTGCGAGTTACAAGTAAGCATAGTCCGCCACCATGAAATAATATTTTCTCTGTAAATTTTACCAGGCTTTACATTTAAAGTACTTTGAAATTTTCTGGGGTGTTACACATGTAGTCCTGAACGTAGAGTTACAAGTTAAAAAGTTAAGGACATGTAGTCCTGAACTTAAAGTTACAAGTTCAAAAGTTAAAGGATAGGAAGTCCTAGACTTAGAGTTACAAGCTCAAAAATTAAGGACATGGTGTCCTTAACTTAGAGTTACAAGCACAGAAATTAAGGATATTACCTTGATGTCATTTTGAATCCTTTTTTCTGATAAAGCTATTTTTTGATGTATTCTAGTACATTTTGCCTCCATATCCTTTTTCAACTTCTCCGATAATCTCTGAATCAAAAACCATAAAAATAAAAAAGTCTCTTAAGCAATAATAAGCAAATAAAAAACTAATGATATTCAAAGACAGAAAACCTACGTTAACAATTTCCTTAAGCAGAACTTCATTAAATTGTGTTTCAGCATTGAACTTTGATCTTGAGATAATGGCACATGCACACTAGTGGGCTCCGCATCTACTTCAGAAGAAAGAAATGGTACCATCTCGAGCAACTGATACAACTATTATATAAGAAAAAAATGTAAGTATGCAGAACTAAAACACATAAATAAAAAAATAGCTAGTAATCCTATTAACTTACTTTTTTATTATGGAAGTACTTTTTACATAGGGTGTCATAATGTGGAGATTTCATATCTGAATAACATAGCATCCGGGGGAACCCACATTCTTTGAAGTTCACAAATTATTTTTCCTGAAAAATTGAGAATACTTCCATAATCCAAACACAGAAGGCGAAAGGGAAGCCAAGTATAGTATAACTGTCCTTCTCTTTCTCTTTCTCTTTCTCTTTCTCTTTCTCTTTCTCATTCTCATTCTCATTGTCTGAAGTATATTGTTTGGGCTTCAACCAACTCTTCAATGATTTTAGCAACTTTTCATAACAAAGAGAGCCCTAATTGAAAGAAGAGCAGAGTTCATCGTCATCTACGATTTATTTTACCCGCTCAGACACATTCCGATTCTTACGCTTCCCCATCAATACAGATTCAACAAAATAAATTGTTGCCAACTTCACCGCATCGTCATGGCTGCCTACAAATGATGCAGTTGTACCATATGGGTGACTAGTAATAAAATGTCATAAATCGCCTAACTCGATTCTATCCTTTCCAGGGAAGTAGACTTTCGAAAGCCTATTATCTCTTTCATGTAAAACTTCGAAGTCCACTGAAGAAGAACATTTCAACCCAGTAATTATCTGGAACGCTTCACGTGTAAACTTCACTTCATGATCAAAAACCGTGAATGTCATTAAATGCGAGTCATTGCTTACAATTTCTGAAAGCAACACCCAATGAATAAGTCTACCATAGAACTTCACACTTTGTAATCGGAAAAAGTTTTCGAAAACAACATCCCTCAACTTCTTCCATTGCGTGTTCGACAAGAAACTTTTTATTGTTTTCTTATACTAAAAATCTCCTTTCCAATAGCTCATCGAATAATGCCAATCATCAAACTCGAAAACACGATCTCCTTCCATTAGCACACTACAAAGAAGGAAATAGAACGTAAACATTAGGACTATTTTTCTGAAATGTCCTTAATATTTAAACTACAAACTAAAATTCAGGACCTAAGTAGATGCATCTTTAATAGAAGACCAGTAAACTAAAATTAGCTTACAAATTCTTAAGACTATTTTTCTGAAATGTCCTTAATATTTAAACTACAAAACTAAAATCCAGGACCTAAGTAGATGCATCTTTAATAGAAGAACAATAAACTAAAATTAGCTTACAAATTCTTAAGACTATTTTTCTGAAATGTCCTTAATATTTAAACTAAAAAACTAAAATCTAGGACCTAATTAGATGCATCTTTAATAGAAGCACAATTAACTAAAATTAGCTTACAAATTCTTAGGACTATTTTTCTAAAATGTCCTTAATATTTAAACTAAAATACTAAAATCCAGGACCTAATTAGATGCATTTTTAATAGAAGCACAATTAACTAAAATTAGCTTACAAATTTGTAGGACTATTTTTCGGAAATGTCCTTAATATTTAAACTAAAAAACTAAAATTCAGGACCTAATTAGATGCATCTTTAATAGAAGCACAGTTAACTAAAATTCCTAAACATAGTTAGCTTACAAATTCGTAGGACTATTTTTCTGAAATGTCCTTACATAATCAATATATTGATTGAACCACAAACACATTTCAATACCAAAAGGTTCTCAATAATTTTCTCACAAAACTCCGCACCTTATTCCTCAGCGAATCAATGTATAATCATTTTTTTGAACATTTCACACATACTTGATGACAAACACAGCATTGATCACGATTAAAGATATACAAAAACAAAAATGCATAAAAGCAAAATCAAAAACATACTAGTACGTTGGTTCGATGCAGAGAAGATGAGAGAAGATGACAAAGGAGAAGAGATTAAGTTGGACAAAGTATACGCAGAGAATTGTTGTGGGCTGGGCATGAACGATATTGAGAAAGCAGAATTTTGCTTATGAAATTTTGGCTCTGAACTTCAATCGAGAGAAGAGAGTTGCATGCAGGAACGATATTGAGGGAGCGAAATTTTGCCTATGAAATTTTGGCTCTGAACTTAAATGAGAGAAGTGTATAAAGGAAAGGTTTGGGAATAAAAGAAATAAAAGAAAGGGTAAAAATATCTTTTCATATTAATTTTAATAGAGTAGTGGCTATTTTTGCTCAACATTAGAATTTGTGGATAAAAAGTAAACACCACCTTATTTAGTGGCTACCACACGCCATTCTTACCAACCCGTCCCACCCCTAAGCGTACCGGGCTGAACCGGATCGAATCGGACTGTGATTGGGCTGCCCGACCCAATTAACAATATTAGAATATATTGCCAGCGACGACGTAGATGGTGTCATGGCGACGTTAAAATCGCAGATGTTGCTTTCCATGCCTTTAGAGGGTCTACTCAACTAGCTAAACTCAAGTTGATTTGTTAACATTTATAGTGGATATTTAGCAAATTGCAATTTGTGGGTCAACGACTGAAAAGTTCATTTTTGGAATAAAATTCAGGCCCAAATGAGAGCGGAAAGCAAAAATTCAAGAAAAAGAACAGATTTGTTTTTAATATTTTGTACCTCACACAACTTACACTAGTTGTGTGAGGGCTTCTATTTATCTCACAAACGAGAAAGACTAACATCACTACAAATAAAGGTAATTTTGCAGAGGTTTAATTTTGGCGGTTATTGTAACCTCCGCAATCTATGTCAATTTGTGGAGGTTAATATATTCCCTGCCAATCTCTATATATATATAAAGCAAGGCCTTTGAGAGATGATGTGGCATTCCATATTTCCAGTAATATCATTTTTCTTTTATCTCCTTTTTTTTTTACTATCTTTCTTTTTCCCGTCCATTTTGAGTAGTAACTTATTAAAATAAATGGTTCAATTGCCATTTTGAAAGAACACGCCTCTTCCCATCCATTGTCAGTAGTCATTTGTGTTATAACTTCCCATAAATTACTGCTCAAATATAACGTGCATCCCCTCTTAATTAACCTATTTAACGTCTTTACTTACAAAGTAGTACTTCATAAACAACCTTCTTATATTCCAAAAAAAATAAACAAAGAAACGTTCACTCGTACAAGAAGTCAGCGTCAAAAAATCTTCAGATGGGGAAAGAGGCGAAGGCTATGAATAAGCGTTCCATTGAGAGTACTTTTGCCGCCATAGCTGTTCCTTTTTTCGCTTTCTTCCTCCATATCCTTTAATTAAAGAGGAATAATATTGTTCGGTTTGGTTTTTGTGGGTTAGAGTCCATGAACAAACTTGATTATTAAGTAGTGCAGATTTTTTTTGTGTGGAGAATGTTGTGTTAGGCTTAGAGATTGACAGATTTTATGGTTGTTGCTGAACTCAAGAGATGCTCCTGCCGAGGCAGCTGTTGAGAAGATTGAAATGACAGCGGTTTGGGAATTTTTCACTTTCGTTGTAAGATTTGTCTTAATCTTCTTTTATTTGCTTTTTCCTGCTTCGTTTTTACTACTTTTATTACAAGACAAATCATAGTTCTAATCCTCCTACCTTTGTAAGTTTGTACAATTTCTCAAAGTAGTATTTTCCTTGACATTGATACAGACATGTTAATATGTTATTTTACAATGTTATGCACATCATTTATGTTGTATAATATGTACTCCCTCGGTTTTATTTTATATGGATCAGTATAGGCATTGAGTTTAAGAATCTTTTTTAAAAGTGTGATGTATAATATTTCTGTGCATAATATGTACTCCTTTAACTTTCTTTTCATATAATTAAACCTGTTTAGTTATGCTTAGTTAAGCAAGAAAAGAATTTTTTTTACAATCATGGATCTTAAATATGCAATGATTTTTCTAGAGAAATCTTTTATACGGAGCGATTTTCCCTTCAAGATATGCACCAAAATTTTCCGAGCGAGGATTTTTGGATACCAGATGTTTATACCGAAAAAATATTTTTTTACTATAAACAAAAGTTTCATTTTCTTAACAGAAAACCGTTCTTAAAAGTCCAGAAATAGCAAAACTCGGAACTCCTTCGAAATGTATACTACCAGGGGTTGCGCATTTGCGGTATTTTAACCACTTCTGCGGACACGCTTCTGCGACGAGTCCAAACTCCCCCCATTTTTGCTCCTGCGGTAAATCACCCGCATCTGTGACCTCGCAGGTGCGACAAAGTCTTCGCACCTGCACAACCTGCCCTGCCCTTCACTCCTGGCCGCTTCTGCGATGGTCCTTGCGCACCTGCGATCAAAGCTTCGCAGTTGCGGTTACACCAGAAGCAAAATTTCCAGATTTTCCTAAGTCTAATGTTTTGATCCGTTAACCATCTAAAACTCACATGAGGCCCCCGGGACCTCAACAAAATATATCAACAAGTCCTAAAAAAAAAAGAGTTCACATAAAATAGAATGGATGGAGTATATTTCTCTGCCATTCTGCAAGTGTTTTTTGTAAAAAGAAAGAGTATAATGATTAAGAAAGAGTATGTGGCATTCCATATTTCCAGTAATATCATTTTTCTTTTATCTCCTTTTTTTTTTACTATCTTTCTTTTTCCCGTCCATTTTGAGTAGTAACTTATTAAAATAAATGGTTCAATTGCCATTTTGAAAGAACACGCCTCTTCCCATCCATTGTTAGTAGTCATTTGTGTTTTAACTTCCCATAAATTACTGCTCAAATATAACGTGCATCCCCTCTTAATTAACCTATTTAACGTCTTTACTTACAAAGTAGTACTTCATAAACAACCTTCTTATATTCCAAAAAAAATAAACAAAGAAACGTTCACTCGTACAAGAAGTCAGCGTCAAAAAATCTTCAGATGGGGAAAGAGGCGAAGGCTATGAATAAGCGTTCCATTGAGAGTACTTTTGCCGGCATAGCTGTTCCTATTTTCGCTTTCTTCCTCCATATCCTTTAATTAAAGAGGAATAATATTGTTCGGTTTGGTTTTTGTGGGTTAGAGTCCATGAACAAACTTGATTATTAAGTAGTGCAGATTTTTTTTGTGTGGAGAATGTTGTGTTAGGCTTAGAGATTGACAGATTTTATGGTTGTTGCTGAACTCAAGAGATGCTCCTGCCGAGGCAGCTGTTGAGAAGATTGAAATGACAGCGGTTTGGGAATTTTTCACTTTCGTTGTAAGATTTGTCTTAATCTTCTTTTATTTGCTTTTTCCTGCTTCGTTTTTACTACTTTTATTACAAGACAAATCATAGTTCTAATCCTCCTACCTTTGTAAGTTTGTACAATTTCTCAAAGTAGTATTTTCCTTGACATTGATACAGACATGTTAATATGTTATTTTACAATGTTATGCACATCATTTATGTTGTATAATATGTACTCCCTCGGTTTTATTTTATATGGATCAGTATAGGCATTGAGTTTAAGAATCTTTTTTAAAAGTGTGATGTATAATATTTCTGTGCATAATATGTACTCCTTTAACTTTCTTTTCATATAATTAAACCTGTTTAGTTATGCTTAGTTAAGCAAGAAAAGAATTTTTTTTACAATCATGGATCTTAAATATGCAATGATTTTTCTAGAGAAATCTTTTATGCGGAGCGATTTTCCCTTCAAGATATGCACCAAAATTTTCCGAGCGAGGATTTTTGGATACCAGATGTTTATACCGAAAAACTATTTTTTTACTATAAACAAAAGTTTCATTTTCTTAACAGAAAACCGTTCTTAAAAGTCCAGAAATAGCAAAACTCGAAACTCCTTCGAAATGTATACTACCAGGGGTTGCGCATTTGCGGTATTTTAACCACTTCTGCGGACACGCTTCTGCGACGAGTCCAAACTCCCCCCATTTTTGCTCCTGCGGTAAATCACCCGCATCTGTGACCTCGCAGGTGCGACAAAGTCTTCGCACCTGCACAACCTGCCCTGCCCTTCACTCCTGGCCGCTTCTGCGATGGTCCTTGCGCGCCTGCGATCAAAGCTTCGCAGTTGCGGTTACACCAGAAGCAAAATTTCCAGATTTTCCTAAGTCTAATGTTTTGATCCGTTAACCATCTAAAACTCACATGAGGCCCCCGGGACCTCAACAAAATATATCAACAAGTCCTAAAAAAAAAAAGAGTTCACATAAAATAGAATGGATGGAGTATATTTCTCTGCCATTCTGCAAGTGTATTTTGTAAAAAGAAAGAGTATAATGATTAAGAAAGAGTATGTGGCATTCCATATTTCCAGTAATATCATTTTTCTTTTATCTCCTTTTTTTTTTACTATCTTTCTTTTTCCCGTCCATTTTGAGTAGTAACTTATTAAAATAAATGGTTCAATTGCCATTTTGAAAGAACACGCCTCTTCCCATCCATTGTTAGTAGTCATTTGTGTTTTAACTTCCCATAAATTACTGCTCAAATATAACGTGCATCCCCTCTTAATGAACCTATTTAACGTCTTTACTTACAAAGTAGTACTTCATAAACAACCTTCTTATATTCCAAAAAAAATAAACAAAGAAACGTTCACTCGTACAAGAAGTCAGCGTCAAAACATCTTCAGATGGGGAAAGAGGCGAAGGCTATGAATAAGCGTTCCATTGAGAGTACTTTTGCCGCCATAGTTGTTCCTTTTTTCGCTTTCTTCCTCCATATCCTTTAATTAAAGAGGAATAATATTGTTCGGTTTGGTTTTTGTGGGTTAGAGTCCATGAACAAACTTGATTATTAAGTAGTGCAGATTTTTTTTGTGTGGAGAATGTTGTGTTAGGCTTAGAGATTGACAGATTTTATGGTTGTTGCTGAACTCAAGAGATGCTCCTGCCGAGGCAGCTGTTGAGAAGATTGAAATGACAGCGGTTTGGGAATTTTTCACTTTCGTTGTAAGATTTGTCTTAATCTTCTTTTATTTGCTTTTTCCTGCTTCGTTTTTACTACTTTTATTACAAGACAAATCATAGTTCTAATCCTCCTACCTTTGTAAGTTTGTACAATTTCTCAAAGTAGTATTTTCCTTGACATTGATACAGACATGTTAATATGTTATTTTACAATGTTATGCACATCATTTATGTTGTATAATATGTACTCCCTCGGTTTTATTTTATATGGATCAGTATAGGCATTGAGTTTAAGAATCTTTTTTAAAAGTGTGATGTATAATATTTCTGTGCATAATATGTACTCCTTTAACTTTCTTTTCATATAATTAAACCTGTTTAGTTATGCTTAGTTAAGCAAGAAAAGAATTTTTTTTACAATCATGGATCTTAAATATGCAATGATTTTTCTAGAGAAATCTTTTATGCGGAGCGATTTTCCCTTCAAGATATGCACCAAAATTTTCCGAGCGAGGATTTTTGGATACCAGATGTTTATACCGAAAAACTATTTTTTTACTATAAACAAAAGTTTCATTTTCTTAACAGAAAACCGTTCTTAAAAGTCCAGAAATAGCAAAACTCGAAACTCCTTCGAAATGTATACTACCAGGGGTTGCGCATTTGCGGTATTTTAACCACTTCTGCGGACACGCTTCTGCGACGAGTCCAAACTCCCCCCATTTTTGCTCCTGCGGTAAATCACCCGCATCTGTGACCTCGCAGGTGCGACAAAGTCTTCGCACCTGCACAACCTGCCCTGCCCTTCACTCCTGGCCGCTTCTGCGATGGTCCTTGCGCGCCTGCGATCAAAGCTTCGCAGTTGCGGTTACACCAGAAGCAAAATTTCCAGATTTTCCTAAGTCTAATGTTTTGATCCGTTAACCATCTAAAACTCACATGAGGCCCCCGGGACCTCAACAAAATATATCAACAAGTCCTAAAAAAAAAAAGAGTTCACATAAAATAGAATGGATGGAGTATATTTCTCTGCCATTCTGCAAGTGTATTTTGTAAAAAGAAAGAGTATAATGATTAAGAAAGAGTATGTGGCATTCCATATTTCCAGTAATATCATTTTTCTTTTATCTCCTTTTTTTTTTACTATCTTTCTTTTTCCCGTCCATTTTGAGTAGTAACTTATTAAAATAAATGGTTCAATTGCCATTTTGAAAGAACACGCCTCTTCCCATCCATTGTTAGTAGTCATTTGTGTTTTAACTTCCCATAAATTACTGCTCAAATATAACGTGCATCCCCTCTTAATGAACCTATTTAACGTCTTTACTTACAAAGTAGTACTTCATAAACAACCTTCTTATATTCCAAAAAAAATAAACAAAGAAACGTTCACTCGTACAAGAAGTCAGCGTCAAAACATCTTCAGATGGGGAAAGAGGCGAAGGCTATGAATAAGCGTTCCATTGAGAGTACTTTTGCCGCCATAGTTGTTCCTTTTTTCGCTTTCTTCCTCCATATCCTTTAATTAAAGAGGAATAATATTGTTCGGTTTGGTTTTTGTGGGTTAGAGTCCATGAACAAACTTGATTATTAAGTAGTGCAGATTTTTTTTGTGTGGAGAATGTTGTGTTAGGCTTAGAGATTGACAGATTTTATGGTTGTTGCTGAACTCAAGAGATGCTCCTGCCGAGGCAGCTGTTGAGAAGATTGAAATGACAGCGGTTTGGGAATTTTTCACTTTCGTTGTAAGATTTGTCTTAATCTTCTTTTATTTGCTTTTTCCTGCTTCGTTTTTACTACTTTTATTACAAGACAAATCATAGTTCTAATCCTCCTACCTTTGTAAGTTTGTACAATTTCTCAAAGTAGTATTTTCCTTGACATTGATACAGACATGTTAATATGTTATTTTACAATGTTATGCACATCATTTATGTTGTATAATATGTACTCCCTCGGTTTTATTTTATATGGATCAGTATAGGCATTGAGTTTAAGAATCTTTTTTAAAAGTGTGATGTATAATATTTCTGTGCATAATATGTACTCCTTTAACTTTCTTTTCATATAATTAAACCTGTTTAGTTATGCTTAGTTAAGCAAGAAAAGAATTTTTTTTACAATCATGGATCTTAAATATGCAATGATTTTTCTAGAGAAATCTTTTATGCGGAGCGATTTTCCCTTCAAGATATGCACCAAAATTTTCCGAGCGAGGATTTTTGGATACCAGATGTTTATACCGAAAAACTATTTTTTTACTATAAACAAAAGTTTCATTTTCTTAACAGAAAACCGTTCTTAAAAGTCCAGAAATAGCAAAACTCGAAACTCCTTCGAAATGTATACTACCAGGGGTTGCGCATTTGCGGTATTTTAACCACTTCTGCGGACACGCTTCTGCGACGAGTCCAAACTCCCCCCATTTTTGCTCCTGCGGTAAATCACCCGCATCTGTGACCTCGCAGGTGCGACAAAGTCTTCGCACCTGCACAACCTGCCCTGCCCTTCACTCCTGGCCGCTTCTGCGATGGTCCTTGCGCGCCTGCGATCAAAGCTTCGCAGTTGCGGTTACACCAGAAGCAAAATTTCCAGATTTTCCTAAGTCTAATGTTTTGATCCGTTAACCATCTAAAACTCACATGAGGCCCCCGGGACCTCAACAAAATATATCAACAAGTCCTAAAAAAAAAAAGAGTTCACATAAAATAGAATGGATGGAGTATATTTCTCTGCCATTCTGCAAGTGTATTTTGTAAAAAGAAAGAGTATAATGATTAAGAAAGAGTATGTGGCATTCCATATTTCCAGTAATATCATTTTTCTTTTATCTCCTTTTTTTTTTTACTATCTTTCTTTTTCCCGTCCATTTTTAGTAGTAACTTATTAAAATAAATGGTTCAATTGCCATTTTGAAAGAACACGCCTCTTCCCATCCATTGTTAGTAGTCATTTGTGTTTTAACTTCCCATAAATTACTGCTCAAATATAACGTGCATCCCCTCTTAATGAACCTATTTAACGTCTTTACTTACAAAGTAGTACTTCATAAACAACCTTCTTATATTCCAAAAAAAATAAACAAAGAAACGTTCACTCGTACAAGAAGTCAGCGTCAAAACATCTTCAGATGGGGAAAGAGGCGAAGGCTATGAATAAGCGTTCCATTGAGAGTACTTTTGCCGCCATAGTTGTTCCTTTTTTCGCTTTCTTCCTCCATATCCTTTAATTAAAGAGGAATAATATTGTTCGGTTTGGTTTTTGTGGGTTAGAGTCCATGAACAAACTTGATTATTAAGTAGTGCAGATTTTTTTTGTGTGGAGAATGTTGTGTTAGGCTTAGAGATTGACAGATTTTATGGTTGTTGCTGAACTCAAGAGATGCTCCTGCCGAGGCAGCTGTTGAGAAGATTGAAATGACAGCGGTTTGGGAATTTTTCACTTTCGTTGTAAGATTTGTCTTAATCTTCTTTTATTTGCTTTTTCCTGCTTCGTTTTTACTACTTTTATTACAAGACAAATCATAGTTCTAATCCTCCTACCTTTGTAAGTTTGTACAATTTCTCAAAGTAGTATTTTCCTTGACATTGATACAGACATGTTAATATGTTATTTTACAATGTTATGCACATCATTTATGTTGTATAATATGTACTCCCTCGGTTTTATTTTATATGGATCAGTATAGGCATTGAGTTTAAGAATCTTTTTTAAAAGTGTGATGTATAATATTTCTGTGCATAATATGTACTCCTTTAACTTTCTTTTCATATAATTAAACCTGTTTAGTTATGCTTAGTTAAGCAAGAAAAGAATTTTTTTTACAATCATGGATCTTAAATATGCAATGATTTTTCTAGAGAAATCTTTTATGCGGAGCGATTTTCCCTTCAAGATATGCACCAAAATTTTCCGAGCGAGGATTTTTGGATACCAGATGTTTATACCGAAAAACTATTTTTTTACTATAAACAAAAGTTTCATTTTCTTAACAGAAAACCGTTCTTAAAAGTCCAGAAATAGCAAAACTCGAAACTCCTTCGAAATGTATACTACCAGGGGTTGCGCATTTGCGGTATTTTAACCACTTCTGCGGACACGCTTCTGCGACGAGTCCAAACTCCCCCCATTTTTGCTCCTGCGGTAAATCACCCGCATCTGTGACCTCGCAGGTGCGACAAAGTCTTCGCACCTGCACAACCTGCCCTGCCCTTCACTCCTGGCCGCTTCTGCGATGGTCCTTGCGCGCCTGCGATCAAAGCTTCGCAGTTGCGGTTACACCAGAAGCAAAATTTCCAGATTTTCCTAAGTCTAATGTTTTGATCCGTTAACCATCTAAAACTCACATGAGGCCCCCGGGACCTCAACAAAATATATCAACAAGTCCTAAAAAAAAAAAGAGTTCACATAAAATAGAATGGATGGAGTATATTTCTCTGCCATTCTGCAAGTGTATTTTGTAAAAAGAAAGAGTATAATGATTAAGAAAGAGTATGTGGCATTCCATATTTCCAGTAATATCATTTTTCTTTTATCTCCTTTTTTTTTTTACTATCTTTCTTTTTCCCGTCCATTTTTAGTAGTAACTTATTAAAATAAATGGTTCAATTGCCATTTTGAAAGAACACGCCTCTTCCCATCCATTGTTAGTAGTCATTTGTGTTTTAACTTCCCATAAATTACTGCTCAAATATAACGTGCATCCCCTCTTAATTAACCTATTTAACGTCTTTACTTACAAAGTAGTACTTCATAAACAACCTTCTTATATTCCAAAAAAAATAAACAAAGAAACGTTCACTCGTACAAGAAGTCAGCGTCAAAACATCTTCAGATGGGGAAAGAGGCGAAGGCTATGAATAAGCGTTCCATTGAGAGTACTTTTGCCGCCATAGTTGTTCCTTTTTTCGCTTTCTTCCTCCATATCCTTTAATTAAAGAGGAATAATATTGTTCGGTTTGGTTTTTGTGGGTTAGAGTCCATGAACAAACTTGATTATTAAGTAGTGCAGATTTTTTTTGTGTGGAGAATGTTGTGTTAGGCTTAGAGATTGACAGATTTTATGGTTGTTGCTGAACTCAAGAGATGCTCCTGCCGAGGCAGCTGTTGAGAAGATTGAAATGACAGCGGTTTGGGAATTTTTCACTTTCGTTGTAAGATTTGTCTTAATCTTCTTTTATTTGCTTTTTCCTGCTTCGTTTTTACTACTTTTATTACAAGACAAATCATAGTTCTAATCCTCCTACCTTTGTAAGTTTGTACAATTTCTCAAAGTAGTATTTTCCTTGACATTGATACAGACATGTTAATATGTTATTTTACAATGTTATGCACATCATTTATGTTGTATAATATGTACTCCCTCGGTTTTATTTTATATGGATCAGTATAGGCATTGAGTTTAAGAATCTTTTTTAAAAGTGTGATGTATAATATTTCTGTGCATAATATGTACTCCTTTAACTTTCTTTTCATATAATTAAACCTGTTTAGTTATGCTTAGTTAAGCAAGAAAAGAATTTTTTTTACAATCATGGATCTTAAATATGCAATGATTTTTCTAGAGAAATCTTTTATGCGGAGCGATTTTCCCTTCAAGATATGCACCAAAATTTTCCGAGCGAGGATTTTTGGATACCAGATGTTTATACCGAAAAACTATTTTTTTACTATAAACAAAAGTTTCATTTTCTTAACAGAAAACCGTTCTTAAAAGTCCAGAAATAGCAAAACTCGAAACTCCTTCGAAATGTATACTACCAGGGGTTGCGCATTTGCGGTATTTTAACCACTTCTGCGGACACGCTTCTGCGACGAGTCCAAACTCCCCCCATTTTTGCTCCTGCGGTAAATCACCCGCATCTGTGACCTCGCAGGTGCGACAAAGTCTTCGCACCTGCACAACCTGCCCTGCCCTTCACTCCTGGCCGCTTCTGCGATGGTCCTTGCGCGCCTGCGATCAAAGCTTCGCAGTTGCGGTTACACCAGAAGCAAAATTTCCAGATTTTCCTAAGTCTAATGTTTTGATCCGTTAACCATCTAAAACTCACATGAGGCCCCCGGGACCTCAACAAAATATATCAACAAGTCCTAAAAAAAAAAAGAGTTCACATAAAATAGAATGGATGGAGTATATTTCTCTGCCATTCTGCAAGTGTATTTTGTAAAAAGAAAGAGTATAATGATTAAGAAAGAGTATGTGGCATTCCATATTTCCAGTAATATCATTTTTCTTTTATCTCCTTTTTTTTTTACTATCTTTCTTTTTCCCGTCCATTTTGAGTAGTAACTTATTAAAATAAATGGTTCAATTGCCATTTTGAAAGAACACGCCTCTTCCCATCCATTGTTAGTAGTCATTTGTGTTTTAACTTCCCATAAATTACTGCTCAAATATAACGTGCATCCCCTCTTAATTAACCTATTTAACGTCTTTACTTACAAAGTAGTACTTCATAAACAACCTTCTTATATTCCAAAAAAAATAAACAAAGAAACGTTCACTCGTACAAGAAGTCAGCGTCAAAAAATCTTCAGATGGGGAAAGAGGCGAAGGCTATGAATAAGCGTTCCATTGAGAGTACTTTTGCCGCCATAGTTGTTCCTTTTTTCGCTTTCTTCCTCCATATCCTTTAATTAAAGAGGAATAATATTGTTCGGTTTGGTTTTTGTGGGTTAGAGTCCATGAACAAACTTGATTATTAAGTAGTGCAGATTTTTTTTGTGTGGAGAATGTTGTGTTAGGCTTAGAGATTGACAGATTTTATGGTTGTTGCTGAACTCAAGAGATGCTCCTGCCGAGGCAGCTGTTGAGAAGATTGAAATGACAGCGGTTTGGGAATTTTTCACTTTCGTTGTAAGATTTGTCTTAATCTTCTTTTATTTGCTTTTTCCTGCTTCGTTTTTACTACTTTTATTACAAGACAAATCATAGTTCTAATCCTCCTACCTTTGTAAGTTTGTACAATTTCTCAAAGTAGTATTTTCCTTGACATTGATACAGACATGTTAATATGTTATTTTACAATGTTATGCACATCATTTATGTTGTATAATATGTACTCCCTCGGTTTTATTTTATATGGATCAGTATAGGCATTGAGTTTAAGAATCTTTTTTAAAAGTGTGATGTATAATATTTCTGTGCATAATATGTACTCCTTTAACTTTCTTTTCATATAATTAAACCTGTTTAGTTATGCTTAGTTAAGCAAGAAAAGAATTTTGTTTACAATCATGGATCTTAAATATGCAATGATTTTTCTAGAGAAATCTTTTATACGGAGCGATTTTCCCTTCAAGATATGCACCAAAATTTTCCGAGCGAGGATTTTTGGATACCAGATGTTTATACCGAAAAAATATTTTTTTACTATAAACAAAAGTTTCATTTTCTTAACAGAAAACCGTTCTTAAAAGTCCAGAAATAGCAAAACTCGGAACTCCTTCGAAATGTATACTACCAGGGGTTGCGCATTTGCGGTATTTTAACCACTTCTGCGGACACGCTTCTGCGACGAGTCCAAACTCCCCCCATTTTTGCTCCTGCGGTAAATCACCCGCATCTGTGACCTCGCAGGTGCGACAAAGTCTTCGCACCTGCACAACCTGCCCTGCCCTTCACTCCTGGCCGCTTCTGCGATGGTCCTTGCGCACCTGCGATCAAAGCTTCGCAGTTGCGGTTACACCAGAAGCAAAATTTCCAGATTTTCCTAAGTCTAATGTTTTGATCCGTTAACCATCTAAAACTCACATGAGGCCCCCGGGACCTCAACAAAATATATCAACAAGTCCTAAAAAAAAAAGAGTTCACATAAAATAGAATGGATGGAGTATATTTCTCTGCCATTCTGCAAGTGTTTTTTGTAAAAAGAAAGAGTATAATGATTAAGAAAGAGTATGTGGCATTCCATATTTCCAGTAATATCATTTTTCTTTTATCTCCTTTTTTTTTTACTATCTTTCTTTTTCCCGTCCATTTTGAGTAGTAACTTATTAAAATAAATGGTTCAATTGCCATTTTGAAAGAACACGCCTCTTCCCATCCATTGTTAGTAGTCATTTGTGTTTTAACTTCCCATAAATTACTGCTCAAATATAACGTGCATCCCCTCTTAATGAACCTATTTAACGTCTTTACTTACAAAGTAGTACTTCATAAACAACCTTCTTATATTCCAAAAAAAATAAACAAAGAAACGTTCACTCGTACAAGAAGTCAGCGTCAAAAAATCTTCAGATGGGGAAAGAGGCGAAGGCTATGAATAAGCGTTCCATTGAGAGTACTTTTGCCGCCATAGTTGTTCCTTTTTTCGCTTTCTTCCTCCATATCCTTTAATTAAAGAGGAATAATATTGTTCGGTTTGGTTTTTGTGGGTTAGAGTCCATGAACAAACTTGATTATTAAGTAGTGCAAGATTTTTTTTGTGTGGAGAATGTTGTGTTAGGCTTAGAGATTGACAGATTTTATGGTTGTTGCTGAACTCAAGAGATGCTCCTGCCGAGGCAGCTGTTGAGAAGATTGAAATGACAGCGGTTTGGGAATTTTTCACTTTCGTTGTAAGATTTGTCTTAATCTTCTTTTATTTGCTTTTTCCTGCTTCGTTTTTACTACTTTTATTACAAGACAAATCATAGTTCTAATCCTCCTACCTTTGTAAGTTTGTACAATTTCTCAAAGTAGTATTTTCCTTGACATTGATACAGACATGTTAATATGTTATTTTACAATGTTATGCACATCATTTATGTTGTATAATATGTACTCCCTCGGTTTTATTTTATATGGATCAGTATAGGCATTGAGTTTAAGAATCTTTTTTAAAAGTGTGATGTATAATATTTCTGTGCATAATATGTACTCCTTTAACTTTCTTTTCATATAATTAAACCTGTTTAGTTATGCTTAGTTAAGCAAGAAAAGAATTTTGTTTACAATCATGGATCTTAAATATGCAATGATTTTTCTAGAGAAATCTTTTATACGGAGCGATTTTCCCTTCAAGATATGCACCAAAATTTTCCGAGCGAGGATTTTTGGATACCAGATGTTTATACCGAAAAAATATTTTTTTACTATAAACAAAAGTTTCATTTTCTTAACAGAAAACCGTTCTTAAAAGTCCAGAAATAGCAAAACTCGGAACTCCTTCGAAATGTATACTACCAGGGGTTGCGCATTTGCGGTATTTTAACCACTTCTGCGGACACGCTTCTGCGACGAGTCCAAACTCCCCCCATTTTTGCTCCTGCGGTAAATCACCCGCATCTGTGACCTCGCAGGTGCGACAAAGTCTTCGCACCTGCACAACCTGCCCTGCCCTTCACTCCTGGCCGCTTCTGCGATGGTCCTTGCGCACCTGCGATCAAAGCTTCGCAGTTGCGGTTACACCAGAAGCAAAATTTCCAGATTTTCCTAAGTCTAATGTTTTGATCCGTTAACCATCTAAAACTCACATGAGGCCCCCGGGACCTCAACAAAATATATCAACAAGTCCTAAAAAAAAAAGAGTTCACATAAAATAGAATGGATGGAGTATATTTCTCTGCCATTCTGCAAGTGTTTTTTGTAAAAAGAAAGAGTATAATGATTAAGAAAGAGTATGTGGCATTCCATATTTCCAGTAATATCATTTTTCTTTTATCTCCTTTTTTTTTTACTATCTTTCTTTTTCCCGTCCATTTTGAGTAGTAACTTATTAAAATAAATGGTTCAATTGCCATTTTGAAAGAACACGCCTCTTCCCATCCATTGTTAGTAGTCATTTGTGTTTTAACTTCCCATAAATTACTGCTCAAATATAACGTGCATCCCCTCTTAATGAACCTATTTAACGTCTTTACTTACAAAGTAGTACTTCATAAACAACCTTCTTATATTCCAAAAAAAATAAACAAAGAAACGTTCACTCGTACAAGAAGTCAGCGTCAAAAAATCTTCAGATGGGGAAAGAGGCGAAGGCTATGAATAAGCGTTCCATTGAGAGTACTTTTGCCGCCATAGCTGTTCCTGTTTTCGCTTTCTTCCTCCATATCCTTTAATTAAAGAGGAATAATATTGTTCGGTTTGGTTTTTGTGGGTTAGAGTCCATGAACATACTTGATTATTAAGTAGTGCAGATTTTTTTTGTGTGGAGAATGTTGTGTTAGGCTTAGAGATTGACAGATTTTATGGTTGTTGCTGAACTCAAGAGATGCTCCTGCCGAGGCAGCTGTTGAGAGGATTGAAATGACAGCGGTTTGGGAATTTTTCACTTTCGTTGTAAGATTTGTCTTAATCTTCTTTTATTTGCTTTTTCCTGCTTCGTTTTTACTACTTTTATTACAAGACAAATCATAGTTCTAATCCTCCTACCTTTGTAAGTTTGTACAATTTCTCAAAGTAGTATTTTCCTTGACATTGATACAGACATGTTAATATGTTATTTTATAATGTTATGCACATCATTTATGTTGTATAATATGTACTCCCTCGGTTTTATTTTTTATGGATCAGTATAGGCATTGAGTTTAAGAATCTTTTTTAAAAGTGTGATGTATAATATTTCTGTGCATAATATGTACTCCTTTAACTTTCTTTTCATATAATTAAACCTGTTTAGTTATGCTTAGTTAAGCAAGAAAAGAATTTTGTTTACAATCATGGATCTTAAATATGCAATGATTTTTCTAGAGAAATCTTTTATACGGAGCGATTTTCCCTTCAAGATATGCACCAAAATTTTCCGAGCGAGGATTTTTGGATACCAGATGTTTATACCGAAAAAATATTTTTTTACTATAAACAAAAGTTTCATTTTCTTAACAGAAAACCGTTCTTAAAAGTCCAGAAATAGCAAAACTCGGAACTCCTTCGAAATGTATACTACCAGGGGTTGCGCATTTGCGGTATTTTAACCACTTCTGCGGACACGCTTCTGCGACGAGTCCAAACTCCCCCCATTTTTGCTCCTGCGGTAAATCACCCGCATCTGTGACCTCGCAGGTGCGACAAAGTCTTCGCACCTGCACAACCTGCCCTGCCCTTCACTCCTGGCCGCTTCTGCGATGGTCCTTGCGCACCTGCGATCAAAGCTTCGCAGTTGCGGTTACACCAGAAGCAAAATTTCCAGATTTTCCTAAGTCTAATGTTTTGATCCGTTAACCATCTAAAACTCACATGAGGCCCCCGGGACCTCAACAAAATATATCAACAAGTCCTAAAAAAAAAAGAGTTCACATAAAATAGAATGGATGGAGTATATTTCTCTGCCATTCTGCAAGTGTTTTTTGTAAAAAGAAAGAGTATAATGATTAAGAAAGAGTATGTGGCATTCCATATTTCCAGTAATATCATTTTTCTTTTATCTCCTTTTTTTTTTACTATCTTTCTTTTTCCCGTCCATTTTGAGTAGTAACTTATTAAAATAAATGGTTCAATTGCCATTTTGAAAGAACACGCCTCTTCCCATCCATTGTTAGTAGTCATTTGTGTTTTAACTTCCCATAAATTACTGCTCAAATATAACGTGCATCCCCTCTTAATTAACCTATTTAACGTCTTTACTTACAAAGTAGTACTTCATAAACAACCTTCTTATATTCCAAAAAAAATAAACAAAGAAACGTTCACTCGTACAAGAAGTCAGCGTCAAAAAATCTTCAGATGGGGAAAGAGGCGAAGGCTATGAATAAGCGTTCCATTGAGAGTACTTTTGCCGCCATAGCTGTTCGTTTTTTCGCTTTCTTCCTCCATATCCTTTAATTAAAGAGGAATAATATTGTTCGGTTTGGTTTTTGTGGGTTAGAGTCCATGAACAAACTTGATTATTAAGTAGTGCAGATTTTTTTTGTGTGGAGAATGTTGTGTTAGGCTTAGAGATTGACAGATTTTATGGTTGTTGCTGAACTCAAGAGATGCTCCTGCCGAGGCAGCTGTTGAGAAGATTGAAATGACAGCGGTTTGGGAATTTTTCACTTTCGTTGTAAGATTTGTCTTAATCTTCTTTTATTTGCTTTTTCCTGCTTCGTTTTTACTACTTTTATTACAAGACAAATCATAGTTCTAATCCTCCTACCTTTGTAAGTTTGTACAATTTCTCAAAGTAGTATTTTCCTTGACATTGATACAGACATGTTAATATGTTATTTTATAATGTTATGCACATCATTTATGTTGTATAATATGTACTCCCTCGGTTTTATTTTATATGGATCAGTATAGGCATTGAGTTTAAGAATCTTTTTTAAAAGTGTGATGTATAATATTTCTGTGCATAATATGTACTCCTTTAACTTTCTTTTCATATAATTAAACCTGTTTAGTTATGCTTAGTTAAGCAAGAAAAGAATTTTGTTTACAATCATGGATCTTAAATATGCAATGATTTTTCTAGAGAAATCTTTTATACGGAGCGATTTTCCCTTCAAGATATGCACCAAAATTTTCCGAGCGAGGATTTTTGGATACCAGATGTTTATACCGAAAAAATATTTTTTTACTATAAACAAAAGTTTCATTTTCTTAACAGAAAACCGTTCTTAAAAGTCCAGAAATAGCAAAACTCGGAACTCCTTCGAAATGTATACTACCAGGGGTTGCGCATTTGCGGTATTTTAACCACTTCTGCGGACACGCTTCTGCGACGAGTCCAAACTCCCCCCATTTTTGCTCCTGCGGTAAATCACCCGCATCTGTGACCTCGCAGGTGCGACAAAGTCTTCGCACCTGCACAACCTGCCCTGCCCTTCACTCCTGGCCGCTTCTGCGATGGTCCTTGCGCACCTGCGATCAAAGCTTCGCAGTTGCGGTTACACCAGAAGCAAAATTTCCAGATTTTCCTAAGTCTAATGTTTTGATCCGTTAACCATCTAAAACTCACATGAGGCCCCCGGGACCTCAACAAAATATATCAACAAGTCCTAAAAAAAAAAGAGTTCACATAAAATAGAATGGATGGAGTATATTTCTCTGCCATTCTGCAAGTGTTTTTTGTAAAAAGAAAGAGTATAATGATTAAGAAAGAGTATGTGGCATTCCATATTTCCAGTAATATCATTTTTCTTTTATCTCCTTTTTTTTTTTACTATCTTTCTTTTTCCCGTCCATTTTGAGTAGTAACTTATTAAAATAAATGGTTCAATTGCCATTTTGAAAGAACACGCCTCTTCCCATCCATTGTTAGTAGTCATTTGTGTTTTAACTTCCCATAAATTACTGCTCAAATATAACGTGCATCCCCTCTTAATTAACCTATTTAACGTCTTTACTTACAAAGTAGTACTTCATAAACAACCTTCTTATATTCCAAAAAAAATAAACAAAGAAACGTTCACTCGTACAAGAAGTCAGCGTCAAAAAATCTTCAGATGGGGAAAGAGGCGAAGGCTATGAATAAGCGTTCCATTGAGAGTACTTTTGCCGCCATAGCTGTTCGTTTTTTCGCTTTCTTCCTCCATATCCTTTAATTAAAGAGGAATAATATTGTTCGGTTTGGTTTTTGTGGGTTAGAGTCCATGAACAAACTTGATTATTAAGTAGTGCAGATTTTTTTTGTGTGGAGAATGTTGTGTTAGGCTTAGAGATTGACAGATTTTATGGTTGTTGCTGAACTCAAGAGATGCTCCTGCCGAGGCAGCTGTTGAGAAGATTGAAATGACAGCGGTTTGGGAATTTTTCACTTTCGTTGTAAGATTTGTCTTAATCTTCTTTTATTTGCTTTTTCCTGCTTCGTTTTTACTACTTTTATTACAAGACAAATCATAGTTCTAATCCTCCTACCTTTGTAAGTTTGTACAATTTCTCAAAGTAGTATTTTCCTTGACATTGATACAGACATGTTAATATGTTATTTTATAATGTTATGCACATCATTTATGTTGTATAATATGTACTCCCTCGGTTTTATTTTATATGGATCAGTATAGGCATTGAGTTTAAGAATCTTTTTTAAAAGTGTGATGTATAATATTTCTGTGCATAATATGTACTCCTTTAACTTTCTTTTCATATAATTAAACCTGTTTAGTTATGCTTAGTTAAGCAAGAAAAGAATTTTGTTTACAATCATGGATCTTAAATATGCAATGATTTTTCTAGAGAAATCTTTTATACGGAGCGATTTTCCCTTCAAGATATGCACCAAAATTTTCCGAGCGAGGATTTTTGGATACCAGATGTTTATACCGAAAAAATATTTTTTTACTATAAACAAAAGTTTCATTTTCTTAACAGAAAACCGTTCTTAAAAGTCCAGAAATAGCAAAACTCGGAACTCCTTCGAAATGTATACTACCAGGGGTTGCGCATTTGCGGTATTTTAACCACTTCTGCGGACACGCTTCTGCGACGAGTCCAAACTCCCCCCATTTTTGCTCCTGCGGTAAATCACCCGCATCTGTGACCTCGCAGGTGCGACAAAGTCTTCGCACCTGCACAACCTGCCCTGCCCTTCACTCCTGGCCGCTTCTGCGATGGTCCTTGCGCACCTGCGATCAAAGCTTCGCAGTTGCGGTTACACCAGAAGCAAAATTTCCAGATTTTCCTAAGTCTAATGTTTTGATCCGTTAACCATCTAAAACTCACATGAGGCCCCCGGGACCTCAACAAAATATATCAACAAGTCCTAAAAAAAAAAGAGTTCACATAAAATAGAATGGATGGAGTATATTTCTCTGCCATTCTGCAAGTGTTTTTTGTAAAAAGAAAGAGTATAATGATTAAGAAAGAGTATGTGGCATTCCATATTTCCAGTAATATCATTTTTCTTTTATCTCCTTTTTTTTTTACTATCTTTCTTTTTCCCGTCCATTTTGAGTAGTAACTTATTAAAATAAATGGTTCAATTGCCATTTTGAAAGAACACGCCTCTTCCCATCCATTGTTAGTAGTCATTTGTGTTTTAACTTCCCATAAATTACTGCTCAAATATAACGTGCATCCCCTCTTAATTAACCTATTTAACGTCTTTACTTACAAAGTAGTACTTCATAAACAACCTTCTTATATTCCAAAAAAAATAAACAAAGAAACGTTCACTCGTACAAGAAGTCAGCGTCAAAAAATCTTCAGATGGGGAAAGAGGCGAAGGCTATGAATAAGCGTTCCATTGAGAGTACTTTTGCCGCCATAGCTGTTCGTTTTTTTCGCTTTCTTCCTCCATATCCTTTAATTAAAGAGGAATAATATTGTTCGGTTTGGTTTTTGTGGGTTAGAGTCCATGAACAAACTTGATTATTAAGTAGTGCAGATTTTTTTTGTGTGGAGAATGTTGTGTTAGGCTTAGAGATTGACAGATTTTATGGTTGTTGCTGAACTCAAGAGATGCTCCTGCCGAGGCAGCTGTTGAGAAGATTGAAATGACAGCGGTTTGGGAATTTTTCACTTTCGTTGTAAGATTTGTCTTAATCTTCTTTTATTTGCTTTTTCCTGCTTCGTTTTTACTACTTTTATTACAAGACAAATCATAGTTCTAATCCTCCTACCTTTGTAAGTTTGTACAATTTCTCAAAGTAGTATTTTCCTTGACATTGATACAGACATGTTAATATGTTATTTTATAATGTTATGCACATCATTTATGTTGTATAATATGTACTCCCTCGGTTTTATTTTATATGGATCAGTATAGGCATTGAGTTTAAGAATCTTTTTTAAAAGTGTGATGTATAATATTTCTGTGCATAATATGTACTCCTTTAACTTTCTTTTCATATAATTAAACCTGTTTAGTTATGCTTAGTTAAGCAAGAAAAGAATTTTGTTTACAATCATGGATCTTAAATATGCAATGATTTTTCTAGAGAAATCTTTTATACGGAGCGATTTTCCCTTCAAGATATGCACCAAAATTTTCCGAGCGAGGATTTTTGGATACCAGATGTTTATACCGAAAAAATATTTTTTTACTATAAACAAAAGTTTCATTTTCTTAACAGAAAACCGTTCTTAAAAGTCCAGAAATAGCAAAACTCGGAACTCCTTCGAAATGTATACTACCAGGGGTTGCGCATTTGCGGTATTTTAACCACTTCTGCGGACACGCTTCTGCGACGAGTCCAAACTCCCCCCATTTTTGCTCCTGCGGTAAATCACCCGCATCTGTGACCTCGCAGGTGCGACAAAGTCTTCGCACCTGCACAACCTGCCCTGCCCTTCACTCCTGGCCGCTTCTGCGATGGTCCTTGCGCACCTGCGATCAAAGCTTCGCAGTTGCGGTTACACCAGAAGCAAAATTTCCAGATTTTCCTAAGTCTAATGTTTTGATCCGTTAACCATCTAAAACTCACATGAGGCCCCCGGGACCTCAACAAAATATATCAACAAGTCCTAAAAAAAAAAGAGTTCACATAAAATAGAATGGATGGAGTATATTTCTCTGCCATTCTGCAAGTGTTTTTTGTAAAAAGAAAGAGTATAATGATTAAGAAAGAGTATGTGGCATTCCATATTTCCAGTAATATCATTTTTCTTTTATCTCCTTTTTTTTTTACTATCTTTCTTTTTCCCGTCCATTTTGAGTAGTAACTTATTAAAATAAATGGTTCAATTGCCATTTTGAAAGAACACGCCTCTTCCCATCCATTGTTAGTAGTCATTTGTGTTTTAACTTCCCATAAATTACTGCTCAAATATAACGTGCATCCCCTCTTAATTAACCTATTTAACGTCTTTACTTACAAAGTAGTACTTCATAAACAACCTTCTTATATTCCAAAAAAAATAAACAAAGAAACGTTCACTCGTACAAGAAGTCAGCGTCAAAAAATCTTCAGATGGGGAAAGAGGCGAAGGCTATGAATAAGCGTTCCATTGAGAGTACTTTTGCCGCCATAGCTGTTCGTTTTTTCGCTTTCTTCCTCCATATCCTTTAATTAAAGAGGAATAATATTGTTCGGTTTGGTTTTTGTGGGTTAGAGTCCATGAACAAACTTGATTATTAAGTAGTGCAGATTTTTTTTGTGTGGAGAATGTTGTGTTAGGCTTAGAGATTGACAGATTTTATGGTTGTTGCTGAACTCAAGAGATGCTCCTGCCGAGGCAGCTGTTGAGAAGATTGAAATGACAGCGGTTTGGGAATTTTTCACTTTCGTTGTAAGATTTGTCTTAATCTTCTTTTATTTGCTTTTTCCTGCTTCGTTTTTACTACTTTTATTACAAGACAAATCATAGTTCTAATCCTCCTACCTTTGTAAGTTTGTACAATTTCTCAAAGTAGTATTTTCCTTGACATTGATACAGACATGTTAATATGTTATTTTATAATGTTATGCACATCATTTATGTTGTATAATATGTACTCCCTCGGTTTTATTTTATATGGATCAGTATAGGCATTGAGTTTAAGAATCTTTTTTAAAAGTGTGATGTATAATATTTCTGTGCATAATATGTACTCCTTTAACTTTCTTTTCATATAATTAAACCTGTTTAGTTATGCTTAGTTAAGCAAGAAAAGAATTTTGTTTACAATCATGGATCTTAAATATGCAATGATTTTTCTAGAGAAATCTTTTATACGGAGCGATTTTCCCTTCAAGATATGCACCAAAATTTTCCGAGCGAGGATTTTTGGATACCAGATGTTTATACCGAAAAAATATTTTTTTACTATAAACAAAAGTTTCATTTTCTTAACAGAAAACCGTTCTTAAAAGTCCAGAAATAGCAAAACTCGGAACTCCTTCGAAATGTATACTACCAGGGGTTGCGCATTTGCGGTATTTTAACCACTTCTGCGGACACGCTTCTGCGACGAGTCCAAACTCCCCCCATTTTTGCTCCTGCGGTAAATCACCCGCATCTGTGACCTCGCAGGTGCGACAAAGTCTTCGCACCTGCACAACCTGCCCTGCCCTTCACTCCTGGCCGCTTCTGCGATGGTCCTTGCGCACCTGCGATCAAAGCTTCGCAGTTGCGGTTACACCAGAAGCAAAATTTCCAGATTTTCCTAAGTCTAATGTTTTGATCCGTTAACCATCTAAAACTCACATGAGGCCCCCGGGACCTCAACAAAATATATCAACAAGTCCTAAAAAAAAAAGAGTTCACATAAAATAGAATGGATGGAGTATATTTCTCTGCCATTCTGCAAGTGTTTTTTGTAAAAAGAAAGAGTATAATGATTAAGAAAGAGTATGTGGCATTCCATATTTCCAGTAATATCATTTTTCTTTTATCTCCTTTTTTTTTTACTATCTTTCTTTTTCCCGTCCATTTTGAGTAGTAACTTATTAAAATAAATGGTTCAATTGCCATTTTGAAAGAACACGCCTCTTCCCATCCATTGTTAGTAGTCATTTGTGTTTTAACTTCCCATAAATTACTGCTCAAATATAACGTGCATCCCCTCTTAATGAACCTATTTAACGTCTTTACTTACAAAGTAGTACTTCATAAACAACCTTCTTATATTCCAAAAAAAATAAACAAAGAAACGTTCACTCGTACAAGAAGTCAGCGTCAAAAAATCTTCAGATGGGGAAAGAGGCGAAGGCTATGAATAAGCGTTCCATTGAGAGTACTTTTGCCGCCATAGCTGTTCCTTTTTTCGCTTTCTTCCTCCATATCCTTTAATTAAAGAGGAATAATATTGTTCGGTTTGGTTTTTGTGGGTTAGAGTCCATGAACATACTTGATTATTAAGTAGTGCAGATTTTTTTTGTGTGGAGAATGTTGTGTTAGGCTTAGAGATTGACAGATTTTATGGTTGTTGCTGAACTCAAGAGATGCTCCTGCCGAGGCAGCTGTTGAGAGGATTGAAATGACAGCGGTTTGGGAATTTTTCACTTTCGTTGTAAGATTTGTCTTAATCTTCTTTTATTTGCTTTTTCCTGCTTCGTTTTTACTACTTTTATTACAAGACAAATCATAGTTCTAATCCTCCTACCTTTGTAAGTTTGTACAATTTCTCAAAGTAGTATTTTCCTTGACATTGATACAGACATGTTAATATGTTATTTTATAATGTTATGCACATCATTTATGTTGTATAATATGTACTCCCTCGGTTTTATTTTTTATGGATCAGTATAGGCATTGAGTTTAAGAATCTTTTTTAAAAGTGTGATGTATAATATTTCTGTGCATAATATGTACTCCTTTAACTTTCTTTTCATATAATTAAACCTGTTTAGTTATGCTTAGTTAAGCAAGAAAAGAATTTTGTTTACAATCATGGATCTTAAATATGCAATGATTTTTCTAGAGAAATCTTTTATACGGAGCGATTTTCCCTTCAAGATATGCACCAAAATTTTCCGAGCGAGGATTTTTGGATACCAGATGTTTATACCGAAAAAATATTTTTTTACTATAAACAAAAGTTTCATTTTCTTAACAGAAAACCGTTCTTAAAAGTCCAGAAATAGCAAAACTCGGAACTCCTTCGAAATGTATACTACCAGGGGTTGCGCATTTGCGGTATTTTAACCACTTCTGCGGACACGCTTCTGCGACGAGTCCAAACTCCCCCCATTTTTGCTCCTGCGGTAAATCACCCGCATCTGTGACCTCGCAGGTGCGACAAAGTCTTCGCACCTGCACAACCTGCCCTGCCCTTCACTCCTGGCCGCTTCTGCGATGGTCCTTGCGCACCTGCGATCAAAGCTTCGCAGTTGCGGTTACACCAGAAGCAAAATTTCCAGATTTTCCTAAGTCTAATGTTTTGATCCGTTAACCATCTAAAACTCACATGAGGCCCCCGGGACCTCAACAAAATATATCAACAAGTCCTAAAAAAAAAAGAGTTCACATAAAATAGAATGGATGGAGTATATTTCTCTGCCATTCTGCAAGTGTTTTTTGTAAAAAGAAAGAGTATAATGATTAAGAAAGAGTATGTGGCATTCCATATTTCCAGTAATATCATTTTTCTTTTATCTCCTTTTTTTTTTACTATCTTTCTTTTTCCCGTCCATTTTGAGTAGTAACTTATTAAAATAAATGGTTCAATTGCCATTTTGAAAGAACACGCCTCTTCCCATCCATTGTTAGTAGTCATTTGTGTTTTAACTTCCCATAAATTACTGCTCAAATATAACGTGCATCCCCTCTTAATGAACCTATTTAACGTCTTTACTTACAAAGTAGTACTTCATAAACAACCTTCTTATATTCCAAAAAAAATAAACAAAGAAACGTTCACTCGTACAAGAAGTCAGCGTCAAAAAATCTTCAGATGGGGAAAGAGGCGAAGGCTATGAATAAGCGTTCCATTGAGAGTACTTTTGCCGCCATAGCTGTTCCTTTTTTCGCTTTCTTCCTCCATATCCTTTAATTAAAGAGGAATAATATTGTTCGGTTTGGTTTTTGTGGGTTAGAGTCCATGAACATACTTGATTATTAAGTAGTGCAGATTTTTTTTGTGTGGAGAATGTTGTGTTAGGCTTAGAGATTGACAGATTTTATGGTTGTTGCTGAACTCAAGAGATGCTCCTGCCGAGGCAGCTGTTGAGAGGATTGAAATGACAGCGGTTTGGGAATTTTTCACTTTCGTTGTAAGATTTGTCTTAATCTTCTTTTATTTGCTTTTTCCTGCTTCGTTTTTACTACTTTTATTACAAGACAAATCATAGTTCTAATCCTCCTACCTTTGTAAGTTTGTACAATTTCTCAAAGTAGTATTTTCCTTGACATTGATACAGACATGTTAATATGTTATTTTATAATGTTATGCACATCATTTATGTTGTATAATATGTACTCCCTCGGTTTTATTTTTTATGGATCAGTATAGGCATTGAGTTTAAGAATCTTTTTTAAAAGTGTGATGTATAATATTTCTGTGCATAATATGTACTCCTTTAACTTTCTTTTCATATAATTAAACCTGTTTAGTTATGCTTAGTTAAGCAAGAAAAGAATTTTGTTTACAATCATGGATCTTAAATATGCAATGATTTTTCTAGAGAAATCTTTTATACGGAGCGATTTTCCCTTCAAGATATGCACCAAAATTTTCCGAGCGAGGATTTTTGGATACCAGATGTTTATACCGAAAAAATATTTTTTTACTATAAACAAAAGTTTCATTTTCTTAACAGAAAACCGTTCTTAAAAGTCCAGAAATAGCAAAACTCGGAACTCCTTCGAAATGTATACTACCAGGGGTTGCGCATTTGCGGTATTTTAACCACTTCTGCGGACACGCTTCTGCGACGAGTCCAAACTCCCCCCATTTTTGCTCCTGCGGTAAATCACCCGCATCTGTGACCTCGCAGGTGCGACAAAGTCTTCGCACCTGCACAACCTGCCCTGCCCTTCACTCCTGGCCGCTTCTGCGATGGTCCTTGCGCACCTGCGATCAAAGCTTCGCAGTTGCGGTTACACCAGAAGCAAAATTTCCAGATTTTCCTAAGTCTAATGTTTTGATCCGTTAACCATCTAAAACTCACATGAGGCCCCCGGGACCTCAACAAAATATATCAACAAGTCCTAAAAAAAAAAGAGTTCACATAAAATAGAATGGATGGAGTATATTTCTCTGCCATTCTGCAAGTGCTTTTTGTAAAAAGAAAGAGTATAATGATTAAGAAAGAGTATGTGGCATTCCATATTTCCAGTAATATCATTTTTCTTTTATCTCCTTTTTTTTTTACTATCTTTCTTTTTCCCGTCCATTTTGAGTAGTAACTTATTAAAATAAATGGTTCAATTGCCATTTTGAAAGAACACGCCTCTTCCCATCCATTGTTAGTAGTCATTTGTGTTTTAACTTCCCATAAATTACTGCTCAAATATAACGTGCATCCCCTCTTAATTAACCTATTTAACGTCTTTACTTACAAAGTAGTACTTCATAAACAACCTTCTTATATTCCAAAAAAAATAAACAAAGAAACGTTCACTCGTACAAGAAGTCAGCGTCAAAAAATCTTCAGATGGGGAAAGAGGCGAAGGCTATGAATAAGCGTTCCATTGAGAGTACTTTTGCCGCCATAGCTGTTCGTTTTTTTCGCTTTCTTCCTCCATATCCTTTAATTAAAGAGGAATAATATTGTTCGGTTTGGTTTTTGTGGGTTAGAGTCCATGAACAAACTTGATTATTAAGTAGTGCAGATTTTTTTTGTGTGGAGAATGTTGTGTTAGGCTTAGAGATTGACAGATTTTATGGTTGTTGCTGAACTCAAGAGATGCTCCTGCCGAGGCAGCTGTTGAGAAGATTGAAATGACAGCGGTTTGGGAATTTTTCACTTTCGTTGTAAGATTTGTCTTAATCTTCTTTTATTTGCTTTTTCCTGCTTCGTTTTTACTACTTTTATTACAAGACAAATCATAGTTCTAATCCTCCTACCTTTGTAAGTTTGTACAATTTCTCAAAGTAGTATTTTCCTTGACATTGATACAGACATGTTAATATGTTATTTTATAATGTTATGCACATCATTTATGTTGTATAATATGTACTCCCTCGGTTTTATTTTATATGGATCAGTATAGGCATTGAGTTTAAGAATCTTTTTTAAAAGTGTGATGTATAATATTTCTGTGCATAATATGTACTCCTTTAACTTTCTTTTCATATAATTAAACCTGTTTAGTTATGCTTAGTTAAGCAAGAAAAGAATTTTGTTTACAATCATGGATCTTAAATATGCAATGATTTTTCTAGAGAAATCTTTTATACGGAGCGATTTTCCCTTCAAGATATGCACCAAAATTTTCCGAGCGAGGATTTTTGGATACCAGATGTTTATACCGAAAAAATATTTTTTTACTATAAACAAAAGTTTCATTTTCTTAACAGAAAACCGTTCTTAAAAGTCCAGAAATAGCAAAACTCGGAACTCCTTCGAAATGTATACTACCAGGGGTTGCGCATTTGCGGTATTTTAACCACTTCTGCGGACACGCTTCTGCGACGAGTCCAAACTCCCCCCATTTTTGCTCCTGCGGTAAATCACCCGCATCTGTGACCTCGCAGGTGCGACAAAGTCTTCGCACCTGCACAACCTGCCCTGCCCTTCACTCCTGGCCGCTTCTGCGATGGTCCTTGCGCACCTGCGATCAAAGCTTCGCAGTTGCGGTTACACCAGAAGCAAAATTTCCAGATTTTCCTAAGTCTAATGTTTTGATCCGTTAACCATCTAAAACTCACATGAGGCCCCCGGGACCTCAACAAAATATATCAACAAGTCCTAAAAAAAAAAGAGTTCACATAAAATAGAATGGATGGAGTATATTTCTCTGCCATTCTGCAAGTGTTTTTTGTAAAAAGAAAGAGTATAATGATTAAGAAAGAGTATGTGGCATTCCATATTTCCAGTAATATCATTTTTCTTTTATCTCCTTTTTTTTTTACTATCTTTCTTTTTCCCGTCCATTTTGAGTAGTAACTTATTAAAATAAATGGTTCAATTGCCATTTTGAAAGAACACGCCTCTTCCCATCCATTGTTAGTAGTCATTTGTGTTTTAACTTCCCATAAATTACTGCTCAAATATAACGTGCATCCCCTCTTAATTAACCTATTTAACGTCTTTACTTACAAAGTAGTACTTCATAAACAACCTTCTTATATTCCAAAAAAAATAAACAAAGAAACGTTCACTCGTACAAGAAGTCAGCGTCAAAAAATCTTCAGATGGGGAAAGAGGCGAAGGCTATGAATAAGCGTTCCATTGAGAGTACTTTTGCCGCCATAGCTGTTCGTTTTTTCGCTTTCTTCCTCCATATCCTTTAATTAAAGAGGAATAATATTGTTCGGTTTGGTTTTTGTGGGTTAGAGTCCATGAACAAACTTGATTATTAAGTAGTGCAGATTTTTTTTGTGTGGAGAATGTTGTGTTAGGCTTAGAGATTGACAGATTTTATGGTTGTTGCTGAACTCAAGAGATGCTCCTGCCGAGGCAGCTGTTGAGAAGATTGAAATGACAGCGGTTTGGGAATTTTTCACTTTCGTTGTAAGATTTGTCTTAATCTTCTTTTATTTGCTTTTTCCTGCTTCGTTTTTACTACTTTTATTACAAGACAAATCATAGTTCTAATCCTCCTACCTTTGTAAGTTTGTACAATTTCTCAAAGTAGTATTTTCCTTGACATTGATACAGACATGTTAATATGTTATTTTTCAATGTTATGCACATCATTTATGTTGTATAATATGTACTCCCTCGGTTTTATTTTATATGGATCAGTATAGGCATTGAGTTTAAGAATCTTTTTTAAAAGTGTGATGTATAATATTTCTGTGCATAATATGTACTCCTTTAACTTTCTTTTCATATAATTAAACCTGTTTAGTTATGCTTAGTTAAGCAAGAAAAGAATTTTGTTTACAATCATGGATCTTAAATATGCAATGATTTTTCTAGAGAAATCTTTTATACGGAGCGATTTTCCCTTCAAGATATGCACCAAAATTTTCCGAGCGAGGATTTTTGGATACCAGATGTTTATACCGAAAAAATATTTTTTTACTATAAACAAAAGTTTCATTTTCTTAACAGAAAACCGTTCTTAAAAGTCCAGAAATAGCAAAACTCGGAACTCCTTCGAAATGTATACTACCAGGGGTTGCGCATTTGCGGTATTTTAACCACTTCTGCGGACACGCTTCTGCGACGAGTCCAAACTCCCCCCATTTTTGCTCCTGCGGTAAATCACCCGCATCTGTGACCTCGCAGGTGCGACAAAGTCTTCGCACCTGCACAACCTGCCCTGCCCTTCACTCCTGGCCGCTTCTGCGATGGTCCTTGCGCACCTGCGATCAAAGCTTCGCAGTTGCGGTTACACCAGAAGCAAAATTTCCAGATTTTCCTAAGTCTAATGTTTTGATCCGTTAACCATCTAAAACTCACATGAGGCCCCCGGGACCTCAACAAAATATATCAACAAGTCCTAAAAAAAAAAGAGTTCACATAAAATAGAATGGATGGAGTATATTTCTCTGCCATTCTGCAAGTGTTTTTTGTAAAAAGAAAGAGTATAATGATTAAGAAAGAGTATGTGGCATTCCATATTTCCAGTAATATCATTTTTCTTTTATCTCCTTTTTTTTTTACTATCTTTCTTTTTCCCGTCCATTTTGAGTAGTAACTTATTAAAATAAATGGTTCAATTGCCATTTTGAAAGAACACGCCTCTTCCCATCCATTGTTAGTAGTCATTTGTGTTTTAACTTCCCATAAATTACTGCTCAAATATAACGTGCATCCCCTCTTAATTAACCTATTTAACGTCTTTACTTACAAAGTAGTACTTCATAAACAACCTTCTTATATTCCAAAAAAAATAAACAAAGAAACGTTCACTCGTACAAGAAGTCAGCGTCAAAAAATCTTCAGATGGGGAAAGAGGCGAAGGCTATGAATAAGCGTTCCATTGAGAGTACTTTTGCCGCCATAGCTGTTCGTTTTTTCGCTTTCTTCCTCCATATCCTTTAATTAAAGAGGAATAATATTGTTCGGTTTGGTTTTTGTGGGTTAGAGTCCATGAACAAACTTGATTATTAAGTAGTGCAGATTTTTTTTGTGTGGAGAATGTTGTGTTAGGCTTAGAGATTGACAGATTTTATGGTTGTTGCTGAACTCAAGAGATGCTCCTGCCGAGGCAGCTGTTGAGAAGATTGAAATGACAGCGGTTTGGGAATTTTTCACTTTCGTTGTAAGATTTGTCTTAATCTTCTTTTATTTGCTTTTTCCTGCTTCGTTTTTACTACTTTTATTACAAGACAAATCATAGTTCTAATCCTCCTACCTTTGTAAGTTTGTACAATTTCTCAAAGTAGTATTTTCCTTGACATTGATACAGACATGTTAATATGTTATTTTACAATGTTATGCACATCATTTATGTTGTATAATATGTACTTCCCTCGGTTTTATTTTATATGGATCAGTATAGGCATTGAGTTTAAGAATCTTTTTTAAAAGTGTGATGTATAATATTTCTGTGCATAATATGTACTCCTTTAACTTTCTTTTCATATAATTAAACCTGTTTAGTTATGCTTAGTTAAGCAAGAAAAGAATTTTTTTTACAATCATGGATCTTAAATATGCAATGATTTTTCTAGAGAAATCTTTTATACGGAGCGATTTTCCCTTCAAGATATGCACCAAAATTTTCCGAGCGAGGATTTTTGGATACCAGATGTTTATACCGAAAAACTATTTTTTTACTATAAACAAAAGTTTCATTTTCTTAACAGAAAACCGTTCTTAAAAGTCCAGAAATAGCAAAACTCGAAACTCCTTCGAAATGTATACTACCAGGGGTTGCGCATTTGCGGTATTTTAACCACTTCTGCGGACACGCTTCTGCGACGAGTCCAAACTCCCCCCATTTTTGCTCCTGCGGTAAATCACCCGCATCTGTGACCTCGCAGGTGCGACAAAGTCTTCGCACCTGCACAACCTGCCCTGCCCTTCACTCCTGGCCGCTTCTGCGATGGTCCTTGCGCGCCTGCGATCAAAGCTTCGCAGTTGCGGTTACACCAGAAGCAAAATTTCCAGATTTTCCTAAGTCTAATGTTTTGATCCGTTAACCATCTAAAACTCACATGAGGCCCCCGGGACCTCAACAAAATATATCAACAAGTCCTAAAAAAAAAAGAGTTCACATAAAATAGAATGGATGGAGTATATTTCTCTGCCATTCTGCAAGTGTTTTTTGTAAAAAGAAAGAGTATAATGATTAAGAAAGAGTATGTGGCATTCCATATTTCCAGTAATATCATTTTTCTTTTATCTCCTTTTTTTTTTACTATCTTTCTTTTTCCCGTCCATTTTGAGTAGTAACTTATTAAAATAAATGGTTCAATTGCCATTTTGAAAGAACACGCCTCTTCCCATCCATTGTTAGTAGTCATTTGTGTTTTAACTTCCCATAAATTACTGCTCAAATATAACGTGCATCCCCTCTTAATTAACCTATTTAACGTCTTTACTTACAAAGTAGTACTTCATAAACAACCTTCTTATATTCCAAAAAAAATAAACAAAGAAACGTTCACTCGTACAAGAAGTCAGCGTCAAAAAATCTTCAGATGGGGAAAGAGGCGAAGGCTATGAATAAGCGTTCCATTGAGAGTACTTTTGCCGCCATAGCTGTTCCTTTTTTCGCTTTCTTCCTCCATATCCTTTAATTAAAGAGGAATAATATTGTTCGGTTTGGTTTTTGTGGGTTAGAGTCCATGAACAAACTTGATTATTAAGTAGTGCAGATTTTTTTTGTGTGGAGAATGTTGTGTTAGGCTTAGAGATTGACAGATTTTATGGTTGTTGCTGAACTCAAGAGATGCTCCTGCCGAGGCAGCTGTTGAGAAGATTGAAATGACAGCGGTTTGGGAATTTTTCACTTTCGTTGTAAGATTTGTCTTAATCTTCTTTTATTTGCTTTTTCCTGCTTCGTTTTTACTACTTTTATTACAAGACAAATCATAGTTCTAATCCTCCTACCTTTGTAAGTTTGTACAATTTCTCAAAGTAGTATTTTCCTTGACATTGATACAGACATGTTAATATGTTATTTTTCAATGTTATGCACATCATTTATGTTGTATAATATGTACTCCCTCGGTTTTATTTTATATGGATCAGTATAGGCATTGAGTTTAAGAATCTTTTTTAAAAGTGTGATGTATAATATTTCTGTGCATAATATGTACTCCTTTAACTTTCTTTTCATATAATTAAACCTGTTTAGTTATGCTTAGTTAAGCAAGAAAAGAATTTTTTTTACAATCATGGATCTTAAATATGCAATGATTTTTCTAGAGAAATCTTTTATACGGAGCGATTTTCCCTTCAAGATATGCACCAAAATTTTCCGAGCGAGGATTTTTGGATACCAGATGTTTATACCGAAAAAATATTTTTTTACTATAAACAAAAGTTTCATTTTCTTAACAGAAAACCGTTCTTAAAAGTCCAGAAATAGCAAAACTCGGAACTCCTTCGAAATGTATACTACCAGGGGTTGCGCATTTGCGGTATTTTAACCACTTCTGCGGACACGCTTCTGCGACGAGTCCAAACTCCCCCCATTTTTGCTCCTGCGGTAAATCACCCGCATCTGTGACCTCGCAGGTGCGACAAAGTCTTCGCACCTGCACAACCTGCCCTGCCCTTCACTCCTGGCCGCTTCTGCGATGGTCCTTGCGCACCTGCGATCAAAGCTTCGCAGTTGCGGTTACACCAGAAGCAAAATTTCCAGATTTTCCTAAGTCTAATGTTTTGATCCGTTAACCATCTAAAACTCACATGAGGCCCCCGGGACCTCAACAAAATATATCAACAAGTCCTAAAAAAAAAAGAGTTCACATAAAATAGAATGGATGGAGTATATTTCTCTGCCATTCTGCAAGTGTTTTTTGTAAAAAGAAAGAGTATAATGATTAAGAAAGAGTATGTGGCATTCCATATTTCCAGTAATATCATTTTTCTTTTATCTCCTTTTTTTTTTTACTATCTTTCTTTTTCCCGTCCATTTTGAGTAGTAACTTATTAAAATAAATGGTTCAATTGCCATTTTGAAAGAACACGCCTCTTCCCATCCATTGTTAGTAGTCATTTGTGTTTTAACTTCCCATAAATTACTGCTCAAATATAACGTGCATCCCCTCTTAATGAACCTATTTAACGTCTTTACTTACAAAGTAGTACTTCATAAACAACCTTCTTATATTCCAAAAAAAATAAACAAAGAAACGTTCACTCGTACAAGAAGTCAGCGTCAAAAAATCTTCAGATGGGGAAAGAGGCGAAGGCTATGAATAAGCGTTCCATTGAGAGTACTTTTGCCGCCATAGCTGTTCCTTTTTTCGCTTTCTTCCTCCATATCCTTTAATTAAAGAGGAATAATATTGTTCGGTTTGGTTTTTGTGGGTTAGAGTCCATGAACAAACTTGATTATTAAGTAGTGCAGATTTTTTTTGTGTGGAGAATGTTGTGTTAGGCTTAGAGATTGACAGATTTTATGGTTGTTGCTGAACTCAAGAGATGCTCCTGCCGAGGCAGCTGTTGAGAAGATTGAAATGACAGCGGTTTGGGAATTTTTCACTTTCGTTGTAAGATTTGTCTTAATCTTCTTTTATTTGCTTTTTCCTGCTTCGTTTTTACTACTTTTATTACAAGACAAATCATAGTTCTAATCCTCCTACCTTTGTAAGTTTGTACAATTTCTCAAAGTAGTATTTTCCTTGACATTGATACAGACATGTTAATATGTTATTTTCCAATGTTATGCACATCATTATGTTGTATAATATGTACTCCCTCGGTTTTATTTTATATGGATCAGTATAGGCATTGAGTTTAAGAATCTTTTTTAAAAGTGTGATGTATAACATTTCTGTGCATAATATGTACTCCTTTAACTTTCTTTTCATAAAATTAAACCTGTTTAGTTATGCTTAGTTAAGCAAGAAAAGAATTTTTTTTACAATCATGGATCTTAAATATGCAATGATTTTTCTAGAGAAATCTTTTATACGGAGCGATTTTCCCTTCAAGATATGCACCAAAATTTTCCGAGCGAGGATTTTTGGATACCAGATGTTTATACCGAAAAAATATTTTTTTACTATAAACAAAAGTTTCATTTTCTTAACAGAAAACCGTTCTTAAAAGTCCAGAAATAGCAAAACTCGGAACTCCTTCGAAATGTATACTACCAGGGGTTGCGCATTTGCGGTATTTTAACCACTTCTGCGGACACGCTTCTGCGACGAGTCCAAACTCCCCCCATTTTTGCTCCTGCGGTAAATCACCCGCATCTGTGACCTCGCAGGTGCGACAAAGTCTTCGCACCTGCACAACCTGCCCTGCCCTTCACTCCTGGCCGCTTCTGCGATGGTCCTTGCGCACCTGCGATCAAAGCTTCGCAGTTGCGGTTACACCAGAAGTAAAATTTCCAGATTTTCCTAAGTCTAATGTTTTGATCCGTTAACCATCTAAAACTCACATGAGGCCCCCGGGACCTCAACAAAATATATCAACAAGTCCTAAAAAAAAAAAGAGTTCACATAAAATAGAATGGATGGAGTATATTTCTCTGCCATTCTGCAAGTGTTTTTTGTAAAAAGAAAGAGTATAATGATTAAGAAAGAGTATGTGGCATTCCATATTTCCAGTAATATCATTTTTCTTTTATCTCCTTTTTTTTTTACTATCTTTCTTTTTCCCGTCCATTTTGAGTAGTAACTTATTAAAATAAATGGTTCAATTGCCATTTTGAAAGAACACGCCTCTTCCCATCCATTGTTAGTAGTCATTTGTGTTTTAACTTCCCATAAATTACTGCTCAAATATAACGTGCATCCCCTCTTAATTAACCTATTTAACGTCTTTACTTACAAAGTAGTACTTCATAAACAACCTTCTTATATTCCAAAAAAAATAAACAAAGAAACGTTCACTCGTACAAGAAGTCAGCGTCAAAAAATCTTCAGATGGGGAAAGAGGCGAAGGCTATGAATAAGCATTCCATTGAGAGTACTTTTGCCGCCATAGCTGTTCCTTTTTTCGCTTTCTTCCTCCATATCCTTTAATTAAAGAGGAATAATATTATTCGGTTTGGTTTTTGTGGGTTAGAGTCCATGAACAAACTTGATTATTAAGTAGTGCAGATTTTTTTTGTGTGGAGAATGTTGTGTTAGGCTTAGAGATTGACAGATTTTATGGTTGTTGCTGAACTCAAGAGATGCTCCTGCCGAGGCAGCTGTTGAGAAGATTGAAATGACAGCGGTTTGGGAATTTTTCACTTTCGTTGTAAGATTTGTCTTAATCTTCTTTTATTTGCTTTTTCCTGCTTCGTTTTTACTACTTTTATTACAAGACAAATCATAGTTCTAATACTCCTACCTTTGTAAGTTTGTACAATTTCTCAAAGTAGTATTTTCCTTGACATTGATACAGACATGTTAATATGTTATTTTCCAATGTTATGCACATCATTTATGTTGTATAATATGTACTCCCTCGGTTTTATTTTATATGGATCAGTATAGGCATTGAGTTTAAGAATCTTTTTTAAAAGTGTGATGTATAATATTTCTGTGCATAATATGTACTCCTTTAACTTTCTTTTCATATAATTAAACCTGTTTAGTTATGCTTAGTTAAGCAAGAAAAGAATTTTTTTTACAATCATGGATCTTAAATATGCAATGATTTTTCTAGAGAAATCTTTTATACGGAGCGATTTTCCCTTCAAGATATGCACCAAAATTTTCCGAGCGAGGATTTTTGGATACCAGATGTTTATACCGAAAAAATATTTTTTTACTATAAACAAAAGTTTCATTTTCTTAACAGAAAACCGTTCTTAAAAGTCCAGAAATAGCAAAACTCGGAACTCCTTCGAAATGTATACTACCAGGGGTTGCGCATTTGCGGTATTTTAACCACTTCTGCGGACACGCTTCTGCGACGAGTCCAAACTCCCCCCATTTTTGCTCCTGCGGTAAATCACCCGCATCTGTGACCTCGCAGGTGCGACAAAGTCTTCGCACCTGCACAACCTGCCCTGCCCTTCACTCCTGGCCGCTTCTGCGATGGTCCTTGCGCACCTGCGATCAAAGCTTCGCAGTTGCGGTTACACCAGAAGCAAAATTTCCAGATTTTCCTAAGTCTAATGTTTTGATCCGTTAACCATCTAAAACTCACATGAGGCCCCCGGGACCTCAACAAAATATATCAACAAGTCCTAAAAAAAAAAAGAGTTCACATAAAATAGAATGGATGGAGTATATTTCTCTGCCATTCTGCAAGTGTTTTTTGTAAAAAGAAAGAGTATAATGATTAAGAAAATATCAAATTTCAAGAGTTTAATGGTCTTATATATTTTCGTAGATGCTTGTATTGGTTAGTGTTTGAAAGGCAATCAGCAACATTACTTTTGAACGGTAAGATGGACGTTTTGTTTCTTATTTTCTCCTTAATTATTTTTTAGCAGAATCATAAAAATATCCTATTTTCCTCATTACTTAAGTTCTTACTTTGATATAAAGTTTCACCTTAGAGGAAAAGTATAATTGCATAAACAGAAGATATCTATGGTTGAATAGTCAAATCGACACACATACTTGCTCTAATCAGTACATACTCAAATCTAAAATACAATGACAAGAGCATTAACAATTCAGGACATTGATATAACAGATGTAATTAATTAATTACTTCACTTTCAAATGCTTAGAGAAGAGAGGTTAAGGAATAACATTATAGAAGATTTTTCTCTGTTAATATGTGTTAACCAATCATAACATGTCATTTACATTGTAATACTATAACACAGTAGAATCGGGAAGAATATTTTCTTAGTAAAGATTGATTTTTCTTTTATAAAATTTAAGACATTACTATTACTTTCTTATAATTTATTTATTTTTTGAGATCGAGTAAATTTACTAGTATATTAGATTTGCGAGGCTTAGTAACCTCCGCCACCCTTACAAAATCGCTTATTAACTCCAAGTTTTCCCAAACTCCTTTCTCATTATCAACTATCCTTCTCTCTTTCCTCACTCACTCACATTCACGAAAGAGAAGTCTGCTCTCCCATGTCCATTTCCTTCACTTGAAAAAATTAACACTTCAGTTAAAACCCACTAAGATTTAAAAAAAATGAACGCAATGAAAAAGATTCGCAAAGGAGAAGATGCGAAATAATTTCAGATACGACCAAAAGCATTTTTCTATCATCAAACTTCTGATCTATGGTAATTCCTCTTCCCCATTCTTTGATTTTGCTTTTCTGTCTTTCTTTCTTCTTGCATGTGAGTTTTAAATTTTTTTTCTCTGTTAATATGTGTTTTCCCTTTATTGATTTTTTCTCTTTCTTTCATCTTGATATTTTTCGATTCTCTACTAAAAGTAATCGAAATTTTGGTAGAATCAATGTATTTTGAAGAAGGATATAACACTCTTTGAAATCGAGATGTAAGTACTCTTTATTCTTTTGCATTAAGTATTTTAGGTTGTCAAATTTTGCTTTTTTGGATATTTTTGTAGGTTAATTTATGTTATTTGTGTCTTCTTAATTGAAATATTTCCTCTCGCATGTATATTTTAGAATTCCTGCGGACCTTAGAGAAGAAGCAATTGAAAGATTTAGCTGCAAGGATTTATTAGTTTTTTATTCCTCTTTCTGCCGTGTGATGTGTTTGCATCAATCTCAATGTACTACATTAGGACGGTTCAAAAAGCACAACTAAAGTAAAACCAGTCAGATTTTTAGTTTTCTTCGTAGTGTTGAATATTAGTTTTTCCTCTTTTTGGGTTTGTAATACAAAATGTGCAGACAATATATTTAGGCTGCCTGAACATCAATTCTGTTTTTCTCAAAAAAGGCTAATGGATCAATAACAAATTTTTTCTTTTATTTGTCAAGTGCTGATACATGCAAATGTATCTTTTTAAAGTATCTTTAATTGTCTTAGTGAACTTAATAGTCGAATGATTTCGACGCTAAAGTAGAAGCATTTATTTATTTTAACAAAGGATTTATTACGAAATGCTTGCTTGCTTCTATTATCTTCTTTAGGAATTTTTGTGTTATCCCTTTCTGTTAAACACTGTTTTGATTCCAATATTAAAGTAAAGCAGATAATATTTTTGTCGTTCTTATTATTGCATATATTTTGTTGCATATACTAGACATCCATAATTCTCTTAACTAAACTATAAAATAGCAGTATACTATCGTCCTAGATAATTATTAAAACTTTAACTTCACTTTTTATTATCTTACAAAATCTTATAATATTATCGCGTTGATAGCTTGCTAAATCGTCCTTTCTCACGGAAATATTGTAGGTTATAATCAACACTCCTGCTTGGAGAAATCCTTATCGGTGGCACTAATCTGATTGTGGATCATCAGTTTCACTTCTGAAAGGTTATATATCAGTACCTTCCAATAGATAAATCTAGGATTGGAATGCATGCTTAGAAATACAACAAAATATTTACTTGGTTTTGTCATGACCCGAAATTTCAACTACGACCCGTGATGGCGTCTAAGGTCCACTTGCTAGGAAGGTCAATATTAGCTACACATTTATTTATTTTAACAAATTTTAAAAGCAAATAAATAAGAAGGTAAAGCTGTAGAACTACAAAATATATAACAAACTACGAACACGCTATCTAGTCTAATCTCAGTATCTGGTGTCACAAGTACATGAGTTGCTAAAAGTGCTATAAGCAAGGTCCGTAATAATATACAACTGTCTGAATAAAATAAATAGTATAAAGATAAGAAGGGGACTTTAGGGTCTGCGAACACCGTGCAGTTCTACCTCAAGTCTCTGGATAATTATAGCCCGAGCAAACCTGCACTAAACACCGTCAGGACCAACACCAGAATCTGTACAAGAAGTGTAGAAGTGTAGTATGAGTACAATCGACCCTATGTACGCTGTAAGTGCCGAGTCTAACCTCGACAAAGTAGTGACGAGACTATAACAAGGCGCTCACTATAAACATGTACGAATATAAGTAAAAACAATAACAGAATAGAGAATCAATGATCAACATGTAAACTGGAGTAGAACATACATAAGAGGGTTCCAGAACAATATTTATGCTCAAATTCACAATACAACATGAATACGGAACAAACAACCAAGAATAATCATGTTATATATATCTTCTCTGTTGCAATACTCAACCCGATCCACACATTTATAACTATACCGTTACGGCGTGCATGCCATATATATACCGTGTGGTGCACTCAGGATCTATTTATAGTGTTAGCTTTAGGTTATGACAACGTGCTCTAACACAAATTGTTAATTTATGCACCTATACAAAACAAGGAGGTGGGAGTGGGGTCCGCAGTTTCCCAAAATTTCTTCAGCTATTATTTTTTGAAACAACTAAAAATATATGTTATCTAGAAATAATTTATATCTATATATAAAAGAGGGCCAATGAGTGCTGACACCTCTCCTAGGCTTGGAAATGTATTTATTTTTTTGGTCATGTTTTTGCCTTTTTCCTCATGTTTCAACTGAACATCTATTTTCCTTTCTTCTAATATAGAAAATGTAACTGTTGTAACAATTTAACTAATGAACGATAACGTTTCAACGATTGAATTGCATTGGTTCATTAGAGATGCAATGTTTGAATTGAAATAGTGGGTCATTACAATTGCTTAAGTGCCTTTTGGGTTGACGCATAGAGTCTTTCCATATAAAACTGATACAGTCGAGTGAGGATCAAGGGGAGAAAAGTGTACGTACAGTATAACTCTGCAAGAACTGACTTCGTTGCTATATTCTAGCACAACCCATTAGAGAATGAAGATCAACTTGTACAGCACTGAGACTTTTCGGGCCAAAAGATTAAATATCAATCAATCACGAGAACTCTACAGAAATAGTTACAATGCAAGAAATTAGCAGAAAACTGACACAAAAGAGTGAGGATTAATAAGAGGTTGACTAGCAAGGAAGGGCGTGAATGAAGAAGAGAATCCAAGGAGGAGAATGATAACGACAACATTTTGCGGCTGGAAGACACGTAATAGCTACAATGGTTACCAAAGAATATTTTGACATTGTATACGGACGGAATGGATTTCAGCCTTGGCATGTCCGGTACGGTTCGAATGGTGGTATATCGAAGTAAGATTCCGAAGGGGGGCACGAACTAACCTAGAGTCCGGTGAGGCCGGTCCGTGTTGAGATCGATATCATATTCAAACTCGAACAAGAATCGAACCATGGCGCGGGTAGATCTATCGTGCTGATAATCCAAAAACCAACCTACATCCACCCGGAATCCATCCGAGGGCTCGAACTAGGATCGGGCTCGAACCAAGATCACGAGTTCGAGCCGAAATCAAGCTCGAACCAAAATCGAGGATTCTAAGCAAGATCGAACTCGCAGGCAAAAGCCGTTGTAATCCCACTAGAGGGAATCTTGACAGAAATTATGAAAAACCTAATTTATCATGGGTCTCCCACTGAATGTTTATTTTATTATACTTGTAGCCAAACCCCTTTACTATAAAAGGGCTTGTTTATCATTCTTGTAGGGCATCCTTTTCAGGGGCCATAGACTATCACAAAATGTATTATTTCCTCTATAAGAAAAAGAGTGATCTTTCTAGTTTCTGAGATTGATTCTATTTCGTAAAATCTTAAATTCACTGTTCATAATTGATTCGCCTGGATTACATTTTTTCCAACCTATATTCATCCCTTTTATTTATCCTAGCATTATGTGTTAAGTTGTACCACATATCTTCGGAACTGCGTATAAATTCAACTCTATCCATTTTTCGGAAAAGCAGTTTGGCGCCCACCGTGGGGCCGAGGATAACAGTGGTCACTTATTTCCGAAAACACCTTCAATTCAGGTTCAGCTACGAATAGCCACCGACCGAATGGCTTCACCGACCGATTACGAAGCTGGCCTTCAAGATGAAACCAACAACTTGGCACTACCCGAGATTCGAGCCGAAATACCACTAGATGTCAATTCACAAATTGCTTTGGAAGCAAACCAGCGTTCCGAATCGGAAAGAAGCATTCAGGGCGGTGCTCGATCCTTAGCCCAAGACACCCAGAACCCATAGGAGATCGGGGCCAGCTTACGCATGATCTTTGAGATGTTGCAAGCCCAGCAATAAGCGATAGCTCGGCTACAGAGCCAAACTCAAGCACAAACAGGCCGGTTTCCAATCCACTTCGAGAGGTCCGGCAGGGGTTACTTCGAGAGGTCACCCCCAGAACAGAGCCTGCCATAGTAAAATCTAACGAGCAGGAATCGGGGACTACTCCCGGAATTACTAAATTTCTCGAGGAACTCACAAAATGAGTCGAAGCCAACGACAAGAGGGTGGAAACGTATAATTCCAGGGTCGATCAAATTCCGGGGGCTCCACCAATGGTAAAAGGGATTGATTCAAAAAAATTCATACAAAAGCCTTTTCCATCGAGTGCGGCACCGAAGCCAATCCCCAAAAAGTTTCGTATGCCCGAAATTCCCAAATATAACGGTACGACCGATCCTAACGAACATGTCACCTCTTACACGTGTGCTATAAAAGGCAACGATTTGGAAGATGATGAGATCGAATCCGTGCTATTGAAAAAGTTCGGGGAAACCCTCTCGAAAGGAGCTATGATTTGGTACCACAATTTACCATAAAATTCCATCGATTCTTTTGCCATGTTAGCAGATTCGTTCGTAAAAGCGCATGCTGGAGCCATAAAGGTTGCAACGAGAAAATCAGACATCTTCAAAGTAAAGAAAAGGCAGGGAGAGATGCTGAGGGAATTCGTATCCCGATTTCAAATGGAACGCATGGAATTACCCCTGGTCACCGACGATTGGGCCGTACAAGCTTTCACCCAAGGGTTGAACGAGCTAAGTTCGACAGCATCACATCGCCTGAAGCAAAATTTGATCGAGTGTCCGACGGTAACTTGGGCATATGTACACAACCGATATCAATCGAAAGTTAGGGTCGAGGATGATCAGTCGGGGACCCCGTACGGACCTGTTCATCAGAAGAGGGCAGTTATTAGTCAAAATCAGATCGACAAAGAGCAAAGGTCAAACAGAGACCGATATCGACCGTACTTCACCGATCGAGTAAACAATGGTTAAACACGCAGCGCACTTCGGAACAGTCAAAGAATTGATCGGGGACAAAATTCTCGGGGGCTTATGAGTAATAGCGGCTTCGACAAATATGCCGAGCCTATAGAAGCACCTCGATTATCAGAATATAACTTCAGCGTTGGTACATCCGCTCTTGTGTCGGCCATCGGACGCATCGAAGACACTAAATGGCCTCGACCAATGCAAACCAATCCTTCCCGGAGAAATCCCAATCAAACGTGCGAATATCATGGTACCCATGGCCACATAACAGAAGATTGCTAGCAACTAAGAGAGGAAATAGCTCGCCTATTTAACAAAGGGCATCTTCGGGAGTTTCTGAGTGATAGGGCAAAGAGCCATTTTAGAAGTAGGGATTTCAGCAAGCAGAACGAGCAAGAAGAACCTCAACACATTATCCACATGATCATCGGTGGCACCGATACCCCCCAAGGACCGATGCTTAAGCGTACAAAAACATCGATGGTGAGGGAAAAGCGATCTCAGACTCAAGATTACGCACCTATGGGGACTTTGTCCTTCGGTGATGAAGATGCAGAGGGGGTCATCCAACCTCACAATGACGCACTGGTAATATCCGTAGTCGTAAATAAAACTAAAATTAAGCGTGTGTTGATCGATCCGGGTAGCTCGACCAATATCATCCGATTGAAGGTAGTAGAGCAGCTCGGCCTGCAGGATCGGATCGTACCTGCAACTCTGGTCCTGAACAGGTTCAATATGGCATGCGAAACCACCAAATGGGAGATCGCCTTACCAATAAACGTGGCCGGAACTGTCCAAGAAATAAAGTTTCACGTGATCGAAGGCGATATGAGGTATAACGCCCTTTTCGGAAGGCCATGGATCCACAACATGAGAGCCGTGCCTTCGACCCTACACCAGGTCCTTAATTTTCCGGCATCGGGAGATGTCAAAATGGTATACGGAGAGCAACCAGCCGCAAAAGAAATGTTTGCCGTCGACAAAGCCAAACCAATATCCTCACTTTCGTCGATCAAAGGATCGGGCACGGAAGGAGAACGAGACACCAAATAGCAATCACAGATAACGACTTTAACCCAGCTAGGCAATCAGAAAGTCGAAGAGGAGGGGGACTAAAGGGTCCCTCGATCTTTCATAATTCCCGATGACTACGATGCCACAAAATCGACGATCGAGGAGCTAGATCAAGTCATATTAATCGAGCGCCGGCCCGAGCAAAAGGTATACTTGAAACGGGGTTGAGCCCTGAACTCAGGAAGAAACTCATTCAATTTCTTATCAATAACATCGATTGTTTCGCCTGGTCCCATTTAGATATAACAGGGATCCCGCTGGACATAACGACGCATCAGCTAAGTTTGGACCATAGGTTCAGATCGGTAAAGCAAAAAAGAAGACCCTAGTCCGATAGAAAGAACGCCTTCATAAAGGATGAGGTAACCAAACTTTTCAAAATAGGGTCCATTCGTGAGGTAAAATATCCCGAATGGTTAGCCAACGTAGTGGTAGTCCCTAAAAAAGGGGACAAACTTAGAATGTGCGTGGACTATAAGGATTTGAACAAAGCATTCCCCAAAGATTCTTTTCCGTTGCCCAACATCGATCGCACGATCGATGCCACGGCCGGCCACGAGATCCTCACTTTTCTCGATGCCTATTCCGGGTATAATCAAATACAAATGAGCCCGGAGGACCAGGAAAAAACTTCATTTGTCACCAAGTATGGAACATATTGTTATAATGTGATGCCCTTCGGGCTAAAAAACGCAGGGGTCACTTACCAACGCCTAGTGAATAAAATGTTCAAAGAACAAATAGGTAAATCAATGTAGGTTTATATTGATGACATGTTAGTCAAATCCCTGCGCGCAGAGGACCATTTAATTCATTTGCAGGAAACGTTCGAGATTCTGAGGAAATACAAAATGAAGCTCAACCCTGAAAAATATGCCTTCGGGGTCGGTTCGGGCAAGTTCCTCGGCTTCATGGTATCACATCGAGGAATAGAGATTAACCCCGATAAAATTAGGGCTGTCAAAGATATCACCGTCGTAGACAATGTGAAGGCCGTGCAAAGACTAACGGGTCGGATCGCCGCCCTAAGCCGATTCATATCGAGATCGTCCGATCGAAGTCATTTTTTTTCTTTACTAAAAAAGAAGAACGATTTTTCTTGGACCCCGGAGTGCCAACAAGCACTGGAAGGACTAAAACGATATCTATCAAGCGCACCACTGCTTCACACTCCAAAAACCGATGAGAAACTTTGTTTGTACTTGGCAGTATCGAAAGTCGCCGTAAGCGGTGTCCTAGTTCGAGAAGAGCAAGGTACGCAATTCCCAGTTTATTATAAAAGTCGAACCTTAGGAGAGGCGAAAACTAGATATCCGCTCCTAGAAAGGTTGGCGCTTGCACTGATAAGCGCCTCAAGGAAGTTAAGGCCATACTTCCAATGTCACCCCATATGCGTATTGTCTACTTACCCGCTTGGTAATATTTTGCACAAACCTGAGTTATTTGGCCTACTAGCCAAATGGGCCGTCGAACTCAGTGGGTACGATATAGAATATCGACCCCGCACAACCATCAAGTCTCAAGTCCTAGCAGACTTCATGGCCGATTTCACACCAGCCCTCGTACCCGAAGACGAAAAAGAACTGTTGAAATCAGGTACATCATCGGGGGTGTGGATCCTTTTTACTGATGGGGCTTCAAATGTAAAGGGGTCCGGGCTGGGCATAGTTTTGAAACCACCCACGGGTGGCATTATTAGACAATCTATTAAAACTATCAGGTTGACTAACAACGAGGCCGAGTACGAAGCCATGATTGCAGGTCTCGAGCTAGCTAGAAATTTGGGAGCAGAAATCATTGAAGCTAACTGCGACTCTTGGTGGTGGTAAGTCAAGTAAACAAAACTTTCGAAGTTCGAGAAGGTAGAATGTAGAGGTATTTAGATAAACTGCTTATCATTTTGCGCCATTTCAAACAATGGACTTTACGACATGTGCCACAGGAACAGAATAATGAGGCCGACGTACTGGCGAATTTGGGGTCATCGGTCGAGGTAGATGATACAGGCTCGAATAAGGACACACCGAAATTTGGTTCAACTTTTGAGATCGGTAATCGAATAAGGACATGCCGAAATAAATTCTACAAGCTTAACCTGGGATTGGAGAAACAAGTATATCAAATATTTGAAAAATGAAAAACTCCCATTGGACCCTAAAGACTCCAGAACCCTATGGACCAAGGCTGCTCGATTCACTCTAGCTTTAGATGGAACACTGTATCGAAGAACATTCGACGTACCATTGGCGGTATGCTTGGGTCCGGGGGATGTCGATTATGTCCTACGGGAAGTGCATGAGGGTACTTGAGGGAATCACTCTGGAGCCGACACATTATCCCAAAAAATAATCAGAGGAGGGTATTATTGGATTGATATGGGCAAAGATATGAAGGAATTCATTCGTAAATGTGATAAATGTTAAAGGTTTGCACCAATAATCCACCAACCCGGAGAACAACTCCACTCGGTCCTATCCCCGTGGCCTTTCATGAAATGGGGAATGGATATCGTCAGCCCTCTACCATTGACCCCAGGTAAAGCCAAATTCATTTTGTTTATGACTGACTATTTTTATAAATGGGCTGAAGCACAGGCGTTCGAGAAAATAAGAGAGAAAGAAGTTATAAACATTATTTGGGATCATATCATATGCCGGTTCGGGATACCCGCCGAAATAGTATGTGACAATGGAAAGCAATTCATTGGCGGCAAAGTAACAAGATTCCTCGAAGACCACAAGATAAGAAGGATACTGTCAATGCCGTACCACCCTAGTGGGAACGGGTAGGCCGAATCAACGAACAAAACCATCATTCAAAACTTAAAGAAGAGATTGAACGATGCTAAAGGGAGATGGAGAAAAATCCTACCCGAAGTTCTTTGGGCATATCGGACAACATCAAAATCTAGTACGGGGGCGACCCCGTTCTCCTTAGTATATGGATACGAAGCATTGATACCAGTCAAGGTTGGTGAACCCAGTGCCAGATTTCAATTCTCGACGAAGAATCAAATAACGAGGCTATGAACACAAGCCTCGAACTATCGGATGAAAGACGAGAAACTGCCCTCGTCCGAATGGCCGCCCAAAAGCAGCGAATCGAAGGGTATTATAATCGAAGAACCAAGCTTCGCCATTTCAAGCCCGGGGACTTAATGTTGAGAAAAATTACCATCAATACCCGGAATCCGAATGAAGGGAAGCTAGGACCAAATTGGGAAGGACCATATCAGGTACTCGAGGACATCGGAAAGGGGTCGTACAGGATCGACGTTATAAAAGACAAACAGTTATTAAGCAACTGGAATGTATCACATCTAAAATGGTACTACTGTTAAGGTACAACCTTTCCATATTTGTTTATATCTCAAAACTAACCCCCGCAGAAGTCCGAACAAGGGACGGATCTCTCATCAGAAAGCACGCGTTGCACTCTTTTTTCCTTATACCGGTTTTATCCCAAATGGGTTTTTCGGCAAGGTTTTTAATGAGGCAACCACTGGTCATACAACATTTATAATGATATTTGAGGCCCTGTAAGAGAGTTACTTCACAACAACAGGATCCTGATAGGAAAACTGTAAAGAGCCAAATGGTCGAAGCAAGCCATGCTAGTATAAATTGGCCCGAACCAGGGCGTGTAATAACATGCGAAGAATTAAGATATAATGCGACCATTAAGCTTACGGGCTATTTTCTCATTTCGAGTTCGAGAAAACACTCACTCCTCCAATTAATCCTATGGGCTGCATCAATTCGAGTTCGAATCATTCACTCGACCAGGCCTACGGGCTATTTCTCATTTCTAGTTCGAGAAAACACTCACTCGACCAAATAGCCTACGGGCTGCATCAATTCGAGTTCGAATCATTCACTCGACAAGACCTACGGGCTATTTTTCATTTCGAGTTTGAGCAAACACTCACTTGACCAAATAGCCTACGGGCTGCATTAATTCGAGTTCGAATCATTCACTCAACCAGGCCTACGGGCTATTTCTCATTTCGAGTTCGAGCAAACACTCACTCGACCAAATAGCCTACGGGCTGCATCAATTCGAGTTTGAATCATTCACTCGACTAGACCTACGGGCTATTTTTCATTTCGAGTTCGAGCAAACACTTACTCGACCAAATAGCCTACGGTCTGCATTAATTCGAGTTCGAATCATTCACTCGATCAAGCCTACGGTCTATTTTTTATTTCGAGTTCGAGCAAACTCTCATTTCGACCAAATAGCCTACGGGCTACATCAATTTGAGCACAAGCAAACACTCGTTCGACTGTCACACCCACGGGATATATTCTCTTCAAAATCAAATCGTTGACAATTAATAAGTCTAAAGGGCTACATTGCCCCAAGTTTGAATAAACGCTCGCTCGGTTGTAGAGACCACGAGTTTCAAGTTTGAATAAGTGGTTTAATACATAGAGATATGCCTATACACAAAACTTATCTATATAGGTGGCTACAACAAAAAAATAAAAATAAAAAATTTCAAACGGGAGCGGTCTCTTCTTTACCAGGTCCACCCCGTTCTCGGATCCGCTTTTGCTCCCATCGTCGTCGTCATCATCATTGGAAACCAGAGCTTTAGCATCAGCTTTGAGTTCTTTTGCCCTTTTTATCTCTTCCGTGAGATCGAAACCACGAGCATGAATCTCCTAGAGAGTTTCTCTCCTGGATCGGTACTTAGTAAGTTCGGCGACCCAATGCGCCCGACCATTGGCAGATTCGGCTGCCTCTCTTGCCTGAACTTGGGCAGCTTCAGCATCTTCCCGATAGACGGCCACGAGTGCATACGCATAAGTCTTTGCCATTTCAACATCGGATTCGGCCTTGGCGAGTACTAAGGCCAACCGAGCCTCGAGCTCCTCAATTTTTCTTGCTTGAACCAAGCCTTTTTCCTTCATTTTCTGAAGTTGGGTTTTAGATGATGATAACTGGGCTCGAGCAGTCTCTTTTTCTGCAGCAAAGCGGTCCATACCTTCTTTCCACCGCAAGGATTCCATCCTTATCACATCGACCTCCTCACGCAGCTTCCCTATCATCTCGATTTTTTGCTGCAGCTGTGAGACCGAAATGTTAGCTATCGTTCTGGTATCGAACCCATAGGTTTTAAAAAGCATCATTACCTGCTCAGACAAATTATCCTGGTCTCGATAAGCCTTGGCCAGCTAGGCCCGAAGATCTTTTATTTCCTCCTCTCTCTGCCCTAAGGAAAGTTTGAGAGAGTTACTCTCATTGGTAGCACGTTTCAGGTCGGCCGCGTATCGATGCAGCTCATTTTGGGAACGAGAACATTATTCTCGATGGACCGCCATACCCTACGAAGGAACAAGAAGTGAAGTTAACGAAAGACGAACATAAAGGCAATACCAACAAAAAGATTTTTAAAAAGACTCACCTGGTTCAAAGCCTTCCTCAAACCATGAAAAAGATCTGATTCATCACCGGCGCCAGCAACATCCTTGATACCAGTAAACAGGTCAAGAAACGGATCCTCTTCATCGTGAGGCCTACCTAGATCAAGCCCCCCAGAGCTTGAGCTTCCCGAATCACCCCTACGGAAAAAGAGGGAAAGGTAGGCGAGTCCTCGATCGCTGCTGCCCCAAGCGACTCGCTCGGAGCATTCCCCTCAGCTTGGAGGGGTTCGAAGGGCTCTTCGAGTGTAACCCCTGCCGGTTGATTTCGATGAGAGGCGTCTTCGACATCCGATAGTTTGGGGACTCTACCAGAACCTCTCTCTGGTATATTTTCAGTTCAAGACGGAGCCCTATAGGGCATCATCGATCCAGCCGGCGTTAAAGCATCGGTGGCTCTCTTCGTCCGGACCGCCAGCGTGGACTCATTATCCTCTTCCTCTTCTTCTTCTTCATCCCTTAGGTGCAAAATGGATTCTACGGTCAAAGGAATAAAATTCTTGTTCGGCTTACGAGCTGTCCTCTTCTTCGGTTTTGGATAGTCGGACAACAAGGCTCTCTTCCTTTTATTTTCCTTCACCGGCTTTGGAACGAAGGTTGAGACATCCTCCGCATTAGACAGAGGTCTCAAGACCACGTCCTTACCCAAACCTGCATATGGGAAACCTTATAAAAAAGATTGAGAAATGCCTCATCAGAGTCCGAGAAATGAGCTTACCATGATTTTCGGCCTCCCACCGACCCTTAGATAAATCACGCCATGAGCGTTCTGCATATGTGGAAGTCGAAACGAGATCCTGTACCCAATTCTTGAGGTCGGGAACCGCTCAGGGCATCCAGGGAATCGCTACATCATGAAAAGAGGAGTGTCGATAACACAACAAATGAAAGAACAAAATAGAAGCAACAGCAAAATCACACTTACGTTTCAAATTCCACTCCTCGAGAAAGGACATCTTTTCAGTCGGGATCAGGTCCGAAGTCCTTACCAGAATGAACCTACTCATCCAACCCCGGTCCTTGTCCTCGTCAATACTCGAGAACAAAGCCTTGGTAGCCCAACGCTGGAGTTTTATTAACCCTCCCCAAAAACGTCGGGGACGGTACAGCCGGATAAGATGATCGAGGGTGAATGACATCCCCTCGATTTTGCGCACAAAATATCGTATCAGAATAACGATCTGCCACAAAGAAGGATGGACCTGGCCTAAGGTTACCTGATACTGTCGACAGAAATCGATAACGACGGGATCGAGGGGACCCAAAGTGAAAGGGTAAGTATATACGTTCAAAAACCCTTTCACGTGAGACGTGATGTCTTCGTCAGGGGTAGGTATTATCACTTCTTTTTTTCCCCAATTGCAGTCCTACTTTAACAGATCAAGGTGCTTCTCAGTAATCGAACACATGTACCTCGATACCGGCTAACACCGGCCAAGGACCGATGAACCTTTATCAACTTTAAAATCTGAAGTAAGGATGCATGCCTCGGGGACACACTCCTCTGGCCGTGGCTCCGCCGGTGTCTCATCGGCGACACAATGTGAAGATGAAGCTTTCTCTTTCTGAGGAACGGTTTGCGATGTTTTTGCCATTTTTGAATTCAAAAATAAGGAGTAGAAGAAAGTGATAGAGATTTGGTAGAATTGGGGGGTCTTTTCGGAAAGAAATCACAGCTGTTTTGGTAGGCTGGAGAGTATAAAGAAGAAATTGAGAAATTTTAGAAGATAGAAGATGCAAAATGGTAAAAGATAAAGGTGAGAATTAGTTATAGATTCAAAGCGACGGCGGTTCATTACCAGCAGTGGCCGACCACCGCCTGACATGCGTTACATGCCTTGAAAGACTAAACCGACAGGACGGCTATCATATGCATCATGGTCGAACTTGATGGAATCGACAAGATATAATCCGATCGAGCCCTTGAAAATCATATCGTTTCTCGTCATATTTCTTTCTGAGAAAAGAGGGGACTATCTGTATACGGCTGAAATGGATTTCAGACTTGGCATGTCCGGTACGGTTCGAAGGGTGGTATATCGAAGTAAGATCCCGAAGGGGGGAATGAACTAACCTAGAGTCTGGAGAGGCCGGTCCGTGTTGAGATCGATATCATAATCAAACTCGAACAAGAATCGAACCATGGCGCGGGTAGATCTATCATGCTGATAATCCAAAAATCAACCTACATCGACCTGGAATCCATCCGAAGGATCGAACCAGGATCGGTCTCGAACCAAGATCACGAGTTCGAGCCGAAATCAAGCTCGAACCAAAATCGAGGATTCTAAGCAAGATCAAGCTTGCAGGCAAAAGCCGTTGTAATCCCACTAGAGGGAATCTTGGTAGAAATTATGAAAAAGCTGATTTATCATGGGTCTCCCACTGAATGTTTATTTTATTATACTTGTAGCCAAACCCCTTCACTATAAAAAGGCTTGTTTATTATTCTTGTAGGGCATCCTTTTCATGGGCCATAGACTATCACAAACTGTATTATTTCCTCAATAAGAAAAAGAGTGATCTTTCTAGTTTCTGAGATTGATTCTATTTCGTAAAATCTTAAATTCACTGTTCATAATTGATTCGCCTGGATTACGTTTTCTCCAACCTATATTCATCACTTTTATTTATCCTAGCATTCTGTGTTAAGTTGTACCACATATCTTCGGAACTGCGTATAAATTCAACTCTATCCATTTTTCGAGAAAACAGACATGTAATTTTTCTTTCTTATGATGTCATGGTAGTAATTTTTGTTTTATTTCATGGATATAGTATTGTTTTTTTACTAGTTTCGACAGATGGAGCATTGGACATCAACTATTGTCTGCTATGTATTAGGCTCGAATCCTTCCCAGCCTATTATGGATGGTTATTTTCGGCTGATATGGGGAACATTGTTCATAGACAAGGTAGCACAGACAGTCGTAGAGTTTTCCTTATTAGATCCCACGTCAGGACCCAAATCCCACCATTTGGTCTTGATGACACATAGTCTCTAAAAGTAGGTAGGCCGATCACTTAACAATATTAAATTAACAAAACATGATATAATAAGATAGAATTTAATAATAAAACAAAAATAGATCTAGCACCAGCCAAAATTACAATACTCAAACATCTTCCCAGAACTAGGTAGTACAAAGTCATGAGCTCTAACTGAATACATAAGGATGTCTCAAAATACAATACTGTTCGGATATGAAAATGACAGTATAAATATAGGGATGGGACTTCAAGGGACTGCGATGGTCATGCAACTCTACCATGAATCCCCGCGGTTAATGTGAGCCTTTATTGCCTAGGTCTGCTGCCTCCACCACCTGGATCTGCACAAAAATATACAGAAGCATAGTATAAGTACACCACGATCGGTACCCAGTAAGTATCACAACTAACCTTGGTGAAGTAGTGATGAGGTTAAAGTCATGTTATACTCACTAGCCAAATAACCTGTGCAATATATCAAAGACTGGAAACAAAATCTATAACGGAAAACAATATCAACAATCTTTATCTAGAACATGTGATAACAACTTAATGGAAGTAAAGGTTCATCTTGACATCAAGTCATCAAATAAAAACACAACCATATGACAGCTCGTATCACAATAACAATATCCATTCGTATCAGTCCGCCCTGAAACAATAACAATATCCATCTGTGTCGCTCCGCTCTGACACAATAACAATATCCATCCATATTGCTCTGCCCTGATACAATAATATCAACTCGTATTGCTCTGCCAGTTACATAATAACAATATCCATTTGTATGGCTCAGCCCTAACACAATAATAATATTCGATCTATCTGTATCGCTCCCGGCAATAACAACTGTCACAACCCCAAAATCCTACCTTAGGAATCGTGATGACACCTAGTCTATAAGACTAGGTAAGCCTAAAACATGATGAGAATAACAGATTAAATCCAATTAGATTATAAAACAAAAATGGATAAGTGACATAGCATCATCAAAATGACCAAACCGTAATACACTCCAAAACTGGTAGTACAAAGTCATAAGCTCTACTAAGAGTAACTAAGAATATCAATTACAACACTGTTTTAGAATGAAAGTAAACATTAGTAAGGTAACTCTCCAGAGGGTGACTTCGAGGACTGTGAGCGTAATGGCAGGTAGACCTTGAAGTTTCCACAATAAATCTAGAACAGCTAGCTAACGTCCGGCACGCTCCGAGCTACCTAGATCTGCCCAAAAATATGCAGAAGTGTAGTATGAGTATACCACAACGGTACTCAGTAAGTATCAAGACTAACCTCGGTAGAGTAGTGACGAGGTAGAAGTTAAGACACTCACTAGACATGAAAACCTATGCAAGATATTAATATAAAGCTAACAATGGAAAGAATATCAATATAAAGCTAACAATGGAAAAAATATTATTGTAAAGCTAGCATTGGAAATAATATTAATATAAAGTTAATATTGAAAAGTAAAAGCAATAAATAACGACAAAGAGTAAACATGTGATAAAGCAACTAGATAATCAGAACATAGTTAAAAAATGCAAGTGAAATCAATTAATGGAAACAAATAACAGTCCAAATAGTCAAACCATTCCAACACAAGGTTTTCAACAAAACCCCGAGGTACCACACCTCATAATCACAAATCACAAGTCACAAATTACAAATCTTCCTTATAACGCCGTGTGAGATTCATATTTAATTAAAAAATATTTTTTCCAAAATAGCTTCACGTTCTTTAGCCACCTTATCTCATCGCATGTGCCTCAAATGAAGTAATTTCCCTTACTAGCAACACGCGAATAAATCCCCCTTATCTCGCCGCATGCATATCAATAACATCACCCTTATGCCGCCGCATGCGCATCTCATCATAACACAATAATCATATCGCACCATATGTGCCCATATGGTACAACATTTTCCAAAACAATAATACCAATATCCCAACGATACATAACCCACGGCTCCACAATAATGTATACAAGGGTCTCAACAACAACACAATGAAATGAAAGAATAAACTCTACAATAAAAGATAATCCATGTAATAACAACTTCAATAAAATGCAAAAAATAAACTCAACAATGAAAGATATAACATGTAATAACAACTTCAATTAAATGCATATAAATAACTTAAGAGTCTAAACCGGTCAATTTCCACAAATAAGCCCGTGTACACACTCGTCACCTCATGTACACGTCTTTCACATAATTCAAATAATTCAATTAGATCAAATCCTACAGGGTGGTTCCCCCCCCCCCACAAGGTTAGGAAATATACTTACCTCAATTAGGCCAAATCAACACTCAAAAATGGCCTTTCCTTTAAAATTCGCCTCCGCACGACTCAAATCTAACCAAAAATGACTTAATATCATAAAGCAATGCAAGAGAAACTAATTCTGATAATTAAGGTTAAGATCTTTATACAATTCCCAAAAAGTCAACAAAAATCAACCCTGGGCTCGTCCGATCTAAACGTGAGTCAAATGGTAGATCTAGACTACCGATAACCCCACGAGTTCATATATGTGTATTGTTTTTAGATCCAAGTCCAATTCAATTATCAAATCTCAAATTTTTATTTTTCAAAACATAGACAAAATCCCCCACAAATGCTCTTCAAATTCCATGGGATTAGAGGTTAAATCTCATAAATAATCATGTAATATAATTGAAATTGGATAAAAATCATTTACCCAATGGTCGTATGTGAAAATTCCTCCTCCAAATCTCCTCCTACCGAGTCTAGGGTTTTAAAATGTGATAAATGAAGCTAAGTCCTATAATTCAACCCTTTTGTACAAGTGCAAATGTCGCAAAAGCGACCTGGAGTTTGCAATTGGGAATCATTGCAAATGCGACTATTCCATCGCAAATGCGGCACCTGACAAGTCCAAGGAAAGTCGCAAATATGACATTGACTTCGCATTTGCGATGTTAGTCCCTTTCGCAAATGTGGCCAATTGGTCGCAAATGCGAGCTACCCAGTCAAAGGCCAACCTTCGCAGTTGCGATCAAGATTCCGCAATTGCGATACGTGAGATTCCCCTGCCAACTTGACAATTGTGATGTTGGTGCTCGCAATTGCGATAACTGTAGCACCCGCACACCAGCAACCTGGAACAAGTTCAAACCAATCTGAAACACGTCCGAAACTCACACGAGTCCTCGGGGCTCCACAACAAACATCCACTCAAGTCTAAAAATATCATATGAACTTGCTTGTGCAATTAAAATGCCAAAATAATATCCAAAATTATGAATCGAACATCAAAACACATAAAAGTTCACAATAAACTCAAGAATCACAACCAAGCGTCTGATTACTATCAAACGAACTCAGAATGACACCAAATTTCATAGATAATTTCCAAATGATAAAACGGACCTATTATATATCACGAAACCAAAATCCGAACCCGATATCCATAAAGTCAACCTACAGTCAAACTTAGGATATTTCTAAACTTTCAAAATGCCAACTTTCACCAAAGCAAGCCAAATCAACCTGGGAACCTCCGAATTTAATTTTGGACATATATCGAAGTCCAAAATCACTATACGTACTCATCGGATCCATCAAAGCACTATTCCGGGGTTGTTTGCACAAAAAGTCAAACCTCGTAAATATTTCCAACTTAAGCTTCTAAACCAAGAAGTAAAGGATCCAAATCATTTTGAAACTTCCCCGAGTCGAAACCAACGATTCCCGCAAGTCGTAAAATTACAAATACACACATAGGAAGTTTCAAAAGGGGAAACGGGGCTCAAATACACAAAATAACCTATCGGGTCGTTACATTCTCTTTTAAAACAAGAGTTCTTCCTCAAACGAGTATAGAGACATACTTGATGTGCCAAAAAGATGAGGATAACAGCTGCGCATATCATGCTCGGTTTCCCAAGTTGCCTCCTCGACCGGTTGACCCCTCCATTATACCTTCACCGAAGCAATGTTCTCTGACTTCACTTCCGGACTTGCATTTTAGAGATAGCCACCGACTCCTCAACATAAGTCAAATCCTTGTCTAAATGGACTGTGCTGAAATCTAATACATGTGACAGATCACCATAATACTTCCGGAGCATGGAAACATGAAACACCGGGTGAACTCCCGATAAGCTGGGTGGCAATGCAAGTCTGTAGGTCGCCTCACCCACTCTCTCAAGTATCTTAAAAGGACCAACATACCGAGGGCTCAACTTGCTCTTCTTCACGAACCTCATCATGCCCTTCATGGGCAAAACTCTAAGCAAAACCTGATTGCCCACCATGAATTCTACATCACAAGCCCTCCAATCAGCATAACTCTTCTGCCTGGACTACGTTGTACGAAGTCGATCCTGAATCAACTTCACCATCTCCAACGCATCTCGAACCAAATTTGTGCCCAATAACCTAGACTCCCCAGGATCAAACCATTCAATCAGAGAACAAAATGGTCTCATATATAAGGCCTCGTAAGGAGCCATCTAGATGCTCGACTGATAGCTGTTGTTGTAGGAGAACTCTGTGAGTTGTAGAAACTGATCCCATGAACCCCCAAAATCTATAACACAGGCATGTAGCATGTCCTCCAAGATCTGAATAGTGCACTCCAACTGCCCGTCCGTCTAGGGATGAAATATCGTGCTCAGCTCGACCTGTGTGCCTAACTCACGCTACACAGATCTCCAAAAATGCGATGTAAATTGCGTGCCTTGATCGGAGATTATAGACACCGGCACACAATGAAGACAAACAATCTCCCAAATTTAAATCCGAGCCAACTGCTCTGAAGAGTAGATAGTCACTACCGGAATGAAGTGTGCAGACTTGGTCAGTTTGTTCACAATGATCCACGCTGCATCGAATTTTCTCAATGTCCGTGGAAGTCCAACTACAAAATCCATGGTGATACACTCCCACTTTCACTGTGGAATATCAAACTGTCCGGTCTCTAATGCTCGTACTTCACCTGCTGACGGTTCAAACACTGAGCTACATACAACACAATGTCTTTGTTCATTCTTATCCACCAGTAGTGCTACCTCAAGTCCTTGTACATCTTCGCAGAACCCGAATAAATGGAATACCACGAATTGTGGGCCTCCTCTAGAATCAACTTACGTAACCCATCCATAATGGGCACACATATCCTATCCTGCATCCGCAACACCCCATCATCTATGACAGAAACCTCATTGGCATCACCGTGTTGCACCATGTCCTTAAGGACAAGCAAGTGGGGATAATCATATTGATGCTCCTTGATGCGCTCAAACAAAGAAGACCGCAAAATCACGCAAGCAAGAACTCGTCTAGGCTCCGAAACATCTAGCCTTACAAACATGTTGGCCAAAGCCTGAACATCCAATGCTAATGGCCTCTCCCCAGCTTGAATATAAGCAAGACTACCCATGCTCTCGGCCTTCCTACTCAAAACATCGGTCACTGCATTAGCCTTCCTAAAATGATAAATAATGGTGATATCATAGTCCTTTAGTAGCTCTAACCACCTCTGTTACCTCAAGTTCAGGTCCTTTTACTTAAACAAGTGTTGTAGACTCATGTGATCTAAGAATACCTCACAAGACATGCCGTATAGATAGTGCCTCCACATCTTCAGCGCGTGAATAATGTCTACCAACTCTAAATCATGTACTGATAGTTCTTCTCATGGGGCTTCAACTGACGCAAAGCATAAGCAATCACTCTACCCTCCTACATCAATACACACCTAATGCCAATACGCGAAGTATCACAATAAACTGTATAAGAACCCGATGTTGAAGGTAAAACCAGAACTGGAGTTGTGGTCAAGGAAGTCTTGAGCTTCTGAAAGTTCGCCTCACACTCATCAGACCACATGAATGGGGCACCCTTCCGAGTCAATCTGGTCAAAAGAGTTGTGATAGATGAAAACCCCTCCACAAAATGGCGATAATACACGGCCAAGCCTAGAAAGCGCCAGATCTCATTAGCAGAAGACAGCCTGGGCCAACTTTGAACTGCCTCCACCTTCTTCGGATCCACCATAATCCCCTCACTAGGCATCACATGGCCCACAAATGGCACTGAATCAACCCAAGACTCACATTTGAAGAATTTAGCATATAGCTTCGTCTCCCTCAAGGTCTGGAGTACGATCGTCAAGTGATGCTCGTGATACTCCCAGATGCGAGAGTAAACCAATATATCGTCAATGAAAATAATAATGAATTAATCAAGATACAGCTAGAATACATTGTACATCAAGTGCATAAATATCATTGGGGCATTGGTCATCCCAAATGACATCACCAAAAACTCGTAGTGACCATAGCGAGTCGTGAAAGACGTCTTCGGAATATATGAATCCCGAATCTTCAATTGATGGTATCTCGATCACAAATCCATCTTCGAGAATACCCAACAAACCTGAAGCTGATCAAATAAATCACCAATACGTGGTAGTGGGTACTTGTTCTTGACAATGACCTTGTTCAGCTGCCTATTATTAATACACATACTCATAGAGCTGTCTTTCTTCTTCACAAATAGAACTGGAGTACCTCAAAACGAGATATTTGGTCAGATGAAACCCTTATCAAGCAACTCCTGAAGTTGTTCCTTTAATTCCTTCAACTCCAATGGTACCATAAGCTATGGTGGAATAGAGATGGGCTGAGTGCCTAGCACCATGTCCATACCAAAATCGATATTATTATCGAGAGGCATGCCCGGTAGGTCTACTGGAAATACATCTGGAAAATCTCTCACTACCAGAACTGACTCAACGGTAAGAGTATCAGCACTGACATCCCTCATAAAGGCTAGGTATGCTAAGAACCCCATCTCAACCATCTGTTGTTCCATAATAAAGGACATCACCCCACTAGGAATATAATTCAATGTACATTTTGACTCCAACTGCGGCAAACCTGGAATAGCCAATGTCACAGTCTTAGTGTGACAATCCAGACTAGCATTATAGGACGACAACCAATCCATACCCAATATCACACCAAAGTCCACCATACAGAGTAGAAGAAGGTCAACCCTGGTCTTCTAACCCCCTATGGTGACCAAACCTGATCGATAGATGTGGTCTACCATAATAGAATCCCCAACAGACGTAGACACATAAACATGGGCACTCTAAGAATCACGAGATATACCCAAATATGAAGAAAAGTAGGATGACACATACGAATGAGTGGAATCTAGGTCAAATAAAAGTGATGTATCTCTTTAACATACCAGAATAATACCTGTGATGATAACATATGATGGAACAACCTCAGTCCTACCTGAAAAAGCATAACAACGGGTCTGGCCTCCCCCTCTAGGACGACCTCCACCCACCTGACCTCCACCCTTAGCTAGTTATACAGGTGGAGTAGTAACTGGAGAAGCAATCATAGCCTATGAACCTCGTAGACCCTGTAGAGGTGTACGCCTCCAAAGTCCGGGATAATCCCTCACCATATGCCTAGTATCACCACACTTGAAATAACTTTTCTACGGGCGTGGCTACTAGAACCGAGGTTGACCCGGTCGGCTAGAATGATCATTGTGACACCCCGTGCAGGAGGTACACTAGAAAGCGGCTATGATCGACGGGCAATTTGAGACCTCGAAATAGCTGGCGCACTGCGAGTAGCCTGAAGCGCCGAATGAACTGGTCAATTGATATAACCTCTACCATGACGAGCTAAAACTGCAGCGCGGGAACCACTAAATCCTCCAAAGGCTCGAGGCCTCTTGGCCTCCCTATCCTCCCTTTGATGGCCACCCATACACTTCATCCTCCGAACGATTTCCACGTCCTGCTGAAATAGCGTATCAGTCTCTAACTCCCATTCCATACAGAATTGAAGACCATAAATTACCCATTCGATAAATCTGCGGACTCACTCTCTGACTGTACAACCCATAGTAGGTGCATGGGAGGATAACTCACTAAACCTCATGGCATATTCTAACACCAACATAGTCCCCTGGGGCAACTGTTTGAACTCTGTATGCCAAGCATCCCAGAGGGTTTGGGGAACAAACTCCCTCAAAAATAGATTTGAAAACCGAGCCCAAGTGAGTGGCACTGCATCAACTAGTCTACCCTCCTCATAATCCCGCCACCACCTATATGCCGACCCCGTCTGCTGAAATGCTGTAAAGGCGACTCCGCTCTCCTCCACAATACCCATAGTGTGGAGAATACAGTGACACTGGTTTAGAAAACCCTGTGCGTCCTCAAACTCTGCACCACTAAAAGTAGGAGGATCATACTTCTTGAACCTCTGAAGCCTCCTCTACTACTCCTCTGAAGCCACTGACCTGACCTCAGGCTGAACCGCGATAATGGGCTATACTGGCATAACACTTAGAACCTGATCAACATGAACCCGTTGCTCTGGAGTACAGGCAATGGGAGTTTGAGATCCTCCCCCAACCTGAGAAGTAGCTGGTGCAATTGGGATCAATTCCGTCTGAGCTAAAGTGCCGAACTTGCTCAGAAAATGTGCCAAAGTCTCCTGGTGTCCAGCGGTGGCAGCAGGTGCCTTAGGTTCCTATCCCTCAATAGGAGCTAGTGGTGGCTCCTTCATTGCTGCTCTGGCAGGTGCTCTAGCTGTGTCACGTGCCCCTCATCGGCCTCTACCTCAGTCCCGGCCTCTCGCGGCTCTAGCATGGGGCGCGAGTGTCTACTCAGCTGATCTTGTAGTGCGTGTCCTCACCATTTGTAAGAGAATAAAAAGACAAAGGCTCAAATTCCAAAATCAACAAATTCGAATGATAATGAATGAAAGAAATGGAATTTCCTAATAGTTCCACAACCTCTCGAAGATAAGTACAGGTGTCTCCGTACCGATCTGCAAGACTCTACCAAATTTGCTTATGACACGTAGCACCTATGAACCTAGAGCTCTGATACCAACTTGTCACGACCACAAAATCCCACCTTAGGAATCATGATGACACCTAGTCTCGAATATTAGGTAAGCCTAACGCATGATGAGACCAATTAAATTTCAAAAAAAAAAAGATAAGTGACATAACATCGTCAAAATGACCTAACAGTAATACACCTCAAAACCGGTAGTACAGAGTCATAAGCTCTACTGAGAGTAACTAGGAATAACAATTACATCATATTTTTAGAATGAAAGTAAACATTAGTAAAGTAAAGCTCCCGAAGGTGACCCTGAGGCCTGCGACCATAATGGCACGTATACTTTGAAGTCTCCGCAGTAAATCTCAAACATATAGCTAACGTCCGCCATGCTCTGAGGTAAAAATGTGCAGAAGTGTAGTATGAGTACACCACAACGGTACCCAGTAAGTATAAAGACTAACCTCAGTGGAGTAGTGATGAGGTACAAGTCAAGACACTCACTAGACATGAAAACCTGTGCAAGATATTAATATAAAGCTAATAATGGAAAGAATATCAATACAAATGTGACAATGGAAAGAATATTAGTGTAAATCTAGCATTGGAAAGAAAATTAGTATAAAGTTAACAATGATAAGTAAAGGCAATAAATGACACCAAAGAGTAAACATGTGATACCGCAGCTAGATAATCATAACATAGTTAAAAATGCAAGTGAAATCAATTAAGGGAAATAAATGACAGTCAAAATAATCAAACCGTTCAAACACAAGGTTTTCAGCAAGAATCAACCCGAGATACCATACCTGATAATCACAAATCACAAGTCACAAATCACAAATCTTCCTTATAACGCCGCGTGAGATTCATATTTAATTAAAAAATATTTTTTCCGAAATAGCTTCACGTGCTTTATCCCCCTTATCTCATCGCATATGCCTCAAATGAAGTAATTTCCCTTACTAACAATACGCGAATAAATCCCCCTTATCTCGCCGCATGCGCATCAATAATACCACCCTTATGCTGCCGCATGCACATCTCATCACAACATAATAATAACCTTGCACCACACGTGCCCATATGCCACAACATTTGTCAAAACAATAATACCAAATCACAGCGATACATAACCCACGGCTCCACAACAATGTATACAAGGCTCTTAACAACAACCTAATGAAACAAAAGAATAAACTCTACAATGAACGATAATCCATATAATAACAACTTCAATAAAATGCATAAAATAAACTCAACAATGAGAGATATAACATGTAATAACAACTCCAATTAAATGCATATAAGTAAATTAAGAGTCTAAACCGGTCAATTTCCATATATAAGCACATGTACAAACTCGTCACCTCGTGTATATGTCTTTCACATAATTCAAATAATGACATTAGATCAAATCCAATGGGGTGGTTCCCCCACACAATGTTAGGCAAGATACTTAGCTCAATTAGGCCAAATCAAAACTCTAAAATGCCTTATCCTTTCAGATTCACTCCACACGACTCAAATCTAATAAAAATGACGTAATATTATCAAACAATGCAAGAGAAACCAATTTTGATAATTAAAGTTAAGATCTTTACACAATTTCCTATAAGTCAACAAACGTCAACCCCGAGGGCCGCCTGGTCAAAATTGGAGTCCAAAGGTAGATCTCGACCACCCATAACCTCATGAGGTCATATATGTGTTTTGTTTTTAAATACATGTCCAATTCAACTCTTAAATCTAAAATATTCATTTTTTAAAACATAAACAAAATCCCCCAAATATTATCTTCAAATTTCACGGATTAGATGTTAAAGCTCATAAATAATCATGTAATATAATTGAAATTGGATCAAAATCATTTACCCAATGGTTGTACGTGAAAATCCCTCCTCCGAATTACCTCCTACTGAGTCTATGGTTCTAAAATGCGATAAATGAAGCTAAGTCCCATAATTCAACCTTTTTATTTAGGTGCAAAAGTCGCAAAAGTGATCTTGGGAACCCTCGATAAGGTGGATATTCCATCACAAATTCAGCACCTGACAAGCCCAAGGAATGTCGCAAATTCGACACTGACTTCGCATTTGCGATGTCAGTCTCTTTCGAAAATACGGCCAGCTGGTCGCAAATGCGAGCTACCAAGCCAAAGGCCAACCTTCGCAATTGCAATCAAGGTGCCACAATTGCGATACCTTAGATTCCCCTGACAATTTTGAAATTGCGATGCTGGTGCTCGCAATTGCGATAACTGTAGCACCAACACACCAGCAACCTCTAACAAGTTCAAACCAATCCAAAACACATCAGAAACTCACCCGAGCCCTCGGGGCTCCACACCAAACATCCACACAAGTCTAAAAAGCCATATGAAGTCTCGCGCGATCAAAACACAAAAATAACATACTGAACCACGAATCAGACATTAAAACACATGAAATTTCATAATGAACTCAAGAATCTCTAGTATCACAACCAAGCATCCGATTCCTATCAAACCAACTCGGAATGACACAGATTTTTGCAGACAAGTTCCAAATGAAAAATTAGACCTATTCCCACTCCCGAAACCAAAATCTGAACCCGATAACCATAAAGTCAACTAACGGTCAAACTTAGGATATTTCTAAACCTTAAAATTTTTAACTTTCGACAAAGCAAGCCAAATCAACCTAGGATTCTCTGAATTCAATTCTAGGCAAAGACCAAGTCCAATATCACTATAAGAACCCATTGAAGCTATCAAAATATCGATCTGGGGTCATTTTCACAAAAGTCAATCTCGTCCAATATTTCCAACTTAAGCTTCTTAACCAAGAACCAAATGATCCAAATCATTCCAAAATATCACCGAAACGAAACCAACCATCCCTTCAAGTCATAAAACCACAAATAGACATACAGAAAGCTTCAAAAGGGGAAACAAGGCTCAAATATACAAAACAACCGGTCGGATCGTTACAACAACAATATCAATCACAATCGCACGGTAGAAACCTCGTGACAACATCCAAACAATCCGTCCAACATGTCCACATGTGCCACAATTATCACAAAACAATAATATCAAATCTCATAAAGAATATAAGCTCAACAAGGTGCACAAGGACATGACAACGATAAAAATATGGATGGGTGTTCAACATATAAGGCATGAGTACGACTAAATTAATTAAAAATCATGTTCATTTAGTCACATAGTGATCGAGAATGTTTCATATAAAGCAAATTTTCTACTTAAGGCATATGAATAGCCTAAGGTCTAATACAATCACAAGCCACACATAACACTCGTGCACACGCTCGTCCCCTCATGCACACGTCACTTTTCACGTAACACAAATAGGCAGTTAAGGACAAATCCTAAGGGGTATTCCCTTACATAATTTTAGGAAAGATACTTACCTCAAACAAGCAAAATCAATACTTTATAAAGTTCTTGCCTCTCGAATCAGCCTCTGAACGGGTCAAATCTAGTAAACAATAACTCAATAACATCAAACATGGCTATAGAAATCGATTCCAAGTAATGAAGCTCTAATCTTTATTAAATATAAAAAGGTTAACTCGGTCCTACCTCCCAGAACCCGACAAAAGTCACAAATCCCGACTACCCATTGGAATACCTGTTTCAAACAAATTCGACTCTAAATTGGGGTTTAAATTTATATTTTTTGATTTAGAAAAGTTTTGCCAAAATACCCAATTTCACTTAGAACACCAATCAAATGCCAAATTTAAGGATGGAGTCATGAATAATAATCAAATTTGAGTCAAGAACACTTATCCCAATCCAAATGGTGAAAATCACATAAACAATGCCCCAATCCGAGCTCCCTATCTCAAAATATGATAAAATAAGCCAAACCCTCGAATTTATTATATTGCCCAGTCTTTTCGCATATGTAATAAAAACTGCCGCTTCTGTGACGTCCCTTTTGTGAGCATGACTAAAAAGCCGACCAACCACTTCTGCGGACAAAGATGCGCATATATGCTCGCACTTCCCCGCACAAGAATCCGCATTAGCTGACCACACCTGCCCCAACATTCCTCTGCATCTACGACCCACTGCCCACATCTATGGACTCGCACCTATGGATCAAAACTCGCAGGTGCGAAAAAACCAAAATCATAAGTGCTATAAGACACCAAACAATCCAAAATCATTTTGAATCACACCCGGGCCCCTTGGGACCCTGTCAAAACTTACCAATCATTCCCAAAATATAAAAAGGACCTACTCAAGGCCTCAAATCACACAAAATAGCATCAAAACTATAAATCTCACCTCAATTCATGCTTATTGAACCAATCTACATTCAAACTTCTAAAACTCTTGCCGAACCATGTCTAGCCAACGTGGAATAACTCCATTTTTTCACACAAGTTTCAAATGACAGAATGAATCTATTCCAACTTCCAGAACAATAATCCAAACCTGATAACATCAAATTCAACTCCCAGTCAAACCCATGAATCTTTCTAAGCTTCAAATTTTAAACTTTCTCCCTTTAGAGCCAAATCTACATAGGGACCTCCAAATCCAAATTCGGACATATGCCTAGGTGTAAAATCACCATACAAACCTATTGCAACTATCATAATATCATTCCAAGGTCGTTTACAAAAAATCTAAACCCCGGTCAACTCTTATAACTACTCGATCTAGCCATGAGCAGGTTGAAGAGAGCTCTAACAGGCCTTGGAGGACAGAACCCACGTATGTGGCAAAATACGGGAATGACTTATGGCTAGGGTGAAAGGACAACCAAGATTAGATATAGCTGGTTTTCCATGAAATCTATTTCAATAGAGTGTATGATGTCGATGTCCCGAGGTAGAGAACTCAATGGGCTAGGTATCCTCATTTTGCCTTACCAACTCCAAGGAAACTCCGAATACATGCCTAGATAATTTGTATAGACATACCTACTCGATTGACAAACATAGCTTTTATAGCTGCTTTATCTACCTGAAGTCGTGTAAACAACGAACTTGCTTAACCTATTAATGCGCGTCAATAGATACTTGTTCTTGATGGTCACCTTGTTCAACTGTTGATGGTCAACACACATTCTCATAGAACCATCCTTCTTCTTAACAAACAACATCGGTGCACCCCAATGTGATACACTAGGCTTAATGAACCCCTTATCTAACACCTCTTGCAATTGTTCCTTTAATTCTTTCAACTTCGTTGGAGCCATACGATACTGACGAATAGAGATAGGCTACATGCCCGGTGCCAAATCAATGCCAAAATCAATATCCCCATCGGGTGGCTTACCCGGTAGGTCTACTGGAAACACATCCTGAAACTCCCTCACTACTGGAACTGACTCAATAGTAGGAGTATCAATATTAACATCTCTAACAAAATCTAGATACACCTAACATCCCTTCTTAATCATTCGTTGAGCCTTAATGAATGAAATCACTCTACTAAGAGTGCAACCAAGAGAACCCTTCAACTCCAACTTCGGCAATCCCAGCATTGCCAATGTCACGGTCTTTGTGTGACAGTCAAGAATAACATGGTACGGGGATAACCAATTGTCACGACCCAAACTGAAGGGACGCAATGGGCACCCAGTGCCTTACTCAAACGAGTACCAACGTAACATATCTTTCGTATCATACCATCATGGGTAAATGGTCTAGAAGGGTCGTCATGAGATAACCAGAATAAAATATAAGAGAATGCTCGACATAGGACGACCTAACATGATATACAAATTTATACATGTGACATACGTGCCTATAAGGCTGAAATGATCATTTGTATACTCAAAATATAGGCCTACAAGGCCATACAAGTACCCATATACATGACATCTGTCTACAAGCCTCTAACTCTTACTTCGATTTATTACTACCAAGGTCTGCTACCCAACTCCAGGTTACTCTCTCACTACTTACCCTATATGTATAAATCTAAGTTCTTTAATGCTTCCTTATTACTTTTCATCTCAAGAATGATGGGATAATCTCATCTCATACTTTGTAACTTTTATCAATCCATTGTTGATTCACCTTAATATTGATCTGTAATCTACCACTGATAACTTGAAATTTCTTACATAATACACTGTCACTAGGGCTACGTCTCATTGGAGAACATCTGAAGTTATTTTCCTGATCCACCTAGGGATGATACTATACTTCAATACCCATATTTCATAGTATCCAAACGCGATTAATCTTATGGGGGGGGGGTATTCTAATCCTATGCAATTCATGGAATTTTATTTGAATCATTACTCAATCAAAGGCCCAAACGTCATCCTCTTATCTATCACAATTACACCCTTATTCTACTACCGGGGCAACATTCCATCTCTTCTAAATTCTCCTAGTCTTAGACTCCTTTGCATTTATTAAGGCTATACTGAGCTTTCTATAACTTACGGAAACCATCAACTCTCTTATTTTGATGGGTTTGATCCCTAGGACTTACCTATTCTCGTCACCTTCTCACTCACTTTTTCTTATCCCCATCCCTATCTACCTAAAACCTTATCATTCTATGATAATTTATCTTGCGACCTACACATATCTATTTATACTACTCGCAACCTTCCTTTAATTTGCTAGCACAATAGATTTCCTTCTGTGCCTTCTCAGTTGTCTTTAAATGTGAGCAATTATTTTTCCTGGTCGTTCTGCCACTTGCTGCTTGGATACTTGGCTTTTCTTAGTGCCCACGAATACTGGTATTCCATGCAACTCATGTGATCTCGAATATTACTTTTGATTTTACTTCCCGTTCATTGGTCACAATAGATTTTACTTTCTTATAGAATTCATACGATATTGTAGGGAGATTGTTGTCACAAGATCATTTCCTCTTTAGGTCACTATGCTTAGGTTGAAGCCTTCTTTCTTATTTACTCAGCTAGTCTTTCGTTTTAGTACTTAAGGGAGACCCTCTGACTCTTGTAAAGCTGCAAGCTTATTACATCATATACCCGACAAATTTTTTGATGTTCTTGCTCGTCTATAATTATCCCTAGTTACTTACCCCCGCGCCTTTGTGCTCGTAGGGTTGCTTCTGAACTGAAATTTTTGACTGTCTTCCTAGTAGCACTCTCTTTTATTTCTGTAACACTTCTACGATTCCTTTAATTACCCCAACTCCTATATGAATATTTCTCAAGGATTATGACGTCATATATGCGAGACTGAATTCACTATGTTGGGGTTCACTACGTTTAGCTTGCACAATCTGCTGATTTGTTTGTATCCGCTTGTCTAGCCATAACTAGGCTCTTCCTGAATTAACTACTAACTATTCGTTGGTCCATTCTCATATCTATATTCTAGGTAATCCCTTTTGGGTTATGTCCTTTGTCTTAACTTACCCTCGCACTGGCTCCTTATGTATCAAGTGTTTATTTGCACTTATTAATCAAAAACATCTAGTGTTGGAACCCTTACCGCCTCTCCCCGTCATCGTGCTTGCATAATGTTTTGAAGTCATATCATATCTGTAGGATTTGAATAAATGCAATCTCATTCCTTCCGCCTTTCTACCACATTCTTCCTTTACTATTCTATAGTTACCTGAACCACATAACTCTGACTTAATACCATATCACTCCATCTTCCCCCTTTAGGAGAGTACTAACATTTAATTCTATGAAGCTTTACCTATTAATGTTTTACCTTTTCATCTTTCGCATCTTTTTACATATTCACGTACTCTTACTCGCCTTGCGGTAACCCTTCTTTACCAGGGATAACTGAATTTTTTACGCATGAAGGTGACACCGAGTGTAACTGACACACTTAGTCCCTTAAGTATAACACTACTCACACTGCATGCTTTAGGGTTTCCTGAATGACCTTTAAATGTTATTTTTTTGTTGTCCATTCTATTATTTTCGAAACGCGATCTCTGAAATTGTCACGATGTCGACTATTATCAAATCCTCCGGTCCCTAATTCATGTTCGATATTTATCTTGCTTACTAGCCCATACTAATTTCTATTACTCTGGGGGTTCTAGATTTTCCTTCACTTGACTATAGACTCTGCCATCCTATCATATTTTGATTTACTGTTATCACCCATTTATCACATCTTACTCATAATACTTCATTTACTCTCTTCTTATTATCCTTCTAATATTTTCGTCTATTACCTTATTTTGAAAATATTAACAAAATATTCTTTCGCTTTTAGCTCCCCTTGCTCCATCCACTGGCTATATGGGTCGCCTAACATTCTCTCTTTACTAGGGATATGAGCCATACTAAGGTAAATATTTATCCCATCTAGGATTCCAATGCCTATCTTCTAAATTTTTTGAACTTCTAGTATTCATATCTAAATGTACTATTATAGAGTGCACCATTTGTGGGTCTCACAAGGAGAACTATTACCACGTTTGCAATATCCTTCGAAAATGTCAGCTAATGCTAACAATCCATCCACCATTTTGGGTTACTCTAACCCTAGCTGGATCCTGATATCCCATCCTTCTCTTAAACTATATCTGTTAGCTCCCATAGGGCATAACTGAGATGGGTGTGGCCAATTATACATACCTCTGTTACTGTTGAAGGTAACTTAGAATACTTATATTTCTTTGTGTGATTTGTAAAAACTGATAATCTTCACTAACTGGGTACGTCGTACCCTTCTTCACCTTGCTTATTTTACATGTTGAAACTTGTATCTACCTTCTAATTCTTTTGTTGCTTTTTAAATCATATGGGTGGATAGATATTAATGTCTTAGGGCTCTTTATCAAGAAGCCTACACGTCTTAGTACACATATAATATACAAAAGACCTTACATTTATTCATCATAAGCATGATGTAAAATCGAGTTCCTCTAACTCAACTCTTCCACAGCCACATTCAATCTCTTACCAATTGTTTTTCTGGATGTAGGTATCGTTGTATTATGAATAAAATACAATTTAAGAGTTTGAATTCTTACAGCTGAGATCTACCACACGATCTAGAGTAAGAAGAAAGAGTGACAATACTAAATGTCTTGTAGCCTCCTGCTTATAAGTGTGGTGCACAACATACCCATAAACAAGACTCTACTAGACACGGCTTGTAGACTCCCTACGACAGAACTGCTCTGATTCTAAGTTTGTCATGACCCAAATCGCAGGGCCGCGACGGGCACTCAGTGCCTTACTCAACAGAGTACCAAAGTAATATATCTTTCTTATTATTCCATCATGGGTAAGTGGGCCAGAAGGGCCGTCATGAGATAACCATAATAAAACATAAGGGAATACTCGATATAGGACGACCCAACATGATATACAATCTTATACGTGTGACATACGAGCTTATAGGATCGAAATGATCATTTCTATACTCAAAACATAGGCCGACAAGGCCATTCAATCATCCATATACATGATATATGTCAACAAGACTCTAAGAGTACATAAATATCATAAAGGCCTGGAGAGGGCCCCTCCATACCAATCAATATGTGTCCAAAGCATACTGACCAAATAGGCAACTCTGGAGCAAGTGGGGTGCCCCAACACCTTCTGCTAAGACAATAGCCTACTAGGAGGACTGTCAACCTGTCTATCGGGACCTGCGGGCATGAAGCACAACATCCCCAAGCAAGAGGGACGTTAGTACAAATAAAGTACCGAGTATGTAAGGCATGAAAGCAGTATATAAGATATGAAAGAAACATTGAGTAAAGAACTCAAACTGTAAGTATGAATAGCTTTGTGAATCATGAAACATTTATAGTGTCATGCATATGCATATAAATGTCATATCATGGATAGGTACATTCGCACATAACATCATTAAGCCTCTGAGGGCATCCCATCATATCATTTCGGCCTCTGTGGGCGAAATCATAAACGTATACCAGCTGATCAAGTGGTGGTGCATATATAATTCCATAACATTTCTCCATATTCCATATATATATAATATACACGTATATAACGCCATCTGGTCATGGGTCAATGTACATGTATAAATGAATGCAATGCAATAGAAGTAAGTTAATAAGATGTCTCGGGATGTCATAAGATCAATATGCCTTCGGTTAGTATCATGAAATAAACTTTATCAACTTACATATTTTCTGAGACCCATGAATAGACGATATAATAATAGGACGCATGGGAAATCAAGAACATAGGCATCCCTAGTACTTCTAAGAATAGAGTCATTTGTGAAGGTTTTGCGTTTGCTCGCTTCATTTGTATCATATGTATCATGCCAAAAGGAAAGAAGGTATAGCCTTAACATACCTTTGCAATCTTCCTTCCAATTGTCAACCAAGCTCAATATGATCTTCTTATGTCTACAATGAGTAAACCGACTTCGTCGTCATCATATCAGCGTTGTAACTCTCATATTTCAAAACTAATATTCTTACAAGAAAACGGACAGCACCTCCCCTATTTTTACTACATCCCATAAGTTACTAAAAGTCACCAAACAGCCCAAACAACAACAATATAATTCACAATAAGCTCTTTGATTACTTTAACAATCATTTTGAGCGGCAAGCTCGATTTACAATTAACAAAATATAATTTAATCTAATTCCTTTTCCATGAATCTTCATAAAACATCTATAACATCATACGTATGCTTAATGTATCATTTTCAGCCCAAAACATCATAAGAATAATCTTCAAAAATAGTCCACACAACTAGCACCTTAACCTTTATCGTCAACCTCTTGTTTTTCATGTTTTCTTCTTCAATCAACTGAATTAGCACATGGATAAGCTTAACCACAGAATCCAAAACATAAGCAAACTATTTATAACAATTTCTATCCACAACAAACTATTTATATAGACTCAACACATACCACAAAAAAAAGATAACGATTCCTTATGCCATGTCAATCACTATCTTATAGATTTTCACTCAAACAACTCAACCAACACATGATTAACCTTAAGCACAACCAATAACATGATTTAATTATCTTATGAAGTAGATGAAACTTGTAATACCCCGCTGGTTTATTTTATCAAATACTAGGTGTGCATAACATTCAACTACATCCAGTAATGGTGTTTCTTCCTCCAACAATACCTCCTTACCACCAATAAGAGATACTATAACATCCTTTGTCCACTAACTACCTTAATAGCACCATTATAATTATCAATGAACTCACATCTATCAAATTTTACTAATTAACTCATTACAAAATCTTTACTACACCCAATAATCTAGTTTAAGTATTTATGGCTTCCAATCACCATCTCATAAGTTCTAGTACTTATTCCTTGCTTATTTATTCATTAAGAATCCATGCACATAGGTTTAAGGGTGAAAGATTACCTATTGTAGACCAAATCTTGAAAGTCAACTTTTAGGGTGTTCTTGAGATTTTTAATAAATCCTATGGAATCCAATACAAAACCTTGTTGTAACTAGTGATTTAGAAGTGAAATAATCATAAAAACACACTTAAAAACTCACCTTAGATGTGTATTTGGAGCCTTGGCCAGATGGGTGGTGGAGAGAAAGCCCTAGTCTTGAATAAATGACTTATCCCCTCTCTATACCCGTCATTGGGGGTATTTAATGGGTTCTTACATGCGCGGCCGCGCATTGGCCGCGCACACCTTTTTACTTTCAAACAGCAACATCATCATCACCAACAACACCAGTTCAAATCAAGGTGTGTAGTACACATGTGATAAATTAAAAGTCTAAGGCACATAGAGATATTTCATAAACTTTTGCATAATAGCCTTCGTTTAAACTCGACTTGAAGTCGACACTTTAGTAATGCACAGCCCATACCTGAACACATCCTCAATTGGCAACATTACATGAATAAAGCATTTAAGGTACTTATTGAACATATATCTTTCAACACGAACTTACTTGTAACATATATCTTTCAACACGAACTTACTTGGAACATATATCTTTCAACACAAACCACTCGGGTCTTACACAAATTACATGAATATCGTGGGATTCAATTCTAGGAGAATAGTTTAGCCAACATACCTCAATTGAGCTTCCTTAAACTCTAGAAGGTTTCGAAATTCTTAGAAATATGGGCAACATGCCAAGAATGATCTTATAATTATGGCCATTAGTGCAATGAGATAAAAAGATGTGAAAGTAATATGAAATGCGATGATTGATATAAAAAGGTTGATGTCTCGAATAAGACAGCCTAGCCGATCGCGTCGTGATCAGACACCATGCCGCATACATGGTGGTAATTGTGCTGGAAATTGTAATTGAAATGGTAATTGTGGTTTATCTCCTTAATGGATAGCCTAGCCGGTCGGGTCGTGATCGGACTTCGTGTTAAAGACAATGGTATTGACATTGAGAGAAATTATGGTTGATATCTCTAATGAGATAGCGTAGCCGATCGGGTCGTGATCAGACTCCATGCTTAGAGTACGGTGGTACTGGTATTGTGAATAATGGTATTGTGGACAATGGTATATCGATACTAAAAATTTCCCAATGTGAGATACGGAAATTAATTGAAATACTCTCTTGATCTTAAATTAAGGTTTGATGATTGATTAAGGCTTCCACTAACATTATGATAATATTGTTTGTATTATTTGTCATTCTATTGAGAGGGTGTTAAGTTATACATACTAGTACTATTCGATAGTACTAACGTCCCTTTTACCGGGGGCGTTGCATCTTTAAATGGATGCAGGTGGTTCCACATCATGAGATATTGATCAGTGATAGCAGTACACCTTCTTCCAAGCTAAATTGGTGATCCCCACTTCATCCCGGGGTCATGAATCTTTTGTACTTTGTGTATTCTGTTTGAGGTATAGCCGGGGCCTTGTTGCCGGCATTATCATTGTACTCTTCTTTATCTATAGAGGCTCCGTAGATATAGTGTGGGTTGTGTATTGGTGTTGGGAAAAATAAAATATGTTATGTTGTGGTTGTATTATTTGTCCATTTGAGACTTTTAAAATGATGAGACTATTGGAAATGAATTGGTATTGTAGACATGAACACCTTTTTGTCTAATTAATGAAAATATGTATTATCTCCATTCCTGGATGAGTTTGGGTAGAATAAAATCTAACAAGCTTGCTCGGTCGGGTTCACTCGGTTGAGCGGCGGTCGCGCTCCTCGGTTTTGGGGCTTGACAAACTTGGTATCAGAGCCTAAGGTTTTAAAGTGTCCTAGGATGTCTCGGAGCCGTATCTAGTAAAGTCTTTCTTATCGGTGTATTGTTGACCACATATATAAGTTGGAGGCTACTTGGACATTTAGGAATAATACCCTTCTTTGATATTCTGAATCGTGCGATGAAACTCATTATGGAATTGTTCTTCCTCTAACTCGTGCGTTGAGATTCAAGGTAAATTTAAATGCTCTTTTGATTTATTCCAAGTAATGTTGTCATGTGACATAACGAATGGGTAAAGGTCTGAATATTAAACATATGGCATATATATTATGTTGAATGAATGGTATGGCCATATGAGACAAGTATATAGTACCATGAGCATACTTTATACGAGGAGAGTGCTAGAAGTGATTACCCTCCTCCAAATAGGCATTAACGTTATAAATGAAACCTAAGCTTAACTAGTACATGTGGATAGTGTGGGAACCAAGTGTATGATTTTAAGATATAAATTTGTTACATAGGAACCTGATATATGAAAGGCATGGCCTGGTGAGTAATGATAAATGTGTAGGTCTCTCACGGGAGACAAGAAGTTATGAAAGGAGAGTTAAGTGAACCCAAAATGAGAAGACCCTAGCACTATGAATATTATAATAAAACCCAGGAATGTGCGAAGTGGTGTTATACTCCAAAAAGGATATTGACACGAGGGATTTGGATCCCAAGTCTATGTGGCTGAATAAGAGTAGAGGACTTCTGAGGTTAATACCATGGGGACTTAAATCTCCCTAATAGTCAATCATATGTAGGAGGACTAGAGATATGAAACATGTGACCCTCAAATTTCTAAAGTCAAGACTTGTGTCGAAATGTGAAACATTCACCCCAAGTGGGGAGGGAAGGGCCATGATGAGGCTACTTAAGTTCAATAAAATGAGAGTAGGGTCGTGTAGCTATGATGGTTGGATATTTTGTTGAAGACATGTGTAGTCTATAAAAGTGGTAAGGGGTAACGTGATTCTCTGAGAGGATATGTAAATGATAAACCACTAGTACAAAAATAATGTGGAAGGTTAAAAAATATAAATTCTTCGTACGTCACAATATACATGACAAGGTCAACGATACTAAAAACTAAGAGTAGGGTTTGCAAAAGGGTTTTGTACTTGTTAGAGAGTCAAGGACAATGGAACCCACGGAAGTGCTACAGATCAGTTGTGAAAGGCTTGCGAGTTCTTAGAATGAGTTAATCACAAACTTGCGATTTAGCTAAAGTTACAAGGCTTTAAGAAAGATAGAACGAGTGGGAGAGATAAATGTGATGTTATAATAACCCAAGAGTGCATCGGGACTTTATGGAGAGTCTCTTAAGAATCTTACAAGCAAGGAAGTGTTAAGTGATACACGGATGAACACACTTTCCGACGGATATCCCAACAAGTGTCGAGAGGCGAGCAGGATGAATTCCCAACTAAGGGAAAAAACCACGTAACGTATGGAAGAATGCATGGATATTCACTAACTAGGAAGAATGAGGCAAGAAGAATTGGAAGAAAAGTCTAAAAATTTAGATGGCCATGGTTATTTCAAAATAGTTCATATCAAAATTGTGGACTCGCCTAGAGCACAAGTGTTAATAGAAGATATAAAGGATCAACTGTAATGCAACCGACTTGAGTGACACTGAATATCAACTAAACGATTTAGAGGGAGTTCATGTCTACATATTACATTGAAAAGTGAGACTACTGGTGATAAAGTGGTGGTGTGATAAACTCAACAAACCAGACACAATGATACTACGAGTTCATGGGAGGCAAACAAGTGTGTGGCATAATAAGGTTGTCAACTATGAATTGAGGGAAAAATGGGATGGGAGTGAATGCTCCAGTCACAAAGGAAATATAGTACCAACATATTTTATAAACCAAAAGGGAAATGTTTGAAACAGATTGAGAGAGAATGAACACTTGTTACAAACCAAACATGTTTAACATGATAGCTCTTAGGCTGCAATACTAGGAAACACTATTGGTGACTACAATACTGGGAAAAATGTGAGTTACTCATCGAGGATAGAATCAGGTGGACTAAGTCCTACACTTATAAGGAAAACAAGAAGTCGTCATTGAAGAATTTAGGAGGATCACAAGTTTAAAAAAAAGGGCATGTTCGAGCGAATGATTTTTTTTATTGAATATATATGAAGGGTGTCGATATGTGTTTTGGGAAGTGTTTAGCAGTAAATAGGAATTGTGAGAATGTTCACAAGGGTGAGTGGTTTCTTAAAATCCTATAAGACTTATAATGAGGAAAGAGGGTGGCTAAGAAAGATCTGAGCACGATGTTACTTCACATATTGAGGCAATGCCTTGCAGGTTGATATTATCAGGGTGTGCACGCAAGCTAGTAGATGTTATTCATTTGAAACAGATGGTCCCATAAGAAATCTGACCTAGTAATGTCTTTTGTTGAGAAATTTGGAAAAAACAAGTTGCAAGTACTAATAAGATTGTAATTGTATCAAGGAAAGTTTTATAGAAATCAATTCCTAGGAGGTCATATGAAAGGGAAATCTGATATAGATGTTCCACTAATAATGCAATGTGGCAAGATGATCATTTATGCCTCTAGGCAACTCAAAAATCATGAAAAGGAAATATCCAACACACGATTTAGAACTTGCGGCGGTGGTGTTTGCATTGAAAATTTGGCGGTATTATTTATATGGGGTCCATGTGGACATAGTCACGGACCATAAAAGCCTTCAATATATTTTCAAGCAGAAAGAATTGAATCTGAGGCATAAAAGATGGCTTGAGTTAGTGAAGGACTATGACATTGATATTCTATATCATCCGAAAAAGGCCAATGTTGTGGAAATACTCTTAGCCGTAAATCCATGGGTAGTTTGTCTCACTCGGAGGCATATAAAAGTCCATTGGCAAAAGAAATTCACCGATTGGCTAGTTTGGGAGATCGTCTTACGGACTCTAGTGAAGGAGGGGTAATTGTGCAAAATAGGGCCAAATCATCGCTTGTTGTGGAAGTCAAAGAGAAACAATACAACGATCCATTGTTGGTGCAATTGAAAGAGGGGATTCATAAACATAAGACCATGGACTTTTCTCTTGGCATGGTTGATGGTACACTAAGGTACCAAGGGCGACTATGTGTTCCAAATGTGGATGGTCTTCGAGAAAGAATTATGACTGAAGCTCACACTTCTAGGTATTCCGTGCACCCAGGTTCTACGAAAATGTATCATGATCTTAAGTAAGTCTATTGGTGGAATAATATGAAGAGGAATGTGACGGACTTTGTGGCAAGACTTGGTGTTAGCTATGTAATCGTTCTATGAAATAGTTCCCTATGAATTACGTATTATTTGTACAGCGTATGTTAAAGGTGTTCCTTTTTGGTAGTATACTGCTTCTGAGACCATAGTTGGTGTTATTTTGTATTATGTTACATCGTTGGATTATGTATATGTTGTTAGGATGTGTTTCTGGGGCCCTCTGTTAAGTGGATAGGCCTAGTTACAAGGGAGACTCTGGCGAAATTTCTGAAAGGTTTTGGAGTTAGTCAAATTTGGGGGATTGAAATGTTTTAAAGAAGAGTCGAGTTATGTTAAGTATTTTGGAACGGAATCTACTCCTCATTCAAGGATGAATGATCCTAAGTTGGGGAGAATGTAAGGCCCCGTAAAAATATTTCCTAATGATTTAAGTTTTTAAATTGGGTAGAGACACATCATGTTGAATTGATAATGTATGTTTAAGGTGTGTTGGAACATACTAAGGAGTTTTGGGAATGGCAAGAACTTTTGTGGAACAAGTTAGATACATTAAGTGGAAAAGGTGTTTTAATTGACACAAGACCCAACTTCAAATAAATGGAACTCCCTACATATAATGTCTTAGGTGGTGATCTACCTATCAAATTAAATCCCTTTGAATATGGTTTCCAACGCATCAAACCGTTTTTTATTTGGATATGTATACAGAAAGTTATGGCCATTTTGACTGGTCCTGTGTCATATGCGCACCCAGATGCGCGGCCGCGCATATTTGAGAGTTTCTGCCTCATGTGCGCGGCCAATGCGCAGCCACGCATGTAGGAACCCATTAAACACCCCCAAGGATGGGTATAGAGAAGGGATAAGTCATTTCTTCAAGATTTGGACTTTCTCCCCACCACCCATCCGGCCAAGGCTCCAAATAAACATCTAAGGTGAGTTTTTAAGTGTGTTTTTATGATGATTTTACTTCTGAATCACTAGTTACAACAAGGTTTTGTATTGAATTCCATAGGATTTATTCAAAATCTCAAGAACACCCCAAAAGTTGACTTTTAAGATTTGGTCTACAAGAGGTAATATTTCACCCTTAAACCTACATTCATGGATTGTTAGTGAATAAATGAGCAAGGAATAAGTACTAGCACTTATGAGATGGTGATTGAAAGCCATAAATACTTAAACTAGATTATTGGGTGTAGTAAAGATTTTGTAATGAGTTAATTAGTAAAATTTGGTAGATGTCAGTTCATTGATAATTATAATGTTGCTAAGAAGGTAGTTTGTGGACAAAGGATGTTATAGTATCTCTTGTTGGTGGTAAGGAGGTATTGTTGGAGGAAGAAACACCATTACTGGATGTAGTTAAATGTTATGCACACCTAGTGTTTGATAAAATGCTCAAGTTAGCTAGAACCATGATCATCTTCCTAATTTTGGTTCAATTTGTTATATTTCTAAAATAGATTGAAGTTGCTAAGAATTCTGGAAGCTTCTAGAGTTTAAGGAAGCTCAATTGAAGTATGTTGGCTAAACTCTTCTCCTAGAATTGAATCCCACGATATTCATGTAATTTGTGTAAGACCCAAGTGGTTTGTGTTGAAAGATATATGTTCCAAGTAAGTTCGTGTTGAAAGATATATGTTCCAAGTAAGTTCGTGTTGAAAGATATATGTTCAATAAGTACCTTAAATGCTTTATTCATGTTATGTTGCCAATTGAGGATGTGTTCAAGTATGGGTTGTGCATTACTAAAGTGTCGACTTCAAGTCGAGTTTAAACGAAGGCTATTATGCCAAATTTTATGAAATATCTCTATGTGCCTTAGACTTTTAATTGCTCGCATGTGTATTACACACCTTGATATGAACTGTTGTTGTTGGTGATGATGATGTTGTTGTTTGAACGTAAAAAGGTGAGCATGAGATACTAAATATGGGCAACGTGCCAAGAATTATCTTATAATTATGTCCATTAGTGCCAATGAGATAAAAAGATGTGAAGGTAATATGAAATGCGATGATTAAAATAAAAAGGTTGATGTCTCGAATAAGACAGCCTAGACGATCGGGTCGTGATCGGACACCATGCCGCACACATGGTGGTGATTATGCTGGAAATTGTAATTGAAATGGTAATTGTGGTTGATGTCCTTAATGGATATCCTAGCCGATCGGGTCGTGATCAGACTCCGTGTTAAAGACGGTGGTATTGATATTGAGAGAAATTGTAGTTGATATATCTAATGAGATAGCCTAGCCGATCGGGTCGTGATCGGACTCTGTGTTGAGAGTACGGTGGTACTGGTATTGTGAATAATGGTATTTTGGACAATGGTATATCGATACTAAAAATCTCCCAATGGGAGATATGGATATTAATTGAAACACTATCTTGATCCTAAATTGAGGTTTGATGATTGATTAAGGCTTCCATTAACATTATGATAATCTTGTTGGTATTATTTGTCATTCTATTGAGAGGGTGTTCAGTTATACATACTAGTGCTATTCGACAGTACTAACATCCCTTTTGCTGGGGCGCTGCATCTTTAAATAGATGCAGGTGGTTCCACAGCATGAGATATTGATCAGTGATAGCAGTACACAAACTTCCCAGCTGACTTGGTGATCCCCACTTCATCCCGGGGTCATGAATCTTTTGTACTTTATGTATTCTGTTTGAGGTATAGCCGGGGCCTTATTGCCGACATTATTATTGTACTCTTCTTTATCTATAGAGGCTCCGTATACGTAGTGTGGGTTGTCTATTGGTGCTGGGAAAGACAGAATATGTTATGTTGTGGTTGTATTATTTGTCCATTTGAGAGTTTTAAAATGGGGAGACTATTGGAAATGAATTGGTATTGTAGACATGAACACCTTATTGTCTAATTAATGAAAATATGTATTATCTCCATTCGTGGATGAGTTTCGGTAGATTGAAATCTAACAGGATTGCTCGATCGGGTTCACTCAGTTGAGGCCCAGTCGCGCTCCTCGGTTTGGGGCATGACACTACTAGGGAGACCGAGTAGAAGATACGAAGAAGATATCCTCACCTTTTTGAGACCCCATGTATGATTCTACATCCCTTTGAGGACGAACATATTTTAAGAAGAGAAGAATGTAATAACCCGGCCATCTGTTTTGAGTATTTTAGCCTAGGTTCCCCTATTTGATGCTTCACATATGTATATTTATGGTTACGTGATATTTCAAGGGCGGTTGGTTGGGTTTCGGGCAGGTTGTGGAGTTAATTAGGATACTTAGTCCCAAGGTTGGAAGCTTTAGTTATAAGAGTTGACCGGAGTTTGACTTTTGTGTAAACGATTTTAGAATAGTGTTTTGATTGTAATAGTTTCGTATGTTGATTTTGGACTTAGGTGTATGTTCGTATGTGGATTTGGAGATTTGTAGGTTGGTTTGGTGCTTCTAGGCAAAAGTTAGAATGTTAAAGGTTTGGAGGGTTGATCGGTTTAACTGAGAGTTGACTTTATGGATATCGGGTTTGGATTTTGGTTCTAAGAGTTGGAATAGGTCTGTTGTGTAATTTGGAACTTACATGCAAAATTTGAGGTCATTCGGAGTTGATTTGACATGGTTCGGCATGAGTTTTGGAAGTTGGTTGTTTATTAGTTCATTTGGCATGAATTCGTGTGTAATTCGGGGTTTTGGTGTTGTTTTATGTGCTTTGAGGCTTCTAGTAGGTTTGTATTATATTTTAAAACTTGTTGCTATGTTTGGATAGGGTTCCGGGGGCCTCAGGTGTATTTTGGATTGTTGGTGGATCAATTTTAGACTTTAATGAATTGTTGACGTTTAGGAGTTCTAATGCATTCACACCTATGAGGGATTGGCCAGAGGTGCGAGGTCGCAGAAGTGGTCTATTGATCACAGAAGCGAATTTAGGGTGGGATAGGCTGGGTCCACAGATGCGGAGAGGGAGTCACAGATGCCCAGGTGGATCCGCAGATGCGGATACACATATGCGCTCAACTGCCCACAAATACGGAAGGTCAGAGGCTGGGGGGACTCAAATATGTAAGTATGAGACCACAAATGCGGAACCGCAGATGCGGTTAAGTGACCGCAGATGCGGAATCACTAACAGATTTCATATGTTCGAAGGGTTTGATTGTTTTCGCTTTTTTGAAGTTTGGGAGACATTTTGCTGCAATTGAAGAGGTAAGTAAAGTTTATTCAATTTTGATGATAGATATTGATTACCCATTGATTAGCACACATAGTTTATGTGAATTTAAGGTGAAATTTGGGGATTTTAGACTATGTCATTAGAGAGTGAGATTTAGTAATTTGAAGCTTGATGTGAGGTTCAAATTGGATGAAATTCGTATAGTTGGACTCATAATTGAATGGGTGTTCAGAATATATGAGTTTGGTCGAATTTCAGGGTGCAAGCCCGGGGTTGACTTTTTTGAGTTTGATTAAAGATCTTAGATTTATCATTTGGAATTGTTTCTTATGTTTTTATTAGTAATATTAAGTTAATTTGGCTAGATTCGAGCCGTTTGGAGGTTGATTTTCATGGGAAGGGCTTATTAGTAGACTGATTAAGCTTGTTTGAGATAAGTATCTTGGCTAACCTCGTGTGGAGAAAATACCCCTTAGGTGCTAGACCTAATTGTTGATTTCTATGATGTGTTAAGTGGCATGTACATGATGTGACGAGCATGTATACGGACGCTATGTGTGGATTTGAACAAAATAGACTGTAGGCTATTAATATGCCTTAATAGTATAATGAGCTTTATATGAAAATTGTGAAATCACTTAGCTCATTTCATACTATTTGATCATGCTTATTTGATATGCCTTAATACTATTTGATCATGTTCATTTCATTGACTTAGCCATAGACATGCTTTATCTATTGAACATTCCTCCGATTCTATGATTATTTGTTATGTCCTCGTGCACGGTTGTTGAAAGTTGTCAACTTATACTTTGATGACACTTTGGTACTATTGTTCTGATATCGTGGCACTCGGCATTGTTGTTCTATGGTATTATGACACTTGTCGACATGTTGAGCGGATTGATTGGGGGTGTCAGCATGAGGTTTTTCCGTGCGATTACTTTGTATATGGATGTGCGCATGGGGAGAAATAAGGGTGGCATTATCTCGGGATGCCCCCGGCAAAATAAGGGCGGCTATATGCGCATGTGGCAAAAGAAGGTTGTCATATAATTTTCATGTGCACATGCAGCGTAATAAAGGTGGCATTACGATGATGTTATATGATATTTTGGGGTGTCGTCATTGTTGTTGTATTCATGTTGTGACGGGGTTCTTAATCTTATTTCATAATTGTTTTTGAAAGCTTATGTTTGGCACTTGTGTTTATGGTTGTATTTGACATTTCATCACATGCCATACCTCTATTTGATGTCCGCGATCAACATGGTTTTACTACAATGAGTTGTTATTACATGTTCTAAATGGGTTATGATTATTCTTTTCAATTATAGTTCAATTATCAATTTTCTTTGATATATTCATTGCATAGGTTATTTGTCTAGTGAGTATCAAATGACTCGAACCTCGTCACTACTCCGCAGAGGTTAGTCTTGATACTTACTGGGTACTGATTGTGATGTACTCATACTATGCTTTTGCATATGTTTGTGCAAATCCAGGTACTTTGGACTTGACTGATCGGTAGTGAGGCATTGCACATACCAGAGACTTCAAGGTATCCATGCATGATCCGACCATAGGCCTCGAAGTCACCCTCTTGTTTCATTTCTACTATTTATGTATTTTAGACAATACTGTATTTGATATTGATCTCGTGTATTCAGTTAGAGCTTGTGACTTTGTACCACCTAGTTCTAGGATATTATGTTGAATATTTGCCGCTTTGGCCTGTACTACTCTTATTTTTGCATTTATGTTAAACTTCATTTTTGTTAATTCATGGTTTCATCATTTAAAATAATATTGAGTGATCAGCTTACCTTGTTGGGAGACTAGATGTTATCACGACTCCTAAGAGGGGATTTTGGGTCGTGACAAATAATGGAAACCAATAGAAATAATACAAGTAAAACCATCCTACGATTTGGTGTCATTGGGTACATAAGCACTACGGAATCTTTAAATGCATAGTCTCATCCAAAATACATAACTGTTTGTAAGATAGAACAGTAATAGCATAAACAAAGGGAGAAAGGACTTCAAGTCCTGCGAACGAAATCAGCAACTACCTTGAAATCTCTAAGGAACTGGTACAGGTGCAACCTGCTAGTGATCACCTCTCTCAGCGGTAGCTGGATATACGCATAAAGTATGGAATGTAATATGAGTACAATCGACTCAATAAGTAACAAGTCTAACCTCGGCCTGAAAGAAGTGACGAGCTCAGCAAGGTCAAATACTCATCTCCAATAACCAATTACATTAAATAAGGACATCAAGTACCAATAACCGTTAGAGAAGGGATACATAGTGGTACCTGCATGACAAGTATGTATGCTAAAATAAACAATATCACAGTTAAAACATCAAGTATAACATATCTCAGCATATATACCGTGCCTGGCACAATTGCCCTTTGGCCTCGCACTCAACAACAACAACACTTAGCACTGCACGGGTTCCTGACACAAGTCCTTCACCCAAGCACCTATGTGACCCTCTTCCTACGCCCACGGTTATTACCTAACTCCAGAGAGGCGGGTCCTTCCCCAAGGGCTAATCGGATCTAAGTCAACGATAAATATCATATAGCCCAACATGGGGCTTGGAAGATGCGTCACCTTATAATCAATACATTTAGCCTAATGTGGAGCATGGCGTGTCACCTCATAGTCAATATCAAATCGGCTCTATGGCACCAAGCTCAGTCATAAACCACTCAAGTCTCAAATATTCACATATCACAGTACTCAACTCAAACTATGGCACACATATAAATGCATCAATAGCATGTGAGATAGCATATAAAGAAGGCACAAAGACAGTGATATATATACACGTATATAGTATCATGACAGAGAGTATGACTACGATTAAGCCAAATAGCAAAGTTAGCCCTATCATATCTCAAACAAACAAGCACATAGGCTTGATATGATTTCTAACGTGTATATATGATAGCAAACAACGCACATAATAGCCTTAGATTTACGCGGACCATGAATACTCTTGGCGTACGCACATACGTACATCGCCTAGCATGTATGTCACCCCCAATACATCCTAAATATCATAGACAATGGGGAAACTACTCTCAACCCAAGTTTATACATGTTACTTACCTCAAAGCACGTGAATCAATACTCTAAAAATCCCTTCCCATGCGAATCGACCTCCTAACGACTCGAATCTAGTAAAAAACAACTGAATATCATCAAACATGGCTATAGAAATCAATTCCAAGTAATAAAACTCCAATCTTTATCAAATTGCAAAAGGTCAACCAAAATCTTAACCTAGGAACCCACCCCAAAACACAACAACAATCAAAAATCCCGATCACCCATTCGAATACAAGTCCAAATATACAAGTTTCATCAAAATCCGACTTCAAATCGGGGTTCAAATCTATATTTTTCACTTTAGAAGGGTTTTATCAAAACCCCCGATTTCTCTCTCTTAGATTCACCAATCAAATGCCAAAATTAAATATGGAATCATGAATAAGAATCAAATCTGAGTCAAGTACACTTATCCCAATCCAAGCGGTGAAAATTGCCTAAACATTTGCCCCAATCCGAGCTCCCAATCTCAGAATATGATAAATAAGCCAAACCATCATTTAAATTAGTTTTGCCCATAGATTAGCGCTCTTGCAATCCAAATGTTGCTTCTATGACATCGCATTTATGGAAAATACCTCTCAAATGCAGAATCAACTTAAGCCTCTGCCCCTTCGCTTCTGTGGAGCCGCTTCTGCGCTTCTTGTAGCATATATTCGCGTGCGCACTTGTGCAAGCACTGCCGCATCTGCAAAAACCCTTGATCCTAGTAAAATTAGTATCTGTGACTCACATGTCCGCTTCTCCAAAGCCACACTTGCGGGCCAAATCTCGTAAGTGCGAAAACACCATACCTGATCATCCAATTAAAACTTAAATGACCCGAAGCCCATCTAAAAATCACCCAAGACCCTAGGACCTTGTCCAACCACACCACCAGTCCCAAAATATAACACAAACCTACTCGAGGTCTCAAATCACACAAACTAATATTAAAACTACAAATCACACCTCAATTCAAGCCTAATTAACTAATCAACTTCCAACTTCCAACTTCCAAAGCTCATGTCGAACCACCTCTAACCAACTCGGAATGATCTCAAATTTTGTGCACAAGTCCAAAATGCCATAATGGACCGGTTCTAAGTCCCGGAATCACAATCTGACCTTGTTAGCCTCAAAGTTAACTCTCGGTCAAACCTATGGACCTTCTAAACCTTCAACTTTCCAGTTTTTGCTAATTAGAGCCAAAAAAACCTATGAACCACTGAATCTATATTCAGATATATTCCTAAGTCCAAAATTAGCATACAAACCTATTGGAACCATCAAAACACCATTCCAGGTCCGTTTGCACAAAAGACACACCTCGGTCAATTCTTATAACTTAAGCTTTCAACCTTGGAAATAAATGTTCCAATTCACTCCAAAACTCCTTGAAACCAAACCAACCATCCTCTCAAGTCACAAAACAACAAAGAAGCATACAAAAAGCATCAAATAAAGTAACATGGCTCAAATATACAAAACGACTGACCGGATCATTACATTGTATCTCCTGGATATTTTGACACAAAGCTCAATACCATGTCATGTATATACTACCAAATCTCTGGGTTCTTGGATTTCAACCGGTGCTCTTCCACCGCCAAGTCAAGATGCATGTTCTTAGGAAAACATATTTTATATCACTTTCTTGCTAATGGAGGTACACTTTTCATCCCATATTCTCGCTCATCTCGAGCCCTTGCTTGTAATGCTGCCATAGCTTCAACCACTTGCCTCCCTATATTTTGGATACTATATGTAGCATCTCCTCTATTTCACTTCTTTAGTGGCGGTGCGGAAGAAGATTGCTTTCCTTTAGCTGGGGCCTTGGCCTTTCCCTTGGTGTTGGTCGGAGGTTTTGCATTTAGAGTCATACGCACCATTTGTACCTACAACCATCACTATTAGTCAACTTATAGAATGATGAATCATAGCAAAAAGTGGTCGTAACAACCCCACACTTAAGATTTTAGCACATGGTGTTTCAATTAAATCAAGGTTACTTAGACTTCACCTTGCGCAATTAAGCATGATCATATCCTCAAGTCAACTAGTTTGACGCATAGCTACATTGTATGTACCCCACTTTAACACTAGACCCCGGCTCCGGTGAGACACCCCATACATAAAATAATCTTATGATAAGTAAGATCATATAATAGTAGTATATAAATCCCCAAGATTTGGGATCCAATTGGGACAATGTTTGCCTTTGAGGAATTTTACTGAACACTTGGTGCGCACTAGTTATCTGTGAGCTCTTGTGTAGGTGAGAAGTTTCCTCACCCTCCCAAATAGGCTTGGGAATTGAGTGTAGACACTCCTCTAATCAATAACAATAACATTCCTCTGGGGTTTATGGGGTTGGGACAATTATAGCATAATTAACCATTAACAACTTTACCAAACTTGCATAATCAATTCAACATTCAATAGACCCAAGAGGAGAAAGAGAGAGAGAGAGAGAGAGAGAGAGAAGAAGAAGATCATACCTTTGCTTTTGGTGAGTGAGTGATGACGAAAGTAGTACAGGTGTTTGTGATTGTGAAGGGGATTTTTGTGTTTAAGTTTTTATGCGTGTGTATGTGTTTTGTAGTGAAGAGTGGAGGAGTTGGGCATTTGTTTGAGTGGCAGAAAGGTTAGGGAATTTTGATTTTTGTTTTAGGCAGAAGGTAGGATTTTTTAATTTGTGTTAGGTTAGAATTAAAAGAAAAAGGAAAAAAATACCTACCTGGCCTCGCAAGCTGGGATGCGAGGCTGATCGTGCGCCTGGCCCAGCGATGTGAGGGCTAGGGCGACGAGGGGGAGTCACGAGGCGAAGGGAAATGCGTGCAAGAACGCCCGCTTGGATGGGCGATGCCAGGCTCCACGGGAGGGGGAAGGGGTGCGACGCGAGGGTCTCACCAAGATTGAGCTCGCGCTTGGCCGGGTAATGCCAGGCTTGAGTCGAGGCAGTGACCTTGTTAGGCGAGGTACAATGCATGTACATGTGAGTTTTTATCCGGTTTTGACTTCCTTTTGTGTTCTTAGCTCCCGATTTTTCTCCCGATAACATCTTTTCATTTTATCGCGCCCGTACCTATTCAAAAAACCAAACTTCACATATGATTAACTCATCAATGCACCAAAATAAAAAACAAAAACAAAAATCAAACAAAGATAAAAAAACTCTACAAATTGGGTTACCTGCCGACGATCGCCTTAGTTAACATCATGGCATGACGAATAAAACATCACCATGGGTTGCCTCACATGAAGCACTTGGTTTAACATCATGGCCCGATGCAAAGTGATCCTTCAAGCATCTGCCAATTCTATCGAGGTTTTGTGATGATAAATGTCACCATCCCAATAATGTTTAACTATTTGTCCGTTGACGAAGAAGGTGCCACCGTTTTTGGGATCCCAAAGTTCTACATCTCCATGCTTCGTAGTCCGTAATACTTCAAATGGACCCGACCATCTAGACTTGAGCTTTCCAGGGAAGTGCTTCAACCTCGAATTAAACAAAAGAACAACTTGACTCGGCTCAAACTCAAGATGAATAATGTGGCCTATCATGCCATCTCTTTGTCTTCTTTTTATACAACTTTGCATTCTGATATGCGTGCAACAAAAACTCCCCAAGCTCATTGATTTGGAATATCTATTTTTCCCCAGCTAGATCCATATCAAAGTTGAGATTCTTTATTGCCCAATACGAATTGTGCGCAAGCTCAGCAGGAAAGTTACAAGTCTTGTCATAAACCAACTTATACGATAAAGTGCCAATTGGAGTCTTATATATAGTCTAATACGTCCATAGAGTGTCATCTAGTTTGGTAGCCCAATCCTTCCTAATTTTACTCACGGTCTTCTTAAGAATTTGCTTCACCTCTCTATTATAAACCTCAGTTTGGCCACTAGTTTGCGGATGATAAGTTGTTGAGACTTAGTATTTTACCCCATACTTAGCTAAGAGGTTTCCCAACAATTTAATGAGTACCCCCATCACTAATCAAATCAGGTGGAGTCCCAAATCTTGTGAAGATTTTCTTTTTCATAAAATTCACCAAAACTTTAGCATCATTTGTAGGCAAAGCCACAACCTCTACCCACTTGGATACATATTCAACTGCTACCAAGTTGTATCTGTGACCATTGGAAGACGAAAGCGGGCCCATGATGTCTATTCCCCATACGTCGAAGATCTTAATCTCAAGTATGATCTTCAAAGGCATCTCATGCCTCCTTGAAATTGTACCTGCTCTTTATCACCTATCACACATTTCACAAAGGCATGTGCATCTCTGAAAGTGGAGGCCAATAGAATCCTAAATGCAAAATCTTTGCAGTCATTTTGTAACCACTATGGTGCCCTCCATATGGTGATGCATGACAGTCAGGTAACATGTCTTCTATCTCCTCCTCAGGGACACATCAAAACACCAACTGATCTACATAATGCTTACACAAAAACATCTCATCCCATAGATAAAATCTAACATCATGAATGAACCTTCTCTTACCATCTAGTGATAACTTTGGAGGCGTCACCATACTTCCAATGAAGTTTACATAGTCGGCGTACCATGGGGCTACACCAGCCATTATGGCGGGCAACTGCTCATCGGGGAAGCTCTTCATAATCTCGCATTTTTCAATAGCATGTGCGCGACTTTCCAAGTGCGATAAGTTATCAGCCACCTAAGTTTTGGTCCCCTTTCAATATCAAATTTCCACATCAAATTCCTACAAAATAAGAGCCCATCAAATTAGTATAGGCTTAACATCCCTTTTCTCAAACAAGTTCTAGAAGGCATCATGGTCCGTGTAGACGCTCACTTTAGTTTCTACCAAGTAGGCTCTAAGATTTTCAATTGCCCATACTACCGCTGGCAACTCCTTCTATGTAACTGTGTAATTTATTTGTGTTGGGTTCACAGTTTTGCTAGCATAGTAAATGGAATGGAACACTTTAGTTTTCCTTTTGGCCCAAAATGAACCCAATTGCCATGCCATTAGCATCACACATTAGCTCAAATGGGTCTCTCTAATCTAGGGCTATGATAATGGGTGTAGTTACCAATCTCTTTTTCAGTTCCTCAAAAGCCTTCAAGCATCTATCACCCCCTCGTGATGGACAATGGACATATCAGCTAATTGCAACATGACTATAGTGGGTCTTGGATATCCTAACCCCAATTGACTAAAGACTGATAAAGGCATCAAATTTATGCTTGCCCCCAAATCACGTAATACTCGTCTCACATTACCTTCACCAATTCTCACAAGAATAGTGAAGCTACCAGGATCTTTCAATTTTTATGGCAACTTCCTTTGAATTCTTGAGGTGCACTCTTAAGTAAATGCCATTGTTTCAAAATCAATCAACCTTCTTTTATTTTCCACGATGTACTTGATATACTTAGCATATTTTGGAATTTCATGTAGCACATCAACCAAGGGTTGGTTAAATTGGACTTGGCATAACATGTCAAGAAATTTGTTACAAATTCGATCATCATTTTTTTTCTTCAATCTTTGCGGGAAGGGGGTTGGAAACCTTGCAGCTAGTGCCTTCTCATCATCAATGTTTTTTTCTCACCTTCCAGCATAGGCTTAGGCATTAATTCACCTTCAGGAGTGATTTTTTCTTTCTTCGTTTTTGGAATTTTTCCAAATCTCTGCCGTTTCTCAAAGTTAGAGAATTTACTTGAGGATTATTTTTTGTATCACTTGGAATAGCTCCCACGGGTTGGGTATTTTGATTTTCCGCCAACTATCCAATCTGTCTCTCTAAACTTTGAAAATCAGTCCTAAGCTGTTGGTTATCATGTAACAACATTTTCAACAATTTGTTGGTGCTTTCTTTTGCTTATTGTGGTGGTTTATGGTGTTGATTGTAGCTTCCTTAGGGTTTGTATTGATTTTGATTCCCTTGATTTCCACCCTATAAGATGTTCTGGTGATTCCTCTAATTAAGATTATAAGTGTTCCCATATTGCACATTCTGGTTCATTGGACCTCAACAAGGTTGGCCCACATAGTATATAGATTCGGGATTCACTGGGCATTGGCAACTCGTGTGTCCATCTCTACAAATTTCACAACATGTAGCCATCTGTTGAACATGATGCATCCGATGTGCCTGACTCATTTCCATCTTAGTCTTCTGATTCGTCAATTTCGCTATGTCTGCCCGCATTAATGATCTGAATTTCACTATACGGTTTATACATGAAACTTCCTCCACAAGATGAGTCTATATTCAATTTGGAGGCCTCATCTAACCCATCCACAAAAGTATGACCTAACACCTCATCAGTCTGACAATGATGCGGGCAATCTCAGAGTAGTTTCTTGTATATTTTCCAAGCTTGACGAAGATTCTCGCCATCTCTTTTTGCAACCATTCCTTTGCTTCCCCCAATAGGGGAAAGGGAAACAAAGTTAGTCTACCATAATCCTTGGAAACGTTTGGATAGTTGTAAATATCTATAATCTCCAAAAACGTTTGTATGTGCCTCTGTGGATCTTCATTAGATAGACCCACAAAAGTGCCTTGTGGACTAAATTAGCTATACCATGTACTGCTTCAGCTCGAAGTGATCAATTATGTCAGGTTTCACGTCGCTTGAGTCATGTTCGTGAGATTAGGCCTTGCAGTCTCAATCACTGGTATCTCATCATTTCCTGCCATCTCTATTGGCTACGGTTGGACTACGATGCCTAACTCTACAATTCTAGTTCTTGCTTTGGCCTCCCTCCTTAACTTGTGAAAGAGTCTTTCAGGTTCAGGTTCGTAAGGAGGAAGATCGTTCAAGCTGGTACTTCTTCATATAATTCATTGTGAACACCCATAGAAGCAGAAACGGCAAAAACATTAAACCTCGAACAGATATCAAATAAAAGCTTATATAAGACAAGTAGCTAATTCCTAAATCACCGGGAACGACGCAAAAATATTGTTAGGGCTAAAAGCACACGCAATAATGCATGACCGACAAGTAATAAAGTGATGAAAAGTATCATCCCCGCGAGGATTTATGATCAACAATTGCCTAAGATAAACTATTTATGAGTTAAGTGTTCAAGCGGTTTTGAAGAAGATAAATGTGATTTTTATTATCTAAAATTACTACTGAAACTAATAAACATTCACAAGAACAAGAATGTAAGTAGAGCAAACAAACACTTAGGAGCAAATTCAATAAGGATGGAGATATTCCAGGGTTATGGGATTAAGTTCTCTTCTATTGTGTTTTTTGGTTGTTTCAACTACTCGATTTATCTTATTTGCTGATTAACAGGGTTTATTATGCTCGTGAAGTTCTTTTGATACTTCGCTCGCCTATTCAAGACAACCTAGTACTGTACATCTATAGAATCAGATTTAGCAAGAACACATGTATATATCCTGCAAAAATAACCAAGTAAGACAATATGCCTATCCTAATCGCGAATCTGTTCTCCCATGCTTGGATTCAAGAGATTAATCTATTCAATCTTATATACAATATATAGTTTCCACTTTTGAGTTCAACTATAAATTCATAGATATTATTGTACTGTTAGCTACACAGTAAAATAATAGAGCACAAGATTGAATAATCAAATCAATATGATAAAATCAAGTAATATCGTCTACCGTCAAATAACAATATTCAATAAAAACCCATAACCACAGAACAAAAAGGGTTGTAGCCACTTATGTTCATGACAACAATCAAAATATTATTTTGAATCATAAAAGCTACAAATACGAGATCAAGGATGGAAGAATCAATGAAATCCATGCTCCGTTAGTGTTCCTAAGCCTTTTCTGCCTTCAAAATATATCCAACCCTTCCTTAAACATGTTTAGGAAGTATTTAAAGGCTAGGGTCGAAGTCTCCAAATCACAATATTAGCGGGAAACAAATTATTTTCGGACTGGTGGGTTCAAGGTGCTTCACTTTGCGAGGCCAGGTCTTGAGCGCGTGTCACGCCCCGAACCATGGCCTGGGCGTAACCTGACACTCAGTGCCTGACTGCATATGACCAAGCAATCCAACTAGATTGCTGGATCAACATGTGGTATAATTGTAAGCTATATATAAATATACAACATGATGATCTACTAAAGAATCTGACTAAAATATCATAAATGCGGAAAGTACTCAAAAGTCTGTAAGTGTAAAATGAGTAGCTGACAAGGCTAACACATAAAATCTTGCTAACATTTGACTGACTGCACTATAGTCTACGAAGCCTCTAAAAATACTGAAATACTAGTTGTTATTGGGACAAGGTCCCCGACATACCTTACTAACTAAAATACTATAAAGACTGAAAAAAGGGATAATGCCCCAAAAGACTGAGGCTCACCAATAGCTGATACAAGATGTCCTAGCAAGCAGAATCGTCAACCCGTAAATCATTACATGTATCACGAGATGCAGTCCCCGGGCAAATAATTGAAAGAAAGAACTGTAAATACTGAAACTAAAACTGAACTGATAACTGATAATTGATAAATGAACTAAACATAGGAAGTAAGGATATGAATACTCCCTATTCTTAATGATGAATCACCTGTTTATCTAAATAAATAAACTACGGCCTCAGTCCCAATATATATGTGCACAAGCTACGGCTTCGGGCCCAAGTATACGTATGCATAACTATGGCCTCAGGCCCAAAGATGCATAAAGCATAAACTACGGCCTCAACCCCAAATATGCATAAAGCATAAACTACAGCCTTATGCCCATGAAATGGTTTTGCGACCGCATAATTGACCGCACAATTCCATCCAAACTTGCCTAGTTTCCTGCTTTACTCTGCAACCATTCAGCGGCCCGTAGAGTGATTCTACAGCCGCATAGTGGGCAGCAAAAATGTCTTCTTCCGCCAAATATTTTCCTTTACTCCCCAGTGCCTTGTTCGACCGAACATGTCCGCACCGCGACTTGCAAGCTCGCCGCAAAGAATTTCTACCATCACCAAACATATTAGCCTACCTTGCCACAACAGAACCTCGGGTTTTAGGTGAAATTTTATGGGGCCTTACAAATAAGGTGTTGGAGAATTGAAATTAACTTAGAATCATCATTAGAACTTACATTGGATGATAGAGGGACCTTGGGGAAGTTAGGTTATTGAGAGCTTCCCTTTCTAGAGTAGGTTTTCGTGTTTGGGGTGTAGGGGACGAGGTAGGACTTTTAAATAAGTGAACAGGTCCAAAAATTGAGGAGGAAAGAAAAGTAGCTCGGATAAACATCGTCGGCGCGCGGCATCGTCAGGGGCGCCAAAATAACTGTGCAAGGCGCCCTCAGAGGCGCCAAAACTACAATGCCTTGCATTGTCATGGGTTCTAAGGTTAATGCCCTAGCTGTGAATTTTCATGGCCTTACACTGTCGAAGGCTATAAGATGGACCTCCCATAAACTTAGTCGATTCTATCGAATTTTATGTACCTCACTCTCAGTCTTGATTCCAAAATAATTTTTTCCACCCATATTCATCCCGATAGGACTTCACATATTAAAAGGTCATATTAATACTCATTTAATGCCTCCATATCTAATTTAGATTTACAGAGTGTTACATTTTCTCCCCCTTGGGATCATTCGTCCTCAAATGATTGTCCTAATTGTAACTATGACAAACTCTTGACCTTAAAAAGGACTGATGGAAACATGTGAACGCTAAAATATCATGAACACGTCATACTAAACTGAATGAATACACGATTACTGAACTGTTGAGATACTGAACTAAATGGGTACTAAAATGAATGGCTACTAAACTAAATGGCTACTAAACTGACTGAATACTGAAAGACATGGAGATTATAATATACGGTCTGAATGAGAAGGTTAGTTACCTTTTACATTTTCCGCTTGCTCTTCAAAGAGATGGGGATATCTAGACTTCATGTCCTCTTCAGCTTCCCACGTAGCCTTTTTAACCTTTTTATTCATCCAATGCACTTTCACTGAAGCAATTTCCTTAGTTTAGAGCTTGCGAATTTGACGATCAAGGATAGCCACTGGAATTTCTTCGTAAGTTAGAATATCCTTAACCCCTATAATCTCTGTAGGAACCACAAGAGAATGGTCTCCCATGAATTTATTCAACATAGACACATGAAACACTAGGTGTACAGCAAATAATTCTTGTGGCAATTCTAACTCATAAGCCACTTGCCCGATCCTTCATAGGATTCTATATCGCCCAATACAGCGGGGACTAAGCTTCCCCTTCTTACCAAATTTTATAACACCTTTCAGAGGCGAAACATTCAGAAACACCCAATAATCAACTTGAAACTTTAAGTCTCTACCCCACACTTCCGAATAGGACTTTTGGTGACTATGAGCCATCTTCAAATAATCTTGAATTAACTTGACTTTCTCCATAGCCTAATAGACCAAATAGGGTCCTAACAAATCCGCTTCACCAACTTTGAATCAACCAATTGGTGATCTACACCTTCGCCCATACAGAGCTTCGTACGGTGCCATCTTGATACTAGAGTGATAGCTGTTATTATAAGCAAACTCAATGAGGGGTAGATGATCTTCCCAATTACCTTTAAAAGCGATAACACACGCCCTCAACATATCCTCAAGAGTCTGAATGGTGCGCTCTGCCTGGCCATCTGTCTGAGGATGAAAAGTTGTGCTAAGGTTGACCCTTGTGCCCAATCCTTTCTGAAAGGATTTCCAAAAGTTTGTTGTGAACTCAGCACCATGATCTAAGATGATGGACAAAGGAGTCCCATGCAATCGAACAATTTCCTAGATATACAACTTGGCATAATCCTCTACTGCATCTGTAGTCTTCACTGGCAAGAAGTGAGCTGACTTGGCAAGTCGGTCTATAATCACCCAAATCAAATCATGCTTCCGAAACAAGCGAGGTAAGCCTATTATGATGTCCATGTTTATCATCTCCCATTTCCAAACGGGAATTTCTATGCTTTGAGCCAAACTACTAGGCCTCTGGTGTTCGACTTTCACCTACTGACAATTTGGACACTTAGCCACAAAATCTGCTACGTTCTGTTTCATGTCGTTTCACCAATAGATCGCCTTAAGATCTTGATACATCTTTTTGGAACCTGGGTGACAAGAATACTTGGAGTGGTGGGCTTCTGACATAATCCGCTCTCTAAGCCCATCTGTCTGGAACGCATAGTCTGCCTCTATATCTCAAAAGACCATCATCTCCCCCTTGCTCAAAATCTGTAGTCTTGTGTGTGTGAATTCCATTCCTTAGCGGCAATAAGCAGGGATCACTGAACTGCTTTTCCTTCACTTCGGCTACTAAGGAGGATTCAGCCCTGTTCTAAAAAACAACGCCACCATCTTCGGAGTCCAAAAGTCGTGGTGGAGTTCCTTCGTCATAGTTCTCTTGTTTGCTTCAGCATGAGCTAAGCTTCCCATAGAACTACGACTGAGAGCATCGGCTATAACATTTGCTTTTCCGGGATGATAGAGGATATCAACATCATAATCCTTGAGCAATTTGAGCCACCTTCTCTGACGAAGATTCAATTCTCTTTGCTTGAAGATGTACTGCAGACTCTTGTGATCTGTGAAAATATCAACATTCACTCCATACAAATAATGGCGCCAGATCTTTAGCGCAAATATCACCGCAGCTAACTCAAGATCATGAGTCAGATAATTCTTCCCGTTAACCATGCGTAGGCTATGACTTTGCCTTGTTGCATTAACATGCATCGAAGACCAACCCCTGAAGCATCACAATAAACAACGAACCCTTCTGTTCCTTCCGGTAGTGTCAAGACTGGAGCTGAAGTCAACCTCTTCTTCAACTCCTCAAAACTTTTCATGTAAGCATCTGACCACTGAAACTTGACCTTGTTTTGAGTCAGTCTAGTCAAAGGGGATGAGATAGAGGAAAATCCCTCTATGAAACGCCTGTAATAGCCTGCTAGACCCAAGAAAATTCTTATATTGGATACTGAGGTGGGTCTAGGCCAATTCTTCACTGCCTCTATTTTCTGAAGATTCACCTTCACGCCTTCGCCTGAGATGACATGGCCCAAAAACGCTTCTGATTTCAACCAAAATTCACACTTAGAAAATTTTGCATATAACTTATGATCCCGTAGTGTCTGCAACACAATTCTTAGATATTTTGCATGGTCCGTCTCGCTACGGGAATAAATCAAGATACCATCAATGAACACAATAACAAACAAATCAAGATAAGCCTTGAAGACCATATTCATAAGGTCCATGAAAGTTCCTGGTGCATTCGTTAAACCAAACGACATTACCAAAAATTCAAAATGCCCGTAACGAGTCCTGAAAGATGTTTTAGGAACATCACCTTCCTTAACTTTCAACTGATAGTACCTCGATCTAAGGTCAATCGTGGAACAACACCGGGCAGCCTAAAGTTGATCAAATTATAATCATCTATTCTAGTAAGAGGGTACTTGTTCTTGATGGTGAATTTATTCAACTTATGATAGTCGATGCACATGCGCAAAGACCCATCCTTCTTTCAGATAAACAAGACCGGTACGCCCTAAGGTAAGACACTTGGCCTTATAAATCCCTTATCTAGAAGATCTTTCAACTGGACTTTTAGCTCTTTCAACTCTTTTGGAGCCATTCTATAAGATGGAATAGCTATCGGCTTAGTGTCAGGGAATAGATCAATACCAATGTCAATCTCTCTATTGGGAGGGACTCCGGGAAATTCTTCAGGAAACACTTCTGGGAACTCGTTTACAATTGGTACTCGCTGGAGAGTGGGAATCGGAGCATTTGCATCCCTAACTCAAACCAGGTGATAGATATACCCTTTAGAGATCATCTTTCTGGCTTTAAGATAGAAAATAAACCTACCCCTAGGTGCTACTGAATCACCCTTCCATTCTAAGACTGGTTTACTAGGAAATTCGAAACTTACTATTTTGGTTCTACAACCCACTGTGGCATAATAGGACTCTAACCAATCCATGCCCATGATTACATCGAAGTCTACCATCTCAAATTCTACTAAGTCTTCTACAATAAGGCGATGATACACTTTAACTTGACACCCCCTATAGATATGTCAAGCTATAACTAATTCTCCAACTAGAGTGGACACTTCAAAGGGTTCACACAAATTTTTTGGTTCTATCTCGAATTTCTTAGCAATATATGAGGTTACAAAAGATAGGGTGGATCCCGGATTCATAAGAGTGTAAACATCAAAGGTCAGTACTGTTAGCATACCTATGACAACATCTCCATGATCCTTTGTATCCTGATGGCCTGCCAACACATACAAGCGGTTCCGACCACCGCCTGCATTACCGGACTTTGCTGTACCATGCCCTTGTTGGGCCTGAGAGTTATGAGGGGCTACTGAATTAGTGGACTGAGCTACATTGCCTCCATTTTTCTACTTTGCTGATGGACAATCCCTCAAGAAGTGGCCCTGTTGACCACACCCAAAGTATCCATTTGTGTCTGAACGACACGCCCCTAGGTGCTTCTTACCACATGTGTTGCAAGTAGGGTACTGAAGGCCTCTATAGCACACACTAGTATATGACTGTGAGCTCGCTGCTCTAAAATTCTGACATTTCTTATTATACTTGGACCTTTGAAATAGTGCACTAGCTAAAGATGGAGCACGTCCTAATTTTGGTTTCATGAAGAACTAACGATTACCACCTCCTTGAGATCACCTAGTGCTGAAATTTCCTGCAGACTTAGCTTTCTTGCAGAATTCCCTGTCCTTCTCTCTCTGTAGCTGCTCTTCTTCCTTCAGCCTGTCTTCGTTCCTTTCAACAAAGGCAATCATCTTAGTAATGGTCATGTCATTGTTCTGAGCAGCTATATTAGCATCAGCAAACAAGTCATCTGAAAGCCCCAACACAAACCACCTAACTCTGGCCCTCATATCACGCACCATTTTTGGAGCATACTTGGCCAGAGAGACGAACTTGAGGTAGTACTCATTTACACTCATCCAATTATGTTTGAGTCTCTCAAACTCTAAATCCTTAGCTTCGAATACCATAATGGGTGGAAAATGCTCAAGAAACGCATCTGCAAACTCCTTCCAAGTCGTAGGAGCTGCATTCTCCCCTCGGGACTCTTCCCATGTTTCATACCAAGTGTTAGCAACATCCTTCAGCTGGTATGCAGCAAGATCTTCTATCTCAGTTTCTGTAGCATGAATCACTCGATATAACTTCTGAACATCATCAATGATGTTTTGCAGATCCTCATCCTTTTGGACTCTGTTGAGGAATTCCTTGGACCTGGAACTACCCGTCTCATCAACAACACTTGTTCTCTGCCTTTGAGCCTCAGTAGCAACAATTTGTGTGAGCAACTGGATAGCTCCCCTGACATCTATGTCTGAAGCATTGGGCACTGAGCCCGATGCAACTCCCTGGGCCGGAGTGACCTCCTCCTGAGCACCATTAACCGTATCCCCCTGGGTAGTAGCTGAGGCCCTCATGGTGTATTTTCTTTTTGCAGGCATTTTATGAAATACGTAATTCAGACGAGTTAGAAGGATTCCTGAACTGCACGATCTAAAGTATGAAATAAATGAAACAATACAAAATGTCTTGGTGGTCAACTATTTACACGTGTGGCATGCACACACACATAAAAGTGACCCCATTGGACACGACTTCATAGACTCCCTAGGACTCTTGAACCTAAGCTTTGATACCAAGCTTTGTCATGCCCCGAATCATCTCTTAGGTACAATACGGCACTCGGTGCCTAACTGCATGTGACTGAGCGAGCCAACTTGATTGCTGGATCAACATGTGGTATAACTGTAAGCTAGATATAAATATGCAACATGATGATCTACTAAAGAGTCTAATTGATATATCATAAATGCGGAAATTACTGAAAAGTCTGCAAGTGTAAACGAGTAGCCGACAAGGCTAACACATAGAAGCCTGCTAACATCTGACTGACTGGACTATAGTCTACGAAGCCTATAATAATACTGAAATGCTAGTTGTTTACCAGGACAAGGTTCCCGGCATACCTTACTAACTGAAATACTATAAAGACTGAAAAAGGGATAATGCCCAGAAAGACTAGGGCTCACCAATAGCTGATATGAGATGTCCTAGCAAGCAGAGTCGTCAACCTGTAAATCATTACCTGCATCGCGAGATGCAGGCCCCGGGAAAAAAGTTACGTCAGTATAGTTGAATTGCACTGGTATGTAAAACAACTTAAAGAAAGAACTGTAAATACTGAAACTGAAACTGAACTGATAACTAAAATATACATAGGAAGTAATGATATGAATACTCCCTCTTCTGAATGATGAACCACCTATTTATTTGAATAAATAAACTACGGCCTCAGGCCCAATATATATGTGCACAAGCTACAACCTCGGTCCCAAGTATACGTACACATAACTATGGCCTTAGGCCCAACGATGTATAAAGCATAAACTATGGCCTCAGGCCCAAAAATGCATAAAGTATAAACTATGGCCTCAAGCCCAAATATAAGTATTCAACATTCAGGATTTTAGAATCAGGAACTGAGAATTTTACTGCAATACATTATATTGAAATATTGAACCATACTGAGTTACATGATACTGGAATGCTGAATAGAACTAGACTATGATATGCATTCATAATAAATTGATTTGTCATAACTGAAACTCATAGGATATTGAATGATTATGAAATTATGCCATCTCGAGAATCTAAGTTCTACGACTATTCAAGGTTAATTACTTTCTGAGGAAACTTGTAATAGTCATAATGAATGGGACGTAGGGAGAATCATAAAAACATTCCCAAACGTAAAGAGAGTTAGCCTCACATACCTTAAGTCTGGCCCTTTTTAAGAGTATCACGACGTTCGTCATCTCTTTCACAATAATATATGGCAATATCTATCAAGAGGGATCAATATTAGCGCTAAGGCTCATGTTTTGGTAACTTATGAATTTTATCAAACATATTTTGGGGGTAAAGCCTCACAACCCTCATTAATAGTGTTTTTTTCACCCAATTCTCTCTCTACTAGCATAGTTCATTTGATTCCCTTTATCAAACCTATCTACAATTCTCCCAAAAACTCACCAATTCATAGTTATAAATGATTAGGGAGTTGAAGCATTACCCTTTTGAAGTTCAAACCTCTTGGATTCGAGTTCTAGTATTTCTTTTCTAAACAATTGTGTTTCGATCGAATATCTAATGATTGGAAGGATTTACCCATGTTAATAAGGTGTTGGAGAATTGAAATTAACTTAAAATCATCGTTAGAATTTACCTTGGATAATGGAGGAACCTTGGTGAAGTTAGGTTCTTGAGAGCTTCCCTTTCTAGAGTAGGTTTTTGTGTTTGGAGTATGGGGGGCGAGGTAGGGATTTTAAATATGTGAACACGTCCCAAAATTGTGAAGGAAATAAAAGTAGCTTGGATAAACATCTTTGGCGCTAGGCATCATCAGGGGCACCAAAATAACTATGCAAGGTGCCATCAGAGGTGCCAAAAGTACAGTGCCTTGCATTGTTAGGGGCGCTAAGGTTAATGCCCTGGACAGTGCCTTGCACTTTCTATGTCTGTGATTTTTCATGGCCTTGTACTATGTGAATATTTATGGCCTTGCACTGTCTAAGGCTATAAGAAGAACCTCCTATAAACTTAGTCAATTCTATCGAATTTTATGCACCTCACTCTCTATCTTGATTCCAAAACAATTGTTTTCACCCATACTCATCCCGATAGGACTTCACATGTTAAAATGTCACATTAATACTCATTTAATTCCTCCACAACTAATTTAGATTTATGGAGTGTTACAGCGCACCTGGGACCTCGTGATGCGAGGCCTAGCACGAGCTCTTCCTCGCTAGGAGATAGGCGACGCCTGGTCTGCCGCGAGGCTCCAAGCCTAGTTCTGAGTTTCATCTTCTCGTGCTCGTTTATTGTGGCTTCAACATCCCTTTATGAAACCTTCATTCTGTTTTACATTCCAATGACCTTATACATAAAAACAACTTAATTAAGCTCAAATGTCACATAATTTATCATTAAACACCAAAATATCTTTGTGCAATCATCATTTCTTTTCACATTCCAATGATCCTACACATAAACACAACTTAATAAAGCCCAAACATCACACATTATATCGTTAAGAACCAAAATATAAGGTAAGTAATGTACTAAAAATAAAGAATTATAGCCAAACATTACCAAACCACCCGGTCTCTGATGCTCATACTTAAACTGATGACAATTCAAACACCATGAAACATGTCCAACAATGTACTCCTTCCTCCTCCGTCACAAATATTGCTACTTCAGATCACAATATATCCCATTTCTTTGAGTCCCACTCGGCTTGCCTTCAAGTTAACACTTCTCCTTACCAGTACTCTATGATCCTTAACCAAAGCTCATCACAAGAGATCCTAGCATGAAACCACGTCGTCTTAATTCCCATAAACCATTGTATTCCTTGTTAAGCACCCAATAGTACTGCAACCGAAATGCCCACTCTGAAGAGACCTTATATAAATATAAAGTTGTTTCTTTAACCCCTCTGATATTGAAATATAGATTCACTAATGATGTAGAAGTATCGCAAGTCTAACCACCCTCCAATGCAAATCTCACTAATGATATAGAAGTTTCCCAATTGAAATATAGTTCATGAACTCATTAGAATCTTCTTGAGAGTCATTCACTCTACTCTGATCTCCAATGTATCGCCCAAACTAGCTGAACAACATGTGCCCCATTAACACACAAAATTCCCAAAGAAGCGACTCCACTTTTAAGCAACCGAGTGAAACCCTTATTTTGAATGGAGTCTGTGAAGCTCCGGACGGAACATCATGTCTGGACTCCTCATGCTCATCTCACTCAGGGGGTACTCTGCTAGTACCCTGGCAAGCAACGAATTTGCCCTTCTGGGAAGCTGTGGAGTCTCTTCGGCGGCATCACTACATGTAAAACATTTCGTTAGAAGAGTGAATTCTTATAACATAGCTCTATCGCACGATCTAGAGAAGAAGGAAGAACAACCATCCTATAATGTTGTGTAGCCTCCTATTCATAAGCATTGCGCGAGAAACTCCTAAAAAGGCTCTACTAAACACGGCTTGTAGACTGAACTACTATCTGAACTGGTACCTATCTGGCGTTATGGGATATATCCCTCCAATTAGGTAATTTTATATATGAACTAGCCTCATCTATAGCCATGCAATGCAAATTATAGGTATATATGCGTATATAACATGATTGACTGTCGTTATGGGCTATATCAACCCAGCAGGTAAATATATAATCAACGGGCCCAGCAAGTGTTATAAGCTATGTTCCCCCAGCATATAATCAATAGGCCTCGCTAGTGTTATGGGATATATCCCCCCATTATAATCAATGTAATCATGTATGAGGCATGACACATGTGGCAACGTCACAGGGACTCAAGAGATCATGAAGGAAACCATAAACGGAATCACAAACATAATCGGACGCTCGTCGTCCATAAGTTGGGCGGAGGAGCCTATCCCCATTTTAGGGAGAAACTGAGTATGTAAATGAGATACTAAGGCTAATTAAATCATTATTATCTCTCTAAAATAAATTTAGAACCAAGGAACTCAAAATTTGTCCAACTCTTCGAATTTCCAAAAATTTTGGCAGAGTTAACCCTAAAACTGGATGATCCCCAAAAAAGAAATGGAAAGCACCACAATATAAATGAGAATGGATACCCAGACAAAATTATAAAATAAAACTAAATGATATCAAGTTATATACCATAGTGTCAAACGATCGACAAAATGAAATTATGAATGTAATGTCGGCTCATAGTGGCTAACTTGTGACATGAAAGTGTAAATATGATTTAGAAATAATCTAAGCATCAACACATGATACTTAAGCTTATATAATCATAAATGAAGATATTAGGATAATTTTGGGGCTAGGTATACATAAAAACATCAAAGGAACGAAACAAACGGAAGTCCGGATGACATAGGCCAAATGGGCGATTCACCCTTTTTGTTTTTGTTGCATTTTGAAGTTCTGACCTAAACTAGCTTCTTGCATACATAACATATGGAATTGAATACAATACATGCTGAAATTTTCCTTGAACAAATCTTAAAAGATCAAGAAGAAAGGCTAGAACATAGCTAAACAAAATCATGCTGAAAACGAAACAAAAACCCTACACACCTCTTGTATTTTTTCTTCCAAAACTTGCTCCATTTGATCCAAACCCTTCATTATGCTTGACGTTTTGCTTCTTGATTTTGTGTTGCGGATGATGGACTTGCTTCAAAACCCTAAGCAACTTCTTGGAGAGTTATGGAAGCTCTTCTTGTGCGTGATTTTTCTGGAAAATGAGGAAAAAGAAGACTAATATTTCTATTTATAGTAAGGTTGAAAAGTCAACCACTTGTGTGCTTCACTGGCCCTTCTTCCAACGCTCATATAACCTTATCCGGATGTCGCATGAACAAACGGTCAAGAGAGTTGGAAAATACATTACAAGACCTTCGATTTGGTATATATTTCACCAAAATACCTCATATAACACATGAAAATAATTGCTCAAAAAGCTTCGTTATAAGGCAAATTCTTAGTCGGCTTTTCCCCAAAATAAATCCGATTTTTCCCAAACTTTATATTCTATATCTAAACATCATATATAGTAATATTATGACTTTAAAATCATTTAAATCATGCTTATCAAGTCATTTACATAATATACGAGATGATAGAAGTACGAGGTGTAACATATGGAAACCGAGTCAAAACATAATAATTCTAACAATACATTACACTGTTCTAATCAAACACAATAATTAAATGATAGAAGAAGACGACAGGGAAATCAGGGTGCAGCTCTACCTCGGGTCTCCGCAACAACAACATCAATCTTCTAAAGCTTAGCTAGGTCTAACTCCCGAATTTGCACAATTAAGTATAGAATATAGTATGAGTACAACCGACCCCATATAATCAGTAAGTATCATGACTAACCTCTGTGAGGTAGTGGCGAATGATACTCACTAATGAAACCTGTATAGTTATGAATACATATGTACAAAGCAATAGTATTGAAAGATAGGGGTAGAGTATAGTTAAGGCCAACAGTAGAGAAGATATGCATGTATAACAAGTCAAGGCACATAGCTCAACATATAGAGAAGTTATGTATTTTGTTGCAATCCACCAAGTAACAACATATAGAGAAGATATGTAAAAATCCAAAACACTGATTAGTTTCCATAATCCGTGTGTACTCCATCAAGGGAGAAACATGAGAGGGTGATCCTAGGGGCATTGATCCTTATCTACACGCTGCACGAATACCTTACGTGCCATAATCATTGCCACCGCACGGACAACTCATATGATGCACAGACAACTCATGTGCCAATAATCATAACAATCGCACGGACAACTCACGTGCTGCATGGACAACTAATGTGCCATAATATAATCACCGTACTGACAACTCACTTGCTGCCAAACTAGTCCATATAAAAGACAACATATACAAAAATACACGTACACAAATACGGATATCAAATCACGTACTCCTAGACTGTGGCAAATGGCATGCTAAAGTGTATGCATGTGCGTAGTGTATAACTACGGCTCATATCAGGCGGATACGCCAAACAATAACAAGTATCATGCTCCAATAGAGAATCAAGTCCCACACATGCCTCTACCATAATTCAAGAAGTTCATGTAGTCATACAAATGATCAAAATAAGGCATAATAGAAGCCTAAGTCTAATTCGATCCAAATCATACATAGCACCCACATATATGCTCGTCGCCTCATATATACGTCCCTTTTCACACATTCCAATTAGTAAGATAAAGTCAAATCCTAAAGGGTATTCCCTCACGACAAGATTAGGTAAGATACTTACCTCAAACATGCCAAATCAATACTCCAAGAACACTTTTTCCTTGAAAATTACCTTCAACCGGCTAGAATCTAGCAAATAACAGCTCAATAATGTCAAACAAAGTCATAGGAATCAATTCCAAACAATAAAGCTTCAATTTTATTGAATTCCCAAAAAGGCAAAAAAATGTCAACCCGGGTTCACACGGTCAGAACTCGAGTCAAGCGGTAGATCTAGACTACCCATAATTCCACGCGTCCAAATATGTGATTAGATTTCAAAACTAAATCCAAATTGACCCTCAAAACTTCAAATCCTCACTCTCTTAAGTTGTAGGAAAAACCCCAATTCTTCCTCAAAATTCCATGGTTTAGTTGTTATTAACCCATGTAATCTAACATAAACAATAAGCAGAAATCACTTACCCCAAAGTCTTGTTTGAAAATCTCCATGCAAAATCACCCTTCTCCACGTCTAGGATTCCAAATATTGAAGAAATGGCTAAAATCCCCAAATTCAACACTTAAATGCACTGCCCAGGGCTACTCTTCGCGAATGCGGAACGTGCCTCGCATCCGCGAAACACAAAAGCTTCTTCCCAGAAAAAGACCATTCGCTTTCGATGAATATCCATCGTGAACACATTGCCCAAGCCTGCCCCACTACGCGATTGCAACAAGGACTTTGCAAACACGAAGGCCAATACTCGAGCGCCCAGCTCTCAAACACGAATGCGACCCTCCTAACGTGAACGCAGAGAACAAAACCTGCCTAGCACCAAATTCTTCATTGCAAACGCCAGGCTCCTCTCGCGAATGCGATGAACACCAAACACCAGCAGAATCAACCAACTCATAACTTGTTGCGGGTGATACGAAACTCACCCGAGCCACCGAGGACCCCGTCAAATCATACCAAAAGGTCCATAAATACTACCCAAACCTATTAAAAGCCTCCAAACACACACGATAACATCACATCAATGAATCAAATAACCAACCAAAAGTTTAACGTCTCTTAAGTTCAATGACTTCTAAACTTCCAACTAAGCATTTGATTCAAGCCTAACCAATCTGAATCCGATATCATCAAAGTCAACTCAATGTCAAAATTAGGAACTCTACTAACCTTCAAATTGCCAACTTTCGACAAATAGAGCTAAAACATCCTAGGAACCCTTAAATCCAAATCTGAACATATGTCTAAGTCAAAGATCACCATACGAACCTACTAGAACCATCAAATCACCAACCCGAGCTCGTTTACACAAAAGTTAAAACTTGGTCAACTCTTATAACTTAAGCTTCCAACAATGGAACTAACTGTTCCAATTACTCTCAAACTTTCCCAAAACCAACCCAACTATCCTCGCAAATCATCAAACATCAAATACACATATGGGAACATCAAATATTAAAATGGGACTCAAATATATAAAACCAACGGTTGGGACGTTGCATTCTTCCCTTTCTTAACTAAACATCCATCCTCGAATGGGTTTACAATCATAGCTCGAATGCCAAAAAATATGAGGATATATTATCCACATATCATGATCGATATTCCAAGTCACTTCCTCGATTGGTTGACCTATCTACTGAATTTTTAGTGATGCAATATCTTTCGATATCAGCTTCTGAACATGCCTATCCAAAATGGCCATCGGCTCCTCTTCATAAGCAAAATTCTCATCCAACTACACCGAGCTAAAATCCGATACATGTGACTGATCTTCATGATACTTCCAAAGCATAGAAAGCCACATAATGAACCTTCCTATCATCATAACTCTTCTGCCTAGATTGCGCTTTATGAAGTGGTTGCTGAATTAACTTTACCTTTTCCAAAGTATCTTGAACCAAATATGTGCCCAATAATCTAACCTCACCGGGCTCAAACCAACCAACTGGAGAACGACATAGGCTCCCATATAATGCCTCATATGGAGCCCTTTGAATGCCAGATTGGTAGCTGTTGTTGTAAGAATACTCCTTTAAGGGTAGAAACTAATCCCACTAGCCTTCGATATCAATGACACTGGATCTAAACATATCCTCCAAGATCTGAATAGTCCGCTCAAACTGCCCATCCGTCTGAGGATGAAATGTAGTACTCAACTCTACCTGCATGCCCAACTCATGCTAAACAAATCTCAAAAAATGCGAAGTGAATTGAGTGCTACGATCTGAGATGATAGAAACAGGTACACCATTAACAATATCCCTATTGTAGATCTTAGCTAACTTCTCTGAAGTGTATGAAGTCATAACTGGAATGGAATGTGTCAGCTTGGTCAATCGATCAAAGGTAACCCAAATGGCATCAAACTTCCTCAAAGTATGTGGCAACCCTAGCACAAAGTCCATAGTAATGTGCTCCCACTTTTACTCAACCTTCAGAAGAAAATCACCTGGTTACTGATGGTCATACTTGACCTATAAACTATTCAAACACCGTAAAAAATGCCCAACAATGTCCTTCTTCATCCTTTTGTACCAATAATGTTATTTCAAATCACGATACATCTTCGTAGCACCATGATGAATAAAATACCATGAACTGTGAGCCACCTCACGAATCAACTCTCTTAAGACATCAACATTAGGAACACAAACTCGACCTTGAAGTCTTAATACACCATCAGCACCAATAGACACCTCCTTAGCACCACCTCGTTGCACCGTGTCCTTAAGGACAAATAAATAGGGATTATCATACTGGCGAGCCTTAATGCGCTCAAACAAAGATGATTGTGAAAGAACACAAGCAAGGACTCTACTAGGCTCAGAAATATCAAATCTCACCAATCTATTGGCCAATGCCTGAACATCCTTAGCTGAAGACCTCACCAAAGCCGAAATAAATTCCAAACTCCCCATACTCTCCACCTTTCTACTCAAGGCATCTGCTACCACATTAGCCTTCCCTAGAGGATACAAGATAGTGATATCATAATCCATTAAAAACTCCAACCACCTTCACTGCCTCAAATTCAAATCCTTTTGCTTGAACAAATGATGAAGACTCTGATGATCAGTATAAACCTCATAACACATGCCAAATAAATAATGCCTCCAAATCTTGAGTGCATGCACAGTAGTTGCTAACTCCAAATCATGAATCAGATATTTCTTTTCATGGGGCTTCAACTAGCGCGATGCATAAGAAATCACCCTACCTTCCTTCATCAACACACAACCAAGGCCAACGCGAGAAGAACCACAATAAACAATATACAACCCTAATCCTGAGGGCAATACCAAAGTTGTTGATGTAGTCAAAGTAGTCTTGAGCTTATGAAAGCTCTGCTAACACTCGCCAGACCATTTGAGCAGAGCAACCTTCTAAGTCAAGTTGGTCAATAGAGCTGCAATAGATGAGAACCCATCCACAAAGCAGCGATAGTACCTAATCAAACCCAAGAATTTCCTAATTTTTATCGCGGTAGAAGGTTTAAGCCAACTCTGACCCGCCTCAATCTTCTACTGATCTGCCATGATCTCGCCACTAGACTCCATGTGGCCAATGAATACCACTAAATTCAACCAAAACTCACTCCGGGAGAACTTAGCATACAACTTACTCTGCGTCAGTATCTGAAGCACAATCCTCAAATATTGCTCGTGCTTCGCCCAACTATGGGAATATACAAAGATATCATCAATGAACACAATGAAAAAAGAGTCCAAATAATGATGGAACACACTGTTCATCAAGTGCATGAAAGATGTTGGGCATTAGTCAAACCAAACGATAACACCATAAACTCATACTGCCCAAAACGAGTCCTGAAAATCATGTTAGGAATGTCTGAAGCCCTAATCTTCAACTGGTGATAACCTAATCTCATGTCAATCTTTGAGACATCATAGCACCTTAAAGGTGATAAAAAAATCATTGATGCGAGGCAGTGGATACTTATTCTTGATGGTAACCTTGTTTAAACTGCCTGTAAACAATACACATTCTCATGGAACCATCCTCCTTCACAAATATTAGCGGTGCACCCCAAAGAGTAACACTTGGCCTGATGCACCCCTTATCCAACAACTCTTACAACTGCTCCTTCAACTCCTCCAACTTAGCTAGAGCCATGCGAAATGGTAGGATAGATATAGTCTAAGTGCTCGACACCAAATCAATTCTAAAATCAATATCCCTATCAGGTGGAATGCTCAGTAGGTCTGTAGGGTACACACCTGGAAACTCCATCACTACTAGAACTGACTCAACAATAGGAGAATTGGCACTAACATCCCTCACAACATCCAGGCACACAAAACATCTTTTATCAACCATCCATTGAGCTTTCAGAAAAGAAATCACCCTACTAGGAACTTTACCAAAGAAACCCCTCCATTCCAAGCTTTGCAACCCCGGTATAGCCAAACAAAAATAGCATGATACAGAGATAACCAATCCATAACCAAGATCACCTCAAAGACAATAATATTAAGCAACAAAAGATCCAACTTAGTCTCATTACCCCCAATGATAACCACACAAGACTGATACACACGATCTACCACAATTGAATCACCAACAAGTGTTGATACATGAACATGGATATCAAGCGAATCACAAGGCATAACCAAATAAAGAGAAACATATGATGACACATAAGAATAAGTGGAACTAGGGTCAAATAATATGAAGCACCCACGTGGCACACTAAAACAATACATGTGATCATAGCATCTGAAGCAACTACCTCTGGTCTGCCTAGGAATGCATAACAATGACCTTGTCCTCCACTTTATTGACCTTCCCCTCTAAGGCGGCATCGAACAGACTGGGCTCCACCCTTAGATGGCTATGTGGGTGGTGTAGTCATCAGTGCTGGAACCATTTAGTGGGTGCCCTGACATGGTACACTACTCAGAAGCCTGGGGTAATCCCTCTTGAGATGAATCAAGTCCCCATACTCAAAGCAACCCCTCCTTTGGTGAGGTTGCTAACTCTGTGACTGCCCCTAAGAGCCTAAATACCATCTCGAAGAACCCTGTACAGACGGAGCACAGTATATACTCTATACTATGACTAATTGAAGAACCACGAGGAACTTGATGAGCTAACTAAACTGGCCTGAAAGAATGGCCTCTAATGTGATTCCCCTAAACTCTAGACAAGGCACTACAGTAACCACATTAACCAAGGGGCCTCTTCGCATCCCGCTCCTTTCTTTGCGGCATGCGCATACGTTCTACACGCCTGGCAATTATTCGTCAAAAGTTAGCAATTTGAAGGTTTGGTGAGTTCCTAAGTTTGACTGAGAGTTCCCTTTGATGGTATAAAATTCAAATTGTTGTTCCGAAAATTAGAATAGGTTCATTTTTTTCATTTGGACTTGTGTGCAAAGTTGAGATTTAATCCGAATTGGTTAGGCTTGAATCTGACGCCTGGTTAGAAGTTTGGAAGTTGTTGAACTAAAGAGAAGTTCAGCTTTTGATTTGATATTAGATTCATTGATGTGATATTATCGTATGTGTTTGGAGGACTTGTATAGGTCCGGGTAATGTTTATAGACTTGTTGGTGTAATTGGACGGGGTCTCCGGTGGCTCGGGTGAGCTTCAGACCACCTGAAGGAAGGATGGAGTTAGCTGATTCTGCTAGTCTCTAGTGTTCATCACATTCGTGGGAGGAGCCTCACGTTCACGATGAAAGATTTGGTTCTGGGAAGTTTTTTTGTTCCCGTTCGTACCTATGGAGTTGCATTCATGAAGGTTGGGGGACTTGCTCTTTGCGTTCGTGCCAGGAGGGTCACATTCATGTTTGAGAGCTGGGAGCTGGAGGATCTGCCTTCGCATTCATAAAGGGTTGGTTGTGATCGCATAGTGAGAGAGGCTTGGTCATCGCATTCGTGAGGGATGTTCCGCGAACGCAAATGGTCTTTTCTAGCAAGAAGTTTATTCCACATACATGCAGGGATGAGCTGCATAGAGAGTTTGAGCATCTATGCTAGGAGGGCATGACCGTTACTCAGTATGAGATAATATTCACAAAGCTAGCACAATATGTTGTGTTCTTGGTCCCTATTGAGAGGGAGAGGGTCAAAAGGTTCATTAAGGGCCTCCACATTGGTATCTGATATGGTACGACTATAGAGGTCGAGACTGATACTACTTTTCATCAAGTTGTGGAGGAGCCAAAACATCCTAAGTGTCATGACCCAAAATCAATCTAGTCTTGATGGCACTTATCCAAACCCGCTAGGTAAGCCAAGTAACATTCAACACAACTCAAATAAGAATAATAAAAGTAAATGAGTAAAATAACTAATGTACTATACAATCTCCCAAGGATTGGTAGTACAAGTCATGAGCTTATAAGACTTAAAATTTACAAAGCTGGTACAAAATAAAATACATCATTTGTTCGAAACATACATAAATAGATTTGCAAATCTAAAGCTACTAAGGACAAGTGGAAGTTATAACCAGAACATGGGTACATCTTCAATGTCAGTTCTTGCCATACACAGAAACATCAACTCCAAGATCTACATGCAAGGTGCAGAGGTGTAGTATGAGTACAACCGACCCCATGTACTCAATAAGTAACAAACCTAACCTCAGGTTGAAAGCAGTGACGAGCTCGGAAGAAGGTTATGTCCAACACCAATAGCCAATAATAACTTGTAATAATATAATGAGAACATTAAAGGTAAGTAAGTTAAGAGATTTATGCTCAGCTCGTTCATAGTTACAGGAAAGTAGGCATGTTTTTCAAGTATAACAGTCAATTCCAAATCTCACCACTGAAAATCAACTAAACATGAGGAAAGTACATCTCTATGCCTACATGTCCAGTCCTCGATTACCATGTACCGTCTAGCATGAGGAATATATATCTCTATGCCTACCTGTCAAATATACATGTCAAATTATCAATGTCACATTGTTGTCTATCTTGAGAAAAATACATCTATATTCCTACATGTCAAGTATGCATTCCAAATGAATGATTTCACGGTGATATCTTCAGGTACTCTCACTCTCAACATACTCAAGATGTATGTCTCAATTCCCACTTCATCAAACGCACACAATCACTCCACACTCTACGGCTGCCATGCATCAATGCCCCTCACCAAAGTACGTGTATGTATATCATTGTGCTTGTGCTCACTGCTGGTATGTCAGACTCCTGAGGGGCGAATCCTGCCCAAGCGCTAATCAAAATCCAATAAGGTCGAATGCGGCGTGCAAACAGATCCAGAATAATAATAAAGCCAATAAGGCTTGTTGTAGCTTGCAGGTAATAATACACCAGATCGCTTTAATGGAACTACAGGATAAAATTTGACGGAGACACCAGCCCTGTCAAGCCACAGTCCTATCAAGCAAACCTTAAACCATGATAAATATGCATTTTGACTGCTTATTTTCTCTCTTTTACTTACGTTTTAGCTCAAAAATGCTTAAAGGTATTCCCGAGAACTAATGAAATGTGCGTTCTTGCAGGAATATTGGGAAACAAGCCAAAGAAATGAAAATCAACTAAGAAGGAGTAAAGATTGTTTGGACAGGAACCAAAACAAGGCAAAATGGACCAATGTGCGGACCGCACAATACTGTGTGCGGCCGCAAACTCTGAAGAGACACTGTCAGAATTCCTTCACAAAGTGCGGACCGCACAATTATTGTGCGGCCGCAGAAGGCAAGGTTTAGAGAGATGTGTTTTGGGGACCTGAAGATGTGCGGACCGCACTATTATTGTGCGGCCGCAGAATGCAAAAGTGCGGCCGCACTCATAAATGTGTGGTCCGCAGAAATTTCCCATGTCCAACCCAAGATCAAAAGTGCGGCCGCACTCAGAAATGTTTGGTCCGCACAATCAGAGGAAGTGCGGCCGCACCACAGATTTATGCGGCCGCAGAAGACCACCCTGTCAAGTCAGCTTCAAAGTGCGGACCTCACACAGAATTGTGTGGCCGCACAATCTTCGCAGGGGCAATTTTGTCCAATAATTTTAGCTGGGTATAAATAGATCTTTTTGTCATTTTTAGGTTAAGTTTGAACACCTACGAATAGATAGCCATTTTTATTTACTATTTTGGGTAACTTTGTAATAGTTTATCATTTTAACATTAGATTTTCTTCCCTTAATCATCTATTATGAGTTTTATCTTTGTTTCTTCTTTAATTTCTTCATTTCCTATGAGTAGCTAAGCCCTTAGCTAGGGTTCTCACCCAACCCTAGTATGGGTACTTAATGGGTGATTGATTTAGGTCTTATTTAGGGTTCTTGCTTGAATTTGAGAATTGATGGTTGCAAACATTGATTCATGCCTAATTGACTTATTCTCTACTTGAGAAAGAGAGACTAAGTCTAGGAAAACATAGCTAACAAGAAATTGGGGTGAACTCAAGAAATTTATAGCCCCAATTAAAGGGTCGAATCTAGAGATAGTAAGACCCGACTTGAGCATCTATCACTTGTTTCGTGAGATGCCCATTTGGACTTGAGAAAGCCAAATTGGTCAAAATCACTCAAACTGCTGAGCGGTATAGAGTGAGTAATCGCGTGTGATTGCTATATTATATCTCGACCAACCACACATGCTCTCAATCCTTTAGGTAACTAACTAGACGGAAGTTACAACCCTAGATCTTTTATAACCCAAAAAAACAACAATACCAAGAACATTATACCTTAGCTTTACAATTACAAGACTTAACATAAAAATTAGAAGTAAAAAAGAAACAACCAAATATGTGGAAGTACAATCTTGGGCATGTCATATGCTTAGACTAGGTATATACATAATCCAACATAAATTTCTCTGTGGAATCGACCCCGACTCGCGTTGGGTATTTATAATTGCATCGACCGCCGCACAATCCCAATTAGTGGTGTGAGTTTGGGCGACATCAATTTTTGGTGCCGTTGTCGGGGAACTAAAAACGGATTTAGCTATATATTTGGTTTTGTGTGTGATTTGTCCTCTTTTCCTTCCGGGTTACTAACCTTTTTGTGAATCGATTGTAGGTACAACAATGGATCTCAACAATGATCCTCTCGGAAACATGCCTTTTGGGGGTTGTGGATGTGGAAGATGACCCAGTTGAGGAGGCTCATCTTGAGCCTCAAACAAATAGACGAGGCCGACCGCGTCAAGACAACATTCCTTTTCCACCCCCAAATCCACCAAGAGAGGCTCCACAACGGGTGTTGCCGAATAAAGGGTATGCAAGTGCCATAGCCCGCCCCACATTAGGGCGGGCAACTATCAAATCACAAATATTATGCTCACATTGCTTGAGCAACGGGGATTCTTCACCGGGGCTCCGAATCAAAATGCGTACAAACACTTGAAAGGATTTATAGACACTTGTTGGGGGAGTAAACAAGCCAACGTCTCCGAGGATGCTCTAAGGTTGAGGCTATTTCCCTTCTCTCTATGGGGGAAAGCCTTGGACTGGTTAGAAAGATTGCCAAACCATTCTATCCATACATGGGATGAATTAGCGGAAAATTTCATTGCCAAGTTCTTTTCTCCCGAGCATATGGCTACTCTTAGAGACGAGATTCTAGCATTCAAACAAGAATCCAATGAGCCTTTGCACGAGATATGGGATAGGTACCATACTATGGTGAAATAGTGCCCGAATAATGACATGACTGAGGGTATGATTCAACAAACCTTCTACAGGGGGATCAATACTACCAATCAATGAGTGGTAAATCAACTTGCCAGTGGAAATTTCATGACAACACCATATGCCGAAGCTTGTGAAATCTTATATGAAATGGCGGATACTTCATCGGCATGGCAAAGTAGATAAAATGTTCCTCAAGGTGATCCAAATGTGATTCACCTATACAAAGAATTGCATGATCATGGGTAAGCAATTACCGAGTTGACCACGACAATGAATCAATTGGCCAAAGCTCAACTTCAACATGTTCAAGGTCCTAAGAAAGTAAATGCAATGGAAGGTGTCAATATGATGGTGAACAAGTGAAGGAAAAAGGGTCAACAAGTGTAAAACCGTGTGGAACAATTTGTGCCAGATGATACTGGGTTTGACCAAGACGAATCATACAATGAGCAAGAGGAAGAAGTGCAATATGTGAATAACTACCAAGGGAAAAGAAACAACTCTCAATGCTCGAATCAACAATAATGGCGATCTCAAGGAAATCAAGGAAATTGCAACAATCAAAACCACCAAGGCAATTGAAGTGGTGGTACCAACAATCAAGGTAATTGGAACAATAACAATAATTAAGTCAATTGGAACAATCAAGGCAACCAAAGAAATTGGGGTGTCAACAATCAAGGATATTGGGGAGGAAACAACCAAAGGGGTTGGAGTAATAACCAAGGGAATCGGGGGCCGGGCTTTCAAAGGCCCCCGATGTATCAACAACCAAACAAGTCGCCTCCTTATCCGTCTCAAGGTTCTATTTCTTCCATTAATGAGATGGGACGGATTGAAAATATGTTCATCCAAATGATGTAGAAAAATGCCGACTATGATGCTCAATTAGCCTTTCACAACACCTCAATCCGCAATTTGGAAGTTCAATTGGGGCAAATCTCGCAAGCTTTCTATACTCATCCTAAGGGGGCACTACCTAGTGATACGGTGGTGAACCCGAAGGGTGGGAACAACACGGGATATGCCATGGCCGTAACAACAAGGAATGGAAGAGATGGATATGCAACCACCTCAAATCAAAGAAGAATTGTGGATGATGGTATAGTGATTTAAGAAGATGAGATTCCAAGCAATGTGGTTCAAGCTAATGAAGAAGTGAGAATTGATATTGATGAAAGTGTGGAGGAGACCCAAGAAGAAGTGAACCCATCTAGGGAACACGTGATTGACATACCAGAACCGGTAGTGCCAAAGGCCAAGGCACCATTGCCAAGGCCTCCTCCTCCATACCCTCAAAGGCTCGCCAAGAAAAATAGTGAGAACCAATTCAAGAAGTTTATTGACATGATGAAGAGTTATCCATTAATGTGCCATTGGTTGAGGCGTTGGAACAAATGCCCGGTTATGCAAAGTTCATGAAAGATTTGGTGACAAATAAAAGATCAATGAATTGTGAGACTATCAAGATGACACATCAAGTGAGTGCTATTGTGCACTCAATGGCTCTGAAATTGGAAGATCCCGGCGCTTTCACAATCCCTTGCACTATTAGGAGCGCCGATTATTCCAAAGCTCTATGTGATATAGGGGCTAGTATCAACTTGATACCCTACTCGGTGTTCAAAACTTTGGGAATCGGGAAACCAATACCCACATCTATGAGGTTACAAATGGCGAATCGTACTATGAAGAGACCATTGGGTAATATTGATGATGTGTTGGTTCATGTTGATAAGTTCATCCTTCCGGCAGACTTTATGATTCTTGATTGCGAGGTGGACTATGAGGTGCCTATTATTTTGGGTAGACCTTTCCTTGCTATGGGGAAAGATCTTATTGATGTTGAAGACGGTGAGCTCACATTTTAGGTGGGCGATGAAAAGGTGGTTTTCCATGTGTGCAAATCTATGAGGCAACCGAATAGCAACGAAGTTTGTTTGTTTGTGGACTTAGTGACCAAAGTGATAGTTGATGATGCTAGTGTCATTATGAATGTTGATGACACTTTGGAAGTCGTATTGCTTAATCATGATGATGATGAGAAGGAAGGCTTTGTGGAATGTGTAAATGCATTACAAGGAATGGGGTCGTATACTTATGAACCCCGAAAATTGTCTTTAGATCTTGAGAACAGGAAGACTCCTCCAACAAAGCCCTCAATCGAGGAGTCTCCCTCTTTGGAGTTAAAGCCATTGCCTTCATATCTCAAGTATGAGTTTTTTGGCCCATGTTCTACTTTACCTGTTATTCTTTTCTCTTGCCTTACTAACGTGCATGTAGATTCTACTTTGGCGGTACTTCAAAAGAGGAATAAAGCTATAGGATAGACACTGCAGATATTTAGGGTATAATCCCCGCCTTTTGTATGCACAAGGTTATTTTGTAGGAGGATTCCAAACCCTCCATTGAACATCAATAAAGATTAAATGAAGCGATGCAAGAGGTGGTGAAGAAGGAGATCATAAAATGGTTGGATGTCGGGGTTGTTTACCCCATTTTCGATAGCTCATGGACCTCTCTGGTGCAATGTGTCCCAAAGAAAGAAGGCAGGATTGTGGTAACAAATGATAAGAATGAGTTGATCCCCATAAGAACGGTCACCGGGTGGAGAGTTTGCATGGACTATCTGAAGCTCAACAAAGTCACTCGGAAAGATCATTTTCTGCTTCCATTTCTTGATCAAATGCTTGATGGGTTGGCCGGACGAGCTTTTTATTGTTTCCTTGATGGATATTCTGGCTACAATCAAATTCTTATTTCTCCTGAGGACCAAGAGAAGAATAATTTCACTTGTCCCTATGGTACTTTCTCATTCTCGTGGATGCCATTTGGGTTATGCAATGCACCAGCAACCTTTCAACGGTGTATGATGGCCATCTTCACCGACATTGTGGAGGATTTTCTTGAGGTCTTTATGGGTGATTTCTCTGTGATTGGGAATTCTTTCAATGATTGCTTGAACAACTTGGATAAGGTCTTGGCAAGATGTGAGGAGACAAACTTGGTTTTGAATTGGGAGAAATGTCACTTCATGGTCGAAGAAGGCATAGTCCTCGGCCACAAAATTTCAAAGCATGGTATTGAGGTCGACAACGCCAAAATTGAGGTGATCTTCAAACTCCCTCCCCTACATCTGTGAAGGGAGTGAGGAGCTTCTTGGGTCACCTCACTCCCTCCATGACAAGACCAGGTTTACTAGGCTTGCTCGACCAGGTTCACTAGTAAACCTTTCCTACCCAACTCATTCATCATCCAAAAAGGGAACGCGTCACCATTTGTAAAACAGGGGAGAGATCAGTTATATAAATATATAAACGTTTGTAGTTCATTTTTCATTATATACATTATGTTGTAGTTAAGTTCCCAAAATACAACTCGACCCAACGACACCCCAACATACGTACATGACCCACATAAACATCTACGGAGCCTCTAAGGGTACAAAAGAGCAACATGACAATACCGGCAACAAGGCCCAACTATACCTCAAAATATGAAAACTTATACAAAGAAGGATTACATGACCCAGGGAAGAAATGGGGCTCACCATGGCTGCTATGATGAGTGTGAGGGAGAACACCACTATCTGCGATCAGCGCTATCTGTGATGGAACCACCTATATCCATTAAAAGATGTAGCGCCCCCGGCAAAAGGGATGTTAATACTGTCGAATGGTACTAGTATGTAAGGCAAACACCATTCTCAATAGAATGAATAGTGAAAAAAAGAGAAGGCAGTCACAATAATCAATAAGTACTTCATGAAAATACAAGAAAACACCAAATAAGGATCACACAATTCCCAATTCAATCTTTTCATCTTTTTAGGTTAATAATCTTTAGTTCCAAATCCACAACTCATAATGCCACCGTGTTTTTACACGAAGTCCGGTCTCGGCCCGACCGGCTAAGCCATCCCAAGTGAGACATATCCATATCCACAATGTAAATCAATAGTTCCAACACAAATGCCACCATGTGTACGGCATGGCATCCGATCTCGGCCCGATCGACTAAGCCATCTCACTTGAGACATAACCTCTTCCAATTGTTCACTAAATTAATATCTCTTTCCCATCTTTCATTACATGGCACAAACAGCCTCATTTATTAGATAGTTCTTGGCACTTGGGCATATTTTACAATTCAAGTCTTTCCCTTTTTATTGAATCAAATAACGTCATCATTCGTGTCGATAAGTACCATCATATAAGGCATTGCACACATAAGGGAAGGAACTTGGAAAATCATAGATACGTCCTCATATAGCATAATGACATGGTAGGAATCTAAAACAATGAGGGAACATAAATCTTTCAACCCAACACACTAAGGCAAACAATTCAAGTAAGGTCAAGTTAGAACTTACACCAATCATTCGGACACCAGGAGTTCGATTCTAGGAAGAAAAGAGTTAGCCATACATACCTCAATTGCACTTCTTTAGACTCTACAATTTTTCGGAACCCTTAGCAACCTCAATCTATTTAAGAAATATACAAATTGAACCCAAAATTAGGAAAATATTCATGGTTCTAGTTCACTTCTTATTTTTCCCACACTCTTTATCATATTCATGCAAGATAAACAACCCTCACACCTATGGACCATCTTATTAATTCCCCATTATAGCTATGTTTGAAATTAAGAGCTGGGGTGATGAAGTCTTACCCTTTTTGGATGAAGAAATTGAGTGCTCTACTTGAGTATTTCCAAGCTTTAAGTGATGGATGAAGATTGATTGATGAAACTTAGTTCCTCCCTCTACAACCCTCTCTCTCTCTCTCACTAGAAATATCAAAAATGAGCTCAAAATAGACTATATGGGGTGTTTTAACGGAATGGGGGTCGGGTTTTAAATTAAGAAAATGGTGCCCCGACATATGTCTGCGGTCGCATATGCGACCGCATAATGGTTATGCGGTCCGCAAAGTGACCACATAAATGGCCATCAGGGGCTTGAACTTACGGCTTAGGTGTGCGACCAGTATACGGTCTGCATACTCGTTCTGCGGTCGCATAATGCACCGCAGAACTCCCTTTACAAAATCTCAAAAGAGATTATGCGATCGCATAATAGACCGTAAAAATGACCTTACGTTGGCCAAACTTACTGCTTTACTCTGCGACCATTATGCGGTCCGCAGAGTGATTATGCGGCTGCATAATGGGCCGTAGAAATGCGTTCTTCTGCGAAATATTTTCCTCTAAGTCCATAGGGTACTGTTCAATCCAAAAAGTTTGATAGCAACGCAGGAATCTAACTTGGCACCACGAAACCCCAAGTTTTTGGTTTAAATTTTTACGGGTCCTTACATCCTCCCCCACTTAAGATCATTCGTCCTCGAATGAAGATCAAGGTTTGCTTAACACAGTTTCAGTTGCACCACATAACATCAGCCCTAGATTTGCCTAACTTCCAACTTTCTGAAAATTTCGCTAGAGTTTCCTTTGTATTTAGGCCTATCCACTTGTCAGAGAGCCCCCGAAACACACCTTAGCAACATATATAGAATTAAATGACACAGTAGAATGCAAAATAACCTCAACGGAAGCCTCATAGGGGACATATAACTAGAAAGGAGTGCCTTAATATTAGCCGAACAAGTGATACAAAACTTAAGGGGAACAACTTTATAGAGCTATTACATGGCTATTCAAATAAATGAGGGTACTTCTTTTTCATTTCATTCTCGGCTTCCCAAGTAGCTTCTTCAACTTGCTGGTTTCGCCATAATACCTTTACGGATGCAATTTCTTTGTTCCTCAACTTCCGGACCTGTATATCAAGGATAGCAACCAGAATCTCTTCATATGACAGTTCTTCACTGATCTCGATGGTCTCAACTGGCACAATAGCGGACGAATCTCTAACTACCTTCTTCAACATGGACACATGGAATACCGGGTGCACTAATGACAGCTCAGGTGGTAGCTCAAGCTTGTACGCCACCTGACCTATCCTTTGAATGATTCTATACGGCCTGACATACCTCGGACTTAATTTTCCTTTCTTTCCAAACCGCATGATCCCCTTCATGGGAGATACCTTCAAGAACACCCAATCATCTTCCTTTAATTCTAAGTCTCTGAGACGAACATCCGAATAGGATTTTTGACGATTCTGAGTAGTTTTCAACCGCTCTTTTATGATATTAACCTTTTCCATAGCCTGATGCACAAGGTCTGGACCTATTAGTTCAGCTTCTCCAACCTTGAACCACCCAACCAGCGATCTACATCTTCTACCATACAAGGCCTCAAACGGCGCCATTTGAATACTGGCATGGAAGCTGTTGTTATAAGCAAATTCTATGAGTGGCAAATGATCATCCTAGATACCCTTGAAGTCAAGCACACACGCACGTAACATGTCCTCAAGCGTTTGAATAGCCCGCTCTGCTTGCCCGTCAATTTGTGGATGGAAAGTCATGCTAAGATTTACCTACGTACCCAAACCTTACTGAAATTTCTTCCAGAAATTAGTTGTGAACTGGGCCCCTCAATCGGAAATGATGGAAACTGGAGTGCCATGAAGCCTGACTATTTCTTTGATATACAATTGAGCATACTGTTCTGCAGTGTCGGTGGATTTAACTGGCAAGAAGTGTGTTGATTTCATTAGTCGATCCACGATCACCCAAATTGAGTCAGACTTACACGGAGTGTGTGGTAACCCTACCACAAAATCCATATTGATCATTTCCCATTTCCACATTGGAATTTCCGTACTCTGTGCTAACCCACCGGGCCTTTGATGCTCGGCCTTCACTTGTTGACAGTTTGAAAATTGTGCCACAAAGTCCGCCACACCCTTCTTCATGACATTCCAGCAGTAAACATCCTTGAGATCATGATACATTTTTGTAGAACCTTGGTGTACGGAATATCTAGAAGTATGAGCTTCTGCCATGATTCTTTCCCGAAGACCATCTACGTTTGGAACACATAGTCGTCCTTGGTACCGTAATGTACCATCATCCATTCCAAGAGAAAAAGCTGTAGTCCTGTGTTTATGAATCCCCTCCTTCAGTTGCACCAACATTGGATCATTGTATTGCTTCTCCTTGACCTCCTTACAAGCGATGATTCCGCCCTATTCCGCACAATCACTCCCCTTTTATTAGAGTCCACAAGACGAATTCCCAAACTGGCCAACTGGTGAACCTCCAGGGCCAATGGCCTTTAACATGCCTCCAAGTGAACCAAACTACCCATAGACTTCTGACTAAGAGCATCCGCCACCACATTAGCTTTCCCCGGATGATACAAAATGTCGATGTCATAATCTTTGAGCAATTCGAGCCACCTTCTCTGCCTTAAGTTCAATTCCTTCTACTTGAAAATGTATTGAAGACTCTTGTGGTCCGTGAATACATCAACGTGGACTCCATACAAATAATGACGCCAAATTTTTAATGCAAAAACCATCGCCGCAAGCTCTAAGATACCGGCGCCGAAGTCAATCTTGATTTCAATTCCTGGAAACTTCTTTCACAAGCATTGGACCACTGGAACTTAACCGCCTTCTGCGTCAATTTAGTTAATAGAGAGGCAAGAGTGGAGAACCCCTCCACGAACCTCCTATAATACCCGGCCAAACCCAAGAAACTGTGAATCTCTATTGGATTAGTAGGTCTAGGCCAATCCTTCACTGCTGCAATCTTTTGAGGATCAACCTTAATTCCTTCTCCGAAGACGACATGACCCAGGAATGTAATAGATTCGAGCCAAAATTCATATTTCGAGAACTTTGAATACAATTGGTGTTGATGAAGAGCTTGCAGAACTGCCCTGAGGTGATCGGCGTGACCCTCACGACTTCGTGAATACACAAGGATGTCGTCAATGAATACTATCACAAAGGATGTCGTCAATAAATAAGATCCATGAAAGATGCCGGGGCATTTGTTAGCCCGAAAGACATTACCAAAAATTCAAAGTGCCCATACCGGGTTCTAAAAGCTGTTTTCGGAATATCCTGCTCTCTTACCTTCAATTGATGGTACCCGGACCGCAAATCAATTTTGGAGAAGAACTTAGCACCTTGTAATTGATCAAACAAATCATCTATTCTAGGCAATGGGTATTTGTTTTTGATTGTGACTTTGTTGAGTTGCCGGTAATCAATACACATCCGCAGCGATCTATCTTTCTTTCTGACAAAGAGAATCAGTGCGCCCCAAGGTGATACACTTGGTCAGATGAAACCTTTCTCTCCCAAATCCCTTAGTTGTTCCTTTAGCTCTTTTAATTCCGCCGGCACCATTCTATAAGGTGGAATGGATATAGGTTGCGTGCCCGGCATCACATCAATCCCAAAATCAATCTCCCTGTCTGGAGGAATTCCAGGGAGCTCATCCAGAAATACATCAGGGAATTCATTCACAATTGATATAGATTCAAGGGTAGGCACCTCAGTAATGGTGTCCGTAACTCGGACCAAATAATAAATACACCCCTTCCTGATCATCTTCGTAGCCTTAAGGTGAGAAATAAACCTACCTTTTGGCATAACATTATTCCCCTCCCACTCAACAACTGGCTCATTAGGAAACTCAAGCCTCATGATTCTTGCTTGACAATCGAGTTTGGAAAAACATGAATAAAGCCAATCCATTCCCATTATTACGTCAAAATCAATCATCCCTAGTTCAATAGGATCGGCCATGGTATCCCGACCACGCACCGTGACAACACAATCCCTATAAACTTTCACGGCCATAATAGACTCCCCAACCGGAATAGATATAGAGAACCGCTCATGAAGCTGTTTCGGTTCTATTCTAAAGCTCGTAGCAACATAAGGAGTAACATAGGACAAAGAAGATTCGGGATCAATAAGAGAATACACATCATGAGACTGAATCGGCATATACTTGTGACGACATCTGGTGAAGCCTCTGCACTCTGTCGACCACTCATAGCATAGAATCGGCTGGGTCCTCCTGAACTCTGTGCACCACCCCTAGTTACACCACGCCCTGTGGGTGCTGGAGAGCCTCGAGCTGGAGAGGGTGCTGAAGATATGGCGGCTGTAGGACTGGATGACTGAGCTGTGCCCCTGCCTGCACCCTGACGGGATGCACGACACTCCCTCTGAATATGACCTCTCATTCGGCATCCATAACATACTGGCATATCCAGGTAGCAGACTCCCGAATGTATCCTCCCACACTTAGGGCATAGAACCCTTTGTTGCTGCTGGAATCTCCCTCCTGATCGGCCTTGATGGTGGGACCCTCTACTTCCCTGACCGTATCTAAAGCGACTCCCCTGTTGTTGACCGTGTCCTAATGGCGGGGCACTAGCTGAAGACTGAGCATATGACTGGGATGGCCCTGATGATCATCCCCGAAAGGCTAATCTCCCACCTCTGAATGCATCGCCAAGGTTGCCCGCTGATCAGGCCCTACTACTACTTTCCCGTTCTATCCTGAACTTTAACTTTCGAACCACCGTAGCTTGGGAAAATACTACCATCTTTTCATAGTTCATGTCAGAATTTAGAGCAGCTATGGCAGCCTCATTAATAACTAAATGGCTAAGGCCCTGCATAAATCGACGCACCCTAGTCTCCATATTCGGCATCATATGAGCAGCATACTTTGACAGGCGCACAAACTCCATGTGATATTCCCACACACTCTTACTACCCTGTTTAAGGGTCTCAAACTCCATAGCACGGGCTGCCTTAGTCTCGGCAGGCAAGAAATGGTCTATGAAGGCCTTCTCAAACTCACTCCATCCCGTCGGAGGGCTCCCCTCCTCACGGGAATCCTCCCACATCTCGAACCAGGAATATGCCACCCCTTTCAGACGATAGGAGGCCAACTCTACTCCCTCTGTCTCCATAGCACGCATAACTCGGAGAGTCTTATGCATCTTATCAATAAAATCCTGAGGGACTGTCGCGGGATCAGTACCGGTGAACACTGGAGGGTCTAAATGAAGGAACCTGTTAACCCTAGAACCGGAAGAATCTCCTTGCAAGCTAAATGAGGTGGGTACAACATTTGACCTCTAAGCCTGGGAAGCTACTAACTGAGTCAGCATCTAAATAGCTCCCCTAAGATCCCCATCGGAAATACCGGGACCAGGAGCTGGGGCTGGAGGCGGAATAAGTATACTGGCGAGAGGGATTGTAGCATCCTCCGCGGGTTTAGGAACTGGGGTAGTCTTATTTAGAGTAGACGAATCAGGCAGTGTGATAGTAGGGGGATTATCCTCACCCGCATTATCAAGCAAGAGATCAACAACCACTCCTGGGGTGGTATTGGCTTCTTGGCCAATTCTCACTCTCTTCTTAGGTGCCATTTACTGAAAGTTAGAACAATGCACGAGTTAGGGGAAAACAACCTCACGTTCCGCTCTATCGCATGATATAGAACAACAATGAAGGGTATCATTCTTAAATGTCCAAGTAGCCCCCTAAATATAGATGTGGTCGATAACACATTGATAAGAAGGGCTCTACTAGACACGGCTCCGAGACATCCTAGGACACTTTAAAACCTTATGCTCTAATACCAAGTTTGTCACGCCCCAACCTCGGGGAGTGCGACCAGCACTCAACCGAGTGAACCCGATCGAGCAAGCCTAGTAAACCTTTCCTACCCGGCTCATTCATGATCCAAAAAGAGAACGCGTCACCATTGGTAAAACAGGGTAGAGATCAGTTATATAAATATATAAACGTTGCTAGTTCATTTTTCATTATATACATTATGCCATAGTTAAGTTCCCAAAATACAACTTGACCCAACGACACCCCAACATACGTACATGACCCACATAAACGTCTACGGAGCCTCTAAGGGTACAAAAGAGCAACATGACAATACCGGAAACAAGGCCCCGGCTATACCTCAAATTATGAAAACCTATACAAAGAAGGACTACATAACCCCAGGATGAAATTGGGCTGACCAAGGCTGTTGTGATGAGTGTGATGGAGAACACCACTATCTCCGATCAGCGCTATCTGCGATGGAACCACCTACATCCATTAAAAGATGTAGCGCCCCCGGCAAAAGTGACGTTAGTACTGTCGAATAGTACTAGTATGTAAGGCAAACACCAATCTCAGTAGAATGAATAGTGAAAAAAAGAGAACGCAGTCACAATAATCAATACGTACTTCATGAAAATGCAAGAAAACACCAAATAAGGATCACACAATTCCCAATTCAATCTTTTCATCTTTTTAGGTTAATAATCTTTAGTGCCAAATCCACAACTCATAATGCCACCGAGTTATTACACGGATTCCGGTCTCGGCACAACCGGCTAAGCCATTCCAAGTGAGACATATCCACATCCATAATGTAAATCAATAGTTCCAACACAAATGCGACCATGTGTATGGCATGGCGTCCGATTTCGGCCCGATCGGCTAAGCCATCTCACTTGAGACATAACCTCTTCCAAATGTTCACTCAATTCATATCTCTTTCCCGTCTTTCATTACATGGCACAAACAGCCTCATTTATTAGATAGTTCTTGGCACTTGGGCACATTTTACAATTCAAGTCTTTCCCTTTTTATTCAATCAAATAACATCATCATTCGTTTCGATAAGTACCATCATATAAGGCATTGCACACATAAGGGAAGGAACTTGGAAAATCATAGATACGTCCTCAAATAGCAGAATGACATTGTAAGTATCTAAAACAATGAGGGAACATAAATCTTTCAACCCAACACACTAAGGCAAACAATTTAAGTAAGGTTAAGTCAGAACTTACACCAATTATTCGGACACCAGGAGTTCGATTCTAGGAAGAAAAGAGTTAGCCATACATACCTCAATTGCGCTTCTTTAGACTCTACAATTTTCTAGAACCCTTAGCAACCTCAATCTATTTAAGCAATATACAAATTGAACCCAAAATTAGGAAACATTCATGGTTCTAGTTCACTTCTTATTTTTCCCACACTCTTTATCACATGCATGCAAGATAAACAACCTTCATACCCATGGACCATCTTATTAATACCCCATTATAGCTATGTTTGAAATTAAGAGCTGGGGTGATGAAGTCTTACCCCTTTTGGATGAAGAAATTGAGTGCTCTACTTGAGTATTTCCAAGCTTTATGTGATGGATGAAGATTGATTGATGAAAATTAGTTCCTCCCTCTAGAACCCTCTTTCTCTCACACTAGAAATATCATAAATGAGGTCAAAATAGACTAAATGGGGTGTTTTAACGGAATGGGGGTCGAATTTTAAATTAAGAAAATGGTGCCCCGACACAGGTCTGCGGTCGCATATGCGACCGCATAATGGTTATGCGGTCCGCAAAGTGACCGCATAAATGGCCCTCAGGGGCCTGAACTTACGTCCTAGGTATGCGACCAGTATGCTGTCCGCATACTCGTTCTGCGGTCGGATAATGCACCCTAGAACTCCCTCCGCAAAAACTCAAGAGAGATTATGTGATCGATATGTGGTCCGCATATCAATTATGCGGTCGCATAATCGACCGCAAAAATGACCTCAAGTTGGCCAAACTTACTGCTTCACTCTACGGCCATTATGCGGTCCGCATAGTGATTATGCGGCCGCATAATGGGACGCAGAAATGCGTTCTTCTACAAAATATTATCCTCTTAGTCCGTAGGGTACTGTTCAATCCAACTTACATAGTAACGCAGGAATCTAACTTGGCACCACGAAACCCCAAGTTTTTGGTTTAAATTTTTACGGGTCCTTACATAAACCCCTTGTGTAAACCTTTGGAGAAGGATGTCAAGTTGCATTTCAATGAGGATTGTAAGAAGGCATTCGAATTGCTCAAGTTCAAGTTGACTACTACTCCTATTATCACCGCACCAGATTGAAGCTTACCTTTCGAGCTCATGTGTGATGCAAGTGATGTGGAAGTTGGAGCGGTGTTGGGGAAATGTATCAACAAAATCTTCCATCTGGTCTACTATGCTAGTAAGACCATGAATGATCCCCAAGTCAACTACACAGTGATCGAAAAAGAGCTCCTTGCTATTGTCTTTGTTATGGAGAAGTTCCGCCCATACTTGATGGGTACAAAGGTGATTGTACACACCGACCATGCGGCGCTTCGATATGAGCAAGAAAGATTCAAAAGAATGATTAATGCGGTGGGTGTTTCTATTGCAAGAGTTTGATCTAGAGATTCAAGACCGCAAGGGTAGTGAAAACCAAGTGGCAGACCACTTGTCTCGTTTGGAGGAGGAGGGGAGGCCACATGACGGCCTTGAGATAAATGATTCCTTTCCCGACGAGCAACTTCTAGCCATTTCAATGACCAGGATGCCATGGTTAGCCAACTTAGCCAATTATCTTGTGAGTGGTATTGTACCGAATGAATTCTATTCAAACCAAAGGAAGAAACTCAAACTGGATTACCTTGAATATTATTGGGATGAGCCGTATCTCTTCCGGATTTGTACCGATAGTGTGATTCAATTTCAAGTGATTAATGGTAACCTGCGACGTGTCGCGACGTTAAATTAGGCGCTTCTTGGGAAACCCATGTTTCTTTTGATTTTTCATCCTCTTCCTTTTTAGATAGGTTTTGTATTGAGCTAACTGGTTTTGAAGTTATTTGCATGAATAAGTGTGCATTGCAGGTACTGTGATTGAAAAATTGGCCAAGTGTTGAAAATGTGCGGACCGCACAATTATGATTGCAACCGCACAACTAGAGACCCAAAAATGTGAAATCTCTGAAGTTTTGAGTTGCAGAAAATAGGCCAATCTGCGGCCGCACACAAAAATATACGGACCGCACAAATTTCTGCGGCCGCACTCACTTTTGTGTGGACCACAGAATCGCAGCTCAAGTACAGGTAAAGAGTGCGGACCACACTCAAAATTGTGCGGTCGCACTTAGCTCACTTTGTGACCGACTTGGTCAAACAATAAATAGGGATTTTGAACACTATTCATACTTTACACTCTCTGAACACTTGAGCCCTAAGCAAACACTGTGCATCATAAAATAGTTCACACTTCATAATCAATTCATCAAGTCTAGATTTTCACTTGCATTCCTTTATCACTGGTATGTTCAATCCATGTTAGACTTTTTCCATTTTTCTTAATTTTTGTTCTTGATTAGTTTAGTTATTTTTAGGCCTCAAAATGTAAAATGTTCTTCATATGTGCTTAAAACCATGTGGTTAATTTCATGTATGTTCATTGGGGACTGGGTAGACCATTGATCATCTTTATTTTCAAATACCATGTCTAATTTATGAAAATATTGCAAGAAACCTAAAGTCACTACCGTATGTTTTCAAATTGTTCGGCCGCACACAAAATTATGTGGTCCGCAGATTTGTTGACTAGGGCAAACATGTGCTTAAAAAGTGCGGACCGCACTCAAAATTGTGCGGCCGCAGAACAATGTGTGCGACCGCACATTGGAACTTCAGAGAACCAATGTCTTAGCTTGGAATTGTGCGGCTGCACTCAAAATTATGCGGTCCGCACTTCAGCATGTGTGACTGCACTCAAAATTGTGCGATCCGCACTTCAAGGTGTACGACCGCACTTTAAAATTGTGTAGTCCGCACATGACAGTCTGCGGCCGCACTCAAAATTGTGCAGTCCGCACTGTCTCTTCTGTAAACTGTTGTCCTGCAACTGTACTACAAATGTTTAACCTGTTTTGAACTCCAACTGGCTTATGAGCCTTGTATTGCAGACAATGGTTCGTTCACAAGGTAGAGGTGATACATCCAAAGGGAGAGGTGAGCCCTCCCGAGGCAGAGGAAAGGACACTAACCCACTAGGAGTGCAATCTAAAGTAATAGCCAAAATGCCGACCACTGGGAGAGGTAGGGCCACAAATCCCTCTGAATCTAGTTTATATGCACCGTCTAGGGAAGCCTCCGAGGTTCAGTCAATGTAGGTACAGCCTGAGGCCCAGTCCCAACCACCACAACCCACTAGGAGATATCAATTGTGCAACGAACCCTCCACTACAGCAAGTTCTTCTGAGGGTTCTGATGCTGGTAGCTACGGTTCAAAGCTCTCCTCTACACCTACTCATCTGGCACCAGTGGCAATAGATGATGATGATGATGGTAGAGGAGGTGACACTCGAGTGGGCGTCCTAGAGAGGTCGAAGAAGAAGGAAGCATGGGAGGATCGATTTGTGACTTTGACAGCCTTCACATGGTTCAGAGAGTGGTGGCCCTAGAGATCGCTCACACTTGAGCGACAGTTCTTAATGATGGATTTGGATAAATACAATCCAAATGTCCTTCGACAGTTCCAGGAGCGAAAGGGGTGGATGGGGTTCACCCAAAGTGTCATCGATGCAAATGAGCACTTGGTTCAGGAGTTCTATGCCAATGTGGCTCACATAAAGAAGGGTACCAAGATAACAAAGGTGAGAAATTTGAAAGTCAAATTCGACCCCAGCACTTTGAACACTTGCCTGGGCTTTGAGGAGGTAGAGGTAGTCAAGTAACTAAAGAAGCTTGCTATGGGTGATGCAGCTCGCCCTTGGCTAGCTGAGATTTTGGCTGCTCGAGGACCACCACCACCGTGGATCACAACAGGGGTTCTTATCCTTCGGGCCACCCTAAATTTTGAAGAAAAATGGTGGCAGACCTTTGTGTGCAGCTGTATCGACCCAAGCAGAAATGAGAACAATCTTCCTCTTCCTCGAGCAGTTTTGGTGGCTTCGATTATGGCAGGGTACCCAATCAATTTGGGTTCCATCATGTCAGCCAACATGACAATAGTTTTTCGAAAATGTAAAAGCTCCTACCCATATCCCAACACCCTCACAGAATATTTCAACGATGCAAAGGTGGAGCCAAGGACATTTGATACGAAAGTGAGGGCCAAGAATCCCTTCTCATGGTACCACCTGCAGGGTGTGGACAACCCAAAGTTCAAGGGTAAGGCCACTACCACCATTGTTCATTCTGATGATCCATCGGTGGTGGGTATAAAGTCTACTGTTGAGCCATCTACAGCTCCCATACCTCCTACAGCAGTCGGGCCTTCCACCGGGATAGTTGACATGTCACTTATCCACTCATTGTGTTGCGTGTCTCCCAGACATTGGCGAGTCTTAACAAATGGATGCAGACAGCCACTTCTAAGCTGTCTGACATATCCAGCGCTGTTGTAGCATAATCTTCTACCCCAACAGCACCACAGGTCCCTCCGTCAGTGGAGGAAACATTAAAGAAGATTCTGTAGAACCAGAAGACCATTATGGATACACCAGTGGCTCATGGGGGAGCTATTGAGGAGTTGGTCAAGCAGGCAAAGAAGATGAGGAAATCCCAGGCTTCAAAGAAATCAGTGGAGAGATTGAGGAAGAAGGTGACAAAGATCGGAGATGCGGGTGACTTGCGATTTGACCTACTGATGGTGACAGATCCATCAGTACCAGCAGACCCAGCAGTACCATCAGCAGAGGCACCAGCTGGCCAGTCTGACGAGCCAGATCTTGCTGCCCACACTGCTGAGGAGATGCTTTAGATGCTCGCCAACCCTGTTGTTCCCCAGCTAGATGAAGATGAGATACAGTTGGAGGAGACCGAGGGTGCTGATGCTAAAAGTCACCCTGAGACTGCATAGGGAGTTTTCTCTACTCTCTACCCTCCCTTATTTTGATTTTGCTAAGCATTGAGGATAGTTCTTGTTCTTATTCAAGGGGGTGGTCTATTTTGGTTTGATTTGATGACATTTGATGACATTGGCCTGTAATAACTTTAATACTCTTTTGATTTTATCTTTATTTTCTCCCTCATTATGTATATATTCATCCCTCTTGTACATATTCTATTTCCCTCGGTCTGTATATTTATTTGCCTTACTTTCAATAGTTTATTTCATAACTTCTTCATTTTATTTTCTTAATAGTATAGCTTCTTAGTTACTTTAATCGCTTCTTTTTGATTTGTTAGCTTCTTTGTACGTTTAAATGAACAATAAGCCTTTGGTTTTCTTTATGCCACGGTTCTTTCCAAAGGTGGGTTTTGTGTGAACAAGGTGGCTCTTCCCAACGATGGATAGCGTGACAACCTTCTTAAGGGATCGAGTCCGTTCTTGATATTTAGGTAGAAACAATAGTATAAATGAATAAATAAGGGTTGAGCATGCTTCACTTGGTACCAATACACTTAACTACACGCTTATGGTTAAAAATAAGTTTTTGGAAAGAAATGGCTCTAGATAGTGACCTTGTGACTCTTGTGTTGACTTAGGCAATCATCGGGTGGTTTAGTTGAACCATTAGTGATTTTCAATCTTGAATGCGGTTGTTGTGGCCCCTTGACTATATTCTCTTTAACAATCTGGTGGTGTGAGAAGTGAAGTATTTTGTTACAAGTCCAAGTATCCGTGTGAATGGTCTAGAACTTGCCCCGAATGTGTTTCTAGGCGAAATTCTAAGTTAGTTTGGCTTGAGAAGTTATTGTAGGCTCTCCTTGACCCGTTTTGAAACCTTCCATGCCCCACCTACATTTCAGAAAGGGCAGTGTGTTTTGATTTATGGGTACTTCGCTGGTATTGCGGCACTATCTTGGTTGATCGACTATTGATATTCAAATTTTTGCCATGTGGCACGGAAGAAGTTTCAAAGTATTTCTCGTGGGAGGATTGTGTAAGAGAGAGGTGTTAGGTATTCGGGCGGTGGAGGTGGAATCAAATAGGGTGATTTATGTGTTCTATGGAATTGAAGATTGGGAGTTCTCATGAGAAGATTGTTTCATGGTGGTGGACTGTGAAGTTGTGGCCGGAGCTAGCCAGATGATAGAAGGTGTTATGATTCCGTCATTGTGGACTTTCGGAGGTTGTTTATCTATTGGTGGATGACCATAGTTGATTCGGGGCCCATTGGTAGGCCCAATTAGGATGTGTATTCTACACCAAACTGGATTGATTAGCTCCATACTGCTATTGTTGAAGGATGTGCCATTCAGTTGATGTGAAGCTTATTCGTGCTCTGAAATGATCGGTGAGTTACTCTTCTAGGCTACGAGGAGTTGGGATTCGTGGTTATATGCACATATGGTGCGGTTCTATTATGGCCTTATAGCAGAATTTGAGCGAGAATAACATTGGATATTGCTTAGTTGATGACGTATTGGTCGTGTTCTTTCGCGTTTTATGTGGCATGGTGTCGTTTGCTTCTCTATGGTTATGGTAATGCACTTTGGGTACTTGATGTCGAATTGCGCATGGTTATTGATTTTTAGCAGGGTGACTTGAGGTGTTTCATATGGACCAGTATTTGGATAGGGTCGCGTATTGCAGCAGAGTTATGTGGAAATATGATCCCTCGTGTAAGATTCGTGTATTATGGTTCTGCGGTGTGTGATGTTCTTACAATTGCGTCGGGGTGGTACTCGTCGAGCTTGTGGAACGGTTCTCCTGTTTGGGTCATTGTTACGATTGGGTACATTTGGAATGTTGCTATCTGGTGCACGGATTGCACGGGTTGTGGCTTTAGATTGTATTGATGTGTCATGTCATTAGAGTGGTCGTGTTGGATGAAACGAGGTCATTGGGCCTAGAATGGATGCTATCAGATTTGATTGTGGTATAATTGGAAGGAGGTGTAGATCTCTGGTTGGATGGTTTGAGCCTGGTGAGGCTAGGGTATTAGGTACAGACTTGGTCCAAGATGCATTAGATAAGGTGAAATTGATTCAGGAGCGGCTTCGCACGGCGCAGTCTAGGCAGAAGAGCTATGCAGATAGGAAGGTCTGTGATGTGTCTTTTATGGTTGGGGAGAAGGTTTTGCTGAAGGTATCACCATGAAGGGTGTTATGAGGTTTGGGAAGAGGGGAAAGTTGAGCCCCCGGTTCATTGGGCCTTTTGAGGTGCGTCAGAGGATAGGAGAGGTGGCTTGTAAGCTTGCTTTGCCACCCAGCTTGTCAAGTGTGCATCCAGTGTTTCATGTTTCCATGCTCTGGAAGTATATTGGAGATCCGTCCCATGTTTTGGATTTCAGCACGGTTCAGTTGGAGGGTGATATGACTTATGATGTGGAGTCGGTGGCCATTTTAGATCGGCAGGTTCGAAGGTTGAGGTCAAAGGATATAGCTTCAGTGAAGGTGCAATGGAGAGGTCAGCCTGTGGATGAGGCCACCTGGTAGATCGAGCGGGAGATGCGAAGTTGATATCCACGCCTATTCGAGACTCCAGGTATGTTTCTAGACCCGTTCGAGGACAAACGAATGTTTAAGAGGGGGAGGATGTAACGACCCGGTCGGTCGTTTCGAGAGTTATAACCCCATTTTCCCCATTACTACTTATTTTGTGTTATTCAGCTATATTATGTTATATCGGGTTAGTGGGTTCGAGTCCGGAAGGAACTCGGAGTGAAATGAGATACTTAGTCTCATAATTGAAAAATTGAGTTAGAAAAGTGGACCGGATATGGACCTATGTGTAAACAACCTCCGATTTGAATTTTGATGATTCCAATAGCTCCGTATGGTGATTTTGGGCTTAGGTGCATGTCCGGAATATTATTTGGAAGTCCGTAGAAGAATTAGGCTTGAAATGCCGAAGGTTTTATTTTTGAGAAGTTTGACTGGGGGGTTGACTTTTTGATATCGCGGTCGGAATCCGATTCTGAAAATTGAAATACCTCTGTTATGTCATTTATGACTTGTGTGAAAAATTTGAGGTCAATCGGACGTGATTTGATAAGTCCCGGAGTCGTTTGTAGAAATTAGAAAATTCAAAGTTCATTAGGCTTGAATTGGGGTGTAATTCATGGTTTTAGGGTTGTTCGAGGTGATTTGAGGATTCGACTAAGTCCGTATGATGTTTTAGGACTTGTTGGTATATTTGGTTGAGGTCCCGAGGGCCTCGAGTGAGTTTAGGATGGTTAACGGATCAAAATTTGAACTAGAACAGCTGCTGCAATTTCCTTTTGTTGGAAATTGCTTCTGCCAGAAATCGAGCCCAGATCGAGCCCAGGGTCAAGGGCCACGATCGAAGACATGATAGAGCCCAGAGTCGAGGGCCACAATCAAAGCCATTATCGAGCCCAGAGTCGAGGGTCACGGTCGAAGGCCGGGTCGAAGACATGATCGAAGGCCTAGGATCGAGAACCAAGAGCGAAGGCCTAGGATCGAGAACCAGGATCGAAGGCCTAGGATCGAGAACCAGGATCGAAGGCCTAGGATCGAGGGCCAGGATCAAGGGCCAGGATTGAAGACCAAGATCGAAGGCCAAGACCGAGGCTGAACGAAGGATGTCTGGGCAGAATTATAAAAACAGGGACTTCATTCCATTTGCCATTTTTGACAAATTGGAGCTTGAGGAGAGGCAATTTTTGATATATTTTCAAGGAAAACTTGAGGTAAGTCCCTTGTGATCATTTCTACTCCATAATATTGAAGTATCATCGAATAATCCGACTAGATTACATGATTTTGAGGTGTAAATCGGAGATTGGAACTTAGAAATTTGGAAATAAGATTTGTAGATTTGAGGGTCGAGTTGAGGTCGGATTTTGGTAAAATTAGTATGGGTAGACTAGTGGTTGAATGGGATTTCAGATTTTGTAACTTTTGTCGGGTTCCGAGACGTGGGCCCCACAGGCAAGTTTTGAGCCAATTTTGGGTTTTGGTCTAATTTTGTAGTTTTTCTTGTGGAATTCATTCCATTAGCGCGTATTGATGGTATTGTACTGATTGTGAATAGATTCGGAGCATTTGGAGGCTGAATCCAGAGGCAAGATCATTGTGGGATAGAGATTTGATCGGTTTAAGGTAAGTAACGATTGTAAATCTAGTCTTGAGGGTATGAAACCCCACATTTCGTATCATTCTATTATTTTGAAGTGACACACATGCTAGGTGACGGGCGTGTGGGCATACACTGTTGGGGATTTGTGACTTGGTCCGCCCCGTAGCAACTATAAAGTTGCATACTTTGTTGAAACCATATGAGGCTTATATGTTTTAGAAAAGATTTTCTATAAATTGGGCTGAATGCCATGTTTGGGCCTTGCGCCAATGCTGTTTGGACCCTTAGGGGATGTTTCTTATCATCCTCTCACTGTTTTCGATTGAAAATCTATACTTAGTCATGTTTATACTTGTTTATCGCATAACTCAGTTTTATGACTCTATTTTGATGCATATAAATGTTTTGGGCCGAATGCCATGTTTTACTGAAATGCCCGAGTGGCTTGATTTATGAGGATGAGTGTGGATCGGGGCTGCCCGCCTACAGCATACTTTATGACTGAGTGAGGCCGAGGGCCTGATTTGTGAGGATGAGTGTGGATCGGGGCTGTCCGCCTACAGCATACTTTATGACTAAGTGAGGCCGAGGGCCTGATTTGTGAAGATGAGTGTGGATCGGGGCTACCCGCCTGCAGCATACTTTATTATTATGGCATGTGAGTTGTCCGTGCAGATTATAGCGCTTGGGCTGAAGGAGCCCCTCCGTAGTCTGTACACACCCCTAGTGAGTGCAGGTACCTACTGAGTGCGAGTGCTGAGTGATTGGGAGGCAAGAGTGATTGTGAGGTATGCCCGAGTGGCAAGAGTGATTGTGAGGTATGCCCGAGTGGCACGAGTGACTGTGAGGTTTGCCCGAGGGGATGTATATGAGTGATGTTTTGCCCGAGTGGCTGTTTATGATTTCATCATTTTTGCTCACCTTTGCATTGAGCCTTTGCTTGAAAAACTGTTGGAAAAATGTCTTTAAATGGTTTTTTTTTTCTGGAACTGGGTTTAAAAGAGATGTTTGATTCAAATCCTGATTTTTAAGAGCATGTGGTATTTTACTGAGATTTCCTAATATGAACATTATATACTTTATTGCTCGTTACTAGTGCTCAGTATTTATTTATTGTTGTTACTTACTGAGTTGGCGTACACACGTTACTCCCTGCACCTTGTGTGTAGATCCATGTGTAGCCGGACACGGTAGCGGTTATTGAGTGTTCTGCTTGCAGATTTTCTTGGAGATAGCAAGGTAGTTGTTTGGCGATCGCAACCCCTGCTCTTCTCCCTCTTATCTTCCTCTAGTTGTATTTAGCTATTTTCAGGGCTGAGTTAACCTTGATATTGTTAGACAAATTGTAGTATATGCTCATGACTAGTGACACCCCGATGTCGGGCTTTTCTTTTCCGCACTTCTGTTTTTCTTGATTTGAACTCTCTAAATGAAGGTTTATGTTAAATAACCTTGAAATTTTCTTTAAAATGAAAATATCGATTTGTTTTGGAAATGAGTCGACTTCCCTAGTTCCACGATAGGCGCCATCATGACAGAGGTTAGTTTTGGGTCATGACACAGTCCGAACATATCATATATGAGTAGTTAAGCAAGTATACATGTATATGATGGATGAAATAAGATGGTTATCATGATACTGGACTGGCATAAATAACACGCTATAGTGTAGGGGTGTGTAAATTGTGCTATCACAGCTCGAAACAACAAGTTATCGCAGAAATAAAAACTACCACGTTTATTCAAGGAATTAGCCTCTTTGTAACCTCAAGCATGGCTCAGATAGTTCTCAACAAAGGTACGAATGGGAGAACATTATAACTTTAAGCTTAATAGTCAACTCTAGGCATATCAATGTCTAAGCATTTTCCCAAGCATGAATAATTGCCTCGGTGCTCGCACATGGGCTCAAACCGAGTTTAATTCATTTCACTCATAGCGTGTAACTATCACAAATAATTCACGCAACTAGTGCCTCTACCTAGTTTAAGTAAAATGCTCACCTCAAATAGGCTGCAATCCTGAAACAATATGCTTCTGAGAACCTAGTCTCCAAATTCATAGAACACATGAATCACCGTAACTGATCCCAACTCCAGTACTCGAATGACTAACATATCTTTCATGCACGATCATCCCACGAGGAATACTTCTATACCTCTTATTTGCCACATAGCAAAAATTTGAATATCAAATGTCTACCAACCAGGTGAGTAGTGCAATACCGATGAACATCCGTAAGTCAAAACACAATGCACACCCTTCTTAGGCACAAGCACAAGAATGCCATCATGTGACAAGCACAAGAATCTCATTATCAACTTTGGGTCACCAGAAAATAACATACCCAGTCAGTTAGAAACCTTCATCTTGCTTCTTTCCAGGAGGAAATCACAATTCACAACACGTTTCCCACACCGGTAGAAAATATCCTATTCAAACCATGGTAGAAACCATCAAGAACACTTTGAAATCTATTTGCACATAACCAAGCTATCAGAACTGAATTTCTCTAACTCGTCCAAGCCACGTAGGTCACCAAACCCAAGAATATTGCCAACAAAACATCTGTAAAGCCTCACCACATCATAATTACCCCTCATAAATACCACAACAGAGATACCCACTCTGAAAAGACCTTATGTGAACTTAGAATTGTTCTTTTACCTTTCTTATATTGGAATTTAGAACACATAGTCGTACAGAATTACCGCAAGTCTTGGCACCATCAAATGAAAATCTCAGATTCTCTCCACACACAAGTCCGAAATAATTCTCAATTGCTATATATAAATCTCGAACCCATTAGAACCTTCTCAGGAGTCACCCACTTTGCTCAAATCTAAATTGCACCGCCCAAACGGACCGAAAGACACATGCCCCATTAGCACAACAACACCCAAAGAAGTAACCCTGCCTTAACACCACCAATCAAATTCATACTCCATGCGCACTATATCCTTCAAAAATAACAACTCACTCATCCCATGATTTTCATATACTCATAAAGCGTAATATAACTCGTATTGAGGAATTTCCTTACTCGAGTCATCCTCGATCTCAACCTCTGCAAGTCATAACTAATCCACAAGTATGCCTCGAACCAAAACCAATACAACACATAATCGTGCAATCAAATCGTAGATAACAGACTCCCCCACTTAGCTCAAAGCCATAGATCATGACATTCAATAACTCACAATACTCGCAGTCAGTTCAACAAAAATTCTTCTCAAGCTCATGTAACACCAACCATAAAATACCTCAATCATCCGATAAACTCACATTTATTCTCTTGACAGTCAAGTCAACTTTCTCAACCAGATTCAAATTCAGATCTCAACATATACACCCCGCTGGTAGAAATGAAACTCCCCGCTAAACATTATAAGGAGCACACCTTCATAGATTATTCCGCATGAGATAAACCACCTGCTTAGCCTAAAATTTGCATCTTGATATACCATTCCGCAACCATAATTACTATGCAATCACTTAATCTCCCTAAGTCCGAACTCATCAACAGGATTAAACAACATGAAAGATCTTTCAACACATTCATACTCGAGACTATATGTCAAATCAAGACAGACACCAAGAACCCAATGGCCTTTTTTACATCTCAAGCAAACTATTCTCGTCACAGTCAAACCATCTGAACACATTCCGCAGTCACATCATGCTCATCATATATCTATTTAGCTGCTCATCGAGCAACAAATTTCACTCATAGGTACACTACAGAACATATGAGTCCAAATGTACAAGGTCAACCGAAGCTACCGAGCCTAAGCTACGGTATAAACCTGGCCTCAAGTCCTCCAGACTGGCCCATCACCAAAACGCAGAATACACATCTTAAACCTCGTTCATGGAATCACAATCCGTCGATGTATAGCTAATATCGATCGCTCACATGCGCACTTGTAGCCTCTCGAAGATAAGTAAGGACACCATCATACTGATCCACAAGACTCTACTAGACATTTGCTCATGACTCGTAGAACCTATGAACCTAGGGCTCTGATACCAACTTGTCACCACCCAAAATCTACTTAGTCATGATGGAACCTAACCCAACTCATCAGGTAAGCCAATTAACAAATATCCAAATTAATGAGATTTTTCAAGAAAGAAATGATAATAAAACTGCCTTTATACAAGAATTCCCAAGGACTGGTAGTACAAATCATGAGCTTCTAAGATTTACAATTTACAAGTCTGGTATGAAATTAAATACATCATTTGTTTGAAATGTACATAAACAGATTTTTATAAGTCTAGAGCTACCATGAACAAGAGGCAACGGTAACTGGAATGCAGGTACATCTTCCAATCTAGTTCCCGCCGTGCACAACAACATCAACATCCAACATCTGCACGCAAGGTGTAGAAGTGTAGTATGAGTACAACCGACCCCATGTACTCAATAAGTAACAAACCTAACCTTAGGTTGAAAGTAGTGACGAGCTGGGACAAAGGTCAGAGTCCAATACCAATAGCAAAACAACAGTTCATAACAACATAATAAAAGTAATAACAGAGGTAAATTAGAGATGCAATGCTCAGCTCGTTCACAATTCCGAAAAATAGGCATGCTTTTAAAGTATATTAGTGAAAATCCAAATCTTTTACCGAAATCATCAAAATATGAGTACGTTTGTAAAACTGTGATTTTTCCCAAAACTTTCAACAGGTAAATGTTTCATTTTCAAATGGCATGAGGGAAGTACATCTATATGCCTACATGTTAATGTGTATGTGAAGTCATGAATGATGCAATATCGTACAGCATGAGAAAAATTCATCTCCATGACTGTATGTCAAGTGTGCATGTCGAATACAATGTAGCTTAGTAATAAAACCATATGCATACTCTCAGAGTATCAATCGACTCAATCCTCCTAGTCACTCAGCACTCGCGCTCGGCACTCACACTCGCACTCAATAGGTACCTGCACTCACTGGGGTGTGTGCAGACTCTAGAGGGGATCCTTCAGCCCAAGCGCTATATACCGCACGGACAACTCATGTGCTATAGTATAAATATCTGGATCCTCACGGATAACTCACGTGCTGCACGGACAACTTATGTGCCATAGTATAAATATATGGATCCACACAGACAACTCACGTGCTATAGTATAAATATCCTGATCCGCACGGACAACTCACGTGCTTCACGGACAACTCACGTGCCATAGTATAGATATATGGATCCGCACGGATAACTCACGTGCTGCACGGACAACTCACGTTCCATAGTATCCATAACCTCACAATCAGGCCCTCGGCCTCACTCAGTCATCAATCTTTCCAGTCTCTCGGGTCCACAATTCCATGAAACTAGCCCAAAAATGATGATATGATGCGTTAATATATAGCAACAGAGACTGAGATATAATATGAAATGAATGAACATGACTGAGTATGAAATTACAATGTAAGCAAATAACTTAACATCAGTAATGACCTCAGTGGGTCCCAACAGAATAAGCCTGTAGCCCAGACATGGTTTCTAACATGGATCACAGCTCAATAGCTCTAGTACGTAGAGATTTCATGATTACATATAAGATCAGGTAACTACATAGCACCACAGAAATAACATAGTTACAATTCACATGGTACATGCCCACACGCCCTTCACCTAGCATGCGTGTCACCTCAACGACAGATACATAACACGTAATTTGGGGTTCATACCCTTAGCACCAGGTTTAGAAGTGTTACTTACATCAAACCGTATAATTCTTTATTCCAATAGGCCTTTGCCTCTCGAATTGGCCTCTGAATGCCTCGTATCTAGGCACAAATAATTCGATACAATCAACACGAGGTGTAGGAATCAATTCCATATGAAAATGCTAAATTTTCGAATAAAAATCTGAAATTCAACTCAAAAATAATAGTGGGGCCCACATATTAGAACCCGACGAAACTCACAAAATATGACAAACCCATTCAATTACGAGTCCAACCATACTAATTTTATTCAAATCCGACTCCGAATCTGTGTTCAAAGCTCAAAAATTCATTTTATGAAATTGTAGAAAATTCCTCCGATTTCTCTTGAAATATCAATAATCTAACACTGAAAACGAAGATTAATTCATGAAATATAATCACAAGGGAGTAAATAACACTTACCCCAAGTTGTGTGGTGAAATTTGCCTTTGAAAATCACCCAAACCGAGCTCCCCAACACTGTTTATGTCAAAAATGGCAAAATCTCCCATTTATAGGAATTAATGTTTGAGCGCCATAGGTAGCGTGGGGCGCTACCTATGGCTCAGTTTCTAGAACCTCAAAAATCTCAGCGTCAGGGCTAGCGCCCCACCCTACCTTGGGCGCTAGTGATGGAAAATCATTTCTATTTCGCCCGGAAGTGGGCATAACTCTCTCATACGATGTCCGAATTCGACGATTCTTTTTGCTATGGCTCTGTAATGTCAATACAGATCTAATTCTTTAATCGACACTAAATTTGGAGCTCATTTTCTTAATGTGATACTAATTTCGTTCGTTAAATAATTAACTCATGTTTCGCGCTAAAAGCCCAATCGCAACTTGATGAAATTAGACTAAACATTCCAGATCATTCCTATAATTCATTGTCAAACTCTCAGAAGTCTCAAAATGAACCTTTGGATCGTTACATGCTTATACTCAAGACACCAAACTCTTCCAAAACTCATCCGAGCCCCATAGGACCCCAACTAAGTATACTAACAAGTCCCATAACATGACACAAACTTAGTCGATGCCTCAAATTACATTAAACAACAATAAAACACGAATCGCACCCAATTCAAGGTTAATGAAAATTAACGAATTCCAAATTCTACATCCGATGCCGAAACCTATCAAATCAAGTCCGATTGACCTAAAATATTGCATACAAGTCATACATGACATAACGGACCTATCCAAATTTCTAATACTGGATTCCTCCCCGATATCAATAAAGTCAACTTCCGGTCAAACTTCCAAACTTTCCATTTCCAACTTTTTCCATTTCAAGTCAAAATCAACTACGGACTTCCAAATAAGTATTCGGACACACTCCTAAGTCCAAAAATACCATACGGAGCTATTGGAACCATAAAAGCTCCATTTCAGAGTTGTTTGTATAAAAGTCAAACTTCGATTAACTCTTTTCATTTAAGCTTCTAAACAAGGATTGTTCTTTTAATTTAATCCTGAATCATCCAAAAACCAAAGCCGACAATTCACACAAGTCATAATACATATTACGAAGCTGCTCAAGACTTCAAATTATTGAACGGGATATAAATACTCAAAACGACATATCGGATCGTTATACTTATGTATTTAAGCTTTTTTCCCTTTATTCTTGTTGTTGGAAGATTCTTCCACGATTTCTTTGAGTTGGTCGAATTGTTCTAAATATTTTTCAATCTCTTCGGTGTCTTCCACATCCTGAGATTCTCCCGCTATGATAATTTCTTCTTCCATGGTATGACGTGTTGATATCATGGAGATATCATCTGGTATTTCTATGTCCAGATTTCTTATTAAATATCTCTTTATTCCCTCCATATATGAAGCTAATATTTCAAATTTAGACATAGTCCATTTCTTCATCTGAAGGTTTCTGGTTATTTTGCTGAAAGGACTATCATCCATTGTTTCAATTGATGGTGCTTCCTATTTTTTTTACTGATAACACTCTTTACAACTTCTATAATTTCACTTCCATGGAGATTCCCATAAGTGTTTTTCTGGAGTAATTTATTCCATAATTTTGTATAAAAAATTTTCTTTAGACAGGGAAATCCATTTATATCAGTATGAACTTCTACGGACCATCTCATTGTCCATGGTATAGAAAATTCTCTAAAAAAGTTACATTAATGCAATCCCAGGGAAGAAAATATTATTTCTGTGCAATTCCAGTATTTTTGGTGATATTTCGACCAATTCAGTATATAAACTTTTATATGTATCTGGTAAAATATTCAATGAAGGACCATATTATATCCACCATTGTCCGAACCAATTTGGAATTTGTTCTGTAAAATTATGAGAAAAAATCTTTATAAACCAAGAATGTTTTTTATTTGGATTTTCATATAACATAGTTTTATGAAAACTATCAACGTAGTCCCAATAATTGAACTTTATTGGAATCTTTTGTTATGAGTGGATATAATCCTTTTTTTTTAGGTTACTAAGTCCCCATTCATTTGAGGCTAATATCCTCCTTATGTTAATTTTTGAGAAGTTATAAACTTTCCTAGTATTAGCTGGAAAACAAATATTGGATTTCAGCTGATCCTGTTGATATAAGTATAACCTCATAATCTATCCTGTATTTATAAGCAGGAGTGGCATAATTTACCGTATCAAAATATCTATTCATAATCTTCCATGGATCATTTTTTCATTTTAAATCAGAATATTCCAGTAGAAGTATAACTTCCTCATAGGTATTTTTATCATATACCTCTGTATTTTTCTAACTGCTATTCATGAGAGTTGCAGAATATGATGAAGAACTAATTATCTTCCTTGCGCTTGGATTTTATAAAATTCATAAAGTCTTTGTACATGGGGTGGTATGTATTAAGACCATATGTATTGGCAATATTTGAAGCTATTAGCTTCTTTTGTCCCATCTCGACAATAATATTATCTATGCCCACATTCGTCCTTCCTCTTCCTGGGAATGAAACTTGGTCTCATCCTAACAAAGATTAACAAAATATTATTAATCCAAATGTTCTCTAGTAAGGAAGTGAGGAAGAATATTATTAGACCCTTTTTATAAATTATTTCAAAATCAAATGGTGCTAACAAGGCTTGCCATCTTGCAAACATCTATTTAGAAACATCATGTTTACAATCTTTATTAAAGATAAACTTTGCTGCTCGGCAATCAATTTTTATTAGAAACTTCTGATTGTATAAATCAGTCTGGAACTTTAATATATATTTTACTATGGCAAGGATTTCCTTAGCCTTAGTAGCATAATTCTTTGGGAATTATTTCATTTTCCCGAATAGAATTGAACAAGATATTTTTGTTTATCAGTTGGGGAATATTGTTTTAATATTCTACCATATCCAATATCCGAGGCATCAGTTTTAACAGCCTTTTCCCAACTTGGATTAGCAAGCATAAGGCATGGAAGATCAGTCCATTTTTCACATTCGTTTGACTAATTTACTATGATCACCAGTCCATGTTTTTGGATTTTTCTTTAATCTTTCATAAAGAATTGAAGTATCATTAGCAAGGTCCTTTACGAAAGGAGCAATATAATTAAGGCTTCTTAGAAACCTTTGGAGTTGAGTCTTATCAGTTATGAGATCAGGGAATTTTGATGCAAATTCAATGCTTTTTTGGATCAGAACTATTCTTCCATTTTGAATATTATGACCTAAAAATCTTATGGTTTGAAAATGGTCATTTTTGGTTTAGAAATGACTAAGCCATTTTGAATTATAATTTTTCTAAAAAGATCCAAATGTTTAAAATGAATTTTAATATTTTTTGAAAATACTAAAATATCATCAATATAAACAATTATAAAATTTGTATAAGGCATGCAAATATCATTCATTATTTTCTGAAATTCAAAAGCGGCATTTTTTAAAGCAAAAGGCATGACATTCTATTCATACTGACCCATTGGGACATTAAATGCAATTTTGTATTTATCTGACTCAGATATCTGAATCTGCTACTAACAAGATTTTAAATCAAAATTTGAAAATATTATGGCATCATGCAATCTATCCAATAAATACATTTTATTTGGGAATGGATATCTAATTCACTTTAAAACTTTTTTAAGGGGCTTATAATTGATAATTAATCTTGGAACTCCTCGTTCATGTTCAACATGTTTATTAACATAAAAGGCAATAAATGACCATTTAGACCTTGAAGGTCTTATAGGACCTTTTTGCAGCAAAGAATCTTTTTTTTTTTGCATAATTCTAAATAATCTGAATTCATTTGGCAAGGTCTAGCCTTAGTTGGAATATTATCTTCCAAAAAGTCTTCTTCATAGGGAAGACTAACTATATGCTTTTTCCTATTCCAAAATTGGTTCGGATGGTCCGCACATATATGTAATGAAAACTGATTTTTCAAAAAATCAATTTTTTCTGTAAGCTTTTGGTTTTGTAAATCTTCTGCAATAGTAAGACTACAAATTTTATTTTTCAAGAAATCAATTTGTCTACTTTTTGTAGAGATATTCTCAGTCATTTCATTAAATCTCTTAAATTGTTGAGTTATAAAATCAAAACTAATTTCTTTATTATCAAAGGTTCCTGTAAAACCTTAGGTATCCCATCTAGTAAAAGGAATTATATGATGAAAAAATGGGACTCCTACTATTATATCATGGGATATATCCTTTACAAAAACAAATATTTCAGGTATACAAACCTTATCTTGGTAAATAAAAGCTTTTGGCAATTTATAAGAAATACTCATCCTATCACCACTAGCATTTCTTAATCTATGAGTAGTTTTATGAAAATATCTCGAAGGTATTATTCCTTCTTTAATACAATTCAAATCTGCACCACTATCAAATAAAGCAGTAAACTCTTTTTTGAAATTATAGTCTATTAAAAGAGTAACCTTTATTAAGAATTTTTGAGTAGTAAAAAGCTGAAGTCCGAGATTTCTCCTTTGAGATTATTAATCTCATTTTTCAAATCTTGAACAGTAGTTGGCCTATTAATGGCCTGGTCATTTTCTCTTAAAATCCTTTTAACATCAGACATCGTATGCGGCCCCTTTTGAGAAGGAATTTCTTCAATTTCTAGACTTGTAGGAATTTTATCCTGAATTTTATTAATCTGGTCAATTATCTGGGACCTTAATTATGGGTCTTTAATAACCCTGAGAAGTTCTAATAAACTATCATTAGTCAGGACATTGACTTCTAGATCCTTAAATTGAGAATAAATATTAAAATATTCATCATATGTGTTGTTATTACAGCACTGATTATGATTCTGTTTGCAGGGTCTACATTCGTCTTCTGAGGAAATGCACTCTTCATCATGTAGAACACTTAGATATTCATCAGTTGATGAATCTTCGTAATTAGTCTCTGGGTCAGTATTATCAGGTGAGAAATTTAAAAGAATCTTATACAAAGAATCTTTAATACTATCATCAGTATCAAAGATTTTAATCTTGTCCTTGACTTTACAATCTCTAGCATAATGGCCTACTCTGCCACATTTGTAACAAGCATCAGGCTTATTGTATTTTATAAAATCCCTTCTGTGCTTATAATCCTTTCTTCTCTTTTCCTTCCTCTCAAATCTTTTATAAAAAGATCCTCTCTTCTTCTTATTATACCTATAAGGTTCTTTCTTATGTCTATGGGAGTCCTTTTTATTCCTAGGGATATCTATGGAGAATTGTTCACAGAACTCCCCTAACCGTTGTCTTTCATTAAGACGATGCCTTTTAATTTTCCGGCTTAACTTAATTTCATTGCATAAGGCTATGTGTACATACACTAATAAGCTTTCCATAGGAATAGCTATTATAATCTATACTCATTGATGTTCCACGAAGAGCTTTTCCAACTCTTTCAGCAAAGAGTCTTGGGAGTCCATTAATAAATTTAGACTTCCAGCGAGTACTATTATACTCTAGTAATTCCATGACTCTATATAGAAAAACATCTTTATACCATCTAAAAGATGTTAGAGTCTTACATCTAAGGTTTTGGAGCATAGTCCTTAAGGTCTCACTATTGTCTGACCATCTTCCAGAGAAATATTGTATAATATTAAGAACTGAAGAATAGACACAATGATGAACATTCTATCCTTCTTCTTCTTTTACCGCATTCATTATTTTGGCGCGATGTTCATTTGTCAAATAACTATCCCACCAGCCTTTCAATTGGCCAGTAAAACATGCTACTATCATGTCAGTAATGGTTTTCTCGAAATTCTTATTAACCTTGCAGATAGTGCTGTACATAAGCATCCTATGTACTTGAGTATAAATATGACGGTCAGTAAAACCATCTATGCTCCATTCATAAATTTATGTGCCATTATAACTCGGAAAAAAATGACTAGCATCAGGCTCCTCTATGAATACATCTTGAGGAGTTGGCCTAGGATAATAGAATATCTTTTGGACCGATTTTTTAGCAAACTTTTATGACATTTTATTTATCTCATCATAGCCTTTTAGGCTCCTATCTTCATCAGATAGATGCTCTAAATTTAAAGGACTAAGTTTAAATCCTTCAAATTTTTTATCTAATAAAATTTTCAGGTCCTCGAGACTTTTTAATTTAAAGTCTTTGACCTCAGGAGGTGGTTGGATACTTGCGGTATCAATTTACTCTTTACCTTTTGTAGTATAATTTCTAGACATTTTCTGGACTTCTATTATTAATCTTTCCAATATTTCATTAATCTAAACAATTTGTTCACCCAGAATACTAATATATATATTAGTATAATTATTCTGTGTGAGCATAGTATTTAAATTCCTAGCAGTAATTTTGCCAATATCATCTTCAAATAATTTTGAAAAGGCGGTATAATAAATTACTTTATCCTTTTCTCCCATTTAAAATGAGGTTTGTGGGGGGAAAACGGATCTAGTAATTTTACCACTAGTGAGTTTATAATCTCTCTGTAGCATCAAAATATAACCATGAACATATTTAGACATAAACCATGGAACAAAAGAAATCATTTTATTATGACCACTAATATCATTATAAAAATCATTTTGGAAGAAAGTAATTAAATTCTCATCAAAACTCTCAAAAAACCAATTTCTGAAAAGTTTCCATTTGGGTTTTTTAAATTCTTCAGAAATTATTTTTCTTACCGGTGAACCCGGACTAAAATCTATTTTGTTTTTTTATAATTTATATATTCATTTAGTCTAAATGATAGGCTAAATAGTGTTGTATTGAACTTATGCATACTAGACTATTCTTAAAACATATTTTGTTATAAATTTTTTTACTGTATCCCCCGATGGTTCTGAGGTTGAGACTATAGAGCCCAGGCAGTTTAATAGTCCAGGCAGTAAACCTTAGTTATGCAAACATAACCGGTGGTCCTTAAGACTCGTATTATCCAGGTGGGCATTGAGAGAGTCACGAGGAGGAACCTGGTTTGATGTCCCCCAAACTCACACCGCTAATTGGGATTGTGAGGCGGTCGATAAATTATAAACACCCAACATGTGTCGGGGTCGATTCAACATAGAGCTTTATGTTGGATTAGGTATATACCTACTCTAAGTATATGACGTGCCCAAGATTGCACTTCCACATATTCGGTTGTTTCTTTTCCACTTCTAATTTTTATGCTAATGCTTGTAATTGTAAAGCTAAGGGATAATGTTTTTGGTATTGTTGTTTTTTCAGGTTAAAAAGATCTAGGGTTGTAACTTCTGCCTAGTTGGTTACCTAACGGATTGAGAGCTTTAGGGCATGTGTGGTTGGTCGGGCTACAATATAGCAATCACACACGATTACTCACTCTATACCTCTCGGTAGTTTGAGTGATTCTGCCCAATTTGTCTTTCTCAAGTCCAAATGGGTATCTCACGAAACAAGTGATAGATGCACAAGTCTGGTCTTACTATCTCTAGATTTGACCCTTTAATTGGGGCTATCAATTTTTCGAGTTCACCCCAATTTCTTGTTAGCCAGGTTTTTCTAGACTTAGTCTCTCTTTCTCAAGTAGAGACTAAGTCAATTAGGCATGAATCAATATTTGCAACCATCAATTCTCAAATTCAAGAAATAACTAGGCTAAATATCATATACCCAATAATAAATAAACCCTAAATCAATCACCCATTAAGTACCCATGCTAGGGTTGGGTCACAACCCTAGCTAAGGGTTTAGCTACTCATAGGAAATGAAGAAATAAAAGAAAAAACTAAGATAAAACTAATAATAGATGATTAAGGGAAGAAAATATAATGTTAAAATGATAAACTATTACAAAGTTACCCAAAACAGTAAATAAAAATGACTATCTATTCTCAGGTGTTCAAACTTAACCTAAAAATGACAAAAAGATCTATTTATACCTAGCTAAATTTATCGAACAAAATTGCCCATGCGGAGATTGTGAGGCCACACAATTCTGTGTGCGGTCCGCACTTTGAAGCTGACTTGACAAAGGTGGTCTTTTGCAGCCGCACTTCCTCTGATTGTGTGGGCCGCACATTTCTGAGTGCGGCCGCACTCTTGATCTTGGGTTGGACATGGGAAATTTCTACGGACTACACATTTATGAGTGTGGCCGCACTTTTGCATTCTGCAGTCCGCACATCTTCAGGTCCCCAAAACACATCTATCTAAACCTTGTCTTCTACAGCCGCACAATAATTGTGCGGTCCGTACTTTGCGAAGGAATTCTAACAGTGGCTCTTCAGAGTCTGCGGCCGCGCATAGTATTGTGCGGTCCACAATTTGGTCTATTTTGCCTTGTTTTTGTTCCTATCCAATTTTTACTCCTTCTTAGTTGATTTTCATTTCTTTGGCTTGTTTCCCAATATTCCTGCAAGAAAGCACATATCATTAGTTCTCGGGAATACCTTTAAGCATTTTTGAGCTAAAACGTAAGTAAAAGAGACCAAATAATTAGTCAAAATCCCTACTTATCAACTCCCCTAAACTTAAGCTTTTGCTTGTCCTCAAGAAATTAAGGCAATTCCCACCTCCACTAGAAAATGGCTATTTCAAAATAAAGAAAAAGTGCAAGATTTAAACTCCTCGTCTCTCCCCCAAACTTATGTTTTCGTCATTTATTTCTCATGAGTGCTAAAGAAAGCTTCGGTGCCAAGAGAGGGTCACTATAAAACGGGTAAAGACTTGTAATGTGGTTATCGAATAAAAGAGGCTTTAGGCTCAAAAGGGTTGTACTCTCATCAAACTATACCAGATAGTAATATCATTTACCTAGTCATCGAAAACTGTTCATTCTGCCTAAGAATTTATGTCCTTCCCTTCAAAACTGAACGGTGACCTGGTACATGTAAATCCTATTCCTGCACAACACACCACATCTATTATGCCATCATGTGACAAGCATAAAAATTCCATTATCAACTCTGAGTCACTAGCAATTACATACCTTATTAGTCAGAAACCTCTTTCTTGCTTCTTTCTAGGAGAAAATCATAACACACAACCCGCTCCGTACATCGGTAGAAATTATCCGGTTTAAACCATGGTAGAACCCATCATGAACACTTTGAAATCCATTTGCACATAATCAAGCTATCTGAACCAAATTTTTCTAACTTCACCAAGCCACACAGGTTGCCAAATCCCGGAGCATTGCCACGAAGCACCTGTATATACTAGCCACGTCATAAGTACACAAATAACCGATCATACCCATTACTGTGCTACCCCAACCTACTTCCAAACTGTCCTATTTCCCCAAGTCCTTTCCAAATTGCCTTTAAATTGCTATTTGATTTCCTTATTAGAGCAATACTATCCTTAACTAAAACTTGCCCCATGAACTCTAGCATAGAATCACACCGCCCTAAGGCTTATAAGCCGCCAAATTCCCTTTTTATGTATTCCAAAGGTTCCACAACCAAAAATGCTTACTCTGAAGAGACTTTATGTGAATCTAAAACTGTTTACTTCACCTTCTTGATACTGAAATGCATAATTCACAATGATATAAGATGCCACGAGTCTCAACACCGTTCAATGCAACTCCCAGTTTTCTAGCCATATTTATAAATCTTGAATCCATTGTAACCATTCTCGAATTAACCGACCAAACGGACCGAAACAACATGTGCCCCATTAGCACACCAATACCCAAGGGAATAAAGAGTAACCCACACTCCTACGCAACCAAGCGAATTCCCGCTCCATGTACACTACATTCTCTGTGAATAACCACTCAATTATTTTATGGTCCTCCTATAACCATAGAGTGTAATACAACTTGTGTCCAGAAATTCCTTTACCCAAGTCATCCTCGACCTCTGCAAATCATAACTTCTTTACCGGTATACCCCGAACCGAAACTAATACGACCCATAACCGTTCAATCAACTCGTCGATAGCAAACTCCCCCACTTAGCCTTAAGCTGTAATTATATAAAATTAGAACCCGTAAGGATTTCTCCTTCTCAATTACCAAGGTCTCGCACCGTTAACCTGCCAGACTTCTCGAAGTCTTTTATTAAGCCTTTCATAAACATTCTGAATCTCCAGCCAAAATCACACACGCGACCTCCTACCGGGTAGCAAGTAATATTCCTTGCAAAGCTTCATCAACATCACGCCACCGCTAGCTGCACACAGGAGATAACCCACATGTGGAATTCCTTACCGATATCTCCCAATGACACTGCACTGAGTGCAACGACCACTAAATCCGTAAATTCTCCTGAGTTCATGCTCGCCCACCATTTGTATAAGTCTTCACTTTCCCTATTGACATCAACTATACATCAACAATACCTTCCGAACTCAAGTTATATTGCACCTGACACGATAATCAGATCTCCACGCCTCTATTCATTTCAAACACACTCCTTTCTACCATATTAAATTTTTCCTTTGTACACTAACCATCACTCCAAATAGAGTCTGTAGGCCGATTCACATACTAACACGATTCCAAACCATTCTACACTTTCTCAAGGCACAAGACTACCCTACTAGTGAATTCATATGCAAATCTGCCACTCTTACTTCAGTTAAATCATCTCCTTTAAGAAACTTCTCAACATCTACTTCTCCTACTTTACCTGCTAGTACTTAAACCACTGCGAAACACTTCCCGTCATGTCTTCCCTCATACTTTTCTACCCAACCGCTGCATCAAATCTAAATGTATCTCTGTCGCACCTGAACCAATAAAATGTTACCGACTCTAAGTCTCTTCAAAGATTATCTTTCCCGAGCCATCAACATCAAAATACCCATTCGCAACCACCATTACTACACAACCATTTACTCTTCTTAAGTTCAAACTCATTAACAGACATGGGAATTTAATTTGCTCCAAAATTTAACAACGTGAAAGATCCTTCAAAACATTCACACTCGAGACGGTACGTCGCATCAAAATGAAAATCCAAGCACACAATGGCCTTCCTTTACATTCAAAGAAAACACTTCTCGTCACATTCACATAGTCTTAACACTTCCAGTAGTTACGTCATACTCACCACAAAGCCATTCCACTACTCATTGAGCCACAATTCAACTCGTAGGGACATTATCGGACATATGAGTCCAAATGTATAGATACAACTGAAGCTACCGAGCCTAAGATGCGGTCTAACCATGGCCACAAGTCCTCCAGACTGGCCCACCACCATAACACAGAATACACATCTCAACCTTGTTCATAAAATCACAAGTCGGCGATGCACAACTGATACCGAGCGCTGATGTGCGCATACGAGATGCATGGAAGGAATTCAATGAGTTATGTCTCAAGATGAATCATTTCCGCACGATAGAATACAAGAATGTGAAGTTTCCTAAAGGTTTTGCAGCCTCTCGAAGATAAGTACAGACGTCTCCGTACCGATCCGCAAGACTCTACTAAACCCGCTCATGACTCGTGAGACCTATGTAACCTAGGCTCTGATACCAATCTGTCACGACCCAAAACTAACCCATGTCGTGATGGCGCCTATAGTGGAACTAGGCAAGCCGACTCATTTCCAAAACAAACTGATATTTTTATTTTAAAGAAAATTTCAAGGTTATTTAACATAAACCTTCATTTAAAAAGTTCAAATCAAGAAAAATAGAAGTGCGGAAAAGAAAAGCCCGACATCGGGGTGTCACTAGTCATGAGCATATACTACAATCTGTCTAACAATATCAAGGCTAACTCAGCCTGAAAAATAGCTAAATAAAACTAGAGGAAGATAAGAGGGAGAAGAGCAGGGGCTGCGATCTCCAAACAGCTACCTTGCTATCTCCAAGAAAATTTGCAACCAGAATACTCAATAACCGCTACCGTGTCTAGCTACACCTGGATCTGCACACAAGGTGCAGGGAGTAACGTGAGTACGCCAACTCAGTAAGTAACAACAATAAATAAAGACTGAGCAGTAGTGACGAGCAATAAAGCATATAATGTTCATATCAGGAAATCTCAGTAAAATACCACATGCTCTTAAAAATCAGGATTTGAATCAAACATCTCTTTTAAACCCAGTTCCAGAAAAAAAATCATTTAAAGACATTTTTCCAACAGTTTTTCAAACAAAGGCTCAATGCAAAGGTGAGCAAAAATGATGAAATCATAAACAGCCCCTCGGGCAAAACATCACTCATATACATCTCCTCGGGCAAACCTCACAGTCACTCGTGCCACTCGGGCATACCTTACAATCACTCTTGCCACTCGGGCATACGTCACAATCACTCTTGCCTCCAAATCACTCGGCACTCGCACTCAGTAGGTACCTGCGCTCACTAGGGGTGTGTACAGACTACGGAGGAGCTCCTTCAGCCCAAGCGCTATAATCTGCACGGACAACTCACGTGCCATAATAATAAAGTATGCTGCAGGCGGGCAGCCCTGATCCACACTCATCCTCATAAATCAAGCCCTCGGCCTCACTCAGTCATAATAATAAAGTATGCTGCAGGCGGGCAGCCCCGATCCACACTCATCCTCACAAATCAGGCCCTCGGCCTCACTCAGTCATAAAGTATGTTGCAGGCGGGCAGCTCCGATCCATACTCATCCTCACAAATCAAGCCACTCAGGCATTTCAGTAAAACAGGGCATTCGGCCCAAAACATTTATATGCATCAAAATAGAGTCATAAAACTGAGTTATGCGGTAAACAAGTATAAACATGACTGAGTATAGATTTTCAATCGAAAATAGTGAGAGGATGATAAGAAACAGCCCCTAAGGGTCCAAACAACATTGTCGCAAGGCCCAAACATGGCATTCAGCCCAATTTACAGAAAATCTTTTCTAAAACATATAAGCATCATATGGTTTCAACAAAGTATGCAACTTTACAGTTGCTACGGGGCGGACCACGTCACATATCTCCAACAGTGTACGCCCAAACACCCGTCACCTAGCATGTGCGGCACTTCAAAATAATAGAAAGATACGAAATCTGGGGTTTCATACCCTCAGGACTAGATTTACAATCGTTACTTACCTCAAAGCGATCAAATCTCTATCCCGCAATGATCTTGCCTCTTGACTCAGCCTCCAAATACTCCGAATCTATTCACAATCAGTGCAATACCATCAATACGCACTAATGGAATGAATTACACAAGAAAAACTATAAAATTAGACCAAAACCCAAAATTGGCTCAAATATTATCTGTGGGGCCCACGTCTCGGAACCTCACAAAAGTTACAAAATCTGAAAGCCCATTCAACCATGAGTCTACCCATACTAATTTTACCAAAATCCGACCTCAACTCGACCCTCAAATCTACAAATCTTATTTCCAAATTTTTAAGTTCCAATCTCCGATTTACATCTCAAAATCATGTAATCTAGTCGGATTATTCAATGATACTTCAATATTATGGAGTAGAAATGATCACAAGGGACTTAACTCAAGTTTTCCTTGAAAATATATCAAAAATCGACTCTTCTCAAGCTCCAATTTGTCAAAAATGGCAAATGGGACGAAGTCCCTGTTTTTATAATTCTGCCCAGACATCCTCGGTCTTGGCCTTCGATCTTGGCCTTCGATCGAGGTCCTCGGTCCTGGAACTCGATCCTGGATCTAGATCCTAGGCCTTCGATCCTGGTTCTCGATCCTAGGCCTTCGATCCTGGTTCTCGATCCTAGGCCTTCGATCATGTCTTTGACTCGGCCTTCGACCGTGACCCTCGACTCTGGGCTCGATCATGGCTTCGATCGTGGCCCTCTACTCCGGGCTCGATCATGGCCCTCGACCCTGGGCTCGATCTGGGCTCGATTTCTGGGCTCGAATCTGGCAGAAGCAATTTCCAACAGAAGGAAATTGCAGCAGCTGTTCTAGTTTAATTTTTGATCCGTTAACCATCCGAAACTCACCCGAGGCCATCGAGACTTCAACCAAATATACCAAAAAGTCCTAAAACATCATACGGACTTAGTCGAATCCTCAAATCACCTCAAACAACACTAAAACCATGAATTACACCCCAATTTAAGCCTAATAAACTTTGAAGTTTCTAATTTCTACAAAGGACTCCGGAACCTATCAAATCACGTCTGATTGACCTAAAATTTTGTACACAAGTAATAAATGACATAACAGAGGTATTTCAATTTTTAGAATCGGTTTCCGACCCCGATATCAAAAAGTCAACCCCCCGGTCAAACTTCTCAAAAATAAAACTTTCGGCATTTCAAGCATAATTCCTCTACGGACTTCCAAATAATATTCCGGGTACTCACCTAAGCCCAAAATCACCATACGGAGCTATTGGAATCATCAAAATTCAAATCTGAGGTCGTTTATACATAGGTCCATATCTGGTCCACTTTTCTAACTCAATTTTTCAATTATGAGACTAAGTGTCTCATTTCACTCTGAGTTCCTTCCGGACTCGAACCCACTAACCCGATATAACATAATATAGCTGAATAACACAAAAAGAAGTAGGAATAGGTAAAACGGGGTTACAACTCTCGAAACGACCGACCGGATTATTGTAGACTAGAAGCATGTGACTATGTCGGGCGAATTATGTTATTGGCACGTGAGTTGTCCGTGAAGTGTGTGGAAACTATATTCCCTTGATCATTTATCTGATTTAATTGTCTTTCCTTCCTCTACATGTTATGATATTATTTGAGTAGGATATTTGAGGAATTAAGCACATGCACCTACGGTTATTCTTTTCACGAAATTTGAGGAGTTGGTTATAAATATTGGGTCATGTTGGGGTTGAATGTCAATAAAGTGGTTGTGTTTGATTAGATGAGGTTATTGTATCTAGAATGGGTACTATCGAATTTGATTACGGTATATTTGGGAGAATAATACAAGCAGTGTACGAAGGTTTTGGAATGAGGTTATGTGGAATGTGGGGTTTAATACTAGTACTTGGTTGGTTTGGAGTAGTTACTGTGATCGGGAATGGTGCTACGAGCATGCGAGTTATGTAGTATATTATATGATTATATCTGGGGTTACAGTTATGTCTTGATATAGCTTGTTCAGACTTATACAGTGTGTAGATGTGAGATTCGGGTCTTGAAAAGAATTTTGGATATTAAAAATTGGGTTCCAAGGTTTATGGGCCAAAGTTAAATTAATGATCTTTATTTATGTTGTTTGTTCAGGCCTATATGGAATAGGGTGACATGGGATCACCCCTGGGTATATGTGTGGTAAGGTGGGACAATGATTTGAAGGTCTAGGAACAACTCTTGGCACTTTCGAGGACGAACGTATGTTTAAGTGGGGAGAAGATAACAACCCGACTTGTCATTTTGAGAATTTATATCTCGTTCAACAATTTGAAATCTCGAGTAGCTTCGTAATGTGTATTATGAGTTGTGTGAATTGCCAGCTTTGGTTTTTGGATAATTAGGGATTAAATTGAAAGAACAATCCTTGTTTAGAAACTTAAATGAAATGAGTTGACCGGTATTTTACTTTTATACAAACGACTCCGCAATAGAGTTTTGATGGTTCCAATAACTTTGTATGATGATTTTTGGACTTAGGATTGTGTGTGAATATTTATCTGGAAGTCCATAGTTGATTTTGACTTGAAATGGCGAAAGTTGGAAATGGAAGGTTTGAAAGTTTGACCGAAAGTTGACTTTATTGATATCGGGGTCGAAATCCAGTTCTGAAAATTTTGATAGGTCCATTATGTCATGTACAACTTGTGTGCAAAATTTGAGGTCAATCGGACTTGATTTGATAGGTTTCGGCATTGAATGTAGAATTTGGAATTCGTTAATTTTTATTAAGCTTGAATTGGCGTGTGATTCGTGTTTTAGTGTTGTTTAATATAATTTGAGGCATCGACTAAATTCGTGTCATGTTATGGGACTTGTTAGTATACTTCGTTGGGATCCCATGGGGCTCGGATGAGTTTTGGAAGAGTTTGGTGTTTTGAGCATAAGCATGTAATGATCCAAATGTCCATTTGTCACTAATAAAGGCTAATAAAGGTTGGAGGAATTTTGGGGTCTTCTATAACATTTCTATAACGGTCATATCTTGAATTGATTCTTATGTAGTCACATGTTCGTATCCGGTGTCACCTTGGTTGAGTTACTGCAAACTGGTCATTCTTGACATGTGTCTCTTTCTAAGTCACCTAACTCTTAAGACCGGTTTTTACCATATACATATAGTCCCCCCACATTCCGTTTACTCAATGTGATGTGACCGAAAAGTGGAAGATTTTATCCTTTTCACCCTCGTTACTGCCTCATTAAAAATATTATCGGAAAAATCCAATCGGGACAAAAAATCGGGCGAAGGTAAAAAGAGTGCAGAACTTAGGAATTCAGTTGACTACTCCGCTACTTATATTTCTTTCGGCGATGACCGATTGGTATTGAAAGAGTACTACCATCACAGAAAGATTGATCTCGAGAAACTAGTGTTCACCCGAAACTTTTAATCTTTGAATTTTGACTCTTAGATTTTTAATTGTACCGGAAAACCTTTCTTTGAATTTTGATTCTTGGATTTTTAGTTTACCTGAAAAATTTTATAACCTCACAGCCTTAGAGACCGGGGATGACCAGGAATTTTATACCTCTAGTTTTGATAAAGTTCGGGAATTTAATGCTCCGGCTATCTGTACGACCGGAAAATAAGGCATCAGGCCTTTAGCCATTTGACTAGATGGCTTTATTAGAGAGGGCCCTTATGTTTACGGTGCTTAAGTAAAGGACGTCTCTTGTTTATCCGGGCACAATTATTTGGATTTGTAATCCGTATTTGCTTTTAAGTATGAGCAAATTTCAGAATGATTTTATTCATTCAGACATATACGAGAATATTTTAGAAGGTGCAAGTTTTGCTTTATTTCATTACTTGAATATACACAAGTGTTTACAACTTTGCATATACGACAATTTATAGGAAATAAATGAAAAGGTTATTGCAAGAGAATTGCGACCGTTTTTATTATACTTTATCACCCTTTTAATTACTTTTTATTCTACCATTAATATTGGTAATTAAGGGCGAATAATTTGTAAATCATACACCATATAGCTCTAGTATAAATCGAGGTTTTCATTCTATTCTAAGATATCAGGAAATACTAATAGCAAAAGATTAATATTATTTCTCTCATTCCTTTAAGCGTATACAGTTCAAGTTTTTTCAATTATTATTAATCCGGGTGGGAACATTCTGAAGCTCAGACTTGTCTCTTCTTCAATTATCCTTATTTACTTTGGTTGCACTTTATTATTTTACTTTATCGGATCAATTTAATTCACGTATCTATAAATCAAATTATAAATTCAACTATACCGTTTTACGAATAAACAATATCTGAGATCAAATTTCTACAAATTGGCGGAGTAAATAGTACTTTGCGTAGAAAACAAGTTTGTCACTAACTCGTGTAGTTAGCGAGGAAGCAAGTAATAAGATAGGTAAGTTATAAATGTACTCGACGAGTTTGTCACTTCAAGTTGTAGCGTGATGTACCATTTGCTGGCAATTCTAATTAAAATTCAGCTCGGTTGGTGTGGAATCGGGAGGCAATCCGCTTCGCTGAGGGTCGTATTTGCTCGAGGCGACGGGAAATGCTTTGGTTTGGGGGGGGGGGGGGTTGTAATTTGATTGCTTGTTCTTTTACTTATTGGGTTCGGTATCTAAGCACTTGGAAGGGACAAAAAGGAGTTTTTGCTTTCGACACTTGAGTTGGCTGTGGGGCTCTCTATTCTCGTTGAAACTTTGTCATATCTAGGCCAGGCAAATAATACCTAACCACATTGGCATTTGGCAACAACGAGCTTCCACTATCTCGCTCGTCACCCACTCACAAGCTTATAGGAAAAGGGAAGAGCAAAAAGCAAGGTGGAGAAAATGAAATGAATTAATGAAGTCATATGCACGCACAACAAAGAAGGCTAAGGTAAAACTAAAAATGCCCACGCACAAATGCACAAGGGTCATTTCCAAGCACAACAACTTTTGCATTGGTAGAGGCAAGAGTTTACCAATAAAATTAGATCAAGAGCAAGGAAGTTTTTCCTACCAATATGTATACGGGTAAAACCGGGCTATTGATACACCCTGGTCTCCGACAAAATAAGTAAAGCTCGAGACATGATGACAGGGGACCGAAATCGAGGCAAAAATCTCATAAAGTCAGAATCAGGGGGCATGACGCCCGGCCTCGAGAATATCAGGGTAATGGTTCGCAATTGGTCTTAGTCTTGAACGACTTCGAAGAACATTGTCAGTAATCTAGCACGGCCAACGGAAGGTCGTAATATCCGTGAACTGCCCTGGACCAATTCATCTCGAGGTCCTTCGATAAGAGCCACTGGTTCTTCTCATTGTTGAAAAAAAAGAATAACTTCTCATGGACCCCGGAGTACCAACGAGCCTTGGAGGAACTCAAGAGGTATCTCTCGAGACCACCTCTGATTCATACTCCGAAGACAGACGAGCAGCTATACCTGTACTTAGCAGTATTCGAGATAGCGGTAAGTAGAATCCTGGTCCGAGAAGAGGAAGGTACGCAACTTCCAATCTATTATGTTAGCAGGACTCTAGGCGAGGCTGAAACTAGATACCCTCAGCTAAAACAATTAGCGTTCGCTTTGCTAAGCGCCTCTAGGAAGCTGAAACCGTACTTTCAATGTCACCCTATATGTGTTGTAACTACTTACCCATTGAGGAATGTAATGCATAAACTCGAGCTCTAGGGATGATTGGATAAATGGACCGTAGAGATCAGCAGGTACGATATCGAATATCAGCCCCGGACCGCCATTAAATCTCAAATTTTGGCAGACTTTGTGGGTGACTTTACGCCGACCCTATACCCAAGGTCGAAAGAGAGTTGTTGTTGAACTCGGGGGCTTCTTCGGGAATCTGGACCCTCTTTACGGAGGGTGCCTCGAACGCAAAAGGGTTCGGACTTGGCATCGTATTGAATCCACCAAAGGGCAATGTAGTTAGACAATCTATTTGGACTATAAAATTGACTAACAACGAGGCTGAATATGAGGCCATGATTGCAGGTCTCGAACTGGCCAAAATCTTGGGGGCAGAGGTGATCAAAGCTAAGTGCTACTCCCTCCTTTTAGTGAACTAAGTTAATGGGACGTTCGAGGTCAGAGAGGAACGAATGCAAAGATACCTGGATAAACTGCAGGTAACGTTACATCGGTTCAAGGAGTGGACTCTACAACATGTACCTCGGGATCAAAACAGTAAGGCCGATGCCCTTGCTAACTTGGGATCGTCGGTCGATGACAAAGAGTTCAATTCAGGGGAGGTCGTACAACTTATGAGATCGGTGGTAGAAGAAGGTCACACCGAGATAAACTCAACAAGCCTAACTTGGGACTGGAGAAACACATATATAGAGTATCTAAAGACCGGAAAACTGCCCTCGGATCCTAAAGAAACGAGGGCTCTGCATACGACGGCGACCCAGTTCAACTTGTCCGAAGACGATACCCTATTCAGAAGAACCTTCGACGGCCCACTCGCAATATGTCTAGGACCGGGAGATACTTAGTATGTTCTGAGGGAGGTACACGAAGGCACCTGCAGAAATCATTCGGGTGCCGAATCATTAGTTCGGAAAATAATCAAAGTCGGCTACTACTGGGTCGACATGGAAAAGGACACGAAGGAGTTCGTACGAAAATGCGACGAATGTCAAAGGCATGCTACGATGATTCATCAGCCCGAGGAGCTGCTACATTCGGTCTTGTCACCTTGGCCGTTCATGAAATGGGGGATGGACATCATCGGCCCCCTTCCATGGGCACCCGGTAAGGCTCAATTTATATTATTTATGACTGACTATTTTTCTAACTGGGTGGAAGCCCAGGCGTATGAGAAAGTCAAGGAGAAGGAAGTAATCGATTTCATTTGGGACAACATAATATGCCGGTTCGGAATGCCGGCAGAGATTTTGTGCGACAATGGTAAACAGTTCATCGGCAATAAAGTAAGCAAGTTTCTCGAAGATCATAAGATCAAAGGGATCCTATCAACACCCTACCACCCCAGTGGGAACGGGCAAGCGGAGCCCACCAACAAAACCATACTCCAAAACCTTAGAAAGAGATTGACCGACGCCAAAGAAAAATGGAAAGAAATCTTGCCTGAAGTCCTATGGGTATACGGTACAACCTCGAAGTCCAGTACCGAGGCCACCCCATTCTCATTGGTTTACGGCGCAGAAGCTCTAATACTGGTCGAAGTAGGAGAACCGAGTCTCACGTTCCGATATACGACTGAAGAGTCAAACAATGATGCCATGAATACGAGCCTGGAACTGCTAGATGAAAGGCGTGAAGCCGCCGTCGTCCGGATGGCCGCCCAAAAGCAACGAATTGAAAGGTATTACAATCAAAGAGCCAACATTCGACACTTCGGTATCGAGGACTTGGTGTTAAGGAAGGTGACATTGAGCACCCTGAACCCGAACGAGAGGAAGCTGGGGACGAATTGGGAAGGTCTATATCAAATTATTGAGGCCACCAGCAAAGGATCATACAAACTCGAAGCAATGAACAGTGAGCGACTACCGAACAATTGGAACATGGCCCACTTAAAACGATATTATTGTTGAGGTAAGATGCCATCCATTTGTTTTCTTTACATAATAGACTAACAGGTGCAGGTAACGATCAAGGGATGATACGACTATTAGACCTGAAAGCACGCGTTGCACTCTTTTTTCCTTAGACCGATTTTGTCCCAGATGGGTTTTTCGGCAAAGTTTTTAACGAGGCAACAGTGGATCGTGCTACCTTAGAATCGAAGACCGGAGTCAAGGACCAGATAAACAGTATCCGAGTGCATTCTCCTATATTGTCAGGCAATCGAGCATGGCCAACGGAAGGCCGTAATATCCATGACCGGTCGGATATCACGGCGGGGATCTAGGCACATATTGGTGAAGAATCGGCTATCAGTTAATCAGAGGATGTTTTACCTTTTATAAATTTGTACCTAGAGTAGAATTCTCCTATATAAAGGGGGTCTAATAATATATTTAGCGGATGGTAACACGCATTCCAAAGCAATATATTGTTATTTTCTCTGTTATTAGATTTTTCCTTGTTCATCAGTGTTGGCCATAGCGAGCTCGTATCGAGGATAAATATTTCACTAAGGCTGAAACTATCCCCCTCGTGCGGTTTAAATCTATTTTATCTTTTGTTTGTTCAATTTGACTTAATTTATCGCTTTGTATCAAATTAATCCGCGTATCTTTAAAACCACTTATAAATTTAATTGTTATCCATATTTGAGGGTAAACACAATAAAATTAGATCAAGAATAAAACTACTTGGTAATTACTTAATAGATTAACGGGTTATAACAGATTATACAAAGGAAAAGCAAAAAAGGTAAAACATTTGATATGCTCTTCCATTCTATTCCATGAAAGTCATCTTGTCTCGCTTTTCTTAATATTCGTTCGAGCCAAGCATTTGGGAAGTTAGTTATTTTATTAAACAGAAAAGGGCCAGACTTGCACCTAACGTATCAACTCCAGTCTAAAAATGCCTTTCGTTAACCTAGTTTGCTAAGAATGACCCTACCGTTAAAAATCTGGCATATTTGTGCCCTTAGTTCTAACGGATGTGTTATGATTTGTTTTAACATTTTATTAATTTCACGTGACTATTTCTGATTGGCCATTAATTAAGACACACCCCAAATCGAATTTTACCCCACCGATAACCCAAATAGACCGACCCGACCCAACAAACATTGTTTTACCCCCCAAAACACCCGATGTTAGGGCATTTTCCACCCACTTCATTACCAAATTACAGTAATTTCTCTCCTCTATCATCTCTCATCTCCAATCTTTTAACTCGAAATCTTTGATAAATTTGAGTTCGTTTCTTTTTAAGCTTCAAATGGCAGAATCATCTTTTACTTCTTCTCGTGACCCAGGTGATGCTCATGCTTGTTATTGCAGACTGGTAGCCAATCATTTTACTGCTACGCCACCTATGAATGGTGGTTGTAGATTCTATAAATGTCCTCGTTACAAGAGTAATGGTTGTTGTTATTAGGAATGGCGCGATGAAGAACTTCCACCTCATGTATCAATATTTATCCACAAGCAAAAAATTACAGTGGATGTTCTTCGTCAAGAAATGAATAAGTTTAGGAAGATGGTAGATGATATGGTTGGTAGTAAAGTTTGATATTTGAATAATGTATCTGCATTGGAGGAGAAAGTTTCAAATTTGGAGTTGTAATTGAAGCAATGGAAAAAGTTTATAATATGGTCATGGGTTGTTTTTGTTATATTTGTGGCTTACAAAATGATGTAGAGAAGTTGTGTTGTGGTTATTAGTGTCCAAATGTGGTGACCATAGGAATGTGTTGGTCGTTGTGGCTTACAAAATCTGCAAGATGATGTAGAAAAGTTGTTTTGCTTAGTAAGGGTTATGATTTTATGGCTTACAAAATTGCAGATTGTTGGCATAGTTGTTTAATGAAGGGAATTTGCAGTTTTTAGTTAGGTTAAATTTGCAGCTGTCTTTGTAGTTGAGTTTTGCTTAGTAAGGGTTATGATCTTTGTACTGTATTTTCGTATTGCCGTTTTCATTGAATTTCCAGTTTTCATTGGTATGTTATGCTCATTGAAATCTAAATTACTGCCATAAGAACCAACATCATGTTATGCACATTCGAAAACAAACAACATCAATACAATAATTTCCAAAATCAATAGATAACAAGATCATCAATAGATAACAAGGCATTGTTATATGTAGCCAACAAAATACTTAACAACCACTTGTCACAATGTGCTTCACCCTAATATAAGCCCAACAAAAGATTTTTAGGGTGAATCACTACAACTTCCACAACTGATTCACCATAAAAACAATACATAATAAGTTATGAATCAGTCATTACAAAAACATAGTTTCGTTTCCTAAGTTAAAAATTAGTCATTCAAACATAATTGAGGTCCCTAGAGCTTGATCTTCTTAACCTTCAATTTACCAACTTTATTTTCCTTTTCTGCCAATAATTGTCTTGATGTGATTGCTGCTTTGCCTTTCCAAGTGACTTTCCTTGGTGAATAAGGCAAGTTTGTAGGCACATTGGTACCAGATTCATCACCCTTGAATGCAATCTTCCTTGTACCAGTTGGCATTTCCCTCATCTCTTTCTTTTGAAGCCTAGTCTTAGCTTCAGATATCACCTTAGGTCTCAAAACTAGATGTTCATCTTCATCTTCAAATATTGCATCTCCATCTGCTTGTGCGGCTGTTGCTGGTGCTGGTGTTGCTGGTGCTGCTGGTGTTGCTGCTGTTTCACTATGAGTAGAGGTGTTTTGTTGATATGTGTCTTGGGCTGTTGTCATTGGCCTCATTCCAGGTGTAGGAACAAAAACAAATTCAGAAGTTTGACTATCTTAAGGTGCTGTCAAGGACACATCTTGTACTTTTTGGGAAGATCCTTCATCTTGGAAGAAGTGGCTATGTTTCCCTTTCACCTAGAAGATCAAGCAATGAAGGTATCATATTTAGAGTTATTGTAGTTAAAAGTTTTTGAAGTTAATAAAAAGGGAATGAGTAGAATTACCAAAGGATATTTTCTGATGTTGTGACCTATCTCACTGCAGTATCCACATGTCATGACAAGTCCTTTTCTTGAAGCTGACCAAATCCCCTCTCTCTTCCTTGCCTCATTATTCTCTCTCTTTCTCTTTACCTTTGGTCGACCAACCATTTTGATAATTTCTGGTGGCTCAATTGCCTGATGTGGTTCCACCTTCTAAAATTTTCACCTCTAACTAGTTGTATTTTCTACATATACACATCCATGTAAGCTTCCTTTGAGTACCACCAATGTACTTCACTCAATGGCTCTTCTTTCTTGTCAATTAAAGCTCTAATTGTATGGGGACATGGAATTCCTTTCAAGTCCCATGTTCTGCATGTGCACCCTCATATCTTTGACTTTGTACTTAGGATTATTTTGAACTTTGTTCTTGAAATAATGAGCTAAAGCATTGGAAGTAGCTCTTCTATTCTGAAATGATGGACCACATTCATGTTTTGTATTCAAAGTCTTAATCTTAAATCCTTTATCTCTATTATTCTTGGATATAAAACACCCAAAAGGACATCCAATATCACTTTTGTATCTAACTCTACCAGTGTCACTCTTCTTAACTTTAAGGCTCTTCCTATTAGCAACTGCATAGTACCCCACAACTCTTTTAGCTTTAGCCAAGTCTTTAAAACTCATACCCTTCTCCAAGTTTTTATACTTGTCTAGTGTGTCATTAACTTCTTTGTTCCTTTCTCTTCTAAATAGTTCTAACTCTTCACTATCATAATCACTAAAGTTAGTTTCATTAGCTTCCTCCTCATCAAATGAATCACAATCAGTTCCAACTTCTACTCCTACTGTCAAATTATAAGGTTCATCATGGTGAGTGATGCTAGGAGCTGGCACATGTAATTCACCCTCATCTACAGCAAATATTTGAATCTCATTGAATTGGTTTGACAGTAAAGACCGTAGTATTCTAATGTCTGCATCACCCTCAATTAAAAAGCACCTACCAGTAGGGCCTGTTACTAGTAATTGTTTTACCTCACTAAAACCTAACTTCTTAGTGTATTCAGAACAAATGTCTATATAAGACAACAAATCCACATCATAACCTATCAATACATGCTTCCTATTTTTAAGATACACCACTTGAGGTTCCAACACCCACTTACCCCATGATTAAAGACCAAATCAATCTTCTCAATCATTCTTCAAAGAAAACAAATGCAAGCCATAAAAGAAACAAGAAAAATGACCCATCAGTAATATACAAACAGAAAAGTTAAAGAGGGCTTCTACCAATAAAGGGACAGGAAGTTAAAGAGGGCATCTACCAATAAAGGGACAGGGATCAAATACGGCCAAAACAAAGTAAACAAAAGCAAAAACAATGAATAAACAAATGAAATCAACAAACAAGTAGACCCCATATGAATAAAACAATCAGGCATCAATAATAATTGAACCCCTAAGTCTAGACCAACACAAAAAGGGAAGGGACCACGTGTAATTGAAAATTTAGCAAACAAAGACAAAAGTTTAGAATAAACAACTGAAATCGACTAAAAAAGACAACTCCATACGAATAAATAAATCAGATGTTACCAAAATATAACTCTAAGTTGAGACGACATTAAGCGAAGCGGGACCACATGCAACAAAAAAATACTACATAAAGACATCTACTAACATTGAAGACACAACTGAAACATCAGAGAACATCAAAAGCAACATGATTTGTTTATTTCAAAAAACCCTAAGCAATACGAGATCAGCAATAAAGTCTTACTTGAATGGATGGAAGACTTTAACTTTAAAGAGCAACTTGAATCTGTCAACTTTAGTAAAACATTGTAGCAGAAAATCCAAAGAAGTCAAGCTCCAAAATCGCCGACCATTTCGCCCTTTTTGCTTAGAGTAGATTAAGTGGGTGGAAAATGCCCTAACATCGAGTGTTTTTTTTGGGGGGGGGGGGGTAAACAATGTTTGCTGGGTCGGGTCGGTCTATTTGGGTTATGGGTGGGGTAAAATCCGATTTGGAGTGTGCCTTAATTAATAGCCAATCAGAAATAGCCACGTGGAATTAATAAAATATTAAAACAAATCATAATTCACCCGTTAAAACTAAGGGCACAAATATACCAGATTTTTAACGGTTGGGTCATTCTTAGCAATATAACGAGGGGCATTTTTAGACTGGAGTTGATACGTTAGGAGCAATTTTAGCCCTTTTTCATTTATTAAATGGGTTCACAACATTAATTGCAATATACTCTAATGTCCAGTACCTCTGCTTCTCATTTGTTTAAGCCATTATTAGAATGAGTCGTATCTCTTCTTGTTTTTGCTTTTTTTCATTTTTTATCAGTGAGTTAGTTCAGTACCATATGCGCATTTGCAATAAATCGGACGTCCATTTCATCAGAAGACTAAATTGACAAATGCTTCGCGGATGCTAAACGCACTTTGTCATTTTTCCAATTCTCTTTAATAAGAAATGCAAAAGCAACATCCCTCTGCGGGGAACTTGAGCATTATCTAAAACCCAACCATTAAAAAGGAGTTATTATTTCTACATATCCCCCTAACTTAAATCCTCGCCATTTCTTCTTAAACAGCTTCGTCTCCAGCTTTTGTCTGATTTAAAGACTTCGTTGTAGATGTTTCTTTACCAACAGGTTCGACTTCAACATCGTCAGTGCTGCTGTACTTAGACAATTTTTGGTCCTTGCTCTTGCCCCATATTACTAAATACAGTCCAATTACAATGATTGCCCCTCCCAAAACCCTATATATTCATCCGGCACCATATTAGACAACCTCCTTTGCACGCAACGTTACTACTTGAAATAAAAATCATTAATGATATCGCGATAATCAATTGTTCATTCCCAAAAAAATAAAAATAAAAATAAATAATAATAATAATAATAATAATAATAATATTAATATTAATAAAGTAAATAAGCATGTACATACCTTCCCAAGTTTAGCTGCTCGGATAAAATGAATGAACCCAAAATTGCGACTATTACCATGTTTAGAGGATTAAAAGCAGTGACGAAAACAGGCCCTTTATCCTTCATTATCAATCCAGAAACATAATAGCCCACTCCAGAAGTGACCATTCCCTGCATCCGTGAAAATTTGTTTTGCGCGAACTAAAGTAAGCTCTAGGAAAGTCGTGACTAATAGGTTATAAATATAAAGATGAATAATGGCACATACTAGACAATGTTCATGCTTACACTATAAACGTAAGATAAGAGTTTAGTGTCCAAGTGGATGGACCAGATTGATGTATTTCCCCTTTCAGCCACAAGGGTCAGAGCTGTGCCTTGCACCGCTCCCGCCGAGCAAATCAAACAAGTGAGCGATAATGCCGCAGGGTATGTCTTCAAGGTAATTGCCTGTTTGTAGAACAAACAAACATAAAATAAGAAAAAAATAACAATGTTAATGAAAATAAAAACTACGTAGATTATCCTGCTGGTCTCAACATTGTCATCTATAGTGAATCATTTAATAACTTAAGTTTTTAAGAATGATTAAGGATAGTACCTGAAGGTTGTAAAAGCAGGCCCAACAGATACAACCTGCTGCGATGAAGAGAGCACCCTTAATGGGTTGTAGCTCAGTCAGAGAAGCGCTAGTAGCAGTTGTAGTAGAAAGGAGATGTCTGGTCCAGGGCAATCCAATTGTAGGTCCTCCAATTAGTGTCATAATCATGGCACCACCAAATGTCACTGTTGTTCCCACTATTTTTGCTTGGCTTGATAATCTCCTTACGTTCACCTTCTCAAGCCTACACGTTGGAGTTACCTATTATTCCCCACATTTACCTACTCATGTAACCAACTTTAAACGGAATTATTAGAAATTGTATAAAATTATCCTATGTTATACTATTGGATCAAAAGAACCCTGCTGTCTTACTATTCAAACACATATACCCCTAACTTGACGGACTGGACACATGGCACGCATCTAAGGTTGTTGGTCCACTTGGTCATAAATTAGACCCGACCCGCCCTATTACTCGGTACCCAGAAGAGACTGAGTTCAGATAAGCACTATAATCTGTTGTTCTTTCTCTATCTCTCATTCAGTAGAAAATAAATCTAATGCATTTTGTGTTGAAATCGATTGAAGCTAATGGAACAGAGCTTAAACCTTTTTGAAATGGTACATCAGTGTCTTGATTTGAAGAATTGGAAAGCTGCACCTCCATTGAAGGGTTTCGAAGCTCATTTCCAAGTATGGGTTCAAATGGGTCCTTTGGTTCAATGACTGACTTGGGGTTTATATTATTGAAATCTGATTTTGTATTGTTTCTTGTGCTTAGAGATCTAAATTATATTGTTGGTTGTTGGAAGAAGTTGATGGTAAAAGTCGAAACTCACCATATATGATATGTTGAATCTTTGGTTTTGAATCTAGATCTAAAAAAGAAGTCGAAATATATTGGTAAAATTCATTTATTGTTACTGTTTTGAGTCTATAATTGTGATTACAACATTGAAATATTGATTTGCTAAGGAAACTAGAAAACACCATTATGAGGATTTTGAGAACTTTGAAGAAGACAAAATGGGCCTCTCTGATTTTTTGAATGAAAAGAGTAATCTGTATTTGGCGGGTCAAATTTAATGGATCGGGTACTGGGTAATGGGGTAAGTCGGGTCTAATTTAAGACCAAATGGACTAACAGCCTTGGATGCGTGCCAAGTGTCCAGTCCGTCAAGTTAGGAGTATATCTGTTGTTTGAATAGTAAGATGGCAGAGATTGTTTTGACAGAGGGTAATTTTAAACAATTTCTAATAGTAGAAATTAAATATACTATTTGAATATCCGAACTTTAAATCGTATTCCCTCATTTATTTCATATGATACTATTTGATATACTCTCTCTGTTTCAATTTATGCGAACCCATTTGACTGGGCACGAAATTTAAGAAAAGAGAGAAGACTTTTGAACTTGTATAAAATGAGACATATATTTTGTGTGGTTATAAAATATTGCATAAAGGTAAATTGTTTCCAAATAAGAAAAAATGTCATTCTTTTTTGTACGGATTAAAAAGGATATAGGTTCACATAAATTAAAAACGAGGGAGTAACTATTTTCTTAAAAATATCTAGCATAATTCTTTGGATATAAGAGCATGTTAGTTATGGTAAAATGAATGTTTAAATTAAAAAGTTTCCAAATATTGAGAATTGTCATATTTTTTAGAACAAATTAAACAAGAAAGAGTATCATATATATAGAAATTGAGGGAGTACTTATTTTGTTGAGTTGATGCATTAATAATTGTATTTTAAGCTGTACAGGGGTTTATATCAACCCGTACTTTCTAGTCATTACTAAATAAAGGGAACATTTTGGACGATAAGACGGCTCAAAACTCCCATGGACTCGTTTGTTACACGACACCCATATTTGCTGATACTTTTTTTGGTTCTTTTTGCTGATCCAATAGTTGAGTTAAATACATCGATCGTAGTTATCAATTTTTTTTCTCCTTTTTAAATGTTGAATATGAACGTGCATGTGACAAAATAAGTTGCAGACAAGATAGGTAAATAATACCTTAGGATCCAAGCCAACATAAAGGTGAGGGCAGGAAGCACATTGCACATTGCCGTTGCAAAAGTTGCAGTAGTGTATCTCAACCCTGTGTAGTACAAGTTCTGGTCGATGACTGGCCTACAATAAAAAAAAGGCAGCTTATGTTTTCAGTGTAATATCAGACAATCTGCAAAAAAGGCAGCTTTTGTTTTCAGTGGAAAAAATTGCTAATTTATTAATGTCAGAGATGTTTACTCCAGTAAGCCCAGCAACATAATCTTCAAGAAAATGGATACAGTCATGTTTGGCCTTATTTTCCTGTGTGTTAAACAACCAGAGAAACCAGAGAATCATTTTTTTTTAAAAACCAAAATAACTTCATCTAAGTAAAAAAGAGAGTTGCACAGCATGAATATGTTAAAGACCTTTCCAAGACTATGGCAAAAGGAGCAAAGACAAGAGTGGCAAAAGCATTTCTGTAGACGGCAAAGGTGAAATGGCTCATGCCATGATTTAGAGCAGACTTAGCTATTATAGCTGATCCTGCATATCCAAACTGCAACAATATCACTGCCAAATATGGCTGTGCTTCCTTCACAAACTTCAATAGCCTTTCCCTTGTTGACATGCTTCTTTTTTCTTTACTGAACAGTAGCTTTCTTTTCCTTTTTTAATATTACAACTAGCTAGATAAAGTATTGGGTAAGCAATGCTTTGTAACTCACAAACCCCATCTTGCGGTGCTATATATAGGGGACAAACAAAGCTAGCTAAGCACGTCTCCATATCAAAACTCCATGGACTCCACTATCATCTTATAATGGAATTGTTCATTAAAACACTTCTCTTCATCCAGATAATGGCTTGCTTATTTCTATAAAGTTTCTCATCATGAAAACTGGTAAAGTGATCTTTTTCCCACAGTTTGAATATTTTTATAATTTACAGGTGAAGAAAAGGTTTCAAAATATTTCTCAGAGTTATTGCTATAAATCAAATGTCTACTGTATTTGGTTTTTTTTCTTCACTATTTCGTAAACGAAGAATAAGTAATTTATATTTTAAAAGAAGCAATTTATGATAAGACATTGTTGCTGACGAGGGAGATAGAACCGTCACAACAATGCACTAAACCAAATATGTCTTCTTAGTGGACATTCAGCTTGGATGAATTCTTTCAAAAATAAAGCCAGCAAATCAGAGCAATACTCAACTAGTTCTACTTTAACCTATTTCCTTTTTTGTCCGTTTTAAAAAAATAACTCATTTTTAAATTTGGAAATAATTTACCTTAAACTTTCAATTCTACCTTTAATGAGAAGCTTTTATAACCAAACAAATACTTTGAACCCTTTTTTGACTTGTTTAGGACCATAAATTCCCAAAGTCTTCATTTTTTTTTAAAGTTCGTGCTCAATCAAACATGTTCACGTAAATTGAAACGGAGGGAGTATATGTAGAAAAAGATAGAATTATAAAAATCGGAATAATTCGATGAGGTTAGTTGATTGTTTGGCTCTTCTTCACTTGTATCTCTGTACGTGAAAAAGTTTATTATTAGCCATGAAGTGTGCACCACTTCGCTATTTTGGAGAAATTTTATTATATGAGTCACATAACAATTATTATTTATGAAAAACTAGTTTTTTTCTTGGTAAGTAGACTATGTTCCTACTTGTTTTAAAAAATAAACTTAAAAAGGCAACGTTTAAGTTTACTTGTTTCCTAATTAGATACTTAGCTGGTGGACAAAAAAAAGAAATTAAAACGGGAAAAGATCTCCAAAAATCGACAATCATTGGGAATTGTAACAAAACCGGCGGATACTATTTCATTATATTATTAGGTCTACTCTCTCATGATAAAAAATAATTTAAATTGAAAATTTTGCATTATTGGATCCAAGCAAAAAATTAAAGGCACGAGCAATCTATATATTTGTAAAATTTAACACATCATATAAATAAATTAGACTAAGTTTTCTATCGAAAAAAACATGCACACTTGAAATTAGTAAATTGCATAAAGTCCAGGTTGAAGCTTACCTTCTCCGTCAAAATTCACATTGTCAACAAACTGTAAATCCTCTATAGTCGTTGAGTACAAAGTATATGTTTTATTCTTTGATCACGCCCAACTCTAATTTTAAAAAGGATAAGCAGTCGTTGTAAATATAATTCGATCTAAATGTCCGGAGTCGAATCCCACATAGAACTAAGGCTTAGCTACAATTGATTACTATCACTAAGAAGACAAGTTTGAACAAATTATGAAGTTATAAAGATTGAGATTTTATTTCTAACTAATTAAAGTAGAATTATTAACTAAAGATACTAAGGGTCAGAGACAAGATTAAAGAGGCTTAGAGTTAGGCTTTCCCCAATTGTCGTAATTCTCACCGCTACATTTTTTATAATTTCGCCTATGTATTCTCTACCGATCGTGAGTACTTCGGGTGTCGTAATTCTCTTCCGAACAACTATCACAATTTACTAGGCGTATTCTTCCGAACTACGCTAGCTGACATTAGTTTACTGCTCACTAAGATTGCACCAATATTTCGTTATTCCTAATTCCACCTTTAAACCCTCTGTATTGATTCCTCACATACGTTAGGAGTGATGTTGTTCAACAACTTACCAAAATATGTACCCTTTTCCAAGCAATACACAGTAAATAGGCACAATCAATTGAGGGCCCTTCAATTAACTAAAATAATCACGTAGTTGAACAAGAAGAGAAAATGCAACGACAAAATTATATTAAACGCAATAAAAAAATCATCCTTCAAAAGGTTCCATCAAACCCTAGATGGGAAAGTTTTGCTACTTATAACCATACTAACAATCATGATAATAATTGAAAGCATTAAAATACAGATTAAGGAAGAACGGAAGTGAAAACTCTTATGATTCGTTGCTTCCAAGTGTTCTCGTAGCCTTCTTGCCTCTTCAATAATGTCCGCCCCTCCCTCAACTCGTTTGGGGAGTATTTATATGTTAGGGTCGAAATCCCTCCGTCCAAATCCGGGTTGGAGCCTTTTAACCTGTGACTTTTAATTACTGGGCTATAGACCTCAAGAGGACAGGCTTATAGCGAGTCAGCCTGGCTACAGAGCTGGCTATGCATGGCCTTTAGCGCGATCAAGCTGGCTATAGAGCTGGCTTTACTTAGTCTGTAGAATGGTAAGGTAGGCTATAGAGCTGGCTTTACTTGGTCTATAGCACGGTTTGGATACTTATGCTTTTGTGCTCTTTTCTTGTATTTTTGTCCTTTTTTTGTGCAACTTTCATTCGACTCTTTCTTCTGATGCTCCTACACATAAAATAACACAATTTAGCTCAAATGTCGCACAATTAATCACTAAACCAACAAAATATAGGGCTAGTAATGTACTGAAAGTATAGCATTTTGGCCGAATATCACCACCCCACACTTAAACGTTGTTTGTCCTCGAGTCAACCACCAATTACACCATATGATTCCGAGCTTCAACAATCCTCACATGTCCAATCCTGGTTCGTTAACCACTCAGAATCTACCCGAGGCCCCCTGGACCTCAGCCAAATATACCAATAAGTCCTAAAATACCATACTAACTTAGTCGAGCCCTCAAATCACATCAAACAACGACAAAAACACGAATTACACTCCAATTCAAACTTAATGAACTTGAAACTTGAAACGTCTACAATTGATGCCGAAACTTATTAATTCACGTCCGATTGACATCAAATTTTGCACACACATCATATTCTACATTAAGGACCTACTCTAATATTCGGAATCGGAATCGGACCCCGATATCAAAAAGTCCACTCTCAGTCAAACTTCTCAAAAATTCAACTTTCGCCATTTCACGCCTAATTCAGTTTCGGACCTCCAAATCACAATCCAGATGCGCTCCCAAGTCCAAAACCATCCAATGGAGATAACGGAACCGACAAAATTCTATTCCGGAGTTGTCTTCACACAGTTCCAACTACAAACAAATTCCTAGAACTTAAGCTTCCATCTTAGGGACTAAGTGTCCTAATTCACTCCGAAACCAAAAATAAAACCTCCCGGCAAGTCACATAAGCATAAAATGATACATAGAAAATAGTAATTAGGGGATCAGAGCTATTACTCTTATAACAATCGGCCGGATCGTTACATCAAGGTAGGTCCAAGGCAATGGCCTTTATACTGTGATCATAGGTACAATTTCAGTTTGTCATAGATATGTTTATGTGTTGTGTGATCCAGGGTCTACCTATTCATTTGTGTCATCCTATTTTGCTCCTTATTAGGATATGCCTCGTGGTTCTCTTGATATTCCTATTTATGTATCTACACGCGTCAATGATTCTATTATGGTGGATTGTGTTAATCGGTCTTATGTGGTTATTATTGGGGGTTACGAGACTAAAATTGATCTTCTGTTACTAAATAAGGTAGATTTTCAAGTGAATTTGGGTATGTATTGACTATCTTTGCATCATGATATTCTGGATTGTCACACTAAGACTGTGACATTGGCTATCATAGGTTGCCAAGGTTAGAATGGAAGGGTTCTCTTAGTCCTAACCCTAGTGAGGTGATCTCATTTTGAAGGTTCAGCGGATTGTTGAGAAGGGATGTTTGGTGTATCTGGGATTTGTTAGAAATACTAGTACTAAGACTCCTATTGTTGATTCAATCCAAGTAGTAAGGGAGTTTTCACATGTGTTTCCTGCAGACCTACCGGGCATGCTACCAGATAGGGATATTAATTTTCGTATTGATTTGGTCTTGAGAACTCAGCCCGTATATATTCCCTGACACTGTATGGCCCCATCTGAGTTGAAGGAGTGGTTGCATGAGTTGCTGGATAAGGGATTCATCAGGCGTAGTGTATCTCCTTGGGGTGCACCGAAGTTATTTGTGAAACAGAAGGATGGGTCTATGTGGATGTGCATTGATTGCAAGCAGTTGAACAAGGTCACTATCAAGAACAAGGATCAATTGCCTTGTATTAATTATTTGTTTGATCAACTTCAGGGGGCCAAGGTGTTCTTGAAGATTGATTTGAGATTGGGTGATCATCGGTTGAAGATTAACACTTCTGACATTCCTAAAATGGGTTTTAGGACTCGTTATGGACAAAATGGGTTCTTGGTGCTGCCTTTTGGTTTGATTAATGCTCCAACAACTTTCATGCATTTGATGAACAGTGTATGTCTATCCATATTTGGATTCTTTAGTCATTTTATTAATTAGTGATATCTTGGTATATTCCCATAGTAGGGAGGAGCATGAGTAGCATTTGAGGATTGTACTTCCGATTCTAAGGTAGAAAGAGTTGTATAAGCTTTCCAAGTAAAAGTTTTGGTTGGATTAATTAGCATTCTTGGGTCACACGGTATCTAGTGATGGTATCAAGGTTGATATAAAGAAGACTTTAGGCGGTTCAGTGATGGTAGGTGCAGACTTGACTTAAAACACCTAGGTCCTCTTCTGTGATTAGAAGGTTGCACCTACGACTGTGCACCTGCAAACATTGTCCGCTTCAGTAGACTTCCCCTTCCAGCTCACTCTCTGCTTCTGCGGAACATCAAGCGCTTCTGCATGCTCGCAATTGCAGTATTTCCCTCGCACGTGCGATTCCTGGCCAGTTCCTCAAATCCCGCTTCTGCGAGCTCGCACCTACGAGGGGGACTCCGCAGGTGCGATTGCACCAGATGATGCCCAGCTTCATTATTCCTGGTTCGTTAACTACCCATAATCCACCCAAGGCCCCCGGGACCTCAACCAAACATACAAATAAGTCCTCAAATACCATACGAACTTAGTCGAGCCCTCAAATCACATCAAACAACGACAAAAATATGAATTGCACTCCAATTCAAACTTAATGAACTTGAAACTTCAAACTTCTACAACTGATGTCGAAACTTATCAATTCACGTCTGACTGACCTCAAATTTTGCACACACGTCATATTCTACATTACGGACCTACTCCAATTTTCGAAATCAGAATCCGACCCCGATATCAAAAAGTTTACTCCCGGGAAAATTTCCCAAAAATTCAACTTTTTCCATTTCAAGCCTAATTCAGTTACGGACCTCCAAATCACAATCCAGATGTGCTCCCAAGTCTAAAATCACCCAACCGAGCTAACGGAACCGACGAAACTCCATTCTAGAGTCGTCTTCACACAATTCCAACTACGGACAAATTCCTAAAACTTAAGCTTCTATCTTAAGGACTAAGTGTCCCAATTCACTCCGAAACCAAAAACAAAACCTCTGACAAGTCACATAAGCATAAAATAATACAGGCAAAGCAGTAATTAGGGGATCGAGGCTATTACTCATAAAATAACCGACCGGCTCGTTACATCAAGGTAGGCCCAAGGCAATGGCCTTGATACTGTGATCATAGGTACAATTTCAGTCTGTCATAGATATGTTTCTGTGTTGTGTGATCCAGGGTCTACCTATTCATATGTGTCGTCATATTTTTCTCCTTATTAGGATATGCCTCGTGGTTCTCTTGATATTCCTATTCATGTATCTACACGCGTCAATGATTCTATTATGGTGGATTATGTTAATCGGTCTTATGTGGTTATTATTGGGGGTTACGAGACTAAAATTGATCTTCTATTGCTAAATAAGTTAGATTTTCAAGTGATTTTGGGTATGTATTGACTATCTTTGCATCATGATATTTTGGATTGTCACGTTAAGATTGTGACTTTGGCTATCCTGGGTTGTCAAGGTTAGAATAGAAGGGTTCTCTTGGTCACACCCCTAGTGAGGTGATCTCATTTTGAAGGTTCAGTGGATGGGATATTTGGTGTATCTGGGCTTTGTTAGAAATACTAGTACTGAGACTCCTATTTATTGGTTCAATCCAAGTAGTGAGGGAGTTTTCACATGTGTTTCCTGCAGACCTACCGGGCATGCCACCAGATAGGGATATTAATTTTGGTATTGATTTTGTCTTGAGAACTCGTTCCGTATCTATTCCCTGACACTATATGGCCCATATGTGTTGAAGGAGTAGTTGCAGGAGTTGTTGGATAAGGGATTCATCAGGCATAGTGTATCTCCTTGGGGTGCACCGAAGTTATTTTGTGAAACAGAAGGATGGGTCTATGTGGATGTGCATTGAATGCAAGCAGTTGAACAAGGTCACTATCAATAACAAGGATCAATTGCCTTGTATTAATTATTTGTTTGATCAACTTCAGGGGGCCAAGGTGTTCTTGAAGATTTATTTGAGATCGGGCTATCATCGGTTGAATATTAACACTTCTGACATTCCTAAGATAGGTTTTAGGACTCGTTATGGACACAATGGGATCTTGGTGCTGCATTTTGGTTTGATTAATGCTCCAACAACTTTCATGCATTTGATGAACAGTGTACGTCCATCCATATCTGGATTCTTTAGTCATTTTATTAATTAGTGATATCTTGGTATATTCCCATAGTAGGGAAGAGCATGAGTAGCATTTGAGGATTGTACTTCCGATTCTAAGGTAGAAAGAGTTGTATAAGCTTTCCAAGTAAAAGTTTTGGTTGGATTAATTAGCATTATTGGGTCACACGGTATCTAGTGATGGTATCAAGGTTGATATAAAGAAGACTTTAGGCGGTTCAGTGATGGTAGGTGCAAACTTGACTTAAAACACCTAGGTCCTCTTCTGCAATTAGAAGGTTGCACCTACGAGCGTTCGCCTGCGAACATTGTCCGCTTCAGTAGACTTCCCCTTCCAGCTCACTCTCCGCTTCTGCGGAACATCAAGCATTTCTGCGTGCTCGTAATTGCGGTATTTCCCTCACACGTGCGATTCCTGGACAGTTCCTCAAATCCCGCCTCTGCGCTCCTTAGCTCGCTTCTGCGAGCTCGCACCTGCGATGGGGACTCCGCAGGTGTGATTGCACCAGATGATGCCCAGCTTCACCAATCATCACAAGTCCAATCCTGGTTCGTTAACCACCCGGAATCCACCTGAGGCCCCCGGGACCTCAACGAAATATACCAATAAGTCCTCAAATACGATACGAACTTAGTCGAGCCCTCAAATCACATCAAACAACGAAAAAAACATGAATTGCACTCCAATTCAAACTTAATGAACTTGAAACTTGAAACTTCTACAACTGATGCCGAAACTTATCAATTCATGTCTGACTGACCTCAAATTTTGCAAACACGTCATATTCTACATTACGGACCTACTCCAACTTTCGAAATCAGAATCCGACCCCGATATCAAAAAGTTCACTCCCGGGCAAACTTCCCAAAAATTTAACTTTTTCCATTTCAAGCCTAATTCAGTTACGGACCTCCAAATCACAATCCAGATGCGCTCCCAAGTCTAAAATCACCCAACTGAGCTAACAGAACCGACAAAACTCCATTCCGGAGTCGTCTTCACACAATTCCAACTATGGACAAATTCCTAGAACTTAAGCTTCCATCTTAGGGACTAAGTGTCCCAATTCACTCCAAAACCAAAAACAAAACCTCCCGGCAAGTCACATAAGCATAAAATGATACAGGGAATGCAGTAATTAGGGGATCAGGTCTATTACTCTTAAAACAACTGGCTGGCTCGTTACATCAAGGTAGGCCCAAGGCAATGGCCTCGATACTTTAATCATAGGTATAATTTCAGTCTGTCATAGATATGTTTCTGTGTTGTGTGATCCAGGGTCTACCTATTCATATGTGTCATCATATTTTTCTCCTTATTAGGATATGCCTCGTGGCATGCGTCAATGATTCTATTATGGTGGATTGTGTTAATCGGTCTTGTGTGGTTATTATTGGGAGTTACGAGACTAAAATTGATCTTCTATTGCTAAATAAGGTAGATTTTTAAGTGATTTTGGGTATGTATTGACTATCTTTGCATCATGATATTTTGGATTGTCACATTAAGACTGTAACTTTGGCTATCCTAGGTTGCCAAGGTTAGAATAGAAGGGTTCTCTTGGTCATACCCCTAGTGAGGTGATCTCATTTTGAAGGTTCAGCGGATGGGATATTTGGTGTATCTAGGCTTTGTTAGAAATACTAGTACTGAGACTCCTATTGTTGGTTCAATCCAAGTAGTGAGGGAGTTTTCACATGTGTTTCTTGAAGACCTACCGGGCATGCCATCAGATATGGATATTAATTTTGGTATTGATTTGGTCTTGAGAACTCAGTCCGTATATATTCCCTGACACTATATGGCCCATATGTGTTAAATGAGTAGTTGCAGGAGTTGTTGGATAAGGGATTCATCAGGCGTAGTGTATCTCCTTGGGGTGCACCGAAGTTATTTGTGAAACAGAAGGATGGGTCTATGTGGATGTGCATTGATTGCAAGCAGTTGAACAAGGTCACTATCAAGAACAAGGATCAATTGCCTTGTATTAATTATTTGTTTGATCAACTTCAGGGGGCCAAGGTGTTCTTGAAGATTGATTTGAGCTTGGGCTATCATCGGTTAAAGATTAACACTTCTGACATTCCTAAGATGGGTTTTAGGACTCGTTATAGACACAATGGGTTCTTGGTGCTGCCTTTTGGTTTGATTAATGCTCCAACAACTTTCATGCATTTGATGAACAGTGTGTGTCCATCCATATTTGGATTCTTTAGTCATTTTATTAATTAGTGATATCTTGGTATATTCCCATAGTAGGGAAGAGCATGAGTAGCATTTGAGGATTGTACTTCCGATTCTAAGGGAGAAAGAGTTGTATAAGCTTTCCAAGTAAAAGTTTTGGTTGGATTAATTAGCATTCTTGGGTCACATGGTACCTAGTGATGGTATCAAGGTTGATATAAAAAAGACTTTAGGTGGTTCAAGGTTGGACCAGACCTACTACAGCTACAGAGATTAGGAGTTTCTTGGGTTTGCTTGGCTACTATTGTAGTTGTTTAGAGGGGGTTTCATCCATCGCAGCCCCATTGACCAAATTGACTCATAAAGATGTTTCTTATAGATGGTCTTTCGAATACGAGGAGAGCTTTCAGAAACTCAAGACTGCTTTGACTACAACCCTAGTGATGATGTTGCCCGTAGGTTCAAGGCCATTCACAATATATTATGATGCATTACGTGTTGGTCAGGCGCGACGTTGATGTAGGATGGTAAGGTTATTACTTATGCATCATGACAGTCAAAGCCTTAGGAGAAAAATTATTTTGTTCATGATTTGGAGTTAGAATCTATTGTGTATGCACTTAAGATTTGGAGGCATTACTTGTATAGTGTGTCATGTGAGGTTTATACTGATCATAGAAATCTTCAGCACTAGTTCAAGCAGAAGGATTTGAATTTGAGGCAACAGAGCTGGCTTGAGTTGTTTAAGGATTATGATTTCACTATCTTGTACCATCCGCACAAGGCGAATATGGCAGAAAACACCTTGAGTAGAAATGAGGAGAGTATGGGTAGTTTGGCATTCATTCCAGCTGAGAAGAGGCCTTTGGCTATGGATGTTCATGCCTTGTATAATTAGATTTGTGAGATTGACTATTTCCATATAGAGTTCTTGATTGTGTTGTTGCACATTCGTCTTGAGCTCATCAAGGCTCGTCAGTACAATGATCACCATTTTCTTGTCCTTAGGAACACGGTGATGCGAGGTGGTGCTAAGGAGTTGTCCATTAGAGATGATGGTGTACTGTGACTTTAGGGTCGAATTTGTTTTCCTAATTTTGATAGTCAGAGGGAGTTGATTCTGAGGGAGGCTCATAGTTTACGGTATTCTATTCATCCGGGTGCTACAAAGATATATCGTGATTTGAAGCAGCATTATTGGTGAAAGAGGATGAAGAAGGTCATTGTTGGACATGTCTTGTAGTGTTTGAATTGTCAACAGGTCAAGTATGAGCATCAGAGACCAGGTGGTTTTCTTCAGAAGATTGTTATACTAAAGTGGAAGTGATAGCGACCACTATGGACTTTGTGGTAGGGTTGCCATGGACCTAGAGGATGTTTGATTCTATTGGGTCATTGTGGACAGGCTAACCAAGTCTACGCATTTCATTCCGGTGATGACTTTTTGGAGAGTTGTTCAGGTAGAGTTCAGCACATAGGTGGAGCTTAGCAGGATATTTCAACCATAAACTTATGGTCAGTCGAGTGTACTATACAAATTCTCTAGGATATGTTGAGATCTTGTGTTATGGATTTTGGAGTTCATTTGGATTAGTCCCTACTATTGGAGGAGTTTGCTTACAACAAATTTTATCAGTCCAATATTTAGATGACTCTGTATGAGGTTTTATATTGTAGGAAGTGTCGTTCTCCTATTAGTTGGTTTGAGCCTAGTGAGGCTTGGTTGTTGGGCACATATTTGGTTCGTGATGCTTTGGATAAGGTAAAGTTAATTCACGAGCGGCTTCACACAGCTCAGTCCTGGCAGAAGAGTTGTGATGATAGAACGGTTCGTGATGTGACATTTATAGAGGGTGAGAAGGTAGTTCTGAGAGTTTCTCTTATGAAGGGCCTGATGAGATTTGGGAAGAAGGGCAAGTTGAGACCTAAGAATATTGGCCCTTTTGAGGTTTTGGATATAGTTAGTGAGGTGACTTATAGGCTTTCTTTGCCACCAAGCTTGTCAGGAGTTTACCCGGTATTCCACATTTCTATGCTCTAGAAATATCATGAAGACAAGTCACGTGTTATTTCGGTTCAGTGCAGTTGGATAAGAATTTGGCTTATGGGGAGGAGCCAATGTTTATTCCATAGGCAGGTTCGAAAGTTAAGATCAAAGGAGATTGCATCGCTAAAGGTCCAGTGGAGGGGTCAACCAGTAAAGGAAGCGACTTGGAAGAGCGAGAATGACATGTAGAGTAGATATACTCATCTTTTTGGCATCTCAGCTATGGTGCTAAACCCATTAAAGGACGAATATTTATTTAAGAGGAGGAGAATGTAACAATCCGTTCGGTCATTTTAAGTATTAGAACCCTATTCCCATATTTTATGCCTCATTTAGTTTCTTTTGATGTTTTGTGACTTTCTGAAATGGTTTGTTTGGCTTCTGAAAGGCTTGGGAGTGAATTGGAACACTTAGTTCCATTATGGAAGCTTTAGTTATAAGAGTTAACCAATATTTGACTTTTGAGTAAATGACCTCAAAATCTGGATTTGAGAGTTCTTATAAGTTTTTATTGTGATTTTGGCTTTGGATTATGTTCGTATTTAGTTTTAGATGTTCCAAGAAGATTTTGACTCCATTTGTCGAAGTTGGCAATTTGAAGAACTGTAGAGTTCATAAGTTTAACCAAGAGTTGCCTTTGATGTCATTGGACCGTGATTGGTGTTTCGAGACTTGGGATACATCTATATGGTTGAATGGAACTTGTGCGCAAAGTTTTGTTGAGATCTGAGGTGTATAAGTATGAATCAAACGCTTGGTTGGAAGTTTAAAATTTAATGAACTTAAGAGAAATTCTATTTGTGTTTGAGCCTCAACCTTTTGTTGTGATTTTTCCAAATAGTGTTTTAAGGCCTTGAATATGTCTGAGTAGTGTTTATGGACTCGTAGGAATGGTTTATAGGGTCCTGAGGGGCTCGGGTGAGTTTCAGCGCATTTGGAGCAAGTTTGCACAAGCTGATAGTTGATAGTTGATAGTTCGGATTCACGACCAGATCTGTAGACCGAAGAATGGATAAGCGGAATGCGGATCTGATCTGCGATCCTTGGGCAACTAAGGTCTAATCTATTTTGTGACGTATTTTGCGGACCGCAGAATGATTCTACATACCGCATAGTTGTTTTGCGATGGTTGGGGAGTTTGGATAGGTTATTTTCACAATGGGTCCCACTGATCTCAAATTAGTTATGCGGTCTGCATAGTGGATTTTGTGGTGCTGGGCAACTTCTCTTGGTACTGTTTAAGTCTGAGTTTTGTGATTTTTATTTTATTTCCCAATTTTTGGAGATAATTTGGAGATGTTTGAGGGTAGGGTTTCACCCACAAGCTTGGGGTAAGTGATTCTAACCTAAATCTATGATTTATATATATAATTATCACTAGATTTAACATCAAAACATGGATTTGAACAAGTGAATTTGGGGGTTTTAAACATGAAATTGGAACCAAATTTAAAATCAAATTATTTATTTGGACTGGGGGTGTTATTTATTCGTGTTTATCTTAATTATTGGTTTAGTTTATGCATGGAGAAATGGGGCATTGAAATGGTCTTAGCTTCTGAATAGTCAGGCAATAAAAAGAAAAACGAAAAAAATTCTGGACCTTAAGCTCAAGGTTGACCTTTTGATTTGGCTTAAAGATTGAATCTTTTTGAGGTGGAATTAATCTCTAAAGGTTGTATTGACTCAATTGAGTAATGACTGACTAGATTCAAGTCGTTTGGAGGAAGATTTGAAGTGGGTTTTCCTACTAATTGAGGCTTTTCCTTTACCACCCCCATGGGGGCGGTCTACAGGGTTCATAACTACTCCTCTTAGTACAGGATGCTTGGAAAAGCGGTTTTAGAAGGTTGAAGATATTCTCAAGTGGAATTAAATCTCTTGTATATACTTGAAAGACAAAATTTTCCCCATAGTTGAACAACGTGTTACTTGTTGCTTGATTTAGGAGCTATGTATATACATGATGACGAATGTATATGCATTAGCTAAGTTATGACCATGTCAGGGTAGAGTTTATAATGATCCAACTAGTCATTGTGGGTATTTGTACTCGTTCCACTATTTGATGCTTTCGGTATGTGTACTTATTATTTTATGACTTACGAGGTTGGTTGGTTTGGTTTCGAGATGGTTTGAGAGTGATTAGGAACATTTACCCTCATTTTGGAAGCTTAAGTTGCTAGAGTTGACCAAGATTTAACTTTTATGTAAACGACCTCAATCTGGTGATTTGATTGTTTCAGTAGGTTCATATGGTGATTTTGTACTTGGACATATGTTCTTGGGCATATGTTCAGACTTTGATTTGGAGGTACCTATAAGGTTTTGGATCTATTTGCCGAAAGTTCGCAATTTGGAGAATTGGAGATTTTGTAGGTTTGAACGATAATTGACTTTGGTGTTATCAGACTCCGATTTTGATTTTGAGACCTTGGATAGGTCCACATGGTTAAAATGAACTTATGATGTGCAAAGTTTGGTTGAGATCCAATGTGTTTAAGTCGGAATCAGACGCTTGGTTTGAAGTTTTGAAGTTTATGAACTTAGAAATTTTATTTTGTTTGCACCTCGATTCTTTGTTGTGATCTTTCTAGAAGTGTCTTGAGACCTTGGGCAAGTCCGGGTACGTTTTATGAACTTATTAGTAAGGTTGGATAGGGTCTCAAGGGGTTCAGGTGAGTTTGGGCGCCTTTGGAGCGAGTTTTGCAGAATTTGTAAGTATTAGGTTGATTATGCGGCCAATTTTACAGTCAGAATGGCTTTGCGGGCCACATATCCATTTCATGATTGCTGAAGAGTTTTGGGCTGGTCGATTTCGTGGTGAGTTTTGCTGACCGCATAGTGGATCTGCTGGCTACATATTATTTTCTTGATGGATGAAGAGTTGGGACTATTTCATTTTGTAGACCGTAGATCAGTTATGCGATCTGCATAGTGTAATTACTGGTGCTGGGATGTTTTTGGTATGAACTATTTAAGGCCGGATCCGTAGTGTTATGGGTAGTCGGAATCTACCCCTTGACTCGGGTTTTGACCAAGTGGGCTCGGGTTGATTGTTGTGGCTTTTGGGGTTTGATTAAAGATTCAAACTTTATTTTTTGGAGTTGATTTTTATTGCATTAGTTGACTTTATTATGTAATATTTGATTAGATTCGAGTCATTTGGAGGTTCTTTTTAAGAGAAAAGCTATTTTGGAAGGTTAAAGGTGTTCTCGGGTGGAGGTAAGTCTCTTGTCTTTCCTTTAAGAGGAAATTCTCCTCGTAGGTGATTTATTTGCTAATTGTTACTTGATTCAGGTGCTTCATATATTCAAGGTGATGAGCGCATATGCATAGCTAGGTTGTAACCTAAGCTGGATAGAGTTGGGCTTATTATTTGCCTTAGTTGATCTTTGTGAATTGTTTATTCATGTTCTATTGATTCTATGATTACGTGATGAAAGTGATATATGATTAGAAATCATGTTTAAGTTTTTGTCTTGTTTGATTTGGCCGTAATCATGTTCTAGATTTACTTGACATATGACTTGGCGATCATGGGCTCTTGTTGCTCATGTTTGTTACCGTGATTGGATTTGAGAATATTAACATATTGAACTGTTAAGAAGAGTTGAATAACATGATTAGACATAACCATCGTATTCATGTTATTAGTCATTAGCATTTATTATATTGTCCTAGTGCATATTTATCATATCTTCTGATATGCACATACATGAGTTGGTTATTGAGGAATGTTGAGGAGTTTTTAAATAAGGACATTGTGAGAGTATATGGATTATGGATTATTGATTATGATTAGATCAGGTTGACCTCCCCAATATCATTTGGATATAGATTCGTCCCTCCATATTCAGGTGATTACCCATGTTACTTTAGGCCCTATGAGCGCATGCACCCAGATTGGTGCTTAGTTTAGACACTTGGCCAATGTCTGCCACATGGGTTTTTGCTGTGGGGTATTGAGAGTGGATTATGAGCATGCATTTGCATCTTAGATTCATGCAGCCGCTTTCATATAAGCGTTGATTGACTCATATCATGATTATGAAAATAAATGAGGTAATTGACTTTGTGATTTATCTTAATGCTTGAAAAAATGCTTAAATTCCCGTATACGATACCTCTTTCCCTTGATACTTGTTTATTGATACTATGGCTTATTTCTTGTTCTACGTATTCTTTCATTTTTTATTATTCTATAAGTGGGTATTAGTGTCGACCCCTACTACTCATACTCTAGAGCAGGTAGCGGTTGTTGTTCCGACGCCGAGAGCATTACCAGTTGGCAGTGAGCATCCTATGGTTGTAGCTAGACCCGTGGTTGAGCCTACTATGACTATTGAGGAACAAAAGAGGCTTGAGAGGTTTCAAAAATTACATCGTCCTCAATTTGATGGTGATACTTCAGAGGATGCTTAGGACTTTCTAGACAGATGTCATTAGATGTTTCACAACATGGCTTGGTAGAGTCCAATGGGGTGGACTTCACTATATTCCAGTTGAGATGGGATGCTAGGAGATGGTGGTAGACCTATGAGCTGGGGAGGCCAGCATGTTCATCTCTTCTTACTTGGACTTAATTCTCACAGTTGTTTCTGTAGAGGTACATCCCACACACTAGAAGGGATGAGTTGAGAGGCTCGTTTGAGCGCCTTCAGCAAGATCGCATTGTTGTGACTGAGTATGAGACGAGATTCACATAGTTTTCTTATCATGCTGCTTTCTTAATCCCCACCAAGGTAGAGAAGGTGAGGTGATTCATTGAGGGGTTGACTTATGGTATCGGGACTTTTATAGACCGAAAGTTAGAGATTGGGACTACATTTCACCAAGATATAGAGATAGATCGGAGGATTGAGAGTATTCATAGTTAGGGGAGAGAGGCTATGATGCAGGATAAGAGGACTTATCGTTCTAATAGTTTTAGTGGTACCACATCTGGAGGTAGGGATCAGTTTGTTAGGGGCCATCATAGTAGGCCAGTTTATTCTACACAGTATGTAGCCAGGGTTGTAGTGTCTCGACCATATTTTAGCACTCCAGTTCTAACTTCCTATAGTTCTCTTCTAGTGAGTTCGCACTATGCTCTATATTTTCAAGGTTCTTCTAGTTGGTATTCAGGCCATCAGGGCCAAATTCAAATTCAGCATCCTCTATCAACTAGAGGTTGCTATGAGTGTGGAGAGTTTGGACACTTGAGGAGGTACTATCCCAGAATTAATAGAGGCACAACTTTATAGATTTCCTCATTCCTGGTCCTCGCACTAGGTGTTTCACTGAGGTTAGGAAGCCAAAGGATGTACTGGAGGAGGTGTCCAGGTTGGTTGTTGATAGATTAGAGGTGGTCAGGCTTGTTGCTATGATTTTCGGGGTAGACCAGAGGCGGTGGCCTTAGATGCAGTGATCACCGGTATGGTTTTGGTCTTTCATGGAGAGGCTTCTCTGTAGCTCGATCCAGGATCTAACTATTCATATGTGTCATCATATGTTGCTTCGTATTTGGATATGTCTCATGGTTCACTTGATATTCATGTCCATGTATCTATACCTGTTGGTGATTCTATAGTGGTGGATCTGTATATCGGTCTTGTGTGATTACTATTGGGGGTTATGAGACTAGAGTTGACCTCCTATTACTGGTATGGTAAACTTTGATGTAATTTTTGGTATGGATTGGTTATCTCTGTATCATTCTATTCTTGATTTTCACGCTAAGGCTGTGATATTGGTTATGATGGGGTTACCATGGTTATAATGGAAGGGTTCTCTTGGTCATACTCCCTGTATGGTGATTTTATTTCTGAAGGCTCAGTAGATTGTTGAGAAGGGGTGCTTGGCGCATTTAGCTTTTTTTTTTAAGATACTAGTATTGAGACTTTCACAGTTGATTCAGTCATAGTAGTGAGGGAGATTCTGGAGGTGTTTCCTGTAGACCTACCAGGCATGCTACCCAATAGGGATATTTATCTTGGTATTGATTTGGTGTTGGGCACTCATGCCATATATATTCCACCATAACGCATGGCTACAGTAGATTTGAAGGAGTTGATAGAGCAGTTGCATGAGTTGTTGGACATCAGATTCATCAGACCGAGTGTTTCTCCTTAGGATGAACCAATATTATTTGTGAAGAAGGATGGTTCTATGAGGATGTGCATTGATTATAAGCAGTTGAACAAGGTCACTATGAAGAACAAGTATCCATTGCCTCATATTGATGATTTGTTTGATCAGCTTCAGAGTCAAGGGTGTTCTCAAGGATTGATTTGAGATTAGGTTACCACCAGTTGAAGATTAGGGCTTCAAACATCCCTAAGATGGTTTTCAAGACTCGTTATGGGCATTATGTGTATTTGGTGATGTCTTTTGGGTTGAGTAATGCCCCAACAACTTATATGCGTTTGTTGAACAATGTGTTCTAGCCTTATTTGGATTCATTTTTCATTGTATTGATTGATGATATCTTGGTGTATTCCCATAGTGGGTAGGAGCAGGAGCAACATTTGAGGATTGTGCTTCATATTCTGAGGGAGAAGAAGTCGTATGCTAAGTTCTCCAGCTACGAGTTTTGGTTGGACTTAGTGGCATTATTTGGCCACGTTTTTTCTAGTAATGGAATCAAAGTGGATCTGATAAAGATTGAGGCAGTTTAGAGTTGGCCTATACCTTCTTCACCGACAGAGATAAGGAGTTTCTTGGGTTTGGTTGGTTACTATCGTTGCTTTGTGGAAGGATTCTCATCTATTGCAACTCCATTGACCAAGTTGACTTAAAATGGTGCTCCATTTATATGGTTTGATGAGTGTGAAGAGAGATTTCAGAAGCTCGAGACTACTTTGACTACAGCTCCCGTTTGGTATTGCCCTTAAGATCGAGGATGTATACTATTTATTGTGATGCTTTATATGTTCATCTTGGTTGTGTGTTGATGCAGGACAATAGGGCGATTGTCTATGCATCCTGCCAGTTGAAGCCACATGAGAATAATTATCCTGTTCATGATTTGGGGTTAGTATCTATTGTGCATGCACTTAAGATTTGGAGGCATTAGTTGTATGGTGTGTTATGTGAGGTTTACCATGATCATAGAAGTCTTCAGCACTTGTTCAACCAAAAGAATTCGAATTTGAGGCAGTACATGTGGTTGGAGTTGTTGAAGGACTATGGTATCAATATATTGTATCATTCAGGTGAAGCGAATGTGGTAACAAATACCTTGGGTAGAAAGGCGAAGAGTATGGGGAGTTTGGCATTTATTCCTGCTGAGGAGAGGCTTTTCGCTATGGATATGCAGGCTTTGGCCATCAGATTTGTGAGATTGGGTATTTTCGATTCCCGCATGTTCTTGCTCGTGTTGTTGAGCAGTCGTTCTTGTTTGAGGGCATTAAAGCTCGTAATATGATGATCCCTATTTGTTTGTCGTTGAGGACATTGTGTTGGGAGATGGTACTAAGGAGGTTTGCATTGGTGATGATGTTGTGTTGCGACTTCAGGGACGGATTTGTGTTCCTAATACTAAAGGGTTAAGTGAGTTGATTCTTGAGGAGGCTCACAGTTCGAGGTATTCTACTTATTTGATGTAGCAACCTGATCAGTCATGTTGAGATTAGATATTTCCTTCTGTGATTTCAGACTTTGAGTAGCTTTATATGATGTATTATGACTATCCTGGATGGTTAGTTTTGATTTTTGAGATTTTATTTGGAAGAATTATTCTCAATATGGAAGCTTAAAGTTTGAAAAGTTGATCAAAGTTTGACTTTTGAGTAAACTACCTCAAGATCGGGATTTGATAGTTTAAATAGGTTTGTTTGGTAAATTTGGACTTGGGTGTATGTTCGGATTTCAAGTTGGAGGTTCCTAGAAGGTTTTGACTCAATTTGTCAAAAGTTGGCAATTTGAAGAATTGGAGGATTCATAAGTTTGACTAGGAGTTAACTTTAGTGTTATCAGACTCCTACATAGGTTTTGAGACCTTGGGTAGGTTAATTTGGTTGATTGGAACTTGTGTGCAAAGTTGGATTGTGATCCGGAATGTCTAAGTGTGGTTCGGATGCGTTCGACGAAGTTGGGATGTTTGAAAGTTAAGAAAATGATTTGATCTTTGATTTTGGTCTTGATGCTATTTGTGGTGTTTCTAGACTTTTGATAAGTTTGGTTAACATATTTGGACTTGTTGGTATGATTGGGCGGGGATTCGCGTGTGTTTTGAGTTATTGATTGAGAGACTTGTTAAGTTATGACCACGGTCAACATCTGGTGAAGGTGACCTCTCTTTGCTGATTTGAGTGCACGAGTGGGTTCATAGCGTGTTATATAATTAAAATGCATATATGGTTTGCGTCCAGGAGGATCCAGATGAGTTTAAGGTGCTAAAACTAAGATTTGTAATTGCTGAATTTGCTTGTGCGATAATTCTGAAAATGCCGGTCATGTCCCTAAGTTCGTCCATTAATTTCATACTTCATTTAAAATTTAAAAGCATCATATCTTTCTCATTTTAAGGCCAAAATGGGTGATTCAAAAGGCTATCTTGGGTGTAATCCACAAGGATTATGTTGGTCTTTTTAAATGTGAGTTTTCGGATGATCTAGCATCTGATTCGGGCTAGGACATCTGCTACATATTTTATACTTGTTTCAAGATTTATTCACTTTTTGGGGAGCGAATTGAGCCAAGTATGAGCCTCTCCCGCCGTTGAGGGAAAAATAAACAATCTTATTGCTTCCAGTGTTACATTTTGTTGCCTTTGCATGATACAAATCGACAAGAAATTTTTTCAAATGCTGCTATGATCTTCAATGTAAGACCCCGAGAATAGTCTCGTGTTCTGCAGCAGATGTAGCATGTTATTTGTGATTTGAAATGATTCCGCTTGTATTTGAGGGACTGCAATTGTGGTTACCAAATGTTTAGTGGTAGGTTGTGCCCAATCATACAAGGCTGCTTTTGGCACAAGAGGCGCCATACCCTAATTGTTCGGGTCATTCCTAATGTTTATGTTGCTTTGATTGTCTATGACGTCACCCATGTCTAGTTCGATTCATTCTATTGAGTTCTATTGTCATTTGTCTTTCTTGATTGTTTAATTTAGTTCCTTGAAAGCTTTCTCAGGGTCCGGTAATGCTTCTTACAACTCACCAGTTCTTGAGGAGTTTCTAGGCATGCACCTGTAACACACAAGACTACAACGGTAAAGTTTCAATATAACGAATTTCAAGTCGAGAAAGCTGAGTAAACTAAGAATTCTAGCAACTCTTCTAGCCGTAATTAATAACACCATTAATTCTCCGACAATGACGCCAAAATTTGATCAAGCCAAACTATGCCTCCTAAGAGGTCTTGCAGTTGTTGCAAATATAATCCGGTTTACAAGTCCGGAGTCGAATTCCATAGGGAATTAAATAATCAACCTTGAGAAATATTAAATAACAATTTGTGTGTTTACTAACTAAGAGAAAAGTAATTAAAATGCAGTAACTTATAACTAACAGAGCAAATGTCGTAGACAAGATTGGAAAAGTTTAGGGTTTTGATTTCCCCAATTGTCGGAATCTCCCCCATTACATTTCCTATAAATTCACCTAAGTTTTCTCCACTGATCGTGAGTACTTTGGGCGTTGTAGTTCTCTCTCGAGAAACTAACACAATTTACTAGACGTATTCTCTCGAACTACGCTAGTTGTCACTAATTCACCGCTCACTATGATCTCACCAAGGTTTTGTTATTTATAATCTTGCCTTTAAACCCTCCGTATTGATTTCTCAAATATGTTAGGAGTGATGTTGTTCAACGACTACCTAAATGTGGTACTCTCTCTCGAGCAGTACACACTAAATAGGCACAGTTAATTGAGAGCTCTTCAATCAACACAACAAAAATATAGTTGAACAAGTAGAGAAATATCAATGGCAAATTTATATTAAACGCAGTGGAAACTCATTCTTCAATAGGTTCCATCAAACCCTGGATGAGAGAGCTTAGCTACTCATAAATGTATAAACAATCATCATAATATTCAAAGACATTAAACTACAAAGTAAAGAGAAACAGAGGGAAAAACTCGTTGATTCCTTGTACCACATTGCTCTGTAGCCTTTTTCTTCTCCAAAATAATGTCCAACCCTTTATAAACTCGTTTAGGGAGTATTTATGCATTAGGGTCGAGGTCTTTGAGTCCAAATCCATGTCGGAGTCTTTTAATTTTAGAAACTTTGACTACCAGGCTATAAACCTCGCGAAGCCAGGCTTATAGCGCGGCCAAGCTGGCTACATCTGGCTTGTAGCGCGGTCAATCTGGCTATAGAGCTGGCTATGCTTGGCCTATAGCGCTGTCAAGCTGGCTACAGGGATGGCTATGCTTGGCCTATAGCCATGCTTGGGTACTTTGTTATTTTGTGCTCTTTTCTTGCATTTTCGTCCTCTTTTTGTGCAACTTTCATTCGACTCATTCTTTCGATGCTCCTATGCATAAAATAACATAAATTAGCTCAAATCTCGCACAATTAACCACTAAACCAAAGGAATATATGGCGAGTAATGTACTAAAAGTATAGAATTATGGCTGTACATCAACGAGAAGAGATGCTTTTTGAGGGGATTTTCATCACTGCTTTGTGGATAAGTGATTTTTACTCTTTTTTGGTTATTTCAAAAATCTAAATGAATTATTAAAACCAAAACATGGAATTTTGACATAAAATTTAGGGTTTTGACTACACTTTAAGAGAGTATATTTTACAAATTTGAGGGTCGATTTGGACTCGATGTTTGAATCTAATCACATATTTGGACTCGGCGGGTTATGGGTCATTGAGATTTGGTATTGGTTCCCGATTTCGGGCACGCGAGCCCGGGTTGACTTTTGTTGAATTTTTGGAGATTCCTAAAAAATCGAAGCTTTATTGATCGTGATAGATTCCTATGAAATTGGTTGACTTCCTTGGATGATGTTTAGTTAGATTCAAGCCGGTTGGAGGTAGTTTCTCAGGAAAAGTGATTTTGTTTTTGTTAAAGACTATGAAATGGGGTTTGATGATTATGTGGGAATGGTGATTATTTGGATGACATAATACATGTTAGGGCTATGGTAATGCGTAAATATAGGCATACGACCTACCTAGGAATCATCTCTTGTATACACGCATGCATCCATGCATGGTTAATTCTCTGCCCATGTGCATTTACCTCTTATTCATTTGAATATATCATTGAATATGGTTCTCGAATATTTACTGAGGTTATGGCACGAGGTTTCTGCCGTATGGATATTATGGTATTGTTATTGATTTGGAACGATGCCTTTGCTATGAGATGATTATGATATTGTTATTGATTTTGCACGAGGTCTTTTTGTCGTGCTGTGAATGTGATATGATATTATTTTGGCATGTCTTAATCGTGCGATTATAGTGATATTGATATTATTATAGCACAAGGTTCCTGCCATACAGTGCGCGAGGCTTCAGCCGTGCAGTGTGTGGATATGGATCAATCCCCCTAGGATCACCCTCTTATGTCTCTCTCTTGATGGCGTACACACAGGTTGTGAAAAAGCGATGGGTTTCTGGTTGATTGTTATGTGGGATCCGATGTGATGAGTTATTGAGCATAAAGTTGGAAGCTTGCCCATTCAAGTGAATCCTTTGTGTATATTCATTCATTTACATACTTTATTCATTCATATAATCTATATATGCTAGTTGATGCATTTTTCATACGTATGACACTTGTTAGTGAGTTGTTGGACACTTGGAGAGTGTCTGATTTAGGTAATAAGAGAGTTATAATCATACATTGATATGATAGACTCATATAAAGGTTTCATAAATATGACATTTAGAAATTGATATAAAATTAGATCATTGTTGTATATAGACATTGTACATTCATGTAGGAGTATTTTAGTACCCACTACTTGGTGCATGTCTCTTTTGTGTGTGGAGTTGGTGCAAGTTGTATTTTTGTTGACATGTTAAATTGGAAAAGTATGTTTATTATCTCTTCTTCGCTTGTGCACCTTTATTTGAGATATCCATTGTTCCATGACTGTTTCCCTATATATGTTTCTGCCCTATATATGTTATTGTGCTGCATAGATTATATGAGTGAGTATCCTTTGACTTAAAAACCTCGTCACTAATTCACTAAGGTTAGTCAAAATACTTACTAAGTACATGGGGTCGGTTGTACTCATACTACAATTATTCACCTTACGTGTAGATTTCACAACTAAGTTGCTGTGAAGGATGATGCCTAGCACTGATGACATACCAGTGTTCCAGATTCAAGCTACCACTTGTTCTTGGTAGTTTAGGACTTATATTTCTATTTATGTAAATTTTAAATAGATGATGTATCTTTATTCAAATACGAGTTGTATTCTTATTTTTAGTCGCTCATGTCTTGTATTACAAGTCCTTGGGATAGTAGTATTGATTTTCACAGTCTTATTTATTATTTATTTATGATTTCTCATTAGATTTGTATATTATATTATTGGCTACCTAACGGGTTAGGTTAGGTTCTATCACAACTTGGTGGATTTTGGGTCGTGACATTCGGGTGTTGTGAAGATGTATCATGATATGAAGCAACATTATTAGTGGCAGAGGATGAACAAGGACATTGTTGGGCATGTCTCATGGTGTTTAGATTTTCAGATGGTCAAGTATGAGTATCAGCGACCAGGTGGTTTACTTCATAAGATGGAGATACAATAGTGGAAGTGGAAGTGTATTACTTTGGACTTTGTGGTAGGATTGCCACTGACCCTGAGGAAGTTTTATGTTGTTTGGGTCATTGTGAATAGACGCAAGTTTGTAAATTTCATTCCGGTCATGACTTCTTACACTTCAGAGAAGTTGGCTTAAATCTACATCAGAGACATTGTCCGCTTACATGGTGTGCATGTTTCTATCATATCTGACGGGGGTATATAGTTCACATCACACTTTTGGAGAGATATTCAATGAGAGTTGGGAATGCAAGCAGAACTTAGCGTTGTATTTCACCCACCGATGGATGGGCAGTTCGAGCAGACCATTCATATTCTTGAGGATATGTTGAGAGCCTATGTCATTTATTTTAGAGGCCAGTGAAATAAGTTTCTACCATTCACGGAGTTTGCATACAACAACAACAATAACTAATATAGTATCTAAATGGATTCATATGAGGCCTTATATGGGAGGCAGTGTCAGTCTCTGGTTGGTTGGTTTTAGCCTAGTGTGACTAGGTTGTTAGGTACATGTAACGACCCGGCCGGTCATTTTGTGCATTGTAGCCTCGTTTCCCCATATATTGATTCTCCTTTGTTCATTTATAGTTATGTGACTTTCCAGGATGGTTTGATTAGTTATGGAGAAGTTTCGGAGTGAATTGGGACATTTAGTCCCAAGGTTGAAAGCATAAGTTGAAAGAGTTGACCGAAGTTTGACTTTTGCGTAAACGACTCTGGAATGGAATTTCGATGGTTCTGATAGCTTCGTAGGGTGATTTTGGACTTAGGCGTACGTCTGGATATTGATTTGGAGGTCCGTAGGTTGGTTTGAGGCTTTTTGGCAAATGTTGGAAAGTTGAAGGTTTGGAAGGTTGAGATGTTTGACCAAGAGTTGACTTTGTTGATATCAGGTTCAAATTTTGGTTCCAAAAGTTGGAGTAGGTCTGTTGTGTTATTTATGACTTGTGTGAAAAATTTAAGGTCAATCGGAGTTGGTTTGATATGATTCGACATTAGTTTTAGAAATTGAAAGTTTATTAGTTTCATTAAGCTTGAATTGGGGCGCAATTCTTGATTTTGACGTCGTTTGATGAGATTTGAAGCTTCGACTAAGTTCGTACCATGTTTTAGGATGTATTGGTATGTTTGGATGGGATCCCAGGGGTGATTCAGATTGAAATCAGATTGAGATTTGGACTTAAGGTATGCTGATGCCTTCAGGTCTGGTGCAATTTCACTTGTGTGGTTTTGGCCATAGGTGTGAGACAACAGAAGTGACCACGGGGTCGCAGAAGCGCTTTTGGGTTGGAGCTAGGAAGATGCGCAGGTGCGAGGAATTTTCCGCACCTGTGAGCATGGGTTTCCGTATATGCATAGTTGAGGGCGCAAGTGCGCATGCGCAGAAGCGCATATTGTACCTCATAATGAAAGTTTGGCCAGAATGTCTGGAACAGCAGAAGTAGAGGCTTAAGCGCAAGTACACTTCTGCAGGTGCAAAGGATTCTTCCGTAGAAGCAGATGGTCGGGGAGTTATTGAAATTACGCACCTGCAATGGTTTATCCGCAGGTGCAGTGCAGCAGAGCGCATGTGCAAAAAAGCCCGGGCAGAATGATTAAAATAAGGGTTTCATTTATTTCTCTCATTTTGGACTTGTGGAGCTCGGCTAAGGGCAATATTTGAGAGGGTTTTGGCTACAACTGAAGAGGTAAGTGAAGATTCATCACTTTTATTGATAATTATTGTTTACCCATTGATTTTTATACCTAGATTATGTGTGTTTGAGGTGAAATTTGGGGATTTTCGGACTATGTATTGGAGAGTGAGATATGAGGATTTGAGGGTCAATTTGTGGTTGGAATTTGATGATTTTGCTGTGGTTGGACTCATTATCGAATGGGTGTCCAGAATTTGTGAATTTCGTCGGGTTCCGAGGTGTGGGCATGGGGTTGAATTTTGGGTTGACTTTCTAATTTTGATTGAAGACCTTAGCTTTATCTTTTGTAATTATTTCCTATAGCTATTATTGATGGAATTAAGTTGCTTTGGCTATATTCGAATCGCTCAGAGGCCGATTCGCGTGGCAAGGGTTTGTTGCAGCATTGAGTTGCGCACTTTGAGGCAAGTAATATTTCTAAACTTGGAATTAAGGGTATTTATCACTAGAAAATGTGTTACATGTGTTGTATTGGGTGACGCACATGCTAGGTGACGGGCGTGTGGGTGTTCACCATGGTAATCATGATCTGGTTGATTCTTTTTGTACTGTGTTGTTATCAAGTCTTGTTCTATCCATGAAATCCATACTTGTTAGAGTAATTGAATTATTATTCATGTTAGAAATCATGTTTAGGCTATGTGCTTATTCGGTTGAGACCTAATGAGGTTATTTATGTTATTTTAAGTTATCTGCTTTAACTGTAATTATATAATGTCATGATTCCTAATTTGCATATCATATCTTAGTCTCTTCTATCAGGCACTGTTACATCACATATTATTATTGTTTGGGCTGAGTGGTACAAGATTTGTGAGCCCGTGACACTTGAGAGAATGATGACTGAGGTGGGCCTGAGAGCCGAGTTGTGAGTGTTATTATGGATCGGGCTGCAAGCCGCAGCAGGCCATATTGGCTTTATGATTATAATGTGGATCGGGCTGCACTCCACAACAGTCCTTATAGGCTTTATATTAGCGCTTCGGCAGGATCCGCCCCTCCGGAGTCTGACATACCAGTAGTGAGTGCAGGCACAGTGATATATTTCTATATACACGTACTTTGGTGAGTGTCATTGATGTCAGGTAGCCGTATAGTGCTGAGTGATTGTGCGTGAGTTGTGTGGGCATTTAGAAGATAGTTTAAGCATTTTTATGAAAGTCTGAGTACTTGGGGATATCACCGTGAAATCATTCATTTAACATGCATATCTAACATGTAGACATAGAGATGTACCATTCCTCATCCTAGCTATAATTGACATGTTCCTATCAGTGTTGGGCTTTAATTGTTGAACTTGAAAGCGTGTCTAAATTTTCGTAACATGAACGAGCTGATTATGATAATTTCTCTGAGTTGTTTATTATTTCTGTCATCATTTAATCTGTGTTGTCATTATATCGGACTCTGATTGTCTTCTTCTGAGCTCGTCACTGCTTTCAGCCCAAGGTTAGTTCTATTACTTATTGAGTGCATGGGGTTGGTCGTACTCATACTGCACTCTGCACTTCATGTGGAGATACAATTACATCTGGGCGTGGTGATTGCTAGATCTATGCTAGTACCTGCTTGGGAGACTTTGAGGAAGCTTCTATGAAATCTGCACACCTTGACTCTCTTTCCTTTTACCTTCTTCAGTACTGTTCTATTACTCACACAGTTGTACTATAGTTTTGGTTTATGTTGATACTTAGTAGTGCCCATATACTCGTTGACACCAGATCTTGGGGATGTTGTAGTAGTATTTCAGTTATTTATACCATATTTTCATGAGATTTCCGTTGTTAAGTTTATTAAAACATGTTTATTTCAAATGTTTAGTTGTTATGTGATTGTCCGATTGCCTAGCAAGTGTGTTAGGTGCCATCATGACAGGTTGGGATTTTGGGTCATGACAAGTTAGTATTAGAGCGCGTCGGTATGAAGACTCCTATTTTCTTTTCTTTAAGGACACGGTGCAGCACGATGATGCTAAGGAGGTTTCTATTGGAGATGATGGGGTGTTATGGATGCAGGGTCGGATTTGTGTATCCAATGTGGATGGGTTGTGTTAGTTGATTCTGGAGGAGGCCCATAATTTGCGGTATTCCATTCATCCGGGTGCCTCCTACATGTATCAAAACTTGAGGCAACACTATTGGTTAGAAAGAATAAAGAAAGATGTAGTAGAGTATGTGACTTGGTGCTTTAACTGTCAGCAGGTGAACTATGAGCATCAGAGGCCAAGCGGTTTACTTCAGAGACATGAGATCCCCGAGGGGAAATGGGAGCGTTTTACCATGGACTACATTATTTAACTCCCACATACTTTGAAGAAATTTGATGCAGTTTGGGTGATTGTGGATCAGTTGACTAAGTCTGCACATTTCATTCTTATTGTGACCATCTATTCTTCAGAGCGACTGGCTCAGATATATATCTACGAGATTGTTTGTCTTCTTGGTGTGCCGGTGTCTATAGTAAAGCATTCCACCCCAGACAAATGGACAGTCCGAGCACATCATTCATATCTTGGAAGATATGCTACGCACCTATGTTATGGATTTTGGGGGTTCTTGGGATCAATTTCTATTGCTTGTAGAGTTTGCCTACCACAACAACTATCAATCGAGTATTTAGAAGGCTTTTTATGAGGCCTTATATGAGAGGCGATGTCGATCTGTATTTAGTTTGTTTGAGCCGGGGGAGGGTAGGTTGTTGGGCACTGATCTGGTTTGGGATGCCTTGAAGAAGGTCAAGTTGATTCAAGATCGGCTTCACACAACATAGTCTAGACATAAGAGTTACGTTGATCGGAAGGTTCGTGATGTTGCATATATGGTGGGAGAGAAGGTATTGCTCGAAGTTTCTCCCATGAAGGGCGTGATGAGGTTTGGGAAGAAGGGCAAGTTATGCCCTCTGTATATCGGTCCTTTTGAGGTTCTTAAGAGAGTTGGAGAGGTGGCCTACAATCTTGCATTGCCACCTAATCTATCGGGTGTTCACCCAGTATTTTATGTTTCTATGCTCCGGAAGTATTATGGTGTCCCGTCTCATATTTTGGACTTCAACACGGTACATCTAGATGAGGACTTGACTTATTATGTGGAACCTGTGGCCCTTTTGGATCAACAGGTTTGAAAGCTAAGATCAAAGAATATAGCTTCAATGAAATTTCAATGGAGAGGCCAGTAAGTTAAAGAGGCTACTTTGGAGCCTGAGCGGGAAATGCGAAGCATATATCCACGCCTATTTGAGACTCTAGGTAATATTCTAGACCCGTTCGAGGATAAATGTTTGTTTAAGAGGGGGAGAATATTACGACACGACCGATCATTTTATGTATTGTAGACCCATTTCCCAATTTATCGTTTCTTATATATTCATTTGTAGTTATGTGACTTGCTAGGATGGTTGGATTGGTTCTGGGGAAGTTTTCGAGTAAATAAGGACACTTAGTCCAAGGTTGAAAGTTTCAGTTGAAAGAGTTGACCGGAGTTTGACTTTTATGTAGACGACTCCCTAATGGAGTCTTGATGGTTCCGATAGCTTTTTAGGGTGATTTCCGACTTAGGTGTATGTCCAGATATTAATTTGGAGGTCCGTAGGTTGGTTTGAGGCTTTTTGGCGAAAGTTGGAAATTTGAAGGTTTGGAAGGTTGAGAAGTTTGACAGAGAGTTGGCTTTGTTGATATCAGGATCAAATTTTAGTTTTAGGAGCTAGAGTAGGTCTATTGTGTCATTTATGACATGCGTGCAAATTTTGAGGTCAATCGGCGTGGTTTGATATGATTCAACATTAGTTTTAGAAATTAGAAGACCATTAGTTTCATTAGGCTTGAATTGGGATGTGATTCGTGATTTTTACATTGTTTGATGTGATTTGAGGCTTCGACTAACTTTGTGTCATGTTTTAGGATGTGTTTGTATGCTTGGATGGGGTCCCTGGGGCCTCGACGGTGATTCAGATTGAGATCAGATTGAGATTTGGACTTAAGTAAATGCTTATGGCTTAAGGTCTTGTGCAATCACACCTGTGTGGTTTTAACCGCTGGTGCGAGACCGCAGAAGCAGCCACGGGGTTGCAAAAGCGGCTTTGGGTTGGCGCTGGGAAGATGCGCAGGTGCGAGGAATTTGCCGTACCTGCTAGGACAGAGGAGCGCAGAAGTGAAGAGGAGAGCAGGCACGGGTTTCCAGAGATGCGGAGTTGAGGGCGCAGGTGCGCATGCGCAGAAGCGCATATTGGACCGCAGAAGCGGAGGCTTAAGTGCAGGTGCGCTTCCACAGGTGAGAAATATTCTTCCATAGAAATGGATGGTCGGGGAGTTAATGAAATTCCGCACCTGCGATGGTTTGTCTGCAGGCGCGGTGCCGCATGTGCAGTGAATTGGAGTGCAAGTGCGAAAAGCCTGGGCAAAAGGATTAACACGAGGGTTTGAGTTATTTCTCTCATTTTGGACTTGTGGAGCTCGGCTAGGGGAGATTGTTGAGAGGGTTTTGGCTACAATTGAAGAGGTAAGTGAAGATTCATCACTTTTATTGATAATTATTGTTTACCCATTGATTTTTACACCTAGATTATGTGTGTTTGTGATGTAATTTGGGGATTTTTGGACTATGTATTGGAGAGTGAGATTTGGGGATTTGTGGTTGGAATTAGATGATTTTGGTATAGTTGGACTCGTTATCAAATGAGTGTCCAAAATTTGTGATTTTTGTCGAGTTCCGAGGTGTGGGCCCGGGGATGACTTTTGGATATGGGGCGTTACAAGCTTGGTATCAGATACTAAGGTTTTAAAGTGTCCTCAGATATCTCGGAGCCATGTCTAGTAGAGTCCTTCTTATCTGTGTGTTGTCGACAACATCTATAGTTAGGAGGCTACTTGGACATTTTAGAATGTCACCCTTCTTTGATATTCTAGATCGTGTGATAAAGTTCAAGATAGGAAGCTAATTTCCCCATCATGTCTCCTTTTTCGGATGAGTAGACCTCGGGTTCGAAGCTGTGAGAAGGGAGTGACCCCTTTATTGAATCTGGGGGAGATTGTAGAAGAGCTTGTTGGCAGAATGGGTCGAGTCGTCGAGTGATTGGAAGAATTAGTTGCTAGGGGAAATGCCCTTGTTCCCCTTCTATGTCATCCCACCGCCGAATCATGTGGCACGATCACCTAGGAAATTAAAGAGGGTTGTTTGTACTAAAAAGCCGGAATGGACAATTTGTAAGAAGCGCCACTAGGCCATATGTTGGATGACTCTTGAAATATGTTATGGTTGTGGAAAGAAGGGGCATAAGAAGAACAAATGCCCTAGGCTGGGTACACCCGGCCTGGTCTGTCCGACATGCAGGAGGGAACATTTGGCGTCGTGTTGCAAGTATGCTCAGGAGCGTTTTAGGGGTGGCTGGCTTGGGCAATTCCAAAGGCCCACACAACAAGCCGGTACAAAGATTCTTACACCCGTCATGGGGGCCTGGATGAAGGATAGGGGAGATGATTATGATGTATGCAAAAATAGTAAATATCAAGTTAGTGGGGCAAGCCAGCTTAGCATACCTCATCCTCGTTGCGAGAAGTGTAGGAGGTGTCATTCGGGGGTATTCTACTATTATACCAATGCATGTTATGTGTGTGGAGTCGAGGGGCATCAGTTAAGGCATTTCCCCAGGAACCTAAGGTCACCAAGTAAGTCACTCATTAGTACCTCATTATGAGCACCACATAATTTTCCTCATCGTATATGCGTATATATATTGAAGAGCCAACATAAACATGATCTTGACACGACATTGACTCACCAAACATTGTATGTACCTACTTTGTGAATAAGACGCATTATTCGTGGAGCCTCTTTACCACAATTCTCTTATTACAACCTCTTAAGGAATTGAGTTCTATAATGATTTTCTTGAATTGAGTTACAACCTTAAGTTAATACTTTTAACTTACATCTTCCAATTCTTAACAAAGGACATTTCTTGACAATTTCTTATGGGATTCTCTATTTCCAATGAATAACATCTTTTGGCTAGTGCATGTACCCTCATCATAGCATAATTCCTGCTTCTCATGTTTTTCTCATCCTTCATTAGCATCCGGGTACTTTCCAAGTCACAAACCCGTGGCGAACTCATTATGAACATTCGCAAACCTTCCATGTTTACTCTATAGTGCATCCCCGAGTTCCGCTATCCTTAACACTCGACTTCTAGGATCATTTACTATGTCATTGTCATGTGCGGAGGATTTACTTTCCCTAGCATTCCACGTCCTTGGGTGGACAAGGGTTTATCATTCGCAATTCCCTTTGGAGAATCACATTAACCATTAGAACCTATCTAACCAATGCATGATTTCATCCCAACATTAGGGTGTCCTAACTAAATAGTCTCACTCGTGTATGGTTGAACATAAGTAGCCTTACCGCGACCTTTCCCTCCCCACTTCAGGTAGATGTTTCAGATTTTGGCACATATCATGACCATATTAACTTGATGGACACGTCTATCGTATCTCTAATCCTCTTGTATAGGACAAACTATCGGGAAAGGTTAAGTTGCAAGAGTAATAACCTCACAAGTGCTTAACCCTTTACTTTTAATCTCATGGGCTTGGGGCCTAAGTCCTTGGTTCCAATTACCGTTAAGAGCGTAATGCAACTTCATGTATTTTCCTACATCACATTCATGGTGCAAGGATCGCCTCATTTCGAGTTCAACTGATTTTTCCCTACACTCAAGGAGACATCTTATTTCACGTGCTTGGCTACTTCTCCTTAATACTTACCATTTCCGAACAAGGCACATATGGTATAAAACAATTGCTATTATCCCTTTCATAACTCATCATCTTCCAGGAATAAATGTACTAATGTCTTTATCCTCCCGATCATGCCTCCCATATATCACATGTCTAAAGCGACTCACTTATTTTACATCTTAAGATGATGTACATGGTTCCCACATTATCAATGTGTACTAGTTAACTCTAGGTATCATTTTTAGAATCAATGATGTCATCGCAACGATTAACCATGTCAGCACTATTGGTAGTAACCTTCACACCTCTTAGTATATAACTTCCTTAAATGACTCTGCTCAACATATTGACTGATTCTTGAATAATTCCATCTCAATATCGAACCCTGCCATCCCTATTTGCATTAAACTTGCCGGGGTTGTAGGTTCAAACATGTCAAAGAAGAAGTATCATTCCATGATCAAACATACAAGGCAGGAAACTCTATGGTCATATGCATTCAAAAACATCGTAGAATAAGGTGGAGGAGGTTGAGGATTGCCAAAGTCCAATTCGGATATTCGACATAGAGATTTGGGAGTTTGAAGAAAGTGAACGGATTCTTCTCAAGATCTTCTCCATGAAGACATTATGTGAATTATTAATAAAGGTAGAGTAGGTGCAGTGCACATTAAGCCTTATGAAATCTTGAAGAAAATAGGCCAGGTAGCCTATGAGTACGAGGTCCGCCATTGGTGTCCTCCATACAACCAGCGCTTCATGTGTCTATGTCAAAGAAGGTAGTTGGAGATCCTTTTCCTATCGTACCAGTGGAGGCTATTGAAGTTAATGGAGAATTGGCTTATTAGAGGTACCTAATTTTCATCCTTATTAGACAAGTCTGGAAGTTGAGATTGCCTTCGTCAAAGTGCTATGGCGAAGTCAATGATTTGAGGAGGTCACTCGGAGGCCGAAGGTGTTGTGAGAAGAAAATATTCTCACTTATTTGTATAACCAGATGGTTGTGGTTGGACAGTACTTCTAATGTGTTGTGATTTAAACCTGTACAGCTTATGTTAGAATGCCCTTTTGGTAAGTGTAATGTTTGTGATGTTGAGATTGGTGTTATTTATATGTTGTGATGTTTCATTGGGTTGTGGATGTGTTGTTAAGAGTGGTTTTTGGGGCTCTCTGACAAGTGGATAGGCCCAAATGTAGGGGACACTCTATCGAAATTTCTAGAAATTTAAGGAGTTAGCCAAATTTGGATACTTTGAGGCGTGAGGAAAGAGTTAAGTCATGCTAGGTGTTCGGGCAGACTCTATCCCTCATTCGATGATGAATAATCCTAAGAAGGGGAGGATGTGAGGCCCCTCAAAATTTCCTATGAGTCAGAGGCCATAAAGCGAACTCACAAGTCGCTTAAGTGTCATCTTGCCTTCCACAAGAGATTATGGACTTGACCAAATTAGATGATCATGATAATAAGGGTAGGAGGTGTATTGGAAGTTTTTTAGGGTTTTAGTAGATCCCTAGGACTAAGCCAAGTTGGGAGGTATGCAATGGGCTAAAGTTTCAAATAAATTCGCACAAGACCCAAATTAAAACATGTGCAACTCCCGAAGTATAAAGATTAAGTGGTGATATAACTATCAAATTGAATCCCTTTGAGTCTAGTTTCAAACGCATCAAACCGTTTGTTATTTGGATATATCTACAGAAAGTTATGGCCATTTTACCAGACTAGTCCCATTTGCGCGGCAACGCACAAAAGACAGGTTTTTTGCCTTGTATGCGCGCCCAGGTGCGCGGACGCGCACATAGGAGCCCTATAAATACCCCCTAAAGTCAAGGAGAGAGTGTGGCTAATTCATTTCTTTGAGCTAGGGATTGCTCTAACAAGGGGAATCCATCCTATACTTCCCTCCCATGAACCAAGGTAATAATTTTGGAGTACTTTGAGTTGATTACTACTCCTAAACACTTATATTAACAAGGATTAATCTTGAAGATCCATAGATTTCCATTCAAATTCCCAAATTGGTCAAGAATACTACAAGTTGGGTTTTCAAGAGTTTCACTACAAGAGGTATGTCTACCATCTCTAACTAATTTATAGTGATTATTTATGTATGAAATATGCGTTAGGACTTATGGGGTGGTGCTTGGAAGACATAAGTTCCTAACCTAGGATGTGTTGGTGTTGTAGAGGTTGTAAAATTGTTTAATTAATGAGATTGATTGGTTGAGAGTGAATTGTTAAGCATGCATGTACTAATAGAAATTGTGGATTGCCTAAAGACGATGGTAAGGGAATCATTGGTGTGGAAGGTGGTTTTAAGGTGAAGAAATTCCATTGAAGGAGATTGTAGATGAATATGCACATTAGATGTTTGATAAAAATCATAAATTACTTAAAGTATAGAAATCTTACTAATATTAGTACAATTGTATTGCATTGTTGTAGATTGAAGTTGTTAGTGTGGTGGACCATCATAGTATTATTAAGGGGTGAATTTCAGGTATGTTGGCTAAACTCCCTCCGTAAAATCGGATTCCATGATCTCACTGTGAACCCCATGTACGGTTGCCCAAAGTACCACTTCTTATCATGTTAGATTGCCTCAAACATATGATTTATTATATGCCGATATGCTCAATTCTTGTTTCAATTTCTATCCTTATTCTCTCCTAAAATAATACTTCAAATGAGGTTGATTTAACGAATATCTATGATTCCAATTTATGTTTCAAATGAAATGGGTATAGTTTCCTTGTAAATGTTTCCAATGTGTTATAAGCTCTTATGTTTTCATGAGTAGAAGTTATGGTGTTCCTAAATGTTTTAAATGTTATTCATATTCTATGATCACCTATGGCAGGTAAAAAGGAAGTGATAGTATGACCATGAAATGTGGCCACTTGCCAAAATGAGAATTATGAGGCGTTGTATGTTCGAATGGTTTCAATCATGGTATGTATGCTTCTAAAATAATAAATACAAACGACCTTGATGTTAAAGCCCAAATAATCATGAACTTAGCTAATGACCTTAACATGACAAATGAGACGAAGGAGAGATGTTCTATGCTAAATGATGATCAACATTAAAGAAAAATATTTGGGTCCATGCACCATTGTAATCTACTCATTGATTCTCCATACATGTGCTAATGTAATAAACTGTGTTTCCACATGATGAGCATGAACATGAAGTATTCTGATGATCCGAGAACTTACCTAAATGTAATGTTACTCGTGTCGTTTTGAGCTTACATATAGTCATGTGTATAATAATATGTTATGAGCCCTATGGACGGTCTTTGAAATGCATAGGTGCATGGTATGGATGAACCCTATGGACGGTTTTTGAAACGCATAGGTGCATCATATAGATGAACCCTATGGACGGTATGTAAAACACATAGGTGCATAGTAAGAGAGGGCTATGGACGGACTGGTGAGACACATAGCCAGCACGAACAATAGGTTCTATTTTCAATGTCCTTGGTTGGTACATAGTGTACATTTATATTATACTGGTTATATCCCATACCATAGCTCATGTGGATTACTTGCATATGATCATATAATTTGTTTCAGAGCTTCTTGATGTGTCACATTTACCTTTCTTTGAGCTACCTTACCTTTTTTACATTGTTTTGTCTGCTCTACATACTAGTACTATTCCATATGTACTAACGCCCCTTTTGCCGGGAGCACTGCTTCTTTAATGGATGCAGGTGGTTCCTCAATAGGCGACTATGATCCTCATTAGCAGTTACCCTTTACTCAGCAGATTTGGTGAGCCCTATTCTATTCCGGGCCTTATGTCACTTCGTATTGTACATTGTGTTTTGAGGTATAGCCAAGGACTTGTCACCGGTACTTCCATGCTACTCTTATGTCATACTTAGAGGCTCCGTAGACATGTTGTGGGTGGTGTTCAATTTGGGGTAATGAACTAGAAATATTTGTATTTGTCAAACATGTTTTTCCCTCGAAACTATGAACTTGTAATATTTTGGAAATTTTAAATAAAGCTCCTATAAGTAGTGGAAAAAGGATGTGGTACACTTTACTCCTCTCATGTCTATTTCTTGTTACTGAATCTTAAATTGGTCATGGATAAGATTAGGTAGAAGTCATCAAGTAGGCTTGCTTGACTGGGATTTCTCGGTCGAGCACTGGTCCCTCTCCCCAAGGTCAGGACATGACAATAGATTCATCAAATATAATCAAAACTGAGTAGAAAACACTACCCCAATCCATGTGGTGAAAATAGCCTCCAAAATCGCCGAAATTCGAGCACCATAGCTCAAATTAGGATAAAATGACCAAGACCTTTGAAATAGAGTACTTTATACACTGCTCCATAGGTACCCTTCATGATCGCGGTCACCAACCTCGCAATCGCGATTCCAAAATTTCTAGCACAAATTTTACCCTAAGCGATCGCGTTCATTTCCCTGCTATCACGAAAAACAAATTTCCATTAACCCTTCCCTAAATCTTCTCAGACTGCCCGTAGTGTATTAGATATAATGTTTTCTACATAACTCCAAATTACTAACCGTTTGACTTTCTTAAAACAAGAAACAAAATCTACAACTTTCGTTTTTGGATAATCTAAAAATTCCTTAAAGATTGAAAGATATAAGCTTCCGAAGTCAGCTCGGTGACAACAAAATTTCTTTTTCGCGAATGCGAAGCTTCCTCCGTGAACGTGATTCACCGGTATAATTTTTCCATTTTGCACTTCGTGATCGCAACCAATATATTCTCCGTGATCGTGATGTACACCCCTGTAGCCAAAAACTAGCAATTGAAAAGGGCCTAAAAATGGTCTGAAATTAATCCGAAATACACTCGAGCCCTTCGGGACCCCGTTTGAACATACCAACAAGTCCCATAACCTAACATGGACTTACTCGAGGCCTCAAATCACGCATAAAAATATCAAAACCATGAATCACACCTCAAATCAAGCTTAATGAACTTTTGAACTTTCAACTTTCAAAACTCGTGCCGAACCATATCAAATTAACCCGGAATAACCTCAAATTTTGCACACAAGTTCCTAATGACATAACAAAGTTATTCCAACTCCCGGAACAACAATTCGAACCTGATATCAACAAAGTCAACTCTCGGTCAAACTTATGAATATTTCAAACCTTTAAGTTTCCAACTTTCGCCAAATAGTTCTGAAACCTTCTAGAAATATCCAAATGCAAATCCGAGAATACGCCCAAGTCCAAAATCACTATCCAGACCTAACAGAATCATCAAAACTCTGATGCGCCTCAAATACACAAAAGTCAAACTTGTTCAATTCTTCCAACTTAAAGCTTCTAATCAGCTGAAAACCAAACCGACGATTCACTTAAGTCATAATACATCATATGAAGCTACTCAAGACTTTAAATAGCAGAACAAAATGCAAATACTCAAAATGACTGGTTGGGTCGTTGCATTCTCCCCCACCTAAATATATGTTCGTCCTCGAACGTGCTAAAAGTTGTTCCAAAGCCATAAAATCACTATGTAAACTCATCATGCACCGACCCATGGGTGATACCATGTCACTCAAATCTATATAAGTCTGACAACACAACCTAACCGAAGATTCTTCCTTCAACCTTAGTCCATAAACCTTGGAACCCAATTTCCAACATCCGAAATTCCTTACAAGAGCCAAATCTCACATCTACACTCTGTATAAGTCTGAACAAGATGTATCAAGTCATAACCATAACCCGAAATGTAAATACACGATACCACATGACTCAGATACTCACAACAGTAATTTCCGGCCACAATAGGTACTTAAAAACAAACATGGTACCGAAAACAAACCTTATATCAACTAAAACCTTGTTCCAAAGATTCGTACACTGCAAATGGTGAATGAAACACGCATAAACTCATAAACACTCATCATATCAACAAGTCATAGATCTCTCTCTCATCCGACAAGAACCATAGCCAAATTCTAAGCCGATCAGTGACATTATCCTTCCAAATATACCGTAATCAAAACCGATAGCACCCATTCTAGGTCCAATGACCTCATCTCATCAAACGCAACTATTCTAATGACATGCCACACCAATGCAACCTAAATCCACCAACCGTGCAAGATTCGCACCAATAAGCAACAATTCAAATGTACTCAAATATGGAAAAATGACTCAAATGAGAGAATCGCCCTACAAGCTCAACAAGTACCACCACAAACACAATGCTATGAACCTATCACCTATAGTAAAACCAAGACACACAAATCTATCACAAAGAATCATATCCCAACATAACCCCACTGCAATGTGTGACCCATCCACACACCGGTCCATAAAAAATACCTCAAGCGACAATGCACAACATAAACAACCACACACCATTCGACATCAAGTATATGAAGTGCATGATCATAACCACGGAGAAGAGAATTACACAATATACCACAGCCTGAAAAGACCATAACCAAGGCATAATCAATCATTCAACACCCCAATAACTATCTCGCTCAAATTTTGTCGCAAGGCCCAAACAGAAATGTATCTAGTGTGCAAATAACCAACAGATCACAAACCATTCTAGCATAGAATATGTAAGAAACCGGAAAAAATTCTCTAAGTAATTTAATGTTTTGTGGTGCCAAGGTAGGCTAATGTATTATATTTTCGGAGTTTTTGGGTTGAACAGTGTGTCGGGAAGTTGAAAATTTTCAATCTCGCATCGCCCACCTTGTAGCGTGCTAGACCGTGCTATATCCATCGCGAAGCTAGGTCTGTAGCGTGCTAGACCGCGCTACAGAGCGTTCCTAGCCTGGTCTGTAGCTCGGTCCGGAATTTTGGAGTATCCATTCTTCTATCTTTATAACCCGAACCAACTTCGATAAGTAACCCTTGAAGCTCATTGCGGAGCAAAAATCTAATATTTTTAGAGAGAAGTGAGAGTGTTCTAGAGAGAGGAAGAAGCTCAAGTGCTTTGTTCATCAAGATCTTGTCCAAGCCTTGAAATCCAACAAGAAATCCTTCAAGTTCTTCATTTAAGAGGTAAGATTCCATACCTTAGTTTTTAATTTTAGCTTTGGGTAGAAGATGGTTGATCGAGAGTATGATTCTTGGGTGTGAGAGTGTTATTTATACATGCATGTACCAATAAGATTTATGGGAAGATTGTTGAGCTCAAATGGGTAAATATTAGGTTGTGAAGTGAAGGAAATCTTGTGGAAGAACCTTGTAATCAAATTTGCACATCTAGTATTTGATAGAATGCTCAAGTGAGCTGAGACCGTGAATATCTTCCTAATTTGTATTCAATTTTGTTATGTCTCGAAATAGATTTGGATTGCTAGAATTTTCGAAACGTTGTAGTAATTTAAGGAAAGCTCAAAGCGAGGTATGTTGGCTAAACTACTCTCTTAGAATTAAATTCTATGATGTTCCCGTAAGTTTCATATATGGTTGTATCAAGTTCCTTATTCTATGTTACAAGAAGTTCCCAATAAATTTGATTGTCCCGAATAAGCAAAGTATCGAGAATTATGTATTCAAAACGTGTTCTGAATGTTCCTATTACATTATGTTATATTTTGGGAACGTGTTCAAGAATGATATGTGTATTAAAATGCTATGTCTTTGAGTTGTGTTCCAATTGAAGGTTATGATGCCAAAGTGTGAGAAAATCTCAATATACTTAAGACTCTTAATTTCTCATATGTGTACCTAAAGGCTTGATTGGAAATATCTTATTGTCGACAATCTATAAAGATGGTTGGAAGTAAAATAAATGAATTGACGATATAAAGTGTGGCCAACGTGCCAAGAGTGAAAGTTATTCTTGTGGCCAATGGTGCCAATGAAATGAAATGATATGAGAAATGTTATGAAATGAGCCTTGATTCAACTATTCCGAATTGACTTTGCAAATAGAATTACCTAAAAGCTTATGAACTCAAGTCATGCCCGTATATGGCTGTTTTAACAAATGCTATGCTTTGTGAGTATTTTTAATGTGTTTTGTGCTCTTACATATTCATGAGTAGAAATTGTGTATTTCCCTTTTTGGAAAAAAGTATTTCAAGAATAAATGGTGTGCTACTTGTTGATGATTTTAACTTGCGCATCAATTGCCAATTATTTTACTCCACTTCTCGGAAAGAAATCTATAGTGCTTTAATTGTTCATTTCTAATGAACTAAAAGTTGTGATTTTCGGAATATCATATATGTTGATATTTATGATGATGATACAAAGAGGGAAGAAATGAAAGTGTGGAATATCAAATACGGCCACCGTGCCTTGAATAAATAATCTTGTGAATGGCCAAAAGAGCCAAGAAAATATTGTTGTTGTTATTGGTTGAAAATACTAGTGGAGATTCATACAATGTGAAAGATGATGAGGTAAATACATTTGTACCTATGTTATTTTTATTAATTATTCCCCTTATTTTGGATGATATTGATGTGATAAAATTATTCCCTTATTTTGGATGAGTTTGATGTGATAAAATTATTCCCTTTATTTGGGATGAGAATGATATGATAAAATTATTCGCCTTAATTGGGATGATATTGATTGATATAAAAAGGTCGATGTTTCAAATAAAATAGCCTAGCCGATCGGGTCGTGATCGGATACCATGTCGCATACATGGTGGTGATTGTGCTGGAAATTGTAATTGAAATTATGATTTTGGTTGATGTCTTAAAATAAAACAGCCTAGCCGATCGGGTCGTGATCGGACTCCGAGCTAGATTCACGGTGGTATATTTACACAAAGATTGTGATTGAGATTGTGATTGTGGTTGATGTCTTCAAATAAGATGGCCTAGTCGATCGGGTCGTGATCGGGCTCCGTGCTAAAAGTACGGTGGTATTGGTATTAAGAGTGATTGTGGTTGATGTCTCTAATGAGATAGCCTAGCCGATTGGGTCTTGATCGGACTCCGTGCTAAAAGTACGGTGGTATTGCTATTGTGAATATTGGTACTGTCACGCCTCCTTTTTTCCGATAGGGGATAGGGGAGTTTTTCCAATTTAAGTAACATTAATCGAAATGGGATTATTTATTTATTTCACAGTCTCCACTTGAGATGATTATATGGTGTCCCAAGTCACCGGTTTATTTTAAATCCCAAATTGAGAAAAATTGACTCTGTTTTAAGTCTGCAAAACCAGAAGATCGAGTAAGGAATTCTGTTAATCCGGGAGAAGGTGTTAGGCATTCCCGAGTTCCGTGGTTTTAGCATGGTCATTTTTAATCATACCTTGCTTAATTAAATTGTTTAATTACGTATTTTAGAACCTATATGCATTTTACCTTTACCGCTTTTAATTATGGTGTTTATGGATTTATCGTTGAAACGGATTACATGTCTGTAAATCCACTTTATTTGGGGCATTAAAATCATGTCGCGCGTACGTGTACACAATTAATCGCGCTTTATTAATAAGATTTTTTGGTCGAAGTTTTGCAAAGCATACCTCGATTTAATTTTGGATATCAGGATCACGTCATGCAATCATGATAGTAGTTTAAAATTCGCAGCTAAAGCATTTCTGCGAGTGTTTAATTAAGGCATTTTATTTATTAAGATTGTTTGACCATGGTCACGCGAACATGTACCTTGGTTTGTTTTTGGCATCACAACTATATCACGCGTGCGTGTACATAATTGTAATAAATAAGTTGATTATAAGTACCTTAAGTTATGCTTATGTCTCTAAACTAAACACTCGATGTGATATGGCTAAGTATAAAGGTTCAATACTAGGTGATATGTTTGTTTGTATTAGATGGGGGCAGCCTATGTATTATCTATCAAGCAGGCCCAGATTTAAAGTTTGAGGCTTGATAAGGATTGAGTCCAAATGAACTCTAGCCCAAGACATATATTATTCGTTATTAGGCCTAGCTAATGAATTCAGTTCAAAAGAATTTGGGCCTGCTTGAGTCTAATTGACTCTGGCCCAATGCATATTTTAAGACAGTTAAATGAATTCAGTCCAAACGATTTGGGCCTAGTGATCATGGAGTCCAAATGACTCTGGCCCAATACAATGTTATTAAGCATTCAATCAATTAAACACATTTAATGCAAGAAGGTTTGGGCCTAATAATGAGTCCGGATGACTCTGGCCCAATATCCATTTGTGGACAAATTACTCAAAAACTAATTTGGGCCTGATGATAATGAATCCAAGTGACTCTGGCCCAGTGCATATTTGTGTGAATGATTTTGAAATTAAAATTTGTAACAACAATTATCAGATTTTACCTATATTTTGTTTATCTTAAAAAAAAAAGATAACAGGGGTCTTGGGATACGAACAAAATAAATCGAAATTTTGGTTAATTTTTGGATAATTTCATACTGATTGCCTAAGCCTCTTAGTAACTTATGTTAAAGTGCTAAGTTTAAGACTCATTGTGTATTTAAAACAACAAAAAATCACTGCCTTTACTTGAATTATCAATTTAATTTATTAGTCAAAATTTCATTGTACAATCTCATAGACCCAATTGATTTGGGCCTGAAAATGTACCCTGATTGCTATTAAGTTTGCTTGCAAAACCTAATTTTTTCATGACTTAGAACTAATGGAATCAGATTTACTATATTTGATTGTTTTAAATGAAATGATAAAACTACTAATTAAATCAGCACATTGTACATGATAATATAATATAGAAGCTTAATTATTACATTAATGATAACAAATCTATCTATTACTACTTTAATACATTTTCTAAAAAATGTGTGTATGTTGTTTTTGCTTATACTATTACACACACACGTACAGATTTTGTGAATGCATATAAAGCTTTAAACATGTTTTTTTTACAGTTTTAAGAACATTTTAACATAAAGATACCATGACTTAAATGACTCAAGCAGTATAAATAACTAACCACTCTCAACCAAATTACTTTATGCAATATTCAAACAGAACCCAGATTTTTTGATAACCAGTAGAATCATAGTCATGATACAGCAAGATTTAAACATTTACATTGTTTAAGAAAGTACCTTGATAACAGCAAGAACAAATAAGTAAGAAAATAGGTCTCTGAAAGCTTGAAGTAAAGCAGTAGCAATGAAACCTAGTAAGGTAGGAAGAACAGCCGGATTTTTAAAAGAAAACAGGAAAGGATTGTATATTTTTGTCTCTGAAAAATCAAGATTGATTTTCAGAAGATTTTCTTTTGGAAATGAATAGAAAATCTTAAGGTAGTGCAGATATTTCTGTGTGTTTGTGTGTGTAGGTGTGTAGCTATTTCGATGTGTATATTGTGTGTCTTCAGGTGTCTATAATGTGTCCACCTTTATAATGAAAAGGAAAGAGTGTATTTATAGAGTAAACAAGTAAAAAGGGATGGGAATTAGGGTACAAAAGAATCTGCCAGAATTCCCATAAATTAGGGAAATGGCATCTTTCTTAACAAAAATAGACAGCTGTCCAATTTGTAGTACCTTCCTTATCTTAGAAAATGGACAAGTGTTCAATTTCTGAATATTTTTGGATCTTATCCTTATTTTTCTACTCAGCATTGGGACAGTTGTCCCTATTCTAGAAGTTTCTAGTATTTTCTGAATAATTTTCAGAATTGGGATTCCAAAACTGACCCTTAAGGGTCTTGGAATTTCCTCAGAACCAGATTGGTTATGGGCCTGAGTCAGGTGACTCTGGGCCTAAGGACTTTGGGCTCTTAAGCTTTTTACAAAGCTATAGGCCTATCTATTCAGACAGGCCCAATTTATCAGCCAAGTAGAACGGGCCACTTCAGTGAGACCCAGTTCTTAACCAAACCAAACAACAGTAAAAAAAAAATTAAAAAAAAAATAAAGAAAATTAATTTAACAAAATAAAAAACAAAGCGGTAATACTAAAAATAAACTCATAACTAATAAAGATAAAATAAATTAAAAAATAGAAAGCAAAAGAGGAAAAATAAAGTAATCTAACACTGTTTTTACTTTATCTTAATTAAGTTTGCTTAATTAATCGATTTAAACAGAATATCAGACACAAATAAATAAATAAATAAAAAAAGAAGAACAATAATCGACAATAAACACAAAATATAAAGATGAAAAACAGGAAATAACATAAAATATTCCAAAAAGAATAGATCTAGCCGCTAAAAACCCTCATGCCAAGACTCCCATCTGGGATTTGAGATCCTTGATGGGAGATCTTGGCAGGAGGATTATTAAATGGACTAGGTTGGATTTAGGGTTTTGCAAAACAGATCTAGGGTTTTGGAGATCCTAGATCTAAGATCTATGATTATTGGTGGGGTTTTTGGGGATTTGGTTGGTAGGGTGATGTTCAGGGAGGTGAGGAAAGTGTATGGGGTAAGTTTGTGTGGCTTTGGGGTGTCGCCACCGCCGTAGGTGATTTCCGACGACGGCTTAGGGCGGTGGTTAGAGATATGGGTTATGGTGCTAGTCTCTATACTTTGGGGTGTTTCAGAGAGAGAGAGGCGTGAGAGGGGGGGTGAGACAGGAATGAAGGGGGTAAGAGAGGGTTTGGGCATATATATACTTAAGGGGAAGGGAGTTCCGGGCCGTTGGATCTATTGAAGATCAACGGCCTGCATCAATTGGTGCTTGAAAACTCACCGTTTAGGTTTAGGCTGGATTTCAGACGGGTTAGGGGATTAGGCTAGGTAATTTTGGGCTAGATTTTGGGGATTGGGCTGGTTTTTACACTGGCCAAGTCCGATTAATTTAATTAGTCCCCAAATTAATTTAATTAATTCCAAAAAAACTAATTAACTTAACTAAAAATCATAATTAAGTACTAGGCTATCTTAATTTGTAAAAGTAATTAACTATTTACCCTTATTATTTAACTAATTAATCAATTCTAAGTTATAACAAATTAAACTACTAATTTTAACATTAAAACTAACAATGTCAAAAATAAACAATTTTTGTGATTTCCTTTTAATGATATAATTAAATTGAGCAATTAGGTATTAAATTAAATTAAAAACCTAATAATGCAAGTTGATGAAGGTTTAAATATTTTATGTTATTTTTCATGACTTCAAAAAATGAAAAACAATGCAAATAATATCTAATAATTAACAAAAATCCTAAAAATAAATAAATATGAATAATTTATTTATTAATTTTGTAGGAATATTTTGGTAGGGTAAACATTACATGTTCACAGCTGCCCCTCTTTGCTCGGAAACACGAAGAGTTTTCGATCAAAGACAAAGTGAGCAATCATGGATGATTTTTACCCGTTTTGATACTCCATGGGAAGCGTTTTGACAAAACCTTGCTTCAAAGGTTGCCTACATATCCTTGGTTATAAAGGAATCGGGTCAGTGTAGTTCTGGAAGTTTTGGTAGTTGGGACTACCGAAAAATAATTATTTCACTATTGTTGTTGCTGTTACTACTGCTGAACTTCTTATTACACCAAAGTAAAAAATGAAGAAAACTAACTAAGCCTATCAGCTACTAGTTACAAGATTCCTATCTGTAAATTTTCCGAAGCTTGGTCTTGAGTCTTGGCTGACTCTTTTTGCAGACTCTGATCTGGATCTTGATGCTTGTTAGCTGCAGGTGCTGGTTCAATCTTCTTCATCTTTTCGGATCAAGATGGGACATACAAAACTTGGGACTTCAATTGTAAGGACCCGTAAAAATTTAAACCAAAAGCTCGGGGTTTCTTGGATTGAACATTACCCTACGGACTGAGAGAAAAATGTTTCGCAGAAGAATGCATTTCTGCGGCCCATTATGCGGCCGCATAATCACTCTGCGGACCGCAGAGTGAAGCAATAAGTTTGGCCAACTTGAGGTCAGTTTTGCAGTCAATTATGCGACCGCATAATCGATATGCGGACTGCATATCGATCATATAATCCCTCTTGAGTTTTTACGGAGGGAGTTCTGCGGTGCATTATGCGACCGCAAAATGAGTATGCGAACCGCATACTGGTCGCATACCTGGGTCGTAAGTTCAGGCCCCTGAGGGCCATTTCTGCGGTCACTTTGCGGACCGCATAATCATTATGCGGTAGCATATGCGACCGCAGACCTGTGTCGGGGCACCCATTTTTATAATTTAAAACCCGATCCCCATTCCGTTAAAATACCCCTTAGGTCTATTTTGAGCTCATTTTCAGATATTTCTAGAGTGAGAGAGAGAGGGTTCAAGAGGGAGGGTCTAAGTTTTCATCAAATTGATCTTCAATCATCAATCAAAGACTTGGAAATATTCAAGTAGAGCACCAAAATTCTTCACCCTAAAAGGTAAGGCTTCATCACCTCAGCTCTTAATTTCAAACATAGCTATAATAGGGTATTAGTGTGACACTTCATGGGTACGAGGGTGGTTCATATTGCATGCATGTGATAAAGAGTGTGGGAAAAATAAAGAGTGAACTAGAACCATGAACGTTTTCCTAATTTTGGGTTCAATTTTATATTGCTAAAATAGATTAAGGTTGCTAAGGGTTCCAGATAATTGTAGAGTCTAAAGAAGCGTGATTGAGGTATGTTGGCTAAACTTTCTCTCTTGGAATTGAATTCCATAATGTTTCTGTAAGTTTCAAAGTGTGGGTTACGTATTAAAAGGTTATGGCTTTGAGTCGTGTTTCAATGAAAGATAGAATTGTCTAAAAGCTTTTGTACTAAATTCATGCCCATTAGTGGCTGCTTTAACTAATGCTCTGATTTATAAATATATCCAGTGTGATTCAAGTTCTATATACTCATGTGTTGAAATTGTATATTGTCATTTCTGGGGGAGAGTATTGCAAGAGTAAATGGTGTATTGACTGCTTATGATTTTTCATATGTGTTTCTATTATTGGTTGGTATGCTTCATTCTTTGGGAAGAAACCATTTGTGTTTGAAGTTTCCATTTCAAATGGATTTGAAGTATATGATTTTTAAAATATCCTATATGTTGATACTTGATGGTGATCTTTGAAATTAAAAAAGGTGGAAGTGTGGAATACGAAATTCGGCCATCATGCCAGGAATAAAGAATCTTGTGAATGGCCTAATGAGCCAAGGAAATATTGTCGTTGTGAATGACTGGAAATACTAATGAGAAATCATACAATGTGAAAGATGTTGAGGTGAGTACAATTGTATTTATGATATTTCTGTTTGCAAATCAAATCAAAACTTTTTTTGGGAGCATCATTAGCAATACCGAGGAAGGGTGGGTCATAAGGCCCACACCTAAAATTACACGTGCCGGTGTAGGAGTGGATTGTGATATTATTCTCCTTAATTGGGATGAAACTGGAACCTTTGCGGATTGGAAAAGTCAACCCGCACGGCATATATGGGAAGGCGGCCTAGCTGATCGGGTGAAGATTAGATGCCATATTGCGCATATGGTGGTACTACTCTTGGTAACAACTTTCTTTTGCATCACATGTCAAACCACATTGTTCGTGGGGAGATGGCCTAACCGATCGGGCGTGATCGGACTCCGTGCTAATAAAGACGGTGGTATATCGGTGCTAATGATCTGCCAACCAAAATTATATATGAAGTTCATATTTTGAAAATTATTATATTTTAACTGGACGTTTGGATATTATTGATGGTGACTTGCTGTTTCTATGTGTTGCCTTTTCTGGGCATTCTATTTTGAAAGAGGATTTTTAGCTATATATACTAGTGCTATTCGAAAGTACTAACGTCCCTTTTGTCGGGGGCGCTGTATATTTAATAGATGCAGGTGGTTCTTCAGCAGGCGGCATTGATCAGTGATAGCAATACACTCTTTTCAGCTGATTTGGTGAGCCCCACTTCATTTTGGGGTCATGTATCTTTTGTTTCTCATGTACAGTGTTTTGAGGTATAGCCGGAGCCTTATTACCGACATTTCCATATTACTCTCCTATTGTATTTAGAGGCTCCGTAGACAGGTTGTGGGTTACGGTAGATGTTGGGAATTGAACTAGAAATGTTGGTACTTGGAAATAATGTTTTTTTTTCATTAATTCTATAAACTCGTAATGTTTTGGAAATTATTAATGAAGCTACTAATGGAAATGAAAAGGAAGTAGTTAATCCTCTTTATTCATGGATGAGTTTGGGTAGAAGTAAGTCTAATAGGCTTGCTCGACCGAGTTCTCTCGGTTGGGAACCGGTCACACTCCCTGAGTTTGGGGCGTGACATCAATCTCGTCTTGAGCAGAACATATCTTCTCCGCTTCTATACTTTGGTTTTATCTTCTTTTCTTTTATTCTAGATTAAGACGTCTTCTTTTGGTCGTCTCGAACCCAGTACTTTAAGGTATAACTAGCTAAGGCCTTTTATTCTAGATTAAGACACCTTCTTTTGGTTGTCTCGAACCCAGTACTTTAAGGTATAACTTGCTCAGGAATCAAAACAAACGAACGAAATTTTCTGCCCCAGTTTTCACTAGGAAAGTTTTGTGAGTTATTGTAACAAAATTTTATACTACTTCATTATCGAAAGCGATAAAAAGATGAGAATGGTGTACCCAGAGTAAATGTAGACTAGGGAGTGGAGACCCTATGTCTAAGAGTAAAATCAACTAGGGATTGGAGACCCTATGTTGGGAAAAATCACCAGGTTATGGTGGTATCAACTAGGGAGTGGGACCATATATTGGCATTAACTAGGGACTGGAGACCCTATGTTGAAAAGTCTTCAGGTTTTTCTCGCATTAACTAGGGAGTGGGACCCTACGTTGGAAAGTCATCAGGTTATGCTGGCATCAATTAGGGAGTGGGACCCTATGTTGGAAAGTCATCAGGTTATGCAGGCATCAACTAGGGAATGGACCCATATGTTGGAAAGTCATCAGGTTATGCTGGCATCAACTAGGGAGTGGGACCCTATGTTGGAAAGTCATCAGGTTATGCTGGCATCAATTAGGGAGTGGAACCCTATGTTGGAAAGTCATCAGGTTATGCTGGCATCAACTAGGGAGTGGGACCCTATGTTGGAAAGTCATCAGGTTATGCTAGCATCAACTAGGGAGTGAGACCCTATGTTAGAAAGTCATCAGGTTATGCTGGCATCAACTAGGGAGTGGGACCCTATGTTGGAAAGTCATCAGGTTATGTTAGCATCAACTAAGGAGTGGGACCCTATGTTGGAAAGTCATCAAGTTATGCTGGCATCAACTAGGGAGTGGAGACCCTATGTTGGAAAAGACGCAGCTTGGGATCAGAGACCGTAGTTTTGAATTATTTTTAACATCATTTCTTCTTTTCTTCCTTTATTTTTCAGAGAGTGAGTGAATGCGGGAATGAATTTTGGAGGAGACTTCCCTTTTGAAGTTGTTATTGCAAAGCTGTTTCCAGCCCTTGCGCGGTTTTCCTTTTGGTTGCCCCTACTTTTTGCAAGGTTGCTTTCGGGTTGCACCTGTTTCCTGTTTTCTTCAACAGAGAACAATTTGTTAGTTTGAAATGGTGGTTGGTTTTGTGGCCTTGATTATTTTGGTCACTTGATCTCGGCCCGTTCTTTTGAAGAAGATCTCAACTGCTTGCTTACTTGCTGGGGATTGGTTTCATTTCTAACCCTGGAGATCTTGACTTTTCAAAAACTTTACCAGGACGGTTATCACGCAGGACTTAACCTTCTTTAACTTTTATTTGCCTTTGCAACATTTTGACTTTGATCCCTTTCCTTTTAGGAATTCTTGACTTCAAAGCATCAGCCATCATGGCCAATCGAGGTCGACTTGATGCACCTGCCGAGCTTGGGCGCTTTTGCGTACTAACTTGTATCAAATGAGAACCTTGTAAATTAGTCTTGTCGTGCTTTATTTGTCTTATTTTAGAATAGAATTAGACCGAAAGGGATTGAAAGAAAAACAAACGACGGAATGGACGAATGAATTTAAACAAGAGGTATCCCTTTTGGGGAAAGGAAAGAAGGCCTTATCTGGAGTGTATGCGGACTTCAATGAACATGACATGCATTTTGGACTGGATGCCCTATCTGTGCGAACCGTCCAACTCTCAAAAATCCATCATAGCTTATACCTCAAGATTTGAGAAACCTTGCCCAGGATTGTGTCCATGTCAGTGACCAATTATTCTCTTTTTTCGATCAGTGGTGCCCTTTGCGGGTTTTCACCAGCTAACATCTCTCATTTCTCTTCTCACCATCGTCTTGTAGTGCTCTTTGTGAGTTTTCACTAATGAGACTCTCTCATTTTCAATTTCTCTCATTTGGTCGCATCAAATCCAAGTCATTGTATTCTCCAATTTTGGACATCTATACCGATTGATCAGAAGGACTTGAACAGGATTTGGGTAGAAATAATTTGAATTGAATTACAACCTTGGAACCTTTCAGGTGAAAGCATCGCCAAACCATTATAAATCCTACCCAAGTTTCATCTTCAGGGGAATTTGGATTTTTGTTTTGGTGTGACTGAACCCCAGAGTGAGGCTGCCTACGTATCCTTTCGGAATCAAGTCGAACATAGTTCAAGGAAACATTTTGTTTTTATTTCATTTTTGTTTTGATTGATTGATTTGATTGAATTTTGTTTTTTTGATAATTGAACTTTCAAGTTCCAAGGAGGGTGATCAAAGAAGAGTAACCAACTCAAAGGTTTTGCAAAAAGTTGATAGTGTTTGGGTAGCGAGAATGAAAGCCTTCATCATCCCAATCGGAGAGTATTAAGACCTTGAAAGGGGTTAATCATAATACCTTTTGATCGCATCCGCATTGACAACTGTTTCGGAATCATTTGCTTCAATGTATCTCAAGTACAATGCCCCTTTCGGCAATAGTTTTCTTATAATGTACGGACCTTTCCAATTTGGAGCAAATTTTCCTTTTGCTTCCTCGTGATACGGGAGAATATGTCTCAGAGCGAGTTGCCCTACTTCGAATCTCCTGGACCGCACTTTCTTGTTGTAGGCGCGGGCTATTTTTTGTTGGTACAACTGCCCATGACAAACTGTGGCCATCTGATTTTCATCAATCATAGTTAATTGTTCCAGCCGGATTTTGACCCATTCATCATCATCGATCTCAGCTTCAACAATGATTCGAAGAGAGGGAATTTCATCTTCTTCAGGTATTACAACTTCAGTGCCATAAAACAATAAGTAAGGCGTGGCCCCAACCGATGTGCGCACGATTGTGCGATATCCCAATAATGCGAAAGGCAGCTTCTCATGCCATTGTCTAGAACTTTGAATCATTTGCCTAAGGATCTTCTTGATGTTTTTGTTTGGTGCTTCAACGACAACTTTGGCTTTGGGTCAGTAAGGGGTAGAATTATGATGCATAATTTTAAACTGTTCGCATACCTTCCTCATCAAATGACTATTCATATTTGCAGCGTTGTCGGTAATGACAGTTTTTGGAATACCAAAATGACAGATAATGTTTGAATGTACGAAGTCCACCATTGCTTTCTTGGTGATGGCTTTAAAAGTGACCGTTTCGACCCATTTTGTGAAGTAATCAATGGCAACCAAGATGAATCTGTGCCCATTTGAGGCTTTCGGCTCGATCAGCCCAATGGCATCCATACCTCAAGCAACAAACGGCCAAGGTGCTGACATAGGATGTAACTCTGAAGGCGGTGCATGAATCAGGTCACCGTGTATCTGACACTGATGGCACTTCCGGACAAAACTGAAGCAATACTTTTCCATGGTCATCTAGTAATAACCTGCCCGCAGAATTTTCTTTGCGAGGACATATCCATTCATGTGGGGGGACGCATACTCATGAATACACTTAGTTCATGATCGTTTCAGCTTCTTTGGCATCCACACACCTTAAAAGATTCAAATCTGAAGTTCTCTTATACAATATTTCTCCGCTTAAGAAGAAACTGCTGGCAAGCCTTCTAATGGTTCTCTTTTGGTCTCCACTGGACTGCTCGGGGTATTCCTTTTTTTTTCAAGAACCTTTTAATATCATGGTACCATGGTTGAACATCTGGTTCTACTTCAACTGCATTGCAATAATCATGTCTTTCTCGAATTTGAATCTCCAACGGGTCAATATGGACGTTGCACGGATATGGCAACATTGCAGCTAAGGTAGCTAGTGCATTAGCTAACTCATTGTGTAATCGAGGAATATACCTGAATTCAACGGATTTGAATCGTTTGCTGAGATCTTCCACATGTTTTCTATATGGGATAAGCTTGATATCTCGAGTTTCCCATTCACCTTGTGCTTGCCGAATGATCAAATCAGAGTCTCCCATGATTAGTAATTCTTCTACATCCATGTCAATTGCCATGTTCATGCCCATAATGCAAGCTTCATATTCTGCAGTTTTATTCGTACAGAAGAACCGAAGTTGGGCCGTAACCGGATAGTGCTGACCAGTGGGCCAAATCAAAATTGCCCCAATCCCGACACCTTTTGCATTTACAGCTCCATCAAAGAACATTTTCCAAGCATTGGTGTACTCTGGAATTATTTCAACTGAGTTTACTTCCTCGTCCGGAAAGTATGTACTTAGGGGTTGGTATTTATTATCAACCGGGTTCTCAGCTAAATGATCTGCCAAGGCTTGAGCTTTCATCGCCGTGTGGGTGACATACACAATGTCAAACTCAGTGAGCGGGATTCGCCATTTTGCTAACCTTCCCATAAGCATTGGTTTCTGGAATATGTACTTCAGAGGATCCATTCTGGTTATGAGATATGTGGTATAAGCCAACAAATAATGTCTAAGCTTTTGAGCGACCCAAGTTAAGGCACAACAAGTTCTTTCCAGCAAAGTGTACTTTGCTTCATAACCAGTAAATTTCTTGCTCAAATAGTATATGGCTTGCTCTTTCTTCCCGGTCACATCATGTTGCCCGAGGACGCAGCCAAAAGAATTCTCCAGGACCGTCAAGTATAAGAACAAAGGCCTTCCAGGCCTAGGCCGAACTAACACCGGCGGATTTGACAAATATTCTTTGATTTTTTCAAAAGCTTCCTGACACTCATCCATCCATTTAATCGCCGCATCTTTCTTTAGCAGCTTAAATATGAGCTCACATGCGGTCGTGAGCTGAGCGATGAATCTACTGATGTAATTTAACCTTCCCAGCAAACTCATGACCTCTTTCTTATTTTTCGAAGGTGGTAGATCTCGGATAGATTTTATCTTTGTTGGATCCAACTCAATACCCCTCCGACTGACTATAAATCCCAAGAGTTTCCCTGATGGAACCCCAAATGCACATTTAGTAGGGTTTAATTTTAAGTCATACTTACGTAGACGCTCAAAGAACTTTCTCAAATCTCGCACATGGCCTTCTTGTGTTCTGGATTTAATGATTACGTCATCAACGTACACCTCAATTTCTTGGTTCATCATGTCATGGAAGATGGCGGTCATAGCTCTCATGTAAGTTGCCCCGGCATTCTTCAGACTGAATAGCATGAACCTGTAACAGTAAGTCCCCCATGGTGTGGTGAAAGCTGTCATTTCTGCGTCTTCTTCATCCATCAGGACTTTGTGATACCCAGCATAACAATCCACAATATACTGTAACTCATGTTTGGCACAATTGTCGACAAGGATGTCGATGTTTGGTAATGGGAAGTTGTTCTTGGGGCTTGCTTTGTTCAAATACCTGTAGTCAACACATACTCGGATCTTCCCATCCTTCTTTGCTACTAGGACTACATTGGCCAACCATGTGGTGTATCGGACCACTCGGATCATATCGGCTTTTAATTGTTTGGCAATCTCTTCTTTAATCTTGTCGCTAATGTCTGTTTTGAATTTTCTTTGATTTTGTTGGACAGGTGGACAAACAGGATAAGTTGGCAATTTGTGTACTACGAGATCTTCACTTAGTCCTGGCATATTGTCGTAAGACCATACAAACACGTCTTTAAATTCAAACAAGAGTTGGATCAATGCGTCTCTAGTTTATTCCTCTGCGTGAATGCTTATCATGGTCTCCTTGACCTCTTCTGAATTGCTCAAATTAATTGGCTCGGTTTCATTTAGGTATGGCTTAGGCTTATTCTTGAATTGTTCCAATTCTCGATTTATTTCCTTAAAAGCCTCGTCTTCATAATATTCGGGTTCTTGATTCATTATTTCATAGTTAGACAACGTTTTAGGATCTGGGCATGAAGTCCGCAGGCATGTCATGTTATTTAAGTCCGCATTATTAGAACTGAAAAGAGAAAGATAAGAAAAATAGCAAAATCAGAAAGAATAACACGCAAAGATTCATAGACGATGAAATATTGATTTCATTTCATCGAATTTGAAGATAGGAGGGTTTACATCGGAATTTAAAAAAATACAACAAAAACTAAAAGCATGCGAGTTACACCCTGAAATAACTCGGAATGTAGAAAAGATGGATAGACTAAACTACTAGGATTTCCGCCTGACTGGGAATGGAGTAGTGTGCCAGTTTTGCAATTTAGCATTGGGCCCCATGTATTGTACCTCAGTAGTGCTCGAGCCTTCGCCCGGTTGGACCATGTGGGCTTCGTACAACATTTGCCTCATTGCCTCACATATGTCCTCAATTTCATCGGCCGTGAAGGTCTCTTCTTCTTCTTCTATATACCTTGGCTTTACAAACGATCTGGCGAGGTGCGGGATTGGCTGAGGCAGGACCCACCCATTTTTTTGTCACGACCCAAAACTAACCCCTGTCGTGATGGCGCCTATCGTGGAACTAGGCAAGCTGACTCATTTCCAAAACAAATCGATATTTTCATTTAAAAGATAATTCCAAGGTTATTTAACATAAAACCTCCATTTAAAGAGTTCAAATCAAAGAAAAACAGAAGTGCAGAAAAGAAAAGCCTGATATCGGGGTGTCACTAGTCATGAGCATCTACTACCATCTGTCTAACAATATCAAGGCTAACTTAGCCTGGAAAATAGCTAAATATAACTAGAGGAAAATAAAAGGGTGAAGAGCAAGGGCTGCGATCGCCAAACAGCTACCTTGCTATTTCCAAGAAAATCTGCAACCAGAACACTCAATAATCGCTACCGTGTCCAGCTACACCTGAATCTACACACAAGGTGTAGGGAGTAACGTGAGTACGCCAACTCAGTAAGTAATAATAATAATTAAAGACTGAGCAGTAGTGACGAGCAATAAAGAATATAACATTCATATCATGAAATCTCATTAAAGTACAACATGCTTTAAAATTAGTGTTTGAATCAAATCATCTCATTTAAACCCAGTTCCAGTAAAAATCATTTAAAGATATTTTTCCAACAGTTTTTCAAACAAAGGCTCAATGCAAGGGTGAGCAAAAATGATGAAATCATAAATAGCCCCTCAGGCAAACCTCACAGTCACTCGTGCCACTCGGGCATACCTCACAATCACTCATGCCTCCCATTCACTCAGCACACGGCACTCGACACTGGCACTCATTAGGTACCTACACTCACTGGGGGTGTGTACATACTCCGGAGGGGCTCCTTCATCCCAAGCGCTATAATCTACACAGACAACTCACGTGCTATAATAATAAAGTATGTTGCAGGCGGGCAGCCCCGATCCACACTCATCCTTACAAATCAGGCCCTCGGCCTCACTCAGTCATAAATATGCTACAGGCGGGCAGCCCCAATCCACACTCATCCTCACAAATCAGGCCCTCGGCCTCACTCAGTCATAAACCTCTCAAGCCACTCGGGCATTTCAGTAAAATAGGGCATTCGGCCCAAAATATTTATATGCATCAAAATAGAGTCATAAAACTGAGTTATGCGGTAAACAAGTATAAACATGACTGAGTATAGATTGTCAATCAAAAACAGTGAGAGAATGGTAAGAAACAGCCCCTAAGGGTCCAAACAGCTTTGGCGCAAGGCCCAAACATGTCATTCAACCCAATTTATAGAAATTCTTTCTAAAACATATAAGTATCATATGGTTTCAACAAAGTATGCAACTTTACAGTTGCTACGGGGTGGACCAAGTCACAAAACCCCAGCAGTGCATGCCCACACGCTCGTCACCTAGCATGTGTGTCACTTCAAAATAGTAGAATGATACGAAATTCGGGGTTTCATACCCTCAGTACTAGATTTACAATCGTTACTTACCTCAAACCGCAAAATTCTTATTTTGCAATGCCCTTTCCTCATGAATTGGTCTCCAAATGCCTTGAATCTGGTCATAAATAATTCCTTTCAGTCAATAAAATTCATTGGAATTAATTCCACAAGATAATAATGATTTTCCATAAAAATACGAATATTAGCTCAAAAATCGCCCGTGGGACCCATATCTCGGAACTCAACAAAAGTTACAAAATTCGGAAACCCATTCAACCACGAGTCTAACCATACCAATTTTACAAAAATCCGACCCAAACTCGACCCTCAAATCTTCGATTTAAACCAAGAGGGTTTTCAAATTTCCCCAACTCAATTCACCAATTAAATGATAAAAACAACCATGGATTCGGGTAATTTAATAAATATTGAGTTAAGAACACTTACCCCGTTGTTTCCTCTGAAAATCACCCAAAATCGCCTCACTTCCGAGCTCCAAATTGCCAAAAACTGAAACTGGGACGAAGTCCCATTTTCAGAATTTAAACTCACTCCCGGACTTTTAATTCGCGAAGCACAAAATGCCTCTGCCTCAATGCTTTCTACACGAACGCGTTCGAGCCATCGCGAACGCGTAGACCAATTGCCTTGGGTCTTTGGATGCTTCCTCTCTTCTTCGCGAACGCGTAACACCTCCCGCGTCCGTGATGCACACCCAGTCCACCCTTCGTGAACGCGAGGTTCTCTTCACGAACGCGAAGAGAAAATATTGCCAGCCTCTTAGTTCCTCTTCGCGAACGCGATGAAGGAAACCAGATGGTGCATCAGAAAAATTCCAGCAGAGTTCAAAGTCTAAAATCCAACCCATTAACCATCAAAAACTCACCCGAGCCCCTCGGGACCTCAACCAAATATACCAACAAGTCCTAAAATATCATACGAACTTAATCGAACCCTCAAATCACCTCAAACAACACTAAAACCATGAATTACACCCCAATTCAAGCCTAATGAACTTTGAAATTTCTAATTTCTACTACGGAACCTATCAAATCACGTCCGATTGACATCAAATTTTTCACACAAGTCCTAAATGACATAATAAAGGTATTCCAATTTTCATAATCGAATTCCGACCCCGATATCAAAAAGTCAACCCCTCGGTCAAACTTCTCAAAAATAAAACTTTCGGCATTTCAAGCCTAATTCCTCTACGGACTTCCAAATAATATTTCAGATACGCTCCTAATCCCAAAATTACCATACAGAGCTATTGGAATCATCAAAATTCAAATCCGAGGTCGTTTACACATAGGTCCATATCCGGTCCACTTTTTTAACTTAAAATTTTTAATTATGAGACTAAGTGTCTCATTTCACTCCGAGTTCCTTCCGGACCCGAACCAACTAACCCGATATAACATAATATAGTTTAATAACATAAAAAGAAGTAGAAATGGGGAAAATGGGGCTATAACTCTCGAAACGACCGGGGCTATCCTACTGATTGCTTAAGCCTCTAGTAACTTATGATAAAGTGCTATGTTTAAGACTCATTGTGTATTTAAAACAACAAAAAATCATTGCCTTTCCTTGAATTATCAATTTAATTTATTAGTCAAAATTTCAGAGTACAATCTTATAGACCCAATTGATGTGGGCTTGAAAATGTACCCTGATTGCTATTAAGTTTGCTTGCAAAATCTAGTTTTTTCATGACTTAGAACTAATGGAATCAGATTTACTATATTTGATTATTTTAAATAAAATGGTAAAACTACTAATTAAACCAACACATTGTACAGGATAATATAATATAAAAGCTAAATTATTACATTAGTGATAACAAATCTATCTATTACTACTTTAATACATTTTCTAAAAAATGTGTGTGTGCTGTTTTTGCTTCTACTATTACACACGCACATACAAATTTTGTGAATGTATATAAAGCTTTAAACAGGTTTTTACAGTTTTAAGAACATTTTAACATAAATATACCATGACTTAAATGACTCAAGCAGTATAAATAACTAACCACTCTCAACCAAATAACTTTATGCAATATTCAAACAGAACATAGATTTTTTGATAACCAGTAGAATCATAGTCATGATACAGCAAGATTTAAACATTTACATTGTTTAAGAAAGTACCTTGATAGCAGCAAAAACAAATAAGTAAGAAAATAAGTCTCTGAAAGCTTGAAGTAAAGCAGCAGCAATGACACCTAGTAAGGTAGGAAGAACAGCCGAATTTTTAAAAGAAACGGAAAGGATTGTATATTTTTTTCTCTGAAAAATCAAGATTGATTTTCAGAAGTTTTTCTTTTGGAAATGAAGAGAAAACCTTAAGGTAGTGTAGAGATTTCTGTGTGTTTTCGTGTGTGTAGGTGTGTAGCTATTTCAGTGTGTATATTGTGTGTCTTCGGGTGTCTATAATGTGTTCGCCCTTATAATGAAAAGGGAAGAGTGTATTTATAGAGTAAAGGAGTGAAAAGGGATGAGGATTAGGGTACAAAAGAATATGCTAGAATTCCCATAAATTAGGGAAATGGCATATTTCTTAACAGAAATGGACATTTGTCCAATTTCTAGTACCTTCCTTATCTTAGAAAATGGACAAGTATCCAATTTGTGGATATTTTTGGATCTTATCCCTATTTTCCTACTCAGCATTGGGACATGTGTCCCTATTCTAGAAGTTTCTAGTATTTTCTAAATAATTTTAAGAATTGGAATTCCAAAACTGACCCTTAAGGGTCTTGTAATTTTTTCAGAACCATATTGGTTCTGGGACTGAGTCAGGTGACTCTGGGCCTAAGGACTTTGGGCTCTTAAGCTTTTTACAAAGCTATAGGCATGTCTACTCAGACAGGCCCAATTTATGAGCCAAGTAGAACGGGCCACTTCAGTGAGGCCCAGTTCTTAACCAAACCAAACAAAAGTAAAAATAAATAAATAAATAAATAACGGCAATTAATTTAACAAAATAAACACCAAAGCAGTAATACTAAAAATAAATTCAGAACTAATAAAGATTAAATAAATAAAAAACAGAAAGGAAAAAAGGAAAAATAAAGTAATCTAACACTGTTTTTACTTTATCTTAATTAAGTTTGTTTAATTAATCGATTTAAACAGAATATCAAATAGTAATAAATAAATAAAATAAAATAAAATAAAAGAAAAGTAATCGACAATAAACACAAAATATAAAGATGAAAAACAGGAAATAACAAAATATTCCCCAAAAAAATAGATCTAGCCGCTAAAAACCCTCATGCCAAGACTCTCATCTGGGATCTGAGATCCTTGATGGGAGATCTTGGCAGGAGGATTATTAAACGGACTAGGTTGGATTTAGGGTTTTGAAAAACAGATCTAGGGTTTCGAAGATCCTAGATCTAAGATCTATGATTATTGGGGATTTGGTTGGTAAGGTGAGGTTCAGGGAGGTGAGGAGAGTGTATGGGGTAAGTTTGGGTGGCTTTGGGGTGTCGCCCCCGCCGTAGGCTATTTTTGGCGATAGCTTAGGGCGGTGGTTAGAGAGATGGGTTATGGGGGTCGCCTCTAGGGTTTGGGGGTGTTTCAGAGAGAGAGAGAGGTGTGAGAGAGGGGGTGAGACTTAGGGGGAAGGGAGTTCCGGGCCGTTGGATCTATTGAAGATCAACGGCCTGGATCAATTAGTGCTTGAAACGACACCGTTTAGGGTTAGGCGGGATTTCAGACGGGTTAGGGGATTAGGCTAGGTAATTTTAAGCTAGATTTTGGGGTTTGGGTTGGTTTTTACACTCGCCCAGTCCGATTAATTTAATTAGTCCCCTAATTAATTTAATTAATTCCAAACAATCTAATTAACTTAACTAAAAATCCTAATTAAGTACTAGCCTATCTTAATTTATAAAATTAATTAACTATTTACCCTTAGTATTTAACTAATTAATCAATCCTAAGTTATAACAAGTAAAACTACTAATTTTAACATTAAAACTAACAATGTCAAAAATAAATAATATTTGTGATTTCCTTTTAATAATATGATTAAATTACGCAATTAAGTGTTAAATTAAATTTAAAACCTAATAATGCAAGATGATGAAGGTTTAAATTTTTTTGTTATTTTTTATGACTTCAAAAATGAAAAAAAATACAACTAAATGAAAATAATTTCAAATAATTAACAAAAATCCTAAAAATAAATCTAAAAAAATAAATATGAATAATTTATTTATTTATTTTGTAGGAATATTTTGGTAGGGTAAAAATTGCATGCTCACAGGTACTGTGAACGGTGATATTGGTATTGTAAAAGGTGAAATTGTGAACAGTGATATAACGGTGCTAAAGGTCTCCCAACCAAAAATAATATTATCATCATATTTTGATTAACACTTCACAATGTTATCTTCATATTTTTGAAATTATTATGTTTTAACTTGAGATTTGAATATCATTGATTGTTGATTGTTGTTTCCACGGTTTCCCTTTTTTACATTGGCATTCTATTTTGAAAGAGGACAGTTAACTTTACATACTAGTACTATTCCATATGTACTAACGTCCCTTTTGCCTGGGGCGCTGCATCTTTAATAGATGCAGGTGGTTCATCAGCGGGCAGCTTTGGTCCTCGTTAGCAGTTACTCCCTATTCAGCAGGTTTTGGTGAGCCCTACTGTATTTCGGTCCCGATGTCACTTGATGTTACACTTTGCGTCTTGAGGTATAGCCGGGGCCTTGTTGCCGGTACTTCCATACTATTCTTTTGTCATATTTAGAGGCTCCGTAGACATGTTGTGGATGGTGTATGATGTTGGAAATTGAACTAGAAATATTATTATTTGGTAAACATATTTTTCATTATATCTATAAACTTGTAATACTTTGGAAATTATGAATGAAGTTTCTAATGGAATGAATGGGAGTTGTTAATAAAACTATTTTCAGTGTTTGATTAATGGAGTGAATCTCCTCTTTATTCATTGATGAGTTTGGGTAGAAGAAAATCTAATAGGCTTGCTCGGCCGGGTTCACTCGGTTGAGCGCCGGTCGCGCTCCCCGATTTTGGGGCGTGACAGAATAGTAACACATAGAACATATAAGAACATGAACATGCTCAACTCCAACTGAATGACAGACCCCTCAACAATAACAGTGTTGAGTCAACAAATCTGACCCGGTATAGATTACACAACCTCATTGGGCCTACCAATGGGCCCCAAAGTCGACTCCGATCATCCATAATTAGATAAATAACCCCTGAAAAGTCCACAATAACCTAACCATAACACATACTATTAGTTGTCTAACTTTGGCTATACCTTCATAGTCCCAACCAAGGAACAATCTACCTCTTAGAACTCCCCGTCTCCAAATCCCTAGAATACCAGAATCACCATATCCGATCCCAATTTGACCACACATGTGACTGACATATCTATCATACACAATTATTTCACAAAAAATACTTCCATAATTATTTCGTGCCACAAAGCAAAATCTGGACACTAGCAGTCGATCAACCAGGCAAGTATAGCAATACCAATGAAGCATATGTAAGTCAAAACACAATGTGCCTTCTGCAATGCGCGCACTTCTCAGGTAATATTAAGTAGTACTAGCATTCATCAAAACATATGAGACCATCCATACTGTCTAAAATTTATGACCTTCCCTTCAAAACTGAACCGCAACCTAGTACATGCAAACCTCAATCCCACACGGCGCATCTCATTTATCATGCCATCATATGAAAGCACAAGAACCTCATTATCAACTATGAGTCACAAGCAAGATACATACTCAATCAGCTAGAAATCTTCCAATTGATCCCATCCAGGAGAAAAATCACAATGCCCAACAAACTCCTCATTCCTATAGAAAATATCCATCTCAAGATGTGGTAGGAATCATCGAGAACTCTTCGAAACCCATTAGCACCAGACCGAGCAATCAGAACCAAATCCCTCTAACTCAACCAAGTCATGCAGATCACAAAGACCAAGAGTATTTCCACAAAAACACTAGTAAAGCCTCTTCACACCATAAGAACCAAAAGAACTGATCATGCCATTACCATACTGATCCAACCTACTACCAAGAGGTCCTATTTCCTCTAAGTTTCTTTTGAATTGCCTTCAAGTTAACACTTATCCTTGCTATAATACAACGATCCTCAATAATAACTCGCAACACGAGATCCTAGTATGTAACCACGTAGTCCTAAGCTCATAAGCCATTGTATTCCCTCTTCAGCATCCAATAGTACTACAACTAAAATGCCCACTCTAAAGAGACCTTATGTGAATCAAACGATGTTTCCTTTACCTTTCTGATACTGAAATGTAGAACCTCTAATGATATAGATGTACCTCTGGTCACAACACCACCCAATGCAAATCACAGATCTTAGCTTTTTATTCAACAAATTTCCGAAATTCATCAAACGCCACATATGAACCCTAAACCCATTAAAACCATTTTGAGAGTCATCCTCCCTATTCAAATCTCAATGCACCGCCCAAACAAGCAGAACGACATGTGCTCCATCTTCACACCAACACCCAAAGAAGTGAACCCATCTTAACGCAACCGAGTAAATTCCCACTCCATGCACACTACATCTGTCATGAATAATGAACTCAAATATTTCCAAGATTACAATATACCCATAAAGTTCAATATATCCCGTATCCAGAAATCTCCTTACTCGAGTCATCCTCGATCTCAACCTCTGCAAGTCATAACTGATTCACAAATATACATCAGACAGAAATCAATACAACACATAACTATGCAATCTAATCGTCAATAGTAGGATCCCCTCTTGGCTCAATGCCATAGAACAAAACATCCGATAACTCACAATACCCATACTCTATTACTGCCATAATCCCGCACTGAAATTCAACTAAATCCTTCATAAGCTCATGCAATACAAACCATAAAATACCTCAAATCATCTTCTAAGCTCACATTCATCCTCAAGATAGTCAAGTCAACTTTCTCAACCGATCCAAACTCAAATTGAAACACATATAACCCACTGGTTAAAAGAAACCCTTCACACAACATCATAAGGATTACACATCTGTAGATCACCCCATAGGAGATGACCCACCTGCTTAGCCTCAAATTGGTATTTCACTACGCCCTACCTTGGCCACAACCATCATGCAATCACTTAATCATTTCGAGTCTAACTCGTCAACAAGACATAAGAATCTACTTTATCCCATAACTGACAACATGAAAGATCCCTCAACACAATCATAACTCGAGACTGTACAACACATCAAGATAGAAATCAAGCATCCAATAGTCCTTTTCACATCCCAAGCAACCTTTCTCATCACATCAAAGACATTTGAACACATCCTACAATCACCTTATATTCATCATATAGCTATCCAACTAATCACCGAGCCATAAATCCCGCTCATAGGGATACTATCAAATATATAAGCCCAAAGCACATATTTACACACTGAAACCATCCAGCCCAAGCTGCAGTCCAACCCCGACCTCAAGTCCTCCAGATCGGCCCATCACCAAAACACATAAAACACATCTCATACCTCATCCATTGAATCACAAGCCATTGATGCACAGCTGATACCGAGCGCTCAACATAGCACATGAGTGAGTGGAAGGAATTCAAAGAGGTACGCTTCAAGCTGAATCAATGTCGCACGATAAGAAAAAAAATGGGAAGTTTATCCTAAATGCCCTGTAGCCTCTCGAAGATAGGCATGGATGTCATCATACCAATCCGCAAGACTCTACTATACATTTGCTCATGACTCACAGAATCCATAAACCTAGAGCTCTGATACCAACTTTTTGCGATCCAAAATTTTGTAAGGCCCCGTAAAGTTTCACTTAGAACTCGGGGTTTCGTGGTGCCGAGGTAGTCTTATGTGTACGGACTTTTTGGGTTGTGCAGTGTGTCGGGGAGTTGAAAGAAATATTTTGCAGAACAGGGTATTTCTGCGGTCAACTATGCGGCCGCAGAATCACTTTTTAGACCGCAGATCTGCCGCAGAATGCAACAAGGCCCAAGCCAAATTTTGAAGAGATTTTTGCGGTCGATTATGCGGACGCATAATCATTTTGCGGGCCGCACAATCCATCGCATATCCAGCAATAATAATTTTGGAGGGAGACTCCGCGGTGCGTTATGTGACCACATAACTATTGTGCGGGCCACATAACTGCCGCAGACTTGACCAGGCCAAGCCTAGTTCTAGGACTATCTTTGCGGTCCCCTTTGCGGCCGCATACTCATTTTGTGGTCCGGTCTGCGACCGTAGACCCGTGTTCGTAGGCTTAAGTTTGGAAAAAATTTACCCGACCCTATTTTGATAATAGACTTAAGGGACCATTGTTTAAGGGGAATTCTGAGATTTTAAGAGTGAGGGGAGGAACTAGAGAGAGAAGGAGTAGCTTCAACACCTTCCACTTCAATTCCTTGCTCAACCTTGGATAATTCACTAAGAAAGCTTGCAAAATTGTCTACTAAAGAGGTAAGGTTCTAGACCTAGCCTTCAATTTCAAAATTTGGGTTGGGAATAGGTAATAGGGAAAATGGTTTTGAGAATAAGAGTTGGTTAATGATGCATGCATGTGCCAATGAGGGTGGTAGGGATGGTGTGTAGTATATATGGATGACCTATTGAAGTGGGGATTGGTTGTGAGGTGAAGGAACATCACTATAGGACCCTATAGTCGAATATTCCCACCTAGTATTTGATGAAATGCTCAAATGAGTTGAACCCACAAATATCTTCCTAATTATGGTTCAATTTTGTTATATCTCTAAATAGATTGAAGTTTCTAGGATTTTTGAAATATTGTAGTAATTTAAGGAAAGCTCAAAGCGAGGTATGTTGGCTAAACTCTCTCCTAGAATCGAATCCCTCGGTGTTATCGTAAGTTCAAGTATGAAGGGCGAAGCTCTTATTTCTCACGTTTGAGTTATTCGTTATAAATTTGACTATTCCGAATAAGCTTGTGTTGAAATATATATACTACAAACATGTTCCAAATAATCCTATCATATTGTGTTTTCCTTCGTAAATGTATTCAAACGTGACCAATGTGTCGGAATATTATGATTTCAATCATATTCAATTGCAACTTATTATGCTAAATTGTGGAAGAAAACTCAATATCCTTAAGACTCTCATTGCTCATATGTACACTTAAAGTCTTGATTAGAAATGCATGATTGATGATAATCCATGATGATGTCGGAAAGTGAAAGGAGTGTGTATGAAATATGAAATACGACCGACGTGCTAAGAACAAAATTACACTTGTGGACACTAGTGCTAATGAAATGAAAAGATGAGTGAAGCACTATGAAATGAGCTATAAATTCTTTTTATAATAAATATTTTGGGAGCATCGTTTAGTCACCGAGGAAGGGTAGGTTTAAATAACTTAACTCCGAAACTACACATGCAGATGTAGGAGTGATTGAGGGGTTAAAACCCTGTATTGATGTGATGAGATTATTCCCCTTAAATGGAATGAGATTGATGTGTTGAGATTATTCCCCTAAATGGGATGAGATGATTGCTAGCATAAAGTGATGTCGACCCACATAACATTTTGGTGAGACGGCTTAGCCGATCGGGCTGAGATCAGACGCCATGTCGCGCATATGGTGGTGTTGTGATTGGATGTCTCGTGGTGAGATGGCTTACCCGAGCAGGCCGAAATCGGACTCCGTGCAAAACATACGGTGGTATATCGGTACTAAAGATCTCCCAACCTATAATATTAAAAATTTCTTGAAAACATACGTTGCTCCTAACTTGATGCTTTTATATTGTTTGAGGCTAACATTGATCTTATGTTGTTTCTCCTTGTACTGTTACTCGATTCTTTGAGAGGGTGTTTAGTCTTCCATACTAGTACTATTCCATATGTACTAACATCCCTTTTGCCCGGGGCGCTGCATCTTTAATGGATGCAGGTGGTTGCACAGCAGGCGGCATCGATCAGTGGTAGCGGTAAACCCTCGTCCCAGCTGACTTGGTGAGCCCCACTTTATTTCGGGGTCTTGTAGCTTTTGTTCCTTATGTATAATATTTTGATGTATACTCGGGACCTTGTTGTCGGCACTACAATAGTACTCTTTTCTATCTGTTAGAGGCTCTGTAGACATAGTGTGGGTTGTATATTGGTGTTGGGAAAGTCTAATTAGAAATGTTGTATTTGTATCACATGTTCCACTTCAAACTATGAATGTGTAATGTTTTTTTAGACTTATAAATGAAGTAACTAATGGTAATGAACTTGTTTTGTTCACGTGATCTTCTTATTATATAATTAATGGAAAGGAAGCTTCACTTTATTTATGGGTAAGTTCGGATAGAAGGCATTGAATAGGCTTGCTTGACCGGGGTATCTCAGTTGAGCGCTAGTCGCGCTCCCCGAGGTCGGGGCATGACAAATCTACTAGCTGTGATAGAACCTAACCCAGCCCGCTAGGTAAGACAATTAACATTCAGCATATTCCAAATGAGATTAATGAAAAATAAATGATTAAATAACTGAACTTTTATACAACAACCCAAGGACTGGTAGTACAAGTTATGAGCCACTAAAACTTAGATTTACAAACTAAAATGAAATAATTACCACATCTGTTTGGAATGTACATGAACAAAACTCGAATCTAAAGCTACCAAGGATAAGTGATAGCCATATCTGGAACGCGGGTACATATTCAATTTCAGCTCCCGCCATGCACAACAACACCTGTTCCAAGATCTGCACGCAAGGTACAGAAGTGTAGTATGATTACAACCGACTCCATGTATTCAATAAATATCCTAACTAACATCGGCGAGGTAAAAGAAGCAGGAACAATAAATGATACTCACTAACACCTGTACAGTTCATAATTTCAACAAGTATAGAACATATATGTGATCAAAGCAGGAAAATATCAAGTAAATATCACTTTGATGCTCACAATTCTTTATTTTAAATTATTCTACTCTGTCAACAATCCAGCATATAAAGAACATATGCAAGTAAATCAGGTAAACAATCAAGGAGATTACAAGTAAAGATGGAATGCAATAATCAAATATCAGTCATTTGCGGAGCACAACCCAATCCAATTACAATAAGCCAATAAGGCCTGTTGCGGTGTGTAACCTGATCCAAATATAGTAATAGCTCTCCTAGAGCTCACATTAACCAGAAACTCGTCGGTTTCTCACTATCCGCATGTACACCATCAAGAGAGAAACATGAGAGGGTGGCCTTATGGGGATTGATCCATACACATGCAAGCACTGCTAATTAATCATGCTACTAGACCGTCCTGGTCACGGGCTCAATATCATAATCCTCTCGGTGTGGTCACAAGAGCAATAACAACCGCACGAATAATTCACGTGCTGCACGGACAACTCACGTGCCATGATATCGTTATTTGGATATGCATGGACAGCTCACATGCTGCATGGAAAACTCACGTGCTAATAATCACAATGTGCCTGGCGTGGTCACATGCTTAAAAACACAATCCGCCTGGCCTGGTCACAGGCATAACAACACAATCCGCCCGGCGTCGTCACATGCATAATAATACAATCTGCCCGGCATGGTCACATGCATAACAACACAATACGCCCGACGTGGTCACAAGCATAACAACATAATCCACCTGGCGTATCACCCACATCCAATCCAAATCATATAACATAGAAGTAAGTATAGAAGAACACATAAATGTGAAGAATAAATATAAGAATTCATGCTCCTCGACTAGTATAATAACATGCTAAAGTGTAGGCATGTGCAAAGTGTGCTATCATAGCTCAAATAGGAAATTTCATCATAGAATTAGCAATCACCAAGTTTATTCAGGGAATTAGCCTCTTCTTAACTTCAAACATGGCTCAAATAGTTCACAACAATGTTACAAATATGAGAAACATCATAGCTTAAAGCTTAACGGTCAATTCTAGTCTTATCATAGCCTAAGCACTACCCCGAGCATGGATAAATACCCTGGTGCTTGCACATGGGCTTAAACCCCACACATATGTGCACTCACAAATAATTCAGGTAATCAAGTTTAGATAAGATACTTACCTCAAACAAGCCAAAACAAATACCTAGCAAGCCAAACAACACTCTAGAAATTCCATCCCATGCGTATCAACCTACGAACGGGTCGAAACTAGCGAAAAGCAACTCAAAAACATCAAATAATGCATAGGAGACAAACCCAATCGATAAAGGTCAAATCTTTAATCAAAAACTCAAAGTCACCCAAATATTCAAACCCGGGCCCGCACCTCAGAACCGACAAAACTCAAAAAATACAACAACCCATTCAATTAAGAGTCCAACCATACTAATTTCACCCAAATCCAACTCCGAATCTATGTTCAAAACTCAAAATTTCACTTTAGAAAACTTTAGACAAAAATCCCCAATTTCTCTTTAAAATTCATAATCCAAATGCCAAAATCGAAGATAGATTCATGAAATATATTCAAAACCGAGTAGAAAATACTTACCCTAATCCATGTGGTGAAAATCACCTCCAAAATAGCCCAAATGCAAGCTCCATTGCTCAAAATATGATCAAATGACCAAGACCTTCGAAATAGAGTACTTTATACACTGCTCCAGAGGTACCCTTCGCGATCATGGTCACCAAACTCGCGATTGCAATTCCAAAATTTTCTAGCACAGTATTTACCATATGTGATTGTGTCCATTTCCCCAAGATCGCAAAGAAAAGATTTCCATTAACCCTTCCCAAACCCTTCTCTGACAGCTTGTAGTATATCAGCTATAACTTTTAGTACATAACTCCTAATAACAAACAGTTTGACTTTCAAAAAACTAGAAACAATGGGCTATAACTTTTATTTTTGGATCATCTTAAATTCCTTATAGATTGTAAGATTTAAGCTTCCGAAGTCGGCTCAGTGACAACAGAATTTCTTCTTCTCGAACGCGATTCACTGGTTCAATTTTTCCATTTTACTCTTCGGGTTTGCGATCAATTCTCTGCGATCACGATGTATCGTCCTTTGTTCCCCATAGCAACTAGGGATCAAAAAGCACCAAATTTGATGACTTATTAAGGGAAAGACGAAGTAAGAGCATGATATTGGAGACGTTGCAACATATGTCGGGAAGGCCTCCGTTGATTATGTACGAACAAAATACGAATCCAAAGGCATGGTAAGAAAGGGTTTAGCTAAAGGAGATATTAACTCTTCCGGGAACCCGTAATGCGTAAACCATGTCAAACCAAGACCAATCATTATCCGAACCGAACAGATTCGAACTTCCCCTGTAGCCAAAAACCAGCAGTTGAAAAAGGCCTAAAATGGTCTAAAATTAATCTGAAACATACCCGAGCCCCTCGAGACCCCGTCCGAACATACCAACAAGTCCCATAACCTAACAAGGACTTACTCGAGGCCTCAAATCATGCATAACAAAATCAAAATCACAAATCGCACCTCAAATCAAATTTAATGAATTTTTTAAGTTTCAACTTCCAAAACTCGTGCCGAACTATATCAAATCAACCCGGAATGACCTCAAATTTTGCACACAAGTTTCAAATGACATAACGAAGTTATTCCAACACTCGAAACAAGAATTCGAACCCATATCATCAAATTCAACTCTCGATCAAACTTATGAATATTCTAAACGTCCAAATTTTAAACTTTCCTCAAACCGTGCCGAAACCTTCTAGAAATATTCATATGCAAATCCGGACATACTCCCAAGTCCAAAATCACTATCTGGACCTAATAAAATCATCAAAACTCTGATCTGGGCTCAAATACATAGAATTCAAACTTAGTCAACTCTTCCAACTTAAATTCTAACATGCGATTCATTCTTCCAAATCAATTCTGAATTACCTAAAAACTAAAATTGATATTTTACACAAGTGATAATACATCATATGAAGCTACTCAAGACTTCAAACAGTAGAATGGAATACAAATGCTCAAAACGACCGGTTGGATCGTTATATTAAGCAAAATCAAGATCAACAAATTAAGGCACTATGCAAGAGTCAAGAACTGAGATTAGGCATCACAAGTAAGGCACTCACTACTCTCAGAGCACAACAAAGTCAAGAAAAGTCATCTCTATTTAACACTATAGCACAAGACTTCTCTATTCCTAATAAAAGAAAAACTAACTACACCCGGTTCAAGCAAACCCCTTGAAAATGAACCGCGACAGAAAGAAAAACCAAGGGGGAATTGTTATACTACCTAAGAAAGTAAAACAAAGATGAAAGACAAAACAATTTTTCTTCGACTTTAATCCCTCAAGAAGACAGTCGAGGAAATCCATCATCCGGAAAAGTCAAAACTTTCTTTTTCAAATAAACAAAAAAAACAAACACACATATACATATGTACACCTCCCACCCCACACTTTAAATTGTGGCATGTCCCCATGACACACAAATAAAAAGTAAGAGGTAAAGGAAACTCCCCTGAATCATCTAGTCTGGGTCTGAATCGAAGTCAGGATCTACTTTGCATGCTCGACCCAGTGCACACATCCATACTGAAAGTTTCTTTTCTGCCTTTTTTGGATACACCCCATACTTATCATGCTTACTCTCTCCGGCTCGCTCTTTTAGGAAGGGGTATTTTTGTCCTAATGTTTTCTACAGCTAATAAAAGGACTATAACCTAGTTTTTGAGGGGCATTCAAATTGGAGAGATGGAAGGGAGGCTAGGGCAGTCTTGGAGTAAGGATTCAATATAGATTTTCTTCCTTTTATCTTTACTTTGAAGGTTATGATTTTTAAGACTCGTATGATTGTTACCATAACTACAAGGGACTAGTTTTCTTAGTTCTAGCGCTATGGAATTTACATGAATGTTTTATTCTAAAGTTTGAATTTTTCTTATTTATTTATCATAGAAGACATGTCAGTTCGACTGGAAAAGTTCATTTTTCCTACCGATCTCAGTATTCTCAATTATAACACATATGAGAAAGTACCTATTATTTGGAGATGATCATTCTTGATCATTGGTGGAGTGGTTATTGATGTAAGGGAGAAGATGAAGATGTGAATCCATGATCAGGAGGTGACTTTTAGTGTGTACAAATAACTTATACTTCCTTACTACGATGAGTATTTGTGCATCATTACTATGGTGGACACAAAGTTGATAAAGTATAGTCCTTATGTGAATCATAGTGATTCAGAGAAAAAGACTACGTTAAAGCATACAGTGTTGCAAGCTAGAGGGTATGAAGGTGGTAGAGAAAAGGGCCAAATAAGAAAGACGAGATTTTCCTAGAGCGTGCAAAAGGGAAAATCACAATAGGAGGAGGAAGAAAGGAAAGCGTCCAGCTTGAGCCGAACAACAAAGTCGTGCTACAACAATAACTAAGGCGCTTGTTAGGAGGCAACCCAAATTTACTGCTATTTAATTTTTTGATTTTTTAAATTTTATTTATTAATAAAAAATATTATATAGTACGTTATATTATTTTATTTTTATTTTGCATTGTAAGGAAAGGCTGGAAATGAAGTTGATGCACCGTGTGCTTTGGTGGAGACCCTGTCAATTTCCAAAGGAAGTTCTTTTGCACTCTACTTCATTTTATTTATGTATATTAGAAAAAATATACAACTTTAAGTGTGGGGAAGAAATTCTCTTTTAGTTGTGTTGGTTACAAGTTTGTTATTCTTTTTGTAAAGATTAAAAGCTGAATAAAATGTCCTAAAATAATGTTTTTTTACCTCTAATTTTTGTTCTTTTTAGTAAGTTAATCTCCCTTTATTTTTCTTTGGACATCGATTCTTTTTCAAGGGTACAATTTGAATTAGATATATTTTTATCTTTTAGAGTAGTTAAGGATATTATTGATGATAGAAGAATGCTTTGGTTGGATTCTCCGTAAGCTCTTGAAATCATATGTACTTTAAATTTTTGAATTGCCTGCTTTGTAACACTTGAGCTCACTTTTTTGTGCCTCTTGACTATTTTTTTGCCTTGTCGTATTACTTGCTTTGATTGACAGTTGGAATGTGTCACGATCCAAAATTTCCCCTAATGGTCGTGGTGGTGCCTAACCTACCTGATAGGAATATCAACACTCAACAATATCATAAAAGTCGATTATTAAGTAATTAACAGAGCTGTGATAAAAATAAAAAAGCAGAATAAGTCTCAAATCAACATAATAAAGGCATAAGTCAATGATAGGGTCTAAACACAACCGTAATTGTCTCACAAATCTCCCAAAACCTGGTGTCAGATCATCACGAGCATCTAACAAGAGTAAACTCAACTAAATAATAAGATTTGTTTGGAAAAAAGTAAATAGACTGGGGTGGATAATTAAGGAAGGGGGACTTCATGTGTTGCACATACAATCAAGTAGAGTAGCTCACTACGAAGTCTCCAAGCAAGCTCCTAAACAGCTGGGTGGGTACTATTAGTACATGCCTCAAAATCTGCACAAAAATATGCAAAAGTGTAGTATGAGTTAAAAACCATGGTACTCAGTAGGTATAAAGTCTAGCCTCGAAGAAGTAATGACGAGGGTAGACACTAACACTTACTAACAACCAATAAACAAGTGAAAGAAAAAAGATAACATGAGATAAGGTATGGTATCATCAATAGGTACAAAAGGTGAAGACATAGTAAAACTCGAATTCAGGCATACTTTTCATGCAAATAAATAGGATAAAATATCAAATACCTCAATTCTTTTCATAATCATGATTTGAGTCAAGCAACGCTTGTATAAAAGCTACTGCGTGAATCTAGGATGAAAAATACATGCTCATGATTCACTCTCAATACCTCTCAGCACAAATCCATGTGCCAGACACTGAATAAGTGTCCAAACCAAGCACCAATTTGGTACCCACGCTCACATGGCACAAAGTAATATAGGTAATCACCTGACTCTAGAGGGACTAATTCATATACAAGCACTATTGCAGCGTGCAACACGATCCAATCATATCAATTCGCACGGATAATTCATGTGCCATAAAAACATAATCCGCTCACATCTCCTTAGTGTCAGGTCCTCAATATCCAACTCTCCAACTCAAGCATATGCATATGGGATGATGTGATAAAGACTCACCAGGATATAATAATATAATGCATATGAATATTTACATGAATAAGAGATGGCTATGGCTAATCACGTAATTCAACTTTTCATAACAGTTCAACATGCTTATTCAATATTCTTAAGTCCCATCATGATATCAAACCTAAGCAAAGTAAGCCAACAGCCACAATATCATAACCCAAATAAAGCAAGTGTATGACTATGACTATTTTAAAAGCTCAACACGGTAAAGGAAGTCCTTCATTTCCAATTTAACAAGCCATAACCAAAAACATAGTTTCTAATCATGATTAAGATCCATCACATAGTAATAAAATCAATAAAACATGGATAAATAATCCAAATAATCCCAACAAGACATACCACAAGAATAACTCTGTCACAATCCAAATTCACGCAGAAGGTGGTGATGGCGCCTAACCTACTTTCTAGGCAAGCCAACACATAACAACAGTAATAGAAATCATTTATTAAGTATTTTACAGAATTTTAATATTAATAAGAAAGAGGAAATAGTATCATAACCCATTGCATAAATACAAATGTCTAATACAAGGTCTAAACACCACCACAACTACCAAACAACGCCAAAAAACCCAGTGTCCCAATGTCACAAGCATCTAATAAGGAGTCAAGTATATCAATCAATCTACAACATCTGCATGAAAGGAGTAAATGGACAGAGATAGATAAACGGGGAGGGGGACACCATGAGCTGCAGATCGAACAAATAGGACAAGTCACCACGAAGTCTCCACAGCAAGCTCCTAAGCGGCCGGATGGCTATGACTAGTACCGGCCTCTGAATCTGCGTAAAAATGTGCAAAAATATAGGATGAGTACAAAACCATGGTACTCAGTAAGTATCAATTCTACCCTCAAAGAAGTATTGATGAGGGGTTTACACAAACACCTACTAATAGACCAATAAACAGTGACAGCATAAGTAGAACAAGAAATAAGACATGGTATCATCAAACAAGTACAAAAGGATAAAGCTATGTTAAATTAGATTTTAAGCATGCGTTTTAGGAAAAGAAATAAATCAATAAATCGCAAAATCAAATACCTCATTTATTTTCATAATATTGACATGTGTCAATCAACACTTATATGAAAGCTGCTGCATAAATCTAAGATGCAATTACATGCTCATAATCCACTTTTAATACTTCACAACCCAAATCCATGTGCCTGAGACCGGCCAAGTATCCAAACTAAGCGCTAATCCGGGTGCCTCGACTCATAAGTCCCAAAGTAAAATCGGTAATGACCTGACTCCAAAGGGACAGATCTATATTCAAGTATTGTTGTAGTGTGAAACCCGATCTAATCATATTCAATAATATGTAATCCATATTCATATCCGCTCACATTGTCCTTATTGTCAAAATCCTTAACTTTCTTCAATAATTAACTCTCATACTCATGTATGTGCATATGAGATGATATGATAAAGATTCATCAGGAAAGTAAAATAAATATGGATGAATAATAACATGAATAAGAGATGGTTATGGCTAATCATGTAACTCAAATTTTTATAACATTTTAATATGTCCATTTAATATTCTTATGTCCGATAATGATAACAAACATGAGCAACAAGAGCTAATGATCACCAAGTCGTAAGCCAAGTAAAGCTAGAGCATGATAATCAACTAGCCAAAACGCTAAACATGATTTCTAATCATAGATAAGTTTCATCACGTAATCATAGAATCAATAGAACATGAATAAATAATTCACAAAGTCCAACTACGAAAAATCATTAGCTTAACTCTGTCCGGCTAAGAACATAACCTAGCTACGTATATGCGCTGGTCACTTTCCATATACGAAGCACCTGAATCAAGTAACAATTCACAAATAATTCATCTATGAGGAGAATTCCCTCTTTCAAGAATAGACAAGAGACGACCTCCAACCGAGAACACCTTCAATCTTCCAAAATATTTTTTCCATTCAAATCCACCTCCAAACGACTCGAATCTAGTCAAATAATGCAATAGAATTCAACTCCAAACAATAAAGTTTCAATCTTTCATCAAATTCCAAAAGGCAATAAAAGTCAATCCGAGCCCACAAGGTCAAAACCCGAGTCAAGAGGTAGATCCTGACTACTCAGAACACCACGAGTCAAAATATGTAATTATATTAAAAAAGGAGTCTGTATCGGCCTTCAAACCCCCAAAAATACACTCTCTTAAATTGTAGACAAAAAAATCAATTTCTTGTTCAAATACATGTTTGGATGTTAGATCTAGTGTTAATTCCATATAGAATTCATAGATTTAGTGTAGCATAATTTACCATAGGCTTGTGTGTGAAACCCTAGCTTCAAACTCCTCAAAATAAGCTCCAAAAGTTGGGAAATAAAATAAGAAATCACAAAATTTGGCCTTAAATAGTTCGTGCCCAAAACTGGCCAGCACCGCAAAATGCACAGTGCAGACTGCATTACTAATCCACGGTCACGAAACGAAATAGTCCCAACTGTCCAGCCATCGCGAAAATAATATGCGGTCCGCGGATTCATTATGCAGTCCAGAAAACTCACTGCGAAATCTACCAGCCCAAAATTCCTCAACGATCACAAAATAGATGTGTGTCTCGCAGAAGCATTCTGTTGTCCGTGAAATTGGTTGCATAATCGACATGATAATGCCAAATTCCGTAAAACTCACTCTAAACGCACTGAAACTTACCCAAGCACTTTGGGACCCAATCTAACCTTACCAACAAGTCCATCAACACTACCTAGACCTGTCCAAGATCTCAAAATATATCTGGAAACATCACAACAAAGAATTGAGGTGTACACTTTTCACACATGTTCCTTTCAACCATGTGCACCTATCCAAGGTCTTAAAACTAAAATAGGAGTTTGATAACACCAAAGTGCACTATCGGTAAAACCAACAAACTTTCTAATTTTTCAAATTGCCAACTTTAAAAAAATAGACCCAAAACCTTCTGGGGACCTCCAAATCCAAGTACGAACATACGCTCAAGTACAAAATCACCATATGACCTATTGGAACCATCAAATCACCAATCTGAGGTCATTTACTCAGAAGTCTAACCTTGGCCAATTCTAGCAACATAAGCTTCCAAAATGAGGCTAAATGTTCTGAATCACTCTCAAACCTTCTCAATAGAAAACCAACCAACTCCTCAAGTGATAAAACAACAAGTAAACATACAAGAAGCTTCAAATAGGGGAACAAGCTCAAATACGAGAAATGATCGGTCGGGTCATTATATTCTCCCCCTCTTAAATTGCATTCATCCTCGAACGGGTTTAGAATCATAGTTGGAATGCCAAAAAGATGAGGATATCCGCTCTGCATAGCATTCTCGATCTCCCAAGTCTCCTCCTTGACCAGTTTGACCTCTCCACTGATGCAATCTCTTTAGATTTCAACTTCCAAACCTGACTATCCAAAATGGCTGATGGCCCTTCTTCATAAGCCAGATTCTTGTCCAGCTGCACTTTACTCAAATCTAGCACATGTGACTTGTCTTCATAATACTTCTGAAGAATGGAAACATGAAATACCACGTGAGCTCCTGACAATCACGGTGGTAAAGCAATATTGTAAGCCACCTCACCAACTCTCCCAAGAACCTCAAATGAACTAATATACCGAGGGCTCAACTTGCCCTTACTCCCAAATTTCATCATGCCCTTCTTATATGAAACTCTAAGAACCTTCTCACCCTCCATGAAGGCCACATCACTAACCATCCTAAGAATAACTCTTCTTCCTGGACTGTGTTGTACAAAATTGCTCTTAAATCAACTTCACCTTCTCTAAAGCATCATGAACCAAATTTGTACTGTCGCGACCTAAAATCCCAACCTGTCGCGATGGTACCTAATACACTTGCTAGGCAAGTCGACAATTACATAACAACTAAAGATTTGAATAAAACATGTTTTAATAAACTCAATAGCGAAAATCTCATGAAAATCTTATACAAATAACTAAAATACTACTACAACCACCCCAAAATCTAGTGTCAACGAGTACATGAGCATTACTAAGTATCAACATAAACCAAAACTCTAGTACAACTGTCTAAGTAATAGAACAGTACTGAAGAAAATAAAAGAAAAGAGAGTCAAGGTCTGCGGACGTCATAGCAGCTACCTCGAAGTATCCCAAGTAAGTACTAGCACCGATCTAGCAATCACCACGTGCAGATGTACCTGGATCTGCTCACGAAGTGCAAAGTGTAATATGAGTACAACCGGCCCCATGCACTCAATAAGTAACAGAACTAATCTTGGGCTAAAAAAGTGACAAGCTCAGAAGAAGACAATCAGTGTCCAATATAATGACAACATAGATTAAATGATGACAAAAACAATAAACAACTCAGAGAAATTATCATAATCAGCTCGTTCATGTTACGGAAATTTAGACATGCTTTCAAGTTCAACAATTAAATCCCAACACTGACAGGAACATGTCAATTGCAGCTAGCATGAGGAATGGTACATCTATATGCCTACATATCAGATATGCATGTCCAATCAATGATTTAACGGTGATATCCCCAAGTACTCACACTTTCAGAAAATGCTCAAATTGTCTTCCAAATGCCCATACAACTCACACACAATCACTCGGCACTATACGGGTGCCTGGCATCAATGCCCCTCACCAAAGCACGTTGTCACGACCCAATTTTCCCTCTGTTGGGTATCGTGATGGCACCTAGTCTTAGGGACTAGGTAAGCCTAACATTTATTAAATAACAACAAGTCATAAGCTCTACAGAGTGTTTGCTAGAAAAATTATAAATACAATTGTCCAAAAATAAGAATAAACACTGCAAAAATGGAAACTTGAAGGTGACTCTGAAGCTTGCGAACGCACCTGCAGGTTTACCTTGAGTTTCCACAACAACGATCCACACATCTACTGTCGAACAAATACCTGGATTTGTACAAAAATGTGCAGAAGTGTAGAATGAGCACACCACAACGGTGCCCAGTAAGTATCAAGACTAACCTCAGTAGAGTAGTGATGAGGAACAGTCAAGATACCCGCTGGTCTAATAAACTGAACAAGTATAAGTATAGGAATAGCAGAAATATGATATCTGCATAAAGACTATGCAATATGGCTCACAATAAAGTAATTTCAATAAGAAAGGAAATAACAAGTATCAGCGGAATACCATAAAAATGACACAGAAGAGTGAATGGAACACAACCTAAATCCGGAATCACAAATACAGCAAGAACAAGTAATAACTCAGTAACTACAACCGCTTTTAAATCAGGTTTTAGTCGACAAAACTCCACGAGGTACCGAACTTCGGACAAATCACAACTCACGGGTCTCAATACCTAAACCCTAACACTTGGCATCCTGTGCCCTCATAACACCTCATAACCGCACTGACGACCCACATGCCAATAGAGCCATTCTCACATAGAAGGCAAGTAAACAAGGGTGAGCATATATGCTCAACAATATCAAGAACACCTCTTATCCGATAAGAGTGCTTAACTACGTGTATGCTTGTGCAAGTATCCTAACATAGTCCATACCAGTAAATAAGCATAAGGAAAAAGAACGGACAGCACGAAGAATAGTTTGATCACAACTTTCACTAGATAAGGCTCACACAGGTAAGTGTACCACTACGCAAATATCAACAACAATAATGCCCTTAGGCTATCACAAATCATCACAAATCAATCCCTGACACATCCCACCTTGTCTCGCCACATGTGCAATAATAAAGTAAGTGCCCCTTGTCTCGCCACACGTGCATAACATTGTTCCCACCTTGTCTTGCCACATTCCAAACCCACATATATGTATATATCCTGCCTTGTCATGTCGCATGTGCAAATATCAATAGTAACAATAGCACGGCAGAAACTTCGTGCAACCCCATAACAACAACCGCACGCCAGAAACCTCGTGCATCACAATAACCACAACTGCACGGCAAAAACCTCGTGCATCACCCTAATAAATACAACAACATCAATGACAATAATATAATGGTACGACAAATAAGTCAACTAAGAAATTCCAGAACTCAAAAAATGGGGGAATCTAATTCACAAGGAGTACCGACAATAGAGAATGCTAGTCATAATAAGAACAACTCAACAAGAAAGGAAATATTATGTAACAACGGTCCACAATGTACATTTCGACAACGAGGGAGCTCACATAAGACGAATAATTCCAAATAAGGACAAGTCAACTAAAATATAGGATATCTAACTTCTTTTAAGGTTGGGCAATTAAGAAATAGATACAATAATTTCAATTAGGGATAGGCAGCAAAAAGATAATCCTAGCCTCAATTAAGGATGAATAATTATAAAAGATATAATTATAGCTTCAAATAAAGATAAGCAGTTAGGGGGGAAATAACATGGCAATAGAAGAGATAACAATGTCAGTTAAGGCACAGATGACTCAAATAAGCATCAAGGGCGGATCATGAAGCAATTAATTCTAGTTAAAGCAGGTAGATGTGAAACTAGTAATTAAGAGACGTATTCATAACATAACAACTGCATAATCAGTGTATACAAGGACCTAAGAACCCTAAATGAAATTTGTCCAGTTGTGCTCGCGAACGCGACAACACGTTCGCGAACGCGACAACACGTTCGCGAACGTGGAGCGGACAAATCGGATGGCCGAACGACTGCTCTTCATGTAAGCGTGAAGTAGTACGCGAACGCGTGGGAACAGATGCGAACGCGAAGAAGGAGAAAGCAGACTTTCGCGATAGTGAACGTGATCATTCGAACGCGAAGAACAATGAATTCCTCCTCCAAAATTACTCTTCGCGAACGCAAAGGAAGGGACGCGAATGCGATTAAGGAAACCAGATGACAGAAAACAGAAGTTCAAAAATAGAAGGAAATGGCACGTAGCCCATCGGAAACACACCCGAGGCCCCCATGACCCATCTAAACACACAAACAAGTTCCATAACCTAACACGGACTCGCTCGAGGTCTCAAATCACATCAAACAACGTCGAAACTACGAATCACACCAAGAATCGAACTTATGAACTTCCAAAACTTCCAACTTCTAAAACTCGTGTCGAAACCTATCAAACCAACCCGAAAAGATGTCAAATTTTGCAGGCAAGTCCCAAATAACATAACGGAGTTGTTCCAACTCTAGGAATCGCATTCCGACCCCGATATCAAAAAGTTCACTTCCGGTCAAAATCTCCAAAAATTTGACTTTCGCCATTTCAATCCTAAATCAGCTATAGACCTCAAATTCATAGTCCAGACACGCTCCTAAGTCCAAAATCACCCAACAGCACTAACGAAACTCTATTTCGGAGTCGTCTTCACACAGTTCCGACTACGGTCAAAATCCTAAGACTTAAGCTTCCGTTTTAGGGACCAAGTGTCCCAAATCATCCCAAATCATCCAGTAACTGAATTCAACCACGCACGCAAGTCAATACACATAATACGAAGATGCTCAGGGCCTTATGCAGCCAAACGAGACTTAAATTCTCAAAACGACCGGCCAGGTCGTTACATCCTTCCCCTCTTAAACAAACGTTCATCCTCGAATGTGCCTAGAATCGCCTCGAACTCTTCAAATCACGGAAAGTACATATCCAACATACACCCTTGGGTGACCCCACATCACCCCAATCCACATAAGCCTGTCGATACCATCTTATCTATAATTTATCCGTTCTACCAACACCGATAAGCATTAGAGTCAAAATTCTCACCTTCCATTCATCTCCAAAAGACCCGATTCTAAATCCATACCCAGTATCAGTCTCAACCAGCTGTAACAACTCATGCCTACACCCACAAGGTACGACCACTCAATATGACATGCCATACATAGGCCTAAAATGACATTTCTGATCACAATAGCTACCCGCAAGCAAAACCAGCACCGGTAATTAACCTCATATCCGATAGGAACCCGATTCAAACCTCCACAACACTGACAACGATGAAAGAAACATGAAGACACCTTCATTACACACCCAAATCAACAAGTCAAAACTAACACCACCGGGCACATACCCCGCAAGCTAAAACTCAAGAAGCACATAACGAAAAATGACTGAATATGTAAAGAGAAACACATAAGAGAAATATCAAACAAGCCTGACAGGCACAACTCTCTAACAGTACCATACCACGAATCAATTTAAATAGGAAAAATCAAAGTAAATGAACAAATCACAAGAATCTCATCCTGATATAACTTCCACCGCGGTGCGCAGCCCGGCTCAAACATATCAAATCACATGGAATCGCGAGGGTCTCACCCTCAACTCTAAATCACAAGCCGAATACACAACATACCAATTGAAATCTTCCACTAACTCAGTCCTTCCAATAAAATCACAACACTTACTGAACTCTTACCCCGGTAGAGTATCAAATCAAAAATCGTAACCAATTACACAGGAATCACATCAAACCTACAACAATGGACAACATGATTTCACTTCTAGCCTCGTAACTTTCAATAATGAATTTAAAATGATGATAGACACAGCTATCACTCATAGAATCTCCCAACAGGGGCAAACACATAAACATAATACTAAATCCTGAACTCACCCATAGGTGGGACAACAAATAGGGGAACTCGCCCTGATAAGCAGAACAGAATCAAAATACGAATGGTGCCCCTCTGTAACAAATCAAAAGCATACATGTATGACATTATCTGGCGCAGTGGCCTCAAGCCTACTATATGAGACATATCAATGGGCCGGGCCTTCCCCTCTTGGGCACCCTCTATCCGCCTGAATACCCCGTTGTGACATATCTGTCCAGAGTCTAGGATAACCTCTCACCTTGTGGCTGGTATTTCCACACTCGAAGCAACCTCTATACTGACGTGGCTATGGGAACTATGCGGTAAGGGTACTCTGAAACCCATGAGCACCTGAAACACAGTGCGAAGCCTGAAGTGCAAACTAAACTGGCTGACCCACAAAACCTCTACCATTTCGTACCCTGCCTCCAAAATAAGAACCAGTAGATCTCTCCAGTCTACGAGGCCTCCTCGCCTCCCTGTCCTCTCTCTCCTGATCTCGCTTGTACTCTCTCTCATGGTCCCGCATGTCCTCTCTCTCCTAATCCCATATGCCCTCTACATGGTGAGCGATCCCTACCACCTGCTGAAACGAAACATCTGACACTAACTCCTAAGCCATGCTGAACCGAATATCATGCCTGAGTCCCTCAATGAATCTACAGACATGCTCTCTAACTGTAGTGACCAAAGAGGGTGCATGTCTGGCCAAATCACTGAATCTAACGGCATACTCTGACACTAACATAGTGCCCTGGTGCAGCTGCTCAAACTCCGCGTGCCATGCATCTCGAAGGGACTGAGGTACGAACTCTCTCAAGAACATCTCTAAGAACTGAACCTATTTAAGTGAAGCTAAGTCGGCCGGGCTACCCACCCAACTCATACACCCGCCACCACTAATAAGTCGTTACCTTAAGTTGGAACGTAGTAAAAGCAACCCCATTTGTCTCAACAATACCCATAGGAGAATGCGATGGCACTCCTCCATATCTAAGCTGCTCTTCCTTAGATGTTGTTGCCCTAACCTCGGGCTGAACTGGGACCACAGGTTGTGTCGCCATGACACCTAAAACCTAACCAACATGAACTCGCTGCTCTGGAGTGTGGGCTCCGGGAGTCTGAGCTCCTCCCCTGATCTGTTAAATAGTTGGTGTAACCGGAATCAACCCCGCCCGAGCCAATGTACCAAACATGCTCAGGAACTATGCTAAGGTCTCCTGAAGTCCGGGGGTAACAGCAGGAGCCTCCGGTACCTGCCCCCTAACAGGAACTACTGGCGTCTCCTCAATTGCTGCTCTGGTAGGTGCCCTAGCTGTGGCACGTGCTCCTCGTCGGCCTCTACCTATGCCCCTAGTGACATCTGCCCTGGGGATAAAGTCATCAGGAACTGCAGCTCGGGTCCTCACTATCTGTGAGAGAATAGAATGATAAAAGTTCAAACTTCGAGATCAATGAACTCGCACGTTAGGAATGAAGGAAGTGAAACTGTCCTAATAGTTTTGTAGCCTCTCGAAGATAAGTACAGACGTCTCCTTACCAATCCGCAAGACTCTACTAAACTCGCTTATGACTCGTAGCACCTATGAACCTAGAGCTCTGATACCAACTTGTCACGACCCAATTTTCCCTTCCTTGGGTATCGTGATGACACCTAGTCTTAGGGACTAGTTAAGCCTAACATTTATTAAATAACAACAATAATTAAATAACATCTAACAATCTTTGAAATGGAAACCTCCAAACTAAAATTACAATTCTCCAAAACCGGTAGTACAAGTCATAAGCTCAACATAGTGTTTGCTAGAAAACTTCTAAATACAACTGTCTAGAAATAAGAATAAATAGTGCAAAAATGGAAACTTGAAGGTGACTCTGAAGCCTACAAACGTAGCAGTAGATTTACCTTGAGTCTCCATAGCAACGACCCACACAGCTACTATAGAACAAATATCTGGATCTGCACAAAAATGTGCAGAAGTGTAGGATGAGCACACCACAGCGGTGCCCAGTAAGTATTAAGACTAACCTCGGTGGAGTAGTGACGAGGAACAGTCAAGACACTCACTGGTCTAATAAACTAAACAAGTATAAGTATAGGTACAACAGAAATATGATATCTACATAAAGACTATGCAATATGGCTCACAATACAATAATTGCAATAAGAAAGGAAACAACAAGTATCAGCGGAATACGATAAAAATGACACAGAAGAGTGAATGGAACACATCCTAAATCCGGAATCACAAATACAACAGGGACAAGTAATAACTCACCAACTACAACCACTTTTACATCAGGTTTTAGTCAACAAACTCCACGAGGTACCGAACGTCGGACAAATCACAACTCACGGTCTCAATACTTGTACCCTAACACTTGGCATCATGTGCCCTCATAACACCTCATAACCGCACTGACGACTCACATGCCAATAGTGCCATTCACACATAGAAGGCAAGTAAACAAGGGTGAGCATATATTCTCAACAATATCAAGAACACCTCTTATCTGATAAAAGTGCTTAACTACGTGTATACTTGTGCAAGTGTTCTAACATAGTCCATACCAACAAATAAGCATAAGGAAAAAGAACGGACAACACGTAGAATATTTTTCTCACAACTTTCACAAGATAAGGCTCACACTGGTAAGTGTACCACTACAAAAATATCAACAATAACAATGCCCCCAGGCCATCACAAATCAATCCCTGACACAGCCCACCTTGTCTCGCCACGAGTGCAATGATAAAGTAAGTGTCTGCCTTATCTCGCCACATGTGCATAACAATGTTCCCACCTTCTCTCTCCACATGCGCAACCCACATATATGTATATATCCTGCCTTGTCATGCCGCATGTGCAGATATCAATAGTAACAATAGCACGGCAGAAACCTCGTGCAACCCCATAACAACAACCGCACAGTAGAATCCTCGTGCATCATAATAACCACAACCGCAAGGCAGAAACCTCCTGCGTCACCATAATAAATACAATAGCAACAATGACAATAATACAATGGTACGAAAAATAAGTCAACTCAGAAATTCCAAAACTCAAGAAACGGGTGAATCTAATTCACAAGGAGTAGCGACAATAGAGAATGCTAGACATAATAAGAACAACTCAACAAGAAAGGAAATATTATGTAACAACGGTCCACATTGTACAGTTCGACAACGAGGGAGCTAACACAAGACGAATAATTCCAAATAAGGACAAGTCAACTAAAATATAGGATATCTAACTTCTTTTAAGGTTGGGCAATTAAGAAAGAGATACAACAATTTTAATTAGCGATAGGCAGCAGAAAGATAATCATAGCCTCAATTAAGGATGAACAATTATAAAAGAGATAATTATAACTTCAAATAAAGATAAGCAGTTAGGGGAAAAATAACATGGCAATAGAAGAGATAACAATGTCAGTTAAGGCACAAATGACTCAAATAAGCATCAAGGGTGGATCATGAAGCAATTCATTCTAGTTAAAGTAGGTAGAGGTGAAACTATTAATTAAGAAAGGTATTCATAATATAACAACTGCATAATCAGTGTATACAAGGACCTAAGAACCCTAAAAGGTAAATTTTCCACAAATAAGTCCGAGCACATACTCGTCACCTCGCATACACGGACTACAAATAGCATAGAAAACTCCAATCGTAAGGGGTTGCTCTCCTACACGAAGTTAGGCAAGATACTTACCTCAAAGAAGACAGATCGATACTCAAAAATTAACTTCTCAGGTGAAATGACCTCCGGACGACTCAAATCTAATCAAAATAACTTCAAAGCACAAATAAAACTCATAAGAGACTGTTCCAGATCATAAAGCTTCAATCCTTATCAAAATCTAAAAATCGGTCCAAAAGTCGACCCTCGGGCCCGCACCTCGGAATCCAACAAATTTCACAAAAACTGAACACCCATTATGATATGAGTTCAACCATAGTAAAATTATCAAATTCCGATACCAATTTGTCCCTCAAATCATGATTTTTCATTTTGAAACTTTTCTTCAAAAACCACCACTTTCCTCAACTCAATACAAAAATGAAATGATAAAAATAAAGATAAAATCATGGAATATATTAAATTTTAGGTGAAGAAAACTTACCCAATCGATTTGCTTGAAAAACCCATAAAGAATCACTCAAAACAGAGCTCTAGAACTCTAAAATGGTGAAGATGGGAAAACCCTCGGAATAGAGTACTATTTATTTTGCCCAGGTGTTTGTGCATCGCGAACACGGAAGAGCATTGGCGTTCGCGAAGAAGAAAATTGAAAGCTGCCCAGTTGTGCTTCGCAAACGTGACAACACATTCGCGAACACGTAGAGGAAATATCTGATGGCCCAATGACTGCTCTTTGCGAACACATGAAGTAGTACGCGAACGCGGAGAGTGGAATGGTATAGCAACGCGAACGCGTGGGAACAGATGCGAACGCAAAGAAGGAGAAAGCAGACTTTCGCGATCAAGAACGTGATCATGCGAACGCGAAGAACAATGAATTCCTCCTCCAAAATTACTCTTCACGAACGCGAAGGAAGGGATGCGAACGCGATTAAGGAACCAGATGACTAAAAACAACAGTTCAAAAATAGAAGGAAATGGCCCGTAGCCCATCAGAAACACACCCGAGGCCCCCGGGACCCCATCTAAACACACAAACAAGTTCCATAACCTAACACGGACTCGCTCGAGGTCTCAAATCACATCAAACAACGTCGAAACTACGAATCACACCAAGAAGAAAACTTATGAACTTTCAAAACTTCCAACTTCTAAAACTCGTGTCGAAACCTATCAAACCAACCTGGAATGATGTCAAATTTTGCAGGCAAGTACCAAATAACATAACGGAGCTGTTCCAACTTTCGGAATTGCATTCTTACCCCGATATCAAAAAGTCCACTTCCGGTCAAAATCTCCAAAAAATTGACTTTCGCCACTTCAAGTCTAAATCAGCTACAGACCTCAAATTCACAGTCCGCACACGCTCCTAAGTCCAAAATCACCCAATGAAGCTAACGAAATCGACGGAACTCCATTCTGGAGTCGTCTTCACACAATTTTGACTACGGTCAAAATCCTAAGACTTAAGTTTCCATTTTAGGTACCAAGTGTCCCAAATCACTCCGAATCATCTGGTAATTGAATTCTACCATGCACACAAGTCAATATATATAATACGAAGCTTCTCAGGGCCTTATACCGTCGAACGGGACTTAAATTCTCAAAACGACTGGCCAGATCGTTATACACATGGATGTATATATATATCACTATGCATGCGCTCACTATTGGTATGTCAGACTCCGGAGGGGCGGATTCTGCCCAAGTGCAAATATAAAGCTTATAAGGCCTGTTGCGGGGTACAACCCGATCCACATAATAATCATAAAGCCAATATGGCCTGCTGTAGCATGCAGCCCATTCCACAATAACACTCGCAACTCGGCTCTCATGCCCACCTCAGTCATCAATCTATCAAGTATCAAGGGTTCACAAATCTTGTACCACTCAACCCAAACAATAATAACATATGATGTAACAGTGCATGATAGCAGAGAGTGATATATGATATGCAAATTAGGAATCATGACTAAGTATATAACTACAGTTAAAGTAAATAAGCATATAGCCTAAATAACCTCATTAGGTCACAACCAAATAAGCACATAGCCTAAACATGATTTCTAACACGAATCACAGTTCAATTACTCTAACAAGTAAGGATTTCACAGATAGAACAAGACTTGATAACAACACAATATAAAATGATTCAATCGGATCATGATTACCATGGTGAACGCCCACATGCCTGTCACCTAGCATGTGCGTCACCCCAACACAACACATGTAACACGTTTTCCAGTGATAAATACCCTCAATTCCAAGTTTAGAAATGTTACTTGCCTCAAAGTGCGCAACTCGGTGCTGCAACAAACCCTTGCCATGCGAATCGGCCTCTGAGCGACCCGAATCTAGCCAAAGCAACTTAATTCCATCAATAATAGCTATAGGAAACAATTCCAAAAGATAAAGGTAAGGTCTTTAATCAAAATCATAAAGTCAACCCAAAAGTCACACCTCGGAACCTGACAAAATTCACAAATTCCGGACACCCATTCGATAATGAGTCCAACCATAGAAAAATCATCCAATTCCAACGACAAATTAACCCTCAAATCCCCATATCTCACTCTCCATACATAGTAAGAAAAACCCCAAATTTCACCTCAAACACACATAATCTAGGTGTAAAAATCAATGGGTAATCAATAATTATCAATAAAAGTGATGAATCTTCACTTGCCTCTCAAAAATCGCCCGTAGCCGAGCTTCACAAGTCCAAAATGAGAGAAATAACTCAAACCCTCATTTTAATCCTTCTGCCCAGGCTTTTAGCACCTGCGGACAAACCATCACATGTGTGGAGTTTCATTAACTCCCCGACAATCCGCTTCTATGGAAGAATACTTCGCACCTGCGGAAGTGCACCTACGCTTAAGCCTCTACTTCTGTGGTTCAAGACATTCCGGCCAAACTTGGCTTATGTGCATGCGCACCCGCGCTCTCAACTTCGCATCTGCGAAAACCCATGCCTCCTCTCGTCTTCGCTTCTGTGCTCTGCTTCCCTCGCAGGTGCGAAAAATTCTTAACACTTGTGCATCTTCCCAGCTCCAACCCAAAACCGCTTCTGCGACCCCATGGCTGCTTCTACGGTCTCGCACCTGTGGCCAAAACCACTCAAGTGCGATTGCACCAGACCTGAAGCCATCAACATTTCCTTAAGTCCAAATCTCAATCCGATTTCAATCTGAATCACCCCCGAGGCCCCCAGGACCCCATCCAAACATACCAACACATCCTAAAATATGATACAAACTTAGTCGAAGCCTCAAATCACATCAAACAACGTCAAAATCACAAATCGTACCCCAATTCAAGCCTAATGAAACTAATGAACTTCCAATTTCTAAAACTAGAGTTGACTCATATCAAACTAACTCTGATTGACCCAAATTTTGTAAATAAGTCATAAATGACACAACGGACCTACTCCAACTCCCGGAACTGAAATCTGAACCCAATAAGAACAAAGTCAACTCTCGGTCAAACTTTTTAACCTTCCAAACCTTCAACTTTCCAACTTTCGCCAAAAAGCCTCAAACCAACCTAAGGACCTCCAAATCAATTTCCGGACATATGCCTAAGTCAAAAATCATCATACGAACTATCTTAACCTTCAAAACTCCATTCCGAAGTCGTCAACATAAAATTCAAACTACGATCAAGTCATTCAACTTAAGCTTTTAACCTTGGGACTAAGTATCCCAATTCACTCTGAAATTTCCCCGGAACTAATCCAACCATCCTAGCAAGTCACATAACCACAAATGAACCTCTTAAAAAAATGTTCATCCTCAAACGGGTCTAGAATCAAACCTGGAGTCTCAAATAGGTGTGGATATCTATTCTGCATCTCCTGCTCGGTCTCCCAAGTGGCCTCCTCGACTGGTTGGCCTCTCCATTGAACTTTCACTGAAGCTATATTTTTTGATCTCATCTTTCGAACTTGCCTATCAAAAATGGCTACGGGTTCCACATCATAAGTCAAATCCCCATCTAGTTGTACCGTGCTGAAGTCCAATACATGAGCGAGGTCACCATATTGCTTTCGGATCATAGAAACATGAAACACTGGGTGAATACCCGATATACTAAGTGGTAATGCAAGCTTGTAGGCCACCTATCCAACACTTTCAAGCACCTCAAAAGGACCGATATACCGAGGGCTCAACTTGCCCTTCTTCCCAAACCTCATCATGCCCATCATGGGCAAAACTCTGAGCAATACCTTCTCTCCTACCATATATGCAACATCACTAACCTTCTGATCAGCATAACTCTTCTGTCAAGACTGTACCGGGCGAAGTAGATCCTGAATCAAATTGACCTTCTCCAAGGCATCCCAAACCAGATCAGTGCCCAACAACCTAGCCTCCCCTGGCTCAAACTAACCTATTGGAGATCGACACCGCCTCCCGTATAAGGCCTCATAAGGGCCATCTAAATGCTCGATTGGTAGTTGTTGTTGTAGGCAAACTCTGCAAGCGGTAGAAACTGATCCCAAGAACCCCTGAAATCCATAACACAGGCGCGTATCATATCTTCCTAGATCTGAATAGTGCACTCGGACTGTCCGTCCATCTGGGGGTGGAATATAGTATTCAACTCAAACTATGCCCAACACTCGCTGCACTGCTCTCCAAAATTGTGATGTGAACTGCGTGCCTTGGTAAGAAATAATGGACACCGGCATACCATAAAGACGAGCAATCTCGCGAATTTAGATCTGAGCCAACCACTCTGAAGAATAGGTGGTCACAATCGAAATGAAATGTGCGTACTTAGTCAACCGGTCCACAATCACCCAAACTGCATCAAATTTCTTCAAAGTCCATAGGAGCCTAACAACGAAGCTTATGGTAACACGCTCCCATTTCCACTTGAGGATCTCAAGTCTCTGAAGCAAACAGCCCGGCCTCTGATGCCCGTACTTCACCTGCTGACAGTTAAAGCATCGAGACACATAATCTACTATATCTTTCTTCATTCTTCTTCACCACTAGTGTTGCCTAAAGTCCTGATACATCTTGGCGGCATCTAGATGAATGGAATACCGCAAATTGTGGGCCTCCCCAAGAATCAACTCATGCAACCTATCCATATTGGGCAAAACAATCTGACCCTGCATCTGTAAAACCACATCATGCCCAATAGAAACCTCCAAAGCATCACTGTATTGCACAGTGTCCTTAAGGACAAGCAAATGGGGGTCGTCATACTGATGCACTCTGATACCAATAATCAACTCACAGAAATGATCATAATTAGCTCGTTCATATTACAGAAATTTAGACATGCTTTCAAGTTCAACAATTAAAGCCCAACACTGATAGGAACATGTCAATTACAGCTAGCATGAAGAATGGTACATCTATATGTCAGATATGCATTTCAAATGAATGATTTTACGGTGATATCACCAAGTACTCACACTTTTAGAAAATGCTCAAACTGTCTGCCAAATGCTAACACAACTCGCACATAATCATTTAGTTGTACGGGTGCCTGGCATCAATTCCCCTTACCAAAGAAAGTGTATATATATATATATATATATATATATATATATAACTGTGTCTGCGCCACTACTAGTATGACAGACTCCGTAGAGGCGGATCCTACCCAAGCACTAATATAAAGCCTAAAAGGCCTGCTGCATCATGCAGCCCGATCAACATAATAATCATAAAGCCACTATGGCTTGCTGCGGTGTGCATCCCAATCCACAATAACACTCACAACTCGGTTCTCAGACCCACCTCAGTCATCAATCTCTCAAGTCTCAAGGGCACACAAATCTCGTACCACTCAGTCCAAACAATAATAATATGTGATGTAATAGTGCATGATAGAAGAGACTGAGATATGATATGCAAAATACAAATCATGACCGAGTATATAATTACAGTTAAAGAAAATAACTCCGAACAACAGAAATAACCTCATTAGGTCTCAACCAAATAAACACATAGTCTAAATATGATTTCTAACATGAATCACAATTCAATTACTATAACAAGTAAGGATTTCACATATAGAACAAGACTTGATAACAACACAGTACAAAAGAATCAACCGGATCATGATTACCATGGTGCACGCCCACACGCCCGTCACTTAGTATGTGCGTCACCCCAACATAAGAAATGTGCTCGTCCGAGACATCCCTTCAAGCAAGCCTACTTGATGCTTTCTACCAAACCTTAACCATGATCAATTTAAGATTCAGTAAAAAGAAATAGACATAAGAGGAGTAAAGTGTACAACATCCTTTATCCATTACTTATAGGAGCTTCATTTACAATTTCCAAAAATTAGAAGTTCATAGTTACGAGGGAAAACATGCTTGAAAAATAAAAACATTTCTAGTTCATTACCCCAAATCGAAAACCACCCACAACATGTCTACGGAGCCTCTAAGTGTGACAAAAGAGTAGTATGAAAGTGCCGGTGAGAAGGCCCCGGCTATACCTCAAAACACAATGTACAATACCAAGTGACATAAGGCCTGGAACAGAATAGGGCTCACCAAATCTGTTGAGTATAGAGTAACTACTAATGAGGATCAAAGCCGCCAGTTGAGGAACCACTTGCATCCATTAAAGATGCAGCGCCCCCGGCAAAAGGGGCGTTAGTACTTATGGAATAGTACTAGTATATGGAGCAGACAAAACAATGTATAAAAGGTAAGGTATCTCAAAGAGAGGTAAATGAGACACATAAAAAACTATGAAACAAACTATATGATCATATGCAAGTGAGCCACATGACCTATGGTATGGGATACAACCAGTATAATATAAATGTACACGATGTACCAACCAAGGACATTGAAAATTTCACCTATTATTTGTGTTGGCTATACATCTTACTAGTCCGTCCATAGCCCTCTCTTACTATGCACCTATGCATTTCACAAATCATCCATAGGGTTCATATATACCATGCACCTATGCATTTCAAAGACCGTGCATAGGGCTCATAACACATTATTATACACATGACTATATGTAAGCTCAAAGCGACATGAGTAACATTACATTTAGGGTCGTAAGTTCGCGGATCATCAAAATACTTCATGTTCATCCTCATCATATGGAAACACAATTTATTACATTAGCATATGTATGGAGAATCAATGAGTAGATTACAATGGCGCATGGACCCAATTCCTTTTCTTTAAGGTTCATCATCATTTTGCATAGGACATCTCTCTTTCATCTTGTTTGTCATCTTAGAGTCATTAGCTATGTTCATCATTCTTTGGGCTTTAACATAAAGGTCATTTGCATTTATTATTTTAGAAGCATACATACCATTATTGAAACCATTGGAACATACAAGGCCTCATAATTCTCATTTTGGCAAGTAGCCACATTTCATGGTCATACTATCACTTCCTTTTTACTTTCTATGGGTGATCATAGAATATTAAGAACATTTAAAACATTTAGGAATACCATAACTTCTACTCATGAGAACGTAAGAGCTTATAACACATTGGAAACATTTACAAGGAAACTATACCCATTTTATTTGAAATATAAATTGGAATCATAGACATTTGTTAAATCAACCTCATTTGAAGTATCTTTGTGGGAGAGAATAAGGATAGAAATTGAAACAAGACTTGAGCATATAGACATATGATAAATCATATGTTTGAGGCAATCTAACATGATAAGAGGTGGTACTTTGGGCAACCGTACTTAGGGTTCATAGTGAGATCATGGAATCTGATTCTAAGGAGGGAGTTTAGCCAACATACCTGAAATTCACCCCTTAATAATACTATGATGGTCCACCACACTAAACAACTTCCATCTACAACAATGCAACACAATTGTAGCAATATTAGTAAGATTTCTATACTTTTAGTCATTTATGCTTTTAATCAAACATCTAATGTCTGTATTCATTTACAACCTCCTTCAATGGAATTTCTTAACCTTACAACCACCTTCCACACCAATGATTCCCTTACCATCGTCTTTAGGCCATCCACAAATTCTATTAGCACATGCATTCTCAACAATTCATTCTCAACCAATCAATATCATCAATTAAATAATTTTACATCCTCTACAACACCAACACAACCTAGGTTACACACTTATGGCTTCCAATCACCATCCCATAAGTCTTGACAAATATTTCATACATAAATAATCACCATAAATAAGTTAGAGATGGTAGATATACCTCTTGTAGTGAAACTCTTGAAAAACCAACTTGTATTGTTCTTGACCAATTTTGGAATTTGAATGCAAATCTATGGATCTTCAAGATTAATCCTGGGCGCGCATACAATCCTGGGCGCGCATACAACTGGTAAAATGGCCATACCATTCTGTAGAAATATCCAAATGACAAACGGTTTTATGCATTGGAAACTAGACTCAAAGATCTTTAATATGATAGGTATATCATTGCCTAAATCTTTATACTTCAGGAGTTGCGAGCAATTGAAGTTGGGTCTTGTACGAATTCATTTGAAACTTTAGCCCATTGCATAGCTCCCAACTTGGATTAGTCCAAGGGATCTCCTTAGACCATAAAAACTTTTAATACACCTCCTACCCTTAGTATCATGATCATCTAAGTTTTTCCAATCCATAATCTCTTGTGGAAGGCAAGATGACACATAAGTGACTTGTTAGTGTGCTTTATGGCCTCGGATTCATAGGAAATTATGAGGGGCCTCACATCTATCCATTTGGATTTTGAATTTTAAAGAGAAATTGGGGGGTTTTGTCTAAACTTTCCTAAAGTAAATTTTTAAGTTTTGAACATCAATTCAGAGTCAGATTTGAGTGAAATTAGTATGGTTGTACTCGTAATTGAATGGCTTGTCAGATTTTGTGAGTTTTGTTGGGTTTCGAGGTGTGGACCCGGGTATGACCTTTTGGTCGACTTTGAGTTTTTGATTAAATATTTGACCATTATCGATTGGGTTTGTCTCATATGGCATTATTTGATGTTTTTGAGTTTCTTTTGGCTAGTTTTGAGCTGTTCGGAGGTTGATACGCACGGGATGGCATTTCTAGAGTGTTGTTTTGCTTTCTCGGTATTTATTTCTGCTTGTTTGAGGTAAGTAACTCCAATAGACTCTCATATCGGAAAGGGTGAGAAGAAGAAGAAGAAGAAGAAGAAGAAGAAGAAGAAGAAGAAGAAGAAGAAGAAGAAGAAGAAGAAGAAGAAGAAGAAGAAGAAGAAGAAGAAGAAGAAGAAGAAGAAGAAGAAGAAGAAGAAGAAGAAGAAGAAGAAGAAGAAGAAGAAGAAGAAGAAGAAGAAGAAGAAGAAGAAGAAGAAGAAGAAGAAGAAGAAGAAGAAGAAGAAGAAGAAGAAGAAGAAGAAGGAGAAGAAGAAAGAAGGAGAAGGTGAAGGTGAAGGAGAAGGAGAAGGAGAAGGAGAAGAAGGAGAAGGAGAAGAAGGAGAAGGAGAAGGAGAAGGAGAAGGAGGAGAAAATAAAGAAAGGAAGAGAGAAGAAAAAGCGGGAGATAAACGATAAACAGTACCAAATAATAGCAACAGGGAATACAATACCTGAGGCGAACAGAACCATATAACGCAATAAACTTGGTAATTGCTAATTCTGTGATGAAAATTTTGAGTTGAACTAGGATAGTACACTTTGCACATGCCTACACTTTAGCATGTTATTATACCAGTCTAGGAGCATGAATTCTAATATTTATTCATCACATTTATGTGTTCTTGTATACTTGCTTCTGTGTGATATTATTTGGACTAGATGTGCATGATCACGCTGGGCGGATTGTGTTGTTATGCATGTGACCATGTCGGGCAGATTGTGTTGTTATGCATATGGCCACACCGGTTGGATTGTATTATTATGACGGTGACCACGCCGGGTACCTGGCGGATTGTGTTGTTATGCTTATGACCACGTCGGGCGGATTGTGTTGTTATGCCGGTGACCACACCTGGCGCATTGTGATTATTAGCATGTGAGTTGCCCATGTAGCACTGTAAGGCCACATAAATTTAACATAGAACTTGGGGGTTTGTGATGCCAAGGTAGACTTATGTGTTTGATGATTGTAAAATGTGCGATCTTTTGGGTTGAAGAATGCACTGAGGAGTTGATGGAAATTTTTTGGCAGAAGAATGCAATTCTGCGGTCAGGTTTGCGACCGCAGATCTGTTCTGCGGACCGCATATCTATCGCGGAGTTGAGCAAAAAATTTGTTGAATTTTGGAGGTTGTTTTGCGGTCCATTATGTGATCGCATACGTATGTTGCGGTCCGCATTTCCGTCGCAGATTTGCCATGAAGATTTTTGGAGGGAGATTTTGCGGTCCATTTCACAGCCGCATAACTGGTCTGCGGATTGCAGAACTGGTCTGCGGATTGCAGAACTGGCCGCAGACTGGTCTAGGCCATCCTAGTCTTTAGAAACAATTTCGCGGTCCTTTATGCGGATCGCATAACTGTTTTGTGGTTAACTATGCAACCGCAGAGTTGTATTCGGAGGGTCCATTTTCTATTTTTATAACCCGACCCCATTTTTTATAAAATGACTTTGGGGTTATTTTGGCTGGTTTCAACTAATATTTTAGAGAGATAAAAGTGGTCTAGAGTGAGAGAAGGAATCCCTAAGCTAATTATTCATCAATCCTTGCTCAAGACTTGGAGAATCCACAAGGAAAACTCATAAGGTCTTCATCCAAGAGGTAAGGTTCCATACCCTAGTCTCCAATTTCGAGTTTAGGGTAGAAGATGGGTAATGGGGATGTGATTCTTAGGTATAGGGGTGCCATCTATGCATGCATGTACTAATAAAGTTGTTGGAAGGTTGTTGAGCTCATAAAGGTAGATATTGCATTGTGGGGTGAAGGAATCCACCATAGGAGAACCTTGAAATCATAATTCCCACCTAGTGTTTGATAAAATGGTCAAATGAGCTGAACCCCCAAGTATCATCCTAATTATGGTTCCATTTTTTTGTGTTTCTAAATATATTGAGGTTGCCAGGACTTCCGGATCGTTGTAGTACTTAAGGGAGCTCAAAGCGAGGTATGTTGGCTAAACTCCTCTTGTAGAATCAAAGCTCATGATGTCCTTGTAAGTTGTAATTATGATTGGCTCAAGCTCTTATGTCTCATGTTCCGAGTCGTTCCTTATAAATTTGACTATTCCAAACAAACTCTATGTCAAAAGATATATGTTCAAAAGGTGTTCCGATTGCTCTTATCATATTGTGTTATCCTTCGAGAATGTATTCAAATGTGACCATGTTTCGAAATATTATGAATTCAATTATGTCTCAATTGCTAGTTATTATGCCAAATTGTGGAAGAAAACTCAATGTGCCTAAGACTCTTATTTGCCCATATGTGTATTAAAAGTCATGATTAGAGATGCCTTGTTGTTGATAATCCATGATGATGTTTTAAAGTGAAAGGGGTGAACATGAATATGAAATACGGTCGACGTGCCAAAAATGATATTACATTTGTGGCCACTAGTGCCAATGAAACGAAAAGATGAGTAAAAGACTATGAAATGAGCTGAAAATCCTTTATGTAATAAATACTTGGGAGTATCGTTAGTCACCGAGGAAGGGTAGGTTGAAATAACCTAACCCCAAAACTACATGTGTTGGTGTAGGAGTGGATTGTGATTATTCCCCTTATTTGGGATGAGATTGATGTGATGAGATTATTCCCCTTAAATGGGATGAGATGATTACTAGCAAAGGGTGATGTCAATCCATATGGCATTGTGGTGAAACGGCCTAGCTGATCGGGTCTAGATCGGACGACATGCCGCACACATGGTGGTGATTGTGCTTGAAATTGTGCTTGAGATAGATATTGAGATTGTGATTGTGATTGGATGTCTTTGGGTGAGAAGGCCTAGCCGATCGGGCTGTGATCGGACTCCGTGCTAAAGACATAGTGGTATATCGGTACTAAGGATCTCCCAACCTAAAATACAGAAATTTACTTGAAATCTTATCTTACCCCTAACTTGATGTTTTGGTATTGTTTAAGGCTTCAATTGATTGTATGATCGTTCTTTGCTGTATTATTACTTATTCTATTGAAAGGGTGTTTAGTCATTCATACTAGTTATTATTCCATATGTACTAATGTCCCTTTTGTCGGGTGCCCTGCATCTTCAATAGATGTAGGTGGTTCCATAGCAGGCGGCATTGATCAGTGATAGCGGTACACCCTCTTCCTAGCTGACTTGGTGAGCCCCACTTCATTTCGGGGTTTTGTTCTTGTGTATTATGTTTTGAGGTATAGCCGGGGCCTTGTTGATGGCATTATCATAGTACTCTTTTGTATCTATTAGAGTCTTCGTAGACACAGTGTGGGTTGTATATTGGTGTTGGGAAAGTCAAACTAGTAATGTTGTATTTGAATCACTTGTTTCACTTCTAAACTATGAATGTGTAATGTAATATTTTGGAGACTTATAAATGACGTAACTAATGGTAACGAATTGGTGTTGTTCACCTGATCTCCTCATTATTTAATTAATGAAATATATCATCTTTTTACTCATGGTTAAGTTCGGGTAGAAGGCATTGTACAGGTTTGCTTGACTGGGGTAACTCGGTTGAGCGTCGGTCGTGCTCCCCGAGGTCGGGCCATTACAAGCACGTGAGTTGTTCGTGTGGATCTAGATACTGATATCATGGCATGTGTGGTGTCTGTGTAGCACGTGAGTTGTCCATGCAGTTGATATTAAGCATGTGACCATGCCGGTCGGATTATAATATTGAGCATGTGACCATGCCAGGCTGGCAGCATGTTGAATTGGTTGTGCTTGCGTGTGGATACGGATCCATCCCCCTAGGGTCACCCTCTCATGTTTCTCTCTTGATGGTGTACATGAGGATTGTGAGAAACCGACGATTTTCTGGTTGATGTGAGCTTTGGGAGAGCTGGTTACTATATTTGGATCGGGTTGCATGCCACAACAGGCCTTATTGGCTTATTGTTATGGGATTGGGTTGCGCGCCGCAACAGACTAATATTTGGTCATTGCATTTCATATTTACTTACAATCTCCTTGATTGTTTACCCGATATACTTGCATATCTTCTTTATATGCTGGATTGTTGACTGAGTAGAACACTTTAAAACAAAGAATTGTGAGCATCAAAGTGGTTTTACCTGAGATTTTCCTAATTTGATCACATATTTGTTCTATACTTGTTAAAATTATGAATTGTATAGGTGTTAGTGAGTACCATTTATAGTTCTTTCTTCTTTTACCTCGCCGAGGTTAGTTAGGATACTTATTGAGTACATGGGGTCGGTTGTACTCATACTACACTTATGTACTTTGCATGCAGATCTTGGAACTAATGTTGTTGTGCATGGCGGGAGCTTACATTGAAGTTGTACCCGCGTTCCAGTTATGGCTATCACTTTTCCTCGGTAGCTTTAAATTCGAGTTCTGATCGTGTACATTCCAAACAAATGTTGTAATTATTTCATTTCAGTTTGTAAATCTAAGTTTTAGTGGCTCATGACTTGTACAACCAGTCCTTGGGTTGTTGTATAAAAGTTCAGTTATTACATCATTTATTTCTCATTAGTCTCATTTGGAATATGATGACTGTTAATTGGCTTACCTAGCGGGTTGGGTTAGGTACCATCACGACTAGTGGATTTTGGGTCGTGATACTTAAATACTTTGACTAGAGAGTTGGGATAGATTCGATCCTAAGTGAGTTATGTGCCATGTGTGTGTGAGGTTTTGTGATATTTTGTGCATGTCAGTTGATGGCTAGAACTTGCCTTGTATGTTTGCAAAGCGAAATAACAGCCTTGTTCAGTCTAGGAAGTGATATAGGCATTTCTTAGTTGAGCCAAGTATATGCATATGACCCGCCTAATTGTTGTGTATGCTAGTTAGCCCCGTTGAGCTTGTAATACTATTTCTTGGCAACAACACTACAAGCCTGACCTATTCGTTGAATTGACCATTTGTTTGAACCTTTTACCTCTCATGAGCACGTGAAATATTTAGGAGCTTGTTAAAACCTAAGTGGAGGTATGGTTGTGTTGTTGAGTGGAACTATAGAAAAGGAGAAATGTGCACTGTTTGAAAGAATTATGAGAGACACTTGCAGGGAATTGGTAAAACAAAATCAGAACATAGAAAGAAAAAAAAAGAGTGTTTGTATATATTAGAAAGAAAAAGAATTAATTCCTTGCTAGTGGTATTCTTATTTATGCTTAAAGAAATTGGGAGCTTGGTGCTAATATGATGTGAAGGTTGGGGTTTTCTTCAACATAAGTGTGGGATTTGAATTGGTGAAATTGTATGTATTAAAGTGCTCAAGGAGGTATAGTCACTATTATCCAAATTGTAGCATACCCGTCTCGCAGCCTACATTACAACCAAATTAAAGTCCTACTTGATCTTTGACTAAATGAGCTCAATTAGTAGAGTATTATACTACGGGCAATCCTATGGTACATCTTCTATGGCACATGAATTTTATTTCTGAGAGTGAGTTAATTCTTTCTATATTGAGTTCCTAATTGTTCTTAAATTGTAATGTGTGTGGAACTACTCTCTGTTGATTGTGTGAGGTCACATGACTTGTGAAGGAAAGGTAACGTTTTTGGCCTTTGTGTTAGAGTACGTGAGAAGGTTTTGAAGAAAATGTATGGTGCTTTTGAGTCGAGTCTTGAGGCTTGGATGTCATGATAGGGTGCTTAGTCTGATATAAATATTCTTGGCATGATGTGTTAGGGAAGTTGTTTGATAAAAAGGTCATCTCTATGTAAAGTGCAGTTTGATTGATCGAGGACGAGCAATGGTTTAAGTGTGGGGTGTTGATGGTAAGCTAGAAACCCGTATTTTAGTCATAATTTGCATTCTAATTACTGTATTTTACTTGTATTTGAGCTTAAAAGATAGTGAATTGCACTTATTACATGTTTTATGCCTTGCAGGAAGTGATTCCAAGTTAAAAAGATAATTTGGAGTTAAATCGAACAATTTGGAGCTTTGAAGTCTGAGTAAAAGCCCAAGCAATTAAACCAGGATCCCGTTCGGGGGTCGAGGATCAAGTCTAGATAACAAAAATTGATAAAAAGGAAATACTCTGTAAAAATAACACTGTCGTGCCGCATGGGGTAGCGCGGTTGTGTTAATTTTAATTGTCTGTTAGAAACTTGCTCTCTAAACTTCACCACTACCACGACGCATAGAACGGCACATGGGGCGGCGCACCTGTACAAATTTCTCAGAGTATTTTCCTATTTCGACTTGGAAAGGGTAGTTTCGCTTGGGCCCGCTTCTACAGGGTATAAATACACCGAAAACACATTTTTGAAGGGACTTTTGACCTTGTGAGATTTTGGAGAGCATTGGGATTTCATCATCTTTCCATCAATTGAATACGAGAGTTTAGATTGTAACGTTATATTGATGTTTTCTTACTCTTTAATTCTATATGTGATGACTTCCTCCATGATTATGGAGTAGTTTCTATTAGGGTTTGGTATGATTTTGTGACTTGATAGTTATCTATGGATTTTATCATTATTGTCACGCCCCAAAACTGAGGAGCGCGACTGGCGCTCAACTGAGGAAACCCGACCGAGCAAGCCTATTAGATTCCTTCTACCCAAACTCATTCATGAATAAAGAGAATATATGTTTTCCTTAATTAAACAATAAAGTGGTCACGTCTGCAATTACCAATTTCTTACGATAAGTTTCACCATTTTTAAAGTCTCAAATGGACAAGTAATACAACCACAACATAGCATAGTTTGTCTTTCCCAGCACCAATACACAACTCACACTTTGTCTACGGAGCCTCTATAGATAAAGAAGAGTACAATGATAATGCCAGCAATAAGGCCCCGGCTATACCTAAAACGGAATACACAAAGTACAAAAGATTCATGACCCCGGAATGAAGTGGGGCTCACCAAGTCGGCTGGGAAGAAAGTGCACTGCTATCACTGACCAATATCTCCTGTTGTGGAACCACCTGCATACATTGAAAGAAGCAGCGTCCCCGGCAAAAGGGACGTTAGTACTGTCGAATAGCACTAGTATGTATAACTAAACACCCTCTCAATAGAATGACAAATAATACAAATAAGATTATCATAATATCAATGAAAGCCTTAATTAACATCAAACCTTAATTTAGGATCAAGACAGTGTTCAAATTAATTTCCATATCTCACATTGGGAGATTTTTAGTATCGATATACAATTGTCCACAATACTAGTACCATTATTTACCATACCAATACCACTATTCACAATACCATTATTCACAAAACTAGTACCACCGCACTCTTAGCACGGAGTCCGATCACGACCCAATCGGCTAGGCTATCTCAGTAGAGACATCAACCACACTTTATCTCAATATCAATACCACCGTCTTTCACATGAAGTCCGATCACGACCCGATCGGCTAGGCTATCCATTAGAGACATCGACCACAATCACAATTTCAATTACAATTTCCAGCACAATCACCACCATGTGTGCGGCATGGTGTCCGATCACGACCCGATCAGCTAGGCTGTCTTATTTGAGACATCAAGCTTTTTATATCAATCATCGCATTTCATAATACTTTCACATCTTTTCATTTCATTGGCACTAGTAACCATAATTATAAGATCATTCTTGGCACGTTGGCCATTTTAAGTATTTCATGCTCACTTTATCAATTTCAAATATCATCCTCATCATCAACAACAAATACAATTCAAATCAAAGTGTGTAGTACACATGTGAGCAATTTAGAGTCTAATTCACATAGAGATATTTCACAAAATTTGGCATAATAGCCTTCATTTGAATTTGACTTAAAGTCGAAACATTATTAATGCACAACCCATATTTTAACACATCCTTAATTAGTAACATAACATGAATAGAGCATTTGGGATGCTTGTTGAACATATATCTTTCAACCCAATCTTACTCGGAATAGCCAATTTCATAATGAATCACTCGGGACTTACATAATTTACATGAATATTGTGGGATTCAATTCTAAGAGGAGAGTTTAACCAACATACCTCACTTGAGCTTTCTTACACTCTAAATGTTCCGGAATTCTTAGCAACTTCAATCTATTGTAGAAATATAACAAATTAAATCAAAATTAGGAAGGTGATCATGGTTCGAGCTCATTTGAGCATTTTATCAAACACTAAGTGTGCATTAAGGTTCCAAGGTCCCTTTTAAGGAGAACTCAATCATCCCAGAACCCAATCTTTACCATTTTTAGCTCAACAATCTTCCTACACCCTTTGATAACACATGCATGTAAAATAAACAACTCTCATGCCCAAAAATTATCTTGCTAGTTACCCATTTTCAGAAAATTTCAAAATTAGGGTTTAGGGTGTAGAATCTTACCTCTAGGATGAAGACGTAGTGAGCTTCCCTTCTTAATCTTCCAAAACTTGAGCAAGAATTGAAAATAAATTATTGAAGAACACATTCTCACTCTAGGGCACTCTCTCTCACTCTAAAATATCAGATTATGTCTCAAAAATGGCCCAAAGAGTGTATTTAATGAAATAGGGTCGGGTTTTAAAAATCCAAAAATGAAGCTCCGGAACAAGGTATGCGATCGCATAACCGATATGCGGACTGCATAATTGGTTACAAAATAGCCAAAAGAACTGTCTGTGTATGCGGTCCGCATAACTATTATGCGGTCACATACTGCACCGCATAATAGTTATGCGGTCGCATAGTCAACCACATAGTTGCTTCCAACTGACCCAATTAACTGCCTCACTCTGCGGTCCGCAGAAATGCACATTTCCGGCAAACAAATTCCTTTTCTTTCTGGTGCATTGTTCAACCCAAAAAGTCTGAGCCGCGGCTCACAAGTTCGCTGCGAAGAATTTCTACAATCCTCAAACACGTAAGCCTAGTTCGGCACCATGAGACATTATTTTCTTTGCAAACTTTATCGGGCTTTACACTTAAGTACTTCGAAATTTTTTGGGGTGTTACATTCTCCCCCGCTTATGATCATTCATCATCGAATGAGGATAAAAATCCATCATTAGCATCTTATGCAACTCGGTTTGTTTCATACCACATTCGAGCAGCCCAAATTTTGACTAAGTCCCAAAATCTCCAAACATTTCGCCAGAGTTTCCCTTGTAACTAGGCTTATCCACCTGTCAGAGAGCCCCAGAAACACATCCTAACAACATATACGTATTCCAACGACGTAACATAATACAAAACAACACCAAATGTGGTCTCATAAGTAATATATATCCAGAAAGGAACACCCTTAATGCCAATTGTTCACATGATATAAAATTCATAAAAAGTAAGTCTTATAATTTTTTTCTAGATCACAATTTTAAATACATGGTCATTCAAACAAATAAGGATACTTTTTCTTCATTTCTTCCTTGGTCTCCCAAGTAGCCTCTTCAACCTATTGGTTTCTTCACAACACTTTCACGGATGCAATTTCCTTATTTCTCAATTTTCGGACTTGCCGATCAATAATACAAACCGGGATCTCTTCGTAAGTCAATTTTTCATTTACCTCAATGGTCTCAACCGGAACAATGAGTGTCGGATCTCTAACTACTTTCTTCAACATAGACACATGAAACACCGGGTGTACTAATGACATCTCAGGTGGTAACTCAACCTTGTACGCCACCTCACCAATCCTCTGAATGATTTTGTATGGTCCGACATACCTTGGACTCAATTTCCCTTTCTTACCAAATTGCATTACCCCTTTCATGGGGGAAACTTTCAAGAATACCCAATCATCTTCTTTGAACTCTAAATCCCTACGACGAACATCCGAATAGGATTTCTAACGACTCTGAGCAGTATTTAACCACTCCTTAATGATTTTAACTTTTTCTATGGCCTGATGCACAATGGGAGATCTACATCTCCTACCATATAAAGCCTTGAACGGTTCCATTTGAATTCTAGCGTGATAGCTATTGTTGTAGGCAAATTCTATGAGTGGTAAATGATCATCCCAACTACCTTTGAAGTCTAGAACGTAAGCACGCAACATATCCTCAAGCGTCTGAATAGTCCGCTCTGCCTGCCCGTCAGTCTGCGGGTGAAAGGCTATACTAACATTCACCTGAGTACCCAAACCTTGCTAAAATTTCTTCCAAATATTAGCAGTGAATTGTTCCCCCCGATCCGAAATGATTGAAACTGGGGTGCCATGCAACTTGACTATTTCTTTGATATACAACTGAGCATACTGCTCCACTATGTCGGTAGACTTAACCAGCAAAAAGTGTGATGACTTCGCGAGCCGATCCACAATTACCCAAATTGAGTCAAACTTGTGCGAAGTGCACGGTAATCCTACCACAAAGTCTATATTAATCATTTCCCACTTCCACATTGGAATTTCTATATTTTGTGCCAACCCACCAGGCCTTTGGTGTTCGGCCTTTAGTTGCTGGCAATTCGGACATCTTGCCACAAAGTCTGCTACATTCCTCTTCATATCATTCCACCAATAGACTTCCTTAAGATCATGATATATTTTTGTAGAACCTGGATGCACGGAATACCTAGAAGTGTGAGCTTCAGTCATAATTCTTTCCCGGAGACCATCCACATTTGGAACACAGAGTCGCCCTTGGTACCTTAGTGTACCATCATTCATGCTAAGAGAAAAGGCCATGGTCTTATGTTTATGAATCCCCTCTTTTAATTTCACCAACAATGGATCGTTATATTGCTTCTCTTTGACTTCCACAACAACTGATGATTCAGCCCTATTTTGCACAATTACCCCTCCTTCACTAGAGTCCGCAAGACGAACTCCCAAACTAGCCAATCGGTGAACTTATTTGGCCAATGGCCTTTGATATGCCTCCAAGTGTGCTAAGTTACCCATAGATTTTTGGCTAAGAGCATCCACCACAACATTAGCCTTCCCCGGATGGTATAAAATATCAATGTCATAATCCTTAAGTAATTCAAGCCATCTTCTCTACCTCAGATTCAATTCCTCCCGTTTGAAAATATATTGAAGGCTCTTATGGTTCGTGAATATATCCACATGGACCCCATATAAATAATGACACCAAATTTTCAATGCAAATACCACCGCCACAAGTTCTAAATCATGTGTTGGATAGTTCTTTTCATGATTCTTTAGTTGCCTAGAAGCATAAGCTATCACCTTCCCATGTTGCATTAATACACATCCAAGCCCGATTCTTGAAGCATCATAATATACCACAAATCCATCTATACCCTCTGGTAGAGTCAACACCGGTGCCATAGTCAATCTTGCTTTCAATTCCTGAAAACTTTTTTCACAAGCATCTGACCATTGGAACTTAATTGTCTTCTGCGTCAATTTAGTCAATGGAGAGGCAAGAGAAGAAAACCCCTCCACAAACTTTCTATAATATCTAGCTAAGCCTAAGAAACTGCGAATCTCTGTTGGAGTTGTAGGCCTCGGCCAATTCTTCACAGCTGAAATTTTCTGAGGATCAACCTTAATTCCCTCACTAGAAACTACATGACCCAAGAATATGACTGATTCAAGCCAAAATTCACACTTTGAAAACTTTGCATATAACTGGTGCTGATGTAGGGTTTGCAGAACTACCCTGAGATGGTCAGCATGGTCCTCCTGACTTTGTGAATATACAAGAATATCGTCGATGAACACTATCACAAAGGAGTCGAGGAATGGCTTAAAAACGCGAATTATAAGATCCATGAATGCTGTTGGAGCATTTGTTAGCCCAAAAGACATTACTAGAAACTCCCATACCGGGTTCTAAAAGTTATTTTTGGAATATCCCGCTCCCTGATCTTCAATTGGTGATACCCGTATCGTAAATCGATTTTGGAGAAGTACCTGGCACCTTACAATTGATCAAACAAGTCATCTATCCTTGGCGGTGGGTACTTATTTTTTATTGTTACCTTATTAAGCTGCCAATAGTCAATACACATTCTCAGTGACCCATCTTTATTTCTCACAAAAAGGACCGATGCTCCATAAAGCGACACACTTGGCCGGATAAAACCCTTTTCTAACAAATCTCTCAATTGTTCCTTTAGCTCCTTCAGTTCTTCCGGTGCCATTGTGTAGGGTGGAATAGATATAGGATGCGTGTCTGGCATCACATCAATCCCAAAATCAATCTCCTTGTATGGTGGGATCCCAGGGAGTTCATCCGGAAAAACTCCCAAAAATTAATTCACAACAAGCATAGACTCAAGTGTAGGTACCTCTGCATCGATATCCGTAACCCAGACCAAATGATAAATACATCCCTTGTTGATCATTTTCATGCCTTTAGGTAAGAAATAAACCTACCCTTTGGCACTACATCATCACCCTTCCATTCAATAACTGGCTCATTTGGAAATTTGAACCTAACAGTTCTGGTTCGGCAATCAAGCTTGGCAAAACAAGAATAAAGTCAATCCATCCCCATTATCACCTCAAAATTGACCATTCTCAATTCAATAAGATCGGCCACAGTGTCCCGACCACGCAACATAACAACACAATCCCTATAAACCCGCGTGGCTAAAATAGACTCACCAACCGGAGTAGATACAGAGAACTACTCATTACGTTATTCTGGTTCTATCCCAAATTCCATAGCAACATAAGGTGTGACATATGACAAAGTGGAACCAGGATCAATAAGAGCATATACTTCATGAGATTGGACAGTCAATATAACTGTGACAACATCTGGAGAAGCCTCTAAATTATGGCGACCCCTCATAGCATAGAAATGGCCGGATCCTCCCGAACACTGAGATTCGCCCCTAGCTGCACCATGCCCTGCGGGTGTTGGAGTGCCTCGAGCTGGAGGAGGTGTTGCGGATGTAGTAGCTGCAGAACTGGCTGGCTATGCCATGCCCCTAACCGCACCCTAGCGGGACGAACGACAGTCCCTCTGAATGTGACCCCTCAATCCGCATCTGTAGCATATGGGTAAGTCCATGTAGCATATTCCTAGGTGCATCTTTCCACACCTAGGGCATGGAGGCTTCCTCTGCTGCTGGAATCTACCACCATGACGACCAGGCTGATTGGATCCCATGTTGCCCTGACTGGGCCTGAAATAGCTCCACTGCTGCTGCTGACTAGGCCCTGATGGCGGTGCACTAGCCGAAGAGTGAGCAAAGGACTGTGATGGCCCTGACGACCCTCCTCTAAATGTTGATTTGCCACCACCTGAAGAACCACCAAAGTTGCCTGTAGACCGGGCTTTATTACTACCCTCTCGCTCCATTTTGTTCCTTAATTTGCGGGTCTCGGTCGCTTGAGCGAATGCCACCATCTTTCCATAGTTCATATCAGAATTTAAGGCTGCTATAGCGGCCTCATTAATTACCAAGGGACTAAGGCCCTGCACAAATCGGCGAACTCTAGCCTTCATAGTGGGCAGCATGTAAATAGCATATTTAGACAGGTACGCGAATCTCATATGGTAATCTCACACACTCAGGCTACCTTTCCTCAAGTTCTCAAACTCAGCAGCACCGGCTGCCTTAGTCTCGGCAGGCAAGAAATGATCAATGAAGGCATCAGCAAACTCACCCCACCTCGCCGGAGGACTCCCTTCTTCACGGGACTCCTCCCATAGTTCAAACCAAGAATATGCCACCTCTTACAGGCGGTAGGAGGCCAATTCCCCTGCCTCTATTTCAGTAGCACGCATAACTCTGAGAGTTTTGTGCATCTCATCAATCAAAACCTGGGGATCTTCCTCTGGGTTAGTAGCCGTGAACACTAGAGGATCCAACTGGAGAAACCTGTTCACCCTGGAACCAGTAGAATCCCCTGGCTGACTAGAAAAAGTGGCTGCAATATTTGACCTCTGTGTCTGGGAAGCCATTATTTGAGCCAACATCTGTATGGCTCCCCTAAGATCAATATCAGAAACACCAGAATCGAAAGCTGGAATTGGAGGTGGAACTGGTATATCAGTTGGAGGGACTGTTTCACTTTGAGTAGGTGTAGGGACAGGTGCGGTCTGATCAGTTGTAGTAGAGTCAGGCAGTGTAGTAACTGGAGGAATATTCTTACTCCTTGGGTGCTCACCCACATCCTCAATTATATGATCAACTGTCACTCATGGGGTGACATTGGCTCTTTGGCCAGTTCTTGCCTTCTTCTTAGGCGCCATGTACTGAAAATTAGAGCAACTCAGGAGTTAAAGGAGGAACAATATTACAACAAGCTTTATTGCACGATCAAGAACATGAAAGAAAGGTATTATTCCTAAATGCCCATGTAGCATCCTAATTATAGATGTGGTCGACAACACACTGATAATAAGGACTCTACTAGACACGACTTCGAGACATCCTATGACACTTTAAAACCTTAGGCTCTATTACCAAGTTTGTCACGCCCCAAATCCGAGGAGCGCGACCGACGCTCAACCAAGGGAACCTGACCGAGCAAGACTATTAGATTCCTTCTACCCAAACTTATTCATGAATAAAGAGAATATATGTTTTCCTTAATTAAACAATAAAGTGGTCATGTGTGCAATTACCAATTTCTTACCATAAGTTTCACCATTTTTAAAGTCTCAAATGGACAAGTAATACAACCATAACATAGCATAGTTTGTCTTTCACAGCACCAATACACAACCCACACTATGTCTATGGAGCCTCTATAGATAAAGAAGAGTACAATGATAATGCCGGCAACAAGGCCCCGACTATACCTCAAACAGAATACACAAAGTACAAAAGATTCATGACCCCGGAATGAAGTGGGGCTCACCAAGTCAGCTGGGAAGAAGGTGCACTGCTATCACTAACCAATATCTCCTGTTGTGGAACCACCTGCATCCATTGAAAGATGCAACGCCCCCGGCAAAAAGGACGTTAGTACTGTCGAATAGCACTAGTATGTATAACTAAACACCCTCTCAATAGAATGACAAATAATACAAATAAGATTATCATAACATCAATGAAAGCCTTAATTAACATCAAACCTCAATTTAGGATCAAGACAGTGTTCAAATTAATTTCCATATCTCACATTGGGAGATTTTTAGTATCGATATACCATTGTCCACAATACCAGTACCATTATTCACCATACCAATACCACTATTCATAATACCATTATTCACAAAACCAGTACCACCGCACTCTTAGCACGGAGTCTGATCACAACCCGATCGGCTAGGCTATCTCAGTAGAGACATCAACCGCAATTTCTTTCAATATCAATACCACCGTCTTTAATACGGAGTCCGATCATGACCTGATCGGCTAGGCTATCCATTAGGGACATCGACCACAATCACAATTTCAATTATAATTTCCAGCACAATCACCACCATGTGTGCGGCATGGTGTCCAATCACGACCCGATCGGCTAGGTTGTCTTATTTGAGACATCAACCTTTTTATATCAATCATCACTTTTCATAATACTTTCACATCTTTTCATTTCATTGGCACTAGTGGCCATAATTATAATATCATTCTTGGTACATTGGCCATTTTTAGTATTTCATGCTCACTTTATCAATTTCAAATATCATCCTCATCATCAACAACAAACACAATTCAAATCAAAGTGTGTAGTACACATGTGAGCAATTTAGAGTCTAATGCACATAGAGATATTTCACACAATTTGGCATAATAGCCTTCATTTGAACTTGACTTAAAGTCGAAACATTATTAATGCACAACCCATATTTTAACACATCCTTAATTAGTAACATAACATGAATAGAGCATTTGGGATGCTTGTTGAACATATATCTTTCAACCCAATCTTACTCGGAATAGACAATTTCATAATGAATCACTCGGGACATACATAATTTACATGAATATCATGGGATTCAATTCTAATAGGAGAGTTTAGCCAACATACCTCACTTGAGCTTCCTTACACTCTAAATGTTCCGGAATTCTTAGCAACTTCAATCTATTGTAGAAATATAACAAATTGAATCAAAATTAGGAAGGTGATCATGGTTCGAGCTCATTTGAGCATTTTATCAAACACTAAGTGTGCATTAAGGTTCCAAGGTCCCTTTTATGGAGAACTCCATCATCCCACAACCCAATCTTTACCATTTTTAGCTCAACAATCTTCCTACACTCTTTGATAACACATGCATGTAAAATAAAAAACTCTCATGCCCAAAAATTATCTTGCTAGTTACCCATTTTCAAAAAAATTCGAAATTAGGGTTTAGGGTGTAGAATCTTACCTCTAGGATGAAGACCTAGTGAGCTTCCCTTCTTAATCTTCCAAAACTTGAGCAAGAATTGAAGAAAAATTATTGAAGAACGCCTTCTCACTCTAAAATATCATATTATGTCTCAAAAATATCCCAAAGAGTGTATTTAACGAAATAGGGTCGGGTTTTAAAAACTCAAAAATGAAGCTCCGGAACAAGGTATGCGATCGCATAACCGATATGCGGACCGCATATCGGTCACATAATTGGTTACAAAATAGCCAAAAGAACTGTCTGTGTATGCGGTTGCATAGTCGACCGCATCGTTGCTTCCAACTTACCCAATTAACTGTCTCACTCTGCGGCTATTATGCGGTCCGTAAAGTGGTTCTGCGGTCGCATAATGGACTGCAGAAATGTACTTTTCCGCCAAAAAATTTTCTTTACTTTCCGGTGCATTGTTCAACCCAAAAAGTCCGAGTCGTGGCTCGCAAGCTCGCTGCGAAGAATTTCTACAATACTCAAACATGTAAGCCTAGTCCGGCACCATGAAACATTATTTTCTTTGCAAACTTTACCGGGCTTTACACTTAAGTACTTCAAAATTTTCTGGGGTGTTACAATTGTTTGATTGGTTGAATTTATTGGAAGAGATTTAACTCTAGTTGTGACTATATTCATTATTGTGTTTAATCGGAAGAGGAGCATAATACAGAATATTATTGCAACGTATGCCCTAATTCATTGTGGTACTTTTTTAAAGTAATCAAAAGAGCTTTGTGATCTACCTTTTGAATTAAGATTGAGAAATATTTGAGAGAAGTTTCTCTTAGACAATTCTTACCAATAGATTCTTGCAAGTTTCACCGCACTTCATATTAGGTTATTTGAATGGTTTAGGTTTAATCGAGAGAGGAACCTGAATTAGAATAATAGGATAATAACCTGTTGAATTCGAGAGAATCAATAGAACTTTAATAGTGAAATTAAACAGTGTTAGTTCCAGAATAACAATCTCACACTTATCATCTCATGACCCTTATTTCTCACATTGATAACAACCTTGCTAGTCACTAGTTCTTAGCGATCAATTGTCATTTACTTTACTTTTAATAGTTAGTTGTAGCTCATAATCATTCCAACCAAAGTTCAAATCATACTGAATAGCATTTAAGACAAAAATTACTTGAACGTTGATTAAATTCTATCACTGTGGAGACGATAATTAAACTATACTATCTTTGGCTAGCGAGCATCAACTTCGTGTTGTGTTTTGCACTTGTCACCTCAGCAAGAAATTCACACCATACCAAGCCAGATACACCTTGTTAGAGTGAACTTTCTGCACTCTGACCTGGATAGATCAGAAGTTAAGGCACTACCTATCAGCATATACCACACATCTGATATCCCGACTCGACCCGCTCAAGTACATCTTCCAGAAGCCAATGCCTACAAGAAAGTTGGCCAAATGGCAAATGTTTCTCAGTGAATTTGATATTGTGTACGTGACGCAGAAAGCTATCAAGGGACAATCATTGGCCGATCATCTCGCAGAGAACCCGATAGACAAGGATTACGAGCCACTCACCACGTACTTCCCAAATGAAGTAGTATTGTTTGCAGGGGAGGACATTGCAGGGTCATACCCAGGGTGGAGAATGTTTTTTGATGGAACGGCAAAATTAAAAGGTGTATGGATTGGGGCAGTCCTAATTTTTGAGTCGGGACAGCATTACCCAACTTTAGCCAAGATAAGGCTCCCTTGCACAAATAATATGGCGGAATATGAAGCATGTATCCTTGGAATTAGGATGGCAGTCAACACGAACATTAAGGAACTTTTGGTCATAGGAGATTTTGATTTGCTAATACACCAAGTTCAGGGTGAATAGACTACCAAAAATGTCAAGATTCTTCCATAATTGCACTACGTAAAAGAGTTGTGTAAGAAGTTCATCAAGGTCGAGTTTAAGCATGTTCCTAGAAGCCAAAACGAGTTTGCCGACGCTCTCGCAACCTTATCATCTATGATCCAGCATCCGGACAAGAACTATATCGACCCCATCGAGATAGAGGTTTGAGAGCAGCATTCATATTGTTTCCATGTAGATGAAGATCCAGATGGTAAGCCTTGGTACTATGACATCAAAAGGTTCCTCGAAGTAAGAGAATACCCAAAGAATGCCACCAATGGTCAGAAGCGAGCACTAAGAAGACTAGAAAATCACTTCTTCCTTAACGGGGAAGTCCTATATAAGACGACCCCGAACATGGGTCTGTTATAGTGTGTAGATATTGTTGAAGCAACAAGATTACTAGAAGAGATGCATGCAGGAACGTGCGGCCCTCACATAAACGGTTTCAATTTAGCCAAGAATATTTTAAGAGCTGGATACTTTTGGATGACCGTTAAAAGTGATAGTATCCGCTACGTGCACAAGTGTCTCCAGTGCTAGATTCACAAGGATTTCATCCGGATTCCACCTAATGAGCTGAATATAATGGGTTATCCTTGGTCGTTCGCTGCTTGGGGGTATGGATGTGATTGGACCTATAGAATCCACCGCATCAAACAGACATCATTTCATCCTGGTAGCTATTGACTACTTCACCAAATAGGCCAAAGCTTCTACATACAAGGCAGTCACAAAGAATGTGCTGGAAGATTTCATCTGTAACAACATAGTCTGCAGATTCGGGATCCCGGAGTCACTCATAACTGACAATGCAGCCAATATCAATAACGATCTCATGAAGGAAATTTGCGAGAACTTCAGAATCATCCACCGTAATTCCATAGCCTATAAGCTACAAATGAATGGAGCAGTTGAAGCATCCAACAAAAACATCAAGAGGATCTTACGGAAGATAGTGGACAATCACAGGCAGTGGCACGATAAGCTATCCTTTGCCTTATTGGGTTACCGCACCACCATGAGAACATCTAGTGGGAAAACTCCATACATGTTGGTATACGGCATAGAAATTGTGATACTCGTAGAGGTCGAGATACCATCTTTGAGAGTCATTCAGGAAGCCAAACTATATGATGCATAATGGATATGTGTCAGGCAAGAACAACTCATGCTCATTGATGAAAGGAGAATGGACACAGTATGTCATGGTCAGATGTATCAAAATAGAATGGCCGATGCATTCAATAGAAAGGTGAAACCTCGGCAATTCACACCGGGGCAACTAGTGTTGAAGAAGATATTTCCCCCATCAAGAAGAGGCCAAAGGAAAATTCGCATCGAACTGGGAAGGTCCTTATGTGGCCCATCGAGTATTATTAGGATGAGCATTGATCCTAACAGAAATGGATGGCAGAGTCAGCACAAAGCCCATCAACTCAAACGTAATCAAGAGATACTACATTTAAAGATAGTAGATTTAGGGTTTAGTTATAAACAAACTACGCCTGACCTAACTTCCCGCAGTGGGATACGAAGGCAACCCATGTAGGGTTCGGTCTCCCTCTCCTATTGTAATAGAAAATCCAAATGTCATTTTGTATGTATTCGGAAGTACGCCATGACTTAATTATCTTTGGCAGGAATACATAGGAAATCCACATCGCATTCAGTCATCTATTGCAATTGAACTACATTTTGGCTTGATTTCATTTGGATATGTAGGCAGTCTGAGTCAGATTCGGCCACTTCATTTCAATTTCTTACCATTTTTCATCCATTGCAATTAAACTACATTTTGACCTGATTCTATTTGGATATGTAGGATGCCTGAGTCTGGCTCGGTCATTCCATTATAATTCATTAACCATTTTATCATCCTCGAACTACGTTTAGACCTGATTACGTTCGAATATGTAGGCAACCTAAAAGGTTCGGTCATAACCCTAGGAAAATCTTTGTAATGCATTTGTTTAGATTAGGATGTGATCGCAACGGCAAGAAGCTACGGCATTAGGAGCATCTCCAGAGATCGTCATCAACGGGATAGAATCATCCATAAATGATACTCGTATCAGAGGGAATTTCTAAATATGTCATAATCTAGAACAATGACATTCGCCATTAAAGATAAATGATTTTCAAAATGTGTATAGAAAACTATACCTTTCCACCTATCAAACTTCGTGGAATAACCCACCAGATCTAGGGAAAGTCCAGGTCTATGATCAACACAAATCAACAAGCCCCTACTAATAATTTTTCTTTGAGCACAGGATTGACAGGAATCAAAAGATACCAAAACGCACCGGGGATAATGACAGACCAGCTACCATCGCATGAGACCCTATCTCTCCCTTAGTATTCAATTCATTTTCTCATATGGTTAAGGACTAACTTCATATCCTTTGCAGGTATTCCAGAACCAAGTCTTCGATGCATTCGGACCACCTTGTATATATCAAATCGTCTGCTCAACTAATCGGAGCACCTTGTACATATCGAATCGCCGGCTTCGCCAATCAGTGCCCTGTATATTGCAAACCGTTTTCTCTACCAATCGGAGCACCTTGTACATATCGAGTTGCCGGCTACACCAATTGGAGCCCTATATATAGCAAACTATTCGGTTCACCAACTGGAGCATTTCACACAGATCGCACTGTCACTCCGTCATATATGATAATCCAAGTAGATAGTCTCAAACTTCGTCGTCGACCCCACCAATCGAAGGATGGACCATCCAAATCCACCATACATTCTGCCAATCGACGGTCGCAAATTAGTTTTGCAGTCAAGAGTACCTCTTAGGCATGCTCATTTATTTCTCTACTTTATCTTGGATGTTTTGAAGTTTTATTTATGCGGCTTATAGGCATTTTACACTCAAAGTCATCTACTCCCATTGCGTGGAGATACTCCCTTTGTGCGGAAATTTTACATTTTAGTCAACTACTCCCATCGCGTGGAGATACTCCAATCGTGCAGAGATTTCAAATTCAAAGACAACTACTCCCATTGCTTAGAGATACTCCCAATGCGTGGAGATTCAAATGCTCCGACAACTGTAAAATGGTACACAACTCAGCTAACAATCAAGTCAAATTCAAAGGCCCATCCCCGGTATCCCAAATATTGCTCCAGAGCTCGGAGACTTCAGATTCAAATATCTCGTCGCCCCGAGATCCTAATAACGGCTAGCTGGCAGACAGACATCATCATTCCTGCATTATTTACATCATAACATATTTATATTGCAATATATGGGCATGTGTGTATCTTCTTTTTAAGTTTCAAATGATGCGACGTGGAACTTCTTCTAAGCAGCAAACCAAGTTATACCGCTAAGAGGAACAACAAACTCATAAGCGAGCCAAGGATCCAAACTATAACTTAGTCTGATCAGTAGAACTCCAAAATCGTCAAGTCCCTCAAGTCTCACAATCAAGCTACAATCTGTGTGGGTTCCAAGATCTTCCCGCCTTGCAGTATCATCATAATACGATTTTAGGGCAACTTCTTCAAGCATCAACTTTCCAAATCACCATTCCAGAATTATATGAGACTTGATCCTCATTATGCCTGAGGTAGGTAAGAGATTCAAAGCTGGAATTCGGCCTCTAATCTCGCAACTATCCTTCCCAAATCCATATACCATTCTTGCAATACATGCCTAGAGTTGGGACACAATTGGTCTTGAGTCAATTTCTTTGCCCGCAAACTCTTTCATCGTCTCTGGTCTAAGATGTGCAATTGTTGACGATCAATTTTGACCCTTCCTTTTAAAATTAAATTATTTATGCTTAATAGTTTGCAATAAATGTGGTAAAATATTTTTCAATCAATAATACCTATTTTATAAAAAATATTATAGGAAATAGTAATTAACAATGTTGAATTAATAATCTAGTATTAAATATTTATGAATTATATTACTCCTACTATTTTAGAATTATTAAAATAACCTTTATATTTTAGTAAACAAGTTTTACAATTAATTTAACTAATTAACCTTTGATTTATAATTATATCACTTTTATTACTTTAATTAACCCGAAATTAGTTTCATAACTTAATAAATGAATTGTTTTAATAAATAAATAATTAGTTATAGTAATTCATAATATATTTGATGATTATATTCTATAATATTTAATTAGAACTAATTAAGTCTAATTAAGGTAATTTTTAAAGGGGTTAAAATCTCAAAGGGCTATAATTGCAATTAACCATTTAAATCCAATGTGGCTATGTGTTTAAGTGCATTTCAACCATTTTGGCCCAAAATACACAAGCCCAAACCTTTGACCGGGTCCAGACCCACCTCTTCCATCCCATGTTGGCAATCCATGCCATTACATCTCAACCAATGGCATTGTGCCAAGTCGTCTATCTTTCCCACTCACAAAACAAATACAATAGATCCGGACCATTGATCGAATTCATCAATGGTCCATATTAATTCTTGTTTTTCCTTTATTTTAAACCTTTTGCCATACCTTATCTCAACCGTTGGATCACACAGATCTCACGACCCCCATTTTTTTCCTAATAACCATTTTTTATCCAATCTCACCTTCTAAAAAATCGAAACCGTTGATCAAGAGATCCAACGGCTGAGATTCAGCCTTTCACTTTAAACCCAAAAGAACCCCTAACCCTAAATCATTCTCCCACTACCCAGTCGCCTCTCTTTCCCTTTTCTCTCTTCTTTCTCTCACCGTCGAACCATTAATCACCAGACCTTGCACAAATTCTTGGAAGGTCAATAATTCGTGCAAGGTCAAAAATTCAAACCCCAAAACGTTCAATTTATCCCCTGTATCCGCGAATCATGACGATATTTCAATTTTCATCTCCCAATTTTAAAACCCCCAATTTGAACCCTAGACCTAAAATCATGAAACCAGAAAATCCATCTATCCTTCCTCTGTTCCGTCGAATCGGACCATGCATGGCTATTATCTTCAGCTTAATCATTATTATTCGTTATCTAGAGGTCAAACACAGTGACCTCTCGACATTAAGGTTTGACTGCTGGATCGAAGGCTCCAACGGTCAACCTCCCCGTGCTCAGGTAAACTCTACACTACTTTTCCCCTCATTTCCTTCTGATTTTACCTGCTTACTATCGTCATCCACCCTATCGTCACTTTCCACTATCTGTTCAAACTCAATCGAAACCCTAAGTGGCTTGAATTCCACTATAAATAGGGCATTCAATATTTATACCTAACAAGCACCAACACACTTAACATTACCGGCAAATACATTGAAGGAACTAAAAAATTCAACTTTTTTCCTACTATGTATTAAGTTCCGGTAGTTTCTCCCTAATTTCTATTTTCCTCTTTTCATTTATGCTTGAGTTCGATCTCTATGAGTGGATCGTGTTTGGTTTGGACTCCTAAATGGCTAACAATCGACTCTCTCTTGGTTTGCTGCTTTGCAGAAGGTCAGTGTATACTGACCCTATCTCTATCTTTTAATCGTGCAATTTTGTGATTTTTTTTTCTGTTAATCATCTTTCACTTATGATATATATCAGTTGTACATGACTATACTTCTTATATTATGTTTGTTGTATGCCATTTCCACTGTCGATGTGATAATTTCTTGATAAATTATGTTGTTTGATATTGCTATATGATCTATATTGTTAATAATTTTTATCTCCATAACTTAGCTAGATAAAATATTTTCATGATGTTGATACTCTTCTCAACAAATCCTGTTGAACCTTTTATGATTACTTGAATTAAGCCTTAAGTTAATTCTATATGTTCTTTATCTTTGTTAGTTAAATGATAGCTATACTGCTATGCTTAGATAACCTTATTGAGCCATGCTTTTATACATATCCTAATGTTCTGTTAAGATTTCACATTTGCTACACCATTCTATATTATATTTGTGATGTTATACCACCTTGTTTGGGTTCAATAAAAATAATTCTCACCACAGTTCATGTCTTATATTTGACATGTTTGATTTGATGATCTTTATTGAATAGTTTATCGTTGAAACCATGCTTGTTATATACACTTAAGGGTTCATGCAAGTCTATCATTATAGTTTGAACTCATGTGATGAACCTATCAGAATAGTCATCACATCATATGCTCACTTGATCTGTCATTATTATATGACCATGAAACTCTGTATAAACCTTACTGTATGTTGGTTGAGTGACTCTTATTGACCTCTATGCTTGCTCATATGTCCATCATGTTTTTGCTAGTCCAGTGATGCTCATGAACCTTTGTATGCTCTTTAGTTGAGAAAGTTTTTATGTTTAAGTCACTATGTTCTTTGCTGAAAACTTCTCTTGATAGATTGAATCATGTCTGCCCTAATAACTTAGCAACTTGAGTAAATGATGTTGAACATAGGATCTATAATGGAAGTCTACTGGTGTAACCTGACTACTAAGGTCACTCATATGCTTAAGTAAACTCACCAAGACCTGCTTGTCATGTTCTCACCCACTAAGAATGAACATCCCTACCCATTGTCTCATATCTGGTTGATACCATTATCTGAAAGGAACATAATTAAGAATCTGGAGTTGTTTGGAAACCTTATAGACTGTAATTAGATATCATGATATTTGGTATCTCTTTCTTGATTTTGTGACATCTCATGATCTAAACAAGTCGCACATACACCCTAGTACATGTTCCTCAACGCTGAGGGCACCCCCGAAGAGCGGCAGGTTTCGTGACATTTCTGATTGGCTGTCCTGTATTTCTAATAAGTTGTTTAATAGTTGGCATGTTGAATCTTATACATAATATGATGGGTGGTTTTAGATTGATCCTAACTGAATGATGATGAATTACTTCTATTTAATAGAATATTCAATTCGAAGCTAAAATCTCAAATTACATATTTGCATGAAATCCATGTTATGACTAAAACTAACCTTTCTACTTCCATTGATATCTTTGCTGGTTGTTGTTATCCCTGGGAAGCCTGAACAAGTCTGTTAGTACATGTGTTAGTGAAGTAAGGTCTCAGCCATGTATATGTTTGCCTTGGACTGTTCTGAAGATTACTGCAATGTCTGTTGAAGTGCTATGAACCTAGTTAAGGATCTTAAAGTGTTGAATCCTCAGTAGAATTAATGAAACTAATGTATATGCCCCTCTTTATCATATGTTAATGCTTGGATCACTTAATCAAGCATCTATGAACATGAATTGGTTAAAGGCATCACCTATCTACTGATGATATGCCATTAGCCTTCTTAGTTTATAACTGTATCTTAGTAATGATCCTCCTATGTGTTCTGATGCATGCTATAATCAACCTTAAGGTCATTGATATTACTAAGCACTATAAGTCTACTTGCAGTAGCTTGCCTTTATATTTAGGATTCTGATAAAAGATCCTAAAGTCAATGTTGTTATTGATTCTGAACTCTTCATATCCTTGCACTCTAATGATGATGTTCTTTATGGTTTTGTTGAAATTCTGTGTGTCTGAACCTTTATGTACACTTCTTCTTTCATGTTAACTACTAAGTTGACTCCTCATTTGTGTCTAAACCTTTAAGGAAGAGTAAGCATGGGTGGCTAAGGGTATTTGGGTGTGAAACCTGGTTTGTGGTTAAGATACCACTCCCTAACACAATCACTTATCGAGGTCCATGAGACCCTTGTGAACTCTAAAGTGCTAGGGGTCCAAAGGGGGATTTTATCCATGAATAAGGTTTTACTCTAAGCCTTTGGTCACTGACTCTTATTAGTCCTCATAGGATTAACATAAATGAGATTAGATCCACTGTACTCTTTAGCTTTATTATTACTTTGTTATGATTTTATTTTGTTGAACTATATAATGATTTCCACTATTTATCTTCTCGTGTGCATGTATGAACTGGGCATGCTGAGTTCCTTGGAACTCAGAACCAAGTTACAGCCAGGGATGCCTTTCCGCTCGTTGGAGTCTACTGCTTTTATGAAAATCTGTTGGGTCTGACTATCCATTGGCCTGATATCAAGAGTCCAACCCTTTCCTCTCTCTCACATTAATAAACGATAATATTGTTTGTTTAGTTATTCTGTGTATATGTTTTTGAATCTAACATTGCTATTGAATATTGTTTGATGGTTTGATTGTTTAGGAGACATAGGCAAACCAAGGCTTATAGGTAAAAAAAAAAAGGTAAAAAGGGATTATAAACTCGCTTGCTTTTCGTTACTCTTGAGATTTAATAGTTTAATCTAATCTTTCAATAAATAGTTTACCTATGTTTTCCACTAACGACTTCAGTGATTGCAAGCTTCTTGGCAGATTTCAAAAATGAAAATCAATTCTCTTTGGAAAATCATCGAACGGGTCACATAAAACACAAGTATTGCTTTCCAAATGATAAAAGCAACCACGCAGAGTCGTTCTTGCACGAAACAAGAAATGAGCTTGAAACATAAAGTATTTCAACAAAATAAGGTATAATCGTTTTTAATTAAGGTATATTTTAGTAATCTCTTATTCGTTAGAGTTATAAAATCTCACAAACAAATATCATTTTTTTCAAAAAGGAATACACAACCTTCTCCAAAACAGTGAGCTCTTCAAACAAGACTTAGACGTTTTTATATAAATCTTATTTAGTTACGTTAGCCTCTAATTAACTAGAATATAGAAATTTCTTCCCCGAACCTAGCCTAAGTTTTAAGGAGCTACCTAAGGTAGATTTTAAGGGATGCCTAACACCTTCCCCTTAGAATAACTAGAACCCTTACCCAAATCTCACCGGTTAGCAGACCATTAGGATAATATTATTACAAACCTATAGGTACCCAAATATAACTTAAAATATTAGGTGGTCACTCTCTTTTATCAACTTTAGAAGAACAATTAGTTGTATTTTGTTTTGACTAGTGCAAAATAGGATGTAACATCGACAGCTAGAACGTACACCCAACTGGGGAAGAACGTCGCTGGGTCTATCTACACCTGTGGGCATGAGCAGAACAACCAAAAGAAAAGGGGTGTTAGTACAAAAAATGTACGGAGTATGCAAGTCTAAGAAGGCACATAAATTCAGGACTTAACATAAGAGATATAACATGAGATTTCAACCTGAATGCCAAAGGCAAGCCACTGGGGCGTAAACCGTGGAAACCATAAACTTAAAAGTGTACAAGCTTTATAAAAGGTTAAGTCACTCATGAAGATTGTGCATTAAATATAAAATATTATAATACTACTCATCCACTATTTAGCGCATATTATTTCATATCGTACCCGGCCTCATAGAGGACTCGGTGAAGTTTTTTATTCTTTTATCATATCATACTCGATCTCAAGAGGTCTCGGTCGTACCTGGCCACACAAGGGGTCGGTAGTATTTCATAGCTCATTATTCGGTACCCGGCCTCACTGAGAGCTCGGTCATACCTGGCCTCATAAGGGCTCGGTAGTATTTTACCTTTGCATTTCATCATACCCAACTGATCAGTGGTTTCACAATAGGTGTCGTATCCGGTCGTCTATATCGTCATTCGGTAAAGTAAAAAAATAAATATATATATATATATATATATATATATATATATATATATATATATAAAAGTGAAATGTATGATCAATGTCAGGGAATATCAAGACTAGACTCAGATTTAATCATGTTTTCCGACCTCAGAACACTTTCTAGAAATATACCAGGCTTGAAAGAATTACAACCAGCGGCAATGTACAAGAACATAACCAACTTTGTTGGGAAGGGTTTAGGACAAACCAGTCTTACAACACAGAGATCCTTTAGATAGAGAGAGGGGGAGAGAGAGAGAGAAAGATACACTTACACCAAAATCATGCCAAGAAAGAAGGATGCCTTACCTACATTGTTAAGAAGTATGACAGTGATGATCCAAAACTTTTTCACGCTAAATCCTACTTACATCGCCTTTGTTATCTAATAATTCTTTTATATGCATTTTAAATTCTGCTAAATCATCAAAGTTATATTTTAAGGGTTTTTGTGTTATTATACTATTTTCTTCTATTAATTCTGTTTTTATTTTTGTCTTATGTTTATTCCATCCTTTTAGAGGGTTATCATTATATAATTTTTCTAATTCATTCCGGATTATTTTTACTTTGTCTATTGTAAATATGATAATTTCTAATTGAGTAGTTGTATTTTTACTTATATTTTCTAATTTTTGTGTGATTTTTTCATTTCCTCGTATCCATTCTGTAGTTTTTCTTTCTACAATATAAGTAAATTTTTTATTTTCATCTGGGAAGTATAATTTTGGTAGTTTCTTACACAATATTTTAATCTTCCTTATTTGTTCTATGTCTTTTTCATCGAACTCATATTCTACATCCTTTTTTAATTTTTTCTGTAGAGATTTTAGATTTTCTGCTAATTTAGGTATATATTCTCATACTTGGTTTGGATTTGCATTAATTATATGAGGTAGGATAGGATTGTCTTCGGAAACTTAAAATTGCTTTTTCTCTTTTTTGTACTTTGCATTGAGTTCTCTTACATATGCATAGGTCTAACATATAATTTGTATTAAGGAGTAAGTTCCTTTTGAAATGTAAAGTTGATGTTATAAAAAGAACTTCAGATGTGTCCATTTTAATATAGGAGATTATGTTTTGACCCCACGAGATCAAACACATCGAATGATAATATAATTTTACTTTTAAGGCATGGATATTGGTCAAACTTAACGTGTTCTTGGCGCTTTACTGCCTGGTTAGCACCCTTGTCTTCTACATTATTGCATTTTCTATTCATGAATGGAACAACTTAGGTTTATACTCTACACCCCCCCCCCCCCAGTATTGTAGTATATAAGATGCAGTAACTTTTCCGCTATTTTCTATATTACTCTTTCCATGTTTATGAATGAACAGAGAATTTCTGCAAGGTTGACTCTGTATGGATGTTGTAGCACATAATTTCCTACTAGTAGACTCCTTAATTCTCGTTGCTATTAAGAATGATGGTACTCTGTGCTTTAAATTCAGACCTTTTGATCTCAAATTGTAGTTGCAATACTTTCTTGAAGCAACTATTCTGATGAGAAGTCCTCTATCTGGATTGTTCAGCTGCTGTTTTCAGATGTCGGTGAACTTAAAGAGTACGCGCTGCATTATGATAAGACTGGCAGATCAAAGGTACTTTGACAAGCCACCTTCCTTGGACATTTTCCTGAGAAATGTAGTGTACTATATTCATGTTGAGGAAATTCTTGTATAGGGAACTGCAGAGGTGGTTTTCACACATCGCTCTGATGCTTTAGCTGCTATGAAGAGATACAACTACCTACAGCTTGACGGGAGACCAATGAAAATTGAGGTGAAGTTTGTGACTCATCCAGTGCCTGCAATATTGGCTGATTTTGCACCAGAAAATCCGCGAGGAACTTTCCAGAGGTAAAAGATCTGCTCCTTCTGGATTTATTGTTGAGGGAAGGATTCAAATTGATCATGGTATTGTTACACGCAACTAATAACTCTAGAGTAGAGTGATAGTAATAAGATCATTTTGGAGCTAATGATTGAGTTGTAATTTCCTTACTAATGAGCCCTTGCCTACATGTAATGACGCTTTTAAAGAACTGTTTTGGCAGCAGACTAGGAGTTGCAGCAGATGGAAGGGGTCATAATAGTAGGAGAGGCGGCCACATGATTGGACGGCGGGGAGGTTTTATCGACAGAAGCCATCATAAACCTGTCTCAGCCGAAGATCTTGATGCTGATTTAGACAAGTATCATTCTGATGCTATGCACATTAAGTAATATCTTTTATCCTTTTAGTCCTATGGTTCTCTGTTATGCCATGTTCAACTTGAGCCATCTCCAAGAACAAAAGTGCCTTTTGGCGTAGATGGAGAAATCATTGACCCCATATAGATTGTAGTAGGGTACATAGATAGCTAAATACCCATTGCTAACTTAGCTCACTTTGTTTGGATCGTAATCTGGATATACGTTTCATCAGTACTAGTGCATCGTTGTAGCGAGAGGATTTAACATTGTTCAATTTATGGTGATTCCACAAGATTTTTCTTGCATTACACAGTGTTCCCTCCAGATTCTTTAATCGTGTGCTTAGTCTGCACCGCTTGTCTTTCTTTTTTTTGGTTGAAAAGATAATATATAATACTAAGGTTGATTGTTACAAGGAGAAGAAGGCGACATACACAGTGGCCTAGCGGAGCGACCTCGTGGTGGGTCGTGACAAAAAGGGGATGTACTAGGGACATCCGTTTCCGGGGTGGGGATACAAAAGTCTGCGCCGCTTGTCAAGTTAGTGCTACAGATTTTTTATACTTGGTTAAGTTTCATGTTTGGTCTAGATCATTCGTCTGGACTGTTTTAATTTCTCTATCAATTTTCTGGTGTCAAGAATAGCTTATTCAGACAAATCTTCAGTATGATTTCTGTAACCTATGTCACAGAGCAAATCCTAACGTAATTTTTTGTAAAATATTTCGTGGCTAGTCAAACTATACCACATAAAATGGGATGGATGGAGTATTAAACAACTCCATAATTGTTTGATATAATAGTTTCACATTGCTAGTATGATTTAAGAGATCTACTTCATTTTACCCAAAAATAAAATAAAAAAAGTTTAAATTCTTCGGGTAGATAACTTTATCTGTACTGTTTAACCTATTTTCATTTAAACAAAAGAGAACTAAGTTAATCAATAATATCTAGACAAAATAGGGTACCAAATTCGGACGAAAAGAGCAGTTTTAAGTGATTTCCTTGAAAGATGGAACGCCTAATATCAACTTGTGAATAGTACTTTCAAGAAAAAGAAAAGAATAGGCGTAATGTGCTAAGATGCAACGAGTCAAAGTCAGAATTATTTCCAAGTTTTGCCATATAAGATTCTACACGGGGAATAGATAAGAGGATAAATATATTAGATTATTGAGGCTTAAGTACACAGTAAAACTTGAAATGCCTTTCGAGCTGTTCAGGCGCTCAGGAAAAAGTGAAAAACTAATATGCTTAATTTTATTATTTCTTCACCTGCATTCCTATACCCAACAACGGGAGTTTTCAAAATTTGGTACTTCTCGACTGTGGTAGTAGATTCAATCAAGATCTGAGTAAGGGTGTGTTTGGTACGAAGGAAAATATTTTTCGAAAAATATTTTTAATTTTTCCATGTTTTGTTGACTTAAATATTTTGAAAAATATTTTACTCATGAACTCATTTTCTTATAATTGGAGAAAAATGTTTTCCCTATCAAGAGAAAGAAAAAATATTTTCCAAAATTCTTCTTTAACCTTTTCCACCCTATCCCATCCCTATCCCACCCACCCCTACCCTCACTAGAAAAATTATTTGGGGGGAGGGGGAGGGCAGAGGAATCATAGGGATTTGGGGGAAGAGGTGGAAGAGAGTAGCATAAAAATTATTTTCTACTCTCTTAACAAACACTAGAAAATATTTTTCGGAAAAAGTTTTTCACTCACCAACCAAACAAGGAAAAATTAGTGATAAAACTAATCATTTTCCAGAAAATAGGAAAAACGTTTTCCTTCGTACCAAACACACCCTAGGAGATAAAATATTTAGTTATTCTCTTAGAGCCAAAAGGTATTAGAACAAAATCCGTTTCCTTTAAAGTAATTTCAATTAGAGAGCACTACTTTTAGCTTTGTCACAAGCTTTATTTACAAACAAACAAAAGTCAATTGTTACTCTCAAGAGCAAAGCACTATGAGCACCTAAGCAAAGTCATGAGCTGGCACGCTGATGCGAACAGGAAATTGAAAATACAGAAGAGTTCACTAAGGAACAAGGGTTCAAAGGTGCTCATGAACAGAGACTCGATTGAAATCACCTAACAGGATTTAGAAGAGAGTGAGAGGGGGTGGGGGGTGGGGGTATAGATAATTAAAATTTTATAAAAATTATATTCATAAGAAATTTGGACTTTATCCTAAAATTGTAACGACCCGGCCGGTCATTTTGAGCGTATTAGCCCCGATTCCCTATTTACTGCATTCCCCGTATTTGTTTCTGCTTATGTGACTCGCCGGGAGGTCTTGTTTTGGTTTCGGAGTGTTTTGGGACACTTAGTCCCTAAAACGAAAGTTTAAGTATTAGGATTTAGACTGTAGTAGGAATGGTGTGAAGATGACTCTAGAATAAAGTTTCGTCTGTTCCGTTAACTCCGTTGGGTGATTTTGGACTTAGGAGCGTGTCCGGACTGTGAATTTGAGGTCTGTAGCTGATTTAGGCTTGAAATGGCGAAAGTCAAATTTTTGGAAGTTTGACCCGGTGGTTGACTTTTGATATAAAGGTCGGATTCCGATTCTGGAAGTTGGAGTAGGTCCGTAATTTTGAATATGACTTGTGTGCAAAATTTGAGGTTAATCGGGCGTGGTTTCGTATGATTCAGCATCGTTTGTAGAATTCGGAAGTTTAGAAGTTCTTTTAGGCTTGAATCCGGGAGTAATCGGTGTTTTGGTATTGTTTTGAGTGATTTGAAGGTTCGACTAAGTTCGTATTGGGTTATATGACTTGTTGGCATGTTTGGTTGAGGTCCCGGGGGCCTCGGATAGATTTCGAGTGGTTAACAGACTTGATTGTTTGAGTTGATGAAGCAGTTGAAGAGCTGCTGCTACTGGTGTAACCGCACCTGCGGAGTGGGCACCGCAGGTGCGAGCACGCAGAAGCGTGGCATGAATCGCAGATGCGGGCAAGGCCATGAAGAACAGGGATCGCAGGTGCGATGAATTTTCCGCACCTGCGTTAGCGCAGATGCGGACAAGTGGACGCAGGTGCGAGGGCAGCTAGGAGAGAGTGACTCCGCAGAAGTGAGGCCAGGGCCGCAGATGCGCGTTCGCAGGTGCGGAACCTAGAGCGTAGGTACGGGCCCTAGAGGTGCAAGTGACTTCCGCAAAAGCGGAAATTTCCCCGCAGATGCGGCGTCGCAGGTGCGACAATAGGTCCGCAGATACGAAAAGTCTAGGCAGAAGGTTTAAAAGCAATGGTTCGCGATTTTAGTCTTATTTCAACATTTTGGACTCGGACTTAGGCGATTTTGGAGAAGATTTTCGAGGTGATTATTGAGGTTAGCTTCTTGTACTCATTTTGGATTATAAAACGTGTTTCCCCACAAATTTTTCCACCTAATTAGTGAGATTTTGAAGTGAAATTTGGGTCTCCTAATTTCCAGGAATTAGTCACGTCAATAGTCTTCGATGGTTATACGGGTATCCAAAGGACGAACGAGATGGATGTTTGTTGTCCCAACCATTCTTTTAGTCCCAAGCCCACTAAGGAAAGGGCTGACTTAGAACAAAGTTTTCTTGTTGTTGATTCCTAGGTGTAGAGCTTCTTCCCCTATGCTGCCTATTAGCGCGCTAGTAGAGTAGGATTGACCCATAATACAGAACCTCTAGGCGTAACCTTTCACTTAATACTAGAATCGAGAATCGAAACATAGCATCTGAGGTTGCATTAATCGAGGATACACGACAGAAGGAATTGTTCTATTTCCAAACTTTACCTTCAAAAAGCATAGATTTTTTTTTCAAAACTTTTCTCGAATCACGTGTTTTTCTCCTCGTAAGACTGAGAGAAATGAATAACTATGAAATAAAAAAAAAAGAATCAAATCACACCATCTATGTAATAGGGGTTTAGGGCTTGCAAATTAGAGAGTGAATTTTGGGGATTTGGATGACCAAATGGTGTCGGATTTTGATAAATTTGGTATGGTTAGACTCGTGAGTGAATGGGCTTTTGGGTTTTGTGACTTTTGTCAAATTTCGAGGCGTGGGCCCGGGGGGCAGGTCGAGCCTATTTCGGATTTTGACTTATAATTTTGTATTTTTCTTGTGGAATTGATTCCTTTAGCCTATATTAATTATACTGTACTGCTTGTGGCTTGATTCGGGGCATTTGGAGACTGATTCGAGGGGAAAAGGCATTTCAGAGTAGGATTTGCTCGATTTGAGGTAAGTAACACTTTCAAACTTGGTTTTGAGGGTTCGAAACCCCGAACTATGTGCTATACGATTGGTATTGAGGTGGCGCATATGCCAAGTGACGGGCGTGCAAGTGTGCATCGTGAGAATTGTGGCCTGGTTGATTCCATGGCAGTGTATAGTGACTCTATTTTGTTGATATCCGTGTTTTCATCTTGTGATAAAATAATTGAGCTGTCAATCATGCTAGATATCATGTTTAGGTTTTATGTCGGTACTGTTAGGACCCCTAGTGGTTGTTTCTTGATGTCATCTCACTGATTTCATTAATATTATGTACTCAGTCATGTTCATGCATTTCATATCATATCTCAGTCTCAGTTGTTAGTTATTGATACATCATATCATTGTTTCGGGCTAGTTTTCATGATATTGTGAGCCCATGACCTGAGACTGGAGAGATTGATGACTGACTGAGGTTGAGAGCCTGATTATGAGTGACAGTTATGGGATCGGGCTACACGCCACAGCGGTTATACTGATTTTATGATAGCGTTTGGGCTGTAGGAGCCCCTCCGGAGTCTGTACACTCCCCCAGTGAGTGCGGTTGATATTATTGAGAGATGGATCTTCCCTGAACATGGGTCTTGTCCGAAGTACTTGATACCTGGAGATGGATCTTCTCCACAGGGCTGGATTGGCCTTCCTCGGTACTGGGTGACTTATAGTCAATGACGTATATGTTCTGGGATGGATCTTCCCTGGGTCGTATGGGCCATATACAGTACCTAGTGGTTGAGCATTCAAGAGTGTGAGCACATGAGGCTGACATCATGGTGCATCACGTACAACATGTGCATTGGCATGTAGAGATAGCAGAGTTATATTCTTTACACTGTTCAAATCTGCTTCACTTTACTGTTTTGAGTTGCCTATTTAATTTGAAAGCATGCCTACGTTTCTGTTCAGTTATTTCTATTTTATCTGTATCGGTTGAGTTCATCACTACCTTTCAGTCCAAAGTTTGGACTTGTTACTTACTGAGTTGGATGTACTCAAATTACTCCATGTTGCTGATTGAGACTTCAGAGTTCGGAGACTACCAAGGTAGCAGCACGGCGTTTGCAGGCCTTGACTCTTCTTCTATATCACTAGTTGTATTTTCAAGTCTATTAAAACTATGAACATCCGACTTCCAAAACTAACGCCGAATCATACCAAAACAACTCTGATTGACCTCAAATTTTACACACAAGTCATAAATAACATAAAAGTACCTATTTTAACTTCCGGAATTGGAATCCGGCCCCGATATTAATAAAGGCAACTCCCGGTAAAATTTCTCAACCTTCCAAACCTTCAACTTTCTAATTTTCTCCAATTCAAGCTGAAACGACCTACGGACCTCCAAATCAAAATCCGGACACGCTCCTAAGTCCAAAATCATCATACAGAGTTATTAGAATTGTCAAAACTCCATTCCGAAATCGTCTACACAAAAGTCAAACTACGGTCAACCCTTTCAACTTATGCCTCCAACTTAGGGACTATGTGTCCCATTTCACTCTAAAACTCACCGGAAACCAAAACCAAACACCCCCCAAGTCACATAACCGTAATACAACATAAAGGAGTCAATAAATAGGGGATCAGGACTAAAATATTCAAAAACACTGGCTAGGTCGTTACACATATCCTCAAATTTCACTCTCCAATAACATAGTCCAAAATCTCCAAATTCTAACTTAGATTCAAAAAAATTAGGTGTAATAAGGGTATTCAATATTTATGGACAAAAGTGATTAAAAGCCACTTACCTCTTCAATCTAGGAGGAAAACTCTCAGAAAATCACCTTAGTCCGAAATCCAAAATTCCAAAAATGAGAGAAAAGCTCAAACCTACATATGCAGACACGATGATTGCACTTGCACTCTCATTTTTACGGAAAAGGCTTTGCTTTTACGAAGTTCACTTAAACTCCTAGCTGCCGCTTCAGCGGCCAAAATCCCGCTTTTGCGGGTCTGCTACTACTGTCAAACTCGTGCTTCTGCGCGTCCGCACCTGCGGATACCTTCTGCATCCGCGGTCCTTGGTCCTGCTACTCATTTCTGCTTATGCGGAAACTTGCACGCACCTATGATTCCATAGCTTCCAGCCTTCGTCCACATATGCACTCCAGTTGGCTATCCTGCGGCCTTGCACCTGCGGCAAAACCAACACAGGTGCAATTGCATCAGGTGACAGAAATTTCCAGCCAACTCCCAAGTGCAACCATGATCCGACAACCATCCAAATCACATCCGAGGCCCCAGGGACCCCGACCAAACATACCAACCAGTCCTAAAACACAATACAAACTTAGTCGATGCTTCAAATCACATCAAAATCATGAATCACACCACAGTTCACACCTGATGAAACTAATGAATTTCCAACTTTAAAACCAAATGCTGAAACATATCAAACCAACTCCGATTGACCTCAAATTTTGCACACAAGTCATAAATGAAACAACGGACCTATTCCAACTGCTGGAACCAAAATCCAACCCCGATATCATCAAAGTCAACTCTCGGTCAAACCTCTCAAGCTTTCAATCCTTCAACTTTACAACTTTCGCCAAATAGTATCAAACCAACCTACAGACCTCCAAATTAACATACGTACGTACTCCTAAGTCTAAAATCACCATACAAATCTATCGGAACCATCAAAACTACATTCTGGAGTCATTTACACAAAAGTCAAACTCCGGTGAACTCTTTCAACGTAAGCTTCCAACCTTGGGACTAAGTGTCCCAATTCACTTCAAATCGTCCCCACAACCAAACCAACTACCCTGACAAGTCACATAACTACTAATGAATATAGAATAAGCAATAAACAGGGGAACGGGGCTACAATACACAAAACGACTTGTCGGGTCATCACATTCTCCCCCTGTTAAACAAATATTCGTCCTTGAACGGTTCAAGAATCATACATGGAGTCTCACATAGGTATGGGTGACTGATCTACATCTCCCGCTCGTCCTCCCAAGTAGCCTCCTCTACTTGCTAGCCTTGACGAGCTCAAAACACACACTTAAATTATTCTCGCTAATCAAATATAGTATAGTATAATATCGCATCCACAGGGATTGGATTTAAATAGTATTTTCATAGTTTCTAGCTTGGTTGCTATCCAAGATGATCAACAATTGAGATTTATATGAATTTTAACTAAAATTAACTAAGAGTATAAAGCTATTGACTAATGACAATCGAAGTAAGGAATAAGCAAAGAGGTTATCACTCGGAGAAGATAGGGTTTTGATAGGATAGGTGCAAGATAATTGTTTGGGATCTAACTCTAGATAATTCACTTCTAATATTTAAGTGAGTCTCTCGAATTAACTAAATTATTAGTTCACACGCTCAGCAAAAAATCCTCTCTCGATTAAGTCTCAACCTCGCGAGATGAACCAATTTAAGCACGTGAAGATATGCAAGAATGCGTAGTGGATTGGTCTTTAGGAGAACCTCTCTCGATTATCCTCCTAACTAGTTTTAATCAATGATTCAACTAGCCTCTTTCTATTACTAAGAAGAATTAATGAACTCAACCAACAATGTAATGCAAAGATATCACAAGTTATGCCTCTCTCGATTACATGAACAAGTGAATATAGATGCAATGATTAAATCATCCAAAAAAGCTTCAATACATAAAACTAGAGTTATAATCCACAAACAATCATCAATACACCAAATCCATCAAGCCCTAAAGAGAACTACTCCATAGATATGGAGCAATTCATCACAAATATAATGAAAGTATAGGAAAACATAAATTCAATCCAAACCCGGGTCTTGAGTGAGGAAGGAATGATGAAATCCTTGTGCTTTTGCTCCTCCAACTCCTTCTTAGCTTCCTTAGGTCCAAAGTATCTCAAAAGTTCAGAAAATAACGTTTTTCATGTATTTATACCAAGTAGGGTCGAGCCTAGACGAAACCACCTTCTCCTAGCCGAAATAAGATTTTCACTCTGTAAACATTGCACAGGTGCACTGCATGGGGCGACGCATCATGCGGGGCGTTTATGGAGAAATCTAGAGAGCTCAATATCTGTCAGGCGGAAAGTTTTGTACAGCCGCAGCGCGCCACGTGCCGCAGCAGTAGGAAATTCTCAGAGTACGGATTTTGCTTGCGTTTATGACGTCCAGACTTGGTCGTCGATCCCCAAACACGATCCCGGATTAATCCCTTGGGCTTTTACTCAGACTTCAAAGCTCCAATTAGCTAGAATTAGCTCCAAAACATCTACATAGCTTGGAATCACCCCTACAAGACATAAAACACACAATAAGTGCAAAACATTACCAATTAAAGCTCAAACACGAATAAAGTGCAGTGAATTAGAGTGCAATAAATGACTAAAATACGTAATTATAACCTACCATCTAGCCTCTTCTCTGAGCTTTCACTGAAGTTGTATTCTTTGATCTCATCTTTCTAACTTGCCGATCTAAAATGTCCACCGGATCCACATCATAAGTCAAATCTCCATCTAATTGAACCATGCTGAAATCCAACACATGTGACGGATAGACTAGGTGGCAATGCAATCTTGTAGGCCATCTCTCCAATCCTCTCAAGCATCTCAAAAGGACCAATATACCGAGTACTCAACTTGACCTTCTTCCCAAACCTCACACGCCCTTCATGTGCGAAACTCTAAGCAATACCTTCTCTCCCACTGTATATGCAACATCACGAACCTTCCGATCAGCGTAACTTTTCTCTCTAGACTGTGTTGAACAAAGCCGATCCTGAATCAACTTGACTTTATCTAATGCATCCCAAACCAAATCAGTGCCCAACAACCTAGCCTCTCTGGGATCAAACCAACCAACTGGAGAATGACACCGCCTCCCATATAAGGCCTCATAAGGAGCCATCTGAATACTCGATTGGTAGCTGTTGTTGTAGGGAAACTCTGCAAGCGGCAAGAAATGATTCCATGAACCCCCAAAATCTATAACACATGCATGTAGCTTATCCTTCATGATCTGAATGGTGCGCTCGGACTATCCGTCTGTCTAGGGGTGGAATGTTGTATTCAACTCAACCCGTGTGCCCAACTTTCGCTACACTGCTCTCAAAAACTGCAATGTGAACTGCGCGCCTCGATCAGAAATAATAGACACTGGCACTATAAAGGCAAAGAATCTCGAGGATATAGATCTAAGCCATCCGCTCTAAAGAATAGGTAGTCACAACCGGAATGAAATAAGTGAACTTAGTCAACCGGTCCACAATCACCCAAACTGCATCAAATTTCTTCAAAATTCGTGTGAGCCTAACAACGAAGTCCATGGTAACACGCTCCCATTTCCACTTGGGTATCTCAAGTCTCTAAAGCAAACCGCTCGACCTCTGATTCTCGTACTTCACATGCTGACAATTCAAGCACCGAGCCACATACTCCACTATATCTTTCTAAATTTTTCTACACTAATAGTGTTGCCTAAAATCTTGATACATCTTAGCGGTACCCAGATGAATGGAATACTGCAAATTGTGGGCCTCCTCAAGAATCAACTCACGTAACCCATCTACATTTGGCACACAAATCTGACCCTGCATCCATAACACCCCATCATCTCCAATACAAACCTCCTTGGCATCACCATGCTGCACCATATCCTTAAGGACAAGCAAATAGGGGTCGTCATACTGACACTCTCTGATGCGCTCATACAAATAAGACCGAGAAACCACGCAAGCAAGAGCACAACTAGGCTCTAAAACATCTATCCTCATGAACTCATTGGCCAAAGCCTAAACATCCAATGCTAGTGGCCTCTCACCAACTGGAATATATGCAAGGCTATTCATACTCTCTGCCTTTCAACTCAAGGCATCGACCACCACATTGGCCTTCCCAAGATGAGACAAAACGGTGATAACATAGTCTTTTAATAGATCTAACCAACTCCGTTGCCTCAAATTTAGATCCTTCTACTTAAACAATTGTTGTAGACTCCGATAATCTGTAAATACCTCACAAGACACGCCGTAGAGATAATGCCTCCAAATCTTCAATGTGTGGACAATGGCTACCAACTCTAGATCATGAACGGGGTTGTTCTTCTCATGGGGCTTCAACTGGCGTGAAGCATAAGAAATCATCCTACCTTCCTGCATCAAGACACACCCAATACCAATTTGAGAAGCATCACAATAAACTGTATATGAACCCGATGTTGAAGGAAAAACTAGAACTAGAGTTGTGATCAAGGCGGTCTTGAGCATATGAAAGCTCTCCTCACACTCATCAGACCACCTAAATGGGGCACCCTTCTAGGTCAATCTAGTCAAAGGTGCAGCAATGGATGAGACCCCCCCCCCCACACACACATAAAACAACGATAATACCCGGCCAAACCAAAAGAACTCCAAAACTCAGTAGCTGAAGATGGTCTAGGCCAACTCTGAACTACCTTAATCTTCTTCGGATCCACCTTAATCCCCTCACTGGACACCACGTGCCCCAAAAATGCCACAGAATCAATCCAAAACTCATACTTGGAGAATTTAGCATATAGCTTCTTCTCCCTCAACATCTAGAGTACAATCCTCAGATATTGCTCATGATCCTCCTAGCTGCGTGAGTACACCAGTATATCGTCAATGAATACTATGACAAAAGAATCAAGATATGGCTGGAATACAATGTTCATCAGGTGCATGAAGGCTGATAGGGCGTTGTTCAGCCCAAAAGACATCATAAGAAGCTCTTAGTGACCATAGCGGGTCCTGAATGTCGTCTTCAGAATATCAGAATCCTGAATCTTCAACTGGTGATACCCATACCTCAAATCAATCTTAGAGAGCACTCTAGCACACTGAAGTTGGTTAAATAAGTCATCAATGCGCGGTAATGGGTAATTGTTCTTAATTGTAACTTTGTTCAACTAATTGTAAACATATGCATAGTACCATACTTCGTCTACATGCTAGGCCTAATGAATCCCTTATCAAGTAGCCACTAAAGTTGTTCTTTCAATTCCTTCAACTCTGCTGGTGCCATACGATACGGAGAAATAGAGATGGGCTGAGTGCCGGTACTTGGTCAATACCAAAATCAATGTCCCTGTTGGGTCGTATGCCCGACAGATCTACAGGAAACACATCTGGAAAGTCTCTTACTACCGGAACTGACTCATCGGTAGGAGAATTAGTACTAACATTCCTCAAAAAAATGCTAGACATCCCTTCTCAACCATCCGCTGGGCCTTCAAATATGAAATCACTCTACTGGGAACATAGTCCAGAGAACCACTCCACTCAACCCTAGGCAACCCTAGTATCGCCAATGTCACGGTCTTAGCGTGACAATCCAGAATAGCATGACATGGTGACAACAATCCATGCCAAAAATCACGTCAAAATCAACCATGCTAAGCAGTAAAAGATCAACTCCCATTTCTAATCCCCCAATAGTCACCACACACAATTGATACACACAGTCCACAATAATAGAATCACCCACCGGGGTAGATACATGAACAGGCATAACTAAAGAATCACGGGGCATATCCAAATAATGAGCAAAGTATGATGATACATAGAATAAGTGGAACAAGGGTCAAATAATACTAAATCATCTTTGTGGCAAACTAAAACAATACCTGTGATTACGACATCAGAGGCAACCGCCTCTGGCCTAGCTAGAAATGCATAGCAATGGGCCTGACCACCACCTAACCGACCTCCCCTTCTAGAGCGGCCTCGAGCTGACTGAGCCCCACACCCAGCTAGCAGTGTGGGCGGTGTAGCTGCTGGTGCTAGGGTCATAGGCTGAGAAATCTACTATGGAAGCCTACCCAATAGTCTGGGGCAATCCCTCTTGAGATAACTCAAGTCTATGCACTCTAAACAACCCCTCCTCTGATGGAGCTGTTGAACTTGATGATCTGAATAGCTGCCTGAGGAACCCTGTGTAGATGAAGTCATGGTAAGAACTCTGTGCCGATAACACATTGAATAATGACTGAGTTGGGCGGCCACTGTAGGATGTGTGGCATACTGAAGAACCACGAGGAACATGACAAACTTCCTGAACAAGTCTAGAAGAATGACCCATGCTATAATAGAACTGGCCTTCTGATGAGGCACTTCTAAATCCACCTGAACTACGAGGCTACTTGGCCTCCCGCTCCTCACGCTTCTACTTGTGAATCAGATCTAAGTGTCTAGAAATATTGACCATCTCGTCAAACCTCGCACCTGTCGCAACCTCCCGAGCAATAATAAAACGTAATCCATAGTTGAGGCCATCAATTAACCTCCTAATCTTCTCCCTCTCAGTGGGAACCAACTATACCGCATGACGAGCCAACTTTGAAAACCTCATCTCATACTAAGTCACAGTCATATCCTCCTAGCGTAGCTGCTCAAATTGCCTACGCAACTCCGCTCTGTGAGTCTATAGGACAAACTTCTCTAAGAAGAGAACTAAGAACTCATGCCATGTAAGTGGTGCTGCATCGGCTAGCCTACTCAACTCATAAGCCTTCCACCATCAATAAACTACCTCTGTTAGCTGAAAAGTAGTAAATGAAACCCTACTGGTATCCAAAATACCCGTTATGCGAAGGATCTGCTGGCATCGGTCTATAAAGTCTTGAGCATCCTCTGACTCTACTCTACTAAACTCTGGAGGCTTAAGACTCCCAAATCGCTCCAATCTCTTATGCTCCTCATCACTCATATGGGGACCAACTGTGGCCCTAGCGACAGCAACTGAGTGAACTAGCAAAACACCCAGTATTTGGAGTCCCTGAGCTAGCTGCTTTAGGGTATGGGAGGCAGGAGTCTGGGCACCTCCTCTAGCATGTGAAGTGGTTGGTGAAACTAGAACTGAAATCGTTTGAGCCAGGCTCGTGTACACAGTCAAAAATCTAGGCAAATACCTGCTGAAGGCTAAGAATAACAATGGGCACTACTGGTGCTTGAACTGGTCCCAACGGCTCAACCATATCTGGTACCTGCTCCTGAGCTGGAGCTACTGGTGGCTCCACAGGTGCTGCTCTGGCTGTAGTGCGAGCCACACCTCGGCCTCTACCACAACCTTGGCCTCTCGCGGCCTTAGTTGGTGGTACTGGTGGTCGTCCGCCTGATCCGGTCACACGTGTTCTCACCATATGTGAGAGAATAGAAGAGCCAAGTCTAACTTTCGGAAATAACAAGTTTGTACGACAAGAATACTAGAGTGAAGTTTTCCTAACAGTTCGGTAGCCTCTCGAAGATAAGTATAGATGTCTCTGTATCCATCTGCAAGACTCTACTAAACTTGCTCATGACTCATAATATCTGTGAACCTAGGGCTCTGATACCAACTTGTCACGATCCAAAATCTCAACCCATCATGATGGAGCCTAACACACCAGCTAGGCAAGCCGAAACATAACAATAAAGAACCAGAACAACGCAAATTATAGAAATAGCATAAGTCTGAAACCTCAATGTAACAAAATATAGCCAATACAAGGTAAATCCCCCAAAAACTGGTAAATACGGAGTCATGAGCTCTACATTGGAATACAAGTCTGAAAACTAAATAGTAATATTGTCTGAACTGAAATAGCAATACATAATAAAAGACAAATCAAAACTGCGGCCAAGATAGCAGCTCTGCCTCGCCTCTCGAAGCTGGGCCCAATAAGTGCAAAGTTTAGTATGAGTACAACCGAACCAATGTACTCAATAAGTATTGTAACTAACCCCGGGTAGGTAAAAGATGCAAGAACTATAAATGATACTAGCTATAACCTGTATAGTTTCATCATCCTTTTACAAGTATAGAACAATAATGAAATCAAGTCATAAAGCACAGGAAGAAGCATATGTGTGTGAATGTGTACAGTTACTCAAATACTCTACTCAGTCAATGGTCAGCATATAGAGATGATATGCAGATAGGTCAGATAATAATCCATGGAAATTTGCAAGTAGAGATGAAATGCAATTTGAAACAACACTGGCCAGACTTTCTTTAATATCCGTGTGTACACCATCAAGAGAGAAACATGAGAGGGTGACCCTAGGGGGATGGATCCGTATCCACACGCTGCACGGAAAACTCACGTGCTGCACGGACAACTCATGCAGTAATAATATAAACCGCACGGACAATTCACGTGATGCACGGGCAACTCACGTGCTAATAATATCAATATCTAGATCCGCACGGATAACTCGTGTGCTGCACGGATAACTCACGTGCCAATAATATTAACTGCATGGACAACTCAAGCAACAACAATCACAATCCGTCTGGCGTGATCACATGCTACCAGTCCAGCTCATAACACAGAGAAAACAAATATATGAGAATACATGTACATGATCAATGATTACCAATTTCATATTCCTAGACAGATATATCTAGCATGCTATAGTGTAGGCATGTACAATGTGTGCTATAACAGCTAAAACAAATAATTTCATCATGGAATAGCAGTTTATCAGTTCCAACCAGGAAAATAACCTCAATGAAACCTCAACGTGGTGCAAATATCTCACAAAAGGGTACACATAGGAGAAACATCTCAGCTGAAGCTTAACAATCAATTAAAGGCATGACATATCCTAAACACTACCCCAAGCATGTAAATAGTACCCTGGTGCACTCATATGAGCTCAACCCCACACATATGCGAAACTCATAGCACGTAGCTATCACAAATAATTCCGGCAACTAGTGCCTCAACCAGTTTAGATCTCAAGCAAACCAAATCACTCCACTAACAAGTCCTTCCCGTGCGTAACAACCTCTGAAAGGCTCGAATCTAACCAAAATAACGTAATTCTATCAATATAAACTATAGAAAGTGATTCCAAAAGATAAAGCTAAGATCTTTAACTCAAGTCAAAAAGTCTACCCAAAGAGTCAAACTCGGTCCCGCACCTAGAAACCCGACAAAATTTATAAATTCCGAACACCCATTTAATTACGACTCCAACCATACCAAAATCATCCAATTCCAACCACAAATCGACCCTCATATCCTCAAATTTCACTCTCCAATAACATAGTCCAAAATCTACAAATTCTAACTAAAATTCATAAAATTAGGTGTAACGACCCGGCTGGTTGTTTTGAGTATTTTAGCCCTGATTCCCTAATTTGTGCTCCCTCTATGTTATATTATGGTTACGTGACTTGCCAGGGTACTTGGTGTCGGGTACGGGAGAGTTTTGGAGTGATATGGGACACATAGTCCCTAAGTTGGAAGTTTAAGTCGTATGAGTTGACCGTAGTTTGACTTGTGTGAAGGTGACTCTGGAATGGAGTTTTGATGGTTCCAATAGCTCCATAGGGTGATTTTGTCTTAGGAGCATGACCGGATGTTGATTTGGAGGTCCATAGGTCATTTCAGCGTTAGTTGGCGAAAGTTGAAAAGTTGGATGATTTTGGAAAGTTAGACCGGGAGTGGATTTTTGATATCGGGGTCGGATTTTGATTCTGAAAGTTGGAATATTTCTGTAATGTCATGTATGACTTGTGTGCAAATTTTGTGTCAATCGGAATTATTTTGGTATGAATCGGCATTGGTTTCAGAATTCGGAAGTTCATAAGTTCTTAGGCTTGAATCGATGTGCAGTTCGTGATTCTAGTGTTGTTTGATGTGATTTGACACTTCGAGCATGTTCGTATGATGTTTAAGAACTTGTTGGTATATTTGGTTGAGGTCCCGGGGGCCTCGGGTGTAATTTAGACCTTGATTGATGCATTTCGGATCATTTAGAAATAACTGAAGTTCTAGTTTTCCATAGGTCTGGTTTCCTTCTATGCGATCGCGAGTACTGGTCTACAATCGCGAAGGGGTTTTTGTGGACTAATGGTTTTTACTCTACGCATTTGCAGAGAAAGGGATGCAATCGCGGAAGGTTGGTTGCCAATGAATCGTGAACACGTGGTGAAGGTCGCATTCGCGTAGAGGAATTGGGGGGCTACAGGTTCACGCGCTATTCTTCATCGCGGTCGTGTGGTGTATTATGCGATTGCGTAGCTTGATGGCGTAGTGTTACGTGTTCTCATGAGGTTTTCCGCGATCGCGGAGTATTATTTTGGGCAGCAACATTTTTGTGCTTCATGAACGCTAGGCATTTTCTGCGTTCGCGAAGAAGAACTAACTGGGCAGCATAACTTAAGTTTGAAATCGAGGGTTTATTTCATATTTCACAATTTGGACTTACAGAGCTCAGTTTGAGGCGATATTTGGAGGGATTTTCAGAGGGATTGTTGGGGTAAGAGTTCTTAACTCTATTTTGATTAAATTTGTCACGCCCCGAACTCGGGGAGCACGACCGACGCTTAACCGAGTGAACCCGCCCGAGCAATCCTCTTAGATTTTCTTCTACCCAAACTCGTTCATAAATAAAGAGGAGATGCACTCCATTAATCAAACACTGAAAATATTTCATTAACTACTCCCATTTCATTCCAATGGTAGCTTCGTTCATAAATTCCAAAATAATAAAAGTTTATAGATATAATGAAAAATATGTTTGCCATATACCAACATTTTTAGTTCAATTCCCCACATCAAACACCACCCACAACCTATCTACGGAGCCTCTAAGTACAACAGAAGAGTAATATGGAAATGCCGACAATAAGGCCCCGGATATACCTCAAAACAAAAAGTACAACATCAAATGATATCAGACCCGGAATAGAGTAGGGCTCACCAAAACCTACGGAATATGGAGTAACTGCTAACGAGGACCAAAGTTGCCCGTTGTTGAACCGCCTGCATCCATTGAAGATGCAGCGCCCCGGCAAAAGGGACATTAGTACATACGGAATAGTACTAGCATGTAAAGCTAACTGTCCTCTTTTAAAATAGAATGCCCAGATAAGAAAGGGAAAACCATAGAAACAACAAGTCACAATCAACAATATGCAAATGTCCAGCTAAAACATAACAATTTTTAAAATACAAAATTAATATATATTATTGGTTGGGAGATCATTAGCACCGATATATCACCGTGTTTGTAGCACGGAGTCCGATCACGCCCGATCAGCTAGGCCATCTCCCCACGTACAATGTGGTTCGACATGTGATGCGAAAGAAAAGTGTTACCAAGATTAGTACCACCATGTGCGCAACATGGCGTCCGATCTCCACCCGATCAGCTAGGTCGCCTTCCCGCATATGTCGTGTGGGTTAACTTCTCCAATCCACAATTATTACCAGTTTCATCCTAATTTAAGGGAATAATATCAACCCATCAATATCATCCCAAATAAGGGGAATAATCACAATCAACTCCTACACCGGCACGTGTAGTTTTAGGTGTGGGTTGTTACAACCCACCCTTCCTCGGTTTGCTAATGATACTTCCCAAAAATATTATTTTTTTATTTATTCACACAAAGGTAACATAGGTACAAATGTATTTACCTCATCATCTTTCACATTGTATGAATCTCCACTAGTATTTTCAACCAATAACAACAACAATATTCCCTTGGCTCTTTTGGCCATTCACAAGATTCTTTATTCAAGGCACGGTGGCCGTATTTGATATTCCACACTTTCATTTCTTCCCTGTCATGTATCATCATTATAAATATCAAAATATATAATATTCCGAAAATCACAACTTTAAGTTCATTAAAATTGAAGAATTTAAACGATAGATTTCTTTCCAAGAATGGAGTAAAATAATTGGCAATCGATGCGCAAGTTAAAATCATAAACAAGTAACACACCATTTATTCTTGAAATACTTTTCCCCAAAAAGGGCAATACATAATTTCCACTCACGAATATGTAAGGACACAAAACACATTGAAAATACTCACAAAGCATAGCATTAGTTAAAACATCCACATATGGGCATGACTTGAGTACATAAGCTTTTAGGCAATTCTATTTTTGAAATAATTTTGAAACAGTTGAATAAAAGCTCATTTCATAATCTTTCTCACATCATCTTATTTCATTGGCACCATTAGCCACAAGTATAACTTTCATTCTTGGCACGTTGGCCATACTCTATATCCCCAATTCACTTATTTCATTTTCAAGCATCTTTATAGATTATCAACAACAAGACATTTTCAATCAAGACTTTAGGTACACATATGAGCAATTAAGAGTCTTAGGCATATCAAGTTTTTCTCACACAATTTGGCATACTAGCTTTCATTTGAAACACGACTCAAAGCCATAACATTTTAATACGCAATCAGTATTTTGAACATATATATTTCGACATAAGGATCATTCGGAATAGTCAAGTTTATAAGGGATAACCCGGACATAGGAATTAGGAACTTGAGACAACCATACTTGAAACTTAGGGGAACACTATGGAATTCAATTCTAAGAGAGTAGTTTAGCAAACATATCTCGCTTTGAGCTTTCCTTAAATTACTGCAACGTTTCGGAAATCCTAGAAACTTCAATCTATTTTGAGACATAACAAAATTGAATACAAATTAGGAAGATATTCATGGCCTCAGCTCATTTGAGCATTTTATCAAACACCAGATGTGCAAATTGGTTATAAGGTTCTTCTACAAGATTTCCTTCATTCCACAACCCAATCTTTACTTATTTGAACTCAACAATCTTCCCACAAACCTTATTGGTACATGCATGTATAAATAATACTCTCATACCCAAGAATCATACTCCTAATCAACCATCTTCTACCCAAATTCGAAATTGAAAACTAGGGTATGGAACCTTACCTCTTAGATGAAGAACTTGAGGGATTTCTTGTTGGATTTCAAGGCTTGAGCAAGATTTGATGAACAAGGGCTTAGGAACTCCTCCTCTCACTCTAGGTCACTTTCTCCTCTCTAAAAATATCATATTATCCATCCAAAATGACCCTAAGATTGCTTTATAGGAACTAGGGTCGGGTTATGAAATTAGAAAAATGGACCCTCCAAAATCCGGACCGGGCTACAGACCAGGCTTCGCGAGCTCTATAGCACGGTCTACCACGCTATAGACCTTGCGCTGCAAGGTATATAGCACGGTCTACCGCACTACAGACCTTGCGCCGTGAGGTATATAGCACGGTCACATTCTTCCAGCCTTTGGGAACTTGTAAGAGTGTCCAAACGACAAACGGTTTGAAGCGTTAGAAGCTAGAATCAAAGGGATTTAATTTTATAGGTAGATCACCTCATAAGTCGTTATAGTTTGGTAGCAGCATGCATTTGAAGTGGGATCTTGTGCGAATTGAGATATCCTTTCCACTTAATGTATCCAACTTGTTCCACACGAATTCTTGCCATTCACAAAACTCCTTAGTATGTTCCAACACCCCTTAAACATATATTTTTCATTTCAAAATAATGTGGTTCCATCCCATGGGTCTCCTTTAATACTCGAACACGTTATTCCCAAATACCGTTGGCGCACTTTAAAAACTTAAATCATTAGGAATGTTTTAACGGAGCCTTACAAAATTCCACTAATCTATCATTGATTTTATCATGTAATTAGGGATTTGGGTTGTATTAATTGGGGAAAAGTGATCAAACTTCTTAGGCTAAATTTATGAGTTTTTAAAGGCGAAATAAGGTCGGATTTAGTTTCCTATAGTTATATTTATAGTATGAAATTATTTTGACTATATTCGAGCCATTCAGAGTTGGAAAATCGAGAGAAAGGCCTTCTACTTGATTGATTTAGCGTGGTTTGGGGTAAGTGACTTGTCTAACCTTGTGTGAGGGAAATTCCCCTTACGATTTGGTATTATTATGATAATTGTGATTGTGGAGGCCGTGTACGCAAGGTGACGAGTGCGTACACGGGCTAAATGTTGAAATTCCGATTTTAGCTACATATTTTTATTTGCATGCTTTAATTGAGTTACTTTAACATGTTATAGCTACCATGTTTATCCAAATTTAACATGTCTACTTGTCTTACCTCTTATTTGCAACTTGTCCTACATGTGTAGTTGAATTACTTGCTTTCTTAATTCTGTATTCAATATTTAATTATGGGATTCTTTACTTGAAATTTGCTATCCTTGAAATATCTTGATGTTGAGTTGCAAAGGTTGTGGTTTCTATTGAGGCAAAGTGTAAGTTGTGAAATATCATTTTATTGAGTTGTTATGTTTTGGCATCTTTGTTATTATTGAGAGGATTGTTTGGTTGATTGCACGAGGTTTCTGTCGTGTTGTTGTTACTATTTACACGAGGTTTTTGCCGTGTCGTTGTTACTATTGATACGCATGCGGTGGTATAAGGTATGGGTGTTGAAATGCATGCGTTGAGATAAGGTGGGCTTGATACACGTGGCTAGTAGGGGAACGACTAGAAGTCATGTGGTGTGATAAGGTGGGCTAAAACATGGGGTGCCATTTCGGGAAAATGATTTTTAAAACTAAATGTAAAGGCTCCCGCTGTGATATAAGGAAAGACTGTGAGTTACTTTTATGATTTGGGACTACGAGGCGGTACCTCGGTAGGGCCCCCTGTTGATCTTCTCTATTTGCTGTATTGCTTGGTTGTTGTTTCCTTAGCATGTAAAATCCTTGTTTTCCTTTCGTGTTGTATTAACTGCCTTGATTGCGTGTTGTTAACTTTCCATAAATTCTTTATTGTTTCACTTCCTTTGTCATTATCATTATATCATTATATCTTTTGTCTTGTTTCTTATTATCTCCAGTAGGGCCTTGACCTGACCTCGTCACTACTCTACCGAAGTTAGGCTTGGCACTTACTGAGTACCATTGTGGTGTAGTCATAATACGCTTCCGCACATGTTTTGTGCAGACCCAGGTACATCTTATCTGTCCTGGTACTAGCACGCTGAACTTGCTTTTGGAGACTTCAAGGTACACCTACCCTCGTCCGCAGGCCTCGGAGTCCCTTTTATCCTGTTCTTCCTTATTTCTTTATACTTTTATAGACAGTGATGTATAGGATTGTCCAGCACTGTATCTAAAGCTTGTGACTTATATTTCACCAGGTTTTGGGGAGTTGTATGCATTGTGTTTATAGATTCTATTTATGAAATTATTGGAGTTTTGAGATTCTAAGTTTTATTTAATGTTTTCGCATATTGTTAGGCTACCTAATCGTAGAGACTAGGTGCTGTCACGACATTCTACTGAGAAAATTTGGGGTCGATATATTAGGTATAATAATTAATATATATTCAATATTTATGGACAAAAGTGATTAAAAGTCACTTACCTCTTCAAACTAGGTGGAAAACTCTCCAAAAATCGCTTTGGTCCAAAATCCAAAATTCCAAAAATGAGAGAAAAGCTCAAACCCTCATTTTTAAACAACTGCCCAGCGAACCCGCATCTGCGGACACAATGATCGCACTTGCGCTCCTGCTTTTGCGGAAAAATCTCCACTTCTACGAAGTTCACTTAAACTGAAACCTGTTGCTTCAGCGACAAAAATCCCGCTTTTGCGGGTCCGCTAGTGCAGTCAAACTCGCACTTCTACGTCAGCACTTGCGGATACCTTCCGCATCTGCGGTCCTTGGTCCTCCTTCTTATTTTCTCTTCTACGGTTCCATCCTCGCAGAAGCGACTACCCGTCAGCAGAAACTTGTACTCACCTGCGATTCCATAGCTTCCAGCCTCCGTCCGCATCTACGCTCCAGCTGCCTCTCCTGTGGCCTCGTACCTGCGGCAAAACCATCGCAGGTGCAATTGCATCAGGTGACAAAAATTTCCAGCCAACTCCCAAGTGCAACCATGATCCGACAACCATCCAAATCACACCCGAGGCCCCCGGGACCGCGACCAAGCATACTAGCAAGTCCTAAAACATGATACAAATTTAGTCAAACCTTCAAATCACATCAAAATCATGAATCGCACCCCAATTCAAGCCTAATTAAACTAATGAATTTCCAACTTCTAAAACAAATGTCGAAACATATCAAACCAACTCCGATTGACCTCAAATTTTACACACAAGTCATAAATGACACAATGGACCTATTCCAACTTCCGGAACCTAAATCTGACCCCGATATCGATAAAGTCAACTCTCAGTCAAACCTCTCAATCTTTTAATCCTTCGACTTTCCAACTTTCGCCAAAAAGCATCAAACCAACCTACGGACCTCCAAATAAACATACGTACATACTCCAAAGTCCAAAATCACCATACAAAGCTATCAGAACAATCAAAACTACATTCTAGATTCATTTACACAAAAGTAAAACTTTGGTTAACTCTTTCAACTTAAAATTCCAACCTTGGGACTAAGTGTCCCAATTCACTCTGAATCGTCCCCAGAACCAAACCAACCACCCTGGAAGTCACATAACGACTAATGAATATAGAATAAGTAATAAACAGGGGAACAGGGCTACAATAGACAAAATGACCGGCCAGGTCATCACATTATCCCCCTCTTAAACAAATGTTCGTCCTTGAACGGGTCAAGAATCATACATGGAGTCTCAAATAGGTGTGGGTGACTGCTCTGCATCTCTTACTCGTCCTCCCAAGTAGCCTCCTCGATTGGATGGCCTCTCCTATGAACTTTCACTAAAGCTATATTCTTGGATCTCAACTTTTGAATCTGCCAATCCAAAATGGCCACCGGCTCCACATCATAAGTCAAATCTCCATCTAACTAAACCGTGCTGAAATCCAACGGATCACCATAATACTTTCGGAGCATAGAAACAAGAAACACTAGGTGAACACCCGATAGACTAGGTGGCAATGCAAGCTTGTAGGCCACCTCTCCAATCCTCTCAAGCACCTCAAAAGGACCAATATACCGAGGACTCAGCTTTCCCTTCTTCCAGAACCTCATCACACCCTTCATGTGCTTAACTCTAAGCAATACCTTCTCTCCCACCATAAATGCAACATCACGAACCTTCCGATCAGCGTAACCTTTTTGTCTAGACTGTGCTGAACGAAGTCGATCCTGAATCAACTTGACTTTCTCCAAGGCATCCTTAACCAAATCAGTGCCCAATAACCTTGCCTCTCCGGGCTCAAACCAATCAACTAGAGAACGATACCACCTCCCATATAAGGCCTCATAAGGAGTCATCTAAATACTCGACTGGTAGTTATTGTTGTAGGCAAACTCTACAAGTGGCATGAAATGATCCCATGAACCCCCGAAATCTACAACACAGGCATGTATCATATCCTCCATGATCTAAATGGTGCACTCGGACTGTCCGTCCGTCTGTGGGTGGAATGTTGTATTCAACTCAACCCGCGTGTCCAACTTTCGATGCACTACTCTCCAAAACTGCAATGTGAAATGTGTGCCTCAATCAGAAATAATAGACACTAGCACCATAAAGGCAAAGAATCTCATGGATATAGATCTGAGCTAGTCGCTATGAGGAATAGGTAGTCATAACCGAAATAAAATGTGCGAACTGAGTCAACCGGTCCACAATCACCCAAACTGCATCAAATTTCTTCAATGTCCGTGGGAGACCAACAACGAAATCCATGGTAACATGCTCCCATTTCTACTTTGGGATCTCAAGTCTTTGAAGCAAACCGCCCGGCCTATGATTCTCGTACTTCACCTACTGACAATTCAAGCACGAGCCACATACTTTACTATATCTTTCTTAATTCTTCTCCACCAATATTGTTGCCTGAAATCTTGATACATCTTAGTGGCACCCGGATGAATGGAATACCGCGAACCTCAAGAATCAACTCATGTAACCCATCCGCATTGGGTATACAAATCCGACCATGCATCTACAACACCCCATCATCTCCAATAGAAACCTCCTTGGCATCACCGTGCTGCACTGTGTCCTTAAAGACAAACAAATAGGGGTCGTCATACTGACACTCTTTGATGCGCTCATACAAAGAAGACCGAAAAACCACATAAGCAAGAACCCAACTAGTCTTTGAAACATCTAACGCCATGAACTAATTGGCCAAAGCTTGAACATCTAATGCTAGTGGCCTCTCACCAACTGGAATATATGCAAGGCTATCCATACTCTCTGCCTTTCTACTCAAGGCATCGTCCACCATATTGGCCTTCCCGGAATGATACAAAATGGTGATATCAGAGTCTTTTAATAGCTCTAACCAACTCTGTTGCCTCAAATTTAGATCCTTCTACTTAAACAAGTGTTGTACTGATAATCTGTAAATACCTCACAAGACACGCTGTAGAGATAATGCCTCTAAATCTTCAATGCATGGACAATGGCTGCCAAGTCTAGATCATGAACAGGGTAGTTCTTCTCATAGGGATTCAACTGGCATGAAGCATAATCAATCACCATACCCTCCTGCATCAAGACACACCCAATGTCAATCCAAGAAGCATCACAATAAACTGTATATAAACCCGATGCAGAAGGCAAAACTAGAACTGGAGTTGTGGTCAAGGCGGTCTTAAGCATCTGAAATCTCTTATCTCACTTATCAAACAACCTAAATTGGTCACCCTTCTGATTCAATCTAGTCAAAGGTGCAGCAATGGACGAGAACCCCTCCACCACCCCACCCCACCACCACCACAAAACGGCGATAATACCCGGCCAAGCCAAGAAAACTCTGAATCTTAGTAGGCGAAGATGGTCTAGGCCAACTCTGAACTACCTCAAACTTCTTCGGATCTACCTTAATCCCCTCACTAGACACCACGTACCCCAAGAATACCACAGAATCAATCCAAAACTTACACTTGGAGAATTTAGCATATAGCTTCTTCTCCCTCAACATCTAGAGTACAATCCTCAGATGTTTCTCATGATCCTCCTGGCTGCGTGAGTAAACCAGTATATCGTCAATGAATACTATGACAAAAGAATCAAGATATGGCTGGAATAAAATGTTCATCAGGTGCATGAAGGCTGATGGGCCGTTGGTCAGCCCAAAAGACATCACAAGAAAATCGTAGTGGCCATAGCGGGTCCTGAATGCCGTCTTCCGAATATCGGAATCCCGAATCTTCAACTGGTGATACTCATACCTCAAATCAATCTTAGAGAGCACTCTAGCACCCTGAAGCTGGTTAAATAAGTCATCAATGTTCGGTAATAGGTACTTGTTCTTAATTGTAACTCTGTTCAACTACCTGTAAATATCTGCATAGTACCATCCTTCTTATCCACGCTAGGCCTAATGAATCCCTTATCAAGTAGCCACTGAAGCTGTTCTTTAAATTTCTTCAACTTTATTGGTGCCATACGATACGGAGGAATAGTGATGGGCTGAGTGCCCGACACAAAGTCAATACCAAAATCAATGTGTCTATCGGGTGGCATGCCCAGCATGTCAACAGGAAACACATCTTGAAAGTCTCTCACTACTGGAACTAACTCAATAGTAGGAGCATCAGTACTAGAATCTCTCACAAAAATACCAGACATCACTTCCCAACCATCCGTTGGGCCTTCAAATATGAAATCACTATACTGGGAACATAGTCCTGACAACCTCTCCACTAAACTCTAGGCAACCCCGGCATCGCCAATGTCACGGTCTTAGCGTGACAATCCAGAATAGCATGAGATGGTGACAATAATCCATGACAAAAATCACGTCAAAATCAATCATGCTAAGCAGCAAAAGATCAAATCTCATCTCTAATCCCCCAATATTCACCACATACGATTGATACACACAGTGCTCAATGATAGAATCACCCACCGGGGTAGATACATAAATAGGCATAACTAATGAATCACGTGGCATATCCAACAACGAGCAAAGTATGATGATATATATGAATAAGTGGAACCAAGGTTAAATAATACTAAAGCATCCCTATGGCATACTAAAACAATACATGTGATTACGATATCAGAGGCAACCACATCTGGCCTGGCTAGAAATGCGTAGCAACGGGCCTGACCACCTGATCCGACCTCTCCCTCTAGGGCAGCCTCGAACTGACTGAGCCCCACCCCTAGCTGGCAGCATGGGTGGTGTAGTTGTTGGTGCTAAGGTCATAGGCTGAGAACTCTATTATGGAAGTCTACCTAATAGTTTGGGTCAATCCCTCTTGAGATGACTCATGTCTTCACACTTTGAACAACCCGTCCTCTGACGAAGTTGCTGACCCCAATGATCTAAATAACTGCCTGAGGAACCCTATGCAGATAAATCATGGTAAGAACTCTGTGATGACAATGCACTGAACGATGACTGAGTTGGGCATCCACTATAAGAACTATGGCTAGCTGAAGAACCACGAGGAACATGACAAGCTTCATGAACAAGTCTAGAAGAACGTTACCTGCTGTAATGGGACTGGCCTCCAGATGAAGCACTTCGAAAGCCACCTGAACTACGAGGCCTCTTGGCCTCCCGCTCCTCACGCTTCTCCTTGTGAATAAGCTCTAAGCGTTTAGAAATATCGACCACCTCGTCAAACCTCGCACCTATCGCAACCTCCCGAGCCATAATGAAGTGTAATCCATAGTTGAGGCCATTAATGAACCTCCTAATATTCTCACTCTCAGTGGGAACCAACCATACCAGAGGATGAGCCAACTCTAAAAACCTCATATTATAATGAGTCGCGATCATATCCTCTTGGCGTAGCATCTCAAACTGCCTACACAACTCCTCTCTACGAGTCTGTAGGACAAACTTCTCTAAGAAGAGAACTAAGAACTCATGCCATGTAAGTGGCATGCATCAGCTGGCCTGCCCAACTCATAAGCCTGTCACCATCAGTAAGCTTCCCCCATCAGCTGAAAAGTAGTAAATGAAACCCTAGTGGTATCCAAAATACCTGTTGTGCGAAGGATCCACTGACATCGGTCAATAAAATCCTGAGAATCCTTCGACTATACTCCACTAAACTCTTGAGGCTTAAGACTCACACATTGCTCAAGTCTCTTCTACTCCTCATCACTCATATGGGGACCAACTGTGGCCCTAGCGGCAGCAATCGGCTGAACTGGCAAAACACCCGATGTTTGGAAACCCTGAGCTAGCTGCTCTAAGGTATGGGTGGCAGGATTCTAGGCACCTCCTTTGGCCTATGAAGTGATTGGTACAACTAGAACTGAAACCGCCTAAGCCAGGCTCGTGCACACAGTAAACATCTAGGCTAACGCCTCCTGAAGGCCAGGAATCACAATGGGCACTACTGGTGCTTGATCTGGTCGCACTGGCTCAACCACATCTAGTACCTACTCCTGATCTGAAGCAATTGGTGGCTCTACAGGTGCTGCTCTGACGGTAGTGCGAGCCATACCTCGGCCTCTACCGTAACCCTGGCCTCTCGCGGCCCTAGCTGGTGGTACTAGTGGTCGTTCTCATGATCCGGTCGCACGTGTCCTTACCATATGTGAGAAAAAAGAAGAGTCCAATGTAAATTTCAGAAATAACAAGTTCGTACAAAAAGAGTAAAAGAAAGTGAAGTTTTCCTAACAGTTCGGTAGCCTCTCAAGGATAAGTAAAAATGTCTGCGTATACATCTACAAGACTCTACTAAACTTGCTTATGACTCGTAATATCTGTGAACCTAGGGCTCTGATACCAACTTGTCATGACCCAAAATCTCAACCCGTCGTGATGGCGCCTAACACACCATCTAGGCAAGCCAAAACATAACAAAAAATAACCAGAAAAATGTAAATTATAGAAATAGTATAAGTCTAAAACCTCAATGTAAAAAATACTGCAAAATACAAGGTAAATCACCCAGAAACTGGTAAATACGGAGTCATGAGCTCTACATTGGAATACAAGTTTGAAAACTAAATAGTAATACTGTCTAAACTGAAAATACAATACATAACAAAAGACAAATCAAAACTACGACCAAGATTGCAGCTCTACCTCGCCTCTCGAAGCTGGGTTCAATAAGTAAATCTACCGCTGCTAACTGGTCCCCATACCTGATCTGCATAATTAAATGCAGAGTGTAGTATGATTACAACTGACCCAATGTACTCAATAAGTATCATAACTAACCTCGACGAGGTAAAATAAGCAAGAACTATAAATGATACTACCTACAACCTGTATAGTTTCATCATCCTTTTACTATAACGACCCGGCCGGTCGTTTTTAGAGTACTAGCCCCAAACCCCTATTTATTGCTCTCTCTATTTCATTTTGTGGTTATGTAACTTGTCGGAGGATTTGTTTTTGGTTTTGGAGAGAAATGGGACATATAGTCCCTAAATTTGGGAGTTTAAGTTCTAGAAATTGATTGTAGTTCGAAATGTGTGAAGACGACTTCAAAATGGAGTTATGGCGGTTCCAATAGCTCCATAGGGAGAATTTTGTCTGGGGAGCATGTTCGGATGTTGAATTGGAGGTCCGTAGGTCATTTTAGCATCAATTGGCAAAAATTGAAAATTTTGATTATTTTGGGAAAGTTTGACCGGGAGTGGACTTTTTGATATCAGGGTTGGATTCCAATTTCGGAAGTTGGAGTAGTCTATAATGTCAATTATGACTTGTCTACAAAATTTGAGGTCAATCGGACTTGATTTGATATTTTTCGACATAGGATGTAAAAGTTTGAAGTTTTAAAGTTCATTAGGCTTGAATCGATGTGCAATTCAAATTTTTAGCATTGTTTGATGTGATTTATAGGCTTGACTAAGTTTGTATGATGTTTTAGGATTGGTTGGTATATTTGGTAGAGGTCCCGGGGGCCTCGGGTGAGTTTCGGATAGTTAACGGATTGAAATCGGACTTAGAGCAAAGCTGGGATTTTTTTTCTGCCTTCTGGTGCAATCGCACCTACGGAAGTATTCTCGTAGGTGCGTTGTCGTAGGTGCGGCTGGCAAGGCGCAGAAGTGAATTTGGGGCTTGGTATGGGGCTGTGTCACAGATGCATGAAGGCTTCCACATCTGTGAGCCCGCAAGTGCGAGCGAGGCTCTGCAGATGCGGAGTGAAGAAAGGGTAGCCAGTGTCGTAGAAGCGACCGCAAAAGCGAGGCCGCAGAAGCGGACCTCTTGTTCGTATAAGTGATAGAAGCCACAGAAGTGGGGAGGACCTCGCATATGTGAGACGGCAGATGCGGTTAAGTTTCCACAGAAGCGGAAGTTCTGGCAGAATACTTAAATACAAGGGTTTGCGATTTTGCTTCATTTTAAATATTTTGAGCTCGGGTCTTAGCGATTCTTTAGAGCGTTTTTGAGGGATTTCTTGAGGTAAGTCTCTTGTACTCATTTTTGATCAATAATCTTGTTTCCCCATTGATTTTCCCACCTAGTTTGTATGTATTTAAGGTAGAATTTGGGAGTTTGAGGTTAGGGATTTGGAGAGTTTAATTTGGGAATTTGAGTGGCGACTTGGTGTCGGATTTTGGTTAAATTGGTATGGTTGGACTCGTGGTCGAATGTGTGTTCGTATTTTGTAACTTTTACCAGATTCTGAGATGTGGGCCAGGGTCGACCTTTTAGGGGTTTTTTTTCAATTCTTTCCTAAAGTCATAGTTTTATTATTTAAATCAGTTCCTTGTAGTTATATTTATAGTATGTAATTGTTTTGGATATATTCGAGCTGATCGGAGTCGGAAAGTTGAGGGAAAGGCATTCTTATCGATTGATTGAGCGAGATTTGAGGTAAGTTACTTGTCTAACCTTGTGTTGGGGAAATTCCCTTAGGATTTGCTACTGTTGTAACAATTTGTGATATGTGAGCGTCGTGTATGCGAGGTGACGATTGAGTACATGGGCTAATTATGGAAATTTCAGTTCTTGCTGAGTAGACTTCTTTTAAATTCCTTAACTGAGTTGCCTTAGCATGTGTAGTTATCACATTTAGTCTAGTTTCGCATGTCTACGTGTCTTAACCTTTACTTGAAATTCGTGCATCATGCTTAGTTGAATTTCCTGTTTCCTTGATTATTGTATTTGGTCTTTAATTGTAGGATTCCTTGTAGTAACTTTCTTGTTCCATAATTTATGAGTTGCATGTTAACTTTTGGGACTACGAGGCGGTATCTCGGGAGATCTCCTGTTGCATATTTACTTTTGGGACTACGAGGCGGTACCTCGAGACATCCCCCTATCGTGTATTTACTTTTGGGACTACGAGGTGATACCTCAGGAGATCCCCATGTTGCATATTTACTTTTAGGACTACAAGGCGGTACCTCGGGAGATCTCCCTGTTGTGTATTTATATTTGGGACTACGAGGCGGTACCTCGGGAGATCCCCTGGTGTCGGATTTTGGTTAAAGCTTAGTATATTGTGGTACATCACGCATTGGTCTCGGCGCGGTGGTGATGCAAGACGGTAGGGTGATTGCCTACGCGTCTAGACAGCTCAAAGTGCATGAGAAGAACTATCATGTCCACGACCTTGAGTTAGCAGCTATTGTCCATGCCTTGAAGATCTTGCGGCATTATTTGTATGGTGTCCCTTGTGAGGTTTTCACAGATCACCGGAGTCTACAGCATCTGTTTAAATAGAAGGATCGTAACTTGCGGCAGTGGAGATGGTTGGAACTGCTTAAGGATTATGACATCACCATTCTCTATCATCCCGGGAAGGCCAATGTGGTGGCCGATGCCTTGAGCCGTAAGGCGGAGAGTTTGGGCAGTTTAGCATATATACCAGTAGCAGAGAGGCCTTTAGCCTTGGATGTTCAGGCCTTGGCCAACCAGTTAGTCAGATTGGATGTTTCCGAGCTGAGCCGAGTTTTGGCTTGTGTAGTTTTTTAGTCTTCTCTTTATGATCGTATCAACGAGCGTCAGTATGATGACTCCCATCTACTTGTCCTTAAGGACACGGTTCAGCACGGTGATGCCAAGGAAGTCACTATTGGAGATGACGGTGTATTACGGATACAAGGCAGGCTCAGTGTGCCTAATGTAGATGGTTTGCTTGAGTTGATTCTCCAGAAGGCTCACAGTTTGTGGTACTCCATTCATACGGGTGCCGCGAAGATGTATCAGGACTTGAGGCAACATTATTGGTACAGAATGAAGAAGGACATAGTGGAGTATGTAGCTCGGTGCCTAAATTGTCAGCAGGTGAAGTATAAGTATTAGCGGCTGGGTGGATTGCTTCAGAACTAGAGATTCCAGAGTGGAAATGGGAGCGGATCACTATGGATTTCGTTGTTGGGCTCCCGCGGACTCATAGGAAGTTCGATGCAGTTTTGGTGATTGTGGATAGATTGACCAAGTCAGCTCATTTCATTCCTGTAGTTACTACTTATTCTTCAGAGCAGCTGGCTCAGGTTTACATTCGCGAAATTGTCAGGCTTCATGGTGTGCCGGTATCTATCATCTCTGACCAGGGTACGCAGCTTACATCACCGTTTTGGAGAGTCGTACAGTGAGAGTTGGGTACTCGGGTGGAGCTAAGTACAGCATTTCACCCTCAGACGGATGGGCAGTCCAAGCGCACTATTTAGATATTGGAGGATATGCATTATGCGTGTGTGATGGACTTTGGGGGTGCTTGGGATCAGTTCTTGCCACTTGCGGAGTTTGCCTACAACAACAATTATCAGTCGAGCATTCAAATGGCACCGTATGAGGCTTTGTATGGTAGGCAGTGCCAGTCTCCGATGGATTGGTTCGAGCTTGGCGAGGCTAGGCTATTGGGTATAGACTTGGTTCATGATGCTTTGGAAATGGTTAAATTGATTCTGGATAGACTTCATACAGCCCAGTCCAAACAAAAGAGTTATGTCGATCGGAAGGCTCGCGACGTTGCATTCATGGTTGGAGAGTGGGTCTTTCTCCGGGTTTCGCCTATGAAGTGTGTTATGAGGTTTGAAAATAAGGGAAAGTTGATCCCTAGGTATATCAGGCCTTTTAAGGTTCTTAAGAGGGTTGGAGAGGTGGCTTACAGACTTCCACTACCACCTGGTCTCTCTGCAGTTCATCTAGTGTTCCATGTTTCTATGCTCCAGAAGTATCACGACGATCCGTCTCATGTGTTAGATTTTAGCTCAGTGCAGTTGGACAAGGATCTATCCTATGTTGAGGAGCCGGTTGCCATTTTGGATAGGTAGGTTCGAAAGTTAAGGTCAAAGAACATCGCTTTTGTGAAGGTTCAGTGGAGGGGTCATCTGGTCGAGGAGGCGACTTGGGAGACCGAGCATGATATGCGCAGCCATTATCCTCATCTTTTCACCACTCCAAGTATGTCTTTATACTCGTTCGAGGACGAACGTTTGTTTTAAGAAGGGGAGGATGTAATGACCCGGCTGGTCGTTTTGAGAGTATTAGCCCCGAAGCCCTATTTATTGCTCCCTCTATTTCATTTTGTGGTTACAAAACTTGTCGGGAGGATTTATTTTTGGTTTCGGAGTGAAGTGGGACATATAGTCCCTATATTTGAGAGTTTAAGTTCTAGAAATTGGCCGTAGTTCAAACTATGTGAAGACGACCTCGGAATGGAGTTCTGGTGGTTCCAATAGATTCGTAGGGTGATTTTGGTTTTGGGACCGTATTCGGATGTTGAATTGGAGGGACGTAGGTCATTTTAGCGTCAATTGGTGAAAGTTGAAAAATTGGATATTTTTGGGAAGTTTGACAGGGAGTGGACTTTTGATATCGGGGTCGGATTCCAATTCCGAAAGTTGGAGTAGGTCTATAATGTTAATTATGACTTGTGTGCAAAATTTGAGATCAATCGAAATTGATTTGATAGGTTTCGGCGTCAGATGTAGATGTTTGAAGTTTTAAAGTTCATTAGGCTTGAATCGATGTGTAATTCGTATTTTTAGCGTTGTTTGATGTGATTTATAGGCTCGACTAAGTTCGTATGATGTTGTAGGATTGGTTGGTATATTTGGTCGAGGTCCTGGGGGGGCCTCGAGTGAGTTTCGGATGGTTAACGAATCGAAATCAGACTTAGAGCAAAGTTGGGACGTTTTTTCTGCCTTCTGGTGGAATCGCACCTGCGGAAGTATTCTCACAGGTGAGCTTCCGCAAGTGTGGTTGGCAAGGCACAGAAACGAATTTGGGGCTTGGCCTGGGGCTGTGTCGCACGTACGTGAAGCCTTCCGCATCTGTGAGCCCGCAGGTGCGAGCGAGGCTCCTCAGATGCGGAGTGAAGGAAGGGAAACCAGTGTTGCAGAAGCAAAGAAGCGACCGCACAAGCGAGGCCGTAGAAGTGATAGAAGCCGCAGAAACGGGGAGGACCTCGCATCTGTGAGACCGCAGATGCGGTTAAGTTTTCGCAGAAGCGGAAGTTATGGAAGAAAACTTAAATACAAGGATTCGCGATTTTGCTTCATTTTAAACAATTTGAGCTCAGGTCTTGGCTATTCTTTAGAGCGTTTTCAAGGGATTTCTTGAGGTAAGTCTCTTGTACTCATTTTTTATCAATAATCTTGTTTCCCCATTTATTTTCCCACCTAGTTTGTGTGTATTTAAGGTGGAATTCGGGAGTTTGAGGTTAGGGATTTGGAGAGTTTAATTTGGGGATTTGAATGGCGACTTGGTGTCAAATTTTGGTTAAATTGGTATGGTTGGACTCGTGGTCGAATGAGTGTTCGTATTTTTTGACTTTTACCAAATTCCGATATGTGGACCCGGGTCGACTTTTTAGGGCGATTTTTCAATTCTTTGCTAAAGTCTTAGTGTTATTATTTAAATTAGTTCCTTGTAATTATATTTATAGTATGTAATTTCTTTGGCTAGATTCGAGCCAATCGGTGTCGGAAAGTCGAGGGAAAGGCATTCTTATCGATTGATTGAGCGAGATTTGAGGTAAGTGACTTGTCTAACCTTGTGTGGGAGAAATTCCCTTAGGATTTGAAACTGTTGTAACAATTTGTGATATGTGAGCGTCGTGTATGCGAGGTGACGAGTGCGTACACGGATTAATTACGGAAATTTCGGTTCTTGCTGAGTAGACTTCTTTTAAATTCCTTAATTGAGTTGCCTTAGCAGGTGTAGTTGTCACGTTTAGTCTAGTTTTGCATGACTACGTGTCTTAACCTTTACTTGAAATTTGTGCAACATGCTTAGTTGAATTTCTTATTTCCTTGATTATTGTATTCGGTCTTTAACTGTAGGATTCCTTGCCATAAATTTGTTGTTTCATAATTTATGAGTTGCATATTTACTTTTGGGACTACGAGGCGGTACCTCGGGACATCCCCCTGTCGTGTATTTACTTTTGGGACTATGAGGCAATACCTCAGGAGATACCCTTGTTGCATATTTACTTTTGGGACTACGAGGAAGTACCTCAGGAGATCCCCATGTTGTGTATTTATATTTGGGACTACAAGGCGGTACCTCATGAGCGCCCCTGTTGTTTACCTGTATTTGTTGTGTTGTTACCTTTTTGTAATTTTTTATTGTTCATTTCTTAGAAATTTCATTGTATTATCATATTTTCTGCCTCATTTCCTTTTATTCCAGTAGGGCCCTGACCTGATGTCGTCACTACTCTACTGAGGTTAGGCTTGGCACTTATTGGGTACCGTTGTGGTGTACTCATACTACACTTATGCACATCTTTTTGTGCAAATCCAGGTTCTTCCTACCAGACCAGATACAAGTGAGCTGGACCGTACGTGGAGACTTCAAGGTATATCTACCAACGTCTGCAGACCTGGGAGTCCCCCTTCCCCTATTCACTTTAGACTTTGATGTATAGACACTTAGTATTTTCTCATAGAAGCTTGTGACTTATTTCTACCGGGTTTGGGAATTGTATCTATTTTGAATCGCAATTTGATTTATGTTATATGTTGAGATTTGAGTTTAAGTTTTTATATTTCCGTTATTCCGCAAAATTGTTAGGCTTACCTAGTGTTAGAGACTAGGTGTCATCACGACATCCTACGGAGGAAAATTGGGGTCGTGACTGGTTAGTATCAGAGCACTAGGTTCATAGGTGTTATGAGTCACAAGCAGGTTTAGTAGAGTCTCGGGGATCGGTATGGAGACATCTGTACTTATCTTCTGGAGGCTATGAAACTGTTATGAAAAGCTTCACTTCTTTGGTTCCTTATCGTGCGAGATTTTGACTTCGGATTCTAAATTTCTGTCTTTCTATTCTCTCACAGATGGTGATGACACGTACAGCTGGATCAGATGACCATACACCTGCACCCCCTGCTAGAGCTGCGAGAGGTGGGGGCAAGGGTAGAGGCCGAGGACATACACGTGGTGCAGCCAGAGCACCCGCACGAGCTACTATAAAGGAGCCACCAGTAGCTCCAGTTAGAGGGAAGGCACCTGAGATGCCTATTACTGCACCAGCTCTCCAGGAGACTCTAGCCTAGTTTCTGAGCATGTTCAGCACCTTGGCTCAAGCAGGATTGATACCACTTACTCCTGCCACATCTCAGGCCGGGGGAGGAGCACAGATTCCCATCGCCGGTATCCTAGAGTAGCGGGTTCAGGTTGACCAGGTTCCATATATCATACCGATAAAACCGGTAGCTCCAGTTCAGCTCGAGGTTAGGGCAGCATTTTTTGAGGCGGAGCAGCTCAGGCTCGAGAGGTACAAGAACTACCACCCTCCTAGTTTCAGTGGCTTGGAGTCAGAGGATGCCCAGGGTTTTCTTGAGGAGTGCCACCGTATCCTCCATATTATGGGTGTTGCAGAGACTAGTGGGGTTTATTTCACTGCGTTCCAGCTTAGAGGAGCGGCTTACCAGTGGTGGTGAGAATATGAGTTGGGTAGTCCGGTCGAGGCAGCTTCACTCACCTGGACTCAGTTCTCATATATGTTCTTGAAGGAGTATGTTCCCCAGAGTCTCAGAGATGTATGGCGCGCAGAGTTTGAGCAGTTGCGCCAGGGTTCTATGACCGTGTCAGAGTATGCGGTCTGATTCAGTGATTAGGCTAGGCATACACCACCCTTGGTTGCTACTGTCCGGGAGCGAGTTTGTCGATTTATTGAGGGGCTCAAACCCAGTATCAGATTCAGTATGGCCTGAGAGTTGGAGATGGATATTGAGTACCAGCAGGTAGTAGAGATTGCTAGGAGGTTGGAGAGTATGCTGACTCGGGAGATTGAGGATAGAGAGGCCACAAGGTCTAGAGAGTCTGGCACTTACAGTGGTACTCGTTCCCCAGTTGTATCTCATCAGGGCAGGGGTTATATGGGCCGCCCTATTCATTCAGCACTTCCAGCCGACAACGGTGCTCCAGCCACTCCTAGGCCCCAGGATCGCTATTATGCACCGCCAGTGTCTAGTGTACCTCTTATATGGGGTGCTTTCAGTGGTCAGTCCAACCGATCAGGCCTGAGCTACTCGTAGCAGCCACATCCTCTGAGGGGTTGTTTTTATTATGGGGACACTCGCCATATGGTAAGGGATTGCCCAAATTTATGAGGGGTACACCTCTACAGATTTCTCAGGCACCGCGTGCTCCACCGGGTCCTTAGGCTATGGTTACAGCACGAACTACCACCCCAACTGCACAGCTAGCTAGAGGTGGAGGTTGGACGGGTAGAGGTCTCCCTAGAGGCGGAGGCCAAGCTAGATATTATGCCCTTCCTGCTAGGATGGAGGCAGTTGCATCAGATTCTATCATCAAGGGTATTGTTCTGGTCTATCATAGCGATGTATCAGTCTTATTTGATCCAGGCTCCACTTATTCCTATGTGTCATCTTATTTTGCTCCGGATTTGGGTGTATCCCGTGATTCTCTGAGTTTACCTGTCTATGTGTCTACCCTCGTGGGTGATTATATTATTGTTGATTGTGTGTATTGATCATATTTGATTGTTCTTAGTGGTTTTGAGACCAGAGTCGATTTATTATTACTCAGTATGGTGGATTTCAATGTTATTTTTGGCATGGACTGGTTATCGCCCTATCACGCTATCCTTGATTGTCATTCCAAGACGGTGACATTGGTTGTGCCATGTCTACCGCGGCTAGAGTGGAGAGGTACCTTAGATCATGTTCTTAGTAGGGTTGTCTCATTTCTCAAGGCTCATCGAATGGTTGAGAAGGGGTGTGATGCATATCTGGCCTATGTGAGGGATGTTAGTGTTGATACTCCTACCGTCGAGTCTGTTCCGGTAGTGAGGGACTATTCATATATATTCCAGGCGGATCTTCCGGGCATGCCGCCCGACAAGGATATTGACTTTGGCATTGATTTGTTAATGGACACTCAGCCCATTTCTATTCCACCTTATCGTATAGCCCCAGTAGAGATGAATGAACTAAAAGAACAGTTGCAAGAGTTGCTCGATAAGGGCTTCATTCGGCCCAGTGTATCGCCTTGGGGTGCTCCTGTCTTGTTTGTAAAGAAGAAGGATGGTTTTATGGGAATGTGTATTGATTATCGCCAGTTGAACAAGGTTACAGTGAAGAACAGGTATCCATTGTCATGATTGATGAGCTATTTGATCAAATTTAGGGTGCCAGAGTGTTCTCTAAGATCTACTTGCGTTTAGGACATCATCAGTTGAAGATTCAAAAGCTCAAGACTTCTTTGACTACAGCCCCAATGTTGGTGTTGCCTACTAGTTCAGGGTCCTATACAGTATATTGTGATGCGTCGCACATTGGTCTCAATGTGGTGTTGATGCAGGACGGTAGGGTGATTGCCTACGCGTCTAGACAGCTGAAGGTGCATGAGAAGAACTATCATGTCCACGACCTTGAGTTAGCAGCTATTGTTCATGCCTTGAAGATCTGGCGGCATTATTTGGATGGTGTCCCTTGTGAGGTTTTCACAGATCACCGGAGTCTACAGCATCTGTTTAAATAGAAGGATCTTAACTTGCGGCAGTGGAGATGGTTGGAACTGCTTAAGGATTATGACATCACCATTCTCTATCATCCCGAGAAGGCCAATGTGGTGGCTGATGTCTTGAGCCGCAAGGCGGAGAGTTTGGGCAGTTTAGCATATCTACAGGTAGCAGAGAGGCCTTTAGCCTTGGCCAACCAGTTTGTCAGATTGGATGTTTCCGAGCCGAGCTGAGTTTTGGCTTGTGTGGTTTATCAGTCTTCTCTTTATGATAGTATTAGAGAGCGTCAGTATGATATCCGCTATCTGCTTCTCTTTAAGGACACGGTTCAGCACGGCGATTCCAAGGAAGTCACTATTGGAGATGACGGTGTATTACGGATGTAAAGCAGGATCTGTCTGCCTAATATAGATGGTTTGCGTGAGTTGATTCTCCAGAAGGCTCACAGTTCGCGGTACTCCATTCATCCGGGTGCCACGAAGATGTATCAGGACTTGAGGCATCTCTATTGGTGGAGGCAGATGAAGAAGGACATAGTGGAGTATGTAGCTCGGTGCCTATATTGTCAATAGGTGAAGTGTGAGAATCAGCAGCTAGGTGGATTTCTTCAGAAACTAGAGATTCCAGAATGGAAATGGGAGCGGACCACTATGGCTTTCGTTGTTGGGCTCCCGCAGACTCAGAGGAAGTTCGATACAGTTTGGGTGATTATGCATAGATTGACCAAGTCAACTCATTTCATTCCTGTGGTTACTACTTATTATTCAGAGTAGTTGGCTCAGGTTTACATTCGCGAGATTGCCAGGCTTCATGACGTGCCGGTATCTATCATCTCTAACCATGGCACGTAGTTTACATCAACGTTCTGGAGAGTCGTATAGCGAGAGTTGGGTACTCGAGTGGAGCTGAGTACAACATTTCACCCTCAGACTAATGGGCAGCCCGAGCGCACTATTCAGATATTAGAGGATATATTTTGTGCATATGTGATGGACTTTGGGGGTGATTGGGATCAGTTCTTTCCACTTGCGGAGTTTGCCTACAACAACAGTTATCAGTCGAGCATTCAGATGGCACTGTATGAGGCTTTGTATGGTAGGCGATGTCGGTCTCCGGTGGGTTGGTTCGAGCTGGGCGAGGCTACGCTATTGGGTACAGACTTGGTTAAGGATGCTTTGGAAAAGGTTAAATTGATTCTGGATCGACTTCGTACAGTCCAGTCTAGACAGAAGAGTTATGTCAATCAGAAGGATCGCGACGTTGCATTCATGGTTGGAGAGCGGGTCTTGCTCTGGGTTTCACCCATAAAGGGTGTTATGAGGTTCGGAAAGAAGGGCAACTTGAGCCCTAGGTATATCAGGCATTTTGAAGTTCTTGAGAAGGTTAGAGAGGTAGCTTACAAACTTGCACTACCACCTGGTCTCTCTGCAGTTCATCCAGTGTTCTATGTTTCAATGCTCTGGAAGTATCACGATGATCCGTCTCATGTGTTAGACTTCAGCTCAGTCCAATTGGACAAGGATCTATCCTATGTTGAGGAGTCGGTGGCCATTTTGGACAGGCGGGTTCGAAAGTTGAGGTCAAAGAACATTGCTTTTGTGAAGGTTCAATGGAGGGGTCATCTTGTCGAGGAGGCGACTTGGGAGACCGAGCATGATATGCGTAGACGTTATCCTCATCTTTTCACCACTCCAGGTATGTCTCTATACTCGTTCGAGGAAGAATGTTTGTTTTAAGAGTGGGAGGATGTAACGACCTGGCCGATTGTTTTGAGAGTATTAGCCCTGAATCCCTATTTATTACTCCCTCTATTTCATTTTGTGGTTACTTAATTTACGTAACACAGCTGGGATTTGTTTTCTACTTTCTGGTGCAATCGCACCTGTTGTAACAATTTATGATATGTGAGCGCCGTGTACGCTATGTGACGAGTGCGTACACAAGCTAATTGTGGAAATTTCGGTACTTGCTGAGTAGACTTCTTTTAAATTCCTTAACTGAGTTGCCTTAGCATGTGTAGCTGTCACGTTTAGTCTAGTATCGCATGTCTATGTGTCTTAACCCTTATTTGAAATTCATGCAACATGCTTAGTTGAATTTCATGTTTCCTTGATTATTATATTCAGGTCTTTAACTGTAGGATTCCTTGCCGTAAATTCATTATTCCATAATTTATGAGTTGCATATTTACTTTTGGGACTACGAGGCGGTACCTCGGGGAGATCCCATGTTGCATATTTACTTTTGGGACTAAGGCGGTACCTCGGGAGATCCCCCTGTCGTGTATTTACTTTTGGGACTACGAGATGGTACCTCGGGAGATCCCCCTGTTGCATATTTACTTTTGGGACTATGAGGCAGTACCTCGAGAGATCCCCATGTTGAGTATTTATATTTGGGACAACGAGGCGGTACCTCGGGAGATCCCCATGTTGTGTATTTACATTTGGGACTACGAGACGGTACCTCGGGAGCGCCCCTGTTGTTTACCTCTATTTGTTGTGTTGTTACCTTTCTATAATTTCTTGTTGTTCATTTCTCAGTCATTTCATTGTATTATCATATTTTCTGCCTTATTTCCTTTTATTCCAGTAGAGCCCTAACCTGACCTTGTCACTACTCTGCTGAGGTTAGGCTTGGCACTTACTGGGTACCGTTGTGGTGTACTCATACTACACTTCTGCACATCTTTTTGTGCAGATCCAGGTTCTTCCTATCAGACAAGATACAAGTGAGCTAGACCATACGTGGACACTTCAAGGTATATCTGCCAGCGTCCGCAGACCTCGGAGTCCCCCTCTATCCTTATTATGTTGTTTCCCTTATTCTCTTTAGACTTTGATGTATAGAGACACTTAGTATTTTCTCTTAGAAGCTTGTGACTTATTTCTACCAGATTTTGGAAGTTGTATCTATTTTGAATCGCAATTTGATTTATGTTAAATGTTGAGATTTGAGTTTCAATTTTATATTTCCGTTATTCTGCATAATTGTTAGGCTTACCTAGTCTTAGAGACTAGGTGCCATCATGACATCCTACGGAGGGAAATTAGGGTCATGATATTTACAAGTGCAGAACAATAATGAAATCAAGTCATAAAGCACAGGAAGAAGCATTTGTGTGTGAATGTGTACAGTTGCTCAAATACTCTGCTCAATCAATGTTCAGCATATAGAGATGATATGCAGATAGGTCAGATAATAATTCATGGAAATTTGCAAGTAGAGTTGAAATACAATTCCAACAACATTGGCCAGACTTTTCTTAATTTCCGCGTGTACACTATCAAGAGAAAAATATGAGACAATGACCCTAGGGGAATGGATCTGTATCCACACGCTGCACGGACAACTTTAATATTGGTCATTAGATTTTCCTGATTAGAAAGTCCTAATATTTCAGACTTTAAAATCAATCAAAATTTTACTTATACAATTTTCTTTTTCTCATTTGAATTATGTAAGATAACTACAATACCTTCCATATAATCTTTTCTAATATTTAGCATTTTGATATCGACTAAATTTTTTAAATACATATTGACATAACTTTACTGAGTTTAACTACAACTCTACACGATGCCAATGTAATGGTACCTACTACTGAAATAATAGAAGTGTTCATCATTTAGTAATTAGCACAGACTAAGCGCCTAGAGTTATATTAATAACAACAGAAATCTTTGTTCATAAAATGAGTTTAGAATTAATATTTTTAAAGATATAACTTTGTTTACCCTAAAAATTGAGTAACAATTAAACTTATATTGTAGTTTTAAGGATATGTGATTTAAACCGGCACAAATTGATAAACAGCGAATTAAATAGATAAATTGGACAATAAAATAAATCAAACCAGTCTGCAAACAATGCCTCGATCTCGATTCGAGATAGTCTCGAGGTTTAGTTAATAAGAATAGCAGAGGATGGAACAAGTAGTGATGAACAATAAGTAAGACAAAGAAAGCAGCGTATATTTATATTCTTATCAATGAATCATGATGCCCTACAAATGATTGGAACTCCTCTTTATATAGTAGAGGAAACCTAATTATGGTGTGTCTCTAATTACATAAGGAAATTGTATAAACAGCTAGTTAACCGCTTCTGATTTGGTCTGTTCCAAGATTCACGCCATGATCTTGGACCAATCATGGATATCTGTCCCGAGATTCACATCGTGATCTTCGACCGGTTACTGATATCTCTCCATTCCGTTATTATGCTCCCCTCAAAGTCGGTCATACTTGATCTCGATTGTTGTTGGCCTCGGTCTCAACGTACACTTCGATCTCTAGGCTTGATGTCTCATCTTCGAGCTCGGGTCTGATTTATTACGTGGCTACCCCCGATGAAAAATCGGGTAGGCCTAATTTTGACCGTATACAGATAGTCCCCTCGTTTCTTGGTGTGTAATGAGAAGAAACGAACTGAGTCTTTGATTTAGTACCTCGATCAATTATGACTTCAACATCATGACGTAAGCAATAGAAGCGATTGAAGCGTTGTGTCTGTGTAGTTCCCAAGGTCATTAATTAACGCATGTTGATGGTCAGCCACTAGTGCTTTCAAACCGTCAAAGTGGATATAATAAATAGACCACCTTCATAATCTTTTCAAACTTCTTCAAATCTTCAAAAACTCTTCTATTCTCTTCAAGTCCATCAACTTTATTGGTTTCTGTTTGCCAATATCTTATTAAAACACAAATTCCGCCTTTTCCTTCCTTAAACCTCATATAGCAATGGCAAAAATATCAAAGACCATTCCTCAAGATGAAAAGGCCTCCTCATCGCGGTCGGTCGGTGGCAAAACACCGGTGGAGCCACGTATCGAAGAGTGCATCCACGGGCCATGTGAACTTACTTCCGACTTTAAAGTTGAAAACCCCTCTTTGGTTCTTGGCCGATGCGAGCCCATGTCTAGATACATCTGTTCGATATCCGAAGGCGATCTCGAGCAGGTGAAAAAGGACTGCCACTGGGAGAATAAAGAGGTGGTGATTCCTACCCCCGAAGAGGACATCACCACTCATGTGAAAGGGTTCTTAAGTGTGTATACTTACCCTTTCACACTAGGTTCCGTCGATCCCGTCATAATCGACTTCTGTCTCCAATACCGGGTACGCCTAGGCCAGATCTACCCCTCTTTTTGGCGTATTGTCAGTTTGCTCAGATTCTTCTCGAGAAAGATCGAGGGGATGTCTTTCACCCTCGATCATCTCATTAGGCTGTATAGCCCCCATATTTATCGGGGCGGATTGATAAGGCTTCAGCACCGGGCCATGAAGGTGCTATTCTCAAGCATAGATGAGGACAGGGACCGAGGATGGATGTGCTGATTTTTCTGGGTCAGGACCTCCGATTTAATCCCCGCCGCCGAGAAGATATCATTCCCCAAAGAATGGAACATGAAGCGTAAGTAGAACTTCACTGATAACGTTTGCTTAATTGTTATGTTTCCTTTACCTCTTCTCATCTATATTCTTCTTCATGGTGCAGCTTCCCCTGGTTTCCTGGTGCAATCCCAGACCTTGCAGGTTGGGTTCGACAACTGGGTTCAACCTCTTCGTATGCTGAGCGCTCGTGGCGTGATTTGGCCAAGGGTCGATGGGACGCCAAAAATCATGGCAAGTTCTCTTGTCCGTGTTTGATGCTTTCCTGTGAAATACTTCCTTTTAACTTGATTTATTCTCATAAAGGTCTTGGAGATAATGTCATTTTGAGGCCGTCTCCCCTCGGGGAAGAGGAGGTCCCGATGCCGACCGAAGATAAGAAAAGGATAAGGGCCTCGCCACTAGACACCCCAAGGCCCAAGAAAAGTAGGGCTTGAAAGTCGAAGACTGATCTCACCGTTCAGCCTGCCGATGTAGTCCAAATGCTACGAAATGAAGACGAGGAGGGAGAAGATACCGACTGCCTGCTGGTGGCTCGGAAGAGGGAAAGCATCAAAGCTTCGAAAGTTGTTGAGCCGGTGACGGTCGAGGAGGTTCAGCCGTAGACCGAGGTGGTCTCGGGGGAAGGTCCGAGTAGAGTCCCTGAATCATCGGGTGTTGATGATGCCTCCTGTTGTGAAGAGCAACCGGCGGGTGTACCCGAAGAGTCTAGTTCCGAGGCCCTTAAAAGAGAAGAGAATGCCCCAAGTGACTCGCTCTGGGAAATTAATATTGAAGATTCGCCGCCCGGTCCCACGTTCTCTGAGGGGCAGTTTCGGGATGCCCGGTCCATGGGGACCCCCGACGTGGGGACGGCCCCCGAAGGGCATGATATATTTTGTGGTTGCTTCGCGGGGGTCGATGATGTTTCCGACCTTGACGTATCACTCATTTTTGATGACGCTCAGTGGCTTCTGAACCAAGTGAGTTTTAGCCTATGCTACCATGCTTGCGTTTGTTCTTATTTCTCTAAGTCTGATTTCCTTTCTTTCTATACAGGCTACAACGCTCCATCGAGAAGCACCTTTTAAGTACTGAGCTGAGAAGCCCCGATGTGAGGCTGATCTTAAAAAGCTTACGGAGGAGAGAAATGTCCCCAGACTCCTCTATGTGCAAAAATAAGAGGAGATCATGAGCATTCGAGCTGAGCTGACAAGAACTCATCAAAATCAGACCGAGCTCATTGAACGGGTAATGTAAATTTTTGGGAGCTTGTTATGTATTAACTTGATACTGGAAACTAACACATTGGTCCTGGAGGTTCAGCAAAAGGCCGAATTGGTTGAGCAGATTTATGAGGAGGCCAAGATGAAAGAGGCAGAGACTTTGGGTTGGAAGTAGAACATGGACCGTCTTATCTAATCTTGAAAGAATTTTTGGAAAAAATTACTGTTTTCAAACTTACTCATATTTTTGGCAACTTCGGTAAACGACTTGGGTTTTCACTGATATACTTGAAAGGCAGAACTATTTTGAGAAATCATGATTAAGCTGAGCATTTTATCTCTGAGTTACTTCTTTTATTACTTGCTTTACGTTGTTATGGACAGCTGTTGGCTATTGATGTTGGACCCGACCTTTGTTCCAGCTCGTCACTACTTTCAACCTAAGGTTAGGTTTGTTACTTATTGAGTACATGGGGTCGGTTGTACTCATACTACACTTCTGCACCTTGCGTGCAGATGTTGGTTATTGTTGTTGCTGTGATCGACAGGAGCCGGAATTGAAGACGTACCTGCGTTCCGGTTGTAGCTGCCTCTTGTTCATGGTAGCCATAGATTCATAAAAATCTGTGTATGTACATTTCGAACAGATGATGTATTTATTTCATACCATCTTTGTAAATTCTAATCTTAGAAGCTCATAATTTGTACTACCAGTCCTTGGGAAATGTATAAGATTCAGATAATTTCTTTTACTTAATTGTCTTATTAAATATTATTGGAATTGGAAAGTTATTAGTTGGCTTACCTAGCGGGTTGGGTTAGGTGCCATCACGACTAGTTGGATTTTGGGTCGTGACAATACACATAGGACAATTCATTTGTGTTCTACTTGGACTCTTCACAGAACCTACTAGGAGTTAAAGCTACATTGATTTTACTTGAACAATAGCTTGTGCAACTCCACATGGGTTGGGAAAACTTTTCACCGCCTCTAAGAATATAATCCCTTTAGGAGTCCGGCTATTAAATTATCCCACGTTGAGCATAAACTTCCAGTAGCCACCCTTAGGAATCTATATAAACCCCTTACTCTCATGTAGTTTGAGCATTAATCTGTGGTTTTTGGAAGCTGCTCTGATAAGCAGTAATGAGAAGGTAAGTTTTTTACTTCTTTTCTTCTGCGTTTTCTTTGCTTGTGCTTTTCCCTTTTTTTGTATGTCAAACGAGAAGGATATGTTCTTGCTTAACAAGATGATCCATGCACGACGAAGACAATCATGGGGTGTGAGGGGATGGGTACTCATCCCTGCCCGAATATCAGAGAGATTACTCTCAAGGTGGCCCGACTATCGGAGAGATTACTCTCAAGGTGGTCCGACTATCGGAGAGATTACTCTCAAGGTGGCCCGACTATCGGAGAGATTACTCTCAATGTATACCGACTATCGGAGAGATTACTCTCAAGATGACTTGACTATCGGAGAGATTACTCTCAAGGTGGCCCGAATATCAGAGAGATTACTCTCAAGATGAATTGACTATCAGAGAGATTACTCTCAAGGTGGCCCGACTATCGGAGAGATTACTCTCATGATGTGAAGGGATGGATACTCATCCCCGCCAAAAACCGAAGGTCATTTCAGGACGCAAAGGTTCATACGGCATATCGAAGCACAAGTCCATGGCAACAAATAGATGGAGAAATCCTCAACATCATATGGAGGACAAATCCATGGCAGTATATAGAAGGGTAAATCCATAAAGAGGCCAACATAAGGTGCAAATGGACTAACATGTCCACCTTAAGATTGGAAAATTATAGTTCCTTTTAAAAATAAACCCGTGAAGAAGCCAACTTAAGGTGCAAAGGGACTAACATGTCCACCTTAAGATTGGAAAATTAGAAAGCTTCAACTCGAAGACTTGGTGGACTTGATGACATCAACTTGAACACTTAGCGGACTTTGCAGACTTCAACTTGAAGACCGACAAACTTGAAGATTTGATGGACTTGAAGATTCAGCGGACTTTGACACTTTAACCTAAAGACTTTGAGGACTTAAATATTTCAACTTAAAGACCGGCGAGTTTGTGGACCCCAACTTGAAGACTGACAGACTTGAAGACTTTAACTTAGAGGTTTAAATATTTCAACTTGAAGACCGAAGAATCTGAAGACCAACAGAATTAAAGATTTGGCGAACATGGCATAGCGAATTCTCGAACTTTAATGCAAATGCTTGGTAGCCTCCTAAAAGATATTAATCATTTCATTGAAGACACCAATTTACCATAGGGGCTTGCCCCTTTAAATCAAATGGGATCCAAAGTTTAACAGAAGAATGGTATCTCAGCTCGATTTTCAAGTGATGATTGAATGGATTACATTCTATCGTACTTCATTAGGACAATGATTGGGGGATTATGTATCTTTTGAACTTATGCGTCTGAACATAGAGTGAAACTCTAAGATGCCTACGTACCCCTACGTACCTCGGTGAAAAGGATCAAGTCATACCGTAGTTCAGAATGGGTGATTGTTTTCTTTTATTTATGTCCTAACTTTTTTCCTAGGGCACCTCTTTCGAGGTTTTTAACCTAGCGGATTTTTTTGTGTGGTCCGTACATAGTTTAGACTCATGCGGGCCAGGAGTGTAGGAACATGCAGTTTAGGCTCGTGCGTCAAGAAGCGTAATGACTTGTAATTTAAGCTCGTGTTTTGAGGAGCTTTGCAACTTGAACACTTTTCTCGAATTTGAAGAGCTTTACAACTTGAAGACTTTGCTGAATTTGAAGAGTTTTACAACTTGAAGACTTTGCCGAATTTGAAGAGCTTTAAGTCTTGAAGTTTGGCTCTAATTTGAAAAACTTTGCAATTTGAAGTCCTTGCTCGACTTTGAAGAGCTTTCGACTTGAGTGTTTGATCGTATTTGAAGAGCTTTGCGACTTGAACACTTTGCCCAAATTTGAAGAGATTTATAACTTGAAGAATTTGCTCGAATTTGAAGAGCTTTACACCTGAAAGATTTAGTTCAAAATTGGGGAACTTCGTGACATACAATATATACTCATGTACCAAGAAGCATTATAATTTGCAGTTTAAGCTAGTACGTTGAGGAGCATAATAACTTGCAGTTTAAACTCGTGCATTGAGGAGCATTATAACTTGTAGTTTAGGCTCGTGCGTTGAGGAGCATTATAACTTGCAGTTTAGGCTCGTGCGTTGAGGAGCATTATAACTTGCAGTTTAGGCTCGTGCATTAAAGAGCGTTATAACTTGCAGTTTAGGCTCGTGCGTTAAGGAGCGTTACAACTTGTAGTTTAGGCTCATGCGTCATAGAGCATAGTGATATGCATAGACTCTTAGGTTTCATTCTCGGGTGAAAACTTGCCCCCATACTTGACGTCTTCTTCTTCTTCTTCTTCATCGTAAGGCTCAAATACAGGTAGCTCTTGGTCTCCACTTGTCGCCATACTTAGTTCCATATCATGAGCATGAGTTGCTAGTTCTTCAAATGTTTTGGGCTTTATGCCTTGTAAGATATAGTGAAGACCCCAACGCATGTCTTGAATGCATATTTCGATGCTAGAAGTTTCGCTAAGGTGAATTTTGCAGTTGAGGCTTAAGCTCCTCCAGCGGTTGATAAAGTCAATAATTGGCTCATTCTTTCGTTGATAAGAGTTTGTAAGTTCGATCATGCTTACGATGCATCTTGTGCTATAGAAATGATTGAGAAATTCTTGCTCCAACTATCGATGGAACCAGATTCGAGATCTGTGTACCAATCAAATGCATTACCTTTGAGAGATCGCACAAACTGTTTGACAAGATAATCGCCATACGTTCCAGCATTGTTGCAAGTTTCAACAAAGTGTGCTATATGTTGTCTCGGATTTCCCTTTCCATTGAATTGTTGCAACCTAGGAGGTTGATAACCAACATGCATCTTCAAGTTATCAATTCATTACGTGTACGACTTTGCATATGTGAGAGATAATTTGGACGACTCAGGCTATCAAATTGATAGCCTCCATGATGAAGTTTTTTAATTTCTCAACGGGAATCAGTCCTTCAGTGGAGACTTGAATCTCCTTGGTTGTTGTTGCTTGCTTTTCGGAGGAGTCCCATTTCTCTTGTAACCTTTGAAGATTTAAAGGTGTTGCATGGATTCTCCTTCTACTATGCTATCCAACTTATTTGTTAAATTGGAAAGTTTAACTTCTTGATCTTGCACGCGCTTTGACAAGTCTTCAACTGCTTTCGTCAAATTTGCGAGTTGTTCTTGTACGGTAGAAACTTCAATAACCATTGCTTGCACGATGTCCGTAGAGGATGAAGAATGAAATAGATCATTATTGGGATAGAGCTTGGAGGTCGCACTAATGGAGACTAAAGTAGATCCAACGCTCAAGTCATCATCATAAGCTTGCATGAAAGGTTTCTCAAACTTAGATAAACTAAGTTGGGCAAGAACCTTTTCGATCCTTATGGCGACATCATTCCATTTTCAGGTCGTGCTTGTAGAGGATTTTGCTCCTTTTGAAGATGAAGATCCGAAAATAGGGGTTGACGTGGACGACACTTGGAGTGCTTGTTGTCCTAAAGAGCTTGCTTTGCTCCTTGTAACTGGCCCAAAACTTCCAAAGGTAACATCGAGGATGCTTTCCACATCAACATAAAACTTAGAATTAGCAGCCTCATTAGAAGTTGATCTGGAGTTAATTTTCTGTGAAGCCATTTCGATGTTCTTGAACTTTGGTGATTGAAAAGTTGAGATGAGAGGTAGAGATTGTCCCACTGGGCATGCCAGAATTTGTAGACAATAAAATTGCGTTGAGAAAATAATCGAGATCGAAAAATATTACAACAATTGTAGTATTTGATTTCAAATAATATGAGTGTATAATCTCTATGAATCCTCTGATTCTTCTTTTCAATAGTAAATAAATCCAAGGGCCTTTGAGTTTGATCTTGAATATGTAGTTGTCGCCACGAACGATGATATTGAATTCAACTAGCACGAACTTTGATTTGAACTCGCACTCCTTGAATCTTGATTTGTTCTTCGTTCTTGAGTTTGAACTTGATTTCTTGAACTTGAACTTGATTGCTTGAAGCTTGAAACTTGTAGAGAAATTTGCGGCGTTTGATCCACGAGCTCTCTCTTGCTTCTTGTTATAACTTATGGTGTCTTTTCTAGGTAATGAAGACCCCTATTTATAGTTGTGGGATGGAAGAGTTATGATAATAACAAACTCTTTCCGACCAATCAAATCGAAATGTGACAAGGCCGCATTTGATTGGCCAGAACATGTCACTTGCACACGTGGCGCGATTTCATTAGCCTTTTAATGAGACTTGGCATGCCTTGTCATTTTGACACGTGGCATGATCCTATTGGCTCTTCCGCTTGACTTGGTGTGCCACGTCATATGACACATGACACCAAATTGGGCCTCTAGGAAGATGACATCTTGGGCTTAATGAAGCAGGCTCATCACTTTAGCCCAATTAAATGGGTTAGCCCAATGCATTTGGACCTTATATATTGGACTTATATAATTAATCTAATTAAATTAGCCCATAATATTTATTTGGATAAATATGTTTAATATATAGTCCAAATTATTTTATTGAATTTAAATCCAATAAATTTTGTATGCCTACAGTAATCATGTGAGATTCCTAACGTGTAGTATTATGTCCTAAAACTGATAGGATTATAAGGCTAATATCTAGAATTTCGATTATGTCCTTTTATTACGAGTTATTATGCTTAATATTATAAGGTTATTTTTATAAGCCGACATTGTATTCATGCTTTTATAATATATATATATATATATATATATATATATATATATATATATATATATAGAGAGAGAGAGAGATATATAAATAGATTTGTGGAACACTTTTAAAAAAAAAAAAAAAAATCACTTCTCACTTTGCTTGCTCAAACAAAATGAGATGGACAACAACATTAGAGAAAAAATTATTAAGTTAAGAGGAAAAAACCACAATAAAGGGGAGACAACTTTGGAGCTGGAAACGGCAGTTAAGTTATGAGAAAGCGGGCAAACGTGGTGTCGTCCAAAATTGAACTTTTCATGGGTTAGCAATTCCACGGCCCATCCCTGAACTTGACTTATTAGTCGTACCTACTCCAATTCGAAGAGGAAGATTGATTGATTGATAGAATATGAAGAAGGCAACTGCGATCGATTTCAAGAACTTTTGATAAGTACACACGCACACACATACACACATGGGGGCGGACAAACAACTGATCGTAGCCGTTGAAGGCACTGCTGCTTTGGGCCCTTTCTGGCATACCATCGTTTCCGATTACCTTGATAAAATTATCCGGTACACTCTCCCTCCACTTCATCTTTGGATCAAATAAAATGTTTAGTTTAGGGCTACCAATTAATTCCGTATTAGTATTACGACTATTACTCCTTTGCTATTTATTGCTGTTTTGTTTTGGTATTCACGTTTTGCTATCAAAGTTGAGTTGTTGATTCAGCGATTCAGGCAGTCCGGTGCACTACGCTCCCGCTAAGCGGGTCTATTGTACGCAACCTTACTCTGCATTTCTGCAAAAGACGTATCCACGGCTGCTTGAACCCGTGACCTCCTGATCACTTGGCAGCAACTTTACTAGCTACGCCAAGGCTCCCCTTCTTGATTCAGCGATTTGGCGTATATATAATCCACAAGCTGGTCGGTTATGTGGTATAATGCCCATTTTACTAGAATCAGATTTACTTAGAAACGCTTTTACAAGCACCATTCCAATCAGGGGCGAATTTACCTTATTAGCCCATCTTAGCTCACTGGTCAGTGCTTCACCTTTAGGACGGGAGTTAGAGCCTCAACCTCTACCTGTATTTTAAAATTTTGGTTAACAACATGAGGCCAGAAGGGATCAAACTCCTGACCTCTTTTATGGTGGGTTTAAACTAAACAACTGAGCCTAGAGTTGGTGCTTGTATCAACAAAAACTTATTTATAGCAATGCATCTTTTTTTTTATGACCGAGAAATCCGTCTTGAAATGACCTTTGGGCCAACCGCAGCTTTTGAAGCTCGAGGATGATAGGCGTGTCCCTCTACCCTTCTCCACTTAAATTTCAGAGTTAGTTCACTTGGCGCATGGCCTGAACCTGTGATCTAAGTTTAAAGCAATGCATCTTAAATAAGGCTATTATGAATACATTTTGGGAAGTGAAAATTCATCGACGTGAGTTGTAATAATGTACTTGAATTATCATTTATTATTATGATCGGAATTGTGCTTTCTAAGTACAATGTCGTTGCAATGATTTGTTAATGTGAGAAAGCACGAGAGAAAATATGTTATTGATATTGGATGATAAATATAATACAAGAGGTCCCTATTTATAGCTATACACTACAATGAGATATTACTCCTCTTCCAATGTGGGGACAAGACTACACTATACATATCTGTAAACTAACACTCCCCCTCAAGCCGGTGCATACACATCATAGGTACCGAGCTTGTTACATATGTAGCTAATACGAGAACCAGTAAGAGACTTAGTGAAAATAACTGCTAGTTGATCATTCGACTTTACAAACTTTGTAACAATATCTCCTGAAAGTATTTTTTCTCTGACAAAGTGACAGTCGATCTCAATGTGTTTAGTCCTCTCATGGAACACCAGATTTGACGCAATATGAAGAGCATCTTGGTTATCACACACTAGTTCCATCTTGCTGATTTCTCCGAACTTTAACTCCTTGAGCAACTGCTTGACCCAAACTAACTCACACGTCGCCATTGCCATGGCCCGATATTCGGCTTCGGCGCTAGATCGAGCAACTACATTCTGTTTCTTGCTCTTCCACAAGACCAAGTTACCTCATACTAGAACACAATATCCAGACGTAGAACGTCTATCAAAAGGTCATCCTGCCCAATCAGCATCTGTGTACCCAATAATCTGCTCGTGGCCTCGATCCTCGAATAGTAATTCTTTGCCTGGAGCTGACTTTATATACCGAAGAATGCGAACAACTGCATCCCAGTGACTATCGCAGGGAGAATCCATAAACTGACTGACAACACTCACCGAAAAAGAAATGTCAGGTCTAGTCACTGTGAGGTAATTCAATTTGCCAACCAACCTCTTATATCTCGTAGGGTCTCTAAGAGGCTCCCCCTGTCCAGGCAGAAGCTTAGCATTCGGATCCATAGGAGAGTCAATAGGTCTACAACCCATCATTCCAGTCTCCTCAAGAATGTCTAAGGCATACTTCCGCTGTGAAATAACAATACCCGAGCTATACTGAGCGACCTCAATACCTAAAAAATACTTCAATCTGCCCAAATCCTTAGTCTGGAAGTGCTGAAAGAGATGTTGCTTCAGATTAGTAATACCATCCTGATCATTGCAGTAATAACAATATCATCAACATAAACCACTAGATAAATACATAGATTAGGAGCAGAATGCCGATAAAACACAGAGTGATCGGCCTCACTACGAGTTATGCCGAACTCCTGAATAATTGTGCTGAACTTACCAAATTAAGCTCGAGGGGACTGTTTCAAACCATATAGTGACCTGCGCAATTTGCAAACACAACCATTAAACTCTCCCTGAGCAACAAAACTAGGTGGTTACTCCATATAAACTTCTTTCTCAAGATCACCATGGAGAAAAGCATTCTTAATGTCTAACTGATAAAGAGACCAATGACGTACAACAGCCATGGACAAAAAGAGACGAACAAATGCTACTTTAGCCACGGGAGAGAAAGTATCACTATAATCAAGCCCAAAAATGTGAGTATATCCTTTTGCAACAAGACGAGCCTTAAGCCGATCAACCTGGCCATCCAGGCCGACTTTGACTGCATAAACCCAACGACAACCAACAACAGACTTACCTGCAGGAAGAGGAACAAGCTCCCAAGTGCCACTTGCATGTAAAACAGACATCTCATCAATCATAGCATGTCGCCATCCTGGATGAGATAGTGCCTCACCTGTAGACTTAGGGATAGAAACAGTGGACAAAGAGGATATAAAAGCATAATGAGGTGACGACAGGCGATGATAACTTAAACCGACATAGTGGGGATTGGGATTTAGTGTGGATCGTACACCTTTGCAGAGTGCAATTGGTTGACTAAGAGGAGACAAGTCTGCAGTAGGTGCAGAATCTGATGCGGGGCGTGAATCACCTGGGCCTGATGCTGGATGTGGACGACGATGATAAGTCAAGAGTGGTGGAGCTGCAGAAGGTTGAACTGGATTTTGTGGAGGAACTGGAGCTATAGGTGGTGGAGCTACAACTGGAACTGTAGGCGGTGGAACTGGAGCTATAGGTGGTGGAGCTACAATAGGAGCTGTAGGTGGTGGAACTGGAGTGATTGAATCTCCAAAAGATGAAACTGGTAGTACCTCAGAAATATCTAAGTGACGACCTGAACCTGTGAAGTATGATTTGGTTTCAAAGAAGGTAACATCAGCAGACATAAGGCACCGCTGGAGGTCAGGAGAGTAGCATCGATACCCCTTTTGTGTTCTCGAGAAACCTAGAAATACGCACTTAAGAGCACGAGGAACTAACTTATCTGTTCCTGGAATAAGGTTATGGACAAAATAAGTGTTTCCAAAGATACGGGGTGAAGAGAGAACAAAGGTAAGTGGGGAAACATGACAGAGAATGGAACTTGGTTCTGGATAGCTGAAGATGGCATACGATTAATAAGATAGCAAGATGTAAGAACTGGATCCCCCCAAAAACGCAACGGAGCATGAGATTGTATGAGTAGGGTACGAGCAGTTTCAATAAGATGTCTATTATTTCTTTCAGCTACCCCATTTTGTTGAGATGTGTACGGACAAGATGTTTGATGAATAATCCCATGAAATTTCATAAACTGCTGAAATGAGGAAGACAAATACTCTCGGGCATTATCACTACGAAATGTGCGAATAGAAACCCCAAATTGATTTTGAATTTCAGCGTGGAAGGTCTGGAAAATAGAAAATAGCTCAGATCGATTTTTTATCAAAAATATCCAAGTGCACTTGGAATAATCATCAATGAAACTGGCAAAGTAGCGGAATCCCAAGGTGGAACTGACCCGACTAGGACCCCAAACATCTGAATGGACTAAAGTAAAAGGTGACTCTACTCGATTATCAAGACGCCCAGGGAAATGGGAGCGAGTATGCTTACCGAGCTGACATGACTCACACTCTAGAGCTGACAAGTGAGATAAATCAGATACCATTTTCTGAAGTTTTGACAAACTGGGATGTCCCAACCATTTATGTAATAAATCTGGTGAATCAGTAACAGGACAAGTTGTAGAAGCAAGACAAGATGTGAGTCCATGTGATTTAGTAAGGATAAGGTAATAAAGTCCGTTTGATTCACGCCCGGTACCAATGATCCGCCCCGTACTGCGTTCCTGTATAAAAACATGGTCATCAAGAAATAAAACAGCGCATTTAAGTGATTTGGCTAAGCGACTAACAACTATGAGATTAAAAGGACTATTGGGAACATAAATGGTTGAATCTAAAGGTAAGGAAGGAAGTGGACTTGCTTGACCTATTGCAGTTGCCATGGTTTGAGACCCATTGGCCATTGTGACTTTTGGAAGAGATAGAATACGAAATAGTAGTGAAAAGAGATTTGTTATCGGAAATATGATCTGATGCACCTGAATCAATGACCCAAGACTCAGAGGATGAAGATTGGGAGAAACAAGTCACGCTATTACCTGTTTGAACAACAAAAGCTATCTCAGAAGATGTCTGCTTACATACTTTGTACTGAAGGAACTTAATATAATCTGCTAAAGAAACCATCCGACTATTCAAAGCATCGGTTCCCATGTCGCTACGAGATGTCTGCTTACATGCTTTGTACTAAAGGAACTCAATATAATGTGCTAAAGAAACCATCCGACTATTCAAAGCATCGGTTCCTATGTCGCTACAATTTGTAGTAGTAGGGTTAACTTGAAATAGTGGAAATAAGTAACTCCTGTGAGAAAACTGAAGAAATAGCTTGAAAAACACTGTTTACAGCAGGAAAACAGAACACTGTTCACGCTAAGAATCTACTGTAGCTCGCCGGAATCTACTGTAGCTGACGGAAAAACTCAAAGTGGTCGGAATGAAACAAAACCAGTGAGGGTAGGATCGGAATTACCAGGCGATCCTATTGGTCAACTGGAACTTTTTCAAAATCTGGCCGGAACAGTGCTCACGCGACGACGCATGGGTCAGATCTCGCCGAATTTTTTTTTCTTTTCGTGGCGCGTGAGGACGCGTGGACGTGTGTTTTCCGGTGGGGTTGACTGGGGTTTGGTCGCCGGAGCCTGAGGAGTCTTGTGGTGGTGTTGATTTTTGCACAACATCAACAGAAAGTGATTTGCTTACGGACAACCTTCTAAGTCGCCGGAAAATTGCACGGCGAAGAGGTCTTTCTTCCCGGAAGTCGCTAGAATGATGCACAACGACGGGTTTCTCACTAATGCTCTGATACCATGTTAGAAAGCACGGGAGAAAATATGTTATTGATATTGGATGATAAATACAATACAAGAGGTTCCTATTTATAGCTATACACTACAATGAGATATTACTCCTCTTCCAATGTGGGACAAGACTATACTATACATATCTGTAAACTAACAGTTAATTTTTTCATATTTTTAATGTCGACACCTCTAACAGGAACTTAGGCATGCCACTGATTACAATGCTAGATCATCATTAAGAAAACACCATTCTAGGGAAGTACCACCTGTTTATGTGATAATCGTGTGCGAACATGGCGTTTGAGGTTCTCTAAGAATCAAAATAATAAATTTGAATGGCAAACTTTGAGGCCTTGATACCAAAGTTGAACTTTGAAAAAGAACATAACAAGAATGAATGGCTTACGTAAATTTTGACGCCTGAGGCATGGGGGTTAAAGAACTCATATTTATCTCCAACGACTGGAATTCCAACCGCTACATTACCCCCACCCTCCCTTCTTTAAGATGTTTTCTTTACATGATTCTCTCAAACCCCTAAAACTATGTAAATCCCACTTGCAATTTCATATTGACGCTAGTGTTATTTCTCCATTAATTATCTTGCAAGCTTCTCAGATCCCATATCTCTCTCATCTTTCAATTTTTAAGGCTCTCAATCAGGGATTCTACCATTCAAGTTTCAACTGCCTCCATCTTTGTTTAATTTCGGCAATTTGGTTACTCTGTTCTATCTCTTTTGTCTTTACTTTAACTACTTATCTTATTTATGTTTATTTGTTTATGTTTTGTATTTATAGTGGCACTATCGTCTTGCTAATCTGCTTTCTTTAAAAGAGACTGTAATGCTGCAACAATAGAGATTGAGGATGCTAGACAACTTAAATATAACACATCAATACATTCTAGATACGCAAATCCAGTTATGGTGAATTATTTGGACCGATGGATTTCCCCTCTTATTTTAGAAAAATATTATATGGGCCAAGCCCTTAGGTGTACAAGAAGCATGAATAAGGGAATGTGACCATTTTTATAAAAAAAGAGACCGTTTACCTTTTTGTATAACTTTTTTGGTCGCATATTAATTAAGTCTGCGGAGCTTGGGATCAACAATGCATTTTGATCTTTTGCATGGATGGAGTGATTTCTTTAAGTAGATAAGTAAACTAGGTTAATGTTATTTTAGAAGATGCATTTCAGCGATAAAGTAGTTTATAAATAGGCTTTTTGGGGTACAAACTGGAAAACGACTTCCTACTTTATTATTTTCTTTCTTGGGTTGAATGAAATTAGGAAAAGATACATTATGTCAATTGGAAAACTTATGTTGTGTACGACCAAAGGCCAGGATTTCAAGACGATGGATGTACTATTATGGATAAGCGAATCCAACATTTAAATTTGACTGCCCTCAACCTTTAGGTTCTTAACATTGAACCCATTAGACTTTCGAATAATAGATTCAAAAGAAAACATTGAGATTTTTGTGATTTCTCTCTCTCTCTCTCTCTCTCACACACACACACACACACATACATACATTATATATATATATATATATATATATATATATATATTATACCCTCCGTGTCGAAAATGTTGGGATTGGTTATTGAATCCATTGACTCTATGCTACATCCTTTATTGGTTTTAATATAGACATTTGCTTTACAACAACAACAATCCTAGTGTAGTCCCACAAGTGGGGTCTGAGGAGGATAGTGTGTACGCAGACCTTACCCTTACCTAGAAGGTAGAGAGGTTGTTTACGATAGACCCTCGGCTCAAAGAAAGATAAGAGAAAATAATAGTAACAAGTAGTAATAACAATAAGATAATAAGAAAACGAAGCAGAAGGAACAACATATAATAGTAGAAATCTTACAATAATAGAATATAAGACTAACACTAGTACTACTGGTATGGGAAAGAAACACTCTCGGCTACTTATTAGCCTTCTATCTTAATTCTCGATCTCCATACCTTCCTGTCAAGGGTCATGCCCTCGGTAAGCTGAAGCAACGCCATATCCTGCCTAATCACTTCTCCTCAATACTTCTTTGGCCTACCTGTATCTCTTCTCAGACCTACCAAGGCTAACCTCTCACACCTCCTTATTGGGGCATCTATGCTTCTGCTCTTCACACGCCCAAACCATCTAAGCCTCGCTTCTCGCATCTTGTCCTCCACTGGGACCACTCCCACCCTGGCCCGAATGTCTTCATTCCTAATTTATCAATCCTAGTATGCCCGCACATCCATCTCAACATCCTTCTCTCTGCTACCTTCATCTTCTAAACACGAGAGTTGTTGACTGGCCAACACTCTGCTCCATACAGCATAGTCAGTCTAACAACCACTCTGTAGAACTTACCTTTAAGTTTAGGTGACACATTCTTATCATATAAAACACAGGATGCGAGCCTCCATTTCACCCACCCCGCTCCAACACGGTGTGTAACGTCCTCGTCAATCTTCCCATTTTCTTGGATAATAGACCCAAGATACTTGAAACGATTTCTCTTAGGGATGACTTGTGTATCAAGCCTTACGTTTACGTCCTCTTCATTGGTCCCGTTACTGAACTTGCACTCCAAGTATTCTGTCTTGGTCCTACTCAATTTGAAACCTTTGGACTCAAGGGTCTGTCTTCAAACCTCCAGTCTCGCGTTGACACCGCTTTTCGTCTCGTCAATCAGTACAATATCATCCGCAAATAACATACACCATTACACCTCTCCTTGAATGTGGCGCATCAGTGTGTCCATCGCCAATGCAAATAAAAACGGGCAAAGAGCTTACCCCTGGTGCAACCCCTTCATAACTGGAAAGTGGTCTGAGTTCCCCCCACTGTCCTCACTCGGGTTTTAGCTCCATCATACATGTCTTAATCACCTTAGTGTAAGCAAGAGGAACACCTCTAGCCTCCACACATCTCCATACCTCCTTTAGGACTTTGTCGTATGCTTTCTCTAGGTCAATAAACACTATATGCAAGTCCCTCTTTCTCTCCCTATACACCTCCACCAACCTCCTTACAAGGTGAATGACTTCCATAATCGAACGTCCCAACATGTATCCGAACTGGTTTTCGAAAATAGACACTCCTCCTACCCCTCGCTTCCACCACTCTCTCCCAAACTTTCGTAGTGTGGCTCTACAACTTGATACCCTATAGTTGTTGTTTGAGATTGTCTACCAACCTTGAACCCTTGACCTAGTAGTTTGGAGAGAACTCCCAAACCACTATGAACAAGGATGGCAGTTGTTGCAATTTTGGATGTCACCCTTGTTCTTGTACGACGAATTATCGTACTCCACCTCTATTCTACATGCATGATCTTCGTCCTAAAAATAGTGTTAAACAATCCAGTGAGCCATTCCAAGCCTGCCCTGCCCGCGCTCTTTCAAAATTCCACTGGAATTTCATCTGGCCTGGTCGCTCTTCCCCCGCTCATCTTACGCATAGCCCCCTCGACCTCCTCAATTTTAATACGACTACAATAACCAAAATCTCGACTATTCTTGGAGTGTTCCAAATCACCCAATACAATATCCCTATCCCCCTCTTCATTTAGGAGTTTATGGAAGTATATCTGCCATTTATGTCTAATATGTGCCTTTTCTATCAATACTCTGCCTTCCTCATCTTTGATGCACTTCACTTGGTCCAGGTCACGGGCGTTCCTTTCTCGCACCTTGGCTAGTCATGTACAACTTCTTGTCCCCATGTTTGTTCCTCAGTTCTTCATACAAACGTCGAAACGCTGCAGTTATACAGACACTTGCTTTAATTATATAAAATTTTGTTATTACAAAAGGAGAATAAGGATTTCAATACACTTGCGAATTTTGAAAGAATAAATTAAACAAACAAAGAAAGACAAAGAAAAAAAATACTTAATCAAAACGCAAAGTGGATGTGAGAATTAGATCCTTGACCTCACTTGTAGAGGTGCACCCATTGATTATTGCACCATAAGACCTTTTAGGCCTCATTTGTTTTTTTAAGATTAAGACGTGTGAATCTGAATGCACATTTGAATATTAAGATGTGTGTTAAGATTAAAGCGTCTGAATCTGAATACACGTCTGAATATTAAGATGTGTATTAGTATCTGAAAAATAAATGATTAAGATTGTTTGTTTTTTCAATATCTGAATATTTAAAAATTATCTTTATTTAAAATTATTAAATAAAAATTTTAAATAAAATACTAATTAATTTAATATTCTATTAACAAAATATTTTTTTTAAAAATAATATGGTAGTTGGTGGTTGTAATGGCTAACGGTGGTGCATGTGGACGCCGACTGGAGGCGGTGGCTGGTGGTGGTCTGGCTAGTAGTTAGTGGTGATTGGTAGTGGTAAGTTGTGGTTGAGGAAGGTGGTGGTGGGTGGTGATAATTTATAATGGTGGATTGTGGCGACTATGGCTGATGATGGTGTTGGAGGTGGTTGGTGGTGGTAGTTGAGGTGGATGGGTGGGTGGTTGTGATTGAGGATGAAGGTGGTAGTGTTAGTTGATAATAATGGAGGTGGTGGATGGTGGTAGTCGATTATGGTGGGGTGGTAGATGATGGTAGTTAATAATGAGGCTGTGGCGGCTATGGCTGAGGATGGTGGTGGTTAAGTATGGTGGTGGTCGTTGGTGGTGGTTGAGTGTGGTGGTTGAGTATGATGGTGGTGGGTAGTGCATGGTGGTAGGTGATTACAGTGGCCGATGGCTGCAGTTAATAGTGAATGTGGATGATAGCATCTTAATGAAATTAAGTCTTTGTTATAGATCTTAATCATTCGGACCTATGCAGACCCATTCAGTGGTTGTGAAATAAAAAAAACAAACACACTTAATGATTAAGATCTGAATAATTAAGATTCAGACTTAAAAATCAAACACAGTTAATAACTAAGATCTAAATAGTTAAGATTTAGACCTTCATTGAGTGCAAACAAATGAGGCCTTAAGCTTGGGTGCGCACACACTCACATATATTATATATTTAATTAATTTTGAAGAAACATACCATTCAAAATTTACCATTACTATACTTGATTTAGGGAGCGGAGCATGGGTTGCACGTGAACCCACTCCCTCCACTCAGATTCACCCCTGTTTATGACATTATTGTTTTGTCAACTATTTATGCATGCTTTAAAGTTCTGTTTCTGGCGCATTATAAACTTATTGAGACCTGCAGTTTCTTAGATTGATTGTCTCCTCTCCCATTAGTTGACTTGCTGGCTCACTGCATTCCATGCTTAGTGAAATATATAAACTTTGAAGAAGTATTAAATGCAGTTTTTACTTTTAAATGGTAAGATTAACTATTCAGAAATCTTAAATTTGCATAACTATTAGGATGTTTTTAGAACATTTCCACATTTATATGGGAGTATCATCTTTCCAAGATTACCAGGACAAAGGCTCTAGCCATATGGTGTGGAATGTGGATGCAACTCAACGTTTAGGAGTTTGCAGTTACTTCCCTTCATTTGAGATGCTTCTAAGTTCTTTCTTGTACTGGTATTTCTAAAGGGTGAGATTGTCCAATTTGAATTGATGTTAGTTTGTTTCTCCTCAAATATACAGAGCCGCATACATGCACACAAAAACATGTGTATTGTTGAGGAAATGGCTGAGAATTCCACCTCCTCCACCTACAGGGCTCTTCATTTTGTCTAGCTTTACTGTGGCTATCATACGTTTGGCTTTTTTCGCATTTAGCTTGGATAGTTGAGAGATTTACTTTAGCTTGGATGGTTGATACATATACCTCCGCCTTGTGGTTGTACTAAACTTTGATGTTTGCTTAGTATTTGAATCAATGCTGATGAAACATTGTTATCTGCCAAAGGTGGTTCTATACAGTTTGTTCACGCTTGTTCCATCCTTTCAAAGGAATAAAATCCTTCTTAAAATCTTTATATGATGATTGGACGGTTTTTAACTAGTCATCCATTTCATTCTTCTTTATATTTTATTTTTCAATGTTTTTCCTGGAAGAGGTTTTGGTTTAGGTCCTCTGATGCTTGGTTTTGGAACTTAAAAGTGGTAATAGAGAGCATTGCCCCTGCAGCCACCAAACAGAGAAAATTGCAGTGCTTCCAGTTTCCCCTAAAATTTAGATTGATATAATGCAGTTATATCTTTTATAGCTTCTTAACAAGTATCAAAGCTGTTTTTAATGTTGATCATATTAAATCCTGCAAGTAGTTTTCAAGATAAAAGTTTTACTGAGTAAGAGCCTTTTGTAATTTGCGCAGTTGCTTTTTTGGAGCTGAGTCGACTTCACAGGTTTGCATATCTAAATGGCTCATTTACTATACTGTTTATTTTTCTCTAGTGTTATATGATGGTTATTTTGTATAAGCTTAATATCTCAATATGTATCATGACCAATGCAATTTATAATTCATTTAAGCACAACATTATATTCCATACTACTGATAAAAAACAGTATATTCCATACTGTCTGAGTTGAGACTTGAGTGCAATTAATTGTATGATTTCTACCTAAGCTAATTTTACCTTCCACTGTTGAAATTCCAGAAGCCATCTGCCGCCAATGTGGAGGTCTCCTTGGTCATGTTTAATGCACATGGTTCTTACAGTGGTTTGTATTTTTCTTGTTCTTAATCCCTAGATTTGTTTGCTGATTCAATTGCAAATTTAAGTACGAGGGCTTGTTGAGTCATGCACATAGAACCATATTCTAGCCCTATCTCAAATTTCAACTTGGGAAAACAAATGGAAGGAGCAAAGGAAAATAAAATTTTCAGTACTGATCTCCAATTGATTTTGTGGCATGTCCACATGAAATTGGCATCATTCCATGATTTTAGGACCTTTTTCGCATGATTCCTACAATAATGTGATTCTTTACGTGGAGAATTATTTAATAATGTGGAGAATTATTTAATAATGTGATTCTTACATGCCAATTCTACCTATGCAGCATACAGTTCCGTAAATTAATTGCGACTCTCTTGATCCATGATTTAAAAATTATAGTTTCTGATTTTATGAGTCTGTCTATGCTCATAGGATTGATATCCTCTTTGACGGTGTCTTACAGTCAATTTGGATTTTTTTTATAAAATATCCCAGCTCTTTGAAATTGATTTTTCCAGTAATATTCTAGTGGATTTGATGGTCTGTTATAATTTCTGAAGTAGCAATATCCAATGTACTAGTAAATGTTGTGTGGTTGTTGTCACTTGTTGGTTGTTGAAGCGTTTGTTAACCTATATTTTATACGAGATCTCCCCTCACTCTTGAAGTTGTATTTCAAGGCTGCCTCTGACTTCTCTTTGTTGTTAAAGACACAAGACACATATTTTCTCTTTCTTTTTCTTTCTGCCTGACGTTTTTATTTTTATTTTCTTCTTCCATTTTACTTCCTTTTATGCAGCTTGCCTGGTTCAGCGCAGTGGCTGGACAAGAGACATGGATATCTTTTTCCAGTGGCTTTCGGCTATACCTTTTTCAGGAGGTGGTTTCAGTGATGCCGCAGTTGCAGAAGGACTTGGTGAAGCATTGATGGTGCGTTTTACTGTTTAAGATGTTCTAAAGACGAAGTTTGCACCTCTGTTGTCAAATTGTGATATTATAACTAATCAAAATGAGAATCACGCGTTATATGCATTAGACATAGAATAATACATATAAATAACATTTTGGTGAATAACCCACCAATTCATATAGATAGCTCAGGGAATTACGGTGAAACCCCATTTTGAAATAATAATGTAGGCAAAATGAAGTTACTCTTAAAAATATAGGCAAAATCAAGCTATGATTCTCTATGTGTAAGAGTGCATCTCGTGATGTGTGGTTCGACACATATCATGGGTTCGAAAGCTGCCGCAGACAAAAGCCTGGTTTTTAAGAGGAGAAGGGTAGAGGCGGTACCATAATCCACCGAGTTTAGAACTGTGCGCCACTGCCCTATGCTATTTCTCGATTATCAAACAAAATATATTGGCAAAATCAAGCTATACTTCTACAAACAAAATACTAGGAATAATTTAAAAAATTGCAAAACCTTTGAATTAACTAGATTATCCAAATTAACATCAATATCATCATTAACATGAACCAACCAAGGTCAAACGTGACCCAAGAAATTTTCAAATCACACGAATTATACCTTTCATTCGAGAATTGTAGGATAAAGTTGGAATTGTAAGATGTCATTGAAATTCTTACATTGAATAGATAGGATATATTTTTTCCAGACTTCCTTAAACTACAAGTGTGTTCCACCAACCCTATCATGTCTTTAAAGCTGCCGACCTCTATTCACATGTTCTTAACTTTGAAGTATGAGTTTCTTTTTTCTGAATCCCCACATTGCAAAAGTAATGGAGTATGATTAGAGGAGATCCTCAGAAGTGTTGATTTCTTTATGTATTTAAGCTCTTCATCTCACTCCATGGAGAGCAGGAACCTGTCAATTCTAGATGTTGCACAATTTCTGTTCCTTGTTGTTCAAATAAAATTTCTTCCAAATAGGAGTCAATCAACCTCACTTCCTTCATGCAGTTCTTTTTTTTTTCTTCTAAAAAGAAAAAGAAAGAACTGTACCTTGTCTCTGAATCTCTGGATCTTCTGCTACTCTTTCTTCTTTTCCCAGCACTATCTTGTTATGTTAAAGCGTGGCCCATGACATAAACCTCTAGGCACTGCCATTTGGAACCATAAAACTACTCTGCCTCTTTCCGTATTGGTCTATGTATTCATGTCAGATTCCAAATTGCCAACTGCAGTAACATAGGAGCCCCTTGAACTTTACTGTGACACTGCACTCCCCTTGTGGATTTGTTTCCCCGGTTCACATTCGGTTGTGCCAAAGGATCAGTTTACCCCCCACCCCAACCCTCCCTTCAGCATCCAAAACAATGTGGCTGACCCATCTACTGGCCCATTTCTTTGTTTGAACAGTGCTGGAGTAGTGTTATTTAGATTGGTCTCGTTCTCGTAGAAGCTATAAATATCAGCATTCTACTTGTGTACTTGAATCTTCAAAAGCCTTCTTTCCTTCTACTGTTTAAGCTACTGTTTAAGCTCCTTACATTCCAGCTGACTATTTTCAATTTCACTTATATCATTGTCTGACAACTATCTTCTCCTAAACCTTTCACACCCCTCCTTATAAATGATGTTGAACTCGAGTTCTGAATTCCCTTCTGGAGCTCCTGGGACATTCCATGCAGCTCGTTTGTCACCTTTCTTCCCTCTTTTTGTCATTTATGAAAATAACTTAATGCTTCCCCTTCACGGCCTTCAAAATCTATTCCCATTTGCTTACTCATTTTTATAATGTTCCTTCAAACCCAGGCTGCTTCTTCCGTCTGATTCTGTTCGAATCCTTGCTCATCTTCTTGCCATTCAGTGAGGAGATTTCGTTGTCTATCTCCAGAGGTTATGCTTCGAAGCTGACGATTTCCTCCCCCTTTTCCGGTCTTGCTTTTATCAACTTCGGACTCAGTGGAGTCTCGCGTCCCTCGTTGCTATAAAAATCAGAGTCAGCAGTGGTGGATGCGAGCAATTACTAGGCTGTCTGAACTCCGGAAGCTTCGACTTCGAAAAAGAAAGGATTCGTGATTTTTTTGATTTTGCACCGGGTGTCCGAGTCTCTTTGAGACCCGACTAATCCCGGGGGTGCACAGGCCCTCGGCAAGGAGTTTCCCGCAAGTGCACCACGGTTAATTCAGGTTTTACCCAGTCCGATGGCCCTCAAAAATTGTTTGCACCCAGTGGGTTTCGAACTTGAGACCTTGAAAGGGAGCAAACCCCAAGGCTCAAGTCAATTGCCACCAGGCCAACCCCTGAGGATTAAGTAAGGATTCGTGATGTGTCCTCACTGATATAAACGAGGCATTAGTTGGAATAATGTTCGCTGGGTCTAACTGATTTATACTTCTATTTCCCCCCTTCTCTGTTTTGCTCTATGATAGCTGGCCCAATTGTTTGGTTTCTTTTTCGCTGAACGGAGTCAGTCTTATCCGCCATTCTAGGCCCAGGTATGACTGGCAGATTTGTGTCATCTTGGTTGTTATAAAGAAAGAAGAGGCCCAAGTGTTTTAAATCCTTTTCCATGTGACTGCCATGCGTTCATCTCTAGAGATTCAAAATTTGAACCTCCCAGGTGAGTGGCCTTTCCCGAGAAAAGGTTGCCGCTCTATAGCTTGTTGCACCAGGCTTATGCGAAGGACTGGTCTGTATTGCTTGCCCACAACAGCAGCTGTCCCTGATCTGGCTTGGCAAATTTTATGATGGTTACCCTTTCAACTCAAACAGGGACATTGAATACAATATCCTCTTTTCTAATAACAATCGCGTTCCCCTGACTCTGATTCTGATTCTTGCCCAGCGAAGGTGGTTCCTTAGGGTTGTTTCTCATCTGTTTCTGGCCACCCTCCACATTCCTCACCAATTTCCTTGAATACCTTCACAGACCAGAGATGTAATGACAACTCTAGTAGTCGTACTGATATCCAATTTGATTCGAAACTAGCCGGAAGCCGTTCTAGAGCTTGTGACTATCTATCCAAAGTTCCAAGTTTTTCCATTGCCATTTTCCAACGTTAATTCTAGCTGCCTCTCCCTTTGAAGGAAGCTCGAAAAGAAACTACGTGCTGTTCATCTTGGGGTATCTCCCTTGATTTCCTTCTGCTTCGTACCTATCTTCTAATTTCTGAGCATGTGGGTATTTCTTTGTGATTACCTTCAAACTTCCTGATCAGACAATTTTGTTGATTTTGTAGGAGCTTTGTTCTGTGCCCCGTGATAATCTGACATCTTTTTGCTTTCGTTGGTTCCACATAGCTTATTGCTGGGACTTGATTTGGTCCATCACCATTTCAATTTTGCTTTTTCTAGATAATTTTTACTGTAATATTTTTCGCTCTAATGACATATTAGAACTCTGATACTATTTTGTTGCTTTTCCTAACCATTTTGCTTTGCTGTAACTGCGATGAATCTTATGTGGATATTGAAGTTCTGAGCAGTAAGATATTTTTCGATCTTAGCTGCCTCACATCTTCTAAATTTGTTCCTTGTGTTATCCGATGTCACTATCATTAGCTGTCCTACCCATAGTAATACCCGTCTGCTTTTTGTCAATCTCCTAATGAAGTTTCTTCTCCTCTCTACCCATTGACATCGATTTGTTGAATCGTTTATTGTTTATATTATTTCAGAAGACTTGTTCCCTGCAATCTTTGTAGCACCTAGGTTTTTCCTTTGGTTAATTTTGACTATGGTTGACTATTTGGGTATCCGGCTAAGTTAATTCGAGTTAGTAAAGTTGTTACTTTTTTCCCCTAAGTTCATATGTGAACACTTTGGTCTTTCAGTTATTTGCAGAGTAGTCCTTTAGTTTGTTAGGGAAGGGGGAACACATGTCTCACTTAGTAATTGCTAGCTGAGTTGTTGTTGCTTTTTAATTATCTCCGTATTGGACAAACGGATTATGCTGAATGAAGAATTTCGTTTTGTCCTATTTCTTTCTAGTCATTTTTAGCCTAGGCGTTTTACTGTTGCATTGCTCATTGACGAGCTTTGTAACATTTTGGAATTAGAGCCTACCGATCCTGCTGTGGTATTGCTACCATGGTGGAATCTAGTCGTCACAAGATACCGAGGATGGACTGCAGCGCTTGGGTGCTCAGCTGCAGGCTTTCATGGAGGAAACCGCGAAACATGTGTCTTAGATTCGTGAGAATTAGGAGAGGGTCGACACATTGAATGTTCGATTCGACTTGTCGAAACGAAGAGGCTAACAGGCATATTGTAAATATGCTGTTGCAGTGGGAGCCTGGGAATAAGGATGAACCCGCTTTTGCAGTGAGGTCGTACGCCACCATAGCTGCTGGTGGTTCTTCAGTGCAAGGTAATTTTAGATCTCCTTTACCATCTTCTCTATCACCGACCAGCCCTTTACCAACACCTACTCTTAGTGGAGTCGTGGTGTCCTCTTCCCCTTATACTCAACCATTGGTGTTACCTTCACAACAAACAACACTCCCCGTACAATCTACAACTTTTTCAACCCTACAAACCACTACGACGGTCCACCGCACTTCATTACCAGCTCACACCTTTTCACCACCAACCCAAACCTTCTCGACCCAGTTCTTTTCGTTCAATCCTAATGCTTTCCAGCCAAAATATGGAAGATCATGTGGCACATTTGAAATTGGTCTTTGAGGTACTAGTGCAGCATAAGCTATTTTCTAAAGGCTTCCAAGTTTAGTTTTGCCAAGCCTAATATCGAGTATTTAGGCCATATCATTTGAAGGGAAGGGGTCAGTACTGATTCAACGAAAGTAGAGGCAATGGTGAATTGGGCTTAGCCCAAAACGGTGAAAGAATTAAGGGGATTCCTAGGACTGACTGGTTATTATCGCAGATTCATTAAATTTTTTTGAATAATAAGCAAGCCTTTAACTTCTATGCTCAAGAAAGAAGGTTTTGACCGGAATGAGGAAGCTACAACAGCTTTCATGGGCCTTAAAAATGCAATGGTCAAGTCCTCGGTGTTAGCTTTCCCAGATTTTACTGAGCCTTTTGTAGTGGAGGTCGATGCAAGTGGGAAGGGGATTGGTGCAGTGTTAATGCAAAGACAAAGGCCCATAGCTTTTCTGAGTCAGGCTTTGAGACCAAAACACTTGAACCTGTCTACCTACGAGAATGAGCTAATTGCACTTTTAGTGGCTGTGGAGAAATGGACGCACTATCTCCAGCCAGCCCATTTCATTGTTAAAACAGATCACCATAGCTTGAAGTTTCTTAAAAATCAAACGGCTACTACAGCCTTGCAGCATAAAGGCATAACTAAACTTCTTGGGCTACAATATTGCTGCTAATGCACTGTCCCGTAGGTTTTGATGAAGAGGCATAAGGAGAATGCAAAGGCTTGTCAGCAGTTCAGCCCAAATGAATGGAGCAGAGGAGTTTTCTCTGTGAAGTCAGCCTATGGGGTGCTAAATAGATACGATATTCAATACATTGTGCCATGGCATTGGAAACACATCTGGAAGATAAACATCCCTTTCAAAGTGGCATGTGTTTGCTGGTTAGTGGTTAAAAAGGCTGTCCTGACACATGATAGTTTGGTGAAAAGAGGAATACCACTGCGCTCTGGATGCTTTATGTGTGATAGGGAGATGGAAACAAACAGTCACTTGTTTCTGCACTGCAGAGTAACCAGCAGGTTGTGGCAGCTGTTTATGAGTTTGAACAGCCTAAGCTGGACAATGCCTAGGACAACTGCAGAAATGATAACATGCTGGAATGATCCAGGCAACTTATTAAGGAACAAGTGTTGGTGGAACATGGTACCTGCAGTCATCTGGTGGACAATTTGGAATAGAAGGAGCTCTAGATGTTTTGAAGGGATAGCAAATTATGAGCAGAAGGTCATCATGAATTGTATATTTCTGTTTCATTTTTGGTGCAAAGAAGCTCTTGTAGAATATGTAGATTCTGTAGTTGACATCTTGGGATCTTTGTAACTAGCACATGACTATCTTTTTGTTTCTTTTTTCTTTTGGGGTCCTGTAACTTTCTTTTGGGGTCCTGCGATCGTGAGAAGCGTCTGGGAAGATGTTGGGTGAAATATGACTGGGTCCCAGCAGCGGGAAGTGCCGGGGGCATTCTTCTTATGTGGGATGATAGAAGCTTGGAGGTAAAGGAGATTAAAAAGGGAGTTTTTTCTTTAGCAGCTCTCGTCAAAGATAGAGTGAGTAGGGTGGAGTGGGGATTTGGGGAGTGTACGGACCGGTAGGGGAAGGGTCCAAGGTGTTTTTCCGGGAGGAACTGGCCAATATTATGGGGAAATGGGACATTCCATGGGTTCTAGGGGGAGACTTTAACACTATTAGATTCCCGGAGGAGAGATTAGGGTGTAGTCTGATTTCGAGGGCCATGGAGGAGTTTTCTGACTTCTTCAATGATCACTTTCTCATTGATCTTCCTCTATCAGGGGAAAGGTTTACTTGGGCCAGGGCAAAGGATTCCAACTCAAGGTCTAGACTTGATAGATTTCTGATATCGCCCTCCTGGGATGAGTTGGTGCCGAATATGTTGTAGATTCCTTTACCTAGGCTGACTTCAGATCATTTGCCTATCTTGCTAGATGGATACAGAGGGAGGGGGGTGCGTGCTCCCTTCCGATTCGAGAACATGTGGTTGAAAATGCCAGGATTTGGTGACAAAGTGAAAGAATGGTGGACAAGCTACGGGGTATCAGGGTCACCTTCATTCCGTCTTTCGAAGAAACTCAAATTGCTCAAGGGAGATATTATTAGGTGGAATAAGGAGGTTTTTGGGAGGGTAGAGGTTAAAATGAGGGAGCTTATGTATGAATTAGGGGAATTAGAGAGAGAGGAAGGGGCGAGGGAGCTAGATGAATCTGAGAAAGCGAGATTGGGGAGGTTAAGAGGGAAATAATCGAGTTAGCAATAGCTCAGGAGACTAGTTGGCGGCAAAAATCGAGGGCGCTTTGGTTAAAGGAAGGGGATTCGAATACCAAGTTTTTCCACAGGGTTGCGGTCACAAATTGAGGGAGAAACTTCATAGAGTCCTTAATTGTGGACGGGGTGAGGATTGAGGGAGAAGAAGAGGTAAAATGGGCGATAGTGGGGTTTTTTGAGAATTTATACAAAGAGGAAGTTAGTTGGAGGCCTACTTTGGGGGATAGAGTTCAACCACATAGGGGAGGGAGACAGTGAGTGGCTAGAAAGGGCTTTCGAGGAGGAGGAGGTGCACGAGGCTGTGTTGAGTTGTGCTGGTGATAAGGCCCCCGGGCCTGATAGTTTCTCCTTGGCTTTCTTCCAGCTCTGTTGGGACACCATTAACGAGGAGTTGATGGAAGCCATTGAATACTTCCACGTGAATGGTGTTTTCGAGAGAAGTATCAATGCTTCTTTTATTACTATTGTGCCTAAAAAAGAAAGCGTATCTTGTATCAGAGACTACAGGCCTATCAGTCTCGTGGGGTGCATTTACAAGATTATTTCTAAAGTGCTCTCCAACAGACTCATGAAGGTTCTTGACGTGTCTGTTTCGTCCTCCCAAAATGCGTTTGTGGAAGGTAGGCAGATCCTGGATACTGCTTTGATGGCAAATGAACTTGTAGACTCCAGAAGGAAAAATAGAGAACCCGGCTTACTGTGTAAGTTGGACCTTGAGAAGGCTTTCGACCATGTCAATTGGGAGTTCCTGGATTTCATTATGATGCGGATGGGGTTTGGGGAATGATGGAGGGGATGGATCAAGTTCTACATTTCCTCAGTCAGATTCTCTGTCCTGGTTAATAGTAGCCCGTGTGGTTTCTTTGGCAGCTCCAGGGGTATCAGGCAAGGTGACCCCCTATCCCCCATGCTATTCATTCTAGTGATGGATGCTCTGAGTAAAATGATGGATCGTACGGCGGGTGGAGGCTTCATAAGAGGATTCTCAGCTACGATCGGGGTGCTCAGTGCCCGAAGTCTCTCATTTTCTTTTTGCGGATGACACCCTGGTTTTTTGTGATGCCGATATGGACCAGTTGACGTGCCTGAAGCAGGTCCTACAGTGGTTCCAGATAGTATCAGGACTCAAAATCAACCTCGGCAAGTGTGAGATTTTCCCGATGGGTGAGGTCGCTAACATTGATGCTTTGTCTCATGTTCTCAGATATAAGTTGGGCTCTTTTCCCACTACTTACCTGGGTCTACCATTGGGCGCTTTGGATAAGGATACTACGGTTTGGAATCCAGTCATTGAAAGGGTTGAAAAAAGATTAGCAGGCTGGCAGAAACGGTACTTGTCAAAAGGCTGTAAGGAAGTGCTTATCAAAAGCACTTTGTCGAGTATCCCTACCTATTACTTGTCCCTGTTGCAAGCTCCTGTGAGCATCACAGAAAAACTGGAGCGGCTTCAAAGGAATTTTCTTTGGAATGCGGCAGATGGAACTAGAAAGTTTCATCTAGTGAATTGGCAGACAGTCACTTCCCCAAAGAAGTGGGGTGGACTTGGAGTAAAAGATCTTAGGGTATTCAACAGAGCTTTGTTGGGGAAGTGGCTGTGGAGATTCGGGGTAGAAGAGCATGCTCTATGGAGGGAGGTCATAGTAGAAAACTACGATTCCACGGGGAGGGGTTGGAGGACCAAGGCAATCACAGCACCGTTCGGGTGTGGCATGTGGAGGAGCATCATGAAGAACTGGGAAACTTTCTATGGAAACATCACTTACAAGGTGGGAGATGGAAGGAGAATCAGCTTTTGGAATCACAGGTGGTGTGGAGAGGATACTCTGAGGGTCTCTTTCCCCCACATCTTCAGAGTTTCAAACCAGAAGGAATGGATGGTCCAACAGATTCGCAAGGAGCATGAAGGGGTGTAGTATGAGACCTCTCTTTTAGAAGGAACATGCAAGATTGGGAGATTGTGAAGCTCTAGAATTTGTTGGCACTGATATATGGGCAAGACAGGCCCCATCCATCTTGCGATTCTTGGAGATGGGGGTTGCATGGCGATGGTTTGTTCACCGTAAAGTCCTTTTACTAGAGTATGTTGGTGAGAGAGGAGGCTACTTTTCCATACTCCTCGATCTGGATTCCTAAGGCGCCCACGAAGGTGTGCTTTTTTGCATGGCTAGCGGCGAGGGGAGTGATCTTGACAGCTGAAAATCTGCGAAAGAGAGGAATTACACTTGTTAGTTGGTGCTACATGTGTAAAAGCTCAGGGGAAGAAGTCGATCATCTTCTGTTGCATTGCCCTGTGTCCTCGGGTTTGTGGAGGGCAATCCTGAATCTTTTTGGTGTTCAATGGGTGATGCCAAACACTGTAAAGGAAATGCTTTATAGCTAGGCCGGTTTCCGTAGAAGAAGCAAGCAAAAGGCGTGGAAGTTCGCCCCGTTAGCTCTCATGTGGAGGAGAGAGAAATAAGAGAGTTTTTGAGGGGATTGAGTTTCCTTTTTTACATTTTAAGAATAGTCTTTTATCCTTGATCGCTTTTTGGTGCACCCATATAGCCCCTACTTGTGTAGAAGATTGGGCGTCTTTTGTAGAGAATCATGTTCTGATGTAAATTCTCTACTTTTTGGTATACTTCTTGTATACGGAAGTTTTTTGTCCCTTTTGATTAATACAATTTACCTTATCAAAAAATAACTTTCTTTCTCCCTGGTTGTGCTAAGGACTACTTTAATTGTTAATAAAATACCAGTTACCTTGCTAAAAAAAAAACAGAAGTTGGCCATTGATTCAGCAGCTGGGAACATCACTGCCGTACAAGGAGTCCTAAGGAATGATGGGAAGATTTGGGGTGGGCTCTCATGAAAATTTGAGGGCACAAATTATTTCTGGAATGTACCTTTCTCCATGGGGGGGGGAGGGTGGACATTCAGGAGTTTTGGCAACTCAACAGAGAATCTGGCAGCTACTCTATTGGCCTGGTATGCTCAAAGATATCAAAGAAAAAGTAGTGGAGTGTGATGTTTGCCAAAGAAACAAACATGAAAATGTGGCTTATCCAGGTCTCCTACAACCTTTGCCTTTTCCAGAGAAGCCTTGTGAGTTGTGAGCACATAGCTATGGATTTCATAGAGGGCCTACCAAAATCACAAGGGAAGAATGTCATCTTGGTGGTAATTGATCGTTTCACTAAGTATGCTCATTTCTTCTCTTTACCTCACCCATTTTCAGCGGAACAGATTGCCCAGCTATCTATAGATAATATCTGTAAATTGCATGAAGTACCTAGTTTTATTGTGTCAGATCGAGATCCAATTTTTACTAGCTCTTTCTGGAAAGAGCTTTTCAAGTTTCTTACGGTGCAATTAAGGATGAGTTCAGCCTATCATCCTCCATGAGAGGTTGAATCACTGCCTGTAAACCTATTTAAGATGTATGAGTGGCCAAAAGCTATCTGACTGGATTAAATTCTATGGCGGAATTCTAGTATAATTCTAACTTCCATTTTGCAATTCAAATGACACCTTTTATGGCTCTCTATGGATACGACCCTCCACAACCTACATTTGAGCTTATTGCCCAGACCAAGCTAAATTTAGTAGATGAATTTCTAAAGGAAAAACAGGTAATTACAAAGTTATTACAGGACAATTTGAAGAAAGCTCAGAATAGGATGAAACAATTTGCAGATAAGAAAAGGTTAGACCGCCAGTTTGAAGTCGATGATTGGGTATACTTAAAAATCCAGCTTTATTGGCAATCTATAGTGGCGGTCCGCAAAAATCTTAAGCTAGCAGCAAGGTTTTTTGGTCTTACCAAATTGTGAAGAAAATTGGTTCAGTGGCTTATGAACTGAAGCTACCCGTTAGATAGAAAATTCACCCAGTTTTCCATGTCTCTCTCACTTCAAAATGGTGGGAGAGCAAGCAGTGGCCATCGACCCTATTGCACTGACGACGACCAGATCAAGGTGGAGCCAGAGGCGATTCTGGATCGACGTTTGGTCAAACGCAAGAATGCTGGGGTGGTTCAGGTCCTAGTTCAATGGACTAATCTTCCGCCGGAAGAGGCGACCAGGGAAGACTTCATCCAATCACAGTTTCCGAGCTTCGAACTGAGATAAAGCTTGGATCTTTGAGGAGTATGGAATGTTGCAGCTAGGATTTTCCTTTTGTTAGTTTTGACTATGGTTGACTATTTGAGTATCTGGCTAAGTTAATTGGAGTTAGTAGATTTTTTACCTTTTTCCCCTAAGTTCATATGTGAACACTTTAGTCTTTCAATTATTTGCGGAGTAGTTCTTTAGTTTTTAGGGAAGGGGGGACACCTGTCTCACTTAGTAATTGCCAGCTGTGTTGTTGTTGCGTTTTAAATATCTCTGTATTGGACAGATGGATTATGTTGAATGAAGAATTTCCATTTGTCCTATTTCTTTCTAGTCTTTTTTAGCCTAAGCATTTTACTGTTGCATTGCTCATTGACGAGCTTTGTAACAATCTTTATCAAAAGACTTGTTTCTGGCGATATATATGTCTTTCTCTCCATGATGTTGACTCAGTTTTGATCCAATAATTTTTTGGAGAGTGATTGTCTGAAAACTCAGTTTGATCGGATTTAGCTTGAGTGTACACCTTCTCTCTCTTGATTTTTCATGTGGGCCATGATAAGTTGGCATTTTATCTCTAATTCCTGATGTTCAGGTGTACTTGAAGTTCCTCTAGTCTGTTCTTAAGCCATTCACTAAAGGAGGATGTTGTTTATATAGTTCACACAATAGTAATGGGGTGTGTTGAATCACAATAAAAAATGAGTTGCTCCTGGTTTGTTTTATTAACTTAGCCTACAAAATATGTTCTGGGTTTCTTTTTTACTTAACACACACACACACACACACACATATATATATATATATATATATATATATATATATATATATATATATATATATAAAACTAAACTGATGCTTTATTCAGATGTTTTCTTCTCCAAATGGAAACCAAAGTCAACAAAACATGGAAGGAAAAAAACATTGCCTACTTATTTCTGCCAGCAATCCTTATCCGTTGCCTACACCAGTTTATCGACCACAGATGCAGAAACTGGAGCAGAACGAAAATACTGAAACACAAACAGATAGTCGACTATCTGATGCTGAGACAGTTGCGAAGGCATTCCCTCAGGTACTGATCTAAAGCCTTTTGCATTTTCATAATCTTGGTCTTCCCCTCACATATTTCCTCCTTCACTGACAAGTTACTCTTTCCCTTGCAGTGCTCTGTTTCCCTGTCAGTTATATGCCCAAAACAGCTTTCAAAACTAAGAGCAGTATATAATGCGGTAATTGTGGCCAACTTTATTGAATTCTTTCCGTTTCTTTATTAGGGTCAAAGCCTGTCTTTATTGTGTTGAAACTTGACTTTTTTTTTTTTTTTTTTTTTTTTTGTTTCTGTGACCTACAATAATTATTGTCTTCAACTTTACCTAGTTGCGGATTAACTTCCTGCGTGCTCTTTCCGACCTCTCTAGAAATTATATTAGTACTCTGTTGAACTGGGAAATTGCTAGCTTTGGTACTCATTTACCATAATACTGTGTTCAGGATTGGGGCAAGTAACATGATTTTGAATGATTTCTGTACCACATATAATATATTCTTGGAATGTCGTTAACGGAACAATCTTTGGTGTGCTTCTCACTCTTTCGATACTTATGTTGTGGCAAGCATTTCACTAGTTAAAAACTATGAATTTATGACGGAACTCTCTAATTTGATTCAGCCTTCATGATTATCACTTGGTCTTAAATAGAGAAAAGTGATGCATGTGGACTTTATATTTCCATTTGTTTCAAACTCTATGCTTGTTCATTAGAAGTAAGAATATCCATGAGCTCCACAATAACATCCTCCTATTAACTTATCCGTTTAAGGTTAGTTAAAGGAAGACGCAGGTCATGGGATGTTGTTCCTCTAGCACTCATGTGGGTTCTTTGGAGTGAGAGGAATAGGAGAGCTTTTGATGGAGTAGAGAACGATCTTGTACACTTGAGGAGTAGCCTCTTTTTCCTTTTTTATTTTTGGTGCACCTTTGAGGTTCCTGTTTGTATAGAAGATTGGGTGTCATTCGTAGAAAACCATGTTCTCTTGTAAGGTTTTCTACTTTTGGGTATACTCCTTGTATACAGGCATCTTTTTGCCCCTTTTTAATGAAATTTATTACCTTATAAAATAAAAAACATATCCCTTTAAGGTTGACTGTTGCAAAAATACTTCTTCATTTTCGGAGTCCAAATTTGAGAATATGCAGCATACTATAGCTATGGAGAAACATTTAGCTTTAGTAAGTGCTTAAAAATGATCAGCCTTTTAATCGTGGATAATGTATTTATCGTCTTAAATTATCTTTGAATCACCCATGATATTATGTTCTTTCATTCTATTAATTCAATGGTTCTCGACAGTAGGTTCTGTCTTCCATGAAAGGGAGATGGACTTGTAATCCTCCTCACTCAGCACACACTCCTATCCTGCTAGTCTTAGTGCCGGAGCTTTGAAAAATGGAATGCCCCATTTTCCAACTTCTCATTTAGTTTTTTACTAAGTGTGAACTTGTATGGATACAGGGAAAACGCAATCCACGAGCAGCTGACCCGCCAATTGATACAGCTAAGAATCCAAACTTTCTTGTTTTGATTTCTGAAAATTTCATCGAGGCTCGTGCTGCTTTTAGTCGCCCTGGAATGACCAATTTGACGTCAAACCAAAGCCCTGTCAAAATGGATGTGTCTTCTATTCCACCAGTTTCTGTGCCACCATCAATTTCTAATTCAGCAGGTTTGTGTAATTTTTTTGAACTTATTTTCCGGCTTTATCATCCTATAGGAACGTTTGCTCAGGCTAATGTTACCTTATTCATAGATTTGCATGCTTCTTTTACTCTTCCATGTTGGACATGGTATTTTGGTGAATAGAAATTGAGGAATGCACACCAAGAGGATATGTTCGAATGCGCAAAAGAGGAAAATGAACAATTAACAGAAATATCCCTCACTTTCTTTGGAAGTTGGCACACTTAATTTGGTAGTTGGCAGGGTCAAGCTGTTGAATAGACTAACCACTTAACACCATAAAAAACAAGTAAAACCACTGTATAAACTTTTTTATGAAGAAACCCACTGTGTAAACTTTATTCAACTTGATATATCTTGGGAACAGTTCACTCTGCTGTGCATTTTCTTTGTGTTAACTTGCTTATGCTTGATTAGTTCAATTTTTAGAGTTCAAGCTTGGCCTGTTGGATAGACAACTGATTGCTAAACTATTCAACTCTCAGTTCAGCTGTAGTATCTTCTGTCTATTGCTAAAATGTCAATTTATACTCTCCTAGTCGTTCCTCGATTAGGTTGAGGTGTACATGTGGGCATGTGGTGATGATACTTTTGGCTTCTTTACATTTATCTCTTTTTATCTTTTCTGAGGAATGAGGATTAGTAAGTTACATCATCTTGAATACTGTTTAAAATTACAGTTTTAGCTAATAACTTAATATATGTCCAAAAAATCGATCTCCTCTGGTACGACATGCATACTAGATCAATTTTTAAAGTGATACTCGTGTATTCTAATATAGAGCATCCTGGGATATATGGATTACTCCCCAATGGTTTTGTTGAAGGATACTGATTTTCTTTTCTATTTACCTCTCAGCAAATGGATCTGTTATGAGCCGACAACCAATTTCTGCTGGAAATATTCCTCCTGCAACTGTAAAAATTGTAAGACTCAACAACTTGTACACCTGCTTGGTACCCAGACATTACTGTAGATGTTATGATCTTATAACATATGTTTTCAGGAGCCCACCACCGTGACCTCCATGAATGGGCCTGCATTTTCACATATTCCATCTGTTCGTCCTGCTCTTCAACCTGTTCCAAGCTTGCAAACTTCTTCTCCTCTTTCTGTTTCTCAGGAGATGGCATCACATAATGAGAATGTTCAGGAGATGAAACCCGTAGTCAGTGGAATGACACAGTCCTTACGTCCAGTTGCTGCAGCCGCAGCAAATGTCAGAATCCTGAACGATGTTGCTCAAGCACGCCAAGCAATAGCTGGGGCAACTTCTATAGGCCTGCAATCTATGGGTGGCACCCCTATGCTTTCAAGTATGATATCTAGTGGAATGGCATCTTCCGTCCCTTCTGCCCAAACTGTATTTTCATCTGGGCAATCAGGTGTCACAACAGTAAGTGGGTCAGTTCCATTAGCAGGCAGTGGGCAGAATACGCAAAATTCAGCTCCTACTTCATTCACTTCGAGTGCTCCCAGTATGTCTGGGAATCCAAACATTAGCATTTCACAGACTTTGAGTGGCGTTAGTATGGCTGGTCAAACAGTTCCTGGAATGTGCCAAGGTAATCTACCAGGCACACAAATGATGCCAAGTGGGACAGGGATGAACCAGAATATGCTGACTGGGTTGGGTGCAACTGGTATGCCTTCCGGAACCGGCACAATGATGCCTACTCCAGGGATCTCTCAACAAGGACAGCCAGGCATGCAACCTGTTGGTAATAGCACAGGAGCTAACATGCCTCTATCTCAGCAGCAAACACCTGCTGCATTGCCATCAGCTCAATCAAAATATGTAAAGGTTTGGGAGGTAAGACCGATTAATCTGTAGAAATGCTGAAGTTGGACAGTGACTCCGTTCTTATAAAAACTAACTCATCCTTTTAATTTTTCCTCGTCTTAACAACAGATAAAATAGGAATCATATTTAGATCTTCTTTAAGTATGTCAGGTTAAATTTTCCTGATGGTTTCTGCTGGCAGTTTTTGTTTTGCTTTAAATGAGTTAGTCTCTAATTTAGAAATCCTTTGGCAGTACAATCTCTGCTGAGATTTCTATATCCGACTCTTCAAAAAATGGAATTTTATGCTTTTTTCCAACCATTAAAAGGCCAATATAAGCTTGATTTAACGTATGTGTTTTTATGACAAAGAACTCTATCGATTTCTGTTCTGTTATGTGGTGTAACAATATAGTGATTTTAGTATAACAATTCAGGGCCACAATGCCAAAGATTTTGTATTGTGGTGGTAGCAGTTTAGGTGCGATATTTGGTGATTATGATTTAATGGGAGCTTGTAAGGGCTCTCCCTTGGTCTTTGGTGGGTTGCTGTGGGCTGCAACCTTTTCCGGGGGAAACCAGCTATTACGTATCACAACCAATCTTCATCCTTTTCATATGCTGTTGGATTTGCAACTGTAAATTCTAAATTTATGTTTTTGGGGTGTTGTACCGAAAATATTTTGCACCATTTCCCAGGATACCAGCCATGAAGTATCACAACCGATTTCATCCTTTCATATGCTGTTGGATTTGCAACTGTAAATGTATTGATGTTTTTGGGGTGTTTGGTACCCAATTGCCTATATTACTTGATTATTATACTGCAGCTCTATTCAAGAGGGGTATTTGAGTAGTTTCCTTGTAATTATGTAAATTGGCAAAGACAACTTTAAACTTTATTTAGAAATGAATGTATGCTCTACTAAAGTAGATTTTGTGGAAAATCAGCTTTTCAATCTTGGTTGGCTCTTCACCCCTCCACTACCGAGTGTTTAGTCTTTGGATTTCTTATCCGTGACTCGTTTCAGATGTTAATCTTAGAATCATGTACTTAATATGCCTGATGTAAATACAACAGAGAAAATCAAGGATGGCATATTGAAGGTAGGATGGAGTTTGATTTTGCGGATAGGGTGGGGTGGTTGGTAGTATGTGGGTTGTTGAAAATAGTATAATTCATGCTTTTCATAAAAAAATTATATATTTCATGCTGGTGCTTTCCAGTTGCATTTTTGGGAAACTGAAACAAAAGCTTTGACATGCAAAAGTTAGTCTGATTATGCTTCCAAATTGATGGTAAATGTTGAAGAATTCTTACACATAAACTTGCATATGAGTAATCTTTTAGAATAGTTGACAAGATGACGTCCAAAGTGAAGTGCTAAACATGCCATCTTGAGATGCTAAGTGTGAGACCAAAATTGTAAGCTAAAAAACCATTTGGGTTTGGCATGTCATCAAACACTTCTACCAGGAGCATTTGCTTTCGTTGATTCAGTGATATGCATATTGTTGAAAGGGGCTGTTAGAGTTAGTTATGTATAAAGTGTGTTGCCTTTATAAGTGTCCCACATTGATAGTGAAGGTTTTAGGTATATGTACACACCTTATATAAATAGGGCTCCTTGTATTATAGTAAATTAACAAATATCAATAATATAATTTTCCTGTGCTATTCTCACATGGTATTAGAGCTACCATGAGAGATTCATCGTTGTGCAAAAATACCAGCGACTCCGGGAAGAAGAAATCAGTTAACCGAATAATTTTTCGGTGACGTAGGTCTGTCTGCATGGAAGTCCTTTTTTGTCATTGTTGTGCAAAAACCAATACCACCACGAGGTAGATCAGCTTCCTGCGACCAACAACAACAAAAAACCCAGTATAATCCCACATAGTGGGGTCTGGGGAGGGTAGTGTGTAGAGAGGCTGTTTATCAGCTTCCTGCGACCAAACCCTAAAAGTTCCTTCGGCAGAACTCCTCTCATGTGCTGGCAACAGGAACTTTTCCAGCGAGATTCCAACTCACGCGCCGGCACGTGAGGCATCTAACAACTTTTTTTATTTTCCGGCGACTTGTTGCAGAATTTGGCGACTGTTTTCAGTTTTCGGTGGCTACAATGTCCTTTTTCTGCTGCTTCTTGACTTTCTACGAGTTACTGCTGCTTCTTGATTATTTGGTCCAACAATGTCTTTGGGAGTTATGTTTTTGGTTCTAAAAGCGCGTGTTCTGGAAATTCAAGCGCGATGATTGCTTCAGAACCTTTAATGGGAGTTGTGGTGCAAGGGTCAAGGTGTTCAAAATCACCTAACCAAATAGGCGGGTGACAGAGATGAAAAGGCCAAAGCACTTTGGGAGAAAATTGATGCTCAATTGTATAGTCTCTTATGGCTATCTATTGATCCCAAGATAATGCCTTTCTTTCGTCCATTCCAGACTTGTTATTCAGTTTGGGAGAAGGCTCATACTTTACACACTAATGACATATCCCGTTTTTATGAGGTAATATCTCGGATGACAAACTTAAAGAAACAATAATTGGATATGTCTACTTATTTGGGACAGGTGCAGACAATCATGGAGGAATTTGAGAAGTTGATGCCAGTTGCTGCTAGTGTTGAAAAATAACAGGAGCAGCGACAGAAGACTGTTTCTAGTTCTTACACTTGATGGACTTCCTAATGACCTCGATTCGGCAAGATCACCTTCTGATAAACGTTCCACATCTGGATATTGTGATGTTATAGGAGGTAATTTGGTCTTTTGGAAAAGTAAGAAATAAAATGTAGTTGCTCTATCTAGCGCAAAAGCAGAATATCGAGCCACGGTTATGGCAACATGTGAGCTAGTTTGGATCAAGAAGTTGCTCAAAAAATTAAAATTTGGAGAAGTCAATCAGATGGAACTTGTGTGTGATAATCAAGCTGCCCTTCATATTGCATAAAATCCAGTGTTTCATGAGAGGATTAAACACATTGAGATTGACTGTCACTTCATCGGAGAGAAAGATACACTCAGGAGATATTGTTACAAAGTTTGTGAAGTCAAATGATCAACTTGCAGATATTTTCACCAAGTCCTTCACTGGTTCTCGTATTAGTTATATATGTAACAAGCCCGATGCATATAATTTAGATGCTACCAGCTTGAGGGGGAGTATTAGAGTTAATTCATGTACAAAGCTTGTTGTGTATAAGTTTCCCACATTGATAGTGAATGTTTTTGATATATGTACATACCCTATAAAAATAGGGCTCCTTGTATTATACTCCCTCCGTTTCAATTTATGTGAACCTATTTCCTTTTTAGTCCGTGCCAAAAAGAATGACCTCTTTCCCTATTTGGAAACAATTTACCTTTATGCAATGATTTATAACCACACAAAATATATGTGCCTCATTTACACCACAAATTCAAAAGTCTTCTCTCTTTTCTTAAACTCCGTGCCCAGTCAAGTGAGTTCACATAAATTGAAACGGAGGGAGTAGTAAATTAACTAATATCAATAATATAATTTTTCCGTGCTATTCTCATAGGGGCAACAATTTAGAATTCAGCAACGTCCATTACTTTACATGGTAGAGCTAGGTCTATCCGTGTTTGAGCCCCTGTGTTATATTGTTCACGCTCCAGTTGGCAGGTCTGGGTTTGGGGAGGTGGGGAGGGAGTGGGGTTGTAGAGTGGGTTAGAGTCTCAAAAATTGGCTGGGGAATGGGATGGTTGTCTCATTATATGAACTTGGGCAATTCTCCTCTCTTGATATAACTTTTAAGGTTGAGTTAGCCCCAAGGTTCATTTCTTCACGAGCTCTTTCACTTTTCTTCTTTCTGGTTCAGTTATCTCGATTAGTTAGAAGACAGCTGAGGCCTATAATGCTTCTTAAATCGTTTTGGAAAAGGAAACTTGCACTATTTTCCAAAGCAATTTGCAGTTTAATTTGCATGAACGATAACAAAATATTGCTGAATTACTAACTATGATGCTCTGATATTTGGGGGTGGGGAGGGAACTGCTTTGTGATGCAGAACCCAATACTATAATTCTTTTGAGACAAAAAATAGATTGAGACCTTGTGCAGAACCAGCAAAATCATACTTTGAGGTTGTAAGAACACAATTTGAAACTTAATAGTATTTACCGAGGATATTGTGTACACTTGAATATTGATGTTATGCAAGTTATATACGATGTTGAGAAATTAGGTTGGTATATGCTGATATTACTGCCCGTTCTTTTCTAGAACTCTGATTATTTTGGTATAACTTTTTAGTCATCCCCATAATTTTCATGTTTTCCCATATATTGTTTTTTCTTGGAAACTCCTACAGGCAACTATATTTTCTGTATGATCTTAATGATGTACTCCTGATATTTTATTATGAAAATGTTGCAGGGGAACTTATCTGGTCAGAGACAGGGCCAACCTGTATTTATTACCAGATTAGAGGTATGGTTTTAACTAGTCTAATCAGATTTTCTAGTTACTACAAGTTGTTTAAGTGATAGTGTTTTAAAGAAGGCACTCCGCTTTCGTGTTGACGGATGAAATATTGTGTAATTATGTCTTCATATTGTAAAATGGTTTGCTGAATCCCTACTGATTGTGTAAAATCTTATGATCTAATTTCTTGTGGCAGGGGTATAGGAGTGCCTCAGCTTCTGAATCGTAAGTTTTCATTTTCATGAGTGCTTGGTTTAGTGATTTCCCAATGAATAACTCTTACAAAATTCAAGTTGTTGCAATGGCGTTATCCTGTATGTTGGCTTGTGAGGAGAATATACTTTGTCCTCCATAAGTTGTAATGCGAGCATGTTATGTCACGACCCAAATCCCATCTAGTCGTGATGGCACCTAACCTAACCCGCTAGGTACGCTAACCAATATATAACATCACCCACCTGAAGATCAATAAAATAAATAAAGAAATAAGAATGCGAAATTCAATACAAACTACCTCAAGATATAGTAGTACAAGTCATGAGCTACTTCAATGTTGGTATGAAAAAATATTTTATCTATTTGAATATATATAAACAGAAATACGAGTCCTAAACTACCATGATCAACTAGTAGCTTGCAACTGGAACGCTGGCGCATCTTCAATGCTAGTCTTCGGCTTCCACAAGGCTCAGCTCTACACGTGAGATGCAGGAGTCTAGTATGAGCACAATCTACCCCATGTACTCGGTAAATATCAAGACTAACCTCATCGAAGTAGTGGCGAGGTAATCTAGATAACTCATTTATATAACCTGTGCAGCTCATAAGCATATACGATAACAGAGAGTAGCCAAGTAATAACAGATATCAATAATAAGGTGCACAATCAAATATAAAGGTAATAAGCAATGCTTTTTCAAATAATCAAATCAAAATCATATACAAACGCACCAAATCCGCATATAAAGGAAATATACACCAAGTATAATTAACTCGAACACTTCTACGTGAATGTTGAGTGTCTATGCAAGATAAATATCTAATTTTAAATCAATTCCCAAATAACATTTATACGAATGCTCCTATATGAGTCTAAAATATCTATGTGTGATGAAGACTCAACCTTTACATCAATCCGACACTCTCCAAGTGTCCAACAATTCACAATCAAGTCCCATGCATGTGTAAAATGCATGAATGTGCATATGTAAATGATATGCATGAATATTTCTACACAAGCCTAGAATGTCAATATATGAGAAAGACTCAGACTTCACAACAACCGGCACTCCGGTGTCAAACTGTGCACACATGGCCCAAGGTAAAATGGGTGATCACGTGACTCCGAAGGGATGAATCCAAATCCATGCGCCAGAGCATTATAGCTCTCTAATCAAATCATCAATATCTCAGAAATCAGTCATTAATTCACACGAAATGAACCATCGTGCCATCATCATAAAAACCGCACGGCATAAACCATTGTGCGATAACAATATTAACCGCACGACATAAACCATCGTGCCAATCTCAGTCCATATCAGAGAACCATATGCAAGAATGTATGCATATGAACAAGAGATAAGCATGTATGATGCATATGGACAGAAAAATAAACATGTAGGGATGCATGCATGTGTACAACTGTGACTACGACTGCAACATATAATCCAATATACAAAATAGCCCATCATGTCCAAAAGGGAATCAAAGGCTAGACATGATCTCTAGCATGAATATAGTTGCTCAATTAGTCATACAACAATTAAAGCATATCACAAGAAAAACATGTGTCCAAACAAGGGATAACAACAACAACAACAACCCAGTAGAATCCCACTAATGGGGTCTGGGGAGGGTAGTGTGTACGCAGACCTTACCCATACCCCAAAGGAGTAGAGAGGCTGTTTCCGAAAGACCCTCGGCTCAAGAAAACAAAAAGACAAAACGATAAGAGGAGACAACATTAGTATCACCACAACAATCATAGAAAAAATAGGAACACCATGAAATGCAGAAGAAAGATGCAAAGCAAAAACGATAGCTAGTAAATAGGACATGCACTGAAAAGCGAAGTAGTAAAACACAACATTGTCACTAGCTACCCTAGACAAAAACCCTACGTGGTCAGTGCCACAATGGTACGAAGTAAGTCAAGACTCAACTACATCCTAACCTACAACTCTAATACTCGACCTCCACATCTTCCATCAAGTGTCATGTCCTTGGAAATCTGGAGCCTCGCCATATCCTGTCTGATCACCTCTCCCCAATACTTCTTAGGCCGCCCTCTACCTCTTCTCGTGCCCTCCACAACCAGCCGCTCACACCTCCGTACCGGAGCATCTGGGCTTCTCCTTTGAACATGTCCGAACCATCTAAGCCTCGCTTCCCGCATCTTGTCATCAATGGGAGCCACGTGCACCTTCTCCCGAATAACATCATTCCTAATCTTATCTATCTTAGTGTGCCCGCACATCCACCTCAACATCCTCATTTCTGTTACTTTCATCTTCTGGATATGTGAGTTCTTAACGGGCCAACACTCAGCCCCATACAACATGGCTGGTCTAACCACCGCTTTATAGAACTTACCTTTGAGTATTGGTGGCACTCTTGTCACACAGGACTCCAGATGCTAACCTTCACTTCATCCATCCTACCCCAATACGGTGTGTAACATCCTTGTTGATCTCCCCTCTCCCTTGGATAACCGAACAAAGGTACTTGAAGCTGCCTCTACTCGGGATGACCTGTGATTCAAGCCTCACATCCACGCCCACTTCCCCTGGCTCGGCGCTGAATTTACACTCCAGGTATTCCGTCTTCGTCCTGCTCAACTTGAAACCCTTAGACTCAAGAGTCTGTCTCCAAACCTCTAGCCTCTCGTTAACACTGGCTCGCGACTCATCAATCAGAACTATGTCATCGGCAAATAGCATGCACCATGGCACCTCCCCTTGAATATGGTGTGTTAACGCGTCGATCACGAGGGCGAATAAGAACGGACTGAGCGCAGAACCTTGGTGTAACCCTATTACAACCGAAAACTGCTCAGAGTTGCCTCCCACTGTCCTAACCCGAGTCTTAGCCCTATCATACATGTCCTTAATCGCCATAATGTAGGGAACCGATACACCTTTTGCCTCCAGGCATCTCCAGAGAACTTCTCTAGGAATCTTGTCATACGCTTTTTCTAGGTCAATAAAGACCATGTGCAGATCCTTCTTCCTCTCTCTGTACAGTTCCACCAACCTCCTAACAAGGTTTATAGCTTCTGTAGTCGAACGACCCGGCATGAACCCGAACTGGTTGTCGGATACAGACACTGTCATCCTTACCCTCACTTCAACCACCCTCTCCCACACTTTCATGGTATGACTCAGTAATTTGATACCCCTATAATTGTTACAACTCTGGATATCACCTTTGTTCTTATACAATGGGACCACCGTACTCCACCTCCACTCATCCGGCATCCTCTTCGCCTTAAAAATAACATTAAACAACCTAGTCAACCACTCCAAACCTGCTCTCCCCACAGACTTCCAAAATTCCACCGGAATCTCGTCTGGCCCGGTCGCTCTGCCCCTACTCATCTTACGCATAGCTCCCACGACCTCATCAACCTCGATACGCCTGCAGTACCCAAAGTCACGGTGACTTTCGGAATGCTCCAATTCGCCCCGCACAATATCCTGATCCCCTTCTTCATTCAGAAGTTTATGAAAGTAAGTCTGCCATCTCCTCTTAATCTGGGCATCTTCCATTAATACTCTACCATCTCCTCTTAATCTGGGCATCTTCCATTAATACTCTACCATCTTCGTCCTTGATGCATCTCACTTGGTCCAAATCTCGAGCCTTCCTCTCTCTCAACTTGGCCAGCCGGAATAACTTCTTTCTCCCTGCCTTTTTTCCCCAGTTCCTCGTACATACGACCATATGCAGCAGTCTTAGCCTTTGTGACCGCCAGCTTAGCCTCCTTCCTAGCTGTCTTATACCTCTCCATGCATGCTCGCCTCTCCTCCTCATCTATGCTCCCCACTAACTTCAGGCACACCACCTTCTTAGCTTTCACTTTACCTTGAACCACTTCATTCCACCACCAGTCTCCTTTGTGCCCACCAGAGGCGCCCGTCGAGACTCCTAACACCTCTCTCGCAACCTCCCTAATACAGTCTGCTGTCGCTGACCATATAGTGCTCGCGTCACCGCTACTCCTCCAAGCTCCTATAGCCGACAATCGCCCTTCCAACTCTTGGGCTTTATCCTTAGTTAAGGCTCCCCACCTGATTATCGGACTTCCTCGAGTAGACCTTTTCCTCCTCTTTAACATAATACCAACGTCCATCACCAAGAGCCTATGTTGCGTCGCGAGTATCTCACCCGGAATCACCTTGCAATCCTTGCACATTCCTCTGTCACCTCTCCTGAGGAGAAGATAGTCAATCTGAGTCTTCGCCACCGCATTTTGAAAAGTAACCAAATGCCTCTCCCTCTTTGGAAAGCTAGAGTTCACAATCACCAACCCAAATGCCTTAGCGAAGTCCAACAACGATGTACCTCCTTCGTTCCTCTCCCCAAAACCGAAGCCTCCATGCACCTCGCCATAACCACCTGCAGTCGACCCAATATGCCAATTGAAATCCCCTCGTATGAATAACTTCTCAGTAGGCGGAACCTGACGCACAATCTCATCTAACCCCTCCCAGAAGCGTCGTTTAACCTCCTCATCTAGGCCCACATGCGGCACATAGGTGCTAACGACATTTAGTGTGCACTCTCCAACCACCAACTTAATAATCATCAATCTATCATTCACTCGTCTAACCTCGACCACAGACTCTCTGAGTTCCCTATCCACCAAGATGCCCACTCCATTCTTACCTTTCTGGACTCCTGAGTACCAAAGTTTATACCCGTCCGCGTCCTTCGCCCTCGACCCTACCCATCTAGTCTCTTGGACACACGCTATATTGACCCTCCTCTTCTGGAGTATCTTCGCCAACTCTATAGACTTACCCGTCAATGTACCTACGTTCCATGACCCAATTCTCAACCTACAGACACCCTTGTTCCCTTTACCTCCCTTGCCTCCCGCCCCACCCCTAACCCCTGCCCTACCTCCCGCCCCCCCCCCGTTCCCCCCGAGGACATGACCTCACTCGACCATCCCAGACCACAGTCACTATGCCTACGACAGAGTAAAGGGAATCACTATCACGCGCAATATAACAGACCAAACCAGAAGAAGACAAGTTGCAACTTTAGGCACACTAATACGGTGAATAAACTAATACGAACTAAGTTGACAACAATTTAACTAACACAACAAAGGGAAATTGGAAAACGGGAGGTACCAACTCACACGAGTCCAATATTAACAAATAGCAAATTTTAAGCAAGAACAATAGAACCTGAAGTCACAACAAGTGTTGAGAAAGGTGTTGTCCACAACAGCTATGTTTTGGAAGTTCCCGCCCGCTTCGTCCGAGGCTCGCTGGAAAATAGTCTCCGCCGCCGCCGCCGCTAGGCTAGGTCAGTGCGCCAGAAAATAGGGGGACGAGGTGGAAGAGACGAGGTATAGGGGAGAGAAAGAAGGGAGAAGAAGAAAAGGGAAAGGAAAATATAAAAGGGAGGGGCAGGCAGATCTGGGGAGCAAAAAGGGGGACAAGAAAACAAGAAAGAAAGGGAGGGGGAAAGGGAAGTAACGGGAAGAAGGAGAAAGCAGGAGAGAGAGAGAGAGAGGAAAAGAAGACAAGGGGTGGGGGCCGGGGGTCTTACCTGGTCCGCCGGAGGTCCGGTGATTTAGAGAGAGAGATGTGTGAATATCAAAACAAGGGATAAAGAAGCCTAAAATCTACTCCAAACATGGTATAACCTTAAGTGACCGCATATACACTAGTCATCTTGCATATACGTCATCTCCAACAAACGTAACATTTAGCATATAAGTTCATTTGAAGAAAATGCTCCCAAGTCGAGGCTAAGCAAGATACTTACCTCATCCTAGGATATCTCTATTCTTCAAAATCCGCCTTTTCTAGCTCCAAAACCATCAAACGAGTCCATTCTAGCCCATACAATACTCAACGGGGTCAGGTAAAGCTATAAAAACTAACTCCAAACAATAAAGCTTCAATCTTTAATCAAATCCCAAAAGTCAACAAAAAGTCAACCCGGGCCCACACGGTCAAAATTCGAGTCCAAGGTTGGATGTAGTTGACCCATAACCCTACAAGTCCAAATATGTGATTAGTTTCCAAATCCGAGTCCAAATTGGTGTTCAAAACCTCAAAATCCATTTTCTTACGCTTTGGTCAAAAAACCCAATTTCTCTTGTTCAGTCCCATGTTTTGATGTTAAATCTAGTGATAGATTCGTGTATAACTCATAGATTTGGGTTAGAATCACTTACTCCAAGCTTGTTGATAAAATTACTCTAAAAAATCACCTCAATCTAAGCTTCCCATCTCCCAAAATCATCAAAATAAACTCCAAGTACTAACAACAACAACAACAACAACAACAACAACATACCCAATATATTCCCACACATAGGGTCTGGGTAGGGTGGTGTGTACGCAGACCTTACCCCTACCTTATGCAGGAAAATGACTGTTTTCAAGAGACCCTCGGCTCGAGCAAACCCAGTCACAACAACAAGGAAAATTGAAATATAAAAATAGTAGTCATATGAAAAAAAAAACGAGATAGTAACTAACCAAGGAAACTCCAAGTACTAAATGGGTTTATATATAACAATTGCAGAAATTTTCAGAAATGATAGCATGTTTTTGTACAAATGTCGGAATGATGAACAATTTGAATTTCTGAAAACTAGATTCAAAAGGCTATAACTTTCATTTGAACCTCATTCGCAAATGCGTCGTAGATAGAGAGCAATACCCTTGTGAAGTCAGGTCAAGTGCAGGAAAACCTCGTTTCAACACTTTTAAATCTTTCAATACTCGCTCCAAACACGTCGAAACCCAGCCGAGCCCCTCGGGACACCGTCCAATCATCCCAACAAGTTTGTATATCCTATCCAAACTTGTCCAAATTCTTAAACCACATCCGGAAACATCATAACTAATTTTCCATTTGGCCATAAAATTTTGGAGCTTTTTTTCAAATTTTGTTTACAATATCTGTTTGTTTATAGATTTTAACCATTTTTTGGCAGATTTTGAAAATAAAATATTCAAATCCCAAAAATAGCTCTAGAGTAGTTTTTGAAGTTTTTGAATTTTTCTACGCACAAAACTTCAAATTCTTTTCAAGTAAAATGCATATCCAAACACAATTTCAACTTTCAAAAATCATTTTGTATCTCATCTTCAAAAACTCGTTTTTTGAAGTTTCAACCAAATCTATGTTCAAACGCTAGCTAAGAATCAAGATCCAAACCAAATATGAACTTTCTTAAGTTCTTCAAGTGTCAAATTTTACAAAATTGGTACGAATCATTTTCAAATCCTTTGAACCACCTCTAAACTATCCCAATAAGTCCAAATGACCTATATGAACTTATTCAAAGTCTCAAAACACGAATCGAAGTGCAATAACACAAAAGTCAAACTTGAGTCAAACTTGTGAACTTTTAAGTTATTCAAATTGCCAACTTTCAACTTATAGCGCCAAATCAACCCCGAGCCACTCTAGACCCGATCTGAACATACATACAAGTCTAAAATCATTATATGAACCTATTGGAACCTTCAAATTTCGACTCCGAGTCCGTTTACCCAAAATGTTGACTTTGGTTAACACTCTTAACTCAAAGCCTGTAGTTTTCAACAAAGTATCCCAAATCGGAACATGAACCAACCATACATGCAAGTCATAAAATATAATATGAACCTACTCAAGGTCTCAAATTGCGGGACAGGATGCTAGAACTCAAAACTACCGGTTGGGTCATTCCAGTTGTTGAGTTTGAAAGTCGAATTTTACAGAGTAGGTTTAGCGTTACTCTCTTTTCCATCTTCAAACTGCAAGAAGTTTTATTCTACACCTAAAGAACTCATATTACAACTTAAAAGTAAAAGGTAAAGCTGAGCTCTACTGTTATGATGCACTTGATCTCTCAAATTTAGCAAGATCAGCAAATGGTAGAGCGACCAAGGATTTCATGATTAAGCTTTAAGAACTTGTTTCTTTGTGAGAGATCAGTCTTTTATAAAGTTCTTTCTCTACAACTGAGACATTATTCAGTTTCAAGAATGCAAAAGGCAAGTGTAGACGTCACTCTGCACAGAGAAACATTTTAATTTTTGTATTATTGGTTGTTTGCGCTCCTATGACAGTGCCAAATTATTTGCCTTGAGTATTTGGAAAGCTAAAGGACACAACATAGCTATATGCGGAAGTTCTTTGCATTTGCATCCTTAATCTATGCACCATTTTGTGATTTGCACCGTATCTTCTTTTTCTTTTTTTGTAATTTTCCCCTCAATCTATTCATTTTTGTTCAAAACAAAAATAAAGTTTATTATCTGAGGGTAAAATAGGAAATAGTGTTCCTATAAAACAAACCTTTCAACCCCCTTTTTTTTGGATATCCTAATAATGTGTTTACATGTCATCAAACTCGATATTTAACAATTGTAACTTCATAGTGCCTTATGACGATGATCAAATGTAATAACACACTTGAAGGATCGGATTTTATCTACTTATGTTGTTTTATCATGAAAATTTTGTCTCTACTGTTTATATTTGGCTTTTAAATTTGTTTCGAAAACAAATGTTACCATTCTCAAAAAAAAAAAATTGTTTCGTAAACAATTCAAGAAAAGATGAACCAAAATTTGTTGGGTTAGAAAAAATACACTAAAGTAATCTTCTGACAACCAAACAAGTTGATTTTCAAGAATTGATTTCAATCAAGACCATATTTTCCAGCAAAACCAAAATAATTACTAAAACCAAAAGCCTCCAAACACAATAATTTGGATAAAAATACTTTTAAATGGAAAATAATATCTTTTAAATTATAAATATTTCTAATTAAAATAAAAAGTTCACGAAGTAAGTAATTCTAAGCTTAATAAGGTGATTGCCAAATCCAAAAAGACTTTTCGTTAAACAAACACTTACTAGAGTTAGGCAACAAATAGCTAATTTGCTGGTGATTGTTCGATGTAAAAGTACAACTTTTTTGTGACTATCGTCTAGAGTTAATACATTGTTTACAGAAGAAAAATGAAACTTCAATTTTTAATAAATAATTTTAAGTGGTTTATAAGTTTTTTAAATAATTATATATGATACTTGTTAAATACCGAGTTCGGTGACTTATAAACACATTAGCATATTAAAAAGAAATGGATCGGTAGGTTCATTCTGCAGGGACACTATTTTCCTATTCTACCCTTTAAAAATAAAATTTATTAACCCTTTAAAAATAAAATTTATTAACCCTTTAAAAATAAAATTTATTATGATTTAGTAAAGAAATGAATTGGTTAGGGGGCATTTTACAAAAAATAAGAGGATATGGTGCAAATCACAAAAGAGCATAGAATAGGGCTCCAAAATGTGAAGAATATGGTGGCAATTCAAATAAGTGAAATCAGAAGAAACGGGGATTGGTGGGCCGTGGGCCTTTGACATCAAAGGTACTAAAGGAATCTCGGAGAGATAATGTGCCTATAAAATTACAGATAGGATAATATTTAGGGTTTACGAAGAGTGGGCTGCCTATGGATATGAGAGAGGAAAACAGGAATATAATTAGTCTAAATTGTACCCTTCACTTAGATGACATCACTGGTTCGACAAGCATCAGTCATCTTTTGCTTCACTGTGAGGCAGCTGCTGATTTATGCGCCTTCTTACTTTTAATACTGGAAAATGAGTAAAGTAGAGCTGCTTGGAAAAAAATGAGCACTAATAGAATTGCAATGGGTAATAGAGAGTTTAGAAAGGTAGCTTTTTGTCTTTTTTTTTTTTTAATAACCCTGTGGCAGGAAAGTTATTAGAAATACTCTTAAGGTGTAGGAAATCCAATTTGAAGATCAGTCCTCCTTTTCCACATTTTTGGTGAAGGGGGGAAAGCACCATGTTATTGATTCTTGATGGATTTTGTCGAGGCATTGAACTTGCATATTTATTCTGTGGTAGTGTGTCTATTTGGTATAGATATTATCTAAATGCTATAAAAATTGGAAGCAGTGGTTAATGAAGGGTGGACTTTCCATCAAATTGAAGATAAGCAGCAGAGAAACCTTCCAAGATCTCCTCTAGCGTTAGATAGAGAGATGAGATCTACTACCAAGTTTGAAGTGTTTGAAAAACAGGATTAAGCTAGATGCAAATTTCCGGGGTGTGCTAGCGGCATTAGTCGGACGCTTGCGACTCCTTTTGATGAAATCTGGACTTTCTCCAGATTGCATACTGGCTGATTAGCAGCGATCTGGAAGGAATCTGATTTGTTATTTTAGTTCTCAGTTAGAGGCTTTAGTCAAGGTGAAAGTTTTCTAAAGAAAATGTACTTTCTGTCATCTTTTGGCTTCCAGCACAAGCTTTGTGCTGAAGATTTATTAATATACTGATACATGTTACATTGTAAAGAAAAAAAATGTACTTTCTGCTATAGATTTCTGGAAGCTACGTAAGAATGACATCCAGGATGCTCTTTTATGTATTTGAAGTAGATGATGTCAATTCTGTATGCTTATGTGGAAAATCGCCTTTTTGTTCCTCTGTTATGCATCTTTGAGTCTACTTTTTCACTGCTATAAATCAGTGTTTATTTACCTATATTAACACCTTGAATTGATTTGTCCTTTGTCTTTGATCAGGCTTGCTGCAAATTGGCCCTCAACAATGCAAATTGTTCGCCTCATTTCCCAGGATCATATGAATAACAAGTAATTCTTTTTAGACAAATTATAGTTTTGCTTGTTGGATCTTTTTCATGTTAGGAACAGATTCTTCTTAAGTCATGCACAGTGCAATTTATCTGAAATTTACATTTTTGTTTTGTATCAGACAATATGTTGGGAAGGCAGATTTTCTCGTTTTTCGGGCAATGAACCAGCATGGATTTCTTAGTCAACTGCAAGAAAAGAAGCTTGTAAAGTTTTCTTAATTTTAAAGCTTGAGTTTCTGCAGCTAGAGAAAAGCCCAATTTCATTGTAGTTCTTTCATTGGTTTCCTGCGTCTATGTTGCAGCCATATAAACTGCAGTGTTCTTGTTTATGGTAGTGTTCTTTAGTTATAAGATTGAATTTCTGCAGCTAGGAAAAAAACGGATCTCATTGTAGTTTTATTAGTTTACTGCGTCGGTCTTGCAGCAATGTAAACTGCACGCGCATATGCAAGTTGAGAAATAGTTTAGTGTTCTTGTTTATGGTGAATGATTTGAGGTTGATACTCTTACTCTGATATACATGTATGTATCTCCACCGCATATGAACGTGGATCTTAAGTAACAGTATAACAGATTAAATAGCCCTTTCAAGTAATTCTAAATTTGTATATTCCATTCTGTAAAGAAAAAGGACTTGGGCCTAACTGAACCCAAAAGATAGCTAGGATTGTCCAAGACCACCATATAAGGAGACTTCAAGCAATGTGAGACACTTAACAGTTAACATCCCCCATATGCCTAGGGTTGGACATTTAAAGCATGGACAATATAACATAGGGGTCCAACATTGGGTAACCAAGAATAAGGTTGGGTCGGGCTCTAATACTGTTAAAAGAATAGACTTTGGGCCAAACTCAACCCCAAAAGGTAGCTCATGAGATGAATATTGTCCAAGACCGTGTAAGGAGACAACAAGTTGTAGCAGGTTCTCAAGTTGAAAACTAGCAGATTTGAGGCTTATGAAGTAACAATATGATTGATTGAATAGCTATTCGAAGAGAAGCTATATCTTTTGACAAATTGGTCTTTGAAACATGGTGAAATAGGGTAACCTTGTGGTATTACATCATGTGGAAGTTGGCATTTGCCTGTTAAATGATTTTTAGGTTTGTCATCATCACCTATGCTGTTATGGTCATTATTTGGAGTAGATGAATCAGTCTTTTGCTTTTCCTTTCCCGTGGATTTAAGAATGGGGCTTATTCTAGTGCATCAATAGTAAAACTGTTGGAATTTTGATGCATCGGCAAGCAGCAGAAATAATTGTTGGCTGGTAACTAAAGGAGTCATGCGGGTATTTGATATTATCTCCAGAATTGGAAAGTTTACTGCAAATGTTAGTTGAAATCAAGTGCAGTGCAAGTGAAATCTACTTTTCCTTTCTGCTTGGTTGATGGGTTGAAATTTTCTTGCTGAACACCTGATAACCTTGCTGAAATCTTATCAAGTATAGCAATTTTGTTTTTGCATCATTGTGAGAATTTATGATTTAGTGTCATTCCTGTCCTTAATCTCTTTTTTTGAGGAAAAAGGATAGCATTCCTATGCCTTGGTAATTTCGTATCTTTAAGCAGAGCATACATATTCAACAGCTTAGAACATCTATTTTTTCCAATGAACCATGTATCTCTTTCTCTCTGCCACTTCAAATTTATTAAAGATTTACTATGAGAGTTGAATTCATTTTACAGTTAAAATCTGCTTCAGAACTAGCATGCATTCTCAGGAGAAATTTTTGTGAGAACGTATTGTTATTCTCTTGAAGGCCTATGTACAGGTGGCTTGCATGTCCTTTTCCGAACCTTCTGTTGTCAGTATATGCTATGTGTGAATGTGTCTATCTGGAGAAGGGCTGGCTATTTTTAGGAAAGCAGTTCTGTAGATCTACATCGATCTTGTTCTTTATTTTATAAATCGTTCCAAAAGAAGCTTTCTCAGTCTTATAACAGGTCTGATGAACTAAACTTGTGCTTTTCTATAACAAAGTGTGCAGTAATACAACTACCTTCACAGACGCTGCTTCTCTCTGTGTCTGATAAAGCCTGCCGCTTGATTGGAATGCTTTTTCCTGGGGTAAGAATTGTTTTGCATTCTTATCATAATTTTTTTGATGATCAATTTTTTAAGAAGTTTTCAGAATGAACTCACAGTGCATGAACCTTCAGTGTAATGCCACTTTGGTGTTTTCAGGATATGGTAGTGTTTAAGCCACAGATACCAAGTCAGCAGCAACAACAGCAGCAGCTGCAAGCACAGCATCCGCAGCTGCAAGCACAACATCCGCAGCTACAGCAGCAACAGCTCTCCCAGCAACAGCAGCATCTTTCACAGCTACAACAGCAGCCCCTTCAACAGCTGCAGCAACAGCAACCTCTCATGCAACTGCAGCAACAGCAGCAGATTCCATTGCAACAACAATCACAGATTCCCCAAATGCAGCAGCAACAGATTCACCAAATGCAGCAGCAGCAGCTCCCTCAAATGCAGCAGCAACAGCAGATTCCACAAATGCAGCAACCACAGCAGATTCCACAAATGCAGCAACCACAGCAGCAGCAACCAATGGTTGGGACTGGGGTAAATCAATCCTACATGCAAGGTCCTGCAAGGTCACAACTAATGTCTCAGGGTCAAGTCTCATCACAAGGGTTGCCAACCATGCCAGGAGGCGGCTTTATGAATTGAAAATGTCGTTGAATTAGGCAGCTATTGTACAAACTGTGAGATCAAGCAGTTGATTCCTAATTTATGATTAAGCATTCGGTACGTATCTTATAAATGAAGGTTTAAGTGTTCAAATTCGTTTAGTCTCCAGCGTAGAGAAGTACCTCCTCCCTGTTATATTATAATGGCTGTAAGGGCAAGACAAAAGAGGACTTTCCTGGGTTTATTCTGTCCAACCTCTTAGTTTTGCGCATACATATTTGATTGTTGACCAATTTTCCATTGAAGGCAGTCGAAGTTCAACACCAGTATTGCGTTTATTTATGTTGACTTTATTGTTTGACATCATAGTTTTCCATTGAGATGACCAAGTTGTAATTCACTAGCTTTCACTCTTATAATATCTTACTAATATGTGCTTGAGTGTGTCCCTTCGAAACATCCTGCTTTTTAGGACTGAGTTCCAGGTTGCTTATGTAGGATGACTCAGTTAATGAACGCACGATGTGAATTAATCTATCAAAGAGAGTAAGGTCTGTTATATAGGCATGTATTCTAAATGATCACATCTATGGGAGGTTGTAATTAGCATGCAAAAGTATAAAATGAGAGATTGCGTGAAATGATTTCCTTATAGCTTGCGTAAACTTTATCATTTGCTTGTTTGACGATTATTGCCAACTTAGTGTAACAACTCATTGATCCTTGATGGTTAAACTCGAGCAGGGAATGCTGTGAAGTTTACTTTCGCCTGAAATCCTATATCATAATGGGAGGATAAAGTTAGGAGCAATGAAAGGGCGAGTTTAGAATTCAACTATTGAGGCGCCTTTCCCTTAAAATCTAAGGGGGCAAAATCCTGAGATCCCAAATGTTGAGCCTAACTAAATAATAACTTAGCTGTTCGGTGTCACGTTTCAAATTATCCAAGTTGTAATAGCACACAATAAACCCCATGGCAGACAAACCCAAACATATTTAATAGTTAATCGCATTTTCAACATTATATAACAAATTCTAAAACAGAAAAATAACATAGATAAAGATAGTGTCTAAAACCGATACAATACTGAATAATCTCAAAATACCCCACTAACTAGCAATACAAGTCGTGTGCTCTGAAGATAAGATAATACAATTGTCTCAAACTGAATACATAAGACCTGAACGAAACATAAGACCAAATATGAATTTCGCTACTATGAACTATGCATATAGCTCAGCCCCTTAATCAACAACGACATCACGACCTCAATCACAAACACCACTAGTACCATGATCCGTATCTGCGCACATAGTGCGGAAGTGTAGTATGAGTACAGAAAGTATTCAGTAAGTATCATTGACCGTTCCCTAACAAAGAAATGGATATTTACTGTATAACCTGTGTGATTATTACAAATAGTAATAACAGTCTAAGCACATAGATAATGCACAAATCTGACCTACACAAGTACAATATTTAATAAAATGCATGAAACAAGTATCAAGAATTAATATACAAGACAAATATTAAACTCTTACTCAAAAAATAATTGTATCACATATCAAACCTGCGCGCACATTGCCCTTGGTGATTAGACATAGTAACTCTAGAAGGAATGATCTAACTTATGTGCAAATAGAAATGTGAGTCCACATGCCCTAACTGATATCAAACCGAATATGAATCCACATACCCAACATCAAACCAAATATGAATCCATATCTACAATAACCCAAATATAAACCCACATATCTATAATATCATCTCGTATAGGTAGTGTGAATTACATATGCAAATCAATGTACATATGCATAGTGTATGACTAAAATAGTCACCATTTATATTAGTGTACATAAATGCTATATGTCGAAATAACACATGAATGATGCTTATAATATTATACTAGTAGGAATAAGAAGCTCAATTAGTTATACGGCAGGTATAACAAGTGATGCACAACAAGTATAGCATGATATATATATGGTATCCACATATATACTCGTTACCTTATATATAGTAATGGTAAAAGTAATATTAATTTGGAAATATTTCCTCATTAAGGTCAAATTCTTAACTTACATTGTTCCAAGAAAGTCCTATCTGAAATCACCCGATCGGTTATTTTGAGCTTTAACACATTGTTCAGCGATTTGAAACCTTGAGTAATTTCACTTTATACATTATGACTCGTGTATATGATTGGTTTTGATTTTCGAGAGGTTTGAAGTTGATTTGCGAGAGAAATTCTCAACTAGGGAGCTTTAAGTTGGAAGATCTGACCAAGGTTTGACTTTTAAGTAAACCACCTCGGAATCGAGATTTGGTGGTTTCAATGGGTTCAAATGATGATTTCGCACTTGAGCATATGTTCGGATTGATTTTATTTGTTGAAAGTTGGCAATTTGAAGAATTGGAGAGTTCACAAGTATGACGTGGAGTTGACTTTGAGGCTATCAGTGTCGGATTGTCGTTCCTGTAATTCGAATAGGTTCATTTTATCATTTGGGACTTGTATGAAACGTTTGGATTCATTCCAGATTGGTTAGACTTGAATCAGGTGTTTAGTTGGAAGTTGAAAGTTTATGAACTTAAGAAATTGATCTTGATCGACGATTCTTGGTTTTGATGTTATTTGTGGCATTTTGAGCCATTGGATAAGTTTGGACAATGTATTTGAATTTATTGGTATGATTGGACGGGGTCCCATGGAGCTCGGGTGTGATTCGGGGTGGTTTCAGACCATTTTGGTTATGTTGCATTGTTGATTTCTGGTGCTGATCTGCTGAGCATCGCAATCGCGGTTGGAGTTTCGCGATCACAAAGTGTGCTTTCGGGTCCTTGGTGGTTTATGCATCGCGTTCACGGCACATTCACAGAGTATTATGGGCGATGTTCATCGTGTTTGCGTATATGGATTTGCGGCCGCAAAGCATTGGGAGTCGGTGGTCAGTAGACCTCCGTGTTCGCGACTCATCTTCTGCATTCATGCAATTGGGGAGGCCAGTTGGCCTACGCGTTCGCGTGCTGTAGATCGCCTCCGCGAAGCAGTTTCTGAGCAGTGTGGACTTTGTGCATCGCGATTGCTAGGGTACTAATGCGATCGCGTAGGGTACTGCTTGTCAGTGCATTTAAGTTACAATGATGGCAATGTAAACATGACTTGAATACATAAGTATTAGATAAATCATTTGCGTGGGACAATTCATAGCAAGGAGTAGGATTTAGAGCAAACCATACTTGGAATGTGGGAGGAGTTTATGGGATTCAATTCTATGGAAGGAGATGAACAAAACATACCTTGATCAAACTTTACTTAGAATCCCTACGACGTTCCACTACTCTTAGCAACTTCAATCTACATTAACATAGTTCAATTGAACAACTATTAGTAAGCATTCTCATATTTGAGTCTTTTAGATATTTTATCAAACACTTAGTGTGCATAGTATTTACCACCTCTAATATGGTGTTTCTTTAGTCCTACAACCAACTTCCAAACAATCAATTCACCCACAATAGTCCCAAGACAAACCACAACCTCTATTGGAACATGCATGCCCCACCGTTCATATTCCAACCCAAGAACCACATCTCCTTTTCTCCACACACACCCAAATTAGAGATTGAGGGCTTATGGATTTCAATCACCATCCCATAAGCCCCAACAATAAAAATCTTGCTTACAACCTTATTATTAAACTTTGCATGAGAGTTAGGGATGACGTCTTACCTCCTTAGTAGAAGACTTTGTGTGTTTTCCCTCTTGAATCTCCAAGAATTGAGCAAGATATTGTAGTGTATCAAGCTTGAATCTCATCCCCCTCCCTCTAAATTGATGCACTCTCTTCATAATAATCTTATTTTCCTTCTAAAATAACCCTTAGGCTCTTTTATTAGAATAGAATCGGGTTAGGAATTTCGCAACAAAAAAGCCCCTCCGATTCTATGACGACCCAACTGGTTGTTTTGTATATTTGAGTCATGTTCCCCCTTTAGATGTTTTCGTATGTGTATTTATTATTATGTGACTTTCGGAGATGGTTGGTTTGGTTTCAGGGAGGTTTTGGATTGATTTGGAACACTTAGTTCCTAGTTTGGAAGTTTAAGTTGTGAGTGTTGATCAAGGTTTGACTTTGGTAAAAATGACCCCGGAATAGTATTTTGATGGTTCCAATATGTTCGTATCGTAATTTTAGACTTAGGTGTATTCCTGAAAAGGAATTTGGAGGTTCCTAGGATGAATTGGTTCTTTTTGCCGAAAGTTAATAATGTGAAGGTTTAGAAATTTTCTAAGTTTGACCATGGGTTGACTTCTTGGCTATCAGGTTTGGATTTTGGTTTCGGGATTTGGAATAGGTCCATTTTGTCATTTGGAACTTATGTGCAAATTTTGGTGTCATTCCAAGTTGGTTTGATAGGAATCAGACGCTTGGTTGTAATTTTAGAAGTTCTTGAGTTTCATTGCGAATTCGATGCGTTTTGGTGTTTGATTCGTGGTTACGGATGTTATTTTGGTCTTTTGAGCTCACGAGCGAGTTTGTATGATATTTCTAGACTTGTGTGGATATTTGGTGTGGAGTCCCGGGGGATTAGGTGAGTTTTGGACGTGTTTTGGATTGAGGTTCAGTTTTACTGGTGCTGCAGGTCTTGCAAATGCGAGCACAAGTTTGCATTTGCGACGTACATGGTCACAATTGAGAAGGTGGGCTGGGGATGGAAGGCTTCGCATTTGCGATGCCAGCCTCACAATTGCGATGTGGGAACTGGGCAGGGGAGACCGCATTTGTGATCATATGATCGCTTTTGCGATGGAGCTGACTTCGCATTTGCGAATTGTTTGTCGCATTTGCGAATTTTCAGGGCTTGGTAGTCTTCGTATTTGCAGTAAGTTAGTCACATTTGCAAACCTATGGCCGCAAATACGACATTTGTAGCTGGGTTAATAAGTGGAATTTCGGGACTTAGACTCATTATTTCATATTTTGAGATTGGGAGTTCGGTTTGAGGCGATTTTGTCACACCCCTACCTTGGGGGGGGTGTGGCCGGCACCCGGCACCCGGCACCCGAAGGTCCAAGAGGACCAACTATAGTACCTAGAACCTCTGACACGGAACCTGGGCCGACAAGGCCTCCAAATAACATTAACAAGACAAGAATGTACAACAACCTGCAAGCAGAAGAGTCCCGGCACAGTATATACAAATAACCAAGGCTGAGAAGGCCGCAAAGAGAGTATCGTCAACTAACAAGAAGACCGACAAGGCCAAAACAAAATGTATACACACTTAGCGCTAGTCTGCAAGCCTTTAAGAGCGCTATAATACATAATTACGTCAAGGCAAGGCCCCGCCATACCCAAAATGCCTGAAGTATATACAATAGTACATATCAACTCCTGTATAGCAACTCTGGAGAAGAGGAGTGTGACAACCAATAGCTGAGACGGGAACCCTACTAAGGAGGTATGTCGCCCTGTCTATCTATATCTGTAGGCATGAACACAATGCCTCAAAAAGGGGCATCAGTACGCAAGATATACTGAATATATAAGGCAGATAACATGTGTAAATAAAAGATATAGTACAAGAGATATGGGTACAGAAATCAACCTGAACTCAGAAAAAGGCCGCTGAAGGAATACAACTGCTATAACCATGAATATATATTGCATGTTTGTAAAAACTAAGCCACTCAATGGGGGCATATAATATAGTATCAAGCCGCTTTGTGGGGCAAATCATATCATATCATAAAGTACCCGACCTCGAAGAAGACTCGATTTTATCATACCCGGCCTTAATAGGACTCGGTAATGTCAAAACCAACTACAGCGGTGTGCACATATAAGTTCCATACCCCGCCAACTATAGCGCGACTCGGTAAGAAAATAGATACATATATACGTGCAATGCAAGACCAATCGCAAGAGATATCACAATTAGAGTCGGAGTGACCTATTGTCGTTATCCTCTGACTATCGTTATTGTCGCTACGTAATTCAACCTCAAGATAATCATTCTGAGGCATATTGAATCCGGAAAATGCTATTGATAAGGAATACACAAGAACAATTTCATCAAGAAAGGCTTAGGGTTATTCAATCTTATGACATGAAGATTGTTTTAAAGGAATATTTACATTAAGTCATGCCAAGAAAGAAAGTTTTCCTACATACCTTGTTGATGAAGCTAATAATGTTCCATGGATCCTTTCACGTCCCTCGGGCGATTATATATATCATACGAATGATTTGAATCAAAATAAAATCAATAACTATAGGTAGCCTTCACTTAGACAATTTGTCAAACACTCCGAGTACATAGAACTCTCAAGTTCCTTAACAATGGTAGCGTAACATCAAAACCACACCTTTTGCCCTATTTTATAACCACAACCAACCAAATCCAGCAATTTAACACCAACATACAGTCAGTCTCAAACGAGCAACTCACAACACACAACTAAATTCCAAGTTCCTCCAAGAATTTGCTTTACAACCTCTTAGTAATAACACTCCTACAACTTGTATAAACTTAAGAACAAGAAGGAGAAGATGGAACTTAACTCCAAGAACAAGAATACCTCCAATTTCAAGATCACTTCACTACCAAGGAGTCTCCAAAATCATCACAAAAAAGAGAAAAGTGATAAGACGACGACCACGGGATGCTTCATGTTGAAGTTACTTGGTTTGCCTTTGCTTTTGGCCTTGGATCATATGAGAACTCTTAAAGAGGGTTTGGGAGTGTTTTGGGTCTGTAAATAGTAAACAATACAAAGGAAAATGGGCTGTAGGCGTTTGATATGTATATGAATACTTCCACTATCCAAAGTGGGTAGGGAGTTGCTTGCGCAATCTCGCAAAAACACAAATATCTCTCTACTCCGATGTCGTATAGACAAGCAGTTTAATGAGTTGAAAAATAGAATTGTAGAGATTCATGTTGGTGGGTAGATCACACCATAACTCCAAGTACACTGAGAGGAAAGCTCAGTGACATTAGACCCAAAGTTCAGTAAGATTATGAACGTATCTTGCGACAACTTTTGCAAATTTTTGTTTTGCAACTTACTTGACTTCAAAGCTTAACATAAGACTATTGTACGATTAAAATAACTTATAACAAGACCTTATTTTGATATTAAGCACTCTTATTCTTACCCCAAAAGTAAGGCTATGGCAGTCCACTTCCCATTGGCGAATTTCATCAAAAAGTATTTTCTTTGATTTGTATAACCCTGAATTCTTACGAAACTTAATTATCACCTCAATAAAACTTTCTCAACCTTTTGGAGGGATCTTAAACTCTCCGGGATTATTTTATTTAACTAACTATGCAATCAACGTCAAAAGTATAGGGTGTAACATCATCCCCCTCCCTTAGAATTATTCGTCCTCGAATGTTAAATAATATTCTAACTAACAAGATTTTCAAACATTTTGGCAGAGTTTCCTTTGTAAATAGGGCTATTCGAAACCTGATAAGTAGCCTAAACATACAACTAATGCCACATAAGGCTACATAAATAGCATAATAACATCCAATTTGCCTCACACGACCGTCTATTTATGCAGAAATAAAAAAGGGTTAGCCATGACTCACCTCAATTATCATCCGTTGTACTCTGAGTTGTGCCTGCCATATTTATCTCAGCATTATCACCTGAACAAGATATGTGTTGATATAAACCTGCATTCTGAAATAAATGAGGATATCTGGATTTTATATCCTCCTCGGCTTTCCATGTCATTTTATCTACATTGTTGTTCCTCCAAAGTACCTTAACTGAAGCCATCTCTTTGGTTCGCAACTTACGAACTTGGAGATCTAGGATAGCTACCGGAATTTCCTAATATGATAGGACTTCTATGACCTGGACATCCTCAATGGGGGTAATGCAGGAGGGGTAACCCAAGCACATACGAAGCATAGATACATGAAACACAGGATGAACTGCTTCTAATTCCGGGAGCAAGTCAAGCTTACAAGCTACTTGGAAAATTTTATAGATAATCTGATATTGTCTGATAGACGTGGGGCTAAGCTTGCCTCTCTTGTCGAACCTCATCACGCCTTTCATATGTGAAACTTTGAGGAACACCCAGTCTCCCACAGTGAACTCTAATTCTCGATGCCGGTTATTTGAGTAGGACTTTTGTTAGCTCTGAGTGGTCAACAATCAATCCTGAATCACTTTCACCTTTTCTTTGCCTTGTTGCACCAAATCAGGGTCTAATAATTTTATCTCGCCAATATCGAACCAACCGATAGGAGACCTGCACTTCTGCCCGTATAGTGCTTCATATGGTGTCATCTGGATACTGGAATGGTAGTTGTTATTATAAGCAAACTCAATGAGCGACATATGATCTTCCCAACTTCCTTTGAAGTCAAGAACACAAGCTCGCAACATGTCCTCGAGTGTCAGAATAGTGCGCTCGACCTGACTGTCTGTCTGCGGAAGGAAAACTGTGCTAAGACGGATCTGCGTACCCAAATCTTTTTGGAAGGACCTCCAGAATTTAGCTTTAAATGGGGCACCTCTATCCGATATAATAGAAATTGGGAATCCATGAAGTCGAACTATTTCCTTAATATATAATCTGGCATAATCCTCGGCCGAAAATGTAGTTTTGGTGGGTAAGAAATGAGCTGACTTTGTAAGTCTATCCACAATAAACAATATAGATTCGAACTTCCGATGAGAATTTGGTAATCCCGTAATGAAATCCATATAGATTATCTCCTATTTTCAGGTCGGAATCTCAATATTCTGAAGCAACCCCTCTGGGCTTCTGGTGCTCAATCTTAACTTGTTGGCAATTCAGACACAAAGCGACGTATTCAGCAATATTTCTCTTCATAGTGTTCCACCAGTATATCTGTCGATGGTATGATACATCTTAGTAGACATAGGATGAATAAAATACCTGGACCGATAAATCATCGCCATAATCTGTCCTCGGAGTTCCCCAACATCAGGCACACACAACCGGCCCTTATATTTAAGGACTCCATACTCGGACAACTAGAACAACTGCTTTTTTTTGAAAGGGAATGCTTTCCTTTATTCTCACCAAGGCTGGATTGTAAAATTGCTACGCCTTTACTTCTGCCACTAGATTCAGTGACATTCTAAACTATGGCACCCATGTCGCCTGCATCAAGCAATCGTACACTTAAACTAGCCAATCGATACAAATATTTAGTCATTTCTAATTTATCAGCTCCCACATGCCTTAGGCTACCCATAGATTTCCGACTTAACGCGTCGGCCATAATATTTGCCTTGCCAGGATGGTACATGATATCAACATCATAGTCTTTCAACAGTTCAAGGCATCTCTGCTGTCTCAGATCCAATTATCATTGCCTAAATATGTATTGCAAGATCTTATAATATGTAAATATATCAACATGATCTACATACAGATAGTGACACCATATTTTCAGAGAAAATATAATAGCAGCCAGTTCAAGGTCATGAGTCGGGTAATTTTGCTCGTGTTTCCTTTGTTGTCTTGAAGCATATCAATAACTTTACCATGCTGCATCATAAAACAACCCAACCCCGCTCTGGAAGCATCACAATATACAACATAACCCTCTAATCCTTCGGGAAGGGCTAGAATAAGTGCTGATGTTAATCTCCTTTTTAACTCCTGGAAGCTCTTTTCACAAGTATCGGTCCACTGGAACTTAGCCACCTTATGCGTCAACTTTGTTAATGGAGCAACAATTGAAGAGAAAGTTTCTACAAACCTCTGATAGTAACAAGCTAAGCCTAATAAACGATGCACTTTCATAGGAGTTGTGGGCATCGACCAATTCTTAACTAACTCGATATTTTAATTATCAACTTTGATGCCCTCATCCGATACTATATGCCCAAGAAACGCCATCGAGTTCAACCAGAACTCGCATTTGGAGAACTTAGCATACAACTTACGATTCTAGAGTGTCTGTAATACCGTTCGCAAATGATCTGCGTGCTCTGCTTCTGATCGAGAATACACCGGAATATCATCAATAAACACAATCATAAAGATATCCACAAACGTTTTGAATACCCAATTTATCAGATCTATAAAAGTCGATGGTACATTGGTTAAGCCAAAGGACATAACGAGAAATTCATAATGGACATATCTGGTCCGTAAGGCTATCTTTGGGATATCTTTCTCCTTGACTCTTAGTTGATGGTACCCAGATCTGAGATCGATCTTTGAGAAATACTTGGCACATTGCAATTAATGTCGATCCTTGGAAACGAATTGTGATGACCCGAACCTGGGGGGTGAGACCGGCACCCAGTGCTTCACTTATCCTTGCATACCAACTTGCGATTAATGGACTCTGAACATATAATGTCATACTTTGTCCATGGGCCACATTGCAAGACAATTGATAATATTGACTAAACATCAACATAAAGATGGGCCGACAAGGCCGTCATAACTACTACGGCTGGCAAACCATCAAAATATACATAAAAGGCCTACAAGCCCAACATACTATACTAACTAACACGATATGTCTACAAGCCTCTACTGATTGATATACTGTGATCGGAACAGGGCCTCGACCTACTCATAACATATATACATATATACACAAGATGAACATAAAGCTCTAGACCCAACAACTCCAAAAGGCATGGAGCTTACCGATCAAGCTGGACTCGAGCAACGCATAATGAGGAGGTCTACCTGTCTGTCTGTCTGAACCTGCACGCATGAAATGCAGCGCCCCCAGAAAAGGTACGTCAGTACGAAATAATGTACCGCGTAAGTAAGGCAATATACTCAAAGCTAAAACTAAACTGATAATATAATAACTGAAAGTAACTGGAGTCAAAGATAATCTGAAGATATTCTTACTTGCTAATACTGACTCAACTCTCTCAATATAGTAAGTAAAATAGCTGTCCGACCCTATAAAGCTCGTTATATATACAACTTCTCTGCCGTAGTAGGCTCGCTCATAGGCTCTCGGCCATACTAGGCTCTGTATCTCGGCCAACTGGGCTCGCTCATAGGCGCTCGACCACAGTATGTTGGGTATATAACTTACCATCTGATCAGAGGTTGCCCAATAGGGGCCTGCCTATCGATTATAGCTCGATGGTAATGAAAATACTATAATACTATATATATATATATAGGCTCTCTGCTCTCTTGACTGGAAGAAGACAATACTCAATTAAATATGAAGTCTCGATAAGGAGAATACTGTAATTTATGAGACTAGGATAATGTATATAAATTCGGGAGTATGAACTTCTCTTTATGCCTCGTTATCAAACACATGTAATTACGAGATCATGCCAAACTGAAGGAAAGGCTTAGATTTAACATAGCTGAGCCAACTCTCTTGACAATTCCTCTAACATACGTCAATTGCGACAACACGTAATGGTGGATCGAAGTAGGAGAAAATCCGTATGATATTCTTGAGAAGGATTGTACCGTACTCCCTTAGAATTGCAAAATCCCGTTGCTACATTTCATACGAATTTGTTGAGCATTCATCTGTTACTTTTTTAGTGCAGTATGAACTTGATGAAGTAATTCACATTACTATTGAAAAATCTGATCATTATAAGTGTGACCCTTCTTTATTTGGTGATTTTAGAGAAGATTTTGTATTAGTGGGTGTGGGCCCCACTTGTGGCATAGTTGGCTAAAGACACCTCCAAGTTTTGCCACCTTTTTCTTGAATTCAAGAGTCATGTTTATGTAAGGTATTTGGCTGCCACGTTAATCTCCATTAGGCTTATCCAAAATATTTTAACTAACTACCAATCCCTTAATTAACTTGGTAATTCCCCACTAATTCAATAATTAACCAATTACCCACATAATTAAGAATTATCTCAAATTACTTAAAATATTACTCACTTTTTACATACTTTATACACCTTACTATCATGGCCATGTAGTACCTTGTATGTCACTAGTCCATAAATACCGGGTATTATATCTCGGACCGTATTTTATCCCAAATTATCAAACTTCGATGAAACTCATTTTCTTCGATTTGCTTACCCTCTCACCTTCACGAATTTACTTATCCCTTATTTGAAATAGCATAATACTTATAATCCCAAAATAATCTCATTCCCGAGCTTACATCGATTAACTTACGATGAAACTTTAACGTACAAAAATACGGGATGTAACATCTCATTTCCGAGATTTCATCAATTTATTTATGGCATAATTTCACGTACTAAAAAATATGGGGTGTAACATTATTCCCCCTTTGGAACATTTATCCTCGAATGTTGACTGATGCACTTATTATTCTCATAACCCATAGCTCTTGCGAATACTTTAATATTCTCCTTGCCTATTAGGCAACTGTTCTTTGAATAAATCCAAAGGCCAGGGCATTTCCCCCTTTAAGCCTTTTTCTCACACCACGACTTGTAGTCGGAATCCTTCTAATCTCATAATTGTTGCTACTTTCTATCATGCAACATGTACGACTCTAACTTTGTATGTGCGCCTATGCGACTCTTCTCTCCTCTTTCCTCCAGCTTTTAGCCAATCTCTGGGCCTCACTTTGTGAACATATACTAAATTATGTCAAGCTGTCCCTCTGGGCATCTTTAGCTTTACTACATCTAAGTAGGCCATAATATACCATAACTCTTACTTCGATTTATCGTTACTGATATCTGCTACCAACTCCAGGTTACTCTCGTTGCTTATCCTATATGTATAAATCTAAGTCCTTTAATGCTTCTTCCTTACTGTTCATCTTAAGAATGATTGTCTAATCTCATCTCATACTTTGTAACTCTTATCCATGTGTTGTTGATTCACCTTAATGTTGATCTGCAATCTACTACTAATAACTTGAAACCTCTTACGTAATACATTGTCACTAGGGCTTACGTCTTATCGGAAGTGATTAGACTGATCCACCTAGGGGCGATACTATACTTCCATAACCGTATTTCATAGCATCCCAATGTGATTCACCTTACGTGGCTATTTTCATCCCGTATAGTTCATGAAATCCCTTTTTTCTTTCTTCAAATTATTACTTAATCGAAGGCCCAAACGTCATCCTTTATCTTTCACAATTACACCCTCATTCTACTACCAGGGCAGCATTCCATGTATTCTAAATGCTATTATTCTTAGACTCCTTTGAGTTCATTCAGGCTATACGGAACATTCTATAACTTAGACAAACCATCAACTCTCTTGTTTTCATGGGCTTAATCCCGAGGAGTTATCCATTTTCGTCACCTTCGTACTTGCCTTTTCTTATCCTTACTCCTGTCTTTCTAAAACCTTGTCACTTTACCATACTTTAGCTTGCGACCTACATATATCTATCTATATTACTTGTAACCTCCCTTCAACTTGCTTTCATCACAGACTTCCTTATGTTATTCTGGAACATCAAGCGAGAAATAGTATCGTCTCCAACTCTTCTTTACTCTCTTGAATAGATCTCTCGGTGCCTAGAAACCATAGGCTGGAAGATATGCCACTAATGACACCGCTATCATTCCTGGATACTGAATCCCAACACTTCTAGCCCTCTATCTGAAGTATGGATTATTCATAACCTTCTGCACCTGAGTATCTCGTATGCTGTTCATCTTTAACTTACTTACCTTAAAATCTCGCATTGTATCTTCTATATCTTTCATAACCCCACTTCCACATAGGTATGATTTACATCCACAACTTGAAACTTTATTATAATACTTGCACCTCTGGCACATACGCAATCAGGTGTGAGCTTCATACTGACTTCTTATAAGGCTGGTACTTATCTAATTGGCTTTATCGTAAAGCCGTTATAGAATATGGTTGTTGTGCTATCTCTCTTGCACCTCTGATATTAAGATTGATTCTGCTATGTTCTCAATCATGATTTCTATAATTCTCTAGGTCCAGTAATCAGACTCATGATTTACTTAGTTGGTTAAACTCTTTAGTTTCCTCTTCCTTCTGATCAACCTTCATGTAGGCTTAAGCTATCTTCTTATCTGTGGCTCCTGGTATTAGTTATTACTTTAGACTTTCATGGGCGCTATGGAATATCCATGATACAATCTTCTAACAATTCAATCCATTATCTATGCCCTGAGCTCAATTCTTTCTTTTAACTTATACCAGAGTCTTCTACGGCTATATGAATGTCAACATATATGTTGCATGGATAATACTCCGAACTCTTAAGTGTGTTCATAACGTAACTAACTCTGTATCATTAATCAAATAATTCTTTTCGTTCCTTCTCAACTTTCTTTAAATGCAAGCAATTGCTTTTCCTGGTCGTTCTGCCACTTGTTGCGTGCATACTTAACTTATCTTAGTGCCCATACATATTGGAATTCCATACAACTCATATACTCTTGAATGTCACTTCTGATTTTTACTTCCCGTCCATTAGCTACGGTAGGTGTCACTTTCTTATGGAGTGCATACAACGTTGTTGTGAGACTGTTGTTATAAGATCACTTCCTCTTTAGGTCACTGAGCTTAGGTTGAAGCCTTCCTCCTTACTTCCGCAGCTAGTCTTTCATTGTAGTACTTAGGGAGGACCCTTTGATTCTTGTAATGTTGCGAGCTTGTTATATTGTATACCCGAAGAAGTTTTTGATGTTCTTACTCGTCTATAAATATCCGTAGTTACATACCTCTGTGCACTTGTGCTCGTGCGGTTGCTTCTGAACTGATGTTTTGACTGTCTTCCTAGTGGCGTTCTCTTTTATTTCCGTAATACTAATACGATACCTTTAACTTCCTCAACTCCTATCTGAATATTTCTCAAGGGTTTCGATGTCATATCTGCGAGACTGAATTCCCCATGTTGGGGTTCACTATGTTCATCTAGCATGATCTGCTGATTTGTCGGTAACCTCTTGTCTAGCCATGACTAGGCTCTTCCTGAATCAACTACTAATTACTCGTTGACTCATTCTCATATCAATATCCCGCAAAATCTTTCTTGGCTTATTTTCTTTGTCCAACTTACCTCTTGTACTGGCTCCTTATTTATCAATAACATTCCGGGAAGGAACCCTTACTTCCTTTCCTTGATGTTGTGCTTGCATAATATTCTGGAATCGTAGCATATCTGTAGGATTCAGATAAATGCAATCTTATTCCTTTTTTTTTTATTTTTATCGCATTCTTCCTTTACCATTCTATAATTACTAGAACCACGTAATTCTGACTTGATGCCATATCACTCCATATTCCCCCCTTTAGGGGAGTACTAAGATTAAGAGCCACAACGATCTACCTATAGATGTTTTACCTATTCCTCTCTGGCATCTTTTTACATCATCGATGACCTTTTCCTGCCTTGCGGTAATCCTTCTATACTAAGGATAACAAAATTCTTTATCCACGAGGGTGATACTTAGTGTATCTGGCACACATAGTCCCTTAAGCTTAACTTTGTTCGCATTGCTTGCTCTAGGGAAGCGTCTTCCTGAATGACCTTTAAAGGTTATTCTTCTATCATCCATTCTATTATCGCCGGAATGCAATCTCTGAAATTTTCACGATGCCGACTATTATCAAATCACTCAGTCCCTAATTCATGCTTAGTTTATCTTGTTCACCAGTCCATACTGATTTCTATTACTCTGAGGTCTAACTTTTCCTCCTGGTAATCACGTTAGAGTCACGAACGTATTTCTCGAAATGAGGATATGACTTTATGGCCTATACTCTTTTGTTGCCTCAAGACCTGTCATCTCTCGTCTCTTCCTTCACTTGACTATGGACTCTGTAATACTATCATTTTTTTTGATTTACCATTGTTATCCATGTAACACATCCTACTCATAATGCTTTATTAACTCTATTCTTATTTCCCTACTAACATCTCTGTCTATCATTTTATTTTGAAAATTCCAACAAGACATTCTTTTGCTTTTAGCTCCCATTGCTCCATCCCCTGGCTCTTCGGGTTACTTAACATTCTTTTTCTACTAGGGACGGGAGCAACACTAAGGTAATATTTATCCCTTCAAGACTTCCAGTGCCTATCTTTGTAATACTCATATCTGGTTGTACTATTTTAGAGTGCACTATCTGGATGTCTTACAAGGAGATCTATTAGCACATTTGCAATATCCTTCGGAATGTCAGCTAACGCTAACAATCCATCCAACATTTTGGGTTACTTTAACCCCAGCTGGATCCTGATATCCCGTCCTTCTCTTAAATTATATTTGTTGGCTCCCATGGAGCATAACTAAGATGGGTGTGACTAATTGTACATACCTCTGTTACAATTGAAGGTAACTCAAAAATGCTTATATTTCTCTACTTGAATTATAGATACTATTAATCTTCATTAACTGGGTACCTCATACCCTTCTTCACCTTGATTCTTTTACTTGCTGAAACTTTTGTCAACCTTCCGATTCTCTTATTACTTTTTACCGTAAGAGTGGATAAACATTCTAGCCTTAGGGATCCTTATCAAGAAGCTTAAACATCTTAGTACACACATGATCTGCTGAATACCTCATATTTATCCATCATAAGCATCATGCAAAAATCGAATTCCTCTGACTCAACTCTTCCACAGCTATATTTCTTACCAACCGCCCTTCTGCATGTAGGCATCATCGTATTATGAATAAGATAGAGTTTAGGAAATTGAGTTCTTATAACTGAGCTCTACCACACGATCTAGAGTAAAAAGAAAGAGTGACAGTCCTAAATGACCTGTAGCCTCTTGCTTATAAGTGTGGTGCACGACACACCCATAAAAAAGACTCTACTAGACATGGCTTGTAGACTCCCCAGGACAGAACTACTCTGATACTACTTTTGTCACGACCCGAACCTGGGGGGCGAGACTGGCACCCGGTGCCTCACCTATCCTTGCGTACCAACTTGCGACTAAGGGACTCTGAACATATAATGTCATACTTTGGCCATGGGCCACATTCTAAGACAATTGCGAATGCTGACTAAACATCAATATAAAGATGGGCCGACAAGGCCGTCATAACTACTACGGCTGGCAAACCAACAAAATATACATAAAAGGCCTACAAGCCCAACATACTGTACTAACTGACAGGATATGTCTACAAGCCTCTACTGATGGATATACTGTGATCGGAACAGGGCCCCGACCTACTCATAACATATATACATATATACATAAGATGTACATAAAGCTCTAGACCCGGCAATTCCGAAGGGCATGGAGCTTACCGATCAAGCTGAACTCGGGCAACACCTAATGGGGAGGTCTACCCGTCTGTTTGTCTGAACCTACACGCAAGAAATGCAGCGCCCCCAGAAAAGGGACGTCAATACGAAATAATGTACCGAGTATGTAAGGCAATATACTGATAGCTGGAACTGAACTGAAAATATAATAACTGAAAATAAATGGGAGTCAAAGATAATCTGAAGATATGCATACCTGCTGATACTGACTCAACTCCCTCAATATAGTAAGTAAAATAGTTGTCCGACCCTATAAGGCTCGATATATATACAACTGCTCTGTCATAGTAGGCACGTTCATAGGCGCTCGGCCATACTAGGCTCTGTATCTCGGCCAACTGGGCTCGGTCATAGGTGCTCGGCCACAGTGGGCTCGGTATATAACTTACCATCTGATCAGAGGTTACCCAATAGGGGCCTGCCCATTGATTATAGTTCGATGGTAATGAAAATACTGTAATATTGTATATATAGGCTCTCTGCTCTCTTGACTGGAAGAAGACAATACTCAATTAAATATGAAGTCCCGATAAGGAGAATACTGTAATTTATGAGACTAGGATAATGTATATAAATTCGGGAGTATGAACTTCTCTTTATGCCTAGTTATCAAACACATGTAATTATGAACTTCTCTTTATGCCTAGTTATCAAACACATGTAATTACGAGATCATGCCAAAATGAAGGAAGGGCTTAGCCTTAACATACCTGAGCCGACTCTCTTGTCAACCCCCCTAACACACATCAATTGCAACAACACGTAACGGCAGATCGAAGTAGGGGAAAATTCGTACGATATTCTTGAGAAGAATTGCACCGTACTCTATTAGAATTGCAAAATCCCGTTGCTACATTTCATACGAATTTGTTGAGCATTCATCTGTTACTTTTTGTAGTGTAGTATGAACTTGATGAAGTAATTCACATTACTGTTGAAAAATCTGATCATTATAAGTGTGACCCTTCTTTATTTGGTAATTTTAGAGAAGATTTTGTATTAATGGGTGTCGGGCCCACTTGTGGCTTAGTTGGCCAAAGACACCTCCAAGTTTTGCCACCTTTTTCTTGATTTCAAGAGTCATGTTTATGTAAGGTATTTGGCTGCCACGTTAATCTCTATTAGGCTTATCCAAAATATTTTAACTAACTACCAATCCCTTAATTAACTTGGTAATTCCCCACTAATCCAATAATTAACCAATTATCCATATAATTAAGAATTATCTCAAATTACTTAAAATACTAATCACTTTTAACATACCTTATACACCTTACTATCATGTCCATGTAGTACCTTGTATGGCACTAGTCCATAAATACCGGGTATTATAGCTCAGACCGTATTTTATCCCAAATTGTCAAACTTCGATGAAACTCATTTTCTTCGATTTGCTTACCCTCTCACCTTCACGAATTTACTTATCCCTTATTTAAAATAGCATAATACTTATAATCCCAAAATAATCTCATTCCCGAGCTTACGTCGATTAACTTACGACGAAACTTTAACGTACAAAAGTGCGGGATGTAACATCTCATTTTCGAGCTTTCATCAATTTATTTATGGCATAATTTCACGTACAAAACAATATGGGGTGTAACATGGATATATCTTCTTAATAGTTGCTAAAACTACTAACAGTGTTCCAGTTCAAAAATGGGTTTGGTATACTTACCTCAAAGGTGAGAAGTAGCTTGTGGCTCAACTAAGATAAGTATTGTTGGTGATTTGGTGGGAGAATTTTGATGAGAAAAGAGGAGTTTTGGGGTTTTCTTTAGCTGGAGAAAATGAAATTAGAGGAGGTGATTAAGGATATCTCACAAGGATGATATATATCACTTTGGATTAGGATGAAACAAAAGATGGCTGCCCAAACATTTTCTTCTTTGGATAGATATAAAAGGGTGGCTGCCCAAAACATTAAATATCTAATGTATTTCATAACAATTTATCAAAATGATATTAAGTGTTAAGTATAGAAATGCCATAAAACTTACATATTAACACAATCTAAAGTAAGCAATTTTCAAATATCGTCAAATTCACGTTCAAGAAGTGCAAGTAAAATCTTTCCTCATTATAAATATGGTCAATTGCGAATGCAAATATTAATCAAAAACTTTGGCGTGTTACACATTGGGTCATGTTCCTAGTAGGGTGGTGTCTTTTCTGAAGGCATATCAGATGGTTGAGTAGGGGTGCTTGGTATACTTAGCCTTTGTGAGGGATGTTAGTGCTAATAGTCCTACTGTTGAATCAGCTCCGATAGTGAGAGTTTCCAGTAGACCTACGGGGTATGCCACCTAATTACGACATTGGTTTTGGCACTGACTTGGTGTCGAGTACTCAACCCATATCTACTCCACTGTACTGCATGGCTCCAATGGAGCTGAAGGAGTTAAAGGAATAACTTCAGGAGTTTCTTGATAAAGGTTTCATCAGATCGATTGTTTCACCTTGGGGTACTATAGTTCTATTTGTGAAGAATAATGACGGCTCTTTGTGAAGAAGAATGACGGCTCTAAGAGGATGTGTATTGACTTTAGGTAGTTGAACCAGGTTACTATCAAGAACAAGTACCCACTACCGCGTATTGATGATTTATTTGATCAGCTTCAAGGTGCCAGGGCATTCTTGAAGATTGACATGAGATCGGGGGTACCATAAGTTGAATATCAGGGCTTCATATATTCCTAAAACTGCCTTCAAGACCTGCTATGGGTACTATGAGTTCTTGGTGATGTCTTTTGGGCTGACCAATGCCCCAACAACTTTCATGCACTTGATGAACAACGTGTTTCAGCTGTATCTTTATTCCTTCATCATTGTGTTTATTAATGATATACTTGTGTATTATCGCCGCTGAGAGGAGCATGAGCAACACTTGAGGATTGTGCTCCAAATATTGAGGGAGAAGAAACTATATGCTAAATTCTTCAAGTGCTAGTTTTGGTTATACTCGGTGGCATTTCTAGGTCACGTGGTGTCTAGTGAGGGGAATAAGGTGGATTCGAAGAAGATTGAGGCAGTTCAAAGTTGGCCCAGACCTTATACCACTACTGAGATACTAAGTTTTCTAGGTTTGGTTGGGTATTATTGCCGCTTCATGGAGGGCTTCTCATCCATTTCAGCTCTCTTAACTAGATTGAATAAAAAGGGTGCCCCATTCAGGTGGTCTGATGAGTGCGAGGAGAGCTTTCAGAGGCTCATGATTGTCTTGACTACAACACTAGTTCTAGTTTTACCTTCAGCATCTGGTTCATATACAATCTATTGTGATGCTTCAGGGGTTGGCATTGGGTGTGTTGATTTAGGATAGTAGGGTGATTTCTTATGCATCACATCAATTGAAGCCCCATGAGAAGAACTACCCAGTGCATAATTTGAGTTAGCAGCTATTGTTCATGCGCTCAAGATTTAGAGGCACTATCTTTATAATGTGTCTTATGAGGTGTTCACGGATCACTGGAGTCTAGAACACCTATTCAAGTAAAAGGACTTGAACTTGAGGCAACAAAGGTGGTTAGAGCTGCTAAAGGACTATGATATCACCATTCTTTATCATCCCAGGAAGGACAATATATTGGCCGACGCTTTGAGCAGGAATGATGAGAGCATGGGGAGTCTTACTTTTATCCCAGCTGGGGAGAGACCGTTAGCTTTGGATGTTCAGGCTTTGGCCAACAGGTTCGTGAGGTTAGATGTTTTGGATCCAAACAAGGTTCTTTCTTGCATTGTATCACAATCGTCTTTGTTTAAGCGCATCAAGGTGCGTTAGTATGATGATCCTCACTTGATGAGTAGGGCACACAATGTAACACCCCGGAAAATTTTGAAGTATTTCAGTGTAAACTCCAGTAATTTTTGCAAGTGAATTCATGTTTTCGTGGTACCGAAGTAGGCTTACATGTTTGAGAGACTTTTTGGGTTGAACAATGCACCGGAAAGTAAAGAATTTGTTTTGGGTGGAAAAGCGCATTAATGCGGCCCATTATGTGGCCGCATAATCACTTTGCGGACCGCATAATGGCCGCAGAGTGAAGCAGTAAGTTTGGCCGCATAATCGATATACGGACCACATATCGATCGCATAATCCCTCTTGGGTTTTTGCGGAGGGAGTTCTGCGGTGCATTATGCGACCACATAACGAGTATGCAGACCGCATACTGGTCGCATACCTGTGCCGTAAGTTCAGGCCCCTGAGGGCCATTTCTGTGGTCACTTTGTCATATGTCACTTCTTATGTTACTATGGAAGTTAGGGTAGAACCGAAACAACTTTATGAGTCGTTCTCTGTATCTACTCTTAGAACAAGACACAGTATTCGTGAAGCCTCTTTATCATAATTCCTTTTATTTACAACCTCTTGAGAAATTGAGTTCTATAAAGGGTTCCTTGAATTGCGTTATAACCCTAGGTTAATACTTCCCACTGCTTCCCTAAATTCTCAACAAGGGACAATACCTGATGAATTTCGTACAGAACCTTTTGATTCAAATGGATAACATCTGCTCATTTGTGCCTATACATGCATCACCATAATATTTACCTATGCGGTATCATATCCAATGGAAAGCAGCCTTGTGTTGAGATCCTTCTTGAGTCACTGTTTTCCTCTCCGGTATATGTGACTTCTATGGTTGGAACAATTATTCTACTCCTTTATGAATATTATCATGAATCCTTTTCATTGTCTAGTAACATGAGAGTATATCTTAGCACCTATCATGTGCGTACATGCCAATTGAAAGGGGCCACTTATCCGCATAAAGTTTCTGAGCAACTTGAGATTTATCACAAATTCGTTACAGGGAGGTCTTGTTGTTCACCCATCTCAGTATGACTTTCATGTCCACCTAGATCATGCCTCTGTGAGTAACTCACCTTGTTCCCAGTATTGTGGTTTCCCGTGAATTGGCCTGAAATGGCAACTTGAGAGTTGTTATGGCAAAAACATGTCTAGCTCATGACAAAATGTTCATTCTCTCTAACTAATACATGATTTCATCCAACATTAAGACGTCCTAGTTACATGATTCCACTTGTGTGAGATTGAAAGTTGAGCAGCCTTATGATGAGCATATTGAATTGAAAGACAAACTCGTCGTATCTCTAGTCCTCTCACACAGGATCAAATATTGGCAAAGGTTAAGCTGTGGGAATGATAATAATCTCACAAGTGTTCAACTTCTTTTCATCCTCATAAGCTTGTGGCATAGATTCCTTGTGCTAGTTACTGTTAAGAGTGTAATGCAACTTTGTGTATATTGAAACACATATCATATTCAGGGTGCTAAAATATTCTCATTTCGAGTTAAACTGATTTTCCCTACATTCCATGAGCCGACTGGTGTCATCTAAGTGCTATCTCTCTTTGAGGCTTACTATTGCCAAATAAGGCATGAATGGAATGAAACAATTGTTGATGTCCTTTTCATGACTTATTTGTTTTAAATCTCAGAATCATGAACATTTTCCCTACGTTATCAATGCCTACTAGGCAACTCTATGACTCGTTTGTTGAACCAATGATGTCACCACAACGAATCACCATGACAGCGCTATTGGTAGTGACCTTCATGTCTCTTAGGATATAACCTCCTGAAATGTCGTGCTCATCACGTGATGGATTCTTGAATATTTCCAGCGAATCTCGAACCTCGTTGTTCCTGTTTGTAGCAAATCTATCGAGTATTGTAGATTCAGGCATGTCAAACAAGAAGAATCATCCCGTGATCAAATATATGGGATAGGAAATTTTATGGTCATAGTCAAGCTAGCACATCTTAGAGAAATTGTTGGAGGTTGCCAAAGGTTTAGTTTGGGTGTTCGGCGTGGATATTTAGAGTTGAAGAAAGTGAATGTGTTATTCTAAATATTTTTTGCATGAGGCTGCTATGTGAATTGTCAATAAAGGTAAAGTATGTGAAGTCACATTAGGCCTTATGAAATTTTGAAATGAAATAGGCTAAATTATAAGTATGATGTTTCCCTATTATTGTTCTTCGTGTACCCGGTGTTTCATGTGTCTATGTCTAATAAGGTGAAGATAAGGGATAATGGGATTGTGAGGAGCAACTATTTGCTATCCTTGTTAGAAAAGTCCGGGAGTTGAGATTGTCTCCGTTAATGTGTTATGGCGAAGTCTGTAAGTTGAGGAGATCACATGTAGGGGCAAACGTGTTAAGGAAATAAAATGTTCCCACTTGAGTGTATAGTTAAATGATTGTGATTTGAAAGATACTTCTGTGTGTTATGATTTAAATATGTGCAACTCATGTCCAGATACCACTCTTGATAGTATAATTCATGTAATGATGAGATTAGTGACGTTGATATACATGGTGATGTTGTGTCAAGTTGTGGATGTATTGTTAGGAATTGTTTTGGTGTTACCCTGGCAGGTGGATAGGCCCAGTTACAGGGGAGACTCTGGCGAATATTTTTTGAAATTTAGGGAGTTAGCCAACCTAAGAAAACTACGGATCTCAGTAGTTGAAGATGGTATTGGCCAACTCTGAACTGCCTCAATCTTCTTCGGATCTACCATGATCCCCTCACTGGACACCATAAAGCTTCTTTTCCCTCAACGTCTGGAGTATAATCCTTAGATGCTGCTCAAGCTCCTCCTGGCTGCGGGAGTACACTAGGATATCATCAATGAATACTATGACAATAAAATCAAGATATAGCTGGAATACACTGCTCATCAGATGCAAAAATGTTGTTGGGGCATTGGTCAGTCCAAATGACATCACAAAAAACTTGTAGTGACTATAGTGGGTCCTGAATGCCATCTTCAGAATATTAGAATCCCGAATCTTCAACTGTTGATACACAGTCCTCAAATCAATCTTTGAAAACACTCCAGCTCCCTGAATCTGGTCAAATAACTCATCAATGCACGATAAGGGATATTTTTTCTAAATTGTGACTTTGTTCAACTATCAGTAATTAATGCACATCCGTATAGTACCATCCTTCTTCTTCTTCACAAACAAAACCGTTGCACCCCAAGGCGACACACTAGGCCTAATGAATCCCTTATCAAGTAGCTCCTGAAGTTGTTCTTTCAATTCCTTCAACTCTGCTGGTGCCATACAATACGGTGGAATAGAGATGAACTGAGTGCCCGACACCAGATCAATACCAAAATCAATGTCCCTATCGGGTGGCATGCCCGACATGTCTGCAGAAAATACATCTGGAAAGTCCCTCATTACCAGAACAGACTCAATGGTAGGAGTATCAGCACCAACATCCCTCACAAAGGTTAAATATGCCAGACATCCCTTCCCAACCATCCGTTGGGCCTTCAAATATGAAATTACTCTACTGGGAATATAGTCCAGAGAACCTCTCCACTAAACCCTAGGCAATTCCGGCATTGCCAACGTCACGGTCTTATCGTGATAATCCAGAATAGCATGGCATAGTGACAAACAATCCATGCCTAAAATCACATCAAAATCAACCACGCTAAGTAGTAAAAGATTCACTCTCATCTCTAATCCCCCAATAGTCACCACACACGACCAATACACATGGTACATAACAATAAAATCACCCACCGGTGTAGATACATGAACATGCACAACTAAGGAACCACGAGGCATATCCAAATAACAAGAAAAGTATGATGATACATATGAATAATTGGAACCAGGATCAAACAATACTGAAGCATCGCTATGGTATACTGAAACAATACTTGTAATCATGGCATCGAAAGCAACTGCCTCTGGCCTATCTGGAAATACGTAGCAATGAGCCTGGCCACCACCTGATCGATCTCCCCCTCTAAGGCGGCCTTGATCTGACTGGGCCCCATCCCGAGCTAGCTATGCGGATGGTGTAGCTGCTGGTACTGGAATCATAGGCTGGGAAATCTGATGTGGAGCTCTACCTAAAAGTCTGGGGCAATCCTTCTTGAGATAACTCAAGTCCCCGCACTCAAAACAACCCCTCATCTGACAGAGCTAATGACCCTGATGATCTGAATAGCTGCTTGTGGATCCTTGTACAGATGAAGCATGGTAAGAACTCTGTGCCGTCAATGCACTGAATGATGATTGAGTTGGGCGGGCACTGTAGGAACTGTGTCTAACTGAAGAACCACGAGGAACATGGCGAGCTGCCTGAATGTTTCTAGAAGAACAACCTATGTTGTATTGGGACTGACCTCCAGATGAGGAACTGTAGAAACCACCTAAAGTACGAGGCCTCTTGGCCTCCTTCTCCTCATGCTCCAACCTACGAACCAGCTCTAAGGGTCTAGCAATATCAACCACCTCGTCAAACCTCGCACCCGTTGCAACCTCTTGAGCCATAATGAAGCGTAATCCATAGTTTAGGCCATCAATGAACCTCCTAATCTTCTCTCTCAGTGGGAACCAACCATACCGCGTGACGAGCCAACTCTGAAAACCTCATATCATATTGAGTCACTGTCATACCCTCCTGGCATAGTTGCTCAAACTGCCTACGCAACTCCTATCTGCGAGTCTATGGGACAAACTTCTTTAAGAAGAGATCTGAGAACTCATGCCATATAAGTGGTGCTGCATCGGCTGGCCTGCTCAACTCATAAGCCTGCCACCATCAGTAGGTTGCCCCGATCAGTTGAAAAGTAGTAAATGAAACCCAATTGGTGTCCAAAATACCCGTTGTGCGAAGAGTCCGCTGGCATTGGTCAATAAAATCCTAAGCATCCTCCGAATCCGCTCGCTGAACTTTGGAGGCTTAAGCCTCCCAAACCACTCCAGCCTCTTCTACTCCTCATCACTCATATGTGGGCCAACCTAGGCCCGAGCAGCAGCAACCGGCTAGGCTGGTAGTACCCCTGGTGTCTTAAGTCGCTAAGCTACCTTCTCTCGAGTACGGGCAGTGGGAGTCTGAGCACCTCCCCCGACCTAAGAAGTGGCTGGTGCAGCTGGAATAGAGACTGCCTGAGCCATACTTGGGCACACAGTCAATATCTAGGCTAAGGCCTTTTAAAAGCCAGAAATCACAATGGGCACTGCTGGTGCCTGAGCTGGTCCAACCAGCTCAACTACATCTGGTACCTGCTCTTGAGCTGGAGCAACTGGTGGATCCACGGGTGCTGCTTTGGCTATAGTATGAGCCACAGCTCATCCTCTACTATGACCTCAGCCTCTCGCGGCCCTAGCTGGTGGTGCTGGTGGACGTCCATCAGATCCGGTCGCACGTGTCCTCAGCATCTGTGAGATAATAGAAAAGTCAAGTTCAAGTTTTGGAAATAACAAATACGTATGACAAGAATACAAGGAAGTGAAATTTCCTAACAGTTCGGTAGCCTCTCGAACATAAGTGCAGACGTCTCTATACCAATCCGCAAGACTCTACTAAACTTGGTCATGACTCATACTACCTATGAACCTAGGGCTCTAATACCAACTTGTCACGACCCAAAATCCCAACCCGTCGTGATGGCGCCTAATACACTAGCTAGGCAAGCCTAAACGTGATAATAAAGGGCCAAAACAACATAAATTATAGAAATAGCTTAAATCTTAAACCCCAATGTAACAAAATACTACCAATACAAGGACTAGGGGTGTATATAGGTCGGGTTGGTTCGGATTTTTCAATTACCAAACCAAACAAATGGTGTCGGTTTTTTAAATTTATAAACCAAACCAATAAAGTCGGGTTTTTTCAATCTCAGTGTTTCTCGGGTTTTTCGGGTTTTCAGGTAAAGTTTTAATAGCACAAAATATGTAACTTGTGCTCCAAATATTTATTTTAGTCCAAGTAGGATACAACTATATAATGTATTTTTCAAGAAAATATAATAATAATATGAGATGAATCATAACATTGTACTAAAATATTCAATAACAAAGATAATAAAATCGCACAAAAAATATTACTAATTAATACACCAAAATAAAAATTAACATAATCTAAAAATAATATATAAGTCATGCTAAAATAAGTGCAACTAATAAGTAGTAGTATTAATTACACAACTAAGCACTAAAGAAAATGATAAACTAGGTTATACATTTTCATTATAAATCAATGCAAAACTAAAAAATAGATATCCAACACTATTGTCATTCCTAGTGTTGAATTGAATTTCCTTTATTAGCATTAGTATTTATTTAAACTTTATATGACTTACTACCTTTATGAGCTATAAAATTTATTGGACCATTCAAGAATGTCAAGTCCAAACTTTAATTAATACGTTTAAAGATAAAATTGTGAACAAGTGTAGGAAATATTTATAAATTATATTACAATAAATATTTATATGTATAAAATATTTTTAAAAATTGTATAAATGTAAAATCGGGTTGGTTTGGTTTCGGTTTAACTTTTTTTATTTAAACCCAAACCAAACCAATTATGGTCGGGTTTTGTTTTCAACACCAAACCACAATCGGATTTTTTCTGGTTTGATTCGGATCATCAAGTTGGTGTGGTTTATCGGTTTTCTTTGTACACTCTTAACAAAGACAATCCCCCAGAAACTAGTAAATAAGGAGTCATGAGCTCTACAACGGAATACAAGTCTGAAACTGAACAATAATAGCATTGTCTGAACTATAACAACAATATGTAAGGAAAAGACAAGTCGAAACTGTGACCAAGGATGTAGCTCTACCTCGCCTCTCGAAGATAGTCCAACAATAAAGCCTACTGATGATAACCGGTCCCCACACCTAGATCTGCACAATTAAGTACAGAGTGTAGTATGAGTCCAACCGATTCAATGTACTCAATAAGTATCGTAACTAACCTCGGCAAGGTAAAAGAAGCATGAATTATAAATGATACTAGCTATAACCTGTACAGTTTCATCATTTTAACAACTATAGAACAATAATGAAGTCAAACCCTGAAAGACAAGTAGAAGCATCTGTTTGTGTATGTGTACAGTTACTCAAATACTCTGCTTAGTAAATGTTTAGCATATAAAGATGATATACAGTTAAATCAGGTAATTAACCATAGAAATTGCAGACGAAATGCAAAATCAAAACAAAAACTGGCCAGATTTTCCTCAACCTCTTCATATTTGTACCAAACCACTAATCAGTTTTCCTCAATATCCATGTGTACACCATCAAGATAGAAACATGAGAGGGCGACCCTAGGGGGATGGATCTGTATCCACATGATGCACGGATAACTCGCGTGCTAATAATATAACCCGCACAAACAACTCACGTGCTAATAATATCAATATTTGGATTCGCACGAACAACTCACGTGCCAAGAATCATAATTCGCCCGGCGTGGTCACAAGCTACCAGTCCAGCTCATAACACAGAGAAAGCAAGTATACGAGAATACATATACATAATCAATGATTCCCAATTTCAAACTCTTGGACTGGTATATCTAGCATGCTATGGTGTAGGCATGTGCAATGTGTGCTATCACAGCTAAAACAGATAATTTCATCATGGAATAGCAGTTTTATCAATTCCAACAGGAAAAATAACATCAATGAAACCTCAAAGTGGTACAAATAGCTCACAGAGGGTACATATAGGAGAAACAACTCAGTTTGAAGCTAAACAATCAATTCAAGGCATGACATAGCCTAAACACTACCCCCGAGCATGTAATTAGTACCCCGATGCACGTATATGGGCTCAACCCCACACATATGCGCCACTCATAGCACGTAGCTATCAAAAATAATTCAGGCAACTAGTGCCTCAACTAGTTTAGATAAGATACATAGCTCAAGCAAACCAAATCACTCCGCTAACAAGCCCTTCCCGTGCGTATCAACCTCCGGAAGGCTCGAATCTAGACAAAATAACATAATACTATTAATAAAAGCCATAGGAAGTGATTTCGAAAGATAAAGCTTAGATCTTTAACTCAAGTCAAAAAGTCAACCCAAAACGTCAATCCCGGGCCCGCACCTCGGAACCTGACGAAATTCATAAATTCTGAACACCTATTCAATTACGAGTCCAACCACACCAAAACCATCCAATTCCAACTATAAATCGCCCCTCAAATTCTCAAATTTCATTCTCCATTAACATAGTCCAAAAATTCCCAAATTCTAGCTTAGATTCATGAGAAATAGGTGTAATAATCAATGGGTATTCAATAATCATGGACAAAAGTTATTAAAAGTCACTTATCTCTTCAATCTAGGTGGTAACCTCTCCATAACAATCGCCCTAGTCCGAACTTCAAATCCCAAAAATGAGAAAAACAACTAAACCCTTCGATTTAAGTCACTACTAGTGATCTCGCTTCTGCGGCTCAATTAAGCACCTGCAGTTCTGCTTTTGCGGAAAAATTCTCACTTCGGTGAAAACAATTAATATCTCGACTAGACGCTTATGCATCCAAAATCTTGCTTTCGCGGGTCCACTTCTGCAGTCCTTATCGCGCTTCTGCGAGTCCGCTCCTGTGAAAGCTATCAGCATCTGCGGTTCCTGCCCTTCAAGTAAAAAATCCACTTTTGCAGAACAACCATCGCAGAAGCGACTTCGCTTCTGCGAAAAACCCTGCTCGCACCTGTGAAATTCCCTAAGCCAGACCCCCTTCCGCACCTGCGACCCTCCAGCCGCACCTGCGTCTTCGCATATATGGCCAAGCCCACAACAAATGCGATTACACCAGCAACCCAAATTCTTCAGCAATGCTTTAAGTCCAACTCTTGATCCGTTAACCATCCGTAATTAACTCGAGGCCCCCGGGACCTTAATCAAATATACCAATAGGTACTAAAACACAATATGAACCTAGTCGAAGCCTCAAATCACATCAAACAACATCGAAATCACGAATCGCACCACATTTCAAGCCTAATGAACTAAGGAATTTCAAACTTCTAAAGCTAATTTCGAATCATACCAAACCAACTCCGATTGACATAAAATATTGCACACAAGTCATAAATCACACTATGGACCTATTCCATCTTCCGAAACCAAAATCCGAGCCCGACGGTAAAACTTCTCAACCTTCCAAACCTTCAACTTTCTAACTTTCACCAATTCAAGCTAAAATGACCTACGGACCTCCAAATCAATATCCGGACATATGCCTAAGTCCAAAATCACCATACAAATCTATCAGAACCATCAAAACGCTATTCCGTAGTCGTTTGCACAAAAGTCAAACTCCAATCAATATTTTCAACTTAAGCTTCCAACCTTGGGACTAAGTATCCCAATTCACTCTGAAACATCTCCGAAACCAAACCAACCACCCTGTCAAGTCACGTAACCACAAGTGAATATAGAATAATCAATAAACAGGGGAATGGGGTTACAATACACAAGACAACCGACTTAGTCGTCACAACTTCAAACTTCGAACCAAGCATCTGATTCAAGCCTAACAAATCCGGAATCTAACCAAACTTTGCACACAAGTCCCAAAATAACATATTCCAATTTCTGAAACAACAATCCAAACCCGATAGCATCGAAGTCAACTCCTGGTCAAATATATGAAATTCTAAACCTTCAAATTGTCAATTGTCACTAATTCAAGCTAGAAAATTCTAGAAACATCCAAATGCAAATCCGGGCATACGCCCAAGGTTAGAATTACCAGCTGGACTAACGGAACCATAAAAACTCTGATCCGAGGTCACATTAATAAAAGTCAAACTTGGTCAGCTCTTCCAACTTAAAGCTTCTTAGTTGAGAATCATTCTTCCAAATCAATCATGAACCACTCGAAAATAAAAAATAACTATACATGCAAGTCATAATACACCATATGAAGCTACGCATGACCTCAAATCACCGAACAGAATGCAAATGCTCAAAATGACCGGCCGGGTCGTTACAGTTTAGCAAATAATATTTCTTCTGTTCGCTTACCTTTTCTAATGAGTTTCGTTCATTTTTTAGACCTTAGCAAAATTTGAATGTGATTAAGCAAGAGCATCTCTTTGAAATGTTTTAACAAGTCGCATAGGCAATTTGACATCTGAACTTTCTAAATAAAAAAGGTAAATGCGCCACACGTGGTCGGATCCGATTTTTACGAAACTAAGCCAAACAGCCTTTTGGAAAACGCCTAGATTTATGCCAAATAACTTTCCAAATAAACAAACAAGGTACATTTATTTTGATATATATATATATATATATATATATATATAAGGTGTTAGTATAGAATTCACATTTTCAAATAATCCATTATATTCATAAACCTTATGACATAGTTTTAAAAGCAAATGTTGCCATTTTGAAGAGGGATAAATCTTTTCTCAAAAATAAATAAATTAAAATGTTTTCTTCCCCTAGACCCGTTTGTAACTCTAACAAATAATCACCCAGGATATAAACATTTCTCTCCCCACACCTAGCCTAAGTTTAAGAAACTACTCAGGAGATTTTAAGGGATGCCTACACCTTCCCACTTAGAATAACTAGAACCCTTACCCAGATTCTCACGGGTTTAGTAGGCCATCAGGGTAATGATCTTCATAGACTTATAAGTACCCTAGTATACCTTTAAATATTAGTTGGTGACTCTTGTTTTATCAAACTTCAGGGAAATCACAAGTTGTATTTTCTTTTGACCTGTGCAAAATAGGGTGCAACACATACATGGAAAGAAGGTAATTTTTGGAAATTGGTGAATTTTAATTTTGATGATTAACAAACATGGCAGATAGATTGGGTTGGTCAAATAACCTGGTGAATGACCTAGTCTTGTTGGGTTGGTCTTGGAATGTGTTGGCATTTAATCCTAGTTGGAATAGAATTAACTTTTGCGTAAGATATGGTTTTATTTCATGATAAATGACCTAGCAGCGGCCCAAATAATAGAGAATCTTGGTAAATATTTATTGTTGACTTAGAGAAAAAGTTTTTGAGGAAGTAGAATCATAATTGGAGTTGTTTTAAGGAAAGAAATATATTTCCCTTATACTTCCTTTATTCTCTAAGGTTAGGAGATCTTTAAAGAATATATTCTGCACGAAATTGGTGAAAATTAAATAGGTTTCTTGCTGGAAAAGAATTATTATTGGAGTAGAAAATAAATAAATAAATAAGTGTGGTCATATATGCTAAGTTCTTTATTAAGTTGGTCCAAGTTTACTTCATTGCACATATGCACTTCTATTATTTCTTCAGAGTAAATTGAGAGAAAAGTAAGAAAAAATGAGTTCAAAATTCTGAAGTGGGTATTGAAGGCTAGAATGTGCAGAAGAACCAGATTAGAGAGCTTGTTCCTTGATACAATGTCGAATTCATTATGTCTAGTCTACTTCATTATAGGCTTATTGAGTTGTAATATTATTTGCTTATACAAGAAGCAATTTGAGAGCTTTTTATCTGTGAGAGAATTCAAGTCTTAGGCTAGAGTTAGCTCGAGAGTTTTGTTACAATCATAGTGGTTGTCGATAGTCAAGTGGCTAGGATTTAGTCTCTTAGGTCATAATAGTTTTGTAACCTGAAACTGTTCGTTATTTTAGTGATGTTTTGTGAGAAATACAAGAGGTGAGTCGTGGGTTTTACTCCCTTGATCAAAGAGTTTTTTCACGAAAAAATCTCTTGTGTATTTAATTACGCACTTTACTATTTCAGTTGTTTAATGAAGGAGCATATATAAGATCAAAGTTCTTATACATGTGTCTAGGTGGTGCACCAAACTAAAAGTAAGTAATTTGGATTCATTTGTGATAATATTTCAAGAATCTACATGGATATTTAATCCCTAAATGAAGGATTTAAAGTGTAGAAATTAGGATTTTTGGAACGAACTTAAAAGAGTTATTTTGGGGATATTGAAGATGAAATTGGAACACTATTTAGAATCTAATTATATATTTGGACTCAGGTTGTTGTGGGGTAATATATATCTATAATCAATTTCCAATTCAAGTGTGCTGACCCGATAGGTCATCTTATATTTTAGAACCTAATTAAGTACTTTGAAGCCTTAAATACCTCATTTTAGCCTTTATCGATTTGCGTGCGCAGTTCGGGTGTTTTTCTGGAAAGCTTTTATGTTAAAAACTATGAAAATATGAAATTTTTTTCTTAAAATCCGCTTGAGTTGACTTCGGTCAATGTTTTGAGCAAACAGACCCAGATTCATATTTAGATGGTCCCGGTGGGTCCGTATAGTGATTTGGGACTTGGGCATATACTCGGAATGGAATTCGGAAGTTCCTAGCTCGAGTTATTGCACTTTGTTGAAATTTGAAAGTTAAAGGCTTAATGATTTTAAAATGTTTGACCAATGTTTGACTTTTTAGATATCAGGTCCGTATTTTGGTTCTGGAACCCGGTATAGGTCCAATACTATATTTATGACTTGTCTTTCGAATTTGATAAAAAACAGAGTTGGTTTGACGTGATTCGGACGTCCGGTTGTGAAAATAGAAGTTTCAATTTTTTTTTTGAAAATTTCATTTGATTTGGTGTTCAATTCGTAGTTCTATGTGTTATTTTGGCGATTTGATCGCGCGAGCAAGTTCGTATGATAATTTTAGTCTTGTGTGCATGTTTGGTTTGGTGCCCCGAGGGATCGAGTGATTTTCGAATAGGCTACATAGTGGTTTGGACTTAGAAAACTCAGCTGGTTCTGCAATTTCTGGTAACTGGTGTCTGATCTCGCAATTGCGAGATCATTGTTCGCATTTGCGAACATTCCCCAATCCTGACAGGCTCGCATTAGCGAGCAAATTCTTCGCATTTGCGAAGAGTACCTGGGTCAACATGAGTTCACATTTGCGATCAAGAGGTCGCAATTGCGGGAAGGCCTGAGTTCGCATTTGCGAAGTGGGGTTGGGGCATGCTTGGTCGCATTTGCGATCAATTTGGTCTCAAATGAGGAAGATCAATGTTTGTATTTGCGAACAAGTCATCGTAAGTGCGATGAAAGGAGAGATGTGAAAGTCTTCGCATTTGCGATTGATTCTTCCCATTTGCGGGGTTCGCATTTGCGAACCCCAGGTCGCAAATGCGACATCTGCAACTGATCAAAATGGGACTTAGACGGGATTTTGGTTCATTCTCTCAAATTTTCAAAACAAGAAAACCTAGAGGCATTTTTCAAAGAACCTTTCTTCCCCAAATCATTGGTAAGTGATTCTAAACTAGTTTCTTTCAATATTTCAGTACATTTCCTAAGATTTCAACCAAAAATCTTGTGTTTTCATGGTGGAAATTGGGGGGGGGGGGGTTGGGTAGAATTAGGGATTTTTGTAAAATGGGGATTTAGACCTCAAATTGAGGTCAAATTCCAAAATAAATTACATCATCGGGCTCGTGGGTGAATGGGTGTTCATATTTTGTGACTTTTACCTGATTACGAGACGTGGGCCTAGGGAGGCTTTTTGGGGTGATTTTATAATTTTTTGCTTTAGCTTTGATTTCATTAATTATATTAGTTTCTTATGTTGTATTTATGGTATGTAATTGATTCTGGCTAGATTTGGGCCATTCAGAGTCGGATATTCGTGGAAAGGCATTGTTACAGACCGATTGAGCTTGGTTCGAGATTAGTGTCTTGCCTAACCTTGTGTGGGGGAAATCCCCTTAGGATATGGTACTGTTGTGATATGTGAGCACCGTGTACGTGAGGTGACGAGTACATACACGGGCTATTTGTTGTAAAACCCAATTTATTTTACTAGGTAGCAACCTGTTTTTCCTTTAATTTGAGTTATACCGTTTAAATGAGTATTAGTCTGTTTTCATTCTTAATTGAGCTATTCCAATATGTGTAGTTATCATGTTTAGTCTAATATCACATGTCTATGTGCTTTAACTGCTTATTTGAACTCTGTGAAGCATGCCTAGTTGATTTCCTGCTTTCCCCTATTCTTTATCAGTATAACTGTAGAATTCTTGCTGTTAACTGTTGTATTTATCGGTTTGAGATGTGTGTTTACTTTTGAGACTACGAGGCGGTTCCTTGGGAGTATTCCCTGCGCATTTACTTTTGAGACTACGAGGTAGTTCCTCTTGAGTTCTCCCTGCATATTTACTTTTGAGACTACGAGACGGTTCCTTGGGAGTTCTCCCTGCACATTTACTTTTGAGACTACGAGGCGGTACCTCGTGACTTCTCCCTACATATTTACTTTTGAGACTACAAGGTGGTACCTCGGGAGTTCTTCTTGTATATTTAATTTTGAGACTACGAGGCGGTACCTCGGGAGTTCTCCCTGTATATTTATTTTGGGACTATGAGACGGTATCTCAGGAGATCCCCTACTGTTTACCCCTATGTGTTGTACTGTTGTCTCATTGTGTTTCCTTTTGTTAAATTCTAGTCTCTCCTTATACTGTATATTCTCCTGCCTTATGTATTATTTACCAGTGGGCTTGACCTGACCTTGTCACTACTCGATCGAGGTTAGGGTTGGCACTTACTGGGTACCATTGTGGTGTACTCATGCTTTTTTTTTTTGCACATGTTTTCGTGTGCATATCAAGGTTCATCATACCAGCCTCACTATTAGTTGTGCATTTGCTGCTGTTCCATAGACTTCAAGGTACATATGCTCACGTCCGCAGACCTCAGAGTTCCCCTCTATTCTTTCATATATCATTTACCTTCCGTACTCCTTTTATTAGACTCTAGTGCTTAGAGATACTAGTTTCCCTTCTATATCTAGTTACTTATGATGTTCCAGGTTTTGGGAATACTATGTATTACTAGAGTGTTGGTTATTGTACATGCCAAGCGACATTGTTATCAGTTGTTTAGTTATCTGTTGTAGTTAATTGTTAAGTTTTACTTCCATTTTCGTTATTTTCGCATTTTGTTAGGCTTACCTAGTCATAAAGATTAGGTGCCGTCATGGCGTCTTACGGAGGGAGAATTGGGTCGTGATGAGTTGGTATCAGAGCTCTAGGTTCATAGGTGTCGTGAGTCACAAGCAAGTTTAGTAGAGTCTCGCGGATCGGTACAGTGACGTCTGTATTTATCTTTGGGAGGCTATGGAACTGTTAGGAAAAAAAATTACACTTCTTTGATTCCTTGTCGTGCGAAATTGTTGACTGCGAAATTCTAAACTTTTGTACTCTATTGTCTCAAGATGGTGAGGACACGTACATGCGGATCTGATGACCAGGCACCCACGCTCCCTACTTGAACCGCTAGAGGTCGGGGCTGGGGTAGAGGCCGAGGACGTCCACGCGGTGTAGCTAGAGCACCCGTACGAGCCGCTACAGAGGAGCCCCCAGTAGCTCCAACTGGAGGGCAGACACCTGAGATAATTGTTGCTGCACCAGCCCTCCAGGAGACTCTAGCCCGGTTTCTGAGCATGTTCAGCACCTTATCTCAGGCTGGATTGATTCCACTTGCTCCTGCCACATCTCAAGCCGGGGGAGGAGTACAGACTCCCGTCGCCGGTACTCCAGGGCAGCGGGTTCAGACCGACCAGGTTCCAGAGATTATATCGATGCAACCGGTAGCTCCAGCTCAACATGAGGTTAGGGCACAAGTTTCTGAGGTGGAGCAGCTCAGACTTGAGAGGTACAAGAAGTACCACCCTCCTACCTTTAGTGGATTGGCATCAGAGGATGCCCAGGGTTTTCTGGAGGAGTGTTACCATATTCTCCGTACGATGGGTGTAGCGGAGTCGAGTGGGGTTTCTTTTACTACATTCCAGTTTAGAGGAGCAACCTATCAATAGTGGCGTGCTTATGAGTTGTTTAGTCCGGCTGAGGCAACTTCACTTACATGGACTCAGTTCTCGGACATGTTTTTGAGAGAGTATGTCCCTCAGAGCCCCAGGGACGCATGGCACGCGAAGTTTGAGTAGCTGTGCCAGGGTGCTATGACTATGTCACAGTATGCAGTTTGCTTCGGTGATTTGTCTCGACATGCACCAGCCTTGGTTGCCATAGTTCGAGAGAGGGTTCATCAGTTTATTGAGGGACTCCACCCCAGTATCAGGCTTAGCATGGCCCGGGAGTTGGAGATGGATATTTCTTACCAGCAGGTTGTGAGTATTTCTAGGAGATTGGAGGGTATGCTTGCTCGGGAGAGAAAGGAGAGGGAGGCCAAGAGGTCTTGAGAGTCTAGCACTTATAGTGGTACTTGTGCCCCAGCTACAGTTCATCATGGTAAGGGTTATGTGAGTCACCCCATTCATTTAGCTCTTCCAGTAGCTAGTGGTATTCCGGCCCCTTCTAGGCCTAGGAGACTTATTATAAATTGCTAATGTCTAGTGTGCCTCCTGCACGGGGTGCTTTTAGCGATCACTCTAGCAGACTTGGCCCGAGCCAGTCACAGCAACCATGCTCTCTGAGAGCTTGTTTTGAGTGTGGTGACACCCACCATATGGTGAGGGATTGCCCTAGACTTAGGAGGGTTGCACCTCCACAGACTTCTCAGCCACCGCGCGCTCCACCGGTTCCTTAGGCAATGATTACAGCACCAGCTATCGCCCCACCTGCTCAGCTAGTTCGAGGTGAAGGTCGAGGAGGTAGCGATCGCCCTAGAGGGGGAGGCCAGGCCAGGCCAGATATTATGCTCTTCCTGCTCGTACAGAGGCAGTTGCTTTCGACTCTATCATTACAGATATTGTTCTGATCTGTCATAGAGATGCGTCGGTTTTATTTGACCCAGGCTCCACTTATTCCTATGTGCCCTCTTATTTTTCCCCGTATTTGGGCGTATCTCGTGATTCCTTGAGCTCCCCTGTTTATGTGTGTACTCTTGTGGGAGATTTTTTTTGTTATGGACCGCATGTATTAGTCATGTTTGATTGCTCTTAGTGATTTTAAGACCAGAGCTGATTTATTATTGCTCAGTATGGTAGACTTTGATGTTATCTTGGGCATGGACTGGTTGTCGCCCCATTATGCTATTCTTGATTGTCACGCTAAGACCGTGACACTGGCTATGCCAGGATTACCACGATTAGAGTGGAGAGGTACCTTAGAGTATACTCCTAGCAAAGTTATTTAGCTTCTTAAAGTTCAATGAATGGTTGAGAAGGGGTGTGACACGTATCTAGCTTATGTGAGAGATATCAGTATTGATACCCCTACAATTAAGTTAGTCCCAGTAGTGAGGGATTTTCCAGATGTATTTCCAGCTAATCTTTCGGGCATGCCGCCCGACAGAGATATTGATTTTGGCATTGATTTGTTGCCGGGCACTCAGCCCATCTCTATTCCTCCGTATCGTATGGCTCCTCCTGAGTTGAAGGAATTGAGAGAGCAGTTACATGAGTTGCTTGATAAGGGCTTCATTCGTCCTAGTGTATCATCTTCGGGGTGCTCCTGTCTTGTTTGTGAAGAAAAGGGATGGTTCTATGTGTATGTGCATTGATTATCGACAGCGGAACAATGTTACAGTGAAGAACAGGTATCCATTACCTCGTATTGATGATTTATTTGATCAGCTACAGGGTGCCAGGGTATTTTCCAAGATTGATTTACATTCCGGCTCTCATCAGTTGAAGATTCGGGAGCCAGATATTCCAAAGACTACTTTCAGGACTCGGTATGGTCACTACGAGTTCCTTGTGATGTCATTTGTGCTGACCAATGCCCCAGAAGCTTTTATGCACTTGATGCACAATGTGTTCTATCCTTATCTTGACTTTTTCGTTATTGTGTTTATTGACAACATTTTGGTGTACTCCCGGACTCGGGAGGATCATGAGCAACACCTGAGGACTGTACTTCAGACCTTGAGAGAAAAGAAGTTATATGAAATTATTTACAAGTGTGAGTTTTGTCTAGACTCAGTGGCATTCTTGGGTCATGTAGTATCGAGTGATGGAATCAAGGTGGATCCAAAGAAGGTGGAAGCAGTGCAGAGTTGGCCTAGACTGTCATCAGCTACGGAGATTCGAGTTTTCTTAGTTTGGCGGGGTATTACCGTCATTTTGTAGAGGGTTTCTCATCTATTGCAGCACCTATGACCAGGCTGACCCAGAAGGGTGCTCCATTCAGATGGACAAAGGAGTGGGAGGAGAGCTTTCAGAAGCTCAAGACAGCTTTGACTACAGCCCCGGTATTGGTATTGCCTAAAGGTTTGGGGTCTTATACTGTATATTGTGATGCGTCGCGGATTGGTCTCGGCACGCTGTTAATGGAGGACGGTAGGTTGATTACCTAAGCGTCCATACAGCTGAATCTGCATGAGAAGAACTATCCTGTCCACAACCTTGAGTTAGCATCCATTGTTCATGCCTTGAAGATTTGGCGGCACTATTTGTACGGTGTCCCTTGTGAGATTTACATCGATCACTGGAGTTTGCAGCATCTGTTCAAATAGAAGGATCTTAACTTACGTCAGCGAAGGTGGCTGGAGATGCTTAAAGATTATGATATCACCATTTTGTACCATCCCGAAAAGGCCAATGTGGTGGCCAATGCCTTGAGTTGCCGGGCGGAGAGTTTGGGGATCTTAGCATATCTACCAGTAGCAGAGAGGCCGTCGGCATTGGATGTTCAGGCCTTAACCAACCCGTTTGTTAGATTGGACATTTCTGAGTCGAGTCGAGTATTGGCTTGTGTGGTCTCTCGGTCTTCTCTTTATGATCGTATCAAGGAGCGTCGGTTTGATGATCCCCATCTGCTTATCCTTAAGGACACGGTTCAGCACGGGGATGCTAAGGAGGTTACTATGGGGATGATGGTGCATTGAGGATGCAGGGCAGGCTATGTGTGCCCAATGTAGATGGGCATAGGTTGATTCTCCAGGAGGCTCACAGTTCACGGTATTCCATTCATACGGGTGCTGTGAAGATGTATCAGGACTTGAGGCAACATTACTGGTGGTGAAGAATGAAGAAGGACTTAGTGGAGTATGTAGCTCGATGTCTAAATTTCCAGCAAGTGAAATATGAGCATTAGCGGCCAGGTGGGTTGCTTCAGAAGTTAGAGATTCTGGAGTGGAAATGGGAGCTGATCACTATGGATTTTATTGTTGGGCTTCCACGGACTCAGCGGAAGTTTGATACAGTTTGGGTAATTGTAGATAGGCTGACCAAGTCAGCTCATTTCATTCTTGTGATGACTACCTATTCTTCCGAGCAGCTGGCTCAAATTTATATCTGCGAGATCGTCAGGCTTCATGGCATACAGGTATCTATCATCTCTGACCGGGGTACGCTGTTTACATCACGGTTCTGGAGGGCCATACAACATGAGTTGGGTACTCGAGTGGACGGACAGTCCGAGCACACTATTCAGATATTAGAGGATATGCTCCGTGCGTGTGTGATAGATTTTGGAGGTTCTTGCGTTCAGTTCTTGCCACTTGCTGAGTTTGCCTACAACAACAGTTATCAGGCGAGCATCCAAATTGCATCGTATGAGGCTCTGTATGGTAGGCGATGTTGATCTCCAATGGGTTGGTTCGATCCGGGCGAGGCTAGATTATTGGGTACAGACTTGGTTCAGAATTCTTTTGAAAAGGTTAAGGTGATTTAGGATCGACTTCGCACAGCCCACGTATTTTTTCTATTTTCGTTCGAGGACGAACGGTTGTTTTATAGGTGGAGAATGTGATGACCCGATAGGTCATCTTATGTTTTAGAACCTAATTTGGTGCTTTGAAGCCTTAAATATCACATTTTAGCCTTCCTTGATTTGCATGCGCAGTCCAGGAGTTTTCCCGGAAAGCTTTTATGTTAAAAGCTAAGAAAATATGAAAATTTTGCCTTAAAATCCACTTGAGTTGACTTCGGTCAACGTTTTGAGCAAATAGACCCGAATTCGTGTTTTGACGATCCCGATGGATCTGTATCGTGATTTGGAACTTGGGCGTATGCCCGGAATCGAATTCGAAAGTTCCTTGCTCGAGTTATCGCACTTTGTTGAAATTTGAAAGTTAAAGGCTTAATGATTTTGAAATGTTTGACCATTATTTGACTTTTTGGATATCGGGTCCGTATTTTAGTTTTGGAACCCGGTATAGGTCCAATACTATATTTATGACTTAGCCGTCAAATTTGGTGAGAAACGGAGTTGGTTTGGCGTGATTCGGACGTCCGATAGTGAAAATAGAAGTTTCAAAGTTTTCTTGAAAATTTCATTTTATTTGGTGTCCAATTCGTAGTTCTAGGTGTTATTTTGGCGATATGATCGCGCGACCAAGTTCATATGATGATTTTATACTTGTGTGCATGTTTGGTTTGGAGTCTCGAGGGCTCAGGTGAGTTTCGGATAGGCTACAGAGTAGTTTGGACTTAGAAAACTCAGCTGGTTCTGCAATATTTGGTAACTGGTGTCTGATCTCGCAATTGCAAGATCAGTATTCGCATTTGCGAACATTCCCCAATCCCGACAGGCTCGCATTTGCGAATCCCAGGTCGCAAATGCGACATCTGCAACTGATCAAAATGGGACTTGGATGGGATTTTGGTTCATTCTCTCAAATTTTCAAAACAAGAAAACCTAGAAGCGATTTTTCAAAGAACCTTTCTTCCCCAAATCATTGGTAAGTGATTCTAAACTAGTTCCTTTCAATCTTTCACTACATTTCCTAAGATTTCAACCAAAAATCTTGTATTTTCATGGTGGAAATTGGGGGTTTTGGGTAGAAATAGGGATTTTTGTAAAATGGGGATTTAGACCTTAAATTGATGTTGGATTCCAAAACAAATTACATAACCAGGCTCGTGAGTGAATGGGTGTTCATATTTTGTGACTTTTACCCGATTCTGAGACGTGGGCCCGGGGAGGCTTTTGGGGCGATTTTCTAATTTCTTGCTTTAGCTTTGATTTCATTAATTATATTAGTTTCTTATAGTTATATTTATAGTATGTAATTGATTCTGGTTAGATTTGGACAATTCAAAGTCGGATATTCATGGAAAGGCATTGTTACCGATTAATTGAGCATGGTTCGGGGTAAGTAGCTTGCCTAACCTTGTGTGGGGAAAATCCCCTTAGGATTTGGTACTGTTGTGATATGTGAGCGCTGTGTACGTGAGGTGACGAGTACGTACATGGGCTATTTGTTGTAAAACCCGATTTATCTTACTGAGTAGCAACCTGTTTTTCCTTTAATTTGAGTTATACTGTTTAAATGAGTATTAGTCTGTTTTCATTATTAATTGAGCTAATCGAATATGTGTAGCTATCCTGTTTAGTCAAATATCATATGTCTACGTGCTTTAACTGCTTATTTGAACTCTGTGAAGCATGCCTAGTTGATTTCCTACTTTCCCTTGTTCTTTATCAATATAACTGTAGAAATCTTACTATTAACTGTTGTATTTATCGGTTTGAGCTGTGTGTTTACTTTTGAGACTACGAGGCGGTTCCTCAGGAGTTCTCCCTGCACATTTACTTTTGAGACTAATAGGCGGTTCCTCGGGAGTTCTCCATGCAAATTTACTTTTGAGATTACGAGGCGGTTCCTCGGGAGTTCTCCATGCACATTTACTTTTGAGACTATGAGGCGGTACCTCGGGAGTTCTCCCTACATATTTACTTTTGAGACTACGAGGCGGTACCTCGGGAGTTCTCCCTGCATATTTACTTTTGAGACTACGAGGCGGTACCTCGGGAGTTATTTTTTGGGACTACGAGACGGTACCTCGGGAGATCCCCTGCTGTTTACCCCTGTGTGTTGTACTGTTGTCTCGCCGTGTTTCCTTTTGTTAAATTCTAGTCTGTCATTATACTATATATTCTCATGCCTTATTTATTATTTACAGTGGGCCTGATCTGACCTCGTTACTACTCGACCGAGGTTATGCTTTGCACTTACTGGGTACCATTGTGGTGTACTCATGCTACTCTTCTGCACATATTTTCATGTGTAGATCCAGGTTCATCATACCAGCCTCGCTATTAGTTGTGCATTTGCTGTTGTTTCGGAGACTTCAAGGTACATCTGCTCGCGTCCGCAGACCTCAGAGTCCTCCTATATTCTCTCCTATGTCATTTACCTTCCGTACTCCTTTTATTAGACTCTGGTGTATAGAGATACTAGTTTCCCTTCTATAGCTTGTGACTTATGATGTTCCGGATTTTGGGAATACTGTGTATTACTAGAGTGTTAGTTATTGTACATGCCGAGCGGTATTGTTATCAGTTATTTAGTTATTTGTTGCAGTTAGTTGTTAAGTTTTACTTTCATTTTCGTTATTTCCGCATTTTGTTAGGCTTACCTAGTCGTAGAGAATATGTGTCGTGACATCCAAGCCAGAGGTTGATGTTTGTTTACTTTTTTATTCCTGTTAAAGATTGAATCTTTTTTTATAAGATATCAATTCCTTAATCTTGTATTGACTCATTTGAGTAATATTTGACTAGATTAGAGTCATTTGGAGTTGAATTTAAAAGGAAAGATGATTGGTGTTGATTAAAGCTTGCTGGGAAGAGGTAAGTCTTTTGTCTATCCTTGTAAGAGAGAATTCTCCCAACAAGCAATCTATTTTCTATTTGTTTCTTGATTTAGGTGCCACGTATATGCGAGGTGACGAGCGTATATGCATAGCTTGGTTATGACCTTAGCCAGATAGAGTTAGGTGTATGATATGCTTTTGTTGAACTTTATGAATTGTTTATTCACGTTTCTTTGATTATATGACTAGGTGATGAAACTTAATCATGATTAGAAGCCATTCCAGGGTTATGACTATTGCACCATATTTTATACGAGTTAAACACAATACAATGTATGGTACTCTACAAGGTTAATAAAATTATAAAGTCGCCACCTAGTATTTAAGGTACACTAGGACACCTAAAAAATATTATGTAATGTTTGTTGCAATTATGGTCCTTGAAACTTATGAGATTCTAAGTAAGGATTCAAGTTATCTAGAGGGGAAAGAGTTAGGCATCCCTCAAGATCTACTAAGTGTGGTTCCCAGTTAGACTTGATCAAATAAAGGAAGGATTAGGTAGAGAATGACTAATTATTATTTACAAAAAACAGTGAAAGAAATTTGGAATAAAGAGTGATTAAATATTAGTGTCACATGGTACAAATGTAAACAATCATATGTGATAGAATATGTACAGGGGTGTGAATAAAGTATATGAAAAATTATATTTTTGATGACTTGATAGAATATAAAGAATGTGTAGTAACAAGTAAAGTATCTATAAATTAACCATAAAAATTTTAGTTAAAAGAATAAACTTGAAAGAACTTTGATTTATGTTCAAGGTCAATATTTTTAAGTAAACGGATAAAATATAAGAAAGATTTGTTTAGAAAATGATTAATAAAAAATGGAAAAATAAATTATCTTTGAATTAATAATCCTTGTATATAATAACAATAAAATAACTATTGACTTCAAAAGATTGGTTTAATTAATAAAAATATAGAAAACGTATATACGGGTAAAACCGGGGGCAACATATACCCCGATTTCCCGGTTGGTCGAACGAAGCAAAGACATGACTGCATGGGATCGGAGTCGAAGCCGGGGACTTCTTGTACTAGGGTCCGAACGGAGTGTTCGCCACCGGGCCTGATGAAACAACATTCCCCGAACCCAGAACGAGCTCCAAAACCTCAGGAAGCACTACGAGTGGTTGCACACGACTAACAGAAGGTCATGATATCCGCACCCAAGCGGGTATCACGGTGTGAATCTCACCCGAAATTGGTAGTATATCAGTAATTGACGAGAGGATGATTTTTAACTTTTTTAGAGTTGTACTAGAGATGAAATTCTCCTACTATATAAAGGGAAAGCTTTTATCATTCAAGACACATTGTAACACGCTTATCAAGGCAATACAAACTTGTTTCTCTTCTTTTTAGCTATTGAAAGATTCTTAATTTTAATACATATTTGGCTTCGAATCGAGGCTCCGATTGGGAGCAAAATTATTGTTCAGCTTAAATCTAAGCCCGGACTCAACGTCACAACTGGTTTGGTTATTTATTATATCCTTAATTCGTTTATCTAACTTTATTAATTACTTTAATTGAATAAATCCACATATTCTTAAAACCACGTATAAATTTAATTGTTATCCGTTTCAAGAGTAAATGGCGCCCACCGTGGGGCTAAGGATAATAGTGGTAGTTTGATACAAATGACACACTCTATTTTACACTTGTTCTTTAAGGTCTCAATTTCAGGTCATTTTAAAATTGTCAAATTCTCAGTCTGCTCACTTGAACATCGAGGCTGAGTCTGGCCATCATGGCGAAAACAATAGTCTGATGCCTAGTAATGATGTGCCCCATGTTGATCCCAATGGAGTCCCAGTTGCAAACCCAGTCGATGCTAACTCGCATGTGGCCATCGACACCAACCTGCCTACCAACCCCGAAAATAGCGTTCACAGAGGAGCCCGACCAACGGCTCAACGGGGTCAGTCTATGAGTGATCTTCGAAATGTTGCAGGCCCAACAGAAAGGAATAAGACAACGGCAAAATCAAAGCCGCGCCACCCGAACCATCCCGGGAAAACAACCGAAGAAATGAGCAGATCACCGAAAGGCCGGGTGAAATTGAGACCGATGTCAGCCCTGAAGTAATGAAAATGATTGAAGCATTAATGAAACGGGTGGAGTCAGGTGAAAAGATAATTGAGGCAAACAACAAGAAGGTAGAGACATATAATTCCTGCGTCAATAAAATCCTAGGAGCGCCTCCAATATTGAAAGGCCCAGAATCCAAGAAATTTGTCCAAAAGCCTTTTCCTCCGAGCGTAGTACCGAAGCCAATCCCGAAGAGGTTTCGTATGCCCGATAATCCAAAATATAATGGGATCACAGATCCAAATGAGCAAGTGACCTCCTACACATGCGCCATCAAAGGTAACGACTTGGAAGACGACAAAATCGAGTCAGTATTATTAAAGATGTTCGGGTGTGTCAAAAGGAGCAATGATATGGTACCACAACTTGTCCTCAAATTCCATTTATTCATTTGCTATGCTCATGGATGCTTTTGTAAATTCTCATGCCGGGGCCATGAAGGTCGAGACCAGAAAATCGTATCTTTTCAAGGTTAAGCAAAGGGACAACGAGAAGCTTAGGGAGTTCATGTCAAGATTTCAAATGGAACGGATAGACTTACCTCCGGTTGGGGATGATTAGAATGTTCAGGCATTCACTCAGGGACTTAACCCCTAAAGCTCCTTTGCTTTGCAGCAGCTGAAACAAAACTTGGTAGAATACCCGGCAGTAACTTGGGCCGACGTCCATAACAAGTACCAGTCAAAAATTAGAGTCGAGGATCACCAACTCGGAGCCCCTTCTAGGTTCGTTTATTCCATCAGAATAGAAGACAGGCATAAGAGAGTTGTCAATCATAAATCAAGGCTGGTCCTAGATCGATACCAACCATACAGTATAGATCAAAGGGGAAATGGGTCCAGGCGCAACTCTACAAGGAACGACAAGAGAAGCGATCAAGGGCCCAATAGTCCAAGATTGTCAGAGTATAATTTCAACGTTGACACAACCATCATCGTATCAGCCATTGTGTTATACCCCATGTTTTCTTATGTAAAAGTACATCATAAGTCAATTGATATTAATTGAAGGCATATTAATCTTATGATATTTTGAGAGATCTTATTGACTTACTTCATTATGCATTGCATTAATTTATACATGTACATTGACCCATGACCAGATAGCATGATATACGCATATATTATATGTATATGGGGTATAAGGAAAGGTTACGACATTATATACGCACCACCACTTGATCAACTGGTATACATTGATGAATTCGCCCACAGAGGCCGAGATGATATGATGGGATGCCCTCAGAGGCTTGATGATGTTATGTACGCATATACCTATGCATGATATGACATTTATATGCATATGCATGACATTATAAATATTTCATTATTCACAGAGCTATTCAAACTTATAGGTTGAGTTCTTTACTCCATGTTTCTTTCATCTCTTTATATACTGCTTTCATGCCTTACATACCCGGTACTTTATTTGTACTGACGTTCCTTTTGCCTGGGGACACTGCGTTTCATGCCCGCAGGTCCCGATAGATAGGTTGAGATTCATCTTAGTAGGCTATGATCTCAGTGGAAGGTGTTGGTGCACTCTACTTACTCTAGAGTTGCCTATTTGGTCAGTATGATTTAGAAATGTATTCATTGGTATGGTGGGGCTCTGTCCCGACCTTTATGATGTTTATGTACACTTAGAGGCTTGTAGATAGATGTCATGTATATGGATACTTGTATGGCCTTATCGGCCTATGTTTTGAGTGTACGAATGATCATGTCGGCCTTATAGGCCCGTATGTCACATGTATAAGTTTCTATATCATGTTGGGTCATCCCTTATGTTTTATTCTGGTTATCTCGTGACGACCCTTTGGGCCTATTTACTCCTAATGGTATGATAAGAAAGATATATTACGTTGGTACTCGATTGGGTAAGGCACTGGGTGCCTGTCGCGGCCCATCGATTTGGGTCGTGACACATTGGATGCATCAAGGAGCCCAAGTGGCCTCGACCATTGCAATCTGACCCTACCTAGAGAGATCCTAACCTGATGTGTAAGTATCATGGCTCCCATGGGCACAGGACCGAGGACTGCCAACAATTGAGAGAAACAGTTGCCCGGTTATTCAATAATGGGCATCTCCGGGAATTTCTAAGTGATCGAGCCAAAAACCACTTTAGGGACTCCAATAAACAGACTGAGCAAGAAATTCCTCAGCACGTCATCAACATGATCATTGGAGGGGTCGATGTCTCCCAGGGACCGATGATAAAACACACCAAAGTATCCATCACCAGGGAAAAGCGCACCTGAGATTACATCCCGAAGGGAACCATTTCGTTCAACGACAAGGATGATGAAGGCATCGTACAACCTCATAATGATGCACTGGTGATATCTGTGCTTATCAACAAATCTTGACTTAAACGTGTGTTGATTGATCTAGGCAGCTCAGCCAACATGATCATATCGAGGGTCGTAGAGAAGTTGGGGTTACAAGATCAAATAGTACAGGAGGTCCGGGTATTGAATGGATTTAACATGGCATGTGAAACTACTAAAGGAGAAATAACCTTGCTAGTGAATACCGCCGGGAAAATTCAAGATACAAAATTCTATATGATTGAAAGGGACATAAGGTATAATGCCTCATTCGGAAATCCATGGGTTCACAACATGAGGGGCAGTACTCTCAACACTGCACCAGGCACTAAAGTTCCCTACGCCGGGAGGAATCAAGATGGTCTATGGAGAGCAACCGGCTGCAAAAGAAATGTTCGTAGTCGACGAGGTGATCCCAGTGTTTGTAATGTCGACATAAAAGAATACGGAGCCGACCAGGAA